>NC_139462.1:3610000-6130000 GCF_057233095.1 Heloderma suspectum
CATGGTTGGGCAGAGGTACAAAATTGATGAGCAATCAGCAGGTTTGTCTGTCATTTGAAGAGCAAAGAAGGAAGGAAGCTGGGTTCACCCTACAGAGAAAAAAAATGTGCTGGTCCCTTTGTTGATGTCTGTCAGTCTTTTTACACACCCCTGAAATCTTGTATCTCTCTAATATCAGTTTACACTACTCTACATAGCACTGAGGAGACAGGATATGGCATCCTCTCTAGATCGTTAAATTTGCACTGTGGACACCCAGGACCATCATGCTGGCTGACTTCAGTGTATCTGCCATGAATATCAGCTCCTTCGGATGCTCTTCTCTAGTCCTTGTGGCCTGTAGAACAACTGTAACTTGCATCAGCCTACAGCATGGCTGCCCCGGGGCACCCTCAGCCCCCAAAGTCCGTGTGCACCCATATCAGAGGTACTGAAAAGCTGCCCAAAGATGTTGACTCTGGAGGAGGGTTTGGTCAGTGATCTACCAGGGAAATCTGTCCCTGCTCATCTTGTTAAATCTTCCAGCAGTTTTTAAAATATAAAACTTTGGGTGAGATGTTTTGTGACGGGACGATGAGACCTGCTGGTTGTTCCTGGGCTTCTGTGTGAGGCTGTGCTTCTGTGTGTCACAGGGGCATCCCAGAAAGTGCTGGGAGGCGGTTGCTTATTGTGAGGGGATGGACTGAAGAGCACCTGCCAGGCATGCAGAAGGCTCCACATTCAATCCTGGGCATCACCCCAGTTTAAAGAGGGATCTGGTAGAGCAGGTGATGGCCGAGGCCCCTAGTCTCTGCCCACGTCCCCGGAGAAGCTCTGCTAGTCATGGGCTAGATGGACACAGAACCTGACCTGGTCAAAGGAAGCTTCTCCCTGTGTCCCCTGTGGGACTTTACCTTATCCTCTCATCCTATGGGTGGGATGAGACAGACTGGAGCTAGGGTATGGCTGCCATCAGCATTTATCCATCATTTACGATTTACCTCAGATCATCTGAATCTGCTTTCCACTTTGAAATGAATCTTGATCAGGCCTACGAAAGGTTATGGAATACAAATGTGAGCTTCTTGGTGGCATAAGGTGAACAGTGAAGTTGAAATTAAATCATGTTTAGATTAAAGAGGACAGAGTATTGAAAATATTTTCCTTAGAGCTTTACAGTACAATTAGGAACTGTTTAAGCTTTCGATTCTCGTGGCTTCTAAGTCAGGGCTGTGGTTAACCGAGTGCTCGAGATATATTCCTTTCAGCTTCAGCTGGGGAAGGTCATCCCTGTTTAGTTGTAGAATTATACCTTCCACTACAGAGGCTGCTTATCTTAGAATCTGCAATTTGCAGGGTCTCCCGCAAAAGGAAATCTTTTATTAAGCATTCTATTTTCCTTTGCTCCAGGCAGGCAGACTAAATAAACTCAAGGGTAGACTTTGCACTTTTTCTTCACGTTGGCCACATCCAAGAATCACAGACAATGCCGGTTTGCAAGAAAGAGAGAATTTTAAGAAAAACAAGCTGCTCAGAACCCCTCGTCAACTCCTCCTGCTGGATTCCTCAAAAGAATTTATTTCATTACTATAAGTGCTGTTGACTTAGTGTTAGTTTCAGCACTTGGATTCTTGGATAGCTTGAAGAAAACCATGATCTCCAAGATAAATATATTATGCAAAGCACGAGCTTCATTCTTTCACTGATATGTGGTCTGACTCCAACTGTATCCCCACGGAAAAGGGCTTCCTGGGCTATGCTAAAGATGGGGCCTCTGTTGCTTCCACTCAAGATGCCATGGCTCCAAGAGCAAGCAGACTGTGGACAAAAGGCCAGAAGAACTTGTACAAACTGCATGCAAGGTGGGCTTTTGCAGTGATATCCAAGACCTCTGATTACTCAGTGCTGGGGGTTCATATAAGCAGGGAGATATCGCCAGTCACCACCATTCTTGTTGGCCTTGTTCTGGCTCAAGGTGTATAGAACCTCCGTGAGGAATTTGGCTAGGCCTGTCAAAACGCATGTAGCTTCCCTTGAAATCCCACAAATGTTTTGCCAGAGGAGGAAATTGTCAGATCTCCATTAAATTTCACTTTTGCTGTGATTTGCATGCCAGTTCTGGCATCTGGCTGGTCACTGTTGGAAAAATGGAATGCTGAGCTGGATGACCATTTCTCTAATCCAGCATGGCACCACTTAGGCTGTGACTTCCTTTGTGAAGATGGCTTGCAGGAAAGGGGCAGTGTAAAGTCCACTTGGGGCTAAATGAATGGCCCCAGTGAGGGCAGGCAGGGGCAACATGGCAGCAACAGGCTTCTCCCCAACCAACAGGCGACAGCCATTCATCAGAATGTTCTGATCAAAGGCTCACTGAATAAAGTTCTCAACATTCCATCTCGAAGCTCATTCCAACTCGAGTCCACATCAGATTGCAAGCTTTGGGTTGTTTTTTTTTTCTTTTTGCATGAAAATCTGTGCATATTTTTCCAAATGTTGTGCACGTCTTTGAAATGTACGCATTCTTCTCCCATTGATTAAAGTACATTTGTGCGCATTTAGCAAAAGTACACATTTTTTCATGCGTGTTTTTCAAATGTATGTGTGCTGTGCAACACATTTTTTGTGGACATTTGTGGACACCACAAATCACATTACAAACTTGGAAATGTACTGACTTTGACTGCAGATTGCTTCTGAATCTGTGTTTGGTCCGGAAGGTGCAAATTAGGCAAATCCTGATAACAAATGAACTGAAACAAATTTCTCATACATCCCTAGTTGTGCACCCTTGAGTTATATAGACAGGCCAGACAGAAATATTTTAATGAACCAATTGTTTAATGAATTAAATAAGGCATTCTGAGTGGGCTTATGGTGAGGTGCAAGATGACTGGCAGGCAGCACCCCCCCCCCCTTCAGCATACACACACTATGACGTGCAGATGAACTGGCTCATTGAGAGATAAACTGATGTGGAGCTGGAGTTCCCTGACTGCAGGAAGTCTGACGACCACAGAAGTATTTGAACCTCATGGTTTCTTCCAACTCTGAGCCTTTGACACTGCCTGTGAAGGGCTAACCATGTTCCCCATTTAAGAAGCATCCCCTTTCCTTACTTGATTCTCCTAATTTTCCCACACAGCCTTTTATTCCTTGCTGCCCCCACCCTATGATCTGCATGATTTTTTCCATATTTTTTTAAGAGCACCAAATTCTCAGGTTATGCCAGTGTTTGCGTGTGAAACTGTAGAAAAAGGAGAAAAATTATTATACATGACCAATGCAGCGTGAGGGATTTTGTTTTGTTTAGCAGGGTAAGAGGTCATGGAATGAAGAGAGGGTTCGGAACATGTCAGGAAAATCGTGGTCATCCCTGTGATGTGTGATCCTGTGGAATGCCCTCCCCCCTCCCCACCCCCACCCCCAAGGGATGTGCTGCAATGTAAACCCAATTGCTTGAGTCATCATCAAGTGTCCTGGGCAAACCCTTTGGGATCCTAGTGCATGGAACAAGCCTGCTGTGACCAGGGCCGGAGTAATGGCCGGATGAATGACCTACCACAATTCATCTTTTTCCGTCCTTGGAAGCACAGTGGGAGTCATAGAAACAAATGCTCTATGCTGACATGACTGTGGCTTGCCTATCCGCATGTTAGTGGCCCTCATCAGTCACCACTCCATTCAGTCTCTGGAGTCTTTACAGGAACGTCAGCTGACGGTGCGAGTGGAGAAGGCCCGCACAGAAATGTGGGGACATAGCAAAGACTCTTAAAAAGGGTCTCTCCCTCCCATCTCATCCCCATTTCAGTACAGGGGACCAGAACGAGAGACACAGAAAACAGGCCTTGTGCTAGAGAACCCCCTACGAGCAGGTCTAGGCCGAAGTCTTCTTCACTCACCTCCAGGCTTTGCTGGTCCAGGCATCTGGCCATTGTGATCACAGGGGATCATCAGGAGGTGAACAGTGGCACTCTAAGTTCTGCCTTTTCTAAATAGGAGGAGGTTGCTAAGTAGCCTTCAATCTACCAAGAGATTCTTGAGCATTAACCATTCTGCTGCCTGGACAGACGTTATTGACCATCAAGGTGTTAGGGACTGACCTCAAATATTTTGCATTGGGCTGTACATCAACATTTTACAAAACCAAAGATGGCATTTGGTTTTGCCTGGAGACAAGTTGTAAATCTAGGTGCAAAGGCAGCCATGGTACCATAAGGACAGCTAGGAGAGCAGCAGCCTCTGCAGGACCAGGTGTAGCAGGGCAGTGGGTCTTGAGGGAAGCTGGTCTAGGGAAGAATCTGGATCCAGTAAGGTTTGGCGGAGGGGCAGGGGCAGGCAAAAGGAAAGACCAGAAAGAAATGGAGGGCAGGAAACAGGCTGTATGTTCAAGGCCAGGCGGTAATAGAAGTGCACAAACAGGCTGGTTTAGGGAGGAAGAACTTGACATGAGGCACAGTTAAGATGCAAGTGATTGAGAAGCACTACCCAATCATCCACCAGTCTATTCGCACTTCCTTTTGCAAGGCTTGCTGGGAGACTCACTCCTGTGGTGCCCCATGACCGCATCCCTGCCTCAGCCCAGGGGACGCAGATCGGCTTAGGGAGCACATTAGCAGTCACTGCTATGTACCTGTGTTTTCTAACTATGCCTGTCTTCATCACAAGATGACTTGCGGCCCTCAGGGATGGGGCAACAAGGTTGCACATGCTCCTCAATCACTGCCATGCCAGTGGACTGGTGTGGAAACCAGGGCCAGCCACCTGGGACAGGCGTTTTGCCGATCCAAGACACTCCACCACGCAATGCAAGGATTTTGCCCCAGTATTCCTTAGAACCCCTCAGACAGCCCATGACTTCACAACCACCTCTAAAAAAAACATTTCCAAAAAACCACTGCAAGGGTTGCCTGTTCTGGTGGGCCATGGGAAGAGCAGACTGATGGGCTCTCTCTCTTCACAATTCCATTTGACATAGGACATTTGTCATTCAAGCAGCGTAGTTGCAAACCTCCAGTTTTCATCATCATTTAGTGAATCAGTTGATGATTCAGTCAAAACAATGCATGCTTCCAGGTCAATGAATTGGAATTTCCAATTTCCAATGGAAATTTGGCATTATCCACCAAAGGAGAACTTCCTTCAGGAGCAAGAAAGCTAAGCTCTTTGGCCCTTTGGACCTCGAGCCAGAGAGAAAGTCTGCTGAAAGCCTGGTCAGAAAGGTCTTCATAAATCTGTGTTTCTTATTTTCATCATCACAATCATCAGCATCATTATTCATTAAACTTTATATACCACCTTATTTACTAAAAAGTCACCAAGGTGGTGCAAGTATGACAATGCAAGACTTGCAGCTCTTTAGAAATGAAGAAGACTTGTCTACCTGGAGCCATAAACAATGCATACAAAAATCCACAAAACCAGGCAATATTTTCTCCTTGCTTGGCTGCCGTAGAGAACAGGATGGGAGAAGTTGCATATGGCAAAACAAACCAGAGGTGGGAGGGACATCACATCACAAGAATGTGAGACTGGGCAGAGTGGTGGCAGCAGGGATGGTGTGGGGGCATGGGAAGACATTTCCCCTGCCCCATGCTTTGGGGTGTAGCAGACATGCCCTGGCATTCAGCATTGCCTCTATATGCTTCAGGATCAGTTTTTCAATGCCACCAACCACAGAAGCTTCCTAGAGCATGGAGGCAAACAGTGACTTTCAAGGACATAAACACGTGCCCAGCATCTGGTTCTCTCTAGCAGACAAGGCACAGAACAGTGGTGGCACAAGGACAGGCAAGGGCGAGTAAGCCCTTTTGCGACTCATGTCCCTTACTTTCTCAGTTGCAGCCCTTGCAGAGTGCCGGTCCTCTTGCCGCACACGCCCACTGTTGAGCTACTGTATCACCCAGTCCCCTGCCATATTCCAGTTGGAATCAAATCCCATTCTGAAGTTGTCCTTTGTTGTTGTTCCACAGGAGTCTCATCAGTCAGGTTAGATCAGTTAGGGGCTGATCTACATTGCACCCATCATCGCAATGAATTCAGCATCCTGTCGGGTTAAATGCTGTCGCATTAAACCGCGACTATCCACACTCACCCATTTTCCCCATTGCAGTGCTTCATCGAATGTGCGAGCTCAGTTCACATTCAAGCGCTGTGCTGTTTTCCTGCTCTTAAAGAAAGATGCTCTAATTGGAGAATCAGAAAGTCTTCCTGTTTCTGCTGATTCCACGCCCACCACACTCACAGCTCTCGACGGCCCCATGTCGTCTTCCAGCTACTGATCACATAGCTTCCTCAGCACTCAATGTTTCCTCAGCAACAAGCAAAGGGCTGGATGTGTGCGCGCTTGTCTGATCTTGGAAGCTAAGCAGGGTCGGCCCTGATCAGTAGTGGGATGGGCGACCACCTGGGAATCAGGCTTCCTGCATTGAGTGAGGGGTTGTTCTATCCCTTCAAATGAGACTAAGTTTAACCCCCCACAGCTTTTTTTTTTTTTTTTTAATTAAGGCATTATCTTTGAAGAATCGTGCATCCTAGAATAATAAAGGAACTGGCAGAAGAACTCTCAGAACCGCTGTCAATTCTCTTTGAGAAATCATGGAGGATGGGGGAAGTGCCAGATGACTGGAGGAGGGCTAATGTGGTCCCAATCTTCAAAAAGGGTAAAAAGGAGGAACCTGGGAACTACAGACCAGTCAGTCTGACATCAATCCCTGGGAAAATTCTGGAGCAGATGATAAAGCAATCCATCTGGAAGCACCTTGACAACAATGCAGTGATGACGTGAAGCCAACATGGATTTGTCAAGAACGAGTCCTGCCAGATGAATCTGATCTCATTTTTTGATCAAGTAACCTCCCTTGTGGACCATGGGAATGCTGTAGATATCATATACCTCGACTTCAGCAAAGCTTTCGACAAAGTGCCCCATGATCTCCTGATGAGCAAACTAGCTCAAACTGGGCTAGATGAAACACAGAATGACATTTAATAAATGCCAAGTTCTGCATCTAGGAAAAAGAAACCAAATGCACAGTTACAAGATGGGGGAGATGTGGCTCAACAACACTACAAGCAAGAAGGATCTTGGAACTGTTGTCGATCACAAGCTGAATATGAGCCAACAATGTGATGTGGCTGCAAAACAGGCAAATGCTCTTTTGGGCTGCATGAATAGAAGCATAGCTTCCAAATCCTGGGAAGTACTAGTTCCCCTCTACTCAGCACTGGTTAGGCCTCATCTGGAGTACTGTATCCAGTTCTGGGCACCACACTTTAAGAAGGATGCAGACAAACTGGAGAGGGTTCAGAGGAGGGCAACAAAGATGATCAGGGGACTGGAAACAAAGCCCTATGAAGAGAGACTGAAAGAACTGGGCATGTTTAGCCTTGAGAAGAGAAGACTGAGGGGAGATACGATAGTGCTCTTCAAGTACTTGAAAAGCTGTCACAGAGAGGAAGGCCAGGATCTCTTCTCAATCATCCCAGGGTGCAAAACACGGAATAATGGGCTCAAGTGACAGGAAGCCAGATTCCGGCTGAACATCAGGGAAAACTTCCTGACTGTAAGAGCAATACGACAATGGAACCAATTCCCTAGGGAGGTGGTGGGCTCTCCCACACTGGTGGCGTTCAAGACGAGGCTGGACAGCCTTCTGTCAGGGATGCTCTGACTTGGATTCCTGCATTGAGCAGGGGGTTGGACTTGATGGCCTTGTAGACCCCTTCCAACCCTACTATTCTATGATTCTATGATTCTCCGTGATTTTTTTTTTCTAATTCAGGCATGGTCTTCGAAGATTCAAATCTTCGAAGATCATGCCTGAATTGGGGGGGGGGGATTGCGGAGAAGCCATGATTGTGGGAGCATGGAGCCTGGAAGTGGGAAATTCCAGTTCCAATTTGAGGTGGGTACTGTGTAGTGTGAAAGACGAGCAGTGAAACCTCATTGGAAGTGAAAAAACCCGTAAGGGTAGATCGGCTCTAGGTTAGTGGCAGAAGGGCTGAGAAGATGATCATCCCCCTGAGACTAAAGGAGGGCAGTGCCATTTCAGGAGGTGCAGGCTGGCAAGCCTTGGGGCAACCCACACACCCCAGCAACATCTGCAACAGCTGTGGCCATATTCACTGAAGAGGCGTGCGCTTAGGAAGATGCCTTGGGCTGGAATGGGGAATGCAGACCATGCCAGAGGGAACAGAGGAGGCAGCCACCAGACGGGGCCCAACTGCAGCTTGGGAGAAAAATGATCCCGTTTGCAGCCCCATGACCCTCCCCAGGAACCTCCCCTCACTTTCACTCCAGCTGCCTTTAATTGCTGCTGCTGAACCACAGCCAGCCTTCACTTTGGCTGGGCCTCTCCCTTCTCCTTCTTTATTACACACACACACACACACACACACACAATTTCATTGCTAGCCCCTTGCACTTGTACAGCCTCAGATGGGTTTCTGCAGCAGGTGATGGACGAATATGCCAAGGAACCCCCAGCCACCCTGGAATGCTGCAGCACCTTTCATGAATGCCAAAGCACCTCAGTGTGCAGCAGCAATGCGATGACTCCGGTGTTCTGACAGTCTTGGTACCAAGAGTGCAAGGTGCTGTATGGAAGTGAGGAACTCCTCTCAGAGAGGGCTTATGGTGGTCATGTCTATCTGATGGTGATTGGGAGGAGACTAGGGAGGCCAAGGGCTGAAATTATGTCGTGAGTATGGTGACCATGACCAGGTGAAAAGGAAGGCAGGGCTACCCAAGAGCCTTGTTGGTTTAAAAAGGAGAAAGAAATGGTGCTGCCCTGTGCTTCTAATGGCAGCCTGACATACAGGATTTAAGGCCTTTCCCCACCATTTCTCTGTGGGCCAAAAAATTAATCAACTGCTCAATTCCTGCATGCCAGACTGCTGTTAACGGTGGGGAGAGATGACACCGTCAAGCTCAATTTCATGAAGGTTCTCATTTTTCCATTCCTAAGTTTGTTCCATCCTGTTTCTGCATTAGATTGCAGGGTTTTTTAGTCCACGCATAAATTTGTTCATTTTCCATATGCATTTTTCAAAATATACTCTTTGGGGGATGCATTTATATATAGACACACACACGCACACACACAGAGAGTTTTGTGTGCACGTTTCCAGATGAGTGCATTGGTGCAGGAGCAGCAAA
Organism: Heloderma suspectum; assembly: GCF_057233095.1. Taxonomy (NCBI): domain Eukaryota; kingdom Metazoa; phylum Chordata; class Lepidosauria; order Squamata; family Helodermatidae; genus Heloderma; species Heloderma suspectum. Next base: position 3,619,137 of record NC_139462.1, read on the forward strand.
ACAACAACAGAAGTTGGCAGCTCGACTGCTTTACCCTTCACACAGGGTTGGGGAACCTCCAGCCCATGGACCACATCTGGCCTGCCGGGTTGTCCCATCTAGCCTGTGGGACCCCAGGTGAGCCCCTTCCCCAAGGCCCTCCCTCTAGAAGAGAGAGGGGCGAGGGAGTGATGGAGCCACGGGTGCTTTGCTCCTCCGTTGCCTTCCCCACCTAGGGAAGGTTATGGGACAGTGAAGCTGGCTGTGCACTGGGGAGTGTGAAGAAGGAGCGGGCGAAGCTGGTGCTTTGGTGGGCTGTGCTCTGCTTGGGCGTGCGCTGGGCGCAAACTGGCACCCTGGCCAGGACTCTGGCTGGAGGAGCTCCAACTGCACTTGGGCTGGGGACCCATTGATGTCGGGGGCAGCCCTGCTCCTGAGGTCACAGTCAGCCCCTCACCGCTGTCATCCAACCTGGGGGGGATCCAGGGGGGCAATCTAGCCTTTGAGTCCAAGACGGTTCCCCACCCAAGCTTTAAGAGCTGAGCTGGAGAAGTAATTTTGGCAGAAGCACATTCACATTCACATTTTATTTTATTTGAAATATTTCTTGGCCGCCTTTCAGGGCAGAAGCCCTCCCAAGGCGGCGTACAGTAACATAAAACACATAATAAAAACTGATACGGTCTTAAAAAGCAATAAAAGCACAGTACGAACAGCAAAAACACAATAAAACAGCAGGGATGAGCAAAGCTGTATCTCCTGAAATCCCCTCTCTGTGCACAGCTATTACAAGTGCAGGATCCCTCCTTTGCCTCTGGTCAAATATAACCCTGGTATATGCTGGTTTAAACCTGGTTTATTAGATGAGCCATTGGTCTGATCCAGCAGGGCTCTAGGATAGTCGAACCTGATCCACTGTGTGTGTTTGACATTCCGCACCGCACAGTCCTGTGAGTACCAAGGGGCAAGCCCCGTTGCACGCAGTGGTGCTTTGGGGCGGAAGAGTCAGTGAGCTTTGAACTCGTGAAGACTCCCCAAGTTCCACCTCAGTGCTCGGTCTCCCTCGTTCCCATTCCAAATGCCCACTCTTTTGTTTGTTCAAACAAACAGGAAAAGTGCATTTTGGGGTGAGCATGTTTTAAAGTGTGCACCCAAACAGTACTTCACCCCATTGACCAATGTGTGGAAATGTGTATTTTTCCAAAATGCACATTTTAAAGTGCGCATTTTTCTAAGAAATGCATTTTGAGAACACAAACCTAAGCTTGGGAATACGTGAATCCCCCCCGCTCCCCGCCTGCAAAAAATCTGCTCACCTCTGGGGGAGAAAACAGGGCAAACAGTGATGTTTAATGGACTAAACATCCATTTTGTGGTTTTAAAACATTAAAACCATATTGTGGTTTTAATGTTCTATATATTTTAAATTGTTTTATTGTGTGTTGTTTGGTTTTAGTTTTTGTGAACCGCCCAGAGAGCTTCGGCTATTGGGCGGTATAGAAATGAAATGAATGAATAAATAAATAAATAAATACTAAAAAGACATTTTAGCAGTGGAGGCTGGTGGCTCCGATGTCAGTGGGGTGGTGAGTCTGCTCCGGGTTTGGCCGGCTCCTTGGATTGCTCCTCGAGAGTTCTGACTGGTTCTGACTGAAACCCAGAGCGGATTCACTGCCCCACTGGCATCAGAGCCACCAGCCTCCGCTGCCTTTCTGTGCAGCCCTAGTAGTTCTTCCTGCCAGGTAAGTGTGCACCACAGCCCCCCCTAACTTGGTGCCTGCCAGAAGTGTTGGACTGCAACTCCCATCATTCCCAGCTGGCATGGCCAACCACTGCTGGGAGGCGGGCAAATAGCACTGCAGGCTAAAGGACTGGTTGTGTTCAGTGTGCTGCTGGCGCACCTTTAGAAACCACTGCAAGTCAGGTGGTTGTTGATAAGCAAGTGTGGGCTGTGTGGCACAGAGCACATTTTGCACTGTGTCCTTGTGGAAGGAGGATGCTGGTGGTGTGACAGTGAAAAGCCCTGTTGCTACAAGACAGCAAAGGTGTGGGAGGCTTGCCCCCTAGACTCCTGCTTCCCAGGAGAGCCGATGCCCATCTGGGGAAGCAGAAGGCATCTTTGGACGGAGGAGGGAGATCCCATTTAGAATAGCTGCCAAACCTCTTATCTCCCCGCCCAGAAGAAATCTCAGCCTATTGTAACTCTTTGAGCTCTCAAATGCCTTTTTGATGGCATTGCTGAGAATACTGACAGCAATCTGGCAGTCTAAAAATACCGCTGCTACAATGCCTGGCCAAAGGAGACTGCGATTATTTCGCAGAATATCTCCCCTTTGCTCATTTATTTTGTTGGAGGCTTGGAAGGGAGCTTGTCAAACCAATGATTAAGTGTCACCTCCTTGTTCTTTCATGAATAGGAGGCCCCCATCCAGACGCAAAGGAGAGCCAGCCAGCTCACGCAGCGGGCGGTCCCTTGTGTATCTCCAGGCGGCTCCGAACAAATTTGGTTCTTTTTACTTGTGCCGCCAAACAAAGGAAATGCAAGCTGAAGACAGAAAAGAAAGAGAAAGAAGCACGCATTGGCCCCAAAAGAGACCCTGAAAGGGAAGTGTGTTGACAGTAGAATAGAAGGTGGATGGTGGTGAAAGGTGAGGAGACATTTGGGGCCCCTTGCCTGCCGTTTCTGCCTCAGGCGGGATCTTTTGGCAACCTCTTCTTGGATGTTAGAATTTCCTCCCTTGAAGTTGTTCTGTAGGATTGTGCCAAGATGCCAGTTGCTGGACTGGGGATGGAGATATAGATATAGATATATCCAAGAAGAAAAATCAGATGTTATGAGATGATTTATTTTTATTTTTAAATTAAATGTGCAAAGAGCACAGGCCGGTGAAGAGTTGTTGTACATTTTGTGCTCTTGCTCAGGTCCATGGATGGAGCAGCTCACACATATGCATTATCACAACATCCGGTGGTGGCTTGCATGTACTAATGGGCCACCAGAGGGGTACAAGCACTAGAACTAGTAGTTCTGTTTGAAGGGGGGGATACTTTCTGAAAACTAGCCCCCGCTGTGTGCATGTTACCTTTTTCAGTCCTGTTCACCACCACTGTTTTCTCCCTCCGCTGTTGCTTCAGCACCATGCTTCTCCTTCTCTTTACTGTGTCATCATCATCCATTAGTACATCCATTAGTTGGCCATCCCAGCCAATCTGAGATCACATTATTAACAGGAAGATGCTGTGATACCGAATAGCCAATCCGAGGCGGCCCCATGGCACTGCTGCTGCTGAGCCCAAGCAGCTGATTTCAGAGCAAGGACAATGCTTCTTGGATCAGTACACTGCTGATCTTGGCCCAAGGGGAATCACATAATGAATGGGATGATGCCATGATCCCACAGAGCCAGTCAAGCACTGAGAACAGGCCTCAGGCAGGACTTTCTCCCAGCCCTGTGACCTGAAATCCTCTTAACTGGAGATGCCAAGGACTGAACTTGTGCCTTACATTTGCGTAGCCTATCGCATGAAGAAAAAGCAGGGATGCAAATGGCGTAGTGGAAGCCATTTGCGGCCGTAAAGCTGGTGGATTCGCCTAAATGCAGCCATAAATGGCTGCATTTAGGCTAATCCACCAGCTTTACGGCCGCAAATGGTGCCCAATACGCCATTTGCGTCCGGATACTTAACATAGCGATACGGCACAGCAATGGCAGCCGGCAGTATCTCCAGCATTGCGGGGCCGGCGGCTGGCTCCACAGGATCGTCAAAGAGCGGAACTGGCCTGGATGGACTCTGGGGGGAGGGATGGATTGCCTCCCCCCCCGTGGATGCCCCTCCAGACCCAGAGGTAAGGCATCCTCCCACCCCTGGAAACTTAAGAGAGCTGCCTATCAGGGGTTTCTAGCCTTAGTGAATCAGTTGGTCTACGTTTGGAGGGAAAAGGCGGGAAGCCTCTGAACTTAAGGGCTAGGAGGCGAAAGTCCACCCCTTTCCTGTGGGGCATCGGGGCGCAGCTGTTGATGTCGCACCAAGTGGGCTGAGCACCTCCTCTCGGCACCCTCCATCTCCTGCTTGTCCCTGTGTTGGTGCCTAGCATCCTGAAGCTCCAGTTGTCCCTCCCCCTGCCTGCCAGGGTCGCTACCACTCTCAGGAATGTGAGCAGGGAGGGGGTCTCCCTCCGGTGGCACCTCTGAACAGCGCGCAGGTTCCTCTCCCACAGTTTCTATTTCTTCCTCAGAATCAGAACTGCTTTGGGGCTCTATAGGCTCCGATCCAACCCTGACAGATGAGTACATGCAGGTAAAACTTCTATCATCCACCTATTTATCCATCCATCTATCCATCCATCCATTCACTGAATTCAATAAAAGTCTATCTATTCTGTGGCTCATCATCAATTAAGATCAGATTGCAGGTCCATGGGGCAGGGCCTTCTTGGTGATGGTACTGCAACAGTGGGACTCTGTCCCTGGGTGTAAATCCACCAAATCTTCCCATTTTTAGATGGCCTTTGAAAGACATTTAAATCTGTCAGACTTTTATGATTGATTTTATTCTCCTTGCTGACTCTTAGATTAGATTTTTACTGATGTGTTCTTAATTTTAAAAAGCTGTGTGGTTTTAAATTGCTCCTTTATTGTTTTTGTTGTTGTGCTTTTATGTGTGTGTTGCACTGGAAAAGTATTGCTACAACTGTGATAAAAAATGTCTAACATAAAATAAATAAGGGATTCTAACCATGTTTAGACAGAAAAAAGTCCTGTAACTCCCAGCATTCCCTAACCAGCAGTGCTGGGAGTTGTAGGTCACTTCTCTGTCTAAACATTCATAGGATTGCACCTTAAGAGAGTAACAATTTCTATGGTCACAAACACCACATTATAACACTGCTCCTGTGTCCACTCTCACTTTGCTACTGCTATCGAAGCATGACTCCATGCGCTGTGCGCAGGGTGACCTTGTGTCATACCTTACAGAAGCTACTCCTCTATGTGAAAGGCTGTCAAAAAACAGTCCTCTTTTCAAGGGCCGTCCAATCTGAGTCCTCTTTTTTTGCTGATGCATTTCCCCTTCTTCTGTGATGTGTAAAGCGGCCGCCTGAGCTGTGTGTGCTCGATGTATAAGGCCTTAGTTTTTCAGCTACCATGATCCCATGATCACGGTCCATTCCCACCATCTCCTTTGGAATGCTGCACCAAATATTGGTAACTTCAAAGCCAAAATCAGCCATTTGGATGTTCTCTGAAGAACACATATTATGTGACTACTCTCCCTGGCCAAAATGACCACCACAACATAGAATCATAGAACAGTAGGGTTGGAAGGGGCCTGCAAGGCCATCGAGTCCAACTCCCTGCTCAGTGCAGGAATCCAAGTCAGACTCAGAGCATCCCTGTCAGATGGCTGTCCAGCCTCGTCTTGAACGCCTCCAGTGACAACAATTTGATGTCATTGTTTCCCCTGGCCACCACTATTGCCTTGGTGCCGTGCGTTCCCCTGGCAGCTGCCCCTTTTTCTTTTCTTTGCAGACTTCATCACGTGGGCAAGCCTCCCAAATCAGGGATCATGAGGTGAACGGAATGACATCTTCACAACAGACATCTGATGGGAAGACATCGTCAGATACCCGAGGCAATGAAGATCAAAGGGGACTGCCAAGGCCATTGGGCCACCTGAAGAGCGGAGGGCTGTTCAGATTGAAGACAAGTGCAGGTAATTTGCATGAATGAGCGGAGCACCAAGAGGTCGCTGAAAGGAGGAGGCGCGCACATATTACCCAAAATGTTTGTGAAGGACACGGTGTCGTTTGGGCTGAGCCTTAGACACAGGCGGTGGTGTCTTCCATGAGCCAACGCCTCTTTTTGCTAGATTTGAGACGTGATTAAATAGTATGTTCCATTTTTCCTCCCCGCCCCCTGCTCATGGCTCACACACCATAAATATCAAGTGTAGCAGATCAACCATTTTTTAAAAAATGAATTTTAAAAGTTTCCACATTACGTATGCACAGCCCGGAGATTGGTGAAGGTGCATCACTGCCGCCCTCTACTGCCTGCACTCTGAACGGATGGCTAAATTCTACTGAGCAAGAATCAGGGAGGAACAGTTCCCTGGTGTGCTGGAATGTTCTCCATCCCTTCTTCGATTAAGCTGGTCAAAGTAGCTCAAAGTTAAGAAAGACAGAATTCCTGAAAATGGAAACTGATGTTGATAAGATACTAAACATTTTAGGTAGGGCTGACACAGCATTTAATGAGCTTCTGCCACACATTAAAAACATGGTTGTTCAGGCAGGCATTTGGGGTGGGTTAGGGCATTTTTAGAAATATGATGTTTTTAATGTAGTATTTTATTGTTTTAAATTGTTCTTTTGTTGTACATCTCCCAGAGTGGCTGGGTGACCAGCCAGATGGGCGATTAATAAATTTAATAAAATAAATAAATAAATAAATTCATTGAGGTCATATTTCCAAGCAAAATGTGAGGAATGAGGAAGCAACTTCTTTGTTCTTCCGCTCTGTTTTGGTAAGGCATTGGTGATGATGGAGGTTGTTCTGGTTTGGTTCCAGTTCAACCAAAGTTTATATCGCCCTCACTTTCTGTAAGATCTATGAGTGATTGTGAGGATGGCTTGGTTAGGATCCCTTCACTGAGAGAAGATGACCAAAGGCAGGTATGGACTGTGGCCCCACAGTTCTGATATTACTTGCCTACAGAGACATGCCTCAGTCCTCCCCTGCAGATATTAGGAAAAGATACCAAACTTTATTTCCTCAAGCTTTTTAACACATCTATATTTTTCCAGGCATCTCCATTTCATCCTGTAATGTATTTCCCCAAGTGAGTTTTAAGTTTTGGGTTTTATTGGTGGATTCACTGGATTTTTATTATTATTATTTGTATGTTGCTTATTCTATAATAGCAAAATGCCTGACATTATGGATGGGGTTGTGTAGATGAAAGGCCTGTATTTTTGCCAAGGCCGTTTGGAAAATAAGCTATTTCCTGTAGTAATTCTATTAAAACCCCAGCAACAAAGGTTTGAAAAGTTTGTTAGAACCAAGGCAAGACTTCTCCTGACTCCTGCCTGGACACGATTCACAATGGCTAACAACTGGAATGAAAAGTGAAATTAAACTAAAGCAACTGCTTTGCCTCTAAGGGGCCGTGTCAAAAGCACTATCCAGTCAAGTAAGAGGACATCCCCAAATTCCCAGTTGTCCAATACTGATGTTCCCCACAAAACCACAGAATATAACTGATATTCTGCTGCCAGGGTTCACTATCTTTATATGATTACCTTCATTTCCTCCCATCATCCTGGAAACAAAGATGGGCAACAAACTCACCAAAAGGGGAGGACAAGCAGGGATCATGACAACCAATTTTTTTTGTGAGTCCATCCCTGTAAAAAGGCAGCTTATGTGGTCCTCCTCTCCATTTTATCCTCACAATAACCCTGTGAGGTTGGTTAGGCTGAGAATCAGTGATTGGCCAAAAGTGACTCAGTGACCATGGCCAGATTAGACATATCTAGGAACAGCTAAAGTTGGTGCACTAGGCTCAGCTGTGCAATTGCTCTCCTTGCCGTCGCTGAGATCTGGGCATTCAGTTTCAGGGCTAAGCCCAAGAGTACACCCAAACTGCGAGCCTGCATCTTAAGAAAGAGGGTAACCCCATCCAACATACCTTGATCTGCCCTTTGACTAACCAAGAGTACCTCTGTCTTGCCTGGATTAAGCTTCAATTTGTTCGCCCACATATAGTCCATTACCAGCATCAGACAGCTATCTAGAACTAGAACACCTTCCTTGGATTTAGATGAAAAGGAGAGACATAGCACTGAACCCCCAAACTCTGGGAATCTTTCCTGGCAGTTTCATTTATATGTTAAATATCATGGGGGGATAAGGTGGAACCCTGAGGGACACCATGGGCCAACTGCCAGGAACCGCACCTTCTGAAACCACCCCTCCAAGAAAGACCAGAGCACTGTATAACAGTACCTCCCAATCCCATCTCAGACAGACAACTCTGAAGGTTCTGATGGTATTGAAAGCCACTGAGAGTTCCAGCAGAGCCAACAGGGACACACTCTCCCTGCCCATTTCCCAGCATAGATTGTCCATCAAGGTAACCAAAGCTGTCTTTGTCCCATAACCAGGTCTGAAGCCAGACTGAAATGGATCAAGATGATCCATCTTATCCAGAAATCCTTGGAGCTGAGAAGCTACCACATGCTCCACCACCTTGCCCACAAATGGAATATTGGAGACTGGCCAGAAATTATCCACCACCGTGGGATTCAGGGAGGTTTAAAAAACAAACAAAGATCTTACCATAACCTCTTTTAGGCAAGATGGAATCACACCTTGCCCTAAAGAGACATTCACCATTACCTGTACCCACTCAGCAAGCCCCCACCCACCCATGGCTGCTTTTCTAAGCCAGGATGGGCAAGGCTCCAGCACCTAAATGGTAGCCCTTACCTCTCCCCAGAATCCTGTCCACATCCTTGGGCTGTACAAATTGAAAAGTATCCATTATAACAGGACAAGCGGGAGCCAAAGTTACATCCACTAGACCTGTAACTACTGCTGTGGCATCCAGCCACTGCATAGATACAATCAGTTCTTTGGTACAATAGGGAATTGAGTGGTCCAGCTCTTCTTTTCATGGGCCAGAGCATAATAGCCCTTTGACCACCTCAAAAATTCCACTGGGTGACTCTTTGCAGACACAACAGTTGTGGAGAAGTACAGTTTTTCACTGCCCTCACTACCACAGTGAGGGCTTTCAAATGAGCCCCAGCCCTTGCTCAGTTGGACTCATTCCAAGTTTTCCATCAATGTGGCTCTAGCCAACTTCCCACTCATTTTATTGCCTGCAATTCCCTGGAAAACCAGTGAGCTCATTTGGCTCAACTCCATGGGAGAGGACATGCATGAGCAATCTTGTCCACCACCTTGGGCTATTTCTCCATTCCAGAGGTCAACCAAGGCTTTGATAGGATTGCCTGTCAAGGTGAAAGGAAAATCCCCAAGAACCATCAGAAAGACTTCCGAATCCACCAGTCTCTTGGGATGGACCATCTTAACTGGCCCCTGGCCCTGCAGAGGCTGTAGGTCCCAGCAAATCTAAACCCTATCAAGTAGTGATCTGTCCATGAACATGGAAATACTTATGGAGGGTTATTTGAGTGAGCTACCATCCTTTGTGTGTGTGCAGAGGTTTTTCTTAAAATACTATGAACTTCCACGCAAGGGGGTGGGTGGGTAGGTGCATGATTTCTATGGGGCAGGGGGTGGGGCCAGTGCCCCACCCTTATTATTCCAAACCTCCATTACAAGTAGCAAATTATAAGCTTTATCACTGATATTTTTAAGGGATTAGACACATTTATAGAGGCTAGATCCTATATTTATACCCCACCTTCTTTCCTCTTGCAAGAAATCCAAGGCAGCTTACATAGTCAGCGACTGGCCCAAAGTCACCCAAGTGGGGACTAGAACCTGGATCTCCTGAGTCCCAGTTGAACATTCTAACCACTACACCAAACTGGGTCTCACAAGCCATGATTATTTTATATATTTATCAGAGGTGTGCGCCAACCCCAAGATCTGACTTGGACCCTGATTCTGCACTTCAGAAAATGGCAGAATTTAATTAATTTGATTAAATTTGCAGGGATAGTTGACCCTTCTGAAGGGACTGAGCCTGCTGAGCTTCACTTACATGGGGGCAGGGGGCTTTGCGCAAGAGCAGCCTTGACATTTTGAGAAGGGTATGCTTATCCAGGAGGATGTGCTCTCACTGCTCTGTGCTCTGTAGATCATTGTTCTGAAGATGACAGACAGCTCAGAGGTGTCTCTAAGTAATAAACCAGCAAAGTTTCAGAAGGCTGAGTGCATAACTAGGAAGTTATGGTTTGAAAACACGTGTAAGGCCTTTTTCATAGTGAAGCCTGATGGTGTTGGAAGGATGGCCATCTCCAGTCCCACCCTTGCCCTCCCGCAAAGCACAGCAGTCAGAGTCCCTGGTAAAACATGCGCTAGGATTCAAAGGTGGACCTGTCGGTCACTCAGCTAGGGATGGATGGACTCACCTCCATCTGGGGCATAGAATCATAGAATCATAGAATAGTAGGGTTGGAAGGGGCCTACAAGGCCATCGAGTCCAACCCCCTGCTCAATGCAGGAATCCAAGTCAGAGCATCCCTGACAAATGGCTGTCCAGCCTCGTCTTAAAGGCCTCCAGTGTGGGAGAGCCCACCACCTCCCCAGGTAATTGGTTCCATTGCCGTATTGCTCTGACACTCAGGAAGTTTTTCCTGATGTTCAGCCGGAATCTGGCTTCCTGTAAGTTGAGCCCATTATTCCGTGTCCTGCACTCTGGGATGATCAAGAAGAGATCCTGGCCTTCTTCTCTGTGACAACCTTTCAAGTACTTGAAGAGTGCTATCATATCTCCCCTCAGTCTTCTCTTCTCAAGGCTAAACATGCCCAGTTCTTTCAGTCTCTCTTCATAGGGCTTTGTTTCCAGTCCCCTGATCATCTTTGTTGCCCTCCTTTGAACCCTCTCCAGCTTGTCTGCATCCTTCTTAAAGTGTGGTGCCCAGAACTGGACACAGTACTCCAGATGAGGCCTAACCAGTGCTGAGTAGAGGGGAACTAGTACTTCCCGGGATTTGGAAGCGATGCTTCTATGAATGCAGCCCAAAATAGCATTTGCCTTTTTTGCAGCCACATCACATTGTTGGCTCATATTCAGCTTGTGATCGACGACAATTCCAAGATCCTTCTCGCTCGTAGTGTGGTTGAGCCACGTATCCCCCATCTTGTAACTGTGCATTTGGTTTCTTTTTCCTAGGTGCAGAACTTGGCATTTGTCCCTATTAAATGCCATTCTGTTGTTTTCTGCCCAGCACTCCAGTCTATCCAGATCACTTTGAATTTTGTTTCTGTCTTCCAAAGTATTAGCTATCCCTCCCAATTTTGTGTCATCTGCAAATTTGATCAGCATTCCCTGCACCTCCTCCTCCAAGTCATTAATAAAAATGTTGAAGAGCACTGGGCCCAGGACTGAGCCCTGCGGTACCCCGCTCGTTACCTCTCCCCAGCTTGAGAAGGTCCCATTGATAAGCACTCTTTGAGTCCGATTCTGTAGCCAACTGTGGATCCACATGATCGTTGTTTCATCTAGCCCACTTCGAGCAAGTTTGCTCATCAGGATATCATGGGGCACTTTGTCGAAAGCTTTGCTGAAGTCGAGGTATATGATGTCTACAGCATTCCCACGGTCTACAAGGGAGGTGACTTGATCAAAAAATGAGATCAGATTTGTCTGGCAGGACTTGTTTTTGACAAATCCATGTTGGCTTCGAGTAATCACGGCATTGTTGTCAAGGTGCTTCCAGATGGATTGCTTTATGATCTGCTCCAGAATTTTCCCAGGGATTGATGTCAGACTGACTGGTCTGTAGTTCCCAGGTTCCTCCTTTTTACCCTTTTTGAAGATAGGGACAACGTTAGCCCTCCTCCAGTCATCTGGCACTTCCCCCGTCCTCCATGATTTCTCAAAGAGAATAGACAGCGGTTCTGAGAGTTCTTCTGCCAGTTCCTTTATTACTCTAGGATGCAGTTCATCTGGCCCTGGAGATTTGAACTCATTCAAAGTAATGAGGTGTTCCTTGACCATATGCCTGTCGATCTCAAGCTGCAATCCTGCCCCTTCAGCCTGTACTTCGCCTTTGCCAGGGGGGTCATAGACCCTCTTTTGGGAGAAGACTGAGCCAAAGTAGGAATTGAGCACCTCTGCCTTTTCTTTGTCCTCTGTTATCATTTTGCCATCCTTATTTAATAGCTGAACAACCATTTCTTTCCTCTGCCTTTTACTATGCACGTAGCTGAAGAAAGCCTTTTTGTTGTTTTTAGCATCCCTCGCTAACCTCACCTCGTTCTCCGCTTTAGCCTTCCTGACGCCATCCCTGCAATTCTGTGCTACCTGCCTGTACTCTTCCTTTGTTACTTGGCCTTCTTTCCACTTCTTATATGTGTCCTTTTTTGTTTTCAGGTCATCCCTAAGCTTTTTGTGAAGCCACATTGGCTTCTTCTGTTGTCTTCCACCTTTTCTTCTTGTTGGAATTGTTTGTGATTGTGCCTTGAGAATTTCCTTTTTTAAAAGTTCCCACCCATCTTGGACTCCTTTTCTCGCTAGCATTGTTTGCCATGGGACCTTACTGATCATTGTTCTGAGTTTATTAAAATCAGCTTTCCTAAAATCCAGGGTACGCGTTTGAGTACACTCGGCTTTTGCTTCCCTTAGAACCAAGAACTCAAGTACAACATGGTCGCTTTCCCCCAGAGTTCCTGTAACTGCTACTTTATCCACTAAGTCATCTCTGTTGGTTAGGATCAAGTCAAGGATAGCCGATCCTCTAGTTCCTTCCTCTACTTTCTGTAGGAGGAAGTTATCCGCCACACAAGTCAGGAATTTCCTGGAGGGGCCATGTTTTGCAGAATTTGTCTCCCAACAAATATCGGGGAAATTGAAGTCCCCCATTACTACTACATCATGCTTCCTTAAAACATTGGCTATTTGCTTTTCAAAAGTTTCATCCTTGGCTTCTCCTTGATTGGGTGGCCGGTAGTAGACTCCGACCACCAGGTTCCTTTTATTCTTTGCTCCATTTATTTCAACCCAGATGCTCTCGATGGGGCTACCAAGCTCCTCCTCCTGTATTTCTGTGCAGAGATATGTATTTTTCACATACAGTGCAACCCCGCCTCCCTTTCTGTTCCTCCTGTTCTTTTTGAACAAGTTATATCCTTCAACTGCTGTATTCCAGTCATGAGAGTCATCCCACCAAGTCTCAGTTATACCTATCAAGTCATAATTTCCCTCCTGTATTAAGAGTTCAAGTTCATTCTGTTTGTTTCCCATACTCTGGGCATTAGTATATAGACATCGAAGACCATGTGCTTCATAGTCTGGCTTTCTTCCTACATGTGTCTGAAGACTATTATTGGGCGCTATCAGCGCTGTTCTCTCCATTGCAGTGCATGCGCCTACGTCCATTGTTACCCCCAACATTACATCTCCCTTCCCCGTAGGATTCAGTTTAAAGCCCTCCTGATGAAGTTCTTCATGCTGTGTCCAAACACATTCTTCCCAGCCTTTGTGAGGTGCAACCCATCCCTAGCCAACAGCCCATCTTCCAGGAAGTATAGCCCGTGGTCCCAGAATCCAAATCTCTCTCGTCGGCACCACCTTCGTAGCCAGTCATTCACCCGGAGTATTTTTCGTTCCCTTTCTATCCCTCTTCTAACTACTGGAAGGATGGATGAGAAAACTATCTGGGCCCCAAAGTTCTTGAGTTTCCTTCCCAAAGCTTCAAAGTCTGACGTGATCTCTTCGTAGCTCCGCTTGGCGGTATCATTTGTTCCCACATGGATGAGAAGAAAGGGATACCTGTCAGTGGGCTTTATGAGTGCAGGCAACCTTTCAGTCACGTCTCTAATCTGTCCTCCCGGGAGACAACATACCTGGCGAGTCCACGGGTCTTCGCGACATACTTGGGTCTCGATCCCACGCAGCAAGGAGTCTCCCACTACTACCACTCTTCTCTTCTTCTTCTTGTAGGCCTGGGTTTCATCGCCTCTGTTTGACTGACCTTTAGCCTCTTGCTCACTCTCATGCAGGTTCCCCTGTGATTCTTCCTCTGCAGGCTGTCCTCCAGTCTCATCTGCAAGTACCTGGAATCGGTTCCACAGCTCCACCGCTTCCACTGGTGCAGAGTGGCGTCTAGTTCTTCTTCTCCTAACTGTCACCGTTTTCCAAGGAGTATCCTCTACTCCATTTTTCTTCTCCTCAGCATTTCCCACTTCTGCCTCATCTTGCTGTTGCTCTTCAAGCTTCTGGTCTGCCCTTTGCTGCTGTAGTTCCCCCATTCTGTCCAAGAACTCTTCGTGTTCTCTTATTCCCCGGAGGGTTGACAGTCGCCGCTCCAGTCCACTTACTTTTTCCTCCAGCAGCGTGATCAACTTGCACTTGTTGCAGGTGTAGGCCATGTTGTTCTCAGGCAAGAAAACAAACATTGCACACACCTTGCAGGTCACCACCACTGGAGAGTCTTGTCCTTCCATAGCCCCTTTTCCCTTTTTGTGTCTAGCTTTGTGATTGTTCTAGACTAGCCTGTGCCTGCTCCTCTACTCAGTAGAGGTTAAAAGCAGAGTCCCACTGGTGTGGAAGTGTGTGTTACAAGACAAATAAATGGGAAAAAGTTAGTTAAAAAAAAAATGTTAGGGGCCTCCCCCTTGACCTCCCCTGCCGAACTCCCCTGGCCAACTCCTGTTTGCTCCCCCTGTTCGCTCGCTCTCTGGGAGCTTGCCTGCTTCTGTAGTCCCTGGACCAGCTGGAGCAGCTTGCTCTGCTCTGCTCTGCTCAGCTGGGAGGCGGGAAACAGACTGAAGCTTCCCGCCCAGTCAGCTGCTGGGAGTACTCAGGCCACACCCCTCCAATTCAGTTGGAGCTCTCAGAAGCTCCTGGTGAGCTCACAGCCAGTCAGAAGGATAAAGGGCAGCGCCCTGGGCTTCCTGCAGCCCACTTACCTCTTAGCCTCTGTCTCCTTTGTCTCCTTTGTCTCTTCAACCACTGCCACTCCCCTGGCCAACTCCTGTTTGCTCCCCCTGTTCGCTCGCTCTGTTCGCTCGCTCTCTGGGAGCTTGCCTGCTTCTGTAGTCCCTGGACCAGCTGGAGCAGCTTGCTCTGCTCTGCTCTGCTCAGCTGGGAGGCGGGAAACAGACTGAAGCTTCCCGCCCAGTCAGCTGCTGGGAGTACTCAGGCCACACCCCTCCAATTCAGTTGGAGCTCTCAGAAGCTCCTGGTGAGCTCACAGCCAGTCAGAAGGATAAAGGGCAGCGCCCTGGGCTTCCTGCAACCCACTTACCTCTTAGCCTCTGTCTCCTTTGTCTCCTTTGTCTCTTCAACCACTGCAACTCCCCTGGCCAACTCCTGTTTGCTCCCCCTGTTCGCTCGCTCTGTTCGCTCGCTCTCTGGGAGCTTGCCTGCTTCTGTAGTCCCTGGACCAGCTGGAGCAGCTTGCTCTGCTCTGCTCTGCTCAGCTGGGAGGCGGGAAACAGACTGAAGCTTCCCGCCCAGTCAGCTGCTGGGAGTACTCAGGCCACACCCCTCCAATTCAGTTGGAGCTCTCAGAAGCTCCTGGTGAGCTCACAGCCAGTCAGAAGGATAAAGGGCAGCGCCCTGGGCTTCCTGCAGCCCACTTACCTCTTAGCCTCTGTCTCCTTTGTCTCCTTTGTCTCTTCAACCACTGCCACTCCCCTGGCCAACTCCTGTTTGCTCCCCCTGTTCGCTCGCTCTGTTCGCTCGCTCTCTGGGAGCTTGCCTGCTTCTGTAGTCCCTGGACCAGCTGGAGCAGCTTGCTCTGCTCTGCTCTGCTCAGCTGGGAGGCGGGAAACAGACTGAAGCTTCCCGCCCAGTCAGCTGCTGGGAGTACTCAGGCCACACCCCTCCAATTCAGTTGGAGCTCTCAGAAGCTCCTGGTGAGCTCACAGCCAGTCAGAAGGATAAAGGGCAGCGCCCTGGGCTTCCTGCAACCCACTTACCTCTTAGCCTCTGTCTCCTTTGTCTCCTTTGTCTCTTCAACCACTGCAACTCCCCTGGCCAACTCCTGTTTGCTCCCCCTGTTCGCTCGCTCTGTTCGCTCGCTCTCTGGGAGCTTGCCTGCTTCTGTAGTCCCTGGACCAGCTGGAGCAGCTTGCTCTGCTCTGCTCTGCTCAGCTGGGAGGCGGGAAACAGACTGACAAACAGCATGGGGGAGCTCGACAAGCTGCCCCCTCCCACCACCCGCGTGGCCTAGACCGTTCAGTGAGCCTCCATGCTGTCCCATCCCCCACCCATCGAGCTGCGCGAGCCGCCCCTCCTCTGTGTGCCAAGGTCTCCAGCAGTCAAGGTGCTTTATGCACACAAGGGTTTGACTGCCAGAGTCCTTGGTGCTGCATGTGCCCCGTGCACTCTGGCCTTCTCCTCCTCCCAAGGTGAACAGGGATAGAGTGCTTGGGCACTGCCACGGCCCCTCCTGCCTGTGCGGGTTGTCAAGGGCTTCCTTGACAGCCAGCGGAGCCAGGACGAGCCCTTGGCCTGGCGCACCCCACAAGCGCTCTAGCCTCCTCCTCCTCCTCCCAAGGAGGACAGGGTTGGGGCACTTGGGTGCCTGCCCCCACCGGTTATCAAGGGCTTCCTTGACAGCCAGAAGAGGCAGGACAAGTCCTCGGCACTGCTCCTAGCCACTCGCCATCCATGCCCCAGAGCTCAGCGAGCAGGGCCTGGGAGGCTGGACCGAGGCGGGGGGGAGTCCATCGGACTCCACCCCCTCCTCAGCCTCCCACACCATCCTTACAGTCAACCACACTTCCTCCGCTCCCCACCCTCACGTTTTGGAGAACTAAAAGACGACACATGCAGGAGACATAAAGTCTCTGTGTCTTCAAAGCCCAAGTCTGCAATGAAGCCTCATCTGGGATCAGATTCCATTCTGGACATAGGGATGTTAGAGAATTCCATCACGGATCCTAGGGAAGCTGAATTCCAGTGAATTCGGCCCCCCAGAATCTGTGGCAGAACAGAGCAACCTGCCCCACTACCCCACGAAAGCCCCGCGAAACGGAGCCTACCTGGCTGCGGCTCCGGCGGCGGCTCTGGCAGGTTGCCATTTGCATCCCTGGCAAGCCGTGATAGGCTACGTAAGTATCTACATAGCCTATCATGGCTCAGGGCAGGGACGCAAATGGCGTAGCTGCCGCCATTTGCATCCATGTCTTTAGCCGTGATAGGCTACGTATATATTTATGTAGCCTATCACGGCAAAAGACAGGGGCGCAAATGGCGGCCTATCATGGCAATAGGAAGGAACGCAAATGGCGGCCGCCATAGCCGCCGCCATTTGCATCCGTGTCTTTAGTCGTGATAGGCTACGTATATATTTACATAGCCTATCACGGCTAAAGACACGGACGCAAATGGCGGCGGCTATGGCAGCCGCCATTTGCGTCCCTGCGCAGCCCAGCAGCTGGATGTCCAGCTGTGGGTGGCCCCGGCCGGTGGCTCCACGGAGTCGCCACAGAGCAGAGAATTTTGGGGGGTGGAATGGAGCACCTCCCCCCCCACTGAGAATGACCCCACGCGGAACGAGGTAAGGGATTCGTACATCCCTGATTCTGGTCACTTTGGAGAGAGACTTTCTTTCAGGAAGCACCAGAAATGGTCTGAAGGAGCCTGATACAGCTCGGGCTTTGGCCAGATCCAAGGCACATCCCCAGTACTTAGGTATAATTATAGTTTTATAACTATATAATAAGAATGAGAACTATTTCACTTTACATCCCACCTTTCTACAAATATCATCCAAGGGGACCAACAACTATAAATGGGTGGATCAGTCTATTTCCAGTTCAGGTCACTTTCTCATGTATCCCCCCAAAGGTCTGACCCATCCTGTTTCCATGCCAGTCTTTGATTAGATATAGACATCTGCACAAAAATTCACATTTGGATATGTACTTGTATCTTCTTTCTCAGAATCGATATTTCCAATTATATTTTCTCTCAGAATGTGCATTTTTAGGGGTGCACTCCCATGCATGTTTAGACAGAAAAAAGTCCTACAAAAAAGCCCTACAAATCCTACAAGCATAGCTGGCTGGGGAATGCTGGGAGTTGTAGGACTTTTTTCTGTCTAAACATGCATGGGATGGACGACGGTGCCCTAAATGTCTTATTCAAAATGTTTTTAAGGAGTGCTTTTTTCAAGTGGAGAACCGTGTCGGAACATTTGGGAAATGTGAAATCCGGTGGGTATCTGTGTTCTGATCTTCACATTAGTCCAGGAGCTGCAGTTCAGTTTATATCAGGATTCCGAAGACTGAATTGCTCAGGCATCTCTACTAAACCCATTGATTGAAAACAGACAGTGATAGCTAAGCGGAGCCTCCATGTTCAAGGCAGTTCACCCCTGAATGATACAAGCTGTGGAAACCGCGGGGGTGGGGTGGCTGTGGAACTTCACAGAGGCACCTAGTGAGCCACAGATGGAAACCAAATGCAGGATTCTAGATGTTTGATCCAGCAAAGCAAAGCTTGAGCCCTTTGGTGAGGAGGGCTAAAGACAGCAAACCAACATAGCTGCGCAGTAATTTCCTTTGCAGATGAATGAGTCCAGAATGAGTCCAAGGGCACCGTCAGTTACTGATGACATTTTCACCCACCATATTTACAAAAGACAGTGTTGCAACAGTGCCTGAGATTCCTAGACAGCACATGGCACTACACAGCTTCTGGAGGTGTGTGACGTCCCCCTGCGTTCTCCATGTAGGAACACCGCAGATCAGGAAATGACACACGCTCCCCACAGGAAGCGGTCCAGTCGACAGCAGTCGGCATAACCCAAACAAACAGAGAGCTCACACAAGCAACCGCTGGTCAAGATTGCTCAGCTGTTCTGGGGGCAGCTGGAGGGCACATGGGAAAGAAGAGACGAGAGATGGTCACTTTGAATGTCTGTCTTAGCGTTTGTGAGCATTTTAATTACACCCAAATGCTGCATGAGAGCTGCCTGCCAGCTAGGGCGGAGGAGGTGATGGACGATGGGACATTTTGTGAGAAGTCAAAGAAGTTCCAGTAGCAAATACGACCTGGAAGGACTGCACCTATTCCTAAGCTGAGCCGTCAGCTCGGAACTTTCTCAATCTAGGAAGCACATTGGAAGCACATTCTTTGGGGACAAGGCTGGTTATGTTCAGAGAGGAGGAAGGAGATCAAGGAAGGAGATACTGGCAGTTTTCCAGATACTTAAATGGATATCAGAAGACATGGGAAGAGGGTCAGCTAACATGGGACCTTGTGGAGGTTTATAAAATTATGCACGGTATGAGGAAAGTGGATAACTGGAGAGACATTTTTCTCCCTCGCTGGTAAATTCATGGAGAACAAGGCTATCAATGGCTACTATTCATTATGGCTATTTATGTTACCTTCAGTATCAGAGGCAGCATGTCCCTCCTCAAGGCCACTGATAGATCATGAAGTTGTACAATCGCCTTTTAAAGCCATCCAGGTTGGTGGCTATCATATCGCTACACCTGGTGGTTAACGAATTCCATAGTTTAATCAGGTACTAAATGAAGAAGTCCTTCCTTTGATCTGTTCTGCATGTCCTGCCATTCAGTTTTGTTGAGGACCCCACTGGTTCTAGCATTATGGCAGAAAACTTTCTCCCTCTCCACTTTCTCCACACCATGCATAGCTATGTACACCTCTATCATGTCCCCCTTCGGTCACCTTTGTTCTAAGGTGAAGAGCACCAAACATTGTATGCTTTGCTCTCCTCAGAAGGGAGTTGCTCCAGCCCCTGGATCATTTTGGTCGCCCTTCTCTGTACCTTATCCCACTATACAATACCTTCTTGGATGTGAAAGCCATCCATTGACATTGCTGCCATTTAGAGAATGGGGCTGGGCCTGCCCTGTGGGAATTCACCTAATATCTTGGTCGATGAGCTCAGCACTCTTGCAGCATGAAAGAAGAGCAGGATTAGGACCTGAGCAACTTCAGACAAGTCTTATGTAGTGAGCTGATTATTCTTTCTCTTCTTTTTCTTTTTTGACAAAAAGTTAAACTGGGCACAGCACCTGAGGAACCCTCCAGTGGCCCACATTGATTTCTTGACTTATTAAAGGTCAGAGCCCCACATAGACTTATATGTTCCATTGCTATGCAGAAGTTGTGCTGTTCACATTGTATAGCACATCTAGCTGATAGCATATCTAGGTAGTGAATATACTTTTCTGTGTGTGTGTGTGTGTGTGTGTGTGAGAGAGAGAGAGAGAGAGAGAGAGAGGCGGGGGGAGGGATTTGGTATTTCTCAGTAACTAATTAATAGCTACTTTATTTGAAGATTGTTCAGTTACAAAATGGCAAAACATTGACCAATATTTTGTATTCCAACATCCAATGATGGCAATATCAGTTAGTGGCTTGAATGTGTAAAGGCCATAGCTCACTGGTGGAGCCCCTGCTTTGCATGGCAAAGATCCCATGTTCACTCCCCAGCATCTCCAGGCAGGGCTGGGAAAGACCCTTCTGCCCTGAAAAGTGGCCTAAAAGTATTCTAAATAAAGAAATTAAATTCTCTGAAACACTGGAGAGCCACTGCTAGTCAGTGCAGGCAATACTGAGCCAGATGATCCAACCATCTGTCTTGCTCAGAAAAGTATCAAGACGTATTTAAAATGTGTGTTGAGGGAATGCTCGTTTAGAAAATGCAGGTTTGGGAGACAGAAAAAACATTTTAAAATACATACCGAAATGTGATTTTGTGTGTGTGCAGATTTGAGTAATGCGGTTCAGGCTTCGGTCAAAATAGAATGGTAAGTTAACCAATGCAAAAGTGACATGGAGTGGGAACAGATGGATTCATCCATCTCCCCTGTCAGCCTGTAACAAAATGTATCCCATACCATGAACTATTTGTAAAATGGTGCTGTGTTTAAAATAAAATGGCCCTAAATTTTGATAGGTTAATCGGTGAGCCACAAATTGAGCCTATTGACTATCTGACTCAAGTTAGATATCTTATCCAAAACAAATAATACATCCTAATAATTTGTTTTATCCCTAGACTATGGAGTAAGAAATGGCTTTTTAAAACCATATTGGAACTGCCTTGAAGCCAAGCTATGGGGTTTCTCTGCGCATTTGTGTTTCATCTCTTCAGACCAAGCAGCTCCATTATTTGGGAGGGGGATATGATGTCACTTCCATCATACCTTTAGTCTGTTCAATAATTCATACATGCATGTCTTGGTTTATGTGATGGAGTGTGCCGAGTAAATTTGTGGCCAGACCATGAAAAACCAGGAAGCTACTACCATCAGGAGGTCAAGATGGAGACAGGATGTTGAGCTAGACAGATGATTGGTCTTTTCCACCACAGCACTTCCTGCAATTTCATTTCTACACATGGCAAATAGACTCTCGTCTTTGTGCTGAACTGTTATTACTAATTTTTTTGTTCAGTTTTCTGAGCCAGTCAACCTTGAGAAACAATGGCTGTCGAAGGTGCTCTGACAAGGTGTTGATGTAGGTGGCTGCTGCTGCTGCTGCTTCTCTCTTCTTGGAGTTTGATCTAGAGCCAAGACCAATAAACATATCTGTGTTCACCCCCATTGCTAACTGGGGAGATACAGCCCAAAGCAAAATGGGGAACCCCCCTTCCCAAGTCAGCTCTGGGATCATTTCTAAAAGTAGCAGAATCATGAAAAAAGAAACAGAGAAAATACCTGCCCACCTTAAACCACTTCAGATAATGTGCTCTTGTGTTGGCACCTAGGGTGCTTCCAGATGAGGTTTTTATTGCGCAAAATCACCCTGCCTCACTCCTGTAATTTCACAGGGGGTCCAGACATCATCTTTTCCCACCGATTCTTCCTTTTTATTTTTTTTCTTACCAGTTACCACAAAAAAATCTGCTAGGGAGGACAAGACAGTATAGCTGCACAATAACTTCTGATTTAATTTGTGCTAGAAGCCCTCTGACTGGAATATGGATGAGAGAGAAAATTGTTCAGTTTGCATTTTAATATGAACTGAATGAATTTTGAACTTTTGAACCACTAAGTGAATCAAAATTCAGTTATCCTTTGAAATACACACTTCTCCAATTTTTTCAGTGACATTCTCCAATCTAAAAAATGTGTATAAAATGCATATATTAGGAAACATAACATTAAAATTAATTATATTGCACAAATTTCATGCAAGAAGTGTGTATATAAGGTAAAATGCATACACAAAGGCATGTATTAGGAGAAATGTGCAGAAAATTCTCATGAGTTTTCATGCAAACTTTTAAAACAAAATTCTCAATGTTCAGGATAAACCAAGCTTAAGGCTGGATACATTTTCAAACCCAGAATTTGAGACAGGAAAAATGAGAAACTGAGAGAGAATCTGAAATTGACAGGCTTGTCCATCTCTACTCTGGAAGCTACTCTAGAAGGAAAACAAGGTATCATTAATGAAAATTATGCAGTATAAGGTAGCACCATTAAATTCCAAACTGAGGCCATTAGACTGAGAATAAAGTTTAGGGTTCCATACCCAATCTCTTTTGAAAATGTTAATTTTATCACATTTATATTATGCAATAATAATAATAAAAAATTAAACTATGGACATTTAAAAAAACAGACAATAGTATGTCTTAATGACAATGGAACACGTGCTGAAGTTGCCGGCAGAAAGTCCACAATTCTTCCCATCCAAATTTCTCCCTAGATTTTGGGGATCTGAATTAGATGGTAATATTTGGTGAGTGGCATTGATGCATGAGCTACTATCAACTATTCTTCTGCATTTTATGTCTGGTCTCTAGGTGTCCCTGGGCAAGTCACTCAACCAGTCTGCTGGGTCCAGATATCCCCCAATATTCCCTAAAATAACCGGCTGCCATCACCTGCTAAATTATCAAGAGCAGGAGAACTCTCACCTTTATATGAGCGGGGGGTGGACCTGAGGGCCTTATAGGCCCCTTCCAACCCACCTATTATATGACTTTATGCTATACTTGCCTGTATAATTCACAGATAGCACATGGGGGTGAGATATGCTAACCTCAGAATCCCCCAGACCACAACACATTCATGAATTAAAAATCCATAACTATATTTACTGATGGAAAATAACAGCCAACAATAAGTAGTCATTTGATAAAGAATAAGAAAAACGTTCAATCTGATAAATTAGCCCAACATAATTGACTCCCTTTTTCAACAGCTACCCTAACTGCTTATGCCTGCCCCCCTCTCTCTCCTTCTCTCTCTTTCTCTGATCCCACTAACTGCTCTGTCTCTGTCCATCCCCTCTTCTAACTGCAACTTCTCAACTGACTTGCCCATTCCATCACACTTCCCTGCTGTCAATCCATTGCATTCTTCTGTTAAGAGAAGGGCCATGGCTGTGTGGTAGAGCACAGGCTTTCCTTGCTAAAGGTCCCAGGTTAGAACACAAGAAGAGCCCTGCTGGATCAGACCAAGGGTCCATCTAGTCCAGCATTCTGTTCACACAGTGGCCAACCAGCTGTCGACCAGGGACCCACAAGCAGGACCATAGAATCATAGAAGGGGCCTACAAGACCATCGAGTCCAACCCCTTGCTCAATGCAGGAATCCAAGTCAGGACATGAGTGCAACAGCACCCACCCACCCATGTTCCCCAGCAACTGGTGTACATAGGCTCACTGTCTCTGGTTCTGGAGGTAGCACATGGCCATCAGGAAAGACCACAGTGTGTAATGATGTATGTGTATGTGTGTGTGGAGATAGATACACACACACACACACACACACACACACACACAATTAGCATATATATTTAACAGCACAGTTAAGATGGGCTGTTCAGGAAAATGAAGATAAAACATGTTATGATATAGGGGGTGATAGTTCTATGAAAGCAATTCTTTATTTGGATTGATAAAATTAGGAAAGAGAACAAAGTGAATATTGCCATGTTTGCTTTGGTCCAACATTAAAAAATTTGGGACAAGTGGAGAACAACTTTCACCACCAGGAACCTGCTCATTAACATTGTTTTCAATCCCTATTTAAGTTTTATAGATGGAACAGTTTCTTAAGAAGGATCATTGCATGTACAGAGTCTTTCAAAGATTTCTGTAAAAAGAATTAATTTCTTACCATACTGTAATCACAACAAATGGGTCCACAAACCAAGCCCACATGGTTGAGATTACCTGCAAAAAATAAACAGGTAACAATGGTATCACTAACTGGAACCAAAAAAATTCTTGATTTGATGATGGCATTGACAAATGGCTGACCCTCCCTCCCTCTATAACCTTTCACTTTATCATACCCAGACCTGATTTATTCAGGGTGTGTGCCATGAGGAAAGCTCTTGCTTGGTTATGTTTTCTGTGTGCACCTGGCCATAGATGCACTTCCCACATGCCCTGGTCCACTGGCACATTAACATTGGCCTACTATCATAGAAACTTAGGAAGCTGCCTTCTACTGAATCCAGCCTTTGGTTTGTCCAGTCTTGACAACACCGACTCCAGAGTTTCAGGGAGGAGTTTTCCCAGCCCTACCCGGAGATGCCGGGGGGGGGGGGGATTGAACCTGGGGCCTTCTGCATGCAAAGCGGGGGCTCCACCACTGAACTATGGCCCTGCTGGATGGCGTGGGTGTGCTGCTGGTGCACTAATCAAAGATGCAAAAGGATCACTGCACAGGCTGGAAATGTGACCAGGTACATCTAGAAATCTCACATGGGTAAGAGTCTCTGTGAGACCCACATCCTGTATCAACGAGGGCTCAGCTTAGTCCTAAGTAAATACCTACCCTACTGTAGATGGTTTCCAGGGAAGGGCCTCTGTAGATGATCTCAAAGTACAGGCAGGCTCATGTGCAGAGAGGCAGCCCTTCTGGCCCGAAAAGAAATGGCACACAGATTGGCATTTTATTATGATGTTGTCAGTCCTCACAAAAAATGGAATTAGATTGAACATTGCAATAAGGAACAGAAAAATACACAACATAACTGAGAACTAAGAATGCAGAGCACATCCGAAGTTAAGCACTTTTGAGTCCCATTGATTTCAACAGGGCAGTTCAGGATGTGCTTGAACATGTTTACTCAGATGTTTATCCCGCTATGTTCAATGGGGCTTGCTTTCAGGTAAGCGTTCATAGGATTGCAGATCCAGTTTCTCCCACTGAAATCAATGGTGCTGATATGTGAGTAACTGTATCATGTCTGGAAATCTGACTTTAAACATGTAACATTTCAGATTTTCAGAGGTGTGTTTCTCACTCATCTTCCATTCCAGCACTCCACCATTCCCTACAACTCCTGGGCTCCTTTGAAAAGGTATGTTCCCTTCCCCCTTATTTCTACAACATGTTGTGTACACAGTTAGATGTTTTTTCTTTTAAGTAGCACATGATTTTCTTTCCAAAAGGACACTGATGTAATGTGACCTCCACTGTAAGGAAAGATGTATAAAATGTCCCTAAGATGAGATGACTAATATGTCCCTTACAATGCAATCCTATGCAAACATGCCTGGGAGTAAGCCTCCTTGAACTCACTGGGACTTACTTCTGAGTAGACATGCAAATGATGGCTCTGTTAATAAGATAAAGGTCACAGTATTGTTGGCCTGAAGTGCGTCTTAAGTGGAGAGGAGCATCCATCTTTGAACTGAAGGGAAATGGTATAAAGAAGGGCATTCCACAGACCCTTGTCAGACTGTTCCAAACTGAGAAGAAAATTCCATTAACCTGAAGGAAGACACGCTGCTCATCTCTCTGGCTGGGCAATGTACTGGGCTGGAAACCCTTGTTGAATAATTCTGGACTCCAGGTGGATCGGTGGAAGAGTTTCTTTTTCTTTTCTTTTTTCCAGATCATAACCTACTGCTGTGACTAGTGACTTCTCCTGGCAGACATTTCTAGGAGCATGGCCAAGGGGGAAGTGCAGTGTTTGAAGACTGTCAGCCAAAAATATTAAAACCAAACTTTTTGGA
Organism: Heloderma suspectum; assembly: GCF_057233095.1. Classification (NCBI taxonomy): domain Eukaryota; kingdom Metazoa; phylum Chordata; class Lepidosauria; order Squamata; family Helodermatidae; genus Heloderma; species Heloderma suspectum. Next base: position 3,644,737 of record NC_139462.1, read on the forward strand.
ACACCCGGAAAATGTACTAATTAGACTTTGGTCCAAGGTTTGCATTGGCCATCCAAGGTCACCCATGGCCATCTTAACTTCTTTCCCTGCCTCTTTCAAATATTTTCAAGCCTTGTGGGAGCAACCGTTTCATATCCGCCCATGTGCCCCCCCACCTCCCGCCCCTTGCATTTCTCGTTCCTCCTCCAGATGGATGTGTCTTGGACCAACAGTCCAATGGTGTGAAATTGGCTGCTGTTCTCCTTGGCCTGATGAGAAATCCAAAAAGTAATGTTTGATTTTCATTTTAATGGTAACATTTGCTGTACCTTTAAAATCTGGAAGACACCTCGATACATAACGCTCACCAGAAACCCACATGGCTTCTTCCATTAAACTCCACCAAGCATCAGCCTTGGAGCACAGACAGAACTTAATTACAGGCCCCAGCTTTTTTGGCTGGTGTGAGTGAATAAGGGGAAGGAAAGGGAGACTGGCTCGAGTTTTAACAACACAGATACAATTTTGCTGCTCCCTGCCCAAGCGAGAACAGCCAGCAACTTAGAAGGACCTGCAGCATGATCAGATATGACAAAGCTGATTGGATTCTGGAAGGAAGTGTGGGATCTGAAAAACTTGGACCTGGCTATGAGGAGGATACTTCAGAACCGCACACAGAAAAGGCAGTCTGAGGACTCATCCAGGCGTGGGAGATGCTATGGAGAGTCAAGCAGGAAAAGGCAACACTGGAGTCCCAAGACAGGAGAAGAACAACCAGCTATATGGGAAAACATGGATGGCTGGGACAACCTTGTGTTTTGATGGGCTCTTACCTTCCCCAGCACTCAACAAGTCAATGTTCTCCATCAAAAAATCCAGCTAAGAATCAATGAAATGCTGCTAAATTGGAGGAGGGCCATAGCCCAGTGGTATCATGCCAGTTTTGCATGCACATGGCCCTAGGTTCAGCCCTGGCATCTCCAGGCACGAAAAGGAGATCTCAGAGCTGGAAAAGACCCCTGCCTGAGATCCTGGAGAGTGGCTGCAAGGTAGAGTATGAGACCATGAGCAGCAATACCGAGCTACTTTGGGGGAAGGGCTGTAGCTCAGCGGTACAGCAATGGTCTAATAGATGCTTTGCATGCAAAAGCTCCCAGGTTCAGCCTCTGGCATCTCTGGGTAGGTCTGGGAAGGGCTCCTGTCTGAAGAGCCACTGCCAGTTAGTACAAACAGCAAGGAGTCTTAGGCACATCGGAAGTCAGACCTTGGGTCCATCTAGACACTGACTGGCAGCAACACCATTTCTCCAGGGTTTCCAGCAGGCGTTTTTCCAGCCCTGCCTGGAGACACTGGGGATCAAACCTGGGACCTTCTGTGTGCAAAACAGAGCCTCCACCACTGAGCTACGGCCTCTCCCAAAGTCTTGTGGCTCTTTAAAAACTAACAAGTTTACTGTGATTAGAGATGTCCATCATGGGGAAATCCATTTCTTTTTTTGCTCAACAGAATTCTGTGGAGTGCCCAACTTCGTTTTCATATGCAAGCCAAGACATGGATTTTCCCCAACTCTGGGACCTATTTGTGCATTCTTATTTTTCTTTTGGGTGGTGAGCCACAATTTGCACAAATAGAGATTTGTGCAAACTGCAGCTGCACTTTGCATAATTTGTGCAAATTGCAGCCAATTTTGTACAATTTGCTCAAATTACATAAATCTATGCAGAATTCAGCTGTAAACTGTGCAAAAAGTATGGGAAATCCACGAACTGGCCCAACTCGATGCAGATTGAGTTGGGCTCTAGTGGACCAAAGTTTCAGGGGCTGAACCAAGGAAAGCTTGTTGAGCTTCACACCCCCAAACAGATTCCTCCGACCTCCCTAACTGTGACATAGGTGTTCATGGACCAGTGTTATACTTCATCAGATGCAATGGCTGGACTTGGTATAAGGCAGTTTCCTATGTTCCTGTGTGCTAATGGACCACTGATCTATCTTGATATGAGACAGCTTCATATGTCATCATTTATGAACAACATTTATATCCTGCCTTTTGTTTTTACACTAGAACCCCCAAGGCAGTCTACAATATTCATAAAGACAATGATCAATAAAGCTAGAGACAAACTTTAAATAATAGTCCTATATATAAAACAAAGCAACAGCAAACAGCCATCACAACAGGCAGACGTTAGGTTACTGAACTCCAGTACAAAAGGCGTGTATGTTCTAAATGGCAAAGTACTGGTGTATACAGGAAAGGGGATAAGACAAAAACAGCCAAATAAAATTATTGAAGTTTTCAGGAAATGGAGCAGAAATCCAGATCCATTGAAAAAGCAGTATCGTTGTTGTTGTTGTTGTGGGCAGGGGAGGAAATGAAATGGTAGGAGTAATTCATGTTATCACTAAATGCTAGCAACCCTGTGCATGCAAAATGCGGGGGCAGGCTAAACGTGGGGGAAGCAATGATTGCAAAGGAATGGACTTTGGAGAGAAAGCTGAAAGAAGGGATTCTCCTGCCGCTCCAGTGAGGAGAAGTGGAATAAATCACAGACACACAATGAACAAATCAGCCACTCAGAAAAGCCCTTGACTTGAGTGTTACCACACGCCCAAGCAATGGCACATTTATTTCTCTCTCCCCCTCTCTCTCTCTCCTAAGCCTCAGACAGCTCACAGACTTCCAGAGTCCTTCGCCACGATCCATGCGCTGACATCCAGATGACCCTCTCTGCCCTGGGTTCTCACTTCCGCTCCTGTCAGTTTGCTGCTCTCTACGGGACGCTAATTGCAGGCCTTGTGCACACAAGCTATTTTAAAAAATACACAATGGGCCTGCCTGATTTAAACATGAGGCCTATTTTTCATGGTGTACTGTAAACCAGTGCAATGACTGCAGAGTGACTCCCTCCCTCCTTTGTCTTCTAAACAAGCCTCCGGCTATACTGTTGTCTGTTTAGCACTTCTTGGCTCCCTGTGACCGGCCTGGGAACGAGAGGAGCCAGCCTCCCAGGTCAGCAGGATCAAACCAACAGAGGTCAATCCAGCTACTCGCAGTGGGTGACCTCAGGCTCAAAATCTGGAGTTAGCCCGAGGTGATGAGAGAAGACTGGGCTATGGGTTGGAATCAAGGCGTGGGATTGAGAAGGTCCCTGGGGAAAGGGAGGCAAGATTAAATGAAAGACATGTGGAAAGATGGAGAGAAGGACAAAGAGAGCTGGAATAGGGATGAAGAGAACCACACACAGACAAATACGGGCTCTGCTTTGCAGGGACAATTAATCCATAGCTCATTTTATCCACACAACAGTCCTGCAAGGCAGGTTAGGCTGAGAGGCAATGACTTGCAAAAGGCCACCAAGAGAAGGGTGGCCACTTGTGAATCACCAAAAATGAGGCCAAAAGAGGACAACGATTTGCATAACATTTGCATATGCTAATTCTTATGCAAATAAGCAGCAAATTTAGAAATTATTATTACAATGTATTCTGTACATCTCACCATAGTGAGGGAGACTGTGACCAGGTGACCAGTGTGGCTTGCTCACTGTACCATCCAGGTGCTGTTGGTGAGTAACTTTAAGGCCCTTTAGCACTTCCTTTTGATGGTTTTTCTATGCCATCATTTCAGGATTTCGCCCCGTTTATTAATTTCTGAGAGCTGAAGCTGTTGAAGGCCATTTTTCCCAGTGGTGGTACATGAACTATGCAAATGTGTGTCGCTTGGATTTGATTAGAAAGGAATGTGGCAACTTCCCAGGGATATTAGCTTCTTTTTACCATCCTCAGGTTTCCTGTGCATGGACTTGTACTTAGGCTCTTACTTCAGTCATGTGCCCTCACTGGGAGCATGCCCTGCTGTAGCTGGGCCTGAGCGAGTCCACCTCCTCTCTCCTGCTCAGAAGGGTGAATGGGCTGATTGTTCCAGGGCGGATTACACTGAAACCTAATATCAACAACATTAACTTGCTGGAAAACTGGCTTGATATAACCTCCATGCATTCTTTACGGAGCAAGCCGGAATGTACAGTTGGCACCCTAATATACCCTAGAGTCTTGCTCATAGAGTCCCAGCAATGGAGAAATGACTTGTTCCAATACTGGGCAACAGAGTTGTACAAGGCAGGAGCCGGCTCTGTCTCTGGCTTGAGCAGCCATCTCCAAAGTAACGCATTCCATGGAAAGGGCAGATCAGATGCACTGCCCCTTGTGTAGTATTGTGCAGCCTTCCCTGAGCTGGTACCCTCAAAGTTGGCTGGGGAATGCTGGGAGTTGTAGTCAAACATATCTGAAGGGCACCAGGTTGGAGAAGGCTGCTGCAGTTCATCTTATTCCTCATTTTACACACACACACGACACCATACACTGCGGTTGGAGCTGCATGAGCAAAAGGTTGTCAGCAAAATGGTGCTATTGGGGTCCAAGAATAACTCTACCTTGGAGCACTACACTGGAGGAGGCTGTGCTAGGAGGAGCTTGGAAGGGCTGAGCAGACATCTGTGCTCCTGAGCATGGGCTGCAAGGCTTGGAGAAATAAAGCCCACCAAGAGAAGGAAACAGTGGAAGAGGGACTTCCAAGGAAGGGTCCTAGAAGGGATGGGGTAGAATCTTAAATGAGTGTCAGGAGGTTGGACACAGATTCCTGGTGTCTGCTCTCCTGGATGCAGTTAGGATCAGATCCAAAGCAGCCTGGTGTCTCAGTCCAATCTTAATGTAATCTATCCCCCCTTCATCACCCAATTCCCCCAGTTTACTGACATGGGAGGCCATAGGGATGCTTTGCTTTGGGCACTGTGGTAGGGTTTCCTCTCAGCCCTGAATCCTGTGGCAAGCAGGCATGATGGCATCTAGAGTTATCTGGAGGATATTCAGCAAAGAAATCCAGGTTCCCTGGATTATTTCCAGAGTAGATTGGGGGTGGGTCTGTGTGTAACTATTTCCTGGCCAATTCCCACTTCCCAGACAGGAGGGCTCCTATGTTCTTATGAGCCGAAGAGCCCTGCTGGACCATACTAAATACGTATCTAGTCCAGCATTCTGTTCCCACAGTGGCCAACCAGATGCCTAAAAGAAAAGGCCCCTAACATATTTTTCTCATTTTAAAAACATTCTTTTTCTTGTAACACACACTTCCATAGCAGTGGGATTCTGTTTTTAACCCCCAGTGAATAGAGGACAAAGCACAGGCTATTCCAGTACAATCAGAAAGCTAGAAACAAAAAGAGAATAGAGACTACAGAAGGAAAAGACTCTCCAGTGGTGGTGACCAGCAAGGTCTGTGCAATATTTGTCTTCTTGCCTGAGATCAACATGGCTTACCTGTGCAACAAGTGCAAGTTGATCACACTGTTGGCAGAAAAAGTAAGAGGACTGGAGCAGTGAGTGTCAACCCTCCAGGGAATAAGAGAACACAAAGAGTTCTTGGACAGAATGGTGGAACTACAACAGCAAAGTGAAGAACAGAAGCTAGAAGAGCAACAGCAAGCTGAGGCAGAAGAGCAAAATGCTGAGGTGAGGAAAAATGAAGTAAAGGATACTCCTTGGAAAAGGTTGACAGTTAGGAGCAGAAGAACTAGAAGCCACTCTGCACCAGTGGAAGCAGTGGAACTATGGAACTGTATCCAGGTACTTGAGGATGAGATTGGAGGACAGCCTGCAGAGGAAGAATTACAGGGGAACCTGCATGAGAGTGAGCAAGAGGCTGAAGGTCAGTCAAGCAGAGGTGATGAAACCAAGGCCTACAACAACAAGAGAAGAGAAGTAGTAGTGGGAGACTCCTTGCTGTGTGGGATCGAAACCCAAGTATGTTGCGCCAACCCATGGACTCGCCAGGTATGCTGTCTCCCAGGAGGATGGATCAGAGATGTGACTGAAGGGTTGCCTACACTCATAAAGCCCACTGACAGGTATCCCTGTCTTCTCATCCATGTGGGAACAAATGATACCACCAAGCACAGCTACGAAGAAATCACGTCAGACTTTAAAGCTTTGGGAAAGAAACTCAAGAACTTTGGGGCCCAGATTGTTTTCTCATCCATCCTTCCAGGACAGGAGTTAGAAGAGGGATAGAAAGGGAAATAAAAATACTCCAGGTGAATGACTGGCTATGAAGGTGGTTCCAACGTGAGAGATTTGGATTCTGGAACCACAGGCTATACTTGCTGGAAGATGGACTGTTAGCAAGGGATGGGTTGCACCTCACAAAGGCTGGGAAGAATGTGTTTGGCCACAGCATGAAGAACTTCATCAGGAGGGCTTTCAACTGAATCCTATGGGGGAGGGAGTTGTAAAGTTGAGGGTAACAATGGACGAGGGCCCATGCACCACAACAGAGAGAACAGCTCTAATAGCGCCCAATAATAGTCTTCAGAAACATGTAGGAAGAAAGCCAGACTATAAAGCACATGGTCATGGATGTCTATATACTAATGCCCAGAGTATGGGAAGCAAACAGAACAAACTTGACCTCTTAATATGGGAGGGAAATTATGACTCGATAGGTGTCACTGAGACATGGTGGGATGACTCCCATGACTGGAATACAGCAACTGAAGGATATAACTTGTTCAAAAAGAACAGGAGGAACAGAAAGGGAGGTGGCGTTGCACTATATGTTAAAAATACATATCTCTGCACAGAAATACAGGAGGATGGGCTTGATAGCCCCATCGAGAACATCTGGGTAAAAATAAATGGAGCAAAGAATAAAAGGAACATGGTGGTTGGAGTCTACTACCAGCCACCCAATCAAGGAGAAGATGAGGATGAAACTTTTGAAAAGCAAATTGCCAATGTTTTAAGGAAGCATGATGTAGTAGTAGTGGAGGACTTCAATTTCCCAGATATTTGTTGGAAGACAAATTCTGCAAAACATGGCACCTCCAAGAGATTCCTGACTTGTATTGCTGATAATTTCCTCCTATAGAAAGAAAGCTGAGGAAGGAACTAGAGGATCGGCTATCCTTGACTTGATCCTAACCAACAGAGATGACTTAGTGGATAAAGTAGCAGTTACAGGAACTCCGCGGGAAAGCGACCATGTTATACTGGAATTCTTGGTTCTAAAGGAAGCAAAAGCAGAGTGTAGCCAAATGCATACCCTGGATTTTAATAAACTCAGAAAATGATAAGTAAGATCCCATGGCAAGTGACTCTAATGAGAAAAGGAGTCCAAGATGGGTGGGAGTTTTTAAAAAAGAGAGGTCTAAAGGCACACTTACAAACAATTCCAACAAGAAAAAAAGGTGGAAGACAACAGAAGAAGCCAATGTGGCTTCGCAACAAGCTTAGGGATGACCTGAAAATAAAAAAGGACACATATAGGAAGGAAGTGGAAAGAAGGCCAAGTAACAAAGGAAGAGTACAGGCAGGTAGCACAGAATTGCAGGGATGGTGTCAGGAAGGCTAAAGCTGAGAATGAGCAGAGGTTAGCGAGGGATGCTAAAAGCAACAAAAAGGCTTTCTTCAGATTCAGTACATCCATAGTAAAAAACAGAGGAAATAAATGGTGGTTCAACTATTAAATACGGATGGCAAAGTGATAGTAGATGACAAAGAAAAGGCAGACGTGCTCAATTCCTACTTTGGCTTAGTCTTCTCCAGAAAGAGGGTCCCTGAGCCCCCTTGCAAAGGTGACATACAGGCTGAAGGGGCAGGATTGCAGCTTGAGATCGACATGCATATGGTCAAGGAACACCTAATTACTTTGAATGAGTTCAAATCTCCAGGGCCAGATGAACTGCATCCTAGAGTCATAAAGGAACTGGCAGAAGAGCTCTCTGAACCACTGTCTATTCTCTTTGAGAAATCGTGGAGGACGGGTGAAGTGCCAAACGACTGGAGGAGGGCTAATGTTGTCCCTCTCTTCAAAAAAGGCAAAAAGGAGGAACCTGGGAACTACAGACCAGTCAGTCTGACATCAATCCCTGGGAAAAGTCTGGAGCAGATGATAAAGCAATCCATCTGTAAACAATACAATGATGACTCGAGGCCAACATGGATTTGTCAAGAACAAATCCTGCCAGATGAATCTGATCTCACTTTTTGATCAGGTCACCTCCGCTGTGGACTGTGGGAATGCTGTAGACATAATATACCTCGACTTCAGCAAAGCTTTCGACAAAGTGCCTCATGATCTCCTGATGAGCAAACTAGCTCAAAGTGGGCTAGATGAAACAATGATCCGGTGGATCCACAGTTGGCTACAGAATTGGACTCAAAGAGTGCTTATCAATGGGATCTTCTCAAACTGGGGAGAGGTAACAGCGGGGTACCGCAGGGCTTAGTCCTGGGCCCAGTGCTCTTCAACATTTGTATTAATGACCTGGATGTGGAGGTGCAGGGAATGCTGATCAAATTTGCAGGTGACACAAAATTGGGCAGGATAGCTAATACCCTGGAAGACAAAAACAGAATTCAAAGTTCTATATATTTTAATGTTCTATATATTTTAAATTGTTTTATTGTGTGTTGTTTGGTTTTAATTTTTGTGAACTGCCCAGAGAGCTTCGGCTATTGGGCGGTATAGAAATAAATAAATAAATAAATAAATAAATAAATAAATAAAGTGATCTTGATAGACTGGAACGCTGGGCAGAAAACAACAGAAGGACATTTAATAGGGATAAATGCCAAGTTCTGCACCTAGGAAAAAGAAACCAAATGCACAGTTACAAGATGGGGGATACGTGGCTCAACAACACTACAAGCGAGAAGGATCTTGGAATTGTTGTCGTTCACAAGCTGAATATGAGCCAATCATGTGATGTGGCTGCAAAACAGGCAAATGCTGTTTTGGGCTGCATTAATAGAAGCATAGCTTCCAAATCCAGGGAAGTACTAGTTCCCCTCCACTCAGCACTAGTTAGGCCTCATCTGGAGTACTGTGTCCAGTTCTGGCCACCACACTTTAAGAAGGATGCAAACAAACTGGAGAGGGTTCGGAGGAGGGCAACAAAGATGATCAGGGGACTGGAAACATAGCCCTATGAGGAGAGACTGAAAGAACAGGGCATGTTTAGCCTTGAGAAGAGAAGACTCAGGGGAGATAGGATAGCACTCTTCAAGTACTTGAAAGGTTGTCACAGGGAAGAAGGCCAGGATCTCTTCTGGATCACCCCAGAGTGCAGGACATGGAATAATGGGCTCAAGTGACAGGAAGCCAGATTCCGGCTGAACATCAGGAAAAACTTCCTGACTGTTACAGCAATACGACAATGGAACCAATTCCCCAGGGAGGTGGTGGGCTCTCCCACACTGGAGGAATTCAAGATGAGGCTGGACAGCCATCTGTCAGGGATGCTTTGGCTTGGATTCCTGCATTGAGCAGGGAGTTGGACTCGGTGGTCCTGTAGGCCTCTTCCAACCCTATTGTTGTATGATGCTATGAATTCTCAGTACATGAGTGCAACAGCACCCTCTCATCCACGTTCCCCAGCAACTGGTGTTTAGAGGGAAACTGCATCTCATTCTGCAATCAATAAATAACCAGCAGGAGTCAGGACTAGTAGCCATTGATAGCCTTCTCCTCCATGGATTTGTCCAATCTCCTTTTAAAGCTATCCAAGTTGGTGGCCATCACCACATCCTTTGGTAGCGAATTCCATAGTTTGCCCATGCACTGTGTGAAGAAGTCCTTCCTTTTATCTGTCCTGAATCTCTCGCCAATCAGCTTCATGGGTTCTAGTATCATGGGAGGGGGAGAAAAGTCTCTCCCTATCCACTTTCTCCGCACCATGCGTAATTTTATACTCCTCTATCATGTCCCCGCTTACTCACTTTTTTCCTAAGTTAAGACTGCCAGGTTTTGTAAGCTTTCCTCAGAAGGGACTTGCTCCATGGCTTTGTGTCATAGCCTCCAGATACCGGAACCATTTCTGGAGGATGTGACTACTAGGAGCTTGCTGCTGGGGAACGTTAGTGAAGGAGATGGTAGCCTCTCCCTTAAGGACTTTCCTAGCCATCCTCCACATCGAAATGCTCACTAGAGCAGGAGGTCAACCTTCCCGGGCTTCCCTTACCCCTGCCGGATGACAGGTCCAGAACGCCAGACCAGAGTTGCTCAGGCTGCTGCTGTGGCCATCGCCTTCCATCACTACAGCACTATATTTTAAGTCTTGAATTAAACTTTGTACGAAGTTCACGAAGTGGCTTGCAACTGTCAGCAACAAAAACAAGATAAGAGCAATAGTGCCACTGTTATCATTTGTGACTATTACTAGTGTTATTAGTGATGGAAAAGAAGCACCGCAGCAAACCCACTTGTGTCATTTAACACGCAGTTGAGGCTGCAGCCCTTTGCACACTTATCTGGGAGTTCATCCCCACGGAGCTGCACAGCACACACAGGGGGGCTGGCTGCAACGCTCCACTCGAAAGCTTCCAAGAACACAGTCTGGCATCTAGGGTTCTCTACCAGACACCTAAGAGGTGAGACATGAGGTGCCCTAAATGGGGTGCCTCCAGCAAAGGAAGGTCAGCAGCTGCCTCACCTTGGAGGGTGGAGGGACACCACTGCATTGCCTTGGCTGGCAATATACGTACCCAGCCATACCTTGGCCAATGCATCTGCCGTTAGGATCCAGGCCCCACATCACTGTTATTGCAGAGCAAGGCTGGAGCAAATCCCAATAGCTGTGCGTGGAAGGGCTAGTGCCAAAGGGATATTTGACACAAGCCAACAATATCATCATCCTCATCATCGCCAGCAGCAGCAAAAGTGCAAATAAAGAAAATAAAAATATTGAATGTGGACACTTGATACTCCCCCCCCCAAAATATATATTTACTACAGTTATACCTCACTCCTGTGTGGGTCGTGCCCCAGTGATCACTTTTCCCATGGGCTGCTCAACTTGAGCAAAGCTCCAGCCACCTGTGCTCCCTGAACATCCATGACCACGGGCCCCTGGGACTCAATATTTCACATTATTTTCTTAAAACTAACCAATACGATGTAAGTGATGTTGTTGCTGTTGTTTTAAAAGTATTCCTAAATTTTATTTCTTTATTTACAGTATTTATGTACCACTCCACATCACAAAAATTTGGAGTGGTGAAAAACAAAGTTAAAAAAGAACACCATATTAAAACAATTAAAACACTTCAGAAGAAGCAGATTCTGAACTTAATAAACCATGGCTGATCACTAAAGGAAGGCCTCTCGAAATAACAGTGTCTTCCGGAGGTGCCAAAAGCAGGACAACATTGGCACCTGCCTGACCTCCAAAGGCAGGGGGCCACTACGCTGAAGGCTCTCTTCCCGGTGGACTCCAGCCAGGCCATAGGTCCACGTGGAACCACCAGGAGCAAGCCCTCCGATGACCTCAGTGACTGGACAGGTTGGTAAGGAAGGAGGCACCCACTCAGGTATCCCAGTCCCAAGTTGTTTAGGGCTTTGTACAAGTAGGCAGCCAGCGCAGTTCCCTCAGCAGAGGAGTTGCATGCTGAAAAGGGGAAGCTCCCAACAACAGCCGAGCTGCTGCATTCTGTACTAGCTCCAGCTTCGGGACCAGCCTCAAGGGCGGCCCCACATGGAGCGCACTGCAGTAATCCGGTCTTGAGGTTACTAACACCTGTACCACTGTGGCCAAGCAATCCCTGTCCAGGAGAGGCCGTAGCTGGCGAACCAGCCGAAGCTGGTAAAAGGCACTCTGGGCCACAGAGGCCACTTGAGCTTCCAGCAACAATGATGGATCTAGGAGAACCCCCAGACTACGAACCTGATCTTTCTGAGGGAGTGCGACCCCATCCAGAACAGGCAATGCGCCTATCTCCCAGACTCGGGAACCACTCAGGCATCCGTCATGCCAGGATTCAGCTTCAGTTTACTGGCCCTCATCCAGCCCATTACTGAGTCTAGGCACTGATCCAGGACTTGCACAGCCTCTCCTGATTCAGATGTCGCAGGAAGACAGAGCTGTGTGTCATCAGCAAACTGATGACATTTCGCTCCAAATCCACTCATGACCACTTCCAGTGGCTTCATATAGATGTTAAACAACACTGGGGGCAAGATGGTGCCCTGCGGCACCCCACAGCTCAATTGCCAAGGGGCTGAGGAATAGTCACCCAATCTTACTCTCTGAAATCGGCCCCGTAGGTAGGACTGGAACCACTGTAGCACAGTGCCTCCGAAACCCATCCCGCAGAGTCAATCCAAGAGGACACCATGGTCGATGGTATCAAAAGCCGATAAGAGATCCAGCAGAATTAACAGGGTTGCACTCCCCCTGTCCCTCTCTCGACAAAGGTCATCCATCAGGGTGAACAAGGCTGATTCAGTCCTGGGTTTCAGATCGAAACCCAGACTGGAGTGGGTCTGGATAATCAGCACCCTCCAAGAGCGCATGCAGTTGCTCTGCCAGGACCCTCTCAAGTACCTTCCCAAGGAAAGGGGTATTTGTGACTGGACGGTAGCTGTCTAATGCCACTGGGTCCAGAGTGGGCTTCTCCAGGAGTGGCCACGCTACTGCCTCCGTAAGGACAGCAGGGACCACCACCCCTTCCCGCTGGGAAGCATTGATCACTGTCAAAACTGAGTTTTGAGAAGTGAAATGTGAAAACTTTCAAACTCCAAATTACCGTTCCACACTCTCATGGCTACTTTTGCCATGCATTACCCAACACTTTAGTGTTGGCTCTTCTGCCTGCCTATGTTTTCCAGGGCTGGGCCTATTCTTTGTTTCCTTCCTAGCTTTGTCTTGCTGTGGAAGTGCTTCCCAGCCATGCTTGGCCTGGCTTCCTGCCCCTCCCATTGCGGATGATTAACCTCCACAGTGTTTGACTGTTCAACATCGTTTCCCGAACCATGGAAATTTTGCCAGGATCATGCCAAGCAATCCTTTCCCGCCAGAACATCCGCCGGAGGAACTTCTCCAAGATTTTGAGCCGTTGCATCCAACTTGTGTGTTTTTAATCATTGTCCTCCATGGACAAACAAGGAGTGCTTGTGTGGGAATCAGCTCTGCTGAGCTTTGACACATTTTTTCTTGAAACCCTCCACCATAAATATCACCCTCTCTTTGACCGCAAACTTCCAAACTATTTACTTGCTTCCCTGCAATGCTGCTCCTATTGGCACTGAACCCCTGAGAGTGAGGGAGTTTCCATTTTTGGAGAGCCCTTCCAGGAGAATGATCCAGGATGTGGAAGGGAGAGGAACAGGAAATGGAAAGAGGAGGCCAGGGGCCCCAGGGCTGCTGGTGGTGGGCTAGCTCCATCAAGGGCCAAGAAGAAGAAAGATCAAGGGCCTTGTACTGGGTAAGTGTATGTGTGAAATGCAAAAGATTTACTTGCAAGTAAGAATATTTGGGATCACAGGCCCAACTTTTCATCAATTGGATCACTGCCCTTCTTTCATGACATTGTTGCTGAACTTCTTTTATAACGAAACACACATGGCTAGAGAGTAGAGACACACTGCAGATATTGCCTTCAAATGTCTATAAATCTGGGGGGAAATTCAGACTCGCACCCCATTTGTACATTTCAAGATGCAACCATACAAGAGGAACTGCAAGGAAAGGAAAAAGGGAGCAGGGGGTGGCCGGTAGAGAAAAAGAGAAGGAAGGGCCAAAGCAGAGAGCAGAAAAGCTGAGCGGGTGGGGAGAGACAACAGCCAAAGCAGAGAAGAATGAAGCCAGAAAAGAATCTCTTTGCCACCAAATAAATTCTGCACCAAAGTAAAAACAGCTGGAATTTTCAAAAGTTCATGAAGGGTCATGCAACGGTTATCCGCCATGAGTGACATCCCCTTACCAAACACAGTAAAGATTGCAAAGGACTATACAGAAGTACTGGCCATGATGATATTGGTGACAGTACTATTGATGTTCTTGATTACCTGTTAAGAGCAAATACAGTGAGGGTTCATGTGGGAAAGTTAGTCCCCCTCTCATGACTTACTTATTTACCCTGAGTCACCCCGCACCTGAGCCTGGTGAAGGGTCCACCAGCTGTTTCTGGTATGTCTTGGGACAAATCTCAGGGAAAGCTAAGCAGCTGATGGGGGCATTTCCTATTGATAGGAGTAATTAATAAGCTATTGGTGGAAAGAAGATATGCTGCATCAAAAGACAGATATGAAGAGCTCCAAAGTATCTACTTACTTCGAGAATTCTTATTTATCCAGTATATTGTAAACCACTTTGAGTCTGTATGGGAGAAGCAGGATATAAGTCTTCCAAATATATAAAATAAATAAGGAGCAAATGGAACTTTCCTCCTTCCCCTAGAGTAGCTGCCCAGGAATGCTGAGGTAAAAAAAGTTCATCTTCCTTGGGGCTGGGGTCGAATCAGGGCATCAAGTGGGTGCTTCCAATTTTATGATCCCCTGGACAGCTGTATTTCACATGTCAGAAATTGGCTCTGCAGCAGACCAGAACAGCCATGTCAGAGTTTCTTTTATGCATTCAGGCACAGTGCCTCTGGCAATGGCGGCTGCCCTCAGACAAAGGCACATGCTCAAAAAGCAAAATGAAACACCCCAAATCCACACTTGTTCTTACAAACTTTGATGCTGGGGAGGGAAATAATGTACAGTATCGTCCTCAGTTTGCTGGGGAACAGAAATCTAAGAGGGAATGCTTTTCTATGTTTTCGATACCCTGCCTTGGACAAACCTTCACAGAGGTGGTTAATCTGTTTGAAGAAATTTCCTTTTCCCTTACTTCCTTTCTCCTTCCTCTTTCTTCCACCTGCCTTTCTTTCCTTTCCTCTTTCACCCTCCCTTTCTCATTCCCTTTGTTCCTTCTTCATTCCCTTCTTCTTCTTCCTTCCTTCCTTCTTTCTTTTCCCCCTTCCCTTCCCTTTCCTTCCCTTTCATTCATTCATTCTGCTTTTTTTTTTTAAAAAGGCCAGCCCAGCACTCCCAAGGTATGGGAGCTGCCGTGGTGATGGGCTTCTGTGTTTGATCTGCCTCATAGCAGGGGAAAACAAACACAGCAGTTACTGGTTTGACTAAGCCCAGTGTTTGTCTACGAAAGGGTAGGATGATGGTGCGTGTGTGCATGCGGGTAAAACTGTTCAAGGGAAACCCCATTTCTCAGTGGTGTTGAGCTTGACCGAGCACTTCCTGCCTGATGCTTGCTTGAGAAGGAAGGAGGGGGCCTAAGCTTGTGCGCCAATGGCAGCTGAGGACGCTGGGGATGGATGGACGGATGAGGCGGAGTCGGACGCAGCTGGTGAGTGTGCTGCGCTAATCCAAGGAAGTGGCGTCCAGTCACACTGCCCTCAAGGTCCAGGCTGGACATGCACAGCCTGTGGCCAGCCATTGTGGACGCCAGCCAGTGGTCCAGGAGCTGACAGGGGCTAGCCTTGTGCATTACAGAGCAAGCCCTAGCAGCAGGAGCACCACGGACCCATGCAGCGCACAAGTGGCCCACGTACCTTTGGCCAAGCTTTCATCATTTATTTCACTTGCTTATCAATGACATGTGTTGTTGTTGTCGTCGTCGTCATCGTTTAAAGAAGATATCGCTGGGGTTGTGGTCGAGGCGTGCATGCATGAGTCTGTGCAGCACAACTCCTTCCACCCCTGTGCTCGCACCCCAGTTGTAATGTTCATAGTCAAGCAGGAGTGCGCATAACTACTCAAACCATGAGGAGCAGAGTGGTGCTCAGGACAGAACAGTGGGGAGAGCTGTCCAAGGCACAGGTGGCCATTTCTTTTGTTCTTAGCAAAGGCTGTGTTTTCCTAAAACCTGTTTGGCAGAGAGCCGCAGCCTCACAGATCAGCCTTCCCCAACTTGGTGCCCTCCCGATGTGTTGGGCTATGAGTCCCTAGGAGGCTGGCATGTCTCCGAGATTGTGGCTCCCATCCCAAACTGGCCATGCTGGTGAGGAATGATGGGGGTTGCATTCCTTCGAACACATCTGGCAGGTACCAGCTTGGGGAATGCTACCCTAGACTGGGACTACGTGTGGCAGCAAGGCCTTCACAGCCATGAATGTGGCTCATACACACTGAGGAATCCATGTGCTTTGCTTTTGGAACAATCCCTCGGGGCAGGCTGTCTGCCCTTGTGCCTTCCCAGGGTAGGGGGGGAGATAACAGTACGATAATAACGCATCTCTGAAATATGCCTGGAGATCCATGCTGCAACCCTATGCGCACTGCCTGGGAATTGGCCACAGTGAACACAGTGCAACTTACTTCTGGGTAAACATGCATGCAACTGTGCTGCCAGCATTTCCTTTCCTTATATGTGAGGATGGAAGCAAACGTTTGGAACTTTCTTTGAGCTAACGCTGGTGTGGCCAGAGGTAAGTTCCTTTGGGGGCCGCCTCCTGCGTGCTTGCCCTCCACTGGCCATTTGGGGTATATGGGGAGAATGTTAAGAGGCCAGTTTCTGAATCTTCAACACTCCTGCCCAAACCACCAGCATAACCTAAAATGGAAGGGAACTATTTTCTAGCCTGTGCGTATGGGCTATGCATTATTTATCCTGCCGTTTCTGCAATTTAAAAAAAACCCAAACTTTTATTATGTCCTGCGTTATCAGTGTGCAACTGAACCACTCTGTTTCCCAGTTGCCCCTTTAGAAAGTGGGAAACGTGCACACACTACACATCCCCATTGACCGATTCCAGAATGTCTTTGTGGGCTTCTCTGTTCTCGTGCCACAAATTCTCGTTAACGAGTGATTTATGTCCAGGAACTCAAGGAAGAGATTACCGCGTGCATTCATCAAGTAACCTCGATTAAAGGGGAAGAAAAATGAACCCACATTGGCCACTAAAGTCTTTGCTAAAGAAAATAATTCTAATCGCGAACAGGGAAGGAGATCTGAGAGCCAGACCCATTTGCAACAAGCTGTGCTGCTCGAAGGATAACAAATGAGGTCATCCCCCTTGGCCCGCTGGGAACAGTTTTAACACGTCAGTCCCATTGACAGGAGAGTCCCAGAAAGGCTCCAGGATCCAGGGGCATTATCTTTGTGATGTCTGTGTGATTCTGGGAGGGGGATGCGTTCTCATCACAGGCCCATTCAGGAAATGATGTTGATGGGCCATTACAGCAAGGCTTCGATATTGTACTTTTCTTATTGGTCCTGCAACCTTTAATAGGTAGAGCACCATAGGCAGTGCCAGAATGGAAGTAGAGGGGGGTTAAGTCCCCCCCCACTCTCCCTCAACTGCCCTCCCTCCCTTTGCTGAATGCATTATAAACTGGGGGTTAGAAGGGCTGAGATCCTAACAGTGCAATCCTATACATGTCTACTCAGACATAAGTCATACTGAGTTCAAGGGGGCTTACTCCCATCAAAGTAGGTGTAGGGTTGCAGCCTAAACATGCTGACTTGAAAATTAACTCCGTCAAAACATTAATAGGAATTAGGGCCAATATAGACATGACACTGAATGCAATTAATGAGCACATTTTTAAAAAATGGAAATTGCGTCTGCTGAGAGCCCCAGGCACCATTGGGCCTGCAGGGGATAACCTGCCCCATCACTGGGATCCTTGCGAAAACCTGCCCTGGAGCTGCTCTTCAGGACAAGGAGAGCCTCCGTTGGTGCCAATGGAAGCTCCCCTCCTGATGCAAATTGCAGGGCAAGAAGCCAGGAATCTCCTCCAGAGCCAAGGGGCCCAGGGTCTAGTCCAGACATTGTTGTCTTCATTTTGTTGCTCTCCCGTGTTTTCTGATTGCTTCTTCCATCTTTTTTCATACCACAAAAACTCCTTTCAAGAGGAGAAAGACGGAAGAGCTGCAGAAGGCCTTTCAGTTGGCAGAGCTAGGAGCCCTCCCTCCAAAGGCGCCTCTGTTGGTCTCACTGTACCTCCAAGAGGCTGAGTTGAGTTCCCCAAGCCACTCCAAAGCCAAATCAAGGTACAGCTGCTGTTCTCATAGCGTTGTGTCTGTGTGGGAAGGGGGATTGTACGTCCTATATCCCCTTCTTGAAAAACTCCAGAAGTGAGAAGTGTGTAAATCAGCCTTTGAGGACCGAATGTTTGAACAGACTCCTTTCTTCTGTGCTGTTTTCCCAAAAGTCACCATAATTCAACAAAATAAGCTTCAAAGGGAGACACCGGTGTGCAATTGCTCCATTGGGATTTATCAGCAATGGTTATTCTGTTATTTATTTAGGTCTTAATTGTGACTGTGTATTCCTTCTCTCCACTACTAAATGGAACTGGTGTTAAATATTCACAGCAGAGCTAGGAAGATTCTGTTATCACCAATAATAATCACTTGGCAAATGGTCAGTGTGTTTATCTTCTAAACATCTGGGCTTTGCATAGAAGTGTCACAGGCCCTACTGTACCTCCTGCGTTTCAGGACCTTCCACTCTCACTGTTTACATTTCCCCCCCCCCCTCTGTACCTTTGTGTGTGTGTATAGGGGTGGGGAACCTCTTTCAGCCCGAGGGACTAACCGGTTTTGGAGAAACCCTTGGGGACCACACTCCAGTAGTGCGCAAGCCCAAATCCCAAAAGGGTGGGGCCAAAATGCAAAGAAATACCAAAAAGACCAGCACATTCGTGCTTGAAGTTCTTCCTGCCAGTAACTCAGCCCTAGGAGAGGCATTTTAGAAGGGGGGAAAACCTGCACAGAAGCCAGGAAACCACTAAACAATGGGTGGTTGGGGGGAAAGGGGTGGGGCAAGGGAAGGGGTGTGGCCCCCTGAGGACCTCCCCCATAGGGCTGGATTGGGACCCCCAGAGGGCCAGATTTGGCCCCTGGGCCTAAGATCCCCCACCCTTGCTATGGATGTAGATATATAGCTATATCTCCCCTATGGATGCCACAGTGAATTTGCCTTTAAGGTGGCACAAGGTTCTTTGCTGTGTTCACTGGCTACCTTTATGGAAGTTGAAAAGATTCTGCTGCACTTGAGGCTGTCTAAATATCATGCCTGGGATGGACCATGCACATGCACAAGTCATCACTAGATGCTCCAGTCATTGGGCGATGAACACCAGACCCATGATTTCGATGACTCCTGTGGAGCTCCTTCCATAGGATGGGGTCCCTCCAGAATCGATTACTATTATCCTGCCCTAGCAGCTCATGCAGGGCCCTTTGGCCCTGATTGCCTCCACCATCTTCCTGGTAGCAGAGCTGCAGAGAGGGAGGCCTCCCTCGTTGCCTCCCAGGAACAGGAGCCTGCCAGAGAGGGAGCTCCTGAGAGCCTTCCTCAATTGCTCCTATCATCATTAGCATGATCACTTTTGCTTATCAGCTGCTGCTGTTTCCCATTATGCAGGGCCTGGATGCTTGCCCAGAGCTGCCGATCTGGCTGCCGATGGAGGTCCCTTGACAAGCCTAAATTGCTTCCAGTTACTCCTTCGACATTGCACTCACTCAAGCATCCCCCTCCTAGGGCTTCTGCGGACTTCTCTCACCTCGTTCCCTGTTTGCTGGATTGCTCGCCAGCCCTCTCCTAGCATGGATCCCGGCTCCACCGGAGCTCACTGCGTCACCGCTGGAGCCGATGGAGCTCTGTGCAGCCACGGAGGGCCGATGGAGGTCTCTGAGCCAGAGCCGACGCAAATCTTTCCATCGTCTCAAGAAACCAAACAGCGGAACGGGAGGAAATTGCCGTTTCATTTCAGCCACACCTCGCAGCTCTTAAGCTCCTTCCTTCCAGAGGCCGAAGCCGGCTTCGCCTGCACTACAACAACCAGTCATTTGTATGGCGCTTTTTGTGTGTGCGGAATGCTTAGTGGGGTTTACCGTTGCCCTTTCTGGAGGCTGCTCAGATGGTTTCTCCCACGAGTCATTCATAATTTATGCAGCGCATTTTGTCTTGCTTGCTGTCTAGTTTAGAATTAGCGTGTGTGTGTGTGGGGGTGCGGTTATCCTCAAAGCAAGATTATTAGAAGTTTACAGATGGAGAACTGAGGCTCAGGACATGGCCAGACATCAGATCCCCTGGTGATGGTGAAGAGGAGATACCTGGGATCCCCC
Source organism: Heloderma suspectum (assembly GCF_057233095.1). Lineage (NCBI taxonomy): Eukaryota > Metazoa > Chordata > Lepidosauria > Squamata > Helodermatidae > Heloderma > Heloderma suspectum. The sequence goes on from NC_139462.1 coordinate 3,664,629, forward strand.
CACTCTGCCTGCTGGACTGCATCCAATCTACCATGACTCCTAGCAATATTCATTCCTTGCTGACATTTTTATAATGCTAATGCATTCCACCCCTTGAATTTACTTCTCCGTCCCTTGGCATTTTAACCTGTCAGATAAATTCCACCAATCAAGCCTTTCCAACCCCCTTACCCCCTCCTAAACTCTTCAGTCACCTTTCCCAGAGTTTGTTATGAAACCTCAAAGAATCTGCTTTTTCCACCTTGAAAGGGAATGCCTTGGAAGGTAGCCGAGTGCCAGAAATAACGCTGAAAAGGTTCCCGGTTTCAGAAAATAATTTGTTTCCATCCTTTGGCTTAATAGAAAAAAAATACCTTAAAAAGGCTCCTTCCAAACTGTTTCCTGGTGCCTCCATGTCTCATGAACTAAATCCTGGGCACAGATCATAGCCAAGACTCGGTGCCACCAAGATAGTTTGGATAAAAACATGCACATTTTCACTGCCTCCCTCAGCTTGCAAGACATCGCCTTGCTCTGTCTGCACCAGTCAGAACAGCCCTGGACACTTGCCATGGGCAAAGGTCATTTCCACCTCTTGACATTCAAACCCTTCATCCCCCCTCTGCTCCTCTCCACCACTCACTCCATTTCTAATGGCATTTGTTTGTTTGTTTATTGCAAAAATCACCCTGGCTCTTAAAAGGCTTTTCCACCCAGCAAGGTTTCTGGGAAATGGGGACTTCCATTATACAGCATAGAGACCTTTTCAGTAGAAAAGAATCACTGTGTGGAAGCAAAGCCCTATTTAATCTAAGGTCATGTCTTCCGGCAGGAGTCCCCACCCCCCACCCCCAGGCTTACAAATAGCATGGTGTCATGATCATGGGGGTGTTTCCACCAGCGATTTACTCTGAGCCAGCTGCAGTTGGAGGTCGTTAGGGATGCATGGTGTCATGGCCATCCAGCAGCCACCCCGGAGCTTATCACGGAAAAACCCGATTGTCAGGGTTGGATCTGAGCCCATAGAGTCCCAAAGCAGCTCTGATTCTGAGGAGGAGATATAATCCGTGGGGGAGGAACTCTCTCAGGTTTCAGAGGCGCAGCTGGAGGGGGAGCCCCCCCTGCTCACATTCCTGGGTGCGACAGTGACCCCAGCATGGAAAGGGAGGGACAACTTGAGCTTTTAGATGTGAGGCGCAGGCACAGGCGCAGGCACAAGCGAGAGGTTGCGGGAGCTGAGCTTAGGCACTCAGCCCGATTGGCTCGATGTCAACAGCTGTGCCCCGAGGCCCCATGGGAGAGGGGGAGACCTTCCTCTCCTACTCCTTAAGTTCAGAGAGTTGCTGCGCTTTTCCCCAAATGGAGACCAACTGATGTCCTAACCCTTAGAAACCCCTGGTAGGCTGTTCCTTTGTATTTCCTCTGAGTCTCAGGCAATTAGCATCTGTAAGCGTCATTAGGTTGAATAGAATTAAAGCCTTGGAAAGCAGCCCTTTTGTCTAAGTGTTGATTCTGGCTATTGGAGGATTCAAAAGGCAACTGGGGCAATCCTGACACCAATTTCCCGAGACTGCTTGAAGTCCGATTCTTTTCCTCAAGTCGGGTTCTCCCTGGTATAGTTGCTGCGTGCTCCAACCCCTGCATTGACCTCAGGTGTGCCAGCCCAGCCCAGGGGTGTGCCTTTCACTGTGACCCCAGTCAAGGGTGTTTCCCAGCACAAACCAAGTAGTATCTACTCAGAAGTAACTCCCATTGCGGTCAATGAGGCTTGACTCCTGAATGCGCAGATCAGAGATGACAGAGATCCCCCTCAAATGAAATGGCACAGTTTAAAGCACTAATTCCCTAAAGGCTGTAAAGTTCTTTCCCCAAGCTGTGATTCTCTGTTGTTTGGTTTATTGCCGTTCAGAAGTAACTACTTCCAGCTTCAATCACAGGATCTTGCGCTGTATTGGGTTAGAAAGGGGACCGGTTTCCCATCCCTTCATTTCCCCTCTGTCTTTCCCAGCACAAACATATGTGTGTCTACTCAAAAGTAACTCCCATTGTGGTCAATGAGGCTTGTCCCTGAAATGTGCACTCCTGAAGTTACTAGATTCCCATGAATCAAAATAATGCCTTAATGTCAAAGCTTTGAGGTTTCAAAGCTTCAGTTGATCACAGCATCAGCAGCTCAGGGCAGAGAGAACATTGTGTTCCTTTAGTAATTGTTCTTTAATGGAGTAAATAATGCTGGGGGTGGGGGAGACAAAGAGAGAGAGAGAGAGAGAGAGAGAGAGAGAGAGAAGGAGCATGATTTATGGAGTGACACAGGAGGAAACCTCCTGGGATTTTATTGAAGGTGAAAGGGGGGAGAGCCTGGAGTGGGGGAAGCCTCTATTATTGGTTGTGCAGCCCCTGCCAGTCAAATGATGTTCACTCAAACCCCCCACCCCCTGGAAGTACTCATGTTCTGTGAAGTGGTTTATACTGCTCCAGTGCACCCATTCATGGAGCCTTGCCTGGACTAGGGATGTCAGAGAATTCCGCCACGGACTCCAGTGAGGCTGGATTCTTTAGAATCCAGCCCCCCCCCCCCCCCCCGGAGTCCATGGTGGAACGGAGCAATCCCCCCCTGCCACCCCACAAAATTGTCCTGGGAGAGACCCTACCTGGTGTCAGCCGTCCAGTCCGTCCGCTGGTCTCGGTCTGAGGTCGCGAATGGCTGCCCCAGTCTGCAGCCGCCATTTGCGTCCCTGCATTAGCTGTGATGTAAATATATACGTAGCCTATCACGAAAAGAGCAGGGACGCAAATGGCATAGCGGGCACCATTTGTGTCCCTGCTCTTTGCCATGATAGGCTAGGTAAATATATATATAGCCTATCACGGCTAACGCAGAGACACAAATGGCGGTCACTACAGCGGACGCCATTTGTGTCCGCAGCCCAGCAACGGATGGAAGTCCAGCTGTGGGTGGGCCTGGCCGGCGGCTCCATGGACTCGCCGCAGAGCGGAGCTGGCCGGGGAGGATTACAGGGCGAGGGATGGATTGCCTCCCTCCCCCAGTGGATGCCCTGGACCGGAATGGGGTAAGTAATTCGTACACCCCTAGCCTGGACCAAAGCTGATTCCAAGAATAATCCAGGTAAGCCACCATTCCCTTCCCCTTCCATGGTCATGGAGACAGGGTCTGGGTAGTTCATAATTTATTGGGCTGGATGACTAATATCTTACAAAGTTATATTAGTAGCAGATTATTCAGTATCTTGTATTTATTATTTTATTAAAAAATGGATTTTAATGGGGGCTGTTCCCTTGGGAGGGAAAACAATCTATTCCTGATGGCATTGTTATAAATGATTTAGGATAATCTGAAACAAAACCATCAAGGGGGGGATCTCCATGACAATGGCAGGAGAAGCAAATGGAGTATTACCTGGACGACCCCTGAAGTTGGGTCAGACCAAAGGCCTTTCAAGTCCCACGTTCCATTCACACAGTGGCCAACCAGCTGCCTGTGGGAAGCCCACAAGCTGGACATGAGTGTTCCGCATAGGCTATGTAGTCCATGGTTGGCTTATGAGGCTCTTCCAGAACACAGGGTGCTACATTGTGGGTCTGCAAAATGCTAGGGGTTAGTCAGACGAAATTGCAAAGGACACACATACTGTATGCCATTGTATCCTTGCTAGAGAGGACACAGAGACTTCCTAGCTTAGGGTTCTTGTCGATTTGTCATCTGGGCTTTCCAAAAGCTGTGAATTTAGAATGACACAATTCTGCTCTACCTGTATACTCCAGGAGATTTGCACCGTAATGCCGGAGAGTGGGAGTGTGGAGCTTTACAAACTAAATAAACAGGGAAAGATTTGTGGAAGTGTACACGTGGTGATGCTATAGGTGATGGGAGAGGTGTAGATGGTGTTTACCACTGCTTTCCAAGGACAGAGCACCATTCCCCTATCTTGTGCCCTCCAGAGATGCTGGACTACAACTCCAATCATGCCCAGACAGCATGGCCATGCTGGCTGAGAAGTTGCAGTCCAACACATCTGGGGGGCACCAGGTTGGGAAAGGCTGTGATAGAGGACTGCGCCCATGTTTGCATAATACGGAGGGGGACCACTCAGTGTCTAGGCCGGCAAATGCACTTTGGACTCTGCAGGCATAGATGGCTTTGTAGTTGTTACACCCTTCCCATCTCCGTCAACTCAAAGATTACCAAGACCTGCACAACTGTGCCCTTTTCAGATTGATATTCCTGATTGCCACTGAAATTGCCCCTACCTTGATCTGAGCGGCTGATTCAAACTTCCACACTCCCGTTCTCTCCCACGGGTGAGGGCCTTCCTACACAAGGCACTTATCGTGTGCTCATGACTCCTCACTCATGGTAGTTTGCAGGTCCTTTACACGATGTCTTCATCCTCCAGGGCCTCTCCAGGGCTTTGCAACCATTTTTTTCTAACAAGGAAAGCCTGGTGCATCATGAAACCCTGGTGTATTTCTGCAATTCTACCATGCCACAGTACCACCTCATGGTTGTGTAATGGAACATATAGAAAGGCAGAGAAAGAAAACCCCTGGGGGGGGGAAATGTGTAAAGGAGCTGATCTTAAACCTACAAAGAATCCAGAAGTCTCAGTAAAGTAGTGGGTTAAAAGCCTCGTGTCGAAAAGCCCTGAGTTGGCATTCTCTGTGGCACAGTGCTGGCCGCCCGGATGAGGTGAGCCTCAGCCTCGTGTGCTAGTTTTGACTATAAGATTTATGAAGATGTTCAGACTTTGCTAATAATTATGGTGTCTTGAGATATGTATTTAGTGAGTTTCTGTTTCACAGCTGGCTCAGGAACTTAAGCAATGAATTAATCTGAGGAAACCGCTCCCCCTGCAACTGATCCAGAGCAACGGACAAGACTGGGCCATGTGAGGGAGACAAACCATCTGTGATGGACTGTTTAGTTATTGGTTTTTAAAGTTAACAGGACAGTATTTAATTTTTGTGAATCTCCCAGAGAGCTTTGGCTATTGGGTAGTATATGAAATAAAATGAAATAAATAAAAATAAAATAAATGTTTACCTGGGGCTTTCCTTTTGTCAGAACTTTTTTTTTAGGATGGTTGTTCTTTGACAAAATTATGTTTAGTGACTCTCTGGGGTGTACGGCGGTTATGCAACTCTCATGGCCACCTGATTAGACAGTGCTGTTGACATTACCAGCAATGAAACACACACACAACGCCCATAAATGTTTCTGCTGGTTTTAATCTTGCTTGAACACTGTTTTATTTAGATCTCCCACATCCCTTAAGGTGGTAATTATGCGCAAAATCCTGTCCTCTCCTGCGGCAACACTCTGTCATCGCATATTGCAGTTATGACCACTCTGTGACATAGGTTGCTGTTGCCCCCATTCTACAGAGCGGGAGCCAAGCATGAGAGAAAATGACTTGTCTCAGGCTCTTCTCAGGCCTCGGCTGCAATCCACATCAAAAGTCCAATACTTTTGTCACTGAACCACATGTGACTTTTTTTCTACCCAGAGTTGGCCTGTGTAGAAAGCAACGGCATGGATTCAGACTAAATGTTAATTGAGAGTCATGACAAGACCCATGGATTTCAATGGGAACCAAGTTCAAACTGATCCTCGGTCTATCTAACCCAGTGTTTACACCTGTGCACACTATTATGTGCAAAACCCACATGAGTTTGTAGTTTGCCATGCAAAAAGCAAAGTTAGACATGTTGGCCACAAGAGAAATGCTAAAATCCATATTAGCAGAGTACCTTTATTAGCCCAACCCAATGCACGCCGCAGAGCTGTAACATCAGCCCCTCCACCCACTTTTGCATTGTTTACCTTCCTTCCTGATGGAGAATATTTCAGCACTTGAAAACTTGCACAGTATTTTGTGAACTTTTGGTGGCCGAACAAAGGTATTCTTCTGCCATAAACAAATGCTCTATGTCCAAAAATGCATGAACAAAACAACAGAGATGTGGGAATTTAACATACACATGGTGGCATCTATGCATGTCATGGGAATTTCCACCCTGATGTCATGGATCCCATCTCTGTACAAGAGACATGGAGTGTGTGAAGAGGTGTTGACTGGCTCTCATCTGTGTAGCTCTTGATAAACAAAGTTGAAAACTGGTCCAGAGATCCAGCCTGAGTTCATAGAGTCATCTGTGAGCAAGCTGTGTGTGCATGATGACCCATTCCACCAAGGAATGTTCATGAACCAATGGGAAGTACTCCAGGAAACAGTTGACTGACATAAAATGTTGCTGTGAAATTGCTTTTCTGAGAAACGTCCAGAAAAGAGCCGCCAACGCATTTCTTAGTCTGTGTGTTCTGTTGTCCAGCTATTCATGGGCTCTAGATGGATTCCTCTTCTTACTGCAATAAATAAACACAACTGCATAACCCTTGAGTTGCAGGAAATGCAGGTTTTCTTAGATCATACTGCCATTATGGAGGAAAAAACCAGCCGCACTTCTCTATATGCATCACACACACACACACACATACCCCTGTTGCTGACACATTGGCTTCAGTGGCATGAAGTGTCTTTCATTGGCTTCAGCTGATATTCTGGCTATGACCCTCCCTGGACAAAGATAGCTTGGCTACAGTTATCCATGCACTGGTAACTTCCCACCTGGATTATTGCAATGTGTTATATGCTGGGTTACCTCTGAAGATGGTTCAGAAATCCAGCTTAGTACAGAATAGAGCAATGAGGCTGCTTACGTGGGCTGGCCATTTTGAACATATTACTTTAGTGCTGCATTAACAGCACTGGTTGCCAGTCAGTTTCTGGGCCTGATCCCAGGTGTTGATGCTGACCTTTAGAGCCCCAAATGGCTTAGGAGCAGTCTACCTGAAAGTTCGCCTTCTCCCATTTGTTCCTGCCCCATTGCTAAGATCAGCTTCGAACGCTCGTCCCTGGGTGCCGCCATCCACAATGGTGCAATGGGTGGCTAATAGAGTAAGACCCTTCTCTGTGGTGCCCCCTTCTGTAGAATGCCCTCCCCATGGAGATCTGCCTGGCGTCTTCATTGTATATTTTCAGATGGCGGGTTAAGACCTTCCTCTCTCAGCAGGCATTTAATCTTTAGTCTCGTGCTTTATCCCCTTCATGGATCACTGCCTTGTTGTGGTGAAGGGGCTTGTGTAACTCAGTGAAGCCATAAGCTATGCCGTGCAGGGCCACCCAAGACGGACAGGTCATGGCAGAGAGTTCTGACAAAATGTGGTTCACTGGAGAAGGAAATGGCAACCCACTCCAGTATTCTTGCCAAGAAAACCCCATGGAACGTATCACAAGGCTAAAAGAGATGACGCCGGAAGATGAGCCCCTCAGGTCGGAAGGTGTCCAATATACTACTGGGGAAGAGCAGAGGGAATTTCCAAGTAGTGCCAGAAAGAGTGAAGCCACTGGGCCAAAGCCGAAAGGATGCTCAGCTGTGGATGTGTCTGGTGGTGAAAAGAAAGTCCGATGCTGTAAAGAACAATATTGTTTAGGAACCTGGAATGTAAGGTCAATGAATCAAGGTAAGCTGGAGGTGGTCAAACATGAGATGGCAAGATTGCACATCGACATCTTGGGAATCAGTGAACTAAAATGGACAAGCATGGGCGAATTTTAGGGATGGACGAAAGTCCCTTACCTGATCCCGAAGCTTGCTTTGTGGTGGGGGGGAGGCGCTCCTTCCCTCCCCCCGAAATTCTGGCTGGGGGGGAGGCACCCCATCCCTCCCCCCCGAAATTCTGGCCGGGGGGGAGGCACCCCATCCCTCCGGCCGCGAAACCTCCTCTCCTGCCGGGACGTAGCTGCCGCCGTTTGCGTCCCTGCAGTCAGCCGTGATAGGCTATGTAAATGTTTACGTAGCCTATCACGGCTGACTTTGGGAAAAAAAAAGTGCGTACGCAAATGGTGGCGCCCATGGGTGCTGCCATTTGCGTTCGTTATTTTGACACGTGTAGTCTATGTAAACATTTACGTAGACTACGGCGAAAATAAGGGGAACGCTATTTGCGTTCCCCTTATTTTCACCGTAGTCTACGTAAATGTTTACGTAGACTACACGTGCCAAAATAAGGAACGCAAATGGCGGCGCCCATGGGCGCTGCCATTTGCGTACGCGCTTTTTTTTTTCAAAGTCAGCCATGATAGGCTATGTAAACATTTACGTAGCCTATCACGGTGTTTTTTAAAAATCTAGCCGTGATAGGCTACATAAATCTTTATGTATCCTATCACGTTTGTTTGTTTGTTTCTTTTTTTACTTGGAAATGGCGGCGGCCAGTCAGAAGACCGGCCGCCGCCGCCGCCAAACCGCTGCTGAACCGCTGCCGGAGCCGCTGCCGCCAGGGACATTCAAAGAAGGTAAGTCCTGTCCCGGGGGGGGGGGCGGGGGGGCAGACTGTTTCTCCACCAATTTCAGGGGGGCGAATGCACGGGCATTCGGCCTCCCCAAGATTCGTGGAGAAATTCTCTGACATCCCTAGTGAATTTAATTCAGGTGACCATTATATCTACTCCTGTGGGCAAGAATCCCTTAGAAGAAATGGAGTAGCGCTCATAGTCAATAAAAGGGTGGGAAAAGCAGTACCGGGGTACAATCTCAAAAACGACAGAATGATCTCAGTACGAATCCAAGGCAAACCATTCAGCATCACAGTAATTCAAGTCTATGCCCCAACCACTGAGGCTGAAGAAGCTGAGGTTGATCGATTCTATGAAGACCTACAACTAGGGATGTACGAAAGTCACTTACCTTTTCACAGGGGTGCTTCACGGTGGGGGGGAGGCACTTCGCTTCTCCCCCCGAAGTTCAGGCGAGGGGGGGGAGGCGTCCCGCCTCGCCTGGCCAAAATTCAGGCTGGGGGGGGAGGCTTCCCGCCTCGCCCGAACCGAAATTCAGGCCGGGGAGAAGCGCCCCGTCTCCCCGGCCGCGAAACAAAGTGTAAAAAAACAAACAAACCCCCTGATAGGCTACGTAACGATTAACGTAGCCTATCACGGCTAGATTTCCAAAGTCAGCCATGATAGGCTACGTAAATCGTTACATAGCCTATCACGGGTGACTTTGAAAAAAAAAAAGCGCGTTCGCAAATGGTGGCGCCCTAATGGCGCCGCCATTTGCGTTCCTTATTTGGTCCTGGTAGTCTACTTAAAGATTTACGTAGACTACGGCGTAGTCTATGTAAATCTTTACGTAGACTACCGGGACCAAATAAGGAACGCAAATGGCGGCGCCCATAGGGCGCTGCCATTTGCGTACGCGCTTTTTTTTTTTTCAAAGTCACCCGTGATAGGCTACGTAACGATTTACGTAGCCTATCACGGCTGACTTTGGAAATCTAGCTGTGATAGGCTACGTTAATTGTTACGTAGCCTATCACGGGGTTTGTTTGTTTTTTTACACTTTGTAATGGCAGTGGCGGCAGCCGGTCAGAAGACCGGCTGCTGCCCCCGCCCCCGACGAAAGGCCAATGAACCGCTGCCGGGACCCGCCGCCGGGAGGGACAATCGCCAAAGGTAAGTCCCATCCCGGGGGGGGGCCGGGGGGGGCGGCGGAGAATTTCACTGCCGATTTCGGGGGGCCAAATGCGTTGGCGCTCGGCCCCCAAAGATTCGGGGAGAAATTCTCTGCCATCCCTAAAACACCTTCTAGAACTAACACCAAAAAAAGATGTCCTTTTCATCATAGGGGATGGGAATGCCAAAGTAGGAAGTCAAGAAATCACCGGGATGACAGGCAAGCATGGCCTTGGTGTACAAAATGAAGCAGGACAAAGGCTAAGAGAGTTTTGCCAAGAGAACACGCTGATCATAGCGAACACTCTTTTCCAACAGCAGAGGAGGCGACTCTACACATGGACATCACCAGATGGTCAATATCGAAACCAGATTGATTATGTCCTTTGCAGCCAAAGATGGAGAAGTTCTATACAGTCAGGAAAAACAAGACCTGGAGCTGACTGTGGCTCAGATCGTGAGCTGCTTCTTGCCCCCGCCCCCCCAATCCACAAAAGGTGTGCGGGATGAAGTCCCTGCCGCCCCCACCCCATGAAAGGCAGCGAAACGGAGCACTTACCTGCTCCCGTCCACGCTGCTTTGAGAATGGTGGCCGTCCTGGCCGCCATTCGCTTCTTCCTCTTCCTAGCCATGATAGACTATGTAAATACTTACGTAGCCTATCACAGCTAATGCAGGGACGCCATTTGCATCCCTGCGGAGGCCGTGATAGGCTACATAAGTATTTACGTAGCCTATCACTGCAGGGGGGGAGGAAACCCCAGCATACGCAAATGGTGGCGGCTACCGCCATTTGCGTACGTTGGGGTTTTTTCCCCCCTGCCGTGATAGGCTATGTACGTAGCCTGTCACAGCAGGGGGGGGGGGAAACCAGTGTACGCAAATGGCGGCGACTACCACCATTTGCGTACGCTGGGGTTTTTCCCCCTGCCGTGATAGGCTATGTAAATATTTACGTAGCCTATCATGGCTCAATAAAGGGACGCAAATGGCGGCAGCTACAACAGCTGCCATTTGTGTCCCTGCAGGGCTGCCCAGCAGCCGGATGTCTGGCTGCGGGCGGCTGGAGCTGGCCAGCAGCTCCGTGGCTTGGCCGCAGAGCGGAGCCGGCCAGGCAGGATTCCGGGGGGAGGGACGGAGCGCCTCCCCCCCGTCGAGGCAGAGCACGTCCCCCACACCACAGATGCCCCTGCGCAGAGCCAGGTAAGGGATTCGTACATCCCTAGATTTAAGGGATTAGACCTCATAGACAGAATGCCTGAGGAACTATGGATGGAGGTCCTTAACATTGTTCAGGAGGCAGCAACTAAATCCATCCCAAAGAAAAAGAATTGCAAGAAAGGAAAGTGGCTGTCTGATGAGGCTTTATAAGTAGCTTAGGAAAGAAGGGAAGTGAAAAGCAAAGGAGAAAGGGGAAGATATATCCAACTGAATGCAGAGTTCCAGAGAATAGCAAGGAGAGACAAGGCCACCTTAAATGGACAATGCAAAGAAATCGAGGAAAACAACAGAATGGGAAAGACTAGAGATCTTTTCAAGAAAATTGGGGATCTCAAGGGAATGTTTTGTGCAAAGACGGGCATGATAAAGGACAAAGAAGGCAGGGACCTGACTGAAGCAGATGAGATTAAGAAGAGGTGGAAAGAATACACAGAAGAACTATACAGGAAAGATCTGAATGTCCCTGATAGCCATGACAGTGCGGTCACTGAACTTGAGCTGGACATCCTAGAGAGTGAAGTCAAGTGGGCCTTAGGAAGCATTACTAACAACAAAGCTAGCAGAGATGACAGTATTCCAGCTGAGCTATTTAAAATCCTAAAAGATGATGCTGTTCAAGTGCTGCATTCAATATGCCAACAAATTTGGCACACTCAACAGTGGCCGCAAGACTGGAAAAGGTCAGTTTACATTCCAATTCCAAAGAAGGGCAACGCCAAAGAGTGTTCAAACTACCGCACAATTGCGCTCATTTCACATGCCAGCAAGGTGATGCTCAAAATCCTACAAGCTAAGCTTCAGCAGTATGTGAACCGAGAACTACCGGAAGTACAAGCTGGGTTTTGAAGAGGCAGAGGAACTAGAGATCAAATCGCCAACATTTGCTGGATCATGGAGAAACTGAGACTGGTGCCACCCTGGAGTTACCCCTGAAGGAGGCCTTTACCACAGGGCAGAGGGAGAGCAAATGCAATGTGTGTATGAGGTCTGAAGTTTTCTGGTAAAGGATCCCAAGTAGCAGGCATAGGAAAGAGCAGAGCCTTTCAGGGCATCAGATCTGTTTGCTGGCTGAGGTAGACAATACTTTCCTGGATGGAGCAATACGCTCATACACAGAGTGTTACGGAAGAGAAGGGCTGTGGCTCAGGGGAAGAGTCCCTGCTTTACATGCTGAACCATGTCCAGGTTCAATCCCTGGCATCACCTCCAGGTAAGGCAGGAAAGCCTAAAGCCCTGGAGAGCCACTGCCAGCCAGTGCAGATCAGAGATAAGCCCTTTCCACTCTCTCGGCACTGGCTGGGGCAGAGGAGAAGGCTGGGAACTTGGAGATGGGATGTGGCCTGGAGAAGAAGCTTGGTGGGGCAGATGAGGAACCGCTGTGGGCCGTTTTTGACCCATAGCCCAGAGGTTCCCCAGGCTTGTTGTAGACAGTACTGAGCCAGATGGTCCAATGGTCTGATTCAGCTTCCCTGTGTAAGGTGGCCCATTGCTCTGGAGTGGAGCAGTTTCATAAGCCCCCACTCCACCCAGTTGCTTTCCTGGCATTTCTGGTTAGGGATGAATGAATCTCCCAGGTTTGCTTTTTGCTGCATTTTTTTTAATCTCAAGTTGTTTCTATCTCAGATTTGAAGAAATTTGCAATTTCAGTCAATTGTTTTCAAAAACAACCTGAAATGAAATCCTCACCCAGCTGCACCAGCCAAATTCAACAAGTCCAGGGAGAGGGAGCCATGTTGCTTCTGCTGCCCGCCATGTAGCTGTTAAAAATGAGGAGCCACTCAGAAAAAAACAGGTGGCGACCCTAATTCGGTACTCCAAACATGGTGGAATACGCTTCAGTTCAAACAGGAAAGCACTCAAATCCCTGACTCTGGTTGGACTAATTTCTCTGTTTTGGTTTTTCCCACATTTGATTTTTTTTTAACCTCAAGTTCTTTCCATCCTCAATATGAAGATATTTGCAAAATTTGGTAAATTCTTCTCAAAACTGAACTGAACTGAAATTTTCATTTTGTTTCTGGTGAAAAGTATCTGAGGTCCCACATCTGGGAGAGCAGCTGCCAGCCTCCTGTGTTCAGACAACCCTGGGACTAGCGATGTACGAATCCCTTACCTTGCTCCACTAAGGGGCATCCACGGGTGGGGGGGGGGAGGCACTCCGTCCCTCCCCCCGGAATCCTTGATGGGGGGGAGGTGCTCCGTCCCTCCCCCCGGAATCCTGCCAGGCCGGCTCCACTCTGCGGCCAAGTCACGGAGCCGCCAGCCGGCTCTGGCCGCCTGCAGCCGAACATCCGGCCGCTGGGCAGCCCTGCAGGGACACAAATGGTGGCTGTCATAGCTGCCGCCATTTGCGTCCCTGTATTGAGCCATGATAGGCTACATAAATATTTACATAGCCTATCACAGCTTGACGAGGAGGAAGTAAATGGCGGCCGCAGGACGGCCGCCATTCGCAAAGCAGCACAGATAGGAGCAGGTAAGTGCTCCATTTTGCGCGCCTTTCGTGGGGTGGGGGGGGGGCGGGGGCTTCATTCCACAATGGTTTTCAGTGGGCTGAATGCACTGGCATTTGGCCTCACCGAGATCCGTCGCGGAATTCTCTAACATCCCTACCTGGGACCATTCTGGATAGACTAGTGGTGAAGAGCAGCACAAGCCCATCCCTTACATCTGTCCATGCTGTCAGCAATGTAAAATCCCACTCCAGATTCTACCTCCCCTGCCCCAAGGGTGTGATGGAGACTGCTGCCTGCACTTTTGCTTTTCCACTGAAGAAGGAACAAGAAACGTGCAAGCAGATGTGCTCAAAGGAGGCCCAAGGAAAAGGCACCAGCCCTTTGCCCACTGCAGCCCCATTGCATGCCGCGGCCACCAGAAGTTTGAGAGCTGAACAAGTGGATGACTTTGTACCCCCCAGGCCACATGTTGTATGATCACTCTGCTGGGAAGCTGGAAGAAAGTTGGACAAAGTTGAATGGAGACTCACTAGACTCATCTCACACAGTTGGATAGATTTCCATGAAGTCAACATGCACAATTTCCTCACAAAGATAGAATTGCTTCTTTCTCATACATAGAAAATCACCCAAAGACATAGGCATGCAACCATCGTCCGGTTCGCACATAGCAATTTCCATAAACTCTTGAGTTGGGGGAATAATTCCTGTGGAAAATAGACTTCTTGGAAGATGACTTCCCCGCTGTGTGTTGTCACTCAAATTTCCTGGGAACGCGCATTTCTGAGGAATCCAATTAATGGTCATCTTTAGACAGTAAAGTCGTCATATGAGATCAATTCTTCTGGAAGGAAACACGGAGTGGCAAAGGCCTTTCTTCCCATGAACGTTACCGAAGCAGACCATCGGAGGGGGAGGGGGAGGGGGAGTCTGTTTGCCATCTGTAGGCAGGCCAGGAGATACATGTGGGCGAGATCGACTGCCAGGCTCCCCACTGCCGCAACGAGTCCACAGAGGTCTGTCTTAGGGCTCTGTGCAGGATCAGTGCTGATGCACACTCAGTCTCTGCACATACGCAGGCAACAGGCACGTCTTTGGCAGTCGGGAAGTCTGAGAAATGTTGCTGTTTGAAGAAGGCATGAACTTCCCCTCTCTGGGCGTCACAGGAGGAGGGCATCCTTGGGATGATCTTCTCCTCTGAAGAAGCTTCCTAGAGCAGCATGTCTGGACCATGCATAGGAATGGGAAAGCCCGTTGTGGGACTACAGTGGCCCAGTGGCTACACTTTTGGCCCAAGGAGACTTGAGTTCAAATCTCAACTTTAACATGGCTCAGGAAACTGCTTTGGGGAAGGCCTTTCTTCTCAGCCCTCATGTGAAATGGAGATAACAGCAAACAAGAATTGATCACTCAACAGCTTGTAGGCGGCGGTGAGCTGTGAGCAGCATGAATAGGTTAGAGCATTTCCTATTCTGGATACACATGGACAGGCAGAGTTGCCCCTTTGGGGTTGATCATGCCTGCCATGTTTCAGAATAGGCTCCAGGAGCTTTGGGCAAGGACAGCCTTTACAGTCTGGGGTTCCACCCCTCCAAAAAAGGTTGTGCTTATCCTCTATGTTGTTTGCGGGCAATTGTTATGAAATTGACATACAGCATAGAGGTGAGCCTACTTAAGAGACCTGCACATTTTTTAAGGACAGCTGCAGCATTTCTTGTGAAAGGGAAGTCTTCAAATTTGGTGGGGGAGAAGTGACTCATTTCCCCTCCACACTGTGTTTCTTTTGGAGGAGGGGGCAATTTGTATGGAGCTGGCCTCCCTCATAGGCATATTCCATAGGCAGGAAATCCACACAGTTTCAGAAGGAAAGGTGCAGGGACTAGGGAATTATGATGAATGAAAAATGGCTTAAGACTTTATTTTTCCGACTTTTTCGAAGTCACAGAAAGTGCAACAGGACAGGGGTGGACACTGGATATGGAGCTGACAGTAGCAAAGTTAGAAGGATGTGAACAGCCAGCATTTTCCAAGCAAGCACCCAATACTACACCCTCCCAGGTCTCAGAGACTCCACAAAAGCGCTTTTAATGTTCTTGCTCATGTGTCATGGGTAAGAAAACAAGCACACTGGTCCTGTGATGTATTCTTTCAACATTCCTTCCTCCCTTAACGCTGGGATTGGAGAACCCTGAAAAAACATCTATCATGATTAGAAGCTAGGGCTGTCAGTCACAAAACTACACACACACACCCCTTTGCCTTGCCATTTTCCAAAAACGGAGAGCTTGGGGAGAAATGTATACATTTTCGCACATGGCCTGGATCTCCAAGTCCCTCCAAATCCAAATCGCCAACAGAGCTTCAGGAGGGTTCAAATCCAGACTCAAAGGACCCCGCTTTGATTCAGACAGGTCCCAAATGTTTCGGAATCAGCCCTCTTGGTTCGAGATATGGTCGGACGCAAAGCACACCCCGAAAAGGGAGTGGCGGTTGGCACAAAATGCAGGTGCCAGAACAGTGATTCTCGTGTAGGACTAGACAAATCCGGAGCTCACAAAGACCTGGGAGCGGCAATGGCTCAAGAGCACTGCCCTTGTCGGCGGGTGCTGCCCCCAAGGCACTCGCTCCCTGGCATTGTCCTGCTGGCCTGGGGGGCGCCCCCAACCCAGCTAAGTGATATGCCTTGAGCCGAACACCTCTTTCATGATTCAAATGGATTCATTCAGGACCGATTTTCTTCTTTGTGGACTTTGGCTGCTATCCTATACACACTTACTTGGGAGTAAACCCCATTGAACTAAATCTGCATTACTTCTGAGGAAATGTACACAGGATTGCACTGTGACTTTGTATTCTCTCTACTTGCTCCAAGCTGCTCAGGGAGGCATAGAGAGAGTTTATCCCATCCTCACAACAATCCTTTGAGGTGGGCCAGGCTGACACTTGCCTAGGCATACAACTTCCGTGGTTGGGCAGAGAGCGGACTCCTGGTTTCCCTGCTCAAAGCGCAACACAAACTAATGCTGCTATTCCAAGGGTGTGGTCTGAAGGCCCCTGGAGCCAAGCACATTTGGACCTGGTCAGGCAAGACTCTCCGGGAAACCCCAAGCATGCTGCGCAGAGTTCCGCAATGGAAGAAAAGTCGGATATAAATGGATGAAATACATTCAAAAGACTCTCATGGTCTTTCTGCCTCTCTGCTGCTTGCAACTTTCCACACTGGAGGGAAATGGGAAAACGAACAACATTTTCTGGTGTCAGAGGAGACAAAAAGAAAAAGAAAAAATCCCAGGCATCTCTCAGTTTGGGTTGTAGAGGAAGATCTGGAGTAAAATAGTGGATCAGCTGATTGGAATCTCTGCCCCTTCCTCACATCCTTGGATGCTTCATGAAGGAGGAAATGCCCTCATCTCCATTGTTTATCAGTGCACAGCCAATGACCTTGCTAGGCTTGCCAGCCCTTGGGGCGCATCCGGTGAGCTGACTCAGAGGTGAAAAGGTGAGGAGAGGGTGACTTCAGAGTCCCGTGGCCAGGCACTGCGAGGCCCAGAGGCAAATGCAAATCAGTTCTCCAAACAGGACACCAGGGTACCTGAAGGGCCTCTTGGAGTCATTTCCTTTGGCATCTTCCAGGATTGCCTTAAATTGTGCAAGACGGAGTGAGTGCAAGTCACAGCCATCTGACAACTCCAGATGTACAAAAATGGCCAGTCAAGTGCCCAAAACATCATGAAATCAGCAGAAAAGCAAAAGATCCAATCTGGGTTTCATTTATGCGCTTGCTCCTTTGGCAGCCTTTGGGTCACTATCAGTTCCTCTCTGGAGCTGTGTAACTAACAAGTCACCTTTCTGAGACTCAGAATAGCAAATTCTAATAGCTAGTTAAGAGTGTTCAGGGAATGTTTGTTTGTTTATTTTATAAGATTTCTGTATCTCCCTTCATCATACGATTACAGTACCCGCCACATTGCAAAAATGTGTGGAAGCAGGGGGGTGGGGGGAGGGCTGATTGTAAGAACACGAGAAAGCCATGCCGGCTCAGACCAAGGCCTATTCGGCCCAGCATTCTGTGCCCACAGTGGCCAGCCGGACACCCACAAGCAGGACATGAGTACAGCAGCACCCTCCTGCTCATGTTCCCGGCGACTGGTATACAGAGGCAGTATTGGTACTGGAGGTGATATTATGACTAGTGGCCATTGATAGCCTCTAGGAATCTGTCCACCTCGCTTTTGAAGCCTTCCAAATTGGTGGCCATCATTACATCCTGTGGTAGCCAATTCCACAGTTTAACTCTGTGCTGTGTGAAGAAGGACTTCCTTTTCTCTGCCCTGAATCTCCCACCACTCCACTTCATTTTGACCCCTTTGTGTTCTTGTATTATCCACACCACGCATCACTTGTGACTTTATACATCTCTATCATGCCTCCTTCCTTGCCTTTTTTCTGAGCTGAACTGCCCCAAGTAATGCAGCCTTTCCTCATCTGTAGAGGCCCCCCTTGTATGGAAGCCGCGCCCAGGAAGATCCGCCTGGCGTCTTCACTGTAGACGTTTAGACACGAGGTTAAGACCCTCCTCTTTAAACAGGCATTTCACCTTTAATCTGTTGCTTTATTAATTTTACTGCTGTCCCTTCAATATTTAAAAAAATATTTTTATGTTTCTAATGTGTAATTATTATTTTGATACTTGTATTGCTATTACTATTTTAAATTTATTTTTATTTTGTTGTTGTTGTTTGATGTTAGGTTTGTAAACTGCCTCGATGGCATCTGCCAGGTGGGCAGTATACAGATCAAAGCAAGCAAGCAATGGAGGAGTTGCTGCAGCGCCTCGATCCTTGGCATCCGAAGGGATGATGGCTTACTGAAGGATGAGGTGAGGTCTGAAACAGCATGGCCAATGATGGGGGTTGTGGTCCAGCACATTTTGAGGACACCATGTAAGGGGAGGCTGGGATTGACTATGAGCACAGGGTGCAGCCACCTTGCTGGGGCTAAGCAGGTCCAGATCTGGTCGGTGCCTGGGTAGGAGGATGCCGCTCTGGCTGCCATCTCTGAATGCCTGGCAGTCTAGATGGATGTAAGCAATTAACGCCAGGGGCCACCATCTGCGTCCCTGGTTTAGCCGTGATAGGCTACGTATATATTTACGTAGCCTATCACAACAAAGAGCAGGGATGCAAATGGCGGCCGCTGTGCCACTTGCATCCCTCTTCTTTTCGTGATAGGCTACATAAATATATACATAGCCTATCATGGCTAATGCAGGGACGCAGATGGTGTAGCGGCCGCCCAGTGCCCCCCACAGACCGGGGCAGCCATTTGCAGCCACACACTGGGGCAGTGGATGGACCGGATGGCCAACACCAGGTAGGGTCCGTCCCAGGACAATTTCATGGGGTGGCAGGGCGGATTGCTCTGTTCCACCACGGACTCCAGGGGGACAGATTCTAAAGAATCCAGCCTCACTGGAGTCCATGGCGGAATTCTCTAACATCCCTAATAATGAATTCGTAAAATTCTGATCCAGGCTCATTATGAAGATGAGCATAATCAACAGATGAGTTTTGACCAGCGAGCCAGCCAACTACAGAATTTGGCAGCATCACTATTTGTAACCTAAGCCAACAAACCTTCGCTGGCATGGGTCACACACATAGAATCATAGAATAGTAGGGTTGGAAGGGGCCTACAAGACCATTGAGTCCAACCCCCTGCTCAATGCAGGAATCCAAGTCAGAGCATCCCTGACAGATGGCTGTCCAGCCTTGTCTTGAATGCTTCCAGTGTGGGAGAGCCCACCACCTCCCTAGGCCATGGGTTCTATTGTCGTATTGCTCTAACAGGAAGTTTTTCCTGATGTTCAGCTGGAATCTGGGTTCCTGTCACTTGAGCCCATGATTCCGTGTCCCGCACTCTGGGATGAGCGAGAAGAGATCCCGGCCTTCCTCTTTGTGACAACCTTTCAAGTACTTGAAGAGCGCTATCCTATCTCCCCTCAGTCTTCTCTTCTCAAGGCTAAACATGCCCAGTTCTCTCAGTCTCTCCTCATAGGGCTTTGTTTCCAGTCCCCTGATCATCTTTGTTGCCCTCCTCTGAACCCTCTCCAGTTTGTCTGCATCCTTCTTAAAGTGTGGTGCCCAGAACTGGACACAGTACTCCAGATGAGGCCTAACCAGTGCTGAGTAGAGGGAAACTAGTACTTCGTGGGATTTGGAAGCTATAGTTCTATTAAAGCAGCCCAAAATAGCATTTGCCTTTTTTGCAGCCACATCACATTGTCAGCTCATATTCAGCTTGTGATCTACAACAATTCCAAGATCCTTCTCGCTTGTAGTATTGTTGAGCCAAGTATCCCCCATCTTGTAACTGTGCATTTGGTTTCTTTTTCCTAGGTGCAGAACTTGGCATTTATCCCTGTTAAATTTTATTCTGTTTTTTTTTCTGCCCAGCGCTCCACTCTATCAAGGTCAGTTTGAATTTTGTTTCTGTTTTCCAGGGTATTGGCTATCCTGCCCAATTTTGTGTCATCTGCAAATTTGATCAGCATTCCCCGCACCTCCTCCTCTCAGTCGTTAATAAAAATGTTGAAGAGCGCTGGGCCCAGGACTGAGCCCTGTGGTACCCCACTTGTTACCTCTCCCCAGTTTGAGAAGATCCCATTGATAAGCACTCTTTGAGTCCGATTCTGTACCCAACTGTGGATCCACTTTCTTTCATCTAGCCCTCTTTGAGCTACTTTGCTCATCAGGATATCCTGGGGCACTTTGTTGAAAGCTTTGCTGAAGTCGAGGTATATTATGTCCACAGCATTCCCACAGTCCACAAGGGAGGTGACCTGATTAAAAAATGAGATCAGATTCATCTGGCAGGATTTGTTCTCAATGTTGTTATCCATGTTGGCTTCGAGTAATCGTTGCATGATTGTTGTCAAGGCACTTACAGATGGATTGCTTTATCATCTGCTCCAGCATTTTCCCAGGGATTGATGTCAGGCTGACTGGTCTGTAGTTCCCAGGTTTCCCTGTTTTTGCCTTTTTTGAAGATAGGGACAACATTAGCCCTCCTCCAGTCATCTGGCACTTCCCCCGTCCTCCATTTCTCAAAGAGAATAGACAGTGGCTCTGAGAGTTCTTCTGCCAGTTCCTTTCTTACTCTAGGCTGCAGTTCATCTGGCCCTGGAGATTTGAACTCATTCAAAGTAATTAGGTGTTCCTTGACCATATGCCTGTCAATCTCAAGCTGCAATCCTGCCTCTTCATCCTGTACTTTGCCTTTGTCAGGGGGCTCATAGACCCTCTTTTGGGAGGAGAGTGAGCCAAAGTAGGAATAGAGCATCTCTGCCTTTTCTTTGTCATCTGTTATCATTTTGCCATCCTTATTTAATAGCTGAACCACCATTTCTTTCCTCTGCCTTTTACTATGCACGTAGCTGAAGAAAGCTTTTTTGTTGCTTTTAGCATCCCTCGCTAAACCTCAGCTCATTCTCAGCTTCAGCCTTCCTGACGCCATCCCTGCATTTCTGTGCTACCTGCCTGTACTCTTCCTTTGTTGCTTGGTCTTCCTTCCACTTCCTATATGTGTCCTTTTTTGTTTTGAGGTCATCTCTAAGCTTTTTGTGTAGCCACATTGGCTTCTTCTGTTGTCTTCCACCTTTTCTTCTTGTTGGAATTGTTTGTAATTGTGCCTTGAGAATTTCCATTTTTAAAAGCTCCCACCCATCTTGGACAGTAGTGTAGTGGCAAATTCACAAGTGCAGGGTCCCTTCGTGACAGTCACAGCCATACCCCATTGCAGCCATGCCCCCTTCTAAGATTATACAACCTTGGAAGATATACAGCCTTCAACTGGGATCCAAAAACAGTGCAGCTGGTAGGGATGTACGAAAGTCACTTACCTTTTCGCGGATGTGATTCACAGTGGGTCGGAGGCGCTCCGTCCCTCCCCCCAGAATCCTCGACAGGGGGTGAGGCGATCCGGTCCTCCCCCCCCGGAATCCTGCCCGGCCGGCTCCACTCTGTGGCGGCTCCATGGAGCAGCCAGAGTTCCGGCTGCAGACAGGCTGCTGAGGACACAAATGGCGGCCGCCGTAGCGGCTGCCATTTGCATCCAGCCAGGCTGCCATGATAGGCTACGTAAGTATTTACGTAGCCTATCACGGCTAACCCCCCCCCAAAAAAACCAGCGTACGCAAATGGCGGCTACGGCGGCCACCATTTGCGTTCCCTATTTTTTGCCGTTCTAGCCTACGTAAATATTTACGTAGGCTATTACGGCAAAAAAAAAGGGGAACGCAAATAGCGCCCACTACGCTATTTGTGTTCCCCTTTTTTTCGCCGTCATAGCCTATGTAAATATTTACGTAGGCTAGAACGGCGAAAAATAGGGAACGCAAATGGCAGCTGCCGTAGCCGCCGCCATTTGCATACCCTGGTTTTTTTGGGGGGGTTAGCTGTGATAGGCTACGTAAATACTTACGTAGCCTATCACAGCTGCAAGGATGGCAATGGCGGCCGCAGCAGCCTGGCCGTTGCCGGCCAGGAGACCAGCCGCTGGAGCTGCCACTGCCAGAGCCAGAACTGCCCCCGCCAAATCCGCCACATCCGCCCCAGGTAAGTTCCGTCCCAGGGGGATTCCGCAGGGGGGCGGGGGGGCAGGAGGCCGTTCCGCCACAGATTCCAGGGGCCTCACTGGAATCCGTGGCGGAATTCTCTGCCATCCCTAAGAGTAAGGCAGTGACATTTCAGCTGGACGTCTGAGAAAAAATGCAGGGGTGTTAAAATCTTTTTCACTCACTCACTCACTCACTCACTCACACACAAACATTTTAGGTTTTCAAAATATGATACTCTCTGGAATCATCACCCTCTCAACACAGCTCTCATGGACAGATCCCTTCTCATTTAAACATCCCCCTTGCACACTCCCTTACCCTAAGCTCCTTCATTCTATCCCCCCCCTCCCCCTCCAACAGAAACATCCACACACCCAGCTGGATTGAAACACACACACACACACACACACACAGTGGTAAATCTGGAAATGCAGGAGCTCATTGTGACAGTCTCCAAGGGCAGTCCAAAAATTTCAGGCAGCTGTGTCAATTCATATCAACAAACCAGTTCTAGGAGTTTTCATCTCCACCAGGGTCACGTCTTTGGTAAAGCAAATAGGTCTTAATTGCCCATTCCAAATTGAGTCATCCCAAAGACTTAGCATTCCAACATGGAATTGTTGCTTGGAAAATTCATTCCCCCCACAGCGACAGTGAGAATCGCAGCTAAGCTCAGAGGGAACAGGGAATTCTGAGGGGGTGGCAGATGACATCAGAGTCCCTGCTAATGAAATCGTGCCGGGGCTGCATCCCTGTGAGCCCGGCCTCCGCTACACCACTGATCTTAGACTCCTTTTCTCATTAGAGTCGCTTGCCATGGGACCTTAGTGATCATTGTTCTGAAGTAGAGGAAGGAACTAGAGGATTGGCCATCCTTGACTTGATCCTAACCAACAGAGATGACTTAGTGGGTAAAGTAGCAGTTACAGGAACTCTGAGGGAAAGCGACCATGTTATACTTGAGTTCCTGGTTCTAAAGGAAGCAAAAGCCGAGTGTAGCCAGATGCATACCCAGGAGAAAGCCGATTTGAATAAACTCAGACTTGGAAGACCGGCCGCCACCGCACCGCCGCCAGGAGCCGCCAGCGCCAGGGACATTCGCGCAAGGTAAGTCCCATCCCGGGGGTGGCGGGGGTGGCGGTGGACCATTTCTCCACCAATTTGGGGGGGGGGCGAATGCGTTGGCATTCGGTCTCCCGGAGATTCGTGGAGAAATTCTCCAACATCCCTACTAGGGGTGTACGGATTCCCCACCGTCTGTTCCATTGGGGAATCCGTGGCAGGGGGAGGTGATCCGTTCCTCCCCCTGGAATCCTCCAGAGCGGTTCCGCTCCGCTCAGATTCTGGGGCGGGGGGAACTGGCTTGGGGGCACTTACCTTCCCTCCTGCCAGCCAGAGCCATTCGCCTCCTCCCCATCCCTACTGATTGCCATGTCTTTAAAAAAAAAAAAGTGATCAGGAGGATGTGCGCATAGACTTATATGCAAATAGAGTCATGAATCTTGCATAGAAGTCTATGTGTCCATAGGCTTCTACGCAAGGTTCATGGGTCTATTCTGCCTATAAGTCTATGGGCACATCCTGAATAGAGCTGTGAATCTTGCGTATAAGCCTATGGACACATAGACGTATACGCAAGATTCATGAGTCTATTTGCATATAAGTCTATGGGCACATCCTCCCAATCGCCTTAAAAAAAAAAAAAAAGACGTGGCAATCGGCAGGGACAGGGAGGAGGCGAACGGCTCTGACTGGCAAGAAGCAGCCGAGTGCTGTTCCGCCTCCAGTCCTCCTGGAGTGGAGGTATGTGGTCCCGATCCGCTGCACATTCGTGAGGCCAGATTCCAAAGAATCTGGCCTCATTTGAATCTGCAGCGGATTTCTCTGACATCCCTACTTTTGGTAGGAGGAAGTTATCTGCCACACAAGTCAGGAATTTCCTGGAGGGGCCATGTTTTGCAGAATTTGTCTCCCAACAGATATCAGGGAAATTGAAGTCCCCCATTACTACTGCATCATGCTTCCTTGAAACATTGGCTATTTGCTGTTCAAAACTTTCGTCCTCGTCTTCTTGATTGGGTGGCCGGTAGTAGACTCCGACCTCCAAGTTCCTTTTATTCTTTGCTCCGTTTATTTTGATCCAAATGCTCTCAACACAAGTCATTGCACATGCATGCATACACATACAACACACTTGTTCCACACACATGGGGCGAAATAAATAATAAAGCATCATCTCCGGTGGCTGCCAGCAAAACAGAAAAGAAAATCCACAGTTTCTGACTTGTTACAGATTGTATTTGTCAGTGGAAAGAAATGCCTTGGAAACCTCAGGCATATGGTAATGGTTGTTGGGCTTGGGGGGGGGGCACAGAGGAGGATTGGTGCGGGTGGAAAGGGGAGGAGAAGCTGAGCGTAAGCACGGTCAAGGCGAGGTCAGAAGTTCATGCAGTTGGTGGTTTCTGAAAATGTGTTTTGTTTGTTCTGGATTAGGCTGCGGATTCCTAAAAGAAAACATGTTTTAGTAAGCTAATTTCACTTCAGGAGTGGGGTGGGGGAAGGAGGAGGGGGGGAGGTCAAGGACAGAACATATTACCATCTGGATGTCGGGAGACTGAAAGGGGATTCAAAAGAGTAAGAAAATAGGCTATTTAGCGAGCGAAGAAGGTGAGCGGCAGAAGTCTTTGCACATGACTCAACCAGTTGTGGCCGCGGGCCCCTGATGAACGGCCACAGGGCGGAAAAGCGCAGAAATGTCATCCGTCAGCCAGGAACCTGCCTCGGGTGCTACAGCGCCTCTTTCCAAAGCATGAAATGACAGCAGTAGAGAAGATGGCGTTTTGGAGCCTGTGCAGCCAGACAGTGTGGATTTTCTTCACCACTTAATCGCTTCTGTCCCAGCCCCCAAATATCCAGGGAAGAGGAAAGACCCGGGCATAAGGTGCAACCATCAAGCTGGCTCGAGCCTCAGTAGCCCTCATGGTAGACATTAAGGACACAGAGAGGTTCTCTGCATATATATACACAAGGAAAAGGCAGGACTGGGGTCCTCTGAGCCGTCTGCGATACTTTTGAGAACAGATACAGATTTTTTAAAATGTAGATGATAATCCCCCTCCCCTAGATCACAGTCCAGGGAACAGGTCAGAGTCATGCCTGCTGGGCTCACCCCACCCCAACCTCAGCATGGTCATTCCAAGCTGAACTGGCTTGGATGAATGCAAGGTGTGCCTATCTGGCTGATCTGGGAGATGGTTGGTGATCAAGCATGGAAAAGATGGTCCTTCCCTGTGGTCTGTCGCGCCCAAGTCAAGTAAGTCTTCAAAGGTCCTTTGTGCTCCAGTTCTGGAGTGCTTTCCCCAGGCAGGTTCACCTGGGCGAGATCTTTTTATTCACCCAGGCTTGCCATAATTTTCGTTAACTCTGTGTCCGTGCCAGTGGCTCTTCTGAGCTTCTATTGCTCTGCTGCCTTTAGTAGTGCTTTTATTAATTTATATGTAAGGACATAAGAAGAGCCATGCTGGATCAGGCCAGAAGCACATCTCATCCAGCGTTCTGCTTGCACTGTGGCCAACCAGATGCCCGTGGGAAGCCCACAAACAGGACACATGAGTGCATTAGCACCCTCCTGTCCATGTTCCCCAGCAACTGGGATGCAGAGATATACTGCCTGTGATACTGGAGGTAGCTGGAAGTTGTAAAGAGCCAGTGTGGTGTAGTGGCTAGAGTGTTGGATTGGGAGTCAGGAAATCCGGGTTCTAGTCCCCACTCATCCATGGATGCTCACTGGGTGACTTTGGGCCAGTCACAGACCTTCAGCCCAACCCACCTCACAGGGTTGTTGTTGTGAGGATAAAATGGAGGAGGGGAAGGATTATGTACACTACCTTGGGTTCCTTAAGGAGGAAAAGGGGTGGAATATAAATGTAATAAGTAAAAAATAAAGTGAAGATAGTTTAACAAATGCTTTACATGAATGAATACACGAATCTGTCAGAAATGCTCTGACTTGGATTCCTGCACTGAGCAGGGGGTTGGACTCGATGGTCTTATAGGCCCCTTCCAACCCTACTATTCTATGATTCTATGACTTGTGTTGTATGTGTGTACAGCCAGGGCCAGAAATATTGGAACAAGGATAACTGTTTTGGCAGTTGGCCTCTGTACACCACCACATTGAAGTTGAAAGGAAACACACCCAGATGGGAGCGAAGTCAGGACTGTCAGCTGTAATTCAAGGGGTTTGACGAAAGTGGGGCACCAACCATTCAGGAAGGACAGCCAGTGGCATACGCACACCCCCGGCGTTGGTGGCTCATTAGTAATGGAACGAATGGCTGACAAGCAGCTGTATGGCCAGGTGTGGCCTGTTTACTGGGTACCCCATGACCCATCAAGCAGATGAAAGGCCTGGAGGTGGTTCTGAGTGTTACATTTGCATTTGGTAGCTGTTCCCTGGAACTCCCAACACAAGGTCCAAAAAGGTGTCCATGCGAGTGAAGGAGGCCATCATTAGGCCGAGGAAACAACATAAACCCATCAGAGAGATAGCAAAAACATTGGGAGTGGCCAGCGCAACAGTTTGGAACATCCTGAAAAAGAAGGAATTAACTGGCAAGCTCAGCAACGGCAAAAGGCCTGGCAGACCACGGAAGACAACTAAAGTAGATGACCGCAGAATTCTGCTCATGGTGAAGAGGAACCCTTTCACAACATCTAGCCGGGTCAAGAACGCTCTTGAGGAGGTAGGCATGTCACTGTCAACATATACAGTGAGGAGACAGCTTTATGAATGTAAATATAGAGGCTTCACAACAAGGTGCAAACCACTGGTAACGCTCAAGAACAAAAAGGCCAGATTACCCTTTGCCAGCAAACACCTAAAAAAGCCTGCCCAGTTGCGGAATAAGATTCTTTGGACTAATGAAACCAAGATTAACTTGTACGAGAATGATGGGAAGAGAAAAGTATGGAGAAGGAAAGGAACAGCTCATGATCCAAAGCATACCACATCATCCGTCAATCATCGTGGAAGCAGTGTTATGGCATGGGCATGTATGGCTGCGAATGGAACTGGGTCACTGGTGTTTATTGATGAGCTGACTGCTGATAAAAGCAACAGGATGAATTCTGAAGTGTAGAGGGCTACACTTTCTGCTCAGATTCAGCCGAATGCTGCCAAACTGATAGGACACTGCTTCATATTGCAGATGGATAATGACCCAAAACATACAGCAAAAGCTACCCCAGAGTTTCTCAGGGCAAAGAAGTGGGATGCTCTTCAACGGCCAGGTCAGTCACCTGATCTCCACCCAATAGAGCATGCTTTTCACTTACTGAAGACAAGACTGAAGGCAGAAAGACCCACAAACAAGCAGCAGCTGAAGGCAGCTGCAGTAAAGGCCTGGCAAAGCATCTTGAGGGAGGAAACTCCGCATTTGGTCACGTCCATGGGTTCCAGACTTCAGGCAGTCATTGACTGCAAAGGATTTTCATCCAGGCATTAAAGGCGACCCTTAAGTATGAAATGATGTTGGTTTGTTCCATTACTTATGAGCCACCAACGATGGGTGTATGTGTCTGCCACTGGCTGTCCTTCCTGGATGGTTAGTGCCCCACTTTTGTCAAACCCCTTGAATTACAGCTGAAAGTCCTGACTTTGCTCCCATCTGGGTGTGTTTCCTTTCAACTTCAATGTGGTGGTGTACAGAGGCCAACTACCAAAACAGTTATCCTTGTTCCAATATTTCTGGCCCTGACTATATAGCCATTCAGATTTTAAAACTTTTTCCTATTACCATTTTTCCTCAGCAAAATTTTAAACTTTGTTATTTGAAACTTTGCAGTCTCTTTTCTTTTTGAGTTACCCACTCTACACTACCTAAGGAAGACACATAAGACCCAGAGAGCTTTAGGGCTGGTTTGGTGAAGGCAGCCAGGGGGTAAACAATATTTCCACCTGGTAGCAGCGAAAAAGGCCACAAGAAAGAAAGGGCAAAAGGAGGAGGCCACACTGTTGTGCCTATTGTCCCTTCCACTCTCGGGAAAGAGTGTTGCTAGTCTGTGACGCAAGTGCCTTCTAGTAATCTAGCTGCAGGTTATGAAGGCTGAAAGTTGCTGAGTTTGACCAAAATAGCACAAAGGCTTTTTAGATGTTGACACTTATATGAACATAAAAAGAGCTGAGCTGCTGGATCTGATGAAAGGTCCATAACCTGTTTTCAACAGAGGACAGCCCAGGAAGCCAACATAAGGGCAACAGCCCCCCCTCCACTGTTTACCTACACACACACACACACACACACACACAGAGCGAGCGAGGGGGGAGGGGGAGCAGCTGTGTCCGCTGCCTCTGCACATGGTGCTTCTACTTAGCTGTCATGACGTATAGCAGCCTCTCCCAACCGGACAGCCTCCAGATGTATTGGACTGCAACTCCCATCATGCCCAGCCACTGGTCATGCTGGTTGGGGAAGGCTGCCTTTGATAGATCTGTCCTCCATGAATTCATCTACTCCTCCTTTAAAGCAATCATGGCCTTCCAGGGGCAATGATGGATCCAGAACCACCTCAAGGCAATGCAGCTGTACAATTAAGAAAGGTGGGAGTGCCAGATTTCCCAGGAGGTTTTCCGGCCATTGCTGGCTCCAGGTTGCCTGGATTCAGACTCAGTTTGGCTCCTAATCCTCCAGGCCATGCAACAGGTAAGCCCTGAGACTGCAGAACCTGGGTCAGAAGGTGGGAAGCTGCCTTCTACTGCATCTGACCCCCAGCTAGCCCAGTATTGTTAATGCTGACAGGCAGCTGTGGCTCTTCGGGGTTTCTGGCAGGATTCCTTCCTAGCCCTGCCTGGAGATGCTGCCAGGGATGGAACCTGGGGCCTTCTGCATGCAAACCAACGCTCTACGCCTGGGCTACTGTCCTTCCTGTAAAAGGAGAGCCAGGATGCTGCATGTCCTCGCCATCCTGATGCCATCCTGCCACAGATGTTCACCTGTGGTCTCCTGCCTATGCACCCAGAGTGGCGGGTTCCAAGAAACTGGAAGACCCTTTCAGACTTCCATCGAAGAAATGCCCCCTAAGTTCCGAGAATGCCGGATTGGCTCGGTGTGGCTCCTCCTGCTGGCATCATCGTGAGCTGCTGGCTGCCATCCTGGCTTCAGGAGCTGGTTCCAGTCAGACAGGGCTGGCCTCAGATGTGGAGCCCGTTAGAGTCTGAGGGAATAGCAGAGACTTGAGTCAAGCGTCTGGTTCCTTTCCATTTTTATGCATTGTGGTTACTGGGGGGAGGCTAGAAAAGCCCTTCCTTCCACTTTGAATTCCTCCCAACATATCAAATGTGGCCAGCCAGCTCCTGGAGTTGCCTGGATGGTGAAACCTCTTCTCAAATGCTCGGAAGGGCGAAACCCCTTAGGGCTCATACCTGGCCAAGGGCTTCCATCAAGGAGAAGATATTGGGTTTCATGATGTAGCATCCATAAAATCTAATTATGGCTTTTCCCCCCAAGGCAGGTTAGCCAAACACATTCTCCCTTCAAGGAGGCCCAAGTTTCCTTGCCAGCCCTCAGACCTCTAGACCTCTTGGCCAGACTCTTTTCATTGAGGAGACAGAATTATGCTGGGAGGTACAATACTCTATGCTGGGAGGGACATCTCTTTAGAAATGTCTCAAAGCTGGATTTCATGTTTGGGGAGATGCTGGTTGCCATTTTGTTGAGACTAGAAGCAACAAGGCCTCTTAATGTTCCTGGGCTACTCACACATACACACACACCCATTATGCTAGCAATACCTTAACATGGAGGGTTGTTTTGTGATGACAGCACCATTTATATCAGCCTTTCCCAATCTGGTGCCCTCCAGATGTGTTGGCCTGCAACTCCCATGATGCCCAGCCAGCATTCTGGCTGGAAATTATGGGAGTTTCAGACCAACACATCTGCAGGCAGGGCTGGCATCAAGGGTAGGCATGGTGGGGCCGACTGATAAGACCCCCCTGGAGTTTCTTCTCCTCTTCATCATTGCAACTTGCTTGTTCACCTGCCTCTCACTCTGGCCCAGATGACGGCAGTGGTGAGAAGGAGAAGCAGCAGATGCCATGGTCTCCTTGCTCACTGGCTCCCTGCTTGTCAAGCCAACAAGTGGCAGTAATGATGAGAAACAGGAGGAGGAGGAGCAAGATCAGCTGGTGACAGCGGCAGTGAGAAGGGGTGGAGCCCATTGGGGGTATCTTTTCCAAGGGCCCTCAAAAACCAAGAACCAGCACGGTCTGGAGAGCACCATGCTGGGGAAGGCTGATTTCCATGTATTATTTGTGCAGGGTCCAGGCTTGGTGGTGGTGCTTTTCCTTTCCCTATAACTTGTGGCTAAAATAGGATAGAAGATGGACTAGGTCTTGCCATCAATGTGGGGCTAAATGAGATTGTAGACTAAGGAGCCATATGAGTAAGGAACGGCCTGCATTGCAGAATATAGTTGGTGAGTTTTAACCTTTGTTTGTTGTTTTGAACCTGGCTGTGTGTGCACCTCTCCTTCATCCAAGCCTTGCCTAGACCTTACGCGGGCATGAGATTTTGTCTTCCCTCTCTCCCTCCCTCCCTCCTCCACCACCTCCACCTTCTGTGCTGCTTCAGTAAATCTTGGGGTTCTGTCCAGCATCCTGGCTTCCCATTTTGTGTGGATGAAGAACTCTGCAGGAAGTCTCACTGAAGACAGCCCTGGTTTCACATCATCATACAACATCTGGTGGACAACCCAATTAACTTCTGGACTTGATGTCTGAGAAATTTCCTATCACCCTTAGCTTTCCCTCCACATCTACATCTCCTGCCAAGCTCTGGACAGATTTGTTCACACACCAAACAGTGGAAAGCACATGGGGACCCCGGAGAGAGGACCTGGGATTCTTCCTATAGCACACGTCCAACAATTGCTCTCAGTCACAAAGTGTGTACATACAAAGTGTCTTTTCCAAAAGTGGTGCTGGTTCACAACTATGCATTCTGATTTTGGCATACCCTTAAAGGCTTAAAAAGGGATTGGACAAATTCATGAAAGAATGGTCTAGCAATGCCCATTAGCCAGGCTAACTGTCTACATGGAACCTCTGGCTGGCCACTGTGGAAACAGAAGGGGATTAAGCCTTTGGTCTCATTTAGCAGGCATCTTCCTATGTTCTGATGAGATTTGAAACCCTCATCTTGGAAAGGGCCCAGTTGTCTGTGTCATCCAACCATGGTCAGAACCCATGTCTCTCTCCTTTGCATAAATGCAGAAACACATGGAGACTGGGATGCAGAATGAGCTGGTGGGATCTCATGTGAAAATACTTGTGCTTCTTCACCAACAGGTAGGTTGGTTGGTTGGTTGGTTGGTTGGTTGGTTGGTTGGTTTCTTGTATGCCTGAGGCAGCCTTTAATTTGCTAAAACAATTTTGCTTCAGAAATTCTCCCCTGCGAATTTGTTGGCCAATGTTCCATAAAGATTTGAATATTCAGGTAATCTCCCCCACCCCTGAATCCTTTCCCCAGTTGCAGTAGTCCTGGGTGTCCTATTGAATTTATTTAAAATTATTTCAAAGCCAGCTTTAAATATGGAATTCTCAGAAATAGGAGAACAGAGGAAGCTGTCAGATCCTTGGTAATGCCCCTTCTGCATCTTCCTGGGACAACAGAGAAACATGAGGCAACAGAAAGATATTATTTCTTTAGATCCCAGCAAGTCTCCCACACTGTTCCAATGAGAATGTCAAACTTCCATCTTGATTAGCCTAAATTTCTCAGTGTCTAGTTTGTAGCTGTTGGTCACTATGGTTTTCTCCTGCATGGGCCAAAATCCAGCTGTTCCAAGCTGGACCTATCTCAAGGTTTTACTGCTGCAACAGTTCACGGCAGGGCCATCCCAGCCATAAGGGGGAGGGCAGTGAGGCAGCAGATTTTGGCATAAGCTTAAAAGTGGGTCAAATTAGTGATCATTAATTCCCACCACAGTGGGAAGAACCATTTGAATTGTCTGCCTTAGGCACCCAAACATCTTGGCATTTGGGGGGGAGGAGAGGATCTGGCGTTTCACACCAGAGCCTGTTCCCCACTTCCTCTTCAGCTTGCCCACACATTTGTTTGAACACAGATGTGCTCCCTCTGCGTGCTTGTTCAGGCCTCACAGGAACATCAGAAGCTACCTCATATGATCAGACAATTTGTCCATCTAGACCTGCACTGGCTACTGTGACTGGCAGTGGCTCTTAGCTGCTGCTACCTGTTCCTTCTAATGGGAGATACCAGGGATCAGACCTGTGATCTTGTGCATGCAAAACCTGTTCCCGACCACTGAGCCAGCAGGTGTGACCCCACCGTCCCCTCTCTGCATGCTTACTGCAAGCAGGCCCATCCTAGCATTGTCAGCCCAGAAGAGGAAGGAGGCACCAGCGTCTACCCCAAGCACCAGCCTTGCTTCCAAAACTTACTTAGTAGCTATGGATGGATTCCCCCTCTTCGGAGCAGGAGGAGACACATGCCTGGACAGCACGGATGACCGCCTCTCCATCTGGATGTCAGTAACTTTGGAAAGGGGAAAAAAGAACCCCTGTAACGAAGAAGGACAATGATCTGAAACTGCTAGAGAAGGTGAGTTTTGGACTTTGGCAAAGCAAGCAAAGTAGAGGAGATTGTGGCAGAGGCAGCCTGGGCAGGGGAGGCAGGCGGGTGATCAATGGACAGGCTGCAGTAGTGGTGCTGTCTGGAAGGGGAAATGATGCTTGGAGTAATCAGGCCCCCACTGGGGGAGCAGCCCACGGGTCAGCCCAGCAGACTTGGGTGAGTGCCATCCTGCAGACTGGAAGAGCAACAGTGGCTCCTGCCTGAACTTCTGGAAGACTGAGTAGGATTTGGGGGGATTGTTGTTTCTGCTTTAACACAAGAGGATCTCTGTTAGCATTGGGGGCGAGCGGGGGATAAATAATAGATGAAGTCTCCAGCTGCTGCAATGGATCCTGTCCGGATTCTGGGGTGGGGTGGGGGGAGAGGCGGGTTGCATGTTGCCCTTTAGTGATTGATGACTCCCATCAAGACACCGGCAACGTAAGCCCTGACAGAGAGCCCTGCAGGCTGGCTGGGATGAGGGCTGCGAAGCAAGGCAGGGGCGGATCTAAGCCCACAAGGCACAGGTCAGGGATGTTCTCAACTAGCATCCCGCGCTCCTGCTGTCCCTCTGCGATTATGGCTTTTCATGCCACTCCGGCCAATGTGTTTTAGATCAGACCTGACAAGGAATGTAAAGAAAGCACTCTGCCTTTGCTCTAAGCTCCAAGTCTTAGCTGACGATTAGGCTATGATCTTTCCAGCAAAGTGAGGCCAAATCAGTGAAGTGCCTAGATGGATCAGTGCCAAGGACTCTGTGTGTGTGTGTGTGTGTGTGTGTGTAACAGAACAAATGGGGTGGGGGAGCAAGAGGTGGTGTTATTATTTTGGAATCCATTTGCCCAGCCAAGGGTGTGGGACAGAGCTGAGGGATGATTCAGAGAATCCTGTGGAGAAGAGAGTCCTAGACTTCTTTTTCAGTGCCAAGGGTCAGCCATGGAGCATGTGAAGGTATTCATTGAAGACATTACTCTGTGCATGTATAGAATGCATTTCTCTCCCCACTGAAAACCATTGTCAGACCCTATCCATCAGGTATTGGAGGACAAGGGCTTCCTTGGGCCTTGGAAACAGGGAGCTGGCCCTCCAAGTATCACATTTCATAGAGGACTTGTTGTTGTTGTTACTGTTGTTGTGTTTTGACACAGTTCACAGCTCTGTCATAATACTAGAACCCAAAGGGGTCCTCCTATGAAGCTGATTAGGGGGAGTTCAGGACAGGTAAAAGGAAGTACTGCTATCTTGACCCAGCACAGAAACTATGGAATTTGCTACCACAAGACGTACTGATGGCCACCAACTTGGATGGCTTTAAAAGGGGGTTAGACAACTTCCTGGAGGAGAAGACTATCAATGGCTACTAGTCCTGATGGCTATACAAAGTGGCCCAAAAGTAGGTATACAGTATGTTTATTTGCATTTTATTACATTGTTTATTACATTTACACTTGTTTAACACTGTTTAATCTCGTAAGTGCTCGAAATGTATTCCATCAACGTTGCAACATTCCTCGAACCTGTCCAGAACACTGTGACACACAGTACGACACAAATTCCGGTCCGCATCAATGTCCATAAATGCTTCAGTTGAGATGATAGTCAAATGAGGATTTTCATCTGCCCGATACACACAGTTATGCCTGTTCACGTGGCATGACAACTTGAAAGAAGCCTCATCTGACCAGATGAGCTTATCAAGAAGGTCTGGTTCGTTAGAGATTTGGTTACGCATCATCTCACAGAATTGCAACCGACGGTCTGGGTCGTCCTCCAGAAGACCATGTAACAGTCTTGGATGGTACGGCTTCAATTTCAATTTATGCATTAAGTGTTGCAAGGACGTTCTAGGTATGGATAGCTGCTTAGATGCATGTCATGTGGACTTTTTCGGACTGTTCACAAATGTCAGAGCGACTCTCATCTCATTTTCCTCTGTCATAGATGTCCTAGGACATCCAGATTTCGGTGCGTTAGCCACTGCACCTGTTGCTTCACATTTATCTCTAAGACAATAAATTGTCAGATGTGTTGGTGGAGGAGTGTCAGATGCTTCTTGCCATGCTGGGCGCACCTGCTCGGCATTTTCAGTCTTCCAGTACTGCTTTAGAATCCACTTACTTTCTTCTTGACTCAAGTTCATTGCCATCATTCACAATATCAGTTAAAAACAACAACAACTAAAAAACTAAACAACTGTATACATACTTAAGGGCCTCACTCCCCTCACTCTTTACACTTAACTGATTTAACTGTCACTCCCTGTCATTCACTCTTCCCAACTGTCATTCTGACTCCACCCACACAGCTTCCACCCACACAGCTTCTACTCACACATTCTCTCCCCTCCCCTCAATATTCTAAACAACTGTATACCTACTTTTGGGCCACCTGGTATGCTCCCCCCAGTATCAGAGGCAGTATGTCTATGTACATCAGTTGCTGGGGAACATGGGTGGGAGGATGCTGCTGCACCAGTGTCCTGCTTGTGGGTTTCCCACAGGCAGCTGGTTGGCTACTGTGTGAACAGAAGCCTGGACAAGATGGACCCTTGGTCTGATTCAGCATGGCTCTTCTGATGTTAGAATCATAGAATCATAGAATAGTAGGGTTGCAAGGGGCCTACAAGGCCATCAAGTCCAATACCCTGCTCAATGCAGGAATTCAAGTCAGAGCATCCCTGACAGATGGCTGTCCAGCCTCGTCTTGAATGTCTCCAGTGTGGGAGAGCCCACCACCTCCCCAGGTCATTGGTTCCATTGTCGTATTGCTCTTACAGTCAGGAGGTTTTCCCTGATGTTCAGCCAGAATCTGGTTTCCTGTAACTTAGGGGTGCACGAAAGTCACTTACCTGGTCTCGCAGCTTGCTTCGCGGTGGGGGGGAGGCACTTCGCTGCTCCCCCCAAAGTTCAGGCTGGGGGGGGAGGCTTCCTGCCTCGCCCGGCCGAAATTCAGGCCGGGGAGAAGCGCCCCGTCTCCCCAACCGCGAACTTCAAAAGAAAAGTAAAAAAAAAAAAATGCCCTGTGATAGGCTACGTGACGATTAACGTAGCCTATCACGGCTAGATCTGCAAAGTCAGCCGTGATAGGCTACGTTAATCGTCACGTAGCCTATCACGGGTGACTTTAAAAAAAAAAAAAAAGCGCGTACGCAAATGGCAGCCCCCATAGGGAGCCGCCATTCGCGTTCCTTATGTGGTCGCTGTAGTCTACGTAAAGATTTACGTAGACTACGGCGAAAATAAGGGCAACGAGCCTATCACAGGGGCGTTTTTTTTTTTTTTACTTTGCTTGTAATGGCGGCGGTGGCATCCGGTCGAAAGACCGGCTGCCGCCCCCGCCC
The DNA here is from genome assembly GCF_057233095.1 of Heloderma suspectum. Taxonomy (NCBI): domain Eukaryota; kingdom Metazoa; phylum Chordata; class Lepidosauria; order Squamata; family Helodermatidae; genus Heloderma; species Heloderma suspectum. The sequence goes on from NC_139462.1 coordinate 3,700,412, forward strand.
CTGATGAAGACCTGCCGAACCGCCGCCGGGACCCGCCGCCGGGAGGGACATTCGGGAAAGGTAAGTCCCATCCCGGGGGGGGCGGGGGGCGGGGGGGCAGAGAAGTTATCCCCGAACAACCTTCAGAGGACCGAATGCATTGGCGCTCAGCCCCCCGAAGTTTCGGGGAGAAATTCTCCCCCATCCCTACTGTAACTTGAGCCCATGATTCTGTGTCCTGCACTCTGGGATGATCGAGAAGAGATCCTGGCCTTCCTCTCTGTGACTGTTCTGTGTGAACATGTTCTTATGTTCACATGCATGTTGTAATACATTCTGAAATTATATGATCTGAACTCTGTTTGCCCAGAGTGCTAGGTCTCTTTGACATCAGCAAAAGAAACAACACAACAAAGAGATTGAACATTGAGCATCTTATGCCACATTCATGAGATCCTGCCCTTCTATGCCTGGTTAACTGCTCTGGGATGGCCACTGTCCTCTACCGACAGTCATTAGCATGGAACAGAATCCTTGGTCTCTCATTAACGAGCACTAAAAGGCAGGTTAAGCCATTTACCGAGTCCAACTATTGTGACTGCAAGTCTGACACAATGGAGTAAAAGATGCTGAGTGGGCGGGAAGCTTCAGTCTGTTTCCCGCCTCCCAGCTGAGCAGAGCAGAGCAGAGCAAGCTGCTCCAGCTGGTCCAGGGACTACAGAAGCAAGCAAGCTCCCAGAGAGCGAGCGACCAGAGTGAGTGAAAAGGGGGAGCAAACAGGAGTTGGCCAGGGGAGTTGCAGTGGTTGAAGAGACAAAGGAGACAAAGGAGACAGAGGCTAAGAGGTAAGTGGGTTGCAGGAAGCCCAGGGGGCTGCCCTTTATCCTTCTGATTGGCTGTGAGCTCACCAGGTGCTCCTGAGAGCTCCAACCGAATTGAGGGGGTGTGGCCTGAGTACTCCCAGCAGCTGAGTGGGCGGGAAGCTTCAGACTGTTTCCCGCCTCCCAGCTGAGCAGAGCAGAGTAGAGCAAGCTGCTCCAGCTGGTCCAGGGACTACAGAAGCAAGCAAGCTCCCAGAGAGCAAGCGACCAGAGTGAGCAAACAGGGGGAGCAAACAGGAGTTGGCCAGGGGAGTTCGGCAGGGGAGGTCAAAGGGGAGGCCCCTAACATTTTTTTTTCATTTTTTATTTTATTTTATTTTTAACTAACTTTTTCCCACTTATTTGTTTTATAACACACACTTTCACACAAGTGGGACTCTGCTTTTAACCTCTACTGCATAGAGGAGCAGGCACAGGCTAGTCTAGAACAATCACAAAGCTAGACACAAAAAGGGAAAAGAGGCTATGGAAGGACAAGACTCTCCAGTGGTGGTGACCCGTGAGGTGTGTGCAATGTTTGTTTTCTTGCCTGAGAACAACATGGCCTACACCTGCAAAAAGTGCAAGTTGATCACGCTGCTGGAAGAAAAAGTAAGTGGACTGGAGTGGCGACCGTCAACCCTCCGGGGAATAAGAGAACACGAAGAGTTCTTGGACAGAATGGGGGAACTACAGCAGCAAAGGGAAGACCAGAAGCTTAAGAGCAACAGCAAGATGAGGCAGTGGGAAATGCTGAGGTGAAGAAAAATGGAGTAGAGGATACTCCTTGGAAAAGGGTGACAGTTAGGAGAAGAAGAACTAGATGCCACTTTGCACCAGTGGAAGCAGTGGAGCTGTGGATGAGACTGGAGGACAGCCTGCAGAGGAAGAATCACAGGGGAACCTACATGAGAGTGAGCAAGAGGCTGAAGGTCAGTCAAACAGAGGCGATGAAACCCAGGCCTACAACATGAAGAAGAGAAGAGTGGTAGTAGTGGGAGACTCCTTGCTGCGTGGGATCGAGACCCAAGTATGTCGCGAAGACCCATGGACTCGCCAGGTATGTTGTCTCCCGGGAGGACAAATTAGAGACGTGACTGAAAGGTTGCCTGCACTCATAAAGCCCACTGACAGGTATCCCTTTCTTCTCATCCATGTGGGAACAAATGATACCGCCAAGCGGAGCTACGAAGAGATCACGTCAGACTTTGAAGCTTTGGGAAGGAAACTCAAGAACTTTGGGGCCCCAATAGTTTTCTCATCCATCCTTCCAGTAGTTAGAAGAGGGATAGAAAGGGAACGAAAAATACTCCGGGTGAATGACTGGCTACGAAGGTGGTGCCGACGAGAGAGATTTGGATTCTGGGACCACGGGCTATACTTCCTGGAAGATGGGCTGTTGGCAAGGGACGGGTTGCACCTCACAAAGGATGGGAAGAATGTGTTTGGCCACAGCATGAAGAACTTCATCAGGAGGGCTTTAAACTGAATCCTATGGGGAAGGGAGATGTAATGTTGGGGGTAACAATGGACGTAGGCGCATGCACTGCAATGGAGAGAACAGCTCTGATAGCGCCCAATAATAGTCTTCAGACCCATGTAGGAAGAAAGCCAGACTATGAAGCACATGGTCTTCAATGTCTATATACTAATGCCCAGAGTATGGGAAACAAACAGAACAAACTTGAACTCTTAATACAGGAGGGAAATTATGACTTGATAGGTATAACTGAGACTTGGTGGGATGACTCTCATGACTGGAATACAGCAATTGAAGGATATAACTTGTTAAAAAAGGAGGAACAGAAAGGGAGGTGGGGTTGCACTGTATGTGAAAAATACATATCTCTGCACAGAAATACAGGAGGAGGAGCTTGGTAGCCCCATCGAGAGCATCTGGGTTGAAATAAATGGAGCAAAGAATAAAAGGAACTTGGTGGTCGGAGTCTACTACCGACCACCCAACCAAGGAGAAGATAAGGATGAAACTTTTGAAAAGCAAATAGCCAATGTTTTAAGGAAGCATGATGTAGTAGTGATGGGGGACTTCAATTTCCCTGATATTTGTTGGGAGACAAATTCTGCAAAACATGGCCCCTCCAGGAAATTCCTGACTTTGCAGATAACTTCCTCCTACAGAAAGTAGAGAAAGGGACTAGAGGATCAGCTATCCTTGACTTGATCCTAACCAACAGAGAACACTTAGTGGATAAAGTAGCAGTTACAGGAACTCTGAGGGAAAGCGACCATGTTGCACTTGAGTTCTTGGTTCTAAGGGAAGCAAAAGCCGAGTGTAGTCAAACGCATACCCTGGATTTTAGGAAAGCTGATTTTGATAAACTCAGAACAATGATCAGTAAGGTCCCATGGCAAGCGACGCTAACGAGAAAAGGAGCTTTTAAAAAAGGAAATTCTCAAGGCACAATCACAAACAATTCCAACAAGAAGAAAAGGTGGAAGACAACAGAAGAAGCCAATGTGGCTTCACAAAACGCTTAGGGATGACCTGAAAACAAAAAAGGACACATATAGGAAGTGGAAGGAAGGCCAAGCAACAAAGAAAGAGTACAGGCAGATAGCACAGAATTGCAGGGATGGCATCAGGAAGGCTAAAGCTGAGAATGAGCTGAGGTTAGCAAGGGATGCTAAAAACAACAAAAAGGCTTTCTTCAGCTACGTGCATAGTAAAAGGCAGAGGAAAGAAATGGTGGTTCAGCTATCCAATAAGGATGGCAAAACGATAACAGATGACACAGGAAAGGCAGAGGTGCTCAATTCCTACTTTGGCTCAGTCTTCTCCCAAAAGAGGGTCTATGACCCCCCTGGCAAAGGTGAAGTACAGGCGGAAGGGGCAGGATTGCAGCTTGAGATCGATAGGCATATGCTCAAGGAACACCTAATTAGTTTGAATGAGTTCAAATCTCCAGGGCCAGATGAACTGCATCCTAGAGTCATAAAGGAACTGGCAGAAGAACTCTCAGAACCGCTGTCTATTCTCTTTGAGAAATCATGGAGGACGAGGGAAGTGCCAGATGACTGGAGGAGGGCTAACGTTGTCCCTATCTTCAAAAAGGGTAAAAAGGAGGAAGCTGGGAACTACAGACCAGTCAGTCTGACATCAATCCCTGGGAAAATTCTGGAGCAGATGATAAAGGAATCCATCTGGAAGCACCTAGACAAGAATTCCGTGATTACTCGAAGCCAACATGGATTTGTCAAAAACAAGTCCTGCCAGACAAATCTGATCTCATTTTTTGATCAAGTCACCTCCCTTGTAGACCGTGGGAATGCTGTAGACATCATATACCTCGACATCAGCAAAGCTTTCGACAAAGTGCCCCATGATCTCCTGATGAGCAAACTAGCTCAAAGTGGGCTAGATGAAACAACGATCCGGTGGATCCACAGTTGGCTACAGAATCGGACTCAACGAGTGCTTATCAATGGGACCTTCTCAAACTGGGGAGAGGTAACGAGCGGGGTACCGCAGGGCTCAGTCCTGGGCCCAGTGCTCTTCAACATTTGTATTAATGACTTGGAGGAGGAGGTGCAGGGAATGCTGATCAAATTTGCAGATGACACAAAATTGGGCGGGATAGCTAATACTTTGGAAGACAGAAACAAAATTCAAAGTGATCTGGATAGACTGGAGTTCTGGGCAGAAAACAGCAGTATGACATTTAATAGGGATAAATGCCAAGTTCTGCACCTAGGAAAAAGAAACCAAATGCACAGTTACAAGATGGGGGATATGTGGCTCAACCACACTACAAGCGAGAAGGATCTTGGAATTGTTGTCGATCACAAGCTGAATATGAGCCAACAATGTGATGTGGCTGCAAAAAAGACCAATGCTCTTTTGGGCTGCATTCATAGAAGCATCGCTTCCAAATCCCGGGAAGTACTAGTTCCCCTCTACTCAGCACTGGTTAGGCCTCATCTGGAGTACTGTGTCCAGTTCTGGGCACCACAATTTAAGAAGGATGCAGACAAACTGGAGAGGGTTCCGAGGAGGGCAACAAAGATGATCAAGGGACTGGAAACAAAGCCCTATGAGGAGTTACTGGAAGAACTGGGCATGTTTAGCCTTGAGAAGAGAAGACTGAGGGGAGATATGATAGCACTCTTCAAGTACTTGAAAGGTTGTCACAGAGAAGAAGGCCAGGATCTCTTCTTGATCATCCCAGAGTGCAGGACACGGAATCATGGGCTCAAGTGACAGGAAGCCAGATTCCGGCTGAACATCAGGAAAAACGGCCTGACTGTTACAGCAATACGACAATGGAACCAATGACCTGGGGAGGTGGTGGGCTCTCCCACACTGGAGGAATTCAAGACGAGGCTGGACAGCCATCTGTCAGGGATGCTCTGACTTGGATCCCTGCACTGAGCAGGGGGTTGGACTCAATGGCCTTGTAGGCTCCTTCCAACCCTACTATTCTATGATTCTATGCACAGTGGCAAAGAACTGTTGTTATATTAGCATCCATGCAGCAGATTTGTCCTTAGAATATCTGGCTCTTTACTATATTATAGAGAGCAGAATAGAACTTGTGATAAGGTGCTCTGAACTTGCTCAGATGATGAAGACTCAGCTGCATTGAAATCTGACTCAGTTCCTGATTCAAATCAAACTCTATGGCTTTAGAGAGACTTTAATCACATTTCCTGCCCAGGTCCTGAAATGGTGCTCCTGTCAAGTTGGAGGGAGGGGGCTGGATCTTGCTCATTCCCACACTGGCTTTCACCCTCTTCTACATATTACGTAGAAACACAGAGCTGGAAGGAACTTTGGAGATCATCTAGTTCAACTGTTGAACCCAAAGGGTTAGGTTTGCCTAACTCTAAAAAAGAAAGAAGGAACGAAGACAGGATGGAAGGGGCGGCTTGTTGCATATCAGCCACATACTTCTGTCTCTTATTCCGTTTCCTTTCCAGTGTTCACTTGTTGCAAGATCAGGATTAAGAGGCCAAAATCTCAGGGCTGCTACCCAGAGATAACGACCCCTATCTTCATGGCCAACAAGGAATATCGCAGGCTCTGTGAACTGCACAGAGATAGCCCTCTGGCTACTGTTTCCATAATCAGTCCAGGATGGAAAAGAAGTGAGTCAAGATCCCGTGCTCATGCTAGCCTGGACTTCTGGCCTTTTTCAGTTCCCTTCACCCTCTGAATCATACCTGGGAATGTGTCAATGAATGAGTTTTAGGGCTTCTCGTTCATATCTTTGCTAACAGGCCCTACTTGAAGGGCCCTAAATTATTTTTGGTCAGCTGCCTAAAGTTATCCATCAGCGTTGTGTAGCTGGGTCTTCCTTGCTTCGGTGCAAAGATTCCTGCTCCTCCACTCCACAAGTTAGGTTCATTGGTTTTAACAATAACTCTGCATCACTTTTTGTGACCGATGTTGCTCCCTGGTGCAAGAAACATTCTTTTTGGACTTGTGACAGCAGCTGATACAGCAGAACTCCCCCCGTGTTTGTCCGCTCTTGCGTCATGGCTAGGACTAAGAACAGCCATCCCAGCGACCTGTGCCCGCAAGCAAAGGGCTGCTGAAAGCATGCCGTTTAGGATTCTAAAGGAGGCAGCATCCAGTTTCAGACTCCCTGCTACTAAGTAACTGTTCTGTGAGCTGTGGAGGCATGCTGCTGTCCCAACTGTTTGCTGAGAGAGGAATTGTTAGTATGCTAAAAATGTAACCATTATCTTGTCTTCTCTGCAGTATCAGAAATTCAACTGTCCTTGAACTGGGGTCCAGAGCGCAAAACCGTGCCAAGAGAAGCACACAAGCCAGCTCTGCGGAGCACCTTGCTGGGAGACAGGCAGTCTGCGCCGGTTTGCAGGGGCTCTGCGCTCACCTGGGTTCCCTCATCCAAATTCGGGTAGATAGTATGATTACAACCAGCAGCCAGAGTGGGCACGTCAAGTGTAAAGTGGGGTGATGAAACAATGGAGGCAAACCCGTGGCACCTTCAGTGAGCTCCATAGGTCTAGGCAGGTGTCCCCAACCTGGTGCTGTGCAGATGTTTTGGATATCAACTCCCAACAATGGCCAGGAATGCTGGGAGTTGTAGTCCAAGACATCTGGAGTTCATCAAAGAGGGGAAGGCTGCTCTATGGGTAGGTTAAGCAGTTAAGTTTAGGGATGGGAGAATCTGCAGGGTTCGAGCTTTTTGAGACCCTCTGATTTTCATCTCTGAGTTTAGTTCACCTCATTCTGAATGTGAGCTTTTTTTTTTCCTTTTGAACCAAAAAAGTGTGCATTTTGTTGCACATTGTTTCAAGTGTGCACCCAAAATGCATGCGTTTCTCCCATAGACTAAAGCATGAATGTGTGAAACTTAGAGAGGTGTAAATTTTTTTTAAGTGTGCATTTCTCAAATGTGAATGAAAGTTTGGGAACTTGCAAGCTTTTCCAAAACAATGTGCCCCTGTTCACATTTGGGGTTGCAGATGATGCAAATCTGAAGTAAAATACAAAAAAAAAAGAGAAATTCTCATACATCTGTAGTTAACGTACTACTGCTAATAGTGATGGAAGTAGTTTACATTTATTTAATGCCATTCTAATGCAAGGTGCTGTACATAATATAGAAATGGTAGTCAATGCCCAAGGAGTTCTGGGCACCGCACTTTAAGAAGGATGCAGACAAGCTGGAGAGGGTTCAGAGGAGGGCAACAAAGATGATCAGGGTACTGGAAACAAAGCCCTATGAAGAGAGACTGAAAGAACTGGGCATGTTTAGCCTTGAGAAGAGAAGACTGAGGGGAGATAGGATAGCATCCTTCAAGTACCTGAAAGGTTGTCACAGGGAGGAAGGCCAGGATCTCTTCTTGATCATCCCAGAGTGCAGGACATGGAATAATGGGCTCAAGTGACAGGAAGCCAGATTCCGGCTGAACATCAGGAAAAACATCCTGACTGTTAACAGCAATACGACAACGGAACTAGGGATGTCAGAGAATTCTGCCACGGACTCCAGTGAGGCCAGATTCTAAAGAATCTGTGGTGGAACAGCCTCCCCACCACCACCACCCTGCGGAATCCCCCAGGGATGGAGCTTACCTGGTGGCGGATGCAGCAGCAGCAGCTCCGGATGGTCTCCTGGCAGGCCACTGCTGGGCTGCTGTGGCCACAAATGGTGGCCATCGTAGCAGCTGCCATTTGCGCCTCTACGCTTGCCCGTGATAGGCTACGTATATATTTACGTAGCCTATCACGGCTAAAGCAGGGATGCAAATGGCGTAGGGGATGCCATTTGCATCCCTGCTTTAGCCGTGATAGGCTACGTAAATATTTATGTGGCCTATCATGGGCTAGCGTAGGGATGCAAATGGCGTCCCCTATGCAGGATGCCATTTGCGTCTGCAGCAGCTCGGCAGTGGGTGGAGGCCCCACTGCGGATCGGCCCGGCCAGCGGCTCCGTGGACTGGCTGCGGAGCAGAGCCGGCCGGGCAAGATTCTGGGGGGGAGGAACGGATTGCCTCCCCCCCGTCGAGGATTCCAGGGGGAGGAATGGATCGCCTCCCCCCAACTATGAACCCCAGCAGAGCCAGGTAAGTGCGGTTTCATACACCCCTAAATGGAACCAATTACCCAGGGAGGTGGTGGGCTCTCCCACACTGGAGGCCTTCAAGACGAGGCTGGACAGCCCTCTGTCATGGATGCTCTGACTTGGGTTCCTGCACTGAGCAGGGGGTTGGACTCGATGGCCTTGTAGGCCCCTTCCAACCCTACTGTTCTATGATTCTATGAATTTACAGAATCTAATCCCGATATAGCTTGCACAGAGAAAGTACAAAAGTCTCATCGCTACTTGTATGATTAAGACTAGTGTTGGACTGGGAGTCGGGAGCTCCGGGTTCTAATCTCCACTCAGCCATGGAAGCTCACTGGGTGACTTTGGGCCTGTCACATACTCTCAGCCCAGCCTACCTCACAGGGTTGTTGTTGTGGGGATAAAATGGAGAGGAGGAGGATAATGTCAGCTGCCTTGGGTTCCTTGCAAGAGGAAAAAAGGCAGGATGTAAATGCAATAAATGAATAGTAAGATTAGGTAAGATTAGTAGAATTAATTTGAATAGCTGCCTTGAAAGATGTACTAGTTCTACTTAGGTTGCTGCTCCTAGCACTAGCAATACAGTAAAAATAACTATCATGATTGCGCCACGAGTCCAGCTACAAGGCTGGGTGTGGGGTCCAATCGTATCTCAGGCCTCTTTAAGGACTAGCCCCCTTCACTCTGTTGGGAGGTGGCAATGGATGGAGTCAGCGAGGTTTGAGGGTGCTGACGTTCTCTGGCTTTCACCTTGATGCTTGCTCTGCCTCGTTCCTGCTCCGGAATGCAAGCTTTTCGTCGCATTTTCCTACAGAATGCATTCGGCGAGCATGCACACAGACCTGAAAACCGTGCTTGCATTTGTATTCAGGGGCATGAACAGCACAGCTTCAATGAACTGAAACTAAATTCTTGTATACTGCTAGTAGCTTCCTTTGATAGGAACTGGAATCTACTGTATATGGGAGTAAGGGAGTGATATGCAAGCATTTTGGCTGTGATGATTTGCTATTTGCTTTTAAAGATGGCATACTGTTATCTATCTTAGGTTCCCCCCTGACAAGAAAAGGCAGGATAGAAATGTTTTAAATCAATCAATCAATCGATCAATCAAATGAATGTGTGATGCGGTGGGAAGGATTCTGCCTGACATGTGGAGGTGAGAATGCAATATTGCAGTGGTCTTGAAGAAAGTATTTTCTGGGACAGTCGCGCCCCCCAAATGTTTAACTGAAAGGTCCCATGCCTGTATGATCAAGACAGATCCCTTCCCTTGATATGTTAGCTCTAGGGCATTGCATCTCAGGACCCGCTGTGGAAGGATCCCAGTACTAGCTGCTCATTCTGCCCCAGTTCCTGTGTTTTTGAAATCACTAAAAAATCATGAGCATCTCTGTCTGGAACTAGCCTCCAAACTTCTTGCACTCTTTTAGGAGCTCACTTTGGGAATTACTTTGCTCCTTAATGTTTCGACTTGCTGGCTTGGCCTTCTTACTGAAGAGATGACTTTTAACATCACAGCTCCCTCCTTATCAGCCCTGGCTCTGCACCTTCAGCAAGATTGGGGGAAATGGCTAAAATCTCTGCAGCTGCCCAGCCTCGAGGGCTGGCGACATTCTCTTTTGCAACAATGTCGCAGGGAGATCGGGAAGCTGTTTGCTGTTGCTGTGCAGAGGAGGCGGCAGAAGAGCAATCCTGTGGAATGTTTCTCCTTGTGCTAGCGAGGGCTATCCGTGTCACACACAGTGGCAATTCTCCCTTGTCCAGAGGAATGAGGGAGGGGTGAGCCTGCCTGGGAGGACTTGGGCCCTGTAATTCATCTTCTTATCCATTCATAGCCCCTTCATGGAGTGGAACAGAGATATCTCCCTCACCCCAAGTAGAACCTACTGAGCAAGCAGAGGCCAAAAGCCCTGAAAGAGCAAATGGTTCTAGCTGACTCAAGGAAGTGAGTCAAGCCCCATCCTACAAGGGAAGGACCCTGCCCCCCTCCAGGCAAGAGTCACTAGCCAAACTGCCAGCCCTTCCCTCCCGCCACTTGGGAGAGAATTTATTCCTGGAGCCTCAGCAAACCACCACCCACTACCCAGGGACACTTTGGCAGGGCATAGGCCACTCTGGCTGGGGATGATGAGAGTTGTAGTCCAATATACCAGGAGGGCAGAGTGTTGGACTGGGAGCCAGAAGATCTGGGTTCTAGTCCCCACTCGGCCATGGAAGCTCACTGGGTGACTTTGGGCCAGTCACAGACTCTCAGCCCAACCTACCTCACAGGGTTCTTGTTGTGAGGCTAAAATGGAGAGTAGGAGTAGTAATGGAGAGTAAGAGTAGGCGTTATGTACGCCACCTTGGGTTCCTCAAAAGAGGAAAAAAAGTGGGATATAAATGTAAATGTAATAATGTAATGTTGTGGAAGGCTGCTCTGTCCTGTCCATTGTCATGCCTTTGGTTGTGACCACCATCAATGTCCCAGGAGAATGGAGTGAGAGGAGGATGAACTGAAATCACAGATGAGGGGAAAACCCTTCCATCCTGACTGGAGGGAGCCAGAATGGAGGCATCTTAACCACACACACACCAAACTGGGTTCATAAATACATTGGAGCTCTGCTGAACACACAGAGAGCCCTCATTTGCACAACTGTTGATGCCCCAAGAACCAGGGGTGAGTAAAATATCCCTGTGTCATGGCAACAGCAAAACCCTAATTTTGCAATTGGCAGGAAGAGAAAAGTCACCCTGTGTCCATTGTCAGCCAGGGACATCGGAGGAATCCGCAACAGATTCAAAGGAGTTCTGATTTCTAGGATTAAGACCGGCAGATTCCACAGTGGACCAGCTTGTTCTGAGTTGTGAGGATTCCACAGACTTGTGAACCACTTTTTAATGTCTGGGGGGATTTGCACAAATGCATCTTAGCACTAATGCACATTTGCGCAAGTGCACATTAGGGTAGTGAGCATTTGCAAAGAGGAACAAAATTCTCCTGCTTCCCTTCAAAAAAATTCCAGTTCTGCCAATGAGCAGATGATGGTCCGAAAGACGCCTGACAATCCGTGAAACATGGACAGAACAGATTTAACCAAATCTGCACCTCCCTATTGTCAACCACTGTGAAATAATCCACAGCGATGAACCAAGTGGGGCATCCTGCCAATCCAATTAATCAGAAACTGAATTCAGATACTCACTCTGGCAGTCGAGAATGTTGCATCCTAAATTCTGGAGGGCTTCACACTCAGAGCACGTCTCTCTGAATGACAGGGAGGAGCAATTTGGATTTAAGGATGTTGCAGGACTCCAAGAGCAGGGTGATGTCTGGCCGACCCCACCCCCGCTTGGCCCCCCAGCCCCTGCTCCCTGAGCTGCCTCCCCCGCCTGGCCCTGCTCGCCCAGCACTGCGCAGTCCATGAGCGCCCGACTCCTTAGCAAGCCGCCCTTTTGCAGGGAGAAGGGAGACTTGAGCACAAGGAGAGGCGGCGGGCAAGTCCAGCGCCCGATACTGGACGCAAGTCTCCCTCGGCACCCCAGCAGGATGAAGGGAGACCTGCACACAATGACAGGCCCTGGACTTGCCCCGCCACCTCTCGCTAGTGGCTGGCTAAGGGGCAGGCTCCCTCTGGCGCTTGCTGGGCGCTTGTCGGACAGGGCTCGCGCAGTGGGGCTTGCGGGGCAGCACCGCGAGCACAGATGGAGGCAGGTCCACCCATCCCTATATGGATTAGGCATGGGTGAGAATTTCTATTCAGTTCATTTTTGATCAGAATTTCCCCAGATTCTCAGATTTCATCATACTCAGGATGGAAAGAACTTTAGATTTTTAAAAAATGGAATGTGGAAGTAACCAAAATGGACAGATTGGTCCAGCTAGGCCCAGGGCTTGGTGCTTTGCTCTTAGAAGTCTGATCTTGAACCCCTATGTATTTAACATGTTTGTGGTGCTGAACTGGGGTTGCCACCTCTTTTTTCTGATAGGTTCCTCATCTTTGACAGTTACAGGGAAGGCAGGCACAATATGGTTCTCTCTCCATGTACCGGTTGAATGTGGCTGGTGCAGGTGGTGAGTTGAAGCTGAAGCCGTTTCAGTTTGGTTTTGATAAGAATTTACTAAAATTCTCACATTTCTTCATATCTGAGATGGAAAGAACTTAAGATTTTTTAAAGGGAGGGTGGTCCTCAAAGCAGGAGGGTTATGAAAGAGAAAGCGAATCTGACAGACTTGTCCATCCTTATTTTGGGTTGGAATGCCTGCCCCACCCCTGCTCAGTTGACCTCCATTTTGGGGGGCTCCTCCTTTCCCCTTTCTTGCTGCAGTGCAGTTAAGAACAATTCTCTAGTAGCTATGGACTACTTCGATCTGCCAGTGACCCCCACAGCCCAAGGTAGCCTCTGATGAAGCCATTTTGGAAGCAAACTGAAGGAAATACTCAGGGGTAAAAGTATTTGGCAAAGACTGACCTCTTTCCTTCTTCTGACAGGGGGCAAAATAAACACCACAGTGGCCTGTGTGGTTTCTAAGAAATGCAGCCTTTCACTAACAGCTACGGAGAACCACTTTTCCGTGACCTCAAGGAACAGCAGAGGAGGTGACTTCAACAGGCCATGCCTCTAACTAACCTCAGTTCAGATACGTGAGTTCAAGGCACCAAGTGCCGTATGCTTAGAGATAAGGAAGCTCAGATATCTATACCCAGGTACGAAGAGTAGCATGAATCACTGGCTATAGATAAGAAGATGCAGAATGGTGGAATGCTGATTTGCAATAAGACAGAAAGGTCTGAGGGATACCACATGCCCAGGTCCCCCCCCCCCCGATGCATGGAGCTGAGGCCAGGACAGCATCCCCTCTCCACCCCCCTCCCCACATGGCCAAGTGTGCTCATGACCCTTCCAATTCCTCTCTTCTTCTGCAGCGTGGCTTGGCTATCTTCTGCAAGCCCTCTGGGGCTCCTGGCCCTGCAAGCATTTTGGCAGGGAAGGGGGGAGGCACCCTGTCACTTCTGAGAGTTCATCTGTGGTGTTTGTGGTGGAGGTGCTTGATGATGGGGAACCTTGCCGCAGGGCAGGCGGTTGGACTCAAAGGCCTTCCGAGACTTCCAGTCCTCTGATTCATTGCGGCTTTTAACCTGCAGCTCCACGATGGACGAATGCTTGCCGAGGCTTTGCTGCCTGCGTCCCATCGAACATGCAGCTGCCGGGCTGCGGCGGTGTGCCTTTCAGCACGGGCCTTCCTGTGATTCCGGCCTCCTGACCTTTAAGCAGAGTAACAGGCTGCTGAAAAAGCTTCCAAACCTGAACACTTTTCCAAACCCTTTCCCTGCCTCTCTCCGTGGCTGTTTGCCTCACGCACCACTCCAAGCAGCATCTGCCAGGATAGATTTCCAGGTGTTTTATGGACTTCATAAAATGGGGATCACAGAGCAATTTTTCCCAGAAGGAAGAAAGGACAAAAGAGAGTGTAAGGAAAATAAAAAAAAAAAGAGGTGAAGAAAGATTTTCATTTGGAGAATGGGGCTCATTTGGGAATAAAAATAACTCCTTTTTTCTTCCTTAAATTTCCTTCGAACAGAGAGAGCCGTGTCTAGTGATTCTAGGGGTTATTTTTAAAGTTTTTGTACTCTCTTGCTCTCCCCACCCCCCTTTAGTAATTTTATCCAGATGCTTCTGCTCTTCATAGCCAGCAGCTTCTTGGGGTTTTCTCTCATTGAACACCCGTCGTTGACATCAGCTCCTCCTTTCACATATCCAAGGACCTCTCTGCCCAACACACGTGATGCCTGCCTCCCTTGCCTCAACTGGGCAATGCCAGCACCAGCGCTTGGTACTGGCACACACATACCATTCCATCTTGGAGTGAAACAGACCTTGAGTTCTATTGTCCATCAATTAAGTTGCTTTTAACCACTAGGAACGAATCGTCAAGCCCATTATTTAATGAAAAGCCAGGATCTAAAGCCACCCCCAGGCCTCCACACCAAAGGCCTCTCTAGAGAAAAGCATGGCCTCTGCTGTGGACTGCTGGGAAGAAGCTCCAAAGAGGAGGAGCAGCCCCCAGGATGAGCAGTACAGAGTTGTCTGAAGATTGGTTCTGTTTCCTTACTGCTTGTATTTCTGCAGCCTCTGGTTGGATAGGGAAACTGGAGGCAGTTCAAACTAGGTCACTAACACTGCTCATCCTGCTGGTCCCAGAAACCACGTGCAAGACCGGTGTCAAAGGAAGGCATGGTTGGGCACCTGCCAAGGGCCCCCACCCCACCAACAGCCCTTTGGCAGGAGCCCCCTGGAGTTCCTCCTCCTTTTCACCATTGCAATCTGCTTGCTCACCTGCCTTTTGCTGTGGCCCAGGTAATGGTGGTGGTGGTGAGAAGGAGGAACAGTAGATGCCCCCGCCTGCTTGCTCACTGGCTCTTGCTAAGGCCTTTCAAGCAAGCAGTGGGAGCCATGATGAGGAAGGGGGGGAGCAAGAGCAGTGGGTACAACAGCAGTGAGAGGCTGACTCACTGACGGGGAGGGCCCATGGAGGGCGCCTTGCTGAAGGGCCCTCCAAGACCAAGACCCAGAGCCAGCACTAATCACATGAGCCCAGAGAGCCAGTCCTCTGCCACGGCCAGCATAGAACTCACGGATCGGCTTCACTAGTGTTCACAGAGCGAGGATAATTTCCCTTGGCATAAAAAAGTTGATAAGAAGGGAAGAGGGGGTTTCCCCCAAGAAACAACTTATAGCAGGCAGACTCATTTTTCCCAGCTTCAAGTAGGGCTGAGCCAAAAGAGGGGAGCTTTCTGTAAACATTTTCATCCGTGTTGAAAAGTGCTCCCCTTCCAGCAATTTTTCAGGAGCAAACAAATGTGTGCTTGCCAGGTGAGGGCAACTGGTGATCCAGTTAGGAGGGAGCGCCCATGTGACTGAAGCTGGAAGCACTGGCCTTGCTCTCAATTGGCTTCCTTTGCCCTCCATATCTTCACACAGACAAAGCTAATTGGCTCTGTAGTGCTGAGACGCTGTCACGTGTCCGTGAAACGATTCAGGAAATCATTCTAAGGAGCCAAAAAACCAGCGAGCGGGGAGAGAATAGTGCCTGGCTAAGCAGGAGCACCGAACAGAAATAATGGCAGAAAACAGGCTTTAAAAATAGTGGACATAAAAGGGTTTTTCAGGAAATACTTCTGCCCACCCTCCAACTTATTTTTGGCCAAAAAAACAAAATGGGCAAACTTTGGGTAGAGCCAAGTTAGCTTGGCTTCTTATTTCAGTATCTACCTAGGGGCCCCCAAAGCATATTCTGAGTGAAGGCTACTCTCCAGGCGCATGAGAGTACACTGGCAATGCTTAATCCAGGCTGTGACCTCAACCCTATGCATACTTTACCTGAGAGAAAGGTGCATTGAATACACTGGGGCATCGCAATTTATTGCTAGCCAACGGACCCGGCTTCACATGGCTTGGAGTAGCACTTAGTAGTCGGATACGGTGAAGCATGGGAACAAAGTTCCACAGCTGCCAGACTGGGACACATTGTGCCATCCCCATCTGAGCAAAGCCATGCCCACTGTTGCCCCTAGGCACAGCCCCTGCCATGGCCCCCCTCGCTAGCCCCTTTGGGGGGGCAAGCCCACTCCATTCCACTGTAGGGGGAAGGACAGCTGTGTAACGCTGTCACTCAGACCACGCTGCCTGCTAGGGATGTACGAAAGTCACTTACCTTATGACGAAATTGATTCGCGGTGGGGGGGGTGCTCTGTCCCTCCCCCCCGAAATTCTGGCTGGGGGGGAGGTGCTATGTCCCTCCCCCCCGAAATTCTGGCCATGGGGGGAGGCGCTCCGTCCCTCCCATCCTGAATCCTGGCCGGCCGGATGCGCAAATGGCGGTGGCCGTAGCCGCTGCCGTTTGCGTCCCTGCAGTCAGCCGTGATAGGCTATGTAAATGTTTACGTAGCCTATCATGGCTGATTTAAAGGGGGAAAAAACCCCATGCGTACGCAAATGGCAGTGCCCATGGGCACCGCCATTTGCGTTCCTTATTTTGACATGTCTTAGTCTACGTAAACATTTACGTAGACTAAGACAGCGAAAATAAGGGGAACGCAAATAGCGTAGTGTCTACGCTATTTGCGTTCCCCTTATTTTCATCGTCTTAGTCTACGTAAATGTTTATGTAGACTAAGACGTGTCAAAATAAGGAACGCAAATGGCGGCGCCCATGGGCGCCGTCATTTGCGTACGCGCGGGTTTTTTTCCCCCTTTAAATCAGCTGTGATAGGCTATGTAAACATTTACGTAGCCTATCACAGTACTTTTTAAAAATCTAGCCATGATAGGCTATGTAAACCTTTATGTAGCCTATCACGTTTTTTGTTTTTGTTTTTACTGGAAATGGCGGCGGTGGCAGCCGGTCGGAAGACTGGCCGCCGCAGCCGCCGCCGCCGAACCACTGCTGAACTGCCGCCGGAGCCACCGCCGCCAGGAGGATTCACCCAAGGTAAGTCCCGTCCCGGGGGGGGGGGGGGCAGACCATTTCACCACCAATTTTGGGGGGCCGAATGCGCTGGCGTTCGGCCTCCCCGAGATTCGTAGCGAAATTCTCTGACATCCCTACCGCCTGCCTTCAAACAGTAACTGTAAAGCTGGTTAGGGAAAGCTGCCACCTAGTGACCAAAGAGGGTACTGCTCAAACACAGGGACCTTTATTAATTAATTATAATGAATTAATGTGCAACAAAAAACAAAACAAACCCTGAGGTGCATCCCCATAGGGTCCCTTCAGTATGTATGGCAAGTTTCAGGGGTCTAGATGCCATAGTCTTGGCACTCTGGCGCTGACAGTCACACACATGCAGACACTGGTAGGTTATTTCTTGCTGTAAGCATTAGTTGCTCAATAGCTAACATTCTCTGGGCAATGTACAAAGCTTAATAAGAACAATTTTAAAATGCTGGAATTTATAATACAATTCTAAGACCCCACAGTCAATGGCGCACCCCCTTCAATAAATATAAAATGGAGAGAAAACTAAAACCATCCCAGCAACAAATATTAACAACTTTACAAGTTCCAGAGAGTAAGAGAAGCCCCACAAGACAGAGTGAAACACAAGGGTTGAAATAATCAAGTTTTAAAAGCCCATGAGGATTAAAATGTCCTTGCCCAGCCCCAAGATGACATTAAAGTAGGCACAGGGTGACCCTCCCTGAGTAAAGGTGCTCACTTGCTTCTTTGTTTCTTTGTTTGATCTATACCTTTCCACCAAACAATGGCGCTCAAGGCAGCTAGGACCAGGCTGTGAGACCTTGTTCTTAAAATCAGCATCTGAGGTAGCCAACTGGCACCCAGGCCAATTGGAACGTGAGAAGGATTCTAGTGTAGCCCTTATCCTCAACGTATCACTCTTGTAAGTCCGGGGAGCGGTTTTGTATGGAGGAGTGCTGTCAGTGGTGAAGATGTAAAGCTTGCTCAGATAATTGTAATATAAATCTGGAGGAACACTTCATTCCAGAAAGGGAAGTTCTTATGCATGTGGAGGCAAAACTGATGATGGCAAATCTCTGACCGCTGTGCCGCCTTCCCTCAGTCTGGGCAACCTATTCTTGAGGGGGGCCCAAGCCACGCCTCTCTGCCCACCTGCCTGATGTTCCCCCAGCTCCAGGCACTTGCTGCCTCTCCAGCCACGAGGACAGTGTCCACACATGGAGACCCTCCCCCAAATAACCCCCACACTTGCCTGTTGTTGAGATTTTCACTGGAAGGCCTTCTCTTGGTTCCACCCTGCCCATCTGTGCACCACCTGGAGCCGTTTTTTTTTTTGGTGAAGATACCCCCAGCAGAAGAATTCTGCTCCCCCACCCAACCAGGAGAACTCACTAGAGCAGCCTTCCCCAACCTGCTGCCCCAGAGATGTGTTGGACTGCAACTCCCATCATTCCCAATCAATGGCCATGCTTGCTGAGAGAGGGCATTGTAGTCCAGAACATCTGGGGGGCTCCAGGTTGGGGAAGGCTGCTCTAGTGAGTTCTCCTCTGCAATCACTCAGCAGAGAGGCCCATACTTTCTTCTGTAAGCATATTGAGATACATTATCTGGGCTGAACTCTTTTGTCCTCTCTGTTGTCTGCCCATTGATATATTTGGTGGTGTTTGTGGAGGCCTGTTTCTGTGTTTTTTTTTAAGTCAAATTCATGTGAACCGCCTGGGACTTCGCTTTTGCAGAGAACGCAGGAAATAGTGAACATAAATAAACAAAGGGAGGGCACCACCCAGTGGCCAAAAATGGCTAAAAGTTAGGGACACACGAGAAAGTTGTTCCAGTTCATTTTTGATCAGGATTTACCCAGTTTGCACCTTCCAGACTGAACATGGACTTGGACACAATCCGCGGTCAAAGTCTATACATTTTTGAGCAATGTGATTCATGGTGTGTGTGTGTGTCCCAAATGTGTTTGACAGCATGCGTACATTTGGAAAATGGACATGAAAAAATGTGTACTTTTGGAAAATGTGTGCAAATACACTTTAATCAACAGGGAAAGAATGTATACATTTCAAAGATGTGCACAACTGATGTGTACATCTGGAAAAATGCACATGAAAATATCAGATGTTCATGTGAAAAGAGAAGAAAAAAGGTTGCAATCTGATATGGGCTTGAGTTGGAACAAGCTTCAAGATGGAATTTGGAAAACTTTGGTAAGCTCGAATTTTCCTGATTCGCACATCCCTACTAAAAGTAGAGATGGTGGATGGATTGCAAACACAGAGCATTACTAATGGGCTCAGGGCATGGAGGCCCATGCAATTCAGGGAGTATTTAAACCAGCCCTTGGAATTGTGTCTAAAATACAATGGGGAAACTAAGGCAGATGTTGGCGTGCCGGCATAATGCGCTCCCCCAGCACAGGTCTCTCAGGAGCCAGACTGCAACATTCTGCATCAGCAGATGGCTCACAATCTTCAAGGATAACGCCATCTAGAGTGCATTGCAACAGACAAGTCTGCTTGAACACAGCCCCTATTTGTTCATTCTTCTTGGCTCACCATGGCTTATGGCAGCCATGCTGGCTGGGAATGATGGGAGTTGCAGTCCAACACAACTGGAGGGCACCATGTTGGGGGAGGCACTTCTAATGCATGTAGTTAGGACAGGATGGGGTGGAGCCGCCGCCACTCCCCCCTCCACACACATCCAAGTGGCATGCTCGAAAGGATGCTGGTACATGGCATCATAATTCAACGCACGTTTGTCAGACCATCCCCACCACACGCAGAGCTGGAAAATCCTCTTGTGTGGTCTGTCTTTTAATCTCAGCGCCAATAGGGCTATCCTTAATTTGACATTCGTTTAAAAATATGGAATGGATATTTTATTTTTAAATTAATGTCAACTATACAAGTATAAAAGATTCAGTTCGTTTATTTTCAATGTGGCTTTCACAAGAGATTTTCCTGATGGATCATGTCTGCTGGAAATGAATGAGAATGCTCTTGCAGAGTGTTGCTCTTGTGCAGCTCTCCGTTGTTTCAATGGGGCTTGTGTAGGAGAACATCCTAGTGGATTGTACCTAGCAGTTCCATCCTATAAAGGTCTACTCAGAAGAAGTTAGCCCTATTGAGCTCAATGGACCTTACTCCGAATTATGTGTGTATAGGATTGCAATCGAAGTGAGCAATCCTATGGCCACTGGACAGCGGCTAGATGGCCATAGGATATCTTGTTTTCCGGGAACCAACCTTGGAGCCCACGCTCCAAGGTCAGTTCCTGGAGAACCAACCTCCCCCACTTCTGCACTGCCTCTGAGGCAGCGTGGAACAGCCCCATTCTCCGCACTTGCAGTAGGCGCACGGAGCGGCCAAAAAGGGGTGTGTCTGGGGTGTTCCGGGGTGGGGTGGGTAGAAATGCCTGTACGACACATCCAATGTGTCATACAGCAGCCTCCTTCCCCGCTCAACCCTCCTGTGGCTAGACACCCGCAATCTGCTGTCTAGCCAAAAAGGCAGGGCAGGAGGAGCGCAGAAGGAACGATCCCCTCTGTGCTTCTCCTGCCCTGTATTGGAGAGGCGGTTGCCTCCAAGTTCAGAGGCAGCTGCCTATTTGGATAGGATGTGCCATATGTATTCTTGGCTGCTTAAAGACCTCAGACTGGGGTGTTAACTGTACAGAACAATCCTTTGTGTGTTTACTTGGAAGTAAATCCTACCATGTTCAGTGGGCCTTACTCATAGGATTTCAACCTTAGTAACTCAATGAACTAAGCCATAACACTTAGCATTTATATAGTGGTATCCTTCCTAGAGTTCCTATACTGCCCTGAGATCCTAATGATATAGGGTGGGATGTAAATGTTTTAAATAAATAAAATAAACATTAAAAACTCAAGTGTGAAATTGCTGATCTTCTAACAAAAATATGTAACATGTCCCTAAGATCAGCCTCTGTACCAGAGAATTGGAGAATGGGCAATGTAATGCCAATTCATTTTTATTATTCTAAAAGAGATCCAGGGGAGATCCAGAACATTACAGGCCAGTTAGCTTAACATCTGCCCTGGGTAAATTGGTGGAAAGCATTATTAAAGATAAAACTAGTAGGCATATAGAAGAATAAGCCCTGCTGAAATAGAATCAAGTCAACATGGCTTCCACAAAGGCAGGTCCTGTCTCACAAACATTTTAGAGTTCTTTGAGACTGTCAGTAAACATGTTAACTGGACAGTGGTGACCTGGAAAACATTATTTACTTGGACTTGCAAAGGGCTTTTGACAAAGTCTCTCACCAAAGACTCCTGAGCAAACTCAGCAGTCATGGAATAAGAGGCGAGGTCATCTTATGGATCACTAACTGATTAAAGAGCAGAAAGCAGAGAGTAGGAATAAATAGTAAATTCTCTTAATGGAGGATGTAAGCAGAGGGGTCCCACAAGGGTCCGTATTGGGACCATTGTTTTTGTCCCTACAATCCAGTACTGCCTCTAGACATGAAGTTTTCATTTAGCTCCTATGGCTAATAAACATTACATTATTGCAAATGATGGAACTGGAGGGGAAGGGAATTTCGCCCTTTGGAAGAAGGGGGGGGATTCCTGCTGCTGCTGCTGCTGCTGCTTCCCAGACCACCCTCCTCCAGAGAGGACACATCATGACAGATGTTACCAGGAAGTGCGGGCCGGGCAACAAATCCCCTATCCCTTGGGCCTCTCCAGTGCCCCTGAGCCAGTGGTGTTCACTTCCTTGGCGAGCTGAATCTCTCCTGCTTTAAGCTGAATGCAATTCCTGGACCAGCAGAGAAGGAGGGAAAAGGGACCTTACAGCAAAAACCAATGCATTCCTTAGGAGAACTGGGCCATGCAGCATATTTCTGGTTTACCACACAGCTTTGGGAAGCCATCACTAGAGAGTGATCTGTCAAGGCTCCCACTTCAATCATTTTTTTAATATCGCTCTTCGGTCGCTCTGACTCAAAACACCGGGCATTCCCGACTCTCATTAAAGCCACCGCTCAGGCCCAGTCGCTCGTCAAACGTCAACAACAACAAGACATGGCTGGGATTAATTTTGCCCCTGAATCATCCAGAATCCCTGGTGGGGAGTTTTGGACGGCAAAAGGCTGCCTGCCTCTTCTGCCTCTTCCCTTCACCCCTGAATCACTCCTGCGGTGTTCCTATGACCATTTCTTCCCTCCCCAGGTTGATCGAGATCCAGATGACTTGCAAGGCATTTTGTTCCTGCTGCTGCTGCTGCTGCTGCTGTGAGAAAAAATTCATCTTTCAGCACTAAATAGAAAAGAGGAACAAATGGACCCTCATTCTATTTTTTTCCCAGAAAGGGAAGGATGTCTGGCACAGGATGTTCAGCATAGCTCCATGAGCTCGAACGGAGCGGGAGGGAAGGGAACCCTTGATTTTGCCTAAAGCTGTCCTCAGTGGAGTCTTTTTGGTTCATGAGTAATATTTTCCTATTCAGAACTTTGGCAATTCCATTGGCTCATGTATGACCTTCCCAGAGAACTCAGTTGGCTCCATTCTCTCAGGCCTTCATTCATTTCCTGGCAAATGTGGGCGTGACCTCACACGTTTGATGCCAGTCATGCAGACAATAGGGCTACCAATCAGGCTTTTGAAACTACTGCCAGTTAAAAAATTACTTTATTTATTTATTTATTTATTTACGATATTTATATACTGCTCCTCATCAGAAGATCTCGGAGAGGTGAACGACATGGTAAAAGAATAGAACAATGATTAAAAGAGTTGAAACGTTTTTCTAAAAAAGACAAACGCCAACAAAGTGGAGTTTAACAAACCACGGCTGGTCATGCAAGGAAGGCCTCTTGGAATAACAACGTCTTCAGGAGGTCCCGGAAGGAACACAGTGTTGCCGCCTGCTTGACCTCTAAAGGTAGGGAATTCCACAGGAAGGGGGCCACCATACTGAAGGCTCTTTTCCTGGTGGACTCCAACCAGGCCATGGGTCCATGTGGAACGACCAGGAACATGCCCTCTGATGACCTCAGTGACCGGACAGGTTGGTAAGGAAGGAGGCACTCTCTCAGGTATCCTGGCCCCAAGTTGTTTAGGGCTTTGTAGTACTAATACCTTAAACCTGGCCTGGTGGTGAATAGGCAGCCAGTGCAGTTCCCTTAGCAAAGGAGTTACACGCTGAAAGGGGCATCTCCCAACAACAGCTGAGCTGCTGCATTCCACACTAGCTCCAGCTTCGGGACCAGCCTTAAGGGAGGCCCCACATAGAGCGCATTGCAGTAATCCAGGCTTGAGGTAATGCCTGTACCACCGTGGTGAAGCGATCCCTGTCCAGGAGAGGCCATAGTGTCAGGGTGGACACTGAGCCCATAGAATCCCAGAGTAGTTCTGATTCTGAGGAAGAGCAGTCACTCCTGGGAGAGGAGCACGCTCCGCTTTCCCAGGGCCCACAGCTGACGGAGGTTCCTCCCACCAGCATTCCTAGATTAGAAAGCAGTCCAGGGAGTGACCGAGCAGAGATAGCAGACTTGGTGGATGCGCGACGCAGACGCAGAGAGCGGCGCCAGATGGAGGGTGCGGAAAGGAGGCGCAGTGCCCGGTTGGCGCGCAAACAACGGCTGCACCCCAAGGATCCAAGGGGAAAGGGGAGGGACTCTCCCTAGTCCTTAAGTTCAGAGGTCTGCCAGTAATTCCCTTTCAAACGGGGACCAACTTTTTCAACTTAGGGCATAGGTACTCTGCTGCTCAGATCTAGTTGCTACCTGTAGAGTTGTTAAGTTGTAAAAGAAGAATAAAGCTTTGAAAGGAATCCCTTTGTCTGTGTCTGGACTTGGCTACTGGATTAGACTAAGAGAGGCCTCCAAGGAGCCCTTGACACATAGCTGGTGAACCAGCTGAAGCTGGTAAAAGGCACTCCGAGCCGCAGTGGCCACTTGAGCTTCCAGCGACAATGATGGATCTAGGAGTACCCCCAGACAATGGACCTGATCTGTGTAACCCCATCCAGAACAGGCAATGCGCCTATCTCCTGGACCCGGGAACCACTCACAAACAGGGCTTCTGTCTTGCCAGGATTCAGCTTCAGTTTATTGGCCCTCATGCAGCCCATTACTGAGTTTAGACACTGATCCAGGACTTGCACAGCCTCTCCTGATTCAGATGTCGCAGGGAGACAGAGCTGCGTGTCTAGGGATGTACAAAACCTACTTACATTTTTGCAGAATCTTTCACGGTGGGGGGGGGATGGGGGGGAGGCGATCCGGTCCTCCCCCCCGGAATCCTCAACGGCCGGCTTCACTCCACGGCCAAGCCGCAGAGCAGCCGGCCAGGGCCATCCGCAGCCAGATTTCCGGCCGCGGACGGGCTGGTGGGACACAAATGGTGGCCGCCGTAGCGGCCGCCATTTGCGTCCAGCCAGGCAGCCGTGATAGGCTACGTAAGAATTTACACAGCCTATCACAGCTAACCCTCCCCAAAAAAACCCAGCATATGCAAATGGCAGCGGCTACGGTGGCCGCCATTTGCGTTCCCTATTTTCCCCCGATTTATCTTACGTAAATATTTACGTAAGATAAAACAGTGAAAAAAAGGGGAACGCAAATAGCGTAGTGGGCGTTATTTGCGTTCTTTCATTTTTTGCCGTTCTAGTCTACGTAAATATTTACGTAGGCTAAAACGGCGAATAAAAAAGGAATGAAAATAACGCCCACTACGCTATTTGCGTTCCCCTTTTTTTCCCGCCATTTTATCTTATGTAAATATTTACGTAGACTAAAATGGCGAAAAATAAGGAACGCAAATGGCGGCCGCCATAGCCGCCGTCATTTGCATATGCCTTTTTTTTTTTTTTACCCAGACGTGATAGGCTATGTAAGTCTTTACGTAGCCTATCACGTCTGGGTAAAAAAAAAAAAAGACCAGACTGTAAATGGCAGCCGCAGCAGCCGGACGAAAGACCAGCTGCTGCCACCGCAGCCGCCACTTGAGCCACCACCGTCCAGAACATCTGACCCAGGTAAGTCTCGTCCCGGGAGGGATCTGCGGGGTGGGGGGGGTGGCAGGCCGTTCCGCCACGGATTTCAGGGGGCTGAATGCCAGTGCATTCGGTCTCACTGAAATCCGTGGCAGAATTCTCAGTCATCAACAAACTGGTGGTATTTAGTTCCAAATCCCCTCATGACCGCTCTCAGAGGATTCCTATGGATGTTAAACAACACTGGGGGCAAGATGGTGCCCTGCGGCACCCCACAGCTCAATTGCCAAGGGGCCAAGGAATAGTTACCCAATCTTACTCTCTGAAATCGGCCCCGTAGGTAGGACCGGAACCACTTTAGCACAGTGCCTCCGAAACCCATCCCACGGAGTCAATGCAGGAGGACACCATGGTCGATGGTATCAAAAGCCGATGAGAGATCCAGCAGAATTAACAGGGTTGCCCTCCCCCATCCCTCTCTCCATAATGGTCATCCATCAGGGTGACCAAGGCTGATTCAGTCCCATAACCAGAACAAAACCCAGAATGAAATGGTAATATTTAATAATATTTAAAATTATTATGTTTTCCATTTCACTTTGTCATTTTCGTTTGTCAGATTCAGCTGGTTCACTCATTTGACTCTCTGCTGGGCTGTATATTGTAAAGCTGGATTTTTTATATTAAACTTTAAAAAAAATATTTTTTATATTTATCTTCTGCATTGTGATTTTAACAAAACAAAAACAAACCAAGCAGAAAAAATGGGGAAAAGACAATAGAAATATCAATATTCCATGAAATACAACATTCTAGAAACAACAACAAAGGATTATGCATAAGCTTCAAGAAAAGCAGATCAAATATCCATATATGTATCCATTCGGGAGTGGTGCCTATATACCACCCATTCAAATGTTGATAGCATTATTAAGTCCTCAATCCATTGCATTATAGGAGATGAACATTTATCCTTCTAATGTTGTAATATCAGTCTTTTGGCTGTCAAGAGGGCTTGGAAAATCCATTTGCACTGACCATACATGAACTTCCAAGAAATTGGTTAATAGTTTAGGAGGACATGTACATCATTCAATATTAAATAGCATTCCAGTACAAAGTTTATCCATATTATGACCTCCTCCCAAAAGGCGGTAACTATTGGGCATTGCCAAAACATATGAATGAGAGAAACATTAGGTGTATTACATCTCCAACAGTTATGCAAATTAGACAAACCCTTATTAAAAAGATGTGTGGAGTCCAATAAACCTGAAGCTGGAATAGTCTTCCCCATAGGGATGTTGTTAAATCTGTTCTGTGTTTTGCAGATCAGGTGTCTTTCATTCCATTGTCTGCTCATTGAAGAAACTGGATTTTTTAGGGATGGATGAGAATTTTGTCCCAGTTGCATAAGTGTGCATTAGTGTTAATGCACATTAGCACAACTGCAAATGGGTGCAAATCCCCCCCCCAGTAAAAAAACCCTGGTCCATGAGTTGACAGAATCCGCACAACTTGGGAAAAGCCAGTGTGCTGCAGAATCCGCAGGTCGGATTAAAAGAAATCAAAACTCATTTAAATCCATTGTGGTTTTCTCTCACCTCCTGACTTCCTAGACCAGGTTTTTTGGGCACCGTAGGGGGGAATCAAAAGTATACCTGAAGACTGCAGGCAGCATGTGAATTTCTAAGAAATTTTCAGGGGGAGGCATTGGCTTAACTTTGTTTTTAGATGAGGTGGTCAAGGGATTTTTTTATTATTCTAAATCTTAAAAATAAAGAAGACTTACCATTGTTCACAGTAGTAGCAAGGATCTCCTCTACTGTGTTTGCTAGCCTAGAATGCCAATGGGAGAGATGCTACATCACATCTTCAAAGAAAATGGTCATTTTAAAATGATGAGCTACCTTTGGCTGGAAGAAACAGGATGTAGAACAAACTTACAGTCCAACTATAGTCCTCAACCTTTTCAGGATTTGCCCTGGGACCACTTTTATCTACCAACCTGAAACCCACATTTAATCTTTAAGGGCCAAACTATACCTCGTTGTTCTTCTCAGTCATCTACAGTGCAACCCTGTGCATATCTACTCAGATTTAAGTCCCACTGGGTTCAATGGGGCTTACCCCCAGATAAGTAGGCAGAGGGCTGCAGGCTTACAATCTTGGCCTGTGTGTTGTCGTTGTTATAAAAACAAAGATGCAGAAGCTTCATCAACAGCTCTCAGCAGGGGCAGGAGGGAGTTCTGAACACTTTCCCCTCTGATCACTTTTTCTCTAAAAAAATTTCCCTCACTCACCCAGCTGCTTTTTCTCCAGGAGAATTCCGCCATGGATCTCGGTGAGGCCGAATGCCAGTGCAGAATAGAGCTTCAGCTATTGGGCGGTATAGAAATAAATAAATAAATAAATAAATTCAGCCCCCCGAAATCCGTGGCGGAACGAAGCCCCCCACCCCCACCCCACGAAAGGCGTGCGAAACGGAGCACTTACCGGCTGTCGTCCGTGCTGACTTGCGAATGGCGGCCGTGTCTGCGGCCGCCATTCACTTCCTCATTATAGCCGTGATAGGCTATGTAAATAATTACGTAGCCTATCACGGCAAAACAACGACAACAGCAAACACAAATGGCGGTAGCTACGGCAGCCGCCATTTGCGTTCCTTTTTTTTTGCCATTTTAGCCTACGTAAATATTTACGCAGGCTATTACGGCAAAAAAAAAGGGAACACAAATGGCGGCCACCGTAGCCACCACCATTTGTGTTCGCTGTTTTTGTTTTTGTTTTTTCAAAATACAGGGACGCAAATGGCGGCAGCTACGGCCGCTGCCATTTGTGTCCCTGCAGGCTGCCCAGCAGCCGGATGTCTGGCTGCAGGCAGCCCTGGCCAGCAGCTCCAAGGAATCAAAGCAGAGCTGGCTGGAGAGAATTTGGGGGGGAGGGACAGAGCACCTCCCCCCCACTGCGAATGTCACCCTTTGAAAAGGTAAGTGACTTTCATACATCGCTAAAAAAAAGATACTCGTAGCCACATCTGAGGAAAAAGCAGGGAAATATCAAAGAGGGAAATGGCAGGGAAAGGGTTTACGAATAAAGCCCCTTCCTCTCTGACTCTTCCTTAGTAGACAGCAGCCTCCATTGCTTATTTTGGTTTTTGAAATAATTGAGGAACTGAGCATCCCATATAGTTTGGTCCAAACAGGCTCATATAATGTTCAACATCCATTAATGAAATTTGTAACAAGGAAATGTTGAATTCGGGAAGGGGGGCATAAATTCAGATAGATGTATTTATTTTGTAAGCAAATTGGAGCTAGGAACAATTTCTTGGAGTCTTCCACCCTTGCACCATCACCCCTCCCATCTAATTCGTTTCAGCTCTAGAAATGTGTGCCTTCAAAGATAACATTTTGTTCATATTAACAAAAATTACTGAAAAGTGGGTACCAGTGCATGACACATCTTATGTGCAATTTATGCATGTTGTTTATTCGTTCAGTTGCTTCCAACTCTTTGTGACTTCATGGACCAGCCCATGCCAGAGCTTCCTGTCAGCCATCGCCACCCCCAGCTCCCCCAAGGTCGAGTAAATTTACCAGAAAACAGGACTTCCTTGGTCATGCTCTGTGGTGTCCCAGAGTTCGACCTCTACTG
Organism: Heloderma suspectum; assembly: GCF_057233095.1. NCBI lineage: Eukaryota > Metazoa > Chordata > Lepidosauria > Squamata > Helodermatidae > Heloderma > Heloderma suspectum. Next base: position 3,728,907 of record NC_139462.1, read on the forward strand.
CCAAGCGCAATCATTTTACAGGCTTTCTTTCTTGATATTTCCTTTCCCTGAAAGGTGGCCAAGTATTTTTAAAAATAAATTAATTAAATAAATGAATATATATGTATGTTCTGGCCACCCATCACCAGGTTTTGAGAGCCAGACACCAGGATTTGCCTGCTGTGCCTCCATTGCAATTGGGCATTTACATAAACACACAACTACACTTTAATCAATGGGAGAACAATGAGCATATTTGAAAGATTTGCACACCTGATGCGTACATTTGGAGAAATACATATGAAAATACGCACGGATTTTCATCAGAGAAGAAAAAAAGCCCAAAGCTTGCAATCTGATATAGATCTGAGTTGGAATGAGTTTCAAGATGGAGTCTGGATAACTTTGGCGAGACCGAATATGTTTGCTTATTCACACCTTCCTAATTATAGCATCTGCTGGGAACAGTTGCTTTACCAGCTGGTTTCTGCCTCTCATTCAGCTGTTTTATTTTCTGAGCCTCTGCCCATTAAACAGGTAGCAATTCTAGTGACAGTGAATCACTGAATTCTAAAATAAACAGGATCTGCAAGGGGAGGCAGAAAGCAGAGCCCCAAATCGCAGATTGACTCAAGAGCTGCAGGCCAAGTTAGAGAGACGGCAGAAAACAAGAATCCTGCAGCCCTTCCTCTGAGACTCAGTCAACAGCACCAGCACACTCTCTGCCCTGGATGCATTCTGTTTATTTGCCTAGTTTTAAACACAAAAAATGAGGTTGACTGAGATTTGATTGCAGGGGAGACACAGAGCATAAGCACACATCTGCAGATCAGAGCTTGCTTTGCTGAGGGAAAGCACCCTGCATGTCCTGTCTGCGTAACCGGCTAGATGCTTCCAGAGAATAACTGGGATTTTCAGACATAATCTGACTGTGCCTTCATACGGCCAAAACAGCAATGCTCCTTGCTGAATGGGAGAAACAGAGAGGGAGGCTTTTAGGTCAGGAATCTTATTTTAAGTGCTTTGCTCTCTCTGGTTTATTTTCCTTCCTCATCCTAGGACTTAGCCCACCTTTTGGTTGGGTTCAACTCCCTGTGAGCTCACTCTGAAAATAAAACAATAAACGTAAAACCCGTCCTTGTGAAAACATGGCAGATAGAGTTACTCAGTGTGGGAAGCACCAGCTACAGTTAGCACTGGAGAGTATTTCCTGTGTTCTGCAAGGTAAGTCATGTCCCAGACGCATCCATTTCTGCTGCAGGCTTCCTCTGTCATCCTGATAGGTGGAAGAAGGGAGCAGAAGCTTTAGCAAGTGCCCTCCCCTTGCATTGGAGAGGGGCAGGAATCACACAATGGAGAAGGAGATGCCATCACACCAAACAAGGAGGACCATCGTCTTTGTCAATATTGTTGCGAGTGCTGTGCTGACTTTTGTGATGTTCTATCTGCACTACAAAAACTCATCTTTCAGAGCATCCACATTTTCCAGCAAATGTCCAATCCCCCCTTGCAAACCAGTGGTTTTTGTGTTAAAAATAATTTGTTCCAATTGCAATAGATGATGCTCTCTTTTCCACAGCACTCCAAGGTAGGGATGGCAGCAGAGTCTGGTTGGGGGCTTGAATTTGGCAGATTACTGCCCCCCCCAGACACCACCTCATGAACTCCCAAGCCTGCCTGACTCGGCACATGCCGAGGTGGTCAAGCTCACAGTTTTCGGCCCCTACCAGCCCCTCACACTCTCCTTGCAAGGAGAGAATGAGGGGTTGGGCAGGCGGCAGGGGCAGGAGTCCCCCACCACCCGCCAACCCCTTTTTCTCTCCTTGCAAGGAGAGAACAAGGGGCTGGTGGGCAGCAAGGGGGACTCCGGTGGCCGCCATTTTGCACCATTTTCTGTTTTTAAAAGCATGATTTTAAGGTGGTGTTTTACTCTTTTCATTCTTTTACTGTTCTGCCTTTTGTGTTCACCACTCCAAAATCTGTTTTAGATATGGAGCAGTATACAAACACTGTAAACAAAAAATAAATAAACAAAATGGCGGCTGCTAGGCTTGCTCCACAAATCCCCTACTTTGCACAAGTGGCTGCCATAAATAGGGCCACTTCCACTACATTACGGGCATAAAGGGTCTAATTAGACTCTTTGTGCCTATAATTTTGCACAAAATGGTGGCCACTGGAGCAGCATGGTGCCTCACACCTCTCGCTGGGTGCCCGCAGACGTGGCAAGCAGGGTGGGGGCGGGTGGGGGGCCGCGCACGGAGCCAGCAGCGGCAAGTTTTCCCATCCCTACTCCAAGGCCCTTCATTAGCACTGTGGTGTTTCATGTCTCCGCAGAGCGCTCTCTGACAACGTGCTCTTCTTAAGGGCGTGTGAGCAGATGTATAAATAAATGCATACTCTGGTGATGTTGCGGTTTTATTTGTAACTGTAAGTGATGTGAGCTGCCTTGAGTGATACATATGCATCAGAAGGGTGGGATAAAATAGATAAGTATTATGCAGTAAGTAAGGTTCCATGGCCAGAAATTTGTGTTGTTATGTACTGATGCACACACACCATCATAACATCACTCAAAATCACATCATTACAAAATTACTCATGGCCAACTTAAGTCCCATTCATTTCAATTTGTCTACTCTAAGTAGGACTAACATTGAGTACAGTCCAGACAAACATTTCAAGAGGGGCCCAACCACTACCACCAAATCCAGAAAACAGGGTACAAACTCATTAGAACTTTTAGCTAACTCTAATAGTCAGGCTATTTTATATTTTGTATGTTTTGATAATTTTTGCCTTGGATCTTTTGAAAAGAGAAAGGTGACTAAGAAATTCAAATACATACATAAATATAATAATAATAATAATAATAATAATAATACCATTAACTGCACCTAATTTTTTAAATATCCCAGGGAGCTGTTTTAAGTGGAGTGAGACCATTGGTCCCATCTTGTCTGCACTGATTGGCAGGAGCGGCTCTTAAGGGTCTCAGACATGAGTCTTTCCCAGACCTACCTGGAGACACCGGGGATCGAACCTGGGTGCTCTACCACTGAGCGATGGCCTTCCCATCTATAACCTCCCAGTTTATCCCCATATTCAGTGAAAGAACACTGAATCTTATCTTGTTGCAGTTCTTCCAACAATGCTGCCAGGCAGGCCAGTATTACACGAAGGAGGTGAGGTGCTAATGCTGAAAGAGTGGCTAACCACCTCTGGAGTGAGTTCATGGCAGAGGCAGCAGATGTGAACGGGGGACTACCTGATCCATGGCTCCATGGCTGAGCTACCACGGTTGTATAGGTGCCAACTTTGTATCTTTGTCCGTTTTTCATTTTGCTTTCAGAAGCCGCCTTGAGGCAAAGCAATAATGTGGGGCGTATAAATAAGACAGATAAATAAACCCAGCAGCTCTCAAAATGATGGTGCATGAAGATAAAGATGGGGAAAGAGACAGCTGCGGAAAGGTTGTTCAAGATTCAAGGGACCCCCTCAGAAGACTATAGCCTCAGCTGGTTTGCACAGGTGGCTACCAGGAAGAGGGCCTTTTCTGCTGTGGCACCCCCACTGTGGAATGAGCTCCCTAGAGAGGTTTGCCTGGCACCTACATTGTACTCCTTCTGATGCCAGGTGAAGACCTTTTTATTCTCCCAGTATTTTACCTTCCTAGTCTTTTAGCTTTGGTGTTTTGAATCTGTATTTTAAATCTCTGCTTTGTTGCTAGGCTTTATTCTGGTTGTACTGCTATATTGTGGCTTTAAGCTTTCATATTTTTTATTGTTTTACACTCCGCTTTGTGGTTTTAATTTTTGTGAACCACACAGACAGCTTTGGCTGTTAGGCAGTATAGAATTTAAATAAATAAATGAAATGAAAATGGCACCGTTGATGTTCAGTTCACAAGCTCAGTCATCTGATCATTTCCTCCCACAGGACAAGGGGACCACTGAAGAGCAAGTGGCTCTATAGTGGACTGTTAGGGTTTTAGTCAGGCACGGTTACACAGAGTGCACTCTGACCAGCCCCCGTTCTGGGCCAGCCCCCCCACCCCACAGGCCCCCAAACCCTCAGGGTGACAAGCCTAGGAGAAGGTGTGCATCCAGCCCCACCCATCCCAGGAGTGCCCACTCAGCAGGCCCAGGGTTCAAGGCCAGGCCTTTCCTATTAGGGACCTGATTAAGCAGTTCCACAGCATGGCTCCCAATTTAACAGCATTTCCAGGCAGGGGATCCAGCTGGGCAGGTGACGTATGTTAAATGAGTGCTAGCCCAGAAAAAGATTCAGTCAAACATATATTTTTAGGGTAGCTGCAGGAATACAGGTCATTAGGGGGTTACCTGTCAGGCCAGATCACATGCCACACATCCAGACCACAGAGATAACCCTCACTCCATTTTACACTTTGCACCTCTGGACCTCTAGGGCATAAATTCCCACACTGAAGTTGGCAGTCTGGGAGCACAAGAATCAGAATAAGGGTGGTGCTGTGAATCACAGGATTATGAAGGAACACACACTTCCCTTCCGGTGTGTACCTCATGCACGCTATTTCAAATATGCATTAAAATCTTGTTTAAAAAAACTTACTTCCCTTCCGGTGTGTGCCCCATGCATACTATTTGGAATATGCATTAAAATCTTGTGGATGTTCATATACCTCATACTGTCTTATGCTTAGGAAGTCACTCGAGGTACACGTAACATAATTTGTTCACATTTATCCTTAGCTGATGTTACCTCACCCTCCCTCCCACTCCTCCCCCCTACACACACTATCACAGTTTTGTCTGTAAACCCCTTGGTGCAGGGATTTATCTCTATAAAGCACCATGTAATACAAAACATTGTCTACAAATAATACATCATCAAAATTATCATAATAAAAGAAGTGTGTACTTTCTCTAGCTTTTGTAAAATCCCAATGATAAGCCAATTGCTCAAAATATTTCGGGGCTTTGGGGGTTTCTTGATGCATGCACCAATTAACATTAAAGGCCTTCTAAGGTCTTCCAATCACTTTTCTGTAGATCTGAGCTGAAATTTATCAGAAGACATTTGGTGAGAAAATTCCTGAGTTATTTATTTGATTTATAGCCTGACTTTCCACCACCCCCAAAATGTGCTCAAGATGGATTTTTCTTCTTCTCATCCCTCTAGAAAAAGGAGGTGACTTTGCAGATTTTCCCCTGATTGTTCTCTACCATTTCTTTGGGCATTTGCTACCATTTCCTCCCCCCACCCCTTCCAAATTCCCAGTGCCCCAGAATGATGCCAGGATCAGGGCATGGTGGAGGATGGAAAAGGGTGCGCAGCCTGACACCACAGTTCCTGCTTTTGCCACTTGCACACACAAGTCAGCACACACACAAAACGTCCTGAGGGCGAAAAGAAAAAGGTTGTGCCACTGCCATTGCTAATGAGCCACACTCTCTGGAAACTGTTGGAGAACTTCTCCTCCCCCTGTGTTTACGCCACAGTAGGGTGTAAAACTCAGCAAATTTCAGTGGGACCTTACTTCTGACTAGACACGTATAGGATTGTGCTATATTTCCATATGGAACCTTTTATTCTCAGAATGGGAATTCAGAATTTTGAGAAGATGTGACAAGGTAGAGAGCTTCTGTATGTATAGATATAGATTCAGTCTTAAGAACATGAGAAGATCCCTGCTGGATGAGACCAAGGGTCCATCTACTCCAGCATTCTGTTCACACAGTGGCCAGCCAGCTGCTGGCCAGGAACCCACAAGCAGAACATGAGTGCAAGAGCACCCTCCCACCCATGTTCCCCAGCAACTGGTGTTTTATCTGTCCTGAATCTCCCACCAATCAGCTTCATGGGGTGACCCTGCTGGGTTCAAGTATTATGAGAAGGGAGAAAAAAGTCTCCCTGTCCAGTTTCTCCATCCCATACATTATTTCATACACTTCTGTCATGTCTCCCCTTACCCTCCGTTTCTCCAAGCTAAAGAATCCCAGCTGTTGTAAACTTTCCCCAAAGGGGAGCATTTTAGTTTCCCCTTTCTGCTCTTTTTCCAACTCCACAATGTCCTTTTGTAGGTGCAATGACCAGAACCATACACAGTATTCTAATTTTGCCTTTTTCACAGCAGCCGCTCATTGGGTCAACATTTTCATCGAGCTGTTCACCACAACCTCAAGATTTCTTCCTTGGTCACTCACCACTAGTTCAGACCCCATCAGCTTATATTTGAAGTTGTGAGTTTTTGCCCCAACATGCATCACTTTACACTTGCTTACATTGAACTGCATTTGCCATTTAGATGCCCATTCTCTCAGTTTGGAGAGATCCATTTGGAGCTCCTCGCAATCCCTTTTTGTTTTAACCACCCTAAATAATTTGGTGTCATCAACAAACTGGGTCACTTCACTGCTCACTCCTAATTCCAGATCTTTTATGAATAAATTAAAAAGCATTAGGAAATCTTAGGGGGAATGTCTCAGTGGGAAAAGCACCCTCATCTAGAGATGCAAATTTCCCTTGGTAGTTTTCAAGTAAAGGTCGGACAAAGTATTGGAATTCATGTAAAGCCTCCACATTAATGGTAGATAGTCCAGGCTGCTTCAGCCAAAGACTCCAACTGAAAGTAGATGTATCATGAGGCAATCTGCTTTCTTCCTGGAACTATATCCCTAAAGTACTACAGTGATATCACTTCTTCAAAATCTGACATTTCCTGATTTTGCCTTCATTGGAAAAAAAAATCCTTCCTGGAATGCTCTTCCAGGAAAGTGCTCCATTCCTAGAAGTTGCACATCTCCAGATATTTTCCCCACCTTAGGAACAATAGCATCAGCCATCTTTTGCTCTCCTATATCCTCCTAAAACCTCCCCCTGTTCTGAAGCATGCTAAATCAATGGTACAGTTTTATCAGACAGGATTATAGGAGGCTGAGGCAGCTTCTTAAAGTGCGTGTGCGTGTGCGTGTGTGTGACATTCACTAACACTGACTTCTGCCACAGAGGTTCAAGACCTTTATGTCTACCTCAATGGATTATCAGTGGGAGAGACGTCCGACTCATTAACTTGGATCAGGAGGTCAAATAGGATTTAAAATCCTCCTTTTGGAGTGGCAACAGACTACAGAGTTTCTAGAAACTGTGCAAAAATGAAATTTCCACACTCTGAAATGAGATAATAATGAGCAGGGGAATGGGACACTACAGTTGCCTATGAGTTTGTCAAAAATGAAATGTCAAGGCAAATTCGAAGTCTCCAGCTGACCAAAGCAGAAGCTCTGGGAAATTTTGATGAAAATAAAAAGATATTTCTTTGTGAAGATTCCACACGCTCCTACTTTCAAAGGTCCCCCCACCCCAGAGCTTTCTTTTGGCTTTCTATGCTCCTCACAAAATTATAGAATTTATTTTATTTTATTTTAAATGTTTGTACCTCACCTCTTAATCACCAGGATAGAATAAATCTATAGATGTTAAAACCTGTCTATAAAACACAGAATGCAAATCTCCCCAAAACTTTAATGCCAATTAAAGCTTTAGATGACCACTCAGAAGGAAGCCCCATTGAGGTCATGGGTCTTACTTCCAGGTCACTGTGCATAGAGATTTCCGCTTTAATGGTCTTATGGGAGGGAAGCTCTTTAAATGGCCGCGTGCGTTACGTCCGCTGACTGCAACAGGCTGTGAGCCAGCGCTGTGGTGCTTGGGCCACTCCTGCTCCTTCGGCCAGGTGGAGCCCTGGACGTCTACCCTGAGGGCACCATTGCTTCAGCAATCCACCCTTTCATTACTTTGTTTTATTTAACATTATTTTAAGACCGCCTTTCAAGGTAAAACCTGCCCAAGGTGGTGTACAAGATAAAAAAATATACAAAGTTATGCACGAACAAATAAAAAGCAATCAATATTCAATCAAAATGCTATAAAAAAAAACAGATAACAATAAAACCTGCAGCCCACAGATTATGGAAAGGAAAGCAGAAACAGTGGCTCATTAGAGCCTTCCAGAAGACCTGCAAAGAAGGGGTCTGATGAACCCCTGATGGAAACTTATGCCAGAGGTGTGGGGCCACCACTGAGATGACCCTCTCCCTTGTACTCAGCAGCCTAACTTCCCTTGGTGGTGGACAGATGAGAAGGGCTTTTGCTGATGACCTCAGAATGTGGTAAGTCGGTATGGGAGAAAGAGGCCCTTCTGGTAATTGGGGCCCAAACCATTTAAGGTTTTAAAGCAGGGGTGAGCAACTTCAGGAAGTCTGGGAGCCAGCTTTGGTCCCAGAGCCCCCCCTGGGCCCTAGCCCACAGGATGATGAGTAGTCCATTGGGCACCAGGGGGAAAAAAATCAGTAATTCGCTGCCAGATTTGGTGGCAAACTGCTCCATGGTGCTAAAAGGGTCATATTTTGTTTGTCCTGAAGTTAAATTTGACCCTGTTTGCGCTCTGTAGCAGCTACGAAGCACCCAACGGGCCAAATTTAGCTTCAGGACAAATTCATTTTGACCCTTTTAGGGCCCCGTAGTGCTAAAAGTGCCAATTGGGGGGGTGAATGTTTTGTTTCTGCTGCCACCAAATGGTGTGGTGAGAGGGCAGTGGAGGCTGCAGCGAGGGACAGCAGGGGCTGCATGTAGCCTACCCCTGCTATAAAAGTTAGGACCGAGCATGTTAAATTGTGCTTGGAACTGCTCTGTCTCGCAACTGATGCAGCTGGCGCAGCACTGGGATCACACCAGCCGCCCGCGCCGCCCAGTGCCCACCTGTGTCCAGGCAGCTGCATTCTGCGCCAGCTGCAGTTGCTGAACCATCTCCAAAGGCAGCCCCACACACAGTGCCTCACACCAGAGCATGAATGACCGAAGCAGGATCCACCACAAGTGTGACCCTGTGCATGTCTACAAGCTGAGCAGAAGAGCAGTGCCTTTCGTTTGTTTCTGAAAACCCACAGAGAGGAAACCCGAAAGGTGGGTGGGGGAGAGAATTCCAAAGGTGAAGAGCCACGAGGAGGCCTTCTGTCTTTGGTGTCACCTACCTCACCTCAGAAGCTGGGGCACTCTGAGTGGGGCCTGTGAAAATCTAGATAGTTGGGCAAATTCATGTGGAAGCCGGTGGCCCTTCAGGTATCCTGGCCACAAGCCAACTGGGACTTTAGAGGTGATAATAACCAGCCCTTTGTTTCTGGGCACAGTTCAAAGTGTTGGGAGCCAATGTAGGGGGGCGGTATGTTCCCCAGCAATATGACTCCGAGTCATATCTGCTGTATTTTGCACCAGCTGCACTTTCTAAGTCAGCCTGTTCACATAAAATCGTAGCAGTAATCTCATCTGGATTTCATCAGGGCATGTACCTGGCTGGGTCTCTGGGTTTTTTTCCAGGAAAGACCACAGCCAGCAAATCAGCCAAAGCAATATAAGCAAAACATATCCAAGTGTTGCCAGGACAGGCCAGCAACTGGACCAGCTGCATTGAAAATGGTTGGTTTTGCCTTCTTCAGCCTGAGGATCTATGCAACACACACGTTTTTCATTTGCCACAACCAAGGGGGTTCCTTGCACTCATATGAGGTTCCACTCCCACTGAAGTGAATGGGAAATCTGTGCCAGCTGGGAAACTCCCCAGGCACATCTCAGCCTCTGTGCCTCCAAGAGGTGGATGAAACAGGGTGCTGGTCTGCTGAATGCTGGGGTGAGGGGTGGGGAGAGGAAATGCTGGAGAAATCTTAAGCCCCAAAGGTGAGCTCGCCTTCCCCATCGACAACATGCATTCACAAAGACTTTGAAGAGACAGTTTTATGGGGATACAAGGAAGGAGCCATAGCGCAGTGGTAGAACTTGTGGTTTGAATGCAGACAGCCCCACATTCAATCCCCAGCATCTGCAGTTAAAGTGTTGCAGGTCGTAGGACTGAGAAAGAAAGGCCCCTTTGGGAAACCCAGAGTCCTGCCCAGCCGGCTCCGCTCTGTGGGGATTCTGCGGAGCCGTCGTGCGGCTCCACCCGCAGCCGGACATCCAGCCACTGGGCAGCAGGGACGCAAATGGCGGCCGCTGTAGCTGCCGCCGTTTGCGTCCCTGTATTTAACTGTGATAGGCTACATAAATATTTACATAGCCTATCACAGCAAAGTAAAAAAAAAAATGCATACACAAATGGTGGCAGCTACAGCAGCCGCCATTTGCGTTCCTTTTTTTCGCCGTTTTAGCCTATGTAAATATTTACGTAAGCTATTACGGTGGGAGAAAAAAGGGGAATGCAAATAGCGTAGTGGACGCTATTTGTGTTCCCCTTTTTTTCACCATAATAGCTTACATAAATATTTACATAGGCTAAAACAGCAAAAAAAAGGAACGCAAATGGCGGCCGCTGTAGCCGCCGCCATTTGCATAATTATTATTTTTTTACCTTGCTGTGATAGGCTACGTAAATACTTACGTAGCCTATCACGGCCTCCTCAGGGATGCAAAAGGCATCCCTGTGTTAGCCATGATAGGCTACGTAAGTATTTACATAGCCTATCACATCTATGAAGAGGAAGCGAATGGTGGCCATGGAGGCGGACGCCATTCGCTAGTCGGCATGGACGGCAGCAGGTAAGTGCTCCGTTTTGCGTGCATGTAGTGGGTTGGGGGCTCCATTCTGGGCCCATTTCGCAGGGTGGGGGCGGGGGGCTTCGTTCCACCACGGATTTCGGGGGGTCGAATGCACTGGCATTTGGCCTCACCGAGATCCATGGCGAAATTCTCCACCATCCCTACAGTAGAAACCTGCTCTGTGGAGGCTTGGCAGCCAAGTGGAAAAATCTCAAACTGAGCAGCAAAACAGCATTGCATGACACAGAGCTGTTTTCTTCTGCCATCCACCCTCAGTAAATCTTGGACAATGTCTGTCCATTAGATCAAGGCTGGAACTGTGATTCCCCGTGTCCCTGGACCTTGCCACTACCAGCAAAGCGAGGTACTCTTTGTTACACCTTTCACCACTCTTCCTCCCACTTCATTTGAGCTTCCATTCTGTGTAGGCCAAGAAAACAACGGTCCATTGGAAGGGTGATTAGTCAAGAAGAGAAAGGAAGAAAAAAAGTAAGCCATCTTCAGCAGTTTCATCAGATAAAAGCTGGTGAAATGGGCCCCTTTTCTGCAATTCTCTTTCTGAGCAGCAGCAATGAGAGGAAATATACAATTAGGGTGGCTAATAAAATGGCCTGGGCTGCTGTCACAGGGCAGTGGGAAGACTGTGCCAATGGGACAGAGAAACCCTAAGCCACACAGACCTTTATCTCCCACTAATGACTCTGAGTGAAAAGGGTTTTCAAACAGCTGGCCTTGCCATCCCAGCCTGGGAAGATTCTGTTCTCAAGGCCCTGGGGAACGAGCGCCGTTGTCCATTTGCATCCTCCAGATAAACATACAACACTAGACTCTTGTTCATGCATTTGAGGGGCCCAACAGTGGCATTTGATGGGAATGAAATGGAGAAACATTAGAAGGGTTTGTCATGATTGCACATCTCTGCCCTTCCCTTACCACAGAGAGAAGAAACGTCTTTATCTTCTCAACGTCATCAGAGTTTCCTAGCCAAAGAAACCATTGCTCTGTCATCAGGTCTGTTATCCTGGCAACTATTGGGACTGAATCATCATAGACAGATAGACAGATAATGATGAATTCCACTTGAAGGAGGAATCCCACTTCTACTTCAGTTTTTCAGACCTCAAGCAATATGACAATAACACGGAGGCTTTCTTCTCCAACACTGGTCAGCTAGAAGCCTTAGGAAGCTCACAAACAGAACAGAACTGTGGCAGGCAACCTGGTATCATCCAGATGTTTTGGACTATAGTTTCCATCAGCCCCAGCCAGCATGGCCAATGGTCAGGAATTATGGGAGTTGGTAGTCATAGGGACATAAGAAAATAGGAAGCTTAGTCAGAATATGGGTCCATCTAGCCCCGTATTGTCAACACTGAGTGGCAGCAGTGGCTCTACAGAGTTTCAAGAAGGAGTTTTCCCTGCCCTACCTGGACATGGCAGGGATTGAACCTAGGACCTTCTACATGCAAACCATGAGCTTGATTGCACTGAGCTACGGTCCAAAACAATTGGAGAGCACCAGCTTACCTGCCCCTGGACCATGATGTAATAATTATGCACCCCTGACATCCAGTCATCAGCTGTACAGTGTGTCAAGTGACGGAGGCTCTGTTTGGCTTGTAAGGCCCATCAGGGGATACATTAGCCATATCTTCCATGAATTTATCTAATCCCTTTGTAAAACTTTCTGAGCTGATGGCCATGACTTGTTGACCCCTCTGCCTATTCAAATTGTTTCTGGTTCCATTTGCATGACCTTTCCCCCAATATGATAAGTTCATTTAAAGTGAACATAGGGACCAAATGCTTCATGTATGGATCCCATGTGCATCCCACTTCATGGGCACAACTCACCATAGAGCAGCTTTTGCCAGCCTGTGGCCCTCCAAATGCACTGGGCGGCAACTCCAAACATCGCCAACCAGCCTGGTCAATGGTCATGCTGGGTGTGAATGCAGGGCGTTGCAACCCAACACATGTGGAGGGCACCGGGTTAGGGAAGGTTGCCATAGGTCCTGTACTCTTTAGCTGTATGGGCCATCCTTGCACATGCATTGCTGTTTGCCACCGGACTATGCTATGGACCTTCTGGGCTGCATGAACTCTTGCCATCCTTACACACGCATATTTGGCTTTAGCTTGCACCTGACATGGGGTTTGGGCAAGAGTTCAAAGGATGGTTTGGTGTAGACCAGTTAACATTTTGTGACAGAATGTGTGTGGTTTGGTATGTCTGCTAAGTCGGCAAAAGCAGGAGACCCGGCCCTTCAAATATATGCCAGCTCAGGCAAACAAACACAGAGGCTTTATACTGCCTGCCAATCCTAGGGACAGGTCAGACTTTCACTCCATCTTGCTCTGTCTGAAGAGGGCTCTGAGTAGGGATGTTCACTCTCCAGACATACGCCACTGCAGGATTCAGATTGGACTTGCGTAAAATGAACTATTTTCAGGAAAGTTTGAAAACCACTAATTTTTTTACTTGATTCTAATCTGGATTCACCCTTTTGCACTCCTAATTATGTCATCAGAACCATGCTGGGACTGATGATTTTCCTGCCACCCATCCCAGCTGCTAGCACCCCTCGAACATACCAGGAGAGGCAGTGGTACAGAAGGCTTGCAAAGCATCAGGCTCAGGCATGCATAACAACATAAGACTGGGAAATGTTGTTGAATCTTGAAAGCATGAGAGCTACTGTTCCCATCCTTCCCAGCGCCCACTGGATGCTGCTGTGGATGCTTGTGGAACTGCTGAGGCTTTAAGATTAAGGTTTATAGCAGGGTGGGCACCTTGTGGCCCTCCAGAGGTTTTGGCCTGCAACTCCCACCCATCTGAGCCAGTATAGCCAATGGAGAGGGCTGAAGGGAGTTGCAGGCCAAAACCTCTGGAGGGCCACAAGGTGCCCACCCTGGTTCACCGTGTGCAGAGCCCTCCCTGCCACCTCTCAGCTGGGCAAGTTTGGGGGAAAGATTCAGAAGAGCCTGAGGTTCTTCTTCAATCCCAGAGTCCCTGACGCCTTGTATACGGAGTCCGGTGTCTGCATTCCAAGGGAAATCCCTCATTTGGACCTGTGGCAACGCCTTTTGCTTGTTTGCTTGATCTAATAGTTAACAGGGGAGCCCAACAATCCACACATCTACTCAGATACAAGGCCTGCATTCCACCTGCTACCAGGACATCCCTCTAACTGTGGTTTTTCTCCAGTTCGGAGAAATGGAGCCAGGTGTAACAGAAGCTTGTGTTCACATCTGGCCTTCGCCCAACACCTCCTTATTCTCACAAACAGGTTCCTCTTCCAGGCTCCCAGCAGATTGTGGGAAGTTAGCACAGTTTATAAACGTTGTAATTGAGGTGACCGCAAGAGCACACTTCTTCCTTCTGCTGTTCGACCATTATCCACTTTGAGTGATGAGGGAATGCAGCATGAGTATAGGTCCTCTGGGGTTCCACAGTGCCTTTTGCTAGTTCAAATAGATGGAAAGCTTAGGAGGCCCTGGCACAGTTGAGCTCCAGGTCCAATTCTCCATTCCAGGAATGCATCTAAGCACATGCATGTTACCATTTCTGCAGCCAACTCTCATGTAGATCAATATTAGTAAGAGGAACAGGGTCCAGTGCAAACCTTTGGCTGCTGCACTCAGTCCCTTCTTGTTTTAGAAAATAAGCACTGAAAGCCATGTGCAGCTCTAAGGGTCTAAAAATGAGCACCTTGCCTTGTGCCCAGAAGGCAAAACAGTGCAGATACTGGAATGCTGGTGTCATGCTGCTGCTGAACCATGATGGTTAAGCAATGCAAAGAAAATGTGGAAGAGAAAGTAAGTAGGCTTGGAAGAGAAGAGCTGTACATGGCAGGTCTACAAGTGCACCTATGTATTCTATATATTTGGACGTTTCCCATGGAATTTCAGCAGTCTATTAGAGATGTATTTATACGGATGGATGTTTACTGTGCAAATAGCCTGGTCCCTAATCTTTGTTCAGCAAGGGATATTTTGTGAGAAGAAAGAAAGAAAGAAAGAAAGAAATTACCTCTCAAAGTTGTAATAGACGTAGTGTGTTCTATTCTAACAGTTTCCACCTTGTTCTGAAGCAAAGTATCCTTTGCAAACACCCCCCAGCCCCTCCAATGGAGTTTAGTTGCAATTAAGTGGTTTCAGGCTGGCCGGCAACTGTCTTCAAGTTCCTGCTGAGGTGAGAGTTAAATCTCTGAGTCTGAGAAGTGACATTATCAGATCTGTTCTCAGGGAAACCTTATTGTCCCTGAATAAAGTTCCAAAGAAGCTAAAAATACAAGCCAGGGAGGATAACGATGCCTTTCTAAAGCTTAACAAAAGGCTAAGAAAGAGGAGGGCTTTGACAGAAACTTGATCAGTCAAGAGCAGGTACTGACCATGACCTCTCTGACTCTCTGCGTAAATTAGGACCTGAAAGGGGAGTTAATGTACCTCTTGCAGATAAAGAGATCATTTAGAACAGAAGGTGAGTGGAGGGGAATGTCTCCCTAGCTTGGACCCTGTCCGTCGCAATTGGGCTAATGAGGTGGGCTCCAAACCCCGGCCAAGTCCCTCAGCCACACTGCGGTTGAAAAAACATTTTCCAGGCAAATGAACCTCTGGTGAATAAAGCTTTGCCAGCAGAAGGACAATGGCACTGGGAAGTAGGGGTGTGTGAAACCCCGCTTACCTGGCTCCGCCGTGTTCCGCAGGTGGGGGGAGGTGATCTGTTCCTCCCCCCGAAATCCTCGACGGGGGGAAGGCAATCCGTTCCTCCCCCCCAGAATCCTGCCTGGCCGGCTCCGCTCCACGGCCAGGTCACGGAGCCGCCGGCCGGGCCGACCCACAGCGGGGCCTCCGGGTTGCTGCGGACGCAAATGGCGTCCTGCGTAGGGGACGCCATTTGCGTCCCTGCTTTAGCCGTGATAGGCTACATAAATATATACATAGCCTATCATGGGCCGGCATAGGGACGCAAATGGCGGCTGCTACGACAGCTGCCATTTGCAGCCGCAGCAGCCCGGCAGCGGCCAGAGCCGCCGCTGCTGCCAGAGCTGGAGCTGGAGCTGGAGCCGCAGCCAGGTAGGCTCTGTTTCGCGGGGCTTTGGCGGGGTGGTGGGGCAGGGGGCTCTGTTCTGCCACGGATTCCGGGGGGCCGAATTCACTGGAATTTGGCCCCCCTGGGATCCGTGGCAGAATTCTCTAACATCCCTACTGGGAAGTCACTTGTAACAATATGAAAGAACTGCTGGATGTGGCCTAGGTGGGGTGTGCTTCCTGGGAGGAACCAGGAAGTAGTTAGGGGCCACACCCACTGCTTGGAGGTTTATTTAAAAAGCAGAGTCTGTCTGGCTTTGTGGGGTGCACCGCAATCCGCCAGCTTTGAAACATGATGGCAGTGGTGACTGAATCCTAGGCAGAAGAACAACAAACTGTGAGCAGAGAGAAAGAAAGGGAGAGAAAGAGAGGGTGAAAATGGAGGGTTTGCAGCCACCAAGCACAGTAAAAGTGCAAGCTCAGAACTTAGCCCAGGCATGGAAAACCTGGAAGGAGGAGTTTAACCTCTACGTGGACTTTCCAGTGGCAGATAAAGAGGAGTCCATGAAAATAGAAACTGTTTCTATATTTGATTGGGGAAAGGCAGAGAGCAGCGAGTGAGACCCTGTGTGCAAACATTCCCCACGCGCGGCGCATGTGTAGTAATTACTCACACATCCCTCTGCTGGGAGAAAGGCCACCCCGGGCTGGCTAGGGCTCTGATTTGATTGGCCAGTGCACCCCTAGGCTTTTCTTTCACTGGCCATAAATTGGTCTGCCAACCAGATCGTGGTTTGGTCAGTTCCAGAAAAGGGCATGCTTAGTAGGATGTCTCCTGCTTATTCTCAGGGACAGATATAATCCTCAGATTGGTATTTATAGTTCCCATGAATCGCATGAAAGAGCCAAACTGATCAGAACTGTACATTTCATTTAAAAACCATTGAAATGACACACTGAAAAGGTCTTCTGAAGGCTGTGCCAGGCATTACAAAATTGCCAGATATTCTAGTCATCTGTACAGTGTGTGTACATCCATGATACACCCAGCAGTGCAGCTATACCGGGTTTTCGCAAATCATATGTACTTGCTGCAGGTAGAGATGGGTGAGAATTTTGTTTCAGTTTTGTTTTGAGAAGAATTTACCAAAATTTGCAAAGTTCTCCAGATTTGGGACAAAAATGAAGTTGAAATTAAAAGAATTTGAATATGGGAGAAACCAAAATGGGCAGATGAATCAGTGCAGGCCAAGGGCTTTGAGTGCTTTGCACTCAAGCGTCTGGGTTTGGATCCCTGTGTAGTGTAGGCCACCAAGTTTGCAGTACTGAATTAGGGTCAGCACCTCTTTTTTCCTGACTGGCTCATCGTCTTTAACAGCTACAGGGCAGGCAGGTGCATCATGGCCTTGTCCATGCTGGGAATAGCTGTGCCTATTTGAATTTGGCTTGTGCAGATGGGTGAGAATTTCATTTCGGTTTGTTTTTGATAAGAAATCACCAAAATTCACAAAGTTCTTCATATTTGGAAGAGGAATTTTTGAACTTAAAATTTTGACTGTGGGAGAGAGCGAAACTGAGAGGCTCACCCTTCCCTAGCTGCAGGGGGCTGAGATTGGCCCTGAGCGCAGCCCAGCATGTACACATAATACACACAGAGAGGAGGAGAGTGGGTGTGTATCACGGCCACATGTTACAAGGCACCCTGAGGGCCCCAGTGGTGTCGTTGCAAATCCTGCAGTGCAGGCGCTCATCTGGAGTCTCCACAGCTCCCAGTGAGAGTCCAAAGGTGCAGGCAGCTGTGTGGATGCATATCAACAAACCAGGTCTAGCCATTCCCATCTCCACCAGGAGCAGGGCTTTTGTCAAGCGAATGGGTCTTCACTGCCCATTCCAGGCCACATGCTTTGCATTACAGCAGGGAGCAATGCATTGCTGCTGGGGCAATTCATTCTCCGGGAACTGTGAGGACTGGAGCTAAACTCAGAGGGAGCAGGAAACCTGGGAGGGGGTGGGGCAGATGACAGCCGCATGCCTGCCAATACAGAGGCACCAGCACTGCATCCCAGGGACCACTGGAGGTGACATGCAGTATATGTGAGACTGATCCAGTAAGTTCCCAAGTGGCTCGTCATGTGTGAAAGAGCCCTTTCCACTGTCATTCACAGAGAGGGATTCAAGGACCTGTTCATTCTGCCCTGGAATTTTGGGTATCTCACCTTCTGAAGCCTAGAGGTGAAATATATCTCCTACGCGCCCCCTCCCCCCAGCTTGTGGAGCTCCTTTAAACACCTTCCTCTTTCACCTCAAAGTCTCCCTCCTCTGGCAAGAAGTTCCACGACTCCCGTACTGACTTTGTCCTCCAGATTCCTCCAATCACCCCATGACCAGCAGGCTGGCAGAAATACGGCATCTCTGCTTCATTTTTAATGCACTGCCTTGATTGCTTTGGGGAAGGTGCATAAACAGTTAGTGCGCTGGGAAAAGCGGATGAGGCACATAAATCAGGGTCACCCAGCTTTTGCCACCAGTGGCGATAAAGGGCATTGTAAGCACCCAGAATGTGGGACTGGATCTTGCATTTACATTCTCCTTCTGCTGTTGCATAAGAGGGGCCAGAACACAGTAGCAGCAGCGCATTTTGGATTTTTTCTGCATGGAGTCTGAGGGAGGGATGGCGCAGAAATCCACAATGGATTCAAACGAGTTTGGATTTCCATGAGTCTGACCTGCAGATTCCACAGTGGACTGGATTTTTCCAAGTTGTGCAGATTCCACACACTTGCAGACCAGTTTTTTACTTTTGCGGGGGGAATGTATGCAAATGGGAACAAAATTCTCATTCATCCCTAAGAGAATTTTTTAAAAAATATCCAATTCCACCAATGAGTGGATGACAGAACAAAAGATGTGTGACAATCTGCAAAGCACAGGCAGAACCGTTTGAACAAACTCCCTAATCCAGCAACTCCTGTTAAAGGACTAGAGGTAGCATGCCTCTCCATCTGGAAGCCTACATCGCTGTTGCCAGCCAAGGCCAGGGGGAAGGAGCCATAGCTCAGTGGTAGAGCACCTGCCTTGCACGCAAAAGGTCCTGGGTTCAATCCTGTGCCTTTCCAGTTAAAAGGATATGGTGATGGGAAAGTCTCTTCCTGCTCTTTGCCCAAGACTGCCTCTCAGAGTAGCCGATTTTAGGTTAGATAGACAAATAGTCTGAGCCTATTCCTATTGGTATGACTCTACGTATGTCAAAGCCAGTCTTCCCAGCATTGTGCCCTCCAGATGTGTTGACCTATAACTCCCAGCATGCTCCAGCCCAAAAAGGTTGCCTATCCCTACAGTACGGCTTCTGATGTTGACCCGAGTGTAGAGCAGGGCACATAGGGAAAGAGGTGCTCCATAACAGGTCCTGATCCTGGGCTGTTTAGGGCTTTAAAGGGAAGAACTAGCTCCTTGAATTTGGCCTGGAAGCCAGTAGGCCGACAGTGAAGACAGAACAGGATCAGAAGCCCTGTTAAAGGGTTATACCTGACAGAGTACTGCCACGCATGCAACAGGCATGGGGACTCACATGCTGGCCACACTCCCAGCATCTCCAGCCCCACCTCTCTTAGTCCCTGATCAAGATGATCCTGCATTGAGCAGAAACCCTGAAGGGGGCTTCCTACATGTGTTCACCTGAATGCAAGTGGAAGCTCCCCATGTAATCAGGATTTATTGAACGTGGGCCAGAACTCCCTACAAGTGTTGCAGAACCCAGTTCAGGCTGTATTTATTTATTTGTTTGTTTGTTTGTTTAATGTTCATACTGTCCAACTGTCAGATGCCCTCAGGATGGTTTACAGTCATTAAAAAAAAAAAAAAAGCAACAATAAAATAACAACCAAAATAGAGACATCACCTTGCCGACAAAGGTTCATATAATCAAAGGTATGATTTTCCCAGTAGTAACGTATGGCTGTGAGAGCTGGACTATAAGGAAGGCTGATGCCTTTGAACTGTGGTGCTGGAAAAGACTCTTACGAGTCCCCTGGACTGCAAGGAGGTCAAATCAGTCCATCCTAAAGGAAATCAACCCTGACTGCTCACTGGAAGGACAGATACTGAAGCTGAAGCTCAAATATTTTGGCCACCTAATGCGAAGAGAAAACTCCCTGGAAAAGACCCTGATGCTGGGAAAGACTGAAGGCAAAAGGAGAAGGGGACAGCAGAGGATGAGATGGCTAGATAGCATCATCGATGCAATTAATATGGACTTGAGCACACTCTGGGAGAGAGCGGAGTGCTTGGTCCATGGGGTCATGAAGAGTCGGACACGACTGAACGACTGAACAACAACAACAACAAAGTTAGTATTTACGCCATTTTTATTTTATTTATTTATTACATTTATATCCCCCCTTTCTTTCATCATGGCACTCAAGATGGCTACATGTGGTTCCCAGGTAGTCTCCCCTCGAAACACTGACCACACCCAAACCTGCTTAGCTTCAGCATGGTGGTTGCCTCATGTGCCTTCAGACTAAGCCCCAGGCCATTTGATTAAAGATTTAATGCCTGCTGGAAGAGAGCAGTCCTCCATCTTTTGTCACCACTATTTGCCTTTCCAGACTCCCTTCCTGAAAACATCAGTTCAGGCACAGGTATCTGTCCTATGTCTCCTGCAGTGAAGACGGATGAAAAGAATTCATTCAGCTTCTCTGCAATCTCCTTGTCCTCCTTCAGTATTCCTTTAACTTCATTGTCATCCAGTGGTCCAACTGCCTCCCTAGCTGGTTTTCTGTTTCTGATATATTTAAAGAATTCTTTATTGTTGGCCTTGATGTTGTTAGAGATATGCTCTTTAAAGTGCTTTTTTGCATCTCTTATTGTCTGCTTGCATCACCTTTGTGCAAGCTTGTGCTCCCTTCTGTTTCCCTCAGTTGGGCAAGACTTCCATTTTCTGAAGGAAGCCCTCTTTTCTCTAATAGCATCCTTGACACTGCTCATAAACCATGCCGGCGACCTCTTGGACTTGGTGCAACCTTTCCTAACCTGTGGTATGCATTTTAGCTGGGCTTCTATTATTGTGGTTTTGAGTGATCTCCAAGCATTCTGAAGGGATTTAACCCTCCTGACTCCCCCTTTTAATTTCCATTTCACCAGTTCCCTCCTTTTAGAGAAGTGTCAGATGCCCCAGTGGCCAAGGATTTTCTCTCCTTATGCCGGAACTGGCACACTCTCCTGTATGTGCTTTTGATGGAGCCCTTTGCTCTCCAGAATAAGGGATGGAGGTCCTACACTCAATCCTCTCTTTCAGCAGCAGCGTGTCCCATTTAACTAGCACCATCCCAGCATTACACACTATATCTAAAGAAACAACTATGATCTTTTTAACTGCAGCAACTCCACCAAATGGGATCAAAAAGGGGACAACAATAATATAGATAAAATGTTCTGAATATGAAATATGCCCAAGATCCACTGGGTTGCCCTCCCGCCCGCCTGGTGCCCCATCCCCCATCTCTGGCAGGAATAGCTGGGCTAGGAGGCACTGACATCACCACAGGTTCTCCGCCACCCTCTGTTTTTCTTACTTCTCTTTCTTTCTTTCTTTCTTTCTGTCCAGATCCTTCATTACGTATCTCTGTTTCCCTAGAAGCAGCAGCGAGATGTTCCATGTCATGCAACAACGCTATTGTATCTTGCAGTACCTCAGCTGGTGGTACCCAGCTTCCCTTCCAAGATCGTTACTTATTAACCAGAACTGGTCGTACAGTCTGGCACTGTTTTCCTCCACAGCCTGCCGGTCAACAGAATTGCCCTCCGTAGACATTCATTAAGGATTTCAAGTGTAGTCATCCCTGACGGGCCTCAGGTCCACAGTATTTTAATCTCCTCGTTCCCTCCCTTGGAGTCAGTGCCCTTCACAGAGTCTTGCACGTTCCCCTGCCCCCGCCTCCCCAGCACCACAGCTGCCCTCCTGTGGATGTTCCTTGTCCATACCAAGATAGGTCAGGAGTGGGTAGCCCATTTTACCCACCAGGCTCCGCCAGCCTGCCTACCTCCGCTGGCCTCAGCTGGCCCATCTGCCCCCGCCAGCCCCCACCAGCCTTCACTGGCCGCTGCCAGCCTCTGCCAGCCTGCCTCCACTTGCCTCTGCCAACCTGCTGGCCTCTGCCTGCCCACCCTGCCCAATTGAACTGTGATGGATTTAATGAGCCTTTCCCAGTTTCACTGTTATGCCCATGTGTATATTCATGGCTTACCTCTTGGACAAGCCTTGCAGGATCAACCAACTTGGCCCGTGCCCTGTGCCTGTGTGAAATAGCTGGGCTCGGTGGCTGTGACGCCATGGGCCTCTCGCTTACGTACACCCTGATGCACTCATGGGTGTGTCTCTCTACGTGGCAGCCATGTTCCACTGCCCTGGCCTCAGTCCCTGAAGGCAGCTGTTGTTTTGTGCAATCATTGCGCCCTCCTGGCATGGCTGGATCTCTCTTTCCAGGAAGGTGGGCGACAAGTCAGAGGTGTCACATGTCCTCAGCATGAGAGTGTGGCACAATCTCCAGTTTCAAGGCTCGATGACTGATGCCCTGTTACTCCATTCCCCCCAACCCCCTTGCCTGTTGTGAATTTTCTTTCAGTATCTGTTTTTCATTTGCTCTTGCAGGTAGCCCCAGGGTGGAAGAGCCGCAGTCACCTCCCACGGTAGCCCCAAAAAAGGAATATGCCCTCTTGACAGGCTTGACTTGGTTTGTATCAGCCTTTCTGGCCACAGACCACTCTTCCCTAGGGGATATGCCCTAGTGTCATCTGCTTGTGGCCCCAGGGTGCTCTTCCCGACACAAAATGCCCTAGTGGGCAAGGTCTATTCATTGCACTTCGGCCCATTCATTCCCTTTTCTTTCTTTCTTTCTTTCTTTCTTTCTTTCTTTCTTTCGTAGATCTTTCATTTCGAAAACCAATGTAACTATTCCCATGGTCCATGTCTGCTCCCCAGGCAGCTCTTCCCTATAGAAGCACTCATTGGCATGTAGAAGCAGTAGAAGAACCACCACAGGTCCTGACTGGCAGAGTTGCTGTGTCTTCCTGCCTCTGTCACCAGACCACCGAGAGCCTGAGGTCAGCAGAGATGACCAGCTGCATAAGCTGGATAATTAATGTGCACTTGCAGCACTCTCTGTTCCTTCAGGTCCCCAGAATCAGGTTTTAAATTGAAAGCTGTTCGAGTTTGGGCAGAAGTGGTCTGGCCAAGAAAACTCCAGACATTGAAGTATCATAAAACACTCAAGTGTGTGCTAGAAATAAACAACAGCAGATAGAAGAAAAACCTCTTCCAGCCTGCCTGCCAGGTAATGTGTGGCTTCAGCGACACCCACAGAGAGGCTGAGCCGATGATTCTTCTGAATAAACTTGTTTTGCACTTCAAAGAAGCCTGCAGCAGAGATTAGGCATAGTGACCCCTGCTTCAACACACTTTCCCTTCTGAGTGTGGTTTGACTTTCAGGTAAAAGTCAAATTTCACCTGCACCTAGCACACAAGCCAGTAGGCCAAAGTGGCTGGACTTTGGGTGATGCGATGCCCTCGAGGGGGGCTGGAAGGGGCCAAGGTGTCATGCATGTGTGTGGGAACAGGGAGAAGTTACAGGTCTTTGCTTTGGGAGTTTTCCTGGAAAAACTCAAGTTTCACCACCTGTTTCATGTGGAAACAGGGAGAAGTTATAGCGCTTTGCTTTGACAGTTTCTGTGGAAAACATCAGATTTTAACTCCGCCAGCACAAAAACCACTGGGGCAAACTGTCTAAGATTTGGCAGGTGACCTCTCCCCCAAGGGGTCAGAGAGGGGTTCCCAAATTTCATGTATGTACCATCAAAACTTAAAAAGTTATGACCGTTTGCATTTTCCCATGCAAGTCAATGGGAAAACACCAAAAAACTGGTGATCCAGATATTCAAATTTTGCTTCGGTTTTGGATCCAAGTTGGAGTGGATGGGGTCCAAATCAGTCCGAAGCAGATAAGGTCGCTTCAGAGGATCTGAAGCAGCATCTGAAGTGGATCGGGGGTCCATGACCAGCCCTACATTTTTGTATGAAATTTCCCATTATGTATACATTTTTGCCAAGCAATTTTCCTAACAGAATGTATTTTAAACATTATTTTCATGAAGCTATGCATTTTTGTATGCACACATCTTGTGGGGGAGAACTCCATTGCAAAATTCGTAGAAGTGCAAATTTCGAAGTGAAATGAGTTTTGGTTTGTATATTGATTTGAAAGTGCGAACGTGGGTAAATCTGCATTAAAATGCAAACCAAAGAAATTTCTCCCCCACCCTGAGAAACATCTGGCTAGCCAGAACCCTGAACTGCATGGATCTTTGGCCTGATCCAGCAGGGCTCCCCTAATGTTCTTGAGTAAACCTGTGCATCCCCCAGTGTAGGCTGTGTGGGGCCCTCTCTGTTATCCCAAGACATGGGCAGGGAAGGCCTCATCCATGCAGGGGGGGGGGGGCACCGGTTGTTGAAAGGAGGCCTCTGGTTCCCACTGCAACCCTTCAGGTGGCCTTCAGTCAGGCTTGTAGATTTTCCCACCTGAAAACAGAAAACCTAAAAACTTCACTTTTCTTCCGATGCAACATTGGATGGGGGAGGGGGGGCAGGATGTGAAGTAAAATAATAAGAAAAGCTGAACTTCATTAAGATGGCGACAGCTTTTGCCAAGCACCCGCTGCCATAAATCTAGTTGTGAATTGTCAGAGGCATAAAGTATTTTGATGAAACGCCATCGGAAAAATCATATTTATCGGGATGATTTGTTGATTCTGAATCTCTAAACAGTCTGGCGGGCAGTAAAGCTTGGGCAATGAGGTGATTTATCACCAGGGCTGGTGATGCATTCCCAAATACTCCGTCTGGCAACATGAAGGTGAGAGAAAGAAACCAAAGATTTGGGATGAGAGCCGGACTTAATTTGAGCAACAACAACAAAAAACCCTTACCAACACTCAGCAGTTGCAAAATATGCTTTCAGTGGCAGCCCTCAGCCCTATAACTAGGGAAGTAACAACAAGCAAGAGAGTACCTCTGAGCATGTGTAGAGTGACTTTCACTTAGCACCCAAGTAGTCACCACCAACTGTTTTCAACACACCTGAGATGAGGGAGGGTGCCTTGGAGCAAAGCTGCAGAAGGAAACGAGAGTTTGGCACTGGGTGCCTAAGAGAAGCTCAGCTTCCTTTTTTTTCTTTTGAGAAAGCACACTTCTAGCCCTTATGGCTATAAAAAGATGCTTGAAAGGATGTTGGCAATGACTGTGAAGTCTTGGGGCTGCTGAATTTCCACACACCTCCTTAATAAGCATCATAATGATGATAATGCTGCTCTCTAATGAACAGTAATGGAATAAATTTCAGAATAATGGAGATGAAGGGTCCAACCCTATGCATGTTTAGACAGGAAAAAGTCCTACAAATCCCAGGATGCATCCTTCTAGCCAGTCCCCAGGGAGCGAGCTCACTGAGCAAGTCAACAGGGAGAGCTCATAGGGGTCTGGCAATGAAACTCGGCAGAGGGTGCAATTAAACTAAAAGAAGCAGCACACTCAGGCATTATTAAATAAATGAAAAAAGAAATGAATATGCTACATTGTGGTGGTGATATTGTTGTTTATTTGTTCAGTCGCTTCTGACTCTTCGTAACTTCATGGACCAGCCCATGCCAGAGCTTCCTGTCAGCCGTCGCCACCCCCAGCTCCCCCATGGTCGAGTCCATCACCTCCAGAATATCATCCATCCATCTTGCCCTTGGTCGGCCCCTCTTCCTTTTGCCTTCCACTTTCCCTAGCATCAGCAGAGGGATGTACGAAAGGTACTTACCTTTCCGCGAATTATGCTGATGCTGGTGGGGAGGCATTCCGTCCCTCCCCCGGAATCCTGGCTGGGGGGGGAGGCGCTCCATTCCTCCCCCCCAGGAATCCTGGCCAGCCGGCTCCGCTCCGCAGGGATTCTGCGCCTGCGTAGCCGCCACCATTTGCGTCCCTGCAGTCAGCCGTGATAGGCTATGTAAATGTTTACATAGCCTATCACGGCTGATTAAAAAAAAAACAATGCGCATATGCAAATGGAGGCGCCCATGGGCGCCGCCATTTGCGTACACACGTGTTTTTGTTCTGTTTTTTTAATCAGCCGTGATAGGCTATGTAAACATTTACGTACCCTATCACGGTGTTTTTTAAAAAATCTAGCCGTGATAGGCTACGTAAATCTTTACATAGCCTATCACGTTTTTTTGTGGGTTTTTTTGTTTTTTACCTGGAAATGGCGGCGGCCGGTCAGAAGACCGGCCGCCGCAGCCGCCACCACCACCAAACCGCCACCGGAGCCACCGCCGGAGCCACCGCCACCAGGAAGATCCACCTAAGGTAAGTCCCGTCCCGGGGGGGGCAGGGGGGCGGGGGGCCGTTCTGCCACTGATTTCGGGGGGCCGAATGCACTGGCATTCAGCCTCCCCGAGATCCGTGGTGGAACTTTCGTACATCCCTACATCAGCATCTTCTCCAGGGTATCCTGTCTTCTCATTATGTGGCCAAAGTACTTCAGTTTTGCCTTGAATATCATTGCCTCAAGTGAGCAGTCTGGCTTGATTTCCTGGAGTATGGACTGGTTTGATCCTCTTGCAGTCCAAGGCACTCTCAGAATTTATCTCCAACACCACAGTTCAAAAGCACCTATCTTCCTTCGCTCAGTCTTCCTTATGGTCCAGCTCTCGCAGCCATAGGATACTACGGGGAATACCATTGCTTTAACTATGCGGACCTTTGTTGTCAGTGTGATGTCTCTGCTCTTAACTATTTTATCAAGATTTGTCATTGCTCTCCTCCCAAGACGTAAACGTCTCCTGATTTCCTGGCTGCAGTCAGCATCTGCAGTAATCTTTGCACCTAGAAAGACAAAGTCTGTCACTGCCTCCACATTTTCTCCCTCTATTTGCCAGTTATCAGTCAAGCTGGTTGCCATAATCTTGGGGTTTTTTTGAGGTTTAACTGCAACCCAGCTTTTGCACTTTTCTTTCACCTTCGTCATGAGGTTCCTCAGCTCCTCCTCACTTTCAGCCATCAAAGTGGTATCATCTGCATATCTGAGATTGTTAATCTTTCTTCCAGTGATTTTAACTCCAGCCTTGGATTCATCAAGCCCAGCACGTCGCATGATGTGTTCTGCATACAGGTTGAATAGGTAGGGTGAGAGTATACAACCCTGCCGTAGTCCTTTCCCAATCTTAAACCAATCCATTGTTCTGTGGTCTGTTCTTACCGTTGCTACTTGGTCATTATACAGATTCCTCAGGACGCAGACAAGATGACTTGGTATCCCCATACCACCAAGAACTTGCCACAATTTGTTATGATCCACACAGTCAACAGCTTTAGAATAGTCAATAAAACAGAAATAGATGTTTTTCTGAAACTCCCTGGCTTTCTCCATTATCCAGTGGATACTGGCAATTTGGTCTCTAGTTCCTCTGCCTGTTCTAAACCCAGCTTGTACATCTGGCAATTCTCATTCCATGAATTGCTGGAGTCTACCTTGCAAGATCTTGAGCATTACCTTACTGGCACGTGAAATAAGTGCCACTGTTCGATAGTTTGGACATTCTTTAGTGTTTCCCTTTTTTGGTATGGGGATATAAGTTGATTTTTTCCAATCTGATGGCCATTCTTGTGTTTTCCAAATTTCTGGCATATGGCATGCATCACCTTGACAGCATCATCTTGCAAGATTTTAAACGGTTCAGCTGGGATACCGTCGTCTCCTGCTGCCTTGTTATTAGCAATGCTTCTTAAGGCCCATTCAGCCTCACTCTTCAGGATGTCTGGCTCTAACTCACTGACCACACCGTCAAATCTATCCCCGATATTATTATCCTTCCTATACAGATCTTCTGTATATTCTTGCCACCTTTTCTTGATCTCTTCTGCTTCTGTTAGGTCCTTGCCATCTTTGTTTTTGATCATACCCATTTTTGCCTGGAATTTACCTCCAATGTTGCTAATTTTCTGGAAGAGGTCTCTTGTCCTTCCTATTCTATTCTCTTCTTCTGCTTCCGTGCATTGCTTGTTTAAAAATAATTCCTGATCTCTTCTGGCTAACCTCTGGAATTCTGCATTTAATTGGGCATATCTCCCCCTATCGCTGTTGCCTTTTGCTTTCCTTCTTTCTTGGGCTGCTTCCAGTGTCTCAGCAGACAGCCATCTTGCCTTCTTGGTTTTCTTTTTCTTTGGGACGTTTTTTGTTGCCGCCTCCTGAACAATGTTGCGAACTTCTGTCCATAGTTCTTCCGGGACCCTATCTACTAAATCTAATCCCTTAAATCTATTCTTCACCTCCACTGCATATTCATTAGGAATATTAGTGAGCTCATATCTAACTGATCTGTGGGTCTTCCCTATTCTCTTTAGCCTGATTCTAAATTGTGCAATAAGAAGTTCATGATCTGAACTACAGTCAGTTCCAGGTCTTGTTTTTACCGACTGTATAGATGTCCTCCACCTTTGGCTACAAAGGATGTAGTCAATCTGATTTTGGTGTTGACCATCTGGTGAAGTCCATGTATAAAGTCGTCTTTTAGGTTGTTGGAAGAGAGTGTTTGTTATGCACAGTGAGTTGTCTTGGCAAAATTCTATCAGCCTGTGTCCCACTTCATTTTGTTCTCCCAGACCATGCTTGCCTGTAATTCCAGGTGTTATTTGACTACCCACCTTAGCATTCCAGTCTCCTGTAATGAAAATAACATCTCTTTTTGGCGTATTATCCAGTAGGTGCTGCAGATCCTCGTAGAACTGATCTACTTCTGCTTCTTCAGCATCTGTGGTTGGGGCGTATATTTGGATCACTGTGATGTTAAATTGCTTACCCTGAATTCAAATTGAGATCATTCTATCGTTTTTTGGATTGTATCCAAGCACTGCTTTAGCCACTTCATTATTAATTATGAAGGCTACTCCATTTCTTCTGTGGTCCTCTTGTCCACAGTAGTAGATCTGGTGGTCATCTGATGTGAAGTGGCCCATTCCAGTCCATTTCAGTTCACTGACACCCAAAATGTCTATATTTAATCTTGACATCTCCCCAATAACCACATCCAATTTGCCCTGGCTCATAGATTTTACATTCCAGGTTCCTATGGTGTGTTGATCTTTAGATCATCGGATTTGTCGTTCACCACCAGCACTGTCAGCCACTAGCCATCCTTTCGGCTTTGAGCTAGCTGCGTCATCACATCTGGGGCTAGTTGAACTTATCCTCTGTTCCTCCCCAGCAGCATTTTGACCATCTTCCGACCTGGGAGTCCCATCTTCCGATGGTATACTGACATATCTCTGCTTGTACTGATCCATTTAGTTTTCACAGCAAGAATACTGGGGTGGGTTGCCGTTTCCTTCCCCAGGGATTGTATTTAGTCTGACCTCTCTGCCATGACCTCCCATCTTGGGTGTCCCTTCACGGTTTAGCTCATGGCGTCATTGAGGTGTTCAAGCTCCAGCACCACGACAAGGTAACGATCTCCTTTGCTGGAGTGGTGGTGATATAATTAGTGGTAATGGGAGATATGGAAAGAAAGCTGCAGAATGTGTTAATCACAAGCAATTTTTTTCAGAATTATGGCCTAAAAATAAAGGAGAATAAAAGGAAGATATTAGTGAGAACCCCCTTGCAAATGATATTATGTATGAAATTGGGAAGCAAATGGAGTTTATGGAGTGAGTATGTGGGAGGGACCATAACTCAGGGGTAGAACATATGCTTTGTACGTAGAAGGTCCCAGGTTCAATTCTGGCATCTCCAGTTAAGAGGATGAGGTAGCAGTTGATGGGAACGGGTTTCTGCCTGACAACCAGGTGAACGGCTACCATCCAGAACAGACAATACTGAGCTAGATGGACATATAGACTGACCTGGTAGAAGGCAGCTTCCTCTGTTCCTAGTCAAAATATCTGGAAAGAAATACAACAGAGGATGGAAGAGCTAGAGCAGAAATTAAAAACAGAATAGAGGTAATGAGACATCCGTTAGATAAGGAGAAACACCTGTTGACAGGAGGAATACACTTACTTCTGAAAAGGAAACTTATAAAAATCGTAGATCTGGAATACAGCCCTACATGGATGTTAAATGTTAAAGAAAGGAAACTGGGGGGAGTTCGAAATGAGAAGCCTGTGCAAAGTGAGTGGGATAGAAAGCAAAGCAATGGAAAGACTATTGGACAGGATTGGAGACTGATGCAAAGGGTGAAGGAGTGCCAATCAAGTAGGACAAGGCACATTCTTAGACATGGGAGACTAGTCCATGGTATAATTGGGGGGCAACTGTAAGGAAGAAAAGTCAGTGGAAGACCCAGGTATAATTGCACAGAACACTTTAAGGCGGATGGAGAGAGATGCAGACTTCAAAATGCTTGCACTCAGCAGAAAGGAATGGAGAAACCGGTTTGGGGACTTAGTCACCTTAGACTAACAGCCTTAGTCACCTTGGTAGATAACCTACACCCAGAACTGGACAGGGGGAGTGCGCCCCTGTTGCTTCTGCTGACCTCCATGGCATTCAAGACCATAGACCGTAGTATCCTTCTGGAACAGCTGGCTTCTATGGTAGTTGGAGGGACTCCTTTGTGATGGCCCCTATCCTATCTGGATGCTTCCAGAAGGTGATGCTGGGGGATTATTGTTTGGGGTTCTTTGGGGCTCAGTTTTATACTCTTTGCTTTTTAACATCTATATGAAGCCACTGGGAAAGGTTATTTGGGGGGTGGAGTTGGGTCTCACCACTATGCTGGTGACACCCACCTCTACCCCTCTTTTTCAACTTATGTCAAGGAACCTGTGGAAATGCTGAACTGTTGCTTGGGAGCAGTAATGGACTGGATGAGAGCAAACAAGCTGAGGCTCAGTCCTGACAAGACAGAGGTCTTGATGGCCAGTAGACAGGCTGCTCCGACACTAGAAGGAGAAAATATCCTGGATGGGGCTGCGCTGCACTTCCTCTGAAGGCTCAGCTGTGCAACTTGGGGCGTTGCTCCGTCTGGCTTCGCTCATGGATGTGCAGGTGGCAGTCATGGCCAGGAGCATCTTTGCCCAGCTTCAGCTGGTGCTCCAGTCGTGCCCTGTGTTGGAGAAGATGGACCTGGCCACGGTGATGCATGCCTTAGTCACTTCCTCTTTAGACTACTGCAATGCAATCTACATGAGGCTGCCATAGAAGAATGTTCAAAAACGGCAGCTGCTGCAAGATTGCTTTCTGGTGTGCATTTTATAGACCATATTACACTGGTCTTGCATCAGTTGCACTGGCTTCCAGTTTGTTTCTAAGCCTAAAGTGCTGGTTCTTACCTAAATTGCTTGGGGCCAGGATAGCTGGAAGACCGCTGCCTCCTGTACGCACCTGCCCATAGGCCATGATATACCACCGACAGGTTGGTGGGAATGCAGGACAGGGCCTTTTCTGTGGCACCACCCCAACTGCAGAATTCCCTCCCCAAAGAGGTTAGATCAGCCCCTTCATTGCTCAGTTTTCAGTGGGCAGTAAAGGTATTTTAGTTCCATGCAATGTTTGATAGTATTAAAGAATGGGTAGGAGCCAGTTTTACTCTTTTGGAGGAATTATTGTTTTGCATTTAATCCTTTTTACTGTTCAAATTGTTTGAATTCTGGGCCCACTTTTGAATCTGAAAAACCCACTTCCAGTGATGTCATCAGATGTATAACAAGCCTTCTGATCTCCTCCTCTTAATTCTTCTACACGGATCCCCCAATGCCCCTGTGAAGCCCAGACCCTCTCTGCTTGCCCCCTTCCTTTCCCCCAAAACCTATCTGATATCAAGGTCTCTTCGTCAATACTAACCACTCAGAGAGATATTTTCAAATGTGGTAGGCGGTATATAAATCTATTGAACAGATCATCGACAATAAGACTTGCTGGTCTTGATAGCTACCTGCTACTTCCAGGAGCAGAGTGTATTGGCCCCAGGAGCGCAGCCAAGTCATTTATAGCATTAGAGGGGCCTAGAGAGCCATAATGCTTGCTTAAGTTCATTACTGGTGCAATTCCCATGCTAGTAAGCCTCTGAGCATGTGCAGGTGAGTCAAGGGCCGATGACAGCCTTCTTGGTGCATTCCTTTCTAATGAGGAGAATGTCTTACCTCTGATGTGCCTGGGAAGCAAAGTCTGTTTACAGGTGGCTGTGCTTGAGAACCAAACACTGCTAGCCTATTCTGGCAATGAACGCTGGGGGCGCGTGCTGCTGAAACGCTGCTTATTGCTAACGTGTAGAGTATAAGACCTACTGTACCCAGTGGCTCGGGGTTCAGAGAAGCTGTCTGATCTAACCATTGGGTATGCCTGTGTGCTGTAAGTTACCCAATAAAGTACTTGTAAGCAAACCTTTGAATCTGATTTATCACTATCTTGGCACTTCTAACCTAAGAGTTCAACGCCCACTGCAGGGGCAACACACAGAGGCAGAGGGCCTCTGAATCCCAGTTCCTGGGACCATGAGCGGGAGAAGGCTGATGTTCTCCTGAACAATATTTTTGCACATCCACCAACCAACCAAGCCAGTCAGCTGGAATGCTGACCATCCATGGGCAGAGTCTCCCTTTACTTCTCAAGTTGAGAAGAACTCGGGAAAATAACACTCAAGTCTTAATACAGCTGAGCATGACAACCTGGATAAACATATACTTGGAATCAGGTAAACTAATTGCAATGGGGCAACATCAAGTCTAAATTCAGGAGTTTGCTGCTCTTCACATAGCAAGCTAGTTTGGTCAGACATAGTAATATTCAAGGTAATATTCACCTTGAATGTGAATTCTTGGCACAGAGGCAGGGTACTAATCAAATCAATCAATCGAAATGAATCCAATCAGTCAAGAAATATCCCATGAAAATGGAGACAATAACCATCTTAGCAATAGACTCCCTCATTCCTTACTTGAATATATGGTCACCTGGTCAATCCTTCCAGACAAGTCCCCACAATTAGAGAAAAAAGTCAGATAAAGAAGGGCCTTGACTGCAGTTTCCCCAGGGCTCCAGAATAATCTCTTTTTGGGAGGTGCAGCAACACATCACTTATGTTTTTTCAGTACGAGTGTAAGTGAGAGTATGTAGTTTGAGCTGAGGCTGCTCTGGTGGTTTGATTGATTATTGCCCATGCTGAGAAGTTTGGGCTATACCCATGATCTGGTTTTATTGGGACAGTATTTTCATGTTTGTGCTTTTGTTATATGTTTATGACATGTGAGCCACCTCAAGAGCCTGGAGAGAAGTTAATATAATCAACCATCCAATTAGTTAAAGTACTTCTAGTTTCAATGGCACAACTTGCATTCATACCAGATTTCAGAATTTCCTCAAATTTGGGGCTAAACTACCCATTACATTAGAATTCCAAAGATATCATTGGGGGCGATTTAGATCAGGGCTGCAGTATACACCAGTTTCCTTTATCTCATGCCAATTTCCCAAATGCAAATCACCTTCCCCAAAAAACTATTATTAGCCAAACACATCAGAAAGAGGAGCTCATGCCTCAAAGGGGGCTGCTTGCCCAGGAAAGCTGCAGGAGAGACCAAGAGTATTTTATACTCCTTGCCAGCCCCTCCCCTTGCTTCTCCTCAGCTGGGACATTGCTTGCAGTTGTATCTTCTCCCTCCTCACAAGTAGACCCTTCCTCCTAAGTCGACCCTAGTGATAGAGTCTTTGTCAGTAGACTCCTAGTAACAGTCTTCTGGCAGCCAAAGGGTGGTCCTATGGCAACTCCGGGCTTTCCACCAAATCTCCTGCCACTCGCTCCTGAGGGTCAGGAGTGAAGGAGGAGAAGTGGGGATCAAGGCAGGGCTTGGGATGGGGGCAGGAGGGCTTAGATGGGGTTCTTCAGGCTGCCTTTGGGCTCCTCCAAGTTCCTCTGGGTCCTCAGCTGGAGCAGGGTTCTCCATGGAGTTCCAGACCTCTGCCTCTGAAGAGGTTTCTTCAGGGTCTGGGACAGATTGGACCCTGACAGAGATGAAACCATATGGGTGCAGTTTGTGACTAGATGTTTCTCCTGATTGTGGCTAATAGCAGCTTCAGGCAGTAGTTTGGACTGTAGCCATGGCATGGGAAAAGGGCTGCATCCCTCACACCCTGCACTGTGTTCCCAATCCAAATCTGGGATTCCCCTCATGGTGTTGTGGTAAATTTCAACATAGTCTTAAAATATATGGAAACTCCCAATCTCAAGTCACAGCTACTTTGGGGAGAAGCAAATTAAATCAGGAGTTGTTCCAGTCACAGAACTCCAGTGTAACGTGATGGTTTCATTACTACAAGGCTCAGCTCAGCAATATGCTGTGTGTAGGCTCTAATTCTCCCCCTTTCTTTTATTTTATTCTGATCTGGGGCAAGGTGGAGGCTGGTGTGAATTATTGCAGTTCTTTCTTTGTTTGAATTGCAGTTCCTGGTTCTTAAATTATCCACTTAACCTCCTGTCTTCTTACACTTGTTACCACTGGAGTGTAGCGCTTTAGGAGATGCCAGGAAACGTCATGTGGCTTCAGAGCAGTAAATGTGCCAGGAGAAAAACAGCGTTAGAATTAAATGATGCCCAGTCAGATTGCATCGATATAAGGATCCAGAAGGCAACTGCTGGATTGCTCACTCCACAGGGAATGATTATCTTTGTAACATCCATGTTCTCCCAGTGGACAACAGCAGGATGCCTTCGAAATCTCCCTCCTTTCCAAATCTCAGAAAGATGCTGTCCCATAAGTGACCCTGCCAAGAGGATCAGGTCCTGCTGATGTGACTGAGCTGGTGACACATCCATCCTCGACAAAACCGGTAACAGCACTGCATGATCTCTGGCCATAAATGCTTCCAAAGTAATAAATAATGATTTGTGAATATGGACAAGGGACATTGTCCATAAATGGGCTGTTAAGGTGCCCAGAAGCTCATCTCTAGAAATGACAAGGGAAGCTGCCACACACTTGTCTCTCTGCAGAGCTGGTCTTTTGCAGAAGGTCCTTTGGAGTTCATGAATCCCTCCATAGAGGAAGTGAGCTCTGGAATTGGCTGTGCTAGATTCTAGAGGAGGCCAGTGGTGGATCAGCTGAAGCAATCTAGTGAGCTTTGTGGTGAGAGCACATGGCTTGGATGGCAGGAAATCCCCGTTAGAACGTAAAAAGAGATGTGCTGGACCAGGCCAAGGGTCCCTCTAGTCCAGCATCCCTTTCACACAGTAGCCAACCAGCTGCCCACGGGAAACCCACGAGCTGGACAGGAGTGCAATGGCACCATCATGCCCATGTTTCCCAGCAACTGGTATACATAGACATACCACCTCAGGGACTGGAGGCAGCATGCAGTCATCAAGACTAATAGCCATTGATAGCCTCCGGGAATTTGTCCAGTCCCCTTGTAAAGCTATCCAAAGTGGTGCTATCATTACATCCTGTGGTAGCAAATTCCATAGTTTAACCATGCATTATGTGAAGAAGTCCTTCCTTTTATCAGTCCTGATTCTCCCACCAATCAGCTTCATGGGAGGACCCCATTGGGTTCTAGTATTGCCAGTTGGTTACCCATGAACACAGTTCGCGGAGAAAAATCAAATCTAACAGAAGGTTTAACTTAACTAACTGCATTTATTGAAACATTCGGAGTGCTACATCTTTTAGTTTTACAAAACTTCCTTAAATACAATGCCCTTGGTGTAGACTTCAGGGCAGCCACTGTAACATCCCTGTCATGGTCCATCAACAACTTGAATCTTGAGGTTTGCCAATGAGTGCGCACGACTCATGGCAATGTAGATCCCTGTGATTTGTTTACAGGCCGTATGCCATATCATTGTACTTTGGCCTACACCTGTGTATATAAAGATCTACAGAGACTTTTTTGTGTTCATATTTCATTTTGCTCCAATTTGCAATTACTTGTGTTTGTTTAATTGTACTTAACATTTCTATATTAAAAATAAAACTGTATAGTACATTGTTATAAAAGATAGCCTAATTCTTTTTTTAAAAAAAGGTTACAGACATGAATAAACTGCTGGCTTTGAATTATAGTGAAAACCGTTGTTATTCATGGACTCTGCATGTCAAAACCTTTCCAAGGAAGTGGTTCATGAGAATCAGTCAACAGGAAGGCAGTCAAAAAGGGATGACCAACCAATTCCTGACTTTGAATTTTATATATATATATATGTGTGTGTGTGTGTGTGTGTGTGTGTATACACACACACACACACACACAGAGTATATTATGACAGAGGAAGAATTTCAGATCATGTGTGCCCTCAAATATGCACATATGTGTGCACAGATAAGTACACACACTCTGCTCCCTGCTCTTTCTCAAACACACTCATCCTTGCGCACCCATACACCCACACTGCTATACATCATCAGTGTGGTTTTTAGAATAGCTTAATGCCACTATTGCCACCTGGTGACACCATTAAGGGCTCCAAATGCAAATAAAATATAAACAGTGCTGGGGGACACACACACCCCAAATAGCCTCCATCAGCTTAAATGCATATCATCATCATCATCGCCATCCTCATAACGATTATTATTTTATTACCTTATGTACCACCATCCATCCAGTTTGGATTGCAAGGCAGTTTACAACGTAAAGAGCTGTTTACCAAAGCCCAAGCCTAGAAGCAAGAAACTTTTTATTTACCAAGTGCTTTTAACTCATTTTCCTGCCAACCTAGTAGGGATGTACAAAAGTCACTTACCTTTTCGAAGGGTGACATTCGTGGTGCAGGGGAGGCGCTCCGTCCCTCCCCCCAAAATTCTTCCCGGCCGGCTCCGCTCCACGGCAACTCCACAGAGCTGCCGGCCAGGGCCGCCTGCAGCCCAACATCCGGCTGCTGGGCAGCCTGCACAGGGACGCAAACGGCGGCCGCCATAGCCGCTGCCATTTGCGACCCTGTATTTTGCTGTGATAGGCTATGTAAATATTTACGTAGCCTATCACAGCAAAAAAAAAGGGAACGCAAATGGCGGCCGTCGTAGCCGCCGCCATTTGCGTTCCCTTTTTTTTTTTTTGCTGTGATAGGCTACGTAAATATTTACGTAGCCTATCACAGCCTCCGCAGGGATGCAAATGGCTATGTAAGTATTTATGTAGCCTATCATGGCTATAATGAAGAAGCGAATGGCGGCCACAGACGTGGCCACCATTCGCAAAGCAGCGCGAACGGCAGCAGGTAAGTGCTCCGTTTCACACATGTTTCATGGGGTGGGGTGGTGGGGGGCTTCGTTCTGCCATGGATTTCGGGAGGCCGAATGCACTGGCATTCGGCCTCACCGAAATCCGTGGAGGAATTCTCTGACACCCTTACAACCTAGCAGTTTGAAAGCAAGAAATTGCAAGTAGATAAATAGGTACTGCTTCGGCGGGAAAGGTAACAGCGTTCCGTGCACCTCGGTGTTCAGTCATGCCGGCCACATGACCACGGAAGCGTCTTTGGGCATCGCTGGCTCTTCGGCTTAGAAATGGAGATGAGCACCACACCC
Source organism: Heloderma suspectum (assembly GCF_057233095.1). Classification (NCBI taxonomy): domain Eukaryota; kingdom Metazoa; phylum Chordata; class Lepidosauria; order Squamata; family Helodermatidae; genus Heloderma; species Heloderma suspectum. The sequence continues at coordinate 3,766,042 of NC_139462.1, forward strand.
TAGAGTCAGACACGACTGGCTGGGGACACCTTTACCTTTACCTTTTTTAACTCACTTCTCTTTTAAATGTTGGTTCTTGCTTGAACAGTTGCTGTTTTGTGTGTGCGTGCGTGCGTGAATTGCAAATTTTATGTTTTTATTGTTTTATTCTATCATCTTTCCAGTCAAATTGGAAGGTGGGATGTCACATATGTATTTAAGTGGTATTTATTAAACTGCAGACTGGGGGCTATTGAAAAATTAACAAAACGCAGAGGACAGTGGCAAGAGGTACTTTTTGAAAAGTGGGAGAGAAATTGAGAAGAAATACTGCGTTCAGAGTTCTCCCAAGGCTCCAGGGTACATAACTGTCATTTAAAATAATCATTAATAAAAATATTATGTATATGGCCAGTTGACTAATACGTATTGTTGATGATGCTGAGTGAGGACATATGGAGGCCTGAGGTGAGAAGATTTCAATACGACATCCAAACTCTATTTCTCCTCCCCGCTGCCCAATTCTTTATCACTGGATGTTGCTTCTGTGGCACAGAGTGCCTTTTACTAGCTAAACCTAGCGTGCTGGTTTTGATTCTACCTAGATAGCCTGGCCTCAGTGATCCATGCTTTCAGAACCTCCAGGTTAGATTACTGTAATGTGTTATATATGGGTCTGCCTTTGAAAACTGCTTGCAAACTGCAGTTAGTGCTGAATGTGGCTGAGAGATTATCAACTGATTCTGGGCATTATGATCATATCATCCCTGTGCTATGCCAACTGCAATGTTTCCCAGTCAATTTCTTCTAGCTCCAGTTCAAAGCGCTGGTTTTGAAGTTCAAAGCCCTTTACAACTTAGCACCCAGGAAGTTGGAGGACAGACTGGCTCCATATGCACTTACCTGTGTATTAAGATCTTCCATGGAGGGCCTTCTGCAGGTGGTTGGACATAGGTGAGGCAGGAGGCTACCTCCGAGAGCAAGGAGCCGCAGTGATGGTGTCTCAGCCCCAAGCATCAGCAAACAAGTGAGTTAAGCAACTGTGCAAGGGAAAGGTAAGTGAAATTACTTAATTATCTATTAAAGTACCTCAGGTAACAAATTTAAAATTAATAAATAGCAGCTGGAGCCAAAACAAAGGCACAGTGAAATCCCAGAGATTAACCCCTTACAAACTTACAAGACAGAGCTAAATATCAGGGGGGGATTCAGCAAGAGCTTACAGGCCTGCATTAACAAGGACCACTGAGTGGTTGAAAAGAACCTCACCTGCATATTTTAAACTCACCCCAAGCTTAGAAAGGGGGAACAAGAGTCTGCTTTAAAGCAGGAAAAAGCACAGGCTAGCTTCAGATTGGCCTCAGCTTAGGCTCAGGTTTTAGGCCTTAAAGAGCAGTTCACCAAATAAAGCAAGTTTAAGGGTTCAGCATATCATTTAAGTTTTTAAAAGCACACAGAAAAAGAATCCAGACCTTGCAAGCCACAGCCTTCCCAAATCACCTACTGTTTGTCCGCTGTCCCCTCCAACAACCCATTGAATACAGGATCTCCCCTCAATAGGTCTCCCTTTCACTATTGTTAACAGTCCTCCTTCCTAAATAGGAATCACCATTCCCTGGGGGGCAAACTGACCTACATTCCCAGCCACTGAAAGCCAGTGCTGATCAGGAGTTTTCAAACAGCCTCCCTTGCTTTTCAAATGAGGCCCTCCAATCATATTCACCACAGCAGCAGTTGGGCCTATCTATATAAAGAAACACACTTGTGAGGGAACTAGCTCTCCAAGCACGAGGAGGCCCAGTGACAAAGCATCAGCAAACAAGTGAGTTAAGTAACCGTGTGAGTTTAGCAACAGGGCGAGGACGCCAGGGCGAGGACGCCAGGGCGGGGAACTCTTCCCTCCCAACTCCGTAGTTACAGTAAGTAACTGTAAATAACTATAAATAATTTCCCCAACTTCTCGTAGTAAACAACTAAGTTTTCCAGGGAAAACACACCCAAATTAAAAACCAGTTATGAAGGTAGAAAGCCAGCAAGGGGGCAGGGGCTATCCAGTGTATTGCACTGAGTGCCACTTGTACGACTGTCTACCTGCTGGATGGAAGTCATGGGTGTGTGCTCGGTAGGGATGGCAGAGAATTCTGCCACGGATTCCAGTGAGGCCAGCCTCCTGCCCCCCCCCCAGAATCCCCCGGGATGGAACTTACCTGGGGCGGATGCAGTGGATGCGGCAGATGTGGCGGCGGCAGCGGCGGCTGGTCTCCTGGCCAGCCGTGGCCAGGCTGCTGTGGCCGCCATTGCCGTCCTTTGAGCTGTGATAGGCTACGTAAGAATTTACGTAGCCTATCACGGCTAACCCCTAAAACAAAAACAAAACAAAAACCACCGTACGCAAATGGCGGCAGCTATGGTGGCCACCATTTGTGTTCTCTATTTTTCGCCGTTTTATCCTACGTAAATATTTACGTAGGCTTTTACGGCGAAAAAAAAAGAAACGCAAATAGCGCCCACTACGCTATTTGCAGATCCCTTTTTTTCGCCGCAATTGCCTATGTAAATATTTATGTAGGATAAAATGGCGAAAAATAGGGAACGCAAATGGCAGCCGCTGTAGCCGCCGCCATTTGTGTACACTGGTTTTTGGCAGCGGGGGTTAGCCGTGATAGGCTACGTAAATTCTTACATAGCCTATCATGGCTGCCTGTCTGGATGCAAATAGCGGCTGCTACAGCGGCCACCATTTGCATCCACAGCAGTGAGCAGCCCGTCCGCGGCTGGAAATCCGGCTGTGGACAGCCCTGGCTGTGGAGCAGAGCCAGCCGTCGAGGATCCCGGGGGGAGGACCGGATCACCTCCCCCCCCATCAAGGATTCCGGCGGGAGGGACAGAGCGCCTCCCCACCCACCGCAAAAGATTCCGCGAAAAGGTAAGTGAGTTTCGTACATCCCTAGTGCTCAGTGGAATAAGCTCCTGGGTCTCAGGGAACAAGTTCATTCCCTTGAGGCCAAGGTTGCTGACCTGGAGAGGCAGAGAGGTTAGTGGATGAGACCTTCAGGGACCTACTAGCTGTGTGTCCCACTCCCAGGGTGACAGCTCCTCTGCTATCAGGGAGAATGTGGGTCTCAGGGAATGAAGGCATCATTCTGAGGAAGAGGGAAATGATCCCTTAGAAGGGACTCATACCTCGGAAGTGAACAAATATCCTCTCGCACCAAGGATGTACCTCCAGGGGGAGAGGGGCTTGTGGTAGTGGGAGATACAATCATTAGACACATGGACAGCTGGGTTTGTGATGGCCATGTAGACCACATGGTGAATTGCCTGCCTGGTGCGAAGGTTACGGATATCACGTGCCATCTAGATAGCCTAGTAAATAGTGCTGAGGTGTAGCCAGTGGTCATGGTCCATGTTGGTACCAACAATGTGGGGAAATGTAATCGTGAGGTCCTGGAAGCCAAATTTAGGTTGCTAGGTAGGATGTTGGAATCCAGGACCACCGAGGTGGCTTTCTCTGCAATGCTCTCTGTTCCACGTGCAGGGCCAGCTACAGCTAGATGGGTGAAGCTGAGGAGTCTCGATGCGTGGATGAGGCAGTGGTGCAGGGAGGAGGGGTTCAGATTTGTTAGGCTTTGGGGAATGTTTTGGGACAAGCCAGGCCTGTGCAAGAGGGATGGGCTCCACTTGAACCAAATGGAACCAGACTGCTGGCGCTAAACATAAAAAGGTGGCAGAGCAGCTTTAAACTAAACCCTGGGGGAAAGCCGACAGGAGCTGGGAAGCATCCGGTTCGGGTTAAATCATCCCAAAGGGATGAAGATGAAAATGCTTTTGATTGCCCAAATGTAGAAGGGGAGGAATAGGCCAGGAGTACATGGCAGAACATAATAGCCAATCAAAGGGGCCAATGTCCCATAGCCAAAGATGCACAGGCCAGAGGCATCTGGGAATGGACGCTGTGTATAGGTGTTTCTATGCAAATGCTAGAAGCCTCAGAGCCAAAATGGGAGAATTGAAGTGCTTGATTTTAATTTAAAGCAAAACCTGGATATAGTGGGCATGACAGAAACCTGGTGGGGTGGAGAGAACCAGTGGGATACGGTCATCTCTGGATATAAACTCTATAGGAAGGACAGGGAAGGGCTCACGGGGGGAGGTGTCGCCCTGTACGTCAAAGAGTGTTGAGCGGACTAGAACACCTAAAAGGGGAAGCCTCTTCATCAGAAGCGCGGTGGGGGATGATACCAGGCTCCAAAATGAATTTAGTGCTAAGAACATGCTATCGTCCCTGAGACCAGAATACTCAGAGTGACCTTGAGATGAAAACAAAATCAGGGAGCCCCCAAACAAGGAAATGTTGTAATATTGGGTGACTTCAATTACCTCCACAATGATTGGATAAATGCATGTTCCAGCTGCAACAAAGAGGTTAAATTTCTTGATGCCCTAAATGATTGCGCCATAGAACCATGGTTGGTCATGGAACCAACCAGAGGGGAGGCAACCTTGGATGTAATCCTAAGTGGTGTCGCCCAGGACCTAGTACAAGATGTAAATGTTGTTGAACCAATTGGAAACAATGACCACAGTGCTATCGGATTTAATATATATTTAAGTGGAAAATTGCGCAGGAAGTCCAACACAGTCACATTTGACTTCAAAAGAGGAAACTTCTCTAAAATGAGGGAACTGGTGAAACGGAAGTTAAAAGGAGGAGTCAAGAGGAATAAATCCCTTCAGAATGCTTGGAGATCACTCAAAACCACAATAATAGAAGCCCAGCTAAAATGCATACCACAGGTTAGGAAAGGTAGCACCAAGTCCAAGAGGTTGCCAGCATGGTTAACGAGCAGTGTTAACGGAGCTATTAGAGAAAAGAGCTTCCTTCAGAAAATGGAAGTCTTGCCCAACCGAGGAAAACAGAAGGTAGCACAAGCTTGCACAAAGACGATGCAAGCAGACAACAAGGATGCAAAAAGCATTTTGAAGAGCATATCGCTAAGACCATCAAGGCCGACAATAAAGAATTCTTTAAATATATCAGAAGCAGGAAACCACCTAGGGAGGCAGTTGGACCATTGGATGACAATGCAGTTAAAGGAGAACTGAAGGAGGACAAGGAGATTGCAGAGAAGCTGAATGAATTCTTTTCATCCGTCTTCACTGCAGAAGATATAGGACAGATACCTGTACCTGAACAGATGTTTTCAGGAAGGGAGTCTGAGGAACTGAGGCAAATTGTGGCAACAAAAGATGAAGTTCTCAACCTTATTGATAAATTGAAAGCAGATAAATCCTTGGGCCCAGATGATATCCATCCTAGAGTTCTCAAAGAACTCAAATATGAAGTTGCTGATCTTCTAACCAAAATATGCAACATGTCCCTAAGACCAGCCTCTATACCAGAGGACTGGAAGATGGCCAATGTAACACCAATTTTCAAAAAGGGATCTAGGGGGGGTCTGGGAAATTACAGGCTGGTTAGCTTAACATCTGTTCTAGGTAAATTGTTGAAGGCATTATTAAAGATAAAATTAGTAAGTATATAGAAGGACAAGCCCTGCTGGAAAAGAATCAACACGGCTTCCTCAAAGGTAAGTCCTGTCTCACTAACCTTTTAGAGTTCTTTGAGAGTGTCAATAAATATGTGGACAGGGGTGATCTGCTAGACATTGTTTACTTGGACTTGCAAAAGACTTTTGACAAAGTCCCTCATAGGGATGCACAAAAGTCACTTACCTGGTCTCGCAGCTTGCTTCGCGGTGGGGGGGAGGCGCTTCGCTGCTCCTCCCTAAGTTCAGGCCAGGGGGGGAGGCTTCCCTCCTCGCCCGGCCAAAATTCAGGCCGGGGGGGAGGCTTCCTGCCTCGCCCGGCCGAAATTCAGGCCAGGGAGAAGCGCCCCGTCTCCCCGGCTGCGAACTTCAAAAGAAAAAAAAACGCCCCTGTGATAGGCTACGTAATGATTAACGTAGCCTATCACAGCTAGATTTGCAAAGTCAGCCGTGATAGGCTACGTTAATCGTCACGTAGCCTATCACGGGTGACTTTGAAAAAAAAAAAGCGCGTACGCAAATGGTGGCCCCCATAGGGAGCCGCCATTCACGTTCCTTATTTGGTCCCTGTAGTCTACGTAAATCTTTACGTAGACTACGGCGAAAATAAGGGCAACGCTATTTGCGTTGTCCTTATTTTCGCCGTAGTCTACATAAATCGTTACGTAGACTACAGGGACCAAATAAGGAACGCGAATGGTGGCTCCCTATGGGGGCCACCATTTGCGTACGCGCTTTTTTTTTTTTTTAAGTCACCTGTGATAGGCTACATGATGATTAACGTAGTCTATCACGGCTGACTTTGCAAATCTAGCTGTGATAGGCTACGTTAATCATTACGTAGCCTATCACAGGGGCGGGGTTTTTTTTTTACTTTTCTTGTAATGGCGGCAGCGGCAGCCAGTCGAAAGACCGGCTGCCGCCCCCGCCCCTGATGAAGACCTGCCGAACGGCCGCCGGGACCCGCCGCCGGGAGGGACATTCGTGAAAGGGGGGGCGGAGAATTTCTCCCTGAACAACCTTCGGAGGACCGAATGCGTTGGCACTCGGCCCCCCGAAGTTTCGAGGAGAAATTCTCCCTCATCCCTAGTCCCTCACCAAAGAGTCCTGAGCAAACTCAGCAGTCATGGAATAAGAAGACAGGTCCTCTTATGGATCAGTAACTGGTTAAAGAACAGAAAGCAGAGAGGAGGAATAAAGGGTAAATTCTCCCAACGCAGGGAAGTAAATAGTGGGGTTCCACAGGGACCTGTATTAGGGCTAATGCTTTTCAACCTGTTCATAAATGATCTGGAATTAGGAGTGAGCAGTGAAATGGCCAAGTTTGCGGATAACACCAAATTATTTAAGGTGGTTAAAACATAAAGGGATTGTGAAGAGCTCCAAAAGGATCTCTCCAAACTGGGAGAGTGGGCATCTAAATGGCAAATGCAGTTCAATGTAAGCAAGTGTAAAGTGATGCATGTTGAGGCAAAAAATCCCAACTTCACGTATAGCCTGATGGGATCTGAGCTAGCAGTGACTGACCAGGAAAGAGATCTTGGGGTTGTGGTGGACAGCTCAATGAAAATGTTAACCCAGTGTGCAGCCACTGTAAAAAAGGCAAACTCCATTTTAGGCATAATTAGGAAGGGAATTGAGAATAAAACTGCCAATATCATACTGCCCCTCTACAATTCTATGGTGCGGCCACACTTGGAATACGGTGTCCCGTTCTGGTTACCACACCTAAAAAAAGATATTGTAGAGCTGGGAAAAGTGCAGAAATGGCAACTAAAATGATCAGGCGGCTGGAGTATCTCCCCTATGACAGAAGGTGACAACAGCTGGAATTGTTTAGCTTGGAAAAAAGGAGGGTAAGGGGAGACATGATAGAGGTGTACAGAATTTTGCACGGTGTGGAGAATGTGGACAGGGAGACATTTTTCTCTCATAATACTAGAACCTGGGGTCATCCCATGAAGCTGATTGGTGGGAGACCCAGGGCAGATAAAAGGAAGGACTTCTTCACACAGTGCATAGTAAACTGTAGGATTCGCTACCACAGGAAGTAGTGATGGCCACCAGTTTGGATGGCTTTAAAAGGGAGTTGGACAAATTCCTGGAGAAGAAGGCTATCAGCGGCTACTAGTCCTGATGGCTATGTGCTACCTCCAGTACCAGAGGCAGAGAGCCTATGTACACCAGTTGCTGGGGAAGATGGGTGGAAGGGTGCTGTTGTGCTCATGCCCTGCTTGTGGGTCCCTGGTTGACAGCTGGTTGGCCACTGTGTGAACAGAATGCTGGACTAGATGGACACTTGGATTTCTGCATTGAGCAGCGGGTTGGACTCAAGGGGTCTTATAGGCCCCTCCCAACCCTACTGTTGTATAATTCTATGATTGTATGATCCAGTGTGGCTCTTCTTATGTTCTAATGTTAAGACAGAGGGTGGCTTTCTTAGTGGTGGCTACCCAATTATGAAATACCCCAGAAAGATTTGCCTGGTACCCACTTTATTTTCCATGTGGTGCCAAGCAAAACCCTTTTTTATTATTTTCATGAGCTTTTTGCATAACAATTTAATCCTGCTGAGTGTTTAATGCTGCTTTTGTGATTTCGCAGCTTTTAAAGCTTACTATGTTTTTTGTATTAACATTTAGTTGTTTTAATTTTTCTGTAAACAACTCTGGGAATAAGACCAAAGGGTAGTATAAAATACTTTAAATAAATAAATAAATAAATTCAAAAAATTACACATTATAAAAAACAAAACCTCATTAAATAAAACTAAATCTTAAATTAATCTTGGCCTTGAAATGCCATCCCAAAGAAACAAGGTTTTGCACAGGGAAACTTTCCTCGTGGTCTGGGTTCTTGGGTTTTATTTTGTTTTGGCCTTCCCATGAGGCACCCAGCTTGGCTCACTTGCTTGAGTTGTCTGGACCTCTTTGCAATGCAGCTGGTTTCTGCGTGTGGCCTGCTGGTGCTATGGATTGTGCATGGGCCCTCGCTTTGGTCTCTCTCAGCCCCTCCATCTACTGCAGCCTTCCCCAAGTTGGTGCCCTGCAGATGCGTTGGACTACAACACCCAGCATTCCCCAGCCAGCCTGTTTGGGGAAGGATTTCACAGTGAGTGCATCAGGACTGTTTTAAATGCCGCTCATGCATCTCCTGCCAACACCACTTTGAAACTGGATATTTGTGCAGTGTTGGGTGTGCATCCCATCTTCCATGACCAGTGCCTGTTTCAAGAAACAAGGCTGCAGCCGTGACTGGGGCAACACTCCTCTCTCCCCGCTAATTTATTGCTATGGGTTGCTCCCAGAATTCCTAGGCGAGAGGGGTGAAGATGATTTATTTCACAGCAACCTTGGCAGGCTTCCGCTGGGAGCTTTTATCATAATTACAGGTGTAAAACGTCAGGGTCCATAATTTTTCAAAGAAATAGTGGGGATTACATTTCTCTTCCTGACCACGCCAAGCAACTGGTGTGCAAACCTAACAGCTTTTAAACAGACATTTGACTGACAGAGGAGAAGGGTTCATGTTACTCTTGCAATGTACCACAGCTGGCAGAAAGCAAACCTCCCCCTAAATATGTGTGCATCTTTCCAGCTGTTCCCTCCCTGCCAGAGAAAGTCCCTATTTCCTGGTCCATGTCCCAGGTAAATCACTGTCACTAATTTGTCCCTTTTTGCCTTTCGGAGATGTCATATTAAAAAGTTGCTAGCATGAGCTGCTAGAGTTGTTGCTCCTCAGAGTTTTGCTCCCTCTCCAGGATGTCTTGAAGTTAACTTTCTGATGAGGGTGGGAAGGGTGAGGTGGATGGAGCCATCCTGTCCCAAGTGTGCATCAACTGAACCCAGAATGGAAGACTATGGAAAGTATAAGCCAGAAAATGCCCACAGCCTGAAGTGGCAATAAGCTTCTATCTGTCTATTTATGGTCTAGAGCACCACATAAGAAGCAGCCTTATACCGAGTCTACACAATGAGTGGCAGCAGTTCTCTACAATCTCAAAGGGGGTCTTTCCCAGACTTCCCTGGAGATGATAGGGATTCAACCTGGGACCTTCCTCGTGCAAAGGATGTGCTCTACCACTGAGCTACTTCTGAAACCACCAGAGAAATCAGAGAGTGAAGGGCTTCTGTCCCAATAGCTTGAATATCTTGGGATATCTATTCCACTCGCATCATGGGCTGGGCAGACTAAGAAGAGATCAGTTCTTTTCCCCAAAAGGATAAATAAACTCTTAGGGTTCTTGGAAGCATGCTACACAGAAGCTTGGAAGAATAAAAGCGTGTTAGGAAACAGCAAAGGATCGGAAAGTTCTCCACATGCTGCCTTAGCTGCAGAAGTGCAAGAAAAGAATGGCCACCATTTTGAACCAAATTAAACCTCCCCTTGCTCCTCACTATATTCCAGGAGATACTTCTGTTGCTTAAGCCTATTGGAAGTAGAGGAATCCAAATGGAACCATGAGCCCTGCTGAGACAGTCAGAGAGCCTCTCTCGTGCTGACGCGCAAGATGATATTTCGTCGGCCTCTTCTCCCGCTCCGCCTTGTGACCACAAGGAGCACAGGGTTATCCCAACATCCTATAATACACTCTGGGGTGTCTTATTACTTGAAATATGCAGCACAAATATAACTCGGGTAGCTTATCTTGGCCCAGCTGCTTTCTATAAAATGTATCTCAGGGCAGGCCTCAGGGGCTCCCTCCTGGTTCAAGGAGAATCTATTGCTTTCTCTGTTGCCTCTCTCACTCCCAGAGCTATTCCAACCAGCATTTTCCCTCTCTCTGCTCCTCTTTGTCTACTCTGGGGCTACCAGGAGTCAAGTTGCAGTTTATGTGGCCCATTGGGGCCTGAACAGCACCTCTTCTTGGTGATTGTGTGGTGGGCACTGTGGCTACTTAGTGGTGATAAGGATGGACGAAAGTCCCTTACCTGGTCCCGCAGCTTGCTTCGCAGTGGGGGAGAGGCGCTCCGTTTCTCCCCCTGAAGTTCTTGGCAGTGGGGGAGGCACCCCGCCCCTCCCGGCTGAAATTCAGGCTGGGGGGGAGGCGCCCCATCCCTCGCCGCCGAAATTCAGGCCGGGGGGGAGCACCCCATCTCCCTGGCCGCGAAATAAAAAAGTAAATTAAAAAAAAAAAAACCAACGTAATAGGCTACGTAACGATTTACGTAGCCTATCACGGCTAGATTTTCAAAGTCAGCCATGATAGGCTACGTAAATCTTTACGTAGCCTATCACGGCTGACTTTGGGGGGGGGAAGCGCGTATGCAAATGGCGGCGCCCATGGGCGCCGCCATTTGCGTTCCTTATTTGGGCATTGGTAGTCTACGTAAAGATTTACGTAGACTAATGCGAAAATATAGGCAATGCAAAAAGTGTTGCCCTTATTTTCGCCGTAGTCTACATAAATCTTTACGTAGACTACCCGTGCCCAAATAAGGAACGCAAATGGCGGCGCCCATGGGTGCCGCCATTTGCGTATGCACTTTTTTTTTTTTTTCAAAGTCAGCCGTGATAGGCTACATAAAGATTTACGTAGCCTATCACGGCTGACTTTGAAAATCTAGCCGTGATAGGCTACGTAAATCGTTACGTAGCCTATCACGTTTGGGTTTTTTTTTACTTTACGGGGAAATGGTGGCGGCGGCCACCGCCAAACCGCCGCCGAACCGCCACCGGGACCCGCCGCCGAGAGGGACATTCCACAGAGGTAAGTCCCATCCCGGGGGGGGGCGGGGGGTGTCGGAGAATTTCCCCACCAATTTCGGGGGGCTGAATGCGTTGGCATTCGGCCTTCCGGAGATTCGTGGAGAAATTCTCCGCCATCCCTATGAAAGAAAGGAAAGAAACTTTGTGTCAGGTAACCAGACCCACAGGTGGACAAGCAGTAGTCAGGCGTAGGGATGTACGAAAGTCACTTACCTGTACCGAAATTTGATTTGCGGTGGGGGGGAGGCGCTCCATCCCTCCCCCTGCAATTCTGGCTGGGGGGGAGGCGCCCCGTCCCTCCCCCCCAAAATTCTGGCCAGGGGGGAGGCGCCCTGTCTCTCCCGCCGCGAATCCTGGCTGGTAGACGCTACGCTATTTGCGTTCCCCTTATTTCCGCCGTAGTCTACGTAAATGTTTACGTAGACTAGACGTGCCAAAATAAGGAACGCAAATGGCAGCGCCCATGAGCGCCGCCGTTTGCGTACGCACAGGTTTGGTTTGGTTTTTTTACTCAGCCGTGATAGGCTACATAAACATTTACGTAGCCTATAACGGTATTTTAAAAAAATCTAGCCGTGATAGGCTACATAAATCTTTACGTAGCCTATCCTGTTTTTTTGGTTTTGGGGTTTTTTTTACTGGAAATGGCAGCGGCGGCAGCCAGTCAGAAGACCGGCCGCTGCAGCCGCCGCCGCCGAACTGCCGCCGGAGCTGCCGCCGCCGCCAGGGAGATTTGCCCAAGATAAGTCCCGTCCCGGGGGTGGGCAGGGGGGCAGACCATTTCGCCACCGATTTCGGGGGGCCGAATGCACTGGCATTCGGCCTCCCCGAGATTCGTGCGAAATTCTCTGACATCCCTAGTCACGCGGAAATCAATCCGCAAGCCAGCCCAAAAGCAGGCAGGAAGGCTCCAGACCAGTGGCCTCAGAATGGGAGGCTGCTGGCTTCCCTCAGCACCAAAGTCTCCACTAAGTGAAGTCGTCAGTCAGTGGCATGGGATTGGCTCCCTGCTGGCACCTGATTGTCCAGGCCAGGAGGATTCTGGGCTGCGGAGCAAGTGAGTGGCCCAGGTGGAATGACCTGCAATTCCCTCCTCCATCCTGCAGAAATCAGGGGACCAGCCCAGCACTCAGCCCTGCGAGAAAGAGAGTTAACGTGAGTCAACAGCCACTGGCAAGTTCAAAGGCTCTTAACATTCATCACTCTCTTGCCAGGATTAGTGATGATGTAAACCGTAGCAGTGCTGTTAATGACATGCAGTGATGTATGAATGACTGAAAAAGTCTCAGAGGACATGTGGCTAAAACACCCTGGGATTCCTTGTTTGGGTCGTTGCTGATTGTTATCTCAGGTAAACTTACCTCAGAGGAGAACAAATGTAAGACAACAGCCTCTGAAAGCTGATTCTGGAAAACAGATCTGGGCTCTTACTTAAAATGTTAACAGCACCCTGCCTTTGTTCCTTGCTTGCTTGAAGACACATCATTCCTTCCCTTGTCCAGCCATTTGACGATGATGTGCACCTGGCCCCCTTTCTGGTTCTGGATTTTTTTTATTTTTTAAAGAAATCTTTTTGACCTCCCCATCCACTTCAAAAGTGGAAGGCCTTCCACACAGGCGAGCTTTACAAGCGTCTTAACAACCCTTGTGATTATTCCTGAAAGGAAAGAAGCTGTTTTCTTGCTCCTAATCAACATGAATCTGGCGAGAGACCGAGGCGAGCATCTGGAGTTTTCCACATGTCAGCTAATGGCCATATCCTATTTTACAATTGGAGGGTATTCCCAGTGCAGGCTCCCTGGGCCTGGGCCTTCTCTTTGTTACTGTTCCAGCCCTCAGGTCTGGGCATTCTCCGCTTATTTTTAACGGCCACTCAGGGAGTTCAGCATGTCAACTTCTGTTCATGTAACCATTTCGCTTTGCAGTCCGTGTACGGTGCAGAAGGGGGACGAGGGCAAGCTCCCAAATGGCTCAACTTTGGGGTGAGCTCATTTCAATCCCAGAATAAACCTCCATTTATCTTAGAACCACAAATGCAAAGGAACGAAAGATGCTCGGCAAAATGTTTTCTCCACATGCCTTCATTGATCTTTCCAGGTGAGCTCTCCTCCAAACCACTGGAGAGGTGCCGCTGCCACCAGACTGGCTGCCAGGAGACACAGGCACGCACCATGGCTGAAGCCACGGCCCCACCACTGCAAGCACCTCCTCCCTCGCAGCCCCGTGTACGGCCCTCTTCTGTGGCCTTCCTGCAGTGCCCCTCCAGGGCTGTGATCAGACTCGTTCAAAGTCTGATCACAGGGCGAGGTGACTGAGACCATAGACAGAGGGGTGCACAACCTTTTGTGTGTCTGCAGAGGTGGCAGAGGCAGCATGTGTGCATGCCGCAACTCACTCACTCACACTGGGCTTTTCTTGCATACGCTGTAACATTAGAAAACCTTCCACTGAAGCCAGGGGTGGGCAACTTGTGCCACATTTCTTTGGGGGTAATCTGTCAGGGGGACTGAGGTCCCTGTATGCCCCCTCTCACCCACACAAATGACCCCAATTCACATCCACATCCACTCACTTCTCCCTGTGCCCCCCACACACACAGCCTCTCACAGCTTGAACCTTCCCCCTTCCTTTGCCACCACCAAAACTACACCAAAAAAAAAAATGAAAGGAAAAATGCCGGCACCCATGTGGGATGTCTCTGTCTCGGAACTAAACTTTCCGTATAAGGGAGGGGAGGTGTGAGGGAGGCTGTAGCTCAGTGGTGCAGCACGGGAGGTTTCACCTGCAGAAAGTCCCAGGTTCAGTTCCTTCCTGTCATCTGATGGTGCTGTCATCTCCAGTTGAAAGGACATCTGGTAGACATCTCCCTCTCCCTCTCCGTCTGTGCCCTTGGAGGGCTGCCACCCATCAGAATACATAGTACCAAGACAGATGGTGCTTTTAGGGGCAAAATATTTCCCTCCTGCCCCCTCATAATGAGGATGTTGACCTTTTCCACATGTGTTCGCTGCTGTTGTTTCTCTGTCTACTTTATCACCACATTTTCAAGCAGGGTCTTCTAAGTCACCCTTGGAGATCACAGGAGACATCATTTTTTAAAGGAAGCTCTTTTCATTGCTTTAAAAAAAAAAAATGACATGTTCTCAAACATGTTTGTTGGTTACATTTCTTTTCTAGTACTACCTGGTGTGAACTTTGAGGGGAGGAGGTATATGGCAGCTGATGGAAATTGGAGTCCAACAACATCTGGAAGTTCAAAAGTTGCCCACTCCAACCTGTTCTATGGGTTGTGGTCCTACTTAAAATAGTCATTGAAATGAATAGGATTTTGGTTTGATGAACATCGGCCACAACCCATTGGATACAATCCCCTGGGTTCTTCTTCCCTGGATGCACTACAGATGCAGAAGACTCCATGCCTTCCTAGTAGGGTACAGTCTCTACAAACACAGGAGGAAACAGTTTCTCTCCCAGAGTTCATAGGGAAGGTGCTGTCTCACTCGTATACCATATGGCATAAGGAGAAAAGCTGTCGTTGTTGAGTGTGGCTTCAGTTGTTCTTATCACAGGATGCAGCTTTGCTGGAGTCCTCTAAGAGAAGTTTGCTTCTCAGGACCGACTGGAGGGTGTGTGTGTGGGGGGGGGGGGGCGTGTAGGGAAGAGATTGTAAGTAAAGGAAACAAAAGGAGAATAACACTCCATATAAAGATCCTGGGATTCTGAATCTCTCCCGTGTCTGAGCCTGAGGAAATAATGGCAAAACTCTTCCTCCATCCCATGAAATCTTCATGTTGATTTAATGAAAAACCAACCAACCTGCAGTTGGTCAATGGAGAGCCCTCTTCTTCATACTTTAGGAGGCTTCTGGGAGTTTCCATAAACATCACTTGAATTTTACTGAATGAAACTTGCACTTTGGCCTCAAGGTGAGAAGGCCACAGGCTAGAAGAGGTACATGTGGCAGGGACAAACGTGAGCACAGAAAGAACCCATACAAGGAATGCAAGCATGTGCTAAAACCAATCACCAAACCATCTTGTGCAATTCCCCTTGGAGAGAAAGCCTCTGCTCACATCCCTTCCTTGAGGGAAGTTGAGGAGGGCTGAGCTGATGTTTTGGATAGGTTCCAGTTTCAACTCAATCAACAGCATCCCAAGGGAAGAGGCCTTCCTTGCAGGACTATCTTGCTAAACCATTTGTGCAATGACACGGTCGTTGCTTGGGAGCTGTCTTCCCTTTATGTGCTGCTGCTTGCAATCATGGAAGCCTACTAAATCACAATGAAAATACATGAGCAGTATGACATTATTTATGTAGCTCTTAGCCATATCAGCCATCCGTGTCAGAAACCCCAAAAGACAGGTAGGCAGAGGACGAGAGGAGGGGAGGCCATCCCACTGGTGGGTCACGGGCACTGTGTGGAGAATCACAGAATCATAGAATAGTAGGGTTGGAAGGGGCCTACAAGGCCATCGAGTCCAACCCCATGCTCAATGCAGGAATCCAAGTCAGAGCATCCCTGACAAATGGCTGTCCAGCCTCGTCTTGAAGGCCTCCAGTGTGGGAGAGCCCACCACCTCCCCAGGTAATTGGTTCCATTGTCGTATTGCTCTTACAGTCAGGAAGTTTTTCAGCCGGAATCTGGCTGCCTGTCACTTGAGCCCATGATTCCGTGTCCTGCACTCTGGCATGATCGAGAAGAGATCCTGGCCTTCTTCTCTGTGACAACCTTTCAAGTACTTGAAGAGCGCTATCATATCTCCCCTCAGTCTTCTCTTCTCAAGGCTAAACATGCCCAGTTCTTTCAGTCTCTCTTTACAGGGCTTTGTTTCCAGTCCCCTGATCATCTTTGTTGCCCTCCTCGGAGCCCTCTCCAGTTTGTCTGCATCCTTCTTAAATTGTGGTGGCCAGAACTGGACACAGTACTCCAGATGAGGCCTAACCAGTGCTGAGTAGAGGGGAACTAGTACTTCCCGGGATTTGGAAGCTATGCTTCTATTAATGCAGCCCAAAAGAGCATTGGCCTTTTTTGCAGCCACATCACATTGTTGGCTCATATTCAGCTTGTGATCGACAGCAATTCCAAGATCCTTCTCACTTGTAGTGTGGTTGAGCCACGTATCCCCCATCTTGTAACTGTGCCTTTGGTTTCTTTTTCCTAGGTGCAGAACTTGGCATGTATCCCTATTAAATGTCGTTCTGCTGTTTTCTGCCCAGAGCTCCAGTCTATCCAGATCACATTGAATTTTGTTTCTGTCTTCCAAAGTATTAGCTATCCCTCCCAATTTTGTGTCATCTGGAAATTTGATCAGCATTCCCTGCACCTCCTCCTCCAAGTCATTAATACAAATGTTGAAGAGCACTGGGCCTAGGACTGAGCCCTGCGGTACCCCGCTCGTTACCTCTCCCCAGTTTGAGAAGGTCCCATTGATAAGCACTCGTTGAGTCCGATTCTGTAGCCAACTGTGGATCCACTGGATCGTTGTTTCATCTAGCCCACTTTGAGATAGTTTGCTCATCAGGATATCATGGGGCACTTTGTTGAAAGCTTTGCTGAAGTCGAGGTATATGATGTCTACAGCATTCCCACGGTCCACAAGGGAGGTGACTTGATCAAAAAATGAGATCAGATTTGTCTGGCAGGACTTGTTTTTGACAAATCCATGTTGGCTTCGAGTAATCACTGCATTGTTTTCAAGGTGCTTCCAGATGGATTGGTTTATCATCTGCTCCAGAATTTTCCCAGGGATTGATGTCAGACTGACTGGTCTGTAGTTCCCAGCTTCCTCCTTTTTACCCTTTTTGAAGATAGGGACAACGTTAGTCCTCCTCCAGTCATCTGGCACTTCCCCCGTCCTCCATGATTTCTCAAAGAGAATAGACAGCAGTTCTGAGAGTTCTTCTGCCAGTTCCTTTATGACTCTAGGATGCAGTTCATCTGGCCCTGGAGATTTGAACTCATTCAAAGTAATTAGGTGTTCCTTGACCATATGCCTATCGATCTCAAGCTGCAATCCTGCCCCTTCCGCCTGTACTTCGCCTTTGCCAGGGGGGTCATAGACCCTCTTTTGGGAGAAGACTGAGCCAAAGTAGGAATTGAGCACCTCTGCCTTTTCTTTGTCATCTGTTATCGTTTTGCCATCCTTATTTAATAGCTGAACCACCATTTCTTTCCTCTGCCTTTTACTATGCACGTAGCTGAAGAAAGCCTTTTTGTTGTTTTTAGCATCCCTTGCTAACCTCAGCTCATTCTCAGCTTTAGCCTTCCTGATGCCATCCCTGCAATTCTGTGCTATCTGCCTGTACTCTTCCTTTGTTACTTGGTCTTCTTTCCACTTCCCATATGTGTCCTTTTTTGTTTTCAGGTCATCCCTAAGCGTTTTGTGAAGCCACATTGGCTTCTTCTGTTGTCTTCCACCTTTTCTTCTTGTTGGAATTGTTTGTGATTGTGCCTTGAGAATTTCCTTTTTTAAAAGCTCCCACCCATCTTGGACTCCTTTTCTCGTTAGCGTCGCTTGCCATGGGACCTTACTGATCATTGCTCTGAGTTTATTAAAATCAGCTTTCCTAAAATCCAGGGTACGCGTTTGGCTACACTCGGCTTTTGCTTCCCTTAGAACCAAGAACTCAAGTACAACATGGTCCCTTTCCCCCGAGTTCCTGTAACTGCTACTTTATCCACTAAGTCATCTCTGTTGGTTAGGATCAAGTCAAGGATAGCCGATCCTCTAGTTCCTTCCTCTACTTTCTCTCTGGGGAAATTATCTGCCACACAAGTCAGGAATTTCCTGGAGGGGCCATGTTTTGCAGAATTTGTCTCCCAACAAATATCAGGGAAATTGAAGTCCCCCATTACTACTACATCATGCTTCCTTAAAACATTGGCTATTTGCTTTTCAAAAGTTTCATCCTTGTCTTCTCCTTGATTGGGTGGCTGGTAGTAGACTCCGACCACCAGGTTCCTTTTATTCTTTGCTCCATTTATTTCAACCCAGATGCTCTCGATGGGGCTACCAAGCTCCTCTTCCTGTATTTCTGTGCAGAGATATGTATTTTTCACATACAGTGCAACCCCGCCTCCCTTTCTGTTCCTCCTGTTCTTTTTGAACAAGTTATATCCTTCAATTGCTGTATTCCAGTCATGGGAGTCATCCCACCAAGTCTCAGTTATACCTATCAGGTCATAATTTCCCTCTTGTATTAAGAGTTCAAGTTCGTTCTGTTTGTTTCCCATACTCTGAGCATTAGTATATAGACATCGAAGACCATGTGCTTCATAGTCTGGCTTTCTTCCTACATGTTTCAGAAGACTAGTATTGGGCGCTATAAGAGCTGTTCTCTCCGTCGCAGTGCATGCGCCTACGTCCATTGTTACCCCCAACATTACATCTCCCTTCCCCATAGGATTCAGTTTAAAGCCCTCCTGATGAAGTTCTTCATGCTGT
Organism: Heloderma suspectum; assembly: GCF_057233095.1. NCBI lineage: Eukaryota > Metazoa > Chordata > Lepidosauria > Squamata > Helodermatidae > Heloderma > Heloderma suspectum. The sequence continues at coordinate 3,784,724 of NC_139462.1, forward strand.
GGCCAAACACATTCTTCCCATCCTTTGTGAGGTGCAAAGACTCCATCCAGGACCAGTCCCTGCAGTCTCAAGCTAGGGCTGGGAAAGATCCCTGCCATATACCCTGGAGAACTGCTGCCAGTCAGTGTGGACGATATGGAGATACCTGGACTGAAGGTCTGACTCAGGATAAAGCAGCTTCCTTTTGGGAAAGTGGGTTGCTGAAGGCAAATTCATGGTGGACGTGAATTTCAAACAAGTGATTTTCCTGTTCACAGTGCAGTCTGTTAGCTAAGATGCTACAGTGGCATCAATTGAACAATAAATAATAAAAAGAACAAAATCATCTCCAAAAAATTCCCCAGCTCTGGAACACCCCATGTCTTGGAGAGACTCCCTCCTCATGTGAGGACAGCTTGAGGTAGCCAGGTAATCATGTGACCTTGCAATCATCACACCGAAGGACATTCTCGTCTGAGCAGCCTAAAAATTCATCAAAGAGCCCATCAGTGCAGCAGGACCCAAAATTGTGCATTTTGATTATTGATTTATTTTTACCTAAAGCCTGTTCCATCCCCCAAGGTTTGGCTTGGCTTGGCTTGGCTTGGCTTGGCGAACAATGATTTTAAAACACCCACACATAAACAACTGAATTGGATTATTCTTTTAATGTCCGTGTGGTATTATGGTTTTGACAATAATTAGCTGCTTTGAGGACCATTGGTCAAAGGCGTATGATAAATACAGAAAAGTAATAGAAATGGGAGGGGACATAGTTCAGTGGCAGAGCATTTGTTTTGCATGCAGAAGGTCTCATCTTCATTCTAACACTGGCATCTTCATTTGAAAAGTGAAAGACCCTTCAGTACCCTAGACCCTGGAAAGCCCCTCAGACTTGGCAATACTGGGCTAGACAGAGAAATAGTCTGATCAGGGCTCTGTTAACTACGAACCCCCCAAATTAATACCTCCTCCAAACATACAGTATGCCAAAGGTTTTGCCTGCTTTGTGCCACAAATTGTGAGTTTTGTGCCACCACCCACAAGTGCGTACTGATGCATCAAATGTGGGTTTGTAGTTAACACACACACACAAACAAACATTGTCATATCAGCTCCAAAACTGTGCCAGTTTTGTGCTGCTTCGTGTCACAAATCCTGAGGTTTGTGCTGCTGCCACCAAAAGCATGAAAATGACATACACTTGGGCCTGGTGAATGCTAAAAACTCCACATTCTCATGTCACCTCCAAACATGTGCCTAAATTTTGTGCTAGTTTTGGCCACAAATCCTGGGTTTGTGCCACCACCCACAACTGTGAACTGATATATCAAAGGGGGCGGGGTTGCAGTTAACTCAGGCAAAGCCTCAACATTCTCATATCGCCTCCAAACTTGTGTCAATATTTTGTGCTATATATATTTTTTGCCACAAATCCCAAGATTTGTGCCACCACGAAAAGCATGAAAATGACATACCCTTAGATGGGGCTTGGCAAATGCTCAAACATCCACATTCTTATATCACCTCCAAACTTGTGCCAAAGTTTTGTGCTAATTTTGTGCTGTTCTATGCCACAAATCCCGAATTTTGTGCCACCACTCACAATTGTGTACTGATACATCAAATTTGGGTTTGCTGTTAACACAGATGAAAAACCCACATTCTTGTATCATTGGAGGATATGACAATGTTAGTTTTTGTTTGTGTTAACTACGAACCTGCATTTGATGTATCAGTACACGCTTGTGGGCAGTGGCACAACATTCAGGATTTGTGGCACAAAATAGGCAAAAACTTTGGCATATGTGTGGAGGAGGTACTAGTTTGGGGGGCTTCATAGTTAACAGAGCCCTGATCTGACATAAGGCAGGTTCCTGTGCTCCTAATCATAACAATCACTGTCATAATAATAACTCTGTAACCTATAGATTTGTACATCAGAATGCAAATCAGAGCCAATAACCAGGATGTCCATCCAGGGGGACTGGGAGCTGGTAGTTGGAGCTTGGGTTTTGGTGGTCTTCAAGAGACACATAATTCCTGGGCTTGGAATCAGCCACTGAAAAATCCCTCCTAATGAAATGCCTCTCCTAAGGAAGAAAGAGCTTTACACTGAAATATGCTGGGGGCTGGGGGAATTATTATTTCTTTTGCATTTTGCCCCCACCCCCTTTCCCTTTGGCCCTGCTCACCACTGGAAATGGCCCCTGAGAACTTCTCTGAAATTGAATTTGGTCCTTGGGTGAAAGAGGTTCAACAACCCTGAGCTATGCTACATGATTGGGGCCATACATGGTCCAAAAGGAATATACAAAAACAAAAAGCATCCCTCCATGACCTGTGCTAGCAGCTTCTGTGTATTCTTGTATGATACTGTGTCCAGTTCTGGACCCCACACTTTAAGACAGGTTCAGATAGAATGGAACACATTCAGAGAAGGGCAACAAAGATGATCAGGGGGCTAGAAACTTAAGTTGTATAAGGAAAGATTGAAGGAACTCAGCACGTTTAGCCTTGAGAATGGAAGGCCGAGGGGGGATATGATAGCACTTTTCAAGCACCTAAAGGGCTGTCACACAGAAGAGGACTGCAGCCTGTTCTCTGTCATCCAAGACTGTATGACACAAAATAAAGGGCTTAAGTTACAGGAAGGCAGATTTTGGTTGAACATCAGGAAAAACTTCCTAGTGGGCAGAGCAGTCAGACAATCGAACCAACTGCCTAGCGAGGTGGAGGGCTCTCAGTTGCTGGAAGTCTTTAAGCAGAGACTGGGCAGCCACCTGTCAGGGATGCTTGAAACTGGATTCCTGTACTGAGCAGGGCGTTGGATGTGATGGCCTAAAGGGCCCCTTCCAACTCTAGGATTCTATGATTCTAATGGGGGGTGGGTGTCCAATTGTTTTATGGTGTTCAAACCTTCCCAACTCCTGCTTTGTAGGGCTGTATTGTTGTTCTTGCTGTTTTAATTAGGGTTTCACTAAGAGAGTATTGGGATTAGTTAGACTACAATTAAGGTGAATTGGGGGAATAAAGCACTGCATGGCCAAAGTATTGGGACATAAATGACCCCAAGATGGGGAAAAAAAACACCTCTGATTGAACAGCACAATAGCTACTGACACACTGATCTGGGCCAGATCGACTCCTCATGTCCTAGCAATACAATCCCATCCTGGTGACGCCCTATCCCTGTTGCACATTTACACACAATGGCATCTGTTGTGGTATTTTAGGCAATACGGAATAAAAAGTGGGAAATGGTGCTAGAAAAGGGGCATACAGAATGTGTAATGTGCCCCAACAGTTATCAGTGCACTTCAATACTGAGAAAAAGCAGTAGAGCAGATCTAGGCCTGGTATTCAGTGTCTTTGAATTGAAAGAAAAAGTGACTGACTAGGGCATAAGGCATCTGTCAGATTCTATTGCAAGATTCCATTTACAGACGCTGCTATACTATAGTCAATGATCCTTAATACAATTTCTTCCTTTTGACATTAAATGAAAATCCATCTCAAATACATTTCGGTGGGGGGGGTTTCAACTATCACTTCTTTGGGCCCTCTTTGACCCCAGGATCAGATTAATTACATTTTTTTTACAAGTGCGGGACAACTTTAAAAACGGAAAAACAGCCAGTGTTTACCAATGCACTCCAGAGACTTCCTGCTCTGTTAGGTTGTTGCAATGTTCCATATGCTACACTATGCCCTTGCCTTAACCCATGGTGTGTGATTGTCTTCTTAATGGGTGGGTGGGGCATGGAGCGGAAGCATTTTTCAGGAGGCAAGGTTAATTAATTTCAATTTGCTTCAGATGTTTTGTAGCCTACCATTCTCTTTATTTACCCTTTTGCATGTCCTGGGAGGGATACATTCAAAACAAATTGGAGCTCTCACAGTTGCTGGCAAATCAATGAACTGTTCTCTCTCTCTCTCTCTCTCTCCTTGGTGCTAAAGATGAAAGTTTTAAAATGCAATAATGTTTTGTCTAAATTCTTGTGGAAATAGCTTATGACCTTTCATAAAGCGATGTGGTTTCGGCTTTCCAGTAAGAGAGCTCCCAGCTAATGATTTAGCTCTATTTTCTAATAAATATTTGGCAAGAGACAAGCACTCTTATAGCCTTTGGTCATTAGGGACCTATTATTTATGAGTCAGGAGTGAATCATTACACTTGGCAAACAGCTCTGGCTTTGTGGCCAATGTATTTTTCCACTCGGTAGCAGCAAATGCTTGTAAATTCTTCCTCAATATTACCATTAAACTATCTCAAAACAAACTCTTTCCCACTTTGCCATAAATTCTCTCCATTTTCTTGAGCATTGGTGGTCTTGCCAACACAGGGAAGCCAGGATATAGGTATCATCGCTGTATTTTCTTCTTTCTGCATTTGCTTTTGGCCAATTATCCTCCTATTTAATAAGGTAAATGGGTTTTGTTTTGCTCCCCCTTTATACAGAAAGAAATATTTCTTCCCCTACATCCTTGCAAACTATGGACTTCAGAGGGAAAGTGGAAGTTAAATAGATCTATGAGGTCACGCAATGGTGTAGGAAGTAAGGCTGAATGGTGTAGGAAGTAAAGCTGCCAAAGGTAGCGGAAGGTCACGCTGTGGCAACAGGGCAAGATGAAAAAATAGCAGGCATGAATCACTCAAATAGTAAGTTGATTTCCAAAAATTCTCAAATGTGTGGCAAGGGGAAAGGAATCCATTCTGCTTCGGAAACTGTTGGCTGTCTGACCTTCCTTTGGAGTCTTAGTATTTTGTCTTCCTGGAGAGTACTGCTTATGGAATATCAGTCATACCATCTCTGTGATGTATTTAGTTATCTGTCTATTCATTTATTTGGGCAGGGGGAACACACACATGCGTGTTCAAGTTGCCTAAGCCAATGTGCTTTAAAATCAACACAACACATAATAAAATCTAGCAAATAAGTACAGAGTGTTGAACAAAGCATCCACAGCCCAAAAGTCTGCTTCAAAGAGGCAAGTCTTCAGCTGTCTCTTAAAAGCAGGCAGAAATGGGCTCAAGTGGGAGTTCTAGGTGTTCGGCACCAAAACCCCTGCAGCTCTCATTCTGAAATGTGGCAGGCCCAACCCCCTCAGAAGGGGCAACAATCCCTGCGATTGCGATCCAATTCTGCCACAAAATGAAAAAATTATTGGCAGTTACTTAAAAAAATAAATCAAAACATAGAGGTGCTTAGCACAAAGACCCTGCACCTATCTTTTCTGACATTTGGCAGGCATAACCTCCTCTTAGGGGGCTACTATGCCTGCAGTTATCATGCAATTCTGACCAAGAGGAAAAAGGAGCAGTCAATAGGAAGCAGGAAGCCTTATATCTGAACTTCACCTTGGGTTCAGCACCGAGTCAAAGCAGACAGACTCCAAATCAGGTTGAGCCGAATCAGGTTGTTTTCCAAAGTGCCGAATCAGGATCCAAGCTGAAGCTGGGGGATGGTGTACACCTCTAATAAGAACATAAGAGAAGCCCTGCTGTATCAAACCAAGGGCTCGTCTAGTCCAGCATTCTGTTCCCACAGTGCAGGGGTAAGGAACCTTCCAGCCCAAGGCACAAATTCAATTTTGGAGAAGCTCTTGGAGGCCACATTCCACTGGTGGGCAGGTAAAAACTAAAGGGGCGGGGCCAAAGGCAAAATGGGTGGGGCCAAAAATGCAACACATTCCAGCCTATTGTAGCTGAAAGCTCTTCCTGCCAGGAGCTGAGCCTTGGGAGGGGCACCTTGACCTTCCAGAATGGAGAAAGAAGTGCACAAAAGCTGGGCAATCACCAGATGATGGGTGATTGGGGGAAAGGGGTGGACCTCCTGGGGAGCCCCCAGGGGCTGGATTGGGACCCCACGAGAGCTGAATTTGGCCCCAGGGCTTGAGGGGTCCCACCCCTGCCATAATGGGAAACCAGATGGGTCCAACAAACACATCTGTAGGGCACCAGGTTGGGTAGGAAGCTATTAAAAACCTGAGCAAACCTGGGCACATAACATGATGTGAACCCCAAGTGACCCTTAGCGGAGGTCTGAAATGTTGCAATAACCTTTTCATTCCTGATGTTTTCACTGTGTTTCTAAAGTTTCCCAGGCAGTCTGGGTTAGAAGGAGATGCCCCAAGAGACCCTGATAGTTTGGGGCAACTAGGAGCAGTACCCAGAATTAGACCCCATGGTGATCATGCCCCACTGATCTCAAAAGAGCTCCTTCCCCTGCATTTGGACAAGAGCCCAGTACATCCCCTCTTGAAGCACAGTGCAAGACTTCTTGACAGACTGCTGGAAAGATTCCTCCTCCTTAAAGAGTCTGTTCAAGAATAACAAGAGCTTAAAACATCCCTTCATCGATCATCAGCAATTAGGGATGGTAAAGATCCAAACTGACATTCCTCTGGAGAGAGAAGGCAGAGAGGGAAGTGAGGAGAGGATTTCCAAGGGTCCTCAGATGTGCAGGCCAGTTTCAGAGTCCTCCTCTTGCACCACGTGGTGCTGCTTCTTGCTCTCCTGAACTCGCAGAGCCTCTTCTTGGGGCATCTCCTTATGACCCAACCTGAACTGGAAACTTTAGCAACACTTCTGACTTTCTGGTGAGCAAGAGAAACTTTGGTGGGCTTTGCTTCTGCCAAGAACATGGTCTTCTCAGAGAGGTCCTCAGAGTCCAGGGCTTGCCGAGTTCCCTTCTACATTCCCTTCCCGTTTTAGCTTTTGGCTGTTTTGCATCTTAGCCCAGCATAGCCAAAAAACAGACCTTTGGAATGTTTAGCCTAGATATAGAGAGTGGAGGACAGAAAGTGTGGTAACACTTTCCAGTATTTCACAAGCAACTTGAAAATCCCTTGAACTGTGGCCTCAAGCAGGAGATGATGTGGTCTATTATTGTTATTGATTATTAAAAATATTTCTGGGCCGCCTTTCAGGGCAGAAACCCTCTACTTGTTGCTAGGGCTGTACCAATTCAGGCTGCAGTGGGCGGCTCCTGCATACCAGACAATTCCTCAGTAAGAATGGAAGAGACATTTCTTTCATTCACATTTTAATGTGAACTTATCTACTGTTGTACTTTTGAATATATACATGAACTGAAATTCATGTATACAAAATGACATGAACTTTTGTAATTTTTGAATTTTGCAATGGAGTTCTCCAATCAAAAAAGCATACAAAAATGAATATATTATGGAAACCTGTGCACAAAAATGCATATATTCATGAAAATAACATTAAAAAATGCATTATGTTAGGAAAGATTGCTTTCAGAAATGTATATATTACGCAAAATTACATACAAAAGTGTGTGTATTAGGAATAATGTGTACAAAAATGTGGATATTCATGTGATTTTGTTTTTTAAAACCCTCAAACTGGGGGGAATCACAGTTAACACACAGAAGTGCGGGCGTAATGGTGGATCATTAAGCCATGTGATTTCTCACCTGCAGTCTGAAATGGCAGCACACCAACCACAGGTTGACCTCCTCACCTCCGGTTCATGACAACTAATGGAAGACAGACACTTAACGATAAGTTGTATATTTTTTCTCAAGATAAGCAGTTTTGTGTTTGAGTTCTTTGAGATCCCTTGGAGGAACCCCATCCAGACCTGCTGACTTTAATTTTTAAATTTTTGATAAACCCTCCTAGAACTTCATCTTGTGTCACCTCTATTTGACTCCACTTTTTAGATTTTTTCCCTGAAAAAAATCAGTTCAGGCATAAGTAACTATCTCTCCTAGATGTTTCACAGTGAGGGCAGATGCAGAGAATTCATTCAGCTTCTCTGCAATCTCCTTATCCCTACTGTCTAACAGTCAAACTGCCTCACTGGCCAGTTCTGATGCATTTAAAGAAATGGGGTAGTATGGGGCCCAATGTTTTTATCAATAAGCTCCTGAAATTTCTCTCTCTCTCTCTCTCTCTCTCTCTCTCTCATTTTATCATCAGCTTACATTTACTTTGCTAGAGTTTCTGCTGTGCTCCTTTTTGTTCTCCCCATTTGGGCAAGATTTCCAGTTTTGTTAGGCCTATCACTCATGCATTCCTGGTAAAATTAACATCTCACCAGCTCATTGGCTCTGTTTCATTTCTGCATAAAGGGCACAATCCTCTTGCACTCCAACTAACGCAGGAAAAGATGCTCACTTCCCTTCCTAATTTGGAAAGTATTTAGCTTGGTGGCCACAATAGTGGGCAGACCAATGACTGAATGATTTAAACATGTTTTTTTTTCTGATATTATCAGCCCAAACACACTCTTGAAGTAGCAAACACCATACAACAGTAAAAACACAGTAATATTCCCAACTTCAGCTAAGCCAATAAAACTGTTAGTCATTGCATAAAATCATCACGGCCCCCTGTATCTTCCCCATCTCTCTCTCTCCCTGTGGATGAAAAACTCAGCTTGGGAAGACTGATTTAGAGCTGAAAAACAACCAGAGGGGAAAAGGTTAAGGGACTTTTCTTCACCTGTTCTTCCTTTCCCCAACTCATAGCTTGTCCAGGCTGGGGGGTTAAATGCAAGAAAACCCCCACAGAAATCCATGCAATGTGCAGTTTGAGCCTATGTCTCCTCTCTCTCTCTCTTTCTCTCTCTCTCTCTCTCACACACACACACACACACCTATAATGAGGATATTAATAAAGTACCCTGCAAAACAGATCCCCTGGGTGGGTCATCCCCTTGTTTATGTTGATGCTATAAGGTAGGAGAGCTGTGAAACTGTGGCAGAATTCAGGAGCAATTACTTGGCAGCTTGGAGTTACGCCCTCCTGCTCCCAACACACACTACGATTAGCCAATCTACATCTACTCTGTGCTTAGAAAAATGTCTTATTCTTATTATTATTGTGATCCAAATCCTGTGCAAGGAAAAATGAGTATGCAATAGGGCTACGCACCACTTCGGTGCAAAGCCCAAATAATAAATTGAAGCAGGCTGCTTCAGAAGTGCCTCAGCATGATACGAGGTGGATCAGAACAGCACCGAGGTGCACCCAAAGCTCATATATGAGGCGCCTCAGCCACCTCAGTGATTCAGAGCTCTTATGATGTGTTCTGAGCAGCCCAGACAGCCTGGTGCCAAATATATTAACTTGAGAGAGATCTGGGAGGGGGAGAAGAGGAGGAGGGAGGGAGCTTTGGTGAATGGCAGCTCTAGTTGCAAAATTAGAGATGAACATCCCAGCAAACTCCTGTCAAGGGGGTGGGGGGAAGACTGAATAAAACTGGAGAAAAACAGCTGTGTTTCAGAGACAGATCATTCTGGTGGTGTTACTTAGAGATGTGAGTACCCACCCCCGTCTGGGTTTTCTGGACACCCACCCAGCCCCTGCCCCCATTCACCAGTCCCCGGACTGCACTTGACCCCCTCCCCCACTCAGTGAGCAGCCCACAACTTACCCGGGCCCCTCCACCCAGCATCCTCCTTCTCTGTAATTGACATGTTTTTAACAAACACGGTGATCGGAAGTCTATGTGCACATAGACTTATATGTAAAAAGTGCTGTGAAGGCAGGAGGAGGAGGCGTGACATACACCCCAGCTGCTAGCTTCCCCTACTCGTGAGCATGAGATGGCTAGCAGTCCTTGACGGCCAACCAGGCAGCAGGAGGAGGAGGCATGGGGCTGAGAGGACCCCACATTTCATACACTTCTGAGGAAACAGTGAAAAGTTATAGCTCTTTGCTTTGAGAATTTTCCTTGAAAAAAAAATCAAATTTCACCTGCTCTAGCACAAAAAGTACTGGGCTGAACTGTCTGAATTTGGCAGGTGGGATCCCCTCCATGGGGTCAGAGAGGCCCCCAAATTTCATGTATTTATAATGAAAACTGAAAAAGTTATATAATGTTGACTTGCACTGTGTTTTCCAATGCAAGTGAACTCCCAAACTGAGTGATTCAAACATCCAAATCTCACTTTGCAGATGGGATCCGAATTGGTCCAAGTCAAAGCAGGGCCAATTCAGAGGTTCCAAAGTGGCATCTGAAGTGAAGCAGGGAGGGAGGTCTGTGCACAGCCCTAGTATGCAACATTTGGCAGCATTTATTTCGGTCAGAGATATGTGCAGGGTATGGAAGTCCCACTTCCTGATCACAGGGTATTTCTGAGGTTTCTCCAGACATGTTCCATACAGCTTTCTTTGCAGCCATATGGACTAGAACCTTCAGAAATCCCTTATGTTAAGGAAGCAGAACTCTGGCTGTGGCATCATTCTCTGCCCTTTTCTCCATATGCACAGCCCAAATAATAAGGGGCCACCTCACTCTCTCCTGTTCCATGAATGTATCTAATCCCCTCATCATGCAATCCTATGCATGTCTACTTAAAAATAAGCCCATAAGAAGGGCTGTGTTGGATCAGACCAAGGCCCAATGTACATGGGAATGGTGTGAGAAGCGTTTTCGGTTATATCTGGATTTTCATGAACTTGCAAGCCCTGCTCCCTGCACCCTTGGTCTTTGTAACAGTGGAGAATGAGTTACTAACCAGTGCAAGTCAATTATGAGTATCGCGCTAATGCGTTATTGCACTATTATGTGATTACAGGTCTGTGAAGCAGCAATACTGTGAAATCCCAAATCAGCAGGAGTCCCTTTTTTTCCAGAAATTTCCCTACATTCCTGAATTTGTGATCCTACCCGGAATAAGTGTGTAACCAACACCTCTTCCCTTCAGCCTCTTTTCTCCAGAGAAATGGCAGGAAAACCTCTTAAGCCCCTAAAAATAAAGTAAACAACTGTGAAATGGCAGCCAGATAAAAATAGTGAGCTCTAAACCACCCCTGAAACACTGCAACAGCACTACTGCAAAATAATGTAAAGTAAAAAATAAACAGCAGAGAAATGCCCTATATCCAAAGCACACAACTGTAGTGAGAGAGTGAAACCGCGAAATAGCACTTCTGCAAAATAGTGCTAACTGGTAGGAAACTGTGTCCAAAAAGCCTGCGACTGCCAACGGCAGGGAAAAAAGGAATGGTGGGGGGGAGGATGTCCCACCCCTTGAACAAGTCACAGCCAGGTCACAGACACACCTCTAGGCACACCCAGTATGCAGGATTTAATTCAGGGGAATGGAGCACACTGCAGCTGAACCGTGCGGGAGCCATGTTTAAGGAAAAAAGATGCAGTAAAACGACTCTGCAAAAATGAGCCATTTTCAGGGGAAAGCTTCAGGGTTGCTGTGGAGTGACAGCAATGTCATGTGTCATGAACAACCCTGATGTGCTCTTGCTCCGCACTAAATCACCCATGTAGATTGGGGCCAAGGGGCCATCTAGTCCAACATTCTGTTCATGCAGTGGCCAACCAGCTGCCCACAGGAAGCCCACAAGTAGGACATGAGTGCAACAGCACCTTCCTGCTCCCCTGCAACCGGTAGAACAAGGCTGCTCTGATATTGGAGGTACTCTACAGCCTTCCTGATTAGTAGCCCTTGAGTTCAATGGATCTTACTCCCAGGAAAATGTTATTGGATTGCAGCCTAAGCCAGCTTTACTCAACTTGGGGCCCTCCAAGGTTTTGGGCTGCAATGCCCAGCATGGCCCTGCTGGCTGGGAATGATGGGAATTGTAGCCCAACATATCTGGAAGGCAGCAGATTGAGGGAGGCTGGCTGAGGCCATCCCCACCACACCTTGCAGTAGCTGCTTCCATAGATTAATGACACACTGTGCTGGAGAGTCTCCAAGTTCAAATCTGCATGCAGAATTAGTCTGACTGGAAGTAAGTCAAGGAAGGTGAATGAGTCCAAGGCAGGTCTCTGGCTTCTGCACATCTTTTTCTTTTCCTTTTTCATTTGGCATTAGGTGCCAAGCACTGTCAGAGACAGGGTCCTGGGGTCCCATCATCTGCCCAAAGCTGGCTGTGACCATGACTTCCTTGATGAACTTTCAGGAGACACTGACAGAGGCCTGAGGTTACATAATGGGGTTTGCTTGCTTCCTAGCACCCCTGCCTCCATTCCCCCTCCTGACCTGCGCATGCCTCACAGACAAAGCTCTTCCTGCCAATGAACAGCCAGCAGCCCCGTATGAATAAGGAGGTAACATCCCCAAGTATCTTTAACATATGAGCCTTTTACTGCACACTGTCAGGACCTTCCACTCCAAAACATACATTTGCTCACTTAAGAAAACAGCCGAAATCTGGTTGGAGCTTGGGAACAATAAACTTACTGTTGCCCAGATCCATTTATATTGGCTCAGATGCATGCAGCACTGACATTATATATACTTTTTTTTTCATCTGCTTCTCTTCTAACATTCATATGTCTCCTAGTTGAGTTACCAGAACCTTTGTCATTAGAAGAGAACATACATTTGGTTAATGGCAACTCGATATTCTACAGACTTGCTAAATCTTCTAGTGTGTACTGGAAACACTTGACTTTAATATAGGCCGCTCTTCCCCTTCCCCATTGAAATCTGATTCCTGTTCATTGATGGTTGCTTACACTGCTATTAATAATCAAGTAGACACATTTAGTTGAGCATGCGAGAACAAAACAAAGCAGTTCATCTCAGCTCCTCTGCCAACTTTGCAAGACCTCAGCCCCTTTGAAAATTAACTATTTGTTTTGCTAAACCCAAGTTGGTAGATATAGCTCAGATCTAAGGAACTGCAAGTAGACCACCTTGCAACAACCTTAATCCCTTTCCACCAAGCTAAGAATGTGATACCCAAATCAGAATCTATGAAGATTAGAATAAATCGTAAATCTGCTCTTAAACCTTAAGATGGGCAATGGAAGCAAGCTAATGTTTCTGCTCTCATCATACATTGTAGGATATTTATTTATTTAGAAATGTGTACCTCTCCCTTGTAGTCCCCATGCATCACTCAACAATTTAAAACCACAATGCAGTGTAAAATCATACATTCAATAAATATACAGTACAACATACAGAGGCAATAAAAATAGAGGCAGAGACTAGACAATCTGAGTTCAAAGACTCCCTGCTTTTACTTCCATCAGGGGTCAAGGAGAGTCCTGCCTAACAAAAGGAGGAGTTGGAAATCCCCTTCTTTGGGATTTTCAGAAGTTGCAGGGTGTGCGCAATACTTCAGAATGATTACAAGGCATGTTTGAATCTTTGCACAGCCAGCCATGGGTTTGCTGGTGATAATAAGTACAACCTCCACCAAGAGAAATCCAACACAGGCTCTGTAGGACTGATGTCAGTGGGATGGATGGATCTGTGGAAGGCCCAGCAGATGCTATCTGGCTGCTTCTCCGTGAGTTCATTGTATACAGATGAAGAGGAGCCCTCCTGTAAATACATATTAATGGGTGTGATTTCAAACAAACAACCTCTTTGAACAACCTGTTTCCCGCCTCCCAGCTGAGCAGAGCAGAGCAGAGCAAGCTGCTCCAGCTGGTCCAGGGACTACAGAAGCAGGCAAGCTCCCAGAGAGCGAGCGAACAGAGCGAGCGAACAGGGGGAGCAAACAGGAGTTGGCCAGGGGAGTTGCAGTGGTTGAAGAGACAAAGGAGACAAAGGAGACAGAGGCTAAGAGGTAAGTGGGTTGCAGGAAGCCCAGGGCGCTGCCCTTTATCCTTCTGACTGGCTGTGAGCTCACCAGGAGCTTCTGAGAGCTCCAACTGAATTGGAGGGGTGTGGCCTGAGTACTCCCAGCAGCTGACTGGGCGGGAAGCTTCAGTCTGTTTCCCGCCTCCCAGCTGAGCAGAGCAGAGCAGAGCAAGCTGCTCCAGCTGGTCCAGGGACTACAGAAGCAGGCAAGCTCCCAGAGAGCGAGCGAACAGGGGGAGCAAACAGGAGTTGGCCAGGGGAGTTCGGCAGGGGAGGTCAAGGGGGAGGCCCCTAACATTTTTTTTTTAACTAACTTTTTCCCATTTATTTGTCTTGTAACACACACTTCCACACCAGTGGGACTCTGCTTTTAACCTCTACTGAGTAGAGGAGCAGGCACAGGCTAGTCTAGAACAATCACAAAGCTAGACACAAAAAGGGAAACGGGGCTATGGAAGGACAAGACTCCCCAGTGGTGGTGACCTGCAAGGTGTGTGCCATGTTTGTTTTCTTGCCTGAGAACAACATGGCCTACACCTGCAACAAGTGCAAGTTGATCACGCTGCTGGAGGAAAAAGTAAGTGGACTGGAGCGGCGACTGTCAACCCTCCGGGGAATAAGAGAACACGAAGAGTTCTTGGACAGAATGGGGGAACTACAGCAGCAAAGGGCAGACCAGAAGCTTGAAGAGCAACAGCAAGATGAGGCAGAAGTGGGAAATGCTGAGGAGAAGAAAAATGGAGTAGAGGATACTCCTTGGAAAACGGTGACAGTTAGGAGAAGAAGAACTAGACGCCACTCTGCACCAGTGGAAGCGGTGGAGCTGTGGAACCGATTCCAGGTTCTTGCAGATGAGACTGGAGGACAGCCTGCAGAGGAAGAATCACAGGGGAACCTGCATGAGAGTGAGCAAGAGGCTAAAGGTCAGTCAAACAGAGGCGATGAAACCCAGGCCTACAAGAAGAAGAAGAGAAGAGTGGTAGTAGTGGGAGACTCCTTGCTGCGTGGGATCGAGACCCAAGTATGTCGTGAAGACCCGTGGACTCGCCAGGTATGTTGTCTCCCAGGAGGACAGATTAGAGACGTGACTGAAAGGTTGCCTGCACTCATAAAGCCCACTGACAGGTATCCCTTTCTTCTCATCCATGTGGGAACAAATGATACCGCCAAGCGGAGCTACGAAGAGATCACGTCAGACTTTGAAGCTTTGGGAAGGAAACTCAAGAACTTTGGGGCCCAGATAGTTTTCTCATCCATCCTTCCAGTAGTTAGAAGAGGGATAGAAAGGGAACGAAAAATACTCCGGGTGAATGACTGGCTACAAAGGTGGTGCCGACGAGAGAGATTTGGATTCTGGGACCACGGGCTATACTTCCTGGAAGATGGGCTGTTGGCTAGGGATGGGTTGCACCTCACAAAGGCTGGGAAGAATGTGTTTGGCCACAGCATGAAGAACTTCATCAGGAGGGCTTTAAACTGAATCCTACGGGGAAGGGAGATGTAATGTTGGGGGTAACAATGGACGTAGGCGCATGCACTGCAATGGAGAGAACAGCGCTGATAGCGCCCAATAATAGTCTTCAGACACATGTAGGAAGAAAGCCAGACTATGAAGCACATGGTCTTCGATGTCTATATACTAATGCCCAGAGTATGGGAAACAAACAGAACGAACTTGAACTCTTAATACAGGAGGGAAATTATGACTTGATAGGTATAACTGAGACTTGGTGGGATGACTCTCATGACTGGAATACAGCAGTTGAAGGATATAACTTGTTCAAAAAGAACAGGAGGAACAGAAAGGGAGGCGGGGTTGCACTGTATGTGAAAAATACATATCTCTGCACAGAAATACAGGAGGAGGAGCTTGGTAGCCCCATCGAGAGCATCTGGGTTGAAATAAATGGAGCAAAGAATAAAAGGAACCTGGTGGTCGGAGTCTACTACCGGCCACCCAATCAAGGAGAAGCCAAGGATGAAACTTTTGAAAAGCAAATAGCCAATGTTTTAAGGAAGCATGATGTAGTAGTAATGGGGGACTTCAATTTCCCCGATATTTGTTGGGAGACAAATTCTGCAAAACATGGCCCCTCCAGGAAATTCCTGACTTGTGTGGCGGATAACTTCCTCCTACAGAAAGTAGAGGAAGGAACTAGAGGATCGGCTATCCTTGACTTGATCCTAACCAACAGAGATGA
Source organism: Heloderma suspectum (assembly GCF_057233095.1). NCBI lineage: Eukaryota > Metazoa > Chordata > Lepidosauria > Squamata > Helodermatidae > Heloderma > Heloderma suspectum. The sequence goes on from NC_139462.1 coordinate 3,800,452, forward strand.
CTTAGTGGATAAAGTAGCAGTTACAGGAACTCGGGGGAAAGGGACCATGTTGTACTTGAGTTCTTGGTTCTAAGGGAAGCAAAAGCCGAGTGTACTCAAACGCGTACCCTGGATTTTAGGAAAGCTGATTTTAATAAACTCAGAACAATGATCAGTAAGGTCCCATGGCAAACAATGCTAGCGAGAAAAAGAGTCCAAGATGGGTGGGAACTTTTAAAAAAGGAAATTCTCAAGGCACAATCACAAACAATTCCAACAAGAAGAAAAGGTGGAAGACAACAGAAGAAGCCAATGTGGCTTCACAAAAAGCTTAGGGATGACCTGAAAACAAAAAAGGACACATATAGGAAGTGGAAAGAAGGCCAAGTAACAAAGGAAGAGTACAGGCAGGTAGCACAGAATTGCAGGGATGGCGTCAGGAAGGCTAAAGCGGAGAACGAGGTGAGGTTAGCGAGGGATGCTAAAAACAACAAAAAGGCTTTCTTCAGCTACGTGCATAGTAAAAGGCAGAGGAAAGAAATGGTTGTTCAGCTATTAAATAAGGATGGCAAAATGATAACAGATGACAAAGAAAAGGCAGAGGTGCTCAATTCCTACTTTGGCTCAGTCTTCTCCCAAAAGAGGGTCTATGACCCCCCTGGCAAAGGCGAAGTACAGGCTGAAGGGGCAGGATTGCAGCTTGAGATCGACAGGCATATGGTCAAGGAACACCTCATTACTTTGAATGAGTTCAAATCTCCAGGGCCAGATGAACTGCATCCTAGAGTCATAAAGGAACTGGCAGAAGAACTCTCAGAACCGCTGTCTATTCTCTTTGAGAAATCATGGAGGACCGGGGAAGTGCCAGATGACTGGAGGAGGGCTAACGTTGTCCGTATCTTCAAAAAGGGTAAAAAGGAGGAACCTGGGAACTACAGACCAGTCAGTCTGACATCAATCCCTGGGAAAATTCTGGAGCAGATGATAAAGGAATCCATCTGGAAGCACCTTGACAACAATGCCGTGATTACTCGAAGCCAACATGGATTTGTCAAAAACAAGTCCTGCCAGACAAATCTGATCTCATTTTTTGATCAAGTCACCTCCCTTGTGGACCGTGGGAATGCTGTAGACATCATATACCTTGACTTCAGCAAAGCTTTCGACAAAGTGCCCCATGATCTCCTGATGAGCAAACTAGCTCAAAGTGGGCTAGATGAAACAACGATCTGGGGGATCCACAGTTGGCTACAGAATCGGACTCAAAGAGTGCTTATCGATGGGACCTTCTCAAACTGGGGAGAGGTAACGAGTGGGGTACCGCAGGGCTCAGTCCTGGGCCCAGTGCTCTTCCACATTTGTATTAACGACTTGCAGGAGGAGGTGCAGGGAATGCTGATCAGATTTGCAGATAACACAAAATTGGGCAGGATAGCGAATACTTTGGAAGACAGAAACAAAATTCAAAGTGATCTGGATAGACTGGAGCGCTGGGCAGAAAACAACAGAATGACATTTCATAGGGATAAATACCAAGTTCTGCACCTAGGAAAAAGAAACCAAAGGCACAGTTACAAGATGGGTGATACATGGCTCAACAACACTACAAGCGAGAATGATCTTGGAATTGTCGTCGATCACAAACTGAATATGAGCCAACAATGTGATGTGGCTGCAAAAAAGGCAAATGCTATTTTGGGCTGCATTAATAGAAGCATCGCTTCCAAATCCCGGGAAGTACTAGTTCCCCTCTACTCAGCACTGGTTAGGCCTCATCTGGAGTACTGTGTCCAGTTCTGGGCACCACACTTTAAGAAGGATGCAGACAAACTGGAGAGGGTTCAGAGGAGGGCAACAAAGATGATCAGGGGACTGGAAACAAAGCCCCATGAAGAGAGACTGAAAGAACTGGGCATGTTTAGCCTTGAGAAGAGAAGACTGAGGGGAGATATGATAGCACTCTTCAAGTACTTGAAAGGTTGTCACAGAGAAGAAGGCCAGGATCTCTTCTTGATCATCCCAGAGTGCAGGACACGGAAGAATGGGCTCAAGTTACAGGAAGCCAGATTCCGGCTGAACATCAGGAAAAACTTCCTGAGTGTCAGAGCAATACGGCAATGGAACCAATTACCTGGGGAGGTGGTGGGCTCTCCCACACTGGAGGCCTTTAAGACGAGGCTGGACAGCCATTTGTCAGGGATGCTCTGACTTGGATTCCTGCATTGAGCAGGGGGTTGGACTCGATGGCCTTGTAGGCCCCTTCCAACCCTACTATTCTATTCTATGATTCTTCACTATTATGCACTTTCACTATGGCCAAAAGTCGGGAATGTATCCATACTACAAACCTAAAGCAGTTTTACATTTACACCATTTTAACTAGCACACCTCCCCCCCAAAGAATCCTGGGAGCGGTAGTTTGGTGTGGTGCTAAGAATTCTGTTAGAGACTCCTTTTCCCCTCCTTCCCAAGAACTGCATTCCCCAGGTATCCTGGGGGAGAGGGAATGACTGGTAAGCCAGTTTAAGGCGGTAGTGTAGATACAGCCTCCCTCCTCCCACACATCCCAGCAGTTCCCTGTTCCTAGAAGGAGGCCCCCACATATCTACCACAACCTTCACACACCCCACCCCTGGAGTCATGCTGGTCTCCTGACTCTCCAAGCACCATTCCTCTGAGCACCACACAAACTTGGAACACGAACATCCTCCCTTCCCTTCCTGTTCCCACCACACGCACACGCGTGCGCACACACACACACAGCATTGTCAGTTCTGAAACATTGCAGGATTGATTGGACACATTTAATTCCCTTTGTTTAAGCTCCTTGCCTTTCTGGCTGCTTGATGTTTGTTTAACACAACATGCCTTTTCAGGTAAATCCTCCCAAGGTGGTGTACAACACAACCTATAACCAGGAAACATAATAAAACAACAATAAAAGGAATAATGAAACAATGATAAAAATAAAACAGTTAATGCCAGATAGCATCATATGTACCACAGCTCCAGTAGAGTCCTAACTCAATTATAGGCTAAGGTACACCAGTAAGTTTCAGAACCCTGAAGCATGAGCAGAACTGGGCCTCTTTGGACTATTTCTGGTGCTTCCTGAGGTGAAGTGGGCTTCCCTCCAGAACGACCAGAACCAAAGCTAGGCCAGAATGAGGCTTCGTTACTGATTCATGCTCAGAGATTCAGACATTCTGTCTCCTCTCTAAATAGCATCTTCTGGTTTTGTTTCTCTAAAATGCTGATGAGCAGGGGGAGAGAGGGAGTGGTTGAGTGACTGACAGACAGGGATGTATGAGAAATTTGTTTCAGTTCATTTTTGATCACAATTTGCCTAGTTCACACTTTCTGAACCAAACAGACTTGGAAGCAATCTGGCATTGAAGTCCTGCACATTTCTCAGCTTGAAATGTGATTTGTAGACCCCCAAAATGTGTTCAACAGCATGTGTACATTTGAAAAATGCGCACATGAAAAACGTGTACTTTTGATAAATGCACACAAATAGGCTTTTATCAATGGGAGAAGAAAGCATACATTTCAAAGTTGTGCACAGTTGATGCGTACATTTGGGGAAACACTCATGGATTTTCATGTGAAAAGAAAAAAAACAAAGCTCGCTAGGGATGACATGAGAGTCTGAGCTGGGGTGGAGTCCGATAGACTCCCCCTCACTCAGCCACCCAGACCCCACTCACCGGGCTGCAGGGGGCTTGCTTGCCTGCTCAGCAATTGGCGGGAAGCACCGTGAGGCCGTCAGTCGCCTTACCAAACTGCCATTGTGCGCAGAAATTGCAGCTCGGTTACTTCCGCAAATCTAATGTTGCATCTATGAGTGCCTTAAAGGGGTGACGGCTCAACATTACTGGCATAAAGGCCCTGTAACAGCTCCTGTGGTGCAGCTCACGCAGGTGGGCGGGCGGCAACAGCAGCTTTATCAATCGCCCAATGGGACCACATGGAGAGGGGTCTGTCCATACCTACAGCTCACAATCTGATATGGCCTCGAGTTGGAACGAGCTTTGAGATGGAATTTGGAGAACTTCAGTGAACTCACGTTTTGCTGATTTGCACATCCCTACTGACAGGTCCAGCTTCTAATCCAGGGGTTCAGAATCTCAGGCCCAGGGTCTAATCCAACCCTCCTGGCGTCCCCAGATGGCCACACACCCTTTTCCCCTGGTCACCTGTCATTTGGCGGTTTCCTGGCTTTTGTGCAGATTTCCCCATTCTAAAATTTTAAAAAGTCTCTCCCTGAGCCTAGTTATTGGTACTGAGAGCTTTAAACTACAATATGCTGGTCATTTTAAGCTACAATATGCTGGTCAAATGTTTTTCACGCCACCCCTTTTGCTTTCAGTCCATGCCTGCCACTGGAATGTGGGCCCCAACAGCTTCTCCAAATTGGAATTTGGGCCTTGGGCCAAAAGCGGTTCTGCTCCCCTATTCTAATTCTAGAACACATTTCCAACCTGTGCTTTGTAGGAGGGCAAGCGTGGGACCATGAGATGGCCATTCTTCTAATGACACTGTCAAGGTTCCCCTGTTGCCTACTGAAAGCTCCAATAGCCAAAATCAGCACTCAGACAAAAGGGCTGCTTTCCAAGGCTTTAATTCCATTTATCCTAATGAGGCATACAGATGCTAATTGCTTGAGACTCAGAGAAACTACAAAGGAACAGCCATCTAGGGGTTTCCAAGGGTTAGGACGTCAGTTGATCTCCGTTTGGGAAAACACGGCAATTCTCTGAATTTAAGGGGTGGGAGGGGAAGATCTCCCCTTCTCCCATGATGCTTCTAGATGCAGCTGTTGACGTCAAGCCAATCGGGCTGAGCACCAAAGCTCAGTCCCTGCGATCTCTCGCTTGTGTGCCTGCGTCTGCGCCTTACATCTAAAAGTTCAGGTTGTCCCTCCCTTTCCAAGCCTGGTTCACTGTTGCTCCCAGGGATGTGAGAAGGGGGGGCTCCCCCTCCAGCTGTGCCTCTGAAGTCTGAGAGAGTTCCTCCCTCACAAGTTGTCTCTCCTCCACAGAACCAGAGCTGCTTTGGGACTCTATGGGCTCAGATACAACCCTGACATCCACCAGGCTTCAATATGAAAAAAGCCTTAAACTGATTTTCAGTCATCAGCGTCCTAGCTTATGCACCCATCCCTCTGAAACCTTGCAGGTGTCAGGGTGGAAACTGAGCCCATACAGCCCCAAAGCAGTTCTGATTCTGAGGAAGAGCAACAGCCCATGGGAGAGGAGCTCGCTCATCTCTCACAAGCACAGTGGCAGGGAGAGATTCCCCCTGCCTGCATTCCTGAGAGAGATAGTGACCCTGGCAGTGAAAGAGTGGGGGATGGGGTGTTGGTGGACGCTCGGCACCGATGCAGGGAGAGGCACCAGATGGAGGGCGCCGAGAGGAGGAGCTTTGCCCACTTGGTGCTACAACAACGGTCACGTCCCGAGGACCCACGGGTAAGAGGGAGGACCTCTCCATAGCCCATAATTTCAGAGTTTTCTCACTCTTCTCCTTCAAACGGGGACCAATTGCCTTATGTGGAGCTTAGGCTACTCTGCTAACTACCCCAGTGCAGTTCCTTGCTTAGTCGCTGGTGATTAGCATCTGAAAGAGTCATTAAGTTGTACAGGAATAAAGCCTTGGAAAGAATCCCTTTCGTCTGTGTCGTGAGTTGGCTATTGCAGGGGACTTTAAGAGGAAGCTAGGGCGCTCCTGACAGCAGGTCTCTTTCCTAGGCCACCTCTGTGATGTGTGCTAATTTCATATGAATTACACAACAAACCAGGGGGGAGCAGAAGAGGAAGTTCATCACTTCCCCTCCCCCAAAGAAATTTGAAGATTCCCCTTGCACATGACCCACTGCACCTATCCTTCCTTGCAGATTTCTTACTGAGATCCACTTCTAGGCTGTGGACCACTCTCCATAAGTGTGTCCTCTCTGGGATACCCTCAAAATGTTAAGGCTCCTCTTCCATGAAACCCCCTGTGCCTACTCATTTGAAACTAGGTAGACTTGAACCCCATTAGTAGGGGCAACTATCCCTGCAAGTTTCAGCCACTTCTCCCAAGAAATAAAAGCATTATTGGCAGTCCCCTTTAGTGTGTGTGTGCATGAGACAGACAGACACAAAAACCCCCACACCTATTGGCAGAAGCGATCCCCTCCTAAAGGGCGACTGTGCCTGTAAATATCATCCAATTCTGACAAAGCAAAAAGAAAGAAAAAGTTATACCATTTTTTTATTTCCCAGGATTGTCAACAAGAGGCACAAAGCCCCAGATTCCCAAATCTGGCATAAGCTACCCACCAGGGTGATCAAGGCTGTTTCTATCCCCACACCAGGTTTGAAGTTGGATTGGAATGGATCTAAATAAACATGTCCAAGACCGTCTGGAGTGTCTTTATAGCCAGATACGTATGCATTGCAGGAGACTGCTGCCCCACACACACTGTTCTGGGTCCCTTGGATCTAGTGTCAGTTCTGCTCGGCACTCCGGGTAGCAGAGAGAGGCTGGTTGTGCACGCACACATATGTCCAGTCGCCCGGAAAGTCCTACTGGCAGCACTTGCTCCAACTGTCCCTCCCAGCATATCCATGTCCCCGATAATAGTGGCGCTTGTCCCTCCCTGCTGCCACTGCCCCATGTGGGCTCCTCCTGCCTGTTGCTGTGCTCAGGGAATGCCAGCAGGAGGAACTAAAGAACTCTGGGACTTGTAGTTCCGGAGAAAGCACACTCTCTGTCTCTCTGGGTACAGAGCCTTGAGTTGCCTATACAAGCACATTCTCTCCCTCTCCCCCCACCCCGCCCCTGGTCCAGCGGAGGGCCTGCACCAGTAGCTCACCATCCAGAATGCTGCTTCTTCCTCCCAACGCTGCTTCTGATCTGGCCCAGCAAACTTCTCAAGATTTGAACACCCCGTTTAGACACAGGGAAATACGTTTGCATAAACACCTTCAAGAAGCACAAGACAGAACTGAGCCTCCGTGTCTTCCTCGTGGTGATGGGCTTGCAGGCCAGGCCGCCCACCCGCTGGACCTCAGGAAAGCGCCCCTCCCTCCCTCCCTCCTTCCCATCCTTGGGCCCTGGTTGGCCTTGGACATTTAGCGCCAGCTCGCTCCAACGGGTTTGTGGGTGCATTCATACAGCATGCCTTCTTGCCAACCTAAGTTTAGATTCTGGACTATCCCAGCTTAACAGCACCACCCTTGATATTAGAGATTTAAAATGGTGGCCCTTCCGCAGTCACTCCTTCTCCCCAGGGAAGGGGAGAAACCTCAGCTGGAGTATTGGAGAGATCTGGGGTTCTCAGCCAAAACTAACATCTCACAGAACTCTGGTCAAGTTTCACAACATCTTCATTGGCCAGTCTTAAGTGGATGTAGTAGAAACTTGGATTTTTCTCGAATTCAATACAAGCCTCTCTCTCCAACTTGCAGCAGTTGGATAAAAATATCCCACTGTTCTTGTCTCTAGCTAGAAAGGCCTTTGGCGAGGGGGAAAGGGGGTGTCTGTGCTCTGTGGTAACCGTTCTTGCCTCATTGTGGTCAGGCTAGCCAAGCGGCCATGCTTTGGCAGCCATCTTGGGCCAGACTCAAGAGCCAGTATTGCCAGACCCCCTCTCTGAGCCATGACCATCATCAGCTGCGTTGTCGCTTATCTGCTTGTTAGAAGTGGTTCTGTGGGACTCCCCCTCAGTCCTGCTTGGACGCCATGTGTGCCTCACAAGACATGTGATGTGGTTGCCCAGACTACGGGCCTGGTGGTGGATGAGGGAACGTACTGACAATGCGTGGGGGGGGGGGCGGTAGTGGGGGAGAGCCACAGTACCTCCCTATTTATAGTTGGCCTCTCGGAGACTGCCACTTAAACTCTGCATTCCTGGTATGTGAACAAACCCAAGAGGGGCCTTCGAAATAGCTCAGAAGCCTTTGACTATAATTACATGGTTGCCGCTCAGCCAGCACTCAGCCAGCATCACTCCCAGGCCTCGCTGCCACTGATCTCAAGGGTGCATGGAGCAGAACAAGAAGTGATGGACCACAAAACACCATGGCCCGAGAAGCCCAATGCGAGATTGCCCTCCCACTGCTGAGACTGCAGTTCACGGAGCAGCTGGGACCACAGAGCCAAAGCTCCCGAAGCCCTGCTCCTCTGCTCCCGGCAAGGGAGAAAGGGAAAGAGGGGCCCAGGCCCCCTCATCCTGCTCCCACATGCTCTTCACACACACCCCTGACCAGACAGTCAGTCAGTGCTGTGGGGGATGTTCCTCTCAGAACCACCACCAACCGCCTGGCAGGTTTGGATTCCGGAGAGAGGGTGATGGTTGCTGACTAGACAAAGGTTTAGAGGCCTTCTGCTTGGCATGCCAGAATTTTTTAAATCAAAGTTTACTGTGTCTGGGAGGGGATGCCAAGCAGGCTTCCAAGAACCCTCTCCATATCCTCTGGTTTTTATTTCTCTTTCATTGCAAGCAAGGGCCCTGTTTACATGTTGCGCCATCCACACAGTGGAGCCCCATGACGCTTCGCACTGTGGCTCATCCAGTCGCCCTGGCACAGCAGCATAACCTCCCACTGCCTCTGAAAGGGTGCTCCCTGCTGAAAGGACTTTACGACCTACATGGTGGTCATAGCAGATGCAACAGAGGGACAGAAGGCAAGGAAGAGGCAATGTAACAAGGGCTGAAGAAGACGAGATGTGGCTAAACCGTTTTGAGCAGGAGGACTGTTATTCAACCCTCTGGAGTTCAGGGAGAGAGATCTAGGCATAAGGGGCATAAGTGTTGTGGCATCCAGAGGTACCTGTTTGGTTTACCCCTCTACTGTATAAGTGCAACCCTCCCTCCAAAACAATTCATTCAGCAAGCCCTGTGCCCTGATTCTGCTAGTTTCATATGATAAACTTCCAGGTTTTGCCTACAGGTTGGAGTACATCAAAAGTGTACACTGGAGAATAATCAGCCTGTTGCACATCTTTCAGAACAGCGTGCTGTCAAAGCCCTCGCTGTTTGCGGCATGTGCACCTCCATTTTGCGGCATTTGCTCTGCGGCCAGTTATCATCACGCACAAGGAGTGGGGCAGATGAGCAGACAGGCCAGCCGCAGCCTCCACTCACTGAGGCTTCTTTCTAGCGCTGTCGGCCTGATACCTGAATGGGCTATGCTCTTGTCGCAAGCCGCCACGGTGCTTTTGCCAGCTGCGGCATCTGGAGCGAAACTTATCTCCAACTCATCCCCAACTCCACAACATAACACATCTTGGGGCCCAGGGGTGGGGGGAGAGGACACAAAGGGCCTTTGCCAGCCTAAATGATTTGCAGCCTTGGGGCGGAGGGGTGGGGGAATACCGCATGTGCTTTTGAAAGGCTTTTGTTGAAAAAAGTGTAGTTTGCATTATCTTCAGCCAGGTATTGGCATATGGGTTGATATTTCTTTCCTTGTTTGTTTCAATTGTCTTGTTATGGGATTAAATTGGGAAAACATGTATTTTACACCGTCAATGTTATGGGAACGTCAGAAGCTGTCAGCATCAGAGCTTTGGTCCGTCTAGGCCAGAATTGTTGACTGGCAGCAACAGCTCTCCAGGCAGAGATTTTTCCAGCCTCCCTGCAGACGCCAGGGGCTGAACCAACTGGAGACCTTCTGCACCTAACGCTGTCTGCTGCATGAGGTGGCATGGCCATACCCCAAGGCCAACATTGCGCCAAATGTTTGGAGCAGGAGCCAAATCTGGGACTGGACCTTGTCTGCCGGCAAAGTAGGTGCTGTTCCACTGAGCCATGGCCCCTCCCCTTCCTTCGCATTTCCTATTTTACCCTTCCATTTGCATTGACTTGTACCAATGTTTCCTTTTTTTCTTCTCTAGGGCATCATAAATTGTGATGGTCCTGGGGTGAAATACATGTGTGTGTGTGGTAGTTTGGACATATGAAGGAGCTGTAGATTGAATTAGTCCACCTAGCCCAGGACTGTCTGTACTGATCAGCAAAACGTTTCATTCAATTTTGCCCGCTGACCCAGCCTCCAGCCCTACCTGGAGGCTGCAAGGGACGAACGTGGGACGTTCTGTGCGCAAAGCACAGACTCTGCCTCTCAACCACAGTCCCTTTCCTCTTCAAGCTAAATTGGACTTACGTTGAGGAAAGTGCCCCGAAGCCTAACATACACCAACGTTAAGCTCACTTAAAATCCCACTCATTTCCCTTGGGACACTAAGTACATGCATGGCTCCCTTCTACTGAACATGAGGCGCTGCCTTGTAATGAGTCAGACCCTTGGTCCACTGCTCCATATTGCCTCCTCTGACTGGCAGCAGCTTTGCAAGGTCCAGTGCAGACTGAGGCCTTTCCCAGCCCCGTGGTTACCCAAGATCCTTTCAGCTGATACCACCAGGGATTGAAGGCGGGACCTTCTCCACACAACACAGATATGACTTATACCCCACCTTTCCTCCAACGAATTCATGGTGGCAAACATGGCTCCCCCAGCCATTTTTTATCCTCACAGCAACCCTGTGAGGTAGGTTAGGGTAAGATATAACAAATGGCTCACAAAGTATCCAGTGAGCTCAATAGCTGAGCAGGGATTTGAACCCGGGTCTCTCCAGCCCAGTCCAACACTCTAACCACTACACCACGCCAGCTCTATGACAAGGCCATGGCCACTGAAAATATGCTGGAGGGGGCATATTTGTCATTCAGTTCCTGTGATGAGCATGATCCAAGCACGCCAGGGAGAGTGGGGGAGAATCACCACCATACCGCTGGCCCACACTGTGGGTCCAGCGTAGACTGTGTCTGCTCGCACAGGGAGCTTTCCACTGCTCGCTCTGGTTATCTCATCATGAGAATGCTTCCCTTGTTTTCCAGGGACCCCTGTGCACTCCTGACTGGGCAGCCCCAGAATCCTTTGCAGCAGCAGACTTTCCTTGGCAGATGCATTGACATGGAAAGCATCCCCTGAAGACAAAACATTTGGAAGGCCTTGATGGAGGCCGCCAGCTTCCTCCCAAAAGCATGCTGGCCCTTACAGGCTCCGGGCCCTGGAAGAAGTGGAACTGAGTTGTCTGAAAAGGTCTGGGGTCCAATGGACTCCAGATCCAGTGTGCCTTTGAATGATGACCTCGCAAGCCAACTCACCTCTGTATTGTGGACCCTTGGAAGTGAATGCATGCTGGGGAAACAACCCGTTTGGATACTCCCTCACTCCACGAGGCAGCAACAAGGTCACCACTGTGACAGCAGAGAAAAGAGCTGGCTGGCCAAATGCCAAGGTGTGTTTAGAGATTTGAAGGGTCTGAAGGCAGGCATGGGGAAATGTGCGTATGCATCTGTTTATTTATATGTGAGTTATCTCTCACCTTTCCACTAAAAATAGCGCTCAAGGTGGCTAACCATAAGAAAATACAGATTAGCACAATTAAAACATACTCACATCAAACAATAAGAAATACAGCACCTATCAGTTAAAACAAAACAGCCATAAAAAAATGAATTTGCCTGAATAAACACCTGAAAACGTATGAATGAAGAAATATTTGTGGAAGGGCAGTAAAGATGGAGCTCGCCTTGCCTCCCTTGGCAGGAGGTTCACAGCCCAAGAGCAGCCACCACGAAGGCCCTCTCTCACGTTCCCGACAAGTGCCACCTCTGACGGTAACAGGACAGAGGAAAGCCCTCTCCCAGGGCTATCTAATACCCAGGCAGGCTCGTAAGGGAGGACGTGGTATTTCAGGTAGCCTGATCCCAAGCCATACAGGGCTTTATAGGTCATAATCAGCACTTTGAATTGTGCGCAGAAACAGACTGATAGCTGGTGAAGCTCGTGTAAGAGTCACGTGCTCCCTGTAACCGGCTCTGGTCAACAGTCTGTCCACAACATTCTGTGTGAGCCGATGACAATCTCCAGCTACCAATAGTAAATGACGTAACCCACTTGGAGTGAAACTAGGGTTGGCGGAGAATTTCTCCCCGAAACTTCGGGGGACCGAGCGCCAACATGTTTGGCCCCCAGAAAAAGTTTTGGGGAGAAATTCTCCACACACCCCCTGGGACGGGACTTACCTTTGGCGAATGTCCCTCCCGGCGGCGGGTCCGGCCGGCGGTTCGGCGGGTCTTCGTCCAGGGCGGGAGCGGCAGCCGGTCTTTTGACCGGCTGCCGCTGCCGCCATTCCAATAAAAGAAAGAAAAAAATTCCAATAAAAGAAAAAAAAGAAAAGAAAAAAAAATAGCATTGCCCTTATTTTCGCCGTAGTCTACGTAAAGATTTACGTAGACTACAGCGACCAAATAAGGAACGCGAATGGCGGCTCCCTATGGGGGCCGCCATTTGTGTACGCACTTTTTTTTTTTTTTAAGTCACCCGTGATAGGCTACGTGACGATTTACGTAGCCTATCATGGCTGACTTTGCAGATCTAGCCGTGATAGGCTACGTTAATCGTCACGTAGCCTATCACGGGGGCGTTTTGTTTTGTTTTTTTTACTTTTTAGTTCACGGCCGGGCAAGGTGAGGCACCTCCTCCCCGGCCTGAATTTCGGCCGGGCAAGGCAGGAAGCCTCCCCCCCGGCCTGAATTTCGGCCGGGCGAGGCGGGAAGCCTCCCCCCCCGGCCTGAACTTCGCAGGGGGAGCAGCGAAGCACCTCCCCCCCACCGCGAAAAGCTTCGAGGACAGGTAAGGGACTTTCGTGCACCCCTAAGCGAAACAGGTTAAGATCAAGACATCCAGCCATTTCTACTGCTAAAGCTCTTCTAGAAGATGATTTCAGTATCCACAACACGTGGAAACAACATGGGCTAGGAAACTGCCCTCCACAATGCCGAAGCTTGCCCTGCGTCTGGGAAAAACCACCTGGATTTGACCAGCCCCGTGCGATATGGACAACCTTGAACCGAATTTGCATGGGTCATGGTAGATGCGCAGATGCCCTTTATAAATGGGGCAAAACAACATCATCAGATTGTGATTGTGGGGCTGAAAAACAAACTATCCAACATATAGTGACAGAGTGTCAAAACCGAGCCTACAGTGGAGACTTTGCTGATTTCCCGGCTGTGACAACTGAAGTAAAAAACTATATCTGTAACCTAGACATACATTTGTAATATTGCTGTCTATGTTTTATATTTTACATTTCATATTTATTATGCTCTATGTTTTTATTGTAATGGGATGTAAATGTGCCATACGATCGATAAATAAATAAATAAATGTATGAGCCGAAGTTCCTGAACTGTCTTCAAAATCAGCCCCACGTAGTGGGTATTACAGCAGTGCAAATGTAGGTTCGCAGTTCGCTGGAGATGAGAGATGAAGCCACACTGACAAGAAGAGCAGTTAGCCCATTTATTTATTCATTCATTCATTTCATTTCTATACTGCCCAATAGCCAAAACTCTCTGGGCAGTTCACATCTGCATCTCTAAGCGTGAGTGCTCAAATCTGAGTGGAAAGAAGGATCAGAAACATTTACAGACCTAGGTAAGTGCAATATTGTTTACATCAATGGAAACGAAGAAGGGTCACTCCGCCGCCTCTGTCTTGAAGGTCACCCAAAGAGATGGGCTCAATGGTGGCTCGTTTCGGGATGAAGTCTTGATCTATTCCAATCCTGCCTCCTTTTTGCTAAAAAAAGGAATAATAAAAAATAAAGATTTAGAGCAAAGGACACATCTCAGGAAGCACCAGTCAGTTCATCCAGTGAGGTTCACGTTCATGAACAGGGTTTTCAGCTGAGGTCTAGCTGTGACTCACAAGCCGAAGCAACTTGGAGCCTTTTCTGTTTCTGTTCCTTTTAGGATCTGCGTGTTATCCAGTCCAAATCACTTGGCACGGCCTCAGCTCCCCAGACTAAAGCCGAATCAGAGGTGTTAGAATGGTCTAAAAATGCATAAACTAGTTTAAAGACCGCATGGCTCTGGCATACCTGTCATTCAAAGGGGTATCCTATATCTCCGTCCATAATTTCTTGAGGCTGCTCCTTCTTCCCACACTGACTCTGCATGGTTTATGTACTCATATCATGCCACTCTCACATCTCAGTAGCAAGAAACTATGAAGGGTTATTTGAGAAGACATGGGAGTGAATGCAAACAAGTTTTTACAGTGAACATTCTCAAGTGATCTGCATGCAGATGTTTAGATCCTTCTAACGTATTGGGTCTTAAGTTGTTGTCCTGGGACCGCCAGTGCTCCCCACACCATAATGACAATTATAGGGGGGAAACGCTGAGAGGCAAAATGTTTCTTTAAAGTTTCTTCCGCAAGCTGAAGAGGCAACCCATATTGCCTTTAGTTCAAATTTAAACCAAAAGCAACTTGCAAACTTGCAAAACAGCTACTGTGGAATCTGCAAATGAACCCCAACTGCCTGTGTGGTTTTTGCCAGAATAGCAATGACAAACGATCACACTAAAAAACTAAGGGTTAATTTGTTTTTGAAGTTTTTAAAGCAGTTAGTGGGTTCAATAGCAATGGTCATGCAGGGTGCGGAGCTAGTTAACAGCTGTGGACGCACTGGAGAGCTTTGTGTGCAGACGGGGTCACAAAGGGTGAGAGAATGTTGCCTAGCACCAGGCGGAGCCAAATAAGTTTCCTTTTAGCCTGGGTTTCTTGTATATAAAAAGACAAGCATGCTCACAAGGTTTTGTAGTAGTGGAGGTGTCATTCTCTTAGAAGCCAGGCCTGAGTTGCTCTACTGTTTTATACGTTCAGCTGTTTAGCCAAGGGTCAATCTGTTTATGACCCAGGCCACATCTACATGGCACCGATTTGATTGTTTGCTTGGTAGGAGCTGCGCAGTATTAGCGCTGCAAATTAATAACTGGGGTGGAAGATGGGAGGGTCAAAGCAGGCTTCCCAAGCTGGGAAGAGCAGAGTGCACAGAGCTGGGGAGGAGGGTGCACAGCTAGCATGTAGGACTTGCTTGCGAGTAGACATTCGTAACAAACCTGCATACACATTTCTGTGGCGGGCGGGCATGCAAGCAGGCAGCTGCTGCCTCCGGAGACTAAGCAGGCGCTGAGACCAAGAAGTGCTTCTGAGTACATGTTTATGAAAATCATCTGCCCTGGCCCCCACCCTGTCTCTACTGTGCAGCTTCGAATCCACAGGCATCCATCATTTCTCAGCTGTGTTCCTTTGTAGCTGCACATCTCCACTCTCAAGCTTGACTACTTAAAGTGAGAGGCAGCAACGTGGGACTGAAGGCCATGAGTTACTTCCCGGTAGACATGTTTGCCCCTCTGCTCTCCCCTGCCCCTGCCCCAGGCTACTTTCCCTTCCACCAGTCAGCGCGGCTTCCACCAGCCCGCTTCTTCATTCCACTGTAACTGCGGAGCTGCAAAGGAGGGGGGGCATCACTAATGAAGTAAGGGACAGACAGCTCAACACACACACACACACACACACACACAGTAAACCCAAAGCAAGTGAAAACTTTGCAGCAAATGGACTCTGAGCAAACCCAGATTGTTCCATGAAAACCACAATTGGGCTGCAAAGTGGGGACTGCATCATCTATCGCAAAAATCTTCCCTTCAAAGCGGCACTGGGGCAAATGGCTCATGTGAATGGGGTCTCAGTAACATTTGCCAAGTCCTTCACTTTCTGATGTCAGCCAGCTTTCTTCAGCCACTTCTGCTAACAGTTCTCCCACTTGCACTCACATAGCTCCAATGGACTGTGACCTTATAGTGGGCAAGTGCACCAGTTGCATTTCAGAAGTTTTCCCACATAGATAGTAAGGTGATAAAATTAAATGGTCCACATGAAACAAACAAATGGGGGGGGGGATTTTGATAGGAACAGTGTGTGCAGCATCACAATCTTGCCAGGGATGCTGGGATTTGCAGTCCCAAACCCAGCCTCAACACCAAAAGGCGCTCCCCTGTAGGGACGTTGGAGAAATGCACAACAGGTTCAAATGGGTTTGGATTTCTATGAATCCTATCTGCAGATTCCATGGCAGATGGCCTTCTCCCAAGTTGCCCGGCTTCCCAAGTCGTACAAGATTCCCAAGGCTGGTTTTTTGTTTTTGTTTTTACTTTTTTTGGGGGGGGGGATTCACACAAATTTGCACTTGTGCTAATGCACATTAGCACTAATGCACACTTCTGCTAATGTGAATTACTGCTTTCCTGGAGGAAAAGAGAAGGCTATTAAGGCTATCTGTGGCTACTAGTCCTGATGGCTGTGTGCTACCTCCTGTACCAGAGGCAGGATGCCTATGTGTACCAGTTGGTGGGGAACATGGGTGGGAGGGTGCTGTGGCACTCATGCCCTGCTTGTGGCCTTTCCATCTGACTGGCCACTGTGTGAACAGAATGCTGGACTAGGTGGACCCTTGGTCTGATCCTGCACCAGGGCTCCTCTGATGTTCTAATGTAAGTTTCAGACAGTGGGAAAGAGAGGTGATCCAGGTGGTCCATGAGTGCCTTCAAGGGCTTTGTGCATGTCGGCTTGGAACGTGAATGAACCTCAGCCTCTTCCAGGGCAAACACGGATGCTTATGTACCCCTGAAACATCTGTCAGTGTGTGCAGCAGTGTATTTCTGAATCTTAAAGGTTATTAGTGCGGTACCAAACAGTCATAAGCTGATTTTCACTGTGAAATTTGCCATTTCAGAAGATTCAAAAATGTTAATAAAAAATGGCTGCTATGGCTTTGAGCCTTATCTTGCAGGTGGCAAAAAGGTCTGTGAAACTTTACACACACATTGCTTCAGCTTAGAACTGAAGTGTACTGACACATCGTAACGTGGTAATGATATGTAAAGATCAACTTGCCCCAAATCAATTCCTCATCTCTCATTCTTAAAAAAAGAAAGAAAATTTTTTTAAAAAAATATGTGAATCCAGTAACACCCATTGATCGCGTATGCTGCAATTAGGAGAAGGGCTGAAACGTAGTGGCAGAACACAGGCTTCCCATGCAGAAATTCCCAGGTTCAGTCCCCAGCATCTCTGGGTAGGGCTCAGAACCACCTTTCTCCACCTGAGACCCTGGAGATCCGTTGCCAGCTGGGGTACACAGTACTAACCTAGATGCAGCAATGGTCTGACTCCGTATGAGGCAGCTTCTTTTGTGTCCCCCCACCCCCACCCCCAATAAGACTAGAAGAATGTACACCTGGGTTTTTGCAAACAAAAATGGAAGCAAAGGGACCACAATGGGAGTGAAGAGGCCCTGCCTTTTTTATGGCTAATCTTAGGGAGGCACAAATTATGGTTTGCTTTATTTGGGGATCCTTCCTGTGGCAAAGGTTGGGAACCCCTAATCTAGCCTGAAAATATCCCACTCTGGAACCTGATCTATCGTGACCGCTACCTGAAGTAGGATCAACCAATTTGTACATGCTCAGCACAGATTCTTTTTCACTCCAGTCTCTCTGTGGTTTTGGGCTCCTCTCGGTTGGCCTGCCCAAAATCCACAGAAGCTGGCAAGGCCCACGCATACTCAACCCACAGAAATTTTGCTGGTTATGTATGGTTGGGGACACCTCTGCCTGAGAGAAAACAGCTTGTGAATTTATTGGCTAATTAGGAGACAGGAAGGCTGAAAAAAGTTGCTGGCGCAGCTGGACCAGCGGGTGGCTCCTTCCCATCCGAGGCCTCGCAGAACCAGGATGCCTGCTGATCCTGCTTAGCAGAGCGGCGCTCCAAGGCAAAAGCAGCCCTGGGCCGGTCTGCAGCCTATTAAAGGCCCTTTTCGCATATTTGGGTTTCTTTTTCCCATGAAGCGGTGGGGGTATGAACCTCAGCATGTTGGCAAAAAGACCGTCAAGGAATTGCATGGGGTCTCTCCCTTCCAAAACTCGCCATCGCGTTCCAATTGCATGAGGTCGTGCCTGTGCTTTTCCCAACCCAAACAATTTGCCGGTGTTCCTGCTGCCCACAAGAGTCGCTGCTCTCCAGCTGAACTTCGCGCAGGGCAGATGGAACTCCAGACTGATGCTCTGTAGGGGCTGGGGGGGGAGCTTTGTTGCTAAAAGGGCTACGGTAATCTGTCGGGCTAATGCAACCCTCGGTTGGGTGGTCTTCCCTTGAGCTGTCGCCCCCCACTTCGCTCAGTTCCAAAGAATCTTTTCCTCTGGCCCCTGGGGTCCAGCAGAACCTGCACTGGCAGCATCCGTCCTCCCTATGCCCCATCTCCACCCTTGCCTCCTTTTCTTTTCCTCCACACAGGCTCAGCCCCATTCTCTTCTCTAGCTCTCTTTTCGTGCTGCGATGTTGCATATGCCTGGAAGAGCTGCACGCACTCCCCGGTCCATGAGGCCTCCTTTCCCATGATCACCCTGGTGGTTTCATGTGCTCTCAGCCTCCTGGGACTGGCTAGTCCCCCAGGGCCAGTAGCAGCAGGGCTGGTGCCAAGGGCCAGCAGAGGTGACACCTGGTCTGGCCCACCCCCAGCCCAAGAGCCCCGCGGCCCTGGCCCTCCCCTGCCTTGCTGCCGCTGCCTGCGCCCTGCTGACCAAGTGAGGAGCGGTGGCTGGAGAAAGGAGGAAGAGCAGCAGCATCTGCTCATCTTGTCCTCTCCCTTGGGTGGCCGTGTGTAGGGATGGAGGAGGGATTCACTTCAGTTTGTTTTTTAGTAGAAGAACGTACTGTTTGCACCTCCTGCGACCGAATGCAGGCCCAAACACAGTTTGTAGTCAAAGTCTATACATGGATGTATGCATCAAATGTGCGCAGCTGGTGCATGCATTTTGGAAAATGCAAACAAAAATCTGCACGATTCCCCCCCCCCCATGAAAAGAAACAACCAAGCTTGCAATCTGACCCAGACATGAGTCACAATGAGCTTCGAGGTGGAATTTGGAGACCCTCTGCAAACCCGAGTTTTGCTGATTCGCACATCCCTGACTGTGTGGATTGGGTTCAAGGGAGAGGGCGAGTAAACAGACAGGAGCAACAGCAGTGAGGAGAATTTGGTCTCACACTGAGGGCATCTTGCCCATGGGCAGCTGAAACCTGGACCCGGCAGCACTCAGCATCACTTGGGCAGATACTGAGGCCCCAGCACCACAGAAGGGCCCCATTGCTGCCCAGAACCCCCGGGGCCAGCTCATTCTCACTTGCTCACCCCTCCACCCCCACAATAGTTGGAGGTGATGTCTCCTGCTCCTTCGCCTTGCCACCTGGTCTCTTGCTTGCCTATTTAGGAAAGGAGAAGCCACCACCACATGTGAGGGGAGGCTACCGAGAGCATCTTGCTAGAGAGCTCCTCCAAACCTGGAAGTCACACTGTAACCCTCCTCCTGCCCTATTCTCCCTATTCCTTTATGAGTCCTTATGACTCTTACTTTGTCCCGTCCACCTTTGCCTGCTTCATGTCTTCTTCTTCTTTGCTTACAGGAGGTTACCAATGTATACCAGCACAAGCATACACTGATTAAACCAGAATGCAAACAGAAACCATGATAGCAATCATATCAACGTTCCTTTCTATGGTGCGGTTTCATCAATGCACTAATGTGCCTCTGACTGGTTACTTGCAAGAAAGTAAAACGCATTCTGAAAACTGCAGCAAACTGTGCATGTACCAAGTCTGAAATTAATTTTCGTACTTCTCCCAGTTGAAATAAAAAGCAAGCAGAACAGAACAAAGGGTACAATTAACTCATGGGCCAATAACTGGATGGAAAGTGGGAAATCTACTCATCGCCACACACAGATGATGCACATGTGTGCACTGATAAACCACAATAAACAAAAGCACTCATGATGTGATTGTACAACTGGATTTATAAAGATACTTTCCATGTGCACCTCAGTAGATGGCGACACAAAAAGAATCTTGATGCAAGCATGCATGTGGTCACATCAAGATGGCTTTCCTGCAGAACTGCACACTGCATGTGCAGAGCTGGGAGAAGGCAGAAAGCTGCAAATGAACAGAAGAAACTGAAACCTGTGATCAGCTGCGCATGCTTCATGGCTGGAATTAGTTTTAGGAACAGGGGAAGCTGCCTTACAATAAGTCGGTCCATGTTCAGTCCATCTAGCTCAGGATGGCCCACACTGACTGGCAGCAATGGTTCCACAGGTTTTAGGGGAGTGGTCTTTCCCAGACCTACTTGGAGATGCTGGAGATTGAACCTCTACCTTTTCGGCATGCTCCTAGTTAAACAGGAATTTAGGGCAGAGCGAAGCTACAGAACAGTCAAGAAACAAAAGAAAGGCCATCTGCTGGTCCGCACTTCTGCCGCACTCCTGCACAGGGAGCGATAGCAACCTGCCCTGCGCGCTGAAGGGTGGCTGCACATCCCTTCATTGGAGGATTCAGATGACGTACAACAATGTCCTCTCAGCCTGAAGCTCAGCAAGTAAACTCTGGCATGAACCTCTCTCAATTAGGCTGCTTTTACATTAAAGAAAACCCCCACAGTCCTCCCGTTGTGGAGACCTTCCGCGCTTACGGTGGGCTCCCAGACAGTGGGCACATGATTGCTGAGAGGGGACATCTTTAATTTTCAAGGTTCCAAAGAGCTCGATGAAACAGCGCCATCTAGTGGCTGTTTTAATCGCGCAACGTTCTGAGTTTAAAAGATAATTCATTAGTTCCGGACCTTTTTGAGATGAAATAGCCAGGAAATACCTCTGGATGTGCCCTGGAGGTTGATGACATCACGAAAAGGACCCGCAAACTTCTGTGAGTAAGCAATATCAATAGTGGGATAAAAGCTCTGTATAAAGAAGCCCATAGTCTGATGAACTTAACCTAACTCATGATGTTGTGGTAAGGATAAAATTGAAGCAACCCCTTCAAGGGGCAAAAAAACCTTAATAACCTTTGAACCGCTGCTCAGAATTTCACCAAACTAATGAAAGGCACACTTCTTCAACAAGCCTGAATGAAGTACCTCAGTAGTTTCCCCTAGAATTTGAAAGAAATATATGATTCACTGAAGTGCAGCTTGGAGTAAAAAGTACAAATGTGTCAATTTTCAGAACTTTTAAACTTGCTGTATCTGTGGTAACATGTATCACATTGGTTTGAAATTTTGTACAATTGTGGACCTCAGCAGGTAGATCATAGGTGCTGCGTTTCGAGTTCTTAGCTCAACAGGTGTCATTCTTAAAAGCAGTAGAATTTTGGGGCTTATAATGGCAGAACTTGGGGGGGTGACTCACCTTCTCGAAAGGCGCACTCCTGTGCCCCTTTAATAATGCACAGGCTGTGGTTTGCCTCGTATAGACAAGCTTCCCTCTTTCTGAAGCACCAGGATTCAGACCAGCTGCTTTGACATGTAGGATACACTGTGCTGATTTCAAGCATATTATAGTGGTGGAGGCAGAAAATCCAAAGGGCAGCACCCCACACACACACGTGCGTGCGCTCACGCACACCGGTTAGCAGGTGGCCCAGTTCACAGCGCGCGCGCCCCGGTGCAATCCACGGGAGCTGTGCCCTTGTGCCACGCCCATTCACTGCCATGGGGCTCATTCAGGAGAACTCCCCCGCAAGTCAGCCCTGCCCCTCACTGCTGCCCAGACTGGTGCCCAACGTCCCCTGCTTGAGGCGGTGGCCTCACGCCACCTCATGGTAACAGGCGCCTCTGGATGCGCGTCCAGCACTGACGTTCCCTTCCCAATTATCCCCGATCTAAATTAAATCTAGAGACGCACCGTAGGCCGTAAATGCCAAGGCTTCAGCGGTGGAATAACAACAGCCCCTTTGACAAGTCTCTGGAAGGCAAGCGAGGTCGTGTCAGAGAAGTGGGCCTCGCCATCACTCGAGATGGAGTAAATCCGTCCAGCGCGCAGTTCTGGGAATGGAAAATCCTGGGAATTTACAGGGGAAATTGGATCTCGTGTCAGCTGGAGCCAGAGAGCTTTTCGGCCGTGTGTGCTTGAGACAAGCGTTGCGATCCTGGGACTAGGTCCCGGGGCCGTCATATGAAATACCTTTTGGAAGGCGCTGGAAGACAGGGGACGGAACGAAACAGGCGTAGCAAGTGATGCTGCGGGGTGGGGGCAGGAGAGAGGTTTAAAGGGAGAGCCCTGCCTGCCTTTGGGCACAAGGGCTTGATTCCTTTCACGTTTCCTCCACAGAGCACAGGGCAGCACATCAGGTTCCCCTTGTCAGTGCCATTTTGATCCTCACAACAACCCTGTGAGGTAGGTTAGGGGGGGAGGTAGAGACTGGCCCAAGGTCATCCAGCGAGCTTCATGGCTGAGGGAGGATCTGAGCCTGGGCCTCCCTGCTGCCCATCTGCACAGCATGTCCCACTGGCCCTCCGCCTCTCACAGTCTCAGCTGACCATGGGAAGCTGCCTTATCATGAGTCAAAACAGCCTTCCCCAACATGCTGGCTGGGAATGATGGGAGTTGCATTCCAACGCATCTGGAGGGCACCAGGTTGGGGAAGTCTGAGCCAAACCATTGGGGTGTACCAAGCTTTTCGCCTGCACAAACCACTTGGCCCACGTACTGGTCCCATCACGTCTGTTGCCTGGGGGTGCAGGTGTACAGTGGGCCAGGCCTTCATATGAGTCCCCAAGCCTGTTTTCAACAGGCTAGCCTTGTCGGTGAGCCCACCAGCACAGGACCATTGGGAGCTGCCTTGCCTGCTACCAAGTCAGACCCTTCGTCCATCTAGCCCAGTACTGTATTGTCGACACTGACTGGCAGCCATGGCTCTCCAGGGTTCCAGGCAGGGTCTTCTCCAGCCCTACCTGGAGAGGCTGCCAAGGACTGCACCCTGGCCCCTTTGCATGCAGAGCCGGGGCTCCAGCACTGGTAGCCCAGGAAGTGGCTGATGAGTTCGCAAGCAACACGTGAAATCCTGAGCTTTGCACAAAATCCCCCCCCCCCGCACCCCCTCACACACATCCTGGCCCTTGTAGAAGTGCTGGCCACAAGAGTGCCAGGACAGGAGAAGCCACCACTGATAGAATTCCCCTGTCAGGGTCTGGAATGTAGACCTCGCATCCAGAGCCCTGACCCATGACTCCCAGCCCCTCAAACCTCCCCGCTGCTTGTGAACAGCCCCTCCTGCCTTTGGGACCCATGTGTAGTCTTGTCTGTCCTACTTTCTCCTCTCTTGCACTCCGCCACCCACTGGCTCCTCACCTCTCCTGCATTTCATGCCTATCACTGCCTATGTCAGGGGTGGGGAACTTCAGGGCCCAAACTGGCCCTCTGGGAGTCCCACTTTGGCCCCTCCCCCTTACCCTAGCCACACCCTCTTTCCCCAATCACCCACCGTTTGGAGGTTTCCCAGTATTTGTGCAGTTTTCCCCCATTCTAAAGGCTGCCATGCCTCTCCTGAGGCTTAGTTACAAAGAGCTTTAAACTCAATATGCTTTCAAAAACACCCCTCTCGTTTTTGGCCCTGCCCATTACTGGAAGGCGGCCCCTGAGAGCTTCTCCAAAATGGAATTTGGCTCTCGGGCTGAAAGACGTTCACCACCCCTGGCTTGCATTGTCTCTCCTCTTTAAGCCACCCTGTCACACGACCGTTCTTCCTAGCTTCTCTCTCTCCCTCCAGAGCATATCACCTCTTAAGGGCCATAATATTTTCCACACACACCCTTCTGGCCCTTGCTCCCTTGCTCCCTCCCCTTTTCCTTGTGCCTCCACCCAGCCTTTTTTCAAGGTCCTTTTCTCCAGTCGATTCCCCAGTCCACACCCATCTTTCGGCCTCCTTGCCTTGGAAATTCTTGTCTCTCAGTTTCCTCAGCTACCTGGCCTTCTGGGACCTCTTTCCAGACTTCAGCCTCCACTGATGTGAGGTTTTAATCCCAGTCACACAGACAACTTCCCTTACAGAAGCCCAACTACAAACTGGTTCGCTGAGCTGTTGAACGTTGGGCTACTGCACTCATGCCCAGAGGCATCTGGTTGGCCACTGTGCAAACAGGATGCTGGGCCTGATACGCCTTTTTGGCCTGATCCATCAGGGCGGGTCTCATGTTCTTTTGAGCACCACCAATACCAGCAGAGCCACTCTGTGTCGGAGGCTTCACTGTCAAAAGCAAAAAAGAATATGGAGTAGTTTCCCAACTCACCTTCCAACCACCCATAACTCATTTGGCAGGCTAAAAAGGGGATGGAGAGTGTCTAATGCTCTGCCAATGTGCTTTGACCTCCAAGACCATGACAAAGAAGGAAGTGCTTTTGAGCACATACAAAGAGAAAATGCCTTTTCCTCACAGCACATCTGGGATTTGGAGAGCAGCTTTCGGGGCAAAAGATCATGACATCCAGACAAACGAAAGCCCCAGCTCCTTCTGGAGCCACTGAAGAACTATCAAAAGACCGGGGCGGGGGGTAGTATTTGCGAAAGGCCATGATCCAGCTGAAAGGTCTCCTGCACAAGTTTCATTGGCATGAATGGAACCGGGCGTTTCATTCCAATAGCCTCCCATGGCCTTCCTGCTGGCTCTTACCCAGTGCACTCCTCAAAACTGAACATCAAAAATGAATGTTAAAAAAAATCAGATACGAATTGTGACATGTTGGTTGATATTTGTGGAATATCTTTGCAGTGGCACCCCCAGTCTACATTGCCTAGAACTGCATGTGAAGCTCCAACAGGATGCTTTGCCAAGGATGTTTCCCGGTTATTCCATGTTCAAGGCACTCAGAGTGAAGAAAACCTTCGCCACTTTAAATGATTTAAAAACCTCCCTAGGGAGCCTCCATCATCAGTACATCTTTCTACAGTCTGGATGGCTGAATTTTTCAGTGCTGATTTTTCCTGCAACTGAGAAAACAAATGAGGGAGGAAAAGGGCAGGGGGGATAGACTGCAAAGCCAAAGGCATCGGTATGAAAAATGGAAATGATCAGCCTTGATTTTTCACAGTTGTTCCTCGGAGGCCAGGATTATGGGTTCATGCTGAGGCCACCGGCTGGCACCTGAGACTGAAGCTGATGTTGTTCCATCCAGAAACTCACTCACTCACTCAGTGCTGTCCAAGCCAAAGGAATCTTGAGGACAACTTGAAGTTATCTGAGCAGATCATTGGAGGAGACAGAGGAGGAGCTGCCCAAAAGATGATAAGCTGCTGGTTTTGAAGCAACATGTGTGACAGGAAGCTTAGTGCCACCTTTCTAAAGTCAAGCAAGCTTCCTTCGGAGACAGACTGGTCACCATTTCCCACTTAAAGCAGAATTCTGGACTGATTTGGAAGTCCCTGCTTGATCAAATCATCTGAGAAATATCAAAGGGTGCAAGACCTTTTTTTAGTGAGAGTCAGCAAACATCCTTTGGTGGGGCAGGAGGGTTCACACACTGAGTCTGAGATGTCACTGCCCAGTTTTGTCTACAGTAACATTCAGTTTGGTTTTGGAGATTCCTGTTTGGATGCAAAACAACCAAAGAATTTGAGGAAAGAGTTTCTGTCAGGCTGGGGAAATTTCTCATGGGAGTTTTGCACAACTGAATTTGATGGAGGGATCATTGGGTACTTCTGCCAATGTTTGTAAACACACACACACACACACACACACTTATATATGTAATGTATGCAGGTAAATGGGAGCAGCTGGCACCCATCTTGAAGCCCAGAGCACAACTGTCTGCTTCAATTTCTCTTAACCACTAAAATATGTCCAGTTATTAGCTATGTATTTATTTTAGGGCTGAGCCAAAATGCCCCCCTCCCATTTTCACACACGCATGCACACACTATTTTCAGTCTGCCAAATTGGGGCATGGTTTTGGCTATTCGGGGGGGGGGGAATATGAAATGGAACACAACTTACTGCCACCCATGGCGAAGCTACCCAGTGTCTCAGAAGCTACCATCGTTTTCCTTCGCAGGAGTCCCTGGAAGGAGAGCAGGAGGCATTGGCTTCCTTTCATCAGCTTCATGATGATGATGCTACAGATGAAGCACTGAGGGGATAACAGGGGGTGGGTGGACAGAGGGACGAAAAAAGGACCGGCAAGGGATGAATAGGGACCTAGGCTTCATTATAGTTGGGGATTGTAGACTAAAGGAATGCAACCAAAGTCTTCACAGAAAAGCTGGGTTTTGAGGAGGGAGATGTCATGGACCAGACCCCTCATCCTCAGTGGGTACTGACCCCTCATCCTCTGAAGAAGAGGCTCCTGAGTTAACAGTTCAGGGAGAGGATTCGGGTATGGAAAGGCTTCACAAGGCTTCCACTTCCTCAGGACCAAGTTCTCCAGGAAGACCCCAGTCACCTTCGCCCTGCATCCAAAGGATGTTGCATTGCTGTCCTCAGACTCTGAGGACTCTGTCCATGAAGACACCAGCACACAGACGCCAGCCTAAGACTGCTAAAACAGACTGGACCACTTTAAGAGAAAAGGCTTTAGTCATTATGGAGGTGGGGCTAACCAGCTTAAAGGAAGCCAAGCCCTTCCTTAAGGCTCAGTCACCATCTACTGCTTGTTGGAGCAACAAACAGAGTGTCAGGACCCCCAGCCCTCAGGCCTTCCAGCATGCGGCAGAGGGTTCTGATGAGGATGAGGCAGAAGCTACTTCCTTGGAGTAGGACAGCCAGTGCCTCATTCGGGGCTTTCCTGGCCAGAGGACACAGCCCTGCCAGAGGATGAGTCCCTGGTAGAATCTCCGTCTCACCAGCATCATGGAAGTGTCAGGCTGAAGACCCTAGCAATCCAGTCAGCTCCTCTAGCATGGGTATAGTTGGCCACATGACAGGTCTTGTCATCCATCCTACATAAGGCTTCAGCTGAGGCAAACATTCTCCTATTGTCCTCAAAGGAAAGAGGTCCAGCAGGTGGGACCCACTCAGAGCTATCCAGGGTCCTACTTTCTTCCTGCCTTGATCAGCATTCCTGCCTTGAAGTTACTACCAGCTTCTCGCGCAAGCCTCAAAAGATCCTGGAACAAGCTTGTATGACTCTGTGGTGCTGTTGTATTCCCACTGTTGCCTCCCTGGGATACTTCCTCACAATGGAACCCGTCACCCTTGCCTCATCAGTCCCCCATGGCACGAAGCTCTTGCCACAACAGAAGCAGAAGAGAACGCGAGAGCGGTGGCACTGTGAAGCGTTATGGGAGCTAGTTTAGCACTACAGGACAGCGAGGAAGAATTCACAGTTCATTAGGAACTGGGATTTTGATATGGCCAGAGGATTTCCACTGTGAGCTGCTGTGTTAAACACTGGCGGTGTGTCTAAAGGCACGTCCACATGCTGCTTATTTCCGGAATTGAGAGAGCTCATGTAGTAAGCTACCACGTGGATATGCTCTAAAACAGAGGTGTGGAAACCTGGAATTTTGGATCTGGCCCATTGCTTCCCACCTTCAGCCTTGCCACCCCCAGCCTAATTGTCATGGAGGGGGAAATTTGGGGGGGGGGTGATTGGGAAGGGAGGGACTAACCCATCCCATCACGCACACTATTATTCCACCACCACCACCCCAAATCGGGATCCCTCCATGCAGCAATTAGACTGAGGGGAAAAGGTCCCATTCACATGAATGGAACCTTTTTCCCCAGTTGCTGCATGAGAGTGATGGGGGGGGGGTCAGAGTTGGGGAGAGAAAGGCCAGTTTTCCCCTCCACATGCAGTATGATCCCCATGAAAATGTCTCCTCACCAACATCACCAACATGGCAGTTAAGCGTAGGGAAAACACTCCCAGTGGAGCCAGTAGGACCCTTTTTTCAAGGCCCAATTCCCACTCAGGGGAGTGGGAGCAAAGGAAGGGATAGTAGCCATGAGGAGAAGGGGAGAGAGTGAGTGAGAGAGAGAGAGAGAGAGAGAGAGAGGAGGTAGAGAGAATGGAATGGATGTGTGAGAGAATGAATGCCTACCTACATGGTGGGGAGGAGAGTGAATGAACTGTGTGTTTGAATGAAAGAGAAAGAGGGTGGGGTGAATGGATGACTGATGAATGTGGGGGAGTGAATGGTGATGGGGTGAGGGGTAGAGACAGATGTGCGGTGGCTCAAACCCTGCCCACTTCTGGCTCCAGCCCTACCCTCTGCCAGCAGGCAGCCCCTGCCATTCCTGAAGCTCCTAACCAGAATGCGGCCCTCAGGGGGGAAAGGTTCGCCACCTCTGCTCTAGAAGAAGTCACCCCTTTGAAGTTTGCATGTGGTCTACCAGCAAATCCATTCCCTTGACGTCTGGTTGCAGTGCCACAGACCTGGGCTACTGGAATTGTCTCGTGTTGTGCCAAAGGAAGAAGAGGTCTGCCTCTCTAAGCTTCTGTGTAGTTTCATAGCTCAAGGTGCTTTCGTAATAAGCATCCCTTGCTCTGAATGGCTGGGGGTTACTAGCTACTGAACACACACACACTACTCTAAGTGGGAAGGGGCTGGAAGGAAACATTATGTAATGTTGATGGTAGCCACTCCAGATAAGGAGACAGAAGCCTGAGATTTTGCAGGTGGCTGGCCAGAACTCATCCTGGAGGGTTCCAGGAGCATGGCGTGGCTTAGGGGGAAACTGCTGCTGCTCTGTAGACTAGCACAGTCTGCCACAGTGCTTGTCTGATTTGGTCCTATTTAATTTGAATATTAGGACAGGAAGGCCTGGCGTGCTATGGTCCATGGGGTCACGAAGAGTCGGACATGACTGAACGACTGAACAACAACAACAACAACAACAAATTTGAATATTACAAGTGTTACAAACACTCCCTAAGTCTGCAGGACTGTCTTACAAGGGAAGTGAGGGGGTGTGAAACTTGCTTGATTTATCTCATTTTGCTGCATGTTTTAGCATGGAGGGCTGATTTGCATTACTAGACAGAGACTGTGAAGTTGGAGGGAATGGTTCTGGAGAAACCACCCAAGCACACACTTTGGTGGGTCTCAAGTATCTGGAAGTCATTTTTGGAGTAAACCCATCCCCGTGGGTGGGAGATCTTTCAGAAAGGATTTCTCTCGGGTGACTTCCAGGAGGCGTTTGGCCTGCGATTTCTCCAGTCTGTCTCCAACATCACATTGCTCCTTCTTGGACTTTGTCCAGATGTATTGCTCGCTGCCCTTATGAACTTGATTCCTGGTCTTAACAGATTTCCTGCTCGACACCTTCAAATTTCCCCTTTGTTTACTTCAGCCCATTTGTGCCACCTTAAAACCATTCCTCCCGTTCACCAGTGCTGACGTTGCCAAGCATTTGCGGACAGTCACCATGTCACACCCTGTGTTGTTAGGTGCCAAATCCTCCCTTGTTGCTGTCAGTTTACATGGTTCCTTGATCTGATTCACACTAACTGTACAACCAGGTCTCTAAAGGGTGGGATGCAAGGAAAGAAAACAAATAGATAATAATATTGACCACAGAATTTAAAAGTCTTACTGTTTCCACATACACCAAACCATTCGAAGTACATGTATCTCTGTGTTCCAATCAACACACCAATGTCTTTCATATTACAGGGCCAAAGGAAGACCTGTATATTCAGACCAGTGTCATGTGAGCTGAAGTTTCTTCTACCGTCTGTTTTCAAAATATATAGTTACCAAAGAGCCCAGTTTCAGTGTTTATTTTAGAGGCATGCCTCACACACCTTGATTCTAGAATCTCCAATCCCAGACAAAAGCTAAGCGAGGTTTTAGGATCAGCCAGGGCAAGAAGATGGTCATTTACAGTTGCTGACCTCTAATCTAAGTAAATCAGGAGGAGCACCTCTTGGTCTGCAAAGAATGGGGGATCCGGAACCTGGAAATATTGGTGTCTGCTCGCTGACTCACTGCTCCAATCAAGTTGCCCAAGGTAGATTCTGAATTGGCCTATCCAGGGCGCTGGTGGAGAAAACACTCCATTCATGAAGTGCCACCACTACCGGTAGACACATTAGCAGCCACGAAGGACAGGAAACGCCATCCAGTGTTTACGCATGACACCTATACCAGCCTTCCTCAACCTGGTGCCCTCCAGATGTTTTGGACTTCAGCTCCCATCAACCTCTGCCAGCATGGCTGATGGTCAGGAATGCTGGGAGATGCAGTCCAAAACATCTGGAAGGCACCAGGTTGGGGAAGGCTGCCCTATGCCATTTTGCACGTGGAACTCTATGCGCCAATAGCTAGAGGGCCCAGTATCCTAGATTCCCTTTGGTCCCATTTGTTTGGGGGAATGATATAAGGTTTTGAAACTGGCACTCTTTCAGGAAGAGAGTGGCATGGAGTGGGCTTGTCTTCACACAGCCTTCCAACTGCAGTTAGTTTTGCTCCCCTTCCCTCTCACCCTCTTCCCCAGTTTCCTTTCCCTATAGCCATGTTTGTTATTTTACTGTCATGCTAGAGCTCACTAGTTGATGATGATGATGAACTGCTGCTCAAGATTGATACTGACATGTGTCAGCCAGTTACACATGCACACTTGTTGAGTGTTATTGGGGAATCATGGCAAAAATACATATTAGTGTTTTACTTTGGATTCATATTGCACTAGATATCCTCCCATGTCAATTTTCAGGCACGAATTTTCTATTCGGGGCCATTTGTCTTGAAAAATACTTTAACTGTGAAAACCATTCAGATTTTAATCTCATAAGATCCTGTTTCCCCTAGTGTGCTTCTTTGATTCCAGGTCACCCCCACCCCACCCCACCCCATTTATCACTTCTTTCTCATTCTTGCATTACTCACAGGGATCACATAGTGAATGTGACAACAAAAAAAACACACTATGCAACCTATCAGGTTTGACTATGTACCGAGGGCTATGCTTCCTGAAGCAAATGCAATATATAAAAAGGGGGGGGGAGGGAGAGGACACTTTTGACACTGCCAAAGTTTTTCACGGAAAGCTAATACTTTTGGCTTACTGCGGATTTTGTTTTTTCTAATTTTTGTTCTAGTTGTTCAGGTGGCGTCTATTTTGTACTTTAATCATATGCTTGAAATCCATTTTAAGTGGTTATTGTCATGCTCTATCATGTTATTATATAAGCTGTTTGGAAAAAAGTAATTAATTGATTAATTAAAATCCAACTGTATAGATGTGGGTTGGACAGACCAATTCTTTCCAGTCGATTTGAAACTTCTGGATATGAGATGTATGGTTTGTTACTAGCTCTCTAAAGAGCCTGCAACCCCAGATAACACTCACAAGACTCAGCTCCTTGATAACTACAGACCAGTGTCCCAAGAGAGCTGTTCCTCTTCTTTCTTTCTTCCAGAAAAAAAGAGATTCTCTTAAGAGAGGAATCTTCATTGCTATCCTGTCTCTTCCCATGGTTCACCTTGAAGGTGCAACAAAAGTCAGTCTTCCCAAATAATCTTTCAACGTCTCCCCAAAGAAAGAAAAGAATAGAGCAAAAATGCAAGTTGAAAAATGTGGAGAGCTTCCAGCCAGGATCCTGGTATTTCTGGGAATTGGTTTTCCACTCACATTATTTCAAGGAAGAAGTGTAAATCTACGATTGGCAGATACTCAGGGACCATAAAAAAGTGCAAGAGCAGATGGGGCTCCGAAGGCTGTTTTGGCTTCCTTCAGTTCCCTGTGATTTCTATAGCCAGCTTGATAACAGCCTTAGGGTTGTGAACATCCAGGGTGGATGTGATGAAAGGAAGGTCCACAGGGGCTTCTCCCACTGGGAGATCCACCAGAGCCCAGCACCAATCCTTCTAAATCAGGCTTCCCCAACCTGGTGCCATCCAGCTGTGCTGGACTGCCACTCTCATCATTCCCAGCTAGTATGGCCAATGGCCCTGCTGGCTGGGAATAATGAAAGTTGCCGTCCAACACAACTGGGAGGGTACCAGGTTGAGCAAGCCAGTCCTAGGTGATGCAACATGTTTTATTAAAAAATAAATAAATCTGGATATGGATTCATCATCAAGAACAGGATGCAAGTATGAAGCTATTCAATTCAATAATAATGGCCCCAATCCAGGGAGCTCTGGAGTCCTATTTTAGGCATGTCCAAGGCCTTCTGTGTGTTAAATCCGACTTTTGCCAGGGAACAGCAGACACTGCCTGTCTACCCACCACCACCTCAAATACAGTGTGCCGTATTACTCACTGACTTTGAAAAATCCCTGTGAGAGGGGGCAGGGGTGCCATTTGAGAAACAGAAGCCTGAAGACCTTGGTGTGAAGTTCTCGGCTGTGGTGATGCTTAACAGTGTTCTTGTCCTTCCTCCTAAATGGCACCAAGGGAGCTTCAGATAAAGAAAAATGAAAATAATATCACAGTTAAGCCATTTTTTCCCGGATGGAAGAGGAGAGAGGAATAGATTGAATGTCATTTACATTTAATGGATCCCAGAGTACTTTTAGTGAGGAAAGCCCAGGAATGTGTGTGTGGGCCCAGAAGACATCTTGCCCAGAACCTCCTCAACCCAGGCAGAACCACTAACTCCTGCCCCAGCAATTCTCCTTCTGCAGGAGTCACCCCTTTTACAGGAATTAGACCTCTCTTCCAGCTGCCACTTCCTGAGAGAAAGTGCATTCATTCTGCCTACATGTAATGCCTCCTGTATTACATATAACTGTAAGCATCCAGCCAGTTTCTCTTCTTCTTGGTGCATAGACGCCAAGCTCAGCTATGCCACAAGGTCAGTATTGAGCAAACTCAAGAGGGTTCACACAGGAGACTTCCTTCCTGGATCAAGCCCACTCCTGCTTCCTGCCACACCATAGAACAGAAAATTCCAATGCAACATGTGTGAAAACGTTGCAGACTTGGCACAGAATTAGTACTTGGGATCTTTTCCCGCCACATATCTAGATTCAGTAAAAACCAGCACACTTGCTTACCAGGTTCATGATGGTCCTCCCATGCTGGAGGACAGGGTCTCCTCTTGTGCATCGTCAAAAACAAGGGCATACATCACCACAAAAGAGGACAAAAAAGGGACACTGATTTGCGTAAAATTTGCATGTGCTTATATGAATGAATGAATGAATGAATGAATACTTTATTAATGGTCAACTGACCACCCGCAAAAGATACAAAGGTACATAACAATAAAATATATTGATCTACATCATAAAATTAAGTCACAGTGCCATAGTGGATCTAATTAAAATAACAACATTCAAAAATTCAGCAACTCACTCAGTGATTAATCTGTTGGATCCTTCGAGTAAGATACACAAAAGAGATTCTAAAGACCGACCTGGAAAAGATTGAGTAATTGGAAGTATTGGGGCATCTCTGACCCCTTGATAGTAACGGCAATTAAACAAAACAGATTCCATTCCAACATTGTTACAAGGGCAACACCTCTCATTTACCAGTGTTTTGGAATATCTTCCAGCTAAGAGTTTAGAAGGTAAAACTTTAAGCCGGGCCACAGAGAATGCTTTCCTATATTTAGGAATTGATAGCCAGTTTAAATAAACCATTCTGTCTTTGGAGAAGGAGCCTGACAAATCCAAAAATCTGGGGGAACACGGGCCCTGTGCTACACAATAGAGTTCTTGGAGGTCAATATCTCGCAACCTCTGTTTCACTAGAAATTTTGTGCTATCCCAGTCCAAAGATAGTAAATAGGAAGGGGAGAGCCCTATTGAATTAACTTCCTTCACCACTTCCTTTCTCCAAAGTGATGCACAGGAATTAGTTACTGCCAAAGATGCAAAGGAGGTGGAAGGGAGCACAAGGCAGCAACGGAGCCAGAAATGAATGGAGTATGCCCATGCCAGACACTTCAAAGAATAAAGGCCATCCTCCAAATTAAGAACAGCACCCGCAACACACCTGGACACATCAAATTCAGATCTTAGAAAATAAGATTGTACACCTTCTAGAGAGCATTTAGCAGTCGGAAACCACATTGGTGCCCCAAAGAGTGTCTGAGAGACAATTTTAGCTTTATAAACCTGGATGGCTGACAGAATGTGTTTTCCACCTTTAGTAAAGAAAAAGTGGACATATTTTGTTCGGCTTTGGTCTTAACAGACTTCCCCTGCCCTCCAATTTACAGATTCATAAAACCAGATACCTAGATATTTATACGAATCTGCTTGCTCAAATCTGTTATTATTTAGAGTCCAAGACTATCTAACCTTCCTTTTTGAAAAGACCAAAACTTTGGATTTTTGATAATTAATAGTTAGAAGGTTTTTCTGACAGTAATCAACAAATCTGATCAGCAATCTCGGAAAGCCCAAGCGTGTCTGAGAAATCAGAACTGCATAATCAACATACAAAAGGACAAAGATCTTTGTGGATCCAAGCTTAGGTGGATGGGAAGGTAATGAGCCTAACGCAAAAGGAAGGTCAGCCAAACATACATTTAATAAAATAGGGGCAAGAACACACCCTCGCCTAACTCCACAGGTAAAGGCAATGTCCTTTCAGAGATGGCCGACGTTACTACATTGTACCTGTGCAGATATATTACAGTGCAATGTATGTATCAAAAACAGTAGCCGTTTATCAGTGGAATATTGCTCCAGTTTGCACCACAGATGTTCACAAGAGATGGAATCAAAGGCGGATTTTAAATCGATAAATGCTGTAAAAAGTTTACCTCCTTTAGGCTTAGTGTACTTATGAGCAAGATGGGCCAGAACCAGACAATGGTCTAAAGTAGAATGACCTAGTCTGAAACCTATCTGTTCTTCCCCTAAGACATCATTATCATTAATCCACATTTTTAGCTTAATTTATTTTATTTATTTCATTTCTATACCGCCCAATAGCCGAAGCTCTCTGGGCGGTTCACAAAAATTAAAACCAAACAGTATACAATAAAACAATATAAAATATATAGAACATTAAAACCACAGTATAACAATACAACCACAATAAAACCTAGCAGCAGTGCAGGAATTTCAAATACAGATTTAAAACAGCAAAGCTAAAAGTCTAGAAAGCTAAAATGCTAAAATGCCTGGGAAAATAAAACGGTCTTCACTTGGCGCCGAAAGGAATACAATGTAGGTGCCAGGTGAACCTCACTAGGGAGCTCATTCCACAGCCGGGGTGCCACAGCAGAAAAAGCCCTCCTCCTAGTAGCCACCCGCCTCACTTCCTTTGGCAGGGGCTCACGGAGAAGGGCCGCTGAGGATGATCTTAAGGTCCGGGCAGGCACATATGGGAGGAGGCGATCCTTCAGGTAACCTGTCCCCAAGCCACTAAGGGCTTTGAATGTGAATACCAGCACTTTGAATCGGGCCTGGAAATGGAGTGGCAGCCAGTACAGCTGAAAAAGTACTGGTGTAATATGAGCTCTCTGGCCAGTCCCTGCTAACAATCTTGCTGCCCTATTTTGGACCAACTGAAGTTTCCGGACTGTTTTCAAAGGCAGCCCCACATATAACATGTTGCAGTAATCCAGACGAGAAGTTATCAGAGCATGGATAGCTGTAGCTGGGCTATCTCTGTCCAGATAAGGGCGTAGTTGGTATACCAGCCTAAGCTGATAAAAAGTGCTCCGTGCCACTGAGTTCACCTGTGCCTCAAGTGACAGTTCTGGGTCCAAGAGCACCCCAAACTATGAACCTGATCCTTTAGGGGGAGTGCAACCCCCTCCAGAACAGGTTGAATATCACCTAGCTGGGCAGACAAACCACCCACTAGCAGTACCTCCCTCTTGCCTGATTGAGTTTCAGTTTATTGGCCCTCATCCAGTCCATTACCATGCCCAGGCCCTGATGAGAAAGAGAGGTAGAGCTGGGTGTCATCTGCATATTGATGGCACCTCAGCCCACACCTCCAGATAACCTCCCCCAGCAGTTTCATGTAGATGTTAAACAGCACGGGATAAAACAGAGCCCTGTGGAACCCCATGGCACAGAGCAATAACCCCCCAGCACCACCTTCTGGAGTCGGCCAGCCAAGTAGGAGCAGAACCACTGCAGTGCAGTGCCTCCAACTCCCAACCCAGACAACCTATCCAGAAGGATACCATGGTTGATGGTATCGAAAGCCGCTGAGAGGTCCAGGAGAATCAACAGGGTCGCACTCCCCCTGTCCCCTTCCTGGCAGAGGTCACCCCACAGGGCGACCAAGGCAGTTTCCATTCCAAAACTAGTCCTGAAGCCCGACTGAAATGGATCTAGATAATCTATTTCATTCAACAGTGCCTGGAGGCTGGAGCTGTCCTGCAACCACCCGCTCAAGCACCTTGCCCAGGAAGGGGATGTTGGCCACTGGCCTATAATTGTTAACATCCTCTGGGTCCAGGTTAGGCTTTTTCAGGAATGGTCTGATTACTGCCTCTTTTAAAGCGGCAGGCACCACTCCCTCTCTCAAGGAGGAATTTACAACCTCCTGGACCCAGCCGGACAACCCCTCCTTGTTTGATTTAATAAGCCATGAAGGGCAGGGGTCAGGCACACAGGTGGT
Organism: Heloderma suspectum; assembly: GCF_057233095.1. Classification (NCBI taxonomy): domain Eukaryota; kingdom Metazoa; phylum Chordata; class Lepidosauria; order Squamata; family Helodermatidae; genus Heloderma; species Heloderma suspectum. The sequence continues at coordinate 3,836,657 of NC_139462.1, forward strand.
TGATCGGACTTGGCCAACCACCTTGTCCGCATCCTTAAGCGGACCCACTTAGGAACAAAGGGACCCACCAGGAGATATTATTTATCAGCATCACTGAGGGGATGCCATCTGGTCCAGGGGCCTTCCCTAATTTAAGTTAAAGAATTAAATCTTCAACAACTTTTGTATTCACAAGTGGCCATTCAGGGATGTCTGAAGATAAACAGGGAGGAACAACAGTTTGATGAATGTACATAATTAAAAGCTGAGCAAAAATGGTCCTCCCATATGTTAACTGGACTATGGCGGTCAACGCTGCCTGAACTGTTAGTCAACACACCTGAAACTAATTGCCGATGAGTTTTATGGTTGCGGGTGACTGCTGCTGAAATCAGCATTTCATGTGCTTATATATATACATGTATATTTAGCCATCATCATCATCATTATAGAAATACAGTTGTTGTTGTTGTTGTTGTTGTTGTTGTTCAGTCGTTCAGTCGTGTCTGACTCTTCGTGACCCCATGGACCATAGCACGCCAGGCCTTCCTGTCCTCCGCTCTCTCCCGGAGTGTGCTCAAGTTCATATTCATCGCATCCGTGATGCTATCTAGCCATCTCATCCTCTGCCGTCCCCTTCTCCTTTTGCCTTCAGTCTTTCCCAGCATCAGGGTCTTTTCCAGGGAGTTTTCTCTTCGCATTAGGTGGCCAAAATATTGGAACTTCAGCTTCAGTATCTGTCCTTCCAATGAGCACTCAGGGTTGATTTCCTTTAGGATGGACTGATTTGACCTCCTTGCAGTCCAGGGGACTCATAAGAGTCTTCTCCAGCACCACAGTTCGAAGGCATCAGTTCTTCGGCACTCAGCCTTCCTTATAGTCCAGCTCTCACAGCCATACGTTGCTACTGGGAAAACCATAGCTTTGATTATACGAACCTTTGTAAGCAAGGTGATGTCTCTGCTTCTTACTATGCTGTCTAGGTTTGCATTAGCTTTCCTCCCAAGGAGCAAGCGTCTTTTAATTTCATGGCTACAGTCACCGTCTGCGGTGATCTTGGACCCCAAGAAAATAAAATCTGTCACTGCTTCCATTTCTTCCCCTTCTATATGTGAGGAGGTGATGGGGCCAGATGCCATGATCTTAGTTTTGTTAACGTTGAGTTTCAAACCAGCTTTTGCACTCTCCACTTTCATCCTCAACAAGAGGGTCTTTAGATCCTCTTCGCTTTCCGCCATTAGGGTGGTATCGTCTGCGTATCTGAGGTTGTTGATAGTTCTCCCGGCAATCTTAATTCCAACCTGTGATTCATCCAACCCGGCATTTCTCATGATGTACTCTGCATATAAATTAAATAAGCAGGGCGACAATATGCAGCCTTGTCGTACTCCTTTCCCAATTTTGAACCACTCGGTTGTTCCATGTCTGGTTCTTACTGTTGCTTCTTGACCCTCGTACAGGTTTCTCAGGAGACAGGTAAGGTGGCCTGGTACTCCCATCTCTTTAAGAATTTGCCACAGTTTGTTGTGATCCACACAATCAAAGGCTTTAGCGTAGTCAATGAAGCAGAAATAGACGTTTTTCTGGAATTCTCTTGCTTTCTCCACGATCCAGCGAACGTTGGCGATTTGATCTCTAGTTCCTCTCCCTCTTCGAAACCCAGCTTGTACTTCCGGTAGTTCTCGGTTCGCATACTGCTGAAGCCTAGCTTGTAGGATTTTGAGCATCACCTTGCTGCCATGTGAAATGAGCGCAATTGTGCGGTAGTTTGAACACTCTTTGGCGTTGCCCTTCTTTGGAATTGGAATGTAAACTGACCTTTTCCAGTCTTGTGGCCACTGTTGAGTGTTCCAAATTTGTTGGCATACTGAGTGCAGCACTTTAACAGCATCATCTTGTAGGATTTTAAATAGCTCAGCTGGAATACTGTCATCTCCGCTAGCTTTGTTGTTACTAATGCTTCCTAAGGCCCACTTGACTTCACTCTCTAGGATGTCCGGCTCAAGTTCAGTGACCGCACTATCATGGCTATCAGGGACATTCAGATCTTTCCTTTATAGTTCTTCTGTGTATTCTTTCCACCTCTCCTTAATCTCATCTGCTTCTGTTAGGTCCCTGTCTTCTTTGTCCTTGATCATGCCCGTCTTTGCACAAAACATTCCCTTGAGATCTCCCATTTTCTTGAAGAGATCTCTAGTCTTTCCCATTCTGTTGTTTTCCTCGATTTCTTTGCATTGTTCATTTAAGAAGGCCTTCTTTTCTCTCCTTGCTATTCTCTGGAACTCTGCATTCAGCTGGATATATCTTCCCCTTTCTCCCTTGCTTTTCGCTTCCCTTCTTTCCTCAGCTACTTGTAAAGCCTCATCAGACAGCCACTTGGCTTTCTTGCATTTCTTCTTCTTTGGGATGGATTGAGTTGCTGCTTCCTGAACAATGTTACGGACCTCCGTCCATAGTTCCTCAGGCACTCTATCAGGTCTAATCCCTTAAATCTATTCCTCACCTCCACTCTATATTCATAAGGGGTATGATTAGGTCATACCTGAATGGTTTAGTGGTTTTCCCTACGTTCTTCAATTTAAGCCGAAATTTTGTGATAAGAAGCTCATGATCTGAGCCACAGTCAGCTCCAGGTCTTGTTCTTACTGACTGTATAGAGCTCCTCCATCTTTGGCTGCAAAGGACATAATCAATCTGATTTCGATATTGACCATCTGGTGATGTCCATGTGTAGAGTCGCTTCTTGTGCTTTTGGAAAAGAGTGTTTGCTATGATCAGCGTGTTCTCTTGGCAAAACTCGATTAGCCTTTGTCCTGCTTCATTTTGTACACCAAGGCCATGCTTGCCTGTTATCCCGGTGATTTCTTGACTTCCTACTTTAGCATTCCAATCCCCTATAATGAAGAGGACATCTTTTTTCGGTGTTATTTCTAGAAGGTGTTGTAGGTCTTCATAGAACCGATCAACCTCAGCTTCTTCGGCCTCAGTGGTTGGGGCATAGACTTGAATTACTGTGATGTTGAATGGTTTGCCTTGGATTCGTACTGAGATCATTCTATCGTTTTTGAGATTGTACCCCAGTACTGCTTTTCCCACCCTTTTGTTGACTATGAGCGCTACTCCATTTCTTCTCAGGGATTCTTGCCCACAGTAGTAGATATGATGGTCACCTGAATTAAATTCGCCCATGCTTGTCCATTTTAGTTCGCTGATTCTCAAGATGTTGATGTTCAATCTTGCCATCTCATGTTTGACCACCTCCAGCTTACCTTGATTCATTGATCTTACATTCCAGGTTCCTAAACAATATTGTTATTTGCAGCATCGGACCTTCTTTTCACCACCAGACACATCCACAGTTGAGTGTCCTTTCGGCTTTGGCCCAGCCGCTTCACTCTTTCTGGCGCTACTTGGAAATACCCTCTGCTCTTCCCCAGTAGTATATTGGACACCTTCCGACCTGAGGGGCTCATCTTCTGGCATCATATCTTTTAGCCTTGTGATACGTTCCATGGGGTTTTCTTGGCAAGAATACTGGAGTGGGTTGCCATTTCCTTCTCCAGTGGACCACATTTTGTCAGAACTCTCCGCCATGACCTGTCCGTCTTGGGTGGCCCTGCACGGCATAGCTTATGGCTTCACTGAGTTACGCAAGCCCCTTCACCACAACAAGGCAGTGATCCACGAAGGGGTGAAATACAGTACATCTCACCATAGTGTGGAAGTGTCTGACCAGGTGAACTGTGTGCCTTGCTCAGTTTGATTTCCAGGTGCTGTTGATGGGCAACTTCAAGGTCCAGCCCTTCCTTCTGATGGTCCTCTATCTTGAAATTGGACTTGAATTGAGCAGGCCTTCAAAGAGAGCTTGCTTTCAAATAGAGGACTGTCCTCTGTAAAAGAGGATACAAGGCCACCCTAGCAGGAATGCATCTCCCCCTTCCACCCTGCACATGATGCAGCATGTGACCCTGTGCCAGACACAGAGGCCAATGTGTGTTTTGCTGTTCTTCCCCTTCCCCCCGAAAGAGAGGAGGGTAGAGATCCTGTGAATCAGGTGTCCACAGGGGCAGGTCTCAGTGCAGAGCACCAGCTCAGGAAGTATTGCCATCACTCTAACTCAGCTTCATTTACCTTCAGTCACATAGGAAGAGCCCCGAGCAGACTAAAGGCCTGTATTGACCAGCATTCTGTTCCCACAGTGACCAACCAGCTGCCTGTGGGAAGCTCACAAGCAGGACATGAGCACAATCAGATCAGAAAGAAAGGCCCTGCTTTAAGATAAAAAAAGAGGCCCTTCTCATTTGCCCTCCCATGAGAGCAGTCAAGTGGGTGACCACACATGAGAGGGCCTTCTCTGCAGTGGCCCCAAGCCTTTGGAACAAGCTGCCATCGGAGGTCTGCCATGCTCCGTCATTGCAGACTTTTAAGAAGGCCTTGAAAACATATTATTTTACCCTGGCCTTCTCTTGATATGACTGCTGTTGTTGCTGTTATTGCTATTGTTGTTGCTGGTTTTATTGTTGAATTATTGCTTTTTATTGTGTTTATGTTTTTATTGTTTTTAATACTTTAACTGTTTTAATGTATTTTATTGCTGTGAGCTGCCTTGGAAGGCCTTGAAAGGCAGCCAAGCAAAAAATTAAATTAATCAATAAATCAAACAGTGCTGGCTTCAGGTTTTGGGAAGCCCATGGGCAAGGTGCCCTCGGTGGGCCCTCTCCTCTCCAAGGCACTGATTCCCACCCACTTGCCCTCTTCCCCTGGGCCCAGTCCATGCAACCATCTAGGACGCAAGCTGCTGCTCCATCTCCTAATACTTGTCATTGGTTAGGTGCTTGGGGAGACCAGGTGAACAGGCAATGACCGCACGGAAAAGGATGATGAAAAGGAGGAACAGGAGGCTCCGGACAGTAGCAGTGGCCCCTCTGCTGGGTGTAGGCCTTGGCAAGTGCCCAACAATGCCTACTCCTGACACCAGCCCTGAGTGCAACAGCACCCTCCTACCCGTGTTCTGAACAACTGGCATGGGGCCGCTGGCGTTGCAGGTAATGTAGAGCCATTATGATGTGGAATCCTAAAATTTATTGAGGTTTTCCCTCCTGACCACCTTACCATGATCGATTAATAAATTTAATAAATAAATAAATAAATAAATAAATACATCGCCCAGAGTGGCTGGGTGACCAGTCAGATGGGCGATTAATAAATTTAATAAATTTAATAAATACCAATTAATGACAGGATCCTTGCTAGTTAAAGTTATTGGATCGGGCTAAGAGATGTGACTGTCTTGGTGCAAGGAAGCGCTGTATCATATAAACAGCACCGTTACTTTATAAGTAGATGTTCATATACTTAGATTAGGCTTGAAAACATTTATTAATGAAAAGCAAATACATTTAAGACAAGTACTGAAAGAAAATGGTACTTTGGTACTTGTTGGCAAAGGTTAAAACAGGAAAAGAAAATAAGACAAATATAGTACATACATTACCAGTACAACTTTCTGCTAGCAGAGGTTACCCCCAGCTGGGAGTGACTCCACTCAGTATCTTTCCTTTAGCTTTATAGTTTTACACTTGAACACGACATATGATGTGATTGGTTACTCTGGTTGAGTATAGTAGGGTGGTCAAGCCTCTTCAAAGACCCCTCCTCAAAATCTAGGGGGCTGTCTTCATGAGCAAGTTAGTGCAAAGTTAGAGCAGTCTGGATTCCTTTGCAACAGATGATGCCGTCACCAATCCGCTGCCAACCAGCCACTTCCCTCTTGAAAAGCCGCATTTTCTGAAACTCCTTTTACTCTTTTTTTTACTGAAAGCAGCTCCCTGGCAGTTTTACCACAGTGTGCCATCCCCCCGCCCCCCGCATTAAATCCTGGGCATGTCTCTGTGACTTGGCAGTGATGTGGTCAAGGGGGTGGGATGCCCCATTCCCTTTAGTTTCCACAATGGAAGTATTTTTTTCCCATTGAGAAAATCCCAGGAAGAACAGCAGCGACCCCTCACATTATCACAATAGTGGGGACACTCATTCACCTTAGCTAGCCTGCTTTTAATCTTTAACATATCCACCTTTCTGTGCATGTTTACTCAGAAGTAAGAAATAAATCTCAATCCCCTGCAGGGAAAGTTAACTTTAGTAACTTTAGCCAGTGTGGTGTAGTGGCAAGAGTGCTGAGCTGGGAGCCGGGAGATCCGGTTCTAGTCCCCACGTGGCCATGGAAGCTCACTGGGTGACTTTGGGCCAGTCACAGACTCTCAGCCCAACCCACCTCACAGGGTTGTTGTTGTGAAGATAAAATGGAGAGGAGGAGGATAATGTAAGCCGCCTTGGGTTCCTTGCAAGAGGAAAAAAGGTGGGATATAAATGCAATAATAAAACAATAATAAATAACTTACTCTAAAGTGCTCTTTCGCTTCTTCATTGCTCTTTTAAATCACTATTGTAACGTTGTGCTTTTTTGATGTTCTGTAGTTTCTCTGATGTAAAGTCATTTCTCCTGTTATGTAAATAAGGGCTGTGCACCACTTTAGCCCGAAGCCTGAACTCTGAGTCAAAGCGGGGTGCCTCGGGCTGCTTCAGGCCACCTCCAAATTGAGGCAGAGGGATCAGGTCGCTCTGAAGTGCTTCGGAGCGATCTGGAGGCTCAGCCGCCATGCCACCGCCACTAGTGCGGCCAGCCCCCAGCTCCTTGCCTGGTCCTCTGGACATGCGCCGGAAGCCATCTTGTTCCGGGGAATGGGGGGAGCCATTTTTAAAATGGCTCCCCCCATTCCTTGGAACAGGACAGCTGCTGGTGTGCATCCAGGGGGCCTAGGAGCTGGCAGTGGCAGCAGCTCCCCTGGCGGCAGCAGGAACGGCAGCGGCAGCCCACCCTCACTGCGAGCTGCTGCTGCTGGCCTCACTCAAGCCTTCGTGGGCTCCTTGCAAGCAAGGAACCCGTGAAGGCTTGAGCAGAGGCAGGAGTCAGCCTCCTACTGGGCGTCCTCCCCTCCTTGTGAGGAAGGGAGAGAGCGCAGTTGGAGGGTGACTCCTGCCCTCATGCCCGTTGGCAGGCTGTGATGGGCAGCTGTTTCCCCGGCAGCGCTGGCAGCCACTCCCCTGGAGCAGCAGCTCCTCTGATGGCGGCACCCCCACACCCCACAGAACAAGGGCCCAGGTAAGGAACTAAGGGCTGGGTGGCGTGTTGGGGGGGCAAAGCGAGATTCGGATGTCCAAATCCCACTTCAGTTTCATAGGCCGAGGCAGGTCGGGGGGTGGGAATCTGTCCGAGCTGAATCAGGCTTGCCTCAAAAGCCCTAAAGCAGCTTCTGAGTCAGATCAGGGGGTCCATGTACAACCCTAATGTAAAGTTCCTTCTCTGCTTTATCACAGTAACAATCTTTTGGATTCACGGGAGCTTCTCACTGCAAGCAGGGAGAAGGAGAATGGGAGAAAGAGGGGTTGGCAGCAATAGGCAAAAGTGCACACATGGGGGAAAATGGGGTGGGAGTAATAACTCTGGGGCAGATTGCTGGAATGTGGCAAAATTGGGGTTGGGGGAGCCTTCAGATGCTGCACTGGGGAACTGGGGATTTGGGCTTCTTCAGGGAAATCTGTACACAGGGGGAAAATTAGTTGCTCTCCGTTCATAATAATGTAGTGGCAGGGGGGAGTCTGGACAGGGGCAGGAAACAAGCCTCTCTCATTGGTTGGGCAGCCCCTGCCAGGTTGATAACGTTCACTTCTACTCCCCCCACCCCACCTGGAAGTATGTTCCTTTTAAGCGCTGTGTAACCCCTGAAAACTGGATTTTAAAGGTACGCGACACTCAACTTATCTTGCTTCATGTGCCCCTAAATGACCAAAGCCGATTCCATGAAAATCCAGGTAATACTCCAATGCTCTTCTCATTCTGTTGTTGTGAAGATCCTGCCTAGGTGACACACTTTTTGCTTGTGTTTTTTGCTGATGTCTTGTTTGCTCTAAAGTTCTTCAGAAAGTCCCTAAGTTTCCTGATATGTCCGCTAACCTGTGGTTAGACCTGTCTGGGATATGAACCCTATGGGCAAGGACCATTCTCATCATGTTCTCTTTTCCCCAGGTCAAGTTGAACTAATAAGCTGCTAGTAATAGACCAAGAGCAAATTTTGGTTTAGAAAGCAGCCTTTTTATCTAGGCCTCTTTAGCGTGGCTAATATGACCATGGCTTTAAAATGAAAACCTTTTGCATTTGCTTTTAACTAGCAGCCATTTTTCCCCATACGGCCCTTGGAAACAATGTTATGTGATCACATAATGTAATTTCTAGGGACAATTGCAGCTCTTCTTCAAGAGCCTACAGTTCAGGCTCTTGGGGAAGCTTTTACCTTTAAATACATTTTTAAAATGTCTTTAATTAAGAACATGGTTAAAAAGCCCTTGGACTACCTTGTACTTAGAACTCACCCCCATCAACCATGCAAACAATGCTAGGCAGGTGCATAACATATGAATTAACTCAGTTAATTTCAACATGTTTTAGATCTACAGTATGTCAGGGCTCATCAGAATTATAAATATGCCAGATTCAGTTTATCATCTGAACAGTTTCAAATTTCAGTGGCATCACTAGTGATGACCAGAACTATGCACAGTATTCCAAGTGTGGACACATCACAGATTTGTACAAAGGCACTGTAATGTAGACAGTTTTGCTTTCCGTCCAATGAAAATAACATGAATGTGACATCATCACATGAACAGGACAGCATAATGTGTACAATGTGATCCCTGAAGGTAAACATTTACATATTTAGAGATTTTGCATGAAATATGGCCCACTGCAAACACAATTTCTGACCCCAAAATCTAAATATGTGAACATTCATTAACATCCCACCACATGTTAATGGGTTGTTCTCTCTATCTATTTGTCTGTCTGTCTGCCTGTCCATCTGTCTTTCAGGTCCTCTTTTTTGGCTTCTTTCCCTTCATGCCCACAGTACACCCTTCCCTCCCTCTCCCAACATGCTTCTCTCTAAGACTGCACATAGCATTTAATCCTTGGTGATTTTCAACAAAGTGCTATAAATTTCACCTGGAGGGGGACCAGGGCTATGCCTTATTAGAGGGGGTTATTTTAAAAAAAAATTATCTGATTACTTTTGCAGACTTCGGAGCCAGCTTCCAAGGGACCCATGAGTTCAAAGATCAAATAAATTGTCTGGCAGATTTATCAGGTCCCATGGTGGGCAGCCTTGCAGTAAACTCCCTTTGCTTTCCCTCTTTACTTCCTGAAGAGCTGAGTTGGGGAATGTGAAAGTCATGTTAAAATCAATACATGCACCGCATATAGGTCAGAAAGTTCTGCAGTAATTCGAGTTATTGATAACATTTTGCAGAAGGTGAGAACTGGTCAACTGGAGGTTTTAATGCAACATGTAACACGTTAATGGACGTGCTCATGAGAAAACTGGCTGTCAGAGCTGAGGTTGGGGCACGCATGCAATATGTATGACACCAGCTAAGACTGCTGTTCTCTAGGCAGTCTCCTAGCCTGAAGAGGAAGCTTTTGCAGCCCTTCCTGTTAGGGAGAGCCAATGGCCACCCTCGGTGGGCGGAACCACTCCTCCAATAGCTCGGGACCCTTTGTTGCCCGGGGTGATGCTCCATCCTATAGCCCTGGCAGGTCTCCCTATGGGGCAGCCCTGCACAGAGCTTTGGGTTTCCAGTTCCAGCTCCAGCAGTTCCTGATACTGCTTGGGGTTCTTCCTCAGCAATTCTATCCACCAATTTTGCAGCGGAGGGGACGGGACCCATGTCACCACTATGCTGACAGAGCAGCTGTTGTATCCTACATCCACTCAGCCTGGGGTGGGGGGACACGCAACACAGGCAATCACAACATGGCCTATGAAGGCCCCTGGGGCTAATCTGGCACTGGCTAAATAATTTTGCTAAAAGAAGGCTGAAGCTGCTACTTCAAACTTCAGATAGCTAATGTGATCTGGAGTGGTTGAATGGTCTGAATGAGGGTTTGGGGGAGACCTACCAGAAGACCCCCTAAAAGCCCCCCAGACTCATATTCCTGACTCATATGCACGAAGACCTCAGGCTGTGATATTGTAACCGTAGAAGACCTGGATAAGAATTTGTATTGGGAAAAATATCGTGTGGCATCCTGTGTGGCATCCTGTGTCTTAATCTTGCTTTCTGCAAAACCACAAAGAAGCCCCCCCCCCCCCAATTAACTGGGAGGCTCAGCTTTCGAAGGTCTCAAAGTTGCTCATACGAGAAAGAGAGAAGAACAGAGCTACTGCACATGCTCAGGCACCAACGCACAGCTCATGGACAACATCTGCAGTAACGAGACTAAGAACTTGACTCCTTTTGGTTGAGAAATCATGAAAACAGTACGAACCATGGCTGAAGTGGGTGTAAGTGACCAAGATGTACTGTACAGCTTACTGTCAACCAGACAAAATACACAAATAAGGGGGCTCCAGAGATGTTTCAAGAGACCCGTAATAAGAAATTATGGACTTTTCAAGAGACCCCAAAAGAGGGCGGAACAAAAACAGGCCAAAACACATGAGGGTAAAACATGAGGTACTGGCACACCTCTCCTCTGACTGGTGGATGGGCGAGCCCACTACCATAATGAACCCCACCTCTGATCAGAACAAGGGTATAAAAGCTCATGCAGCAAGGAAGCTCCCTCACACACTTTTCTTCCCCATCTCTGTATCTCTCAGTATTTCGCTCTTACTCTTGCATTATGTCTTCGCTATGGCTTTACTTTCACTTCTTCGCCACTGAGCTTTGCTGAATAATCTGATGCAGAGATCTAGGTAACTATGAATCTTTTATTAATCTTTTTAGAATTTCACTTTTAGCTAATTTTCATCCTTTATTTTCTTAAGTTAATAAATTCAATTAACTTTAGTTTCTCACTTTGGCTTCTATCCTTAACTACTTAAGGATGCAATCCCATGCATGTTTAGACAAAAAAGTCCTACAACTCCCAGCATTCCCCATCCAGCCATGTTGGCTGGGGAATGCTGGGAGTTGTAGGACTTTTTTTTCTGTCTGCATAGGATTTCACCTTAAGTTTCAGACTTCACTTTTTACATGCCTAAAGAAACATAATAATGCTTTACCTTAGCCTTTTCACATTTAAGCAAAGTGCAGGAGGAAGTTTTAAGTGGGCATTAGATTATTTAGCAGGTTTTAGTTTAGCTTTTAAAACATGAGCAGAGTGCAGAAGAGTGCTACGAAGGAGTCATGCTATTCAAGCAGCAATGCCGGTAGTCCAGTTAGCTATTTTAATTGAAACTGCATCCCTTATTGTTAATCTTGGGTGTATGTTGCATTTTCTAATAACGAAATTGCAACAAATCTTCCGAATTATGCTCACGCAACCACCATTCTAACTTTTAGAATTTCTGATCTTTTTAAATAAAGTGTTTAATGTGTTTCAATTTACTTTGGAGTCTGTAATAATGTTTGCCTGTTTGGACCTGACTTGGTTACCCACTGGGGTGTATTGAACCCAATTGGTATAGGTTCTGAAGCTAAACAAGACAAAATCAACACCCAGCATCTTCAGAAGCACTGAGGCCACCAGTCAGGAAATGTGCTGGTGATGATGCCCACATGTGGGGATGGATGAATCTCTCTGTTTTGGTTTCTCTGTTTCTCATCTTTTCCAGTCTTCGATTCAGTTCAGTTCAAACTGTGAGCATTTCTATGGTCTTACGTTTGGTTCATCTCAAATGTTGAGATTTGGGTGGGGAGTAATGTTTGCATGAAAAGACATAAGCATTTTTGTGCTGATTTCTCCTAATACTGCACGGTTGCCTAATATATGCTTTCTTTTTTACAAGCAGTTTTCCTAATCGAATGCATTTTAACATGATTTCCTCTAACATTTTGCACACAATTTTTGACTGGAGAACTCCATTGCCTAAGTTGGAGAAGTGTGAATATTTTGAAGGAGAAGTGACTTCTGGTTTGCCTAGTAGTTTGAAAGTGCAACGTTAGATAAGTTCATATTCAATTGGAACTGAACAAATTCCTCTCCCATCCCTACCCACATGCTGCCCACATGAGTCGTGGTAGTCTCATCCTGTGGTAGTGAGAGCCATGCTTTAACTTTGGGCGGTGTGAAGAAGGACTCCCTCTTGCCTGCCCTGAATCTCCCACCATCCAGCTTCCATAAACTCCGAACTCTGAGATCTTCTTCTTCTCAGGCTCTCCTCCAGGTGCCCCTGTCTTCTGAGGTCAGGTGGCTGGCAACAGGGAGAACCATTTTGGCGGTGGTCCCCTGCCTCTCTGGAACACTCCCCGGAGAGATTTGTCTGCCATGCACGTGTTCTCCTTCTGGCACCAATGAACTTTTTATTTTCCTAGGCTCTTAAAAAAAGTGTTTATGAGCTCTCCTTTATTTATACTTTTGCTAATTATGTTTTACCTGCCATTATCTTTGTGATTTTTAACTGATAACATACAGGATTTTTATTTGTTGTTATTAGCCGCCCTTTGAGCACAGCATGCTGAAGGTTTGCAGGGTATACATTTGATAGTAACAAATGAATGGGTTGAATGAGAGAGGAAGACATATGAAGTGTGTAATCCAGACTTCCCCAACCTGGTGCCCTCCAGATGTGGACTGCAACTCCCATAATCCCCCAGCCACCATAGCCAGCTGGGGACTGTGGGAGTTGTAGTCCAACACATCTGGTGTAAAGCTGGTGTAATATATCCTCTGTGCATTCATGTGTGTATGTATTCTGTGTGCAGGGGAAAGAGAAAGTCCACGTCTAGGACTTGTGTTGGGTATCATGTATATATGTGTATATATTTTCCGGGCTCAATTCAAGGTGTTGGTTTTAACCTTTAAAACTCTAAACAACTTAGGGCCTGGCTATCTGAGGCATTGCTCATCTCAGTATGAACCTGCTTGGTTACTATCACCAGGAGACACCCTGTTCAAGAGACCCTTGCTTGCAGAAGCCAGTTGATCGGGCATGTGGAAAAGAGCTTTCTTGTGTGTTGCTCCCAAATTCGGGAACACCCTCCCTCTCAAATTACAACTGGTCCCCACTCTCTCTGTATTCAGGAAGGGGGCCAAGTCACATCCTTTTAATTTGGTTTTTTTAATTGTTAAATTATTGTTATGGGTTTTGTGGTTGTTTTTAACATTTTCCTATGTCTTTAATTGTTTGTGATTTTGTTTTCTGAATTTTTGTAAGCTAATTGGTTCCATAAAGGAGGTATAGAAATGTAATAAATAAATAATAATGAATCATCCATGTCTATAAGGAAAGAGGTGTTAGCTGCCCAGTATAAGACAACACTTATGGGGAAATGGAGGGAGGAAAATGGTTCATGTTCCCTAGAAGTGAAACGTTTCGGTATAAAACACCAGCTTCAGTCACAAATGAGAGTATGCTACAACACCACTTATAAGCTGAGCCAGGACCAATCAGGAACAGGCCAAACCTCCGTGAGGGAGCATGGATGAACAGTCAGCACCTCTCCTCCACAGCCAACCGAGCTGCAGTAATGAACAGCACGGCTTGCTTCATCTCACCCTTTACACTGAGACCAGGTTTCAGCTGATCAATAAACATGGCCTCCTTAATCTTACTCCTTTGGAGGCTCCGTTCTACTGCTAGCACAGAGATCTACCACCATGTTTCTCCCTCATATGAAGGGACTGAGGTCTAGCACATGTTTCATTATGGTCTGGCTCAGCTTGTAAGGGTGCAATCCCATCTTGATAGCTGGCAGCTTCCGAAGTCAGAGGCTGCCAAGTATCTAATGCAAGGTGGCCGGAGCATGGAAGTGACCTTCACTCTGTGTTCCAGCCACCTTGCATTTTGGGGTAGACAATTTCACCTATCTACTGGGGAGCCTCAAAGTGGGAGGGGGGAAGGCCACATGGCACAAAGGAAACTACATTAAGTGGGTTCTGTAGTCTCCTTCCCTCCCCGCCCCTGGGACCATCCCCTTTTCCCCATCTCTGCACTCCGTTTCTGAGCACAGAGATGGGGAAGAACTGCGCTAGCTACGAGGGGGGAGGGGAAGGGAGGGGTGGGGAGCATGGTTTCTGGGCTCCGAGGTCAGAGCCCTAGTTCCAATCTCAGATCCCAGAAACCACAATATCCTATGTCCCCCAGACGCTGTCTAGAGGACATAGGATTGTGCCCTAAGTGGCATAGTAGCATATTCTATTTGTGACTGAAGCTGGTGTTTTATACTAAAATGTTTCACATTTGAAAATTTGTTTATACGTGTGTGTGTGTGTGTGTGTGTGTTTAAAATGTAAAGCTATACAATTTTAAATTTTAGAATTAAAAAAATTAAATCTATAAAAATGTATAAACTGGATGCACTGCTGTTGGTCGTTGGTTTTGTTTTTGGAGTGCTGCCTCATGCGCATCGCATTGTCTGCATATCGGTCGGTTGGTTCTCTAGAAGGACATAATACCTTGATGCAGCCCTAGAAAGAATGCCCATTACCAAGGTAACTGTGCCAAGGCTCCTCCTTTTCCCACAGTGGACTGGTGGTTTCCTTGCCCTTGCTCTAGATGGCACAGGGGCCAGAGGGAATCCCACTTTCATACTGGCACTGTGCCCTCTTTTGAGCCACCCAACAGATTGCCAGAAAGAAGGTGCTCCTTGGGAGTGGGGGGACCTCTGCTTCCCCACGTCAGTGCAGCACGCCTTCCTCCTTGGAGCAAGCATCCTGGCTCCGTGCACAGCCAGATCCCTCAGGAGCAATTAAGCCCATCTCTGCAGTAAACAGGGAGAGCCTTCTTGACCCAGCAAAGATGACGACGGAGATGTCAGTTTTCTTCTTGTCTCCCCTGGCTCTGAACTGCCAGAAGAAAAATGTTTTCTGCATCAACAGCTTGAAAGACTACAGATCCCCTCAAGTATTTTCATTGAGGGAGTTTGTTCTTGGTCTGAGCTGTAAACACTTTATGCCTTCCAGGTGCTGCTGCAGCCACCACAGGCGTGTGCTCCTCTCACCGGGCCCACAGCTGGGCTCCACAGGTGTGTGGACTTGGCTGTCAGCATGAAGTGAAGCAGCTGTTTCCCTGGGAGAAACTGGGAGTCCCTTCCAAGCTCAGCAAAGGTGGCTTCTGATTCAAGTTGAAGCCACAGGGGCATCCCACGCACAGGGCATGAGGCCGGCTGGCTCCCCGACGTGCAGCAGCTCCCTCCCACCAGCCACCTCCCAGAGTGCTTCTCCCGAGTTAAGCACGGCCCAACCGCCAGCCGTGTGTGGCAAGGTCCGTGATGGAAAACAGAGCAGCAGCGAGCTCCTTGCAAAATGGATTGCAGCCTCCAGCCCTGAGAAAGCAGCCCGCACTCCAGAGGCCAAGAGGAATCAAGAGCTCCGTGAAGAATGGCGGGGGTGGAAAATAAATAAAAGTCGGGGGGGGGAGGGGGTCTGCCGCCAAGGTTCGGAGAGAGTGGAATGGCCATGTTCTTCTAATGGCTGTAAAACACTCTCATTCCTCCCCCCTGCCCATGCTGGCCAGGGCTGGCGGGAGATGCAGTTCGACAACATCTGGAGGGCCACATGTTCCTCAACCTGCACGACCATGTGCACTTCCAAAGGGCACTGAAGGAGGCCCAATCCTGCATGTGGAAGGTGGTGTGGCATATCATGCAGCCACCATGCTCCCAGGCTGCTGAATGAGTAGACCATACGTGTTCCTTGAGCTTTCCTGACAATGGCTAATCTGTGTCCATGAAAGTGGATCCATGCCTTTTCTTTGGGCCATTTTACTGGTTCTGTTTTCAAAAATTATTTTTGTTAAAGGGAGGGGCATAACACTTTGCCCCATAAGGATGCACTTACTTGTTCTGAGAAGCAGCTGGTGAGATACATAGAAGCACAGAATCATAGAATAGTAGGGTTGGAAGGGGCCTACAAGGCCATCGAGTCCAACCCCCTGCTCAATGCAGGAATCCAAGTCAGAGCATCCCTGACAGATGGCTGTCCGGCCTCGTCTCGAACGCCTCCAGTGTGGGAGAGCCCACCACCTCCCTAGGGAGTTGGTTCCATCATTGTATTGCTCTAACAGTCAGGAAGCTTTTCCTGATGTTCAGCCAGAATCTGGCTTCCTGTAACTTGAGCCCATTATTCCGTGTCCTGCACTCTGGGATGATCGAGAAGATAATGGTGAACTACTGTTTGCCCAATAAACAGGAGATCCAGGATTAGCCATATCGTCCCAAGATAATACAGGATTTCCTCCCCCACCTGGAGTCCAAGCCACCTCCTGACTTGTTACAGGGACAAAGATGGTGGTGGCAGAGATGGCCACTCAGCCTGAAGCAGCTTGGTATTTCACCCAATCTTGAAAAAGACATCTTTGGACCCCTTGAATTTAAATAATGACCACCCAGTTTTTAGCATTCCATTCCTTAAGTGGGTTGTGTTGAGCCAGCTCAAGATTATCCAGAATGAGATTGATTATCTTGAACCCTTTCCGCCTGGTTTTGGGCCCAGTTTTGGTTGCCACAGCAGATGACCTGGGCCAGGAGATGGGAGCGGAAGAGTGCAACTTGGTTTATTCCCTGACCCTCTCAGTGGCATCCAGTAACATCGAACACGGAATATGCCTGGACAGTCATGCGGGGATGGAGGACATCATTTCAAGATGGCTCTGGTCCTTCCTGGGGTGGAGGAGGTTTCAGAAGGTAGTGTTGTGGGATGACTGCTACATTAGCATTCAAAAATGTGATCTTCCACCTGTAGTCTAAAGTGGTATAGTCCATTCCACCATCCATCTGAAGTGGTACAGTCCATTCTAGTGATGGGTTACTTCCTCCAGGTTCTCATTCAGCTGGCTTAGAAAATATGTCAAGTTATGTTCAACCTCCAAATAGTTCAGGCTATCCCACCAGCACCACCAACTACATTTCGCGAGGGCTAATTAGGCCTTTCTTCCTGGTGCACCACCCATGTCAAGGAAAGGGGGGGCAGGTCAGAACTCCCACTCTCCTTCTCGTGGCTGAAGCATGACTCCTGCCCCAGCCAGATAAAAGTTCTCTAGTGGAAAGGGGGGTTGAGCGATCAGGAGGCTGGGCAGAAGGGGATCCTGGGTAAGGATTTGCCAGTCAGCAAAGCTTGAGCTCACCAAAGTTCTCCAAATGCCATCTCAAAACTCATTCCAACTTGAGTCCGTATCAATTGTGAGCTTTTTTTTTCTTTTTGCATGAAAACCTGTGCATAATTTCGTGTGTGTTATGTTATTCCAAAGTATACATCAATTGTGCACATCTTTGAAATGTACATATTATTCTCCCATTGATTAAAGTGTACATGTGCAAATGTACACATTTTATCATGCGCATTTTTCAAATGTACCCATGCTAACATTTTTTTTGGTCCACGGATCACATTGCAAGCTCGGAAATGTACAGACCTCAACCACAGATTGTGTCCAAGTCCATGTTCCATTTGGAAGGTGCAAACTGGATAAATCCTGATAAAAAAAGCTAACTAAAATGAAGTTCTCGTGCATCACTGCTCCTGGGTTAGTGTGGAGCTAAGTGGATAAGCTGCTGCAAGTTCTTCTCTGGCTCAGATTTTAAGCCCAGCTGGAGAAGAATTCAGGGGCCCTGTAATGCTCACTTCTTCTTTGATGTGTCTCACATGAGCATTATAAGCTGAGCCCCTGAAGTTCAGCTCTGGACTGGCACCTGGTGAACTTGGTCAGCATCACGACAGATAAGGCCTAGTTCCATGTACCCAAGTCTGAAGGGCTCACTTTGGATGTTGACTGCTGGGATACCCCATCTCATGGTTTCTAGTAAGCTGGGACAGTATCTTCCAGGGAACGCCATCTCAGAGTCTTCAGTAAAACCCATACTGCACAGGCTGCCTTTCAGCATTTGGGGTTTATCGTGTTCTCCTCTTCTTTTCAGGAAAGCAGCTTCCCGAATAAAGTCAAGACCACAGCCACATGCGCGGTGCTGGCTTGAACTGCTGGATTCCTTGACTTGGAGCAACTTTTACAACCTGCTTTAATTAAATGTAAGGAGTTCTGTTTATACACCTCGCGGCCAGAGGCCACGCACAAGATGCTGCCTGTGAAACGGGGAAAGGGCTGGAGGCAAAGGGTGAGAAAAGAGCCCAGCTGAATGCCATAAATAAAACCCCTCAGCAGGGCCTTTGCTTGCAGCTCCAAAAGAACAAGCACAGAGGTCGATTCCCCCTCATGCAGACTTTCCATGGGCTTATTCACAATGTTTTGTGCGCTTGCCAGTTTTCTGTGGGCTGGCTCACTCCTGAGAGTTCATTGCTTGGTGGCTTGCATGTATGGAATGAGTCATGACAGAGCAAGCACCCCGGACACGGGAGGCAAAGCTCTTCCACCCAGTGCCAGCTCCCAGTAGTGGGGGAATCCCTCCTGGGCCGCCTCCCTCAGGGAGGCCGCCTCCTCACCGCCACGGTCACCAGCTGCTCTTGCTCCTCCTCCTCTTCCTCCTCATGGCTGTCAGGGAGCCAGGGAGCAAGCAGGCCACAGCGTCTCCTGCTTCTCCTCCTCTCCACCACCACTGTTGTCTGGGCAACAGTGAGCGGCAGGTCAACAAGCGAGTTGCAGTGGTGAAGAGGAGGAGCAAGTCCAGGGGCTCTTGCCAGTGGGCCCCTGCTGGGGTGTGAGCCCTTGGCAGCTGCCCGACCGTGCCTGCCCTTGATGCTGGCCCTGGGGGTTCATATACATTCAGCTGCCCATCCTCAAGGTAGAGCAACCCAGGGGTGAGATATCAAGTGGTGCAAGTGCATGTGTGAACCAGGGATCACGGGGACGCGTCTGGACTTAGGAGCTGGGAAGTGGAGGACTGAGATCCACAGCTTCCTTTAAAACCTGACTGGTGAGACTAATTTGGAAACTCAGCGTTGTCCTTAAAATTACTTACTTTAGTGTAAGAAACGGCTATGCTACACAAATTAGCATGGTCAATCCTATGGGTTCTCCCCTTCTCTGAAGAGCAAGAGCAGAAGTCTGATTAACAAGGGGGGGGGGTCAAAAATTGTTTATGTTCTTATTGATCAATATATGTGAGGTATCACCATAGACTTACAATGACATGATTCACAAACACTGCCCAGCTTCCATGTTCGCTTTGCAAGCCATTTTTGGATTTCCCCCCAGGTGGACCTATTGTTTTCCCATAGAACACAATAGAGGAATCCAGGATTTCAGTATACATGTGATTACCACAGGGCATCTCCCATCAAATAAAAGGCGCTCACGCGCGCACACACTGTTGTCTCAGGGAGAAGTGATCGGATCATAGCGTAATCTTTCCCTGAGTCCCTGGAAAAGGAAAGTAACACAGATATTATAAAACACGGGGATTCTGCAGGGAGAGTTTGCAGCAAGCATGGCGACGCAGCTTCCAATCTGGGGCAAATGACAGCTAGAGCTCTCCAAAAACATTCCTTCTGCGAGCTTTTGCAGCAAATATTCTCTGGCTGTTCTCAGAGCGCTTGAATATTCTCTACCGTCCAGCATCCTCTTTTTCACTGTGGCTTCCCAGTTACCTCTGGGAAGCCCTCAAGTGGAACGCGACCGCAGTGGCACCCCCCTGCTAGTGTTCAGCAGCAACTGGTGTACAGAGGCGTGGTCCTACCTCTGTTCCTGGGAGGAATATATAGCTGTCATGACTCATATCCATTGATCGGCATCTCTTCCATCCCTCTGTTGTAGCCTGCTTTTAGCAGGGTGAGCATGGCCATGCTTGGCTGCATCCCGCAAAGCCCCACCACCTCTCCTTCTGCCTGCCCCCAAGCCCAGGCATGCACCTTTGGGTAGGGGACGGTGGCAGCGGAGGCAGTGGTGGGCTCCCTCCGGGGCCCTGGCAGAGCACCTTGGAGGGCGGGGGGGCAGGTGCTCCCCACGTGCCTTTTGCAGGAGTTTGCATCAAAGGCCCATCAAAAGCTCCTAGGAACAGCGGGGTGCCCATGCATCCTCAGGCCATGTGATGGTCAAGCTGGCCACAGACATGGTGCCCCGGAAAGCAGGATTGGAAATGGACTGTCTGAGGCGTACAAATGAGTTGTTCTCCACAGTGAGCTATTAAACTTAAAATCTCCAACATTTTCCAGGCTATTCATTGAACATTCAAGAATGTCTTTAATAAGTCCAAACAGCTTGACTTAATACGGAAAGGGATTGGTGCCTTTTATTACTCAATTACTGGCTGAAGGCTGCTGAAACAGGCCCTGAACAATTGCAATGAAGGAATCATGCATGTGCTCTGCTGTTTTGTGGCAAAAATTGGCAGCAAGATTCTCACGTGGTGAAGGGAAACGAGCGCAGATGTCGCTGGAGAGGGCGAGGCAGGAGCTGCTGAAGCTCTGATGGTGAACATAGTATAAGTTACACTGGGTTCTTTGCGAGGGCAGGGGAGGGATTGGGTGCCTTTATTTAACTGTGGATGAAGGGGCTGACCTGGCGTGCATCACCAAGACCTGGGTGGATGACCTCGGTGGACTGGATCTACTCCAGCTTTGTCCACTTGGGTATAAAGTGCAGGGCCATCATAGGTTGGACAGGCAGAGACGGAGGGGGATTGCTGTAATCAATAAAGAGTCCATTAGGGATGGAGGGACTCACCACAGTCTGCCCTCGCTTGGTGCTTGCGCAGTCAGCAAACGGGCTTGATAAGTGCATGGTGGCTCAACAAGCGGGGTCCGGGAGGCCAAGCAGGGGGGAGTTCACCAGGCTGCACTCCCCTCGGACTCCTGCAAGATCCCTTGAGTCCATCTCCCTCACCAGGAGAGCAATCCACTCAGGGGCCAGCTTTGAGTGTTTGTGCTTGGGGTTGGGCCAGAGAGACAGAGTGGGAATCCTGTTCAGTTGCTGAGCACTTGACTGCCCATCAGTCTCTCTGCTTCAGCTGGCTAAGGTGGTTTCCGGTGTACTGTTGGACAGCCCTAGGGCTGTGGTCCTGGGGGATTTGATTTCAACATTCACACTGGAGATGCCTTAGGGGGACCAGCACAGGAGTTCATGGCTTCCATGACAAGCATGGTGCTATCTCAACATGTCGTTGGTCCAACACATTTGGTAGGGCATAATCTCAGCCTGGTGTTTTCAGTCGAGTTCAAGGCTGGAGGTCCAGAATTAGGAGGGGAATCTCTGCATCCCCATTATTATGGTCATAAATAAATATTTTATAAATAAATAAATAAATAAATAAATACAAGATTCAGCACACCTGATCAGACCCACCTTACAGAGGCATGCATCCATGGACCAGCAGACAGGAGTCCCTTTTGCAGACATTGTCTTGTAAAACAGGTGGGGAATGTGTGGCCTTCCAGATATCATTGGACTACAACTCCCATCAACCCTAGGCAGCATAGCCATGGTGTTGGGTGATGGGAGTTGTAGTCCCACATCATCTGAAGGGCTGCACCTTCCCCATCCCTGTTGTAAAACCATGACATGGGTATCAGATCTCTCTCTTCCAGTTCACCTGGCCTTGGGGCAGCCCACTGGGATGTCACTGCTTTCTTCCCAGGTCCAAGGCGTATGTCCAGGCAGGCAGAAGGAAAATTGAGACTGCTAGACTGCTCGGTGATTTTCAGTAGATCAGCATGGGCTTTTGGCTCCCAGTTGTTTCATGAAGCCCATAAAAGGTCTTCCCCAGCTGCACAAACTCAGACAGAGTTTTCCATTTGTATCTGGTTCTTGCCACTGAATCTCAGGGTTCTAGCAGCAACAAAGCAGGGCTGATCTTGCAAGCCTGAAGTCTGTCCACACCTGGCCTAGATGCAAAAAGAAAGCTACTGGGAACAATCCAACTGGATGCTCTCCTGCGCAAACAGCCCCACTGAAGTCAATGGAAGATGTGCATGAGTGCATCTCCCATTCATTTCAACGGTGCTTTGCAAACAGAAGGTCCTGCTGGATTGTTGCACCCAGTCACTTTGGTGCTGCTGTTCCATTCCTCAGAGTCTTAACAGAAACAGGCTGTTAAGCTGCTTTCACTGAAAAGCAGGTAAAGGCATGGAAATAATGTGTGTGTGTGTCTGTGTCTGTGTGCGCGCGCATGTCTGTCTGTTTTAATCAACTCACCTAATTTCCCTGACAAATGTGGCTTTTAAGAGGGTGGGGGAAAGCGGGAGGGGAGGAGCAGCAAGGAGCAAAAAGAAACCCATAGCCCAGCTTTCTTCAGTCTGAGCCAAAGTCAACTCGGACTGGCGCACTGCACGTGGGCTGAAGACTGCGATGACCCTGGTTCAACTCTTCCTTTGGCCAGGAAATTACGTGGAGGCCTTCGGGAAGCCACTTTTTCTCGGCCTCCCTCCTCCACTGACAATATGGGGACAATCACCTACATTACAGAGTTGTTGTAAAGCAGCCTTCCCCAACCTAGTGCCCTCCAGATATTTTAGATTACAACTCCCACAGTTCCTGACCAGTAGCCATGCTGCCAAGGGAAGTGAGGCGGGTGGTACTAGGAGGAGGGCTTTTTCTGCTGTGGCACCCCGGCTCTGGAATGAGCTCCCTAGTGAGGTTCGCCGGGCGCCTACATTGTATTCCTTTCGGTGCCAGGCGAAGACCTTTTTATTTTCCCAGGCATTTTAGCTTTCTAGACTTTAGGTTTACTGTTTTAAATCTGTATTTTAAACTCCTGTACTGCTGCTAGGTTTTATTGTGGTTGTATTGTTATATTGTGGTTTTAATGTTCTATATATTTTAAATTATTTTATTGTGTGTTGTTTGGTTTTAATTTTTGTGAACCACCCAGAGAGCTTCTGGGCGGTATAGAAATGAAATGAATAAATAAATAAATACGCTGCTTGGGGCTGATGGGAGTTGAAGTCTGGAGGGCACCAGGCTGAGGAAGGCTAGTGTAAAGACTCCCGAGGGGATGTATGGGAAGCACTTTGGACACTATATAAATACTGTGCAGTATTTTGGTGGCTGGATTACTAGCTCAGGGCTAAGAACTAAGAGCATAAGAAGAGTACGGCTCTGGGCTCGGACCAAAGTGAGTCTTCTCGTACAGCCCCCTGTCCCCCAAGGTGGACTGCCAGATGCCTCCAGAAAGCCCCCAAGTGGGGCAGAGGGGCAACATCCCCTCCCCCGGATTACCACCCAGCACCTGGTATTGAGAGGTGGACCGTCTTTGATCAAGCAGGTTCCAATGAGCTGCCTGGGCTAAGGGCATCGACCGACTTCTCCCCTTTGCGTTGGTCAGTTCCCCCTATAAAGCGGCAGCTTTCCAGGTAAGTCCATAGGGCCTAGACCAGGAGTGAAGAGCCTCTGGCCCGGAGGCCAAATTCAGCCTGCCTGGGGCTCCAAGCTGGCCCTCGGGGGTCCCCCAAAGGGCCCTGCCCCCACCCCCTGGCCCCATCCCCTTTCCTCAAACTACCAATTGTTGCTGGTGGTTTCCCAGCTACTGTGCAGCTTTTTCCCCAGACTGAAAGGCTGACAGGCCTCTCGGAAGGCCAAGGTCCTGGCAGGAAGAGCTTGAAGCAAAGCAATGCTGGCATCTTGCCCCCCCCCTTCGCCTTTCCCCCACCCACCACTAGAAAGTGGCCCCCCAGAGCTGCTCCAGAAGGGAACTCGGCCCTTGGCTGAAAGGAGTTCATCACCCTGGCCTAGAAGGGGCTATCCAGGCTCACCCCTCCCCCAAAGTCGGGCAACAGAGCGGTGAAGCCGTGGTTATAAGACTGTGTTCCAGTCCGCCTGAGTGACCCAAGCCTGAGTCTTCCGTAGCCAACAGACAATTTGCCAGACTTTGCATGTTTGCACATTTTCATTTGCACCCTTCCCCCAAGGCTCCTTCTGCCTGGCTCAAGCTGAGCACCCCCCCCCCCCGGCCTGGACGCGACGCTCCTGCAGCAGGGGGGCCAGGCTCGCTGCACGCTGTCTGGATTGCAACGCAGCACCAAGCCGGAGTATTCCAGCACTTTGCTGCTCACGGAAGTCTGTCCGACTCCACGTCCAGCCTCTAATACCCCACAAGCAGCAGCCTCTGTGCCATCAACATTATTATTATGTTTTCTCACTCTCTTCCAGCCCATCATTTTAAATTGTCTAGAAGCTCCAGAGGATGAAATAAAACAATTCATCAATGCGGAACGGCTGGGGCCGGCCAAGGCACAGGCAGAAAAACTGGCCCCGAAGAAGCCGTAAAGCAGCAGGAACACTCGTGGGCTCCCTCCCAGAGACAAGCTTTTAAAAAGGCAGCCAAACTACACTATCAGCTGGAGAGGCATTTAAAGCAGAATTGTACCAGTGCTGCCCGCAAGAGTTTGTAGGTGGGCTGAACAAAGGGAGGGGGAGGGGGTGGATTATCGTTCCTACGTAACCCCATCCTCTTGTTCTGAACATCTGTTTGACTTGGAAACTCATCCGTCTCCGATGAAGTTACCTGTTGCATTGGAGGGAAAGAAATAGGCAATAGATGCATGGAAACAGTAAAAGAACCCCTGTGGTCTTCAGCACACAGAATGGTTGAGGTTGGAGCCAGGATATCAGAAGGGCTTTAGGGTAAATCCTCATTACTCCGTGGTGGGGATCGTTAGGACAGGAATTAAAGATAACACTGCCAAGATCTCACCGCCCTGATACAAATCTATGGTGCGACCACGCCTGGAACGCCGTGTGCACTTCTGGCATCTGCACCTTCCAAAGGGATATTGATATTGTCGAGTTGGGAAAGGGGCAGAAAGGGGCAACCAAAATGTTCCAGGGGCTGGAGCAACTCCCCTATGAGGAAAGGTCACAACATCTGGGATTGTTCAGCTTAGAAAAAAAGGGAGTGGTGTACAATGATACCACATGATAGAGGTGTACGAAATGATGCCTGGTGTGGAGAAAGTGGAGAGGGAGACGTTTTCCTCCCTCTCTCATAATATCAGAACCCAACGGGGTCCTCCCATGAAGCTGAATGCTGGGAGCTTCAGGTCTGATAAAAGGAAGTACAGTATTTCTTCACACAGCACAGAGTTAAACAATGGAATTCATGCTGGCTGGCTGGGATGACTCTTCTTTAGGGGCAAACGTGGAGAGTGGAGACTGAAGGCGCCCACCATGGATGAGCCATGTGGCTTGGCGTTGAGCCCCCCTCCACTCCAATGTCACCCTAGAAGCTTCATTTCCTAATTAGTTCTGAGGGGAGTGCAGCGGGGGCGGGTTTCTGGGCTCATTATAACCAGTGAGGTTGGCCAGCACAGACAGAGCACGCGGGCCGGGCAGAGAAGCGCCAGTGCTGCCATTCCCCTTCTCCGCCACTGCTGGGATGCAGAGTTGCGCAGAGCGGTTAAAGGACACGATGGAAGCTGTGGCCAGGGGCGCCGTCTCTGATTCCAACATGAGTTTTCAAAATTCTCTTTGACTAGAAGATTTTGGAATGCAACAGGGCAGAGCAAACCTGAGACTAGGGAACTAGGGAAAGATATTCTGCTCCAGCCTCCAGTTATCTTTTTTCCTAGCCAGAGCAATAGTTTTGTTTTTCAAGAGACATCCCAAAGGTGCACCTTGTCTCTGATCATGGTCGCGCTCCTTCACAATACTTCCTCCAGTTCTTGATGATCGTTTCTGAGCTCGGGGCTGGGGCTTGCCCTGAGCTGTACACAGCATTTGAGATGCGATTCCTTTGTAGATTGTGGCAGGGGTATTCCAGAGGAGATGCTTCAGAGCACGGAGGGATGTTTTCATGACTTCGGCTGCAGTTCCTGTCTTATTCCTTATCTGCAATGGAAGAGCTCCCTCTACTGCAATCAAGACTCTTTCAGACCCCTTTTCACAACTTCAGAAAGAGTTCATAGAGTCATAGAATCATAGAATGGTAGGGTTGGGAGGGGCCTACAAGACCATCGAGCAGCCCCCTGCTCAGTGCAAGAATCTAAGTCAGAGCATCCCTGACAGGTGGCTGTCCAGCCTCGTCTGGAACACCTCCAGTGTTGGAGAGCCCGCCACCTCCCTAGGCAATGGGTTCCATTTACCTAGAGTTATGGCAGCTAACAGAATTCTGTCTCCCCAAAGGGCAAGAATGGTCTGAGAATTATACATTGAAATTGCTAGGGTGTGCCCAGAATAGAGAGAAGGCTGAAATCTGGCATTCACCTATCCCAAGACTTCCCAGGTGTTTCCCCACATGTCACATCTTCTGTGAACACTGGGAGGAGGGGGAGTTGGCAGGGCCAGCTCCAGCTCTAAGGGGGCCCTTCTGGGCAAAGTGCCTGCTGGGGCACCCCTCCCTCTCTCGGTGGGCCCTGGTGGGCTGGAGATGGTGGCAGGCAACAGTGAGCAACAGCAGTGCTCCAAAGGCTGGCTCTAGCTGCCATTTTACTTTCCCATGGTACAAGGCTACATCTGAGGCATTGTGGGAAATTATCACGGTAGCCACACACACACACACACACACACACACGTGCTTTTCTGAGTGCTGCCTGATGCCAGGTGCTGGCTCCCCTGTGAGCGGGATCTTGTGCCAAGCTCCATGTGCTCATTTGGGGAGCAGAATAGAGCCTACAGCTGCAAAGAGGACATACAGCGCTTCCTCCAAAAACCAAACATCCCAGCGGCATGGCAAGAGCCCTGGGCCCGTATGTGCGTGAGGCCCTCGCTACGCAGTCAGGAGCCCTGCCTTTTCGAGAGACTGCAGCGCGGTGTGCGGACAGCTGTATGTGCACAGGCCATCCTTCCCCAACCTGGCACCCCCTAGAAGTGCCAGGCCACAATGCCTATCATCCCTGGACATGCTGGTTGGGGATGATGGGAAATGTACTCCACCGAAGCTGATGGGCACCAAGTTTGGGAAGGCTGGCATAGACTCTCTTCCAGCCTTCAGATGAACATGTGGAGTTCAGGAGTGGGCATAGCGCATGCAACTGCTCTTTTCCACGCATTCAAGGAATGTCTCAAAAGGGCTCTTGGTGACTAGAAAACTCTGAAACAGACCAATCTGTATCTCTCCCCAGCGCTCCTGCAAAGAGGAAGCCAAGCTACACATACGTCAGAAGTGGCATGGGGAGCAGTTCCTCTTCCACCTACAGTAGCAATCCTTCGAGGGGAGAAGCACAAGGGCTGGTGACAGTCAGAAATGTCTCTATCTATGCCGGAAGAACGCGAGCTCTGCTGATCTACCTACCAACCCAAAGGATAGCCTGTCTCGATACATGTGCCTGCCCAGGCTTTAAGATCTACACCTGCAGCCCTTCTCTGAGTGCCCCGATGGGATGAGATGCAATCACTGGGAATAGGGTCTCCTTGGTGATGCACCCTGATATGGGCCACTCTTCCCAGAGAGGCTTGCTTGGTGCCTGCCTTGCTACCTTTTCAGTGAGAGGCAAGAAGCTTTTCTTTATTTTCCCAGGCCTTTTAATTCCTTTTAGCTTTTAGATTGACGTTGATCTCCACAGCTTTAATGTATCTACATTGTTGATTTTTATTCTAGGTTGTAGTTTTAAAACATGTTGCTGCTGATATAAGGGGCCATGGGAACTTTGTTTAAGGGCTGGCTGGAAAGAATTAAATAAAATACCTGTCTGTCTGTCTGTCTGTCTGTCTGTCTCTTTCTCCCTGCACCCCATTGAACAACATTACTGTAATACCTCAGCAGTGCTTTTACAACAACACACAATCAACCCTCCACTGATTATGTATGTATGTATTTACTTAATTACTTACTGCATTTTTATCTCACTTGTCAGACAATCCTTGTCTCCCAAAATGGCTCACATCAGTAAAAAATCCAATAGAGACCCTGCCATCAGGCTTACAAACTAAAATGGCAAGACGGGGGGTGGGGGGATCTGGTAGAAATTGCCTACTTGGACTTCCAAAGGGCTTTTGACCAAGTCCCTCACCAACGACTCCTGAGCAAACTCAACAGTCATGGAATATGAGGAGAGGTCCTCTTATGGACCAGTAACTGGTTAAAGAACAGGAAGCAGAAAGTAGGAATAAATGGGAAATTCTCCCAGTGGAGAGATGTAAACAGTGGACTCCCACAGGGATCTGTATTGGGACCAGTGCTTTTCAGCTTGTTCATAAATGATCTGGGATTAGGATGAGCAGTGAAGTGGCTAAGTTTGCTGATGACACCAAACTATTTAGGATGGCTAAAACAAAAAGGGATTGTGAGGAGCTCCCAAAGGATCTCTCCAGACTCGGAGAATGGGCATCTAAATGGCAAATGCAGTTCAATGTAAGCAAGTATAAAGCGATGCACGTTGGGGCAAAAAATCCCAACTTCAAGTATAGCCGGATGGGATCTTAATATTCATCTTTGTAAGCCACTCTGGGAGCCTTTTTCAGCTGAAGAGTGGGGTAAAAACACCGTAAATAAATAAATATCTGAGCAGTGACTGACCAAAAAAGAGATCTTGGGGTTGTGGTGGACAGCTCAATGAAGATGTTTAGCCAGTGTGCAGCCACTGTAAAAAAAGGCAAACTCCATTTTAGGCATAATTAGGAAGGGAATTGAGAATAAAACTGCCAACATCATACTGCCTTTATACAATTTATGGTGTGACCTCAGCATACTGTGTGCAGTTCTGGTCACCACACCTAAACAAATATGTTATAGAGCTGGAAAAAGTGCAGAAAAGGTCAACCGAAATGATCCAGGGACTGGAGAATCTCCCCTTTGAGACAAGGGTGCAACAGCTGGGATTGTTCAGCTTGGAGAAAAGGAGGGTGAGGGGAGACATGACAAAGGTCTATAAAATTATGCATGGTGTGGAGAATGTGGATAGGGAGACATTTTTATCTCTCTCTCATAATACTAGAATCCAGGGTCATCCCTTGAGGCTGATTGGTGGGAGATTCAGAACAGATAAAAGGAAGGACTTCTTCACATAGTTAAACTATGGAATTCACTTCCACAAGACATAGTGATGGCCACCAATTTGGATGGTTTTAAAAGTGGGTTAGACAAACTCAGCTATCAATGGCTATTAGTCCAGATGGCTAGATGCTGCCTCCAGTATCAGAGGCAGTGTGCCTATGTTCCTCACGTGCTGGGAAACATGGGCGGAGGGGTGCTGTTGCATTCATGTCCTGCTGTGGGTTTTCTGTGGGCAGCTGGTCAGCCACTGTGGCTGTGTTTCCACGACAACAGATGTGTAAAGCAAACAAAGTGTCAGGGTTGGATCTGAGCCCACAGAGTCCCAAAGCAGCTCTGATTCTGAGGAGGAGAGAGAACTCATGAAGGAGGAACTCTCTCAGACTTCAG
The DNA here is from genome assembly GCF_057233095.1 of Heloderma suspectum. Taxonomy (NCBI): domain Eukaryota; kingdom Metazoa; phylum Chordata; class Lepidosauria; order Squamata; family Helodermatidae; genus Heloderma; species Heloderma suspectum. The sequence goes on from NC_139462.1 coordinate 3,865,838, forward strand.
AGGCACAGCTGGAGGGGGAGCCCCCCCTTCTGGCATCCCTGGAAGCGACAGTGAACCAGGCGTGGAAAGGGAGGGACAACCTGAACCTTTAGACACGAGGCGCAGATGCAGGCACAAGCGAGAGATCGCAGAGGCCGAGCTTCGGTGCTCAGCCCGATTGGCTCGATGTCAACAGCTGTGCCCAGAAGCATCACGGGAGAGGGGGAGATCTTCCCCTCCCACCACTTAAGTTCAGAGAATTGCCGCGTTTTTCCCAAACGGAGATCAACTGACATCCTAACGCTTAGAAACCCCTAGATGGCTGTTCCTTTGTAGTTTCTCTGAGTCTCAAGCAATTAGCATCTGTATGCCTCATTAGGATAAATGGAATTAAAGCCTTAGAAAGCAGCCCTTTTGTCTGAGTGCTGATTTTGGCTATTGGAGCTTTCAGTAGGCAACAGGGGAACCGTCACACAAAGGAATGCAAGAGTTTTCATGGAATCAGCAGGGCTCTACATAGGGCTCCACAAAGGACTGCACCACACCATTATAAGTCACTGACAGAAACATACTTCTGGGTGAGGTGGGGGGATTGGAAGTGAACATCATCAGACTGGCAGGGGCTGCTCAACCAATAAGAGAGCCCCCTCCAGGCCCTACTCCCCTTACTGTCAATCTTGGGAACAAGCCTCAAGTAGACCTCTCAGACCAATGCCCCATTCTGCCCTTTCCCCCCCCCCTTTCCCTCTAATACCAGGCTACTGCATTAGCAGGCACCCCTGAATAAATGTGCTATTGCACAATAGTGCAAATGCGTGTTAGTGTTATTTCATGATAGCGTGATAGCAAGATACTGACATAGAGGGTATGCGTATTGCTGGAAGATCTGTGCAATGGTGTTATGATGAGATAGTGCCTTAGCATGTAATACAAAATCTGAACTATGAAGCTTGAGAAACGGGACTGAAGGACACAAAGGAATATTAGCTGTGGATCCTCCCCAGGTGTAGTTCTGGGGAAGCGACCTGAGATAAACCTGATTTTCAGGCTGTAGTGGGAGTACTTGCTTACCTGCAATAGTGCGCTTATATGTACTAGTGATCTAGCACTTCTTTTCAATGTTTTTTTTTAAGTTGGTCCCTTGGCGTCCTGCTCCAAAATGGTGTTGAAACCTCCGGAAAACAGGGAGGGAAAGAGTTGGGTCAGTGAGGTCTCAGGCAGGTGAGCGACACACCCCATGGGCAGGACTATGATACCGATGCAAGTGCAGGTGATGGAACACACCCCAACAGGACCATTACCAAGCCGAAGTAAAGAGGAAAAGTTGGACTATAACCAGTCTCAGAAGAACCGGGTTTTCTGCAATAAGTTCCAGGATGCCTGCTGGATGGCCACGACAGCATGTAAACCATGCGACCTCCACATGCAGCCAAGTTGGAGTAAATCACTAGTGGAAACACACCCTGTGTGAACAGAATGCTGGACTAGATGGACCCTTGGTCTGATCCAGCAGGGCTCTTTCACATACATATGTTCTTAAGACATGCAGGGGGAGTGGAGGAGAAAGGAAAAGGAGGGACATCAGTTTTTCAGGGTCAGAAGGCAAGCAGCTAGGGTGGCTGATGTGCCCTCTTTCTGACTGAAACCTGATCCGTTGCTGAATAGAAGGCCTTCCTTTCCCCAAACTCTTTCAGCGCAGAGAAATCTGAAACATCGACGAAGGCTGAATGTTCTTGCTTCTCCTGATCTCCAGTCCACCCATGTTGCTGTAGTTCTTGGGGAAAAGTGCCTCTGAAGTCCAATGAGACTATATGTTCAGACACAGGTGACCCATTGCTTTCTGCTCCTCAGCCTCCCCTCCCCTCCTTGGCTGCAGGGAATGCAGGAGATGGCTGGGGGGGGGGGGTGCTGGTGAGTGTCACAAGCTGTCTTTGATGTTCCTCTGACCTTCTGTAATATATGGAAGGAGAAACTGGGGGAAGGTGGGGTGGGGGGCTGCCTTTACACTCACTGTAAGGTAGCAGAGGCATTTAGCATGGGAGATACCAGGGCAAGAGAGGTTAGAGCACTGCGTAAAACCTCTGGATTTGCCACTTAATTGGAAGCAGCTCAGAGCTCTGGAAGCTCTTCTAATGAGTTTACAGGCACCCACAGAAAGGCTGAAAGTGTCATAAAAGCAGCAGGACTACAGTAAACCGCCAGCAACACCACTCACAAGTGGCTTTGACAGGGGTAGGTCAGTTTCGGTAAATATTCTCATGACCAAACCCTTGCACCTGTGGGAGTGAGACCTTGGGGGGGGGGGAGTCCCCCTGAAGGAGAACATTTCAGTGAAATGCTCATGGGTGTTGCGGGGTTCTTATCTTAGTTATGAGGTGGCTGAGGGTTGTGTCTTGTCTTTGTACAATCATCTCTCCCTGGTGGCCTGCAGCCTCTTCAGGTTGCCACGCTGCAATCAAAGCCCAGGGGAAAATGTCATGAGGCAAGTCCCCATATGGAGCTTTTTCAAATGGGGAAGTGTGGGCAGCCAGGGAGGCTGCAGAACAATGGAGAAATGTGTAATAGAAGGGGGGGTGGAACGAGACACAACAACATCCTTGGCCAGCTTGCAACAATAAGGTAAGCTTTTAGATTGTAAGCCTGTGGGTAGGGACTGTCTTCTTTCCTTTTTTTGTAGGCAGCTCTTGGAATTTTTTTGGCTGAAAGGCAGGATTAAAATACTATAAAATGCTCCCTGTTCCTCCCTGCTGCACCTTTATTTTTACTGTAAAGAAAGAGGAGAAAGTTTCTGCTACAAATGCTTAGAACTGACACATTTAGCTTATTTTCAAGCTACATTTGTCCATTTTAAACCTCCGTGGTGATTCACGATACAATTTCAGGGGCAAACCATTAGGTCCCCCCCCCCGCCCCTTTTCACTTTTTTTTTTTCTGGAGGCAGGTCCGACAGAGGTCTGGAGGAAGGAATTGGCCCCTGGAACACCCGTAGCTGCTTACCCCTGCTATAAACAAGAAAACAAACACCAAAACAAATTGCAAATACATTCTAAGGTGGTCTGAGAATGAGACAGAAAAAGGGAAACCTCTTTCACGGGGGAAGAAAACTTTTGGGAAACTGGAGGACAGATTTTGGCACAGCACAAGTCAGCACAGAGCATCTGACTCCCACCAATTCTAGTGTGGAGATCAGCGTCAACCAGCGCAAGCTGAAGATCCATGCGAATGTGGACTGCAATGATTATATATGGAATGCGCCCAATTCCTAATGAAAGCCCCTCGTTGGAACCATATTGCACTCAGTCAAAAGGGGAAGTTTGCATTCTTCCAGCTATGGCTGAGAAGCTTATGGACAAACCCAACAATGGTATTATAAAATGAAAACTTCAGATGTACCATATGAGCAGGACATCTTTGGAACCACATGGGCTGAGTCATGAAGTTCCAAAGCAAATCCCTGGCAGAGCGCAACTTGAGTGCCTTCCTCAAACCCCTGAGTAACCACCACAAGCCTTTGCACAAACGGAATGCGAGGCAAGGCTTTCAAAGCAAAAGGCATGATTTCCAGCAAAACTGGAACCCCACCGTCTCTTTTTTATACAAATTCAGCACTACAACTGAATTACAGAAGGACAATGAGTTGCTCAGAGGAACAGGACAGGAAGCACAGGTCACAGAATGTCCTGTGCGCTGTACTGTAGTTCCTCGCCCAAAAAATGTGCAGGTAGAGAGAGAAAGGTGGAGGAACAGCACATCTCATCCTGCCCTTACACAAATCTATGGTGCGACCACACTCAAAATACTGTACATGGTTCTGGTCACTGTGCCAAAAAAAGGATATTGTTGAGTTGGAACAGGTGCAGAAAAGGGCAACCAAAATTATCAATGGGCTGGAGCAACTCTCCTACGAGGAAAATTACAATGTTTAGCTTAGAAAACAGCAAGTGTGCGGAGATGTGACAGAGGTGTATAAAATGGTGCTTGGTGTGGAGAAAGCGGATAGGGAGACATTTTCTTCCCTCTCTCGTAATACTAGAACCCAGTGGTGTCATCCCATGAAGCTGAATGGTGGGAGACTCAGGACAGAGAAGGAAAGACTTCTTTACCCAGCATATAATTAAACTGTGTATTTCTCTACCATGAGATGTACTGTTGGGTCCTGAGCAGGAGACCTTCCCGCTGGATTGTGCCCCCAACCCAACCTGCCCTCTGAAATCCATCCCTTGACTTCCAATCTGCGAACAGTGACAAGGCTCAGATGCCTTTGTGTCCAAGAGGGTCTGCCTTCTGCAGCAGGTCTCTGCTTCAAAAGCAAAACCCCTCACAGCAGGGCACAGAGGCAAAAGCCTCTGCGGTGCCCCCTCCATCTCTCCAGCAGCCCGAAGCCTTTGGAAAAGCAAACTCTTCCTCCTAATGAGGCAGAGGAGCAGATGGAGTTCAGTGGAATCTCTTCAGGTAACGGGGAGGTTAGGAGGTCTCCAGGGAAGGTCAGTTTGCTTATTTGCTCTTGATTTCATACTAGAAAAAACATTTACTGGAATTTTTAGTGCCTTGGTTGGCTCACATGTGCCTGTGGTCAGCCTCCCAGTCTTCCTGAATCAGGCTTGCTACAGCAAGGGAAAAAAGGGGAAACATGCTTTCCAGAGCTTCCTTTGGCCAATTTTATTTTTTACAAAAAGAAACCAGAAATGATTATGAATGGAATGATAGGTGGCAAGGAACCTGGGTTTTAATTTTGTGGATGATGAGAGAACTTAACCCTTGCCTTCTGGATAGATGGCATTACTTGATCTAATATTGCAAATAAATTTGCCTCACTCCTTCAGTCAGAAGCTATTCCAAGCAATTCTGTCATTCTTTGGAACCTAAGGGTGTAAGAATTGCCTTGCTGAATTGGAGCAAAGATTCATTTAGTTCAGCACCAAGCTTGCAACATCAGCCTGTTAGGGGCCCCTTGGAAGTTCACATGCAGGGCATGAAGGCAATGGCAGAATTGGCTCAGCATCTCGTAGACTGAGATATACTGCCTCTCAACCTGGAGGTTCCATTAAGCTAGCATGGCTAATGCCTGTTAGACCTAGCCTCCATATATTTGTCTAATCTGGGGGTGGGCAGCATGCGGTCCTTGGCCTCAGTTCCAAAGTCCATTGCAAGTGATCAGCTCAACCTCTGGCAAGAGCCATCCATCCTCCCCCCAGCAGTCCACTGCTAGAACCCAGTGGGGCCATCCCATGATTGGTGGGAGATTCAGGACAGACCAAAGAAGGGCTTCTTCACACAGTGCAGAGTTAAACTATGGAATTTGCTCCCACAAGATGTGGTGATGGCCACCAACTTGGTTGGCTTTGAAAGGGGGTTAAACAAATTCCTGGAGGAGAAGGCTACCAATGGCTACTAGCCCTGATGGCTATGTGCTACCGATCAGAGGCAGGATGCCTATGTGCACCAGTTGCTGGGGAACATGGGTGGGAGGGTGCTGTTGCACTCATGTCCTGCTTGCAGGTCCCTGGTCGACAGCTGGCTGGCCACTGTGTGAACAGAATGCTGGACTAGAGGGACCCGTGGTCTGATCCAGCAGGGCTCTTCTGATGTTCTTATGTATGTGGGGGGAGGGAGAGAGAGAGAGAGAATGGGGTGTCAGAGAGAGAGAGACAGACAGACAGACAGACAGACAGAAAAGGGGGTGGCAGAAAGAGCGATAGAAAGGGCACAGACCCGCCTACTTCTGGCTCTGGCCCCACACTACATGTGGCCCCCAAAACTCCTCTTCCTTGGTCTAATCCCATTTTACAGCCGTCTGAACTAATAGCCATCACCACATCCTGTGGCAGCAAATTTATGTTGTAGTCTTATGTGCACTTACCTGGGATCATGTCCCATTGTGTTAATATGCTTTCACTGTCAATTGTATTTTTTTTTTGGTGGAAAAGTGGGATATTAAATAAATAAATGCATAAATTTATCATGATATCCTGATGAGCAAACTAGCTCGAAGGGGGGTAGATGAAACAACAATCCGGTGGATCCGCAGTTGGCTACAGAATCGGACTCAAAGAGTGCTTATCAATGGGACCTTCTCAAACTGGGGAGAGGTAACGAGCGGGGTACCGCAGGGCTCAGTCCTGGGCCCAGTGCTCTTCAACATTTGTATTCATGACTTGGAGGAGGAGGTGCAGGGAATGCTGATCAAATTTGCAGATGACACAGTATTGGGTGGGATAGCTAATACCTTGGAAGACAGAAACAACATTCATTTCAAAGTGATCTGGATAGACTGGAGCGCTGGGCAGAAAACAACAGAATGACATTTAATAGGGATAAATGCCAAGTTCTGCACCTAGGAAAAACAAACCAAATGCACAGTTACAAGATGGGGGATACCTGGCTCAACAACACTACAAGCGAGAAGGATCTTGGAATTGTTGTCGATCACAAGCTGAATATGAGCCACCCATGTGATGTGTCTGCAAAAAAGGCAAATGCTATTTTGGGCTGCATTAATAGAAGCATAGCTTCCAAATCCCCGGAAGTCCTAGTTCCCCTCCACTCAGCACTGGTTAGGCCTCATCTGGAGTACTGTGTCCAGTTCTGGGCACCACATTTTAAGAAGGATGCAGACAAACTGGAGAAGGTTCAGAGGAGGGCAACAAAGATGATCAAGGGACTGGAAACAAAGCCCTATGAGGAGTTACTGAAAGAACTGGGCATGTTTAGCCTTGAGGAGAGAAGACTGAGGGGAGATATGATAGCGCTGTTCAAGTACTTGAAAGGTTGTCACAGAGAGGAAGGCCAGGATCTCTTCTCCGTCATCCCAGAGTGCAGGACAAGGAAGAATGGGCTCAAGTGACAGGAAGCCAGATTCCGGCTGAACATCAGGAGAAACTTCCTGACTGTTAGAGCAAGACGACGATGGAAACAATGACCAGTGTGGGCTCTCCCACACTGGAGGCGTTCAAGACAAGGCCGGACAGCCATCTGTCAGGGATGCTCTGACTTGGATTCCTGCATTGAGCAGGGGGTTGGACTCGATGGTCTTGTAGGCCCGTTCCAACCCTACTATTCTATGATTGTATGAAATAAAACAACTTAGGTCTTGGAAGGAGCTCTAGTGTGTAATTCCTTCAAGTGTGCAAGTCTTATTTTAATTTGCTTGCAAATGAGCTCCACTGTCTTGGGAAAAGACTCTTTGCTTTGATGAAACAAGCACTGCTCTTGGGGAAAATGTTTACTGTAATTGCAAACAATGTTATTTAAGAAACCTCAAGGATCAGGGTACTGGGAATGTTGGACCATCAGATTTCAAAGAGGGAGGGGAGGAGGTCAGCCTAAAAGTCAAGCATCTCCTGTTCAAAGTCAGAGAGCCGGCAGGTGTGTCAAATTGCTAGAGGAAACTCCTGTAGTCTATTCTTCAGTACCCATCCTTTAGGATCAGATGGGTGGCACACCCTGAAACACAGCATCATTTCCAGATTGTCTGCATTTTTGAACTAATGAATCCAGTGTGTGTGCATCCCAGTTTTACTCCCTGCCGAAAAGCAGGGATAATAAAGGTGTCTGCTGCCCAGGACAGCTATAACATCGAGCAGCTAGGTGCAAAATTCCACGTTTTCTCCATGGAATCCAAGGAGCACATCCAATCCAGTCCTCTCCCATCAAGGCTGGTTGAAATCCCACTTTCATCCCATCGCATTTTGGATGTGCCTCCAGCCTAATGCAAGGCGTCTGCTTGCCGGCGTTGCGCACAAACTGCAGAACCCTTTGGAAAGGTTCTTTTCTCGTTCTGGATGAAGGAAAGGTTAGAGCAGCTGTTTATGTGGAAAGGAAAATCTTGGATTAAGGAAGCGGTGAGCACCTGAAACCATTCAGCTCCTGATGGCGGCTTGCCTTTTGCAGAAAAAGTCCTGGTTGCTCAATGTGCAGATTCTTTTTTTTAAAATCCAGATTGTGCAGACAAAGGGTGCTTCTGCATGGTGGCTTTACCGGTGTGGAGACCCACTCATTCGATGCCCTGCAAGCAGTAGCTAGATAAACCCAGCATTATCCAGACAGCATGGAACTTCAGTCTGGGGCCAGGAAAGCCTGAGGTGGGCTAGGGGGAGGCAAACCTTTTGAGCGGGGGCACATTTGGCAATTTGAGAAACTGTCCTGGGCACCATCACAAAATGGCTGCCATGGGAGGCATGGCAAAGGACAAGTAACCTGCCCGAAAGACTAAGTACAAGGGAGAGGCGGAGTCTGAGCCCCAACACACTAAGCAACTCCTTTGAGCCCACAATTTTCACTGCCAACAGAAACCTATTTCACAGCAATTCCAGCTGCCAGTAAGAAATTGTGTTAATTTTTTTAAGTGGGAGGGGTGGGGCATTTGGTGGGTGCCAAGAAAGGTGTCAGGGGGTGCATCTTGGTTGCCTGTGTTGCCTCCCCCTGGGCTATGGCATAATATTTTCAGACCAAACCTTGCATGGCATTGGCACTTAGGACATTACAAAAGTGACTGTTGGGTTCTTCATGAAGTGAGCCCTCAGGTCCACTCTCTCACTTCCCTGAGATGCTCTTTGGTGGAGGGGAGGGAAGGAAGGGTGTCCATTTGGCTGGTTTCAGAGCCTGGCTACAAGTCACACCCATCTTGTAAAAAGCAGCCATATTTCAGCCATGCTCTGAGAGCTGGGGGTTCTGGAGGTACCCCAGAGAGAGCTGGAGAAAGCTTGTGAGGATACTAGAGCTGCTGGCCACTTTTCTCAGTCTGGTACTATTACTCGTAGTATGTTTCCTGTATGCTGCCTGTATGTTTCCAAGCCCAATTCCAGGTGCTGATTTTGACCTATAAAGCATTACACAGCTCAGGACTGCAGTACCCAACAGAGCGCCTCTCCCAGCATGAATTGACCCATACACTACGCTCATCATCTAAGGCCCTCCTCTAGGTGCCTCCTCCAAGGGAGGCCCAGAAGGTGGCAAGAAGAGAGAGGGCCTTCTCAATAGGGGTGTACGAAACCCACTTACTATTCTGGTTGTGGGCGTCCGCAGTGGGGGGGAGGCGATTCGTCCCTCCCCCCAGAATCCCACCCGGCCGGCTCCGCTCCGCAGCGAGTCCGCAGAGCCGCTGGCCAGGCCCGTCCACAGCTGGACTTCCGTCCGCTGCTGGGCTGCAGCCGCAAATGGCGTCCGGCATAGGGGATGCCATTTGCATCCCTGCTCTTGTCAGTGATAAGCTACGCAAATATTTACGTAGCCTATCAGGAAAAGAGCAGGGCCGCAAACGGCGTCTGCTACACCATTTGCGTCCCTGCCGTGATAGGCTAGGTAAATATTTACATAGCCTATCACTGACAAGAGCAGGGACACAAATGGCGTCCCCTACGCCAGATGCCATTTGCAATTGTGGCCGCAGTCTGGGGCAGCAGATGGACGGCAGCAGTGGACAGACCCGGACCAGCTGGCAGCAGGTAGGGTCTGTCCGGGGAGGAATTCGGGGGGGGGGGAGTAGTCTGTTCCGCCATGGACTCCGGGGGGCCAGATTCTCATTGGAGTCCATTGCAGATTTCTCCACTATCCCTACTTTTCAGTGGTGTCCCCCCCAATTGTGGAATGACCTCCCCAGTGAGGCAAGGCTGGCACCAGCATTGTTATCTTTTCCTGTATTCTCAGGCATTTGGCAGCATATAGAATCGTACAATAGCAGGGTTGGGAGGGGCCTACAAGCCCATCGAGTCCAACCCCCTGCTCAGTACAGTAATCCAGGACAGAGCATCCCTGACAGATGGCTGTCCAGCGGTGAAAAAATCTCTAGATCAGGCTTCAGTAAACTGAATTGGCTTTTCCACTTGCAAGAATTAAAATAATAGAAATGTAGACTGAAAGCGATCCAAGCAGGTGGTCCTCACATCCATGCCCCCTCTTTAGACCTGGTGCTTACTGGGTCCTTCCAGATGAGGCTTTTCACATGCAGTCGCTGTGCTTTAAACATGGAAGTTCATGGGAGGGTCCACTCACTGTGGGGTCCAGTCCTCTATTTGGGACCCTCCCGTGTTTTCCTACTGCTTCTTCCATCTTTGGTTGCTGTCCAGCTTCATCTTGAATGCCTTCTTTACCCAGCACGTAATTAAACTGTGTATTTCCCTACCACAAGATGTACTGTTGGGTCCTGAGCAGGAGACCTTCCCATTGGATCATGCTCCCAACCCACCCTGCCCTCTGAAATCCATCCCTTGACTTCCAATCTGCAAACAAAGGTTTTAATCAGATCCTGGATTTCTTAAATTGTTGATTGTTTAAAATTGCTTGATATGTATGTGTGTGTGTGAGCGCGCATGCTGTCTGTTTATATGTTTGTATATAAATGGTTTTTATATTATGTATAACATTGTATTTGTAAGTCTTTTAATCTCTGTAAACTGCCCAGAGAGCTTCAGCTATTGGGCAGTATAGAAATATAATAAATGAAAATTCATTTATGGATTCACATAGCGCAGCTTTCCCCTACCTGGTGCCCTCCAGATGTTTTGGACTTCAGATCCCATCACTCCCAGCCAGCATGGCCATTGGTCAGGAATCCACTTGAAAACATCTGGAGGGCACCAGGTCGATGGCGTTGATCATCATCATCATGGCGATCACTCGTGACCAAGTAAGATTGTCTGCCAGAGATAGAGTCTTAGCTCTTGTGTGGATTCTGGATCCACACAGCCTCCCACAGTGAGGACAGAGGTTTCCAGGTGGAAGGTGGTCACAGTGAGGGTTTGCTTGACGTGCCTTCCGCTGAGCTCGTTTCTCCCTTCCGCTCTGTACTCGTGCTTCTTCAGAGTCCATAGCGCCTTTAATATCGGCTGACCTCCAGTTGGAATGCTCACGGGTTAGAGCTTCCCAGTTCTCAATGCTTATGTTAAATTTTTTTTAGGTTAGCTTTAAGAACATCTTTAAATCTCTTTTGCTGTCCTCCAATATTCCATTTTCCATTCATAAGTTGGGAATAGAGTAGTTGCTTTGGAAGACAATAATCAGGCATTCGAACAACATGGCCGATCCAGAGAAGTTGATGTTGGAGAATCATTGTTTCAACCCTGGTGGTCTTTGCTTCTTCCAGTATGCCGATATGAGTCCGTCTATCTTCCCAAGTTATTTGCAGAATGTTTCAGAGGCAGCATTGGTGAAATCTTTCAAGAAGTTGGGAGTGGCATTTATAGGTGGTCCATGTTTCACAGGCGTACAGTAAGATCAGTAGTACAATGGCTTTGTAAACAAGCATTTTGGTCTCCCTGTGAATGTCCCAATCCTCAAACACCCTACGCTTCATTCAGGAGAATGCTAAACTCGCAGAGCTCAGGCGATGCTGAATTTCAGTGTCCATGTCGGCTTTTGTGGAGAGATGGCTGCCAAGATAAGAAAAGTGATCGACATTTTCCAGCATCACACCGTTAAGCTGGATTGATGGTGTTACAGAGGGGTTGGTTTGTGCTTGCTGGTAAAGCACTTTGGGTTTTTTGATGTTAAGCGAGAGGCCGAGCTTTTCATATGCTTCTGTGAAGATGTTTAGGATAGTTTGGAGATCTTCCTCTGAGTGTGCGCAGATTACGTTATCATCAGCATATTGAAATTCTATGACAGAGGCTGTAATTACCTTACTTTTTGCTTTCAGCCTACTGAGATTAAAAAGTTTTCCATCTGTTCAATATATGATTTCTACACCAGTGGGAACTTTCCCTTCAACGAGGTGTAGAATTATAGTGATGAAGATAGCAAATATGGTTGGAGCAATGATGCAGCCCTGTTCGACGCCTGATCCCACTTTGAATGGATCACTTTGAGAGCCATTGTTATCCAAAATTGTTGCCGTCATGGAAGAGCTGCAAGATGTTCACAAATTCAGCACCCGGTTTTCAGAAGGATGGTCCAGAGAGCAGCACAATTTACAGTGTCAAAGGCCTTAGTCAGATCAATAAACACCATGTATAGGGGTTGGTTTTGCTCCCTGCATTTTTCTTGGAGCTGTCGTGCAGTGAAGATCATATCCACTGTCCCCCTGGAAGGGTGGAAGCCATTTTGGGATTCAAGGAGGATGTCTTCTGAGATAAGTAGAAGGCGGTTTGCGAGGATCGTTGCCTGGATTTTGCCTGCCGTAGCTAGAAGGGAGATGCCTCAGTAGTTTCCACAATCTGTTCTATCACCCTTTTTAAAGAGAGTGATAATTATGGCATCCCTGAAGTCTGCTGGGATCTCCTCCCTCATCCAGATTTTTTTGATGAGCTTGTGAAGCTGTTATGTAGCTTCAGAGCCTCCTTCTTTAAAGACTTCAACAGGGATCCCATCGGGTCCACTAGCTTTATTATTAAGACGCCTGTGTGTGAATTTGTTTTATGTGTGGAGATCAGTGCACAATGATCAACACACAGTCTTCACAGAAAAAGGCTCTAATCCAAGGGCATGGATACAGTTGGTGGTCCTTTATCTGCTGCAGCCTTCATCCGCCTTCTCAGCCGTTGTAACATACACCTTGTTATCTTCCACCTGTTCTGCCATTGAGGACTTTCTTAGATCATTCTTTGCTCCTCCCCCTTGACCTTACCGCCATGGGTGACCCTGCTGGGAGTACATGACTCCCGACGGCTTTGTTCACAGGGTTCATTGGAACACACAAGCCCACTCACCACAGCAAGGTGACAATCCAGCAAGTGAGATGGCGTTGATATAGCACCCTCAATATGCATGGCATTTCACAGTGGGCAAGGGGAGAGGTACCTGCTGCAGGACGTTTACTGTCTAACACTTGATCGAGGATGGGGAGGGAGATGGAGGCAGGGGGAAAAGGGAATGGAGATGCATTTATTTCAGTGGCATGTACATAGGCTTTGTCACAATAGAGCAAGGGTGTTGAACCTCAGGCGTGGGGGCCAAATTCAGCCCTCCTGGTTTCCCCAGGTGAGCACATCCCCTTTCCCCATGACACCAGATAGTTCTTGCTTTTCTCTCTTGCCACCAATCTTTTGGTGGTTTCCTGGCTTTTGCATGGCTCCCCACCCTGCCCCCCATTCTAAAAGGATGAAATGCCTCTCCTAAGGCCTAGTTACTGGCAGGAAGCACTTAAAGCTAAAATAGGCAGGTATTTTGGCCCTGCCCCTTTTGCCTTTGCCCCCCCCCACTTGCCTTTGGTTCCACCCACCACTGGGACAAGCACCCCAAGAGCTTCTCGTAAATTGGATTTGGCCCTTGGGCTGGTGGAGGTTCAGTGCCCCCAGGCTAAAGTCTTCATGGAACAGGGGGACTTCGGAGAGAGACTTGAAGAAGAGAGGTGGCCTGCAGCAAAGAGACATGGCCTGGAGTAGTACGGGAGGTGGCATCGTGCAAGTGTTTGGGGAGGTGGCAAGAGAGAAAAGGCACAGTGGTTTGAGGGAGAAGGGAACCTTTGAGCAGCTGGAGGTGGTGACGCTGGTGGACAGATGGACGCGGGCAAAGACATATTGGGACAGGGCGATAATGGTGGTGAGGCTTTGGAAGGCCTTAAAGGGGACAATCGACCCCAGCTCCAAGAGGCAACTGACCACGAAAGGAGAGGGACGATGAGCATCCGACGCAGAAAGGCGGCCAGCAGCACGACAGTCGCCGCCAGCCTGCTCGGCCTGTCTCTGGAGGGAGCCTGCAGAATCCATCTCAGCTGCCAGAGCAGGGCTTACTGGAGCTGCTTGCCATGCGATGTGTGGCTGTGCAGCCAGGCTCCACGTTTTGTCATTTGGAAACGTGAACCCAGCTTTGGGCTGCCATCGCAGCATCACAAGAAAAATGCCCAGTGCAAGCAGTAATATAACAGCCTTGGGTTAGTTACTGTAGTATAAATATCCCATAGCTTTGGTTTAAAAAAGGCAGAAGGATGGAAAATCCCATGGAAATGGGAACATGAGCTTATCAGACAATGCCAAGTTCTCAGCGTCGCATGCACATCTTGGGACCTCAGGAGGATGTCTTGAGTGCAGAGCTGCCAGGGCCATCCTGACTCATCCCCGCATCTGAGTGCCTCTGCAGCAGGCAATGACTGGGATGCCACAGGCTCAGCGCCCCGGCCGGCCGTCAGCAGGTCTTTTGACATTCTGTGTGACAATTACAAGGAAACTCTTGTGGCCAAGAAAAGCCCAATTCTTCTGCACTCAAAACATATTATTTATGCCACTCGGCGCAGGATTTATGCAGTTTCTTCTCTGGCCTACAGTTACTCAGTTGGCACGATTTATTCTAAATCGTATCCTTGACTCTTTGCCCAGTCTGGAATTGTTTTGGCAAAGAGCTACATGGCAGCAAGAGATGAAGGAGGGGGAAGGAGATGACAGGGAGCCATGAGCAGGGGCTAGAAAGTGCGAAATGCCATGAGGGAACATCTGGAATTGGTTTCAGGCCAATACTAGACCACAGCAGCATCAGGGCAACAGCCCAACCTCAGCTGAACAGCTCCTGCCCTGTTCCCCTTCCCTCCTCCTGCCCCATGTTGCCAGTATCCAGATCCACTTGCCAGCCTGCACGTCCTTTCCAGATCCACTAGCCCAACTTCTCAGTTGAGCCCCTGGCTGGCCTGCAATGGTCTCCATCACTGGATGGGCCTCCCAGCACTCCATCCCACTCCAGTTCCACTCCTGCTGGGACTCTGTGACTGACCTTGCAAATCGCCTCTGGTTGAATTAGGGCCAAATCCATGGAAGTCAGGGACATGCGAGAAACCCGTAACAGTTTCAAATGAGTTCGGATTTCTATGAATCCAACCTACATATTCTGCAGCAGACTGGCTTTTTCTAAGTCATGCAGATTCTGCAGACTTGCGGACTGGTTTTTCACTTTGCGGAGGATTTGCGCAAATTTCCTTTTACGTTAATATGTACTTGCACGAGTGGAATGAAATTCTCATTCATCCCTAAAAAACCTGATTCCGTCAATGAGCAGATGACGGAATGAAAGACACTCTAGTGTATTAGCCAAATGGCAATTTTGATGGTGCCCAGAGTCTATTACTTATTTGAGAATAATTGTCCCTAGAGATACTATATCTCAAATGATTAGGTTACATTTAAATAAGTTGATGAATGATATTTCACAAGATATCGATAGATGGGCATCTTTAAAGCTGAGTTTATGGGGCAAGGCTAAACACTTAAGATGAATACTATACCTCGAATTATTTATGTTATATGTCGGGATGGCAGAGAATTCTGCCACGGACCCAAATGAGGCCGGATTCTTTGGAATCCAGCCTCCGGAATCTGCAGCGGAACAGCTCACTTACCTCCCGCTCCCCAGGATTTCCGGCGGAATGGCCCGCCAGCTCCCTATCGCTGGCGATACGGTAATGGCAGCTGCCATTACCATATCACCAGCTATGCGGAGCTGGTGTGTGGCTCCGCGGAATCCTCCTGATGCGAAGCCATTTTGGAGGATTCTGGGGGGGCAGATTGCCTCCCCCCTGGGTGGATTCCCCCATGGACCGGAAGGTAGGGAATCCGCCCATCCCTAGTTACATGTGGGATCCCCCTACCTGGCAAATATTTCCAAAAACGTATTGCTTTGTTTCGTAAATTATTTTGGGGTTTCTTTCAGAATATCTTTGAAAAGGATTCAACTTCCAGTTAATGAAGGTAGGTTCGGTTTTCTGGATCTTGCTACATATCCTCGGGCTTATTTGCTGACCTGTACTAAATTTTGGACTTTTCCACTCAGATTTGATTTTCCACCTTGGTCAGTGTTGGAATCTTCTTGTCTGGAGCCTCTATTTAAATGGATGGCATTAGGTTCTTGGCATATTAGGGCAGATAGAGCTCCTCCCACAATCTTGGCAGTTACGGGTGTGTGGCGTATAATGTCACACGAATTACAGTTTGACCCATTTTCCCATGCCAAATTGACTTTATGAAGAAATCCAGATTTAAGAACTGGAAAGAAAATGTTTTTGTGGCAGACCTGGACAGATAAAATGATCTTTACCCTGGATCAATTATTGGGTGCTGATGGTGAGTTTTTGCCATTTCCAACTTTGAGAGATAAATTTGATTTGCCTGCTACAACAGAATGGCAGTACTTGCAAATTGAAACATTTGTTGGTATCTAGATTTGGCCCTGCTGCTGTTACTGCTTTGGAGTCTCCTGTGCTATTGGAAACACTTATTGAAGCTGACCAGATACATTGACCCACGATTCATGTTTACAAATACTTGTTATCAGTGAATAAATATGATACATGAGGTCTACAGCAGGAATGGAACAGGGAATTGGAATGTCCTATTTTGTCTAATCAATGGACCGCTGTTTTGGCATCTGTATCGGATATCTTTATGGATCTTTGGTTATACCTTATTCAGCAAAACCTTTTGTTTTCCGGATCTATTGGACACCACAATGTCTCTTTAATAAAGGGTTGTCAAACTCGGCTAATGGTTGGAGGTATAATGTAGTTGATGCTTCTCTTAGAGACATAGAGTCATAGAACAGTAGGGTTGGAAGGGGCCTACAAGACCATCGAGTCCAACCCCCTGCTCAGTGCAGGAATCCAAGTCAGAGCATCCCTGACAGGTGGCTGTCCGGCCTCATCTTGAACGCCTCCAGTGTGGGAGAGCCCACCACCTCCCTAGGGAATGGGTTCCATGGTCGTATTGCTCTAACAGTCAGGAAGTTTTTCCTGATCTTCAGCCGGAATCTGGCTTCCTGTCACTTGAGCCCATGATTCCGTGTCCTGCACTCTGGCATGATCCAGAAGAGATCCTGGCCTTCCTCCCTGTGACAACCTTTCAGGTACTTGAAGGATGCTATCATATCTCCCCTCAGTCTTCTCTTCTCAAGGCTAAACATGCCCAGTTCCTTTCAGTCTCTTTTCACAGGGCTTTGTTTCCAGTCCCCTGACCATCTTTGTTGCCCTCCTCTGAACCCTCTCCAGTTTGTCTGCATCCTTCTTAAAGTGTGGTGCCCAGAACTGGACACAGTACTCCAGATGAGGCCTAACCAGTGCTGAGTAGAGGGGAACTAGTACTTCCCGGGATTTGGAAGCTATGCTTCTATGAATGCAGCCCAAAATAGCATTTGCCTTTTTTGCAGCCACATCACATTGTTGGCGCATATTCAGTTTTTTATTCATATGTTTTGGAAATGCCCAATAGTTGCCTCCTTTTGGGAGGAAGTTATTATATGGATAATTTTTTTATTGGAATGCTCTTTAATATTTACTGATGTAAATGTTCTTTTAAATTATTACCTGCTATTTGGAATGTAACACATGGTCAGCGTAAATGGATTCTTCACGCCCTTTTTGTTGCTAAAAGACTGATACTGTGATACTGGAAGAATAAAAGTTCACCACCTATAATGCAATAGACTGAAGACTTATCAACATTAGCAACATTCGAAAGAGTGGTATGTAGGCATTACTTGGAAATGGACTTATATTTGGATATCTGGTCTGCTTTTACTGAAGTGTATGTGTAATCTATTCTGTCTCTCTTTCTCCCCCCCCCCCTGCCCAGAATATTGTAATATTTGAAACTGAGGATTTCAGAATATGTTATTTTTTTAAATGGTTTTGTTATGTTAAAACTCACCATAGAAGAATCGATTAAAAAAAATACATCCCTAAAAAAAAATGATTCCGTCAATAAGCAGATGACAGAATTAAAGACACCTGACAATCTGCGAACGCAGGAGGAATGGATTTAGCAAAATGCCTACATCCCTAGTAGAAAGAAATATAATAGAACAGCACTCATTACATTGCAGTTCAGAGCTTTTCTACATGAGGCATTTATCATATGCTCATCATTCCCTATCCCTACACATGGTTGTTTATGGGATCCTTAGACGATGCCGTGACCCTCAAGCTTCTCTTCTGAGTTTTCAGTGAGTTTTTTTAGAGCAGGGAAGATGCGGTGTTTAACCATAAAAAATTAAAGAAAGCACCATTTCCACTTGCATATTTGCACTGTTCCACTGTACCACAGTGGTTCTACATAACCTAGAGGTTATGTAGTAGAAAAGCAGGAAAGGAAAGGCTCCTCGTGTAGTGCTCAGATCTCAGTTCTGTAATGAAAGTGAAAGTAGATACACCGAATTAACAGCTGATTAACAGCCTCGTGTAGAAAAGCTCTTAGACCCATTTCTCCCATCATTATGCAGAAGTAAATCCAGGTTGGTTTCTACAAGGACACATTCAGCAGGGAACAGCAGCCAGGGGCTCCCTGATAAGCATACCTCTATAAAATATAGAAATCTGCCTTCTACCAACTCAGGCTGTTTGCCTATTTGGCCACAGTGGCCCATGCTCTGGTAACCTTCCAGCTGGATTACTGTAATGCATTATTTGTAGGGCTGCCCTTGAAGATGACTCAGAACCTTCAGAATTCATCTACAAGAATGGGTACAGCATGACATTTTTTAAAAGAACTGCACTGGTTGTCAATTTGGTTCTAGGCCTAGTTCAAGGTGCTGGTTCTCACCTTTAGAGACCGAAATGCCTTGGACCAAAATACCTCAAGGAGCACCTCTTCCCATACCATCCTGCCCATGCCTTAAGGTCTTCTACAGAGGCTGGCTGTGGATGCTGGGAGTTGTAATCCAACACATCTGGAGGGCACTGGGTTGGGGAAGGCTGCTCTTAAAGCATGTCAATGAAAAACTTTGCTTGATGGTCTAACACTGGAGACAGATGATGGTTTTTAAGAGATTTGGAAGGAAGGAAGTGATGCAACCATGCAGTTCTCATGGTCTGTGGTGTGTTCTATTATAATTTTTTTCTGTCATCCCTGGTCAAATTGGTTTTGCAGGTTTTTGAAGCACTACAAAAACCTGCAAAGCCTACTTGACCAGAGGTGATGGTGGGGCAGCACAAATGAGTGTGCACACCTGAGCCCACAATGGCGGTCTCATACCACCGACAACTCTGAAAAAGCTGGCCTCCTTCTCTGTAGCCTACCAGCCTCAGGAGCCCCGCTGAAACACCACGGGACATCAGATGTGAACGGAAGCGTAGCTTGGGGGGGAAATGCCTCTTCGTAGTGACTGAGGCAGCAATGGGAACAAATGTTGCTTGTTTACCCTGACCTGCCATAAAGTACAACATGGAAATAACAAAGGCATCCTGCAAATTAGTCACTTGGAATCACGACTCGTAAAATATTATGAGCCCAAGAATGGAAGGGGAAGGGCTGGAGGGGAGAAAAAGCAAGAAAAATTCTCGTCCTTAGACAAATGGCTTTTCTGCCTATATTAATGAGGGTCATGCAAGGGCAGAGAAACAATATAAAAAAGAGTGAGCAAACGGTGCAGAGAGGGAGAGGATGGTGGGGGGCGGGGAATGGATGGAAATATGGGCAAACGTGAGAAGCAAAACTGGCTCCTGATCAAGGGAATAAGGAAAACGGTCAAAGAAAGCTAACAACCTAATAAGGGCAAAATCAATTGCAGAAAATAAAGATTTATTTAAAAAGGGGGGAAAAATCAGCTACTACAATAGCCTGTGCCACCTAAGTAGCCCCTTACTAAGAATGCAAAGAGGATTCAGAGCCTGGGGAAATGAAATTATTTGCTGTACTACAGCAGCCTGCCCCAACCTGATGCTCTCCAGATGTGATGGACTACACCTCCCAGCACTGGGAATGCTGGGAATTGTAGTCCCACACATCTGGAGGACACCAGGCTGGGGCAGGCTGCTATATTATACACAGAGAACATGATGCACACGAGGTTCAGGGTGTGCAGGGAATCGATACGTTGATTTAATGTTAATCTACATTAATTCTTAGAAAGAGCCCATTCAAGCAGCAAGCCCATCATCAGTCCTGCCTTTACCCCTAGCCCCCACTGCTCTGCTCAAATAAAGAAGCCTTCTTTCAATGGGGGGGGCAAGGATGGGGAGGGGTCCCTCGGAGGTAGGGCCGGTCCTGCCACATCTGGCAGCAGATCTGGTGTGTCCTGAAGGGGGAACAAGTTGTTAGCTGCTGTTACTTTTTGAGCGCCAGGGAAGGGAGACATGACTGGGGGGCTTTCTGCTTCACTTGGCTGGCTTTGGGTACTGTGCACCATGACTTGGGCGAGTGACGGTGCACCATTCGGGGTTCTGCCGCAAGCAGAAATACACCTAACCCTGGCCCTGCTCAAAGGAGACAGGGTGGATCTCCATTCGGCTGCTGGCTCTTACCATTGCACTTCAGGGCTGCGGGCCAAATCTGGGCCACTCGGGGCCCCAGTCCTGCCCTCTGGGGTTCCCTGGATGGCCACAGCCCCTTCCCCTGGCCACACTCCCTCCCCCCCCCCCCTGACCACTAATCACTGGGTGGTGGCTTCCTGGCCTTTGTGCAGCGTTTTCCCCATTCTGTCGAAGTGCCCTTCCCAAGGCTTCCTTCCTGGCACGAAGAGCTTGAAGCTAAAGTGTGCTGGTATTTTGGCCCATCCCTTTTGGCTTTGGCCCTGCCTGTCCCTGGAATGTGCCCCCCCCAGCCCTCTTCACAGAGTCGTCTGCAGTCCCCCCTGGGCACGCAAGGCCACTCTCAGCTCCCACTTCAACCCCAGCTGTGGTGGAACCCCCTCCCTGGGGAGGCTCAGCAAAGGCCCAGCCTGGTGCAAGAATTAGGCTGCCTTTTGAGCAGGGGTATAGGAGAAATTTGTTTCAGGGTATTTTTTATCAGCATCTATCCAGTTCACACTTTCTAGAGTGCAATCTGTGTTCAAGGTCCATACATTCTCAAGCTTGCAATGTGATTCGTGGACCAAAACACGTGCTCAACAGTATGCGTACATTTGAAAAATGTGCATGAAAAACACATACTTTTGAAAAATGCACACAAACATGCTTTAATCAATGGAAGAAGAATGTGTACATTTCAAAGAAATGCGCAATCAATTGCATACATTTGGGGAAATGCATGTGAAGATGCATATTAATTTTCATGTGTAAACAGGGAAAAGCCATAGATCACAGTCTGATACAGACTCGAGTCGGAATGAGCTTCAAGGTGGGATTTGGAGAACTTTGACAAACTGGAGTTTTGCTTGTATGCATATCCCTACTTTTGACAGCCAGGGTGTTACGCTAGCAGAGCGAGGCTCTTCAGTTTATAATCCACACTGAAACTGATGTTGTCAAATATGCCCATGCTGCAAGGAAGGCAGGCAGGCAGGCAGGCAGGCAGATGGCATTTGAATTCAATGGGCCTTTGAGAGGAGATCTCCCCCATAGATTTTTCCCAATATTAACAAGAAAACCAAAGCCAGAGCAAGGAGGGGCGACACAGGTTCTTTGCCCCAGTTGCTAAGCCCAAATTTCCCTCCCGGGGGAGCAAGGGGCTGCCCCTCTTCTAAGGTCAGGCGCAGGGCATGGGAAAAGCTGGAATTATATTGAAGCTGCTCATGATTTTTCACAAGCTGTGACCTTCCAGGCGTGTGCAGGCAGGGGGGGGGGATCCCACCCACCCCCGTTCCTGTATCACTGCCTGCCCACCTGTTGGCCTTTTATGCCCGCTGCCAATTACCCTGCCACTGCATTCCTTGGTGGGAGAAGCAGGGAAATTGCAAGCAGGCCTGCCAAAGCCTCCTTGCCTGAGACTCGCCAGCCCCTGCCAGTTGTACCCGGAGGCAACGCTGCTTCCAATTACGCACCGGGCCGCCTTTTGCTTTTGTCTTGGGCCTCTGCCGCAACATTGGCAAATGAGCACCTTGGCCAACAGCAGCTAATAATGTTGCTAATGAACATTTGTCAGGAATGAATAAACAGCAGAGGAGGAGGAGGAGGGAGGGCCTGCCTCCACTTCAGCTCACCCCATCACAGCTTCTGCCGCAAAAGATACATTCACATCCTCCTCCTCCTCCTCACTAAATGTAATTGAGGGTGAAGGCAGTTGCAACTTTTTAAGAACAGCAAAGACAATCTAATAGCACCTTTGCAGCCTTCAAAACACAGGATGGTTGTGGCAGCCCAATGTGCTGATGGCTGGGTCAGATGACTATTGGCTAGTGCTTGTGGCATCATCAACACTCCTCTCCTTTCCCAATGCCCAGAACGGGTTTTTTTTAAACCATAGATATGTATAAAGCCTACATGCCTCGGGGAGGGGGGGATTCTACATAACTTGGATGGCCTGTCTGGTCCATGAAAGGAGCTGAAGGCTGGCCCAGTGCTCAGCTTCATGGTCTGTACATTTAGAGGAGGGATTTGTTCTGGGTCATATTTCCAGTCAAGAATATGGATTTTTACAGAATGATCAACCATGCCTTCTGGTATTTGATAATTTACACCAATACATAATGGAAGATGTTTCCCTCCCTTAGCCTCAGGCAGCCTCCCCCAACCTGGTGCCCTCCAGATGTGTTGGAATGCAACTCCCATCATTCCCAGCCAGCATGGCCAATGGCCAAGTTGGGGAAGGGTGGTCTAGGCTAAGAATCATCTCCTGGAACCATGATCACAATATGTGGATTCTTTTTGAGACCACTCATTCTAAACATCACATCATGTGTATGAGCGTCTATATTGTCAGTAAGCTTGGAAATATTAATGGCACACATGAGTAGAACATTTTGGGTGCACTTGATGTAAGGTCTCTGTATGAGGGTTTTCCACCAACTCATTTTGTTCTTTCTTCTTAGGCTGAAATAGTTGTTATGAGAACTATTTCTCATTTCATGGGCAGCTGTTCTGGCAAACCAGGACTGTAGCTATGGACTCTGGTTGCTAACCTGTATATGGCTGATTTCAAGACATACTACATGTATTCCACAGCTAATCCTTTGCTAACCACTGCATCATGCTGGTGGCGCTACAAAGATGACATTGTCTGCCATGCTCGCTGGGAATTATGGGAGTTGCAGTCCATCACATCTGGAGGACACCAGGCTGGGAAGGCAACGCTCTTGACATGAAAGCAAGAAATACGGGCTATTTGGGACAGGCAACCACACCAGTGTGTCTTCCCAGTGGTATCAAGTTTTCCCCAAATCTCCTCTTCCCGCCCCCCACCACACCCACTGCCTTGGGCACTTAGGCCAAAGGGGGAAGGGGAGGAGAAGTGGCCCAGACCAAGATTAGTTTGCTTGTAATAGCTTTGCTCCTAAAAGCAGAACGAGGCAGGAAGACTGAACAATACCTTGAAGGTACAGCCAATAAAAAGTTACGAGCCATGCCTAGGAACCTGGAAACAATATCGCACTCAGCTGTAACCCACAAATCTCATATAAATCATGCTTTAAAAACCCCACGACGGGCACCTGGTTTTCTTTAGGCTGTTGCACCATATTGGAAGCCTAAAACACAGAAACCAGCTCATGGCAGCTGCTGTCTAAAGGGCTTAGCCTGTCTGCTTGGTGTATCATGCACACTGAATGCCCAGACACTTGGCTCACCAGAGGAATATTGAGACTTGTGTGGTGACGCTGGGGCAAGAGCGGGGAGGGAGGCAACCTGAGGGTGCACGTGCAAAGCAGCTGCCCACATGCCTGGGATGGCACAACTGTGGACTGGTGGAACTCTCAGAATTGCCCCTGGAACATGCAGGGATGTTTTCCTCTTGTGGGACAACTCCCACCCTACTAAGTGAAAACCCAGTTTCCTGCCAACATTGGTCCTGCAATAAGTCATTTCCAAGACTTATTTCCCACACTTCCTTGGGATGTTCAGAGAGGTGCTTGTGGGGCTGGCTGTCATGCTTTCCTCCAGCTCAGGTACTGGATCCATTTCTGCAAGCAGTGCAAGCAAGAAGCAGGGTGGAGCCCGAGGGTGGCAAGGCTGGGCAGCCATCTGCCAGGGCTCAAAGACCAGCAGAGGCCCCACTGACCCAGTGGTGCCACTATGTCCACTTTGCATGGAGTATCCAAGGAGATCAGAGGCAGCCTGGGAGCATTCCCAGTGGACAAGCCCCACTGCTTCCAGGTTAGGGGGTCCCAGGGAGGCTGCCCTGCCCAAGCGCCCAACAAATCCCAGAACCAGCACTGACACGGAGGGCCCCCAGCATCACTGCACATTCTACCTGGCTCCTGCCATCTCTGTGCAGGATCAGGGCCCCCGAGGAGGAGCTTCATCTCTTGCAAGGACAGCCTCTAGAGCAGGGGTGGGCAACTTCCGCTGTCCGGGGGCCACTTTCGCCCCCTTGGGCTCCAGACAGGGCTGCTGCTGCACCCTCCCTGGCATTTGGCTGCTGTGCTGCCAAATTCACCTTTGAAACTTGCCAGAAGGGGGGTGCCAGAAGAGCCCCCATTTTCCTGTTCAACAAAGTGTTCAGGGAGCACATGCCTTGTTTTCGAGCACAGCTGCACTCCCTGAACTGCCGAGGGGGGTGTGATTTTGCTTTAAAACAAGCGGCAGGCTGCGTGCGCCTTATTTAACTGTGAGATTGAGGCTTTTTTGCCATCACCACCCCGTCAAATTTCAGCAGTACATTCAATGGCAAGGTGGGGGCTGCAAAAAAAAAAAGCCAGGGGGCTGCATGCGTCCTAGAGGTGGCATGACGCCCACCCCTGCTGTAGTGGGACTGGCAGTGACCAACAGATGCAACAGAATTCCCTCCACGTTGGGTGTCAGGATTTGACAAGAAAGGGAGCAAACCTCTGGTGTAGGAGAAAGTAAGGATGGGAGAACCAACTATTTTCAAACTCACCTAAATAGTCCGAAATCACTTCAGAATTCTTTGCACCTTACTTCTCTTTCCAGTTCCCACCTGTTTTTGAGCTCATTCAAAAGGGAAAAGGGAATTTCTGCAAGTTTTTTTTGAAAATGCGCATTTTCCACCTATTGATTAAAGCACGAAAATGCAGGTTTTTTAAAATATGCATTTCAAAGTGCACTTTTTTTAAAAAAAAAAATGCATTTTTCAAGGTCAATTGCAAATTCAGGAATTTGCTAACAATTCTCCCAAAAAAGTGCTGCAGCACGTGTTCGTGATGTTCACATGATTTATGAACAGAAATGAAAAGCTTATCCATTTGTAGGAGAAAGGCGAAGGTCTGTTCTGTACAGGCAGTTCAAATGAAGCACTGGGCTGCATGGGGAATATGTATGTATGTACTATATTTCTATGCCACCCAATAGCCAAAGCTAATGGGAAAAGACATGGGAGAGTTGGGGAGCTGGGCATGCAGGAGGCTTACAAAAGCGAGGAAAGGGAACGGGTCCAGGAGCAACACCTCGTGTGCAGCTCCCTTGCGCAGCCACAGGCAGGAAAAGAAAGCACAGACTGGGCATGAAATAGATGATCTCCAGGGCCCCGTGTTGACTGAGGACACAGGAACACAGCGGGAAGGGCAGCGGCCAACAGTGAAAGGAGTGGAGTGCCTCTCCCTTCACAGCTGGCTGACTGCTCCAGCATCTCCACTTGATGGCAGGCCCCCTGCCAGTCCATGGGCCTTGGCAGGTTCCCAGTCATGTTGACCACTAATGCTACTCCTGAAGGTACAAGGAGAGTGGGTGGAGCAAGGCACCTTGGTAAGGAGACCACCAGGCTACTTGGCCCTGAAGTCACAGGCAGCAAGAGAGAAAGCCAACGAGCCCCCTGAGTTTTGGTGGAGTGCATGTGGTGACCATTCCCTCTTCATGTCAAACCCCAGGGCCTGGATCTGGTATGAGGATGGTGCTGGGGATCTGAAACAAAGCCCCCACGAAACTACAATTCCCAGGAATTGTGTGTGTTGCGGGGGACGGGGGAAACATGGCAGGTAAACTGGTACTGAACTGACAGAAATGTGCGTATAGTCTTCATAATATTATTTTCCAACATTCTTGGCATGATCTGGTGGGATGTTGTCTCCTGTAGCTCATCTCAGTGGGATTTGTACAGGAGAACATCCTGTTGGATTGCACCTGGTGTTTTTTATCTTTTACATTTAGCATTTTAAACTAGGTTATACTACCAATGTCACTTTAGAAGGCTGTTCCTGGCTTCCTGTTTTTTATGCGGCTGTTCCTCGGGAGTCCCTTTCCTCAGCTTCTTTGGAGAAGGCAGGTTGTGAATCTAAAAACGAAGGGGGAGAAATAAATTAGTGTGTGAGCTGCCTTCCCCGTGGCCTGGTGCAGGTGGAGCACCACGGGAGTGAAAGGTAAAAAGAAGGTAGCGTGCGCCTTTGCTGCTTCGGAGCTCCAACATCTCTGGAGCTGCAGCATGAGACACAGCCCTGAAATCCACCCCCACCCCCCAGTTCCTCCACTTCCTAGGTCAGGATATTCGC
This sequence comes from Heloderma suspectum, assembly GCF_057233095.1. Lineage (NCBI taxonomy): Eukaryota > Metazoa > Chordata > Lepidosauria > Squamata > Helodermatidae > Heloderma > Heloderma suspectum. The sequence goes on from NC_139462.1 coordinate 3,891,974, forward strand.
CCCTTGCCTCTTTCCCCGCAAGCCTTATGCACAGTAGCTCTTCAGCCCTTGTCAGCTTGACAAGGTTAACAAGGGGAGCTTGACCTGGCAGTCTGCAAGGGGCAATTAGCTTGCAGTTGCGTGTCATGTGAGGCCGGGGCTCTTTTATGGGAGGAAAGTCTGACTCACTCCTTTCCCGTTTGGGGGGAAGGACGGGAGGGGGCTTCTCCCCCTCCTTTTCATCCATGGCTCCTTATGGGGCTCCTGACAATGTGGCGTGGAACTTTCCCTGACGTGTCAAGGAGGCTCAGCCCGTCTTGGAAGGCGCTGCCATGCGTGGGCCAAAGAAACGCCCTGGGCCACCAGCATGACGGCCAGCGTTGTTGCTGTTCTTCTGAGTGAGGGTGTTGGATGGAAACCATTAACAGGTTTTTAAATTCTTTGATTAGGATTTTGTTCTATAAATAGCATAATGGGCGGGGAGACACAGCAAGAAACGAGAGAGAGAGAGAGAGAGAGAGAGAGAGAGAGAGAGAGAGCCCTCAGTCCAGGGTGTTTGTATTGATATGGTTACTCATGCAAAAATGTTTGCTGGACACTTCCAGCAGAAATCTTTGGGGCTTTTATCCAGCCCACCAGCACATCTGCGGTGCCTTGAGACAAAGCTCTTTCCTTTTTCATTTTGTACCAGTCCATAGGGATGTATGAGAATTTCATTTTTGCTTGCCGAACATGGGAGCATGCCCCATTCAAAGCTCTGAACGCGAGCGTGAGCACATCTCCACCAAAAATATTTGCATATTGTCTAACACGTGTGCATGTTCATCTTGTTCACAATTCCCAGCTCGATTTGCGCAAATTTCCTCAGTACACTGAATTGGCCCTGTATGGAAGAAAATTGTGCAAATTTGGGGAGATTTGTACAAATATCCTGTTTGATCGCTGCTCAATTTTACACAAGTTTCCTGTTGGCAAATGCAAATGGGACTCAGGTGTGAGACGAGTGGCAAGACGACGTTCAGAGAATCCTGGAGCCCTTGAACATTGCTCATTCTCCCGTTGCTACCTGTCCACCGGTGCAGGGAGCCCATCCTCATTTCAGTCTTGTGGCACTTGATATCCAGTCATGCGAACCCCCGCCCCACCAGCCAACATGTATCCAGTGAACATTTTTCCTTGCCAAAATACACGTTTCATGTTCTGCAGACATAGCCATAGAAGCGAATATATCATTTTTTAAAGGCAGACTTTCCACATTGTTCTTTCACAGGTTATGTTTTATCCTAGCTAATGTACCATAGGCTGCCTGCCTTTCTGTTGAACACAGTGCCCTGCTGTTGTGCATCTTTCACGGCCTTCGGCGTCATTGGAAAGCATCATCCCAGTACGAAAACAAAAGAACTAGTTTCCTTTCTTTCTTTTTTGGTGACACCACTGTAACTGTTTTGCGACTTGTTCATGCTGGACAATTAGGGGAAGGGCTGTAGAGCAATGGCAGAGCACGTATTCTGCATGAGAACTGGGCCCAGATTTAATCTTGGAGCTCTTCAGGTAGGACCAGGGGAAAACCCTGCATGAGAGCCCGGAGTGCTGCTGCCAGCCAGGGAAGGGCAGGGGCAGGGGGCCTCAGGCCTGGGGGCCCAATCCAGCCCTCCTGGCATCCCAGTCTGGCCCTTTGGGGTTCCCCAGATGGCCCCACACTTTGGGGGGTTTTCCTGGCTCTTGCATGATTTCTCCCCATTCTGAAAGGTTGAAATTCCTCTCCTGAGACTGATCTCCTGGCAGGAAGTGCTTGAAGCTACAATAGGCTGGGGGGGGGGGTGTTTTCTCCCCGCCCCTTTTACCTTTGGCCCCGCCCACCACTGGGCTGTGCCTCCTCCCACCGAGAGGTTTTCTGAAGTTGAATTTGGCCCTTGGGCCAAAAGGGTGTTCCCCCCCCTGGGGTAGGCAATATGGAGCTAGATGGAGCAGGGCAGAAGGCAGCTGCCTGTGATCCTGCCCACAACTGTGAACCCTGACAGACACTCTCCCCCTCGAAAATGATAACCACCAGTTTCTCTTGCATCCCCAAACTGGGAGCATCTCTTCATCACCAGCCCCTCCTGATCAGTTTGGGCCACAGCTGAGATCCACAGGGTGTTCTGGAAGTGCATTCCTGTGGCGTTGCTCCTGTTCTTTGTTTTCCTTTTTGCTAAGATATACTCCTTAGCATGATAGGAATGGGGGGACTCTGGCAACCTGCTGTTCTCAATGTCCAGAGAAAGCGTCTCTGAACAACGCACATCCCCAGTCAGAGAACCACAAACTCCCAGGAGCCTTCCAAGTTGCCACTCTCGTTGCTCCTGGAAAATCATGTAGAGCCGGGCCAAAACATCCTCAGAAATGAATTCTCTGTTCGAGACATTCATGGTTTGGCCTCCCCTGAACTGCTGGAGAGTGTCAGCCCCCACCCCCAGAGAACATTTGGCAACCCCAACACCCAACCCTGAATAAGGGGGAGAATTGTGGGCTCAACTGTGGATCCAGTTTTAATATTGCTTAATCTTATTTTAATAATGTTGAAAGAAGCCATGACCTTGGCCCCTATAACTCCCGGTCTTCCTTTCTTATCTATCACTCCCTTCATCCACCAGTCTGCCGCCATAAATAAGAGTGGAGAATTTTGGAAGGCCATTTTTGCTCAGCCCTACAAACAAGCTAGGGTCATGTCTCATTTCTAAGAGTGGTTTTGATCATTCCACAACCCAAACAGACTGGAGAGATCAGCCTAGTGAACAAACAGTAGCAGTTTAGACAAATGAAGGACTCCTCATGAAAATGGTATGATTTAATGTGAAAATATGTGGCTTTGGGGATTAAAAGGAAAAACAGAAAAAATCAACTACAGAAGGGCAAAAAGCTTCCCTTGAGATGAAATGAGAAATTCTGAGTGTGTTAATGAAGAATGTAATCATGTGAAAAATCTTTCTGCGTCCTCTCAGCTGCCAAGCCCCAAAGTTAGCTGCCTTTGTTTGGCAATGAAATCTACATTTCTCCTCCTATAAACTGAATAACTTATTTCCCATGTTCCTGCTTCCCCCCCCCCACGCTCACTCTCGCTCTCTCTCTCTCTCTCTCTCTCTCTCTCTGTGTGCGTGTACACCCCTCATTTGTGGTTTGTTGTCAGTTTGGTTCCAGACCTCATAAAATAAATACCTTCTCTTGAGAAATGGCAAATTACAGCCTACAAATTAGCAAAGCCCCAATGTACTTGCGCTTTCTCTGTCTTTCTAATTTAAGCAAGGAAAGGCCTCTTCACAGAGCATGTGTGAAATAACTTGATCCATCCCCACACACCCCACACCCCATCTCCAAGCATGTTGCTAGGCCTTTGGTCAGAGGTCTTCTTTTATGTCATGGAAATGTCGTAATCTCACATTTATGGAGCATGTGAGGAGGGATAAAAACAAAGAGCCAAAGTAACTTATTTGGAATGGGACTGTCCAAGTGGTCCTTTCCATTAACTTATGGACTGCTGCCATCTCTGAGCAGGAACAATCTGCCTTACCACTAATCTGCGGGTGTTAATCTTTGGGTTGTCAGTCAGGCAGAGCAAAACTAGTCCAACCCATAGCACTGTGTTATGTCAGGTAACCATTATAGAAATCTGAAAAGCCCATCAGTTCCAGGGTCCACACATTGCCCACCAAGATCAACCTGACCAGGTTCTGTCCTGGCCCACTGAATGGCAGTATTTCAGAAAGAAAGAAAGAAAGAAAGAAAGAAAGAAAGAAAGAAAGAAAGAAAGAAAGAAAGAAAGAAAGAAAGCTGACAATGGTAATTAATGACACACATTTGAGTATTTCTAGATTTCCCCTATTCTGTTCCTGTATTGCTCATCTGCCCTGCATTGCACTCCACTCCTGCTGAAATCCAGAGAATAATTAAAAAAAATTATTCTAGAACATGAGGGTCCACAATTTGCTGCACTGTTCTACTCCTTCAATTCCGTTGCAACCATCCCCCCCCCCCGCTATACTGCCAATGCACCCACAGGCAACACAGAGCAACCTCCCCCCACACCCTGTTCTTAACATGACCGCACATATGACTGCATCAAGATTCTTTCTGTGCAGTGTTTTACTGATGCACAGGGCTGTGGAAGGGCCACAGCTCAGTGAGAAGAGCCCAGGTTTTGAATGCAGAGGTCCTTGGTTCGATCCCTGGCATCCCCCATTGAAAAACATTAGGCAAATGGTGGGAAGGACCTCAGCCAGTCAAGCAGAGTCTCTGTGGGGCTGGTAGACAAATCATCTGACCTGGCATAAAGTGGCTGCTGTGGTCTCTGTTGAGCACCACCATGGGGAAATTAGCCTGATACAGCCCTGTCCACCATCGAATCAAGTGTGCACATGTGTGTGGGCAATGTGAAGGTGGCAGGGACTCTGTACTGTACAAAATGTGGACAACAAAGACAGTGGAGAACGAAGGCATAAGACGGCGAGGCCTGGGCCCGGTGCTGGCTCCTCGGCCTTTAAGGGTCCCCAAGAAGGTCGGCTTGCTCCAGGTCCAGCCTTTTCCCATCATGCTGCTTCTGCTGCGGGGATAGGAGGAGCGGCCAGTGGTGGATTTCTGCCTTCTGTGCAATCCTGAGTGGTACAAGAGTCATCTCAGGGTCTGAGCCTGGTTCAAGAGTGGCCACTTATGAATCACCGAGAAAGAGGACTGCAATTTGCATAGGCTAATGTATACTGTATGTACTAGTGCAAATTCAAAAATTATTGGAATTTAAACAGAAATGCAAGACATCCCGCTATCATGTAGATGAAGGCTGCAACCAGATGGCCCGGGTGCCTGCCACTCAGGCTGCTCTGAAGGAGGGAGCTCTCGATGGGCACCGTCAAGGCCCTGCTCTCCCTGCGCACGGGTCTTTACCTTTGATCCAGGCTTGGACTGGGCAGTCCGTCCAAGAGAGGACCGTCTTCTGACACAGCTCTTCAAATAGAGGACTGTAAATCAGGATGCCTGGCCCCGCTAGGGAAGAAGCACTGGCAGGGTAAAAGATCAGGACTGCCCAAGCAAAGGAACGGTGGTCCTGGTGTCCTCTGTGTTTTGAGCCCAGCTATCCAGCTCACATCTGGTGCCCAGGTCATTAGAAGAACAGGCCGGCCCTGGCCTCGAGGTGCCTGGCCATGTGGACACAGGAAGGCACCTGATCCAGCATCCAGCCTTGGCTCCGTCAAGCCCATGGCCCCCTGTTCGAAGTGGGGGTGGCTGTGCGGGCTCACGGGCAGGGGTCTTTCGCAGCCCTGGGGTCACCCAGGATCGTTTGGCGGTGCCAGAGACTGGACAGGGCAGCACGCTCGCTGCTGCTGAGCGGTGACCCTTCCTCCAACCCCCAAGCAGCAGAGATGCTGCTCAGGGGTGGGAGGCCTGGGCCTCAAGGCAAGGATGTCCCCTCTTGCTGCCAGAGATTAGAAGCTCCTTTCTGGATCCCCCTTTGAAGCTAATTCTGACACAAAGCCCTCGCGGTGCTCAAACTCTCCACAGAAGTTTTGCAGAGGACGTTTCCGTTCTGTCATCAGCTAATGATGGATGGAAACCCACCGCGGGCTCCGTGAAGTGACGTCAGACCAACAAAGCTGCCAGGGGCCGCGTGGGGGAGCATGGACTCCGGGTGGCAGGCGGCAGCCGCTCTCATGCCCAGTTCATGCTCCCCAAACCGCCATGGTCAAAATGTGCCCGGACGTCGTTTCGGAGCTCCTTGTTGCCAGCCATTTTTTTTTTAATCATCCAAAATCTATCTGGGGTTTATTTTTATTTTTAACTCAGACGCACCAAGTCCAAGGAGTCTGCTACTGGGGGTTACAAGAGTTCAGTCCGCCTGTGGTGTGGCAGCCCGCCAGCGCCTAATCCCCGCGGCCCTCCGGCTCGCCAGGCCAAGCCGACACCAGTGCGAAGCACAAAGGTATGTTGTTAAGGCCTCCCCTAAGGGCAGCCCGCACACTCCATAATTCCACCCTTCAATTATACATGACATAGAGTTAAAGACCAAGGAAATAATACAAAAACAAGCATCACAAGCCTTTTTAAGCAGTGGAACATTCTGCAATTAACTTTTATGCACACACAAGAACACTCCAGGCCTGGCGTGATGTGCTTGCACTCGCTCACTTTCTCACGCACGTGCACACGCACACACGCACACACACACGGTCACATATACCAGACAGAAATGAAATAGGGGGAAATTTTAAGCAAATTCTCCTAATCCAAATTTTGCTAGCCAATCTACAAATTATTCTCTCCAAATCTGGTATTTTTTTAGCACTGCAGTTGATTCCAGACTGACTTATTTCTCCAATGTAAACAGCAAAAGGGCAGTCTTGGCAGGGGAGAACATATATCACACTGGCGGATACATAGGAAAAACAAGCCAGTCTCTAGGTAAGAGGATAAACAGCCAGAAATCTGCCATCAGAAACTGGCCACATTCAGAAACCAGTGGGGGAAACTTCAAGGCCTCATGTACATGGAGACACTTTCAGAGACGATTCTGTTTAAATCCGGATTTTCATGAATTCGGGTTTGCTCCTCTTGCAGTGCATGTAACCAGTGAAGCGGTGTATGCATTTTAAGAAAAAACCTGCTTTCATGGGGCAAACAGCACCTGAAACGGCACGCGTTCGGAGTTGGGTGGGCGGAGTCCCACGAGTAGAACTGAACATCACCAACTGCACAGGTGCGGGGCAGCGAATGAGTGGTGGCTGCTACCCCCGCCCCACCGCCCATGCTCAGTGAAGTGCAATGGAAGACGACGAGTCACTTCCGAGGACACGTTTCGCCGACACCTCTCCTCGTGTCCACCCTTTCATGAGGCAGCGTTCCCTTCTGCCTATCAGCGCTGCTCCCCACAGCCCATGCCAAAGCCAGTTGAGGTCACACAGACTTCCAACCCACACTGAAGCCACCATAATGGGAAAATCCGGCACAAACGACTTTGCAAAAAAGTGGCTTTGGGGGCAGAAAAACCTGCGGTCGATGCAGAGTGGGGGTAACGTCCTCTGCCACGATGATCTGTGAGGAGCAGTAGAACTGGAGGAATCCCCCATGTAGATGGGGCCCTAGTCTCTCAGCTCTTTCGGCCTCAGAATCATCATACTTCAACAGCAACAAAAGACGCCCAGGACGGGGCTGCTGAGCGATCATTGATCAGCACGCTTGGTTCTATTGAACTTGGGCACAGCCCTGACTGAAGGTCTGGGAATGGCCACAGCTCAGAGCAAAAGCTGCCCGCCAGGCCCCCTCGGGGTGCCCTCCCAGCTTTGGCATGTCCCCACCCCTCTAAATGGCTTAAAGGCCCCCTCCTAAGGCTGAGTGACTGGCTACATTGAATAAGCTCGTACATTGGCCCCACCCTCTTTGCCTTTGGCCCCACCCACCACTGGAATGCGGCCCCCAGGAGCTTCTCCGGAATGGAATTCGGCCCTCAGGCACAAAAAGGTTCAGCACCCCTGCAAGTGACTGTGCTACGCCTCATGGACTGACAGTCCGGTTCAGTATAAGGCTGATTCCTACACCCACTGGAGGATATATTTTCCACCTCAGAAAGTAACAGTCCTTCAGGAGTTCAGTTACAGGAAGTAATTACGTTAATGGCACAATCCGATGCGTGTTTAGACAGAAACGAGATCTACAGCTCCCAGCATTCCCCAGCCAAACATGCTAGCTGGGGAATGCTGGGATTTGGAGGACATTTTCCTGTCTAGGAATTGCACCCTAAGAGAGATAGCAGCAGCCCCCATGGCTGCTTCTGTGCCAGTTCAGAAGACTCTGAGCAGCTGATGCAGTGGGCTGTAATCCAGAAAAGCTGGTGGCACAACAAAATGGCTGAGGCGCCAAGGTTCCACCAGCCTCTTAATTGCGGTGATGGGGTTGGGGTTAGTCTAAATTACCTTTCCAAGGTCCCATATTGCCCAGTGCCTCTGATTGCAAAGAGACTCAGGATCTCTTCTTGACTCTTTCTGTAAGTACCACTATCTGTGTGGGTGCCCTGTCGCCATGCTCCGTAGGCCTGGCAAAAGACAGTCGAAAGCGGTCATGTTCCAGTGGCGTATTTCAGTGGGAGCCAGCAGGCCTACCGCAGCGGTGGGCAACTGTGGGAAGTCCAGGGGCCTCCCAGGATCATCCTTATGGGCTGCGCACACCCCCCTGGCACCAAGGAATGTAAGTAAATAAATAATAAATGGCATCTGAGGTGGCCATGGAGTGCCCAAAGGGTCAGAATTAGCTTGTTTGCCTTTTGGATCTCTGTAGTTGCTTCAGACAGCATTTTGAAAAACAATTTTTTTAGCCCAATTCAAGGGCAGTGGGCCATAGCAGGAAGCAGCAGGGGGCACCTGCAGCCTGAGGCCTGTGTGGTGCCCCCCCCCAGCAAAGGTGATGGGCAAAGATGATGCCTCTTTCTTCCTCCCACTAGACATGGGGAGGAGGAGAGGGAGGTCGGGGGACGTGCTGGTACCGGGTCTGGGAAGGAGGCAGAGAGCTGACTTCGCTCTCTGCAGGAGATCCAGTGGCACTCTTGGTCCCCAGAGGCACCTGATGGGGAGCAGGAATCTGTTGGAGTGCTAGTGCTGCAAACCCCCGTCCTATGCTCAGCCTGTGTGTCACAGAAATGCCGCTAAGACCCCATTGCCTCCCTTCGAAGCCATAGAATCAGAGGAAACTGCGCACTGGAACCCCTGAAACTTCTCCCCACTCAAAAGCGAGGTGCAGCCATGTAACACTTGTTCTTGCTTGCTATGTGACTTTGTCTAAATGTTCCTTGGTTGCTACATTGCAGGAATTAGTTGCAGTCTTTAATTGTATGTCTTTAATCGCGTGGCATTGGCAGTGTCGTGCCTGCAAAGAGCTGGGGGTCTAGACAAGAACTACAATGGCCACCTCTTGCGCCAACCATTGCCCTTTAAGTCTCCAGGAAAGGCAACGTGGTCCCCTCATCTCCTCCTCTCCCTCCCCTGGAGATGGGGCTTCCACAACCAATGACAAGACTGTGGTGGACATGGGCTGGCAGAGCCACGAAGGCACCGCTCCCTTTCTTGTCCTTCAGTGGGAGATTTGAAGAAAGCTATTCCGGGTCTAGGGCAGCCATGCCCAACCTGGTGCCCTCCAGATGTGCTTTCATCTACAACTCCCATCATCCCCAGCCAGCATCGCCATGCTGGCTGGGAATGATGAGAGTTGCGGTGCTACCTCTGCCAGCATCTGCTTTTTAGGGTCGATGTCGCCTCTCTCTCCTCATTCTCCACCTTCTTTCCTGCCCCTCCAGCTGTATCATCTTAGCTCCCACCTTGAAGAATTGTCCCACTCTCCTCCATTCCATTTTTTAAACAAGAAAACCCCATGACCTTTCATTATGTAGCATTCTCATTTTGATTGCAACCCATTTGGAGTGTGTGGGACAGAAACAACCTGAGTGGGAAACATCCAGCCATCTGGTGGCTTCACATTTTCGATGGGATCCTGCAAAAAGCATTACGAACCAAGCAAGGCTGGGATGGGAATGTGGTGATTATATGAAGCAGTACAAAAGCTGGCATGTGAGATCAACAGAGGGTCCCTGGCATGAGACAGCCACAGGTGTGTGGGGGGGGGCATGCTTCCTTCATTGGTCCCAGATGATTCTGGCAGTTCCTGGAGACTGATCTGGCCAGACAAGGACCTGCCTCCCATCCACTTCCATAGAGGAGGGCGCAAACTCCCTTTTACAGAATGATGCCCAGCATGGAGACTGTGGAGAGGGGGCATTTTATCTCCATCACTCCTAAACCTCCAACTCAGGGGGCGACCAGTGACATTGACAGGAAGGTTTAGGGAGAGACAGAAGAATGGCCTTTGCCTCACCATGCACTGTCCACCTGTGGCATTTACTGCCCCAAACTGCAGCCACTGGGGTCTCTTAATAACTACGAAGAAGGATAGGTGAAAGCAACTTCCACATGCCTCTAGTTCTCAAATCACTGGGGCGGGGCGAGTAGGGAACCCCTTAATGAATTCACAAGAGCATCCTTCCGGTTTGAGATCAATGGTGGTCCTCCTTCACTCTTCTAAAAACAACAGACTCGCAAACTTATTACGGCCTGTGGTTTCAGACCTCGCAAAAGCTCCTGCCCTGGTGAAGGCAAAGTGCTGCACAACTCTTGGTTGCTGTTGCTGCAACAGACTAACACGGCTACACCTCCTGAAATTTTTCTAGAAACAGTCACTAAGGGGGCTGTCCCCAAAGGGGCTGGGGCTGGGCTCCTTCTGGCCCCCCATAATTCAAGCACCACCTCGGAGTACCAGATGCTAAGGACGGTGGGGGCCCTGCTCGTGCATGCCCAGGGTCATCTGGTTGGCTGCTCCTAGGAGGATGCTGGCCTGGGACGCCTTGTTCTGATCCAGAGTCAGGGCTCTGCTGACGTTGTGTGCGTGCAGGATGCCCCAGGTCCAATCCCCCACATCTCTTGTTAGAATGCTGGAAATAGCCCCTCTCCGCCTGACACCCTGGGGAACTACTGACACTGCAAGGAGACAACACCAAGCTCGATGGAACAACGGCTTGACCCGTTACATTTTCATATCTTCACCCGGCACAATAGAGATAACTCCGCAAAGTGTAGCAAACACCTCCATTGGCTTCCCTTGTAAGTGGAATCAGATGCTTTTGCTCTCCACATGTGGGGGGGGGGAGAATGGGGGAGTGTAAAGGCAACCCCCGCCCCTTCAGGGTCCGTGCTCTGGAAAATAAAACACCACCAGCATTCAGGAGGTTTAATAGCATTTCATTGGTAACCACAGTGCAATTGCTATATTGCTTCGAAGGCATATACAGGTGATACAGAAAACTCCCAGCCACCTCCCTTTCAAAGAGCCCGAGCTCCAGGGCAGCTCTAAAACAGTTTTATATTTGGCTTCTGGTTTGTCTCAGTTGCAACAAAGATCAGGGCCATGGAAGTGCACTTTGATATTGCAAAAATACAAAACTAATTTGGGCTTTGCTCTCTCAGGATGGAGGAAGCCTATTCTGCCTGTCAGGACCTAAGCACCAAGGCCAGGAAGCAGAACGAAAGTGGGTTCACACAACACTTTGACCAAGGCAAGATGTGGGTCCCTGGGGCATGTTGAGCATAGACCAATTCTGGGCAAAGGAGCTGTTGGGCTGCCCAAGAGTTCTGCTGCAGGCCCCTGGGCTTGGCGAACAGCAGCTCACGCACACCCCAAACACTTAATGACCGGCAACAACTGGGGTTGCCAACCTGTTAAAAGTTACCTTGGGCAGTATCCAGTCAGACACCATCACCAATGTAAATTACATTGTGCTAGCATAAGGGACCTCCAGTGCAACATCAGCCGTGTTCGCTGGTGCAAGAAGTTTTCTGGGGAATCCCATCACACCAGCTAACACTATTGGGGTTGCACTACAGGGGTTACACTAACACCACATAATTTGTCAGCAATAGTGTTCAGTTGGATACTGCTCCTTAAGGGAGCAAATGCATGTTTAGGGGGAAAAATGTCCTATAACTCCCAGCATTCCTCAGCCAGCCATGTCCAAGTATCGTGCTGGCTGAGGAATGCTGGGAGTTGCAGGACTTTCTTCTGTCTAAATATGCATAGGATTGCACCCTAAATCAATTAATTGTAAGACTGCTAAGATTGTTAAGATATGAATGTGCTGATAAGAGTGTGTGTGTCTGTCTGTGTCTGCGTGTGCATAAACCTACGTATATATTAAGAAGCAAAACAGCTGGTTTGGAGAAAAAGCATGCTTTCTTCGCTTTCAGAGGGTGCAGGCCGTTGTCCTAACAGGCACCATCCTAGAAAGGACATTCGGTCCTGCCTTGTCCGTGAGAGATGGAGGATGTATTAAAATATCATTACAATTTGCTTTGAAATCAGCTGCTTCATTAATCAAGCTTTTCATTCAATTAATTTGCATGATAAATCAACTATATGTTGCTGCACCCATCATTACTCAAGTTTTTCTACATGAGGCATTTATTGTGCACTCGTCATTTCCCACTCACAGTTGTTTACAAGTTCTTTAGATGATGTCATGACCCTTCAGTTTCACTTCTGTATCTAACCAGCACTTTTGGTGAGTTTTTTTTAGAGCAGAGAAAATGAAGCATTTAACTGTGAAAGCAAACAAAAGTGCGATTTCCTCTTGTGTATTTGCACTATTGCTATACCACAGTGCCACCTAGAGGTTCTGTAGCAGAAAAGCAGGAAAGGAAACACTCTTTGTGTAGTGGTCAGATCTCAATTCTACCAGATACCATGGAGCCTCGTGTAGAAAAACTCCACGTTACAGATTTGCTGATGAGGGAGAAGTGACCTGCATTCCACTGGTCAACAAAGAGCAATTGTGGAGTCCAGGTTTTAGTTTGGAAATCGTGACGAGACGGACTGGAAGCATGTCACGAGGCCTGAAAGTAGCTATAAAAGTCCGGACAACATGCAGGGGCAGGGAGCGGGGGGGATTCCCAGGGTGTTTTCAAATGAGGCCTGACCCATTCACAGAATTTTACAGGCGTCCAGACACTGTCATCTTCCATTTGTGACCCTCCCCTGTTTTCCCACTGCTTCTTCCATCTTTTCTCCTTCCACAAAAAATATGTTAAGAAGGAAAAGATGGAATAGCTGCACAATGTCATTTGGTTATTAGCTCTAGGAGCCTGCTGTCCGGAAGCACCCTCAGTAGAAACTTGGGCTGGGGGGGGAGAAGCAACAATGGAAGCAGCAGTGGGAATTTCTGGCCTTCATTTGCCTACACAAATTTCCACACATGTCCCCCCCCCACACACACACACACTCCCTTCACCTGCACCAGGGCAAACCAAAACAAATTGTGCAGCCCTCTGAACTCTGTGGCCAGAATTAATCAAATGAATTAGCTTGCCACAATTGTGGCATTAATTAGGATCATAGGGCAAAATCCACTGTAAGTATTCATTTCAATGGACCTACTCTACATAGGACGTACACTGGATTTTACCCACAGAGTTTGTGGTGTCCTCCAACAATTCACAGGTGAAAATAGGAGCATGCTTGAAACAGCCCAGTGCTCAGATACTGGATCCCCATCTGTGTGCTCCCCGCTACCCACGTCCCTGCCTGCTGACTTCATTCATTCTGTCGCAGCCTGTCCACCACAGATGTATGGGCCAAGAGGGCGTTTTTCCTTTTTTGAGAAAAGAGAAGGCAACTGTCTTACCACCTTTGGTCAAAAGGCCAAAATAATCCTCAGCTGCCAGAGGGTTCATGTGCCTGCATGGATAGACTGGTGGACAAAAGAGAAGAGGTGTTGCCCCCTCACCCAGAGAGTTAAGTTCTAGAGATGCTGGAGAGGGAGCCAAGCCCTGAAGAAGCCTGGCAACATTTTAAGAAGACTTCCCCCAAAGGCAAAGCCTGGGGGCAAATCAAGATGGCAATTTGCCAGGGGCAGCGACCAGAAAAGAAGATCTACCCATTAGTTAGGAACACTTGGAGCACTTGAATTAGAGGGCAGGGAGGATTCTGAGACCCAATTCCAAAGCCTCTTCCCTTTCCCACCATGCAATGCTCCCCACCTTTTCAAGAGGGAAGCAGCAAACCCACATCTTGCTGAGGCCAAAAGAGGGTGTGATAACCACAGAGGAAATTGGGATCCGGTTCTCCTGCTAGGCCCACTTCCCTTGGCAAGAATCAACCAGCTACTTGCTATGGAAACTCAGCAATACAGTCCAAGTGTCAAAAGGAACGCCTTCCACTTCCCTGAGGTCTATGCAGAAAAGAAGGCAATGGAGAGAAAAGTCCAGCTTTGGTGTATCAATTCAGCAGTGTCACCTGAGCAGCATTTGTGGGGCGGGGGGGTAGTTTTAAAATCATGGCTTCGTTTTTGGGAAGAGTGCATTTTCTGCAAGGAGGCACAGCTGTTCCTTCCCCTTCGCATAACAGTGTGACGGCGGACGGATTGTTTTTGGGAAAGGGGCCAAGGCACAGTCTCAGCCGGTGCTCTCGTCTCTTCCCAGGTGATGCTCAGTCCTCTGCAGCAGAGACTCAACTGAAGGGCTTCACCAGCTTCATAGCGGCGTAGTTCTGCAGGGAGGAAAGAACGGCCAAGTGGTCAAAGACAATGTCAGGCCACGAGCTGCCTGGCTCCTCGGCCATGGCGCTTCACTGAGAGCCACCAGTCAGCAGAGGGATGCAGGCACCATGGGCACAAGCCACAGGAGAAGTGGGGCTCTGCGATTCTTTCCAACACAGGCTTTTATTTTTCACTTTTGCAACCCAGAGAACTGTGGGCAGCCAGCAAGGCAGAACGGAGCAGGGGCAGGCAGGGAGAGGCTATTTATCTCTTGCCTCTCCTCTCCTTTTCCAGCTTAAAACTCTCCTTTTCCAAGCTTGGGAATGCAGGGAAAGATACAGGTTTCCTGTAGCTTTTCCCGTGCAGGTGAAAAAGCAGTTTGGTGGAGGGCAATGTTAAGCTGAAAAACAACCAGAGGAGGGAGTAAAGTAGCCTATCTCCACCCACCCTTTGAAAGTGAAGGACAGGTTCACAGAACATGGAGTTTTTATATTAACTTGTTATTTTTAAGGGAGTGGATGAGCAATGGGTAGGATTCCTCCAGTGTCAGAGACAGTATGCCTCTGAATACAACTCACTGGGGACATGATACAGATATATGAAATGATGCGTGGTAAGGAGAAAATGGACAGGAAGAAGCTGTTCTCCCTCTCCCATGGTACTCAAACCCAATGGGGTCATCCCATGAAGCTGAACGGTATTTATTTTTATTTATTTATTTGATTAGTACCTGCCTTTCTACTAAAAAAGATGGCACTCAAGGTGGCTAACAATCATGAAGTAAAACTCAATTAAAAGTAAATAAAACAAATACATTAAAACACAATTAAAAACACAACAATTACAAAATAAAAACAGCAATCCAGGACAGGTAAAGAGAAGTGCATCTTCACAGAGAGCAGAGCTAAACTATGGAATTCACTTCCACAGGAGGCAGTTAGGGACAGATGGACAGATCTGTCCATCCCTGTTTCTCCCGCATTCACATCTTTTAAATCTCTGCTATGTCCATCCCAAGTGTGAAGAACTTTGGGTGGAATGAAAAATGGACTGAAATGAAGTTCTCACCCAGCTGCACCAGCCAAATTCAATAGGCACAGCTATCCCCAGTGCAGTGAGGGCCATGTTGTACCTGCCTGCCCTATAGCCGGTCAGAAAGAAGAGGTGGTGACCCGAATTCAGCAACACCAACATGGCTGAACACACACGGGTTCAAACCAGGACCTTCAAGAGTGACGCACTCTAAGTTGCCTGGATGGACAAATCTGTCCATTTGGGTTTCTCCCACGTTCAATTCTTAAAATCTTAACTCCCTTCTGAATATGAAGAAATGTGCAAATTTTGGTAAATTCTTATCTAAAAGGAACGTAAACAAAATTCTCACCCTTCCCTAGATGTGGAGATGGCCACTGACTTGGACGGCTTTAAATTTGTGGAGGCATTTGAGGTGGGCTAGGGTCATTTTAGAAATGTGATGTTTTTAATGTTGAATTTTATTGTATAAACTGTTTTTATTGTTGTACATCGCCCAGAATGGCTGGGTGACTGGCCAGATGGGCGATGGATGGATGGATGGATGGATGGATGGATAGATAGATAGATAGATAGATAGATAGATAGAGGCTCTCAATGGCTACTCGTCCTGATGTGCTACGTCCAGTACCAGAGACAGTCTGCCTATGTACACCTGTTGCTGGGGAACATGGGCGGGAGGGTGCTGTCACAGTCCGGTCCCGCTTGTGGGCTTCCCATGGGCAGCTGGTTGGCCGCTGTGGGAACAGAAGGCTGGACCGGAGGGACCCTTGGTCGGATCCAGCATCAGGGCTCTTCTGATGTTCTTATGTGTGCTTTTAAAATTGTGTCAGTAGCTCCTTGCCTTGTGTAAGACTTCTGGCAGTGGGCTGCTACCTGGCCAAGGGCTCCCCACCAGAGCCCACAGAAAAAGAGGGTGTGAGGCCCCGGAAAGCCAGAGCCTCAGCCACCTGGGTGAGTGTGGCTGGCTGACTGCCACCGGATGTAAAGGGAGAATGGCCAGCTAAAGGCCTTGCAAGCTGGGCAGCGAGTTTCCAGGGGACCTGCCCCCTCTCCCCCAACAGTGAAGCAGCTTCCCGTGGCTGGGTTTAGGGGGCCCAGTCGAGAGGAGGGGCCTGAAATGCTCACCTCTCTCCTTAGGAGTGGTGGCTCCCTCCCCCACTGCAGTCATGGCAATGCGGAGAACGTGAC
Organism: Heloderma suspectum; assembly: GCF_057233095.1. Lineage (NCBI taxonomy): Eukaryota > Metazoa > Chordata > Lepidosauria > Squamata > Helodermatidae > Heloderma > Heloderma suspectum. The sequence goes on from NC_139462.1 coordinate 3,908,265, forward strand.
AACGGACCCTGAACTAATGCAGAAAGGTCTAGCAGCATGAAAAATTAATGTTACTGACACAGCAAAGAAGACTTCTGATATATTCATTCTCGGTAATGGTTTCTCTTCATCTCTTCCATATGTTACACATCCACGCACAAAAGCTGTCCACAAACATATTCTGGGTGCCAGTAAAAAGATCTCCCAACTGTCAATAACTTAAACGTTTCCTAGCAGGCGAAGTGGCTGTCTCTGTGCTGCCAATAATGGCCACAATCCACATGCTCTGCTGAGGGGAGAGGGAGGTGCAACGCAGTCCTTAGAAGTGCTGCCTGGGGTGTGCGGGGACCTCTGTTGGGGGGAGCTCCTCTCCTCAGAGAACTGGGGAGCGGAGTTGGGGGGGTCTACAGTACCCAGCTGGCCTCCTGTGCTCATCGGGGGGTGTCCGTGGGGATGGATATGCTTCCCCTTCCCATCATGACAACGGCAAAGTGACACTGGCCAGAATGCAGAATCACACGGCCTTCCACAGTCGACCCTACAGCAGCCGCAGTCACGAGCAGTGCCAGCTCCAGGTTTCCGAGGGCCCTTGGGCAAGCTGCCCTCAATGGGCCCCCTCCTCTCAGGGGCCCCCTCGCATCGCCAGGGTCACCAGCTGCCACTGCTCCCCCCCCAGCACTTGCTTGTGTGGCAGGCGGGGAGCCGGCGCTCAGTAGGCGGCGGCATCTGCTGCTGCTCCTCCTCATCGGCACCATTGTCTGAGCCAGAGGGAGGAGTGCGCTGCAATGGGAAAGAGGAGGAGCAGCTCCAGGGGGCTGTCAGTGAGCCTCTGCTGGCCCGGGCCCCCAGCAGCTGCCCAGCCATGCCTACTCTTGATGCCAGCCCTGGCCACCAGTAGCGCACCACATGATGTGAGAGTCTCAAATGCACACATGTGCGCAAACACCTTCCTGCTCCTCGTGTTAAAGTCCAGGGGTTGGGAGAGATGGCTGAGATACATGCAAGCTCTCATCAGTAGCGGGAAGATGCATGACGTCATATTTGCATGCAGTCTCTTCTTGCTGTATGGACAGTTGGGGTCGGGAGGGGGAAGTAAGTGTTAGCCCAGAACACATCAGTTGTGGCGGGTATTTTCACACAGGCAGCTCAAAATGGTTCTGGCCACTTCAGTTAGGCATGCACTGTGAACAGAAAACGTACACCTACCAGAAGGCTTATCTGCATTACAAATGCCTCTCCCGCACTTTCTCTTCAGACTATGAATGATCAAGCATCAGCGTGAACAGCGCTGGCAGAAGCTCCGGTAAAGCCTCAAGTAGGAAAATGCTCTTTGCCTTGTGAGAGCAAACCTAGCACAGTGAATCTCCAGCCAAGGCAGGAGATGGGGACTGGGGGTGGGGAGGCATAAAAGAAGCACCAAAGCCCCTGATGCAATATTCTGATCAGGGGGCTCAGATCCAGCCCTCTCCCCGCACCCTTCTCAGGTCTATTCACCCCTCTGTAGCAGACCATCTTTCCAGCAGGACCCAGTCACATAAAAGTAAAGAAAGCTCTCCTTATTAAGCTCAGTGTCAAGCCAAATTTACATGCATGTTTATGCTGTTTTGGAAAGAGCTGTACTGAAAACCGGCTTTGATTCTTCTGACACACACCACGCAGGCAGGGAGTTCCCTTCCGCTAGATTTAATTGGGGCAGGCCGATATCTACCACTTGGTCCTCTTTTTTTCCAAAAGCAATGTTGGATAGAGAACAAGGGGAGCAGGAGCCAGCTGGAAAGAAGTGGAGGGAAATGTGACCCCCCCACACCCCTCCCCGGCAGCATCATAAATTGCAGTTTGCACTGGCTTGCAAGGCTCTCTTCCAATTTGGGGAGGGGGGAGGAATGCACATCGCCCCATAAACCAAGCGGTCCAAACTGAAGCACATCATCACGCACCATTAGCAGGTCCCCTCGGTGGAACAGTATAACCTCCTAATTAATTTCCCACCATTTGTCTTTCTGGAGGCTTCCTTCAGAATATCGTGGCTGTTATTTTTAGGGTTTGTCTGGAGTGCAGGGAGGAGGAAGGGGGCTGTTTTTCTATCTGGCTGGAAACTATACTTAGTGGAACGATGAAAGCCGAAAAGGCTTGCTCACCCAACACAGAAAGCGAGTGGTCACAGAAGTCGTGGCAGGAGACGTCTCCCAGGTCCCAGCACGCGTTAGCGACTACCAAACGGAAGCAACGTTTGCTCTATTGTGGATTGTTTGGACCTGCTCACTCTGTAGATGGGGGGTCTTTTCTACATCACCCCTGGGAAGATTGCAGGATCTAACCTGTTGTTTTGTTTTTTACAAGAACCTTGAGATTCATCAAGCACAGCCTGGTGCAAAAGACAGACCCTTAGAATTAAAGAATTCTGAGCCCAGGAATTGGCTTTGAATACCAGAACTGAATGGAGCTCACCCCACCCCCAAACCCCCTCCTGGATATCCCAAGCTTTATTAACCTCACCAGTATAATTTCAGATGTGTGTGTGGGGCGGGGGGGGGTCATTTTGTTGCTGCTATCTATCTTGGAACTAGACATCCTTGCCAATCTCCTGCAAATCACCCAAAGATCTACCCATCATCCCAGAACTAGCTTCTGCCCACTCCATTTCTACACACCATCAAGACCACTTTGGGTCTGGGATTTTTTTTTTACAGATCCAGTGACATGGGTGGGAGGAGGGGGGCTTCACAACAACGGAAGGAGAAGCAAATGGAGGATTACCTGGAATCGGCTTTGGTCCATGCAGGGACCCATGAACAAGTGCACTGCACCTTTATAATTCACTTGGCAGGAACAAACTTCTGGGTGGGGTGGGGTGGGGTGATTGGAACTGAATGTCATCAGACTGGCAGGGGCTGCTCAACCAATGAGAGAGGCTTTCCCCCATCCCTGTCCAGGCTCTACCCTCCTTTCTCCTTCCCTCTGAAGCTCCCATAATGTGAAGGATCGAAGCTGCGCATTAAACTTCCTTACAGCAATAAAGCAAACATCAAAGAAACACAGCTTCAAAACAGCGCTTCACGGAGAAGCAAAGCCACACTTTACAGGAGTCACTCCAGTCTGCCTTTACCCCTATGAATGCTTGATTTACTGTGGCTCCAACCAGCCCTTTCTAACCTCCTTTCTCCTTCCCCCTAAAGCTCCTGTTATGCAAAGGATCCAAGCTGTGCATTAATTACTTCCATACAGCAATAGACCAAACATCAAAGAAATGCAGCTTCGATATAGCGGTATTTCGATTGATGGGAATCTCAGTGACTTCGGGAGTGCGCATTTAGGGAATAAGCCTCATTGACCACAATGGGAGTTACTTCTGAGTAGACACACATAGGTTTGTGCTGGGAAACACAGGGACAGGAAACACAGGGATAAGAAACACCCCTTGACCAGGGCCACAGTGAAAGATACACCCCTGGGCAGGACTAGCATACCCAAAGTAAATGTGGGGGTTGGGGCACATAACAACAAAAGCGCAGAGAACCTGACTTAAGGAAAACAATCGGACTTAAAGTAGTCTCAGGAAAACCGTTTTTTTTTTTTCTGAAAAGCTCCAGGGTGGCTGCGGGATGGCCACAACATCATGTGCCCTGAACGACCTCCAAATGCAGCCAGCTCACAGCAAATTGCCCATGCAGACACCCCCATGGGGCAAATCCTCTGATCCACTGCAAGTGTGCATCACAAGTCCAGTCCAGGTTACAGGACAGTGCTCCTCTAAGGCACACCACACTCCCTCTGCTTCCCTGTGCATCGGGGTGGCGTTGCCTGTAGTCTACTGAGTTAGAAAGCAGTCAGACAGCAGCGTTGTGCCGGAGAAGTAGGCAGGGGCCTGGCTCTGTTTAGGCCACAGCGAGAAGATGCTGGATTAACGGCATCTTTTGAATGCTGAGCGCAACATGTAAAATGGTCAGAGTGTGGCTAGTTGCCTGCCAACCAGGCTGCTGGCAAGAGCATTGTTCATTGCCAGTTTCTGCTCCCTCGCTGATTTCTCTGCTGCAAAGCATTCTGGGCTATATTGCAAGCTACTGTCAGCCCAGAAGCATGGGGTGCTGTTAATGATGCGGATGTCTACGTCCTACGATGTCTGCCTAGATAAACGCCCCAAATCACTCTGTACATGAAATCAAACAGCAACACTCACACATTCTGACTGTCAGTGTAATGGCTGAGCCTCCACCCCACCCTGCATGGCTGAACCATCCATAGCACTCAGCAATCTCTCCTTTTTGCTTTGGCTTTGCCCCCCTTCCCCTTTCACTGACTGCCGCCAGACCTTATTTTCCCTGACTCTGGGGTGTGGGGAACTGCGTCCCTGCCTTGAACATCTTCCAGAGTAGCCGGCTTCCGCCGCATTCAGTTCTGATGCCCCAGGCAACCTCCTCTACTGCTGTTGGTCTCTGGGGCTGCGGTTTGACTCAGAAGTCCACCCACTACTCCCAGATGTGCAAAAGGCCTATTGTGCTGCATTAGTGCTGAGCCAAAGGCACTCTGCTCATGGTCGGAGGCACAACCTATTTTATCATGGCATGGCATGGTCCTGGAAGAGAGGTTCCAGAGCTAAGCCCTGGCTTGGCAACTACTCAGGGCTGAACATGAGCTGGAACTCATGCGCCTGCTGCCATGCTGAGCCTCTGCGCGAGAGATGTGCTCCAGGCCCTAAGCTCCAGCTTCCCACCTTGACACCTCTTTCCACTCAGCTCCAGCTTCTGGCAGGCCCTTGTGAGCCACAGTGCCAACCCGGATGGTGACCTGCTGGGTGTCACACCCCCCCCATTTGGGGACATCAGAAGCTGCCTTACGCCAAGCCTGACTGGGAGCCCATCTTGTTCAGCACAGTCTATCGAGCAGAGTCTACGCTCTACTCAGCAGCTTTCCAGGCCTAAGGCAAGAGTCTCCTCCAGGCCTACTTGTAAATGCCAGGGACGGAACCAGGAGCCTTTTGCCAGTGGCCCACCACCGAGCTATGCCCCTTCCTCCAGGACTCTCGTGCAGTTCCAAACAAGTGACAGAACTGGGAGGGGGGGTGGGGAGTCCCCAGGGGCCTGTGCACGGCTGGTGGTCTGCATTTGGCTTGGCGGGCCCCACAGTGGGCAGGTTTGCCTTGTGGCAATGATGTGGCTGATGGTGTGCATTTTAACTCTCCCCCCATGACAGCAAGCTGCGTGATTGAATGATGCTAAAAAAATTGTTCTATAACTCTCCATCTGCCTTCATTCTTAGATGAAACAACAAATCATCCCGGGAGCTCTTGCCAGAGATCTCTGTGTCTGGGGGCATCCCTGATGCTCATAGCACCACCCATCTTCTCCCCACCCCGCTTTCCCTCACTCCCAATTAGCATTATTGCCAAAGAGTAATAGGCAACAGAACAGCAAAAGGAACCCAATTCCAGGGTGAGACGTTCAAGTCAGCAACCTCAAAAATTGGCGGGGTGGGAGGAGAGGAGGATGGAGCGGGGAGCTGGAAGATCTATTCCAAATAAATGAAAGCAGAGAAATTCCATGACATGCCTCGGTTGCTTTTCAGAAATATGAGTCAGACTGCTCCAGTTCTCCATATATTGCATTGCATTTCTGTTCTGCTCCAGTCAAAGGCTCAAGGCTGATTCCACCAATCCAGAATGCCACGAAAAGCAAGCTCAGGCTGAGAACATGTGCACATTTGCTAGGAAGCCCCCTTGAACGCCGTGGGACTCGCTCCCAAGCAAACATGCTGGGGATCGGGCTGCACAGCCTTACAATTTCAGCGGGAGGGAGGCAGACAACAGTGGAAGCACCACTCTCCAGGGGTTGCAGGGCCTTTGCTAAGAGTCACAGGACTGCAAAGGCAGAAGACTAGCTGAAGATTGCCTTGTCTCACCCGCCACTCTTGCCCTCCACAAGCAACGGCTTCTAAGAGATTAATCTCTGTGATGATGTAGGACGGCATATATAATCAGCACTAGCTGGACTCACGTGTCCAGCTGCTCTTCTCATTCTAGTCCACAAAAGGAGGCCGCCACTAGAACTGGGACCTAGAACCCCCCTAAACCCAGATGGAACTGAGCTCTCACTCTCTCACTGAGGTGGACAATCGATGTCTGGGCTGCACCGCTGCACTGCAGGTCAGGGGTGCAGAACTGGGGGCCATATCCAGCCCTCCAGGGTTCTCTAGAAGACCCTTCCCCTGGCTCCACCCCCTTCCCCCCAACCACGGCTCGCTTGGTCCTTTCCCAGCTTTTGCACAGTTTTTTCTCTATTCTAGAAGGCTGCAGTGCCTCTCCTAAGGCTCCGTTACTGGCGTTAGGAGCCTGAAGCTGAAATAGGCTGGTACATTAGGTAGTTTGGCCCAACCTTTGGCCCAGCTCCCCCAAAACTGAGTTTGGCCCCTGAGCAGAAAGCAGCCCTGAACCCTGGCTGCAATTCATGCGGGGGCGGGGGCTCATAAGACCAAATGCTCCTCCATAGAAAAACTAGGGCTGGGCCAAGCATGCAGAGGTTGCAAAGGTGAGGGGTGAAACACCTTCCAAGCATGTGGTAGACATTCTGAAGGTGAGATGGTTGCCCAGAAAGGGGGGGGGGGTCTCCTTAGGTATTATGAGGTAGAGAGGGTGGCTTTTTTTCTTTATAACTTTTAAAAATATGAGATGCAGCTTTGCTGAAAGAATGGGAACGTCAATGGCAGCAACGCTGAAAACGGAACATCTGGAGTGATCTACACTTAGGGTGTTGCAGAATTCAATCTTTGTGAAGTCTGATATTAATTTGTCTGATCCACGCCTCCCAGACTAATGGTCAGAACATAGCTAAACTTCAGATTCTGCACTTCTCTGAATTTTGCAATACAAATTTCGGCCTAAAAATGTATCAAAAGCCATGACAAAATGTATAACTTGAGATAAAGTACATTTTAAAAATTGGGGAAAAGTACATTCAGAAACACAAATTGAAGGACATATTTCAGCACAATTTCTTTTAAAGCCACAGATTAATGCAAAACTGGGGCGGAATGGACTTCTGAATGGTCACACATGGAAGTGACACGGGCTGGTGAGAGACCGATCTATCCCTCCTTAGCTACTCTAGGTGACGATGGACCATTATTCCCAATGTCCCGGAAATGATGCTGTGTAATCATGATGCAGCAATGGTTTTTTAAAAGTATGAAAGGAAAACATCCTCAGCACCGCACACCAAGTATTAGCTAATTCCACCCCCACTGAAAGCAAGAGATTTTCCCCCACCCCTAAGTCCCTGACATTCTCACTCCACCTTTGCAAGGGGTCAAAGGCAGGACATGTGCATGTGTGTGCAGACACACTGCTGACCTTTCAGAGAATGGGGAGAAGGCGCTGCTGGCCTCCAAACTGGGACAGGCAGCTCATACGTGTCCAAAGTCCCTGCTTCAGCAGCCCGGCAGCCATCATTTAAGGCTGCTCCCCCCGTCCCGAAACTAAAACCACAAGGTGAGAGGCAGCCATTCAACAGGGCGCACAGCTCCAAGCCAGAAGGGCGCATTCCTGGTGGCTTCCCCATGGTGCAGGGCCCTGGCAGGCGTTAGGCCTGCTTGGGGTCATCTGTTTTAGGGCTGCTCTCCTGGTCTCCAAGGGAGCTGTCCCTGGTGCTGCTGATCTGGAAGCCGACTGTGGTATTTCATTTGCCCCCTTGACACCAGGCTGCCTGGATCTGAAATTCCCTCGCCCTGATCAGCCTACCTGGTGCTTGCAGCCTCCATATTCCCAGCCGGAACATGACCACACAGGTCCCGGATTCTGGTCCTGAACATTGGCCGTGTCCTTACTTTCGTGGATCGTGTCGTCCCCGCTTGTGGCGCCCCAAGCCCAGGCCACCCCTGCTGCTCCCCCAAACTGGCACAAGCCAGCCCTCGCACGCTCCCTCTGAGGGGCCGCCACTCCCCGCTGCCTCCTCTGAATGACAAGTGAGCCCCTGTAAGGCGTTAGCCTCTCTCGCCAGCAAGGGCGCGGCTAGGCCTGGAACCATGGGGCCTCAGCCCTGAAGCTATTCGCCAGGTCTGCTCCCCACGCCCTGGGTGTCCAGTGGCGCCAAGGGAAGGGCTCTTTTTCTCAGCTCAATTGCTATGCAAAGGCAAGGTCCCAAAGGGATAGCAGCTAGGGACAAAAGAGTTGGCCCACCCCTCACCACATCATGCAACACACACACACACACACACACGCACACACACCCTGCATGGCAAATATGCTTAGGAAGAAAAACCTGTCCATTGGTGCTAATGGAAGCTTTTTTTCTATGCTTACTTGCATGGGGAGGGGGGGCAAAATGGTGCATGATAAAACTTGCCAGCCACTCTTTCTTGTCCATTTCTCACACCTGCTCACAGCCATCGCAAATTAATTGTAACTGAAGGGGAACTACTGATTTTATTGTTCTGGGGGTGTGGAGCAAATTAACTAAATATTTTATCTGGAGTTATTTGGATGGGAAATTAATTGGCTGGCTGTGACTTCTGTGAATTTTTTTTAAAATCCTAGTAATCATTTCTAAATTTGCATATATAGGTATGAATTAGCATGTGTAAATTTTAGACAGATTTGTGTCCTATGGCCCTGGGCCCTGAGTCTTTTCAGTGCCCAGCAACACCCCTGCGTGCGCTGGTGTTCCTGGAGGATCCACAGCAGGGCATGCTCCAAATGCAAAGCCACTGGGGTTCCAGAAGAAGGATGAGAAAAAAGAACCATGGTCATTACAGAGTCAACCCACAAGACTGACCGGTTCACCTCTGGGTCCCACCTAGCAGAGCACTTAAGCCTAAAATTCTGCACTGTGAAACTTGCTACACTTAGACATTGACCCCTAGTAAAAAAAAAAAAAAATGACATGAATTCCAGGAAGCAATCCCCCCTGCCCCACCGGGACTGGAAAATGTGTTATTCTTTCTTTTAGTCCACAAACCAGGACCAAAAATTCTTACTGTATGTGATGGATCACATAGAATATGATCTTTAGCAAGGACTACTGCCCAGGAGATGGAAAGTAGGTGGCAGATCTGCAGCAGCCACGTAGTTTTGTGCATAATCACTATTTACAGTCCATCAGTCTTACCCAGAGCCACTTCCTCCCATGCAGAAGAATGCACGGGAGGAAGTCCTTGTCCTTTACAAGATGGCACCACATCGTGTCCAACCCAACCCTTTGTTTCAGCACCAGCCTGGAGCCCCAATGGCAGTAACAGCCAGTGCACTCAAAAATGGATACGGAATGGGGTTGTGCACACCCCCAAATTAAGCTTAGGCGCACCACACTCCATCCCAAAGGGAGACGCTGTTGATTGTCTCTGTTCACTTACAATCCGTTTTCCTTTTTTCTTATGAGTGAAACTCCTGGCAAACATTTTGCCATATCCTTGGTTAGAATTGGACAGGGTGGCTTAGGGTCAGCTGAACTCGCTTTAGGGTCAACAGCTGGCCATCTTTTGGATAAGGGGAACAACAGTGGTAGAGTTTGGTAGCCTTCACTTGATTCCTAGTCTAATAATGAGATGGCCCCTTTCTGCCTTGCCAGCCTACAGACACCGGTGCCATGCAGACCCCCAGGACAGCCCCTCTGTTCGTCCCCCTCCCAATGGTGCAAGTCCTTCTCGTTCCAGGTGCTGACGTGGCTCCTTTCTGCCTCTCTTGGCAAGCATCTTCACCAACCCCTCAGCTGGCGCCGTTCATTCAGCAACAACCATCCAAGCCATTTTGCAGAGGGTGGGCTTAGGCCGTTACCCCACCGCCATTTTCGGAAGCAGGCTGCTTTGCCCGGCTGGGCTGGCCTGGGAAGCTCATCAGATAAGAAAGGCTGGGCCATTTCCAGCTGCTAGTGCATTCAGGTGAATTCCTGGCCAATTAATGGGTTTAGAGTGACAGGGAAAGAAATGTATGGGCAGCTCATGGTGCCTTAACAGACGTCACAGTCGGCAAGAAACCTTTATCCCCAATCCCCCAAACAATTGTCACATCATTTGCTGCACCTTCTTCTTGATTATCCAGGTATGTTTTTAATATCCCAGCCGCAGAATTTGTGAAGTGTGGGACAAGCGGAAGGGGGTTGTTATTCTTATCAGTCCAGGGTTTGCATGGGAGAATATCCCAACACACCGCATGAGTCCTTTCAGCACTTTAAACTAGAGGTGCCACGGAGCCTCACCCAGTACCAAGCTGGACAGCTGGTATTTGGCTAGTAGTGATCTGACGCCTGCAAATGGAGCTCCAGTGTGCATGTGTGCAGCGTGGGGTGAGGGGGATGGAAACATTGCCACCCAGATTAATGAGGCAGCAGCTGCTTCCCCCACCCCTGGGCATCAGAATGGGGGTGGGGAATGCTCCTTTCAAGGCACAGTAATAAGCAGTCGGCCTGTGAGGATCCCTGTAAACTCTCCTTAAGTGATTCAAGCTGAACAGTTTCCCAGGGCACCTTCAGAACTGTGAAGGAACAAGTTTCCATCCACGGGGAAAACTACTCTTGAGTTTGGTTTCTCTTGGGGATGACACAAAAGGCCTCTACTGAGAAGTTTTGTCTTGAAATGGGGGTGGGGGTGGCAAAGGGGGAACCAACCCCGCTGTCAATTTTCAGGGTAGCAGGCGGAATTCACCAGCCGTGCAACACACTCCCTTTCTGCTGCTGGTCATTATTATTATGTTTACCCAGAAGTGCTCAGGAATGATTCTATGTGATGATGCAACATCACTTTTGGGAGGGCTTCTGGGTAAAGATAAAAAGGTGGCTGCTGGCACCATTAAGGGAGGGCATTTTATTTTATTTTATTTTACCCAGAAGCCCCCATGAGTGTGATGCTGTATGATGTGTGATGATGATGTATCAGAGCAATGATACATCACCATGTAGTGTCATTTAAGGCTGCTTCTGGGTAAAAAAAATATTAAGAACCTAAGAAGGGCCATGTTGGATCAGACCCAGGGTCCACCTAGTTCACACAGTGGCCAACCAGCTTCCTGTGGGAAGCCCACAGGTAGGACAGGAGTGCAGTAACGGCAACCACCAGCTAGTGGAACCCAGGAGGAGCACAGCACAGCCATCGAATTTTGGGCCCCCACCTCAAATTTCATCCCAATTACCCCCCCCCCTTATCTCTGAAATGACCCCCTCCATTTTCACCACCTGCAAATGGAGTAAAAAAATGGAGGAGGTATTTCAGGCAAGCCAGGGTTTCCCTGCAACCTTCTCCTTCAAGCACTAAGGCTGGTTAGGAGCCCTCCAGATGCGTTGCCCAACCTGGTGCCCTCCAGACGTGTTGGACTACAACTCCCATCATTCCTAGCCAGCGCTAAGGCCTCAGCCTTAAGCACTGAGGGTGTTTCCAGGCAACAACAACAAACCCTTTTTAACAAAATGAAAACGACCCTAGCACAACCTCCACGCCATGATGATGGCAGGCTGTCTAGTCCCCATGCCCAGGGAAGGCAGCCCAAGACAAGGCCACCCTAGAATCACAGAATCGTAGAATAGTAGGGTTGGAAGAGTCCCATAAGCCCACCAAGTCCAGCCCCCTGCTCAGTGCAGGAATCTAAGTCACCTGCCCGCCCCAGGCTTCCTCCCCGACTCCTTTGCACTAAGCAGCACAGAAGCTCACACGGTTTCCCCACCAGCACCACCAGCTCAATGGTGAGTCACACGTGATGTTGTTCAAATAAATGGAGGCCCTGAATGAAGTCTGGGTTCAAGGGTGGAAAGTAGCGCTATGTCAGCTCTCAAACCCCATTGAACAAGAGAGGCCACGTTTATCAGGTTAGCCCAGGGCCTGGTCAGAAGGCACCATGTCCAGCTCTCTTGTTGAAACTACACAGGTCTGGACAGGGGACCACCCTTGGGACCGCCTGTGTCCCACCAGGAGTCCCACCATGAAAGAGCATAATAAATTTTTAAAACACAAATAGAAATGTTTAATGTTGTCTGGTGCAAGGACAGACTAAGTGAATACTCTAAAGCAGATGTGTGGAACCTCTGGCCTGGGGGCCGAATAAACCCATCCAGTCCATGGCCTCCCCCCCCAAGTAATTAGGCTTTTTAAAAGCCACCATTGGTGCCGCCGGAGGCCTGTAAAAAGCCTAATTGTCATATGGGGAGGGGGTGCCTGCAGGAGAGGGGAATGGCTATCCCTCCCCTGCCCATGCATGTGACCCCCTCTCCAAATCAGCCCCGCCCCCAGCAATCTGGCCTTTAGAAAGCTTCTGTGAGTGCTAATGGGAGCTTCTCTTAAAGCCTAAGTGTTGCCAAGGGGAGGGCGGGAAGGGGACGAAGGCAGAGAGAGAAAGAAGGGGGAGAGAGAGAATTGAGTGGTGCATGAATGGGTGCGTGAGAGAGAAGAGCCTGAGGGTGGGTGGCTTGGGACCCGCCTACTTTTGGCTCTGGCCCCACCCACTGCTGGACATTTGCCCATGAGGGAATGCGGCCCCCAGGCTGGAAAACGTCCCCACCCCCCGGCCTTCTCTGTAGAGAGGCTGATGAAGTGGGACACAGATCATCTTTCCATGAGAAAGCCAGGCTGCTTTCCAGTGCCTGTGTATGTTTTCCATCATCGGTCACACCAGTTATTCATGGATCTTACCGGGAAGGCATAAATGAAGATCCCCAGGAAAAGCAACAGGATGAAGACGAGGAGGAAGATGAGGAAGACCCACTTGAATTTCCTCCACAGGATATACTTCAGAGTCTTGTAAGGGGAGGTGAACCACAGGAAGGAGGTCTCGGGGCGCCTGCAGCCAAAGAGAGCCAGAGTGAGGCCAGGGGCCAACGCCGAGGGGCAACGGGCCTGTCGCCACGAGGGGCCAGATTCCGCCATGGGGAGCAGTGCCTTTGGGTAGGCCAGGCCAGGCAGGCCTTGATACCACACAGGAGAGTTGTTCCTGCTGCTGCCGCCAGGCCTTCTGATGGAGAGGAATTTCTGGCAACCCTCAGGAGGCGTCTCTGGGATTTGAGCAGGAATGGATGGGAAGGTTCCCCCCTTCTTGCTTGAAAAAGCTCTTTTCTCCCAAGTTAATGATGCCCCCGAAATGCTCTCACAGTCATAGAAATATGACCAGAGCAGCTGAAGCGGGGGGCGGTGGCTGAGCAGGAAAGCCCCTCAAAGACCGGCACGGGCAGCAAAGCTGGGATCCTGGTGATACCCTCCACCTCTGCCTCCACCCTAACATGCTTCTGCACACAGGTCTTCTAGGGCAGCCCAGCTGGTGTGTCTGGCTGCAACGCTCAGCATGCCCCGGCCAGCCGTGCAGCTGGAGTTGCAGTCCCACACACCTGGTGGGCAGCAGGCTGGGGAAGGCTGTTTGGAGGTCTTGCACAGCCAGGCTACAAGAGACCCTTGAGCCCCACAGAACCTGTGCATCCTCCCTGCCCCCGAGACATAGGTACACCTGGGAGCGTGGAATGCTGGTGCAAGACATTCCGTCACATGGTGCCCTCTTCCCCCAGAAGCTGCTTCCCTTAAGCACAGAGCAAGAGAGTGCGGACAGCCCCTTCAGGCAACGCAGCGCCCAACAGCTCCTTTTCACTCCTCTTACTTTGGGTCTTCCAGTTTGGGGTTCATGTTTGGTTCGTCCCGGCCCAACCCAGCTGGCCTTTCTTCATGCTCCTGCTCATTGATGATCTCCAGCGTCATCTCCAACTTCCCCTGCATAAGAGGGGAGGGGGTGGATTTTGAGCATTGAGATGGAAAGACCAAAACACTGATCTGAGGAAATATGGAGGAGGCAATGGGAACTACTGCTAGGCCAAGTAGAGGACACTGGGGTGGATGGACAGATGGTTTCACAGAATCATAGAATAGTAGGGTTGGAAGGGGCCTACAAGGCCATCGAGTCCAACCCCCACTCAGTGCAGGAATCCAAGTCAGAGCATCCCTGACAGATGGCTGTCCAGCCTCGTCTTGAACGCCTCCAGTGTCGGGGAGCCCAGTAGAAGGCAGCTTCCTTTGGATAATTAGGGAGATTCTCTGCTTTATAAGTTCAGGAACAGAGAAGTGAAGGCCTAGACTAGGGGTCCTTTTGGGGTCAATGTGCACAATGAGCTTTGAGGGGATGTTGGGGGCACTCTCATAAAATGGCTGCCATTGGGGGGCCTTGCCCATTCATAAAATGGGTGCCACGGTGCACATGAGCCTTCACAAAACACTGACTTCCCAGAAGGCAAGCTGGTGAGACTAAAACCTGCCCAAGAACCTAAATGAAAGGCAGAGGGACGGTCTGAGCTTTTGAACCCAAATAAAGATGGCACTGGAGGGCAGCACTTTGCTTTGTAGCATACCAGCCTTCCAGTTAAAACAATAAAAGTGAATTAAAGAATTTTAAGAAACAAAATAAAATCCAGGAAGAACAGGGAGACAGGCAGGCACAAAGAGAGGTGTTCACGAGCACATTTGTACCCACGGGCACCATGTTGGAACCCCCAGGCTTAGACCCCCCCTTTTTAATGAGAGATCTCCCCATTCCCTCCCCCGAGCAATAATTTAACTGGTCCATCAAACTTTTTCTTATTTGGAGATGTGCCAAACCCTCCTGAGAAAAATCGCCACCAGCTCATTGAAGATGTTCCACCTGTCAGCTATCATGAGGAGAGAAGTGGTTTCCAGTAAGATTTTTAACCGACCTTCTTCACGGTTTCCCTTCACCCATTCTTAAGAGGGTCTAACACTAGTTAACAGCATTATCTAAAAATCGGTGCAGATGTGGAAAGGCAGATGAGCGTATCAATGAGCGAGTTTGTGGAAGTCTGATTCATCCCGTGCGCCCGGAAAGGAAACGCAGCGCAGTGGGAGTTGAGAAGCTAATTCAGCGGACCGTGAACAGGTCACACTTCGCTGCCTGCCACAGTGAGAAGCCTGAACCCCCGAAGGGCTCCGGACATGTGGAGTGAGTGATGGCAGCCTGTCCCCCATTGCACAGCACCACCCCGAGGAGGAGAAGGGCCCTGCAGCTCAGCGCCTTGGGTGCCGTAACGTGCCTCAGAGGCCACCGCCTCCTGCCATGGGTCCACCTTCCAGGCAGCGAGGGCACCACCTGAGGGGCATTCTTCATGACTCCCCCACCCCCAGTTAATGGACCCTCATCCTTTCACAGGCCAAGTCCAAAACCGAACACCTTTTCGAAGCGCTGCAAGGCTGACTAGCGCGGGGACAAAATCAATGTGTCAACTTCGCCTCCTCGTTCGCCGGCTGAAAAGCAGCACCCAGGTTGTTGATGCCGGGGCGGGGGGAGTTCACCCACAGAGCCGTCCATTTGCCTCCCTCTCATTTCTTTTGCAGCTGTTTCAGCCATGATGATCTGCGCCACTTTGACAAGGCAGAGTCGCTCAATTGCCTAGCTCAGCTTCCCGCAACCTGGAGCCCTCCAGAGGAGTGTGACTACCATCATGCCCTGCTCTCTGGGGATGGTAGGGGTTGTAGTCCAAGTGGGGGAAGGGAAGGCTGGCCTAGGCAACGTCACAACACTCCGCTGTCTTGCGCCCCTGTGCTCTGCACCTGATTGACTTGGCAAATGGGCACCTATCCTGCCTTCTGGCACTGTGACAAAAATGACGCAGATCATTGTGACTCCTAACAGCCTGAAGGTAAAGTGGGAGGGAGGATTTCGATCCCCCCATGCCCCCAATTTTGCCTTGGAGCTCACCTTGGGATCTTCCACTAGAGCTGAAGGTCACATTGGGAAGGGATGGCAAAAACTCAGGGAACTGGACAACATGTTATTCCAGCCTGCCAAGCAGGGGTTCCTCCCCTCCCCACACAAGACTTTGGGATGGGGCTTGGAGAATAAGAAGGGCAAGGAGAATAACCAGCCTCTCCCATGGTTCAGCCAGGACAGCCAACTTCTGTATTTTCCAGAGGCACGCTACTCTCCAGGGCCTAGTTTAGAGCAGGGGTGGGCAACTTGTGGCCCTCCAGGTGTTTCGGCGTACAACTCCCATCCTCCCTCACCACTGGCTATGCTGGCTAGGGCTGATGGGAGTCGTAGGCCAAAACGTCTAGAGGGACACAAGTTACCCACCCCAGTTTAGAGGCTCAAAACTAGCAATGGGCAACCCCCTCGTGGCTCCCGTTGGACTAGGTTTGAATGAGTGCATTCAGGCGCGCTCAGAGCCATTGTGCCTCCAGCGATGCTATCGGAGTGTGAAAGGGGCTGAAGGCCGTCTCCTCTCACCAGCCACCCTGCAAGTACCCCACTGCATTAACTGGGAGAGGGGGAAATAGCAGCACAAGGCTCAGGCCTGGCTCTTGAACATGCCCACTGAAACACCTGTTGCTGCCAGAACACCTGAGAAACGAAGGCCCAGATGCTTCCCAGTAAAACAGTCTCGGCTAGAAAACACTACGAACTCCCAGGCGTGTTTACTGTTCTGAGCCAGAGAAGAACTTTGGGGAAAGGCAACAGGCCCGCCTTGTGTGTAAAACAAGCATAACGAGAAAATAAAATTTGTTTTCAAACCAGGGAATTATGAACTTTGATGGCACTGCTACCAGAAATCTATTTTGCCATGTGACCCAACCCCCTCAAGGACATTCATGTCTCCCAGTGGAATTTGTGCTACTTAACAGTAAGGACATCCCAGTTACAGAGCAGTGGAGCTTTGGCAGGGCTGGGCCCTTGCCTAGCACAGAAAGTGTGGTGTAATATTAAAATCTGGAACGGCTCTTATCTTTTGACAGCAGTTTCCATTACCGCTAAAATTGTGGCCAGTGTTTTTGCACTACATTTTATTAAACTCTGGCAAGGCTGATGGGGGTAATAAAATTGCACCATGGGCCAGATCCGGCCATCCCTACCTACACTACATGGAGAAGAATTTCATTGTGGCATAAGCAGGGAACAGAGAGACTTACTGCAATAATCTTTGTCTCCTCCTCCTCTGCTATGCAAGGCCACCAGCCTTTCACTGTCTTCTGCTCAAAGAGTGAGCCCATTCTCTCCGTGCCCTCAAGCAAGTCCAGAGTGCATTTCTCAGCTGTCTTGGCTGGCTTTGGCATGCAGTTGAGATCCAGCTGGATGGAGCCTGCAAGGCAGAGAGAAACAAGGAGCACAAAGCAGTGAACTGAACAGATTGAATAGCTGCAGGCAACCTAGGTTTATGGGATGAACTCAAGGGGGGTCTCCATGAACAGCAGGTGTGTTCATATATTTGTGGATGGCTACCTTGATGTGGAAGCCCACATCCACAGGTTTCGTTTTAATGTATGGTTTGTAAGGAGCACCTCCAGCAACACCAGTCAGGCCGCTTAACAAGATCAGCCTCGGATGGCCTTCTCTCTGTCCCATCAGCCAGGACAGCTAGGCTGGTGAGGACGAGGGCCTGCTCTGTGGTGGCCCCCACTCTGTGGAACTCCCTCCCTAGGAAACTCCGCCATGCCCCCTCTTTAATGAGCTTCCGTCGTGCATTAAAAACGAGGTTGTTCAGGCAGGCATTCGGAGTGGGTTAGGGTATTTTTATGACGTTTTCAATGTATAATTTTATTGTTTTAACTGTTTTGTTGGACATCGCCCAGAGTGGCTGGGTGACCAGCCAGATGGGCGATTAATAAATTTAATAAATAAATAAATAAATAAATAATTCACCACCACCACCTTTGATATGTTCTTTTCAAATGTCCTTCCAAACTGGTCTATTAAAGTTGCTAGCACACTGTGATTTTTAATAACCTGGCTATCAAATGTTAAGTCATTTATAACCTAAAAGAAAAGCAAAAACTTTCATAAAGGTTTTCTGTCTGGTCCCCTGGAAGGAATTTGCATGCAACATAGGCAGCCACATGGGGGCTATTTACAAGGCTGTTGTCTAATGGGGGACAATGGGATGCCACAGTAATGCCTCACTTGTGAATAAAGTGCAATCATTACCCTTCACAGGGGGAAGAGGCAACTGTTTAGCCTTGTTGTGCATGCACTAGACAAAATGAAAGTGAACAACCCATCAAGAGGACACTGTTTGAATCTGCTTTATCAGCTGGTGTGCATATCATGGCTTCCACACAGCTGCCATTTTAAAACAGCTCTACATAGTGGCTGATGACACGTGGCGAGCCATTTCTGCACAGTCACTCGCCTAATCACTAAGGATTAGGACATTCTTCTGAATTTGATTTTGGGGCTTTGTTACAACTGCTGCCCACGGGCAGCTTGCCTCCTCCTTTTCTTACAGGTACTTATGTGCATGTTGCTTAATTCATGAAACAGAAACAAATCCTGATAGGGCTGTGT
Organism: Heloderma suspectum; assembly: GCF_057233095.1. NCBI lineage: Eukaryota > Metazoa > Chordata > Lepidosauria > Squamata > Helodermatidae > Heloderma > Heloderma suspectum. Next base: position 3,926,479 of record NC_139462.1, read on the forward strand.
GATCATACCAAGTATCCTTTCTGAGCTGTAATTTAATCAATGCACCTCTGTGCTGGTGTGCATTGGTGCCCTGTAAAATATAAAGAGGCAAACCATGGCAAGTGTGCACGTACCAAATCCCAAAACTAATGGTAGAAATGCTTCAAGTTAAACAAGAAGGCAGGCAGAGAAGAACATGGGGCGAAGAGAATGCACAGAGCCATCACAGAACGGAGCAGGAGAAACCTGGTCATCTCTACCAGGCCTTGCCACTCACCCAGGTAGTCATCAAACGAGAACTTGTCATTGTCCCAGACCTGAAGGACCAGTTGGGGTGGAACTTTGTTCTCTGTCTTGTCCAAGCTCCAGAAATGCTCCTTCATTTGCACATAGATGGAAACACAGCAAATGCGCAATTAGAATAGAAAATATACTGAGGTCCTCCATTCCATCTGTCATCTTCTTTCTCTCAGCCAGGTTGAGAGCTAAATTCCCACAATCATTTAAGCGCATTGGGATGTTTGGTACATAGGGCTGTGCGTATCCCAGGCCAGGGAGTTTGACGCTGTAAGAACCCCAGCATTTAAGCAGAGCAACAACATTCTAGCCCGTAAGGATAAAAAGTGTGTGGGCAACATTTGATCAGCAGTCAGGAGCTGGCAGGAGGAAATGAGCAGGGATTCCAGTGGACAAGGGGTGGACGTCAGTCCCCAACATAATTACTGGCCCCTCCCTATGACTAATAAAAGCAGGGTTAATTTGCGTAATTTATTCAGGATGCAGAATTCATCTCTTTTGGCACAGAATCTTACATTTATATATTTATTTTAGGACAGAGGATACTTGCTGCACAAGCAGTAAGCACTGAACCTGTGGTGAAGTTCCTGTCTGGTCCTATGGCTTTGGGCATCATTCTGAGGAGATGGGAAGAGAGATGGGAAGGGAGATGGGAAGACCTCCTTCAGTCTCTCCGTTCCCCAGACTGAGGACATCATCAAACGTATGTTGGGTCCTGCAACCTGTCCATGCTGCCAGGGGTAGGGGTGGGAGTAGGGGTGGGGGGAGGCTCTCAGGGTTTACTGACTCCACCTCGCCCCAGTCAGGATTGGCACGGCCTATTTTTTTATTTTTTTATTGAAAACATTTCTTGGCCGCCTTTCAGGGCAGAAGCCCTCCCAAGGCGGCTTACAGAAATAAAATACATAAAAACAGTTGAAATATTAAAAGTGATAAAAACATTAAAACAATAAAACAAGCCTGGCTTCCAGTTATTGACACGGGGGCTTCCCTGCGTGGGTGTATGTGAAAGAGGCACTTGTCTTGGTTTCTCCAGGGACCCAGATTGCTTTTCTAGCTGGGTTCTGCCACCTCTGTGGGGACAGCTGTTTCTATGGGGGTCTTGAAATAGCTGGTTTGTTACCAACAGCCCAATGGGCTCCCAATGCTATGTGGCATGGCCATGCAAACAGTGGCCTGCGAGAACAGGATGGCTGGGAGAGCCCCTGGCCATTCCACTGGTTGGAGGACAGCAAATGGAGAAAAAACCCAGCGCACGGCAAACATCTGGGGAAAGATTCCAAGGAGGAGTGCAAAACATTCGTCTTCATAATGAGCTCCCCAGAGGAACAGAGGGAGCCCCATCACCTCAGACGCTGAGACAATGGCAAGAGGAGGCCTCTGGAGAAACATCTGGGGGAAACGGCATTGCCAAAGATTAACCTAAAGGTGTGAGCTTCAGCAAACAATTACATGCCTCTAAGTCAAGGTGTGCATGAAGCAGACCTCCTGACCCAGTTTTCAGGGAGGGATTTACAAGCTCTGCTTTACACTTCAGAACAAAATAATGAGGAACGGTGATCTGGAGACATGGCTAGAGATCCAGCAGGGCAGGCTGCTTGGGACGGGCCAGGCAAGTCTGGATCAGGAATCTACCTCGGCTGTGGATTAAGCCTCAGTTCATACGATCCCTGGGCCCAGCCGCCCCTCACCCACCCTCTGCCCTTCCACCAAAGCAGGTAAGGCCCCCCGTCCACCGGGCACTCCGCACAAATGCCCGCCTGCGGAAGGTCCCATATGTGCTATTCCTTCCCCTCGCAGAAAGGGGATGAGATCACACAGAGCAGTTCCCCGTGTGATTTTGTCACACAAAGACTATGTGATGGAAGAGAGGGAGCATGTTTGCTCGTCATGGAGAATTCCTGGAGGAGGAGGCTTTCCATGGCTGCCACTCCTGATGGCTCTGTGCTACCTACAGCGTCAGAGGCCATCTGCCTATGTGCCCCAGTTGCTGGGGAACATGGGCGGGAGGGTGCTGTGGCACTCCTGTCCCGCTTGTGGGTTCCTGGTCAACAGCTGGTTGCCCACCGTGTGAACAGGATGCTGGACGAGATGGACCCTGGGCCGGATCCAGCAGGGCTCTCCTTATGTTCTTAGAGTAAAAGGCAGGTGAACAAGCAGGCAGCAATGGTGAAGAAGGAGAATGGGAAGAGCAACTCCTGGGTGATGTGATTAGTCAGCCCCTGCTGGGATGTGGGCCCTCGGCAGGTGCCCAACCATGCCTACCCTTGGCACCAGCCCTAATCTCCAGATAGGGCAGGAAAAACTCCTGCCTGAATCCCTGCCAGTCAGTGTCAACAATACTAGGCCAGATGGACTAAGGGTCTGACATGGTATAAGGCAGTGTCCTGTGTTCCCAAGAGAGAATCTCAGCCCCCACTAAGCATGTCACTTCACTCTCATCCTCAAGTTCCCCATCAGTAGCATGCAAATAATGCAATAGTGGGGTTGCAGCCAAATCCTACCCAAAGCAGAATTTGGTTCAATGAAGTACCTCATCATGGGGGCGGGGGGTGTCCCAGGCAATCATTGTCCAAGATAAGTGCCACATCCAGCACCTTCCAAGTTGTCTTGGAATTTTGCTCAAAGCAAAGCATCCAGGGCATTTAAGGGGGAGCCCAATGCAACGACCAGGACCCTGGTGAAATTCCTCAGGACGTTTTTCTGTACATCCCCAGGGGCCATACTTAAATTATGCATCATGCTTGCCTCCTGCCTCTCCTGAAAGTAGCTCAGGATGATGTAAACAGTGTCTTCCTCTTTATCCTAGAACAACCCCAGAGACTTGCTTAGGCTGGGGGATTACAATTTGCCTCCTTTCAATGGCTGAGGCAGGATTAGAACCCAAGGCCCACCTCATACAAGTCCACCATTTCCTCCCATTTGGGACTCTCCTGACAGCAAAGGACTAGGAAGATCCAATTTAGCCCAAGGGCACCATCCTAGCAGGAATTTGGAAGTGGGCTGGGTGCTGGCAGCCCTGGCAGCCCAAACTGCAGGGTGCAGTCCTCATAACCAGCTTCCCAGTGTCAAGGTGGGAGAATTGCCTCATTGACTGGAAGACTGGGTGCTTTTCCTCAACAGCTGCCCTGCCCTGCTTGCCTCGAGGCATCATCTTATGCCCCACCTGGTTCACGATGGCCCCATTCAGGCAGGTGGCTTTGTGGCGGTGCAGTTTTCAATCTGAGCGTTTGGGTTTGAACTTCAAGACTGCAATTTTTCTTTTGCTTTCTCACCCCCCCGCCATTTTTTACAGCAAGGAGTAATGAATCTGGACTTCAAACAGCACATGTCAAGATCAAAAGTTGCCAGAGAGGAATGTGTCTCCGGCATCCAGAGCCCGGCTTTTCATTCATTATTTCTACCTTTGCAAAGACCTTTTACAAGCTGTTTATTTTCAGATCCAGCTACGGCAAACACGTGGCTGTTGGGGGGGGGATCAATATCAGCACAGCTGGGTGTGCTTGCTCACAGTCTCTTTAGGGCAACTTTCACTGGTTGGGGGGGGGGGATTGCACACTAGTCCTGCTTAGTGTGAAATGACTTAAGATTCCCTTGGCCTCCATTGGCCACCAGACCAATGAAATTCTGAATTGCGTACCAAATTCAATAGCAAAGTCGATGGACAATAAATCATTGGTATGCTAATTATATATTATGCAAAAGTATGCTAATTGTCTAACTGTGTATTTCTTGAACATTGTAAATCACAGGGAGGTTAGTATGGAAGTAAATTTTGCGCCAGTATATTAAAGTGAAGATGACATCCAGTGCACTCACAAAGCACAGCTGCAAAAATGTCTAACAAGAGGAGTGAAGAGAGAGAGATCTTCCCTCTCCTCCTCCTAGAAGGATATCCGAAGATGCTAGAAACCTTCAATGCTTTCTCCATCAAAGGAAACGGATCTTGCTCAAGCTGCCCAGAACATGCAGGGAAGCAAATCAAACAGGCCAATATTCCTAAGCCTTTTATCGCGGCTTATTTCCAACATCTAAACAGCAGTTCATTCCTTACTGTACTGTTAGTATTTTAGGTTAACTGTTCCTGACTCAAACTGCAGAATGAGGTGGAAACAAGATGGCAGAGACAGGAGATGGTGGAATGGAGGGAGTCGCTCCAGGCTGCAGATGTCTGTGGGCCAAAAGAGACATTACTTCAAATGTGTTCCTGGCAGCTATGTCTTCATTTCATTTCTACGCTAGGTGCAGGGGCCCAATCCAGATCTTAACCCCCGCCAACCCCAATGTTAGAGTCCGGATTGGGGGCCCTGTGCCTAGTCTAGAATAAAAATGAAAAAAAAAAAGATGTAGCTACTAAACACACACTTAGGGCACAATCCTATGCATGTTTAGACAGAGAAAAGGCCTAGAACTCTCAGCATTCCCCCCATGCTGGCTGGGGAATGCTGGGAGTTGTAGGCCTTTTCTCTGTCTAAACATGCATAGGATTGTGCCCTTAAAGTAATGCCTGTTTTGGCCCTGTGTATGGGTGTTTCGGGGGAGGGGGGAGTTACCTTTAGCATTCGTCCCAATCTCCCTTAGGTGCAGGGAACTAGCTGTGCAGCTCTTTGGATCATGGCCTCAGTTTTAGGATATTTGAGGTAGCAATGATGATCTAAGACTAACTTGCCAAACTCAGAATTCCTGTCTTGGTGGAGGTTTCTTTTCTTTTCTTTTTTATATATCAAGCAAGGTATGTCAATGGAAGTATTGTACCAAAAAGTGAAGTAGAGGAATACAAATGGATTCAAATGCTTGCATAATTTTGAAAACATAATTGGTAGCATACAATTTGAGATAGCAAGATTTGCATGGGAATTCTCCTCTTCTCCCCCGCCCCACCCCTTCCACCCCTCAAAGCACATCAGCATTAGACAAGATTCCTTTTGGGAGCTTCCAGATCAAGGGCACCCAGCTCTACCACTCAAAAGGCATTTGTGCAGCTCTTCTGTTTTCCTCAACAGATCTTTTTTTCTGTTAAGAAAAAACATGGAAGAAGTGGTAGGAAAACACTAGAGGGTTACAAATGGAAGACATCATCGTCTGGACGTCCTGTAAAATTCCATGAATGAAGCAGGGCGACTGCATAATAAAAGCCTCATCTGGGAGTACCCTTTAAGCATCTCCATTAGAGATGGGAAACAGCCGGGAGCACACAGGTATTATTGCTGGCACTCACCTTCTTCGCTACATAGCAGACCTGCTCAGCAGGAAGGTAGTCAAAGGGAAAGACAAACCTCCAGTTGAAGTTCCCTTCACCTCCCATTGACCTGTAATGCACGTCGGTCTTCTGCTTGTTCTCCTCATAGCCTGCTAGCCACCTACAAAACAAACAATCAGCACTGGACCACTCAACCACAATCGCGTAAGTGGCGCTGAGGACGAACATCTGCAGAACAGATCGTGCAGATCAGCGTCCAACTGACCGGCAGATTGGAAGAAGTGGCTGCAACTGGCTCAAAACTGCCAAAAAAGCATTTTTTTAAAGGAAGATGCAAAGGTGGAAAAGAAAAGGACACGTTCCTCCTGGCTCTTAAGCCACTTGCAGGGTCAAGGCCTGCACCAGCAGCCCTTGGTGGCAGTTCTCACCACTCTGCCTTCCTCTGCTTTTGTTCTTCATGCTCCTTTGTATTGGGATTAGGGGGCTGTTCTTTCAGCCTGGGGTTGGACTTCACCTGAAGGCCCCACTTGGGACCCACCAGGCCAAACACAGCTTACCAGCCATATAGGGGGGGGGCCTTCCAGGGTCATGGCAACTCCCCTGTTTTTGCCATCCCAAGTGGTAGCAAAAAAGGCAGGTTTATTAAGCCCCTGGTCAGCTTAGAGGCGAGACAAAATGGACTCCTCAAATTCACCACCCCATCTGCAGGCAGCAAAATGGAGAATTGCATAATTTTTCAGGGTGCGGGGGGAAGCAAAATGTTAGGAAACCCTTTAGGGGATTCCAGTTGACTCCAGTAATAGGTGGCCGTCTCTCTCTCTCTCTCTCTCTCTTTTATGTTTGCCAGTGCCTGTAGTGGCCAATGGGCCAGTGGGTATGTCTCGTAAACTGGGTTTGTTTCAGGCGTCAAAGGTTCGGCAGTCCAGGATTAGGGGGAAGTTTTAAAAAACACTGAATGTGCACCCAGATGGTGGTTTGTTCCTTTTCATGCACCCACAGCTTTGGAACATAGGAACTTGGGAAACTGCCTTATCCTGAGTCAGACCCTGGATCCACCTAGCCCAGTCTTATCAACACTGACTGGCAGCAGCGGCAATCCAGGGTTTCAGGCAGGGGTTTTTCCTGATGTACCTGGAGGTGCCGGGGACCGAACCTGGGGCCTTCTGCATGCAAAGCAGGGGCTCCACCACTGAGCTACGGCCCCTCCCCAAATGCTTCGTGCCTTGCTGGGGAGGCACTGAGCAGTTAATAAATGGGAAGGAGGGAGAGACCAAAGAGGTACCAATTAAATGGAGCTGTGCAGATTCATAAGACTTTCTTTAAAAGGCTTATGTTTGCCCTATGTCAGACAGCTCCTTTGGGGTCCTGACTGGTTCTGCCTGAAGCACAGAGCGGATTCATCACCCCACTGAAGTTGGAGTCACCAGCCTCCACCCTGGCTAGCCAATGGCTGTGCTGTCTGGGGATTATGGGAGTTGTGGCCCAACACATCTGGAGGGCACCAGGTTGGGGAAGGCTGCTCTAGGTCTTCTCCCAGGCAGCAGCAGAATTGCCTACCCTTTCACGTAGATGTCGCTCATCTTCTCGCCGGTGATGCTGAGGTCGTCCAGGATGACATCTTTTGCATTCCAGACAATGCAGCGCAAGTAGAACCTGAAACCCAGTGGCCAAGATGGGGATCAATGCATGGACAAAGGGCAGCAGGGAGCCAGGAGAGATCTGCACAGTGAAAGGTGGCTTGCCTCTGCCCAGCGCCCCAGGGACTCCCCCTTTGCATCCCTGCAGATCTCGGTAGCACTGGTGTCAGCTGCTCCCCCGCCTCTCTCCTCCCTACAGCAGAAGCAAGAGGAGGTGCACCTGTCCTCCAGACCACCACAGTGCTGGAAGCAGCAGGGAAGGCCAAACCTGGCCAGCTCCAGCTCACAGCGCCCACCGGGAAGCAGTTCCAGTGGCATCCGTGCAGGGCTGGCCCCCCATTCCCGCAGGGATGTTTTTCCGCCTGGAACTGCTGGCTTCCCAAGGCAGCTCAGCCACCTGCTCTCCTTCCTGTTGCTGGGCCCCACCCTGATCGAGACCAGGCGTTGGCCCCCGTTCACCCTGCCACCGGGGCAGCCACACTGATGCCCTCTTTTTACTGTTGTGGCCAAGGCCTGCAATACCCATAACGCTAGCCATTTGGCCATGGCTTGGCACCATAATGCGCAGGACGGTCCCAGGCACCACTCTCACTTGAGATGTTACGTCAAGACTTCCATGTGACGCAGCTGGTGGTTGACATACTGGACAAGAGACATCCTGTGATAACAGCTCAAGATGAGCTGGAGGGGATGTGCAGGGACACCATCAGCCATCACGGCTAAATAAAACCTCTGTGGTCAGAGGTGATATACCCCTAACTGCCAGATGCCGGGGAAAGCCCAGCGGGGGGGGGGGCTGTCCCCTTCATGCCCCACTTGTGGGCTTCCCAGGAGCCCCCAGCTCACTAGAGTTGGGAAGGAAGGCGATGCTCCGCAGGATGGAGTTTGCTCTGGCCCAGCAGGCTGTTCATCTGTTCTCATGGGGAGCCAGGGACATCTGGGGTGCAGAGCCCCTTTCAGCCCAGGGGCCGAATCCCATGTCAGAGAGGCTCTCGGGGGCCCATTCCAGTGGTGGGCAGGGTAGAAGGGGAGAGGAATTTTTTTAACTGCTTATTTAGCTTAAAGCTCTTCCTGCCAGGAACTAAGCTGCAGGAGAGGCATTTCAGCCTTTGGGAAGGGGGGTGGGGGGATGGCGCAAAAGTCAGGACACCACCAAGCAATTGGTGGTCAGGGGGAAAGGGGTGGGGCCAGGGGGAGGGGGAGGGGGCACAATCCTCTGGAGAACCCTGGAGGGCTGGATTGGGACCCCAGGAGGCCTGGTTTGGGACCCTGGGCTTGAGGTTTGGCCCCCTGGTATATGCAGGCGAGGGAGGGAGGGAGCAGGGACGGGGGGAAGATGTCATCCATCACCTCTTTGCTCTTCGTGGGGTCACATTGAATGGTGGCCCAGGTGGTCCAAGTGATTTTGGAAACAGGTCCACCCACATCTGAAGCTTTCCCTGTAATGAAGGAAAAAGCCATGAGACGGAAAGAGTTCTGGGAACTAACACAGCACTGCTGCCTCCTTACAATCTGCTTCAGGAAATATCCCTGGGAGGATTTGCGAGAGCAGGGGCAAGGGGGCATTCCTTTTGGGAGCCAGCCAGAGGCACATGGGCTATTTCTGGAAAGAGTTGGGCCTGGGGAAGGAGAGGGAAGAACAGCATGAGCTTGGATTTCCCAGCTGCTCTCTGCTGTGGGGGATTAAGTGGTGCTTTGGGTTTGATAAATGATAATGCTGTGTGGTGTCAATGCAAGAAAGAACACCAAAGAAACTCTGGATTTCATCTCTCAAGGATGCAGAAAGAAGTCTAGTAAATGTTACATTTATGTTCTGTCCTTCCTCTAAGGAGCTCAAAGGGGCATACGGAATTCCTCCTGTTTTATTCTCACAGCAACCCTGTGAGGTTGGTTAGGTTGAGAGTTCGCGACTGGACCAAGATAACCCAGGAAGCTTTGCAGCTGAGCAGGGATTAGAACCAGTGCCTTCCTAGTCTATGTCTGATGCTCTAGCCACTAGGCTGTGCTCGCTCACTCACTCGCTCGCACTCGCTCTCTTCTACTTTTCCCCTGCGATGTATTAATACTGAGAGTTTTCTCCAACCCATTTTCAGTTCAGTTTTACTGATCTCGTTTACTTGCATCCGAGGACCTCTGGATGACACACAAAGGGTTCTCTCATTTCAGCCACAAAACAATCCTGTGAGGTAGGTTTGGTTGAGAGTTAACAACCGGCCAAAGATTGCATAGTAAGCTACATGGCTGAGTGGGGACCTGAGCCCCACTTTCAAAAGCAAGTTGCTAGCCCTTATGATTGCAAAGACAAGCTCGACACTATATGATCAATCCCTGGTTGAATTTCAGAAGCCGGGGGGGGGGGGTATACATCATATCCCATCATCAGAGGCCTTCAGTGCCTCTGGCAAAAGCAGAATGACCCACACAAGACAAGCACATTACACAAACCAACTCTTCTAAGGTGCTCTTATTATTATTATTTAGCATCAACACAGCCCTGATGCTGAAAGGTCTCCCGATGATGCTCCTCCTTCGGGAGCAGGAGACGCTTCCGCAGGCCCCGCCAACGCATCCATTCCTTGCCTTACCTGCTCGATGTCTGGCTGCAGGGGACTGTACAGCCGCCTCGTCTCAACGTGCTCAGGAACCAGGCCTTGCTTCTGCAACGCATGCAAAGCCAGCCTCTCTTCCACAGGCCCCAGGTGCGGGTTGGGGGCTTTGCCATCCTCTAAACCAAGGGAAAGGAGAGTGGCAGCACAACCAGGCCAACCAGTCTGGCTCATGCCCATCAACAAGGGCAGCACAAAGAAGTGTAGGGGATGCGTCTGAGCCCCCAAAGAGCCCCCACACACACACTGTCGCCTGCTTCTTGCTTACTGCACACACCCAGACTAGGATGTCAAATATTCCAGTGGGAGGGGGGGCGCAGAAATAGACCATCTGTTTGGGCTGGCACGGCAGAGACCTCCCCCTGCTGACACATCCCCCTTACATCATCTCACCACACGCCCGTCACTCCTACAGCCACATTTAGCTTTAGCGTGTGGCTCCACACTTTCTGAGCATTGTCCAGTGACCTGCCTCTCTCCAGAGCATTCTCCCTGGTGGCTAGTGTTTGAGCATGCGCAGTGACTTTCTGCCTTTCGCATGCACAGTGACGTCTGTGGCATCCATTCTGTGTGTGTGCACTGCGCATGCTCCAAATTATTGCAATGGGCAGCAGGCAAAGGCTGTTCCAAAAATGGGCAGGCTACGCTTCTGAAAGCTCTGGGGCCAAACTCCTTGGCTCAAGGAGCAGCATGCTTAACTGGAGTCTCAGGGTGGCTGTATAGGGTGATGGAGGCCACACAGCTTTTCTTCCAACACAGAATCAAATCTGAAAGCATCCACCTGCTTGGACCAAGGTAGGACACTATTCTTCAGTTCAGTTCGATGCTATGCAATTGTAATGAATTGCTTAAGTTGTTAGGGTCTTTGCAATGGGGAAGGATGTGGGGGGGACTAGATCTAGCTGGCTCCACCTACTGTGACCCCTTGGTTGCACCTATAGTTAGCTGCTCTGCCCTCCACCCCGCCAGCCTCAATAGGCACCAGCTGCCTCTGGGGGGGAGGGGGCAGGATGAGGAAGCAGGGGGAAAGCAAAAGCAGAAACCAGGACTGCACTGTCTTTGGAGCCGAACAAAAGAAATCACCCATGCAAATTCTCAGACTTTAAATCTAGTTGCAAAGGTGGGGAGGGAGGGGAGGGGGGGACAGAAGGAGGAAGCAGTGGAAGAGGGAGGCACCAGGTGGGTGGAGGAGAGTGGTTTCTTCCAGGCTTTCAAGTATGAAAAGCTAAGGACCCAGCCTTGCAGATTGAGCGAATGCGCAAGAAGCAAAGCAACAGCGGCAAAGACTTCCAGGATGCCAGCCGGCCTGCTGAGGGGGAAATTTCTTTTCTGATCCCCAAGTGGGCTGATCAGTTAGACCCTCAGTGTGGGAAAGAAACCCATCCACCAAATTCCCAGAAAGGAACTCTGACTGGGGTGCCAGACTGCACCACGTCACACCCTGGGTGCTTCCAGATGGAGCGCTACCAATCAAAAGACATTGTGCAGCAATTCCCTCTTTTCCTCCTGAACGGACTTTTTTGTGTTAAGAAGGAAGGTGGAAGAAGCAGTGGAAAGACACGGGAGGGTTACAAAGGGAAGGTGATGATGTCTGCCCCCAACCCCTGTAAAATTCCATGGATGAGGCCAGGAGGTTGCATGAGAGACGCCTCCTCTGAGAGAAGCCCAGCCCCCAGCGGAGTCCCTGGGAGGACCCCTCAGCCCAATGGCATAGCACCTGCCCCAGGTCCAATGCCCAGCTCTTCCGGCATCAGAGCTTCCAGCCTGAGACCTGGAGAGATCCTGCCAGTCACAGTAGCCGACACCGGCTAGATGAACTCACGATGTGACTTGCCATGAGGCAGCCGCTGCCACTGCTTAGAAGGTGCCCCCCATAAGTGGGCGAGATCAGGCTGCCCTGAACTCAGCCTTCCGCCCTTCGCAATGGGCTCTTTGTCTATGGCAGCTGTTGTGCTGCACAGAGGTGAGTCAGCCCAGCCCGGCTTGGCCCCCTGCTCCTGACAGAACTTTGGAGTGGTCCCAAGTCTTCCGAACTCAGCTTGGGGCTTGGGGCCAGCAAGCATGTATGGCAGCTGGCTGGGGCATGCTGGGCATTGCAGTGCAACACATCTGGAGGGCCCCAGGTTGGGGAAAGCTGGCAGACGGACATCGCAGAAACCACCCCCTGGAAAAACACCCCTCCCTCTCTTCCCAACCCCCCGCCCCCCACCCGCCCACCCACCCCCCGCCGCCTGCACAGCACCAGTGTGGGGCTGATGAAACCAAGATGCAGCCATGAGGCTTGTAAAAGGCCTCTGTGCTCTTGGCTGGCGTAGATTCTCTTTAGGCCCCACCAGGTTCAGCTCCAGCACAGCTGCTTCCCAGACCCCCTCCCACCCCACTCCCAAGGTCAAAGCCCAAGCGGTGTTCTGAGCTTGAAGAGGTTTCTTCTAGGAAGGGGAACAGCTGCGTTCAGACTCACACCAGGGGGGCACAACGTAAGAACTGGGAGTTGCCCAGGACTGGAGAGCAGAAAGTGGTTGCAGGGAGCTCGCTTCCCCCTTGCGCCCAGGAAGAGCCCTCGCTCCAAGTGCCCGTAGCCCCGAGGCTGCAGGAGGAAGGGGAAAGGATGCTCTGGCCCCGTCCATCGGCCTCAGGAACACCAGGCTCAGTCCAGCAAGGACAGCAGCAAGCAAAGATCAGCCTGGCCCTACCTACGTGCATTTCTATGCCCGCTTCCAGCTCGCCCCCTTGTGCTGGCCTTCAAGGCTGGTTGCCTTCTCTTCCATTCCATTCCCCTCCGCTCCCCTCCCCTCCCCTCCCCTGTGCGTCTTGCCATTTTAGTTTGTAAGCCTGATGACAAGGCCTCTCTCTCCCTCTTTTCATGGATGTGAGCCGCTCTGGCAAACAAGAATTGTCTGGAAAGCGGGATAGAATTCAGTAAGTAAATGAACCAAACTGAAGCCACACTTAGCTGGGCACATCCCGAATGCAAGAAGCGGCAGCAGACCAAGCCGGACCTTGGGTCCATCTGTGCCAGTATTGCCAGCCCTGGCTGGCAGCAGCTGGCCAAGGTGCAAAGCCCAGGGCATTCCCGCCACCTGCCGCCGGATTCCTTTAACTAGAGACCGGGGGGCAGGGAGAACTGTCCTGCCACTCCTGCTCCTCCTCCTCACCACCATCATTGTCTGAGCCAGAGCAAAAGGCGAGGGAACAAGCAGGTTGCAAGGGAGAACAGGAGAAGCAGCTCCTGGGGCGTGGGCCTCAGCAGGCGCCCAGCCATGCCTACCCTTGACACCAGCCTTGGTGGAGAACATAGGAAGCTGCCTTATGCTGAGACAGACCATCAGAGACACACCATGCGAATCAGCAAACCCCAAGCGCACCAACCCTCCCCAAGTTCCGCCTCGAAGTTCGTTCTGACTCAAGTCCGTATCAGATCGCGAGCTTCATTTCTTTCCTTTTTGCGTGAAAGTCCATACACATTTTCCTGCCTGTTTTTCCAAATGTACGTAGCCATGGTGCACATCTTTGAAATATATGCCTTCTTCTCCCATTGACTGAAGCGTATTTGTGTGCTTCTTTCAAAAGCACGCACTTTTTTATGTGCATGTTTCAAACGTAAGCATGCTGTCGAATGCATTTGGGGGACTCACATTGCAAGCTCGGAAATTATGGACTTTGACCACAGATTGTGCTTGAGCCCATGCTTGGTACAGAAGGTGCAAACTAGGTATAAAGCCTGATCAAAAATGAACTGAAACAAATTTCTTAGTCGGCGCTGACTGGCAGCGTGACTCCCCAGGGTTTCAGGCAGGAATTTTCCCAGCCCCACCTGGAGATCCCACAGGAGATTGACCCTGGGACCTCCTGCATGCAAAGCACTTGCTCTTGGTCCCAGTTCATTCGGTTCTGAATTCTATGGGCCAGCCCTGCCATGCATGGCCTCACGCGAGGGCTGCCAGACTGTGGGGGTTTGCACGTGTGAGCCATCACAGGTCAGGACCTTCACACCAACCCCATGCCCATCCACAGAGTCAATTCACACATTCAGCTGACAGTCCTCAAATCCCTTTTCACACAGCAAACCCACACAAAGAATGCACAGAGGGGGGCAGGCTGGGCCCAGGCGGACCTCCCCGCCTACCTCTGAAGGTTGAAACTGAGCCAGGAGGCAGTCAGAGGCCAGGCATGAAGCTACACACACACACACACACACACACCATGCAATCATCTTGTATTGTCTGGCGGAGTGAAAAGGGCTCAAGTGTTGGGAGATTAAGTGATGTACATGCTTATGTGTACGGAACCTGTGGTTCTTTGAGGTTTGCCAGTTTCACGGTAAATATGAGCCAAAAACGCAGTAACTCTGGAGTCAAGTGGGAGAATCACACAATCAGTATCTGGAAATACTGTAATACCCATTCACACTGGCTCCATTTGCCATGCTGTGGTGGGCCAGGAAGCAAAAACCTGCTATCTTTGGAAGCTGCCCAACTCTACCTGGCTCAGTGCAGTGGCTGAGACTGACCGACAGAGGCAGCCCTTGGTCCGAGTCTGACCTTTGCCATGCCTATATGCAAGCCTCCCCCTCCCTCCCTCTCCTGCTCTCTCCCTTTCAACTTCTCCCCTCCAGTCTGCAATATAAACATTATCATCGTCGTCGTCGTCGTCCATACAAATTAAAGGCTAACAATCCCTTTGTGGCCTGCAGTCTTTGGCTTCTTGATTACATGAGCTGGCTCAGTGACCCCAGCACCCCTTGAGTCTATGTGACCCTGCTGGATGAGACAGGGAACACATGTAAAAGAGCAGTAAAAATCCACAATGAACGCAAAGCCTGCGTTTCACTGGGAAAGAGTGTAAATGTGGACTCCGGCTGCAAAGAGACGCTCCATCACTTGCTCCTCCTGGGGCATGGGCATTGTTGTTATCCTGATAGCTCAGTCCATGTGATGATGTCTCTCTCTGCTGGCCAGAATCTACAAATACAAGGCTCGGCCACCCACATAACCCCAAGGCATGGATCGCAGAAATCGGCATGGCCAAAACTATCCCAAGGAGATGGGAAAACTGTCTAAAACATGCTCTTCGGCATGTGGAACAGAATCCTGGTCACCTCCCAACTGAGAAGCAATCCCTCCTGTGGTGGGGACAGCAGGGGGTCAGTTGCAGCTTCCTCCTGCAGGAGAGGAGTGTCGGGACCTGCTGGGGATAGAACTAGGACCCCCACGCAGACCTTGGTGCAGAGCTGCCCCACGTGGTGGTGGGAACACTTCAAGCTGGACTTCAGATCATGTAAAAGCTGAAGAGATAACAATGGATAAGGCTGGCAGGGGTTTGGGTTTTGTTTGTTTACCAAAGTCCGAGAGGCTATAGCTTTGATCACCAAAGATGATTCGGTCAGGCTTGTACGCTGGAGGTTTGCAGTTGCGTTGCACAGAGAAGTAGTGCAGCAGCTGAGAGGGTCGCAGCTGATCTCTCCACTGGTTTGGGCCAGACCTGAAGGCGTAAAATAGACAAAATGAAACAGAAGCAAGACCATAGGGAAGTGTTTGCCTACCCTAGCCTTTCGGCTGAAGGCGGATCACTTTTAACATGCACTGCTTCAGTTAAAAACAACAACATTGCAATATTCTTGCACAGCTGCCCTTTGTTTCAGTGGGTCTTGAGCAGGAGAACTTCCCACTGGATTGTGCCCCCCTATTTGTACTGCTCTGTAATTGCTGATGTTGTACGTTGTGGTGGATTGGCACATCAGCTTATTTTACGTGTCAGCAATTCACGTATTGTGTTATTTTATATGTCGTCATATTCTTTTGTATGTCATCACTTTCGACTGAGGAAGAAGAGTGTGATCAAATAAACTGGAAACAGTGCACATTAAAATGCTCTGTCAACCATTTTGATATGTATTGAATCTGGCTAGATTCAGACATGGTCGGACCCCTGGACTCCAACTGTGGCTCCTGGTTCAGCTGAGGCTTCCGCTCCTAGGAGCTATACAAGTGAGCAAGTGTGAGGGGCCCACTTATAGCCTCGGGCCAGGGGCTATCCAGAACTGAACCCACTGTGGGCCTTGAACTGATGGCCTGCGGGGTGTCAGGCAGGGATTCAAATTGTGCACAGCGCCCACCTCTGGTTGAAGGAGGGAACTGCAGAGAGGCCCGCCTCCTGGCACCAATAGCCTGGCGCAGGTCAGGTGGCTTCTATAAATGCTATAAAAGGTTTGAGTAACTGGGAGACTTATGGAGCTCAATCAGACCACTGGTGATCCAACTACTGAGCACCACTGATGTAGTGATGTCCACCAGTTTGAATGGTTTTAAAGGGGGATTGGACCAATTCCTGGAGGAGAAGGCTACTAGTTCTGATGGCTATGTGCTACCTCCAGTACCAGAGGCAATATACCTATGCACACCAGTTGCTGTGGAACATGGGCAGGAGGGTGCTGTTGCACTCATGTCCTGCTTGTGGGCTTCCCACAGGAAACGGGTTGGCCATTGTGTGAACAGAATGCTGGACTAGGTGGACCCTTGGCCTGATCCAGCAGGGCTCTTCTCATATTCTTATGATCTTAATGCCCTTTAGTTCACAGCAATTAGGGCCTGGGAGAACAGAAGACACAAGTTCAAGTCCCGCTAAAGCACCCACTTGCAGTATGTCTGGGGCAAACCACAGCGGGCCCCAAATCTGGAGAGGAACCGATTCTCCAGGTCAATGGTAGTCTCCCCAATCTTCTCATCTTTGGACAAAAGGTCGTAGTCATAGAGAGTGATCTTCAGATCCTTCTCCAAGGGCAACGTGCAGGTCAGCTCAAACATCCTACAGAGAGGCAGAAACACTTAGTTACTCTGAAGCACCCTGAACCATGGCAGAGTAGAGGTTGCTGCGCTTGCTTAGCCATCAAAACTCAGCTTCTCCCATGCCATCAAAATGGCACAGAGGAATCGTTTACAGCTGGGGTGGGCAGAAAGTAGATGTTTGGGACTTCAACTCCCAGAAGCCCCTGCCAGCATGGCCAATGGTCAGGAATGCTTGGCGCTGAAGTCCAGATGTCTGGAGATCTACTTTCTGCCCACCCCTCGTTTACAGGACCTGGGAAGTGGCTATTTTATGGTTAACGTTACTCCTTTTGTGAGGACCCAGGAATTCCCAGTATTGGATTCCCATGTGGGAATTTTGTACGGCCAAAATGACAGCAGCTGCAATGCTGCAGCCAAATGTCTTGGAGATCCATGGGACACTTTGTTAGTCTTCCAGAAGATAGTACAGTCCTTTTCCATGTGCAACAGGACCTCTGGCATCCCACAGCTAAGAAGGGTGTGAATTCCATTCCGGATACATTCTGGATACATTATAGGCTATAGCAGCTCTGGGGAGCTGGAAGAAGCCCCATAGCGACCACAGACACTGTTTTTCACCCACCTGATCTAATAGTTTCCTATCAGGAACATCTCACCACCACCACCACCACCCCCACACACAGAGACACACTAGTCTCCACAGCTGTGTCTGGAACTCAAGTGAACTCTTACTTTCCAAAGACTGGCTCCAGTGTGCATGGGATATAATGATCCTGATCATTTATGGATTTCTTCCCCACAGAAATCTTCACATACGGGTCACACTGCAAAGGAGAAAGATGGACAGACAAGGTGGGCTCTCTGCACTAATTAACCTTTATTACAGGTGCAGGAAAGGGAAAGTGACAGTGAGAGCAACAGCACAGGCTGAACTGGACAGCCAAGGGATCTCAAGTAGAGGGACAAGCTGGGCCAGCTAAACCTGGAGTTTTTACACTCTGCATCAGCTGCAGTCCTCTCTATGGAACCAGAACCAGAGTCTTCCTATCCACCCTGAAGCAGCCTCTTCATTGGCGACTAGTCCGGATGGCTATAGGCTACCTCCACTACCAGAGGCCGGATGCCTATGCACACCAGTTGCTGGGGAACATGGGTGGGAGGGTGCTGTTGTGCTCATGCCCTGCTTGTGGGTTCCCGGTCAACAGCTGGTTGGCCACTGTGTGAACAGAATCGGAGCCCTCAGACTGATCCAGCAGGGCTCTTCTGATGTTCTCTTCCAGGACATCTTCCCCTGGAATCCCACCCCCCTGCCCCCACAGGACAGAGGGAATCCCACAATACAGACTGTGCAACTTCCACTGGTTCCACAGTCACTCCTTTAAATTGTGTAGATGGGATGAGAAGTGGGTTGGTTGAAGTGCCACAGCCCACAAACTGTAGGGCTCAGTCAGGGGTGCAGCTCAGTAATTTTAGATTCTGGACTTAATGTCATGCCATGACAGGGTCATCAGTTGTGCAGCACACAACCATGTCTCTTCTCCGTCTCACCACCACAACCACCCCCTGGCCATTCCAGGCTTTATGACTGATTCTGCATTCCTCATATGTTGAAGCCAAAATAAAACAAAACGTTTGACAACCCTGAAGAAAGAAAGAAAGAAAGAAAGAAAGAAAGAAAGAAAGAAAGAAAGAAAGAAAGACTCTGAGCATGTGCAGTTTCACCTTTCAGTGCACTTAAATCACAGCACCATCATTACTACGGGAATAAAATGGTGTTTGTTTCTGCTGCCCTGATGCTAAACACATTTCCCTGAGAATAAGTGCTATTTATTATTAGTTTTTGTAGAAAAGGATAACATATATTGAACGTAATGACAATAAAATGAGTACCTGTAGCCATGAACATGCCCAGATGCCCACCCCCTAAACAGTTCTTTTTAAAAGTCAACACAAATCAACAGATGCCGTGGTGAGCTGCTTCCAGGCTGGTGGGCCCTGGGCATACCGATGGCAGCCCAGGGGCAGATGGGCCTGTTGCCACTGTCCCCATCACCTGCCACTCTGGGTGGCCACTGGGGGACTGGGCTGAGGGGCCCTGGACTTCAGCCCTGGCTGCCCCACTGGGCTCAGGCAGAAGTACTGCATGTCCGTGACATCCCCAATGTAAGCCCCATAGAGGCGTACTCTTTGGGGACAACTGAGCTACCTGCCATGGAGGCGCAAGACTTAGCATCTCCCCTATAGAAGGGGGGCAGGAATTCCTGTCCTTTGAAATAAAGTCAGGAACAGGATCTGCAGAAATACACCCAAGCTCTGTCTTTAACATTTCAGGCACTGCCTCCCCTCAAAGCTCTTTCCATGCATTTCCTCTGAGCTCTGCTGATCTGGAGTTGAAGGAGAGGAGTGAAAAAGCTCGAAGCATCTGAGTACATTTAGCCACAGGCTGCCCACACCACTGGGCTGGGGAGATTGAGATTCTAACTTAGCCATCTAGTCAACTTAGCCAACTTTTTCTTTTACTGCTAACAAAAATTCAGTAACAGAATGAGTTTCCAAGGAGGGAAAGGGGGGATGGATTCCCTCTGCAGCAGTTTTTCAAACACAATTCAGTCAAAAATCAGTCCTGACCAGATAGCTTTAAACGTAATTCCCATCCCCTGCAACCCTCAAAGTCTTACCTTTCCGTTCGAGTCCTTGGGCTGCAGATCAAAGGCACGGATGATGTAAATGCGGACAAGGCATTCCTGGGGGCCTCTGGCCGGAAGCTGGTGGAACTGGCGAGGAGGGACCGGCACAGCCGGGTCATCAGGCAGAGGGTAAATCTTGAAGGAGCCCTGCAGGGAGAGTGGGGAGCCACAGAAGGCTTCCATCAGCCAACGCCTGCTGACCCCTGCCACTCCTTCCACAGCCACACACAAAACCAATGGCTGAAACACAGACTTGGCTCATGCACTGCAGCCACATACAGTATGTGGGGCATGACGCGGCTGCCATAAGCTGGCAGGTTGGTGCTGGCATGGCCATGTCACTGGTAACCAGCACCACCCTAGAACAATGGGTGTCCCTCAGCTCTACTACCCAAGTGCAGAAACGGGTAGTGGGTGTAACATTCAGCATCGTGGGGGTCTCAGCTTTCATGCTGAAGGAAACAAAAAAGAAGAAGAAACCGTTTTCACCCTCTTCTGGCAATGACATATTGAGCCACCCTACAAAGCACACAGACAACAGCACCACAGAGGCTTTTTCACTGACAGGTTTCACAGGTCCTGAAGTGCTGAACTCTTAAAAGCTGGCAGTGGCAGGGGTGGTATTCATGGTGTCACCGTGATGATGGCACATGCTTCCTTGAGCAGGGTGGTGCCATCTTGGTTCAAGGCAGTGCATGCAGATATGGTACCATCTGGGAGCTCCCCCCTCCCCTTCCCCCATTGCTCTGAACTGCAATGCCTCTCAGCGGCACTAAAGGGCCCTACTGTGGAAGAGGCCCAGATGTGGGTGGAAAATGTCTAGGGATGTGCATACAAACAAAACCCACACTCACTGAAGTTCTCCAAATTCCACCTTGAAGCTCGTTCCATGTTGTGTCAGTATGCGATTGCAGGCTTCATTTTTTTATTTTTGTATGAACATTTATGCATATTTTCATGTGTATTTTCCCAAACATACACATCAAATGTGCATATCTTTGAAATGTATGCATTCTTCTCCCATTGATCAAAGCATGTTTATCGAAAGTATGCATTTTTCCCGTGCATTTTTCAAATGTACACATGCTGTAACGAAATTTTGGGAGGTCCGCTTTGCAAGCTCGGAAATGTACGAACTTCAGCTGCAGATGGCGTTTGAGTCTGTGTTCGGTCCAAGAGGTGCGAAGTGGGTAAATGCTGATCAAAAAGGAACTGAAACTAATTTCTCATACATCCCTAAAAATGTCCCAGAACAAGTCAGGCATCTTCTCCACTGAGATGACTGGAAGACACCAGCTATATAGAAGGCGTAGACTGTTGTGGCTCCACACCCATTGCTGGCAGGCGCACAGGTCCAGCAAGGCACTGGGAAGGGTGCGCTGCACACCTAGACTGTGGGGATTACTGGACCATGACACCGCCACCTCCCCCCTCCAGCCACTGAAATCAGAGTCATTCTGTCCTATCTCTCCACGTACCCACAGCCTATATCGCATTTGCTCAGGTCCTTCTGGTGGAGCCTCCACTGTCTCCAGGAGCCCACAAGACCCTGGTGATCTACTCCTTTTTAATCTGTTAGTGAAACTGGGTTATATTGCAAAGGAAACCCTTCGTGGATGGCACTCCCATCCTTCTCCAGGCATTCCAACATCCAAACAGCAGGGAGAGGCTGGCAAACCTTGAACTCCCCTACGACGGTCGGGTCTTCATTAGCATCCTGACTCTTGCCCCGGTAAAGCTTAAAGGTGTGGCAGAAATCGGAGAGACCCCCAAAGTCTTCAATGTTCTCCAGCTCTGTCTCGTAGACCTAGGGAAAAGAGCAGAAAGACTTGTTTTTCCTTCTCTGTTCTCAAGCACACACACAGACACCCCTGGCTTGAAGGAATGGACTGGTCTTGGCATGCTGTCCTCACCGTCCCCCTGGAAGACTCTCCATCTCCTTCCCCTCCTCCTGCCCTGGCTGGGAAATCTCAGGCCTCAGAGGAGTGCAACTGTTCATCCCTGTCTCACCCTCCTCAGCATGTGCACACACAGTAACCCTCTCCTCTAGGTCTCACTGGAAAGCCTGGCAGCCAGCAGTGAGCCCTGCCCAGGGCACTGGCGCCTTAGAGCCATGAGAGTGGCTCCCATCCCCTCCTCTATCACACCTCCCACCCAGACTGGCTGCGTGTGCCAGCTGGCCTCCAGGCCGTACAGGTTCAGAAAAACCAGTACACTACAGAACTCCTCATGCGTTTGCTGGGAGACAGACAGAGCTCAGCCCCTGCCGCTGCCCCTGGCAAGCTCTCTGTGGATCTCCCCAACTTCTTCCAGGGCCACAGGCTGTAGTACACACACACCCCATTGCACAGTGCAAGGATGACATTGAGGGGGCAGCTCTATGACTCTTGGCAGGCACTGATGAGGGTGGCTAGAGCTGGTGCGCGTTTCTGTGGCCATCCGTGAGTCCAGCTGGAGCCTGTGCATCTGTGTGACCCTATTGTGGGAGGGAGGATTCCATACTTCCATGGGGGAGGCGACTCTAAGGAGGACTTGCAGCAAACCACACATTCCCCCAGACAGGCCACAGCCCAGGGCATCCACAGTCAGGCTGTCCACACATCCAACCCACGCAGTCACTTGAAGGCACTGCCCACAATATTCTCAGTAGCACTGGGAACAATCCTGGGAGCATTGTACACATTATGGGTTGCAAACACTTCAGGCAGCACCATGTTGTGGTCAGGACCAGGCTGCGGCCATGGGCAGTGGCATCCAAACCTAAACCAGGGGAGCGAAAGAAAGCCCCTGAGGTCAGTTGCTGGTGTTGGGCCCAGGGCTGAAGGCGCAGGCTGGGCCCTAGAGTGCAGCAGGCCCTCCTCTGTTGACCAGGCAAGACCAGGCGGCCAGGTTCCTAGTATTCACGCCAGACCTGGCCAATCCAGAGGCCTCACACTGCCTGCCAATCACAGCAGCTGATGTGTGGACTTTTGTTCCCTTCTGTGCCTGAAGAGAGCTTAGGGTGAACCCTGTCCCAGGCTCCTCCCTAGGTCAAGTCCCAGCCTTTGCTCATGATGTCCCTACCTGGAGTCCTAGATGCCACAATTACATCACCTCAGCCACAGCTATAACCACTCAGCTCCCAAGGAAAGGCCCCCTCCACCACATTACCTTCAGCATGTCAAAGCCCTTCTCCAGGTAGGAGCCGCATTTCTCTCGCTCGCCCGTGGAAGCGTAAAACTTGCTCCACCAGTCAATGAATTCTTCTTCCTGGAAGAGGAGAAGTGGAGGGAGGGGATGGCACATGGCTCACGATCATGAATCTTGGAGTGATCCACCTGGCTCGTGCAGTTCGTGTTCAGCACAGTCTGGCTTGCGCAAGAGAACATTCTCAGAGATGGCGCCCAAGGAGGAAAAGTGAACCTCAGGGGTGCAGAACTGCTTGCAGCCTGAGGGCTGAATTCCATTTGGAGAAGCTCTCGGGGCCCGTGTTCCAGCGGTGGCAAAGAGGTGGGGCCAAAGGGAGAGGGGCGGGGCCAACATACCAGAAATACCAGCATCTTGTAGCTTTGAGCTCCTGCTGCCAGCAGCTCAGCCCTCGGAGAGGCGTTGCAGCCTTTTAGGAGGGAGGGAAAACTACACAAAAGGCAGGAAGCCCCCACACAACCAGTGGGTGGGGGACAGGGGCACGGCCATGTGGGGAACCTCAGCGGGCTGGCCTGGGAGCCCAGGAAGGCCAGATCCAGCCCCTGGAGGGGAGGTTCTGCACCCTGGCACAAGACACCAGGGCAACAAGACGCTCTGATGAGAAAGGCCAGGACAGAGAGATCGCCTTGAAAAGGTGGCTGGAATTTCAGGAGCGGCGCTCACTGGGAGACCACATGCTTTGCATGCAGAAGGTCCCATGGCATCTCCAGCTAAACCATCAGATTGCAGGTGGTGGGAAGACTCCTGCCCGTCCCAGCAGACACCCGTGAGCCAGACAGAGCACTGGACTGACTCGGCAGAAGGCGCTTTGCATCTGAGACCCAATCTGGGTTTTTTTATAAATACTTTTAAAACATTGTTAACAATTTCAAAACTGACTGAAGCCAAGGTGTAAGAGCAATTTGTATCTCATAAAACATTCCTACGCAAATAAATACCTCATTTTAAAATTCCACAAAATTCCATCACACTAACCTCACGGAGAAGCCGTAATCAGGGTTTATGGCATTGGACAGCCGGCCAGCCAGCCATGCTGAGATCCTTCTAGTCCTTGTCTCAAAGCGGCTCTGGGCTACCCCCCCCCCACACACACACACTCTCCTTCATAGAAATATTACATAAATTTCCCCTTTTCAGCACTCCTTTTGTGTTGCCATTTTTTAAAAAGCCCCTTTCTAACCAAAATGGCTTTATTATGACATTCCACAGGTGCAGAGTTACAAAGAAAGCACTTTCTGTAACCTGACGACTTACCTCTGGTATCTTCTGCAGCCCCAAGACAAAGAAATGGGTTAGAGGTTTCTGCTGATTTCTGGATTGATGTTAGCAAGAAAAAATGTTTCTTTTTAAGAAAAAAAGTAAAATGCCAGAAAAAGCAGCTGGAATGTTAACTGGACAGGATGCTAATCGGTCTGCACTGAAATGGAAAAGCCACACAGAGAACAGGCTCCTCACAAAATGGGAGAAAGAGGGGATCCAGTTTAAACACCCTCATGGATCGTGGCAACATGCAATGCATGGAGCACACCCAGAAAGCTTGCAGCAGCCTTTCTGCTTCATTCTTATACCCCAAACATTTGTTTTGGGGGGCTAAAAACTGTGGACACCCTCTGCCCATTTTATGCATTTCTTGGAAAGAGTGAGCCAGAGCAATGGCGACTCACACAGAGGTGCAACTGAAAGCCTCCTCTGAGGTGTGTCGCGTCATTCTGCAGAGTTGCTTCACTGAGAGTGGTGGGATGGTCTCATCACACTCCGTGAGGAAGATCAGCAGCCCCATGCCCTGCCCTGCCCACAGTGGGGCCTGGCTGGAAGGGGGCAGAAATGCAGCAGGGGTCTCTTCCATGGATGGGGCTCCTGGCTTACAGCAGCCTTGAACAAATGCGGACTGATTTCTTGCAGCGAGCAGGCACTCCTCTCTAGCAGCACACAAGTGATTCCAGGTAGGGCCCAAATTTGGAATTACTGCCCTCCAGTCCAAGCAGATGTACAAGACTGTAACGTGAGCAGATGTGCATGTTAAGAACTGGGCCAGGAGAACAAGAGTCCATCCAGTCCAGGATTCTGTTCACACAGTGGCCGGCCAGCTGCCCACGGGAAGCCCACAAGCAGGACATGTGTGCAAAAGCACCCTCCCGCCCATGCTCCCCAGCAACTGGTGTACACAGGCATCCTGCCTCTGAGACTGGAGGTAGCACAGAGCCATCCAGACTAGTAGCCATCGATAGTCTCCTCCTCCAGGAATGTGTCCAACCCCCTTCAGAGTCTTCCAAACTAGTGGCCACCACTACGCCTCGTGGCAGCGAATCCCATAGTTTAACTCTGCGCTGTGTCAAGAAAGCCTTCCTTTTACCTGTCCCGCATCTCCCATCAACCAGCCTCATGGGAGGACCCCTTTGGGTTCTAGTATTATGAGAGAGGGAGAAAAGGGTCCCCCTAGCCATCTTCTCCCATTCGACTCAATGGAGTGAGAGCAGGGGAACTTCCCGTTAAAGGCCCCTATTAAAAATGGCACAGGAAAGAGAATGCTGTTGCGAGGTTCCAGGTGGTCAGATTGCCAAAGCGACTGCAGAGGCAAAGCTGGGCAGACTGTTTCTTTCCACGGGTCAGGAGCCCTCCCACAGCCTGGGCTTGGCAACCTGATCCCAACCGGGGCCTGGGGAGGCCCCGATGTGGCTGCGTTCACGGGAGGCAACCACAGGAATGACAGGCTGGCATCCCCGTCCCTGCCCAGTCTCAGGGCTGGGTATCAACTGTCAGGCTTCAGCTGGAGATATCTGATCCCGGTGGCTCTTCCAGAGAAGGGAAACCGGATAGGCCATAAAATATGCGCTACGATTTGAGACTAGCAAGCGCAGCAAATAACCAATTACTCCAAATAGTTTACAGATTTTAGCTTGCATGTTTTCTGGCTCATGTTTCATGTGCTAACTTGTCGCTTAATGGCTTATTTTTATTAAGATACAGCAGAAGCCCTGGCTAGATGGGAGACATGAACGCCTTGGAAAGAAATGGATCTTCAGTTGATAGGAGGGAGGACCTCAACTTATTCATACAGCAATGCTTGCTATTAAATTAAATGGACATGTTCCCCCATTTATTTCTATTGCATTAAGTGGAGCATAGCAATTTCTTTGTGAATTTTTTTAAGCTGTACAAGAGGTGGACATTTTCTAAGTGCCATACATTTTAAACCAAGAGAATTCCAGTAGCGCGATCTATCTATCCCCTGTCTTGTGAACAAAGCTGCACATGTGAAAAGGGACCCCCCCACTCCCCCACTGGGCTCAGTATATCTGCTAAACCCCTCCTCCAATCCCTTCTCCCCTGCCAGACCTTGGTCAGGCATCGGTGCTGCTGGCATATCGTGGCACACCCAGTCATTAGGACATCCACTGACACTCCCCTAGCCTCATCCAGCAGTCCTGCCCACCCCATGGCCCTGGTGAATGGGGGTGGACAGAACGTGCACCCAAGCAGCTTCTGATTTGTGACTTTGCAGAACAGACTGCGTGAGATGAGGTTGCTCAGCTGTCACCACCACCAGTCATTTTTGCAGGCTGAAGTGGAGGGCAATGAGATGGGAAGCAGGGCCATCCCTTTTTCCTTTTGCGTCATGCCTTTTTTAGATTGTAAGCCTGTGGGCAAGGACTGTCCTTTTTTTATTGACTGCATATAAGCCGCTCTGAGAGCTTTCTTGCCTGAGTAGCAAGATAAAAGTGCTATAAAAGTGCTATAAATAAATTAAAAAATCTAGCAGGGAAGCCTCATATCATGGACTGGCACACAAGGCTGTTCTTACATTCCATGGTGCAAGATGCTCACACTGGGATCCAATTCTGAGCCATTAACATTTTCTCAAATATTTAACCTAAGTTCTCCCAGCTGCAGCCATGACTCCCATTCCCCCACCCCCAATTGCAGCCAGCAACCCTATTTTCTTTGCACAAATATTCTTTGCAATACATTCTTGGTTCCAAACAAGACATTGGTTCCAAAGCTTTTCCCCATAAGATGTCAACAGCTCTTTCAAAAGTGAGGTTTATTACGTTTAACGACATTCATGTTAGAGTCCCACGCGGTGCACATGAATGGGGTAATTGCTTGCTGCCGATCATTTTGCTGCCTTCATTTTAAATTAATGACTTGCAAGTTTGCTGTTGGGGTTTGCAACATTTTAATGTGGCTAAAATCAAAACACATTCTCCTTCACTGAAACACAGGCAGGAGGCCATTCAGCAAGGCTTGCAAAGTTCTGTTTTCAACTTCTGAATGTTGCCGAAGCCCCCCATAGACTGTCAAGAACACTCACTGGGACTGTCATGACCTCATTTCCACACACCTTGGTCTTCTCAGCATAGATCAGGGATGTCTATCCTCCGTGTTTTCAGAACCTGCCCTATTCTCTGCACGCTAGTCCAGAGACCAGCGCTACCCTCCCTCTCCTTGGACGGCCAGGCTTTTTTATCCAGCAGCTGGTGTCTCCTAGCAGTAAAGGCTTTGCAGATACAGGGTGCGTGCTGGGATTGGGGGAGAAACCATTTCCATGTTCCTCTGGCTTGCAACATTACACTGTCCTTGGCCCAGGGGTAGCAGGGGACACAGATTTTGGAACACCACCAAGGCATGGAGCTGTTCCAATTTCACGAGCCAAGCATTTCACTCAGCATCCTTTGCAATAGCGCAAGGGATCCTGGGTCACACCTGAACTGAATAACCCAATCCTCCAATTCCAGTCTTCTAATTATCCTTTAATACCAGGAGAACTTCCACAGACATAAATATAATATTGGGGTGTCTCCTAGTTTCCATGCGGCTTGAGAGAACATTAGGCTAACAGTACCGGCTTCCAACTGCAGGGCTTCAAAACTCACTTTCAAAAATATAAATTAAGCAAATAAATCCACATAATTAGGTGAGAAATGAAGCAATACATACATGGAGATCGGCCCGAGAACTTTGTATGTTAATTAAAGCTGAGCTGGTCATGCCGTCTGCAGGCTACAAATTAAAACGTTTGATTAGTGATGGAGTTAGACAAACACAAGGCCAACATATAATGGCAAAAGCAAAAAACACAAACAGAGCTATAACCTCATTTATCCAAACAGCTCAAAGGAAACACCTCAAACCTATGGACAAGCAGAAGCTCATAGAACTGAGAGTACCAGCTACAGGGCACCAAGCAGGATGTGGCCGCAGCAGGCATTTCATTCATGTATAAAATGGGCACAATTTTAACATTAGAAGGGGTGAGCCAGCGAGGAGAGCTGTGACGTCTCTCTCTCTCTCTCTGGTCTGCTGCTTGTGTGTGTGTTTTTAATGCATCTGATGTTTGTTTTTTGTGGCTGCAGCTCATTGTTTTATTGCACAATATTTTATTGGTTTACTTTGTCCTTTTATGTGTTATAAACCAGCTTGGGGGCTCCTGTGAGTAGGGATGTGCAAATCAGCAAAAGTCAAGCTCAATGAATTGCTCCAAATTCCATCCCAAAGCTCGTTCTCACTCGAGTCTGTATCAGGTTCCGAGCTTTGGGGCGGGGGGGGGGGGTTGCATGAAAATCCCTGCATATTTTTCCAGATGTACACATCAGTTGTGCACATCTTTGAAATGTACACATTCTTCTCCCATTGATTAAAGCATATTTGTGCGCATTTATCAAATGTACGCATATTTTCATGCACATTTTTCAAATGTATGCATGCTGTCGAACACATTTTTTTGGTCCACGAATCACATTGCAAACTCAGAAACATATGGATTTCAACCACAGATTGCTTCCAAGTCCTTGTTCAGCCCAGAAAGTGCGAACTGGGCAAATCCTGATAAAAAATGAACTGAAACAGATTTCTCATACATCACTATCTGTGAGTCGAAAGTGCAGGGTACTAAATCCCAAGCACTATTCTCTCAGCCCAGCTGCCCTTCCCCTCCCCTGGGTTTGTGCTGGGGCAGGGCCAAGCTGAGGGGAGGAGAGGAGAGGAGTGTTTGGGTGAAGGACTATAGCAGAGGGGTGCGTTCAGTTCCCCTCCCTGGTGCACCCCTATTGATGTTTGGAGTAGACCAGCTGTCCCTAGCACTCCCAACCTCTACGACAATCCACCCATGCTGGCTGGGAATTATGGCAGTTGGAATACAACATGTCTGGAAGGCCCCAGGCCAGGGGAGGCTGAATTAGGCCTTTGCCCAACCACTGCTTTGCATGTGAGTGGGGCAGGCAAAAGAGCAAAGGACCATGGCTCTCACAGTCACATCTAGGTTGACCCAAGAGATACCTTTATGTGGGTCTGCAAAGCCATGAAAAGTGTGGATAAGCAGATGTCTCAGGGAACAGGGAACTGGATAACAGAGGTCCTCTGCACCAATACAGCCAAAGGGCACAACATGCTTCCAGAGTTATTTGGGCAAAAGAAGACCTGGGTTCAAATCGCAGATCAGCCACTGGGTGGCTTTTGGAGACATGTCTCCAGCTTTTAGCCTCAATTCTCCAGTCTGTCAAATGTGTATATTTGTGACCTCTAAGTTTGTGAATTGTGTGTGTGAGATGGGTAGAACCAGAAGTTCTCCTGAGCAAGCCCATTTAAATGAGGGGGAGCTGCTGCTTTTGCACAAGATTGCAGTGGATTGTGCCAAGGAACATGTGATAAGAACAAAAATAGAGCTGTGCTGCATCAGACCAAGGGTCCATCCTGTGCAGCATTCTGTTCCCCCAGTGGCCAACCAGCTGTTGAAAGGACATGCACACACAGGACGTGAGTGCAAGAGCACCCTCTCACCCATGTTCCCCAGCAACTGGTGTACATAGGCTCACTGCCTCTGGTACTGGAGGTAGCACATTGCCATCCTGACTAGTACCCATTGATAGCCTTCTCCTCCATGAATCTGTCTAATCTGTTGGTGGCCCTCACAGCATCTTGTGGTAGCGAATGCCACCATTTAGTTATGCACTGTGTGAAGAAGTCCTTCCTTTTATCCATCCTGAATCGCCCACCACTCAGTTCACAGGAACAAGACTACGCATTCTAGTATTATGGGAGAGAGTATTATATCATTGGCACGGGAACAATATTGGGATGTGGCAGAACCAGGAGGGCTTCTGATGATGATCATAGAAGCCAGGGAGATCTATGTCCTTTGCCTCTCCCTGCTGTGTCCCTCTCCCGTTGAAACACTGCCTGGGGCGGAGGGCAGGGAAACTGACTTTGTGCTCCCATCAGCCTACAAAGACCTATGTAGATTGATGGCACTGGAGTAAAACAACAGTGAAAAAAATAACAATAATTCTATTAAGAAATGTGGAGTTCACCCCCAGAAGGTGGTGTGCTGAGTTCTTGCCATTTGGCTGTGCCAAGTCAGAGCATTAAAAACCCCAAATGACGACAAGGCTATCGTGCAAAAATATGCAACGCGAGGGACGCACTGCTTTTTTTAAACTCGGGAGCCCATGAGATTTTCTGGGAGACAAACAGTAGGGGAAACTTGCCTCCTGATCCCTGCGGCAAGCAACCTAAGTGCCAGTCACTGGGCCAATTTATTCTTCAGTCACCCGTGGCTGCTGCACACCTCGATTTTTGTGCTCCTGGTTAAATCTTAACCCCCAAATCTCATACATACGTTTCCAATTTTTGTTTCAAAGAAACATGTTGATGCCGCTCAAACCTACACTCCGAGCTCCCTGGCCGTTAAGAACATTCCCATCTTCTCTCTCCGTCTCCTGGCAGCAATTGCTTGGTGTGGAGAGGGGGTGCGCACGGATCTTGTGGCGCCAGTGGTGACAGGGTGCGGCAAATGGAGTCACTGTTTGCCCCTGACACTGCACCACATCTAAGCAGGATTAATCTTTTGCAATTTAAACAGCAGCACGATGCCAGGGCCTTCTGTAGCACACAGATGGAGCCGCACTGCTTTGCTCCAAATTAACTTAATTAGGAGCAGGCTCAAGGACGGGCAGCCTGACATTTAACTCAGAGTGGCAGCAGCAAGGCATGCCAGGGCCTTTGTAGGCATGTGCTGGAACAGCCAAATGAATACTACCCTGATGACAAGTAGATACAGGAGAGCTAAATCTACGTAAGAGCTACACATCTCATGCAAAATCTTGATTTTGTGCCAAGCACTGGAGCCAGCACTGTAACTCCTCTCAGGCAATATTTGCAAAAAGCCACTGATCCTAGATCCAAAGAAGAGCACAGTTGTCTGTGGTGGCACACTACACCCACAGTTCTAGCAACTGTGCTAGAACACTTCGCCACAGGAATGCCAAACAAGAAGGACTGAAAATAAAAGCAGAAGGATAGCCCCATCTGACAAAGCATCTCAGCCCCATTGACAAAGTGCCAAGGGAATCAGGTGAGTTAAGCACCTGTGCAAAGTGAAGCAGAAGTTAGGAGAAGCTAGGCAGGATTATTGAAGGAAGGCAAGCTTGCAAGGGAACCCACATCTAAAAGCACAAGGCGAGCCCCAACTGGCGAGGCGTCTCAGCCCCAGTGAAAAAGCATCAAGGTAAAACAGCTAAGCAAACAGGTGAGTTAAGCACCTATGCAAGGAGAAGCAAATAGCGATGACAAGATATGAAGTTCTAGGTCCTACTGACAAATTCAAAACTCACAAATCACCAGATCTGGATCATATACACCCCTGCATTCTTAAAGAACTCAAATGTGACACTGCAGAACTTCTAACAAAGATACGTAACATTTCCCTAATATCAGCCTCTGAACCAGAGGGCAGGAAAACAGCCAATGAAAAAACAATTTTTAAAATGGAATCCAGGGGGAATCTAAGAAATTACAGGCCGGTTAGCTTAACGTCTGTTCTGGGTAAACTGGTGGAAAACATTACTGAAGATAAAATTATCATACATTTAGAACAGGGGTGGGGAACCTTAGGCCCACAGGCCAGATCAGGCCCTCTTCCGGTCCCAATCCAGCCCTCTGCAGTTCGCCAGATGGCCACACCCCTTTCCTTTGACCTCTGGTTGTTTGGTGGTTTCCTGGCTTTTGCAAAACGTTCCCCCCCACACTTTAAATGGCTGCAATGCCTCCCTTAGGGCTTACTTACTAGCAGGAAGAGCTTTAAGCTACAATAGGCCGGTACTTTTGGTATTTCTGTGCATGGGCCCCACCCCTTTTGCCTTTGGCCTCTGGAAGGCAGCCCCCGGGAGTTTCCCCAAAATTGAATTCAACTTTGGGCTGACAGAGGTTCCCCACCCCTGATTTAGAAGAACAAGTCTTGCTTAAGAAAGCTCACCCTGGCTTCTTCAAAATTAAGTTCTGTCTCACTAACCTTTTCTGTGAGAATGCCAAAAAGTGTGTGGATGAGATGATCCAATAAGGCACCAGCTACCTGGGCTTTCCAACAGAATTTGACAAAGTCCCTCACCAAGGGTTCTTGAGCAGTCATGGGACAGCAGGACAAAAAAGAAAAATTAAATAACCAACCATCTGCTGCCCATTCCTGCCACCCCAAACAGTTGCCTAAGTGCCTCACTCTGCCTAATGGCAGAGCTGGCCCTGTGCCTGCCACATGCTAGGCCCTTGCCTTCAGGTCCAGCTCCAGGGACCCTGGTTGGGACTGGGAAGCATTCATTCCCAGTTCGGACTTGGCTCGGGACATCACTGGTCCCCAGCCTGGCCCTTACATTCCCCCCTCCTTTGAGGAAAAATGACCTCTCACCTTGGGGAAATGGACCATGGAGCACTGCGGAAGTGAGGCGGTGCACTGCAAAAAGATGCCTGCCAGGCATATCACTCACACAAGCGAGCCAAAACGCATGCTGTAGCAGAGGCAGCGGGGTGGAGGGGACCTTGTCTTATAAATCATGAAACCTCCTAAGATTCACCTCGCTCCCTAAGATCTACTCGTTCATTAAAACTCCCCTGAACAACCCAGGAGAGGGTTGCTCCTGCCTGACTGTTAAAATCACCTTTGGAGGTACAACAGGTGGCTGCCAGGCATAGGGCCTTCTCTGCAGTGGCCCCTGTCAGGGATATGCCCTCCCCAGGGAGACCCACTTGGTGTCTTCACTGTATACATTTAGAGGCCAGGCTAAGACCTGCCTCTTCAGCAGGCATTTAATCTTTAATCTGTTGCTCTGATTATTAACTTTATTACTGGCTCTTATATCCCGTCCCAAGGGCATTTGTCACTTGGGCAGCATATAAATTTCATAAACAAACAAACAGACAAACAAACAAACCCAGGCCTCTGCTCCACCACCTGACTCTCCTTTGTTGCCCCATCCCCACCACGCATTCGTCAGTCGCTCACCTATCGTGATGCTTCTCTGAGGTAGGCTGAGTCAGCCTCCCAGGCCAAGGCAACGCCATGTCTTGCGCTCCATTCTGACACTAGCCCACAGCTGCCACTAAGGAACAATTAACTAGGAGGAGGAGGAGATGGTGAAAACTCTGGACTGAGCTCCCTCATTGTCTTTTGCAGCAGACCCTTGCCAGGGTCATGTGGCAGGCATTGTCCTGGCCCTTTTGATAGGCTCCAGCCTATAAGCGGAAAGGAGGGAGACGACACCCAGAACCCGGGTCCCTGACGTGCCAGAAGCTTGGAGGCTGGGTTGCTGGCTTGGGCACGCCCTTTGATGACAGGGGGCCTCCTTTTGGACATCCACTTTGCAGCTGTGCCCCATCTCCATGTCCAGGAGGTGTTCAGCACACAGTGTCTAAAAAGGGACATTTAAAAGGGGGAATTTTTTCTTCCCCACAGGCGCACACAAAGGGAGAATTCCCGCACTTGCCCTAATTATGGGGAAACGTACGCTTGGATGGCCAAAAGGGTTTGTGGTCTCCCTGCTCTCATTCAGTACCTTTAGTCCCCCCGGGACTAAAGACGCCTTTCCCTTTTGCATGCATTCGAGAGGTTCAGTCCAGATCTAGGTGCTGATAACAGCACAAGGCCTGATTCAGGGTTCATCCCAACCACTACTGGGCCATTCTCCAAAGAAAAGCCAGGCCCTTTGAGTCATGTTCTCTGCGCCCCAGAATGCCTACCCATTTCTGCAAACTGGCACCAATTTCAATTGGAATTTTAGAGGGTCGTGGCTAGCAAGGAAATATCCAATGAGCATCCCTGAGGGAGGGGCCAGTGTCGCCTGCTGCAAAGTGTGCGGCATTTGCCCTGCATTCAAAGGCAACCTCTGCAGCGGGATCACTGTCTTGAGTCGCCTGGGGCAAGTCACGGCTTCTCAGCCTCAGTTCCCCGCCTGTCCAATTGGGGATCAGCCTGTCCTCCGAGGCTGCTGCACTAATCGAGCTGAAGGAGTACATACAGCATTTACTAAGCTTAATGGTGGGTTATAACATCTAAAAGAAGTTGAATTAAATGCGCAGATGGATAAATGATCATTATCCTTGTTTTCCTCATCATAAATAACCTGTACTATTCCAGCTGTGCTACCTGCATTCCTGGGGATTTTTCAGAGATGGTGTGGTCATCACCAAAGGCAGCTTTTCCAACGTGTTGGCTGGTTGGAGGCCTAATGAAGCATCCCAAAACAGGTGCTCGTCAGGTCCATCGCTCCATTAGCAAAAGCAGGACTGATCCAATAGCTGGATCCCCAGAAGTAGGATGAATCAGATCACACCAGGTGCCCTGGCATGGGTGTTTGAGAGGCACACCGCCATATCCTAGTCTGAAACCCATTGCTGCTGGTCAGTGTAGACCAGCCTTCCCTCCTCCAGATGTTTTGGACTACAAGTCCCAGCCAGCACGGTCAATGACCAGCGACGATGGGAGTTATAGGCTAAAACATCTGAAGGGCACTGGGTAGGGAAAGGCTGGTGTAGACGGTACGGAGCTAGGTATACCGATGGTGTGACTTGGTATAAAGGCAGTTCTTATGTTCCTAACATAGAACCAGGGACTGGCAGCATCTGAAAGGAGAGAAACGGAAAGGTAACACAGGCAAAAGCTCTTCTAGAACGTGGCCTGCTGGAAACAGAGCCGGGTGGAAACTCCGCACAGAAGGCTCTGATCAGACTCCGCTTTAGCTTCATAGGTTACGGACCTCTGAACAGAAGTTATGAGATGGAAGAAAGAGCCCACTTCAAACAAAGCCACAGAAGGAGCCCCAAGAAGCTTGCCAGACACCACTCCCTGGCTGCCTGCTCTGCTTGAGAAATGGGCAGAACCCCAGAGACACACTGTAGGGCATTCCAGCCTTCCCCAACCCAGTGCCCTCCAGATATTTTGGACTGCAACTCCCATCATTCCCAGCCAGCATGACCAACATGACAGGAGTTGCTGTCCAAAACATCCGAAAGCCACCAGGTTGGGTATTCACTCCCTTCTCAGCAAGCTCAGAGCTGCACTCCCCTCCTGGCTGGCAGATGAAAAGGCTGCCCATCAGTTAAGGAGAGGAAGGGCAGCTGCCTGATTAAAGGCCGCTGCCGGCATGATCACCTCACTCCAGTGCTGAAGGACTTGCACTGGCTACCAGTTGTTTTCCGGGCCAAATTCAAGGTGTTGGTTTTGACCTTTAAAACCCTATACAGTTCTAGCCCAGCCTATCTCAAGGAGTGCCTCCAGCAACACCAGACAGGCCACTCAACAAGATCAGCTTCGGATGGCTTTCTCTGTGTCCCATCAGCCAGGACAGGTAGGCTGGTGAGGACGATGGAGAGGGCCTTCTCTGTGGTGGCCCCCACTCTGTGGAACTCCCTCCCTAGGGAACTCCGCCATGCCCCCTCTTTAATGAGCTTCTGCCACGCATTAAAAACGTGGTTGTTCAGGCAGGCATTCGGGGTGGGTTAGGGTATTTTTAGAAATACAATGTTTTAAATGTGGAATTTTATTGTTTTAAACTGTTGTACTATTGTACATCGCCCAGAGTGGCCGGGTGACCAGCCAGATGGGCAATTAAGAAATTAAATAAATAAATAAATAAATAAATGGGGAACTCTTTGTTTCCTCAGCAATGGACAAGGATGAAGTCATGGGCAATTGCAGTGCAACAGCGGCCCAAGAACAGCCCGTGCAACAACGGCTGGCAGGCTCTGTATGTCATGGCATGCCATCGCGTGTTGAAAGCGACTTAAGCAGAGCTTGCGTTGGAGAGCTTTCATCCCAACTGCCAGTTGGAATCCATCTGCCAGGTTGGCCACTGGTGATAGCCAACGTAGGAGGGAGCCGCCCTCAGGGAGGGGCATCCCTGTGAAGCTAGTCTGGCTGTGAAGTTCTTGCCCAGACTGCTGGCAACTTTCCTAACTTCCACTTTGTATCCTCGATGGATATTTGTAGAAGTGTGGATTAGCTGGTTCACTGCAATCTGAGAGTTTCCTAGAATTTGCATTTGTAATGAAGCTCGTTGTTAACCAATAAAGTAGAGTTAGCCTGGAGCTTTGTTTCCTGGAGTGTGTTGCTTGCGAAGGAAGAAGGAACGTGACACACACTCCCTGTTTTCCATAAGGACACTGACAATGGCAAGAGGCCTTGGAGGGAGGAGTGGTCACACAACCGATCCCAGTGGACACAAATTAATGCTGGGATGCTATGGCGGTTATGCGGTTTTAACCATTTTATTGTTTCCGAGTGCTGCGTGACCGAGTGAGCTCCCGTCTTCAGTCCCAGCTTCTGCCAACCTAGCAGTTGGAAAGCAAGAAATTGCAAGTAGATAAATAGGTGCCACTTCGGCAGGAAAGGTAACAGCGTTCCGTGCACCTCGGTGTTCAGTCATGCCAGCCACATGACCACGGAAGCGTCTTCGGACAGCGCTGGCTCTTCGGCTTTGAAACGGGGATGAGCACCGCACCCTAGAGTCGGACACGACTGGTTGGGGACACCTTTACCTTTACCTTTAATAGGTGTAAATCACCTTGAGGGGTATCAAGGTGATTTGCATAAAGGTTGAGCATATGTTAATTAATTAATTAATTAATTAATTGTTGTCTCGCATTTTGTATGACACTGGGGCGGGGGGAGGGGGTGCCCAATCTTAAGGCTCATCCTTGTCCCTCCTTCTTTGAAAACTGTCTTCCCAGCTCTACCTTTGATCTTATCAGTTTCCATTCTACAACCATTTCCTGAGTCACATTAAGGTCAAGATCAATTGCCCAAGAGACGAGCTTGCTGGATCAAAGCAAGACATTCTGCAATGCAGTGCCTATCCCTCACAAATTCTGGCAAGTGTTGTTTTGCAGGTCATCCTCAAGATGAATAAAGGCAATATTCCCCAAATCTGACTTGCTAGATACCTGTAATATCCAGATGCTACCAAGCCACTCTGCTTCTTGGTTCCTAACTAGCCCTCCCCTTAGCTCCATTGCCAGCAAGGTGAGCTGGAGGTGCCTTTGCTGGAATTTGCAAATGATCAAGAAAGGGGGATTTTGTTCCTCTCCAGTCAATTCCTATTTTCCTGAGTGGGAGCAGGGCAGTCTGTCTTCCTGGGTCATAGGAACATGGCAACAGAGGAAGCTGCCTTCTACTGTCAGACCACCCTTGGTCCATCTAGGCCAGTACTGTTGACACTGCAGTAGCAGCAGCTCTCCAGGGTTTCAGGCAGGATTCTTTCCTAGCCCTGCCTGGAGATGCCAGGGATCGAACCTGGGACCTTCTGCATGCAGAGCAGGGGCTCTACCCCTGAATAGGCCCTTTCCCCCAAAACAAGGATGTATGAGAATTTCGTTTTTGCTTGCCAAACATGCGAACATGCTATGTTTGAAACCGCGAATGCGAGCACATGTCCACTGGAAATCTTCGCAAATTGCCAGACGTGTGTGCGTGTTCAATTTGTGCAACTTTCCCAGTTTGCTCTTGCACAAATTTCCTACTTTGTGCAAATTTCCCCCTCTAGACTTAATCAGCCATGCTTTGGTCTATGCAGGAAAGTTGCGCAAATTGGGAAACTTGGGGAAATGTGTGCAAATTTCACATTCGACTGCTGCTCAATTTACACAAATTCCCATCTGCACAGAGTGAGCAGGGATTGCAAATGCGAACAAGAATCAGGCACGAGATGAGCAGCAAGACAACATTCGAAGAATCCTAGCAATCTCGAACATCGCTTGTTCCCCCTCCCTACCTAAAAATAAAGACTGTAGTCCTCATGGTTCTGAATAAAGTGTTGATTTAAAGAGGAACATAGGAAGCTGCCTTATACTGAGCCAGACCCTTGGCCCATGTAGCACAGTATTGCCTCTACACAGTGGCAGCTGTGACTTTCCAGGATTTCCAGCAGGATTCTTTCCTAGCCCTGCCTGGAGATGCTGCAGATTGAACTGGGGACCTTCTGAATACCACTGAGCTATGGCCCCTCCAGCTCTACCCTGTCATCTACACTTATGGTCTCATCCGAGAGGCAGAGACTCCTACTTGCCCAGATTGTGCTAGAGCAGAGCTGTAAGTAGATCCCTCCGTGGAGAACACCATTCCAAGAAATATGATAAAATTGTACCTGAAAAAGCTTTCACACAAGAATAGTTTAAAGAAATAAAAGCAAGAGGACTCTTGCATCCCCCTTTCAGCATCCACATCTCCAGTCCAACAGATGGTCAAGCTGCCCTCCTTCCCAGACCCGGCCAAACAGCTGGGAAACAACCACGTCTTATTTCCCAGCAGAGTTGCTGGGAATCCAGTGGTGCAGCAGCAACCCAGTGAGGGCCACAACTCCCCCACTCTCCAGTGGGAGT
Organism: Heloderma suspectum; assembly: GCF_057233095.1. Lineage (NCBI taxonomy): Eukaryota > Metazoa > Chordata > Lepidosauria > Squamata > Helodermatidae > Heloderma > Heloderma suspectum. The sequence goes on from NC_139462.1 coordinate 3,964,495, forward strand.
TCGGCAAGTTGCTCACCTCTGCTTTAATGGGAGCTCCCAGGACCCTGCCTTCTCTCCATGAGACACGGCTGGTCTGGGCAAGGTCAGTTTGAGCCAGTCTTCCCCAACCTGGTGCCCTCCAAATGTTTTGGACTACATCCCCAGCATTCCTGACCATTGGCCATGCTAACTGGGGCTGATGGGAGTTGGTCCAAAACATCTGGAAGGCATCAGGTTGGGGTTGGCTGGTTTAGACCCGGTCTGCTCCCAGGAGGAGGCAGCATCCCTGCTGTCAGTCTACCCACGCCCACAAGGGAAAGGATAGATATCCAATGCTCTGCTCAGCTTCACAAGATGTGCCATTTGCAGCATTGCATTACATGTAGGCCCACAGGGCAGAGTAACATATCTTTTCCTGAAGCTTCCTCTCTTTTGACGGACAATACTGCACAGCTGTGTGCGTCTGCCACCTTTCCTTAATGACCCCAGGATCCATCGGCTCCCCAGTGGACGTTCCACAAACCCACAACATGAAGAAATATGTCAGGATCCAACCATGACCAGACCCTTAATCTGAGGTCTCTTCAGAGGAGGAGCGAGGGGGGCAGGAGCCCCCAGCAAACCTTTTACTACTCAAACATTTCAAAGATGCTGTTTCCTTGCTCATTGGTTTTCCACGTGCTGAAAAAAATATAATTTGGGAGCTCTGGATCCATGTGTTAAAAATCCTTAGCAACTATATTCTTAACCAGAAAACAGATGGGTTAGCATCACTTTTTCCCTGTTTCAAAGTAGGACTACCTGGACTGGAATGAGAGGTTCTTTGTCATCAATATCAATGAGAACGTCATCTCCAGGAGCGAGGCTCGCATCATCTGCGAAAAAAGAGCAGAGAAACACGGCAAGGCTGAGGGAGGGGCAGGAGTGGAACTGTGTGCAAGCCTCATCCAGCACCACATCTCGTCCTGATTCACAGCGCTTGAGATAGTTTTGTTCCAGCTGAATTCTCAGTAGATTTGTGTTCGTCAAGCCAGCCTTGTGAACGGCTGAACGTGACCCCACAGAGCTGCTACTGAATCTAACCAGAAAGGTCTCCTTCAGCTGAACTAGGACTTGTGGTGTCATGATTTGGACACATATTGAGCCATTCACAAGACAGGTTCAAGACAGGCAAACCCACCGAGAAAGGCAACTTGGACAAACCCATCACAAAACCAACATGCCCCTGAGTTCCAGAAGGGTGCGTGTCAGGCTGTTTCATGACAACTGAAACCAGAGAAGAAAGAGGACTTAATCTACTAGTATCCCACAGGCTGAGCAAACAAACACACAGATCCCAGCATGTGCCGAAGCAAAGCTGCCCACTTGTATACCCAAAGAATGCCCCTTTCTTACCTGCTTGTGTTTCAGGAAACACAGTCTCCTCCCTGTAGGGATCACAGAAGAACCCTTCCAGTGACCGGATGGTGCACTGCCCCACCACAGGCTTGCGGCCAAATGGTCTGTTGTCGATTATTTTGACAATGATGGGAGGGCTGTACAGATCTTCTCTGGGCAGGCGCTGAAACAGGACCAAGCAGGGTTAGCATTGCAGTGTGGAGCAAGTAGGAGAGTGGAATTCCATTCCATTTGAATAAAGATGAAAGGTAAATGTGATTCTCCAGCCAAATGTGGCAAGAGAGGGGGGCCTGCATAGAGAGGCAAGAGCAGGCAAGGTTGGTGGGGGTCCCTCACCACTTCCATGAAGAGAACGGAGATGTCAAAGTTTGGGTTCTTCTTGAGGTTCTTGATAACACATGATTGGACCATCTGCCCACCACACTCCACCAGGAGACTGGGTGAAGTGACACTGGCCAGCTGGTAGCTCTTCAAGTTACGGAGCCCCCAGGCCAATATCTGCAGTTGGAAAGAACAAACAGGATACCCAAAACAGCATCAGTTATTAAGCAAAGGAGCATCAAGTAAAGGAGAAACACTTCAAAGTCTTGATGTGGTTAACTCAGCCCAAGCTCCTTCTCAACATTTGTGTGACATGTGGATTGTTGTGGGGCTTGGTGGCTGCTTGATTGGTTGATTGATTGATTGATTGCATTTCTGTACCACCTTTCTGGGACCAACCAAGGCGGTTTGGAGAAAGTTCAGCGCATAAAAACCATAGTCAAATAAACACATAGTAACATTAAGAACAACACTAAGAACCCTAACATAACAACAATTTTAAAACCCAAGTTAAAAAGATGAGGGGAAAGAGGGTAGCTCTCTCTCTCTTTTGTATTTTCCTATAATGTTGGCTATGCAGTCTTTCATCAGAACCTCAAAGGCCTACACCTTATTGTTGGTTTATAAATTGTGTCTTCCCATGTCAACAGAGCCCTTATAGAAATAACTCTTCTCTTTACTAGAACATTTCTGGAGATCCTCCAGTCAAGAAGGTCTTTAGAGGGTCTTCTTCTGTACCCACCTCAATAGCTGTACGTTGAAGAACAGGTTTGATTCCTTGAGGGACCATGTAGATGTTGGGCTCTCTCTGTGGTGGAGGGTATGGCAGGTCTGAATCTTCAGACTGAAACAGAGGGGCAAAGAAGCCAAAAGTGCCATTAAACTTCCTTCAGGTGAGGAGACAAGCACAAGGCATGCTGCTATTAAAAGAAGAGCCTGTACTGCTTCTCCCTCCTTACTTCAACTCCTCTCACAACGGAAACCAAATAGGAGTAAAAAGATACAAAGGGTTTGTTAAACAGAAGTGGCTGTTTGTATGAACCAGGCCCTGAGATGAGGTGGCAAATGTCTCATTTCACAGTAGATGCCTGCATTGTTGGGCCCCATAGTTAAGAATCTTCCCAAAGCCCTGACTCCTTGCATGTTACAAAGCCATGGTGCTAGCCCAAAATATTGAACTGGCTCTGTTTCCATGTCTCATTTTTCTCTTTAATTTCATTTTCTAAAAAAAAAAATAAAATAAAATTTTGTTTTCCTTCTATTAAACAAAAAAGGGGGGCGGTATTTTCTGGACTCTGTGGGGAGAAAGGGGCAAGACAGAAATGGGTTCCAGGGGAGGGGAACAGGCCTGGAGGTGGGGATTTGCAGTCTGGACCTTTGGACATGAGAAAATTGGGAGCAAAAGTTGGCAGATGTGGCAAACTGCCCCCCCCCCCAGCTTAATTTGAAAGAGCAATGTGGATGGACTAAACAAAACAAAAAAACCTTGCACAACTGCCATAGGGCCTGGGGGTGACATCACAGGCACTAGCAAAACAGCCTTCTGCCCAGACGTGGCTTCTCACATTCATCACTGGAAAAAACAGGTTTTTCCAGAGCTCACCTTGGGAGAGGAAAGCGAATGTTTGAATTCAGTGTCATAAAGCCACTTCCAAACCAGCACGCACACACGGACGGGTGTGCGCACATACAGACACACACAGCTCTGTCTTTGCCCTCCTTTTCCCAGTCAGAAAAGTTCCCAAGGTTCACCCTGACTGTGATCTTTTGAGTTTAGAGTTTTCTCCAAAGGAAAGGAAAGCCCTTCGGGGGGGAAAAGAAGGGACCCCTTAACCAAGGGCAGTTGGAAGTAATTTAGGAGGCAGCCACTCTTTCCAGGCTAAAGTATTATTGCATTAAATTAAGGAGGCATATATATTTCAAACATCAGATCAGGTCGTATTTATTTATAGCTCCCTCTATATGTATATTTAATAAGACTACAGAGAGGGTTGCCTGGTGGTGGCACGCCAGAGGCATTCGACGGGGAGTTGTAATTTTCCTCAGCGGTTGCCAGGAGCTGCCAAATCAAAACAGCTTGTTGTGAATGGTGCGGTTGCCAGTTCCACTCCGGGGTAATTAGAACCACAGATGTATCTCTAGAAGGGGAGGCACCGCCAACCCTCAGCATCATTTGGGAGGATTTAGGGGATGTATTGGATGAGAGACTGACTGTGACACTATCGCAAAGAAGGCCTTGAAGGGCACCTATTTTTAGAAAGCCAGGCTGCTGCTCTGCTCAGCGGTTGCAAGGCATTCTTTCACAGTCCTGGGGTGCTTCCAGGTGAGGCTTCTAGCATGCCATTGCCCTGATGCATTCATAGGCCGGCCCTACCATTAGGCAGAGTGAGGCAGCTGCCTCAGGCAGCAGACTCTGGATGTCATGAAAGGGCAGCAAATGGTAACTTTGTTATTATTGTAGTTTTATTGCCCAGGCTGGGAGAGGTGTTCGTGTGATTTCCTGCTGAGCGTACCAAAATAACGTGGCTAGCTCTGGGTACTAGGGGCCTTGAGTCAGGCAGGAAAATGCCTTGGGTCACCCCTGCTCGTTCACAGACTTTTAGGGGGGGCAGACAGTGTCGTCTCCCATGTGTAGCCCTCCCATATTTTCCCAGTACTTCCTCTGTCTTTCTTCTTTCCACAAAAAGTATATTAAGGAGGAAAAGATGGAATAGCTGCACAATGTCTTCTGACTGGTAGTGTTAGGAGCCGTCTGTCTGGAAGCACCCAGCCACTTCAAGGAGGGAACTGGCAAAAGCCACAGAAGAGAATTACGAGCATTATGAGGCAGAACTGCACACAACTGAGAAGATGCGGCACCATGTCAAGTCCCCGCCCCCTCTGCCAATCCGCCATGATGCATAGTAGCGCTTACCACGAAAAAGTGGAACACTGTGTGTTTCCAGGCCCCCGCTTATGGCAGCCGATGGCCATGAGTGGGCAAACACAACATGTGCTGCGGAGAAGTATGACCCAAACCCAGAAATATCACCGCCCACTGTAGTACAAAACTCATCATACTCCACTCTCTGACTTGGTTTCGCTTCATATGCTTCAGAAAAAGTAGGTGTAGAGTGGGACAGGGCGAGTTCTCAAATGCATACGGTTATGTTTCTGGATCTTGGGTGTGCTGCTTTGGCACAGTCCCCCACAAACACAGACAGCACCCACACTTATCTCACTCTCGGGGGGGGGAGGGATTCTGGGATTTGCTCCAGGGGCCTACATGGGGGAAAGGTCCATAAATCCCCTTAACACAGCACGTTCTCCCCTTGCCGCATTTTTGCTTCGTCTTTCTGTACTTGGTGTGTGCACGCGCGCGTGTGTACACCCACATAGCTGTGCACTTCGTTTGCGTGACAAAGTGGGCTGTGGCTCATGAAAAAGTTGTGTCTGTGGTTCCACAGGACTCTGTCATTTTTGCTGCAACAAACTAACATGGCCACCCCGTAGAACGTGTCCCCTTTTACTGCTTCCCACACATCCAGTTGTTTGCCAAGGCACCAGTGCAGGAGCAGGCACGACATCGCACCACACGCCCTCACAGCAACGAGCGGGGGACTGTCCTCGTTGCCCCCTTTGGCTCAGAGATGGTTGTTTTGTGGGGATGCCCCTTTCTGGATTGGAGAGGCTGCAACGGGGCATGATCTGTCCCTTCGGTATGCAAGGCCCAACCTACGTCGGTGCTGGCGGACTGCCCAGTATCACTTGACTGTTAATTGGCTGGAAGACGCTGAACTAGTTGATCTTCATTATCAATAATAAACGTTAATAGAGAGAGCAATGGCGGGGAGGGGGATCAGGAACACTTTTGGAACAGGAAGTGAAGCAGGGGGAATGGCAGGGCTGGAAGCGAACAGGGGATACAGCAGGGAAGGACACTCCAGGAGCAGCTCCGTCTGCTCCATAATGGGCTCAAGTGACAGGAAGCCAGGTTCCAGCTGAAGATCAGGAAAAACTAGGGATGTCAGAGCAATACGACAATGGAACCCATGACCCAGGGAGGTGGTGGGCTCTCCCACACTGGAGGTGTTCAAGACGAGGCTGGACAGCCATCTGTCAGGGATGCTCTGAGTTGGATTCCTGCATTGAGCAGGGGGTTGGAATCGATGGCCTTGTAGGCCCCCTCCAACCCTACTATTCTGTGATTCTATGATCTACACAGGGGGAGGAATGAGTTCCTCAGATGAAGGACCCAGAGCAGAGACGGGATCTTTACAGGAGCGGGTGGAACCAACAGGCCCAGGTCACCAGCTTCCTGCTGAGCTGGGGGCTGCAATACCTCCCCCCGGCCGGCCGCAGTGGTGGTGCTGCTGCAGTGCAGGTGAGAGGCGGCGGCAGCCCCCTCCTCCGCCGACTGGCCACAGTGGCTCAGGCACCCTGATGTCAGGGTGGACACTGAGCCCATAGAATCCCAGAGTAGTTCTGATTCTGAGGAAGAGCAGTCGCTCCTGGGAGAGGAGCGCGCTCCTCTTTCCCAGGGCCCACAGCTGACGGAGATTCCTCCCACCAGCATTCCTAGATTAGAAAGCAGTCCAGGGAGTGACTGAGCAGAGATAGCAGACTTGGTGGATGCGCGACGCAGACGCAGAGAGTGGCGCCAGATGGAGGGCGCGGAAAGGAGGCGCAGTGCCCGGTTGGCACGCAAACAACGGCTGCGCCCCGAGGATCCAAGGGAAAAGGGGAGGGACTCTCCCTAGTCCTTAAGTTCAGGGGTCTGCCAGTCATTCCCTTTCAAACGGGGACCAACTGTTCCAACTTAGGGCATAGGTACTCTCCTGCTCAGATCTAGTTGCTACCTGTAGAGTTGTTAAGTTGTAAAAGAAGAATAAAGCTTTGAAAGGAATCCCTTTGTCTGTGTCTGGACTTGGCTACTGGATTAGTCTGAGAGAGGCCTCCAAGGAGCCCTTGACACCTGGCGAGGACAGTGCCGGGCTTTCCCGCAAAGCGCCCCTGCTGGGGCCCTCCTATGTCTGTGGCACCCCTTGGCAGGCTCGCCTCATAGTGTCAGCAACAGCCAGCAGCTCTCCGACCAGAGCCAGGAAGCTGGGTCCGGGAACCACCACTTTACATTTTCCACCACCTTAAGAAACAACACTCCCTCTGGGACACTGTGGGAAATGTAAGTGGGGCCCCGAGACCCAGCCAGGGGGGCGGGATTGTTTGCAGGGGGACCCGGTCAGCCATCAGCAGTTGCCCGAGGGTGCCAGGTGCAGGGCCTGGTTCTCTTGTTGGGCAGTTTACAGGAAATAAAAGTGGGGGCGGGGCGGGGCGCATGACATAATTTAATGGTGAGCTTCCATATATGGAACCCAAAATCTCAGGGCAGAACGTTAGGGCCGAAAAGGCAAACTGTTTAAAACAACAAAGAAGAGCCCTTTTGTAAGGCGCTCAGTCCAGGCTCCCCTCTGCTGGCCAGGTGGTGGCAACTTGGCAGCGTTCACTTGCTAAACGTTGCTCCCCCAACTCCTCTCCCCCATGTGGTTCTGGCCCAAGGAGAGGGGCTCTTGCAACTCATCTGCAGTGAGGCTCCAGCGAGGAAAGCCTTCCCCGCCTGCGAAGTGCAGAGGGTTGGCCAACAGGCACACAGCCCCTGAGGGCAAGCAGGAAATTAGGAGGCAGGGGTTGAGGCGAGGTGGGAGGAATCACTGGTGGGGCATGAGCAACTGCCAAGAAGAGCCTCAGCTGTGGGGGCGGGGCTCCAACAACATGTGGCAGAAGTCCCCGACAATTTCATGGGGAAGATCTGTAAGAATTGCTGCCCTGCTGGATCAGACCAAAGGGGTCACCTAGTCCAGCACTCTGCTTCCAACAGCAGCCAGCCACATTCCTCTGGGGGCTCAAAAGGGAAGTGATGGTCTTCCCTGCTGTTGGTCCCCAGTATCTGATTGTCAGAGGTATGGTGCCTCTGTACATGGAGGATCAATTCTCAGCCATCGAGGCCGAGAGCAACTGAGGTAGCCTTCTCGCCTCCAGGAAGAGGGCTCAGAAGCTCTTTGGCATGTTTGCTCATTCCCCACATGGTTGCCAAGCGGAGAGGGAACGAGCGGGTGACCAAACTGAAAAGATACCCGTTGGAGAATCCCTTCACAATACATGGCAGGCACGCACAGCTGTGGTGCGCCAGTCCAGGCAGAGGCGAAACAAAGAGGAGGGGGAGAGAAAGCAAGAGAGATCATTATAGACACGTCACATATCAGCACACGCAGCGTGAGAAGGACCAGCCCTCTGTCACCAATGCACACTTTCAGTTTGGGAGGGGGGTGGACCAGATTTCTGCCTTCGCTGAAGCTCTTAAAAGAAGAAAGGCCATCATCTGGGTCTGATGGCTCCCTGTGGAGCAAATCAGTAGCATTGCTTCCTTTGCCTTGCAGAAGCTAGGCTGGCTGGTTCAAGGTATTTCAAGGTGCTCTGCCTATGATCTAAAAGGCAGCTCCCAGACTCCTTTGCAGTGTTGCAGAGTGGTCCAGCTGTGTTCTGGGAGAGGCTGGAGCTCCCCAGAAGCTTATTAGAGTTCCTCAACACAAAAATCAGTAAAAGTGGACCAAAAACAACCCCCTGACAGGCAGCTTGCCCACCACTGCTCCTCTCCCCCGGAAAGGAGCAGCCCCAGAGGGAGGGCGAGCTGAGTTCTTGGCTGCATCCTCTGTTTGTGTGGGTGGAGGGCCCTCCAGAAACAGAGAGTGCCCCAGGAACCTGCCCCACTGTCCTCTGCAACACAAGGGGGCCCAATGACAGACATGTCCATGCAGAAACTCTTCCCAAGAAGGCAAGCAGTTTGAGACCTGCTTTTGCAGCGAGAGAGTGCCGGGGGTGGAACTCTCAGGCTGGCCGTGCCCTCGCTGCCAACTCCAGTGGTTGCTGGGGATACCCATGCAACTGGGCCTGTGAAAAGCCCTCCTGTCTCTCCACTTGATGATACGAATGCTCTGGCATCTGGAGCACAGCTTCCATGTGCAAAGACTCTGCATGCGCTGCTTTGCAGTGCTCCTGAAAAGCACCCTGTGAGCATGACTATTTCCACGTTGTGGACGGAGAGCAGCTGTCGAGAGGGGAAAGGCCGTTGCTCAGTGATACGGCGCATGTGCTGCATACAAGAGGTCCCTGGTTCGATCCTCGCACCTCCAGGTTGGTCTGGGAAAGAATCCTGGTCTGAAACCCTGGAGAGCCGTGGCCAGCCACGAAGCTGAGCTACGCGGCCCAAAGGTCTACGACCCAGCACAAGACAGTTTCCTGTTGTGGCTTGCTTCAGGGCCACCTTGCACAGGAGCCTTTGGCTACACTGGCTCATTTCTCACCTGTGGACAAGCAGGAGCATGAACATGCTGCACATTCTTGAACTGACCATCATGGAAGATTCAGCCACACCAACCAGCAACATTCTGCTTCGATTAGGGGTTGCTACATTGAGACCTTCATTAAGTAAACAGGAGGTCTGTACACATGCTTCTCAGGTGTGCACTCCACCCATTCGTTTTAAGAAGGGCTGTGCATGACAAGTTCCCCTGGACTAAGCGCCTCTGAAAGAGAAACCCTTTTCCCAGTAGAGCCTCACCTCATCCAAAATAGACAGCTCCGTCTGGGGAGTTTTCCCATTCATAGAAGGAGTTGAGTGAGGAATGCAGGGCAGTGGGGAGAAAGATAAAGGGAGAGAGAGAGAGAAAGATTAGAAAGGCTGCTGTTTTTTAAAAAAAACAATGTTAAAATCCCAGCAGTTTAGCAACATAGTTCGCATGCTTTTTCTACATTTGGCTTGATGCCATTCGCACACTGCTTGTAATGAATTAACAGGTTTGAAAAACGACAGCCAAGCAGTTCTAAAATTCTACGGTTTTGCTGTACTAATTTTATGCTTATGACAAAGGGTGGTATATAAATGTTTCAGTAAATAACTAAGTAAGTAAGATACACTGTGAGCATCAATGGGCAGAACCCACTATATAAAACTGGATAACTGACATTCATCAAGGGATGGCGGAAATTAGCAGCGGAAGTGACTAGCGGTACGGAATGAGATTTTGACTGTAGGAGTTGGTTCAGAAGAGCTGTTTATGTCCTAAGACGCTGCCAAGTATCCCTCAATTGGAGACCCACCCAACGTAGTCCAAAAAGGTTGTGCTGCCCTCCCCTCCTGGATTGTGAATTGTGCCTTCTCTCCCCTCCCACTTTCTTTGAGCCACTGGACAGGGAAGGCCAGGACATGCACTGGCTCGCTCCACCATCAGCACTGCTCTGAGAAGACAAGAGGCAGAAAATGCAGCTCACAGAGATGTTCCACAGCCCCACAGCAGTTCTTGGGAATCACAAGCAAGAAATGTGTCTTCTTACCTCAAAGCCAGGGATGTGGTGGATGGCAGGCTGGGAAAAGAAAAACACAAATATTCAGTTGAGTACTTTGCTTTGAAATGAGCAAACTCTGAAGGCCCAATTCTCACATGCCAAGAGAAGTGTGATTGCCCCATGAAAACACAACCATTCTCACCACACCAAGACAATTCCACTTTTCAGAGGTTTGCAGGACCACTGCTTTGGATGCCATTTCACTTCCACATGGTTGGTACTTCAAGTGGCCACCGTGTTCCCATTTGCACTTGGGAATCTGCCCAAACACTCCTCAGTAGCAGGACAAGGGCCAGCAATGTTCGGGGGGGGGGGCAGGGGGAGAGAAGAGAGCTGGGTTCAAATCTCTGTCCAGCCAGGAACTCATCAGGTGGCCATGCCATACTCTCGCAGCTCTCCATCTACAAATGGGACTTACAGTGTCCCTGTAAAGAAGGCTCAGTGTTCAACCCGCTCTTCTTAGGCCTGACTCTGCAAACCCCTGGATACTTCTAAACGTGCCAGAGACAGCTTTGCGCAGATGCTCAAAACTTGCCTGATCCAAGGAGGAACAATCAAAACCAACCACCTGAATGAAAAAATAAATAAATGTGGAATTCTACACCCATATTCTGCAATCAGAGCAAATTATGCATGTTAAAGGGTTGGGGGGAACCCTAGTTTTTGCTGATTCATCCAATGTGACCTGTTTACAAGGGTCAGGGTCACAAGTTTGGGGCAAAGGCTAAAGCAGGGACATTTCTGGCATTTAAGGAATTGTGGGGCCAAGAGAATAGCAGCTGATGGGGGGGAGAGATAACAAGCTGCACCAAGATCATCTGAGGGCCTGTCCAGCCCCTTTCTCCCCACAGTCTCTTCCTGCCAGTAAATGATGCAGCACGATTTAAAATCTGCATATTGCTGACTTCCCCAAATCCATGACAGTGACAGGACTTGATTCTAGGTCTCCCTGGACTACGCTTGCTCTTGTCTGTGGTTTCACTAGATTTTTCCCTTTCTTTGCAAAAAAGCTAAAAGAGGGGTAGGTACCCTCTTTCCATCTCAGGGCCAAAATCAATTCTGTAGACACTCCCAGGGGCCTCATTCTGAAGTCAAAAGGGGTGAGGCCAGCCATACCAAAACTACCAGTGTATTTATGCTCAAAGCTCTCACTGCCAGTAACCAAGGCTTAGGAGAGGCACGTCAACCTTTTAGAATGGGAAAACAACTGCGCAAAAGCCAGGGAACAACCAAACGATGGGTGGCCAGGGGAGAGAGGGAGGGGTGTGGCCCCCTGGGGAATCCCAGAGGGCCAGACTGGGACTCCAGGAGGGCCGGACTTGACCTCTGGGCCTGAGGTTCTCCCTCCTGGGCTAGAGACTTGTTATAATACTCTGAGCCAGGATGTTTACAATGCCACACACTGCAGGCGTTGCCATACTTGGCAATGGCTCAGAAACTCTGAAGATGCACTGAATGCTCACTGTCCTGGGAAGAGTATAGTATGCTACTATTGTCTGCCAGGTAATGCAGTCGTTTGCAGAGACCTCATCCCTCCCTCCCTCCCTCCCTGCACCCTCGAGACATCAACATGAACCCAGCTGCCAACCATTTCCCTTTGGCTGCAAAACCCAGCCTTGCCTTTTCAGCCAGGCACCATTTGTGACCCTTGCCAACATCAACAGACCAAGTGTGCCAGCTGGCAGGGGCTACCCCAGACAGGGCAGCCTCGCCTTTCCACTGGGAGGGCTCTGAACGTGTCTCCCACAGCACCACACAACACACTGCTTGCCAGCCTGACATTCGGATATACGCAGAAACGCTCCGCACTTGGTTTATTGGCTCAGCCCCGTAATGATGAAGACATTATCATAATGGAAAGAGACCTGGGAATGGCAGGAGCCGATGTAGCACGAACCCACCGTCCCTGAAGCCTCGAGTACAGCCCAGGGAAGGATGGAAAATAAATGGTCCCCAAAGGTTCGCATTTCGGCAGGTAACAGCTCCTTGCCTTGTTCTTAATTCCCCCTCCCCTAACCATGGAAGAGGCCGTGTGTCAGGAAGTATCTGAATTGCAATCTGGGAGAAGGAGAGACAAGGAATCAGAAGAGAGACACATGGGCATCCCAAAAGAAAGGACCCGTCTACATGTAGTGTGATTCAGACCTTCCAACAAGTCTGGGAAGGGGAGAGGGTCAGAAGTAGATTTTGTACAAAGACATTCATAGGAGGTGCATAAACTAGTTATTAATTCTTGAGAAAAAAAAATCTAAATGCCGTAAGCATTTTCACTCTTTCTCAAGGAGGCTAACTTAAAACACACACACACACAATATCCCCATGATTTTAGTGTGTTGCCACCTCCCCCACCAGCTTTGATCATATACATTTCTAAACTGTTTTACTGTAATGGAGGTGTTGAATATGTTTTATGCAATCGTCCGGGTTATTTTATGCTAATGTTTTTGTATTTTACTTTCTTATTCTAAACTGCTTTGAGGGCCGTGGAGCCAAAAAGCAGGGTAAAAAAATCGAAATAATAAACAAATACATAAAAATCACCTCCAAGATGCCAGATGTTGCTACATCAACAAGAACATTCAATTAGGCGTGACTGGCTTAGATTCAGGCAATGCATTCTCTGACTCCAAAGGAGATTGCGATAGGTCTGAGCTGGGCAGAGGCAATAGAAAAGGTTGGATCTGCTGACCTTCTCCCCTCCCAGTGAATGCTGCATTCTTAGAGACAGGATCACCATGTCCAGATGAGGAATGGACACTCCTGAGAAGTCCCAGCTTGTCTTCCCTTGGCCCCCACTGTCCCGCATCCTCATTCCTTCCTCCATAGCTTCTGCTCTTTTGCTTCCTATGCCTGGGACAGCACTTCTGCTAAAGTCCCTCCTGAGTCCTCAAGACTTCCCCAACCCCAGAGACGGGGAAGAAATTCATTCAGTTCACATTTTAATGCAAACTTGCCTAAAATAGAGCCTCAGCTATCAGGTGAAATGAAAATGTAATAAATAAATATATAATTCACACTTTTGAACCACTGAAACTCATTCATCCTTTGAAATTTGCACTTCTCTGGATCTTGCAATGGAGTTCACCAATTAAAAAATGCACATATTAGGGGAAATAATGTTCAAATTGTATTAGGAAAATTGCTTGCAAAAACATGTATGTTAGGCAAAAATACATACAAAGGGTATGTATGAGGAGAAATGTGCAGAAAAAGTCTTATGAATTTTCATGCGAACTTAAAAAAAAGATTCTTAAAGTTCAGGATGAACCAAATTTAAGATTAGAAAAATGAGAAACTGAGAGGAAGTGAAAGTGACAGATTTGTCCCTCACTACTCCAGACCCGCCCCTTCTCCCATTCACCTTCTCTCTCTGGATGAGTTCAAACGCAGCCAGCAGCTCCCCTGCACTCCGGTTGCCCCTCACGATGGGATGCCAGGACAGTCTGGGCATGCGCTCCATACTGGGCTTGCAGATGCAGCGGCCCAGGAATTCATCGGCGCCCTGGTCAGAGGAAGAGAGTGGATGGAGAAGGCCAGTCATCTGTGCAGAGTTTCATTCAAGATTTATTGATGCAGTCTGCATCCCAGTAGCTAACAATATGGCCATAAAATGACATAAGACAAAATAAAGTACGTTAAACATTTCAGCTCGCCAAACGCTAAAAAAATAGCATGAGAGATGACAAAATATAGCCTTCAGTTCTCTCCAACAAGTTTGTTCAATAGAACAGCCTTTACCATCTTCCCAAAGTGAGGAGAGAACTGCCCTGCATGCCTGGAACTCCTGCCAAGAAATTTTCTTCCTCTAGAAAACCCACATTTCCTGCAAAGCCTCTGGAATCACCCCTTAGCTCTCACTGCTTTCCTGAAGCAGAACCAAAGTATATGCAACTTAACTGAATGCACACTTTACCCCTTCATCTTCATCTCCTCCTTCTCTCCATCGCCTCCCCTGGAGTTGAATTTAGACTGTAAGCTCTTTGGGGCTTTGTATTTGTCAAATGCCATCCGCATTGAGGGCACGTTGCTTGTAGTACAGCATCGGTGAGAGGTCCACTCCATCATCTGGTCCAGCCATATGGGATCCATTTCAGTGTTTGAGGCCCAACATGCTCTCTAGACCATTGCCCATCCAGGCTTGTTCAAGTCAGCTGGGAGGGGCTGGCCAGGTGGATCGAAGGCACGGTGAGTGCATCTTTCCATGGTGGAGTGGTGCCATTGCCTTGAAGGAGGCGGTGGGACATCCACTCCAGAAAAAGCCCAGCCACTAGTGCCCCTCGGAGGGCAAGTTGCTCGAGAGGGAGATGGCTCTGCAGCTGCAGGTGTTCTTTGAGGACACTGATTTTCTCAATCCATTTCAGCCCAGGTTCAGGCCAGGTTTTTGGACAGAATTGGCTTTGGTCACTCTGACAGATAACCTCTTGCAGGAGAGAGACAGAGGGAGTGTGGCTGCCGATCCTGCTTGATCTCTCAGTAGCTTTTGATACTACAGTATTCTTCTAGATCATCTCTGTGAATTGTAGACATGGCTCTGCTCCTACTTATTTGATGACTGTGCCTTGGCACCTAGCAATTATGCTGTGGGGTGCTGCGGGGAAATGCTATTCCATTTCTAGGTGAAGCCACTGCGAGCAGCCATTAGAGGATTTGGGCAAGCTGTCATCAGTACAACACCCAGCTCCATTTCTCTGTGACATCTGATTCAGAAGTGGTGCCCATAGCCTGGGCACAGCGATGGGCTGGATGACAGTCAACAGAGACAGGATCCTCACTGGAGAACAGTGAAGGCCAGAGTTCTTGTCCAATGTAAATGTGCTTCCTCAACAGTCCCCGAACAATCTCAAGGCACGTGGGGGAATATATATGTGAGGAGGCATTTTTTCACGTACCCTTTCACCAGGTTAAAGGTACCTATTCAGGAGCAGCTTTCAGCAGAGGCCGGTGGCTCCGATGTCAGTGGGACAGTGAATCAGCTCCGGGTTTCAGTTAGAACCAGTAAGAACTCTAAAGGAGCTCTCTCCAAGGTGCTTTGCACCTGACTGAAGCCCGGAGCGGATTCACTGCCCCCCTGACATCGGAGCCACCAGCCTCTGCTGGCAGCTTTCAAGTTCAAGGCTGGCGCTTGGAATTGAGCCCAGGAGCAGACAGGTCCTTGGTGCAGGTCTGAAAGGGCAAGTGTTATGTGGGCCCTTTGCTTGGTCCCTATCAAGAGTCTGCACCCTGAAGCAACATGGGTCTCTTGCTGCTCTCCAAAAGCAGCTCCACGTAGCGCATGTTGCAGTCCTCCAACCTAGACGTTACCAAGGCTGGCTTCCTGGTAGCCTAATTTGCCTAGGAAAGGGGCCAAAGACCGGCATGCAACACAAGCAAACAGCAGGGCTCGAAAGGCCCATTCAAGCAACCCTTCTATGAAGTCCGGGCATAACTGTTACGTTTCCAGGACTGTCATTATGAACGAGTTGTCTGAACCACACATCAAAGGCACAGCCCACCATTTTATGCACCACCTCAATGGGGAGCAGAATGGTGCCCACAAAGTTGCACTTTGAAAAAACAACGAACAATTCAGATGATCCTTTCTGAAAAGCCTGATACAGTCCAAGCAGAAGGGGGGGGGGGGAATGAAGACAGCTTGTGTGAACTGACCCTAAAGGCACATCTACTCTACAAATCCATACTACTTTTGTACCAGTCTGGGTGTCACGGCTTTTCCCACAGATGTCTGTGAGGAAGTGGGAGAACTCTGTGAAGGAGAGAAAAGCCCCAGGATTTTCTAAGAGAGAACTACACTTCTCAGGATTCCCAACAGGGAGGAAAGACCATTTATTTTATTTTATTTATTGAATTTTGTAAATGTCCAATAACCTAAGCTCTCTGGGCAGGGTACAGATTTTAAACCAGCTCAAGTCAGTCATGTAGATGTGGTTCAAGACACAGAACAGTGAATGACATGTCCACAATGGAGCTGAGCTCTCTAGATGAAGGGAAAAGGGGGGAGGTCCTGGGCTCGCTCCCCAGTGGCATCTCCAGTGAAAAAGGATGGTAAACACCCCTGCCTACCACCCTGAAGAGCCACTGCCAGTCAGAGCCGTCTACAGCGGGCAGAGTGGTGCAGATTTTCAGCATGGAGCCACAAAATATTTCTCAGACATTTTGGAAGGGTCCACCCTTAACTCAAGGGATGATCTTAAGGAAAACTCAGCCTCCAGCTAGGAATCCCTAGAATACGCATTGGTTTCAAATGGTTGCCATAAGGCTTACTGAGGTCAAAGTATGGGCACTTTACAGTGCAGGGTAGGGGGGGTGAGGAGAGGTCCCTGCCCCAAGTAGCTTACTGTCAAAAGTGTGGCAGCAGGAAGAGGACAGAGGCATGGGAATGGAGAAAGGGATGGATGCGAACATAAGCACTTACACACAGAACATTTCTGCAGTTGGGGCTGAAGACTAAAGGGCAAGCCAGGTACCATGGAATAATTAATATTATATCACCACCACCCTCGTCATCACAATTCAGCAGATCATTCTCCTGTACAAGCTCCACTGAAAAGAATGGTGTGCGTGTGTGCGTGCGTGTATATAAATTATTATCATCTATCATCATCATGAAGAAGCCCTTATTGAGAACACCTGTCCATTTTATCCACAATGTTTGCATGCTTCCTGCACTTACGTAGGTGTCATGGTCGTAGATTTCAACCACGATGTTGGGCGGAGAGTTGGCTGTATTCTGCGGGCCCCCAAAGATCTCAATTTCATAGAAGATCAATGTCTGGTCCCAGGTTGGGTTCAACGTATTCTTGGCTACCACCGTCTTTTGGCTCTGGTGTAGGAAGGAAACAATGGCGTAGGGATCTGCAACGAAAGGGTGGGAGGGGACGTATTAGGGCAAACGGCAGGGCCAAATGACTGCTCACCTTCTGTCATGACCCAGGATCCAGAGTTGGAAATTAGAGGAGGAGCCCTGCAACACTGATGACACTGGTGGAGACCCTCTCCCTAGACCAACCTTCCCCAAGCTGGTGGCCTCCAGATGTGTTGGATTGCAACTCCCATGATTTGCAGCCAGCCCTAGGCTCAGGAAGCAGCCACTAAGGAACCTTTTCTTCCATGGACCTTTTCTTCCATATGATGAAAGAGGGAGGCCCCCCGGGACTGTGCTCCTTCTTGTCGCCACTGCCAAGGGAGGCCTTCACAGAAACCCGCTCTGTTCCTAGTGTCCTGCCTTCACCCACAGGCCCAGCCAAGAGGTGAGTGCAAGTGTGGCCAAAGGACACAGCTCAGAAACTAGGTGGTTCCCCTTTAACTTGGAGTTGTCATTCTCCAGGGAGGTGCGCTCAGACCACACACCTCCCTGCAGCAGCATTTCAGCCCAGAGGAAGGTTCCCGACCACTTCACCTCGCCTCCAGCTCCACTGTCTTCTGCCCAGGGGGTCCTGATGCCTTGCTTGCCACCCTCAACTCCTGACTTGCATCATGTGCTCATCACCATGGCCTTGCCAGCCGGTTCTCACCATTGCCAGGTATCTCCTCAGTCCTCTTGCCATTACTACGGAGTGGCTTCTCTATGGACATCAACAGGAGACCTTTCTTCAGAAATGGTGTGTGGGTCATGAGCTATTTTTCTGGACTCACTGAGATAAGGCCAAAAAAAGTCACATCTGGAATGATCTGGAAAGGACTAAAGAGGGACCTTTCCAACACCCTGATTCTATGACTCTCTCCAATGAATCCATCAAACGGTGACATCTGGAACGGAACCCAGTGCTCCCAAAGGGGCCTTGCCAACCCTGGTTAGAGCAATAAAAGTGACGCTCCTCGAAAATGGAGCTGGCCTCAATGAGTTTGTGGTGCAGCCTTTGCAGCAGGGGGTTGGACTTGATGGGGGGGTTGGACTCGATAGTCTTGTAGGCCCCTTCCAACCCTACTATTCTACTGTTCTATGATTCTATGCCCCTTTGAGTCCAGCCCCAGTGAGCATCCAAAACACTCATCTTCCACATGAAGCCTGAGAGGAACAGGCCAGCTTACTGCCCTTCCTGTGCCACAGAGCATGGAGGTTTGTGTTTCCACTATCCCCCAAGCGCCTTTATTGGCATCCCCAACCAATGTCAATCTTTAATGAACCAGACTGCTTGCGATACGATCAGCGACAACAGGCAGAACTCCTGCTAGGAAGAACATGTCTTTCTTAGCTGTAGGTGATTGTTGTTTTTTCCAGTAAGAGGAACATTGAATGCACTGCAATAAACAGAATCTTAAAGCCCTTTAAAAAGACTCTTTGTCCAAGCTTTGTATCCACACAAGGTTTTATTTTTATAACCACAAAAAGCCTCCTTCAAGCCTTCTTTATGCTTTGTTCAATTGATGGCAAATCACAATTCCACATTGTGTACGGCTGTTCCATGTGTTGTCATTGGCTGGTGTCCACCCAAAGAAAGCAACTCCCACTCAACCCAGCCAATCAGGAGGGATGAGATCACTCATCTTGGAGATGGTCTGAATTCAAGGCAACACACACACACACACACACACACACTGAGAAGAAAGAAGAACAGGCTCATTGTGAAAGAGAGAATGGATCCCCCTGGACACAGAGAAGGTGGGTAATCGTTCGCTTGGTCCGGTTTCAAAATTAAGGGCAAAATAGCTTTCTGGTCAATGGTTTCCCAGTCAAATGAGTCAGAGAGCCACCCCCAGAACAGAAGGAACGTGCTGTGAGTGCATCTGAGGAAGGGCACATTTTAGACTTAATCGGCTTGAGAAAACAAACCATACCCATGACTAGTCCTATGGAGTTCCATTTTCCAATGGAAAGTAACAGTTAGGCCAAATGTCAAGTTGCCAGTGAGAGATTTTGGCAATATTTCCCCCCTCATTTATGATAACTGGCCTAGAAAGTTTAGTCCCAGGGTGTGTGTGAGAGTTCGTTAGGAATTCCCAAAGCAGAGCTGTGAGGGGGGCATCCTCTTCCTAGCCACTTCCCAGAAGGAAGAGTTCAGTGTCCAGAGTGGACCTGGTTTTGGGGGTACAATCTTCAGAAACCCCCAGTGCTGGGAAAGGCCATGCCCCAACTACTGTGACTGGCTGCTGGAGGGACAGCTCCCAGCTGTTCTTAGGCTCACAACACAACCATCAGGGGAGGCAAAGGAGTCATTAGCCAACAACCTCGTCACCAGAGTGGGCCTTGATGCAGAAGCCAGAGTTGGAACTCAGCACACTGGAGAGTTTGAACAACTCTCTTTCCTGTGCAGCATCTTCCGATCTGCCGAACACCCTAAAAAAAGGATTGATGTAACTGCAACTGGGCCACTACCTCTGACAGGGGCCAGAAAGAAAGAAAGAAAGAAAGAAAGAAAGAAAGAAAGAAAGAAAGAAAGAAAGAAAGGCCTCCTCTTCAGGAGGTGGTCTATTCATTCCACCTCTGGGCAACAGAGGCCTTTGGGACCTGCCTGCGAAGGACAGCCCCTGTAAGGCTACAGCTGAGGCGTGGCCAGTCCAATCACTATCTCCTGGAGGCACAAGCGCGCTCCCATCGACCTGGCAATTCCAGAACCATCATCATCATCATATTCATGCCCCGCCTTTTCCCCAGTACTGGGACACAAGGCAGCTTCCAGTACCGGGAATCATGTGGAGACAGACGAGTTGCTGCAGTCTACACACCGCCTCCCAAGCCTCTGAGTTTACTGCTCAACTGTCAACTACAAGGGGGCTCCAAGAGTTTCTTGGAAGTTCGATTTTGAGTATCACTCTGGATTTGGCTGAGCCTACACAGAAGCAGGACTTTCTTTCTTTCTTTCTTTCTTTCTTTCTTTCTTTCCTATCTATCTCTCTATCTCTCTATCTTACCTTGCATTAGAATAGAAATGCCAAAGGCACGCAAGCACAAGAAGGAGGAAGCTAGTCCTCCTCTTCTTCCTCCTCCTCCTCCTCTTCCTCCTCTCACTTCCCCCTTACATCCCCCGAATTGCTTCTGGAAGTACCGGAGGGGTAGGGCAAGGGGGGCTAGATTTCCTATCAGGCCACTTGAGAGGGGAAGTTTGCCCTGCCATGCTCTGCAGGCCTCACTTTGTAAACCAGGGAGATGTGTTCTTACATCTGCTTCTGCCCTTTATATGGTGATCGTGCTTGCTGTAGCTGCAGATGGCTGCCGGAAGGATAAATGTGAGGCGCACATTGGCAAACATGCAGCAGGCACAGTCCGTGAAGCTGCAGCTGATCCTCCTTTCATCCTGTAGGTGTTTAGCTGACTTCAGAACCCAGCACTGCACTCTGCCTCATGCATGCAAATGCCAGTGTTTGCAAACTGCTCCTGTCCAGTTCAGCTGAGAATCTACAAAATATTTTCTACACTGAGCGACTGCAGCATCTCCCCATATGCAGCAAACTCCACCTCCAGGAGTATTGCCAGCCATGTACTACTTTGTACAGACAAGTGATTGTTCCTGTGTACAGCATTCCATGCAGGAACCTATAAAATACAGGCACTTACAATTTCCCCTCCTGCTTAGAAATCTAAAAATTTTTTTTTTTTTAAAGAACAGTTGAGGGAGAAGAAAACTTTATTTTCCTGTTCTAAGAATACTGGGACATCAACTCTTTGTCCTCCCATAAATGCATAGTATCAGTCCCAGCACCTTTAGAGAAAGCATGTGCTTCCCACACCCACCAAATGTCCCGCAGCCACCACCTTTAACCACCCAGCCAACCATGCAAGTTTTCATTTATTTATTTGATTTACACCCTCCCTTTCCTCCCCAAAAATGGCACTCAGCATGGCTAATTGCCCAGAGAAAGTGGCAATAGATAATGACAGATGAGACAGACAGACAGACAGACAATAGTAGCAGGAGCAGCAGCAGCACCTATCATTTAGACTGGCTTATTTGCTAAAAGGCCATCATGGAGGCACAGAGCAAGTTAAAATGGTCAGAGCAAGGTCAGAAGGCCATGCAGAGTTATTTCTCTGTCAGATTATCTCCTCATTGGTTCTTGCAAGCACTCTGTGTGCTCCAGTACTGTCATCACAGCCAGCAGGGCCCATGGGTGGCCTTGTCCACATCCGTGCAGAGAGGGTTCACTCTCCAGGAGCTCAGAGTCCCCTTGGTCAGGGGGCCGAGCCGCAAGCTGGGCCCTGAAGGCAGAACGCACTGCCCTGCATTGTTAGGCCTGGCAAAGGCGGGAGGGGGTAAGCCCCCAGAATTACTATCAGGCCTGGCCAATCCTGAGGCCTCCTATTGCTTTCCAAGTGCAACACACACACACACACACACACAGGCCCAGAGAAGCTGACTGAGCTCCAGTCAGACCCCTAGTGCAAGAGTAGCTCATTCAGCATGTCCGTCCCTCTGTCTAGGTGCTTTGAGCAAGTCCAACACAGCATTCCTCCAATGTGCCATGCATTAGAAATGTTCTGTGCAGGTTCTAGACCTCTGGTGGTGGTACTGTGGGGGAGCGGAAGACACATTTTCCAAGCCAGTCTGTCCTTGAGGTTTCTCAAGGTCAGAAAACCCAAGCTACCCAGATGGAAATCACCAGCCTCTCCCTCTGCATTTCCCCAAAGGCCGTTTTGTGCTGGGAGCTCCTGCTCCTGCCCCTGCCATCATCTTGCATGCGCAGAGCAAAAGCACACACAACTCCGCTTGCCACTTCTGTTCATGTGCAGATGGGAACTGGTCTGCTCATCTGCCTTCCTTAGCTAAGTCTCCTCAGGGCTGGCGTGCTTTTGGGAAGCAGTGGCAAGACCTCCTCTTATCCCAGATGTGATGCTGAGCTATCTGTGCTTCACAGTACCCTCACCTGCATGTCAAGCTCCAAGGAAGCCACTCAGCTGAAGAGGCTGCCCACTCCAGCTTACCTGAAAAACTGTCTTTGTCCATGGCGATCAGATCTCTCGCTTGATAGATGTAGCAACGCAGGTGGTATCTGTTTCCATCTTCAATGCAAAAAGGGAGAGATGAGAAGCAAAACAACAGAATAACAAACAAACACGGAGCACCTGAGTTAATGCCTGGGTCTCAAAACCAAGCTTGCACTAAGGGCAACCTGCAAGGCACGGTTTCTTAGAATGACAAGACCAGTCACAGCTTTCCTAACCTATGTATGGGACTACAATTCCCATCATCCTCAGCCGCCATGACCACTGGAGCCATTTCATCACTCATGTCAGGTGCAAACATGACACCTTTCCAGTTTCGGCCCTGTTCTTGTGCTAAGAAGCAAAATTAGATCCCTTTTTTTTTCTCAACAGCACGAGGTCACTTACAGTCAAATATGCAAGAAATGGTTGGTCGATTCACACCAAAGTTGAGTGTTGACACCGATTTGCCATCGTCACCCTTGTCGTCTGTCACTCCACCCTAAAGGAGAAATCAGTTACATTTTGGCCTGCAATGATTTTGATGGATTTTGGGGAGGGAAGTGGAGCGCCCTCCTTCCAAACCTCTGCTAGTTTTTCTGCAGCAGTAGAAACCCTCTGCTATTCTGCCCGGATCTAGCACTTTTGTGTCTTCATTCACTGCATGTGTATACCATAATGCAGTGGAGGCTTGTGGCTCCAATGTCAGTGGAGCAGTGAATCCGCCCCGGGTTTCAGTCAGAACCAGTCAGAACTCTAAAGGAGCTACCCAGCACCACGGACAGCTCCTTTAGTGTTCTGACTGGTTCTGACTGAAACCCAGAGCAGATTCACCACCCCACTGACATCAGAGCCACCAGCCTCCACTGCCAAAATGTCTACCATTCCATCACCCTCTACCCACAAACAGGAACAGGATGGATTCTCAGGGGCAAAGTACATGTCACTTTCAAATGTCGACTGAGGAGGTGGTGGGGCCTCTCTCGCTGGAGATCTTCAAGTAGATACTGGACAAGCATCTATTGACAGATGCTCCAGCTCTGGATTATCTGAATCGAGAAGGAAGAGGGTGGACTAGATGGCCTCCAACACCCTCTCCAGCTCTAGGATTCTATGATTTGCAAATAACATGTGGTTGCCCCACAGTGGAGATCAGTGGGGCAGAGCACAATCTTCGACCAAGCTGAGTTTTGGCCTGGGACTTGAGAGATCCAGGTTCTAGTCTCCACTTAGCTATGTAACTCACTGGGTGACTTTGGGCCAGTCACTGGGTTGTTGTGAGGATACAAAGAAGAGGAGGACAACGTAAGCCGCTTGAGTTTCTTGCAAGAGGAAAAAAGCAGGACATAAATGTAGTAATAATAATAATAATACATACTGGGAACACTGGTTTTGGTGGGTGGGAAGGCCTAGTACTCTCCACCACCACCACCCCACAACTCCGCTCATCAAAACCAATAGGCCTTTAGTGAGCCCTGTTATAAAGGGAGCTCAGAGCACTCGCTGTTAAACCTTTTCCCCTAAAACCCTTGGCCAATAAAATTAATGGAGTATAACCTCTGTTAATGGGGTGCCCAATGCCACAAAACCTGACTTGAAAGGGAACTCGCAGTAGCGCTTTTAGCCTCCCTCCTGTCCCCAGATGCAAGGGCTTCATGCAAAAGCCTTTTATCACCTCCTAATTGTGGCAATTGGGGTGAAACATTTGGCTGCAGGAAACAGGGGCTCAATGAGATGATCACACTTCCTGGATTAACACAAACCCAACCTTCCAATATTTGCAACCCTCAGATGTTTGGCGACGGCCTGGGAAGCACATCCAGGATGGAATTTCCAGACACCCCAGGCCTGCCTGGGCCCAGAGAACGTGTCACGAACTCAGGTGGTCCGGCTATTTCTCCAGAAACTCCACATCAGGAATAGCCATTACCATCCTATTGCTGTAGAGGAAATGCTGGGCTTGGCGGTTCCATCAATTTCGGATAATTAGGTATTGTGGAAATTATTTAAAAGCTGTCGTCAAAATTTCCTTTAACCCCCACCCCTCCCTCCCCTTGCATCCTGGTTTTTTGCCCCCAAATATTTCCTCTGGCTGCATTTTCTTGAAGACCCAAGTTCCATTGTCCCTCGTGAACTTCACAGGAGCCACGTGAACAGCTCCACTGTGCTTTCCACAGCATATTCTGCATCATCTGGCGCTGGCCCCATGCTTAGCCACCTTCCCAGTTGGCTCTGCTTCACGAAAGCATGAATGGTGCAGAGAGGCAGCCAAACAGACCTGCACCCTCTCCTATTTGGTCTTCAATCTCCTTTGTGCTTTCTACTTCTGCTCTCTATTGTTCTACTTTGCAGTTGTGTCAACACCTAGAACCTGAGTCAAGGAATGATCACCCTCTGGATCCAAGGATAAATACATGCATGTGCACTCATTCCTCATCAGTCACAAGACGAGTGATGAAGACTCACGCGTGTGAAGCTCTCAGAGGGGAAGCGATACGGCCTGGGAGCAAGGAAATTCTTGATGCACCAAAAGCGAGGACTAGTCTGTGTCAAAGGACAGGCGTAGCGTTCCCCTCTTGCTCATGGTAGACCAGACAATAAATTTGACTGGAAGCTTCCATAGGGGGTCAGGCCTTACCAAATGACCCATGCTGGCCTATTGCTGCTCCAGATGCTTCTTGGCTTACCTGGGTGTTTACCATGCAGTTCTTTCCTTTAGCCAGAAGTTGGTGGTAGAACATAGGTGTCAGGGCCCAGCTTCAGTACTGCAGTGGGCCTTGTGGGTTATAGCCAGGATTTGATTAGCAGTCGCCTGGAAGGGCCTGGGCCTATTCAGCCTCTGGGATGTCAGTCGGTGTGAGCTTGTCTCTGTCAGCGTTCTCAGAGCAGAGCCGGCGGAGCCGCCCAACTCCCTGTCCGCCTGCTGGCCTGGCCTTGGCAGGCAGGGAGGCTGGAAGCGGTCCGTGAGGACCAGCAGAGGCAGGGTGGGGTTTGCCGAAGGGTCGCCCAGGTTGAAGCGTCACTGCCGGAGCGCTGAGCAGTGCCGCCCTGTTCAGACAGCGACCTGGCTGAAGGGCGAAAGGCCCCTGTCTGTCAAGGGGTCCGGAGGGGGTGTCCTACAGTCATGCCTCCCCTTTTAAGCCGATGCAAAGGCGAAGAGCCTTTGCTCGGAACATCTCGTCTTCATTGCCCGAAGCCTTCTGTGTTTGGGTCCATCATCGTCTGGGCTTCTGGAAGCACTCTGCACATAGACTGGAACTCTGGATTGTTAAGGACATGCCATGAAAAGTACTGTGAGGCTTTTAATAGACTTGAACTCTCGTCACTGTGGATTGTGTGTCTGTGTTTGCAGTCAGCTCAGTGTACAGCAGGCTGGGTTTGATCTACGACTTTTGGACTTCCCTCTGCCAGAACTCATGCAGCGTGGAGTTGCCCATGCAAAAGTGGTGGCCTGGAACTCCTTGCGTGTGTGGGTAAGCCCTTCCCTTGATCTTGATGGGCATTGACCATGTAGCCTGGAGTTATCAATAAAAGATTCAAAGTTGGACTCTCTATGGGTGTGGGTTGTTAGGCCTTTCAAGAAGTTATCCCCTGATTGCCTGATGGGTTCATTCCAGGAATCATTCCCTTTCCATGTCTGGGGTTGGAGCCCCGTGAAAGGATTGCCAGGGTTATGTATCCAGGAATCCAGAGTCCCTTCCCTTGTGTTCAGAACCGTAGAGATGGCAATAGAAAAACCATGTTGAAGATCTCAGTCACGGTAGTAGTGTTTAGCTTTGGACTGTTCTGGAATTACCTAGAGCCTATAGCTACTGACCATCAGCTGTATGATTTCTGAAGAGTGTGACCATTAAGCTTTTGCCATGGGATTCCCTGCAATAAAGAAATCTCACTTTGGGTGTCCAGTGTCAGATTGCCTGAGCGTGTCTGCTGGGGGGATCAGGAAACCTGACAATAGGATCATCTCCACCTGACATCACTCAAGGGAGGGTTCCAAACATGCTTGCTCGCTCCAGCCCTGACAGAATTAGCCATTACAGGTGGAACATTTGTATCACCTCAAGCACAATGCTTTTCAACAGATAGATGCATGTCTGAATGCATGTCTGAATCATCCTTCAGGTGTACTCCCAGGCCAAGGTAGGAGGAGAAAACTCCCTGCTTTTCAGTGTTCCTGGATGCATTTCTCAGGCTCTGGTTGGTTTTCCAGGGTGAAACAAGAAAAAACAGCCTGAATATTACAGTGTTTTCATTCACTCAGGTCTTATTCTTAAACTTTCACACTGTGGAGTTGAGCAGCAGATTAAAAGCTTCAGCTCAGTTTGCAAATTTAAACCTATACATCATCTGGGAGATCTGTTTGAAAGACTTAGACCTCAGCTAACAAGCAGCTGAGGTGTAGTAATTTTTATCTTAATTGTGATTAATCAGTAGTGGGTACAAAAGGCTCTGCTTTGATTGAGCACACTGGGTTCAGTATAGTGTGTACATTAAGGTTCAGGAGGAGGGCTTGCTCAATGAAAGCAAAACTCTTTGTAGCAAAAGCTCATCTGACCTATGTGGCAGCGTGTGTTGCTTTGATCTAGCAAGCTCAGCTCTCAGACAGGCTTAATCAGCAATAACATTAGTCAGGAAATTTCAGCAGTGGTGGAACGAGTAAGAAGGTAGGCAACACCAGGGGAAGATGTCAAAGCAGGCTGCAGTTGGTGAAACTTAAGACTATACATGGCTTCTTTAAACACGGCCCCTTCTTGGCCACAAGCTCTCAGCAATTGCCTTCCCTTGACAGCTGATGCCTTGATGGTTCCTTTCAAACCAACCTGCCTGCCAAACTTGGGCTCACATCTGAATGGTTCATTTTTCCTGCCTCCTCCCTTTGAATTCCCAAAGGGATCATCTGCTTGTCTTCTGTGACTGGGTGCTTACAGAATTGTACGCAAAATCTGATATCTGGCACAGAATTTGACTTGGACAAGTCATTGGATGCTATCACTGAGGGTAGTATCCAATGTCAGTCCTACTTAGAGTACACCCATTGAAATGAATGGGACCTAAGTTAGTCATGAGTAACTTAAGTCCCATTCATTTAAGTGGGTCTACTCTAAGTAGAACTGACATTGGATACTACCCTGAGAGTCTCATATGTGCCAAAGTGGGGCTTTGAGTTTCCTGGCCTTGAAATTCACACCCTCTTTTCCCCATTGCTTGCCACAAGCAAAAGATACACAACCCAATAGAGTTGATTTAACTAAGTCTGGGTTGTTATTTTGCTAAATGTGTGCTAGAAATGAGAGACGTGCCAGACCAAAATATTTGCATGCAGGGACACACCTCCAGATAAAATGGAAGGCAAGCGCCCTGGTTAGGAACTTGCCCAGTACCACCACCTCCTCTGGGAGCCTAACACAGAGCAGGAGCACAGAGTTATTTTAAAGAGCCGGAACACTGGCAGCTTTTTCAGGATGGGGAATGAGACACAGAGCCAAAAGCGAAGTCCTTGGCTCAGTCCCCGAGGTCAAGATGGACTTTCAAGAGGAAGCCCAGGAGCACTGGAAAAGGCAGGAGTCTCCCAAAACCAGAAAATCTGGCCAAGCCATTTACAAAAGTATTCAGCAAAAAGCTGTGGAACCACAGGGATGGAACCCACTAATCCCAAGTTACGAAGAGTCTGGCAATGACCCAGGATGACCTACTGTGCTTGGGAATTCAGCACAGGGCCCAACTCTTCAAAAAGTCCGTTTTGCGCCATTAGGTCTGGTCAGGGAGCCTGGCTGGGGGCAGAAGTCACCTGCTAAGGTATGTGTACTACACACGGGATAATGTGCAATCCAGCAGCATGATGCTCAGACAACGAAGGAGACACACTCAGCCAATGAAGAACAGTTCGGCACGGCTAACTACATTTTTATATTTGCAAAGGAAGTTTTGTCCATTGATTTTTGTCCTAACATGCCTCTGTGTAACCAGAGGCTTTGGCAAAAGACAAATAGTTCTTTAGGGAGGAATCATAGCTCAGTGGCCAAATGCATCTTTTGCTTGCAGAAGGTCCTGAGTTCAGTCACCAGGGCTTGCTGTTTCAAGGATCAGGTAGCAGGTGGGAGGAAAGAGTCTTTGCCCAAAGCAGAGCACTGGAGGTGGTGTGAGACAGGCATTGTTGTGCGTGGTGCACACTCACACCAGTATCATCTCTGTTCATGGGTTTGGGGTTTCTGAAATATTTCCAAAACCTGGTTTGGCTAAAAACAATGAGCCAAAAGAAATGAGTGTGCAGACGCAACGCAAAAGGACACCGCTCACACCGCCACCTTTGGCTTTTTGCAAAAGGAGTGAGGCCTCAGGCCTGGGGCCCAAATCTGGCCTTCAAGGGGGCCCAATTCCCCAGAGGGCCACCCCCACACACACACCAATTGCTTAGTGGTTTCCCAGCTTTTGTGCCTTTTTTCCCCCATTCTGAAAGGTTGAAATGCCTCTCCGGAGGCCCGAGTTCCTGGCATGAAAAGTAATTCTTCCGCACGTTGACCCCGCCCCCTTTGCCTTCCGCCCCTTTGCCCACCCCTGGAATGCGGCCCCCAAGAGCTTCTCCAAAGCTGAATTTGGCCCTCAGGCTGAAAGGGCTTCAGCAACCCTGCTCAGAAAACAGCCACCCCGCTTCAAGCCTCTGTCAGTGTCACTCCCCCGCAGCCAGCAACACACGGCCATCCCGACCAATCAGTGTGGTGGGCCTCCCCTCCTCCAAAAATGTGTCCACTTCCTTTTTAAAGCCAGCACAGTGACTTGCAACACACCTGGGGGCCACCAGTTCCATACATTCACTGTGGGTTGTGTGAAGGACTGTCTTTGGCCTCTCCTAGATCTCATGCCCGTCAGTTTCATTCCATGACCCCCAAGTCCCAGTATCTAGGAAAAACCTCTCTGTCTCTCTCTGTCTGTCTCTGTCTGTCTCTGTCTCTCTCTCTCTCTCCCCGCCTCCCCTTTCTCCACACCATGCACCATTTCCTAAAGCTCCATCATGTTCCCCGCTTAGTCATCCTTTTTTTTCCTCTAAACTAAAAAGCTTTGAACACTTCCCTTATATGGAAGGTGCTCCAGCAACCTGAATACGCCACTTGCGTATTTTCTTGCTACCTCTGGACATCTGGACTGCAGGAGCTGGACATCCCCCAAGTCCCTCTCAGGCTGCTGCAAGGATGCAACGCCCTGGCTTCTTCCTTACTCCCTCTCAGGTTCATCTCCCAGCCTGCTTTTGTTATGCCAGCAATCCTTGGGACAGTGGTGATTTTCCAGAGTGTGATGCCTTGATAGTGAACCTGTGCTTATATTCCCCTTAACACATATCAGCTCAGACCTCTTTTGAAAATAAGAGCACCTCTGTGCACAAACAGAGTGCTTCCATCACCATCACACCTAAAGAATTGCAAAAAGGCCCCCCATGTGCAGGATTATAAGCGGAGACGTCTACTCCAGAATCCCAAAACTGGGAGTGGGGAAAGGGGGAGCAGCCTTCCCAAGGCCCCACACCGCCAGAGTAAGGCTGAAGTCTCTTTTCATTCCCCAGCTGCCATCACAGTAGCAGGCCTGGCTGCCGCCCCATCCTGTTTACTACCTAATGAACATGAAACCAGAGCTGGACTGGAGCTCTTAAAAGTCCTCTGTAAAACGTCCCGGCTCAAGCTGGCAGTTGAAAGCCAGCCGAACGAGACGGCACTAAACGCTGCTGTCATTTCCTAACCTTTCCATAGTTCACCTCCTGCTGGGACAGGAGTGAGCCCCCCCCCCCCGCACTTCCCCTGCATTAGGTACTGCAACAAAGGCCCTAGCACAAGCCAGTCAAGCGGCCCATGCTGTGGCCTGAGCACTCGGAGCTCCGCATGACCTGAGGTCGTTGCAGTGTCAAGCCCACACCAGCATTCAAGTCGCAGGGGTGCCTGCCAGTTATCTATTTATTAACATGCATGTGCCACCTTATTTGCTAAAAAGCCATCTTCAGCAAGAACATATTAGCTTAAGCAGAGCCCTGCTGGATCAGGCCAAGGCCACTCTAGGCTAGCACTCTGTGCACACAGTGGCCAGCCAGATGCCCCCAGGGAGCCTCCAAGCAGGACATCACATGAGACCATTCCCACTCATGCTCCCCAGCAACTGGGACTCAGAGGCTTCCTGGAGGCAGAATGCAGCCACCGTGATGAGTAGCCATTGGTAGCCTTCTCCTCCTCCATGAATTTGTCTAATCCCCTTTACAGCCATCCACATTGGTGGCCACCACTACATCTTGTGGCAGTGAATTCCACAGTTTAATCATGTGCTGTGAATTAGGTGCATTCATTGTGTGGACCAGTCCTTCCTTTTACCTGTCCTGAATCTCCCACCATTCAGCTTCATGGGATGACCCCACTGGGTTCTAGTGTTATGAGAGGGGCAGAATAAAGTCTCCCTATCCACTTTTCCTACACCATGCATCATGTTGTACACTGCTATCATATCTCCCCCTATGTGCCTTTTTTTTCCAAGCTAAACAATCCCAGCTGTTGTAACCTTCCCTCATAGGGGAGATGCTCCAGTCCCTTGATAATTTTGGCTGCCCTTTTCTGCATCTTTTCCAGCTCTACAATATCCTTCTTAGGTGCGATGACCAGACCTGTACACAGTATTCCAAGTGTGGCCACACCATAGATTTGTATAGGGGCAGTATGATGTTGGCAGTTTTATTCTCAATCCCTTTTCTAATTATGCCTAACATGGAGTTTGCCATTTTTTACAGGAAGCCCACACTGGGTTGACATCTTCATCGAGCTGTCCACAACAACCCCAAGATCTCTTTCTTGGTTGGTCGCCGCTAGCTCAGATCCCATCAGCCTATATGCGAAGTTACAATTTTTTGCCTCAACGTGCATCCCTTTACGCTTGCTTACTTTGGACCGCATTTGCCATTTGGATACCCATTCTCCCAGTTTGGAGAGATCCTTTGAGAGCTCTTTGCAATCCCCTAGCCAAACCTCCGGTATTTGGTAACAGGAGGAACACAGTCAGAAGAATGAATCAATGACAAAAGAATCGCCTCATGGTGGCATTTCCCTGTAAAGTAAACAATTACAGCCCTTAGCTAAATTTGCCACCCAAGGTGGCCATCCCCAGGCCATAAACGGCTTCAAAACCTAGTTCTGAGGCACACGCCACAGAGCTATTCTCAGAGCTTGTAGTCAAGATTATACGGCAGGGAAACTTGGCCAGTTCTCAACGTGCATAAGAATATACAAAAAGTATTTTATTTTATTTTTAAACACACACACACAACCACATGACTAACTTTTATATATTAACTCGTTTAAAACTTGATCCAAATGTCAAAAAAGAAGGGAAGGACAAAATGTAGCATAAAGAAGGAAAATCCAGAGGCGGAGGGAGGGAAAGTATAATAGAGCCTTTGTGCTGGAACTCTTTGGTTCCCATCAGCTCCTTGAAAAGCCAGGAGATTATGAAATCCAATGTCTTAAGAAAGCCAGCATATTAGTTAAGAAAATAAATGTGGGAATGGGGTAGGGCAGGGGTGGCGCATGGGGGGGGGGGCTGAGAGCGAGCCTTTGAGCCAGGCTTTCTAATGGCAGCCTCGATTCCAGCAGCATTTATAACTGCTAGAAAAACATGTGGGGCAGGTGGCCCTGACTTCCCCTGGAATGAGGTCATCTGAACTGGGGATGACTGCAGAATGTCAGGGATCCTGGGTCTTGAACCAGGAACCGTGCTGGCTGAGGCTTGGCTTAGGGTGCTGCCACGGGCTGTGGCATGCTCAGGCCTTGGAGCTCTTTTCAGGCGCAGAAGGCAAAAGGGGTGTGCAGCGCTGGACAGTGGCGCAGTGGTCGATCCTGGCGTGCAGGCCCTCCTCGCGACGGTCCCCACAGCCACACCCCCAAGGAGAGTCCAAGTAGCAGGCAGCCGATCTCAGCAACCCAGTTCCAGCCCTTTCCATCTCCACCAGGAGCAGGGCTTTTGTCAATCAAATGGGTCCTAATTGCCCATTGCTGCCCAAGCCCCAAAATACTTTGCATTGCAATAGGGAACAATACATCACTGCTGGGAAAATTCATTTCTCCCCAGCTAGTGTGGGGATTGCAGCTAAGCTCAGAGGGAGCAGGGAACTCTGAAGTGGGGAGGGGAGGAGGGGTGGCACATAACGTCAGCACGAAGTCCTGGTGCTGCCTCCCTACAAGGCCTGCCTGCGCGACACTGCTGGTGCCAATCCCCTTGGCAGGGCCCCCGCTGCATTGATGCACGCCCCGGGGCACCAGCACCAGATGGCTGGGTCTGAGCCACCATTTTAACTTCCCACAGTGCTCCCGAGGTTGCATCACTCCAGAGCATTGTGGGAAGTTAAAATGGCAGCTCAAACTTCACCACCAGTTAAGCCCTCCACACCCAGCAGCATAGGAGGGGAAGCCTTTGGATTGGCCAGGCCTGGCATATAATACTAGCTACTTGCCAGACCAGCTGCTCTTGCCTGGCTCTTCACCGGATCTCGTTCCTGTGATGCTCCAGAACCAGCTGAAGTGTTCCGGCCCACCTCAAGCGCCCAATCAAAATCAACAACAGGCAGGCTGGAAAACGGTCAATCCCAGGCCTGGATTTGGGTATGGCTGTCTATGGCCCCAGCATAATCTGTCTATGGCCCCATTAAACTTCTGCCAAGGAGAATTTTGCTCTTTCTGAGTTCTTGCAAGGATATAGACAACCATGTTTCCCCCAGGGAGTTCTGCTTCAGACGTGGCTGGAATTGCACACTGCAGGGGAGAGGCAAGGAAGGACACAGGGGTGGCGGTGGTGCCACTTTAGCTGGCCCTGAACCCCTTCCTGTTTGTCCTTTGCCTGCCCTTGTCACAGCCCCTCCATCTGAAAATACGTGGGGGCAGCAACTGATAGTGGTGGGAGAAACAATGTGGAGGACCTACCAGGGCACCTTCCAATGCAAACACAGCTGCTGCACCCGTCTGCTCAAGGGGCTCCATCCGACGTCTCCAGCGCCGGCGGCGGAAGGAATCGGTCTTGCGGTATTTCATGTGGAACTTCCAGCCAAAGAGGGAGGCATATTCCCAGCCCTCCCCTTCAAACTCCTCCTGTTTGAACTGCAGGGAAGAAGAGGGAAAGGGAACATTTGTAAGTTGCAGTGTCCTGTAAAGACAAGAAAACGCTATTTTGGAAGAGGGATCAGAAAAAACAACACCAAAGGCAATAAGGAACCAATAATACATCCAAGAAACCCACCAGTGCAGGAGATTCTATAACCTGCCCCCTAAGTGGGTGCCCCAATTGTCCTTATGGTTAGGAAGCGCATTACTTTATGTTTAAGCTTAAGGTGATCTCCTGACACTTAAACTCTTTGTACTGCTCCTTTATGCTGATATGTGAATAGTTTTAAAGGAACACTTAGGTGTATACATGTGTGTGTGTGTGTGTGTTATTTTTCGTGCAATGAACTTGCCATATCCAATATTTCACACCTCTTAAAATTTGTAGCTATATTCTAAAGATTCTCATTATGAAATCCACATTTTGGCAGGACTCTGAATCAGAATAATTTGCTTGAGGATTTTTGTACCAAATATGTTTTTGCTTTGGGTCCTATTTTCAGTGTATATGTTAAAAGTTCCTTCTCCTCTTTCTGGCATTCTTTTATATACACAGCAACTGCTAATATGACCCAACCTGAGGCACAATCCTGTGGGAATGTCTCCCACATGAGCCACATGGAAATAAACAGGGGCTCAAATGGGTTAATGTCTCAGTGGATCCTTTACCACTTGCTCTTTGAGCAAAATTTGCTCACCCAGGGTGGCTTCTAGTGAGGACAAACCTCCCTCCTCCAGATCTCTTTTGGCATCTCCACTTTCTCACAGCCAGGCCTGAGGAAACATGGATGGCCCACCCACACGGAAGACCTTGCTCTCGCAGTTCATTTGAGGTACAGAGGTAGCCAAGCTCTTCTTGGGTTGTTAGCCCAGCAGTGACTCAACACACCTCCTACAGAGTTGCCCACAACACCTAGTATTTTCTTTGGCAGTCTCTGGACAGGCCGAGGCCTGATTACTTCAGGAAGAGCTGAAGTCATTGCACTGAGGAATATTGACTGAATGTAACACAAACCGTGGGCATGATGCTTCTCTCAAGTCTGTCAAAAGGAATGCCGGGGGGAGGGGTCATACCCAGTTCAATTTCTACCACTGGCAATTCCAAAATGGTGAACTTTGCCCACCAGCACAAAGCTGATTAGTTTGAACACCAAGAACTTTGTTTTTGCTGCAGTATTTTTACATTTTCAAATTTCATTTTCATCCCACCCTTCCTCAGAGTGACATCCTCAATGGTTTCCTCACTCATTCCCATTTATCCTCACAACAAACCTGTGAGGCAGGTTAGGCTGAGAGATGAATGACAAGAGCTCCATAGCTGACTGGGGATTTAAACCCAGGACTCTCCAGTCAAGGTCTAACAGTGCTTTAATACTGCATTATTTTTAGTTGCCCTGAGCAACATCCTGATTATCTGTTTCTTTTAAACAAAGGCAGGTGCCTAGCCCTTTGGAACTCTGTGGGTGGAATCTCAAAAGTTGGAGGGCTCATGGGAACATGGGCTCATGGGAACATTAAACATGATTTCCAATCCTCAAAAGATGGTGTTTCAGATTTCTGCACTAGGACACACAGCTCCTCCCTTTGAATGCTGAAGAAGAAACAACAATAACAGCAAAGCACCATCAGCCTGCACAACGTTCTGCAGCAGGAGTGGGCCAAAGGTAGATCTACATCTACTGGTAGATCTTTGCACAGTTTGCAGTAGATCCCCCAGGGTTTCCGACTCCCAATGGTTTAACAAGAACAGCCACTGAAATCCTATTTTTCCATTCTAAATTAAGCTGCTGAAACAAAGAAATCTGGGGGATCCGGGAGTGTACTTTCATGTGAAAAGATGGCAAGCTCAGTTCTGATATGGAACACAAATTCCTGGGCTGACCCCTGTGCTCAGAAGCACCCTGTTCCTTAATTCAAAGTGCCAGTGCAACCACCACCACCATCACCCCGCCCAGCTCCAAGCCACTATTGTGCCCCTGGCTCTATTTGGTGGACCCCTTGTCCGAGTAAAAATGACCCAAACAAAAGAGATCCCACATGCCTGAAGTCTGTCCACTTCCTGCTTTACAGAGGGCAAGAGAACAGGTCCCTGCCCCAAGGGGCTTACAGTCTAAAATTCAACAAGGGGAGACAACAGACGAAAGAGATGGAAGTGAACAGGGACAAAGATGTGTACGTATATTTCAGTTACACGTACTTAATTTGCTTACACGGTTGGTGCCCGAATACAGCTTTTCTTGGGACAGGCCTCTCTCAGGGTCAAACAGCAGCAACCATAAGAACCTAAGAAGCACCCTGCTGGATCAGACCCAGGGTCTGTCTAGTCCAGCATTCTGTTCACACAGTGGCCAACCAGCTGCCCACATTTCTCTTGTGGCCATGAAGGGGTCCACAGTGGAGCTGCCACCGCAGCTGTCAGAAAACACATAAACCAGAAGGGAATTTGCATCCCAGTGGTGAGTCTCCACCAGGGTGACCCTCACTGCACCTCCTTGCTCCCCATCAGCACCATCTCCACAGGTCTCTCTTAAAAGTTTAGGGCAGCAGAACTAAACTTCCAGGAGTTTCTCGAGTGCTGGAGGCATTTGTTGACCAAGGGAGACACCTAGAGCAGACCCAGAGCACTGCCGACAGAACGTGGCCATCAGGCTCCGCCAACAAGGCCGTCTTTGCCTCCTGTTCGCCCCACTCGCCTTTGGGACAAACTACATGCTACCTGCAGTGCCTCATCATCCCCCCCCCCCCCCGCGGGGCCTTTTTTCATTCAAAGCAGCTGCAGGAGGCTTTAGGCTGGACAGAAGACAAGCAGGCAGGAGGGGTACAAGAGGCCAATTGCCAACAGTCTCCTTAAAATGCCCCCCGCAAACCCTAATGGAGAAAAGCAGCCAGAGTGACCTTGAACACAACATTTGGATTGCCTGTGTGCAGACTCTAAAAAAAGCTCTTTGGCAGAATACACACAGCTGGATTCCTAGGATGTTCAATGCTACAAAAATTTGCAAAATCTGTTTGAGTCCAGACAGTAGTGGAGGAGATAAAGCAAGTGTTTGTTCAGATAATCATTGTATTACCTTCGAATGCTTGTTGCCTATACACAGTCTTTGTCAGGCAGACAAGGCAGGGGCTGGGGAGAGGCCCAGTTAGGAGATTAAGCTGTAGGGATGGGATTGAAGAGGCACCTCACTGGCCATGCAGATGCAGGAAAGGTGAAACTCGGGGGTTCCCATTCGGGGCCTTCTTTGAGGGTCTGCGCGAAACTTGAGGCAAG
This sequence comes from Heloderma suspectum, assembly GCF_057233095.1. NCBI lineage: Eukaryota > Metazoa > Chordata > Lepidosauria > Squamata > Helodermatidae > Heloderma > Heloderma suspectum. The sequence goes on from NC_139462.1 coordinate 4,000,814, forward strand.
GCAGAATGTTGTACATCAACATGCACTTCTCTCGCACTTGTGCACACGCCACATACCTTTTTCAGGGCCTCCATCTGTGCAAGATCTCTCCTGCGGAGCCTCACCCAACGCCTGCGGCGATTCGTGTGGTACATCTTCTCCGCTGGCACCCAACACTTGGGCTTGTGGTCAGGTGGGATGGTGATGCCATATTCCCAGCCTCAGGGAGAAAGGCAGAAAAGCGCTGGGGTATAATAAAAGGTGTGACCCCATTTTTGCATTTAGCTGCTCAGTGGAAGCAGGGAGCATCTGATGCTCTTTCGTCTTGGTTGGCTGAAGTAGCATTCTGAAAACTGACCCCCGAAGTTTACAGTTTCAAAATGTTTGGATTTCAAAGAACACTTAAAGAACATAAAGCCATGCTGGTAATTTATAGCACAATAAATGTTAAGCATTAATGTGCTAACACCAAAGCTTTAATCCATATCCATCCATCCCTCTCTCTCTCTCTCTCTCTCTCTCTATATATATATATATATATATATATATATAAATATATATATAATTACTAGAGCCAACTGCACCCATTACTGGAACATCGCACATAATGTTAGGAATATCACAACACAATTAGAAGAATGTAAACTTGAACTGCAAAGTAGCCAGCTTCTGAGCTGACTTCAATACCTGATCTTACTCGTTCAAGAAGTGAAGCAGTGGCTGACACACATGCTGAAAAAAAAACAACATCTCCCAAGAGGGTCAGAGGCTCTTGAGAAGCCTTCCCCAGCCTGGTGCCCTCCAGCTGTTTTGGACTTCAACTTCCATCAGCCCCAGCCAGCATGGCCAGGGGTCAGGAATCCTGGGAATTGTAATCCAAAATATCTGGAAGAGCCCAGGTTGGGGCAAGCTGCTCTTGACTAACGCCTCGTTTGCTTCCAGATACTTGACGATGCATTTAAAGAACAAAGAAACTGCAGAGTCTTTTTAATCTTTGGTGAGTAGAATTCACAGGTTTTTAGGGAACACAGTGACCCCTGACTGACCCAAGAGGTGAGGCACATGGTGTCCCTTACCCAGATAAATGGGGCCTGTTTTCTCAGATTTGTCCCCTTAAGATAACAGCCCTGACTTAAGTTATGAGAACAAGAGATCCGCTGACAAAGGTTTTGGACTGGCAGTTGGGTAAAACCAGTTATGCCTCAGGAATGATGCTTACATCCACACCAGCCAAAGCCCAAAAGATGGAAGATTAGTCCATGAACCCTGCCCTACCATCCCACCAAAATCCCACACAAGTGGACTGAACACTTCAGGCCACGGTGGAACCTGAATGTTGTAGGGCTGGAGAGGATCAACTGCTGCTTTCCATAGGGTGAAGAGGGCAGAGTAAAAAGGGACTGAAGGGAAATGTGAAGAAAGCCCCTCCACCCCCAAATACCTCTCTCGTCAACAGCTCTGTTGAGATCTGTGTCCCACTCCACATCTTCCCATTTCCATCCTAGGGGACACTCAATCTCATCCTTGGGCAGAATCTTCTCCCCATTCTGAAAGGAAGGAGAGAATCCAGTGAGGTCTTCCCTCCTTCTCCACCATGTCCCCTCCAAGGAATGATGTAAGAGATGGAGTTCACAATTCACTAATACCAAATCCCACCATTGCGGTGAAAACAATCAAAGAGGCAATTCCTCACCACATCTGTGTAGGCCTCAGGCATGTGGATCCACTGACCACCAGGAAGTCGTACTTGATTCTCAAAAACTTCCTCCACGAAGCTCATGTGACCAGCATCCACATCATACAGTAGCCTGTGTGCAGTGGGTTGTGTAGGGGAAAGGGGAAAGGATTTGGAGAGAATTCTATTGCTCCCTTTCGAGAAAAAGCCATCTTTTAATACAGCTGTTTCCAGTCTAGAACCAGGGCCTTGACATCCCACCCCTTGTGGCAGAGAGGATGATTCACACAGAACCCTTTTTATCAAGACAAATATGGGCAACATTCCTGGGCTTGGCTTGCATGAATACATAATCCACAAGCCACAGTTTCATGCAGAAACCTGGTGGTCACCAGCATGAGAATTGCTGTTCCTTGTATCTGTGACATTGCTGAACATGAGTGTATAGCCAGGACAGGTTGCAACTGTTCATGCAGTAGTAAATAAATAAATAAATAAACCCATAAGATATGAGAAAGTTCTCAAAAGGATTTTGCATCTCTGTCTAAACGGTTAGCTCAGAAACGTCCACACGTAATTCCACGCCCAAGCCTGACGCTGCTTTTCCCAGTGCTTTTCCTGACAGATCGTACATCGCAAAACAGGCACTAACTCTTATCACATAGTCTGTTACATGTGTTTGGACAAACATTTCTCCATGCCCTTCATCCCAACTACTGCCCAACTTCTTCCACTATCAGGTTTTATTCTTAAGGGGAAACGCCAGAAGTTCAGGGGCAGAGGCCCTTGTATGCAGACAGTTCCTGGTTCAATTTGGACATCTTCAGGAAGAGCTACGAAAGGCCCCTGTGTGAAGCCTTGGAGACCCCTCGCAGTCGGTGGGACAACAGTGAGCTAGATGGACCAAGGGTGCTTCCAGACAGGTAGCTGCTAGCACGACCAATCAAAAGGACCCTGTAAAATTCCATGAATGAGGCAGGGTGACTGCACCATACAAGCCTCATCCAGAAGCCCCCCAAGGGTCTGACATAGTGTAAGGCGGATTCCTATGTCTTGTTGGTTATTCAAAAAGTTTTAATCTGCTTCAGCCCATTGCCTGTTCACCAATCCACACCAAGAGATACCTTGTTTCAACCTTCCCCAACTTGGTGCCCTCCAGATATGTTGAACTACAGCTCCCATCATCCCTGCCCAGCATGGTCATACTAGCTGTGGTGATGGGAGTTATAGTCCACCGCATTTGGAGGGCGCCGGGTTGAGGAAGGCTGCCTTGTTTCTTTCTCTTTTTCACCCTACTGTCATTTCCCCCACTTTCCCGTGGGCCCTAAATTCTGGTGTTCTGGAAGTCCTGTCAGGTGCTCCTGGCCTCCGCCTCTTCCGTTCTGTCATCACTTTTCCTGCATCCCAGGGGCATCATACGTTTCCCAGGACTCCTGATGAGGCGGCGCCTATAAATCCCACACAGGCATGGTGGCTGGGAACAGAGAGCGAACCATCTGCTGGAGCCGCAAGTGCCTGGGAGAGGGGACAGCCCCAGGGCAGCAGGCCAAGGCATGCAGCTGACTTAACCTTGGCCTGAACAATGGAACCGCCGGGCCTGCTCTAGTTCTGAAAGGCAGCAACATGCTGAGGGAAGGGTAACAAGAGTCTCACAAGATGGCAGGGTCATTTACTCACGTCTTCTCAGGGCTGACAAACCATTCTCCAGCCCAGGCCCAGCCGGTGGAGGGCCTGAAACTGTCCTTGGGCAGTTTAATCTTGCCGGTGACATCCGAGTACTTGGGGTAGGTCAGGCCAGTTGTGCCCCAGTTCCCAACCAAGGCCAGCTTGGTCTGATTTTCGTACTGAGCCGCAGGAGAGAAAGAGGGGGGGGAGGTTTCAGGCAGGAAAGGAGTGAGACGGCGATGCAACCCCCAAAGCGGAGGGCACCTGACCCACAGGGTCCCCTAAAGCTCTGAAATTGTTTAAACAATTGTTTAAATTGTTTTATGAGAGCCAGTGTGGTGTAGTGGCAAGAGTGTTGGGCTAGGAGCTGGGAGATCCGGGTTCTAGTCCCCACGTGGCCATGGAAGCTCACTGGGTGACTTTGGGCCAGTCACACACTCTCAGCCCAACCTACCTCACAGGGTTGTTGTTGTGAGGATAAAATGGAGAGGAGGAGGATAATGTAAGCCGCCTTGGGTTCCTTGCAAGAGGAAAAAAGGCGGGGTATAAATGCAATAAATAAATAAATAAATAAATAAACAATAAAAGGTACAAGGTAATGTAACGCTTACGTGTGCACTGCTGAGTTGCACTCAGGTGTTGTATACTAACAGGAGTGGGCAGTGAGGTGGCCTTTCCTCCCTGACACTAGAACAGGAAGGATATGAATGCTTCCCCTCCTCCCCTTTTGGGGACTGCCACAGTTGCCAGAAACTCATTCTCATGGGGTGGTGAGGGCACCAGTGGAAAGGGATTTGCCCACGTCACAGAGCTACAAACTGCACTTGCTGTGCGAGTTTCATTGTTCAGAGAGCTCTGGAGTGGCCGAGTGGAGGCCGCATCCGCTAGTTTGCGGGTGGAAGTCAAGGTGGCTCGTCGCTCTTCTCCTGGCAGTGGGCCACAAAGTAAACCAGCACCCCCTTATAACCTTAACTTCTAGAACCATGTTTTTCAATTAAAAGTTAAAAGGCTAAAAGTAATTATTTAAAGACCTCCTTGAAAAAAAAATGTAAATGTGAAAACAGAATATTTTTATTAAATACAAATTAAACTGAGTTTCAGTTGTAAGATTTGCTCTTATGTTTGTATTTATTTGCTTGCTCTCCTGTGTTGAATTTCCTTGCACTATCATTCAGACTGATTTGAGGTCATTCAAACTTTAAACTGTCCCCCTTTGCCCCACCCTGCCCCAGATCGGGAATCTTGAATACACTGGAACTGAAGTCCCAACCCAACTAAACCAAAAGAGGGTTGCGCTCACCGTTTCAGCAAAGACAGAGAGCCTTCCCTCGGCTGACTTGTTGAACTCCTTCTCATCCACACCTAGCCCGAGCCACAGTCGAACCCGGATCTGGGATGGGATCCTGGACCCCATTACCTCTTCCTGAGGACACTACAATGAAATTGGAGGAAACCTGATGACTGTTAAACCCAAGTGCAGCAGCCTTTCAAGCACATTAACCATGGAGAGGTGGGCAGCACCTGGCTCAAAGCCCCTTGCCATACTTATCTCATGTTATCACAATAGCCCTATGAGGTAGATTAGGTTGAAAGATGGGGTCCAGAGGACCAGGTCACTGCAGCAAGGAACGGAAAAGCTAAATTAGGCACCAGAGAGACAACAGGGGAAGGGAAGGGAAGGGAAGGGAAGGGAAATGGAGGCCTGAGGGTAGGCGGGGGAAGAAGAATGTGCCTTTATTTCATGGTCACAGGCAAAAACTGTAGGACGGAAGTCTAAAGGGTTGTGCCAAAGGCGTCATGGAAAAGGTGGGTTTTTTGAGGAAGGACCTGAAGAGGCGTCATCAGACAGGTATTCTAGGAGGCAGCGCTAAGCCGCCTTTGCCTGCAAAGCAGGGCTATTACTAGGCACTTCGGGGCCCAGGCCCACAGAAGACAAATCTGCGTAAAAACTACATATGTTAATTTATATCTATATATGCAAATTTCTATATATGCAATGATCCCCTTCATGGATCACTGCCTTGTTGTGGCGAAGGGGCTTGCGTAACTCAGTGAAGCCATAAGCTATGCCGTGCAGGGCCACCCAAGACGGACAGGTCATGGCAGAGAGTTCTGACAAAATGTGGTCCACTGGAGAAGGAAATGGCAACCCACTCCAGTATTCTTGCCAAGAAAACCCCATGGAACGTATCACAAGGCTAAAAGATATGATGCCGGAAGATGAGCCCCTCAGGTCGGAAGGTGTCCAATATGCTACTGGGGAAGAGCAGAGGGTATTTCCAAGTAGCGCCAGAAAGAGTGAAGTGGCTGGGCCAAAGCCGAAAGGACACTCAGCTGTGGATGTGTCTGGTGGTGAAAAGAAAATCCGATGCTGTAAAGAACAATATTGTTTAGGAACCTGGAATGTCAGATCAATGAATCAAGGTAAGCTGGAGGTGGTCAAACATGAGATGGCAAGATTGAACATTGACATCTTGGGAATCAGCGAACTAAAATGGACAGGAATGGGCGAATTTAATTCAGGTGACCATCATATCTACTATTGTGGGCAAGAATCCCTTAGAAGAAATGGAGTAGCACTCATAGTCAACAAAAGGGTGGGAAAAGCAGTACTGGGGTACAATCTCAAAAACGATAGAATGATCTCAGTACGAATCCAAGGCAAACCATTCAACATCACAGTAATTCAAGTCTATGCCCCAACCACTGAGGCCAAAGAAGCTGAGGTTGATCGGTTCTATGAAGACCTACAACACCTTCTAGAAGTAACACCAAAAAAAGATGTCCTCTTCATCATAGGGGATTGGAATGCTAAAGTAGGAAGTCCAGAAATCACCAGGATAACAGGCAGGCATGGTCTTGGTGTACAAAATGAAGCAGGACAAAAGCTAATAGAGTTTTGCCAAGAGAACATGCTGATCATAGCAAACACTCTTTTCCAACAGCACAAGAGGCGACTCTACACATGGACATCACCAGATGGTCAATATCGAAATCAGATTGATTATGTCCTTTGCAGCCAAAGATGGAGAAGCTCCATACAGTCAGTAAAAACAAGACCTGGAGCTGACTGTGGCTCAGATCATGAGCTGCTTCTTGCAAAATTTCGGCTTAAATTGAAGAACGTCGGGAAAACCACTAAACCGTTCAGGTATGACCTAAATCATATCCCTTATGAATATACAGTGGAGGTGAGGAATAGATTTCAGGGATTAGACCTGATAGACAGAGTGCCTGAGGAACTATGGACGGAGGTCCGTAACACTGTTCAGGAGGCAGCAACGAAATCCATCCCAAAGAAAAAGAAATGCAAGAAAGCAAAGTGGCTGTCTGAGGAGGCTTTACAAGTAGCTCACGAAAGAAGGGAAGCGAAAAGCAAGGGAGAAAGGGGAAGATATACCCAACTGAATGCAGAGTTCCAGAAAATAGCAAGGAGAGACAAGAAGGCCTTCTTAAATGAACAATGCAAAGAAATTGAGGAAAACAACAGAATGGGAAAGACTAGAGATCTCTTCAAGAAAATTGGAGATCTCAAGGGAACGTTTTTTGCAAAGACGGGCATGATCAAGGACAAAGAAGGCAGGGACCTCACAGAAGCAGATGAGATTAAGAAGAGGTGGCAAGAATACACAGAAGAACTATACAGGAAAGATCTGAATGTCCCTGATAGCCATGATAGTGCGGTCACTAAACTTGAGCCGGACATCCTAGAGAGTGAAGTCAAGTGGGCCTTAGGAAGCATTAGTAACAACAAAGCTAGCGGAGATGACAGTATTCCAGCTGAGCTATTTAAAATCCTAAAAGATGATGCTGTTAAAGTGCTGCATTCAATATGCCAACAAATCTGGAACACTCAACAGTGGCCACAAGACTGGAAAAGGTCAGTTTACATTCCAATTCCAAAGAAGGGCAACGCCAAAGAGTGTTCAAACTACCGCACAATTGCGCTCATTTCACATGCCAGCAAGGTGATGCTCAAAATCCTACAAGCTAGGCTTCAGCAGTATGCGAACCGAGAACTACCGGAAGTACAAGCTGGGTTTCGAAGAGGCAGAGGAACTAGAGATCAAATCGCCAACATTCGCTTGATCATGGAGAAAGCAAGAGAATTCCAGAAAAACATCTATTTCTGCTTCATTGACTACGCTAAAGCCTTTGATTGTGTGGATCACAACAAACTGTGGCAAATTCTTAAAGTGATGGGAGTACCAGACCACCTTACCTGTCTCCTGAGAAACCTGTACAAGGGTCAAGAAGCAACAGTCAGAACCAGACATGGAACAACCGATTGGTTCAAAATTGGGAAAGGAGTACGACAAGGCTGCATATTGTCACCCTGCTTATTTAACTTATATGCAGAGTACATCATGAGAAATGCCGGGTTGGATGAATCAGAGGTCGGAATTAAGATTGCTGGGAGAATTATCAACAACCTCCGATATGCAGACGATACCACCCTAATGGCAGAAAGCGAAGAGGATCTCAAGAGCCTCTTGTTGAGGGTGAAAGAGGAGAGTGCAAAAGCTGGTTTGAAACTCAACATTAAAAAAACTAAGATCATGGCATCTGGCCCCATCACTTCCTGGCATATAGAAGGGGAAGAAATAGAAGCAGTGACAGATTTTACTTTCTTGGGCTCCAAGTTCACCGCAGACGGTGACTGTAGCCATGAAATTAAAAGACGCTTGCTCCTTGGGAGGAAAGCTATGGCACACCTAGACAGCATAGTAAGAAGCAGAGACATCACCTTGCCGACAAAGGTCCGTCTAATCAAAGCTATGGTTTTCCCAGTAGTAATGTATGGCTGTGAGAGCTGGACTATAAGGAAGGCTGAGCGCCGAAGAATTGATGCTTTCGAACTGTGGTGCTGGAGAAGACTCTTACGAGTCCCCTGGACTGCAAGGAGGTCCAATCAGTCCATACTAAAGGAAATCAACCCTGACTGCTCATTGGAAGGACAGATACTGAAGCTGAAGCTCCAATATTTTGGCCACCTAATGCGAAGAGAAAACTCCCTGGAAAAGACCCTGATGCTGGGAAAGACTGAAGGCAAAAGGAGAAGGGGACGGCAGAGGATGAGATGGCTAGATAGCATCACTGATGCAATGAATATGAACTTGAGCACGCTCCGGGAGAGAGCGCAGGACAGGAAGGCCTGGCGTGCTATGGTCCATGGGGTCACGAAGAGTCGGACACGACTGAACGACTGAACAACAACAATGCAAATTTAGAAATAATTACTGGGATTTATTTACATTTCACAGGAGGCAAAACCAGACAATTAATTTCTCATCCAAATAATCTCAAATAAAATAAATTCTTTAGTTAATTTGCACCCTGACCCAGATCACCCCAAACCAATAAAACATTTTTTGTAAGCATAATTGCCATGCAGGGGAAGATTTTAAGGGAAGGTTTTTCCTTCCCCAGCTACAATCGCACTTGAAAATGAGCCCCTGGCTGGCAATTAAAGCTGAGAAAAAAAACCTTCCACTGACAGTAGTGGAGACCCAGGGCTCTGTGGAATGGACCTGGGGCCCTGGGAAACAGATCTGAGGCCAGGGCCTCATGGGCCCAAGCCTAGCAATGCTCCTGGAAGCACTTCTTGACACGAAGGCTGCCTTTACATTAAAGAAAAACCCACAGTCCTCCCATTGTGGAGCCTTTCCACATTTATCGTGGGCACCCAGGCAGCGACCACGTGATTGCTGAGAGGGGACGTTTTTATTTTTCAAAGTTCCACAGAACTCGGTGAATCCACGCCATCTAGTGGCTGTTTTAATAGTGAAACAATCTGACATATTTCAATACTTCATTATTTCTGGATCTATTTAACATGGAATAACCAGGAAATATCTCTGGGTGTGCCCTGGTGGTTGACGACATCATGAAAAGGACTTGTAAACTTCTGTGAATGAGAAGTCTCAATAGCAGGATAAAACCTCCGTGTGAAGAAGCCCCGAGTGTGTTCTTATGTTTTTATGCTCTTCCTTCAAGTCCCACCAAAGGAAAAGCACTTCTCCAACAAAGCTGTTCTGAAACCAGCCTTACCACAACCTACTTAGCAGCCCCTCCATTGCTCCCTGGACTCCCATGCCCCACCCTCACTGCCCATTTCATGGATCCTGACTTCTCTCTGTGCTGAGACCATGTCATGGCCATATCCTGTACCTCCCCTAGCAGATTGCTGGCACTAAATAGTGACAAGCAGGAGCAGGAGCTCCATGATGTACAATTTGGTTTCTTAAAGAGATGGGCTTTCCATTCTTAGCTCAAGTTTCGTCAAAACATTTCATTTTATTTTTTGCTTCCTTTGCTTTTCTATTAATTAACTTATGAAGTTGCCTGATCCATCCAATGGTCCATCTTGCCCTCTTCTTCCTGTTCTGATTGGCGTCAGCTCTCCAAGGTATCATGAGGAGTTCTTCTCCAGTCCAGCAATCCTGAGATCTTTTAAACGACAGCTGTCATGGACTGATGCTGGAACACTGCACATCTGAAGTGGGCACGCTACTAAGGAGCAATGAGCCCTCCCCATTCCAACAGAATTTTGCTTAGGTAAAAATCCAGGTCAGGTAAAGGATCACCAGAACACTTTTACAGCCAAAGATCTCTCTGTGGCCTATACAGGAGTCCAGGGCAGGTTTACTCTTCACTGACCCTGGTACACTGGCTTTCATCAGCCTCCAAGGTCCCAGTTAGCCACTGGATGAGCAGCTATGGTGTTACAAAATGTTCACAACATTAATATGTTGAGTGGACGCCATGGAACGTTGACAATCAGCACACCTGCTGTGAGGGAGGTGAAAGATCAATTTGCCTGGCAGAAAAAACTTCAATTGGGCCTATGGGTTAGAGGATCTGTGGGGGCAGGACAAAGGTCAGGGAGACAAGTAGATGAGGAATTAGGAAGGCAGAGTCAGAAAAATCTTGCGTAAAACCTGGGGACATGTTCTGTGGCTGTGTTTTTAGTGCAAGAGGATGCATTTTGTGCTTTTCTTTGTCAAAACCAGCCAGATCTTTCCTGAAACTCTCAAGTTATGCCTTTAAGTTATTTTGGTTTTCCCATGTGTTTTAAGAAGTCTGCATTGCTGTATTTGCTGCCTTTTAAATTGTTTTATGATTACTATGTTCTCTTTTTATTGTCTTTTGTAGTGGTATGACCATTTATGGTTATACTCACGGTACACCACTGTGCAGTTTAGAAATGCTTTTAATAATAATCTGTCCTTTTCCCGCCTCCCAGTCTGTTTCCCACCTCCCAGATCAGCAGAGCAGAAGAAGCTGCTCCAGCTGGTCTAGGGACTACAGAAGCAAGCAAGCTCCCAGAGAGCAAGCAATCAGAACGAGCAAACACGGGGAGCAAACAGGAGTTGGCCAGGGGAGCTGCAGTGGCAGAAGAGACAAAGGAGACAAAGGCAAAGAGGTAAGTGGGCTGGAGGAAGCTAGAGGAAGCCCAGAGGGCTGTCCCTTTCCTGCTGAGTGGCTGTGAGCTCACCAGGTGCCCCTGAAAGCTTCAGTTAATGGCGGGGGCTGAGTACTCCCAGAAGCTGAGTGGGCAGGAAGCTTCAGTCTGTTTCCTGCCTCCCAGCTGAGCAGAACAGAGCAGAGCAGGGCAGAGGAAGCTGCTCCAGCTGGTCTAGGGACTACAGAAGCAAGCAAGCTCCCAGAGAGCAAGCAATCAGAGCGAGCAAACAGGGAGAGCAAAGAAGAGCTGGCCAGGGGAGCTGCAGTGGCAGAAGAGACAAAGGAGACAAAGGCAAAGAGTGAGTAGAGGACCAGGCATAGGCTACTCTAGAACAACCAGGAAGCTAGACACAAAAAGGGAAAAGGGACTATGGAAGGACAAGACTCTCCAGTGGTGGTGACCTGCAAGTTGTGTGCCATGTTTGTTTTCTTGCCTGAGAACAACATGGCCTACACCTGCAACAACTGCAAGTTGATCGCGCTGCTGGAAGAAAAAGTAAGTGGACTGGAGCGGCGACTGTCAACCCTCCAGGGAATAAGAGAACACGAACAGTTCTTGGACAGAACAGTGAAACTACAGCAGCAAAGCGAAAAACAGAAGCTAGAAGAGCAACAGGAAGCTGAGGCAGAAGAGGAAACTGCTGAGGTGAGGAAAAATTAAGTAGAGGATACTCCTTGGAAAAGGATGACAGTTAGGAGCAGAAGAACTAGAAGACACTCGGCACCAGTAGAAGCAATGGAACTGTGGAACTGTTTCCAGGTACTTGAGGATGAGACTGGAGGACAGCCTGCAGAGGAAGAATTACAGGGGACCCCGCATAACAGCGAGGAAGAGGCTGAAGGTCAGTCAAACGGAGGTGATGAAACCAAGGCCTACAACAAGAAGAGAAGAGTAGTAGTAGTGGGAGACTCCTTGCTGCATGGGATCGAAACCCAAGTATGTCGCAAAGACCTGTGGACTCGCCAGGTATGCTGTCTCCCGGGAGGACGAATAAGAGACATGACTGAAGGGTTGCCTGCACTCATAAAGCCCACTGACAGGTATCCCTTCTTCTCATCCATGTGGGAACAAATGATACCGCTAAGCGGAGCTATGAAGAAATCACATCAGACTCTGAAGCTTTGGAAAGGAAACTCAAGAATTTTGGGGCCCAGATAGTTTTCTCATCCATCCTTCCAGTAGTCAGAAGAGGGAGAAAAAGGGAAAGAAAAATACTCTGGGTGAATGACTGGCTATGAAGGTGGTGCTTACGAGAGACATTTGGATTCTGGGCCCACGGGCTATACTTCCTGGAAGACAGACTACTGGCAAGAGACGGGTTGCACCTCACAAAAGCTGGGAAGAATGTGTTTCGCCACAGCATGAAGAACTTTATCAGGAGGGCTTTAAACTGAATCCTACAGGGAAGGGAGATGTAAAGTTGGGGGTAACAATGGACGAAGGCTCATGCACCGCAACGGAGAGAACAGCTCTAATAACACCCAATAATAGTCTTCACAAACATGTAGGAAGAAAACCAGACTATGAAGCACATAGCCTTCAATGTCTATACACTAATGCCCAGAGTATGGGGAACAAACAGAATGAACTTGAACTCTTAATACAGGAGGAAAATTATGACTTGATAGGTATAACTGAGACTTGGTGGGATGACTCTCATGACTGGAATACAGCAAATGAAGGATATAACTTGTTCACAAAGAACAGGAGGAACAGAAAGGGAGGTGGGGTTGCACTGTATGTGAAAAATACATATCTCTGCACAGAAATACAGGATGAGGGGCTTGGTAGCCCCATCGAGAGCATCTGGGTTAAAATAAATGCAGCAAAGAATAAAAGGAACCTGGTGGTCAGAGTCTACTACCGGCCACCCAATCAAGGAGAAGACGAGGACGAAAGTTTTGAAAAGCACATTGCCAATGTTTCAAGGAAGCATGATGTAGTAGTAATGGGGGACTTCAATTTCCCCGATATTTGTTGGGAGACAAATTCTGCAAAACATGGCCCCTCCAGGAAATTCCTGACTTGTGTGGCAGATAACTTCCTCCTACAGAAAGCAGAGGAAGGAACTAGAGGATTGGCTATCCTTGACTTGATCCTAACTAACAGAGATGACTTAGTGGGTGAAGTAGCAGTTACAGGAACTCTGGGGGAAAGCAACCATGTTATACTTGAGTTCCTGGTTCTAAAGGAAGCAAAAGCCGAGTGTAGTCAAACCCATACCTTGGATTTTAGGAAAGCTGATTTTCATAAACTCAGAACAATGATCAGCAGGGTCCCATGGCAAGCGATGCTAGCGAGAAAAGGAGTCCAAGATGGGTGGGAGCTTTTAAAAAAGGAAATTCTCAAGGCACAATCACAAACAATTCCAACAAGAAGAAAAGGTGGAAGACAACAGAAGAAGCCAATGTGGCTTCACAAAAAGCTTAGGGATGACCTGAAAACAAAAAAGGACACATAGGTGGAAGGAAGGACGAGCAACAAAGGAAGAGTGCAGGCAGGTGGAACAGAATTGCAGGGATGGCGTCAGGAAGGCTAAAGCTGAGAACGAGCTGAGGTTAGTGAGGGATGCTAAAAGCAACAAAAAAGCTTTCTTCAGCTACGTGCATAGTAAAAGACAAAAGAAAGAAATGCTCATTCAACTATTAAATAAGGATGGCAAAATGATAACAGATAACAAAGAAAAGGCAGAAGTGCTCAATTCCTACTTTGGCTCAGTCTTCTCCCAAAAGAGGGTCTATGACCCCCCTGGCAAAGGCGAAGTACAGGCTGAAGGGGCAGGATTGCAGCTTGAGATCAATAGGCATATGGTCAAGGAACACCTCATTACTTTGAATGAGTTCAAATCTCCAGGGCCAGATGAACTGCATCCTGAAGTAATAAAGGAACTTGCAGAAGAACTCTCAGAACCACTGGCTATTATCTTTGAGAAATCATGGAGGACAGGGGAAGTGCCAGATGACTGGAGGAGGGCTAATGTTGTCCCTATCTTCAAAAAGGGTAAAAAGGAGGAACCTGGGAACTACAGACCAGTCAGTCTGACATCAATCCCTGGGAAAAGTCTGGAGCAGATGATAAAGCAATCCATCTGTAAGCACCTTGAAAACAATGCAGTGATTACTCAAAGCCAACATGGATTTATCAAGAACAAATCCTGCTAGATGAATCTGATCTCATTTTTTTATCAGGTCACCTCCCTTGTGGACTGTGGGAATGCTGTGGACATAATATACCTCAGATTCAGCAAAGCCTTTGACAAAGTGCCCCATGATCTCCTGATGAGCAAACTAGCTCAAAGTGGGCTAGATGAAACAACAATCTGGTGGATCCACAGTTGGCTACAGGATCAGATTCAAGAGCACTTATCAATGGGAGCTTCTCAAACTGGGGAGAGGTAACGAGTGGAGTACCACAGGGCTCAGTCCTGGGCCCAGTGCTCTTCAACATTTGTATTAATGACTTAGAGGAGGAGGTGCAGGGAATGCTGATCAAATTTGCAGATGACACAACATTGGGCGGGATAGCTAAAACTTTGAAAGACAGAAACAACATTCAAAGTGATCTTGATAGACTGGAGAAAACAACGGAATGAAATTTAATAGGGATAAATGCCAAGTTCTGCACCTAGGAAAAACAAACCAAATGCACAGTTACAAGATGGGGGAGACGTGGCTCAACAGCACTACAAGCGAGAAGGATCTTGGAATTGTTGTCGATCACAAGCTGAATATGAGCCAACCATGTGATGTGGCTGCAAAAAAGGCAAATGCTCTTTTGGACTGCATTAATAGAAGCATAGCTTCCAAATCCCAGGAAGTACTAGTTCCCCTCTACTCAGCACTGGTTAGGCCTCATCTGGAGTACTGTGTCCAGTTCTGGGCACCACACTTTAAGAAGGATGCAGACAAGCTGGAAAGGCTTCAGAGGAGGGCAACAAAGATGATCAGGGGACTGGAAACAAAGCCCTATGAGGAGAGACTGAAAGAACTGGGCATGCTTAGCCTTGAGAAGAGAAGACTGAGGGGAGATAGGATAGCGCTCTTCAAGTACTTGAAAGGTTGTCATAGAGAGGAAGGCCAGGGTCTCTTCTCCTTCATCCCAGAATGCAGGACACGGAAGAATGGGCTCAAGTTACAGGAAGCCAGATTCCGGCTGAACATCAGGAAAAATGTCCAGACTGTTAGAGCAACAGGACAATGGAAACCATTCCCTAGGGAGGTAGTGGGCTCTCCCACACTGGAGGCCTTCAAGATGAGACTGGACAGCCATCTGTCAGGGATGCTCTGACTTGGATCCCTGCACTGTGCAGGGGGTTGGACTCGATGGTCTTGTAGGCCCCTTCGAACCCTACTGTTCTATGATTCTATGAAAATTAATTAATTAGCCAATCATATGGCTCAAGAGACCTTATTTCAGATATAGTCATTCCATCTCTCTCCAAGCCTGTATTGCTTTGCTCTCTCCACTTCTTTTCTGCAAGTAGAACAGTTTGGGATGATTGTTTGACATCATTCCTAACCCCCACTCCAGCCCCACAAAAATGGGTGAGTGAACTGAGCTATTTTTCAAACTTGACATATAATTACATCCTGAAAGCCCTGCCAGTAATGACAGAAGCGGGGGGGAAATGGGGCACAAGGTGAAAACCCTTGCAGAATTCTTCCAGCGATCCCTCCAGTTTTTCTTTTAGGTATCAAAATCCCATCCCTGTGTTTTCACAAAAAAACCAACAACACACAATGGAAAAAACTGGTGCTGAAAAAACCTACCTTCAAGAATATTGTCTGGAGTTTCCCACAGTTCTTTCCACAGCAGTTGGCTCCGTTCCGGGAGAAAAGGACCTCACGAGCGGGCACCCGGCTGTAAGCAATACGCCGGTCTCCTTGCAGCATCCAGATCACAATGTCCGGCAGGCTGTTCTGCGGCTGGAAAACAGGTGGGCCAAGTGAGGACAGACATCAGGCAGCAAAATTGAACAAGGAGGAAGAAGCAGATCAAGAAGGAAGGTGGAAGGCAAGCACAGGAAGGGATGGCTGTCTAATGAAGGGGCCATGCCTCATGCGGTGGGTTTTAGGTGTACATCAAGGTTGTAAGAGCACCCCAACTCAAGACATAAGAGTGAGGGCTAAACATGACAATACGTTAAATGTGATTGCATTTGCTTGTTGGAGGAGGAGGAGGAGGAAGAGAAGGAAGAGAGGAGAAGGAGGAGGAGGAGGAAGAGAAAGCAATTGCAAGGGCCCCAATCTGTATCTGGATCAGGACCATGGCACAAGGGAAGAGATTTAACTACTATTCTATGATTCTGTGATCCTATGAGCCCTCCTGCCCCCATGCCATCTTCCTGATGAAAACCTCTCTGCCACCAGCGCAGCCAATTGACCCAGAAGGGAAGTTGCTGTTTATGCCCAAAGCAGCATGGGGGAGGGGGGATTGGAAAATCTTCATCAGGAAAATCTTCTTCAGGAAAATGGTGCAGGGGGGAATGGGCCAGCTCTGGGTACCAAAAGTGTGGCTGATGGGAATGTGCATGTGTTGGCCATGCCCGCCATCAGTTGGAAAGGGGTGGGGCCACTTCCACACGTGGAGGGTATGCATACGCATCATTGTCGGGTGGAGCTGCCCACACATTCCCCCGCCTCTTCAGGTGTTTGGTACCCAGGGGCTAGTGCAGCCTGGCTGGGGGATGCTCGGAGATTTGGTCATCTGGAGAGGACCGGGTTGGGCAAGGCTCAGCTCAGGTGTAGAATGTTCCTGGGGGGGTTTCTGCACCCCTGCAGGAGGACCAGCCCAGCCACCCAAAGCAAACTAAGTCCTCCTCGCAGCTGCTAGTGGCACCAAAATGGCTTCGGTTTGCCCAGCCTCAGGGTCCCAAATGACAGGAGACATGGCTTGCAAAACATCTGCTGAGGCATTCATGATGGTTTCCCCCTTTGTTTGCTTTGAACATCTCTGCTCAAGACGAGATCTGTGTGCCCTGAAAGCTTGCTTCTCACACTTTCAATCCTAGCAGTGTCAAAAAACAAAGAAGACAAAGCCAGGTTTCATGCTCCCCCTGCTTCCCCAAGTGGAAGGACATATGGGGGGTGGGCAGCATTTTCCTTCCGGGTCGTTTCCCCCATGGGGACAGAGCGTTATGGACTTTTGGTGCCTTTTGCAGTATCTGTTTATTTACAAAGATGCTGCACGAGGCGTTAAAGCGGAAGCTGCTCCCTCAGAAGCATCCCCCTTGGGTCCTTGCCCTCGGCTCCTCCGCGCAGACAGCCAAAAGATGCGCGCGCGCGCACTTCATGCCCTTCGCTCAGCCACGCACAAACTGCCAACTGTCTCTCTCCAGCCTCCACCTGAGCAGGCCACGGCTAATCGCCACAGATAGCAGCAGCCACCATCGATGTCCCTTCATTCAAACCTCCTCCAGCCATCAAAGCAGCGCCCTCGTGGAGTGATCTCCGCCAAAGCCCAGAGCAAGAGCGGTCTCCCCTCCCCAGACTGACTGCCAGCAACATGCTGCATCTGCCCTCTATGGGGCGGGGGTCTGAGACCAACACAGCTCATACTGGCTACTGGGGGGGCTGAGGGAGCCCTCGCGACGCCCTGCTCTGGGCGCCCCCCACACACACACACGCCCCTTCCAAGCCTGCCTCTCTGGGGAGGCCAGGCCAGACTCCTAGGGCAGCTTCTCCCAGCCTGGGGCCCTCCAGATATTTTGGGCTGCCGCTCCTGGCGCTCCTGACCGTGGGGGCCATGGGGGCTGCAGTCCAGTGCAACTGGGGGCCCCGGCTGGGGAAGGCCACGCTCAGCCCCTCACAGCCCACGCGGCCCCTGCCTTTGGCAGCCCTGGTGCCCTGTCGGGTTGCCCCGCGATCGCAGAGGCAGGGAGAGCCGCCCAGTGCCTCCAGCAGCGGCCCCACGGACCACACCCTTCCCTGCCAGCGACCCCCTGTTCTTGGGCAGCCGCGAGCCAGACCCCGCCGCCGCTCCAAGCGCCGGAATCGGCCCTTCGCAGACGACAGGCTGACTCCCCCGTGGGCAGCATCCAGCGGCATCTCCGGCTGGAAGCTGGGTCCAGCAGGGCACATCAGAAGGCCAGCGAAGAAAGGGGGCTCTCCTCCGCCTGCGGTGGCGCAGGGGACCCGCTCCTCTGCCTTGCGGCATCCCCTGCCCTGCCCAGGCTTCGCAAGGCAGGAAGCCGCAGAGCGCAGGGTGGGGCGGGGGGCACAGCCCTCCCTCCTGAGCCCATCATTGATGTGAGTTCACTCAGTCCCCCTTCATTTCAATGGGGTTTGGGCAGGAGACCTTCCAGGTGGGATTGTGCCCGGATACTTAGGGGACAGGGATCTCTGCCCTGCCCGCGGTAAAGGCATCAGAGCACCTTGTGCTGGCTCTGGCAGCTTCTCTCACCATCTAAGAGCCAGGGCAATGGAAGGGGTAGTGGTAGGTGCAGGGAGGGAGATCCGGGCTCAAATCCCCACCCAGCCGTGAAGCACCCAGCCTACCCTACCTCACAAGGTTGGTGTGGGGATACAATTTGTGGTGGGACAGAAACATCACCAAGAAAGAAAGCTCTCATATCTGGGAAAGCCGTTTTGTGGGACAGGTTATGCTTAGGAAAGAGAATGCAATACGAGATGAATTCTTGCTACGTGTGCAGGAACCTTCAGACACTGGCAGTCTTTCTGGCCTGCTCTCTGACTGACCCCCTGGGCCACGCAGCCTGCTTATATGACAGGCAAAGCGAGAGATTTGCGATCATCGGGGCTGCTGAGGCAGCGGACTGCACCTGTGTGCCTCTCTTTCTGTGCCTTCCCCAACCTGGTGCCCTCCAGATGTGCTGGACTGCAATGTCAATAGTAGGCAAATGGTTGTGGTGGCTGGGGATTATGGGAGTTGTAGTCCAATACATCTGGAGGGAATCGGATTGGGGAAGCCGACTGCACAAGTACATCCCTGTCTTTTGTAACCTGCCTTTTCCCACCCAGCAGAACTGGACAGGGGCGGGGGCAGGGAGGCAACTTACATCAGGGAAATGGTGTGGGTCCAACACCCTTCCCCCGACACTTCCCTGATCAAATCAGTACCTGATCAAATAAGCTTCTCTGATGTCCCCCCACCCCCCAAATCCAACCCAGCAGACCTTGATTACAGATCTCCCAGGTCATGTCTACTCGAGGTCTAACTTACTTCCTTTGCTAAGCAAGCTCCTGTCGGTTGCATAACACAAGCACAGCTGATTCCATCTGTTCAACGTGGCTGGGAATGGAAAAAGCCTGGGCTGTGGTTTTGCTGGTTTGCCCAAAGGCCAGCGGTATGGAGTGTAAGCAAGATGCAGCCCGCAAAAGCCCAGTCCTTGGATTCATGCCTCAGGCTGTGCTTTTCACTGCTTTGCTTTAAAAATTATACACAGAGCATCTCCCATGTTATCCAAGGGCATCTCCCAGGGTGGTTTCCAGGCCAGTGTTTTCGGACATTCCCTCACACACACACCCTGCACGTGCACGCGCACACACACACACACAGACAGCCAAAGACTGTTCAACACTGAAGATTTGGAAGGGGTGGAAACGGCAGGCAAGGGCTCTCCACTTCGCAAGCAAGGAAGCCTGCCTACCTCCTCCACCATGGATTTCAGCCTAGAGAGCCAGTCTTCCGCTTGGTCCAGGACTGTCTGCAGGTCGGAGTCCTCATGCTTCAACCTCAGGGCTGCCTGGACAATCTGGTTGAGATTGGTGGTGCGGAAGCGATACAGATACTGGTCCAAATGGGTGCTGGCTGGTTTCTGGGTGACATCAACCAGCGGCTGGCTGTGGAGGGGGAAGGCACAAAGAAGTCAGAGAATCCACCCACCCCGGGGCTCGTCAAGTCTGACGGGAGGGCCCGCTGATGCTGCTTTGCTCCTTCCTGCCCCCTTCTCCTCCTCCTCTACCCACCTCTTTAACCCCCCCCTCCGCACCTCTGTCTGGATTTTGCGCTGGCCTGGGCCAAGGCGACCCTCAGACACGAGCCTCCACTCCCCTTCACCAGTCAATGTAACAGAGGCAGTTCCAGTGCTTCCCCCGGTGCGTGGATGGACAATCCATGGCACAGGGGAGCCATGGCTCACAGGGACACGGCCCTGGCACTCTTGTTACCGGGGTGCTGACGCCGCCTGCCTCCCCGCCCCAGAATTCCCTGTTCCCTCTGAGCTTACTGCAGCCCACATAGTAGCTGGGGGGAATTTTCCTAGCAGCAAGGTATTGTTGGGGGATGTTCAGCCTGTTCTGGGAGGGGCTGCGCTCCCCCTGAAGGAGCAGGCTCATAGCTTGGGGGTCCTCCTGGAGTCATCTGGAGGCTCAAGTGGCCTGTGTGGCACGGAGTGCCTTCTACCAGCTTTGCTTGGTAGCCCAGCTACATCCCTATCTGGACAAGGATAACCTGGCCTCAGTAGTCTATGCTCTGGGAAACTCCAAGTTAGATTGCTGAAATATGCTGTATGTGGGGCTGTCCTTGAAGATGGTTCAGAAGCTGCAGCTTGTGCAAAATGCAGTGGCCAGATCGGTAACAGGGACCAGAAGTCCTCAACACATAGCACTAATTCTGGCCTGCTTGCACTGGCTGCCTATATGTTTCCAAGCCCAATTCAAGGTGCTGATTTTGACCTATAAAGCCTTACACAACTTGGGACCGCAATACGTGATGGAGCACCTCACCTGGTATGAGTCTACCCATGCACTGGCAGCAAGGGAGAGGGCCTTCTTGGTGGTGGCCCCCTGGTTTTCGAACACACTCCCCAGTGAGGTCCACCTGATGCCCCACATTATCATCCTTTGGGGCCAGGTTAGGACAGTCATCTACTCCCAAGCATTTGAAAGCGTATGATAAGGTTTTAACTGGTCCTGGGATTGTTATTGTTGATTGTTTCAAATTGTTGTTGTATGTAAATGGTTTTTATATTACATTTTATATTGTATTTTTAAGATTCTAACCTTTTGTAAACCACCCAGAGAGCTTTGGCTATTGGGTGGCACAGAAATGTAGATGATGATGATGTTCCCTGTTGTAAGGCAAAGTATTTTGGGGTGGCTTGGTCCTGAATGGGCAATTAAGACCCATTAGCTTTACAAAAGACCTGCTGAAAGAACAAATTTGTTGATGTGGATCAACACAGCTGCCTGAATTTTTGGACTCACCTTTAGTGGCATGGCTACGGGGAGTGTTGTGATGAGTGTCTGCACTGCAAAGTCTATCACTACCCCGCTGTGGACAATGCTGAGTGCCAGTCAATGGCTTCAAGTAAGTTCCTCAGCAATTAGTCAAGTGAGGGTAAACGTTTTCAAACCACACTGTTCTACTTTTTACATTTCTGGACTCACACGGATTAGTGGGATTTTGCTGAAACGCTTTGCAAACTTCAAATCCAAAACTCTGAATCTTGGAATGTGCAAATTTCATCTTCTGATGGAATCTGAGGGTCACTTTTCATGAACTAAAACACAGGCCCTCAGGTTTATGATCGAGTTCCCCTATTTCAGCTCCATGGGAGGGCGAGGTATGGTCACTGCCCTCCAGTTGCACAGAAAACCATTCATGGCTCTTCCTCAGGAGCGTCTCTGATTCAGTTCATTCAAGGAAAAACAAGCACTATGTTCCATATGAGCACAACTTAACCACTTACTCAGAGGGTATTTTGAGATGCTGTGGAAGACAAGAGAGTATTTATCTTTCCTTGAGTGAACTGAATCGGAGTCACCCTTGAGGAAGAATTTTAACTTGCAGCACAGTGGTCAATAAACTGTCTTCTGAGCACCTCCGAGGTTTCCTCCCCTTTCACATTCCTGTATTTCTTGCCTTCCCTTCTTCCCTCTATTCTGAATGGACTTTGCACATGTCCAGAGATACTCCATCCTTTATTATTTCTTCACATGTTCCGCTACTGAACCCTTCCAGGATCAAGCCATGGTGGATCCTAGCTGGGAAGCTGTGCAACGATTTGCTAAGGAGGAAGGCAAGTGGCCAGAGCTCCTTCTGGGAAGTGAAGATTAGGCAAAAGGTATCGCTGGGCCAGTCAGGTGGGTTGTTAGCCTACTGCCGAAGTCCATAGACACAACTGCATTTGCTCACACACATCCCCTTCTTACTCTTCCCTCTCCCCTTCCTCCATTGTCTAGAAATATTTTAAAGAAATTAAAAGGGCAGACAAAAGGGCAGAATTGTCTGCCCTTTTGTCTGCACTGAAATTGCATGCTCCTTGGGGCAGGGAGCTCTGTTCATATTACTCTGTAAAGCACCATGGACATCCATGACTCTGTGTGTGTGTGTGTGTGTGTGTGTGTGTGTAATGGAAGTTGTAATCCAACACATCTGGAGGGTACAGAAGAGGGGAAGGGAGGGCCTCTTCTAAGATGGTGCATACTGTAGCATTCAAATTGCATCATCCCCCCAAAAAGTACACCCTTTTCTTCAAAATTATTATTTTAGTCATTCACATACTTAATTGATTAGTTAATCAGTTAAAACACCTTTAATTAATCAACTAAGATTTCTTAGCAGCCCAATCCTATGCATGTCTGCTCTGAAACAAGACCAACAGCGTTCATTAGGACTCCCAAGGACACGCGCATAGGATTGTACCCTTAATCAGGTCACTGCCACGCTTATCGTAATCTCAGTCATAACAACTCTTCTTCTCCCATTTCTAACAGCTGCAGCTCGTGCTGCTCATGGATTCATTCAGCATGGAAGCAATTTACCACAGGAGATGGTGGAGAGGAGGAGGAGGAGGAGAGACAGCGGGCCTGGGCCAGTCCCAGCCTGCATGAACCACCAGTTTGGCAGCTTCTGCAGTGACATTTCCCCACTATTTAAATGGATTTTTGTTGGAGGGAGCCTTCCCTCTGGGAAACCAAAGTCCTGGGATATGCCCCAGGTCACGTATGGCACACACAGAAGCCATGCCATATTTATGGCCTCGGGAATATCTTTGACATTTTCTAAACAAGCACATCCGTAGGGGAGAGGGAGGGAGGGAGAGGAAACGCAAGAGAAACTGGAACAGCTCCTTCTGGGGGATCAAAAAGAAATAAACAGGCTGGAGAGGAGGAGGACGAGGAGAAGGAGAAGAAGAAGGCCATTCGCCCAGCCAGCCATGTTCGTTGATGGGGCATTTCCAGCATGGCAGGCAGCGTGGTTCCGAAAGAATGGGGGGCTTTCGGTCTGCCTTAGCCTGGCTTTTCCCAACCAGAAAACCATCTGGTGCCCTCCAGATGTGTTGGATTACAACTCCCATCAACCCACAATTCCCACCCCTTAGCAAGCTCCCAAACACATGCAGCCTTTATTGCTCATCCTTTCATTCCCCTTGTCTGTCCTTTGCACTCAGCACCAGAAGGACCAGAGACAGGTACAAGAGAGGCCAGTTCTCCAGCCTTTCAGGGCAAGTCTGCTGATGGAGCGGCAGGAAGGAGAAGCCTGCAACAGGACAGACAGACTGAGCCAGGCTGATTAGCCCTGAGCAAGTGTCTGCTCCCCACATAGGCAAGCCCCTGGCAGGGTTTGACTACAGTGAACAGAATGTGGGAGGAGGGGGAGCAGCCTCACGGCAGCAGCCTCAACCCCTGCCTGCCTTACAGGCACCCTGGTGACCCTCTGGAGGATGCCAAAGGAGGGGTAGCTATGCACAAGCAGGTAGAAAGACAGAAGCCAGGTGAGCGACCAGGTGGGCTGAACTGCAATGGGAAGGAGGAAGGGAAATTTTTAAAAAGGAGAAGGCTGCAGCACATGAACTTGGAAGTAAGCCCCGGTGAAATGACTGGGACTTGCTGCCAAGTAAATGCTCATGGGATTGGGACGTGCGATCCCCTCCTCACAATCAGCATCCTGCGCATTGTTGCCCATGGGTTGCGCACCGTCTCGGCCTCTTCCCTGAAGGTAAGCCTTCTGCGATGGGGCCCTGCATGTTCCCAGCACTGTGCAGGGCGTCTTTGAGGGCCAACTCAGCCATCACTTTACATGTGAGTCTAGCAGTGATGTCTTCTTTTCATCTTTAATCTGGAGTAGGTGCACAAGCCCCAACCTAGATCTTCAAAGCCCCTCTACTCCTCACACGAGGGCCCTGATGCAGATCAGGGACCCTGGACCTACTGTGGAGTAAAAATGAAAAAGGATGCAGCTGTGCTCGATGTGCATTTGAAGTAACGTTTGTTTTGGCCACGAAATGTTGGAAAATGTGATACTCCCCTCATCCCCTCTAGTGCATATGGGCACTCAAGGGCCAACGGGTCTTTGGGAAGGCCATGGCAAGACACGCTGCCTCTCAACTTCAAGTTTCTCTGTTTATAAAGAGGGAATAATCGTGACAGTCCTCACAGTGTTGTTATGAGGAAGGATCAAGACCAGAATTTTCCAGGCCCTTTGAACAAGAGGCGACGGATGAATTATGGCTAACAATAAGACCTGAGATTGTGAGCTGGGGGCTGCTCCGCCCACTGAGCCAGGAGATCCCATCTGAGAGAGGGTCTGTCAGAACGGCTCACCCCAAAATACAATGAGGCCCATTCAGGTAGGCCGGGGCCTGTGGAGTGGAAATTTATGACCTGCCTGAAATATCACCTTTTCAACTCCGTGCCTTGGCTCAGCAACCTCCACGGCAAGCGCTCGCCAAAGGACGGCATTCTTCAGCACCGGGGCCCCCATCCAAGCCAAACAAATGCGCTTGTAATAAACCCGCAGAACGCCGGCTGGCCCAGCAGCCGCCTCGCGCAAGCCTACCTGCAGTCCGCGATGATCTCATCCATCAACTGAGCCACGAGGGTGTCCAGGTCGCTGGCGGAGCACTTGGCCTTCAGGGCGAGGTGGAAGAGATCCAGATTCGCTTCCTGCACCGGGCAGAGAGCACAACATCCCCACACTGCTGAAGCTGTGCCGCCGCCCCACCGCTTTGCCCTGCCACCAGCTTGTGCAGAGGCAAGGCGTCGTCCCAAGGCCAGTCCCACGCCGCGCTCAGCATGGCAGCCACTGAGCGCCCTGCGTGGCGTTTATGCAGCCGACAGGATGTAGCATCAGGGGCTCTTCCCAGCCCCACCCCAGCCGACACCCAGCACTGTCACAAGCCCCTTCTGTGGTAGAGCTGTGCCATGTCAAGCAGGGATGTGGTGACAACTGGAGAATCCCAGCCCGTGTGCACGCGCGTGCGTGCCTGTCTGCCTCTGTGTGCTGGTTGCAAGTTTGGAGCAGAATGCTTTTCCACGATGGGGGAAGGTGCATATTTGAATGCTCCCATAAGAGGAAGGAAAATTGCCCCCCACATGGGAAAAATAGTATCTCAAGGAGAAAGCTCAGGGGAGCCCTTTACCTTCCCGTAGCCTCAGCTTTGCATTTGCAATACAGGGAAAGATTCAAACAGGGGAGCCCCTGTGCCGGGTGAAGCCAACCAAAGCCTTCACTGCTTGCATCTGCTGGATGTGGCCATCTGCTCTTAGGATCTGGCCTACAGCTTCAGTTGCTGCCTCCTTCTCAAGGGATGAAGGGGCAGAATCCCAGGGTCAAGGGAGGAAGGCTGTTTCTCTGCTGAGCTCGGGACTTCTGCTGTTTGCTCTGTCCCCAACTTCCCAGCCGTGGGCATCGAGCTCCAGCTTGAAGCCTCAACCCATGAAGTCTCACCCACCAGGCTCCAGTAGGCTCCACCCCCAGATCTGCTGGGTGCCGCCCCTAGCTCCCAGGCTCCACCCCTGGCGCTTCACAATCTGAGCCTTAGGAGGACTGAGCAGCCCCATATAACGGGTGCAGAACCTCAGGTTGGGGGTCCCAATCTGGCCCTCTGGGGTTCCCCAGATGGCTATGCCCCCTCCCCCTGGCCCAACAGCCTTTCCCCAACCACCAATACTTTGGTGGTTTCCCAGTTTCCGTGCATTTTTTCCCCATTCTGAAAGGTTGACGTTTATTTATTTTATTTATTTATTTATTTACAACACTTATATCCCTGCCTACCACTGGAATGCAGCCCCCGAGAGCTTCTCCGGAATGGGATGTGGCCCTCATGTTGAAAGAGGTTCTGCATCCCTGCTATATAAGCTGGCTCCAAGAGGCCCTAGGAAAATCTCCCCCCATATAGCTTTCTAGTGCAGCCACATGCACCACCATCACAGCCAGGGTCCTCTTCCAATACTGACTGTGAAGAGCTGAAACAGCTGGGAGCCTTTCCTTTAAACTATCTTGGGCCTCAGTGGCTGTGCAAGGAGGCCCTGAATGGCGCCCTCCCCAGAAGCCTCACTCACCAGCCGGTCCACTGCACAGGAGAGAAGATTCTGCACATCGGTCCTGTGGCTGATGTCTTCCCAATAGGAGGAAAGCACAACCACCGGCTTCACGTTGCCCCAAGGCAGGTAGTAGTACTGACAGCCTGCCAGGCAGAAAAAAACAGAAACTTCTCCAGCCAATGAAGCAACCTGCCCAGCACTGCCTGGACATCAGCCAAGAGGGGTGCTCTGTTGCCCTATAGAAGGGCATGCCGTTGCTTGGCGCCTTAACATACAGTCAAAAGCAGCAGTATCAGAAAAGGCAAATCCCTGTTCCTTAGGGGGTTCACTCATCTTCCCCCCACCCCCATCCTCGATCTACTGCACATACTCAATGGGAGTTCTATTACACCAGATGTTGTGCAATAAAGCAAACAGCACAGAATGGGGAAAGGAAGTGAAATAGTCCTGTCTAGTGCACATCCAGCAGCATTTGAAATAGCTTGCCAGTTGGCTCTTGGAATGGAAAACAATGCACCCCCATGCCACTTGGAAGCAAATGAAACATTCTGAAAACCCTAGCCTTGTGAAAACTGCAGATATGCTTTTGTGGATAAACATCCCAAACATACAATGGCATTTTTAGAAATACGCAGGACATGGGAATAAAGGAAGAGTTTCACGCATCGCTATTTTTAAGCAAAGGCTGGATAGGTGACTGACAGAGCTGGGGAAGGAATATCCTCTTTCAAGTTGGGATGGGATGGGGAGGGAAATTCATTCACTTTGCATTTTGATGCAAACATACCTAATTTCATGAATTGAAACTCAGTTACCCTCCAAAATGCAGCCTCCTCCAAATTTTGCAATGGAGTTTTCCAATCAAAAAATGCACACAAAAATGCTTGTATTGTAAGGGGGAAATAACATTTAAAACGGATTGTGTTGGGAAAATTGCTTGCAAAAATGTGCATATTAGGCAAAAACACATAGAAAAATGTACGCATTAGGAGAAAAGTGTGCAAAAAAGCTTATTAATTTTCATGCAAACTTAAAAAATAAAACCTCAAAGTTTGGGATGAATCAAATTTCAGATCAGAGAAATTCTCAGAGTTTGAGACAAACCAAATTTAAAATTGGAAAATGAGAAACTGAGAGAAACCAAAACTGGCAGAGTCGTCCATCCTTATGTTCAAGGGAGGATTAAAGCTAGATGGGAGGACGCATAGAGTCCTAGGCAGCTCTGTGATTCTCTGAAAACATATCGGGCCAATAAGGGCCCCTCACTGACTGCCTTGTTTTTACAAGTCAAGTTCTTCCAGATGGACTGAGCAGGCATCTGCCAGGGATGCCTCATGAGCCAGAAGTCCCATCTTAGGGCAGGGGGGTGGAGCCACACAACCAGCCCCTCTTGTGTTGCCCGTCCAGCCTTGCTGACCTGAGCGCCCCGCTTACCATCAAAGACAGCTCTGCTGTACTGTGTGGTGGAGGCCAGGGGCAGGCAGGTGTTGTCAAACTTGTTGCCATAGTTGCCGATGCTGACCTCAAACTGGATGGCATCATCCACATCCTGCAGCATGGTGGCTGAATAGAAGGCAGCACAGAGGCAGTACTTCCGTCGGCGCAGGTACTTCTGCCGAGAAGAGGAGGAGGGGGCAGAGGAAGTGGTGTGGGTCGCCTCCCCAGACTAAGGGAAAGACCTAGAAGTCTGGGGGTGAGGCAGCTGAACAAAGTGTCCCCCTTCCCCAACCCCCGGTTAGAGTGGAGCGGCACACGCCAACCCAGAGCCTGTCCTCAAAGTTCAGCTTCAGAGGCTTCGGTACGAATCCTGACCCAGGTCTGTGTGGATGCGACAGTCTTTCAGCACACATCACGATGGACCCAAGCATAAAACATTGCACTTCATTTATGTTTGAGCTCTGGACTACCCAGCAGGGCCACTCCGACTGCGCTGGGTCTGTTGTGCTTGCAGGAGCATCCGCCTGCACAACAGCGCTTTTGCGCTTCTAAAAACAACCCCAGAAATGAGTGGAGACACTCATTCTTGAATCAGGACAGGTCAGTGGAGCTCCGTTCTGCAAGCTCCACTAACCTGCCCCATTCCAGAAACAAACATTTCCACTTGTTTGGGGTTATTTTTAGGAGCACGAAAGCCCGTTCCGCCAGCGGATGCTGCCATGAGCGTGTGGGCGCAATGAGATACTAGCCTCTGCGGGCAGGGTGTGAGGACCGGTGGTGTCGGAATGGGGGCATTGCCAGGGATGTAACATTTAATGCTAAAACAAAAGCAAATGGAGAGGGAGAATTAGAGAAGTGGAAACGCTAGGCCAATGTTTAACCCTGGGGATAAGAAATACTTGTGTTGGAGAAACTTTTATGCTGACTTTCAAGACAAAGCGTTTTGCCATGGTGGCTCACACTAAACAAAGTTTACACAAAAATAATATAACAACATCAGTATCTAAAATATATATATATTAAAAAAAAACAAGTAAAAGAGCAGCATCAGGGTAAGGTGCCGACACAGAATCAACCGTATCACATTTAAATAAAAACAATTTTAAACAAGAGCAGTATTAAATTAAAACCAGTCCATCTTTTTAACCAAAGGAGGACTGAAGTTTTTAAAACTCTTTAGGGCCTGCCTAGAAGGAAAGAGGGAGGGAGCCAAATGTACTTCTAGAGAGAGGGAGTTCCAGAGATACGGGGCCACTACTGAAAAGCCCCCTCTCATGTACCGGCCAATCTGACTGAACCTACATAAAACTGGTTTGCTCTGACAGAAAATAACAGTCTCGTGATACCTTAAAGACTATTACATGTATTGTGACATAAGTTCCCTCTGGTCCACACCAGCATATGCCATAATATCTGTTAGTTTTTAAGGGGTCGCAAGACTCTTTCTTGTTTTTGCTGCAAGAGTCTAACATGGCTACCCCTCTGGAAGTCATGATACAGAAAAGAAATGCATTTTTTGTAGAGAAGCAGCAATATTTGTGCCTTCCCCATGTCTTATGAGTCTGCCCAAAGACTTGGCAAACCACCCTCAAAGTGGAGCTACCAGTGACTCTTCCATCACTCGGGGCGCTGGAAGGAGTATGTGGCTTTTCCAGTGAATGGAGATGTAGCCAGTCAGAAAAGATTTTTAAAAAATCATTGCTGAAGCGCAGGAGTACACAATGTCCAAAGAAAAACAGACTACAATGAAAAAAGAAAATGTCCTTAAAATGGTGTGGCCTTGCTCTGTGGGGAGGGGGCAGGAGTACTTCCATTCCCTTTTTAAAGGGCTACATATGTGCCTAGGTGGGGATGCGCATAGATGCTTGTGCATTCCTCGAGTAAAAGGGACAAGGGAGGAGTGTGTTACCCACCGTCACAGGTGCTATCCGATAGGCAACGGCCATGTCAAAGTGTACACAGTGGGGTGAAGCTTTCAGGGGGTTATTTTGGCTTCTGCAGGTACAACTTGAACCATTAAACCGCCTTGAGAGAGCAGTGAGTCAGGAAACCTGGACTGCAGGCAATTACAGCTCTACGACACCAGACACCACCTTCACATCACGGAAAGGATACTGCCATACACCCCTTTTGAAAATCAGGGTTGAAGGCTCATGACAATGTGTGCCAAAGGAAAGGTGTGTTTTGCCCAAGGCAAGGGCAGATCAGAGCTACAGCTGTCCTTTGTGTTTTCAGAAAGGGAGATCAGCCATTGCTTCTCCATTCTAAAATGCGTTGCTCCATGTAATATGATACCTGCAGTTCTGACCCTGGTTAATTCTTTCCAATGGCACATCTCCATTTGGTTGATCCTAATAAATCCCAACAGTGGATTCTGGATTTTTCTCTCATGGACCAGCACAGCTGTCTTTGTCTGATTTAGTGTGCAATAGGTTTACCTCCACCCGCAGGATGTCATCAGCAGGGATATCCCCCAACTTCTGTTCAACGTGGTCCACCAGTTTGGTCTCCAGTTCTACCAGCAATCTGCCACGGTAAGCAACACCCTCTCCCTTTGGGGGGAAAAGGAGCACATGGTGCTGTTAGGGGGCTTTCTGTGTCTTTCAGGCTGAGCAGCCTCTGGAACCTCAGAGTTCTGGTCTTCCACACATCCTTCCAGCATGCCCACTTTGGAGGAAGCGAAATCTCCCATGAATGATCATGCTCTCTCACCATGTCACACCCTTTTACAGCTCAGGACCAACACACCCATTTTATTTGGGCCGCTACCACTGGCCCAGAGAAGAGAGAGATCGATCAGGTTTAACATGACAGGAATAAGTCAGTCAATCCATGTGAGTGTCAGGAGGCCCTAGCCGGCCTCTTTCAGTCTACTCCGGTAGCCAACTCCAGACACAGACAAAGGATTCTTTTCAAGGCTTTATTCCTTTTACAACTTAATAACTCTATCACCAGCGACTAAGCTATGAACAGCAGAGTAATCTATGCCCCGGGTTGGAAACAGTTGGTCCCCGTTTGAACGAGAATCACTTGCAGACCCTGAACTTATGGGCTAGGGAGAGTCCCTCCCCTTTTCCTTTGGGTCCTCTGGACGCAACCGTTGCTTGCGCGCCAAACGGGTGCTACGCCTCCTTTCCGCGCCCTCCATAGCTCGTCGCTCTCTGCGTCTGCGTCGAGCATCCAGCCAGTCCTCCTCCCGCGCTCTTTCACTCCCAGGACTGCTATCTATGGCTGGAATGCTGGTAGGAGGAATCTCTGCCAGCTGCAGGGCCTGGGAGGGAAGAGCGCACTCCTCTCCCATGGACAGCTGTTCCTCCTCAGAATCAGAACTGCTCTGAGGTTATATGGGCTCAGTGTCCACCCTGACAATGAGGCATGTAAAACAATGCATGCAAATTTTAAAATGGGCCTGCATGTGCTTATTGCATGTAATTTATTCTGCTTCCAAAATTCCAAGCTTCCAAAGAATGTAGAATATTTTGTCAAGGAGGGCTGGAAGAATGGAAGGAGGGAACGGAAGCCAAACTGAAACTGAAAGTGTGGATTTGCAAAGGCAGGAAGAAGAGCTTATGCAACCTGCCTGCACAACAGGGCAAAGCACTGTTCTTTTCCTACCGTTCCTCTATGAAGTGAAGAGAAAATCCTGGAGTCCATTCCGAGGCCCTAAGAACCCAGGAACTGCCTTGCTGGCTCGAGCTATGGTGGTTCCATTGAGTCCAGTATTCTGAGGCCATGAATGGCCAACCCAGTGCCTGAGGAAGCCCATAGGTTGGGGGTGAAGATTATAGCCATCTCAGTCGTCCCTGGCTTCAGTAGTCAGAGGCAGCCTGGGGAGGGGCCATAGCTCAGTGACAGAGGCCAGGGAAGGGTGAACGAGCGATATTTGAGAACACCAGGATTCTCTGTCGCACTATTCGCATTGTGCTTGATTCCCGTTCGCGGTCTCTGCTCACTCTGCGCAAATGGGAAACTTGAGCACATCAAGCACTATTCTATGATTCTAAGCAGCGATTGAACAGGAGACGTGCATAAGTTTCCCAAAATTTGCACAAATTTCCTAATTTGCGCAACTTTCCTCCATAGTCTAAAACAGAGCTGATTCAATCCACAGAGGATATTTGCACAAATCAAACTGGGAATTGGGGACAAGATAATGCAAGCATGCGTTCAACGATGTACAATTATTTTCGGCTCATTGCTCACCCTCACGCTCACATTCAGAGCTCTGAACTCGGCATGCTCACGTGTTTTGCAAGCAAGGACAAAATTCTCATACATCCCTAACAGAGTCCATGCTGGGCATGTAGAAAGCCCAGGTTCAATCCTTGACAGCCGCTCCAGTCAGAAGGAGCCAGGGATGGGAACGGACTCTCTCGGCCTGAGACACTGGAACAGAGCTCTGCCAAACTGTTCGGCAAATCTGGCAATTCAGGGTAGGGGGTGTTGGAATGGGGCTGACATTTCTAGCCCTGAAGACAACCCCCAGGAAGGATCCTCCTCCCTCTACTGTCCCCACCAGCAGCCATTCCAGCAAGCTGTATGGAGGGAGATGAGAGGGGGAAGCGACACCACTCCGCCAGCCAGGTTGAAAGACTTCACTTTTTCCCTCTTCCTCACCAATCCCTTTTTCCTTGTGCGCCATGACGTTTCAAGTCATAAGCTCACTGTGGGCAGGGACTGTCTTCTTTTATTGATTATTTATAAGCCATTTTGAGAGTGTTTTTGGCTGAGTGGAATAGAAATACAATAAATAAATAAATAAATAAATGTTATTTGTTGTCGGGGGCGGTTGGCTTACCTTAGTGTAATATGAGGTGGCCCAGCTTCTTTCCCCCCACTCCCCTCTTTAAAATAAGCGCTGTCTCTGAGCAGGCAACGCAGCTTTCCATGGGGGGCAGGGATCCTTCCTCTTCTGGGGGCTGGGCCAGAAAACGCCTGGGGATGCTGTACGTGAGGTAGTCCCTTCCCAGGCTTTCTTCTGTCCCAGCCCCCTGGAAACAAAAGATGCCAGCCCACACGGGTTGTTACACCATGAGGTATCCAACAACTTTTCACCACAAGGCCCCAAACCACCAGCACCAGGTTTATTGTCATCTGAGCAAATCCCAGGCAAGATAAAAGCAACTCCCTCCCCCATTTCATCACCAACAGTTCAAAACCAGCCATGAAAAATGGTTCCTTCACCTTGCCCGTGTTGAGCTCCTCGTAGGGGTCTGGAAATCCGGTGAACTCCCTCGGGCTGCCATAGAGGTTTATATAACATGGGCCAAAGGTGGGCAAGAAACCCAGCCCATCATCCACTGGGGGAAGACAAGAGTGGGGCAACTGTTAGAGTGGGCTTATGGATGGAGGCAGCTCTTGTCACCACAGGCAGCCCCATCCATGCAGGTCCTTTCTGTGACCCCAGCAAGATGCTTCTGGACATTTTACTCACGGGAGACTTTTTTTTCTGAAACTAAAATGAAACTGTGGGGAAAATGCACATCATTGCAGCATTCACCTCACTATCAGCACCAAATTTGGATGAGGAAACTAGCAAACACATATTTCATTTCTAAGGTGGGTTGGCATGGGACAACTGATGTAGGAAGACCTCAAATGCCCACTGAAGGAAGTGCCCAGGTGTTTCACCCTGAGCCCAAAGGCCTATCCACAGATGTGTCACAACTCAAGTCTTGAACTAGTAACCTAAGCCAGGGGTAGGCACAAAGTAGATCTCCAGATGTTTTGGACTTCAACCCCCAGAAGCCCCTGCCAGCATGGCCAATGGTCAGGAATGCCGGGAGCTGAAGTCCCAAACATCTGGAGATCTACTGTGATGTGGTGGATCTGAAACAAGTATTTGCACATATTACGAACATTTCCCATTAATTTTTTAATGAAAATTTCCAAAGCAAAGTTCGAATTCACATTTTGAATATGAAAGTTTTAATTCAGAATTAAAATGCTTTCAACTTGTTGGCATCTCTCAATAGTTTTGATATTGCAGGTTTCAGATATAATATCCTGTGTGCTGCCAGCTGTCAAATACATATTACCATTGCATGTTATCCATCAAATGCTATCAGGTACCAATACTATTGCATGTTACCAATCAAAAGCAAGAGAAAAATACTATTAAATATCAACTAAAAAGTACTGTCTGATATGCAATGCTATCTTGCAATACTATCATATGCTTGCCAGCAACCATCAGAAGCAGAACAGGAGCCCCATTTGGCCCCATTACAAAGTGTCGAGGAAAACAATTAAACAAACTGACAAGTTAAGCAGCTGTGTGAGGAGAAGGTAAATAATACCCATTCATTTAATTTACCAGCTGAAGGTGAAACAAAGGCACAGCAAAGGGCATTGTGTGCCAGAAGCTATATCTCAGGGGTTGGTCCTACAGAAACTTATAGTTCTTATAACTATAATGCAAGGTTTGAACAGCTGCACTAAAACCTCAACCAGAAACCTAGACTACAACCAATTTTGGAAATGGGTAAAAAAAAAAACAAACCACTAATCCAGGGGTCCCCAATTTGGGGTCCACAGAACCCTAGTGCCTCTTGGGACCTCCAGTAGTGGCCATGAAGCTCTCCCTGCCCCCTTCAAAACATTATTTTTAATAAAGAACTTGAAAAACGTTAAGGCACCAGGTTCTCCTTCCAGTTCCGGAACCTGCCAGATAAGCTGTTATGGGGGCGGGAGGAGAAGGAAAGAGCTGCTTCCTGGCCCGACCCAACTGTCTTCCACCCACACCGACCTTTCCCCTCTCTCAATCTCTCTCTGCTTCTAGCCTCACTATTTCTCTCCCTGCACACCACTTTACCTCACTGTTTTCCCTCCTAGTCTCCAGCCTTGCTTTCTCTCTTGCTGTTTCCCCCTGCCTCCCTTTTATTTCACTATGGTGGGGCATGAAGTGGCTGAGCCTGGGGTCGAGGTAGAGGAAATGTTTTATTTTCTTATAGGGCTGGGGGCACTTTCCTTTCCTTTGGAGCTGGGGAAAGGTGTGCGTGTACGTGGATAGGATGAGCAGAGGAACCCTATCTGGGCCTACTCAGAAGTAATTTCCACTGAGTTTCATGTAAGCATACATAGGACTGCAAACTTAAATGGGTATTTTGTTGTGCATCTGTGGGGATTGGCTTTGGAGTTCAGACTCTTCCCTGGCTTGTACTCAGTTTCTTGAGAGAATTCCTTGACTTTTGATTAGCCAGGCTCCCACACAGGCCATTATCTGACCAGCGCCATCCTCCACGGCAGCCATTTTGTGGTAGTGCCCACAGTTGTTTATCAAATTCCCAGATGTGCCCATGGGTCCAAAACGGTTGTGGACGCAGCTCTGATCTATAGCTCCCTTGAGAAAGGCCACCCTGCAGAACTAGCTAGAGTAGGGGTGCGGGACCCTGAGGGGCGAATTCCATTTCTGGGAAGCTTTTGAGGGCTACACTCCGGAGGTGGGCAGGACCAAAGGCAAAAGGGCCAGGCCTTTGGCCTCTTTGCCCACCACTGGAACACTGTCCCCAAGGGCTTCTCCAAAACTGAGTTTTTGGACTCACTTTCAACCCTTGGGCTGAAAGAGGTTCAGCCCCCATGTTTTAAAGCAACACTCACTATTTGTGTGGGGATTTACGGTTTATCCCACTGCAAAGAGAGCCCTGTTTCAGAAGTGGGCTTCAAACTGACCATCAGTTTCAAGACCCTGCATGATGTGAATACCAGATTGGTTCTATTGGTCTCAATGACCTTGAAACTGACTAGTTTCTTAACCTCATCCATTCCATTTTGTTTTCTATCCACCAAAGGAAGGCATCTCCCGATGGTTTATCAGAGACAATCTCTGCAGTGTGAACATTTGGCAATTGCTACTGTGGCTTGAAGACACTTCCAGCAAACATCCAGATGCACTTCAAGTCAGCATGGTAGGTTCAGGCCATCTCCTTGATATGCTATAATGATTACAATCACATAAAGCAGCCATTACACTGCAGCTAGGACAGCGAAAACACAAAACAAAAAAACCAGAAACCCACAGAGATTATAAAATGCAACTTCCCCTCTCTGCAGAATTAAACATGCCAGGTTGCACGCAAACAAAGATTCAAAACACCTTGCAAGACCCTGACCCCAGCAGAAGGCCCATCACTGAATCGCATGCGCAAGTCACCCACTGATCTCTACGGCACAGAACATGCATGCATGAGGCACAAACAAGGTTGGTGAGTGAAAACTTGTCTCCACAATCATTTCATTTAGACGAGCCAAGTTTCAGCCACACGCCAGTCCAGATTTCTAATGCACAGCAAAATGAGGACTGGAAGAGCTAACCATGGTGCATGTGTGTGAGAGAGGGAAAGCTACATGCTAAAGAACATACAGTCTGTGTCTTTGAAGAGCTTCGCAGGAGCAGGAAACTCATCTGAGGCACAAAGAAATGGGAGAGAAAGTGGGATGTCAGGATCTCCAGGACCTGGGCAGAATTTCCACCCCAGCTTCAGGCTAGAAAAAGGAGAATGTAGGACCAGGACAACAAAGAAGGACATGGGAGATTGGGGGTGAGGTGTTAAAAAAAGGAAAATCTGGCTTCTAGAGACTCTAAAAACTCAAATCTCCACAGCTGGACTCAGAAGGCCATATTAAGATATGCATTTCACACGTGAATTCATCACATGACTGCTAGTCACTCAAAGCTCTCATGACATGGTTCTTCCAGTGAAAGACAGATTTTCAGTCTCTTTAGAGCACAGGAGACAATAGTGGGTGAAAGCACCCCTCCCCCGTATGGCAGGTTCCCCGCCCCCGAATGGGTTGCTAGAAAACCATCGAAATTCACATCAGGAAAATTGTTAAGTTCACACACAGAGCAGGAAACACAAGACTGGACAAACCCCGAGACGCCGGAAAGGCGGAGTGGCTGGGCGCAAGGCAAGGTACACAGGTCCAAGAAGCCCCGTTGCAGTTGCTCCAGAAATGTTTCAGTGTTGCTTTTGCTTTTCTGAAATGATGGCTAAAATGTTTACCTTCTTACTTGCCATTTGTTGCCATTGGATTTCCAGATGTCAATGATATTTACCACCACAGATGGCCGGGGGGAGGGAAGAGGGGCACAAGTACAGCTGCCATGGGGCATGTCAAGTGTACAGATGAGAGAGTGTGGGAATGCAGAACAGGGCAAATTCTCAGATACACATATCCAAAATTGGTCCACAGACACTGACTGGAAATGCCCAGAAAGAGGATATGCACTTGTTCCCTTTCAGCCAAATCGAACAGAAAAGAAGGAGGAGGCCCAGCTGTGGAAGCCATCAGAAATTACCTGAGGCATGGACAAGATCTTCCCAAATTCACCCTAAGTGCTATTTGCCTGAGCATGGGAAACTGTCCCCATGAGAAGGATGGGGCACAGGAAAACTCAGCACCACCAGCATCATGCAGCCGGGCGGCCAAAGGATGCAGTGAGCAGAAGCGTGGTTGGACGTGCAGCCAACGGACGAACAGGTTGTGCACTGAAGTATTCCTGCCTGGGCTTGGCCCGGTGAAGCATGACCCTCCCCACCCTGAGTCCTCAGGAAGCTCCCAGGTCAGGCGTCCCCAGTGGGAGACCTGCGCTGGCTGGCTCCCCAGCCTTGCCTTGCCCTCTTCGAAGCTGGTGTGGCAACAATATGGGCCAGGATGAGAATACCTTCCAGTTCCCCTCCCGGGGCAGAGATCTTTGACATGGACAGGTGGCTCGTGCCGATGATGTCATTGTGAGTGACGCGGTCCCTGAAACAAGAATGGTTCTTTTTACTTCAGTCTATTAAACTTGTGCTTTCTTGACAGTCACCATTTCTTCCCACTAAAATGCAGTCATGGCACCTTCTGCAGGAAGATGTCTCAGAACTTTGCAAACCTCATGCCTTGGGAGCTCTCCTGAAGTTGCAAAAATGGGGATGTTCCTAGGTGGACAGATGCAAAAGGAGGTAAAGCTCCCACAGCTTTAGAGCAGCCACCCCCAACTTGGTGCCCTCCAGATGTGTTGGACTGCAACTCCCAGGATGGCTGGGCGACACTGGGACATGTAGCCCAACACATCTGGGGGTACCAGGTGCGGGAAGGCTGCTTTATAAGATGCATGGAAGAAGAAAACTGACCAAGGGCAGCTTGTCCTGTCATGACGCTGTAGGGAAAAGAAAAGCTGTGCTCCCCCGCCCCCAATTCTCCTTCCATACAACTATGAAGGTGCATCTGCTCACACAGGAGTTCTGGGCTTGATGAGGCCACGCAGGTCGCTCTGGCCCCAGAAGAGCAGACAGGCAGACAGAAATTTGACAGGCAAATCTTTCCTTACCACTTTATCTCCAGGACAAGAAAAGCAAGATCTGCTTAATTTCTGCTGCCAGAAGGCAGAAGACCAGGGCCAAAAAACAAGGCAGCCCCTCCAGGTGTAGGAAAGGATCTTCTTTAGATGTGCATCTTAGGAAAGGAAAGCTGGCTTTCTTTCCACCTCCTAACACAGAGATGTGCAGCAATGTTTTATTCCGGCTTCACTCCTCACTCACCAGTCAATGACCCGGATCTTCATCTTCTCACACATGGATGGAAACTAAGGAGAACGGTACAAGAGGGTGGGGGGAGGTCAGCAGGAGCAGTGCAGGCCTTTAGACAGACAGAGGACCCCCTCCCCGTGGGCAAAAAGGCCCCTTTGCTCACCATGGCCGGCAGAGTAATGCTCTGGTTCCACTGGGGGTTGGCATTTTTCTCCACAATCTTGCTGCAGAGCTGACCAAGGGAGACAAAGTATGGAGTTGTGGGGGTAGGGGAGAGAATTAATCAGTGGGATCCGAAAACACCCCTCAGCTGTTCTTGCTCTTCACCTCAAGGCAAGAGACGGAGATGGAGATCAAGCGTGGGGGGCGAAGCGAAGCTAGGAGAGGGGTCATAGTTCAGTGGTACTTTGCATGTCTGGGGCCCTGGGCAGTGGTGCTGGGCAGATGCCCCTTCAGACAGTCACCTGAGCACATGAATGGGGGGAGGGGGAGGGAGACCGCACCCACTCGCAGTCCCTGGACTTAACGCCATTTATTTATTTACTTGTTTGTTTTTATGTCCTGCGTTTCCTCGCAATGAGCCCAGGGCAGCTAACAGCCCATATACAAACAACACAACACATGAACAAAGTGAAAATCATAACACTAAGATTAGGAAAACACACTAAAATCCAATAAAACCAACAGTACAGCCCCAGAAAGCAGATACAACACTTGCCTAGACCCGAAAGCTTGTACAAGTAAATGCATCTTTAACTGGCACCTGAAGGACAACAATGTGGGGGACAGCCAATCTCTACTGGAAGGGAGCACCACAGTCGAGGTGTCACCACCGACAAGGCCCTGCCACATGTGGTCATCCCCACAGGCCAGATATGTCAAGGGCACCACAGGCAAAGCCTGGTCTTGCCCCAGACACACATTCAGCAGACAGACTGAATGTGCAGACAGGGTGAGGGCAGGTGCAGCATCTGTGCACAGGCACAACCCCACTCCTCCTCTTCCTCCTCCCTGACATATGTTCTAAAATCAACATTTCACAACCTCGTGTCCTCCAGACCTACAGCTCCCAGCATTCCACAGCCAGGGCACCTGGAGGGCACCAGGTGGGGGAAGGCTGACCTGAACAGTCCTTTTGTCATGCCCAGCCAAGGGACCCCAACTAGCACAGCAGTGAGACATCTTGGCCTCAGGCTCCCTTCATACAGCATCGTGGGAAAGTTATTTCCCACCTAAGAACACACTACAGCAGGGGTGGGCAACTTTGAGGGCCCCAGGGGCTGATTTCAATCATCCTGAATACACCTCCCCCCCAGGGGCAGCACCTCCTCTATGCACTGCCAATTTTGGCAGCAACAGCATGGAAATACTTCATGGTTGGCCACCAAATATCACCAGCAAACCACTAATGCTGACCTAAGAAGGCCAAATTTAGCTTTAAAACAGGGCTTTGAAGCTGCATTTGGCCTTTTTAGGCCGTCGTCATGGTTTGCCACTGTAATTCAGCAGTAAACCACAGGCTGTTTTACTGCTGCTGATGCTGCCACAACAGCAAATTTGGTGGGGGAGGGGGCCACCACACTTAAGGCCAAGGAGGCTGCATGTGGCCTTTGCCCGTCCCTGCTCTACAGGGAGACATGAAAAACAGGGAGTTTCCTGTGGCATAAGTCCCTATCAGACACATAAAAACAAGTGCTTGGAAACAACAATGTTACACATTTTGTGCTTGTGTGTGTAGAATACATTTGATCTAACGGCGTGGGCCATCAGATACCCAAAGAGCTCCTGGATTCAATCCGCAACTCGTTTCATAGGCTAAACACTCGCTGTTTCTCTCAGTCAGCCTACGAGATATTATGCGTCTCAATGATTTAAAGCCCGCCTTTCTACACCGACGTGTACTCATGGCGGCTTACAATCCAAACACTCCCGCTGGCAGCCGGATGCTTCGTGATGTTACAGCCGGCTCACCCACATTCTCAGTGGGGACAGTCAGTCATGGCATGCTGGCAATCAGTGCAGCTACTATGGGAATATGAAGCGGCCTTGCGCTGAATCAGACCACAGGCCCATCTGGTCTGTTATCTACTCTGACTCGCTGCAGCTCTGCAAGATCTCTGGCAAGAGGTTTCCCAACTCAGACATGGCGGTCCCGGGGCTTCCACCCAAGAGCCCAGCGTGCAAAGCATGTGCTCAGCTATGTCTCTTTGGCCAGAGGGAAGCCCCTGGAGCATTGCCTTTTGCCACATCACAAATGCCAAACAGCTGACCGATGGCATGTATTATTGACCCATTTCCCATCAATAATAGCCCAACTCCTGTCAATGAGGACTCTTTCCCGCCCCACTTAGGAAGCAGGGCCAGCTTACCATTTTTCCAGCAAAGGTCACTTCCACAAAAGGATCCACCAGGTTCTTCTTGCTGCTCTCAAACCCAAAGATCTGCTTGACGCTGTCCATGATGGCATCGTCCACTGGAATGGAACAGAAACCCCCTGTGAAGGTCGAGGCCAGAACTTCCCCCAGTTAGCCCTGGGGACTCCCAGGAGCAACAGTGAAGCTTCCTCCGCCAAATGTGCTCTGCCATCTTTCGATCCTGGCTCTACCTTGGAGTTCCTGCAGGGCCAGCCCTCCCCTCTTCTGTGCTGTGTGATAACAGAGGCATTCCATTTCAAGAGATGGAACTACAAAGGCGCAAAAGGGGCCTGATTCACCCATGCTAGAACACAGAAAGTGCGGGCACTGCCTTCTACACCTGTCTTCCCCGCAGAAACTCGGGAATCACACAGTCTCTTTGCTCCCAAGGTTCTGCCCCCAGAATCACTCAAATTCTTATGAGTGTTTATGGGTTTTTCAATCTGCCTGCGAGTCAGACTGCGACATGCCCTAGAACCTCAGAAATGGAGTGGGGGTGCTTTTGTACAACTCCTTCTGATCTGTGATGAAAAGCAAAGAAACACATTTGATTATCAAGTGACTCTCAGTTCTTCTTTCTTTTCTCATTCATGAGCACTGGTACTCAATCCAACAGTTACGAAATCTTCCCCTTCTTAACATATGGGACTTACTGTGAGATAGTGGTGCCGATGACTGCAGCTTCAATGCCTGCTGGGTGAACTGTGCAATCCTATGCATGTCTCCTCAGAACTGAGTCCTGCTGAATTCAGTCAGACTCACTCCCAGTAAGGGTGCATAGAACTGCAGCCTAAAAGTGTTTCATTTAAAGAGTCTCCAGGAACAGTTGCCCATCAGGGGTTTACACAGACATTTTTTCCAAGGAAATATCTCCACGCGTCATTACCTCCATGCAATCCTTGGGTTGGATGCTTGCTCCTATGAATTCATCTGTGTGTGTTACAACAGAGGCAACTGTGTAAAGTCCTTCCCCTGAAAACAAGAAGCGCCTCCCACATGGCTGTGCCCGCACTGCACTTTTTCCCTTCCTGCTCTTTCCCTCAATCCACCTCCACCCTCCCCAGTGGAACACCACAGACCCCAGGCTCACTCTGAGGCAGGTCTTCCGCTCGGTAGATCTTGAGAGAGAAGTGGGCCCCTCTTAGAGATACCCCGGTTGGCCTGAGAATGTTGCCCTCGATGTCTTCCTTATCTTCAGCAGCATCCTTCTTCTCCATCTGTGAAAATTGGGGGGAGAAAGACGAAAAGAGAGAAAAGAAAGGGCTGTCAATTTTTCAAGACATTTATGCCTTGGGACCAGGGGGCCTGAAGGATCCCATCTCCACCTGCGTCTTTCCATACACCAAGACCATCGATGCAGGCCTTTGTCCAGGTTCTCCCACCAACTGAGCTACAGTTGGAAGTTACCACAGAAAGCGCCTCCTCAGTGGTGGCGCTTCAACTGTGAAATGCTCTCCCTGAGGAGGCTCACCAAGCACCTCCTCTCTTATTGCCTTTTTGGCATCAGACCAAGGAACTTTTTTTTATTTTCTTCGGTCTTTTAATTTCATTTGATCTGTTTTATCTTGGCTAGGATGTTCTGTGTTTTCATGCTGTTCTTATACATTTTGCAGCTTTTAGAGTTTTACCATGTTCTGAAATTTTGTGTGCTGTCTTGAGAATTTTATTGAAGGTGGTTGTATTATTATCATTATCATTATTGAATTTGCCCTGAGTGATATGAAAGAGGATTAAAATAACCTCCACTTGCCACACAACTACCAGGCCATCCATGAATCGGAGACTCATGCACAGCATGAATTTGCTCATACACAAATTCCAGGCTGAATGTTTCAGATGTAACATTTTAGCAGTGGTCCCAGCACATCCTTCCCTGGTGACATGTTCTGCTTTCTGAAGTGGGATGCTATTTCAGCCATCAGTCCAGCCTATCCCACAAGTGGGCAAGTAACCTTTTCTTTATATTTTGAAACAACATATTTATAGTTATATACATTCCATCTTTCTTGCTTCATCAAAAATATTCACAAACACTGAGGGGGAGGGAGTTGCAGAATTGCTTCAGAAATTGTGTAAGGTGTGCTGGTGGCATCACAGATGCCGGTCAATAGATACTCTCCAAGGCCCGTGTTGGTCTTCCCACCATGCTGAAAACTTACAGAACTGATTTTTTTTCCAGAGCTCAGGATGGGAGCTCAAGAAAGAGGCCTTAAGATCTTACACGTGGCTCTTTTAAGATCTTGCACATGGCTTCACCCCAAGAACAATCTCAGGCGGGGGTTGTTTCCCTCTGTTCAACTGGGGGCTCTTTTATAAATCATCAACCATGGAAGCATACTCACAGGTACTTCATCACCAGGGCCAAGGACATACAAGCTGACCTTCAAGTAGCCTCGAGCCCCAGCTGAAAAATCCTCCGGATCAGAAAGCAGCAGCCACTTCCGGAGGAAGGAGTGCTCTACGGAAGAAGGCAACGGGGAAGAACTTACACTCAATAACTCAGCTGCCTAGTCAGAGCAACATTTATCATATCAAGTAGAAGTACTCGGATCACACAATTAAACTTGCTGTCACACATCCATATTACATATCACGCATCCATTGGCACAAAAGAGGACAACAGGCGCCTGTTCCTTTAAAAGCTGTGTAGAAGAAGGAATTCACTGCTCTAGGCATTTATATCCTATTTTTTCCTGCCAAAATGGAGGTGCCCAAAGCAGCTAACAAAGCAATATATAATTTTTAAAAAGATATGCAAGATCAAGATTAAAACAATTGCTAAAAATACAAGAACAGCAAGAAACATGAAAACTGTTATACTGCACCCAAGCCAAGACTGAATAAAACAAAACTATACAGCAGATAGTACGAAAGCCCACTGGCAAATCACGGCTGGCAGGTGGCGGTGGAACACTGGCAAAGCAGGAGGCGCCCAAGCTCCTGGGGCAGGGGGTCTCCCATGTGCTGGGTGCGATGGCAGAGAAGGCTCCTTCCTGCATCCCCATCCAGCGTTCCTCAGAAGGTGAAGGGCTGTGCAAAATCCAAGCCGGTGCTACTTTCCGCAGCCCACCGCACAGCAAGTTTCACCTGCTCAGTTGCTCTTCTGCACAACTAGCGAAAAGGCACAAGCGCTTGGGCCGGCCTTCACAAATGCAACTCTGCAGCGTGACGGTCTTTCCAAATGTTCTTCTTCTCTCCTCCCCGCTCTGAAAGTTTATGTCCCCGCTTTTTAAAAGAAAAAAATGGGCAAGTTCTAAGAATAAAAATGTTTAGACATTTCAGTTTTCTGCAGAAGCAGCAAAACACACATCT
The DNA here is from genome assembly GCF_057233095.1 of Heloderma suspectum. NCBI lineage: Eukaryota > Metazoa > Chordata > Lepidosauria > Squamata > Helodermatidae > Heloderma > Heloderma suspectum. The sequence goes on from NC_139462.1 coordinate 4,044,508, forward strand.
CATCCTCAGATTACTCCAGGCTAAACAAATCACTCAGTTCTGAGAAAGAAGTAAAACCCAGGCTGCACCAACAAACGTGCCACTCACTGGGTTCAGCATAAACTGTCCCAACATCCATCTGTAAAACACAAGCACAAAGAACAAGTGGTTTAGGCATCCTTAGTCAGGGTTCCACAAGTCCCCTCTGCTCCTCACCAGCATCCTCCTCCCACATGCTTAGCACAAAGATCCCCTTCTTGATCATCTTTTGCAGGCGGTGGCGATGGTAGCGAGGCACGTCTGGTATCTCCTGCCAAAGCCCAGCATCCAGGGGAGAAATAGCCCTGGGGGCAGTGACAGCTGCAAAGAATGGCTGGCTAGAAAACCAGACCAAAATCTGTGGGCCCTCAGTTATACACTGTGTGGCGAAATGAAAGATGGGACTCATCAGCCAATCAGAAATGAAACAAAGGACACCGTTACCCGGAATTCTCCAATGACAGAGTCCGTCCGGAGAGAACGAGAGTCAACCACCTGGAGAGGCAGAAGAAATGAAAAACGAGACTCCAGTGTAACAACATCTCCCAAGAGTTCACTTCACAACAGCAGTCTTCCATTGGTTTGGGTCTTGCAGGAGACAGGAATCTGCAAGCTTCTTCCAGCCCTAAAATGAGCATCATGCCCTAATAGGCACTACACCTTAGATACGCCTCTCTCACACCTTTTCCCTGGAGGGAGTTTGTATGTACATTGACTACAATCAAGTCCCAAGTGAAGTGGTAGATGCAGGGCTCTGCTTTCACTCATCCTGGTGGTTTCTCTCCTTGGGCTCTGATGCTGAGCTTAGCATGGGGAATCCAGTACTTCCCAGGACACAAAATGACTAAAAAAAATCCTAACATGCAATTCTCATTCTTAATCCCAGGACTCCCTCTCCTTGATGCAAAGCCTGAACCAGGAAATCTGAACTCCAGGCAATACAGTATGGCAGTGGCCAAATTGACCAGTGAGTGAAGAATGATACAAGACTACAGAACCCAGCATGCAGTGCTCCTCCACAGCACCCACATTGGTCAGAATTGAAATAACATTGCCCTGCAAACTTCCTCCTTAAAATTATCCTCTGTAGATTTTGGTGGCGAATATTCTTTGACTATTCCCTGGGCAAGCAAAAGTTTATTGAATGTTTTATGTTCAGCAGCACCGTTTGAAACCTGAAGATTCTGTAGCTGCAGTCAACAGTTAATGGTATCTGACAGACTGCCTTGCGTTAGAATTTAGTAAATGTTGTGTTAATTGTGTTCATTTATCGAGCCAATCAAAACTATTGAGTTTCAAATTTTGAAACTCAAATGCTGAAATTTGAAAATAGATTTTGTTATTAAAACCTTTTGCTCTGTTATTGGTCTTTGATTTTTGTAATTGTATATTGGATTTGTATTTCTGTATTGTATTTTGTTTTATTATGTGAGTCACTTTGAGTTCACTTCATGAAGAAAAGCAAGGTGTATAAGCTAATAAATAAAATTTCAAAATCTGACAATATTATGAATTATGAAATTAAACAGCCTGTTGCAATAAAGAAAAAATGGCTAACGGTTGCCTTGCAATGTGCCAACAACACAGAGCTAGGCAATATCTTACCAAGGTAGGCCCATCCAGATAGCTTTTGTCCAAGTGGCATATGGGGCACTCGTATCTCAAATCCCCCCACATGAACTGCGTGATGACTGTGCTTAACCCAGAACTTACTGTGATGAATATGGGCTGATCAAAAAGCTCCATCGGGGATTCAAAGACATTGAAGAAAAAGGTCTGTGGGAAAGAGGGGGGGGTCACCCAAGACACAAATACACGTGCAATCACACAGCATTGCATTATAGTGAAAGAAGCACCTAACGATCATGCAAGAGATTCTCCCACTTGGCCCTGATCACCCCCAAAACACCCAAATTAAAAGGTCATTTAATGCTTCTGAAAGATGCTCAAGATCAGGCTCAAGAAGGGGTGGAATACCATTCTGTGGAGCAGCGACCAAGGACAGCCACCCTACCTGTCCCTGCTGCTTTAATTTGGGTACTTCCAGACACAGGGCTCCTGTCGCTAGCTATCAAAAGGCCTTGTGCAGCAATCCATCTTTTCTTCCTTAACGGATTATTTTGTGGTAAGACAAAATATGGAAGAACTGGTGGGAGAACATGGTAGGACTACACATTGAAGACAACTTCATCTGGACGCCCTCCCGCTCACCCCCCATAAAACTATGTGAATGAGGCAGTGCTGAAAGCCTTGTCTGAAAATACCCTTGCTGAACAGACAACACTGACTCTCTTGGTCACTCTCAGACTGCACATGGAATAGCTGCTAAGCAAAAACTGCTCTAAATAGCTGCTAAAGAAAGGCCACTTGGAATGTGGATCAGGAGAATGTCTCTGCACAGGTCTGCAACCCTCCAAAAATAGATTTGCAAAAGCAAGGAAAAAAATCTCCAACGGGGAACCTTTCAAACCATCCTCCACCTGGCAGCAATTTTGGTTTGTTGCCCTAAAAGATTACAACAGAGCAGGCTCCTTCAACCTGGTGCCCACCTGATGTGTTGGACTACAACACCCAGCATCCCCCATGCTGGCTAGGGGATGCTGGGATTTATAGTCGGACACATCAGGAGGGCACCAGGAAGGGGAAGGCTGTAATGGTGCATAAAGAAGGAAGGGATGTTTGGGGGATGAGTTCGTTCCCAACTGTTAGGGACTTGATGACAGAAGTGAGTTGAAGAGTTGATTTTATTTCAATAGGTAATTTTTGGTAATTTAGGGGAGGATTTAAGATTTCTCCAACCTGAAAGTCAAATTACACCTACAGCAATCTTCCTCCTCTTCTCATCTCCTCCTCACCTCATCAAAAAGTGGGCCGTTCCCTTTCCGGATCCTGGTTCTCTTTGTCTGCCCGGCAGCTGTGACCTTCACCACCGGTTTGATGTTGACCCCAGGAAGCTGCCTCCCTTCGATGACTTGCACCCTGATCTAGAATTCCAAAAGGGGAGAGAAGGAGGAAACCATCTGCCATCAGAATCCCCCAGAGAGGGCAGCGTGGAATGCTTGCTGGTTCGGCGCTTCCCGTAATGTCCGAAGTAGAACTTGTCCATCTTCCCCTGCAACAAGTAAGCTGCTGCTACCGGCGATGTGAAAGACCCATTTCAGATGTTAGGGAGAAATGCAGAGACAGCACGCACAAGCCACCAAGCAATCCACTCAGCGAGAGTCTCCCGCCCACAAAAGTTCAGTTGTTGCACTACACGGACATCATAAGCGCACTGTGACCACCAGCTGTCCTCTGGCTATTTTCTTTCATAGACCTTGTGGCACATTTTTAATTCCACCGTTTGGAGATTCTCAGCTTTCATGTTTTTAAAAGGAAGTTATGGCGATGGAGAACCTGAACATGCCTAAGCAGTGCCTAATGCAACCTCCCCCAATTTGGTGCCCTCCAGATGGGTTGCACTACAACTCCCATTATGCCCAGCCAGCATGGCCATTGCAAAGTCCTTTTGCCAAGGGGCAGGAAGCCAGACCAGAAAGTGTGTCACTAATGAGTTCAGGCGCAAAGGGCAGGACTTGTCCCAGGGAGAGGCAAATACTACCCAAAAGGTGGACATGATGATAGCGGATCACCTGGAAGTCCTGGGGTTTGTTGGACAGCAGCTTTTTAGAAGAGCTCTTCCTCCTCTTGATCCCATGAATTACATGTGATGGAGGTTTCCTGGGAAGGGAGGGTTGATCTGGGGCAGAAGGTCCTGTGGAAGGCTCAGCTTCATCTCCGGTCCCAACCTGGTCCTCAGCCTCTTCCTCTCCAGCTGTATCTGGAGTAAAGAGAAGAATGTATGTTTGTTTGGTTGTGTGTTTGAAAGATTTGTATATTGGCCTTTGAAGAGACATGTTCAAGGCAGTTCACAAACTATCATTAAAAAAACACAAACAGATAAAAGCCAGGTTACCTGAAGGATCCTGTCTTCCCACATATACCACCTAGGGATGGGAGAGAAATCCTCCACAGACCCCAGTGAGGCCGGATTCAAAAGAATCCAGCCCCCCAGAGTCCATGGAGGACCGGAAGACTTACCTCTGCCTGCAGGAGGAATCCTCGCCAGCCAGATCCTCCCTGCCGGCCAGCTCTGGAGCACCAGTGATGCGGCCACCATTGCCGTATCACTGACTGGGCGGATTGACCGCTAAAGCAAATGGCGTCCACTACGCCATTTGCAGCTGTAAAGGTCTTAGTTTAAGGTAAATGCAGCCGTAAATGGCTGCATTTAGCTTAAACTAAGACCTCTATGGCCGCAAATGGTATAGTGGATGCCATTTGCGTCCGTGCTGTTTCACGCGATAGGCTACGCAAATGCAAGCATCAAAAGTAATGGCAATATTTGGCTGGCCATTGCTGGAGACAGAAATCTGGACCAGACAGACTTCCAGCCTGATCCAGGATAAGGCCAATGCTTAGGGGCAGAAGCCAGGGAACGGAGCCACCAAGACCATGGCCTGGCTCTGTGGGCTAATCTAGAAGCCAGTGCAGAATGTGAGGGAAATACCCTACTTACCTGTCATCGTGTCCAGCTCCATGGGAGTTGGGTTTGGCTCAGGAGGGGCAGGAGGGGGGAACAAAGGAGCAGCCCCGGGAGGTGGAATATAGGAGACTTGCAGGATCAGACATGCCTGAGAAAGAAAGAAGAAACCAGCTGGAACAAGGACGTGGCGGGTTTGGACCAAGCACACCTGGAGACGCCAACTCAGCTTTGATCATCTTGAAATCAGGGGCTCAATCCAGCCAGAAATCCTAAAGTCTTAGGAGAAACACCTTGGTGGTAGCAGAAGTTTGATCATGGAACCAGTTTCCTGGGGCAGTGGTAGACCTCACGGGAGGTCTCCAGGCAGAGGCTGGGCAGCCATCTCTCAGGGATGCTCCAGCTCTGCATTCTTACATCAGGCAGTAGGTTGGACTAATGACCTACAAGGCCCCCGAATTCATCTCTAGGGTTCCATGAAACCCCATTGAAAGGAATGGATTTGATTCACACTGCACTGACTGCCACCACTACGTCCCAGGAAAGATCCTGCTCCGGAAGAGAAAAACAAAACAAAAAAATGCACACAGAAGAGATGCACACAAATGTGTCCATGTTGGAATGGCCACATTTTTAATGGGCAACTGTTCAGTTGAAAAGCAGATGTATCAGAACTGTTTTGCAGATTTCCACAATGCATATTCCCCCCTTCACTCACCCATTCCCCACAAATTGGAAAATTGAGGCTTCTCTTGCACAAATATCTACTCTCCTGGGCTAAATGCGCTGGATCCCCGTGGCCCCTTGCACTATCAGAGTAAGGGTTGCTTCCTGGTGGACGTGTTTCAAGTGTCTCCCATGAATCAAAGGAGACGTCTCCTCCATGGTGTCTCCTCCATGGCAAACTGCTGTATATCCAAATGAGGACTACAGCAGCAAAGCCACTGGGGCCAAACCCTTATGCCAGGAAGCACCTATTTCTGCAAGCAAAGCATTGGTGCTGACCTTTAAATCCCCACATGGCTCAAGACCAGGCCAACTGAAGGAGCAGCTTCTCCCTTGTGTTCCTGCCTGATCGCTCAGATTGTCTTTGGATGCTCTTCCCTGGGCGCCACCACTCACACTGGTGCAATGGGTGGCTATCCGGGAAAGAGCCTTCTCTGTGGTGGTCCCCATCTGTAGAGTGCCCTTCCCAGGAAGATGCACCCGGCGTCTTCACTGTACACCTGTTAACCTGGCATTAAAATATGCCAGGTTAAGACCATCCTCTTCCACCAGGCATTGAACTCCTAATCTGTTGCTCTGATTATTAGCTTTACTGCTGGCTGTTTAATAGTTTTAACATCCATCGTTGCGTTTATTGTTTTTGGTTATTTTCTTGCTGTTGGGGCGGGGGGGGAGATTGTAAACCTCCCCAAGTGCATCTGCCAGTTGGGCACTATATAAATTTAATAATCAAACTTTCATAGAATGGTAGGGTTGGAAGGGGCCTATAAGACCACCTTTGCAACACAATAATTGTAAGTAGCTGTGTTGCTCCATTTGAAGGGGGGGAAATCCAAAGGTCACAGTACAGTAACACTTTTATTAGGACCAGCTAAAAAAAATCACACAAAGCTGTGAGCAAGCTCTCCAGTTCTCCAGAGCTCTTCTTCAGGCTCAGTCTGAAACAAAATAGGGAGGGGGGTATGATGTTAAAGCCCCAACGTCCACCATCTGTAACCGCCTCAAGATGGGCTGCAGGAGGAACTGGGTGGAATTAATTAGGGCCAAACTGACATCAATTGCGCAGAGGCTGCAACTGCACCACCACCCCACCACCACCACCACCCCATGCAGAGGCTGCTCAGGGTTCCTCTTGGCTTCTATTTGCATAGCCAAAAATGTGCACATTTGTTGCTTCAGGTTGCACAAAAGCTGCTGGGCAATATATACAAGAAGCAATATCCAGAGAGAGGGAGGCTTGGTTCTGTCACTGTCTGCTGTCTGGAAGCCCCTCAAGACACAAAATGACGGCACCTCCACACAGATCTTGCTGAAGGTACCTTGACGGAGTTCATCTTTTTACCCTCTAAAAAGGTGCTGATGTGATTCAACAATCCACCACGAGGTGTCAGCCCACATCCACTCAGGTCAAGGCCAGGCAGGAAGCTTCCGTTCAGCAGAGGCCAAATGTTCCCTTCCTGAAAAGACCCTGGGGGGGGGGGGGAGAGATGGCCGGCTCCAGAAGGAGGTGCTTGGGGGACATTGCTCAGCCCTGTGGACTCTCCAGTATGAGGTTCCGCAGGGGTCGGTTCTGTCCCCCACGCTATTCAACACCTCCCTGAAACCCTTGAGTGGGGTCATCTGGAGTTTTGAGTGCGTTGCCATCAGTATGCTGATGACACACAGCTCTGCTTCTTTTCATCTTCATCAGTGTCTGGCTGCAACAATGGACTGGATGAGGGCTAATAAACTGAAGCTCAATCCAGACAAGACTGAGATGCTGTTGGTGGGTGGTTCTTCTGAACGGATGGAGGGTGCTTAACCTGTTCTGGGTGGCGTTGCACTCCCCCTGAAGGAGCAGGTTCATAGCTTGGGGGTCCTCCTGGAGCCATCTTTGTCACTGAGGTGGCACAGAGTGCCTTCTACCAACTTCAGTTGGTGGCCCAGCTATGCCCTTAGCTGGACAGGGATAACCTGGCTTCAGTCGTCTGTAGTGGGTTACACGGTGAGGAGCATAGTGAGTTTCCACAGTCACGTTCTACACAGTTTGTTAAGTGCATAGAGGCCTGTGTTAACATATTACAGAAGGCGGCTTCTAGGTAATTAAGTAGGCTATCTCACACAGGAGTGCTGGTGCCAGACAAGGCCAGTTCCGTATGTCCACAAACTTGAAGCTGTTTGAGTCTTACCAGGTCCCTCTGGTCCCTCAGATAACAGTATAGTGTTATGTCTCCACGAAGAGCTGGGAAGCTTCTGAGCCCAGACTGGAACGCTGGGGCCTACTGCCTTGACCGTGAAGCTTTATGCACTAGGGCATGGAAGGAAAGGTATATAAGCATCGTTTAAAGCATGCCACGTTGGTCTCGCTCCAAGGGGAATCTGTGCACATACCAGCTTGGAGAAGAACTGATTGTCAGGCTGTGGAGAGGCGACCAGTATATCTTGACTGGGACCCAGACACACGCGTGGCTGCGGGGGAGTCGGCAGCTCCGGCCAGCACAAGGGATGTGTGAGGTTCTTTGCCCTGCTTTATTTCTGCATCCATTAACTCTCACATGTGTGATCAATAAACTGTTAAACGGATCTCTTTGTGACTTTGTCTCACTTTGACTTGTACCGAATCTGTTTTGATGAGGATCCTGACGAGATCAGGACCCCAGATTAACACATTATCTATGCTCTGGTAACCTCCAAATTGGATTACTGCAATGCGATGTACGTGGGGCTGCCTCTGAAGATGGTTCAAAAGCTGCAGCTTGTGCAAATGCAGTGACAAGACTGAAGGAAGGAACCAGGAGATCTGAGCTACAATGATGAAGGGGCTGGAGCAACTCCCCTATGAGGAGAGGTTACTTCTGGGACTGTTTGTTGTTTATTCCTTCAGTCGCTTCCGACTCTTCGTGACTTCATGGACCAGCCCACGCCAGAGCTTCCTGTCGGCCGTCGCCACCCCCAGCTCCCCCAAGGTCGAGTCCGTCACCTCCAGAATCTCATCCATCCATCTTGCCCTTCGTTGGCCTGTCTTCCTTTTGCCTTCCACTTTTCCTAGCATCAGCATCTTCTCCAGGGTATCCTGTCTTGGTAAGTGAGAGGAGACATGATAGAGGTCTACAAAATTATGCATGGTGTGGAGAATGTGGGCAGGGAGATTTTTTTCTCTCCCTTTCTCGTAATACTAGAACCCAGGAGTCATCCCATGGAGCTGATTGGTGGGAGATTCAGGACAGGTAAAAGGAAGTCCTTCTTCACACAGCGCAGAGTTAAGCTATGGAACTTGCTACCACAAGATGTAGTGATGGCCACCACTTTGGATGGCTCTGGAAGGAGATTGGACAAATTCATGGAGGATCAGGCTATCAACGGCTACTAGTCCTGATGGCTATACATCACCTCCAGTATCAGAGACAGTCTGCCCATGTACACCAGTTGCTGGGGGACATGGGCGGGAGGGTGCTGTTGCACTCAGGTCCTGCTTGTGGGTTTCTCATGGGCAGCTGGTTGGCCACTGTGTGAGCAGAATGCTGGATGAGATGGACCCTGGGTCTGATCCAGCACGGCTCTTCTTATGACAGCCTTTCAGCACCAGGTTAAGAGTGTCCTCGACTCCCAGGCATTTGAAAGCATAGGATAGGATTTTAATGTCAAGTTGTGTTATCAGTTGCGATATCTTACTACAGCCAGTTTTAAACTGTTTCTTTAATTAGATTTTGTATGTTGAAGTTTTTTGTATTATGTTTTTGTTTTGGAATTTTTATGAACCAAACAGAGCACTTTAGCTATGAGGCAGTACAGAAATAACAGTGGAGGCGGGTGGCTCCGATGTCAGTGGGGTGGTGAATCTGCTTCGGGTTTCAGTCAGAACCAGTCAGAACTCTAAAGGAGCTGTTCAAGGCACTGAACCTATTTTGGTGGTTGGGTTCAGCATCCTGGGTAGCTTCTTTAGAGTTCTGACTGGTTCTGACTGAAACCCAGAGCAGATTCACTGCCCCACTGACATCGCAGCCACCCGCCTCCACTGGAAATGAAATAAATGAAATGAAAAATAAAAGAAATCTGATGACTACAGCAGGATGCAACATCTTTGACAGCACCCTTCCCCTGCCTGGTGACTTGGACTACAACTCTCATCATCTTCAGCCAACTTGGCCAATGACCCTGAGATGTCACTCCTTCCCTGAAGACCCGGGAAAGGAAGAGGCTGAAATTCTGAGATCTAACACACGGCCCTGTTTCCAGAGCTCTTCTCAGATCCTGTTAGTCAAATTGAGCTCCCCCAACAGCAGAGAGGGCAACGGAATGAAGCCAGCCAAAGAGGAACTGTCCATCAAACAAAAGTTCCCCCAGGGAGCCGGAGAAGGAAGCAGTAAAGTTCCTCTCACACAAACATCCTCCCCGCTGAGTAACCCATAATGACTCCCCCCGCCCCTGCCCCGCTTGCTGTCCCAATATCATAAGCTTGGCTAAAAGATATCCAAAGGACACCCCACAGAGGAAACTATTTTTAAAAAGAAAAAGAAGAACTGGGGTCACTGATGGAGAAGGCAAAGAAAATATGCTCCTCTCCTCTTGACCCAAACCGGAAGTGGAAGCTTGGAGCTGCCTGTGCTGGGCCCAAGGACTTGAAGGCTTCCCACCTGTCAATGCAAAAGAGTCCTAGCCTGCTTTCTGTCCCCGCACCGCCCTCAGAAGGCTTATGTCGCCACTTCCGGAGGACCCTGTGGGGGCTGCAGGGTCGTGCTGGGACTGGGAACAGCCCCAAGCACTCAGACGAGGACATCCAGCTGTGGGGATGAAAGCTGCGAATCGCCCTTGCCCTGGCTCCACAGCTCTTTTCACACAACCAAACTGGGAAACCTGACAATAATGTTGCCAGGTTCCACGTTGGCCTTCAATGCGCCCGTTCACTCTTCTGCGTGGGGCCAGAGCATGGGGTGCCAAGAAACCCGTGGAGAGTGGGACAGGGCCTGAGCCTCCAGCCTCTCCATTCCCACCCTCCACACCTTCAGAATCACCTTCTCAGTCACGCTGGTGTGTGCTTCACCTTCCTAATCCCACATATGGAAGCATGGATGTTGGCTACTTCTGTGGAAAAGGAAAACATTCTGTACATGGCTAGAGGTACTGCCATTCTTATTATCCTTTCCAGGATTGGGGCTACATATATTTTTTCAAAAGAACCCCAGACCCAGCTGCTCAAAATCAAGATCCAATTACGATTGCCCTGTGCCCCCTTCACTGACACAAAGAACTGGGTGGCTAAAACAAAAAGGGATTGTGAGGAGCTCCAAAAGGATCTCTCCAACCTGGGAGAATGGGCATCCAACTGGCAAATATGGTTCAACATAAGCAAGTGTAAAGTGACGCACACTGAGGCAAAAAATCCCAACTTCAAGTATTTTATTTATTTATTTATTTATTTATTTATTTATTAAATTTATTAATCGCCCATCTGACTGGTCACCCAGCCACTCTGGGCGATGTACAACCCACCATAAAACAATTTAAAACAATAAAATTTTACCATAATTTTTTTTTTTTAAATACCCTAGCCCACCCCAAATGCCTGCCTGAACAACCACGTTTTTAATGCACGACGGAAGCTCATTAAAGAGGGGGCATGACGGAGTTCCCTAGGGAGGGAGTTCCACAGAGTGGGGGCCACCACAGAGAAGGCCCTCTCCCTCGTCCCCACCAGTCTAGCTGTCCTGGCTGATGGGACAGAGAGAAGGCCATCCGAGGCTGATCTTGTTAAGCGGCCTGTCTGGTGTTGCTGGAGGCGCTCCTTAAGATAGGCTGGGCCGGAACCATATAGGGTTTTAAAGGTCAAAACCAACACCTTGAATTTGGCCCGGAAAACAACTGGTAACCAGTGCAACTCCTTCAGCACTGGAGTGATGTGATCTCGCCGGCGGCTGCCTTTAATCAGGCGAGCCGCCGCATTCTGTACCAGCTGCAGTTTCCGAACCGTCTTCAAGGGTAACCCCACGTAGAGCGCATTACAGTAGTCCAAACGAGAGGAGACCAGGGCATGTACTACCGATGGGAGCAGATGGTCGGGAAGGAAGGGGCGCAGCCGCCGTATCAGATGGAGTTGATACAGCGCTGTCCGGCTCACAGCTGACACCTGAGCCTCCATGGACAGCTGGGAGTCCAAAATGACCCCCAGGCTGCGGACCTGGTCTTTCAAGGGTAGCCGTACCCCATTCAACACCAGGTCAACATCCCCCAGCCTCCTCTTGTCTCCCACCAAAAGTACCTCGGTCTTGTCAGGGTTCAGCTTCAGCTTATTCCTCCCCATCCAGCCACTCACCGTCTCCAGACATTTGGACAGGGATTCTACGGCCAACCTTGGTGAAGATTTGAACGAGAGGTAGAGCTGCGTGTCATCCGCATATTGATGACACTGCACCCCAAACCTCCTGATGATAGCCCCCAGTGGCTTCACATAGATGTTAAATAGCATCGGGGAGAGGATGGAACCCTGTGGCACCCCACAAGTAAGTGGCCACGGGTCCGAAACCTCCTCTCCCAGTGCTACCCTCTGGTACCTGCTGGAGAGGAAGGACCGGAACCACTGCAATACAGTGTCTCCAATGCCCAACCACTCCAGGCGGTCCAGGAGGATACCGTGGTCAAAGGTATCAAAAGCCGCTGAGAGGTCGAGGAGAACAAGGAAGGAGCATTCACCCCTATCCAGAGCCTGGATCATCAAGTATAGCCTGATGGGATCTGAGCTAGCGGTGACCAACCAGGAAAGAGATCTTGGGGTTGTGGTGGACACCTCCATGAAGATGTCAACCCAGTGTGCAGCACTGTAAAGAAGGCAATCTCCATGTTTGGCACAATTAGAAAGAAATTGAGAATAAAACTGACAATATCATACTGTCCCCATATAAATCTATGGTGCAGCCACACTTGGAATACTGTGTCCAGTTCTGGTCAACACACCTAAAAAAAGATATTGTAGAGCTGGAAAATGTGCAGAAAAGAGCAACTAAAATGATCAAGCATCTCCCCTATGAGAGAAGGTTACAACAGCTTTGGACTGTTTAGCTTGGAAAAAGGGAGACATGATAAAGGTGTACAAAATTATGCCTGGTGTGGAGAATGTGGAGAGGGAGACATTTTTCTCCCTCTCTCATAATACTAGAACCCAAAGGGGTCATCCTATGAAGCTGATTGGTGGGAGATTCAAGACAGACTTCTTCACACAGCGCAGAGTTAAACTATGGAATTCACTACCACAGGAAGTAGTGATGGCCACCAGTTTGGATGACTTCAAAAGGGGGTTAGACATATTCCTGGAGGAGAAGTCTCTCAATGGCTACTAGTCCTGATGGCTCTGTGCTACCTCCAGTACCAGAGGCAGTGAGCCTATGTACACCAGTTGCTGGGGAACATGGGTGGGAGGGTGCTGTTGTGCTCATGCCCTGCTTGTGGGTTCCTGGTCAACAGCTGGTTGGCCACTGTGTGAACAGGATGCTGAACGAGATGGACCCGTGGTCTGACCCAGCAGGGCTCTTCTTATGCTCTTAGGGGTGACTGTGTGACACATGCACTGCCAGCAGCAGCCAGGGCTACATACGTCTTTGCCAGAGCTGATGGCTGAGAGCATCCTCTGCAACAGGCCTGCAGAATCTCGGGTCCCAATCCAGCCCTCTGGTATTCCCCAGATGGCCCCGCCCCCTTACAGGGCCCCACCCCTTTCCAAGTACAACTTTCCACAGAGTACCACTTGCCTGGCACTTGCCTGGCTTCTCCGAAAGCTCAGTTACTGGCACTCAGAGCGTGAAGCTAAAACATGCTGGTGTTTTGGCCCTGCCCCATTCTGCCTTCGGCCCTGCCTGTCAGGAGCGCCCCTGCTGCCTTCTGAAATCCTCCAGTAGCCAGAATCAGCACGCAGTTAAAAGGGCTCTTTTCCAAGGCTTTATTTCCATTCAACCTAATGACGCTTACAGATGCTAATTGCCTGGGACTAAGTGGAAAACTCAAAGGAGCAGCCTACCAGGGGATTCTAAGTGTTAGGAAGTCAGTTGGTCTCTGTTTGGAGAAAAGCATGGCAAGTCTCTGAACTTAAGGAGTAGGAGGGGAGCTTCTCCCCCTTTCCCGTGGGGCCTCGGGGCGCAGCTGTTGTCGTCACGCCAATCGAGCTGAGCGCCTCCTCTCGCGCCTGCCACCTCTCGCTTGTCTCTGTGCCTGCGCCTTGCATCTAGAAGCTCAGGTTGTCCCTCCCTCTCCATACCAGGGTCACTGTCGCACCCAGGAATGTGAGCGGGGGGGAGCTCTCCCTCCAGCTGCGCCTTTGAAAAATGAGAGGGTTCCTCTCCCACAGTTTGTATGTCTTCCTCAGAATCAGAGCTGTTTTGGGACTCTGTGGGCTCAGATCCAACCCTGACACCGCCCACCACTACAATCTGGCCCCTGAAAGGTTCTCCAAACCTAGATTGGGCCCTCGAGTTTAAAGAAGTTCAACACACCTGCACTACAAATCCACAAGGCCCAAGGCCTAATTCCTGCTGCAAGGGAGTTCAACAGAGGTGCAGCTAAACTCTTGTGCCTCTCTGCTTGTGCCAAGAAGCCCTGTTCTGAAGACATGTGTGTCTCTCTGGCTGAAGCAATGTGGCCAATTTAGATAGCCACACCTGCCTGCTCCATGGGTCCCCAACCTTTGAGGGCCAGCTGGCACTTTCGGAATTTTCAGAGAGTGTCATGTGTGCTCTCACAAAACGGCTGCCATGAGGTGGTTTGCCTATTCACAAAACAGCTGCCATGGTGGCCATGGCCAGTCAGAAAACACCCATTTCCAAGAAGGCAAACTAGTGGGCCTAAAAGAAATGTAACTTGACCAAGAACCTAAGTAGAAGGCAGGAGTGAGGTCCAGCTTCCAAAACACAAAGCCACTCATTTGAACCCACTGTTTTCTGTTCCAGCACCCATTTCTCAGAAGGCAAGCTGAGGAGGCTCAGAGGGGGAAAAAAGCTGAGTACAAAGCAGAGGTGGGGTGTGAGCCCCAAATGCCAAATCACATATCTGCCCCCACATAGCACAACAAAATACCATTTTCACAGAGCGCAAACTAGTGATGTCAGAGAATCCTTCCACTGCCGCCGCCAAAAAAAGACCAAGCAAAACACCCCCTACAACAACCCTCCCCACAAACCTAGACAAAACACACACCACAGGCAAACCACACACCAAACTGCCCCCTATTTCTATTTTCTCTGGACGCGGGGCCCAGAGGCATGCCTGGGAATAAGGACAGCCTTTGAGGCTGGACTCCCTGTTAGAAAAAAAAACTTTAATTTTTTTAAAAAACTAATAAAATAAAAAAAATGATGAGGGGCAGAGAGCTTGGTGGGCCCAACAGAGGTGTCCGTGGGGGACACTGGTGCCCAGAGGCACCACACTGAGGACCCTGGCCTACTGCACAGAGTCCTCCTGGCTTGGGCGTTGCATGGGCAGAGGGCGAAGCAGCAGTTCCGTCAGCTAGAAGGACTTTTCTTCTGTGCAACCGCGGATCAGCAAGACACCCCAGGGCCCAACCCCTGCCACGGGATGGACTTACCCCAGTGCTCTGCCTCTTAGCATCCAGCAAAGGGGCGTTAAAGCTGGCAGCTAGGTTGGGGGATGCCAAGACGTCTCGCAGGGGCACACGGGCTTCGCCCAGAAACCTTGAAGAAGAAGAGGAGAAAGCAGTTACCAGGTAGACATGACATTCTCAGTGAGCTCACAGCAGAACCAAGCAAGATTTTGGACACATTTAAGATGCAGGTCAACTTTTGAAATTTAAAACTAACAGTTTAAATGTTGAGCATTTTCAAATTTTGATTTAATTTTTTATTTTATTCTGTGGGATGCTTATGCGCACACACAGTTTAATCTCAGGTTTTAGTGATACTGTTCGTCCTTAACATTAGCAGGTAAGGCAATTGTGTTAAATGTTCTTTTGCAATATCCTGTAATTTAGGAGAGAGGGCTGGGTTACGAGACCTCACAGTAATAACTCCTTCCCAACAGGGGGGGGGGATGTTTGCCATGGTGCTTGATCAAATGTGCAATGAAGAGATCCAACACCGCGGCGTTCCCAGGGGAGCCAGTGGCCACTGAGAGCATTAACCTCCACGAATTTGTCTCATGCCCACTAAAGCGGTGGCCATCACCACATCATGTGATAGTGAATTCCAGGGATTAACAATGCATTTTTTGTGGGGGGGAAATTGATCTATTCTGAATCCCCTGACCATCAGTTTCATTGGATGACCCCACTGGAGTCTTGTTTTTTGAGAAAGAGCGAAACATCTCTCTGCCTACTTGCTTTATACTGTGCGTAATTTTATAAACCTCTGTCATGTCCAATCCTCTGTCCTCATCTAATTGACAGCACAATCCTAAGTACTGTTGCATGGTTGCACCCCACTTCCAAGCAGGGAGACTGTGCTTACCCACAACTCAGTTTCCTTAGAAGGAGGTCTCTGGAGCATTTCTGTCATATAAGGTTTATTTACACACATACAAAGGCTGGCCAAGACAGGGGTTTGCAGCACTAGCACTCCGACAGATTCCTGCCCCCCATCAGGTGCCTTGGGGAATGCAGAGCGTCACAGGATCTCCTGCAGAGAGCAAAGTCAGCTCTCTGCCTCTTTCCCAGACCCGGTTCCAGTGCAGACTGACTTCCTGATGCACCCACAGACCTCATTTCCCCCCCCACCCCCATCTAGTGTGGGAAGAAAGATGAGCCACCTCTGCCCATCACCCCATCTCCAAACCAGTGTCCTCTAGATTTTTTGGACTTCAACTTCCATCAGCCCCTGCCAGCATGGCCAATGGTCAGGAATGCTGGGAGTTGTACTCCAAAACATCTGGAGGGCAGCAGGCTGACCTGTGCCACTCCCATTGAAACTCATCACCAGAATGTTACCAGCTATCAACTGTCTTTTGTCAGATCTTAAGAAATATTGCCTTAAGACACCCACACTGATAGCAATACTTACAGAAATCTTAGTTAAGCAGTACAAGGTCAGAACAGATCAAATCCTGAATCTCTTTGCATTCAGAAGCAGTGGGCTGCAAGGGTCCCCTGAAAGGTCAGTAAGACCAACCCCAACCCCATAACATTGTGCTTATTCTGAACGAAGTCCCTCTAGTAAGTGTGTTTAAAACTGCAGTCATAATCTACTGAGAAGAAATTCATCCTCTGGATCTATCCATGCTTTCAGCCTGAAAGTCTGTTTACCCCACTTTAAGATATGATGCAAAATGTCGATACTGGAAAGGAAACTCAGTTCCTGATCCCAATTTATCAAATGAATGCATAAATAAATAATCCTGCCTCGAAGCTCCCTGAAGAGGAGCCAACCTTGCCAAGGAAGCTGAGTAGTTCCAATTGGAGACAGACAAGTGGCGGATGGCGCTTAATCCAAAGTTTAAAAGGAAGGGGAAAAAGAGCTGTCCAGAACACCTTCTTGACTTCACATATGCATGCGTGTGCACACGCATGCACACACACACACAGTTGCAATAAGATCCCGCCTTTGAGAGAGTGCTTGCACGGTCTTCTTCAGAGCTTCTTGGATAACTTCCCCTCTCCACTTCCCAGCATTGTCTGTACAGGAGAGACAGTCATTTTTTCCCCAGAAGTTCCCTTCCTGCTCCTTTAGTTCCTGACACAATATAAATGATGACGCAACCTGCCTTAAACCACCTCCTAAGGAAGGTTAGCAAAGGATAACCAGGGCGAATGCATGCTGCATTTCTGAGAAAAGAGTAGAATCCCTTCCGTCAAAAAATTTGCCAGGCTAAAATCAGTAAGTGAGATCTAGGGTCTCCTTGCTCATCTCTGTAACATGCAACTTGTCCTGCCTGTAGGTCCTTTGTGACGTTTCGCTCTACTTTGCTGGCCTTTCACTTCCTTCATAGATGATGGAGCCTGTCAGCATTCTGATGCTGGCACTTTCCCCCTGAGCAGTTAGAATGATTATGAAGATTCCATGACTTCAGCTCAACATAATGGCTGGGAGGTGGCCTTTGCAGGCAAAAGGCAGGCATTTGCCCCTGGCCACAGCCATGTTCACTAGGGCAGAGTGTACAGAAGCCATCTGGGCAGGTGTGTGGTCCACTGTGGCCCTAGCCAGCCAGGCTGGAGAGCCTGATTGTCTGCTCTGCAAGGAACAAGGAGCTGGACAGTGCATCCAGTTCCACAAATCAGTCACCTGGACATGCCCTACCTGCACCTTTTGTGTGTGATGCTCTACCTTCAGGATGCATGCTTTTTCCAACATGGAAGTGCTTTCTCCACAGGACAGTGTCACGTATGTGTATTCTACACTGCACTGAGTATGTTGAGCCAAAATGAGAAAAGATAAAATGAAGAAAGGGATTTGGAAGCAGCCACCTAATCTATTTGTGCATCATAAACCCCAGCTGTGTGTGTGTGCATGCGCACGCGCGTACACACACTCACATCTGTTTCAATGAACATATGTGATTACCTTTAAAACCTGGGGACCAGTTTACCTAAAGAACTGCCTCCTCCCTGAGATCTCGGGGGAAGGCTCTTCTCTACATCCCATCTATGGCTGAGAAAAGATTGGCTGAGATGCAGGAGATGGCCACACCTAAATGGAAGAAATCCGTTCCTCGGGAGACACGTTTGCAATCCATTCTGTCTAGATTTTTTTTCTATTTATTTAGCCAGGCTTTCAATTTACCTGATTAAGATGTTAATGGCTAACACACACACACACACACACCCTGCTCCATTGCTTTTTAGTTTCTTTTATCTGATGTAGTTGTCTTTGCTTTTATTGTTGTTTAGGGCTTTAAGGAATATTGTTTCAGTTTGTTTTGTGTGTGTTTTTAATGATATAAGCCACCCTGCATGGAGTTTTACAGTAGTAGGCTGGGATATAAATCTTTCAAAATAAATTAATAAATGCATGTGCTTGGGAAACTGGAGCCAGCTGCTATTTCCCTACATGGATACACAGTACAAATATACATACAACTCCAAATGCTGTGCATAACAATCTGCATTCATGGTTTCATGCTTTTTCCTATAAGGTTTTCCCTGTAGGATAAGCAGGATGTGTGAAATGGCCCTAAGTAATGGATGACCATTCCATCACATCCGGGACTGAGATGATCTCATCTTACCAGACCTGTCCCTTCCCCAGTGTGCCCAGCAGAACCATAGGCAGAAATAAGTATTCTCAAAAATCACCTGATATTTCCCACCTGTGCTAAATGTTCTCATCTGAGAATATTTCACTAGGAGCATTCATGCATTTGTCCATGTTCAGATCAGCACATGGGGAAGGGATCAGGATCATGCCCAATGGCTCTGCCCCTGGCCACACATTCACTAAACAGAGTGCATTTCAAGTCCATGCTCATCTGCACATGGACAAACGCGTGAACACTCCCACCGATTTCTTTATTCCACTTCGAATCCAGTTTGTGAAGCAATGCATGGGACACTCAAATTCATTGTGGGCGTCAGTGTGCATAAATAGCCTATAAAAACAGGACAGAGAAAGCTGGCAAGGAACACATGGGATGGAGCCAAGGCGTCAGAGGGCTGTTCCAGACTTATCTTGTGGTGTCGGGTGGTGTCCTTTCCTGTGCCCCTATAAGGAAAGGACAACAATAATTCACCCTCCGTTCAGATTGGGGGGGGGGGGGCGCAGAGGAAGATCCTTGCAGGGGAGTGCTCCTATGGAAGGAGAGATGGTCTTCTAACTTCGGGGGCCTGTGAGCCAAGTGGAAAGTGGGGGGCAGCAGGATATTATGAAAGAGTGGAGGTTAATATGGGGATTAATAATAGAACAAAATTCACTCTTCAGGCTCAATATTCTTGGCTTATCTGACAAAATACCTGATATTGGACCAGAAGCAAAAGGCCAAAAACACAGGCAAAACACCTCGGCTTGTATGCAATATTAGTCTAGCTTGTCCCAGTCATTTCAAGGGGTCTACTCTAAGTAGGACTAACATTAGATACAGCTGCTCGTGTGCAGGTAAAACACCTATTTTGCAAGTACTTCAACAGTTCTGAAGCCTGCAGCCTCCTACCATTTTTTCCTACCACTCAGCTCCCGGCAGCTGGAGCAGAAGACAGTCTCAGAATTCTGCTGAATCATCCTTACTATTCCTGGATATCCTATTTAGAGATGGCTATTCTTAAACAGCCCCCTCCTCTCTTCCACCCATCCCATCCCGCCTGCACCCGCTGCGCTGCTGTCACAAACAGCCTCAGCGCTGACACACCGGACTTTCACAGACTGCTCAGATTCCGTCGACAGCCGAACAAGTGCTCCCTTTCATTGAGGCACCGACGAAACGCTCCTTCGGAAGGAGAACAGAGGCGTTTTCTGTGGGAGCGAGGCTTCGGCCTCCGGCATGCATGCCTCTGTCCTTCTGCAGTTGGGGAGGCTGACCCCCCGCCCCGAATTCGCCACCTGAGGCAACGGCCTCGCTGTGCCTAATTGTAGGGGCAGCCCTGTTATTAATTGTATATATACCCCAGCCTTCCTCGCAAAGAGCTCAGCATGGCAACCACCTGCATAGACACAATACCACACACAAATACCATTACAGTCATAATTCTAAAGCACAAACATATAATAAGATACAATAAAACCATCAGCAAAAAAAAGACAAAGAAAGCATTTGCCTTTGTAAATGCCACCTTTGGATGGGAGTAGAACAAACAGCCACTGCTACCCCTTTTCCAAGTGGGCAAAACCAGGACCTGGCTCTTAGGCCGATTCACAACTCAAGTCCTTTCCAGCCATTATATAAACACCAGTGTGTGTGTGTGTGTGTGTGTGTTGAGGGAAGGAGCTGGATCATACCCAGTCACACACCACACTGTGTAAACTGACACAAAGTAGGCCTGGGACCGCACCTCACACTGCCTTCGGGTGTCTGAGGCAACATTTAAATGCGGTGAGCGTCCCTGCATTCCAACATGCCTGAGAGATGCACCCTTTACCGCTGAACAACTTCATGGGGTTCAGGGCCATGTCCTGATGACCCCCCCTCTCTCCTCACAGTTGTTTCTGGAGACCACCTTGAGTGTCAAAAGGTGGGATAATTTTTTTTTAAATAAATAAAAATAAATGCAAATGAAGTCTAGAGCCTTCAGAAATACAGTGCTTAAAAGTTTAAAGAAATATTCTAAAAATTATAGCAAAACTCATCCTGAAGACTGTACTAAAGCATGGTAATGATAAGTTGACTATTCCATTTGCTAATCCCCAAACTATCATTCTCTCCAGGGAATTCCAAACACGCACAGGGACGCGCGCATGCACGTGCACACACGCAAATCTCTTGCAACCCCCTTCCATGCCAATCTATCAGATGCAGTGTTGACATTTTCTAACCGAAATATACGTACATACACATACTCAGTCATAGGACTCCATTTCCTGCAGAGAACAAAGTCAAATTTAACCAATGGCTACTTCCAAACACAACTGCAGTTCAGTTTTCTTTCCCATCGCTGAATAGGATGTTATGTTCTGAAAGATGTTACCGTCTGCCTGATGACATGAACAAGCCCACTGGTACAACCAGCAGAAGCCAGAACTACGAGATGAAGAGAAGCGGCTGAAAATGCACACACACGGCAGTTGATGATCTCATTAACAGAGCTGTCAAAATTATAAAAAAGAAAACAAGAAGGATGTAGATGTACAAAAACCTGGGTTCAGGCTAATGAAAAGGACATGGTTGTGAAATGTTTTACATTGTTTTGCCATGGTGCCATACAGCCAAAGCCCATGCTTGGCAAGGGTGAAGGGTCTCAGTCCCCCACCCCACCCCACCCCACCCCTTTAAATAAGACCATTTCATTTCCTGGGGCAAACACAGATTCTCTCCGCTGCTGCAAGGGAATGCCTCACAGTTCAGAAAGATCCCTTCATTAGAAGGACAGCTGAATTCTCCCTCTAGGTCAGAGGTGTTGAACCTCTGGCCCATGGGCCAAATCCAGGCCATCTGGGGTCCCAATCCAGCCCTCTAGGGTTCCCCTGGCCCCACTGCCTTCCCCCCAACTGCCAACCATTGGGTGGCGTTGCGGGTTTTCCCCCATTCTAAAAGCCTGAAATGCCTCTCCGGAGGCAGTAGAGTTACTGGCAGTAAGTGCTTGAAGCCAAAATAGGCCGGTATGCTGGCTCCACTTCCTTTTGCCTTTGGGACCTCCCACTCCTTAAACGTGGGCCCCAGGAGTGTCTCTGAAATGAATTTCAGCCCTTGGGCTGAGAGAGTTTCAACTCCCCTGCTCGAGGTTTTCGTTTCCCAAGGGAGTCGTGGGGGGGGGGGGCAGAATTTGGATTGAACACTGCCATTATGAGAAAATCCCAAACTTCTGCCACATTCATTCCAACGCTGGGGAAAGCACTGCACTTGTGACTGCACTCGCTGAGCCTTTCACAGGCCCTGAAGGGACTTGTCGAGCCTTTCCTGGCTTGGGCCTCCATAAATGCACTGCAGTTCCCACGTGTGCAACTGCCTTGGACACCTCAGGTCGAGAACAGATGTCGGCTGGCTTCCCTTGCTTCCAAGCTCAGCACTGAGCCCACCCACAACTTGGATGCTGGCGAGACATCGCGCAACAGCAGGGGTCTTTTGCTCAGGACAGGCACTGAAGAGGGAGCAGTGGCCATGCACGCTGAACTGCCCTGGCTGCACTTACAATGGCCCCTAGCCAGACGTGTGGCTCCTGGCACATGGGAACTCAATGAGGAGCTGCGATTCCATCACCTATCCCAGACCATAGGTGGGCTATGGGCTTTCCCTCCCCTTAGAAAGGTGGTGCAGTCAATAGCAGCACAGCAGGGAGCTGCGTGGTGGCAGAGAAGCTTATAGCATTCAGTGCAACTGATCCATGATGATCTGGAACTTGCGCCACATATGCAGGCCACATTCCCTGGCTTTTCATAGCACAGCGTTTGCACGGCCTGTGCGGAGAACGTGGATTCCCGTGGCTCTGTGCACAGATGGTGGCTTTTGGCCGTGAGATAATCCTGTGCACCCACGGTCCCACAGGAGGCCTGGCAAAGGCCTCTTGCAGCCACTCCGTCTTCCCCGCTTTCCTTGTGCAGAGCAGGAAGCTGCCCGGGGTGCACATGCTGTAGCCAACACCCTCCAATTCCGCTGCTCAGCATGAGAGGAACAGGAAAGTCACACAAGTTAGTAAACTCTGCCTGACCCTTGTCATTGAGCACAATGGCAGAATATCAGCTCTGGGAACACTGGCTGCGCATGAGCTGTAAGTATGCCATGCACGGAGGAACGATACAAAGAATGGCTCTGGAGCTGCTCTCAGGGCCAGGCTGTGTGTGTGTGTGTGTGTCTGTCTATCTATCTGTCTGGGGGGCGGTGGGGGGATATCCAAGTCTAGACCTGGAAGGCCAGGCTCCTTAGAGTTAGACCAAGCCCAGCCAGTCCAGGGGCTCATGCCGCTTGCCAATGGTAACAGCCAACATTGGTATAGTGCCAGTGTCGTGTAGTGGTTAGACTGGGACTCGGGAGATCCAGGTTCTAGTCCCACTTGGCCAGGAAGCTCACTGGGTGACTTTGGGCCAGTCACAGGCTCTCAGCCCAACCTACCTCACAGGGTGGCTGTGAGGATCAAATGGAGTGGGGGAGGACCATGTACGCTGCCTTGGGCTCCTTGGAGGGAAGGCTGGATATAAATGTAAGCAATGAACAAACAAACAAACATTGCAGGCCACAGTTCCCTTCTGTGCCTGAAGAGGGCTCTGAGCCCTGCTCACATGTGGGGTTGGAGGCAAAAGCCCCAAAGGGTTCCCAACCTCATGCTGCCTCATAGGGCATTTCTCCATGAGACTTTTGTGGGATTAAGATCCACTCCTTTACACGTGTTTTTTTCCTGGGGGTTTCTTTCTCTGCCATTCCATTACACAACCACCAGGTGGCGCTGTGGCATAGTGGATTTGCACAACTACATGGGGCTTTATAATGCCATTCAGAAAAAATGCCATACTTTCCTGGTTAGGAAAAATCCATGATAATGGTTGCAAAGCTTGGAAGAGGTCCTGGAGGATGACGACCTCGTATAAGGACCTGCAAACTACCATGAGTGAGCTCGAGCATGCAATAAAAGCCTCATGTAGAAACACTCGTAATGCACATGTGAGCATGGCTGCATTTGCGGGGAGAACTGCTGGTTGGGGCTGGGTGGTTGACACCCTTCCCCACTCACCCACCCATTCTCCCCTGCAAGCCCCTTCTCCAGGCCATTCCCCCCCCCCCCAGTCAGTTCCAAGACCAGAAATTAAGCCTGGCTGGGGGATAACACATCTGGGTAAGGGGACTGCAGGGAAGAATCAGGTGCAAGGGGGGGCTCCTGCCCACCAATTCTCCCTGCAAAGCCCCCTCCCTCACATGAGCATGACAGGGTGCATGGGTTCGGAAACTGTGTGGGCCGAGGGAACGTGGCCTCGCACCCACAAACCCAGGCAATGCACTTGTCTAGGTCGCAGCCTCAGCACCTGAGGCCCCTTCGACAAGCCCTGGAGTCCAGCACCAACACAGCATTAGGCACCCCTGTACAGGACACAATCCTTCTTCCATCTAGCCCAGAGGGTAGGTGAAGCTGGCTGATTTTGAAGTGAGCAGTAAGCATCGTGAACAAGCAGGGATTTGAACCAGACCTCCCTGAGCAATATCCCATATTTTAAGCACTACACCACATGGACTTCGAGTTTCACTGTATCAAGCAAATGCCAAAACAAGATTAGAAAATGGCCTTGCAGAATCTGAACTGCTAACTCATGACAATACCTTGGCTCCTCCACAAGTAAGTTAAAATACACTTTGCTAAACCTCAGCTGCTGCAAAATTTAGATCTTGCAAAATTTAGATCTTACATTCTTAACACAGAATGCATGAATAAAATAGAATAAGAATGACTTACGGTTGGTGTTCAACATTAAAGCATGGCAATATGGAACAGCCTAGCAATCCCAATGATGACAAATACTGAAATATATAACTGGAGGGCATCTCTTGTGTAATTGCAGAGAATGCTAGGGTGCAACTCTAGAAAATGTCCTGAGCAGCATATGTCACTTGGCTCACTTGCTTGAGTCACCTAGATCTCTGCTGCTCCTGCTCTCTACATGTGGTTTGGAGGATGAGGGTTAATCTGTGACACTGGGAGATCTTGCTGTGGGGCAGATGGCTGGACGACATTGCTTTGGGGCTCTTTCTGGTCAGGGCTAGCCAAGGGCTCAAACAACCCAAGTCGTTGTTGGAGGCTGGCACCAATTTCAGCTGTTTTAAATTAATCAGCTGCCTTCGTGCATATCCAGGCACCCATTGAGACTCCAATAAAATATGCTGTTGATGCCGACGAGGCAGCCTGAAACCCATGATTCCTCACCAGTTTCCTGCAAGGAATCCCAGAGTGCTGATCTCGGACTGCAGCAGCCGCTTAGAGCAGCCTGTCCTGGGCAGCCTGGGGCATTCTAGCTCCTGCAGGACTTCTTCTCCTTTTCCTGGAATTGTCTCCCTGTCACTCGGCAACATAAAGCTCCTTTTCAGCCACCTCCTCCCCTGCCAGTGCTATGAACTTGCAGAGCACCAGAAACAACAGGCATTTCCCTGCTGCACTCATTAAGAATGTCTGGACCTCTCCCCAACCCACGCCCGGGTGACCCAAACACACAGGCAGAGAGAGGAGGTGGCGTGTTGTTTGCGTGCGCCAAGTGCCACTGGAAAGGTCAGGATTTATGCTGCAGGACCTATCAAAGCCTGCAGTCTCCTCTCTAGCGTGCCTTCCCTGCCGTCCAGCTTATTTGCTGCAGTTCTCTTTTCTCCAGAAGTACGACCACAACTGTTCCATTTGATTTCATGCCAGCACTGTACCAGGTGCTGCACAAAACAGAAACAGCTGCCTTATTTCTATACATGAATATGGTCTGCACATTTTTACTACCCTGGCTTCCCACAAATGCCTTAAGGATCCTTATCCATTTACCCAAATAAATCCCTACCAGGCTGCGTAGAGGTGGTCCTGATTCATCACATGACATGAATCATGTCATGATTCACCACCACCCTTCTCGTGACATGAGAAGGGGCTACTTGGAGGGGCCACGGCTCGGTGGCCAAGCTCCTGCTTTGCATGCAGAGGCTTCCAGGCTCGGTCCCAGCGGCATCTCCAGGCAGGGCGAGGAAACCCTGAACTACTAATCAGTGTACACTGATATGGATGGGCCAATGGTTTTGTGTAGTGTAAGACGGCTACCTATGTACTCACGGCCGTGATATACACTTGTACGTCCTGTCTTTTATGTTTGGGGCTGGCTGGATCACACCCTTAGTTAAGCCCGTTTAAGTCATTTTTTAGGTATTCAATTTTATTTTAACCCCACTTTTCTATGTAAAAATGCACTCAAAGCAGAACACAATAAGAGAATTATTGTAAATACTAAAACCTATGGTAAGAAAAATAATACAAGAAAAAGCAGCAGCAAAACAGCAAAATATGTTTTTTTAAAAGCAGCAAAAAGCTATTATTAATCAAATGCCTGCCTGAATTGTTACAATCTGTTGGAAAGTGCCCTATTTATCTCAATGAAAGAGCTATACACGTGGTAAATATTGGTTTGACTGAGGAAACACTGTATAATATACCAGGTTTTTAGTGTGTTTGAGTTGCTTTTTTGTTTTGTTATGCTTTTCGTAGCAGTGAAATTTCCCTCATCTCACCTCCAGTCCAAATTCCGTTCCTGTTTCGGCCAGAATTAGCACCAGCTACACACATTCCAACCAGCCTATTTACCA
This sequence comes from Heloderma suspectum, assembly GCF_057233095.1. Taxonomy (NCBI): domain Eukaryota; kingdom Metazoa; phylum Chordata; class Lepidosauria; order Squamata; family Helodermatidae; genus Heloderma; species Heloderma suspectum. The sequence continues at coordinate 4,070,573 of NC_139462.1, forward strand.
AGGATAGTCCATAATTTCTAGTACTTGCTGCAGTTGAATTGCTGTCTCCATTTTCTTCTTTTTATGGCTGCCTCCTTAATGTTTAATTTCTCTGGCTTGCTCATTTTGCCACTCTTGAGGTTTTAATCCCCACACTGACAGAATGAAGTCTGCCTGGGGGGCCTCTAGCCTCCCATGCCCACAGACAGAACACATGGACATTACGTAGTACGCTGCCTAGCACTTCACACACATTTTTCTCCCTCTCCCATGACACAAGAGCCCAGCGGGGTCCTCCCATGAAGCTGACTGGTGGGAAAGTCAGGGCAGATTGAAGGAAGGCCGTCTCCACACAGCGCACAGATAATCTATGGAATTCGCCACCACAAGATGTAACAGTGGCCACCCACTTGGACGGCTTTAAAGGGGGATTCGGCCAATGCATGGAAGACAAGAAAGCTACCGGTGGCTACTAGCTGTGATTGTAATAGGCCATCCAGGTTCCGCAGCAGTGTGCCCCTAAGTGCCACCACTTGCCGGGCAGGGGTGGGGGGCAAAAGGAGATGTCTGTTGCCGTCACGCCCTACTTTGGGGCTTCCGAGAGGCAACTGCCTGGCCAAGAGCCGCTGGGCCCATGTGTTCTGTGATCATGTGTTCTGTGATCACACATGTGATCATGTGTTCTGATCCAGGAGGATTCTCATGACATCCTTCTGCTACCGCAAGTGACTGCTTGTGATGACTGGGCTCCCCAGCCATCTGTGTGGGGCAAGCCAACTTCCTCTGAATCCACCAGGGAACGAAGAGCTGGGAAGCAACTTCAGCCTCTTGTGAAACAGGAGCAAATTCACCTGCAACATGGCAGCAGATGCCAGACCAGGTTCAAACGCCAGCTGCTCACCCCTAGAAGCTGTGCGGATTCCCTACCTGTTTCTGCCCATGGTTTCATGGTCTTTGACAACGACGTGAAGCTCAGCATTCTGGTCTAATGGAATCCCTTTCAGGTCCCATTCAAAGCCCTAAGAGAAGAGGGAAAGGAGGGTGGTGGTTGATGGATCTTGGGAGATGGCGCTGGTTACTCGATGTTGCAGGACACACTCAGGACGTGCTCAGAGGCTCATTGCTCTTATTGTTTCCAGAGCTGATCCCTAGGACTGAAAATACATTCTGGGGCAGAGCATTGACAGAAGAGACAGAGGACAGAAAGTCAGCCGGGGAAAGTTTTTCCTAGCCTGGGCAGAGCCTCAGCTGTTGAATCTCTGCTGCCTGTCATGCACCTGTTAAACGTAAAGAGAGCCTGGAGCTTTTCGGTACTGCCGAGGCATTCCTTTTCTGCAGCTAGCTGGAAAGAGAATTGGGGCAGAGGCTCCACAAAAGCACTTAATGTAGTGCTATACTGTCCAGCAGTGTTTTTTCCCATGGCCAAGATCCTCCTACAATGTCTACTCACTAGTACCAAAGATTCCCAGCAACATTAACTAAAAGTTTCCTGCTTATAGGTTCAGCCTGTTTTATTGCTTCCTGTTGAGCAGTGTTGGGCAATTAGTGATGAATAGCTTAATTGTACCAATGACTGCTTCTGTTCCTGTGCCTGGGAGGATTTAATTACGGATTTCCTCTTGCTTTTTGTTTTTTGGTTAATTTTTCTATTTCATATTAAAAAATCAGAAGGAAAAAATCCTAATAGGAGGAAGCTGCTAATTAAAGACCCACCCCACCTTGTAGGAACAGAAGCTGATCCTGGGGCAATTAAGCAAGGAACAATTAAGAAGCTATTAATCAGTAATCCTTCAGCCATAAACAGGAATAAAGGGGCAGGACCTGTATAAAAATAAAATTTTAATTAAAGACACAGGAGCCCTGAAAAGCCTTAACAGTGCTTGACTTCTTCACACTGGACAGGCTGGTGCTGCCATTATATTTTATTGCAAATCAATCACCATAAGCAAGGTCTGAAAACACGTAAGATGACAACACAGAAAATACTGGACTTAAATTATTTGATAATAGTGTCGCCTAGTTGCTCCATAAAAAGCAAGTGAGCAAAGGATGACAATTCCAGAGGAAAGCACTCAAGTAGAAGCCACCTCTGTCCATTTTTTAAAAGTGACAAAACTTGGAGAATTCCAGAGGAGCCCTGGCCTCCCATTTCTGTCACCCTGAGAAGCCTTTTCTGTAAGTGCTGTCCAGGAAAGGAAATGGATGAAAACAGCCACGTCTGGTAAAATGCTCCATCCTGTGCAGTCTTTTGAGGTTTACATCTAGCAGCTCTGCCATCTTGTATCTCCAGAAGCCATGTCTTCCTGAGTCGTTCGCCGTCCACCAGTCCCAGCTTCCCGCAAAACTTTGCCCATCTGCCCTAATATCTCCACCCCTCTTCAGGCCAGAGGCTTATTTCCAGCCAGGGCTGGCTGTCCCGTTTTATTTATTTTATTTATTTAAAACACTTCTTGGCCGCCTTTCAGGGCAGAAACCCTCCCAAGGCGGCTCACAGCAATTAAATACATAAAACAGTTAAAATATTAAAAGCACCAAAAACATAAACACAGTGACGATCCCCAGTCTGCTTGGAAGTCATCCCTTCTGAGCTGGGTGTCCAGGACCCTGTACCCCAAGCTGTGTGGGGACTGGCTGCACTGACTTATCAGCGTGGATCAGGGGCACACGATCCCCCACCATTTCCAGGCCTTATTCATGGGGACAGCTACTGAGGCTGAAGCGCTAGGCTGATATTAAACCCAGAGATGTGCCCCTCGGAGACACAAAGAGCGGGACGGCTGGCTCACCTCGTTCCACACAGGGCTGGTGTTGTTCTTGATCACCTTGGTTCTCTTTTTCACTCCTAGAAAAGACCACAGTAGGGTGAGAAACCTCCCCAACAGCAACACTGCCCATCTGTCTGGAGGACTGCTTATGAACCAGTTTGGCTGATCCCAGAGATTATTTTCAGCCATCTACAGCGGGGAGGGGATTTTAGCTTGTAGAATCCACGTAGAAGGCCCCAGGTTCCGTTTCTCAAGTTAAAAGGCTCTCCAGCGGAAAGAGCTCCCTCTGAATCCTTGGGGGGCGGCTGCCAGTTGGAGGACACAATATGGGGCTAAGTGGACCACAGGTCTGACTAGCATATAAAGCAGCTTCATGTCAGTAGCAAAGGCAACCCATTCCTGCCCAAAGGGAGTCAGCCACCTCCCACCCAGCTGTCACAGGAGGGAATGGGGCTGGAGCGGGGAAGCTGGTGAGATGGCGAGGAGGCTGTGGCCTGGGACCAGGCAACAGCACTGTGGTCAGGGAGCAGCGCAAGGGAAGGAAATGCCAGCGACAAGCACAAGAGAAGTGGCAACTAGGTCTTGGGCTGCAGGGAAGGGCAGGAACTTGGTGAGAGACCAGGGGCACTTCCAGACCGAGTGCTACCAGTCGAGAAGCCTCGGGCAGCGATCCCCTTTTCTTTCTGAATGTATTATTTGTGGTCAGAGAAGAGAATAAGATGAAAGAAGCGGTGGGAACTATGAGCAGACAATGACAAAATCTAGGCCACCCAGAAAATCCCATGAATGAGGCAGCGCAATGGTGCTATAACAGCCTTGCTTGAAAGCACCCCAGATTGCTTGGAAATGCCCCCAAACCTCAGTCTCTCAGATCTAGCCATATCCTCCCAGGGCAGGCCTGAACCAACCAATCATGGCAGAAAATGACATTTCCGGCGGGGGATCTTCACGACAATGGAATGAGAAGCGCATTGGAGTGTTATCTGGATTTTCATGGAATCAGCTTTGGTCCATCAGGGACACACAGAGCAAGAAAAGCCAAATGCACTGTACCATTAAAATCTGGTTTTCAGGGGTCACACAGCACTTGAAAGGAACATACGTCGGGGTTTGGTGGCGGGGGTTGAACCGAATGTCATCAGCTGGGCAGGGGCTGTTCAACTAATGAGAGAGGCTTGTTTCCCACCCTTGTCCAGGCTACCCCCTGCTACTACATTATTATTCAAAAGAGAAACTAATTTGCAATTCTCTAGAAATAACCCAATTATCCAGTACAGCATCTGAAGGCTCCCCCTGAAAGCAGCCCACTCACCCCAATTTTGCCCCATTCCAGCAAACTGTCAGGGAGTTATAATTCACACCCTCTTTTCCCCAATGTGCGCACTTTTGCCTGAAGAAGTCAAAATCCCCAATTCTCCGATACAGCATCTGAAAGCCCCCCCGAGAGCATCCCACCCACCCCATCCCAATTTCACCCCATTCCAGTAAACTGTTGCAGAGTTATTGCTTCCAACCCCCCCACCCTTTTCTCCTTTTCTGGGCACTTTCTCCCTGCTCGCAATGACAGGCTCCCTTGATCCCAAGACCTCGCCAGATCGCTACTGCGATAAAACTCTTGTGAATCTGAAGCAGCTTTACACAACATCGGGGAAGCAATTAAACACAACATTGAGGAAGTGAAGTAACACAAACATCAGATAAATACATAATCACCAACGCTAATTACTCCCACTGGCAAAAAGGAGGTGCTGGGAGATTCTGAACGCTCGAAAGAGTGCTCTAGGGCTTTGATGGGTTGGAAAGGCAGACGAGTTACTCTAGTTACCTAGATTACTGATGACAGGGCCAGGCAAAAGACACAACCCTAGGAACACCATGATCATACCAAATTTAAAGTGGAGGGATGGGCAAACGGCTGCTGAACCGCAGGGGAGCTGAATTAAAGAAAAACAATGGAATAAAAGTACTCTACAAAAATGTAGCATCCCCACAGGTAAACTCCAGAGTGGCTGCAGAGTGGCCACAATGTCATTTATACCTAATGACTTTAAGCCATAGCAGCATCGGAGAAAACCTCCCATGTAGACAGGCCTCTGAAATTCTAAGACAGACTTCCTCAGCCTGCTGCCTTCCCGTCATATGGGGCTACAGCTCCCACCAGCCCTAGCCAGCATGTCAAATGTAGTCCAAAATATGGAGGGTGAGGGGCTGAGGAAGACTAGCCTAAGATCTTGATAGCGGTGGAATCCCTGGTACTCTTCCAGGGAATGAGGACCCCTCCCCCCTTACACAAAGGCTGGTGTGAGACTCTGCAGAAATCCAGACTGGAGGTGCAGAGCTAGATCCTGTTTTGTTTATTTTTGTTTTGCTTTTAAAATCATAGCCTGCCCATTTCCCCCCAAACACCAGGCCTCTCTAGACGACAACCATGAAGCCCTCCTGACTTGTAAAAGGCAAGCTAAAACCAAATTCATCAAATGACTGAAAAAGGGAGATATAAGTGATTCATAGTGTAATCTCACACTTTTTTACTCAGAAGTAAGTCCCACTATGTTCAGTAGAGCTTCCTTCCACGAAGGTGTGCACAGGACTGCAGCTTCAGTCCCCCCACATTAAACTTGTATGTATGTATGAACGTATTATACTTTTAGCCCACCCAAAAATGAAAATTCTCTAGCGGATTAATGATACTAAGAGTAAAAATTCTATGATTCTATGAAAACACAACACACAATAAATAAGCAACAATAACAGTATAAAATCTGTAAAAGCAGCCATTCACACACTCTATGGGAATTAAAAAATTGACAAATCTAAACTATAAAAGGTAGAATCTAAACTGCCTAGGAGAAAAGGAATGCTTCACCTGGCATCTAAAAGATCACAGTGTGGGCACCAGGCAAGCCTCCTTGGGGAGAATGTTCCATAGGTGGGGTGCCACCACAGAGAAGGCCCTCTCTCTTGTATTCCCCCACCCACCTCCATTTAGCAGGGGCATCCAGAGGAGGGCCTCCGATGGTGGCCTAGGGGTCCAGGCAGGTACGTGGGAAGCAGGGACATTGCTAGGTTCTTAAAAGATCCGGGGCACAAGCCCATAACACAAGTGTGTGTGTGTGTGTGTGTATATATATATATATATATATATATGTGTGTGTGTGTGTCTAAGTGCACCTCTAATATATATATATGGGGGGGTATGTGCATGCAATGTGTTTGCAAGTGTGTATAGATTACATACATACATAAGAAGTGTGCACTGACCCCCCACCCCACTCCAACTCAGACCCTGATTCAGCATTTTGGAAAACATCCCGCTTCTGCTTGGACCAATTTGTAGTGAGTCCACTTCAGCTCAGCACCAAACCTGAATCAAGGTTTGGAAAAATGAGTCTTTATGCTTCCTGTGGACTACCATGGGAAATTAGAAAAAAAAAACCTGTAACCTTTTTCTCTTGGTCAGAACTGGATGATAATTACAGGCATAGTAGCCCCCTAGAAGGTGATTACAACTGCCCAGTGTCAGAAAAATAGGTGCGGGGTTTACATTTTGATTTTCTTTTAAAGGGAACTGCCAATAACATTTTTATTCATTGGAAGAATTTGATAAAAATTTCAGGATTCATTGCCCCATCAGAGGAGAACATGTCTGCCAAATTTCAGATTGCTAGCCACAAGGGTTTTTGTGCAAGGGTGGCCTTGACATTTTGAGGTCTCCAAAAGAGGACATACTTATCTCCCTATGTTCCTTGTGCACCATTGTTCTGAAAATTACAAACAGCCTAGAGGTGTCCCTAAGTAAAAAACCAGCAAAGTTTCAGAAGGATACATGCAGCAGTTCATGTGGAAGGGGAGTTCTCCAATTTGGGGGAGGGAGTGATTTGCTTTCCCTTCCATTCACGCCTTCCCCAATAGTTTTTGGGTAAATTTGTATGAAAATGCACAGGTCGTTAGAGGTGTCCCCCAGGCAAGAAATCTGCAAAGTTTCTGAAGGACATACATCCATGAAAATTTAGAATTACTAGAATTTATTTACATTTCACCAATGTTAGCAGCAGGGGAACATGGGTGGGAAGGTGCTATTGCACTCATGTCCTGCTTATGGGTTTCCTATGGGCATCTGGTTGGCCACTGTGTGAGCAGAATGCTGGACTAGATGGACCTTGGTCTGATGCAGCACGGTTCTTCTTACGTTCTTAAATACAGAGTGCCTCTGAGCGTGTGCAGAATGTTTTTCTTTCACCACTGAGCACGTACATTCTCCCCCTACCTGTTCTGTTCCCCTCCATGCAACCATCCTTCCTCATCCTACCATCCTCCAGCAACTCTTCATCAAAAGAGATGTCTTGTTTTGTGCAACTCCTCTCTACCTCCTCTTTGTTATGCACAAGCTCTCATTGTATCTTCCTCTCCATAACTTCATTTGTGCCAAGACTTCACCAGGATTCAGCCAATGAGTCTGTTTTCAAAACTACAGCTAAGTTGTGGAGAAACTCTGAGCATGTACTAAGTGCCTTTCCCTCACCACTGAAGCTAGAGTTCATGCAAAACAACAACAACACCAAACCCACAAATGACAAAACATGCATAGGACTGAGCTGCAAGGCTAGTCAATCCATTAGATGGAATTGGGTAGGCACTGTATTAAGCTTGCAGTACCACGCTCACGACTCAGGACTTATTTCTGAGAAAACATGCAGAACATCAAGGCGCAAACCTCCCTGCAAAAGTAACTTGTGCTGGAATCCTATGCACACTTTCCTGAGGGTAAGTCTCATTAAACATAATGGGACTTCTCAGTAGGCATACATAGGATTGCATAAATTAGCAATATTTATCTCCCCTCCATTTAAAAAGCAAACCAAAAACTCCTATTTTTTTTAAACAAAGCTTTCTGTTCATAGGAACATCGGAAGCTGCCTTATACTGAGTCAGACCCTGGGTCCGTCTAGCCCAGAACTGTTGACACTGACTGGCAGCAGCAGCTCTCCAGGGTTTCATGCAGGATTCTTTCCTAGCCCTACCTGGAGATGCTGGGGATTGAACCTGGGACCTCCTGCATGCCAAGGATGCGCTTTACCACTGAGCCACAGCCCTTCCTATTGCTGGATAATGGCCACTGACAAATAAAACAGCCCCAGATTTGTTTCTCTGCAACCATGTGAACCCCCTCTTCCCAAAGACTTGAGTGAGGAGAAGGAGAAAAACCAACCCTCTTGTCAGTTTGCATAAAGTCAAATACAGTTCAGAACTTTTCTTGCCCACTGAAGAGAATTCTCTTTAAGAATTCCCCAAGATATTCTCTGGGTAGAATAAAGAAGAGAAAGAAAGAAAGAATTTCTAAGAAAGAAAGAGCACGATAGGGGAAGGAAGAAGAGAAGAAGAATGGTGATTGGAAATGTATGCAGGGGTGGGGGATTGAGAGAATTCCCTAAGCCAAGTGGCTCCTTTCAGAGAGGTAGTACTTCAGAGGAATTTAGGAGGCTGTGGAAGGTTTGTAAGGATTGCACATACTTCAATTAACTTTATGAGGCAAGGTGGCTGAGGGCTTTTTCTAGCTTTTTAAAAGCTGTAGAACCCATTTAAAAGCCCCAGCAGTTTCTCAATCATGAAGCCACACAATCCTAGCCCTCCCTTTGGAATAATTTGAGTCCTACAGCTATTTAGGAGAAATTAAAGTGGAGGGGGAGAAAGAGGTTCGTGGAGGCTAATTGGCTCCTTTGCTGTACTGAAGCTACTAAACTTCTGCAGAAGCCAAAGGTTCCAGTTTGGGGCAGTAAAATCAGATGATGTGTGAAATACCAGTATTTCACATGGAGCTCTTTCTTCCCTTCCTTCTCCCTCTTCAAAATTTCATTGCAAGCAAGCTCCCAAGAGTGGGCATGTAAGAGCAGAAAGGTAGGGGAAGAGAGGTTTTTTGCATCTCAAAAAAAACCCTACACCAGAGATTAGGGATAGTGACCCCCTAATGGTCACCTTAAACACCTTCTGATTAGGATCTCTAATCTCCTGTGTGGCTTGACAGTTTTTACTTTTTGTTTTAGTCTTTGAGAAAAGGAAACTTTATGCATGGCTAGTGCAAAAGCCACTGAACCTAACTGTCTGAAATTTGGCAGGTTCAGTCAGCTTCATAGGGGCTACCAAGTCCCCAAATTCCATGCACTTATGTGGAAGCATTAAAAAATTATAGCTCTTTGCTTTGACAGATTTTCTTGAAAAAAGCAAATTTTACCTGTGGCTAGCACAGAAGCCACTGGACTGAACTGTCTGAACTCTGGCAGGCTCAGTCAGCTCCATAGGGGCTGTCAGGTTCCATGCACTTATGTGGAAGCACAAAAGCCACTGGACCTAACTGTCTGAAATTGGGCAAGTTCAATCAGCTCTATGGGGGCTACCAGGTCTCCAAATTTCGTGTATTTATCATGCAAACTAAAAACGTTATGGCTGTTTCTGTTTTCCAATGCAAGTCAATGGGAAAATGTAAAAAACAAACAAAAAAGGCAATTAGGTCGCTCACAAGATCTGGGGCACAGCTCAAAAAAAAGATCCAGGGCCCGTGCCCAGGTGGGCCTGTCAATAACAACACCCCTGATGGGGAGGAGACTGTTACACTTTCCCCTGCTAATGGCAACATTAGGTCCACATGATGGTATTTATGGCATTTGTGACCTGCCAAACATAGCTTTAAACCAGAGTGGGCAACTTGTGGCCCTCCAGATGTTTTGGCCTACAAATCATAGGAGCAGAGGAAGCTGCCTTGTACTGAGTCAGCCGCCGGTCCATCCAGCCCAGTATTGTCGACTCTGACCGGCAGCAGCGGCTCTCCAGGGCTTCAGGCAGGATTCTTTCCTAGCCCTGCCCGGAGGAACCAGGGGTTGAACCTGGGATGTTCTGCATGCAATGCAGGGGCTCTGCCACTGAGCTACGGCCCCTTCCCTGCTCGTGGCTGTGTTTTTCAGATGCCAGGAAATTCTTTTTTTAAATGTTGTTCTGCGAATCTCCCATCATCCCTCGCCATTGGCTATGCTGGCTGCAGCTGATGGGAGTTGCAGGCCCAGACTTTGGGAGGGCCACAACCTGCCCACCCGTTTTAAACCAGGGAGCCCTCCGGGCGGTCAGGACCACCACTGAGCACAGATGTGCCTGCTGAGCTGGAAAGGCCCCCGTGCCTGACTCCACCCGGGAGCACAGAGTGCACGATCAAATGCCACTGTGTGGAAGAGCAGGCGGCTTGCCACAAACTTGTGCACACTGAAGGAAATGTAATCCAGGGTGCACTCCTTTGCAAGCATTTTGAATCGCATGTATATCCTAGCATGTCCAAAGCATCTCATTGCGGCAAACACAGCGTTAGCGTCTGTACAACAACCCTATGAGGTAGGTTAGGCCGAGACACAGTGACCGCCCCAAGCTCAGCCCCAGCGAGCTGCGCGCATTGGAGCCCAGGTCTCCGGGGTCCCTGTCAGGTGCTCTAATCCAGACTTCTCCAACATTGGCACCTTCCAGATTTGTTGGACTGCAACTCCCATAATTCCCAGCCAGCCTGGCCATTGGGCAGGCTGGCTGGGAATTATGGGAGTTGCAGTCCAACACATCTGGATGGCGCCAAGGTGGGGAGGCAGTTCTTACCACTCCCCATGCTGGCCCAGAAGCCACCGGCGATTCCACAGCAACGTCACTGTCAGGGGCGGCGAAAACCATTCTGCCTCATCTGCTGGGTACTTTCCTGTTCCACCTTTGGAGGCTCCCCAGTGTTTTATTTCTCCTGGCTCTCTAGACCGAAGATAAACAAGAACAGAAACTAATGCAAAGGACATGGAGTGCTTGAAAGGTCGAGCAAACCATCTTAGCAGCAGAAAAGACTCTCCGGGTGCTACTCAGTTCACCACAAAATGGGGAAAGGAAATGGAACCAGAACCAGAACAATAGGGCGGACTCCAATGCCAAAGCCTGCAGGAAGGGCCATTGCCTGGCAAGACTGTCTGGCTTGCCTGCCTCTGGCTTGCAGAGAGCCCAGGCCGAGCCAAAAGCTACTATATATGGTCACTCAGCAGCCCTCTCCCAGGAGGCTCACGGAGCAATATTTTAGAAATGAATTTGCTGGAATGTGACAGACACAGCCTGCTAAAGAGCACTTTAGGATTAGAAGGGGGAAGAGGAGACTCCACATGGGGTTTATCTTCAAAATGCAGTGGAGGCTGGTGGCTCAGATGTCAGCAGGGCAGTGAATCCTCTCCAACTTTCAGTCAGAACCAGTCAGAACTCTAATTATTTGAAAATATTATTGATGTAATGTATCTTGTACTAACAGTCATTTAGGGATGCCTCAAGTCATGCTCAGTTTCCCAGCATATGTCAAGAGTCACCATATCATAATATTTATTTATTTATTTATTTATTGCATTTATATCCCGCCTTTTTCCTTCTTGCAAGGCACCCAAGGTGGCTTACATTCGCCTCCTCTCCATTTTATCCTCACAACAACAACCCTGTGAGGCAGATTGGACTGATATGCAAAGACAATGTGCGTTCTTGACAGTTTGGGTTTTCTTCTCTAGAGTCCTGTGTTTCTGGACTTTTTCTGGTTAGATCCTGTATAAGTCTATGAAAGTAGTTCTAAAATCCACCTGTGAGAGAAACACTGTAGGTTATTCCACCACTGCCTCCACATGTGACAGAATAACAGGTGAGTTATACTATCTATGTTTCATTTTTAAAAAACACCTTTGAGGCAGCTTAACTTCTGTAAACCACCCAGAGACCTTCAGCTATGGGGCAGTATAGAAATGTAATGATGATTTCCAGAAATTGTACATCTCTAGTCTTACATATAAGTCTTCCTATTATATCTCTTTTAAAAATCATTCTGGGGAGTAAAGGCAAAATATGAACACCTTGTCTTAAACATTGTATTCATCATTCTAAGAGAAAATATTTCATAATCCAAAATTGTTCAATTTTTCCAATTTTTCAGAAAAAAACATATGGGGGAACAGCCCCCCCCCGTATTCTGAATTCCTTTGAGGTTTGGGGGGGGGGGCCTTCACACCTCTCCTCCAGCCAGTATCCCTATTTTTGCCTTTTTGTGATAGTTTGTCAGTGTGATTTGCTAAAAGTCATTCTTCAGGATTCAGCTCCTTTCCCAGAGAGACTGAGTGGGTGGGTGGTTGATCCATGCACACAGGTGGGTGAATGCAGGATGTGCATGAACCCTAAAGGTGCCATTCAGTGGACAGGCGGCCATTTCACATGCTGCAGCTGCTGAGGTATATTCTGAACCCGTATGTTTTTCTAGCATAGCTTGAGTCAAAAGAACAAACACCCAAGTGCTCAGCTTTTAAATCTGTGCAGGACTCAGGCTACTGTAGGATCAATTAATACAGCAGAGGATCCTTCCCCAACCTGGTCCCCTCCAGATATTTTGGATGATGACTCCCAGCATTCCTGCAGTTGGCCATGCTAGCCTGGGCTGATGGATATTGAGGGCAAAAACATTGGAGGGCAGGCTGCAATATACAATGGACAGAGTACAATAGCCTCCCCCAACCTCGTGTGCTCCATGTCAGGAATGCCCCTGCTGCCTTCTGAAATCCTCCAGTAGCCAGAATCAACACGCAGACAAAAGGGCTCTTTTCCAAGGCTTTATTTCCATTCAACCTAATGATGCTTACAGATGCTAATTGCCTGAGACTAAGTGGAAATACAAAGGAGCAGCCTATCAGGGGAATCTAAGAGTAGGACGTCAGTTGGTCTCTGTTTGGAGAAAAGCGTGGCAAGTCTCTGAACTTAAGGAGTAGGAGGGGAGAGTCCTGCCCCCTATCCCGTGGGGCCTTGGGGAGCAGCTGTTGTCGCGCCAGTTGGGCTGAGCACCTCCTCTCGGCACCCGCAACCTCTCGCTTGTCTCTGTACCTGCGCCTCATGTCCAGAAGCTCAAGTTGTCCCTCCCTCTCCATGCCAGGGTCACTGTTGCTCCCAGGAATGTGAGCAGGGGGGGGTCTCCCTCCAGCTGCGCCTCTGAAAAGCAAGCGGGTTCCTCTCCCACGGTTTGTATCTCTTCCTCAGAATCAGAGCTGCTTTGGGACTCTATGGGCTCAGATCCAACCTTGACACTCCAGATGTGTTGAGCCAGCTGGGGTGATGGGAGTTGCAGTCCAACACATGTGGAGCGCACCAGGTTGGTGGAGGGTGGCCTAGGCCCTTCTGCAACGTGTCACAGTGTGGCAGCAGGAGTGACCCCTGGTGTGAAAAGAGAGCCGTTCCAAGTTAGCTGAGGATCTCTACTCCCACCTGTGACGTGAGGGAGGGTCTCCAGACTAACAGGAATTCTCCTCTGGGATTTCACCTGGGGCAAAGCACTTCCCCAGGCCTCACAACACTGCCCTCATCCACCCCACCTGAACTGAACCTCAAGTGGCCTCACGGCTTCTCAGCTCCTAACCTTGCCAAGACTGACACGTGCGTTTAACCTCCCAGATAATTCTCGGCAATAAAACTATGCACATAATATGTCATTGACAGATGGGCAGATCTAGATCACAAAATGGAGAGTAATTTCCTTTTCTGTCTGTACCCCTCAAGGCCAGTACCATAGCCACCCAAGGGCGCCCCAATCCAACCACCACTGGCGAATTCCCCCACCGCCTGTACTCTCCACTCCCCCCCCCCAATATCCTCGTTCAGATTGCTGGGGGGGGGGCGTGCATGTGTGTTTGCACAAGTGTTGTGCTCCCCTTAATTACATGTCAGCCTAAATAAATAAATAAAATCAGAAAAGTCACTGGAAAAGACCCTGATGCAGGGAAAGACTGAGGGCAAAAGGAGAAGCGGACGGCAGAGGATGGGATGGCTAGATAGCATAACCGATGCAATGAATATGGACTTGAGCACGCTCCGGGAGAGAGAGGAGGACAGGAAGGCCTGGCGTGCTATGGCCCATGGGGTCACGAAGAGTCGGACACGACTGAACAACTGAACAACAAATGCTATAATGCAACAAAATCATGCCAAATAAAAAATAAATAAAATCATAGCATTGTAAATCCTGGTATCCTTCAATTAAAACTCCACAATAGTCATACCTATATTTAAACATAAAATTCACGTATGCATATAACACGCTGTTATGTGACTTTCAAAATACATTCCAGGCTCCTTTGCTAACTCCATGGCAAATGCCTGCTGAGTTTCATTCTTAGTGTTGCAATCCTATACGCACTTACCTGGAAGTCAGCTCCATTCAACATAGTGGGACTTACTTCTGAGTAAACATGCATAGGATTACACTCCACATTTATATTTGCTATAAACAGAGACCTCCTTTCAGCCATAGTGGCTTCCAAAGTGATTTACAACACAAACAAAATCATTCAAAATTACCCCCAAAAATCAGAGTCAAACTACACATTACTGTAAAGACGTATCTAGCAGCTCTGTCTTTTCTTCCCTTTTTTACTCAAAAGTAAGTCCAAGGGACCTGATCCAGACTGGGACCTTAGCAGTGGGGTAGGGGGCTTTAATCCATTTGCCTACGCACAAACACCGTGTTCCCGATCCACACCAAGGGGCCCGCAGCTGTAATTCACATTGCCCAAAAGTGATCCATTTGTTACAGTGGATTGCTGTTTGGCCATTTAAATTGCAGGGACTTCGGTGGGGGCAAAGGGCTGAAGCTCCCCTGGCCCGTGTGCAAGGGTCCCAACCAGGATTGCATCCCCTGCGCTTACTTTGGAGTAAAAAAAATCTGCTAGCTGCATCTTTAAAGTGTAGTTTGACCTAAATCCCAAAGCCGAACGGTGAAGCGCCTCACCAAGTAGCCATAACAGCAGGCTGCAGGCTGAGAGGCACCACTGAGTACAAGCTGCCAGTGGGGAGAACAAGAATTCTGCCTTGCGCCCTGGTTTGTGAGCTTCCCATTGAGCCATCTGGGAAACTGGGTGCTGAACAGGTGGACCGTCCTTGCGCTGGGAGCTTACACAGCATTGTAACTGAACTCATTCCAAGGCAAATGGCTGCGTGAACCTGCCATCGGGTTTTTGCTTACCTATCAGGGCAGCATAGAGTGCAAGATGGGTGTAGAATGGGACAGCTAGGGGATTTCTCTGGAATTAGTTAAAACATCAGTAACTACGTTTCCAGCAGGGACGCACTTCGATTTAGAGAGGGGACTTAAATGAAGCTAGACCGCCTTATAACAGCCAATCACTAAGCGTAAAGCATAATGGATACCAAGGACGGTATTAGATAAAGGGTTGGCGTAGGACTTATGCGTATAACGGGGAGTTTTACCTGGTGGGTGAGGTTCAAGTGGTGCAAAATACAGCAGCTCGGCTGCTCACCGGCGCACCATATCGGGACCATATTATATCTGTCCTGAAAGACTTGCACTGTTTGCCATCTGCTTCAGGGCAGATGTTGGTGTTGGTCTTAACTTTTAAAGCCTGAAAGGCCTAGGACCAGACTATCTAAGGGACCACCCGTCGTGCTACGACCCTGCCCAGACTTTGCAGGAGAGGACATTCTGAGGACAATGTTACCTGCAGAGGCCTGCTCCTCAGGCACATGCAAATGGGCTTTCTCCTGTGTTGCCCCCAAACTATGGAATGCACTCCCCCCAGAACTACGATTGGCCCCCACTCTCTTGCCCTTTAGAAAGGGTTACCAGGGCATTCTTTTCCATTTTGCCATTTAAAATGTGGGGGGGGGGGTTTAAACAATTTAGGGCACAATCCTATGCGGGTTTAGACAGAAAAAAAAAGTCCTACAACTCCCAGCATTCCCCAGCCAGATACACTGGCTGGGGAATGCTGGGAGTTGTAGGGCTTTTTTCATGTCAGAACCTGCATAGGATTGCACCCTTAATTGGTTTTTCTTACTGTTTTGATTGTTGCAAGTTTGTATTATTTTTAATTGTTGTACATTGCCTTGATGGCTTTTTAGGCAGTATATGAAACGTTAATAATAAATAAATAATTGATACATTGCAAAGGAACCTGAAGCCTACCTTTCAGACCATGCCCTGCGTCACGGATGCCCCAGAAATATCACTTGACCCAAGCAGAAACCTTGCGAAATCTGCCCATTGAGGCAATTCTGCACACACACACACACACCCATTCAGCATCGAGACATCCCCAAGCACTAATGCAAAGCGGGCAAAACGTGTCCAAGAAGGTGATGTTTGGAACAATGCTACTAGTGGAGGGTGATCATATGAGCAAAGGAAACAATAATAATGTATTTAAGTATTTAATTAGTAACTTTATATAGTGTCTTAACTCACAGCAGCTCAGCCGTCCTTACAACAGTCCTGTTGCAGATTCTGGGAGCTGCAGCTGATTAAAAAGCTACCAAGGGAGATCAGTGCTAGGGTGACGTTTGGCTCACAGCTCCCACTCTTAACCACCAAACACTAGCCCTGGGACTGTTTTCAGACAAATCCCAGAATAACATGCCTGGAAAGTGGCAAAAGGTTACTGAGTCCCCGTTCCCCAAACCAGGACCGGGATTTTTTTTCTAGCTGATCTCCAATGTGCCTCAGCATGAACTCAGTTAAATCATTATTTAAATCATGAAGAAAAGTGGCAGATTTATATCTCTGATTTAAACCAAGTGTCCAGGATTCTACTTTATGTATTTGCCTGAAGAAGCATGCATACCAATGGCTGCAGTAACAATTAAAACAGATCACTTTGCAGCTAATGTAAACAGAGCCTTTAAACAACCCAGAAGCATAGTCCAAAACCTCTGCTCACACAGCCCGATTGTATTTTGCTCTACAGAACAGAAAGACAGAAGAGAACAACTGTGAAATTAAGGGTCCTGTCTGGGTCTTTCTGTAAGCATACAAAGTCACTAAGCAAGAACGCTTATTTGAAGGCTGTGTGCCCAGAGCTTCCCAGAAGCTAGAACTGGGGCTTACTGGGCAGAACAGTGATACAGGAAGTAAGCACCCACATTCTTTGGTTGACAAATACAACATACGTGACTTCAGAAATCAACTATTTTTGCCCTTGGTTTGTTCTTTTGTGCAGAAAAGCAGCAGGGAGTAATAGCTTCAGTTTTAGGAGCATCTGAATATGTAGGCTTTAGTATTCAGATTTCATTTTGAACCAGGTTATTTTAAGAGATGTTTCATATAACTGAAATTTTAAAAAACCTGATTACAGTTTTCGATCATTTTTTATTCATGTTACTGTGATAGTCAGAAACCGACAGGTGAAGCCTTTGTCTTCATGCTGAGTTTCCAGCTTTCACAGGCCAAAGAGTGACACTAGAAAAATGTCTCCAAGGTGGGATCCTCCAGAAATGATGCACAGACAGAGACTGACCCAGGCCATCACCACCACCGGATCCCAAAGAAGCAAAAAGTGGGAGCAGACGGGGTGCACTGCTGAAGGGGCTGGTCAGTCAGAACATTCCACTTGATCCAAGCAAGTGGATCCAACCACATGGGAAAGCCAAAGACATCACAAAGCTTAAAGCAGCTAGTCAACTTGTGTGGGGCGGGGGGATTCCTTCACAACACCAAGTGTAGCAATTAAACGCAAAAGAGGAGCACAATCTATGATCCATTTGTTCCCCAAAGCTCATGCTTCCTGGGGATCTGGAGGCTGACAAACAAAGTCACGGAGAAAGGATAGGCAAAGTCTGGTGTCAGTAGCAGAGTAGGTTATATTCTATAGGATAGGATAGGATAGGATAGGATAGGATAGGATAGAGGGGAAATAATTTGGGGAGAGCTGGGTTCAAACCTCCAGCCGTGAAGGAAATTAGGGTGATGCAGAGTTGGCTCTGCTAAAATGGATCCCGAAGTAGGAATGGGTTCAAAGTAGGGCAAGAAAGGTGGTCAGAGGTATGGGAAGCAAATCCTGTGAGGAAAGGTTGAAGAAATGGGTATGTTTAGTCTGAAGAAGGAAGACCGATAGCCTGGGCACATTCTTCAAATCCCTGAAGGGATCTCACACCGAAGAGGGCAAAGACTTGTCCTCTCATGCCCCAAAGGCAGCACTAGATCTAACAGGCTTAAGTTACAGGAGGCAGATTTGGGCTGGACATTAAGAGAAACTTTTTACTGGTAAGAATAGCTGGACAATGGAGCCAATTACTTTATGTGCATTGTGGGGGGGGGGGTCTCCCTCGCTGGAAGTCTTCAGGCAAAAGCTGGACAGGCATCTATTGGGGATGCTCCAGCTCTGGATTTCCTGCATCAAACAGGGAGAGGGTGGACTAGATGGCCTCCAAGACCCCTCCAGCTCTAGGGTTCTATGACATAAAGGAGGAGGGGAAAGTGACTTGAGTGATGGAGGTGGCAGCTCCTTCAATACTTGAGGGAGCTACAGACACAGCCAAGGACCAGTTCCCCCTTTTCTGTCCCTTGCCAAGAAATAAGACGCACCACCCACCCTAATATAGCTACTGAAAAACTGGAATCACACATGACTGAGCAGTGAGAATGGATCAGAGACAGGGTATTCCAATCCAGCCCTCTGTAGATCACTCGGAGAGCCAGGGTGGTGTAGTGGCTAGAGTGTTGGACTGGGGCTCCGGAGATCCGAGTTCTAGTCCCCACCTGGCCATGAAACTCACAGGGGACTTTGGGCCAGTCACTGACTCTCAGCCTAGCCTACCACACAGGGTTGTTGTGAGGATAACATAGGGAGGAGGACCACGTAAGCTGCCTTGGGTTCCTTGCAAGAGGGGAAAAGGTAGGATAAGAATGTAATAATTCATAAATAAATAAATAAGTAAAGTAGGATCCTGTGCTGGGCTGAAAGAGCCCCCCCCCCCGTAAGTTTTCCGCTATGGCGTCATGGGGCAGTGCGAAATCTACAGTCCCTAGATCAGCCTGCCCCAACCTGGGACCCTCCAGGTGTGCTGGACTTCCACTCCCATCATCCCCAGCCGGCATGGGCTCTTCCTTTCCCCATTTAAGCCGCTTTTCCATCCCGCCCACTTCCCGCGCGCAAAAGAGTGGTGGGCATGCCGATAAAATAAGAACACGACCGTCGAAACGACCAGCAGTGTCACTGATCCTCGCGAACCAGCTCAGGGCAGAAGGCGCCGCGCGACCCCCGCCGGCTCCCGCCCCCCGCGGGCCCGGCAGGACCCCGCCAAGCGCCCGGCTCACCTCGGAAGGCCAGGCTGGCCACCGGGTCGCTGCGCTTGTCGCCCTTCTCCGCGCCGGGCAGGCTGCAGGCGCGCTGGAGCACGCAGCGGAGCATGGCTCGTGCCGGGCCGGCCGTCCGTCCGCGGGAGTGGCGCGCCGGCTGCGCAGCCCGCAGAGCCGCCCGCCCGGCGCCGCCTCCCGCTCCGGACGCAGCATCAGGACCGGCGGCGGCGGCGGCGGCGGCATCCCGCCAGGGGGCGCTCGCCGCTCGCCGCCCTGGGATGCTTAGCCGGGCGGAGCGGGGGGCACAGGAAAGCCAGCCGAGGGTCTGGGCGGTGCGCGGTGGGGGGAGGCCAGGCTTGGGCGGAGGGCAGTCCGAAGGCCCCTCCCTCAGCGAGGCATCATTCCCGGCTAGGCACCAGCCTACTGCTTGGTCCATATTCCCCTCCACCCACTACCCTGTGCAGGAGCCTCCCCCGACCTCATGCCCTCCAGTGTGTTGGACTACAACTCCCATAATCCTCCAGCTAGCTATTAGGAGAGTTGTGTCCTACACATCTGGAGGGCTCCAGGTTGGGGAAGCCTATTTTATTTTTATTTATTTATTAAATTTATTAATCGCCCATCTGACTGGTCACCCAGCCACTCTGGGCGATGTACAACCCACCATAAACAATTTAAAACAATAAAATTTTACCATAATTTTTTTTTAAAAAAAATACCCTAACCCACCCCAAATGCCTGCCTGAACAACCACGTTTTTAATGCACGACGGAAGCTCATTAAAGAGGGGGCATGACGGAGTTCCCTAGGGAGGGAGTTCCACAGAGTGGGGGCCACCACAGAGAAGGCCCTCTCCCTCATCCCCACCAGTCTAGCTGTCCTGGCTGATGGGACAGAGAGAAGGCCATCCGAGGCTGATCTTGTTAAGCGGCCTGTCTGGTGTTGCTGGAGGCGCTCCTTAAGATAGGCTGGGCCGGAACCATATAGGGTTTTAAAGGTCAAAACCAACACCTTGAATTTGGCCCGGAAAACAACTGGTAACCAGTGCAACTCCTTCAGCACTGGAGTGATGTGATCTCGCCGACGGCTGCCTTTAATCAGGCGAGCCGCCGCGTTCTGTACCAGCTGCAGTTTCCGAACCGTCTTCAAGGGTAACCCCACGTAGAGCGCATTACAGTAGTCTAAACGAGAGGAGACCAGGGCATGTACTACCGATGGGAGCAGATGGTCGGGAAGGTAGGGGCGCAGCCGCCGTATCAGATGGAGTTGATACAGCGCTGTCCGGCTCACAGCTGACACCTGAGCCTCCATGGACAGCTGGGAGTCCAAAATGACCCCCAGGCTGCGGACCTGGTCTTTCAAGGGTAACTGTACCCCATTCAACACCAGGTCAACATCCCCCAGCCTCCTCTTGTCTCCCACCAAAAGTACCTTGGTCTTGTCAGGGTTCAGCTTCAGCTTATTCCTCCCCATCCAGCCACTCACCGTCTCCAGACATTTGGACAGGGATTCTATGGCCAACCTTGGTGAAGATTTGAATGAGAGGTAGAGCTGAGTGTCATCCGCATATTGATGACACTGCACCCCAAACCTCCTGATGATAGCCCCCAGTGGCTTCACATAGATGTTAAATAGCATCGGGGAGAGGATGGAACCCTGTGACACCCCACAAGTAAGTGGCCACGGGTCCGAAACCTCCTCTCCCAGTGCTACCCTCTGGTACCTGCCAGAGAGGAAGGACTGGAACCACCGCAATACAGTGTTTCCAATGCCCAACCCCTCCAGGCGGTCCAGGAGGATACCGTGGTCAACGGTATCAAAAGCCGCTGAGAGGTCGAGGAGAACAAGGAAGGAGCATTCCCCCATATCCAGAGCCCTCCTCATATCATCGACCAAGGCGACCAAGGCCGTTTCTGTCCCGTGCCCAAGCCTGAAGCCCAACTGAAATGGGTTTAGATAATCAGTTTCTTCCAAGTGTGCCTTCAACTGCAACCGCCACCACCCGCTCAATCACCTTGCCCAAAAATGGCAGATTTGAGACTGGGCGAAAGTTGTTCAGAACTTGAGGATCCAAGGAGGGCTTCTTTCAGAGCGGTCTTATCACTGCCTCCTTGAGGGCTGATGGCATCACTCCCTCCTCAAGGGAGGCGTTCACCACCGCCTTGATCCCCTCACCCAGTCTCTCTCTGCAGCTCATAATGAGCCAAGATGGGCAAGGATCAAGTAAGCAGGTGGTTGGCCTTACAGATGAAAGCACCTTGTCCACTTCATGGATATTGTTATTGTTACAAGCCTACTTTACCAGCGTTGAGGAGATATCTTTTGTTTTTCTGTTTTAAATCATTATATCAAACAACCACTTTTAATAGAACATTGCAGGTCTTATGCTTCTGTTTCTTCATGGGCACAATGATTATATATCTCTGTGTATATAGACACACATACATAATTTGCACCCTGCCCTTCATCTCCAGGATGAACCAAAATCAAATCTTACCAAAATCATGCTACAAACAAACAAACAAACCACAATAATAATACTAACAGATACAATAAATAAATAAATGCACCAACAAAGATAGAGCAAAATAGAAGCCACAGTTGACACAGTTCCACCAGGTGGGTCCCCCTGGCCAGAGCAGACCAGAAGGAGGGTGCCACTAGCAAGCAGGTCCTGTCACCATTCACCACAGTTCAGATGGCCCCTGGAGGAGGAGGGCATCCAAAGATGATCTCAGCATAGAGCCAGGCTCATGCTGCAGGAGGGGATCCTTCAGGTCATGAGCCATGAAGGTCTTGATTGGAAAGCCCCAACATTTTGAACTGTGCCCATAAAAATTGTTATGCCAATTGCCAGTTGTCGACAAACATCCATCTGCCCCAGCATTGTGCCTCCAGTGGTGGCCACAAAAGCTCTCAAGCAGGACATGAAGGAGACAGCCATCCCCTGTTGCCCACCCACCGACCCACCCAGCCCCTAGTAACCAGATGGATATTGTTACAAGCTTATAAGGCACTGAGACTCAGCAAATGGCTGTCTAAGGCAAATGGCTATACAAACCTGCCATGAGGTTTGTGCTAACATGTAAGAGCAGCATAGACAGTATAAGAATAAGTCTAGCATGGGATAGCGAAGAGAACCAAAGATTACTAGCCTGGTAAAAGAGTACTTTGTGCCAGAGTAAAATTTTGGGAAGTATTTGTATGAGCTGTTTGTTGTTTATTCGGTCAGTCGCTTCCGACTCTTTGTGACTTCATGGACCAGCCCACGCCAGAGCTTCCTGTTGGCCGTCGCCACCCCCAGCTCCCCCAAGGTCGAGTCCGTCACCTCCAGAATATCATCCATCCACCTTGCCCTTTGTCGGCCCCTCTTCCTTTTGCCTTCCACTTTCCCTAGCATCAGCATCTTCTCCAGGGTATCCTGTCTTCTCATTATGTGGCCAAAGTACTTCAGTTTTGCCTTTAATATCATTCTCTCAAGTGAGCAGTCCAGCTTTATTTCCTGGAGTATGGGCTAGCAAAGTCATTTATACTCTGGAAAAGTGAGGCGTTCAAGAGAACAGGTTGCAATTGATATACCTTTTTTAGATATGTTGTCAGCCACAAGATACAGAGACAGAATGCTTAGGGAGAAATTAGGGACTTTCTGAGTTTCTCTAGAATTGGTCAAAACATCAGTAATGATGTTTTCAGAAGGAAAGCACTTAGATTTAGAGTAAGTGGCTTAAATCAAGCTAGACCACCTTATAATATAACTGATCAGTAAGCTTATAGCATAATGGATACCAAGTACGGCATTAGATAAAGGGTTGGCATAGGATTTACGGGTATAAATGAAAGTTTTACCTGATGGCTCCTGCCTTCTATCTTGATTCTAAAAAAAAAAAATTCTTTTTGGTGGGAGAGAGCCTCTACCAGCAGAATGGCTGTAAGTCTAATTAGTTCATTTCTATTTCTATATTGAGCATGAAAGGTGTGTGTGAATGAATCTTTATAATAAAAAGTACTTTATTTCATTCTAATTGGTTGTATGTGTTAATAATATATTTGAATACAAACTCAGCTCTTCATTGTGTCAAGATGGTCATATTTCCTAGCTCATGTCAAATTCTAGTAGACAGGAAATAAAATTGTGTCTTAATCTAAAGTTTATTTCAATACTACCTCTGGCCATGGGATGCTCTAGTCCTCCCTTTCACAGCTAGTAGCCATTTGATTTGGCTGTTTTCTGGGAGAGTGAATAAGGTTGCTATATTCACTGTGTCCAACCCTCTCATGATTTTTTGAAACCTCTGGCTGTGCTATATTAATTATTAATCAACATTATTTTAAACAACATGCATACGCTTCTGAGAGCACGCCTTGCCCTCTCCCCCTTGAGATGTACTGAGTTAGCTCACTCTCACTGCTACTGGATGATCTGTCTCAGTCTAGCAGAATTTTTTTAAAAAATGGAGTGTTTCTCCATACCTTCTCGCACTCAGGAGGTATGAATACCTTTACTCTAATCACCCAAACTGTCCGGTCATGCTCTATTCACACACAAGTGTCCAAAGCTGGTATGACAAACTGGAATTATCTTGTTGTTTGAGTTTCCATCAGTGGCTAAGCCCACTGTTTGAGTGAGATTAGGAAACTGGAAAAATGTGTGGGATTTTGAGCTCCCTCCATGCATGCACATACACTGACACAGAGACATGGGAACATCAAACTTTCCAGCATGCCAGAAATTTGGTGATGGTACCCAACGTGTCCCCAAGTTATGAGGTGTTCCATGGGCAGTTTAGATTCCTTAAGGATGAAAGACTTAAATAACGCCTTTGTAATGTTTGCTTTTATTTACAAATATTCGCGCAGAGCATCAGTGTGTGTACGGGGGTGGGGGACATCAGCACTCCTACAAGAGGCAGCAAGCCCTCTCACCCATGCACTGGATTGGCAGAGGGAAGATGCTGCAACCCAACCCCCGACTTTGCTAACTCAAGTTTAGGGATGTAGGAATCAGCTAAACCCGACCTCGTCACAGTGCTCCGAATTCCATCTCCAAGCTCGTTCTGACTCAAATCCATATCTGATTGTGAGCTTTGGTGTTTTTTCCTTCTTGCGTAAAAATCTGTGCATATTGTCCCAAATGTATGCATCAATTGTGCACATTTTTGAAATGTACGCATTCTTCTCGTCATTAACAGCACAATCCTAGGCATGGCTACTCAGGCGCAAGTCCCACTGATTTCAATAGGCTTACTTGCAGGAAAGTGGGCCTCAGATTGCAGCCCAAGCGAGACTAATGACCTTTCATCAAATCCTGACTGCTCTCTCCTCGCCAGTTGGGCAAAATGACTGTGAGGGAGGCTCTCACTCCTCATACACTCAGCACACCTGTCCTGTCTCCCAGGCCCTGCAGACGGAGCAGATCAGCCTGCCTGGTCCTCACCAGGACAGGCTAACGATGGCAACTGGGGACTGGGGAGATCCGGGTTCTAGTCCCCGCTCGGCCATGAAGCTCACTGGGTGGCTTTGGGCCACTCACTGGCTCTCAGTCGAACCTGCCTCACAGGCTTCTTGTGAGGAGGAGGACCATGGGAGCCGAGGCCTTGAGTTTCTTGCAAGAGGAAAAAAGGTAGGCTATAAATGAAACAAGAAATAAATAAATGAAAGAGCAGCAGCAACCACCAATTAGAATGCCACCCTCATGAAGCCAGGCTGAGCACAGCAAACTTCTCTTTGACACTCCGCAAAGCCACAGAGCAAACATGACCGCGCTTGTCACGGGCAACGATCGCCTTACCCCACCTGCAAGGCTCCGTCCATGTCCGGGCTCATCCACTGAGTGCCCAACCCTCCGCTGCTGCCATGCCCGTTTTCCCTGAGACCATTTCCCAGCACTTCCCGCCTTGGCTGAGTGCCCCCACCCTCCAAATCTGTCCTGTGTTCTTCCACTTCCCTTCAGACCCCTCCTCAGGAGACCCCCCTTTGGCCAGGGTTAAAGGCCCTGCTGAGCCAGCTACACTCCTCCTGGCTTCAGCCCCCCACCCCCGGCGCCCCTCGGTCTCACCCCCAAGATGGCCCTGGTCTTTCCGCAGACAGCCAGGCCCAAGCGGGCGCAGGTGTCTGCACTCCGGGCATCTGTGCAAGTGCAGAATTCAGAACCGGGCACTGAATTCCGTTTCCTCTTGCCTCCCTTTCTTCGGGGACACCTTTCCAGCACAGACGACAGGGGAGGTGCGCTTGGAAGCACCTGGCCAGGGCGTGGGGACATCCCCAAAGACCAGGGGCAGCTGAGTGGGAACTGAGCCAGGGGGCTTCAGCAGCTGGCCACTCCTCATGCTTGGCAGGAGCCAAATAAAGTACACAAAAATATGCAAATTTGCACAAATCCACGACCAATGCAGGCTGCAAACTTGTGCTTGAGGCGCTGCAGAACTCTGAGCACTTTGTCTTCAGCTCAGCCCACACAGAGCCTTCCCCTCTGGCCTGTCACTCTGGGCTCTCGTGGGCCTTCATTTTTTCTCCCTTTTCTGCTGTAAGGGTGGGGTGGGGGGGATGGGGAGGCAAAATGCTTTTCCTTGTTTGTGAGGCAACTACTCCTGAGACCTGGCCTTGACTGTGACATGAACATGAGGGACGGATCCAGCTGCCGCCCTTGCCCATCCTTCCACTCCGGCTTCTCTCTGTCAGAACCCAGCAGGGTCCTCCCATGAAGCTGAGTGGCGGGGGATTCAGGACAGGTAAAAGGCAGGACGTCTTCACACGGCGCAGAGTCAAACTCTGGAATTTGCTGCCACAGGAAGTAGTGATGGCCACCCATTGGGATGGCTTTAAGAGGGGGCTAGAGACATTCCTGGGGGAGAAGGCTATCGATGGCTACTAGTACTGATGGCTATGTGCTACCTCCAGTATCAGAGGCAGGATGCCAATGTTCCCCAGTTGCTGGGGAACATGGGCGGGAGGGTGCTGTTGCAGTTGTGTCCTGCTTGTGGATTCCTGGTCAACAGCTGGCTGGCTGCTGTGTGAACAGAATGCTGGACTAAATGGACCCCTGGCCTGTTCCAGCAGGGCTCTTGGATGTTCTTATGGAAACACCTGCGACTTTGGGACCATCTGCTTCCCGAAGACAAAGGCCTCCCCTGGCTCCCAGCAAAGGCTGAGCAAGAGTTCTCTCTGCTTTAATGTGCATGTTGTGGCCAGAGAAGAGCCTGCATCAGTAAAATGAGCTTGTGCAGACAGCCATCTCCCCTGCAGCTGGCCTCACATTTAACCCATCCTCTCCCACTCCTGCGCAGCACAAACCTGCCTACATTCTCCCAGCGGAGATAAAGTACATGGGAGTAATTTGGCCCTACATATGGTTTCTCTGCCTGCGCTCCTTTGGAGATCCAGATTTTAAGGGACAATGGGAGTAATTTTAGTCGATTAAGGGCACAATCCTATGGGGATAGGCAGCCGCCTCCGAGCTTGGAGGTGACCGCCTATCCAATGTAGGGCAGGAGAAGCGCAGAGGGGATCATTCCCTTCCGCGCTTCAGCCACCCTGCATTTGCGGCTAGACAGCCAATTTTGGCTGTCTAGCTGTGGGACCTTGGAAGCAACAGCTGGACGACACGTCGGATGCATCGCACCAGCCTTTCTGCCTTCCCTACCCCGGAACGCCCTGTTTTCGCTGCTCCTCTTCCGAGTGTGGGGCTGTTCCACGCTGCCTGCAAGGCAGTGTGGGGTGGGGGCGGTTCTCCAGGAGCCAGCCTATCCTATGGCCATCCAACCGCTGACTAGCAGCCATGGGATTGCACCCTCCACGGAGTAAAAGGCCCCAGAAATGCATTCAGCTGGTCAGCCAGTTCTGGGGATGAATGAATTTGGCAAGATCAGTTTCTCTCAGCTTCTCTTTTTTCCAGTCTTCAGTTTGGTTCATTCCAAACTTTAAGTTGTTGTTTTTTAAGTTTGCATGAAAATTTCTTTGCATTTTTCTGTGCATTTCTCTGGATACATGCATTTTTGTACACAATTTTGCCTAACATGCACCTTTTTTGCTAGCAATGTTCCTAATATAATGAATTTTTACATTATTTTAATGAATATTTGCACTTTTGTGTGCACTTCTCTCTACGGTACCTATGTTATTATTATTGGAGAATTCCATTGCTAAATTTGGAGAAGTGTACAGTTTGAAGGATGACAGAGTTTTTTTTTTGGGGGGGGGCTAGAGAGCCATTTCTTTTGAAGCTAACATTAACCACAACACACACATCAAAGCCGAGCCGGAACACATTGCCTTAAGCCCCCCTCCCCCACCCGCCAGTAAAGAGGGAGGATCGGAGTATACACTCCCGACTCTTCCATGGGCTCCTCGGAAGACCAGTCCCTTCCCAGGCCTCAGCTCCTCATCTGCGCAGTGGCTGGGCGGGACGAGCTTTCCCTGAGCCAGGGCAAGGGGGAAGGCAGCCACAATGGCCGGGACGTTGGGTGGCACTTTTCTGGCACAGAGCACCCTTTCTGCAAATGGCATAAACCAGCCTGGCACCCTCCAGATGTGTTGGACTACAACCCCCAGCATTCCAGCAGTCATGGTTACGCTGGGTGGGAATGCTGGGAGTTGTAGCCCAACACATCTGGAGAGCACCAGGTTGGGGAAGGCTGGCACAAGCCATCCCAGTCCCCAGCACCACCCCCAGCAGCAGCAGGTGCGGCAGCCCACAGCCAAGATGCAGCCTGGCGCCAAGGAGAGGGCTATAAATAGGGAGGGGCGGGGGAGGCTATATAAAGGTTTTATATTATGTTTTATACCGCTGTGAACTGTCCAGAGAGCTTGGGCCACTGGGTGATACAGAAATGGAATGAATGAATATAATATGTTGCTGCTGCTGTTATAATCGTGCTGTTGCTGGCTGTTCTTGTTGTTATTATTGCTGCTATTGTCACTGCTGTTGAGGAGCGGGAAGTGGACAAGACAGAGTCCAGTCATGAACTGGGTTCAGCCTTCAGATCTGTGCATTAACGATAAAGGGAGGAGTGGACTCGAGCATGTGCAGAAGGCACTCCTCCCCCTCCCCGCCCCCCAGTTAAACACAGCCGGCCCCATGCATCAGAACGGATCCCCAGCACCTCTCCACTAAGAACCAAGTATCAAGGGGCCTGCTTTTCCCTCAGGTCCCTTGCTTCTAGATTGGGCAATCAGGGGTTAAAAAAGGAGAACTGACTGGTGGGTTTGTCCCTTTAAAATCCCTGGGACAGAGGTCAGCGCTGACTCCAGCCTAGACGCCACAGGGCCGGTTCAGGCACTGGTCCAGAGACGGCCTTCCAACAGCTCACTGAATTCACACAGCCACATGCACCCCTGAATGACCCCCTGGCCCCCAAGCGGGGTTCCCGAGCACTCCGGCGCCTCTCCAGTGGCTTCCCCTGCTGCTTGCTCCCTGTGGAGCTAGGACCAACTCCGCTTTATGAAGCCCCGCCTAGGCAAAGGGCTGCAGATTTAGACTTTAGATCCCCCCACCCGCCCTGCCCAGCCGTGCCAAGACACCGCCCCTCCCTCGGTTGCCTGTTCTTCCTGGCTCTTCTGTTAGTTCATTACACTCTTACAACATTAAATTACAAAAGGGCAGACGGGAGGTACAAATAAACGTGCAATATTGATCTATCATAGATTGGTTTTACATTATACCTAATAAATTAGCCAGATAGCTTATTTGCTTAGACTACAGTCAGAGAGACATATTTTTGATGACGCCATTCCCATGCAGTGACTCGGATCCCATCTCACTTTCCTTTTGAGCTAGTTCCTTTCCATCACCAGCAGCAGCAACAGACCTGTGGCCAAGAGGCAGGAGGCAGGAAGGCCACGTTCCCTCCGGTGTGGCCGAGCTGTGTCGGGACTCTCCCACTTCAGACTGCTCATGAGGAGTCAAATGATGTAATGCCACACCATCCAAAATCAAATACGCAGACTGTGGTTGTGGTCGTTGTTTTATGGAGAAGCATTCAGTCATATGAGCCCCTACGGGCAGTCTGAAGTGGTACGGTCCTGACAGGTTCACACCGCAGTGAGGACGACCCTGATGCCTGAAAGCCCAGTTGCTTTTGACAATGCATTTGAGCGGAAGCGGGTTGCTGTCTGCAATCGGCCTGGGCAAGACCCAGCGAAGATGGAGCACTTTCAAGGCCCGCTGGTCTCGAAGGGAAGGTGAAGCACATGCCTAACTCAGAACTGAAAGCTTGGGCGGGATGGCTGTGCTCACAGCTGGCCGGCTCCTGGTCTCTTTCCAAAGCCAGGGGCCTGGTGCTGCTTTCCCAGCCACCCAGCCAAGGACAAGGGTGTGGAGCAGACCTGCAGGAGTGGGCTGGAGGCGAGAGCCTTTCCGTATCCAGCCAGCACAGCCCGAAAGGCTTCTGTCGGGGGGCAAGTCCTGGCCTTCTCAGTAACAGAGCCAATAAGCCCTGCAGCAGGACTCCCTCCAACCGGGCTGGATCCACATATTAAAGCAACGTCCTACGAGGTCCCAAATTATCCACGAAACACAAGACATTTCGCCTCGCTCTTGCTGCCGGACCCCTGGTCCATCAGGATGAGGCCTCTGGGCAAAGCGTTTAACTGAGGAGGAGGAGGAGAGCGATGGCCCCTTCCAACCCTACGATTCTACGATTCTATGAGACACAGCCTGGACCTCCGGGACATGCGTGCGTTGCTTGTCTAGCATTTTGTGACCTGCAGACGGAAGAGGCCGAACGCGGCCTGGACCCCGTTTCCCGGACCCTTCTGGAGCTCTTCCAGCCTTCCGCTTTTGTCTTGCTTGCCCTGGTCCCCCAGCTGCCAACTCATTCTGCCTCCTCTTACCTTGAAACACCACTGAGCAATAAGCATCACTGATATCCGCATCTGGAGTCTGGACGTTCTGTGCATGGAGGATGAAAACCCGCAACATTCTGGGGGCCCGGAGGGCTCGCCCCCCTCCTCGCCTCTGCCCTGGCCACGGAGATGCTTGATTTCTCTGCAGCTCAGGCTGGTCTCTCCCTCTCTCTCTCCCCCACCCCCTGCTCCCGAGCCAGCTGAGCAACTCTTGGCGCTGTGCTCCAGTGACAGAAGAACAGCTCTTAAAGGGAAACTGACCGCCTGGGACAGAGCAACTCCTCTGGAGACATTGGGACGCATTTGAGACTCCACCCCTGACCTTTGGGGCTGCTGTACTTAACCAGGTCATGTTCAGAGGGCAGCATGAACTGCACAATGGGAATCCATTCACAAATGTCCCTGAACAAGGAGCACGGGTGGACGGATCCGGTGCTCCTGGAGGTATCACGTTCACATCCATTCAATGCTGCAGGAACGGGAACGTTCTTTGCCGTCCGGTCACCCTGTGTCTTTAGAGTAGACTAAGCTAGGGGTGCTTCCAGACGAGGCTTTTACCATGCTATCATCCTGCCTCATCCACAGGATTTTATGGGGCAATTCTGGCTGGAGGATGCTGGGAGTTGTAGTCCAACACATCTGGAGGGCGCAGGTTTTTGATGGCTGCTCTAGACCACATCGTCTTCCCTCATACTCCACCACTGCTTCCGTCTTTTTGCTCACCACAGAAGATCTGTGAAGGAGAAAAAGATGGAAGAGCTGCACTGTGCACAATGCCTCTGGGGGCTAGGAGCCCTGTGTCTGGGGGCACCCGAGGTTTTTACATATATACATATATAATCAGCTTTGATCCTGAGATACATTAACTTAAGGAAGTTCACAGAAGAAAGGTTTCCCATTCCCTCCCCCTGCCCTGCAGCCACCTGTACGCCTCCCCCAAATCAGGGAGATTGTTCCATAAATGGGGAGCCACCACCAAGAAGGCCCTCTCCCTTGTTGCCGCCCTCCAGGCCTCCCTCGGAGGAGGCTTCCAGAGGAGGGCCTTAGATGCAGAGTGTAGTGTGCAGGTCAGTTAATGCCAGGAGAGGCGCTCCATCAGGTATTGTGGTCTTGAGCCCCGTAGGGCTCTATAGGTCAAAACCAGCACTTTGCATTGGGCTCGGAAGCATATAGGCAGCCAGTGCAAATGGGCCAGAGTCGGTCTTATATGTTCAGACCTTCTGGTCCCTGTTATCAGTCTGGCTGCCGCATTTTGCACAAGCTGCAGCTTCTGAACTGCCTTCAAAGGCAGCCCCACGTAGAGCGCATTGCACTAATCTAACTTGGAGGTTACCAGAGCATAGACAACTGAAGCCAGGTTACCCCTGACCAGATAGGGGCGTGGCTGGGCCACCAACCGAAGCTGGCAGGAGGCACTCCATGCCACTGAGGCCGCCTGAGCCTCAAGTGACTAAGATGGTTCCAGGACCCCCAAGCTACGCACCTGCTCTTTCAGGGGGAGTGCAACCCCATCCAGAACAGGTTGAGCACCCTCCATCCGATCAGCAGAACCACCCACCAACAGCATCTCAGTCCCGTCTGGATTGAGCTTCAATTTATTAGCCCTCATCCACTCCATGATTGCAGCCAGGCACTGATTCAGCACATCCACAGCCTCACCTGAAGAAGATGAAAAGGAGAAATAGAGCTGCCTGTCATCAGCATACTGATGGCAACATACTCCAGAACTCCAGATGACCCCACTCAGCGATTTCATGTAGATGTTAAATAGCATTGGGGACAAAACTGACCCCTGTGGAACCCCATCCTGGAGAGTCCACGGGGCCGAGCAGTGATCCCCAAGCACCACCTTCTGGAGCCGACCCTCCAAGTAGGAGCGAAACCACTGCAATGCAGCACCTCCCCCTCCCAGCTCAGACAATCGCCCCAGAAGGATACCATGGTCGATGGCATCGAAAGCTGACCAGAGATCTAGGAGAATCAATGAGGTCACACTCCCCCTGTCTCTCTCCCAACATAGCATCATACAGGGCAACCAAGGCTGTTTCTGCGCCAAAACCTGGCCTGAGCCCGACTGAAATGGATCTAGATAATCGGTCTCATCCAAGAGCATCTGGAGCTGGTTGGCAACGACCCGCTGAAGAACCTTGCACAGGAAAGGAACATTTGCCACTGCCCTCAAATTACTAAGATTTTCCAGGTATAGGGAAAGTTTCTCTAGGAGTGGTCTCCCCACCGCCTCTTTGAGGCGGCCTGGGACCACCCTGTCTTGCAAGGAGCCATTTATCACCTCCCTGGCTGAGCCAGCTGTTCCTTCCCTGCCAGTTTTTATAAGCCAAGAAGGGCAAGGATCCAATATGGAAGTGGTTGCACGGACCAGTCCAAGCACCTTGTTAACAGCAATGTGACAATTGTTTCCCACCCTGTTCCTCATTCCATGTTGCTCAGGAGTCAACCCCCCCACCTCCTGACCCTCTGGAGAGGCTTTTCATGGGGGTGCAAGTGTCTGCGGGGGGGGGGGAGGGGGGGGGAGGGGAGACTTTCCTTCCATGCCCTCAGGCTGAAAGAGGTTCAACACCCCTGTCCTAAGTGATGGACACACATGTATGAGGTTGCAAGGAGTCCTTTGGAACTTGGATAGAATCATAGAATAGTAGGGTTGGAAGGGGTCATCGAGGCCATCGAGTCCAACCCCCTGCTCAATGCAGGAATCCAAGTCAGAGCATCCCTGACAAATGGCAGTCCAGCCTCGTCTTGAAGGCCTCCAGTGTGGGAGAGCCCACCACCTCCCCAGGTAATTGGTTCCATTGTTGTATTGCTCTTACAGTCAGGAAGTTTTTCCTGATGTTCAGCCGGAATCTGGCTTCCTGTAACTTGAGCCCATTATTCCGTGTCCTGCACTCTGGGATGATCGAGAAGAGATCCTGGCCTTCTTCTCTGTGACAACCTTTCAAGTACTTGATGAGTGCTATCCTATCTCCCCTCAGTCTTCTCTTCTCAAGGCTAAACATGCCCAGTTCTTTCATTCTCTCCTCATAGGGCTCTGTTTCCAGTCCCCTGATCATCTTTGTTGCCCTCCTCTGAACCCTCTCCAGCTTGTCTGCATCCTTCTTAAAGTGTGGTGCCCAGAACTGGACACAGTACTCCAGATGAAGCCTAACCAGTGCTGAGTAGAGGGGGACTAGTACTTCCCGGGATTTGGAAGTGATGCTTCTATTAATGCAGCCCAAAATAGCATTGGCCTTTTTTGCAGCCACATCACATTGCTGGATTTTTGCCAGTGGGCAAGAACGAAGACCTGGTAACTCAGGGTTACCCTGCCTGTTGTGGGGAGTGGGGGAGTTCCCCCACCACAGCTGTTTACATTATGGGCCAATGTGTTCTCCCAGGGTTCCAAATGCACCAGTAACTGGCCATGCTGACTGGGGATAATGGGAGTTGTAGTCAAACACATCTGGACGGCACCAGGTTGGGGGAGGCTTTGCACATTCCCTCTGGCTTAGCATTCTTGGATTGTCGAGTGGCTGGATGTGTCCCCATTCATCCCTCCTTACCTTTGCCCTTCTCTCCTTCGTTGTTTGTGCTATCAGCTCCCTCCAGTAGGGAGGTACCTGTTGGTGTTGCAGATGTTCATCCGTGGTTAAATACAATAATATTGCATGGAGCAGAAGGAAAATCCAATATATGAACATGTTTCACCCATAATGCTCTTTGGAGTTCTAGCCCCGTCTGAGAACTAATCCTACCCAGTGCTGTGCCAAAAATGTCTCCCACATTGTTTTTTTTTTACCGTTCTCATTTAATTTGATAGTAAAGAAATTGCTTTCGAAAGGAAATTCAACAGTGAGGAAATTTCGGAGAAATTCTCATGGTTGTGTTTGGGTTTCTTGGGCGGACCTTGCTTAGGAGGTGGCCCAGGAGTGAGTGCAAATGCCCCATTTTTCATTGTACAATCATCTCTTTGGCAGCCGGCAGCCTCCTCAGCTTCCTACACTACAACTGAACCCTAGTGGAAGGCACCAGAGGTAATTCCTCCCCCAGGGCCTTTTCAGATCAGGAGATGCAGGCAGCCTGGGAGGCGAGCAGGGATTAGCAGAGCTCGAAAACACCACGGAAAAGAATTATGGAACACCCCAAGAATGAGGCAGAACAATGGACGCCTCTTTCGTGGGGGAAGAAAACTTTCAGGAAACAGGAGGGCAGACTTTGGCTCAGCATTAACTCTACCTCTTCCCTTCAGCGAGATACAACACACATGCCCCCGCACCGTGATGAATGCAAAATGGGGGCCAGTCCGCCAACACGGCTGCTGCTGCAGTGCGGAAAACCAACCAAGCCGCCTTCTGAAAAAGGGACGAAGCCGTGCTACAAGCCCTGCCAGTGGGGAGCCTGGCCTGGGAGAAATGGGGGAGAATTGTTCCTCCCCCTGGAGAAATGCAGCGAAATGGCCTCCCACGCGTCTCTGCCCACAAATCAGGCGGAGAGTTCCGAGAGGCCGTCTGCGCACCGCCCTAGCCCTCCCTGACCTTTCCCAGCTGCCCACTCAGGCGCCCCGGCCCTGCTTTGCCCTGACAGCTGGGCAGCAGAAGCTGCATGCCGTGAAGGAACGAGCAGCTGCGTTCCCCCAGCGCCATTTGGGCACAGCGATGCCGCCTGAAGACAGCCAACAGGTGCGGCACATCCGATCTCACAGCACAAGTGCGGCTTCGCTCTGGGCACAGCCCTTTTAATCCGGGGGGGGGGGTGCGTGCGCTATTGCTCATCAGAGCCTTCCTGGCAATATGCTGGAAGGCAGCACCAGATCACTCCAGGGGGAGAGGAAACCGCGAGGGACTTCCACGTTGTGCCATCTGAGGGCCAAAATTGTCTCCCTATCCCCTTTCTCCACAGTGCACAGGCATCCTCCTATTTTAAACTGTGATCATGGCCCTGCTTAGTCATATTTTTTCAAGTAAACCACCAGACATGCTTTCACCTTTCCCTGTGGGGGTCCTGGGGAGCGGCTCCAGTCCTCTGTTTTTTTGTTTGCCCTTCTCTGCATCTTCCCCTCTTTTCTGCACCTTTCTGAAATGGGTCGACCAGAACAACTGCACACTGTTCCAGATGGGGCCACACCAGAGATAGATAGAAGAGCATTATTAGAGATGCCATTTTATTTTTAGTCCCTAATAATACCTAGCATGGTATTTGCCTTGTTTGCTGCTGTAGCACGGTCAGAGATTTCCACTGCCAGTTTAGAGTACATTGAACCTCACTGCTGTTTTGTTGCAGGACTGTTGCCATCATGTCCTGCTTCTTAGAGGAATCTGGCTAGCCACTGGTAGAAACAGCATCAGTGGAGCATGGAGATGTGAAGGCCTTGAAAAAAAAATCAGAAAAACTGGGGACCCCTGCCCTTTTTCCCCCAAGGACCATTGGTTTTTTCCCAAAAAACTGGAAAAATTGAACAGCTTTGGAGAGTGAAATGTTTTCTTTTAGAATTTACAACAAGGTGTTTATATATAGTTACCAAGCCTTTACTCCCCTCAAATGATTTCTAAAAACTATGAAATAAGACTTCTGTAGGAAAAACTAGACACATAAAATGTCTGGAAATAATGAAGCCATGTGAGAAATTTTTGAATCCTCTTTGTAAGATTCTAAGCATAGTTCTTTCTTCCATTTCTTTTTAAAATTATTGATCCAATGTATCTTTTACTGATAGACATTCTGGGATGCTCCAAGTCATGCTCAGTTTCCCAACATGCAAATAGGGTCAACATATCATAATATGGAAGAAAATGTACATTCTTGACAGTTTGTGTTTTGTTCCATGGAGTCCTGTGTTTCTGGACTTGTCTTCCTCTGCTTCCAGTTCTTCCTGCTTTTTCTGGCTTCTAGGATGATTCAGTTGTTTCAGGGACTACTTGCTGAAGTTCCCTCTGGTCATATAAAATATGTTATGCATAATTTGGTTTGCTCTTAAAATTAATCACGTATATTAAATTTTAAAAGTATAGGTTATTCAGACAATAATTATACATTTACTAACTGAGTCCACTTCTCAAAGTTTTCAAATATAATGATAATTTTATGAGCAAACCGTGCCATACATAATATAACATTAGGAATATAAAGGCTGCTTTACATTCCTAAAGCAGCCCTCCTCAACCTGGTGCCCTACAGATG
Organism: Heloderma suspectum; assembly: GCF_057233095.1. Classification (NCBI taxonomy): domain Eukaryota; kingdom Metazoa; phylum Chordata; class Lepidosauria; order Squamata; family Helodermatidae; genus Heloderma; species Heloderma suspectum. The sequence continues at coordinate 4,106,429 of NC_139462.1, forward strand.
TTTTGGACTGCAATGACCAGCATTCTTGACCATTGGCCATCCTGCCCGAGGCTGATGGGAGCAGAAGTCCAAAATATCTGGAGGGCACCAGATTGGGGAAGGCTGTCCTAAAGCAACAGAGTGGAATTAAATCTGTAAAGAGTGCTTAAAAAGAAGTATTGCTTATTCTTCCATTTCCCCCCAAATTCCCATTTTTTTCACACACACAAAAACCCAGTGTGTGTGTGTGTGTGTAAATTCCCCCCGGCTTCAAAATTTCTGGAAATTTTACATCTCTAGTGATGCAGCTAGGTAATATTAGACCCTGTCTTGGGGGGGGGGGGGGGGCTTTAGATGACCATATTGTATTATTTCAGTTGTAAAGCAAAAACTAATACTTCTCTCCTCTCTCTCTCTCATTCCCTCTCCCCCCACCCCCTTTCATGCTTTACAACCACTTCTAAATTCCTGATTTGTTGGGGCAAAATAAAAACAAACAAGTTAACTTTTCATCAGGGTTGGCAAACAAACGAATACTCTGAGCATGTGCAGTTTTGCCTTATAAACTCACTCAAGTTACAGCACTGATTGCTGTGATTAATAAAATGTGGAATAAAATGGAGCTTGTTTATGTTGCCCTGATGCAAAACATATTTACTTGAGATTAAGCAGCATTTTGCTGTATGAAAAGGCTCATATGTTTTTTAAGTCCCAATAATAAAATGAGCATCTATAACTATGCATATGACCAGCTGTCTGCCCTGCACCTCGACTATAACACATTCTTAAAAATGAGGATGCTGCTGCACCAAACAGTGTCAGCTCCAGTGGGTTCTGACATGCCCATGCCAGCCCAGGTACTGACACTGGGCCTGTTAGCTACTGCTCTCGGGGGGGGGGGGCATGGGGGAGCTGCAGAGCCCTAGCCTTTGGCCCCAAGGTGCAGCCCTAGCTGCCGCACTGGAGGACGCTGGACTAGAAGCCTTGATTGGTCTGGCCCAGCGTTTTGTCAGCCTTTGTGCGCGCTTGGACGTTCTGCAGGGGGGCAGGGGGCATTCAAACAAGCTATCCTGCATCGGCACTCGGAATTGTGCAGTCCAGCATAAGCTGCATCCATAGGGTTCTGCTGATCACATGGAGTTCAACCCTGTCTGGCACTGCCAAGTGTTTCAGCAAGATCCGAGGCTTGAGGTACCCGGAACTGCAGCTACACCCTGTCCGCTCCCCAGTGGCATAGAAGTGTGGTCACAGACACAGAGGTACATCAGGCACAGAGATATGAACTTGCACTCCCTCAAGATGGAGGTATGGGACAAGATCTGAAGAAAATTGTTGGGGAACACAACTGCTGTGGAAGCCTGGTCTTCTCTGCCCTTGCAGCAGTCTCTGAAAGAAATGTATGGCCAGCTGTAACTTTCCACAGAAGTCTCATGGAACGTTTTATGGGGGAGGCCTCCTCCTAACGACGTTGTCTCTCTGGGCTTGCAAGACTGGAATAATACAGAAAAGAGAATGCTACAATAGGCTCATCAAGACTAAACTGCAAGATTTAGATCCAATGTGGGTTCAAAATACTGAACACACAAAGATCTGTGTGTAAAGTTTGGTGAGTATTTCAGTATGTTCAGGTCCAATGTTTTGGTATCCAATGAACATGGAAGGAACATAGGCTGGAAGGGGGTGGGAGGAGAGGCTCATCCAGAGGAGAGCTGGAGAAATGGGAGTGATGCAAGGGGGTGCAGCCACACAGCCCTGGTGGGCATAAGGCTGTGCAGCTTTGAAGAGAGTGGCGCTGGGAGGGGATGCAAGGAGCTGACAATGCCTCCATGGAATTTTATCTTTGAGACCGTTACCCACATTGTGTGGTTAGGGAAGGAGTGCAACATCATTAAAAGAATTTAAAAATGGGTCGACCAAGTCATGAATATGTTTGAGCAATACCAAGAAGGACTTAAATGTATTATTCATTGGATTCAGAAGCTGCTATGTCCCAAGTCACGACATGCTGGCAAAGATCTTAGCATTATGAATTCAGACTTCCTATGGCTATTGAAAAGTGCCATCTCAAGCTTATACACAGAGGAAATAACCAAAAGACTGTATATCAAACTCCCAAAACTGTTGAGGCATATCCTAAATATGCAATAATGTCCATGAGAATTACAGATGTGGCAGTCTTGCAAGAAAATCAGATCTTTGGGATGAACGTGTTTGCATCTGTACAATAAACTATGGGTCTCTCTCATTCAATATTTAAATTTAGAGGAAATGAGCTCATTTAGGGTTTTTAGGCAATTGTATACAGGAGTTATGCTGGCTGAGGGGCTATAGGGGCTTCACAGAAGCCCTGCTATGCCAGTGGAGCACCAGATACACCTCCAGCATGGCAGATATGCCAGCAGAATGCAGCCATATGGTGGCTAAACGTTTAGATGGGCGCAGCCGAAACAGGGTGGAGCCATGGGCACCACCAGAGCAGATTGCACCTGCGCCACGCCCCCTGCTCCTCCAGACCGTGGTCATGCTCCTGTGGACAGCACAACTTTACACCAGCTCCAGATGTGATACAAAACATTTCCCAGCTACTGACTTCAATGGGAGGAGTGGAAAATTAAAAGAACCCCCCCCCCCAGCGTGTCGATAGCCCCAGGCCTGTGGCCATGACAGAGCATAAACCAGGGTATGATGGAACTCGGCACCCAATCACAGCACACCACCAGCATGCAATGCAGGGGTGGGAGATTTCTGATGCTCCAGGGGGCAATTCCCCCCCACAAAAAACTCAATGGGGGCCACACCCCTCCCTGCTGCTGCCGCAATTGCCACTGCTCTGCCGCCATGCTTGCTGCTATTTAGTGGCGCAGCCGCGATAAAGCAGCCACTTGTCTTGAAGACAAGGTGTGCAGGGAGCCCACACCCTGCTTTAGAGCAAAATTGAACTCCTGGGAGCCCAAGTTTGCTTTAATACAAGGCATGCTCTTCTACATGCCTTGTTTTAAAAAGGAATCGCCACTCCCAGGGTCATTCTGGCGCAATGGTGGGGGCCGTAAAACAGGCCAGGAGGCCGCATGTGGCCCACCCCTAATATAAAGGGTAATTGGAAGACCGTGACACAGATGACAGGACATGTGGCTCTACCTGCATGGCACAGAGTCAGGCACACGTAGAGTTCACAAGGGGGAAAAACGTTGATGACAGGAAACCTGGTGAAAGGAGCACTTTGCGCAAAGCAGCCTGGCCTCAAAACCCACAGAGGAGCCCAAGTACATCACTAACACTTTCCTGCCTAAAATCCTAACAAGTACTTCACTTTGGGACATCAGACATAAACATCCCACCCCCAACTGCACTCCCAGCAACTGGGGTGTGTGTGCGTGCGTGCATCAGGACACAGCAGCCACACAGGGAAGGGGGAACACATGCTAGATCGCAGCCTTCCCTAACCAGGTGGCCTCCAGATGTGCTCGACTACAACTCCCAGCATCCTCAGCTAGTTGCTATAATACATAGCTGCAATGCGGCAACTGTCGCCCATGTCTGCCCCCTCCCCTTTGCTGTAGATGAATGCTGGATCTTGCCTGGGCTGTATTGCTGGATCATTCTTCTCCCCCGACAGTGGGGTGGAGTCTGTCCTGTGCACATGCGGCTAAGCTCTCCGTCAGCAAAGCCCAGGTGCTCCACTCCAGCCATTTCCACTGCAGGCCAAACAGCCAGACACTTTTGCCTTGCAGGATCATGGCCCAGCTGCGTGGAGCAAAACAAGTAGCAGCTGCACAGAGCATTTTGCTAACAACCCCCAAGACAGAAGGGGAAGTATGCTCAGCCACGGCAGTCTCCCCCTCTGCCCCCTTGGGTGCGGTGGATGTGGTGAGGTGGAGACATAAACACTCGGGAGCATAATGCCCTCCCTTCCCACACAAACACCCACCCAGGGACTCTGCTCCGCTGCTCCCGACTCTGTGCACCACCCTATGCTCTCCACAGGCTGCTCCCTGACATGTCCCCATTCAGTGGGGACCAGGAGGGAGGCTGGCCCCGTGAGCAGCAGCAGTGACCAGCACACTTCTGGCTGTTCCTCTGTCAGACTGACAACCTCCCTGTTCTAGGCAGGCTCCTTCCTTGCCTGCTCCATGACGAACAGTTATGCAACAGACAAAGGTGTTCCCTGCATGGAGCTGGAGCCACAAGGGACACCGCACCTGGTACACTGTGCTATCCAGGAACTGCCGGAAGCCGCAGGAACCCTGCTGGGCTGAATGGTTGGCAACACCACAGGCATCTTTCCCTTTCAGGATCCACTCTATCCCACAGCTGTTCAGCAAAGGCTTTACCTTCACCACATGCGTTGCTCCTTTGTTGCTAGGAAGTGGGTAGACAGAGATCTCTTCTCTCCATCCTAGTAGGATCTGTCTTCAGATGTCCGTCCTCAGGACGAGACTGAGGGGGGCAGGCGGGGGGCTTGATGCATTCACGGCCAGTCTGCTCATTCAGGTTTCCTGGACCATGAGGGGCTGGTCTCTCAGTGCAGTGGCTGCTGCTGGCAGGATGACTGCAGCAATCGGGGTGGGAGAGCGAAGACCGACTCAGGCTTGCTGGGACGCTCTTGGGCAAGAGCGGCAGCGGGGGCAGTCACGTGGGTCAGCGGGGGAGGCAGCTGGCCGGCCCAAGCAGGAGCCCATGTAGTGTTCTTTCTGATTGGCTTAGGTGTGCCCGAGCAGGTATGGGGTCCCTTCCCCACTTTCCTAATGTGAGCTATACTCTGGATTTGAACCAGGGACCTCCAGCTAGGGATGGGTGAGAATTTCACTTGGTGTTTTTTCTTGTTGTTGTTTTTATAAGAGCTTACCAAATTTACAGATTTCTTCATAAGTGGGGAAGAGCTTGAGATTAAAAAAAAACACGAATGTGGCTCTTCCTGCGTTCCTTGTGCTCCTTGCATCTGACTGGGTGTTGATGCTGGGAGCAGGGGTGAAGGCAAGCGCACCACGACGTATCTGATACCTGCCTGCTGCTGTGGCTGAGGTGTTAAGGAACTGCTCTGTGACGTTTCAGTCCCAGGAACTCCCTCTTTTGCCCGACATTGTTTCCCCCCCTTTTGTGCAGGCATTATCCCTGACCACTGGCCATGCTGTCTGGGGCTGATGAGAGTTGTGGTCCAAAACACCTGGAGGCCACCCAGCTGGGGACGGTGGTTCAATCTCTTAGGAATGTAGAGCAATAGCCCCAAATCTGGCTCGTCTACAAACCAGAACCACCAGCACTGTAAAACCACCAGCCAATAAAAAGCACCACACATAGCTGTGCTGACTGTACAATAAGAACATTTATTTAAACACTTCCAGCATCATTGCAAAAAGCAATCAAAGACCATCACACAATTCTTTATCAGCCTTTGTCTATAATGAATAGAAGTGCACACAACATGAAAGTTTGCACAGGAACAAAATGAAAACATGAACATAATACACAGAACTGACTGGACCCTAAATAAAATTTGCAGAGGCTCTTTCCATCTTCATATCACATTGAATTCAGTTCTTCGGCATCCTCTTTACCCTCCTTTTTCTCTTCCTCCACTGCATTCTTGATCATGAATTTCTGCAGGAAGACACAATCAAACTTTTGTGGTACCTGTGACAAACTAAGAAATTCCTCATAGATGCACTGGGGGCAGGGGTGTTACTGTTGCAGCTATACTATTGTTCCCATTATATTCAGCTTCTCTTCTTTCCCATTGCTGGGTCACAAACACTGGCTTCTAGAGTGTTTATTTATGAGAGGGGAAGAGACTGGCCAGTATGCAACAATATTTGCCTGGGAATTTGGACATCAGGAGGGTGGGAGACAGAATCCTCAGGTCTTAAATTCATACAGTCAAACTAAGATTAGCACAGCATTTTTACTTAACTATTCTTCTGCAGGGAGAAGTTGCAATCATTGATAGGCACATATGAATACATATATTAAGATAAACTGGAGATAATAACTGCAGTTTTTCCTCCAGCCCTCCACCATATCAACAGGACTAGACTCTCTCTTCCTCCCCTGCTGGGACATAAACACGGTGTCTTTTTTGCATTATCAAGTTGAGTTAGTCGCTAATTTTCCCAGCCTCTAATCAACAAGTTTATGCTGCTTTGACAGGCAGCCAGAATTTTACTTCAATGCCTCTGGCAGCTACATTGTACTGCCTTGAAATCTTACAGAATCAGACTTGGAAGGAATCTCAAGTAATCTAGTCCGACCCCTGCCGATGCAAGAAATCTGCTGCTACAGGGCAGTACATACAATGTATGTATGTATGTACGTACGTATGAACGAACGAACAAACAAACAAACAAACAAATAAATGGAAGGCTGGGCAGATGCAAGCCTACTTCTGAGCTGAGCAATATTCTAGGCAAGATAACTGACACCAACGTCTACCATAACATGGGGAACAAACTGATGAATGCCACAAAACCTAAAGATTTCCATTGGTCTTCTTATGAGTTTGACACAGCACTCCAGAAGAAAAGGACATCAGTTTTACAATAAAGTATCTCCATCCACTGCAAGGGAGCTATTTCCTGCACAAAAATTCTAAGATAATACGCTAGCACCTGCCCCCTAAAAAAAAATTGCAATCACTCTAATGTGGTTTAAAAACAAAACACAATACTGTTTTAAGAACTACTGTGCTTGTATTTATAGTTCCAAAGAAAAAGAAAAAAGCACTACCTCCATATTTTGCTGGTGAAGGTGAGACTGGCAATGGGTTTTCATAGATGCTTCATCCACACAGAAACAGGAACAGATCTGACAGAAAAAGCCAGCCTTTGGAACAAGGAAATCTAAATCTTAAAAAAGCAAAGAACACACACCAATGAATACATACATACATAAAATATTAACAAGGGCAAATTCATATATTTTTATTTTGCCTAGACAAGGCAAGAGGGAAAAAACTACAACAGGATACAATAACCACAGTAGTCTCTTTACAATTGTTCTTTATTTATGTTTACTATAATGATTCAGAAGCAACAAGGCTCAAAACAGAGAGCTTGTTATCTGTAACTTAGACTGGGCATATTTCTGCACTATACAAAAACTGATGAAGACTGAGGTTTCCCAAAAAACTTCTTTATTGAAAAAGTGAAAACATAAGAACAGAAAAGCCATGCAGGATCAGACCAAGGACCCATTTAGTCCAGCATTCTGCTCAGAGTGGCCAACTAGCTGCCTGTGGGAAACCTACAAGCAGGACGTGAGTGCAACAGCACCCTCCCACCCATTTTCCCCAGCACCTGGTGCACATAGGCATCCTGCCTCTGATACCGGAGGTAGCATAGAGCCATCTGGACAGGTGGTCATTGGTTGCCTAATCCTCCAGTAATTTCTCTATGCCGCTTTTAAAGCCATCCAAGTTGGTGGCCATCACTACGTCTTGCCACAGCCAATTCCATAACTTAACTATGCACTGTATGCCTTTCCTTTTATGTGTGTAGTAAGTTAGTATCCTGGGCTTAATTTCACAGAAATCTATCAAACCCAATGAACTGGAATGGAATATTTATCAACCCAGCAGGGTAAGCTGGGACCATAAAGGTACCCTTACCATAAAGGGTAAGCTGGGTCCATAAAGATGAACTCTAGCCAAGTGTGGGCAAATGAACTTAAGAACATCAGAAGAGCCCTGCTGGATCAGACCAAGGGTCCATCTCGTCCAGCATTCTGTTCACAGTGGCCAGCCAGCTGTTAACTAGGGACCTGCAAGCAGGGCATGAGCGCAACAGCACCCTCCCACCCATGTTTCCCAGCAACTGGTGCACATAGGCTCACTGCCTCTGGTGCTGGAGGGAGCACACTTCCCAGCTTCCCTCCCACACTGGCTTTGCCTGCCTCTTGGCCGTGCCTCCTTGCAATCCTGGCCGCTGCCAGCTGCCTCGTCCGGACACTCACCTCAGCTGCTTCCTTTCTCAGTAGCCCGACTCAGCTGCAGCCCTGTTTGCATTTGCTGGGATCTGCTGCCATATCAGCATGATGCCCACACAAATGATAAGAATGTGCATGAACGCAGCCTAGAGGTGGGTGAATACTTGCACCAGGAACAGCATGTTGATGGATGTGCTCCTGCATCCTCCACGATCGCTGCGTTTCCCGGCAGGCAGCAACAGTGCCGGCTGTTGCTTACTCTGCTGGGTGGACATTCATTCTTTGTCCTTGGATTCCAGCCTTTGCCCTCACTGTGAGGTATGTGGGTTGCCAGGCATGCAAATAGGCCTGAGTTGAGGGTGGGGATTGTGTAATGCCTGCCGAGGTCACAAAACCATGGGTGGTTCTCAAAAGTAGGGGAAAGCATGACAGTTTTTAGGGAGAAAGGGAGTTCGGTGAAGGGCTCTGCCCCAGGTGAAAAGTTGCAGGTTCCCCAAACACAACCCCCCCATCTCAGCTCTCTGATGGTATGTCTCTCCACCCTCACTGCTAGTCATTCACCGTGGTGAAGATGAACTAAAACAGACATGTTGACATGTAGGACATTCTAGATGTGTGGGAAATGTCTGCTGACACCCCCGACACACACACACAAAAGAGCACCTTAGGCAGGGCTTCTATTTCTTATTAGTTCCTCATCCATGGCTCCTGCCTTCTTACCCATGCAGCTCATTCTCCTCTCTATTTGACACTATAAGCTTGTGATGAAATACTCTAAAGGTGAAATAAGCATTATGCAGATTATTTATTTATTTATAATATTTATATACTGCTCTACATCAAAGATTTTGGAGCACTGACCAGCAAGATAAAATAATAAAAACCCATAATTAAAACAATTAAAACATTTTAAAAGAACAAATTCTGAACATAATAAACCACAGCTGGTCACTCAGGGAAAGCCTCTTGGAATAACATCTCCAGGAGGTGCTGAAAGCAACACAACGTTGGCGCCTGCCTGACCTCCAAAGGCAGGGAGTTCCAAAGGAAGGGAGCCACTACTCTGAAGGCTCTCTTCCTGGTGGACTCCAACCGGGCCATAGGTCCATGTGGAACCACCAGGAGCATGCCCTCTGATGACCTCAGTGACCGGACAGGTTGGTAAAGAAGGAGGCACCCACTCAGGTATCTTCATCCCAAGTTGTTTAGGGCTTTGTACAAGTAGGCAGCCAGTGCAGTTCCCTCAGCAAAGGAGTTACACGCTGAAAAGGGGCAGCTCCTGACAACAGCCGAGCTGCTGCATTCTGCACTAGCTCCAGCTTCGGGACCAGCCTCAAGGGCGGCCCCACACGGAGTGTGCTGCAGTAATCCAGTCTGGAGGTTACTAACACCTGTACCACTGCGGCCAAGTGATCCCTGTCCAGGACAGGCCGTAGCTGGCGAACCAGCCGAAGCTGGTAAAAGGCACTCCGGGCCGCAGAGGCCACTTTTATTTATTTATTTATTTATTGCATTTATACCCCGCCTTTCTCCCTCTCGCAAGGAACTCAAGGCGGCTTACATTATCCTCCTCCTCACCATTGTATCCTCACAACAACAACCCTGTGAGGTAGGCTGGGCTGAGAGTCTGTGACTGGCCCAAAGTCACCCAGTGAGCTTCCATGGCCAAGTGGGGACTAGAACCCAGATCTCCCGGCTCCCAGTCCGTCACTCTCACCACTACACTACACTGGCTACACTACACTACACTTGAGCTTCCAGCGACAATGATGGATCTAGGAGTACCCCCAGACTACGAACCCGATCTTTCCAAGGGAGTGCAGCCCCATCCAGAACAGGCAATGAACCTATCTCCCGGACTCAGGAACCACTCACGAACTGGGCTTCCATCTTGCCAGGATTCAGCTTCAGTTCACTGGCCCTCATGCAGCCCATTACTGAGTTTAGACACTGATCCAGGACTTGCACAGCCTCTCCCGAGTCAGATATCGCAGGGAGACAGAGCTGCATGTCATCAGCAAACAGATGATATTTAGCTCCAAATCCACTCATGACGGCTCCCAGCGGCTTCATATAGATGTTAAACATTGGGGGCAAGATGGTGCCCTGCAGCACCCCACAGCTCAATTGCCAAGGGGCCAAGGAATAGTCACCCAATCTTATTCTCTGAAATCGGCCCCACAGGTAGGACTGGAACCACTGTAGCACAGTGCCTCTGAAACCCATCCCACGGAGTCAATCCAGGAGGACACCATGGTCGATGCTATCAAAAGCCGATAAGACATTGAGCAGAATTAACAGGGTTGCACTCCCCCTGCCCCTCTCTCAACAAAGGTCATCCATCAGGGCGACCAAGGCTGATTCAGTCCCGTAACCAGATCAAAACCCAGACTGGAGTGGGTCTGGATAATCAGCACCCTCCAAGAGCACATGCAGTTGCTCTGCCAGGACCCTCTCAAGTACCTTCCCTAGGAAAGGAGTATTTGCGACTGGGTGGTAGCTGTCTAATGCTGCTGGGGCCAGAGTGGGCTTCTCCAGGAGTGGCTGCACTACTGCCTCCATAAGGACTGCAGGGGCCACCACTTCCCACAGGGAAGCATTTATCACTCCCTGAACCCACCCAGTCATACCTCCTTGGCTAGCTTTTATCAGCCAAGTGGGGCAGGGATTGAGAGGGCACATGGTTGGTTACTGCAAGCAGCTCGTCCACATCATCAGGCTGCAGGAACTGATCCAACAAAATCGGGCAGATGGTGGCATCAGACACCTCGACTGGAACTGTGGTAACAACAGCATCAAGTTTGCTGTGGAAACAAGCGATTTTGCCCTCAAAGTGTGATGCAAAAAGGTCACAGCAGATCCTCGACGGGGCCAGGGCCCCATTTGCTGGGGAGGGTGTTATCAACCCCCAGACCACCCAGAAGAGTTCCGCTGGACGGCTACTTGAGGATGCAATGCAGGCAGCAAAATAAGCCTTCTTTGCTGCCCACACCACCATGCAATAAGCATGATTATGTGCTCTAGGGTGTGCTCGGTCATCTTCGCTTCAAGTCTGATGCCATTTGCGCTCTAGTCGACGTCCAGCCTGTTTCATTAACCGCAGCTCCCCAGTATACCAAGGAGCGGAGCGGGTTCTACAGTGCTGGAGTGGGCACTCAGGGGCAATCAAGTCAATGGCCCTCTGCATCTCGCTCTCTCCACTGGAAAATCCACAAGAGCCTTCAGAAATCCTTTCAGATGTGCTTCACTTATGTAAGTTTGCATGATTTGGACATTGTTAGCACAAAGTTTTGAGTCTGTCAGAGAACATCCCCAACCCCATCCACAGTGCTTGCCTCAAACACATCAACCCAAAACATGGCCTCCTTTATGGGAAAGACTTCCTCAGACTTGATTCTAGGGCAAAAGTCCTTAGAAAACAGCACTGAGCCTGAAGCCTACATAAGAACTCAGGAACCAGAAGATCACAGCGAATTTGCAGGATTTGTTGAAAGTATCTGACAATTTTGCATATCATTTTTACACAATGTAACAAATAGCAAGCTAGAGTTGGTGTCATGTTGGGCTAAGTGTGCATTGTTCTTATTATAAAAGTATTACTGTTGGAAATTGAAGATGTCGTGTTGCCTGAAGTATTTTGATACATAGTACAAATAGTAAAGAAAAGCAAGGCCTTTTTCAAATTTTCTTTGTTTCTAATTCAGATGTCAAATATATTTTTCTTAACTATGAATGGGGATTCTGACATGATTCTGCAGTTCACATAATTGTACTCGCTTACCTCCTCCAGCCTTATGTCTATTTGCCAGAATGAGAAAGAAAAACAAAATTGGCTAAGATTAAGTTACTCCCCTCTTACAAATCTTGTAGATAAAGCCTTTGGGAGTAAGCATTAGAAATCCTAAGGCCATTTTCATAGGATATCCCATGTCTAAGACAAAACCTACTTAAGCTGCTTAAACAGCAGTACTCATTTCAAACTATCCTAGAACCCAAATGTGAAGACAAAATGATCAAACTACTCACCACAAATGACCTCCTTTGGATCAGTAAACAGTTAAACAGGAAGCAGGTGATAAAAATGCTTTTTGTTCTATAGTGCAGACACAGTGAAGGGAGCCTCTCAGATTTTACCTTTCAGATGGCTTGGGGGCTTGGATTTCTCTGAAGAATCTGCTTTTCTCCATTTCAACTCTGGTTCTTCACACTCTGAGCTAGTCAAATCTATTAAAGCAACATTTTAATTAGTGTATATATTTGAGTCGAAGACATGCAGTACAGCAGGAGTGGGCAGACTTCAAGCTTGCAGGATCTACTTTGTTTTTTAACTAGAATTCAGAGATCCACCAACTGGAGCCTGGTGCAAAAGGCACTTAAAATCAAAGAATTTTGAGCCCAGGAATTGGTTTTGAATACAAGAACTCAATAGAGCTCACAGTCCTTCCACTCAAAAATCCACCTCTGGTTACCCCAAGATTTCTTCATTTCTGCTGTATAATTTAGGCAACAGCGGGGGAGATTGCTGCAATTGTTGGTGCAATTGTTGAACAGTTAAGAGTCAGAAATCCTTGCTGATCACTGCAAATTACCCAAAGATCTACCTTCTTCCTAACCTTGCAGTACACTAACAGCATCATGTTGTGATTGCTAATGCTGAATTTTTGAAATGGCATTAGTGTTCATCTCCTCAGATATAATCACTACTTAACACTTTATATCACTGAAGAGGGAGCTCATGGCCTTATTAGATAATTGACAAAGGGGAAAATGCATGGGCAGGAAATTTATTTGTTATTACTATTTATATACCACTTAATATAATAAAATCTCATCATGATTATGATTGATTAGAAGCCAGAGAAAGCCTGCTAAAACAAGTGCGCCCTCAGGAGACACTGAAAACCTATGATTTCTGCTTCCCAAACTGCATGGGGGAGGTTGTTCCAGAGGGTAGACACCGCACTGAGAAGGCCCGCTTTTGAGATGTTACACGGTGACATTCTGTTGGTTGCGGAGGCTGCCCATATGTACCGTTTTAAATGGGACAGTACCGTTTTTTTTGTATTTCCCGACCGTCCCGTCGTTTTAATATAAATGTCAATTTTGTCCCGTTTTTTAATTTTTTGTAAAAAACTAAACACGTTTATCATAAGGCTCTATGCTAATCAATGCGTGCAGTAAAACTACTAGTGTGATGAAAGAGAAAGTTCCATTTACGTTATCCAGTCAGGGCCAGGCTTCTTGAGCTAACGACGATCAGACTCCGCCCCCTGGCTTGTCTGCAGTGGCGGGGAATTCAAGAGGCGTCGCTAAGCTCCATTCAGCATGTAGGAGCCACGAGGATGAGTCTTACTGTTATGTCTACCATCATTCCGCCCATCGAGATTCTTTCTGCTCTACATTCAGTTTGATCTGTCCCGTTTTTGTCATCCCAATCTCCCGTTTTTGTCTCAAGGAAATATGGTCAGCCTAGAATGACCAACAAGGCCTCCTCAGAAGATCTTAAAGGTTGGCTAGGCATATATAGGGGAAGACAGCCTCCTAGATTTCCTTGTCCTGAGTTGTTTAGGGTTTTGTAAGTCAACGACATAACACTGAACATGGCTCGGTAGCTAATAGGCAGCCAATGCAGTTCTTTTAGCACAGGTGTGCCGTGAGCATGGCTGGGCATTCTGGTACTGCGTTCTACAGTAGCTGCTGCATTCTGAGCTTGCTGCAGTTCCCAACCAGGCACAAGTGCAGCCTCACACAGAGTGCATTACAGTTAGTATGGCGGATAAAACAACTAATTAATGGAAATCATGCATTTTTGGAAAAAAGCATGACACTTTCCACAAATGATCTATATCCATGTAGGTTTAATTTTTGAGGTAGGACCCAAAGAAATGACCACCATTTTCAAAATGGTGGCTATACAAGAAATGTGAAAATATATTCTCATGTTTTACATATGTACTTTATATTAATGAATCAAAGCACCTGACTCATGAGGAATATGTAACTACCAATTAAAATCTACTTTTATATAAAATTATGTATATTTTATATAAAATATAAAATATTGACCTGGTGTTGAATGGGGTACAGCTACCCTTGAAAGACCAGGTCCGCAGCCTGGGGGTCATTTTGGACTCCCAGCTGTCCATGGAGGCTCAGGTGTCAGCTGTGAGCCGGACAGCGCTGTATCAACTCCATCTGATACGGCGGCTGCGCCCCTACCTTCCCGACCATCTGCTCCCATCGGTAGTACATGCCCTGGTCTCCTCTCGTTTAGACTACTGTAATGCGCTCTACGTGGGGTTACCCTTGAAGACGGTTCGGAAACTGCAGCTGGTACAGAATGCGGCGGCTCGCCTGATTAAAGGCAGCCGCCGGCGAGATCACATCACTCCAGTGCTGAAGGAGTTGCACTGGTTACCAGTTGTTTTCCGGGCCAAATTCAAGGTGTTGGTTTTGACCTTTAAAACCCTATATGGTTCCGGCCCAGCCTATCTTAAGGAGCGCCTCCAGCAACACCAGACAGGCCGCTTAACAAGATCAGCCTCGGATGGCCTTCTCTCTGTCCCATCAGCCAGGACAGCTAGACTGGTGGGGACGAGGGAGAGGGCCTTCTCTGTGGTGGCCCCCACTCTGTGGAACTCCCTCCCTAGGGAACTCCGTCATGCCCCCTCTTTAATGAGCTTCCGTCGTGCATTAAAAACATGGTTGTTCAGGCAGGCATTTGGGGTGGGTTAGGGTATTTTTTTAAAAAAAATTTATGGTAAAATTTTATTGTTTTAAATTGTTTATGGTGGGTTGTACATCGCCCAGAGTGGCTGGGTGACCAGTCAGATGGGCGATTAATAAATGTAATAAATAAATAAATAAATGTAAATAAAATTTATATTTTATATAAAATACTTATATAAAATCTGCTTTTATGTTTTCAGGTTACATTACGTGAATAATAGCCATGGAGAAGAAATTTATTTTGGTAGATCCCTATGCTCCTGCAGCAAAGAAAATGAGGACACTCAGTTAGGACCTTTGTATTCTTTGTCAACTAAGCACAACTGAACCATTAACATGTCCTGCAAATAAAATTCGAAGTGGAGAGGGTTATAAAACACTATCATCAGATTTGGAAAAGTTTAAAAGTGCTGGACTACTCCCCAGTGAAATACAATCTGAGCGCCTTAGTGAAGGTTTGTTAGTAGAAAATCTGATGAAAAACAATGCGAAGTTTCATAAGAATTGCCATGCGACTGTCAAGGGCTCCTTGGAGGGCTCTCTCAGTCTCATCCAGTAGCCAAGTCCAGACACAGACAAAGGGATTCTTTTCAAAGCTTTATTCTTCTTTTACAACTTAACAACTCTACAGGTAGCAACTAGATCTGAGCAGCAGAGTACCTATGCCCTAAGTTGGAACACTTGGTCCCCGTTTGAAAGGCAATTACTGGCAGACCCCTGACCTTAAGGACTAGGGAGAGTCCCTCCCCTTTTCCCTTGGAGCCTCTGGGCGCAGCCGTTGTTTGCACGCCAACCGGGCACTACGTCTCCTTTCCGCGCCCTCCATCTGGCGCCGCTCTCTGTGTCTGCGTCGCGCGTCCACCAAGACTGCTTCCCGCGCTTGATCACTCCCTGGACTGCTTTCTAATCTAGGAATGCTGGTGGGAGGAATCTCCGTCAGCTGCGGGCCCTGGGAAAGAGGAGCGCGCTCCTCTCCCAGGAGCGACTGCTCTTCCTCAGAATCAGAACTACTCTGGGATTCTATGGGCTCAGTGTCCACCCTGACAGCGACACACACTCGTTACAAATTGAACAGACTGTTGACAGCAAAAAAATTGTCCATCAACAACTGACGAAGAAGCAAGTTCATCTTATCGTCATTTTACAAGATCACAAGGCGAAATCTCTAACTTCAAAAACCAACGTTTCTTTGGTGAACAAGAGGAAGAGGGAACATCACGACTTCATAAAGTAACGACAAAGACAATGTCTGACAAGGTTAGTGAATTTGGCATCTGCACTTCAGGATCAGAAAATTTTGGCGAAAATGAGTGAATGTGATAGGATTGTGATAGAAGCCCAGTACCACATGACATGCCTGAACAGGTTCTTTAATCAAAAGCACTCACTGGATAGAAAGCATACAAAAGTTTCCAACACTAGTAAAGAAATCTTTGCCATTGCCTTAGCAGAGTTGGTGTCTTATGTTGAAGATACAATCATAGGCAGTGAAGTAATGCCTGTTTTCAAATGGAAAGGCTTAGTAACCACTCTTCAAAATGTGTTTGGAACAACTTGCGGGAGAATAGCAAATTGCTCATTCAACTCATATCAAAGATGTACCACTCGAACAAATTCCAGAATTGACTTCTTACAGCAAAGGTTGTGATGTGCTGATAGCTGTCAAGGAAGCCTGCGCGTTTGACACTGAGACTGATATTATGAATGCATTACGCATTGTAAAGAAGAAACCATCAGTCACTCTGAAAACAAATTTGGAATTCAGTGGCAGGCTTGACTAAATCTCCCAAGAACAAAGTGTTTCAGACATTTTATTAGCATTGATTAAAATGATTTTGTATGGCCCGAATAGTCAGCAGCAGTTGAATAACAATGCCAGACAAGAAGCGCTAACAGTAGCACAATTAGTCAGCTACAATAAGCTCAGGCATGTTCCTTGTGGTGAAGTTGTACATCATGAGTGCTCCTGAGAAACCCCTTTGCCTGTTTATCTGTTACTGATGCTGCACTGCAGAACCAGAAAGAAGGAAATAGTGGATAAGGTACACGTTTTGGGATTAGGAATATCATATGACCAGGTCCTACAAATTTCATCTGGTTTATCCAAATCAGCATGTGACTATTATGAAGAAATTGGTGTTGTATGCCCTCAAAGTCTCTGTAGAGGAATCTTTACTACAGGAGCTGTTGATAATATTGACCACAACCTGTCATCAACAACGACAATTGGATCTTTCCATGGGACAGCTATTCACTTCAACAACATGCACTGATTGGTGAACATGGAACTGCTCAAACAAAAACTACTTATGAAAGCATACAAGTTACAAAGAAAGTATTAAATCTACCTCAAAAATATACGCACATACTTCCATTGTTTCAAAATCAACAATAACCCATTTCCATTTCCAAGTATGACCAGCCTGGCCATCACAGCCATGTCAAATATGGTTGTTTACCTAAGTGTAGCCACTTTTCATTACAAAATGTCAAAAAATTTACAGAACAAGAGTCTTCAGAAGCAGCTGAGTATGTTTCATGGGTTGCTTTTTATGCCTGTAGAAGCGACAAAGGAAAGATGAACATGAATGCAACAAATGTGTTTTACTACCTATGTTTCCTGATGTTGCCCATTTAGCCGCAATAATAAGATGTGTAATGGGTCTCATATCAGAGGCAACTTCTCATCTAAATCCAGGCCAAACACCAGTCATTACATGCAATCCCCCCTTGTATGCAACTGCTAAACATGTACAATGGACATCCTCTAACATATTTGGTGGAGACAAATTTGTTATCATGATGGGAGGTCTTCACTTGGAAAAGGCCATAATGAGCATTCTTGGGCATTTACTTGATTGAAGTGGATGGGTTGAAGCTCTTGTTGAAGCTGGCATCACATGATGTGGTAGAGCAGATTCATACCTTCATGTGTCACACATAAGAACAAGATATGCACATGAGGTAACAATCTGTGCACTGTACTGTTTAACAACTACAAATGATATGTCGAAGAGTATGATGGAGGAAACCAACCTCTTACTTTTGAAGCACGGTGTGAAAATCAGTGCACAACTATTCCACAGTTTGCATTTTGGAGTGCAGTTATGGAAGTAGAAGATACTCTACTTGAGTTCTTAACAGCAATCCGTAGTTCCAATTTCAGTTTGTACATGAAAGCTCTGACAAGAATTGCATCTTGGTTCTTCTCTTTGAATCACACCAACTATGCAAGATGGCTTCCTGTGCATCTTCAGGATATGACAAATTTGGCAAGATTGCACCCTGAGATACAATCTAAATTCACTGCTGGGAAATTCACAGCAAACATTAGTGGAAAAATGTTCTCAGCAATGGCCTTAGACCAAGCACACAAACAATACAATGTTCTTGTGAAGGGTGATGGAGGTGCTCTTGGTTTAACTGAGAATACAAATGCACTGAGAAGATGAATGGTGGTGGGGCCTGAAGTAGCACAACTGATACATGATTTTGAAACAGGATTTCACACACAAAAAACACCTCTTCAATTCAGCACCATGAATGCATATCCAGCGTATAACTTTCATTCTTTAAACATTCAAGGTGCTGATACATAAGATCAAACATTTGGGCAACGCTTTTGAGAAAGCCAGTCAAGACCTCATGAACGTTCACAATAAGGTAATAACTTCACAAGCTGTACTTCAGGACTTACAAGAACTTCGAGCAAGTGAAATTCAGCGGTTCAAGGACTATATGCACCTGCAACTTGAGGAGCAAATTGTACTAACGGAGCCATCAATCAAGCGAAATCAGTTCAAATTATTTACCCAAAAGCTAGAAAAAAAAACAAAGCAAGCCTACAGTTGAAACTAGCCAAATATAATGCAAGTTTATTTGCAAAACTGTACACTGGCTGCCAACAAAGGGGGTGTTAATTTAGATGACTCCTTTACACACAAGAATCAACCATTCCCAATATCCCTATCAGAATATGGGCAACTAAGAAAAACGAACAAATCAGATCTCCTGCAATGCTGCAGAAACTTGGCAGATTATCCCAATGAAAAGCCAACAGCCTCAGCTGTAGTTCTTGATGGACCAGCTATAGTTCATAGGTTACCTCCCGGAGAAGTGAAGACTTCCGATGAATATGTTGTGAAGTTTATGGACTCAATTCTTCGGGAATGGAGTGAAGCTAGCCGAATCGATGTCGTCTGGGACAACTACTGTCCAAACAGTTTAAAGTCAGAAACCCAGATGTCTCAAGGTGGTGGCACAAGATGTTGTGTACTTCATAACACAGCCATTCCAAAGAACTGGAAAAAATTTTCTCTAAAATGATGAAAACTAAACTGACACCTTCAAACTATCAGCAGAAAAATTCACAACCCATCATGATAAAGAGATAGTAACCACTCAAGGAAAGCAAATTAGATGCAACATGTGTATTCATTATGAGTTGGAGCCATGTTCTCATGAAGAAGCTGACACAAGAATTCTGTTACATGTGAAAGAAGCCAGCCAACATGGACACAAGTCAATTATCTTTTGGACAGTAGACACAGATGTCGTGGTCCTATCATAATCCATTTTCAGTGCTTTATAAGTCAATCTGCTGTGGATTGCTTTTGGCATAGGGAAACATTTCCATTACATTACAGTGGTTTTAGTTTATAGTGCTCTTGGTGTGGGTAAGACAGCTGCTCTACCATTATTTCATGGACTCACAGGATGCAACACTAACTCATCCTTTGGAGGTCATGGAAAAAAAGTCTGTAGGGAAAACGCTTAATACTCTTCCTGAACTTACCCAAACATTTAAATTTTTGTCCCAACAACCCAAGACATAAAAGACTTAACCAATGATTTAGAAACACTTGCTGTCCTATTAACAGATGACAAAGAAAAGGCAGAAGTGCTCAATTCCTACTTTGGCTCAGTCTTCTCCCAAAAGAGCGTCTATGACACCTCACCCCCCCTCCCCCCCGGCAAAGGCAAAGTACAGGCTGAAGAGGCAGGATTGCAGCTTGAGATCGATAGGCATATGGTCAAGGAACGCCTAATTACTTTGAATGAGTTCAAATCTCCAGGGCCAGATGAACTGCATCCTAGAGTAAGAAAGGAACTGGCAGAAGAACTCTCAGAACCATGGCTATTATCTTTGAGAAATCATGGAGGACGGGGGAAGTGCCAGATGACTGGAGGAGGGCTAATGTTGTTCCTATCTTCAAAAAGGGTAAAAAGGAGGAACCTGGGAACTAAAGACCAGTCAGTCTGACATCAATCCCTGGGAAAATTCTGGAGCAGATAAAGCAATCCATCTGGAAGCACCTTGACAACAATGCAGTGATTACTCGAAGTCAACATGGATTTGTCAAGAAATGATCTCATTTTTTGATCAGGTCACCTCCCTTGTGGACTATGGGAATGCTGTCGACATAATATACCTCGACTTCAGCAAAGCTTTTGACAAAGTTCCCCATGATATCCTGATGAGCAAACTAGCTCAAAGTGGGCTAGATGAAACAATGATCCGGTGGATCCACAGCTGGCTACAGAATTGGACTCAAAGAGTGCTTATCAATGGGATCTTCTCAAACTGGGGAGAGGTAACGAGCGGGGTACCACAGGGCTCAGTCCTGGGCCCAGTGCTCTTCAACAGTTTTATTAATGACTTGGAGGAGGAGGTACAGGGAATGCTGATCAAATTTGCAGACGACACAACTTTGGGCATGATAGCTAATACTCTGGAAGATAGAAACAACATTCAAAGTGATCTTGATAGACTGGAGCGCTGGGCAGAAAACAACAGAATGACATTTAATACAGATAAATACCAGGTTCTGCACTTAGGAAAAAGAAACCAAATGGACAGTTACAGGATGCGGGAGACGTGGCTCAACCACACTACAAGCGAGAAGGATCTTGGAATTGTTGTCAATCACAAGCTGAATATGAGCCAACAATGTGACGTGGCTGCAAAATAGGCAAATGCTCTTTTGGGCTGCATTAATAGAAGCATAGTTTCCAAATCCCGGGAAGTACTAGTTCCCCTCTACTCAGCACTGGTCAGGCCTCATCTGGAGTACTGTGTCCAGTTCTGAGCACCGCACTTCGACTTGGAAACCTATATGGACAAATGTTCCTGAAGCTTCTGCAATATGTAAGGAATTATTAAACTGTTCATGTAAGAACTGCAATACCAGCCAGTGCAAGTGCAAAAAAGCATTACTAAAATGTACAATGCTGTGCAAGTGCAGTAATTGTGAAAACACTGATGTGTTTGAAAAGTAAAGAAAACATGTAGTTCACAGCCAATACAATGAAACCTATTTACTTCACAAACCAATGAACGAGATGTCCCTGATTTATTAACAATGTTAAATGAAAATTATATTAGTTATTTACATTGATTAATGTTTAATTGTAAAAATGCATGCTTTTTTAAACAAATAAGCTATTAAATAAATCAATAAGAAAATTCAAAGTTTTATTTATGGCCATTTTTATATAGTTGCCATAAATGGCTGCCATTTTGAAAATGGGGCCATGATGTTTGGGCCCTATCTCAAAAATTAATCTTACATATGTGTAGAGCACTTACGGAAAGTTTCATGTTTTTACTGAAATGCATGGTTTCCCCGCTATCTGCCCACTAAGTAATCCAGTCATAACCTAACCAGTGCTTGAACCATAGTGGCTGTGGTTCATGTCATACCCGCCAAAGTCTTCAAAATCCAAGGTGCAATGACAGGGCCCAGTTCTGGCCCATCTGCTCACCTGTATACAGGCTACACATATATACAACCTACTCAGAAGTTGTGGTCCAGTGTAATGCTCCCCCCCCCCCACTGCCCCACAGTCACAAAAAGAGATTATAGAACAGGGGTGGGGAACCATGTTTTGTCCCGAGGGCTAGAGTGCCCCCAGTGAAACCTTCCAGGAGCTACACGACAGCTGTGGGTATGTTCAGAGCCCAAACTGGACATAGCCATCCCACTCTCTCACACAAATAGTCACACACACACCCACACCCACACCCACACACACCCCTAGAGCAGCTCTCACTTCACTGCTGCAGTGGTGAAGAGAGCTGATCCTTCAGGAACCAGCCTTTCAAGGTGCTCCTGGGATTTCGAAATGCTGACTCCCAAGGAAGCCAGCTCCACACATCCTGACAGAAAAAGATGACAGGTGCACAGAGCCTTTATAGGGGCGGGGTGGGGTGTATAGGAGCTGAGGAATATGGCATTTCTCTTAGTTACAAAGGCTGGGCGGTGAAGTTAATGAACTACAGCAGGTGAACTAATTTAGCTATTATATCTAAAAGAAAAATACTACAGTAAATAATGCTAAAACCAAGGTGGCTGTCCTTGGAAGAATACCCCCACGCACAGACGGTTTGCAGTTAGAGTGCAGTTTAACCAGAAACATTATTGGAAGAGGTATTAAAAACAAAGCTGTCTACTTCTAAAAGCCCCTCAATTTCACCCACAGTAAGGTATTTAGACAAAAAAAGATGTCCCAAATAATGACCCAGGTTGCCATGGTTAACAAACCATGTGTTCTTTGTGAGCGCGTGGGAGCAAGCGAGCATCATGGTTCCTGCTGGTTCACATGCATCCACTTTCCAAAACCTGTTTTGTTGTTGGATTGAAGCTCCGGGTTGTTTGACCCTAAACAATATCTACCTAAAAAAAATTCTAGGCCACCCTTAAGGGTGGAACCCTCTCAAGACAGTGTATAACAACTGATCAAATATATCTGATGAATTGTTTTACCCCATCAGGATGGTCATGGGATGTGGGAAGTGAAAACGGAACTGTTCCTGCATGGTCATCTGGAATCTAAGACTGCAATCCTACACACATTAACTTGGGAGTCTTAAATATGATTTTGCATTTTGTTATTATTAGCCACCTGGTGCAATATTTTTTGTGGAAAGGCAGGATATAAATTTAATAAATAAAGCCATGAGCCTGAAGTACATGTGGCCTCTACAAAGGATAAATAAAATGATAATTCAAGATTCTTAGGGTTCGAAGATGAGCTGTATGAGAGAGAAATGCTGTCTCTTCCACTGTATCAGAGCAAGCACATTGGTGGACAACTTTGGGAAACCTTGTTTAACCCTCACAACTTGTTCAACCATTGCGGAACCCACGCTCGCTGGGTTTGCACAACACAACAACCTCCGAGTGGGGGCTGCATATGCAAGGTGGTGCATGCAGGCACCACAGCTCATCATGAGTTAAATAACCCAGGACAAGCTGCAGCATGTCATCCAAACCCAATCAATGTCAGTAGCCATTAGGTTGAAGCCAACAGGAGTACCCCCCCCCCCCGCAACAAAACAAAGCTACAAACACTTTTTATGACCCTATCTCAGGCTCCTACCTTTCTCGGGCTTTTCGGAAGATTGCGACGGTGTTGCCTCACTGCAGATCTCTAAATTTGTGTCAGGAAATGGGTCAGGATTCTGTGTGGGCACTTCAGATCCTGTGTCCAGTTCTTCAGCTACTGCAGTCTGACTGTCCCCCATGGTAACTCCCATGTCTGGGAAAGGCATCTGCACATCCTCCCCTGTTTCCTCCTCCTTCAAAGTGGATGCTGAGCTTCCCTCAACTTCCATTTCAGTTGCTTCAGCCACAGCACCCTCTGCTTGGCTCTTTGGCTCTGTTCCAAAAGAAATCTCAGGTGGCTTAGTAGCTCTTTCCAAAATCTAAGTTCTGGCTGCAATGCTGAATGGATGTTGTATTATTAATGGCTCATGATTAGTAAAGACTGATCAATACCAAACCTAAGCAGATTAAGCACTAAAATATTTAGTTCCATGCAGAGTAGCAGACTTCAAATTGCAGTCTTCTCTTCTGGTCATTTTGACATCAGAAAATTTTCCAAATTCTGTTTAAAAAAACTCCCCTAATTCTATTCACAGAATTCTGCAGGTTAAGATCCGCATTTATGTCACTGCATTCTGCTTTCAGAACGCTTAGTACATGCTCTCATTCTCACCTTGGCATATTCTAAGTTTGAAGAGAAAAAGGTAACAGACAGACTCAGTTTGCACTATCATCGTAGCCCACTGTGGCATGTTTAAGCCACGGTGGGCTGCGGTGTGTACTGGGCAGTTTTTGAATATTCAAGCCGTGGCTTGTCATGCGATCCAAGCCCAGGCAGCGGGGGTTCTGCAAGGGTTAAACAACCCTCGCATAAACCTAGAACAGGCCATGGGTTATGTCGGGGTTGTTTTACTTTTCCACAACCCTTGCCGCCCAGGCATAACAAGCCACGGCTTGAATATTCAAAATGGCTGCCCACAACAGCACACACCAGAGCCCACCATGGCTTAAATGCGTGCTCTGTCTAATCGTGTGAACCAGCCCAAAGAGAGGGCATGGAGTATGACTGAAGTGGCTAATAAGCACTGACAACCCACTGGAAGGTTGGGTTTAGCCACGAGGGAGAGGCCCTAGCTCAGTGGCCAATCACATGCTTTGCATGCAGAAGATCCTAGGTTCAGTCTTTGGCATCTTCTGCTAAAAGGATCTCAGTTAGCAAGACTGGGGAAGACTCTCTCTCCCTCAGACCTTGGAGAACTACTGCCAGCTGAAGTAGACCGGACTGGGCCACAGTGACCCTGCTGTCAATCTCATAGTTTTGGTTTGCCTTAACTGAGAAAGGAAGTCACCTTCTGAATTCATGCCAATCCCTTGCAATCAGCATGATACAGAGTGAACTAACCACTGAGAGGGCCAATGGGGCACACCTATATTTTTTTCAGGATACTTCTGTCCTTCCTATGTACCTCATACAGCACATCACTCTGTCTCAGTCCTAGATTTGGGATGTCTGTGGATATTACTGTATGAGACAACCATTTTCAGATTGTTTTTAGTTAGCCCTAGTGAACCCATTTCCTAGAAGCACAGGGCTGATGTTTTTAATGTTAACTTCAACTGGTGCAAGATGCACCCACTCTGTGTCGGTGGGAACTAGGCAGTCAGATCATGCGATACCTGCATTACACCAGTTGCTGGTGCCTGTCAGATGTGTTGGGCTACAGTCTGTTTCCCGCCTCCCAGCTGAGCAGAGCAGAGCAGAGCAGAGGAAGCTGCTCCAGCTAGTCTAGGGACTATAAAAGCAAGCAAGCTCCCAGAGAGCGAGTGATCAGAGCGAGCGAGCAGGGAGAGCAAACAGGAGTTGGCCAGGGGAGCTTGGCAGGGGAGGTCTTTAACATTTTTTTAACATTTTTTTACTTTATTTTTCTTGTAACACACACTTCCATACCAGTGGGACTCTGTTTTTAACCTCCAGTGAGTAAAGGACCAGGCACAGGCTACTCTAAAACAATCAGAAAGCTGGACACAAAAAGGGAAAAGAGGCTATGGAAGGACAAGACTCTCCAGTGGTGGTGACCTGCAAGGTTTGTGCAATGATTGTTTTCTTGCCTGAGAACAACATGGCCTACACCTGCAACAAGTGCAAGTAGATCACGCTGCTCGAAGAAAAAGTAAGTGGACTGGAGTGGCAACTGTCGACCCTCCAGGGAATAAGAGAACACGAAGAGTTCTTGGACAGAATGCTGGAACTACAGCAGCAAAGTGAAGACCAGAAGCTTGAAAAGCAACAGCAAGCTGAGGCAGAAGAGAGAAATGCTGAGGTGAGGAAAAATGCAGTAGAGGATACCCCTTGGAAAAGGGTGACAGGAGAAGAACTAGAAGCCATTATACACCAGCGGAAGCATTGGAACTGGGGAACTGTTTTCAGGTACTTGAGGATGAGACTGGAGGATAGCCTGCAGAGGAAGAATAACAGGGGAACTTGCATGAGAGTGAGCAAGAGGCTGAAGGTCAGTCAAGCAGAGGTGATGAAACCAAGGCCTACAGCAACAAGAAGAGAAGAGTAGTAGTGGTGGGAGACTCCTTGCTGCATGGGATCGAAACCCAAGTATGTCGCGAAGACACATGGACTCGCCAGGTATGCTGTCTCCCGGGAGGACGGATTAGAGACGTGACTGAAGTGTTGCCTGCACTCATAAAGCCCACTGACAGGTATCCCTTTCTTCTCATCTATGTGGGAACAAATGATACTGCCAAGCAGAGTTAGGAAGAAATCACTTTGAAGTGATTTCAGACTTCGAAGCTTTGGGAAGGAAACTCAAGAACTTTGGGGCCCAGATAGTTTTCTCATCCATCCTTCTATTAGTTAGAAGAGGGATAGAAAGGGAAAGAAAAACACTCCGGGTGAATGGCTACGAAGGTGGTGCTGACAAGAGAGATTTGGATTCTGGGACCACGGGCTATACTTCCCGGAAGATGGACTGTTGGCAAGGGACAAGTTGCACCTCACAAAGGATGGGAAGAATGTGTTTGGCCACAGCATGAAGAACTTCATCAGAAGGGCTTTAAACTGAATCCTATGGGGAAGGGAGATGTAAAGTTGGGGGTTAACAATGGATGAAGGCTCATGCACCGCAACGGAGAGAACAGCTCTAATAACACCCAATAACAGTCTTCACAAACATGTAGGAAGAAAGCCAGACTATGAAGCACATAGCCTTCAATGTCTATACACTAATGCCCAGAGTATGGGAAACAAACAGAACGAACTTGAACTCTTAATACAGGAGGGAAATTATGACTTGAAAGGTGTAACTGAAACTTGGTGGGACAACTCCCATGACTGGACAGCAATTGAAGGATATAACTTGTTCAAAAAGAACAGGAGGAACAGAAAGGGAGGTGGGGTTGCACTATCTGTTAAAAATACAAATCTCTGCACAGAAATACAGGAGTAGCCCCATCGAGAGCATCTGAGTTAAAATAAATGCAGCAAAGAATAAAAGGAACCTGGTGGTCGGAGTCTAAAAGACAGAGGAAAGAAATTGTCATTCATTAAATAAGGATGGCAAAATGATAACAGAGGACAAGGAAAAGGCAGAAGTGCTCAGTTCCTACTTTGGCTCAGTCTTCTCCCCAAAGAGCGTCTATGGACACACACACACCCCCCCCGTGGCAAAGGCGACGTACAGGCTGAAGGGGCAGGATTGCAGCTTGAGATTGATAGGCATATGGTCAAGGAACACCTAATTACTTTGAATGAGTTCAAATCTCCAGGGCCAGATGAACTGCATACTAGAGAAAGAAAGGAACTGGCAGAAGAACTCTCAGAACCACTGGCTATTATCTTTGAGATATCATGGAGGACGGGTGACGTGCCAGATGACCAGAGGAGGGCTAATGTTGTCCCTATCTTCAAAAAGGGTAAAAAGGAGGAACCTGGGAACTACAGACCAGTCAGTCTGACATCAATCCCTGGGAAAATTCTGGTGCAGATGATAAAGCAATCCATCTGTAAACACCTTGACAACAGAGCAGTGATTACTCGAAGCCAACATGGATTTATCAAGAACAAATCCTGCCAGACGAATCTGATCTCATTTTTTTATCAGGTCACCTCCCTTGTGGACTATGGGAATGCTGTCGACATAATATACCTCGACTTCAGCAAAGCTGATATCTTGATGAGCAAACTAGCTCAAAGTGGGCTAGATGATACAACGATCCGGTGGATCCACAGTTGGCTACAGAATTGGACTCAAAGAGTGCTTATCAATGGGATCTTCTCAAACTGGGGAGAGGTAACGAACAGGGTACCGCAGGGCTCAGTCCTGGGCCCAGTGCTCTTCAACAGTTTTATTAATGACTTGGAGGATGAGGTACAGGGAATGCTGATCAAATTTGCAGATGACACAACATTGGGCGGGATAGCTAATACCCTGGAAGACAGAAACAAAATTCAAAGTGATCTTGATAGACTGGAGTGCTGGGCTGAAAACAACAGAATGAAATTTAATACGGATAAATGCCAGGTTCTGCACCTAGGAAAAAGAAACCAAATGCACAGTTACAAGATGGGGGAGACGTGGCTCAACAGCACCACAAGCGAGAAGGATCTTGGAATTGTTGTCGATCACAAGCTGAATATGAGCCAACAATGTGATGTGGCTGCAAAAAAGGCAAATGCTATTTTGGGCTGCATTAATAGAAGCATAGCTTCCACATCCCGGGAAGTACTAGTTCCCCTCTACTCTGCACTGGTTAGGCCTCATCTGGAGTACTGTGTCCAGTTCTGGGCACCACACTTTAAGAAGGATGCAGACAAACTGGAGAGGGTTCAGAGGAGGACAACGAAGATCAGGGGACTGGAAACAAAGCCCTATGAAGAGAGACTGAAAGAACTGGGCATGTTTAGCCTTGAGAAGAGAGGACTGAGTGGAGATAGGATAGCGTTCTTCAAGTACTTGAAAGGTTGTCACAGAGAGGAAGGCCAGGATCTCTTCTCGATCATCCCAGAGTGCAGGACTCAGAATAATGGGCTCAAGTTACAGGAAGCCAGATTCCGGCTGAACATCAGGAAAAACATCCTGACTGTTAGAACAATACGACAATGGAACCCATTACCTAGGGAGGTGGTGGGCTCTCCCACCCTGGAAGCTTTCAAGACGAGGCTGGACAGCCTTCTGTCAGGGATACTCTGACTCGGATTTCTGCAATGAGCAGGGGATTGGACTCAATGGTCTAGTAGGCCCCTTCCAACCCTACTGTTCTATGATTCTATGATCCTGTTGGTCATGCTGGGGAAGGCTCCTTTAAAGCTTCAAACAGTTTGGGGCCAAGTTATCTGCATGCGCTTTGAGATCACCATCAGAAGTCTTACTTATATGTTTTCATTGGTGGGCAACTCGGCTGGCAGGCACAAGGGATGGGATTTTTTTTGGCAATGGGCCCAAGTCTTTGGAATGCTGTGCCAATTGGGGAACATCAGGCCTCATCACCACAGATCTGTAAAAGGACTCTAAAGACTTGGATTTTATAGCGGTTGACTTCATTGTGTTTTTAGCTGCATTTATTGGATTTACTGTTTCTACTGGGCTAGAAATGATTTCATTAGTATTATTGCTTGTTCTCATTAGTAATTAATGTTAGCATTTGGTTTTGTTGCTTTGGAATTGTTATTTAAATGCTGGAAGCCATCTCTGAAGGGTTTTTACCCTAA
The DNA here is from genome assembly GCF_057233095.1 of Heloderma suspectum. Lineage (NCBI taxonomy): Eukaryota > Metazoa > Chordata > Lepidosauria > Squamata > Helodermatidae > Heloderma > Heloderma suspectum. The sequence continues at coordinate 4,135,100 of NC_139462.1, forward strand.
AAGGCAGCTTACAAATAATTTAAATAAACCAAATAAATAGTATGCAACAATAACTGTTTGGTAACCCCTGCTACTTAAATGCCTAACCAATCAGAAAGGGCTCATACCGTCATCTAAACATGCTCATGTTGAGAGAGCTATGTTCTCCAGAACCCTAACATTAGTTATTTCTAAGAATGTTAGGATTCTGGTGGAACAGTTATAGAGGTTGTTCAGATTACCCGAATTACTAGAGCCATGCCACAGGTTGCTGTGCATTCCGAACTCAGTGTGCAGTGCAGGCATACTACATTTTCACCCACCCTACAACCCATCCTGCAGGCCGCTGGCTGCAGGGTGGATGACAATGCACTACACTCTTGCCGCATGCAAGGTTTGGATGACACGGCAACCCACAGCACGGGTAATTAGGGTAATCCCAGTCACGGGACCAGCAGGGGCAGAGGAAACAACCAACACTGCATCATTTCCCCCCACTGATTGTCTGAACCCAGACACAGAGAAGACTGTGCTACATCCCTGGATATCTGAGCCCAGGGCCAATATGACTGTTAATGGTAATTTCAGTGCAATCTCAGAGATCACAAATGGGACACAGGGATGGAAGCAGTCCCTAGCGCATGGGGTTCAAGTTACACAAGTCAACTGAGAGAAATGGCCCTTAAGGAGCATGTTACTAGAAAGTCTACATTGCTTTCTTTAGCATTCCAGACACATTCAGAGATCTGGTCTGAATGTGTCTAGAAAGCTGGAGAAAACAATGCAGACTTCCTAGTAACATGTTCCTTAAGGGCCATTTCTCTCAGTTAAGCTTGTGCTCAGTTCTTATGTATTTTCAGGAGCAGAGCCCGCTGCAAAGAGGAACAACTGAGTTGCTTTAATAAACCACCTGTAAGGAACTTCACAGTTATTACTCTTTCCATATGCTATGTATCATTAATATTACCAGGAGGCTGCTGATCCTCCTCCATATTACTCTTGTGTTCTGACCATCTTGTCTGGTTTAAGATTGGTTCTGCAGTTAGAGTGAGTGTGTGTGTGTGTTTCGTTTTAGTGTGTGTATTAAGACTAATTCAGTTCCTACCTGCTAATGGCTGCTCATAACCTGCTTCTGCTTCAGTTGTCTTGCTTGTTTTTTCTAAATCTTCTCCTCCTCCATTTGACCTGTTTGTTTTCTCTAAATCTTCTCCTCCTCCAGTTGACCGGCTTGTTTTCTCTAAATCTTCTTCTCCTCCAATTGTGTTGCTTTTCTCTAAATCTTCTCCTTCTCCAACTGTTTTGCTTATTTTCTCTAAATCTTCTCCTGCTTCATCCTTTTCTTGATCTACTAAGGTTATTTCCTGCCTGTTTATTTCTGCAGCTTCTGCAGTAGAGCTGTTCTTTTCAGAATCCTCAGTCTGAGCCTTAATTATTTCATTTCCTTCCAGCGGATCATCCCAATCACCCACTCTCTCTTCTAGTGGTGTACCATCTGGAATTCCAATTTCTTCCAGGTCAGCAGAAGATTCACCATCCTCTTCTGGTTCAGCAACTGGCATTATAATCTCTTTTTCTGGTACTGTTTTGGCATCCAACTCTTCCACATTTCTGCTGGCATAAGTGTCATCTTTTCCCTCTTCCTCATCCTCATCCTCACTGCCAACCTCATCTACAGTAACAAAGTTAAGATCTTCTTTGAGGCGATTAAATTCTTCCAGGAAGTCTTCATCATCTTCTGTCACCTCATCCAAAGTCACTAATGGCTGATCATCACTGTCTTCGTGGATCTCGTCCACTGTAACGAGAGTGCTAGGATCTTCTGGCATCTGAGAAGAAAGGAAATCTCCAGAATCCTCAACAATGTGCTTTTCATCTTCCCTGGGTTTTAAGGTCTCATCATCCTTGAAATGTGAAGGCTCATTTAGAGGTAGCTCTTCCACTTCTCCAATTTCATCTACAGTTACTAAAGCCTCTGCTTTAAGATCGGGATTATCCCCAGAAGTGAAGGCATCTTTAGCAGTAGGGTCTTCTTGCTCGGCATGAACAGCGGGGTCTTCTGGCTCAGATATCTCATCCAAAGTGACAAGTGACTGAGGATCTTTGATAACTTCATCAATCAGTTCCTCCTCCTCATTTACTTCATCAACAGTGACCAATGCCAGGGGATCTGGTATGGCTTCAAAGTTTGCAAGTTCTGCCAGGGCCATCCCACCCTCATCTTCTCCAATCTCATCCAATGTGACGAAAGAGAGCTCACTCTCAGCAACATGTGCAACCGAGGTCTTGTCCTTCTTTCTCTTTGAGCTGGGTTCGTAAGGCAGGGCTTTCCTTGCAAGATCCTTTCTTTTGCCTCTTGCAGGGTTTCTCCTGGGCTGTGAGGGAGAGTCCACTTCATCTATAACTTCATCCATTGTAACAAACTCATCCAAGTTAAATGGGGAAAGCTCCTCTTCCTACAAAAACAAAGACTCTGAGTGAACAAGAGAAGTTTATCAGAAGCAGGATGACAATAATCAAAATAAGTGCCGTGTAAGTCAAGAAAGCTGCAGAGGGAAATGGAAAGTTGCCATGGCTATCAGAGTCATTCTAAAGTGCCTTTGACTGTATCATGCAAATGCAGAGACTCCCTACTCTTCACCCTCTAAAGCTCCAAGCAATCTAAGAGGAAAAATAATATAGTAACTTTTTTTTCCTACCAAGTTACATACCTGTTACTTCTAAGAAACTACAATTTTGTCCATTGGAAAACTAGAATCTCTACTCCCCTTTTTCTCTAATACTGTTAATTGTACAGATTGGTTTGTTTTTCTCTCCCACCTCTATACAAGACACACAACCCTACTAATCCAACACCTAACCAGAACCAAGTAAAACTCATTCAATTGTATCAGTTATTCAAGTAAGAACTCAGAACAGGGGATGGGGGGAGAGATGGCTTTCACCTTGTTTCCCTCCATTAAGGAAATCAAGATTCAAAGTTCTGAGAGCTAATATCCTCAGGCTTCTCTGGTTGAGGTATTAGTCACCCATGTGCACTATACCTGACTTTTTCCTCAACAGGAAGTTGATATGAAAAAACATCCTTTCAAGAGCTCACTACGGAGAACTGTATTTTAGTTGCTCCTTGAAATGCTCGTAATTGCAACACTGTCCTCATTTGATTCCTCACCTCTTTTGGTTTTGTGTTGTTTTTGGAACTTCTTGTATTCCTCCCAGTAGATACCTGAAAAAAAGTTTTTAAAAGTGAGTGAAAAAATCAAAACAAGCACAATAATACATGACTCCCCTTTAAAGAGAGATGAAATTCATTACACACTAAGCAAGTTGATATCATGCCAATAATTCTTAAGGTCCAGGTATTGAGCGCATCAACTACATTGTGGATAACTTACATCTTTCCAGAAGCCGGTATGTGCAAAGCAGTCAGGATTCAACATAGGAGAAGCATCACCTCACAACAGAGGAGACAGCAACAGCAAGAGAAAGAATGAACAATACTTGCCCATTCAAAACTGCACCGCAAAGAGGTGACACTCTTACCCTTCAGATTTACCCAGAAGTTACCGTCCTTCAAATTTGTCCTGGTAAAACCTTTTCAAATTGTATCCCAGGTACCTAAAGGAACTGCATGGTGCCAAACTGCTTGTTGGCCCCACATAATGGAACAGTTTACAGGAAAGGGGCTGGGCTATCACCGCACCTCTGTTTCAAGATCTGGAAGAAGTGTCAACGTTAGTTACCAGCCAGTCATAATGAGCCAGCACTTTTGCCCTCCTCACCTTATTACTGCCGTTGTCTCGCTTCATGCTGGATGATCTATTCTCTCGCTCTCGGGTCTGCTTTGGGCTACCCTTAGTTTCCACTTGGGAGTCCTTGTCTTGCTGCGATGAGCTCTTTCCACTTCCTAGCTCAACAACAACAGAACTTATGTTCTGCTTAGATTTGCTGCTATCTGGCAAATTTGTCCTGTTTGTAGGCCTTTGCTGACTCGTTTCTTTTAATGCAGGTTTCTTCTCAGCACCCACTCGGCTCCTGGTTACAGGCTTCGTGGTAGTCTTCTGCTCCTCTTTTCTTCGTGTTGCAGCTCTTGTTCTTGATATATTTGGAACGGACATCAGAGCCTTTAGGATAGTTTTACTAACAGAAGTACCCTCCACACTGGGTGCTGAATCTGCTGTAAGCATACTAGTTTTACAGGATTCATCAGTTTCAGCTTGTCCTTGTCCTTTACTTGGCTGTGCCTTGGGTAGAATTTGTTCAGGACTCTCTTCATTTGCATTATTTTCAGGTTTCTCCTCCTTTACTGCTCCATCATTTGATACCCGCCCTTCAGGTTGCTTCTCTACAGTTGCCTGAGCGTTGGCCATTTGTAACTCAGGTTTCTCCTTTGTGGCTTCCTTAGTCTCCATCACTGTTGCCTTAGATTCCACCTCCATACTTGATTCAGTTGTGGGAAAGGGGCTCTCAGATTCCTTATCTATCATCACTTCACCCTTAATGGCAGGCATTTCTGCCACATTTATTGATGCTTCAGTACAGCCTGCTTCTGGAGTTATCAGCTTGTTATTTGATAGCAGGTCACCTCCTGACAGTTCCTCCACTAAACCTTCTGTAGAGTCCAGTGCAACTGCCTCAGGAACTACAGCAGGCAAGTCTTCTCCTTTCACTGTCATGCTAGAGTCTGCACCGATGTTTTCCACTTTGGTCATGCTATGCAATACTTCTGAGGGTTCATCAGCAGGAGTGGCTAATTCTTCACTTATGTTCCCTCCTGTAAATGTGGACACATTTCCCAGCAATTCAGCATTAGAGTTATCTGTGACTTTTTCTTCCTTCTCCAGTTCAGATGGCAAAGCAAGGACGTCTTCAGACTTTACTTCAGATGATTCCAGATCAATTGGAATAGTAGGTGTGGTTGTTGTTCCAACTTCAGCGTCCTCTTCTGACACTTCAGTTTTCACTGGTTTCGAAGCCACTTCACATACCATTTTCTCAGTATCCAAGTGTTCAGTCTCCACTTCTGGAACCTTAGCTTTCAAATTAGAACTGGGTTCTTCCTTGGCCTCAATGGGCTTTGCTGAAGGAACGGCAGATGGCTGCACCACTCCTGATCCTTCGGGAATTGTTTTCAAGTCAGGGCTAAATATATTTAAAAAAACAGAAGAAATCAAGCTATGTAGAGAACTCCACAGTTATCAATAACCTCTTGATGCCAACGGCTGGGATTTCCTGAAGCACTGGGAAATCTAACGTATCAACTAAACTGTCCTTAATATTGAGCCAAATGCTATTTTACCTTTCTTTCTATGCCACTTCAGCACAGTAGGCATCTTAAGTCATTTGAAGTGTTTCTCAGAAGGTACTATTCACTATACATGGGTGTCCTGTGGACCCTAGAGCTGGTAGGGTATGTTTAAGTTTAGGTCTGAAGACAGACAGAACACAGGTACACATAGAGAATGCATGACTCTGGTTCTGGATAAAACTAAGTTAAGGTTAGGACAGGAAATTTCCAGATAATTTATCCACTTTCCTTCAGTTCCACTTGAGAAATATGGACACTTAGTAGGCTGTTACCTATAGAACTGAAATGAATCAGGATAAGACCATAGGGAGTGGAAATATCCACACATTTCAGGTTTCTAACAGCTCCAAAAGTAATTTTGTGTAAGAAGACAACAGAATAGCACTTCATAGAGTATTTCCATTTATGAAGAAGTACATGACTTTTAAGAACATGAGAGCAACTCTGCTAGATCTGACCAAGGATCTACCTAGTCCAACTAGTTCTCAACAGTGGCCAGCCAGATGCCTCCTGGAAGCATACAAGCAGAGCATGAGGCAACATCACCCCATTTTCCTCTGATGTAATAATCTATAGATGGTGTTGGATGATTTCAAAGATGGAGTTGTAATCTTGCTTCGATGACCTAGGAAAGGATGGTGAGGTGTCACGTATCACTATAGTAGAAAGATGACCATGCACCAAATGTGGTGTTCTATATATTATTAGGTGAGAGTTGTCATTGTTCTTGGGATGTGGGGGGCACCACCACAAAAACTCAAAACTAACAAAATGAAGACAGTTGTGTGAAATGTACTGCCGACTACAGAACCAAATAAAAGGGGAAGTGGACAGGAGGCAAATATTGGGTATAAACTATATATACCTTTGTGACAGTGACAAAAAAGCAGCCACCATAATCACCTCCTGAACTATGAGAACAGTGTCCTAACAAAGCAGGACCCATTCCAGAACACAGTGTCAAACAGGACTGCAAAGCTGTCAGATATATGCAAGAATGATGTACTCTCAATTGAGGATAAGACTTTCAACAGCCAAGCACAGAGAATGCAATTATAGGAAATGAAATTAGTGGAGTAAGTAGTGCAAGTGATGACGCACAGTGGATACGGTCCACGAATGAAGTGAACAAAAATAAAATCCCTCCAGCCTTTGGCAAATATAGCTGGGACCTTCCAGCTGTAGTTGATGATTCGATGTTCAACTTCAAGGCACTGGTGATATTACAGAATTCTAGGACGCCAAAAAAAAATTCCTGAGTAATACACAGTTACATGGTTTGGAGAGGCTGCTGCATGAATTTGGAACTGTACCTTAAATTGTGTTAGCAGCCATGCAAAGAAAAGGGGTCTAAACTGAAAATCTTCAAAATCAGCTTAAAATATGCATCCCTTTTTGGGGGCTTTCATCAGTCACAATAAAGCACAAAGAGGCGCTATGCATGTGCCTCTTTTCTGGTGAATTTAAGCAGGCAAATCACCAAATTCAGATTTACTTATGAAGTGTGGAAGTTAATGAAAGACTATTCAATGTCCTCAAACAAGAGGGAGCAATCTACCAGGAACAAGAAAAGCTATCCACACGATCTATCAATTATTGAAATGGAATTGGACTTAAGCAATTTATTCGGGAATGTAAGAGCCCCAGGACATTCTCTCAGACAAGAAATGCCTCTTGGTGGTTTGGGTTCTTCAGAAACCCAAAGGCATTTGACAAAGCTAGAGTTCATAACCAATAATAAAACTCTGTACAAAAGAGATGGAACTATGCAGGATCAATGATAAAGAGATGTGAAAAAACATTCTCTAAACAAGATGCAAGAATTTTTAAAAAGTCTCCTTGACTTAAGGAAGCCCCATAAAGCCGCACTTGAAAGGAATCACTCCACAACAGCATTTCTGCACTAAAGGCAGTTGTTGAAGTCTTGTGTCCTCTTCAGGCTACCGAGGAGCCTAATAGCAGGACAAGCCATGAAGAGCAAAGTAAGGCCATGCCGTATGGGAAGCAAAAGGGCCACACCCAGCTATTCTCCAGTCGAAGTTCAGTCGGTCTTCAGTCATCTTAACCTGGCTCTGGAAAAAAAACAGTTTGTGGAAACATGCCACCAAATCATGGAAGGAGGCGACCAGGGTCATTCAGACAAGCAAGTCCATCACCTCATCCAGAAGATGAAGTGATTAAATATATGTCATTTGTTCACACTGGCTAGCAACCAAGTGCTGAAAAGCATTTCAAGATTTCTTTAAGTATGTCTGATCAACCATAAAACCAGAAATATTGTTTCCATTTGTTCCCCAATATAGTAAGGCAAGGGAAACAAGGCAAAAGAAAAATCTACCTAATTTTTGTACTCTGTGGCTTGAAATATGTTCTTCTCATCGTATCTGTCCTTATACTACAATGTAAGGAACACGCTTTATAGCTGAACATAAAAATGATTCCATCATGAGCTTAAATCATTTGGTGAAGAACAAGTTTCGAAAATAACAATTTTGTTTGTATGTCTACCAACCATGGTGGTGTTTTCCTTACAGAGAACAGCTCTTGTACACAAGGCCAGAAATATGCAACAGGTTGACCCATATAGGAACCCTGAAAAACCACCCTTAACATGACTTCCCCAACTTAACCCAGAGGTGGTTATGCAAGTGCTTCCTTCTGATGCAATATATCAGGACAAAACTTTTACACACAAGCAAGGAGACGACTGGTTACCACTGCTGAATAGACTGGTGTTCTGCATACGCAAAGTGCATATATACCATATTAGAAATGTGTGTTATACTTCTGTTGCAGGTACATACCATCAATAACTAAGCAGGCTGAATGTGTGTACATCAGCACTTTAAAAAATGCCATTTTATTGGTTGTGAAATTGGATACATACAACCTGCTTAAAGCCTGTAGCATTATGAAGTAAAAAAAAAAACCCACAGGTGTAATTTTCAAGTGTAAGCAGAGTATATCTATTTTAACTACATCTGTAGGCTATGCAACTATGTAAACATCTTTAAGAAGAATCTAGGGAAGAGACTCGAGAGTCAGAAGTCACTTGGAGAACAAAAATATCCTTTTTCCACATACAGAAAATAAACCGTGCTCCCACATTAATTTATTCTCTACTGAAATAAAATTAATTCCAATACAGCCATTTAAATTTTGTGTTAACTCACCCATAGTTATATACTGTGTCGACACCTGTCAGGATGCATTACACATTTAGCATGTTCCTTGACATACTTTAAACTGTTATTGCTCTTTTCTGGCATCTGTTCTATTATACTCAAATAGCTTGAATATAGTCTCAAATAGCTTGAGTATAGTAGCCCAGTTGCACAGTCAAGTGTAAACTGCTTGGAAAACTGAATTGCATAATAAAAGGTTTTTAAAAGGCACTAATCTGATACTTGGAAAGAATCTGAAAGAGTTCTGAAAGCATCTAAATTAAAAAATAATCTGCTGGATACATACAATGACATATGTTATTGCAGCATATTAACTGAGATGTCATTTCTGTGTGCTCATCTGAACTGCAGAAACTCGGAAGACCTGAGTATGGTTCAGTTCACATCCCACTAAGGTCAATGGAAAAAGTCCCACTGATATTAATGGAACTGAACAGCATCCACACATTCAAAATGTATTTGTTGCCTTTAGTTGTTATTACTGTGTGACAAGTCCAAAACAGAGCAGAGGGATGAGGGGGATACAGACAGAATCAGTTGTTGCACATATTTCTTAACTCCTCTAAAGAAATCAGAATGCAGAGCTTACCATGGAGAGGAGAGGTGGAGAATCAGTTTATTTTGCTCATTCATGGATTTCTCTCTCTCTCTCTCTCTCACTCTCACACACACACACACACACACACACACCCCTCAGATGTTAATTTAAAAAAAACAACATACCTCTCCTTGCTTGGCTCTTGTTTTCTGACTTCCTTTCTTGTGACTTCAGCCTGTTTAAAAAAGAAGGCCAAATCTGAACGCTCAAAGTAATTCACAAGAAACAGCATACAAAAACACCTGCCCAAACACACACACACACACACACACACACACACACAAAGAATACTGCAAACAGAGGTTTTATACTGTCTCAATTTTCTGAACCCAAATTTTGTGCAAAGCAATAGAAAAAGGAATGAGGGTGAGAAGAAGAAATGGAGAACAGGGGAAATCATGTGTCACAACATTGCACCTTTTAATCATACAATTGCCACATTCTTGTCTATAAACTCTGTAAGTTGCCCCTGACTCTGGCCTAATTCCAACTTTCAAGTAAACTTCTAATTAGTCACTTCTCAATCAGCTTACACAGTGGTCATAAAGGCAATGAAGAGGGAAAGGAAAACCAATGACCATTAGCACCAAACATCCGCATCCAGGTTAATTCTTCATAGCCTGTCACAGCTGCAAACAGACTGAAAACGCACAAAGCATCTAACTAAAAAGCTGTTTAACCACTTACTGTCAAAGGTTCAATCTTTGGTGATCGCGAGAACGTCAACTGTGACTCTCCCAGTCTGTAAGGATACCTTTTCAGGAAGCGGCACATGGATGCAGCTGACTCAGCACTATCCAGCTGAAGAATTGCCTTGGAAGTTCAAATATACATTACATTAACATGGAAGTATAGAATTTGTTTAGCCAAATACATTGGTACACATCTGGCCTCTCCCCCAATTTCTAGGAGTCTGATGTTGTTCCTTAAAGACAGGGATGGCGGACACCTCCCTGTGCTACTGAGGGCTTGCAAGCCTTCACATCCCCTCCAACCAAAAGCAAAACAAAATACCTTGGCAAACTATGTGTTTACAGAAGGTGACAATAAGAGCCAACAGTAAACATAACAACAGTAAACACAACGAGAGCCAGTGTGGTGTAGTGGTGAGAGTGCTGGACTGGGACTCAGGAGATCCAGGTTCTAGTCCCCACTCGGCTATGAAGCTCACTGGGTGACTCTGGGCCAAACACTGACTCTCAGCCCAACCCACCTCACAGGGTTGTTATGAGGAGAAAATGGAGAGGAGGATCATGTACCTTGGGTTCCTTGCAAGAGGAAAGGAGGCGGGATATAAATATAATAAGTAAATAAACATTCACCTTGTTCTTATTTGTTATCACCATGTAGTGATCCACTCGTCCAAATCGAAGTCCAACACAAAGTATTTCGAGTTCTGAGTACCCTGCATCTGGCAAGTTGCCCAGATGCACAAACTGTGCATGAAGAGCTTCTGTATTCACCTAAGAAAAGGCATACATGCTAAGCAGTGACTTCCCAGCAGGTGGGTTTTGCTCAGGGTTTGATCAATCCCTGTGTCTGAGGTCAGGACAATATTTTTTTCACTACATCAGCCTGGCAAGTGACCCTGGGTGTTTTCTGCTTTCTCTGCAGCATGTGGGTTGGTTCACTTGCTTAAGCCTTCTGCCCTGTCTATCCTGTGGAAACCAGAGTCATGCTTCAGCTGCTCATTCCTGCTCTTGGTGTTGGCAATTCTGAGGCCTGTTGCTTCCGTCCAACTCTCTTCTAAAGGTCAGGACCATTATTGGTTATCATCAGTACAATATATTTATGGTATAATCAAGACAGGGGACTGTCCAGCACTACTACACTGAGCACAATAATTCAGTACCATGCTAAGCTTCCCACACCATTTTGTGTTGCATCCTCAACATATAGAATCATGTCCTGACAAAACAAAACAAGTGGCTGATATTTTATTGAGACTACTCAAAAATGCCCATTCTTTGCAAAGTACTGAAAAATCTAAAATTCACAAATCAAGGAACACAAGAGCTACTTCATTTATTCCCCCCACCCAACATCCTGAAGGCTCAAGCTGGGTAACAAGAACTAATTAATGATCCACTGGTAATGTCTCTGTTTCTTACCTTTGGATTGACATCTTTAATCATGGCAATAAATATAGCCTCCTAAAGAAGAAAGGACCATGAACATTTACTTAGTAAACTAGAGGATATGTCTACAGATTCATGAATTATACATAAATCACACCTATTTTGGTTGGATCTAGCTTTCACTTGTGCTCTGAATAGTTATTTCTTGAATTTTTCAGCCTTGGCCTTATTTTATGAATATGTTCCTCCCCCCACTTCTTCTCTCTGTACCACCCATGTGTGTCTGTGCACGTGTATGTATACACACATACACCTATCCACTGAGATCACCACTTCATGCATTTGATGAAGGGGGGCTCTGTCCCATGAAAGCTTTTGTTACAATAAACTTGTTAGTTTTTAAGGTACCACCAAATTCACAATATGCTACAGCAAATATGGCTTCTTTTCTGGTATGAATTTCCAATATCCATTTAAGCTAACAACTTTTCTGAACACACATTCATCTGGATAGTCAATTACCAGTGCTACCGACATTATGGTTGTCCAACTCCAGGAAGAATTCCCCAAGATAGTAATTCAATAAATATTCACTGGATAAACAGGCAGATATAGGCTCTGAGGACAGAACCTCAGATCATCCTATCTGGCATTACTGCCTCTAGGCATTACTGCCTCTAGTCTTGATATCAAGCCAGGTATGCTTAGCTAACACCACATCATGCAGAACTTTTGTCTGAAGAATGAAAAAAGTGAAGTACACCTAGAACCCCACAGGTGAGGAAGGAGAGAAAAGTGGCTCCAAATAGATAGCATTTTTCAGTTATTCTTAATAGTCCTGTTTACCAACCTGGTTTGTTAGATCCTTGAAATCAGGTACCAATGTAATGCATAGCTGGTTCTTTTCCACCCACATTGGAAAGCAGGTATAAAATTTCACCATGGAATCTGCAGATTTGCGACTTATCTCTATGTATGCCTTTTGAAAAAGAAGGAATCTCCATCAGCAGTCGGATGACATCCCTCTCCCAAATTACAGCAGTGTACAGAATTATCAGTGGTTTTCCAAGAACTTTAAGCAATACTAATTAACCAATGCAACAGGAAACATTTCCACTTTTCTGTTTGAATGCCCCGTGAGAATTGCTCATACCTTTTTATGCGAAGACACAATTAAGACATCTTTCACTTTTCCAAAGGGCTTGGTTAAGTTCGAAATCTCATCCAGACTTAGCCCTGACTCAGGCAAGCTAGAAATAACCACCACACACATGTCTTCTGCCTCCTGAAAAAGCAAAAAGGACACATCAGAATCTTTCATGTAGAGTTTCACATCACTTTTCCACTGTTTCTTACCTTCCTCAAACCCCAGCACAAATGAGAGAAATCCCTGCCTTGGTGTGTGGCTGCGACAGAGGGCTGGTTTGCACAATTATTTAAGCCATGGTGGGTTGCACTGTGTGCTGGCCACCCTTTTAAATATTCCAGCCACAGTGGGTGGTCACTGTGGCTGAATCCAGTGAGGGTGGCTTATGCAAGGGTTAAACCCTCACATACCCCATGGGCTGTTTTAGGGTTATACAAGGGTTGTTAAAACCTCACGTAAGCCACCCTTGCCAGCTTCACTTGATATAAGCCATGGTGACTGCCTGCCATGGCGTGAATATTCAAAAGGGTGGACTGCAGTGACCATGGGAGCCCGGTCAGAGTCTTCTCTTATTTGTGCTGAGGTATGGAGCTGATAATACTACTGTGGGCAATAATCCCTTAGAAGAAATGGAGTAGCACTCATAGTCAACAAAAGAGTGGGAAAAGCAGTACTGGGGTACAATCTCAAAAACGACAGAATGATCTCAGTACAAATCCAAGGCAAACCATTCAACATCACAGTAATTCAAGTCTATGCCCAACCACTGAGGCCGAAGAAGCTGAGGTTGATCGGTTCTATGAAGACCTACAACACCTTCTAGAACTAACACAAAAAAAAGATGTCCTCTTCATCATAGGAGATTGGAATGCTAAAGTAGGAAGTCAAGAAATCACCGGGATAACAGGCAAGCATGGCCTTGGTATACAAAATGAAGCAGGACAAAGGCTAAGAGAGTTTTGCCAAGAGAACACGCTGATCATAGCAAACATTCTTTTCCAACAGCACAAGAGACGACTCTACACATGGACATCACCAGATGGTCAATATCGAAATCAGATTGATTATGTCCTTTGCAGCCAAAGATGGAGAAGCTCTATACAGTCAGTCAAAACAAGACCTGGAGCTGACTGTGGCTCAGATCATGAGCTGCTGCTTGCAAAATTTCGGCTTAAATTGAAGAATGTAGGGAAAACCACTAAACCGTTCAGGTATGACCTAAATCATATCCCTTATGAATATACAGTGGAGGTGAGGAATAGATTTAAGGGATTAGACCTGATAGAGTGCCTGAGGAACTATGGATGGAGGTCCGTAACATTGTTCAGGAGGCAGCAACTCAATCCATCGCAAAGAAAAAGAAATGCAAGAAAGGAAAGTGGCTGTCTGATGAGGATTTACAAGTAGCTGAGGAAAGAAGGGAAGCGAAAAGCAAGGGAGAAAGGGGAAGATATATCCAACTGAATGCAGAGTTCCAGAGAAAAGCAAGGAGAGACAAGAAGGCCTTCTTCAATGAACAATGCAAAGAAATCGAGGAAACAATACAATGGGAAAGACTAGAGATCTCTTCAAGAAAATCGGAGATCTCAAGGGAACGTTTTGTGCAAATATGGGCATGATAAAGGTCAAAGAAGGCAGGGACCTAACAGAAGCAGATGAGATTAAGAAGAGGTGGAAAGAGTACACAGAAGAACTATACAGGAAAGATCTGAATGTCCCTGATAGCCATGATAGTGCAGTCACTGAACTTGAGCCGGACATCCTCGAGAGTGAAGTCAAGTGGGCCTTAGGAAGCATTACTAACAACAAAGCTAGCAGAGATGACAGTATTCCAGCTGAGCTATTTAAAATCCTAAAAGATGATGCTGTTAAAGTCATATTGTTAAACTCAATATGTCAACAAATTTGAAACACACAACAGTGGCCACAAGACTGGAAAAGGTCAGTTTACATTCCAATTCCAAAGAAGGGCAATGCCAAAGAGTGTTCAAACTACCGCACAATTGTGCTCATTTCACATGCCAGCAAGGTTATGCTCAAAATCCTACAAGCTAGACTTCAGCAGCATGTGAACCGAGAACTACCGGAAGTACAAGCTGGGTTTCGAAGAGGCAGAGGAACTAGAGATCAAATCGCCAACATTCACTGGATCATGGAGAAAGCAAGAGAATTCCAGAAAAACGTCTATTTCTGCTTCATTGACTACGCTAAAGCCTTTGAATGTGTGGATCACAACAAACTGTGGCAAATTCTGAAAGAGATGGGAGTACCAGACCACCTTACCTGTCTCCTGAGAAACCTGTACGAGGGTCAAGAAGCAACAGTAAGAACCAGACATGGAACAACCGATTGGTTCAAAATTGGGAAAGGAGTACGACAAGGCTGTATATTGTTGCCCTGCTTATTTAACTTACATGCAGAGTACATCATGAGAAACGCCGGGTTGAATGAATCACAGGTCAGAATTAAGATTGCTGGGAGAATTATCAACAACCTCAGATACGCAGACAATACCACCCTAATGGCAGAAAGCAAAGAGGATCTAAAGAGCCTCTTGTTGAGGGTGAAAGTGGAGAGTGCAAAAGCTGGTTTGAAACTCAACATTAACAAAACTAAGATCATGGCATCTGGCCCCATCACTTCCTGGCATAGAGAAGGGAAAGAAATGGAAGCAGTGACAGATTTTACTTTCTTGGGCTCCAAGATCACCGCAGATGGTGACTGCAGTCATGAAATTAAAAGACGCTTGCTCCTTGGGAGGAAAGCTATGGCACACCTAGACAGCATAGTAAGAAGCAGAGACATCACCTTGCCGACAAAGGTTCGTATAATCAAAGCTATGGTTTTCCCAGTAGCAACATATGGCTGTGAGAGCTGGACTATAAGGAGGGCTGAATGCCGAAGAATTGATGCCTTTGAACTGTGGTGCTGGAGAAGACTCTTACGAGTCCCCTGGACTGCAAGGAGGTCAAATCAGTCCATCCTAAAGGAAATCAACCCTGAATGCTCATTGGAAGGACAGATACTGAAGCTGAAGCTCAAATATTTTGGCCACCTAATGCGAAGAGAAAACCTCCTGGAAAAGACCCTGATGCTGGGAAAGATTGAAGGCAAAAGGAGAAGGGGACAGCAGAGGATGAGATGGCTGGATAGCATCACCGATGTAATGAATATGAACCTGAGCACACTCTGGGAGAGCGGAGGACAGGAAGGCCTGGCGTGCTCTGGTCCATGGGGTCACGAAGAGTCGGACACGACTTAACGACTGAACAACAACAATGGAGCTGATAAACAGCAGAGGAACTCATGCTTTATCTAAGCTTCTGCAGCCAAGTGAGCCCCTTCTTGAGCTCTCTGACAAGTATGAAGAGCAGTGAGGTCTCGCTGACTTAAGAGATGTGAAGGGCAGGGAGGATGATTCCCCCTCCATTCCCTCCACCGCAAATACTTTTTCCCATGTGAAGTTTGGAAATCCGGTGTCTGAACCTTTATTTGTTCCTATTTTTCAGATGGAAAAATGAAGATACATGGGCTCAGCAGTTTGCATCTCTCTCTCACACACATGGGGTTCATTCATGATTTTGCTTGTACAAAACTAAGGCAGTTCTATTTTTGAAGCTACAATCCTCTGTGTGTTTACCTGGAAGTAAGCACTACTAAACAGAGCAGGTCGTACTCTGAATAAAGATGCGTCAGATTGCTCTGCAAATTTTATAAATATGCGAAATAGTACAATTGTACATGCTAACCAAGTTATAAAATGATACATTTTATGTTGTTAAAGCAGCAAAATAAGTTTAGGTTTCCTAAGTGCTGCATAAATTTCAATTTCCCCCAGAAAGTTCAGTTTTTTCCCCAGAAAAGTCCCTGGAGGGAATTTTTCATGGCTTCAAAATTTCTGGAAGTGTTAGATTTTTACTCTCACTTGCCCTAAGGATTGGATAGGAAATAGGAAACAGTGGGAGAGATCCTCCTATCTTCTCCCATACCCAGTGAAAAAGACACTGCTGTCTCTCTTGAGGAAAGGGGAGGGGTGAGCACAAAATGAGCTGACTAGTAAGTCAAGTCAGTATCTGTGGAGCTGACATCATCTGGGATATGTCACAATACAAAGCTGAGACAAATAGTGGTGGTATTGTTTTTATTAATTTTATTGTTAATTGTAATGACCGCCTTAGGCTATGGCTTAGAACCGAGAGAGAGAGAGAGAGAGAGAGAGAGAGAGAGAGACACACACACACACACACACACACACTTACTTTATGCATATATGTGACATTTTTGAAGGCTGCAAAACATTAAGCTATGTGGGACCCAAGAGAAGGACAAAGAGTTGGAGGAATTTATGGTCTCCTCCTTATGAGCACACATGATGATTGGGAGAAGGGCGGCCGGGTGGGGGGATCCTAACAGAACACTATGACTTAGACCAGCCTTCCCCAACCCAGTGCCCTCCAGATGTTTTTGACTTCAATTCCTATCAGCCCCAGCCAGTGTGGCCAATGGTGAGGAATTCTGGGAGTTATCGTCCAAAACATCTGGAAGACACCAGGTTGGGGAAGACTGACCTAGACAATGGGCTAAGAGGCCTCTCTGCACATCAGCTTCCCAACCCTGGACACCTTCAGGCGCTCTTGGAAAGACTGAGAGGGGAAAATGGTCTGATAGCTAAGGAAGTAGTGGCAGGAGGACTCTTGTTTTCTGGAGAAAGTGGGGGTATGGGGGCAAACTTCTAATTATTTTGAGGCACAATATGGAGGATATTTACCTTGGTGACTGATTCACTTGCTTCTGTGCTCTTTACAGCCTCTGTTGTATCTGTAATTTTAAAAGAGGAAAAACTGAAGTGACTGTCATGGAATAAGACTTATTTGGGGACCCAAGATCCCAAATCCTGTAACTAGGAAATCCCAGTTTTAATTGAAATTAGTCATTTGGTTTGGGACAACGGTCTTAGTAATATGTAAAAATTAACTTCAATGAAAATAATACTTCAAAAGTAGTCTCTCTAAAACAGTGGTAGGCAACATTTTGGGGGTTGAGGGCTGCATTCCCTCAGGGTAAAGGCTGGATTCACACAACACGATAACCCACACTCAAGGGTTGAGTGTGGGTTGTCACTGAAACAGGTTATAATACTGTCTGAATCCAGCCACACTAACAAACCAAGTTTTGTTAACCACGAACAACCCATGAAGAGAACCCATGGGCTGCATTCACACATGACAACCCATCGTGGGTGACAAACCATGGCAGGATGTCATGTCATGTGAACTCAGACCGATTCCTGCAAGCTGGCTTGTGTGTGGGCAACAAGTCACCCCAACAACCCATGGCTTGTTTTAGGGGTTGTTGAACCCAAGATGGGTTGGCATGTCAACCAAACACAGCACTGCCAACCCATTGTGGGTTACAGGCATCTATGAGCGAGCTGCTCAGCAAGAGCATCAGAAACCCCTGCTGCTCTTGCTGAGCGAATTTGCTTGTGCCACAGCAACAGCCCCTTCACTGGTGCCCAAGTGGAATTTTGGAGGGGCTGTCATTTGTTCAGCACCCCCTTTTAAAATGTTTTTGAGCCCTGACATTTACGCAAAATGGAGCCATTTTTTTTTCAGCCTTGGGAATGTGCACAAATGTCTTTGTCATTTTATTTTTTGGTTGGTTTTGCAATTGTGTGTGTGGGGGGGGGTAATTGCGGCTGTCAAACTATATATGGCTTTGCGCTGTCTATTGCCTTGTGTGTTTCAGCTGTCAAAGGGAACAAAGTGTAGTAGGAAACCTACAAGGTAACTGACAAGATGGTGTTGCATATACCTAGTTTGACAGCCTTTGACAGCTGACGGTGGGGGGCAGACTGGCCCTTAGCAAAGTTATCCTTAAGCTTTAAAGTGTGAGATTTACCCCTGTGGGTCCCCCCTTCCATTCCACCCCTCCTCGAGTTTCCCCCAGGTGGTTTTAGGTATGATCTAGGGTCTACCCCATTTTTGGAGCTCCCCTTTTACTGCAAATGGGAGCTGAGAAAATGGGGTGGACCCTAGGTCACCCTTAAAACCACTTGGGGGAGACTCAGGAGTACAATACAAGAGGGGGACCCCCGTGGGTAAGTTCCACACTTCAGAACTTGAGGATAACTGTGCTAAGGGTGTGATCTGGTCCCATTTCCTCAATTTGACAACTGTCAGTGTGCACAAATTACAGGTTGGGGAAATGGAACCAGATCACACCCTTAGGATAGTTATCAAGTTCTGAAATATGGAACTTATTCTTGGGGGTTTCCCCCTTCCATACCCCCCCTCACCAAATCTCCCCCAAGTGGTTTTAAGGGTGATCTATACGACCTGTGGGCTACAGGTTGTCCATATGTGCTTTAGAGATACCTGGTACAGCTGTAGGTTTGTTTGATTCCTTTGCCTTTGATTCTACAGTTTTCTTGGTTTCTGTAGTCTTCTTGCTCTTTAGAGCTTTCTTGGCCTCTTCAGACTTCCTGGAATCTGCAGGCTTCTTTCGTTTTACGGCTGTCTTTGTTGCTCCAGGCTTCTTTGTATCAGCAACCTTTTTCTCTGCAACCTTTTTCTCTACAACCTTTTTCTGTTTGACAGCTGCCTTTGTCTTCCCAATATTTTGAGTTTTTCCAGGATCCTTGACATTAGTTTTTGCTGTGGTTAGACAAAGCATTTGTTGATATTGTTAAAGAAATGTGTTGATACAATGCCATTAAACCTAAAATGAGTTTTGCCCAATTAGAATATCCATAAGACTATGTATGGTCAAGTCAGGTTAAGAAATCCTTAATTCAAAAATTTAGTTCTAGTAATATATGTTTTGCAAAATGAAGGTAACATTAAAATCAGAAGTCTGGATTGCTTTCAAAGAATAATGTAGAAATGCAATGCTTCAAAAGTTAAAAACCCTACTTCTTATATCTGTTTCATCTCTGTAACAGATAACACCTTTAGAACCCAAGACTTTCACTGAAAAGACAACCCTCTTCTGTCATCAAGAAATGAACACCAAAGACACCATCACAACCTAAGATGTGAGTAACTGCCTCTGAAATGTAGGCAGGTTGCCAATAAACTATGTATAGCAGAACAGAGTATTGGAAGGATTCCCCAACATTATAGAGAAACAATAGGCAACCTGCAATCTATTAAACGCTTTGTAGACAGCTTCATCCTGAAGTCCTGGTACACGCTCTAGGAAACCTCACTCCTGCAACACAGTGTATTAGTCTATCTTACACAACAGGGAGGTTTCCCAGTAAGACAGTTTTTGGAATAAAATGTCATTCACATGTGTAGGGATGCTACAACTCCTGGGCACACTCATAATTGACATTGGTGCTCCCAGACAATGCTATTTTCTGTGATTTTGAAGCATTCTGTGGGTTATGATGGAAGAAAGCTTCTCTAACGTCCCATTCCTGGGCAAGGTGCTTGAGTGCATCGTGGCTTCCCAGCTCCAGGTTTTTCTGGATGAAACAGATTACCTAAATATGGGGTTTCCAACATAGTACACCCGCAAAATCTGCCACGGTGGCTGCCTGCTCCCCTATGTACTAGATTTGTTTACCAGTGACTAAAATAGTCTCCCCAGTCTATGCTGCTACTTTGCTTGGTTACTGTTCCTTGTCAGGCCTTCACAGCAGACACCCACTTCCATTCTGATTGGACAGCACGTCTTTGGGTTGGCTGAAGGGAGACCGGTGGTGACTGAGCTGTGCCAGTGTGTTGCGGACCGAAGGAGGACAGGTAGAGGAAGGGTGGAAAATGGAGTGGATGGGGCATGGGGGGGGGGGGGAAGAGCAGAAATGGCCATGGGGAGATGATGGAATCCAGGGCCATGAGTGGGAAAAAGAGTTTTGGGGTGTGCACGTTGGCTGGCACCGACAGCGTGAAAGATATTTGAAGCTTGTACACTGGCTGGCAGAGAGAGCGTTTGCCTTCTTTGAAATGGGTGTTTTGTATTCTGTGAAATGGGTACTGCCGATTCTGCTGCCAAATGGTGCAAGGGGCTGGCTCTTCTCATGTGCCCATTTCCCAGCAGAATCAGGCCCCTACCAGCCCGCCAAGGACCTGTTCAGTGAGCTGGGCAGTGGGCAGGCTTGTCCTGCTGGGAAATGAGCACACGAGGAGGGTCATCCCCACACACTTGTCTCCCAGCAAAATCAGGCTCCTGCCAGCCCACCAAACAGCTAATTGGCAGATTATCAGGACCCCAATTCTGCTGCTACACAGGGCAGGCAGGGAAGATGCTCCTCAAGCATCCTGCATAGTTGGGTGCTTCCCCATGTGTGGGGGGGAAATGGGGAGACAGGGCACCCAACGGCAGCACTGGCAGCAACCCACGATCTCCATGTTGCCTAGCCCTAGTTTAGAACAAGGATATCCAAGTACCAACTTCTCCCGCATACGCCTGACCACCTATTGGGACCATCTTCAAAGGCTCTCTTGTATGTCCCAGATACCTGCCTTTTGGGGACTAGGGAAAGGGCCTTTTTGGTGACTGTGCCTAGAACCTGGAATTCCCTTCCAAGGGAGGCCTGTCCTACTTCCTTGATGATGATCTTTGGGAAGCTGGTAAAGAATTTCCTTTTTTAGGAAGGCTTATGGCATGTGATTTGAACTTGCTGGTTTTAGTCTCTCTTTCTTCTGAATGTTTAAAGTACTTTGATTACCATTGTGTTATTTTCTGTGGCTGTTTTTGTGTTTTAATGTTTAGTGTTTACAAAGTAAATTAAAAGGATGTTTTAATATAATGTTGGTATAATTATTATTATTATTATTATTTATTGCATTTGTTGTTAACTACCTTGGACACTTAGGAGAAAAGACAATGCATAAATGTTGAAATAAGTACAATAATACATGTTAGAGATCTGTGAATCTAGTGTTAACAAAACACCACAGTTAATGAGGATTTCAGTTTAACGTATTTTAGCTATAATGTATTCATTTAAAATTAATAGGTTTCAGAAATTTGAATGTCATTGTGAAAGGCATAACTTTGCTGAACCTGCTGCCCTGAAGAATACTGTCTCAATCTCTGTGCAGCTACCATATTTGGAGTTGGCCCAAATACACCAAATCATCTTTGTCTTTGCATAAAGATGGCTGTAACAAGAGAAGACCAGACAGATTCCTCCTCTAGTTTTTGGCCCACATTCAGGAGAAAACATACATAACTGCAGCAGAAGTGAAGGAGAATGTTGAGAGAAAGCAACTAGAACTCACAGGTAGAGATAACTGGTGCAGCTGCTTTGTCCTGGTTTGCAGCAGGTTTAGTTTGCTCTTTCCTAAAAAGAAATTAGAGTGTAACTGCTGAATTCAGTCCCATTAGAAATAAAACCACAAACCAAGAAGCAAAATGAGAAGTCAAAAAGCTGATTTGGCCTGACAGACCAAACTAGGTAATATCAAACTTACTTTGTACTCAGAGGAGACTTCTTAACTTTCTGTGCAGCCTTCTTCCCATCTCCTTTGTTCTAAAATTTAAAGGAAGTCTTTACCAATCTCCACAAAACAATATATTGGCTTCTTCTATGAATATGCCTATGCACATCTACCCCCCCCCCCCACAAAAAAAACCCCAATCCAAACACCTTTCCCAATGATTAAGCAGGAAATCAAATACAGTCAGGGCCAGAAATATTGGAACAAGGATAACTGTTTTGGCAGTTGGCCTCCGTACACCACCACATTGAAGTTGAAAGGAAACACCCAGATGGGAGTGAAGTCAGGACTTTCAGCTATAATTCAAGAGGTTTGACAAAAGTGGGGCACTAACCATTCAGGAAGGACAGCCAGAGGCATACACACACACCCATCGTTGCTGGTGTCAGGAGCTCCCTAGCAGCCTCTTTCAGTACACTCCAATAGCCAACTCAAGACACAGACGAAAGGATTCTTTTCAAGGCTTTAATCCTTTTACAACTTAATGCTTCTTTCAGATGCTAATCACCAGCGACTAAGCAATGAACAGCAGAGTAGCCTATGCTCCGGGTAGGCAGTTGATCCCCGTTTGAAGAAGAATCACTTGAAGACCCTGAATTTATGAGCTAGGGAGAAATCCTCCCTCTTTCCCTTGGGTCCGCAGGACGCGACCGTTGCTTGCGCGCCAAACCAACGCTACACCTCCTTTCTGTGCCCTCCATCGCTCGTCGTTCCCTGTGTCTGCATTGAGCGTCTAGCAAGCCCCCCTCCCGCACTTTCTCACTGCCAGGATCACTATCTATCTCAGGAATGCCAGCAGAAGGACTCTCTGCCAGCTGCTGTGCCTGTGAGGGATGAGCTGGCTCCTCTCCCACGGATTGCTGATCCTCCTCAGAATCAGAACTGCTCTGGGGTTCTATCGGCTCAGTTTCCACCCTGACATTTGGCTCATAGGTAATGGAACAAACCAACATCATTTCAAACTTGAGGATCGCCTTTAATACCTGGATGAAAATCCTTTGCAGTCAATGGCCTGAAGTCTGGAACCCACGGACATGACCAAATGCTCAGTTTCCTCCCTTGAGATGCTTTGCCAGGCCTTTACTGCAGCTGCCTTCAGCTGCTGCTTGTTTGTGGGTCTTTCTGCCTTCAGTCTTGTCTTCAGTAAGTGAAAAGCATGCTCTACTGGGTGGAGATCAGGTGACTGACTTGGCCATTGAAGAACATCCCACTTCTTTGCCTTGAGAAACTCTTGGGTAGCTTTTGCTGTATGTTTCGGGTCATTATCCATCTGCAATACGAAGCGGCGTCCTATCAGTTTGGCAGCATTCGGCTGAATCTGAGCAGAAAATATAGCCCTATATACTTCAGAATTCATCCTGCTGCTTTGATCAGCAGTCAGCTCATCAATAAACACCAGTGACCCAGGTCCATTGGCAGCCATACATGCCCATGCCATAACACTGCCTCCCCCATGTTTGACAGATGATGTGGTATGCTTTGGATCATGAGCTGTTCCTTTCCTTCTCCATACTTTTCTCTTCCCATCATTCTGGTACAAGTTAATCTTGGTTTCATCAGTCCAAAGAATCTTATTCCAGAACTGGGCAGGCTTTTTTAGGTGTTTGCTGGCAAAGGCTAATCTGGCCTGTCTGTTCTTGAGCGTTACCAGTGGTTTGCACCTTGTTGTGAAGCCTCTGTATTCACATGCATAAAGCCATCTCTTGACTGTAGATGTTGACAATGACATGCCTACCTCCACAAGAGCGTTCTTGACCTGGCTAGATGTTGTGAAAGGGTTCCTCTTCACCATGAGTAGAATTCTGTGGTCATCCACTGTAGTTGTCATCCGCAGTCTTCCAGGCCTTTTGCTGTTGCTGAGTTTGCCAGTTAATTCCTTCTTTTTCAGGATGTTCCAGACTGTTGTGCTGGCCACTCCCAATGTTTTTGCTATCTCTCTGATGGGTTTATTTTGTTTCCTCAGCCTAATGAAGGCCTCCTTCACTCGCATGGACACCTCCTTGGACCTCATGTTGGGAGTTCCAGTGAACAGCTACCAAATGCAAATGTAACACTCAGAACCACCTCCAAGCCTTTTATCTGCTTGATTGGTCATGGGGTACCCAGGAAACAGGCCACACCTGGCCATGCAGCTAGCTGCTTGTCAGCCATTCGTTCCATTACTTATGAGCCACCAACGATGGGGTGGTGGTGTATGCCACTGGTTGTACTTCCGGAATGGGTAGTGCCCCACTTTTGTCAAACCCCTTGAATTACAGCTGAAAGTCCCGACTTCGCTCCCATCTGGGTGTGTTTCCTTTCAGCTTCAATGTGGTGGTGTACAGAGGCCAACTGCCAAAACAGCTATCCTTGTTCCAATATTTCTGGCCCTGACTGTAGCTTGCCTTGGATTTCTAGTAGCGACGTGCTTAAACGCAGATGCAGAATAAAGCAGAGTGAAACAATCTGACTGAAAGTCTGATCCATAGATGGTGACACATTAAATATATTGAGGGACTGGAATGAATCCACATATATCAACAGGCTATTTTCAGCAAAAAAGAATACAGTGTACACAGAATGTGTAGAACCAAGAAAATGAAGTGCAAACAAGTGGGACCAGCAACAAAATGCTGCAGTGTAGAAGGGCCCTATTCAGTGTT
The DNA here is from genome assembly GCF_057233095.1 of Heloderma suspectum. Lineage (NCBI taxonomy): Eukaryota > Metazoa > Chordata > Lepidosauria > Squamata > Helodermatidae > Heloderma > Heloderma suspectum. The sequence continues at coordinate 4,159,486 of NC_139462.1, forward strand.
CCTGTCAGTCAGCCATGACCTCCTCCATTCCCAACTCACCAGGTTTTCTGTGTGCCCCTCTTCCTCTCACCCATTCCCTGGATACTGAGCATGCTCAGTCCTCAATGGCTGTTTCTGAGGTCCCCCCCGAAGTTTTTTTTTTTACTTCTGCAAACCTTGGGGTTCCCCAAGTTTGCTGATACCTCCCCTCTTGTGCATGGATAATGATCTATACCAGCCTTCCCCAGCCTGGTGCCCCCAAATGTTTTGGACTATAACTCCCAGCATTCCTAAACACTGGCCATGCTGGCTGGGGCTGATGGCAGCTGAAGTTCAAAACACCTGCAGAGCATCAGGTTGGGGAAGGCTGAACTACATTCACCTCCTTCATAAATAAAGGCATGAAGAAAATATACCATGAAGAAAATATAAAGAAACTTATGTGATATGAGCAAATGGATAAAAAGGTAGTCTGATAAGATGGAACATAACCAAAAGCTAACACAATGCCAAGGAGGCATAATTCTTGGGAGAAATAGAGGATGCTTCTTCAACTGCAGAAGAGCCCGACATGGTGAGGGAGAATGTCGGTGTTTCAAAAGCATATTTTAAAGCACGGCTGGGCAGACTGGGTTTGGAGGATCTACTTCGCTTTTTTTTTTTATTAGAACCCCACGACCTAACAACCACAGTGAAGAGCAAAACACACACACTTTCAGTTAAAGTTTTCCGAGCCCAGGAACTGTTTCTGAAGTGCTACAACTGAACTCAGCCTTTCCACTCAAAAATCCACTCCTGGTCCGTCGACCTCTCTCTCTCGCACACACACGCAGATCTTTCGTCACTTCAGCAGTGCATTGGAGCGGGAGGGGGAGTCATTTGCTGCTGCCATTCTTAAACAAGTGAGAGACTGAAATCCTTACCGATCTACTTCAAGCCACCCAAAGATGCGATCTACCTCCTGCCCAGGTTTTAAAGCATCGTAGCATCAGTTGCCGCTTCAAACACCTTTTGTTAATCCAAGCAAAGGAACTCGGAGTGGCCACAGCTGGCATAGGCCAGTGTTCTTCACTGCAAGGCCACTGGCAGCTCCCAGTCGCCTCGGCTGCAGCTCTCCGCATCTCTGGTTTGCTCGCTCCCTTTTTGCAGTGCCTGCTCACTCTCAGCAGGGGTTCACCAGCTTACTGCAGTGCCACACCTCGCGGAGTGCACACAGTGTGGACCTGTGCTGTGAGATTTTGCAGCACTGAGTAGCGCAGAGTACTCTCAGTGACAAGAAAAAGATCCATCCCAATCCAAGGACCGAATGAGCCTGTTGGAATGCGCCTCTCTGGTGACTTGGTGACTGACTGATGAAGCTTTGCTTGGATCACGTGGAGGCCAAGTCTGGTGAACAGCACCATCACTTGACCAGGAGGGAAGAGATGTTCCCCATGGCCTGAGAAAGACTCCCAAGTATCCTCTGAAGCTGTGCTTAGAGCCCAAGTGGCTCCTGCTTGAAAAATAGTGAAGATCACTGAGCTAGTGACAACCAGACTAGATTACTGTAATGCACTCTACATGGGGCTGTCTTTGAAGATTGTATGAAACCTCAACTGGTGCAAAACGTGTCTGCCTGGATATCGATGGGAGCCAGGCAACCAGAATGTGTGACACTAATATATTATCAGTTGCACTGGTTGCTGGTGCATTTCCAGGCCCATTTTAAAGTGCTGGTATTGACTTTTAAAGCCCTACACATTGAGGACCAGATCTGAAGGACTGCCTTTACCTGTACCAACCTGTATCAAGACAGGTCCTTTTCAGTGATAGCCCCACATTTGTGGAACTCTATTCCAACTAAGATATGTATGGTCCTATTATTGCAGGCGTTTAAGTGGCCTTTGAAGGCCCACTGGTTTAGAATGGCTTTTTCTTTAAAAAAAATATTGTGCTGCTGATTTGATTTTTAAATATTTTAATTGATTTTTACCATTAATATAATGGGCTGGATGTTGTTATTGCCACTGAGGTTGATATTTTAATGTTAGTTTTATTGTTATTTTATGGGTAAATGTGAATGTTGATTATATATTTTGCATTTTAAATGCTGGAAATTGCCTTGTGAGAGCTTCGCCCCCAAAAGCAGCCTAAAAGTATCTTAAACAACATAGCAGATTTCTAGCAAGTCTCTAGGAAGTCACTTTCATTTTCAACGAAGTCAGACATGGAAGTCACAGCTTTCAAGACACAGTACTCTGGCTACAGTTTCCTTCTGTGAAGTCACAGTAGTCTGATGGCTATCTTCTGTCAGGGTAGACACAGGGGGAGGGCAACCCCTTTGATTCTCCTTGACAGCTTTTAATACTACTCTATCCTTCCAGACTGGCGTTGTGATTTGGGGGCTCATTTTGCTCACATCATGCTCAGTTTTGAGAGAGGCTCGTTGGCTGCCTGTTAACTTCCATGCTCAATTCAAGGAGCTGATACCCTTAAACCTCTAAACAGCCTGGGGCCCAAGTACTTAAAGAAGCACCTGCTCCTGTATCAACCTTCCTGCACTTTACAGTCGTCTGCTGAAGCCTTTCTCCATGGTGATAGGACCAGCTCCAGAAGATGGTACTGGGGAACTTCTGTTTGGTTGCTTGGCGCTTATGCTATAGGGTTCCACAGGGTTCCATCTTCTCCCTCATGCTTTTTAACATCTACATGAAGCCACAGGGTGAGGTGATCCAAGGATTTGGAGTTAAATGTGACCAGTATAAAAACAACACTCAGCTCTACTCCTCATCATGTGAGACAGGTTATGCTGTGGAAGTGCTGAATCAGTACCTGGATTCAGAACTGGGTTGGATGAAGGCCAGTAAATTGAAGCTGATTCCTGACGAAGGAGGCGCTGTGGATAGATCTTGTGGATGGTACTCAGCCAATATGCTCTTGACAGGGCTACATTCCCCCTAAAAGAGCAGGCTCACAGGTTGGAGGTTTTCCTGGATCTAGCTTTGTCACTAAATGCCGAAGTGACCTCTTTGACACTGAGTGCTTTCTACCAGTGACAGTTGTTTCACCAGCTGTGACTACTCCAAGGCAAAGATAGTCTGGCTACTCTTAGCCATTCTCTGGTAACTGCCCGGTTGGATTACTGTAATGTGTTACACATGGACCAACCTTTGAACACTGTTTGGAAGCTTCACTTAGTACAGAATACAGATGCCAGAATTTTGACAGCCACTGCTCATTTTGCTCACATCATGCTCAGTTTTGAGAGAGGCTCGTTGGCTGCCTGTTAACTTCCATGCTCAATTCAAGGAGCTGATACCCTTAAACCTCTAAACAGCCTGGGGCCCAAGTACTTAAAGAAGCACCTGCTCCTGTATCAACCTTCCTGCACTTTACAGTCGTCTGCTGAAGCCTTTCTCCATGTTCCACTGTCATCGGAGATGAGGTGGGTATCAACAAAGGAAGCAGCAGTTTTGGCCATGGTGTTCCATATAGGCAATGCTCTCTCGAAGGAGGCCTGCCAGGCACCTAGCCATCCTTTAGGCATTAGGCAAAAACATTTTTATTTACTCAGGCATTTAAAATTTTCCTGGACACTCAAAGTATATGTCAATACTTTATCTGCTGCTATTATTTTGGTTGTATTATGTTCTTATGCTGTTGTAAGCCACCCTGAAATCAAGTAGGATAACAGGCAATATATTAATATTTTCAATAAAGTAGTGTAACGATGCACCCTTCTGGAAAAAAAAAATCTTGTCAAACAAATGCTATGGGAGTATGACAACTTAAGTAAGCACCCATCTTTAACTGCCCCAATATGTCTCTGCTTACCTGGCTGGGAGGTGCTTTGGGCTTTTCTGCTACACTTATTTTCACACGCCTGCCATTAACCAAAACTGGAACTGTTTCGCCATATTTGACAGCTGCGATTACCGCCTCCTTATAATTCATTTCGAGGAAGGCCTAATGAAGAGAGAACTTTTTAAAAATAACATTTTGCTCTATGACTAACAGCTTCCTTTTTAGATGCCTTCTTTGAGAAAAGCAATACTAGAGAACTGCCAAATGGCAGCTAAATGTACAATGTTCTGGAGAATGTAACAGATACATTTCCTTGTTTTTAAATTGTTCTTGTAATGCTGTTGCAACAAAACTATCCAATATTCCTCCTATTGCTAGGCAAATAGCCAGTAAGTAGGTTAGCAGTAAACGAAGTCTTCAAAATGGTAGCTTTACTGCAGCATTAAAAAACGTGTTTAGTCACATTACTAAACTCTACATATTTCCAACAGCTTCCTAAGATCAATAGAAGATGACTGGGAGAGAGGAGGATTCAAGTTCCTTGGTGTTCATGGACTTACAAAAAACCCCAATTCTCAATCTTCTCTTGAAATTGCTTTCCCTGGAAGAAGCCCCTCACAGAAGGGACTGGCGAGCCCAATAAGAGAAAAACCTTCACTCTTTTCTATTTTAGAATGAAGGGTGTGGGGGAGGAAGACAACAACAGCAAAGATCTCCTTATACCAAGCTCTACAAAATGGTTATGTAAGACAAGGCACCAAGTATGCCTTGTGAGAGAGCTAGTGTGGTGTAGCGCTAGTGTGGTGTAGAGTGTTGCAGGGAGTAGGGATGACAGAGAAATCCTCCACGGAACACAATGAGGCTGGATTCAATAGAACCTCCGCCTCCCTGTGAAGTCCCTCGCCGGCCGGATCCTGCCTGCTACCAGCTCCAAAGTCCCAGCGATACGGCCGCCATTGCTGTATCACTGGCTGGACTGACGGACGCAAATGGCATCTGCTACGCCATTTGCGCCCCTGCTCTTTGACATGATAGGCTACGTAAATCTTCACGTAGCCTACTGCGTGAAAAAACAGGGACGCAAATGGTGTATTTGTGTCCCTGTTCCGACGCGCGATAGGCTACGTAAATCTTTATGTAGCCTATCATGTCAAAGAGCAGGGACGCAAATGGCATCCGCTACGTAGGATACCATTTGCGTCTGCGGTACATCAGTCCAGCCAGCGATATGGCAATGGCAGCCATATTGCTGGGGCTTCGGAACCAGCTGGCGACTCCGCGGAATTGCTGCGGAGCAGAGCCGGCCAGCCAGGATTCCGGGGACGGGGGAACAGGGACGGATTGCCTCCCTCCCAGCGAACACCACAAAATGGAACAAGGTGAGTATTTCGTACACCCCTAGCAGGGACTGAAGAAACCTGGGTTCTCATTCAGCCATGATGCTCTGGGTGACTTTGGGCCAGTCACTGACTCTCAACCTAACCTACTTCACATGGTTGTTGAGAGGAGAAAATGGAGAAAAGGAGGATCATGTACGCCACCTGGGGCTCCTTGGAGAAATGGTCACGATATAAATGTAACAAATACGTAGAGTTCTACCAGGCAATGCTGAAAAGAACTGATGGTGCATACAGAAACTCAGATGATCTTACATTTGCCTCCAGATGCAAGCTGGATTCTACATGAAACTTCTGCTGATGCTAGTGGCTCAAATATTATCCACACTACGATGACTTAGAGAAAAGAGGGATATTTCAAAGAAATGCTACGTTAGGAATTTATTATGCTGCTTACCTCATTTCTAGAATGAAGCACTAAGATGTCACTAACTTTTCCAAAGGGCTGAACAATTTTTTTAATATCATGCTCTGAAAAGCCGTCATCTGGTAGATCAGATATTCGAAGAACTGTGCCACAACTCCAGGCTTTATTTGTCAAAAGCTGCAAATTAAACAACACTTTAAAGTAGATTGTAATCTATTTACTGGTATGTGTGCTCTCATAAGCAAACAAGAGTGGACACATTCAGAAAAAACTCAGATACTATGGGGGATCTTACAGCAAGGAAAACATGGAATAAAATCTCTACATTTATCATTTCCCTTGAAAACCCACTGAAATGACTGCAAAAAATATCTATACAAACAGAACCAATTCCCAAGATTCCATCACAATCTCAGCCCGATTCAGGCATTCAGGTTGTAGGTATACTTAACATGCGAGGGGGGGAAAGCAAGCTAGCCCTGCCCCTTCGTGTTCCCATCACACTTTACACATGGAGGACAACTTTCTGAAGAGAACCAAATCATGCGAAGAGCCTCCATGGACAAACAAGGCCCTCCTTTTCAAAAAGTTGCCCTCCATTTGTAAAGACCGACAGAAATACGTGAGGAAGAGGTGGGGCTAGCACATTTCCCTCCTCATATGTTTAATCTACACACATTTTGAACACCTAAACAGGGCTCCAGTGTGGCAAGTAGACAGCAGGAATACATTATGCAAGCTGAAGGGAGAGAAGTCTTGATTGTTAATGGCTGGAATTCATTAGGAGCAGGGAATAAGTTTAACCCGTAACCCTACAAGATTTTTCTTTTGCTTTCTCCCATACAAGTGAACAGCTCCCATTCACTCCTACCGGGAAAAGTACAACACTGCACTTGGGGAAAATGGAGTGATGGGGGTTAAAACTCTCCACCACCATCCTGACACTGGGTGTCCAAGCCTAGCAGTCCTGTTAAGTCTTAGAACTCTTAGCAGAAAAACATTACTGACCCTATTGTAAGGAATGGGCTGGGAAACATTTGTTTCCTTTGCTGGTGCTCCCAAAGGTGTTTTCTTATTTTTCCCTTCAGATATGATTCCTCCTTTGTTTGACCCACCAGCAACCTCAGGAGGCTTGGCTGTAATATCAGATGAGCCATGATAAGGCGGCTTGGATGGCTTTGGAGTTGGGGACTTCTTCACACTTCCAAGCGTCTTCCCTGGCTCAGGTGGAGTTCTTTTTATTCCTGAAGTCTCTCGGCCGAGTGCTTGGAAGGATTTCTGTTTATTGAACTGTTCAACAAAACGTGGCCCCAAACATTTCACCACAGCTTCCAAGGCCTTATCTGGGGGGAGCAAAAAGAAAAAAAAATCTATAAACTATTTTGCCAGTGTATGAGATTTCCACAGACTGCCACCAATGGCTACTATTTACATCAATACATTACATCTATTTATATATGCCCAATAGCCAAAGTTTTCTGGGTGGTTCACAGTAACGCTTTTGGTTGGAGAAAGTACCCAAGGGCATAGACAGAGACAGTATAGAACAGGGTTGGGGCACCTTATTTGGCTTGAGGGTCTGATACTATTTTGGAGAAGCTTTCGGGAGCCACATTCCAGTGGTGGGCAGTGCCAAACGCAAAAGTGGGCAGGGTGAAACATCCAATACCTCCCCGAAATTCTATTGTTACCAATTTATAATTGGAAACATGTCTACTGAGAAGTAAGCACAAGTATCATGTTTATTCACAAATAAGCAGGACACACCTCTGTAGGGCAAGGCTCAAAAGGAACCAAGACTGAATCACTTAGCAGCAGTTTCAAAGAGCATTCCTACTCCAAAGCAAACAAAAGCATCATGTCTACTCACAAGCAAGCAGAACAAGCCTCAGAAGAAAGCAGGACTGAATCACTCAGCAGCTTCCCCCTACAGCCCCACCCCATCGGTAAAGGAGAGAAAAGTTTCCACCTCCGATTAGCAGCTGATCAGAGACAAGTGATTTCCCCTACTAAGCACTCAGAAAGGGAGCCCTTTTCAGTGGTTAGCAGAGAAAACCACTTCATCTCCGATCTTCTGATCAGACATAAGAGCTTTTCCCTCTGTGGCAAAGGGGGCAGGGCCTGGGGAAGATGCTGTGGAGGTGGATGAGGAACACTCTCAGGCCTTATGAGGCTCAGGGCAGGAGGTTCACCATCCTGGTGTAGAAGAACAGGTTAAACAGTGAGTGATGCCCTATTTATGCCTATCCCACGGCCTTGCATCTGCACTCTCCCTAAATGGATATACTTGGGGATTCAAAGATGTAAGAAAACAGTCCTATGATTCAACATGTCAGTCCAGGAGGAGAGGAAGAAAACAGGTGACCACATTCCATTGTCACAAAGTATAGTTTTGATTTGGAGCATTCAAGGAGACCACTTACTCTTTTGGTACTTCATTTTTAAATATAACCTGCTGCATTACGCTGAGCATTTTCTATTCGAACATCCTTCTACTGTGATTTTTTTGCAAAATTAAGAGAAAGTACATTTGCATAGTGGCTGTCTTGTAGTCAATCACTATTATTTAAAGCCCTTTTCTATATTTCGATACTGCATGAAAAACATTACAAATGCAAAAGTATACTTGCCTTTCTGAATATGTCAAGGGAATAAGTAAGGAATTTTTGAGGAACACTCACAGAAGCAAAAATACAAACTAGTTTGAGCCCTGAGCTTGGCTGGAAAACAAAGGTCTGCAAGATATGTAGGGTTAAAAGGGCTCCAGTACAAAAGGGTGAATGATTTTACAAAACATCTAGTTGGAGATGATGGGGTTTGTCTGTGCCTTCGGAGGAGTCAAAACAGCAGAAGATTTTGCATACAGAAGAAAAAAAAATCTGCGGGCAGGCAGAATTGTGCATATTGCTAGGGTAACGGATAAAAATCAACCCTGAAGCACAGTCTAAAGGTGAGATATAGCAGGAGAAATATAATTATGCACATGAGCACACAATCACAAGAAAAGGATATTTAAACAGAATGTAAAGAAAGGGAAGAGAGGAACCAATGGAACACAGGAATTCTAAAACCAATAGTCTCCTCCAGGTCTTCAAACGGCTAGAAAAAGATCTCAAATGGCCAATATAAATAGATGCTGCCATTCTCCAAGGGCAGGACACAGCAGCCAAAATGAATTTATCACGTTTAAAGCAATATTAGCCAGTATAAGACATTGCACATTTTGTTAATAGCAGTCAGAAAGTTAGTTATCTGTATAGAAGATGACATTGTCCTCTTAGAAGCTGAACTTCATGGCTGCACAACCATCAGATCAGTATTTCCCTTTTCAGAACAAGCATCTACCTGTACCATCCTTTCAAGAGCAACCTTCCTTTCTACCTCCAGAACATGGCCTGTTTTAAAACCCATAATTCAGTTTAGACAATGGAATAAGTTATTTGGTACATTTCCTGCGCTGCCATTTGAATGACCATGGGCAATACTTAATTTGCTAGCTGTTGAAGCGATATATGAGTCCTTCCACCTCTATCTCTTGCCCTGCTCTCTTACAAGTAAGCCTTCCCTGCTCCTGTAATTCTCTTCCCAAAGCAGGCATCCCTGGCCTTTTCTGTGATTGCAAAGCTGAGACCAAGCATTCCTGCTTCATTTTAAGATCAACTCTGGCAGACATATGGGACAAAAGAACAAAACCCCAACTATTAATTCATCTCCCCAACTTAGACCAGTGAGGGAAGGAATACCCCAGGGTACCAGGAGGAAGAGTTTGCCAACATGCCTGAATCAACTCTATTCCCCATGGATTTTAAAATGCAGTGCCCTTCATGGACTTTGCAGCAGCATAGCGAAATAGCGGGCAAACCTGTTTTGCCATTTGTAACGTTCTTCTGATGTGTAATTACTTGCAGGGTGGAAGAAAACACCACACACAAAAAATGGAGAAGCAGTCTAGTGTAGTGTGCTCCACAAAAAGATTGCTCAATCGTATGAACGCCCATTCAATCATGTGAACAAAAGCTGCACCTTTTGTGGGGGCTCACAGGATTGAACACTCCTCCATACAAAATAAAACAAGTCATTGCACACAGAAAACTATTACAACAGGGAAAAGATGAGGGCAGAACCTTTCTCCACAACATTTAGCTTTCTCTGTAGAGGGATTGTGGGAAGGGTATGGTGTCACATTACATCAGCTCCACTTGCATTCTGAAGCAGTACAGCCAGGCATCTCAGTAGGAACTAGCCACAGAGCAGCCTGTCCCAACCTGGTGCCCTCCAGATATTTTGGACCAAGACCCATCAACCCCAGCCAGCATGGCCAATGGTAAGGAATGCTGAGAATTGTAGTCCAAACCTACAGAAGGGCACCAGATTTGGAAAGGCTGCCTTAGGGAAAGCTCATTTGGCCAGTTTTACTATGGCATTCAGCAAAATATCCAGCAACACTGCTGTACAAAAACAAAGAGAATGAGAAAAGGTTCAGAGAAGAACATTACTGTTATCTCAGCTCCTGCCAGCTGGCTGTTGATCTGCCTCCTAGCCTAGCTGAAAAAGCCTGCCTCCTAGGGGATGGAGAGGTCACCCAATACCTGTTGAGATCACTGAGTGTGACAAGTAAGGTGGAAGTCCTAAGTTACCTACCAGATATTTTGCATTAACAAATCCTTCCCATGTTTTCTTTCAATGGTATTGTGAATTGGTAAGAAGTTATTACTTCAAGACAAGAGTTTCTGTGAACAAACTTTCAATAAAGCAATATATTGAAGAAGGCAAAAAATATTACCACCAAAATCCAAATTTGTCTTTGGGGCAAATGTCTTGTACCTACTTCTCACTTGCATTAAATAAATTTAAATTTGTATTTTCTACTCTCCAATCTACAGCAGAATACACAGAGCAAAGTATATAGATGCAGAATTATCTTTAAAAAATGCTGACCAGCAACATCAGGAAATTATCAATTCTAGTAATAGGACTTTTTATTCAATTTACACAGCCTTGGAAGCACACAAAAGTTACTAACCTGATTTTTTTTTTATTTACTTTGCTGGCTAAGAGACTAGAAGCATGCATTTCCATGGTGGCCGTGGAGGCAGGGAAGTTCCCCCTCCCTGTCTAGCAAGGAAATACACAGCAGGCTAGGAAAAATGCCTTCTACTGAGTGAGCTGGTGGAGGAGGGATGGAGAGATCTATCCACTAGTAGCTTACACATGCTTGCATGAAATTCCTTTTAGCCTATGCCTACTGTGCAAGTTGTTAAATACAAGGCTGAATTAACATACTTGAAGATTTGTAAGCTGTCCAGCAAAACTTCAAACCATATAAACCAATGGAACCAATTATCTAGGGAGGTAGTGGGCTCTCCCACACCGGAGGCATTCAAGATGAAGCTGGACAGCCATCTGTCAGGGATGCTTTGACTCAGATTCCTGCACTGAGCAAGGGATTGGACTCGATGGGTCTTATAGGCCCCTTTCAACCCCACTATTCTATGATTCTATGATAAACATCTTATACTTTTGACACAACTGATTTTTCTCTATTATCTAGATTCCCTTGGCCAGAGTTGCTTGCTTCTCCAACTAGCAGGGACAATAACGATCGATTATGTATTTGAACACAGAAAATCCATCTGCAGCAATGAAAACGCCCATGCTCAACTGGCATGCCTCCCAAATCCTCAGCTAGCATTCTCCTCATTGGCCACTGAAGCTGCAGTAACACACAATCAGGAAATGCTGACCAGACAATTCCCAGGACCAACAGAATAGCTAAGTGATCCCAACTTTCTTACACTGCCTGGAAACAACAGTGAAGGTATGTTCATGATTACATGTACCTTGTTATCAGAGAAGCCAACTGGAGCTTCCCACAGGCCTACATAATTTCAGGGGTAGGGGAGGCTTCTACCCACTTAAACTTGACCAGAGTTAGTGCAAAATATTGCCTGTCTTCTGTTATGGCATCAAAGCAGATCCTGAAGTAGACACCTAACACAGAGCACCTCCCCTTCTACATACACATTCCCCCCCCCCCCCATTCCTGACCTGAGCAAGGAGAAATGCTTGTAGGCACCAGTTATTGCTTAGTTTCCTGCTTCTCTACTTTGGGGCTCACAGAAATACTTGGCTAGAGACTCGCACTGGCCACACTCAAGCTTGTTTACACACCCAAGGCATCCCTGGAAATTAAAGCAGCTTGAACCACCGATGCTGCAACCAGCTGAATCATGGAAAACAAGGTCTGGGGACATAGCTGCTGGGACAAGATCCCCAGGAGCAAATAGGCTGCCCTCCCCATTTTGGCTCATTCCTGCTGCTCCTCCAGACTGAAGCAGTAACATTGTCTGGAGAACACTTTTTCTGGAAGGGGAGCCAATTTCAAGTGTTCAAGCTAACTGCGTGGCTGCCCTACCCACCCCGGCTCATTTGTGTCATTTCCAGGATGTTTCTGGCTTGATGATTCTTCCTTTGTCTGCTCCAGATCTTTATGTAAAGTCTCCAGACACTCAAAAGCTGCTGTGAGCATCCACTTCTATTTACTGTGTCCTCCTCTAGGCTGAGTTTTTATACTAAGTTTTACTTTTGCAGGGAACCCAAAAAAGAGAAACGGATCAGTAAGTGGCTAACACAGCACTGGGTTTAAGTCACTGCTCTTCACTACCAGCCTCAGGTTTGTCTTTGACTAGGAAGCTACAAAGAATCACAATGAAAACACAGGACCCAGTCAAAACTAGCTAGGTTTGAAATTCTCTTCTCCTTATACAGCATGGAGTGCAAAAGAATGGTGATTTTTGCCTTATGACAACCAGTAAGGAAGTATAGCATGGGAATGCCAGCAAGCAATGAACTTTTGCTTTTCCCCTTCAGTGAAATATGGATTGTTTTCTCTCCTAAAATGGGCAATACAAATTCACATGTTCAAATGAATTTTGTGCAACCAAAGTGGAAAAATCATCACACAGAGTGGCTGTGTGAAAAAAAAACTCCAATATTTTAATCAGGAACTGTATCTGTCACAAAATCTTCTCTAACATCCATCTTACCTGGGGATCTAGTTGATCTTCCTGGCCCTCTCTCTCTGCTGGAAGACCTTCGAAAGCGTGAGCTGAAGCTTGGAGGTCGTCGTGGAGACCTTGACCTATGTCTGGGACTAGACAGCCATCTTGGACTTCGACTTCTTGGCCTACTTCGACTTCTTGGCCTACTTGTTCTACGATATCTGGGGCTCCTAGATCGTGACCGAGTTCGGCGTCTGGCATAGCCAGAGCTTGAGCGTCTTGAACGTTTTGGGCTAAAACTGGCAGAACGTCGCCTTGGGGTATGGTTTTCCTTTCTGTCGCCTTCACGTCTGTTGACAGAAGAGGCAGAAAACTCAGGTCTTGCTCAACAGTTCTTATTTAAAATGAAAGGAATAATCCATCTTAATGGTTTACGACATGGCTTTTTCTCAGTGGAAATGAAACTAGGACTTCATTTAAGTTTAATGTTAGTTAATTTAAAAGGTTTAATTTATAAGATTTTGAGTATTTTATTCATTAAAATCAAAAAGAACACAGGGAATTATTAAATAGGATAAGGACTCATTCAGATGTTACTTGACCCCTCGGATTCTACCTCATGTGTTTGCAGGAACAGGCCTCAAGCCCGCCCTTCAACAATCCTTTGGCCACAAGTAGAAAATAAGTAGAAGAATGAGAATCCTACCTGTCCCAAATAGTAGAGTGAAAACAAGGACAGATTTGAAAGAGAGAAACACATCAAGACTACTGGCAAAACTTATTTCAACAAAGAATGATACACAGAGATTTGCTATATCTAAAAAGGGGAAGGAAGACTGGTGATCCTGGATGGCAAGAAGAGCTGGAGTGAAAACAGCTAAATGATCTAGCTGCCACAGAGTTTGGTGTTATTACAGTCATGGCCATCAGGCAGTACAGCTGGAGTGTGCCCCTACAGTTTTGGTATTCACACTGATGTCATTCTTAGCATGTAAGAGAAATTAATGCAATTCTTCAAATTCTCAAACAGTAGATAAGCCCATGTTTCCACAAAGACAATGCTCTATAACTAGGATAGACAAAGTTCAATAGGTTGATGCTGCTGTGTGCATATGTTTTGGATCCATTCCAGAAAGCAGTCGCAAAAACTCCATAGGACAACTTGCAATACAACTACTACAATATCAGGCTTAATTAATATTGACTGGGTTTGGACGATCAGCAGGGGGGAAAATGCAGTATGGGTTGTTTCCCCCACCCCTACGTGCCAGTCATGCAACCGACATTTCCCTAATTACCTGCACCATGGGTTGCTGTGCCATCCAAATCCAGCATGGCACAGCAGGGCTGGCTTCTTACCCACCCTACAACCCATGGTTTGCAGTAGGGGTTGTGGGGTGGGTGAGAAGCCACATTTGGATGACATGGCAACCCACAACACAGCGCGGGTAATTAAGGAAATGCCGGTCACGGGATTGGCAAATGCAGGGGTGAGCGAAACAACCCATAACGCGTTGTTTCCCCCACTGATCATCCAAGGGCAGCCATTTTCTTAACCACAGAAGTATATCCCAATTCACTATACTGTCTTTAAGAATAAGGAAGAGTAAAAATTACTGCACCCTAAAAACCATAATAGAAAATAATCATATTTTAAAAGTTACCTTTTTGATGAAGAATGGGATTCTGGATTCCAGTCAGGATATCTGTTCCAATAATAAAACTGTCAGTGCAAGGCTCTAGCCAGCTGCATTACTACTTTAATATTATATATTTTATATTATTTTTACTGTAATATATTACTACAGACAACTATCACCCTTCCTCTCCTGTGGTGTCCAAGGTAATGCCTCTACATGTTCTGGGTACTGGCTGGAGCCTCCATTTACTAATTAATTCTCAATGTTAAACCAGACTCGAAGAAGCTGTTCTGGTATCTTAGGAAGGTTTTAAGGTGAACATACAATACCAATAATCAACTTCCACTGAAAGCCCACATTACTGAATAAGACCATATTATCCACATTACTCCAGCTCTCTCCCAGAAGCATCTGGGGCCAAGGCCTGAGGGTGGATCCCAGTTCAGCCTCCATTTCAGCACACAGTCAGCTGACCAAGGAGGCTGTGTAAGGTGGTAGCAAGGAAGTCTTCCATTTGGCGTCTGTTTATGAACAAGCCACTCCCCAAGGTAAGTTGCACCTTCTGTCACCTGACCCTCTACCTAACTTCTCTTCCAGGACTTAACACTGTTCTGCACGTTTCCTTAGCTTTCTCCTATTTACTTCCAGCATCACGGCACCCACCTGCCTTCTTTCTCTGAATCCACCCCCCATTTGATGTCTATCACCCTCCCTGCTTCCCTTCTCCTGCTGCCTCTGGAACTGCCATTCCCTCTCCCATAAAGCAGTCACGCTCCATAACCTTCTCCTCTCTTGATCCTCCCTGTTACTTGCCCTCACTGAAACCTGGCTCCTCCCCTCCAACACTGCCACCATTGCTGACCTTTTTGGAGGTCTCGCCTTCTCCCACACCGAGAGTCACGGTGATGGTGATTTTCTACCTTTGAAGTTAATTCTGTGAGGCTCTACTACCCTTTGCATATCTGCTGCTGTTGCATATCACCATCCTGTCTCTCTCTCAACCTTCATCTCAGATCCTGATGCTTAGTCTGCCTTCTCTTACACCACCCTCAGTCTGTTCCTTGGTGATTTCAACAATTATATTGCTAATCCCTCTGACCCAGTCTTCTCTTACTTGCCCTTTCTTTGATCTTCAGCTCTGGACAGACTCCTCAACACACTGCACACTCTTGACTTAAGAACTGCTGTGTGGCTGACCTCACCTTAAACACTTCCCCATCTTAATCAATGGCTTTCTCAACAGCGTTGTCCTCTCCTCTCTACTTTGCTAATTCTGCCTGCTCTATCAATCTTGGATTTACCACTTTCAATTCATCCCTGTCCTAAGCTAACAATTTAACACACTTTCCTTATGAACTATTTGTCACTCCTGTCCCCAGACCTGGCTCACTCATTCTCTTTGGTATCTTCACTCATGCTCCTATGCAGCTGAATGTCTCTGGAGGAGAACAATGTATTGGCTGACTCTGTCCAATATAAATTCATGCTCCACTTCTTATTTGCCATCTACCTGGCAAAAAGAACACTAATATACTTCTCTTTTTCAAACTCTACACATCTTCAGCCCATCTCTACCTCCCTCGGACACAGATCAGAGCCTCCAGAGCCTGAGCACAGCCACTGGAAAAGCCTTCTCCCTAGTCCCAAGTATGCATACTTCTGGGGATGTGAAGACACTCAAGCAGGCCTCTGATGAAGACCTCAGTAGGTGGGCATGCTTATATGGGAGAATCTGGTCCCAAACCATAAAGGAGTTTAAAAAGTCATCATGAACATTTTAAATTGGAAGCAAACTGGAAACAAGCGCAGTTATTCCCAATATGTAGCCCCCACTAACAGCCTGACTGCCATATAAAAACATAAGAACAGCTGTACTGGATCAGACTAGAGACCTATCTAGTCCAGAATTCTGGTCCCACAGTGGCCAAGCAGATGCCTATGGGAAGCTACAAGTGAGACATGAATGTAATGACACTCTCCTACTCGTGTTCCCTAGCAACTGGTATTTAGAGGTATACTGCGTCTAATATTGGAATCAATTGTAGTTTCCAGAAACTTTTCATAGGCAGACACTCATACAGCATATTGCAATAATCCAGGCATGATGTAACTAAGGCATGTTATCACTGTGGTCAGATCCACACCCTATAGGAACAGGTGTAGCCAATGTACCAGCTTAAACTGGACAAAGGTACACTTGGCCAGAGCTGAGACGTGGGCATCTACGATCAAGGGCAGGTCTAGAGGAACCTCCAAATTACAAACCATTTTAATAGGTTCTCAAGGGGAGTGCTACCCTATCCAACATAGGTTGGATCCCTATTCCTGTGTCAGCTCTAGTGATCAGGAGTATCTCTGTCTTTTCTGAATTAAGCTTCAACTTGTAACGGACTGGTTGTGGACAAACAACTTCTAGGCAGAATGCAGTAGACATTTTAATTCCTTAAGGATTTGAACCCCAAATCTCTTATTTTAACTTTAACTAATTTCTTCATTGTTGAGACATTTCCTACATTTGCCACTTGGATGCCCATTCTCCCAGTTTGGAGAGAACGTTTTGGAGCTCCTCACAATCCTTTTTATTTTAACCACCCTAAATAGTTTGGCGTCATCTGCAAACTTGGCTCCTAATCCCAGATCATTTATGAACAAGCTGAAAAGCACTGGTCCCAGTACAGATCCCTGTGGGACCCCACTATTTACTTCTCTCCATTGGGAGAATGTACCATTTATTCCTGCTCCCTGCTTTCTGTTCTTTAACCAGTTATTGTTCCATAAGAGGACCTCTCCTCCTATTCCACCACTGCTAAGTTTGCTCAGGAGTCTTTGGTGAGGGACTTTGCCAAAACCCTTTTGGAAATCCAAGTAAACAATGTCTACTGGATCACCCCGTCTACATGTTTATTGACGCTCTCAAAGAACTCTAAAAGGTTAGTGAGACAGGACTTACTTTGCGAAAGCTGTGTTGGTTGTTTTTCAGCAGGGCTTGTCCTTCTATATGCTTACTAATTTTGTCTTTAATAATGCCTTCAACAATTTACCCAGAACTGACATTAAGCTAACCAACCTGTAATTTCCTGGATCCCACCTGAATCCCTTTTTTAAAATGGTGTTATACTGGCCATCTTCCAGTCCACCTCTGAGCCATTTACCTATTTTTGTGTTCTTTAATTGTGCAAAAAGGCTTTCCTCCTCCACAAGCCTATCTCTCAGACTTATCCCACTTTCCTGTAAGCAGAAATTATCAGGCCAGATGCCACTGTGGTTTTTCCTGACTGTTTCATAATGCCCCAGTGAACACTTGGAACAATACCATGCAATATATAACAAGAACTACAGAACCCTGCCTCAGAGCAATCGTCATTCCCTAAACTGAAAGTTTCCACGATTTTGTTTCAGAAGCACTGCAGGACATTTATAAGCAAGCATTTCATTTTTAGCATACATTTATCTGTTAGATCAAGCTGTTTGAAATTATTAGAGCTGCAATCCACATCCCAGAGAATTCAATAGTTCACTTTGTGTATTAAATTAAAATGGGTACATTAAGGATGGGAACCAAATCCATCACTGCAAAATTTGTACACAAATTAAATGAAAGTCCTTACTGTTGGCGTAGCTGACGACAGCTCTCTAGATGGGCAGTAGTATTCTGATGCTGAATCCAATCCTACAGGAAGAACAGGCAGCCACAAATCATTGATATGGTATTGTTACTAATTACATTTATATCCCGTATTTCCTCCAAGAAGCTCAAGTCAGTGTACATAGTTCTCCCCCGCACCCACACATTTATCCTCACAACAGGCCCATAATGTATACTTCTTGTCCAAAATTCATACAGAAAGCCTCAACCTTTTTCTATCAATATAACCTACAAGGCAGTTTAGGGAGCATACACTTAAAGTCATCTGAAATCAACACAGCAGAGTAATGGTATTCTGTATTAATTCAAACCTGTCAAATTCATGGCACCTGGATGCACCACAGCATTGTGGCCTACCACGTACTTAACTCACTGTTTTTCACAGGCTCAGAAGGATCCACATTTGACAGAAACACCACAACTGCCACAAATACAGCTGCAGTGTATTTCCCTGGATAGAAAGAGCAATGCAGAACTATTCTGGCTGCCTGTTCCAGCATCAGATCACCTGGAATAGTGCTACAAGATGAGTAGGTAGTAACAACTGGGGAGGGGGAAGAGGTAGCAACAGGCATTTCAAATTGTACAAAGGAATACATATGTCCAAAGTCTTTCTACATGGTTACAAAGATAGAAAATGTCTTTGTCATAAACTCTACATAACTCTATGCATTTTAAGAAACAAGATCTGAAGTAAAATATTCCAATAAAAGAAAAGTATTCAGGGCTGCTGGGAACACGTTACACTGGTCCACTTCCTTCATATAAAGTCCCAGAAAATATAAGCCTCTATTTCCCAACCTGGCCATTACAATCAAACATCTTACTAACAATACCACCCAGGTCACTATGTTCACATGGCAAGCAAGGATCCAGACAGAAGAGTTATTTTTGGTTGACTCACAAATGTAGAACTCCCTTCTCTGGATGTTATCAAAACCCAAAATATTTTCCAAAGGAATGGCAAGAACTCCCAATTCTGCAGGCCCTTTTTGTAATTAAAAGATATGTTTAAAAACAGGCTGAAAATGTATGCTTTGCAGTCTGGATCTTCTGAATAGACAGGGTATACAGTCACATAAACAGTTTAACTAACTTGTATGCAGAATGCAGTACATCCAAAGAAAAATGTTTGAATAAATTATATTTGCATTTTGTTTGGCACAATTAACAAAAACATGTAGGAACTCTGGATCCGTTCGGAAGATTTAAAATTAACAAAAAGGTCACTTTCACACTAAGTTGTTCTATTCCAAACCAATTCCTGTATTGCAAGAATTATTACGTTTGCAGTCAGCTCCAAGAAGTGATCTAGTATGTCACTTTTTCCTCCACCCTTCATATCCCCGAAGGATTTTGAGTACTTTAGTAGTCTTGGAGAAATTGAATTGGGACAAAAGAGCTGAAGGGCGGTGCATTCTGGCCTCATCCACCAGCCAGGAGACCAAGGGCTACTGGGAGGCTGCACTCCCTGCCTCCCAGGAAGAACATCATGGCAAGGTGGGGGAGGCCAACCAGGCCCCAAGGAGCTGCTGCTCTAACACTTACTTTTCTCTTTCCTCCCCATTTCCTTTTATATCTTGCCTATTAGACTGCGAGCCTGAGGACAGAGACTGTCTTTCAATATATGTACATAGCTTCAAAATGTTTAGGCACTTTATGCCTCAGTTTGCATGATCAAACATTTGTTTGTGAGCGTGCGAGAGCAAGATGGCTCCCAATTGTTCTACCACTTCTATTTCACTAAACAACCTAGGAATTGTGCTTTCTTACAAGCAACAAACAGGCATGGATCAATTCACAGGATTCCTCTAGCAATACAGTAAGGCTCATATGCTTCATAAGGCAACAGAGGACCAGGACAATGGGCGGCATCTGTGCCAGTCCCAGGCAGTCTATCCTCCCCATCTGGATTTGGGTCTGAAAGACCCTGAAAAGTTTGGGCGCATGAAGGTAAGTTGCAGGTAAGCACAATTTGTGACATAGCACAACATCATTACTGATCAAGGGGCACATCTGTTGAGGCTTTAGCTTCCAATTCCCTGGCTTTGTGGAGCTTGAGCCAAAATGAGATAGCCTTAATTCTGATCTTGAACCAGAAGGGTTTTTTTTAAATAAGAGTGTGTGTGTGTGTGTGTGTGTGTGTGTTTGTGTGTGTGCGCGCGCGCGCCTGCATGCACAAACACACACGCATGAAGACATAAAACAAATGCACAGGTTTGGGATAATGTCATGTCAGATCTATTTCAGAATTGTTAGAGAGCAAAAAATATGATGACGTTGGAAAATGAAAGTAAAATCAATCCTGCAAATCCTGATGGGCAGTAACCAATGTGACACTACCACTAATGTAAATTACGTTGTGCTAGCGTAAATGACCTCTAGCCCAACAGCAATAGCACCTGCTTGTGACACATTTTCCAGGGAAACCTGTCCTGCCAGCAAGCATTATTGACACTGCACTAGAGATAGTTTACACCAGTGCAACGTAATTTACATTAGCAGTAGCACTGCACTGGATACTGCCCAATTTGTCTCAATATTTCTGACAATTTTACATTTCTATGCTTCTGGCGTCATGCTCCCAATAATATAAGGTCAAAAACCTAAATCCACAAGTGAGATTAGGTTTCTGTTCTATCCACCGTTTGGTTCTATTTCCATCAGGCAAACAATCATGGCTGCCTGTTCTTAGTATCCCCTTTACTTAAAAGACAGTGAGCTGCTCATAGCTGCTCTAAGTTTCTGCACTGAACAGGGAGCAAGTTAACTGTATTTAGATCCCATGGAAATCATGTGAAAAGTCAAATCCTGACTAATGTAAAATGCACTGATTTCAACGGACCCTAAATGTGACTAATGTGCTCTGGATCCAACTCCAGGTTCGCACAATCACTGCGGCACACTGGGCTTATTCAAGCCACAGCAGGTTACAATGCGTGCTGGTGACTATTTTGAATATTCAACCCCTGGTGAGGGTTGCCATGGTTTGTTGTGTCACCCAAACCCAGGCGGCAGGGGTTTAGTCCTCAAACAACCCGTCACCCAGGTTTGGACAAAATGACAACTTGTGGTTGAATATTCAAAATGGCCGCTGGCACATGCCACAACACACTGTAGCTTAAATAAGTTATGGTGGGCTCCAGTGATCATGAGAACCAGCTCCCTATCTTTTTGACCTAGCCATGCTTTCCTTCTTATGCAGATGAACAGTTCATCTCTCATGCACAGGCAATTCAAGAGCTCACCATATGGCTGGAATAATCTTTAAACTATTAAGAGAGCAATCCTATGGCCACTAGACACTGTCTAGAGCGCCATAGGATATGCTCTACTCCAGGAACTGACCTTGGAGCCCGTGCTCCGAGGTCAGTTCATAGAAATCTGGCCTCCCCCCGCAACCACGCTGCCTCAGAGGCAGTGCGGAGAAGCCCCATCCTCCGCGCTCGGAAGGTGAGCGTGGAGTGACTGAAAAGGGCGGGGCTGGGGGCGTTCCGGGGCGGAGAGAGCGCAGCTGCGCATACAACACATCCTATGAGTCGTACAGCAGCTTCCTCTCCCAGTCGGCCCACCTGCTGCCAGACAGCTGCAAACAGCTGTCCAACGAAAAAGAGCAAGGCAGGAGAGGCGCAGAGGGAACGATCCCTGCGTGCTGCTCCTGCCTTTCTTTGGGTAGGCGGTCACCACCGAGGTTGGAGGCGGCCACCCATCTACTTAGGACTGAGCCCTAAGAAAACTTTAATAAAGTTGTGGTCAACCTAAGGTTTCAAATCTTATTTAAAGTTGTCTAAGGTCAAACAACAAAGGTTCAATGAGATGGATTAGTTAGAAAAATCTAAGTAGCTCATGCATAGCTTTATTACCTAACTCTTACATCACCTTCTAATGCTATAATAAATGCTTTCTTTATTATGTTTCTGACAGGATTTGAACTTTAATACCTTGTCCACTCACAAAGCCTAACTATGTTTGGCCCCAGAAGCTATTCAAGCAAGTCAAACTATAAAGGAGGCAGAAGAAGGAACTAGGAATCCAAAGGAAAATTAGAGGTTTCTGTTAAGGCTTGGAAACATCCAGGTCATGTACCAAGGTTTCTTCTTTGGCATTTAACGGTTAACCCCAATAGAGATGGTGGGCTGCATTTCTGAGGGGGCTCTGGTGTCCATTTTCACAGTGAAAGAGCCAACTCCTCTTCTGCAGTTTAATGATATAGCTGGTATTTCCACGCTATCACTGAAGAATTTGAAGTAAATCTGATTTGCTACTCAACCTCCCAACACACACTTTTAGTATTTAGATGATACTGCTGTGTGGGCCAAGATAGACCGTGGCAGCTGCTGAGCCCAGTGCAGCCCTGAGCCAACCCTGCTTATATTAATGGGTTTAAGGGACTGCTCCCTTGGCATGGAGCAGAGCCTAACTGTTCTACTTCCTTACTCAGGGAGTTGCAATCCCCAAATATCTTGCTGCTGCAGTTCTTTAGAAATAGTCAGTCATAAAAGAAGCATATTGTCCAAATTAGATGAAGCATTTATTTCCAATGGTCTTGTTTGTTGGACATCTTAAGGGAAAAAAATCTACAAGTATCCACAAGCCAACTAAACCCCAGTGCACAGAACATGTTACATATAAATGTATGCAATCTGTGTGTTTGGGTGGGGAATTGACTCACCTTCAAATGTCTACATTCTACATTACATAGAGAACACATATGTGGAAATATTCTTGGAGATGCAGCGTAGTAATCATTCATCATCGATGGAGTTGGCAGCCTCTTCATCTTCTGGGCATCTGCCTGTGAAAAAACTGGAAGCCAAGAGGCTTTCACCACACCAAAAGGAGACTCAATAGGATTCTCAGCTTCTTTCTGGAATTTTTTCTGGCCAGTGGGAGGCCCAGGTGGAGCATTAGGAGGATTAGCCCTGGATTCATGATGAATCCTGTCACGCCTGTTTACACCCCCAAGTATTTCAGGTACAAAAGGGGGTGGTGGTTGGTTCATAGGTGGCATTATGGGCTGGGAAACAGATGGAGGTGGCAAAGCTTGCTGGACAACAGGAGGCATCGCAGACTGAGGCATGGGTGGTACCACAGGTGGCATCATGGGCTGGACTGCTGGAGGTACCCCAGCTCCTGCTGAAGGGAGGCATAACCCAGGCACCTCACTGGACGTATCCATCGGGAAGAACGACTGGGTATTTGGTGTGCTTCTCTGGAACCCCATCTGTCGTATTAGTTCTTCAACTGCGTTCATTTGTTTACTGGTGACACTGGAGGGTGCAGCAGTCACTGAAGCAGTCTGCTGTGCTTGAAATCCTTTCATGCTCTCCTCGTTTGGTACATCAGAATTGTAGACTTTGACTTCAAGTGGACCTTCAGCATATGCATACTTGCTTTCATGTCCATAATCAATGACCTTGCTCTTGACCATGGAAACACGGCCATCGTCACCACGAAAGGTTTCCTTCTCTCTGCTCTGAGCAGGTAAATTAGGTAACTGACAAGCCATTTTCCGCATTCGGATGTCCCTCAAAATTAAAGGCATGTTTTCAGGCGTTAGCTGATCATCTGGATAGCGACTAAGTTCCTCCAAGTCTTCATTAGATAAGCCAAAGCTTGCTAAGATACTCGAGGCACTCTCATTTGTGTAACGGCTCTGAACTTTTGTGGTATGTTCTGCAATCCTTCCTGAAGTAGGCTGACCCCGGCTAATATTTCCAGGTGGAAATGGATTATCCCAACGAGTAGCACATCCCTCTTCCTTCTGTTGCCGCTCCATATTTATTCTCTCTCCGGCTTGTCTCGGATCAATTCTATGTTGAGTGACTTGAACATTTGGCCTGGGGAATCCTGCCCTCATTTCTGATCCCATGAATCTTTGGGGCATTCTGTGAGTAGGACTAGATGAGAGCTGCCTTTGAAGACCACCCGGTCCAGGTCCCGGCCCTTGAAAAGGCCCACGTGGGATTGGACCAGGTGCATTAGGTCCCCTTGGCCTTGGAGGCATGTTTCCTCTAGGGTTAAACATGGCAATTTTCAGGAATGCCTCATTTAACAAAGCATAAGATGCTATAGAGTGGTTTGAAGCAAGTGAGTTCAACTGATGAAGAGCCAACTGTGTCTTAATATGAGCAAGCTGTAAAGGAGGAGGGCCCAACAGAAATGGGCTAGCAATGCCAAGGTTCAGAGAATTCACAAGGGGTGCAAAACTTTCCAAGAACACCACAAAGCTGAAAGTTAAACACACAAAGATTAGATTGCATTCATCTTTTAATCTATTTTCTAAAGTGGTTCTACTGCCTGTAAGGAAATCATTTGAAAAACTCATTGTTTAATTTCTTTTTCAAATAACTACTCATTTTACCAAATGCGTTGATTTATTTCATCCACTTGTCAATTAATGGTTCTTACATAAGTATGTTGTTCATGCACTATGAGCTTTTAATCCAAAATCCTTGATATTCATGTCAGTAACAACTACAATAAGAGTTTTCAAATGTTTTATTACATTCTATCTGAATAAGAAGGCTAGTTTATTTACAATGCCATTAGGAAAAAAGAAATCCTAATACAAAAGTGTATCTACAGCTGAAGCTGCAATCCTATATATACTTTCTAGGGCAGGGGTGGGGAACCTCAGGCCAAATCTGGCCCTCCCCTTTCCCTTGGCCACTAATCATTTGGTGGTTTTCTAGGTTTTGCAAAGGTTTTTCCCCATTTTGAATGGTTAAATTGCCTCTCCTAATGCTTAGTAAGAAGCGAATATGATCATTTTGTTACCCGCTTTAGCTGTAAATGAAAATTACTTTATTTATTTATTTATTTATGGTACTTTTAAACCACCCAGTAACCAAAGTTCTCTGGGTAGTGTACAATACATTAAAGACATACAGTACAAACATTAAAACAAAAATAAAACAGCGCAGAACGAAGACCACAACATGGGTGCCAGGCAAGCTTCTCTGGGGAGTGCATTCCACAAATGGGTTGCCACCACAGCACCCACCTCGCCTCATTTGGCGAGGGGACCTGGAGGAGGGTCTCAGATGTCCAGGTAGGTAAATACGGGAGATCTTCCTTCAGATAACCTGGCCCCAAGCCATTTAAAGCTTTAAAGGTTAAATCCAGCACTTTGAATTGGGCCCAAAATCGGACTGGTTGTCAGTGCAGATGGAAAAGTACTGTCATAATATGATTACATCGACTAGCCCCAGTTAGCAGTTTAGCTGCCCTATTTTGGACTAACTAAAGTTTCTGGAGCATTTTCAAAGTCAGCCCCAGGTATAATGCGTTGCAATAATCCAAACAATGTCAGGTTTCCCTTTCTGCCCCTGCTGTAAACTTCAGAACCCAAATCAAAAACACAGACAAGAGGCTTCTATCCACGGCTCTTTAATCCTTTTACTTCAATGGGTCATACAGATGCAAATTGTCAGTAACTCACAGTCTACAAAGGAAATGCCTTCAGGGAGTTCAAAGGGAAGCTACAAAGATCGAAAGTTGCCCACCATTTGAGAAAAGGTGGGCACGCTTTCCTAACTTAAGGGGTAGGGGAGGGATCTCCCTCTATCTTGTGAGATCTCTACATGTAGCTGTTCCCGTCGGGCCAATTGGGCAGATTGCCTAAGCTTCGCCCCTGCCATCTCTCTCGGCTCTGCGTCTGCGCCTGGCGTTTAAGAATTCAGGCTCTCCAAGCCCCACCTCTCCCTGTTTGCTATCTCTCACAGGGGTGTTTGAAGAGAGGCCCTCTCCGTCCAGCTGGACTATTGAAACTTGAGGAGTCTGTCTCTCCCTGTCTGGAAGAGTCTGGGAAAGTTCCTCCCCCACGTTTTGCGGTTCCTCTTCGGAATCTGAGCTACTCTGCCACTGCCTATGCTCAGAGGCACCCCTGACAAACAGGAGGTTATGAGAATGTGAATAACTATCACAAACCTATATCTGTCCAGGTAGGGTTGTAGTTAGTATATCAACCTGAGCTCATAAAAGACCATCTGAGCCACCAAGGCTACCTGTGCCAATGATGGATCTAAGAGCACCACGAAACTTCAAACCTGCTCCTTTAGGGGGAGTGTAGCCCCCTCCAGAACAGGTTGAATACCTTAACTGGACAGATAAACCATCCACAACAAGTAACCCCATCTTGTCTGGATTGAGTTTCAGTTTATTGGCCCTCATCCAGTCCATTACCCTGCCTAAGCATTGGTTCAGAACATCAATTGCCTCACCTGTATTAGATGAAAGAGAGAGGTAAAGCTGGGTGCCATCCACCCACTGGTGACACTTCCCCCCACATCCCTGGATAGCCTCTCCCAGCAGTTTCACATAGATGTTGAAAAGCATGGGGAATAAAATAGAGCCCTGAGGAGCCCTGTAACATAACTGCCATGGGGCAGAGCAATCATCCCCTAGCACCACCTTCTAGAATCTGACATCCAAGCAGGAATGGAACCACTGCAATAGACTGCCCCCACATTCCAACTCAGACAACCTATCCAGAAGGATATGATAGTCAATGGTATCGAAATCTGCTGAGAGGTCCAAGAGAACCAACACAGTCACCTTCCTCCTGTCCCTTCCCCAACACAGGACATCCCACAAGGTGACCAAGGCAGTTTCTGTTCCGAAGGCAGGCCCAGAGTCATACCAAAATGGATCTAGAAAATCAGTTTTGTTCAAGAGGGCCTGCTATTTGGGGGATTGGGGCCCTGCTCCTTTGGCCCGACCCATCACTGGAATGAGGCCATCAAGAGCTTCTGTGAAATTGAATTCAGCCCTTGGGGTGAAGGGGGCTCCCTTGTACTAGGAAGTTCCACTGAATTTAGTGGACAGACTTCGGAGTAAACATGTAGAGGATTTCCCTATATAAGCTATGTGTCTGACACAGCAAGTGTAACACCAGCATTATTCCTGTGACCTAATACACTATAAAAACTAGGCGACCACTGGTACTTAAGGACACAGGGAACTGCCTTATACTGAGTCAGACCACTGGTCCATCCAGACCAGTATTGTGGACAGTGACGGACAGCAATGGCTCTCCACAGTTTCAAGCAGGATATGAGGGTGGGAGGACTGAAAAATTCAGGGAAAAGGTTTTTCAGACACACACCACCCCTACCAGACCAATACATTGAGAAAAAACTGAAATTTAGGGGAAAATTAAAGGCCTCTTATGAAATAATTTCTTTCAGAATCAGTGAAACATTTTTAGAGCACTGTTACAACCAATGCACATTGCTGCAAATCTCCAATTCAAAGTTGGTAATATTAGAAGTGATACAGCATTGCTGCATTTGACTGGATTACCAGGAAAGAAGCATATTTGGACTTGATACTGGAAACTTATTTTCAAATGTTGCAGATCATCAGATCAACATATTGTTTCAGCAACATGGTGGCAGGGCCTGCACAGCAGGGCACCCAAAACTTTTTTGATCGTGCACCCCATCAGTAACATTTTTTTGAGCGCGCACCCCCAATGTGTGTACATTTATTTATAAATTATATACATGTACTACTGTACTAATAAATTATGTACATTACAAAACATACACAAAAATGGAAATTAAAAAGGATGAGATAAAGATGAAATAAACAACATTTAAAAAATAATGTATTTTATTTATTAAAGGTACAAAACCTTTTTTTGCTCTCACTAAAAAAAAATTAATAACTTTTTTAGTGGGGGCAATGTGACTGAATATGCTTCATTATTTTTGAAAATCTTGGTTTAATACTTTGTGATACAGCGATTCAAAGGTCCAGTTCTAAGTTCAGTTTATTTAGATACTTTTTTAATGGCTGTCATAGCTGAAAAAGACACCTCACAAAGATATGTAGATCCAAATGGAGAAAGTGCATCGTTGGCTGCACTTACTAAATCATGATTCTCATGTTTCGTTCCCATCCACCAATTATGCAAAGGTTTTTGTTGAAATTCAGCTAGTAAACTTCCATCTTCCCTGATGTCAATCAGTTGTTCTTGCAAACTAATCAGAACATGTAGCATTTTTAAATTTTTAAGAAATGGGTTCAAAACTCACTATAAATCTTCTAACTCTTCTTTTGGAATATTTTTAAAGAGGTTAGAAAATGCCATTTCCAATTTTTTTAAGTTTGCAGATATGAGAGTTTTTATAGGTGATGCACTTACATGGTTTTTGGCAACAAAATCACACACCGATGGAAACATTTCCAAACATCCATTTTCAAAATGCTCTCTCCACAGCATGAGTTTGGAGCAAATTTGCTCTCCTTCCATAGGATGGCAGCTGCTACGGTGCCATAGCTGAGCAAGCAACTGCACCTTCCTTTGCCGTGCCTGGCAGAGACTGGAGCAGTTGCTTTCAGTGGCCGCGGCAGGATAGGACTGGAGCCAAGAGAGAAATGGCACAGAGCTTCCCTCTCAGCTTCCGTCCCATCCTACTGCCCCCGCCACCACCATCATTGCACACAATGAAAGCTCATCAGGACAGCAGGAGACTGCTCACGTACCTGGAGGCTCGCACACCCCAATGGATCATCTTGTGCACCCCCTGGGGTGCACACACCCCACTTTGGAGACCACTGCAATAGACTACCCTTGTTTCTCATTTGCCTCTGACTACTCCATCTTTTGTACTAAGTGAAAGTAAGTGATAACTCTGAAATACCATACAAAATCAAGCACGTTAGGATCTGTCAGCTTCAACTGTGCACTGCAGGGAGCAAATTAAAACAGGTAACAACTATTTTGCATGAAGCAAAAATTAAACCATGACAGCTATATATTACCTCCAGTAATGGGGAACATGAGAGGGAAGTGGCTATTGCACTCATGTCCTGTGTGTAGGCTTCCTATAGCTATCTGATTGGGATTCTGTTCCCACAGTGACCAAACTAGTTTAGGGCTCTTGGTGTTCTGCTGTTAGGATTTTTTGGCCCAATGTACTTCGGGTATATACTGATGGGATCCAAGCTAACGGTGACTGACCAAGAAAGAGATTTTGGGGTTGTGGTGGACAGCTGAGCTCAATGAAAAAATCAACCCAGTTTGCAGCTGCTGTGAAAAGGGCAAATTCCATGTTAGGCAACCAAAATGATCCCCTGTGAGGAAAGGTTACAACACCTGTGGCTGTCGAGCTTAGAAAAAAAGGCAAGCAAGGGGAGACAAGATAAATAATGCATGGTGTGGTAAAAGTGGATAATAGTCATAATACTAGAGCACAGGGTCATCTCATGAAGCTGAATGATGGGAGACTCAAAACAGATAAAAAGAAGTACTTCTTCACACAGCACATAAACTATGGAATTCACTAGCACAAGGTGTTGTGATGGAACCAATTTGGATGGCTTTAAAAAGGGATTGAACAAATTCATAGAGGATAAGACGATCAATGGCTTCTAGTCATGATGGCAAATGGTCACTGTGCAAAAACAATGCAGGACTAGATGGGCCTTTGGTCTGATCCACAATGGCTCTTATGTTCTGATGACATTCCTATCAATATTTATATACTACCGATAAAGCCAAACAAGGCGATACTGATACTTTCCTGAACTCCTTTGGCATCCCTATTCTTTCAGAGGAACACCGAGCCTTTTTCTTGAGTCCAACAGCAGAAAGAGAAATAAACTTTGTGACAGATAAACTTTAAAATGGGAAGACTGCAGCAGTGAATGGCCTACCAGGGAAATTGTCAAGTTCAAGGATTTCCTTTCCCACATTTAGCTCCACTTGAACCAAAAGGGAACCAGACTGCTGGTGCTAAACATAAAAAGGGTGGCAGAGCAGCTTTAAACTAAACCCTGGGGGAAAGCCGACAGGAACTCGGAAGCATCTGATTTGGGTTAAATCATCCCAGAGGGATGAAAATGAAAATGCTTTTGATTGCCCAGATGTAGAAGGGGAGGAATAGGCCAGGAGTACATGGCAGAACATAATAGCCAATCAAAGGGGCCAACGTCCCATAGCCAAAGATGCACAGGCCAGAGGCATCTAGGGAAGGATACCGTGTATAGGTGTTTCTATGCAAATGCTAGAAGCCTCAGAGCCAAAATGGGAAAATTGGAGTGCTTGATTTTAAAGCAAAACCTGGATATAGTGGGCATTACAGAAACCTGGTGGAGTGGGGAGTACCGGTAGGATACGGTCATCTCTGAATATCAACTCTAAAGGAAGAACAGGGAAGGGCGTATTGGGGGAGGTGTTGCCCTGTACGTCAAAGAGTGTCGAGTGGACTAGAACACCTAAAAGGGGAAGCCTCTTCATCAGAAGTGCGGTGGGGGATGATACCAGGCTCCAAAACAAATTTAGTGCTAAGAACATGCTATCGTCCCCAAGACCAGAATGCTCAGAGTGAACTTGAGATGAAAACAAAATCAGGGAGCCTCCAAACAAGGAAATACTGTAATACTGGGTGACTTCAATTACCTCCACATTGATTGGATAAATGCATGTTCCAGCCGCCAGAAAGAGGTTAAATTTCTCGATGCCCTAAACGATTGTGCCCTAGAACAGTTGGTCATGGAACCAACCAGAGGGGGGGCAACCTTGGATTAAATCCTAAGTAGTGTCGCTCAGGGCCTAGTAAAAGATGTAAATGTTGTTGAACCACTTGGAAACAGTGATCACAGTGCTATCAGATTTAATATATATTTAACTGGAAAACTGCCCAGGAAGTCCAACACAATCACATTTAACTTCAAAAGAAGAAACTTCTCTAAAATGAGGGAACTGATGAAACGGAAGTTAAAAGGGGGAGTCAAGAGGATTAAGCCCTTTCAGAATGCTTGGAGATTACTCAAAACCACAATAATAGAAACCCAGCTAAAACGTATACCACAGGTTAGGAAAGGTGATGTCAGGGTGGACACTGAGCCCATAGAATCCCAGAGTAGTTCTGATTCTGAGGAATAGCAGTTGCTCCTGGGAGAGGAGCGCGCTCCTCTTTCCCAGGGCCAACAGCTGACGGAGATTCCTCCCACCAGCATTCCTAGCTTAGATAGCAGTCCTGGGAGTGACAGAGCGCGGGAAGCAGACTTGATGGACGCGTGACGCAGACGCAGAGAGCGGCGCCAGATGGAGGGTGCGGAAAGGAGGCGTAGTGCCCGGTTGGCATGCAAACAACGGCTGCGCCCAGAGGATCCAAGGGAAAAGGGGAGGGACTCTCCTTAGCCCTTAAGTTCAGGGGTCTGCCAGTTATTCCCTTTCAAACGGGGACCAACTGTTCCAACTTAGGGCAAAGGTACTCTGCTGCTCATATCTAGTTGCTAACAGTAGAGTTGTTAAGTTGTAAAAGAGGAATAAAGCTTTGAAAAGAATCCCTTTGTCTGTGTCTGGACTTGGCTACTGGATTAGACTGAGGGAGGCCTCCAAGGAGCCCTTGACAGGTAGCACCAAGTCCAAGAGGTTGATGGCATGGTTAACGAGCAGTATTAAGGGAGCTATTAGAGAAAGAGAGCTTCCTTCAGAAAATGGAAGTCTTGCCCAAGTGAGGAAAACAAAAGGGAGCACGAACTTGCACAAAGGCGATCCAAGCAGACAATAAGAGATGCAAAAAAGCACTTCAAAGAGCATATCGCTAACAACATCAAGGCCAACAATAAAGAATTCTTTAAATATATCAGAAGCAGAAAATCAGCAAGGGAGACAGTTGGACCACTGGATGACAGTGGAGTTAAAGGAATACTGAAGGAGGACAAGGAGATTGCAGAGAAGCTGAATGAATTCTTTTCATTCTTCTTCATTGCAGAAGATACAGGACAGATACCTGTACCTGAACACATGTTTTCAGGAAGGGAGTCTGAGGAACTGAGGCAAACAGTGGTGACAAAAGATGATGTTCTAAACTTTATTGATAAGCTGAAAACAAATCACTAGGCCCAGATGGTATCCATCCTAGAGTTCTCAAAGAATACAAATATGAAATTGCTGATCTTTTAACCAAAATATGCAACAGGTCCCTGAGATCAGTCTCTATACCAGAGGACTGGAAGGTGGCCAATGTAACCCCAATTTCTGAAACGGGATCCAGGGGGGATCTGGGAAATTATAGGCCCGTTAGCTTAACATCTGTTCTGGGTTAATTGGTTAAAGGCATTATTAAAGATAAAATTAGTAAGCATATAGAAGGACAAGCCCTGCAGAAAAACAATCAACACAGCTTCTG
This sequence comes from Heloderma suspectum, assembly GCF_057233095.1. NCBI lineage: Eukaryota > Metazoa > Chordata > Lepidosauria > Squamata > Helodermatidae > Heloderma > Heloderma suspectum. The sequence goes on from NC_139462.1 coordinate 4,191,449, forward strand.
CAAAGGTAAGTCCTGTCTCACTAACATTTTAGAGTTCTTTGGGAGTGTCAATAAACATGTAGACAGGGGTGATCCAGTAGACATTGTTTACTTGGGCTTCCAAAAGGCTTTAGACAAAGTCCCTCACCAAAGACGCCTGAAAAAACTTAGCAGTCATGGAGTAAGACAGGTCTTCTTATGGATCAGTAGCTGCTTAAAAAACAGAAAGCAGAGAGGAGGAATAAATGGAAAATTCTCCCAATGGAGGAAAGTAAATAGTGGGGTCCTACAGGGATCTGTATTAGGACCAATGCTTTTCAACTTGTTCATAAATGATGTGGAATTAGGAGTGAGCAGTGAAGTGGCCAAGTTTGCAGATGACACCAAACTATTTAGGGTGGTTAAAACAAAAAGGGATTGTGAAGAGATCCAAAAGGATCTCTCCAACTTGGGAGAATGGGCATCTAAATGAAAAATTTAGTGGTTCAAAGTAAGCAAGTGTAAAGTGATGCACATTGGGGCAAAAAATCCCAACTTCAAGTATAGCCTGATGGAATCTGAGCTAGCAGTGACCAATGAGGAAAGAGGGGAACTAGAAGTACTAGTTCCCCTCTACTCAGCACTGGTTAGGCCTCATCTGGAGTACTGGGTCTAGTTCTGGGCACCACACTTTAAGAAGGATGCAGACAAACTGGAGAGGGTTCAGAGGAGGGCAACGAAGATGATAAGGAGACTGGAAACAAAGCCCTACGAGGAGAGATTGAAAGAACTGGACAAGTTTAGCCTTGAGAAGAGAAGACTGAGGGGAGATATGATAGTGCTCTTCAAGTACTTGAAAGGTTGTCACAGAGAGGAAGGCCAGGATGGCTTCTCCATCATCCCAAAATGCAGGACACGGAATAATGGGCTCAAGTTACAGGAAGCCAGATTCCGGCTGAATATCAGGAAAAACTTCCTGACTGTTAGAGCAATATGACAATAGAACCAATTACCTAGGGAGGCAGTGGGCTCTCCCACACTGGATGCATTTAAGATGAAGCTGGACAGCAACTTGTCAGGGATGCTTTGACTTGGATTGCTGCACTGAACAGGGGGTTGGACTCGATGGTCTTATAGGCCCCTTCCAACCCTACTATTCTGATTCTATGATCTTGGGATTGTGGTGGACAGCTCAATGAAGATGTCGACCCAGTGTGTGGCCACTGCAAAAAAGGCAAACTTCATGTTAGGCATAATTAGAAAGGAATTGAGAATAAAACTGACAATATCATACTACCCCTATACAAATCTATGGTGCAGCCACACTTGGAATACGGTGTCCAGTTCTGGTCACCACACCTAAAAAAGGTATTGTAGAGCTAGAAAAGGTGCAGAAAAGGGCAACTAGATCAAGGGGCTGGAGTATCTTCCCTATGAGAGAAGGTTACAACAACTGGAATTGTTTTAACATGTTAAAAAGGAGGGTGAGCGGAGATATAATAGAGATCTACAAAATTATGCATGGTGTGGAGAATGTAGATAGAAAGACCTTTTTCTCCTTCTCTCAAAATACTAGAACCCAAAGGGGTCCTCCCATGAAGCTGATTGGTGGGAGATTCAGGACAGATAAAAGGAAGTACTTCTTCACTTAAGTACTTAAACTATGGAATTCGCCACCCCTGGATGTAGTCATGACAACCAATTGGGATGGCTTTAAAAGGGGGTTGGATAAATACACGGAGAAGGCTATGGATGGCTACTAGTCCTGATGGCTATGTTCTACCTCCAGAACCAGAGCAGTGAGCCTATCTACACCAGTTGCTGGGGAACATGGGTGGGAGGGTGCTGTTGCGCTCATGCTCTGCTTGTGGGTTCCCGGTCGGCAGCTGGTTGGCCACTGTGGGAACAGAATGCTGGACTAGATGGATCTTTAGTCTGATCCAGCATGGCTCTTCTTAAGTTCTTATTTATATTACAAAAACACAACTAAACAATACTGTGCCAAATAATGTTTAAAAATAGGCCAATAAAAACAGCAGCAGCAAAAACATGAAAACAGCATAAAACCATGAGATTCAACAGAACATTAACAGGAACAAATAAATTCTCAAAGCTGGCTAAAGTCACTAATGAGGAAGCTGTACACACTTCCTGGGGGAAGTCCAAAAACATGGGCCCATCAAGGAAAAGGCCCTGTCTCTAGTACCTACCATTCTGATGGTTCTTGACACCTATGAAGCCAATCTTACGGCCTAGGCAGGTTCAGCTTGGTCTCAAACAGTTCAGGCTGCATTCTATACCAGATGGGGCTTCCAAACTTTCTTTAAAGGCAGCCCTATGTAGATAGCATCACAGCAATATAGTCTGGATGTAACCAGGGCATGTGTAACTGAAGTCAGGTCCTTTTCCCAGATAGGATGAAGCCGGCAAGCCAGCAAAGCTGCCTGCACTTTCATAGATAACACTGTGTCCTGGACAACTCCCAGATTGTATACCTGGCTCTTTAGAAAGAATGCAACTCCATCCAGAACCAGTTGCAAACTTCCATCTAGATCAGTAGTATTCCCAACCAACTGTACATCTGTCTGATCTGATTATGTTTCAATCTGTTTGCCCTCACCCATCCTAGAACTATCTCGACACCAGTTTAAGATTTCTACCACTTTCCTGGGATTAGAAGATGGACATGATAGTACAGCTGTCTCATCTGTATTCTGATGACACTTCCACCCAAATTTCCAGATGACTGTCCTCAAGTTTCATGTCCCCCATGCTTTTTAACATCTACAAGATAGAAGCCAAAGAACTCCAAGGCCAATTACCATGGGGTGGAACAGAAGTACCCCAGCACCCCCTTCTGGAATTGCCCCCTCTAGGAAGGCCTGAAGCCATTGTAACACCATGCTGTCAAGGCCCATTTTAGAGGGGCATTACAGAGGGATACAATGGTTGATGGTACTGAAAGCCACTGAGAGGTCCAGGAGAACCAACAGGAGTTTTTTTGGCCAGGTAACAGGGAAAGAGAGAAGGTAAGAGTGGGCATGCACATGCCCAGACCAGGGACAGTCCATCCTGCCTTTCCTCTCTTATTTGCATTTTCTTCTGTAACAAGATCCCACTATGAGTCCTTCCAGATAACCAGGTGTGTGTGTTTATGTGGAGTTTCCCAGATTTCAGTGGAGCTCTGTAAAGGAACAGAGATGCTCAATGCAGAGCTGATGATAGTGCAACAGAATCCACCTGCAATAAACCACAACTGATGCATTATAACACAAACCTCAGTTAAAGTCTAATAAGAGAAGGAAAACACCACCAAGCAACACCACATTCACAGACCGAAGTGTATATTAATGCAGGGATGACACAAATCCAAGGATATTAGTCTTTCCCTACACTTATGAGCTTTGAAGCTACAAGTTACTTCAAGAATCAAACCTTAGCTGGCTCTAGGAAAGTTCCATCAATGAAGTGTTCAATAAATAGTAGAAATGATGAACAGGGTTCAACAATCTTGCTTGTCCCCTTCACCTTGGTGAGGGGATAGTGAGGCTCTAGCAAGTGAGACAAGCCCAAGGTGTCCTCCCAAAGCTGGAGCTGCAAAGGAGAGGAACCCCAGCATCAAAGTTCAGCTGAAGCCTGAGACATGTTTTGGCTGTGCATTTGCTGAGTGCCTGTCAGGTGAAGAACCATAACAAGCCTCCTTCTCCAGCTCCAAGCTGGAATGGGAAGGTAGAAACACAGGGGCTTGCATCTGCTGCCAGCAGATGCTCCAATCTCAAACTACTCATCAGGTGTAGAGGCAGAGGAAGCAGAGGTACCTCCTATCTCCAGCTCCAAGCTGAAGATAAGAAGCAGAGGCATGTAGGTTACTTCTGTGCCTGATGGGCCCCCTGAGTGGCCAGCAAACTCAGAACCGAAGCAACACTTTGATTGCCCCACCACCACCTCAAGCACTGACTTGGAGAGATGGGGGGGGCATTTTGCATTGGGCAGAATCCCTCCAAGCTTAGAGCTGGAGAAAGAAAATAGAATTTTCCATTACCTCATGCTGCATTTCAGAAGCACAGCACAAGAGGGGACAAGACCATGCTCCATGGGAGGAAGGTCCTGACAAGGTTTTTGTTGGCCACCAAGACCAGCCAAAATTTATCAATCCCCAATTATGAACATCAAAGACATTCAATGTGTAGAAGACAACCTTTACATTCAGTATCAGTGTCATACTTCTGTTTACTATACAGGCCTCGACCAATCAATCATAGCTGAGAGGACTTTGTACCAACATTATCAATTTTATTTACATCATTTGTATACTGCCCAATTAACAATGTCTTCCAGGCAATTTACAACAATAATTTCTTCCAGCAGTGAAGTACATTACTGCCCTACTGTAAACATTGCCAACTCAGTGAGGAGTTAATGGAATTATTATGCCATTGTGTTTACAAGCCACAGAATGCTTAACCATACACCACTGTTTGGAACTCCAAAAAAATGGAAGATTTAGCTATACACTAGAAGCAACAAGAGATTTCTTCAGAAATTTTGTGGACTCCTAACTTAGCTTGGTAGATTTAACAAGACTGCACTAAATCTGGTGTATGCTATTGTTACTGATGTATAGCCTAGCAGCACTAATAATTATGTTGGTTGGTAACAAGGGTTGGTCTTGTTCTGTTCTCTTCATCTGGAGTCTGGTAAGAAAACATGTGGGGTAGTAACTTTTGTGGGCTTGTTTACAAGGCTGCTGTAAAGTACCATGCATACTGATGGTGCTGCTTTATGCCCCCGTTAGTTCAACAGCACTGCCTTCAGACTTCATCCTGTCATCCTGCGTGCAGAACAGAGCCTCAGGCCTAGTTCTTTTTCTCATTAAAGTAACAAGCCTCTAGCTGAGCACTGCCACTTCAGACAGCCAGTGGAGGGCTCACATGATTGAATGCTCTTCCATGCAATAAAAGAGAGGCATTCCTTGCACACTGAGTACAAGCATATGAGGGAAAAGGATTCTGGCCTAGCCTTCTTTCTCCCTGACACACCAGTTTTATATGCAGAGGATTTCTTGTTCTTTAGGGAGGCCCATTCCAGGACGCAAGCCCCCAGCTGTACCCACAAGTAGTACAGCCAAGACTGAGGCTGAGCACCAGAGAGAATGTCTGTCAACTGTCCTTTCCCCACAATGTATCCCTCTACCTTGAGAGGCAGAGAGGAGCCTCAGACCCCATTTTGAATAGCAACGTCCACGGCCCGTGAGCATATGAGAGCGCAGGAGGGGCCGAGGGGCCTCTGGGCGCGTGCAGGCTTGCCTCCTCTCCAGCTCCGCGGAGTAGCCCCAGCCGATCGGCGCGCACCTGCGAGTCCGAGACAAGGGTCACGGAGGGCGGCCGGAGAAAGCTCCCGACGACGACGGCACCGGCCACGTCCGCGCCGGCGCGCACCCGCCGCGCGCTCGCGGGATCGCCGCCCTGCACGCGCTCGAGAGCAGGGCGCCTCCGCGGCTGGGCCGGCCGGCCGACGGCGAGGGCTTGCCGGGGCCCGATCCGAATGAGCGCCGGCCTGCGGGGCGCGCCGCGGCAGAGGCGGCCGCGCCGCTCGCTGCCGGCCCGCCTTCCCGGCCTCGCGAAGCCCACCGCGCCGCCCGGCCTGTCCGCAAAGCGCGCCGCCCGCTCAGCATCACCGCGCCGCGCCTGGCACCCGCCCTGCCAGGTAGGCCAGTGCGGACGCGCCCCGCTGAGGCGGCGGCGGGGCCAGCAGGAGCCTTCCCGATGCGTCGCTCAGCCTCGGCGGGGCCCGGCCAGCCTCGCCCCCGAGCGGCCGCCCGCCCGCCCGCCCGGCCTCCCTCCGCCGCCATTTTGTGGCCGCCTCCTCTCCCCCCGACCCCGCGGCGCCCTTTACCTCCGCCAGCCGCTCGGCCCAGGCGGGCGGCGCGCCTCCCCTCACGCCGCCTTGGTCGGGGGCTCGCTCGCTCGCGCGCGCGCGCCCTGCTCGTGCCGCTCCGCCGTCCGGGGCGCGAAAACGCCGCTCGGCCCGGCCGCGCTGAGGCAGAAACGAGGCCGCACGGAGGGCTGCCCGGACAGCGTGCGCATGCGTGGACCCGGAGTCCGCGGGAGGAAGGAGGGAAACCCGAACGTCGATTATGTGCTTCGTAGACTCGGGGCGACGATGGGACGGCCGTGGCGCGCATGCGCGCTCTCGGGTTCGGGGCGGGAGGGAAGGATCAAACAGTCCGCAGACCCGTCCGGGGGCTGTGCGCGTGCGCGCTCTCGGGGTTCCGGGAGGAACGGCCACGCAGACGTCTTACGTCGCGGCAGCCGCGCATGTGCAGTAACTCTGCCGGAGGCCCGTTGGGCCGGCCGCGGGGCGCTCAACTGCCAGCCCGCGGTCGGGACCAGCCTTCTGCGCGGCGAGGCTCGTGCCGAGGGCGCCGCTGCTACTGCGGGCGCTCATTCTGAGGCATTCCCAGGCTGCCTGCCAGGGCCGGTGGCTCGGTGCCCTGGCTCGTGCTTGCAGATAAGCGCCGAAGAGGGTCAGGGGCCGGGCCGGGCCGCCCACCTGGCCCGGGGGCCTCATCCCGCCAGGCCGAAAGTCCCGCGGCTCCGGGGGGGACGCCGGACTTCCCCGTCGCGGGAAACAGCGCGGCGGGGCTCCCGGAGAGCGGGCTTCGCTGGAGGAGGGCGCGCCGTGTGCGGGACCCGCGGACTTTGCGAGCGAGCAGCCTCCGCGGCAGGACAAGCGCCCCGCGCGAGGGGCCCGGCGCTCCGTCCGCGCAGCGGCCTCCCGGCTGGCGCCCGGGCGCCCGCAAGCAGGGCGTGAGCGCAGCGCCCCCGCCAGTGGTGCACAGAGGCTCGCTGCCCCGGTACTGGGGCCGCGCGGAGCCATCGGGGCCCGGAGCCCTTTTCCCCAGGAATTCGTCTAACCCCTTTTTAAAGCAGCCCAAATCGGTGGCCTGCAGTACGTCCTGCGGTAGCGAATGCCATCCTTTAACTATGTGCTGTGTGAAGAAGCTCTTTTATCTGTCCTGCATCCCCCACCGATCCGCGTTGTGGGAGGACCCCTTTGGTTCTAGTATTCTGAGAGAGGGAGAAAAAGGTCTCCCTGCCCACATTCTCCACACCAGGCATAATTCTGCACACCTCTCTCATGTCTCCCCTTAACCTCCCTTTTTCCAAGCTAAACCATCCCAGCTGTTGTAACCTTCCCTCAGAGGGGATGCTCCAGCCCCTTGAGCATTTTAGTTGCCCCTTTCTGCACCTTTTCCAGCTCTGCAATATCTTTTCATAGGCGTGGTGACCAGAACCGGACACCATATTCCAAGTGTGGCCACACCATAGATTTGTATAGGGGTAGTATGATATTGGCAGTTTTAGTCTTCATCCCTTTTCTAATTATGCCTAACATGGAGTTTGCCTTTTTTTTTTCTTTGTTTTTACAGCTGCTGCCCACTGGGGTGACATCTCCATTGAACACCCCAAGATCTCTTTCGTCGTCATTCACCACTAGCTCAGATAGCATCAGGCTATACTCAAAGTTGGGATTTTTTGCCCCAACTTGCATCACGTTACACTTGCTTACATTGAACCACATTTGCCATTTAGATGCCCATTCTCCCAGTTTGGGGAAATCCTTTTGGAGCTCCTCACAATCCCGTTTTTGTTTTAACCACCCTAAATAATTTGGTGCAAATCCGCAAACATGGCCACTTCACTGCTCACTCCCAATCCCAGATCATTTATGAACAGGTTGAAAAGCATTGGTCCTAATACAGATCCCTGTGGGACCCCACTATTTACTTCCCTCCATTGGCAGAATTTTCCATTTATTCCTCCTCTCTGCTTTCTGTTCTTTAAGCAGTTACTGATCCATAAGAGGACCTGTCTTCTTATTCCATGACTGCTAAGTTTTTTCAGGCATCTTTGGTGAGGGACTCTGTCTTAAGCCTTTTGGAAATCCAAGTAAACAATGTCTACTGGATCACCCCTGTCTACATGTTCATTGATACTTTCAAAGAACTCTAAAATGTTAGTGAGGCAGGACTTATCTTTGCAGAAGCTGTGTTGCTTGTGCTTGGCCGAGTCCGATCGACCACTTGTGTGCTTGACCCTTGCCCTTCATGGCTTATTAAATCAAACAAGGAGGAGTTGTCCGGCTGGGTCCAGGAGGTTGTAAATTCCTCCTTGAGAGAGGGAGTGGTGCCTGCCGCTTTAAAAGAGGCAGTAATTAGACCACTCCTGAAAAAGCCTAACCTGGACCCAGAGGATGTTAACAATTATAGGCCAGTGGCCAACATCCCCTTCCTGGGCAAGGTGCTTGAGCGGGTGGTTGTAGGACAGCTCCAGGCACTCTTGAATGAAACGGATTATCTAGATCCATTTCAATCGGGCTTCAGGCCTGGTTTTGGAACGGAAACTGCCTTGGTCGCCCTGTGGGATGACCTCTGCCGGGAGAGGGACAGGGGGAGTGCGACCCTGTTGATTCTCCTGGACCTCTCAGCGGCTTTCGATACCATCGACCATGGTATCCTTCTGGATAGGTTGTCTGGGTTGGGAGTTGGAGGCACTGCACTACAGTGGTTCCGCTCCTACTTGGATGGCCGATTCCAGAAGGTGGTGCTGGGGGATTATTGCTCTGTGCCATGGCAATTGTGCCATGGGGTTCCACAGGGCTCTATTCTATCCCCCATGCTGTTTAACATCTACATGAAACCGCTGGGGGAGGTTATCCGGAGGTGTGGGCTGAGGTGCCATCAATATGCGGATGACACCCAGCTCTACCTCTCTTTCTCATCAAAACCAGGTGAGGCAGTGGCTGTTCTGAACCAGTGCCTGGGCACGGTAATGGACTGGATGAGGGCCAATAAACTGAAACTCAATCCAGACAAGACGAAGGTACTGTTAGTGGGTGGTTCGTCTGCCCGGCTAGGTGATAATCAACCTGTTCTGGAGGGGGTTGCACTCCCCCTAAAGGATCAGGTTCGTAGTTTGGGGGTGCTCTTGGATCCAGAACTGTCACTTGAGGCACAGGTGAACTCAGTGGCACAGAGCACTTTTTATCAGCTTAGGCTGGTATACCAACTACGCCCTTATCTGGACAGAGATAGCCTAGCTACAGTTATCCATGCTCTGATAACTTCTCGTCTGGATTACTGCAATGCGTTATACGTGGGACTGCCTTTGAAAACGGTCCGGAAACTTCAGCTGGTCCAAAATAGGGCAGCAAGATTGTTAACAGGGACTGGCCTGCGAGCTCATATTACGCCAGTACTTTTCCAGCTGCACTGGCTGCCAGTCCATTTCCGGGCCCGATTCAAAGTGCTGATGTTAACATTCAAAGCCCTTAACGGCTTGGGGCCAGGTTACCTGAAGGATCGCCTCCTCCCATATGTGCCTGCCCGGACCTTAAGATCATCATCAGCGGCCCTTCTCCGTGAGCCCCTGCCAAAGGAAGTGAGGCGGGTGGCTACTAGGAGGAGGGCTTTTTCTGTTGTGGCACCCCGGCTCTGGAATGAGCTCCCTAGTGAGGTTCGCCTGGCGCCTACATTGTACTCCTTTCGGCGCCAGGTGAAGACCTTTTTATTTTCCCAGGCATTTTAGCTTTCTAGACTTTAGGTTTACTGTTTTAAATCTGTATTTTAAACTCCTGTACCGCTGCTAGGTTTTATTGTGGTTGTATTGTTATATTGTGGTTTTAATGTTCTATATATTTTAAATTGTTTTATTGTGTGTTGTTTGGTTTTAGTTTTTGTGAACCGCCCAGAGAGCTTCGGCTATTGGGCGGTATAGAAATGAAATAAATAAATAAATTGATTCTTTTTCAGTAGGGATTGTCCTTCCATATGCTTACCAATGTTATCTTAAATAATTTGTTGTTCAGTCATTAAGTCGTGTCCAACTCTTCGTGACCCCATGGACCATAGCACGCCAGGCCTTCCTGTCCTCCGCTCTCTCCCGGAGCGTGCTCAAATTCATATTCATTGCATCGGTGATGCTACCTGGAACATACATTAAGCTAACTGACCTGTAATTTCCCAGATCCCCCCTGGATCCCTTCTGAAAAATTGGTGTTACATTGGCCAACTTCCAGTCCTCTGGCCTAGAGGCTGATCTTAGGGAATGTTGCATATTTTGGTTAGAAGATCAGCAATTTGATATTTGAGTTCTTTGAGAACTCTAGGACGGATACCATCTGGGCCTGGTGATTTGTTTGCAATGGAACTGTTGAAATCATGGCTGCTGTCAGACACCTGATTAAAGAAACTACCAATTAAGCAACAAGTTTTGATTGATTAGTCAACCAATTAAATTGCATATATTTGCATAACTTTTTATAGCTAGAAGGTGCATGCAAATGCCACAGCAGGTGCCATCCTAAGGTGTTTCCTGCTGGGTGAAGGGGGAACTCAGACATGTTTTTTATAGTGACATATGAAAAAAAGTTGCATAGTTAATTAGAGGTGTTTTTACAAAGTATTTAATCAATAAAATCTAACCCATTAATTAAGGGTTGCAGTCCTAAATCAAACAACATTGTGGCAGTTTCCAGAGGGATAGCCACTGTGTTAGTCTGTTGCAGCAAAAAGAAGAGTCTTGTGGCACCTTAAAGCAGCGGTCCCCAACTTTGAGGGGCGGGGGGATAGATTCGGAATTTTGAAAGAGTGCTGTGGGCACACTCACATGGCTGTCATGATGGGCACAGGCAGTCACACAACATCCATTTTCCAAAGACAAACTGGCGAGGCTACAAAACCCGTAACAAATCTAAGTACAAGGTGTGGTCTTAAACCCAAAACTCAAAATCACTCGTCTGAATCCTCAGTTTACTGCTCTAATGTCCACGGCACAAAAGGCAAACTGATGAGGCTCAGGGACATGTAACTTGGCCAAGAAACTGAGTACAAGACAAGAGTTGGAGTCTGAATTCTAAACATATTGCCCCCACAAAGCCCAACAAAATACCCATTTCACAGAAGGCAACAAGCAATGCTCAGAGAAACGCACACATCAAAGAAAGCAAACATGCCAGCTAACGTACAGTGACCCCCCCTCCCAACCCAGGCAACACACACACACCCCAGAAGCAAAACAGCCCCTTCACTTCCTGCCATCCCCACTAGCCACCCCCCCCCCCCGATGCTGCCATCACTTACAGCGTACCTTTTCCCTTGGGGGAGGCGAGTGGTTTGGCACACGGCAAGATGAAGTGCTGGGCTCAGGCTGCCCACCATTTTTATTTAAGGCTAAAGACGGACACATTTATTTTGGCATAAGCTTTTGTGGACGCTGTCTGATGAAAGGGGTGCATTTGATAAAATGGACAGTGTCCACAAAAGCTTATGCCAGAACAAATGCATGTTAAGTCTTGGAGATGCCACAAGGTTCATTGTTATGTTGTGGCAGAATCGGCCAGAACAGATTCTGCCAACGGGATTGTGCCCATTGAGTGGCTCTTTCTTGCACTGCCAGACAGTGCAGTTCTATTTCTTTACAAATTGTCCGCACTCACACTCCACTAGCAACCAGAAGGCCTATGTATACCTTGGCTGAGTGTGTGGAACACAAGCACACCCGCACCACACAGGGTTTTGGTTTCCACGGAAGGTCACAGCATCTTTTCCTAAGGTGTGTACACAAAGCGGGGGTGGGGGGGGCACAGTTCTCCACTGAAAATGGTCACAAACAAAATGGAAAATGAGGGTGTACATTAAGTTGCTCCTGAGAGTAAAACTAGAACCAGTAGGTAGAAATTACAAGGAGATAGATTTTGGCTAAACATTAGGAGAAACTTTCTAGAGGTGCAAGCTGTTCAGTTTTCCTGTGCAACAAGCCCCATTGAAACAAATGGTGCCTGCTTAAGAGGCTTGTAAGAGATTTTAAGTCCAATAAATACAGCATTAAAATCTGGATCAGACAACTTGATTACATAGTATGTACCATTTTTAAAAAAAAAATTAATACACTTTCCTTCTTTTAACAACCTTGCTTGGTTGTAAACTCTTTCTTTGCCTCAAGTCACTTCCTCCAAATCCCCATCCCGCCCCCCCATATTAGTAATACTGTATAGGACAGGAAGGAGAGACACTTGTAAAACTGTCTAGTGACTGTGAATGTCTCTCTCTCAATAGGCCGGCCCTAAGCAAGGTGAAGCTCTTAACCTGCAGGTGGCAGCTGTGAGAAGGAGATGGGCAGTCCAAAAGAGCACATCTGTGGCCACCCAGCCACAGTCCGTAGTCTGCTCCTCTGGCTCCTCAGCTCCCTCCCCATTTGTGATTGTGATCGTATCCTGACCTATACCCTACCCTATATATGCATAGCAAATTCATTCTCTGAGCGCCGGTCTTTGCATAGCCCAGAGGTGGTTTCTTATTAATGGGAGGGGGGCGGTGAACAACCAACGACCATCCAAATCACTTATTCTGAGCATGCACTCCCTGCTCTAGAGTCATGGCTGGCCAAGGCTCCCCTCCTCCCTGCCCCCCCGTGGGCGTTCTCTAAGGTAACAACAGGCAGGCGCAGCATGCCCAGGAGGCCCGCTCTGTTGGATTTCCATATTTGGCCTTGATCAGTTCCCCCAGAGCCAATCAGGATCCAGGTACTTGCATCCGAAGGGGGCAGCCCTTCAGATGCCAACAGCCTATCAGTGTACTTGTAGGGGTTTTCAAACTGCAGCTTTGTGCGCCTGATGGGCCTTTGAGAGAGACTGGAGGGAATGGGCCAGCATGCTGATTGTGCATAGTCGAGTGAAACAAGTTGTTTTGGGCTCTGGTCATTGTCCTTTCTGTAGTAATGTTTTCGCTATAGGTGCTCTTGATTCAGACCAGCGTGTATTCTGTGGGGTAAGGAAAACGATCAATCGTGCCCTTTAGGATAGTTTGGCTTGTGAATTGCTGTGTTTGGGAATTAAAGCTTTTGCTTTGGAGGCTGTTCTGCGGAACAGATTGCTTTGGGGCGTAGTTTTGAAAGCATTACAGATTCCCCCCCCCCCATCCTCTAGTCTCTGCAATTGTTTATAGTTAGGGAAAAGTTATTTGTGATTAATAGGTGGATGTCAGGGTGGAAACTGAGCCGATAGAACCCCAGAGCAGTTCTGATTCTGAAGAGGAACAGCAATCTGTGGGAGAGGAGCTCGCTCATTCCTCACAGGCACAGCAGCTGGCAGAGATTCCTCCTACCAGCATTCCTGAGATAGATAGTGACCCTGGCAGCAAGAGAGCGCTGGAAGGGGGCTTGCTGGACGCTCGACGCAGACGCAGGGAGCGACGAGCGATGGAGGGTGCGGAAAGGAGGCGCAGCGTTAGTTTGGCGCGCAAGCAACAGTCGCGTCCCGAGGACCCAAGGGAAAGAGGGAGGATCTCTCCATAGTCCATAAGTTCAGAGTCTTCCTGTAGTTCCCCTTCAAACGGGGACCAACTGCCTAATCTGGAGCACTCTGTTATCTTTCCCCAGGGCTGTTTTTTGTTTAGTCGCTGGTGATTAGCATCTGAAAGAGTCATTAAGTTGTAAAAGGAATAAAGCCTTGAAAAGAATCCTTTTCGTCTGTGTCTTGAGTTGGTTGTTGGAGGGGACTGTAAGAGGCAGCTAGGGCGCTCCTGACAGTGGTGGACAAAGGGATCTTTTGGGGCCTTGCTACATTAATTCTGAGGAGGGGGAGGAAGCAGCAGCTGTAGTCCAAAAGTAGCTTCCTTGGTTCATTTGTGAGTTTTGTGTGCATGTGTGAATAGAAATTGGGTGGGGGGAGTGCCTATTTTTTCAAATATAAAAATCTCTCTTTAAACTGGAGGTGTTCAGGTGATAACAAGGTATGGGGAGGGTCTCCCTCAAGTTTCTAATCCCTTCCTATTTAATGTTTAATCCCCCCCTCTCTGTTTTCTGTGTATACTTTTAAATTGCATCCGGGGGACATGGAAACAATTGTAGGGCGTGTTGTAAGAACCACCAACACCTCACTATTTTCCCTAATTTTCCCCCTTCTTTTTTCCAATGTTGTCTCTTTTATTCATCTATTTTTCAGTCTGTTTTGCACTTATGCTCTGGAAGTTACTTAGCTCAATTTACATTTTCCTGCGCAATGGGTTGTTGATGGAGCAGAAAAATGTGGGTTCCAAGGAGTGCTTTGAAATTGCTTGCTTCAGTTGGCCTTTTTTCTCTGCAGTGGGCTGCTACTGGAGCAATGAGCTCAACAGGGTACTTCTGTGTCGCTGTATGGGTCCAAGACATGCCCCAAACCTTTCAACTCATGATTCTGAAGTTAACTTGCACGGCTCAGTTCGCCCTTTCTGTGCAACGAGTTCACGCTGTGGAGCAGAACCTTTGGTTCCACCTCCAGTTATTAGCTGCCCTGCTATTTGCCCCGCCAGCCCTGATGGGCACCAGTTGCCACTGGCTGGACACATTGTGTACACTCTGCCTGAGTGAAGGCATACCCACTGGCACCCCTACGCATGGCCCCTGCCATGGTGCATCCCCATAGTTGCCTGAGGGATGGGTTTCCCCACTCCTTTTCCCTGAAGGGAGGCTGGAGGGAAGGGGCAGGTGTATAACTTTGTCCCTCAGCCTACTAATCTCCCCTGGCTGCAAAGTGTATGGACTGCAAAACTATGGGGCTCATTAGGAAATTCAGCCATAGTGGCTAAAGATGTTACTGCAGGCTTCAACCACACAGACACATTAAAATTAATTAAAATTGATTAATGCATTTTAAAATCAAAACCCCTAGGTGCACACCTCTAGGGCCCCTTTACTATGTATGCCACATTTCAGGTGTCTAGGTTTCACAGTCTTGGTGCTATGGCACTGACAGACACACAACCTCTTATTATTATAGATGGCCCTGCTATGGACTCTAAAATAAACTTTCTGTGTTCAGAGCATTTTGCTGCACAGATAGAAGCAGATGGACTAGCAGTGAGTCTTTTTGCTTTCTACCTCCGAACGCCACACTCCTCCATACAGGAGAATACAGCCTCTGACATGCGTAGCAATGGGAGTGCCATTTCATCAGTTGTGAAGTCCATCTCCCCCGTCCTGTTTCCATGCAAGGCACTGTGCCACAAGATGGGGAAATTTGTAAACAGCAGGTGGGGCACGGACCAGGGGAGGAGATGGTGCCAATGGAGTCTGAATTATCCTTCAGAAGCTCAAGAACAGCAGAACACAAAGCCAAACCTTCTTCAACTGCCAGAAGGGAATTGTTTGGCCCCGGGAGGCAGATTCCTTCTGGCTAACATCTCTCTGTACAAATCTTGTCAGACTTTGTACCAATTCGCTCACTGATTTATTTCCATTCTTATCCTAATGTCTTTTTTTTATGGCTCCAGGCATGTGTGAACGTATTTTAAAAGAGATACAAGGAGATTAAGTGAAATGTAACATAAAATGCTCCTAAGATATAAACTGAACCAAGATTAAGTCTACTCAGTTATCTTCTCAGCCATCTCACTGTTGCAGAACCCAGAGTCAGAGAGACCACGGAGTGAAGGAAAAAGAGATTCTTTATTTAACGCGCGGGCTTAAGGCTGGAATCGTTTCCAAAGAGCCAGAAGCCCCGATTTACATTAGCACATTGGTTTTATAGACATTGTGACATATATGAAATGGCTCCTCCTCTCCCTCCCGCATGGGGTTGCAATCCTCAACATTTTTCCTCCTAGCACCATTGTTTATAATACAAGAACTGGGTTATAGGGTAGCCATGATAAGGAGAGAACAGAAGAGAACAGCAGAGAACAAGATATACAATTGTATGACCTTTGACAAGATAAGGAATTCCTGTGTCTCGTCAGCTTACAACAATATATTCAAGGGAGAAAGAGCTCAGCAAGAACATGAAGCATGAGACTGCATGAGGCTACTTAGTCTGACCCCGATATGGCTGCTACATTCCCTCCTTAAATGCATAATTTCATTACAATTATAGCATTTCTGATAACTATACAAAGCTTTTTGTGACATACATATTACTTAGCCTTTTGTTGGGCTATTAGAGCGTAGAGGGCAGCAGTTTTACTAGCTGAGACATAAAACAGATTGGTTAAACAGCTCATAAGACAAGGAACGCAGAGACATAACAGAACTTTTATGAACAATACTGGTAGAATTAGGATGAACAATGCTTTTAAGCTAGCTAAGATCTGGAAGCTAAGGGGTTAACTAATTGAGCTAATTGTTTTGTCTTATTGTTTTGTTAGCTACTATATTGTGCAGCTTGTTGATCTGTTCATCTACAGCATTGCCATTATCAGTTAAGTTAAAACAACAGAGCTTTTGGTGTGTCTCACAACTTAAATGATGAAGAAGGAAGAGGTAATCTATACCAGCTCTATTTTCTAGAACTGCACCTCTTAGATCACGCAACTCTTTATTTAACAATGACAATGCCTGTGAGGTGGCATTTATGCTTTTGGCTAAGCTGCAAGCTAACCGGTTGATTTCTAGACCATCAGCCAAGGCTAAACCTGGAACCCCAACTAGTGACATTGTTAAGGCCAATTTTTCTGAGTCAGAATATAACTGCACATGACTATTACAATTTTTAGTTAGTTGGAGTGCTCGAGGCTGCCGTTGACGGATTTTCTCAGGCTACAGGGGAAGAATTGGCACCAGTTCAATTGGCGGCTGAGGCAACATGGGTGGTTATCAGACAAGTTGGCAGGAATGAATGACCAAGTGCGGGAATTACATGTCTAAAACTATCCATGAGGCAAAAGTATGTGGGCATCATTAAAAGATATGTTTTGAATTTTATTTCAGTGGAAGGGGGCCAGGGATAGCTTTATATTTTCTGGAAAAATTTTTGACAATTAAGCATTCGTGCACACGTAGCATTTGTTTCAGCAATGATGGGGGTGCGTAGAGTGAACTCTGTAGGGGGTAGGATCTTTGCAACCACGCCCCAATTAGCATTTTGGGAATAAGTTAAACTTACACCATAAACTTTTAACATGGTATCTTTTTGAATGTTCCCAGGATGTTTACAGACAGGTATTAGGCAAGAGCTAATAAGCCTGTTTGCAGGTATACCTCTTGGCAAACAAAAATGTTTTACTCTCGTGATGTTAGCCAGGTGAAGCCAGTAATTATCAGCAAATCCCTGGGACAAACTTCTTTTTCCAGGGGCAGACCCCCCTTTTTGCACCTTATTAAGGAGACACAATGCAACACTACTAACACTACAACACGCATGTTTGATCTTCTTTGGGATCTGACCGTACGCTGGGCAGCTATTCACCTGGCAAGCTGCAGTAGGGTCTAGTCCCCTTCTTCAATTCTCCAGTTGCAGGTCTGACCGTACGCAGGGGGACAGTTTCCCGGTGTGTCCACAGTAAGGTCTAGCCTGAGTCTTCTTACTGCTTTTTCAGAATGATTTTTAAAGGATTTTCAGGATTTCTGTTTATAGTCTACTCTCCCCCTCTCGCTCTCTTGACTCGTGTCCAATGTATCTAGGGTTTAACTCTAGCTGCTTTCATAGCTGCGGGGGTGGAAAGTATGACAGTTTTCAGTCTTCTCTATCTGGGAGTCAAAGGGTTATTTTTCCCTCTTTAACTCATACTTTAACTCTTGGTTGGAAAGGATGAACTTCTGTGATGGGAATTGGGGGCTTATTTTTTTAAGACAAAGCGACGCTGGGCTTGAAGACCTTTGCTCAGTGTTTGGACTTCTTGTTTAAGGCTAACGTTTGCTTGCTCTTGATGCCACTCCAGTGTCAATCATGAAGTCAATGTCACTGCCCCTCACAGTCAATGTCACGGCCCTTCTCAAGCTGTCTCCCTCTTCGCCCATTCTGGCCTCTTTGGTTTTTTCCTTTGTGTATTTGATTTATTTTATTTGGGCATTCATGCCACTAATGTCCATCTTGTCCACACTGGGCACACTGGTTCTTTTTTTAAGAATCTTCTGCCTCTGCCGGGTCTTCTTCTTTTCTTTTTTCGTTTACGTCTTCTTGGGCCTCTGGGTCGAGGGGGGTGTACTGGCGATAGGCATTTGAAAGATGCTCTAAGTACGCTCTGGGGCCTCGGTGGCACCTTGCAGCACTTTAGACACTTTGGTCATATTAATTGACTTCTTTATACCTGCTTTCATGGCTTTTAACAGCAGGGTTTGATACTGGGTGAGGCGCTCTAGCCCCACTTGTGTTTTGGGATTCCAGCGAGGGGGAGATTTATTTACAAGGAGACTTTATTGGGTAACTTACAGCACACAGGCGTACTTAATTTTTGGATCAGACAGCTTCTCTGAACCACGAGCTATTGCACTAAATGGGTTTTTATACTATACATGTTACCCATAACACTAGCAAACATTTTCAGCATAGGCTAGAAGTGTTTGGTTCTCAGGCACAGCTTCCTGTAAACAACTTCGCTTCCCAAAGTGCTTGATAACACTTTTTATTTATTAGTATGGGAAGACAAATTTTTTCTCTTTCTTTTGCTTTCTTTTTCTTTGCTGATCTGCCTGTATTGCAGATCATGTTTCAAACTTTTTATATAAAACTTTCTGCTCCATGCACCAGCCTTGTCTCTTTATTTGTCTTTTTCAAGTTAAACTCACTTACTTAAACCTTTCTGCCTTACACTAGTCCCAATGACACACATTTGGGATAGGCTCTTCTTCTCCTTCTAGTTAGATTTTCTTTATCTTAAAGAACTATTAGATTATTGTGGCTACTTTACCCCAGGTAATAAGCTCCAGGCACAATCAGCTGCTTTTAATTTACCCTGGGGGCAACTATGGCCACGCTTCTTTTTTACAAATGTTTTTTCTTTGCCTTTTGCCTTTTCTTTTTCTCTCTTCTCTATCTGTCTTTTACTTTCTCTATTCCTTTTTTTCTACTTGCTTTTGTCTTTTCTCTTTGTTATCCATCGGGAACCACACTTAGTATCATTTGGAGTTGCAACTAACACTAATCTGCAAATATCACATATATTTTATGATATTTAAGAAATCATAAAATATACACAACAAACTTTTTCTGCAATTTAACACAATGAATGGAAAACACTTCTTGCATGGTAAGGCATGATGGAGCAGATCCAGCAATTATACTGGTCTTCTGGCTGAAAGCTCAGGGCTCATCAAAATCAAGGGACGGGCATACCCACACACGCAGAGTTCTAGGTCACCATTTTTGCATCGGCAACTCTATGCTGCATGAGTTCTGGCAGAAGGAAATCTAAAAGTTATAGATCAAACTCAGCCTGCTGTACACTGAGCTGACTACAAACATAGACACACGGTCCACAGCGATGAGAGTTCAAGTTTATCAAAAGCTTCATAGCACTGTCCATGGCAAGTCTTTGACAATTTAAAATTTTAGTTCATGTGCAGAGTGTCTCTAAAAAGCCCAGATGATGATGGAGGCAAACAGAGACGGCTCTGGGCAATGAAGATGCGATGTTTCCAGCAAAGGCTCTCTACTTTTGCATGAGTTTAAAAAGGGAAAGTGTGGCCCTACACCCCTTCTGACAGACAAGGGCCTTTAACTTTTTAGCAAGGCTTCTGTTTAAACAGAGCGGCACAGCTCAGCTCTCTAGCCATGATGCTTTAACTTGGGCAACTCCTCTGTAAATTTTATTTACTTCTGTCAGGTTCTCTCACAGACATTTTAAAAACTTACTCTTTCTTTTTTTCTTTTCTAACCTGGTACACAAAAGCACTGAAACACTGAGTGCCGAAACTCAGGACGCTGGGGGGTGATGGGCATCGCCTTATACTTGCATTTTTCAGGCAGCCATTAATCTTCGTGGAGGCGGTGGGGTGATTTGCAGGACTTCAAAGGCAAGCTTCTCAGTTTGTTTGTATTTGTAAATCCCAAGCTTAAAACAGGACAGGATGAGGTACAGGGCAGCCAAATCTTTGCTTTGGCACGGGCAACAAATAACTCGGGTCAGCTTTCTTCGCTGGGGTCTCAAACAGGAAAACAGTCTTAATTTAAAGTTGTAACATCACTGACAGCGTCAGCCAGCCAGCTACACAGATCTCATTGTTTTTTAAGACAGTTGCTTCAATATTTTCTTTTCTTCTCAATCAGGTTGGGTCTCCCAGCTTACACAGTTTATTGCAGCTTTCAGGAGCATGGTAGTAGCGCGATTTTGGCTTGGCCAGGAACATGCTGTCTGGTTTCTCGGTCTCTTTAGCACACACACTTAGGCAGTGTAACACTGGACACTCGAATCAGTGAGATTTCTTCATTGCAGGGAATCCCACGGCAAAAGCTTAATGGTTACGCTCTTCAGAAATCATATAGCTGATGGTCAGTAGCTACAGGCTCTATGCAATTCTAACACAGTTCAAAGCTAAACACGGTTACCTTGACAGAGATCTTCAACATGGTCTTTCCGCTTCATTCTGCTTTGGGACAGTCTTATGGCACACTTTTCACTCGAAGAGGGGTCTAGCCTGTGCTCTGGGGGCTGATTCTTCACCTTTATTTTCTATTTTGCCTTCATCTTTTGAGTCTTCATTTTCAGTTTCCATTTCTTAGGGATTTTATCTCAATTAGGCGAGGTGATGATGTTGCACAACTCAGAACGTTGTGGGCAATTTTCCTGCCCCCCCTCTCTCGGCGCGCTAGGCTAACAGCTACTTCTTTGGCCTTACACTCTCACGCTCCCACGCTTTGTTAAAAGCCAGACTGTCCTGCAACATTTTTTTAATTAACAGCCTCAGATCTTGTTTTTTTTCCTCTCAGCTCGACCTTGAGCTTTTTGCTGTTTTCTCTTTCTATTCTGAATCTTTAAAAAAACACCTTTTTCTTTCTTTGTTTGACATACATCTCAAGGGGGTGCAAGGTTTGCTTCCCCCACCACCCATAGCCTCCCTCCTAAATTGAAGACAGACACAATTAGGGAATGGGAATTGGTCAGTGAGTAAGGGGTCTCACTGGCCGACACAAGAGGATTTTTCACACCACGCACTTTGCTACTGGCCTGGGCACCCGGACGGTCAACGGTATGCGTCAGAAACCGCAGTAGCCACTCACACAATCATCAATCTCTCCACTACATCCATATGTCCCTGCCACCCACTTTTCCCACTTTTTACCAGAGCGGAAAACGGCTTCCCCAGCTTCCTCAGCTTCCTACTGAGTACTGGCGTGCTGGGTACTGGCGCCCACTCGGGGGTGTGATCAGGCCCCCCTTCTACCCGCAAGGAGTAGGTTCTTTTGTATACGTATACCACCAACACTGACCTTCTTCATAAGGCGGGGCCCTCTTTTTTTCTGCCCAGTGGCCTTTCTCCCTAAAGGCGGGGCCCTCTTTTTCCCATATACTTGCCTTTCTCCTGAAGGCTTCCAATGTGGGTTTCAACTCAATTGCAGCTGCGATATAGGCAGGGCTCAAGTTCCTTCCTCCGCTTCCCAAGGTTCTCTTGCTGCTCGCTGCCGTTTGGGCGATCCCGGTGCAGGCTTTCTCCCATTCACTCGACAAAAAGGTCGGTGGCGCCAAGAAAGGGAGGCATGCGCCGAGCTCGTCCTCCTGGTGCGGCGATCAAGAGCAGGCAACTGCCACCTGTCTGGCTCAGAGCCTGCCACATCCGAGTCACGGCACCATTTATGTTGCAGAACCCAGAGTCAGAGAGACCACGGAGTGAAGGAAAAAGAGATTCTTTATTTAACGCGCGGGCTTAAGGCTGGAATCGTTTCCAAAGAGCCAGAAGCCCCGATTTACATTAGCACATTGGTTTTATAGACATTGTGACATATATGAAATGGCTCCTCCTCTCCCTCCCGCATGGGGTTGCAATCCTCAACATTTTTCCTCCTAGCACCATTGTTTATAATACAAGAACTGGGTTATAGGGTAGCCATGATAAGGAGAGAACAGAAGAGAACAGCAGAGAACAAGATATACAATTGTATGACCTTTGACAAGATAAGGAATTCCTGTGTCTCGTCAGCTTACAACAATATATTCAAGGGAGAAAGAGCTCAGCAAGAACATGAAGCATGAGACTGCATGAGGCTACTTAGTCTGACCCCGATATGGCTGCTACATCACCATCTGCTAAATGCCAAGGTAAGAAGAGACTTGGGTCACAGCAGCTGAACATGGATACGTTCAGTCACAGCTCCGGAACGTGGCATTATGTGAACAAGTGCCAAGAAGCCCCAAGCTCACGCTCTCCCTGGGCCCCCTTCCCTCCCTCATGCACCAAGATAACATCCTTCCTTCTGACCCTCATTTGTGGCACACTGTAGTTTGACATTTGTCAGATGGTGGTTTGCACTTGGATCACACCCTTTATGCACACTGGAAGCAGCTACATTCCTCCTGCATGGGTAATTTGGACCGTGCAGCGCAAGCAAGAGGAGCTCACCACAAGCTTGTCTGTACTTTTAACAAGGTTCAAAGCTATGGTAACTGAAGTTAAGCTGATTGTGGGTTGGGTTTATACCACAGTCTGTGCCCCCGGGTGTGAGAGGGATGGTCGAAAGATTCCCATTGTCATGGTCAGACCATTTCTTGGTGAGCTTTGGTATCATGTTGACAGTTCCCGCTGCAGGAGTGGAGGACCCACCAAGACAGTCTGCCTCCAGAGACTATGGAAGCCAAGGTATTCCTAAATGGTCTGCAGAAGTTTCAGAGAGAGACCTAGTAATTCAGTGGAGGCTGTAGTCTCACTGTGGAATGGCGATATGCAATGGGCTACAACACAATCACTCCCAAGTGCTCCCTCTGGCCTGGGGGAGCTTGCACTGCTCCTTGGTATTCCAGGGAGCTGCAGGCTGTCAGGTTTCTCGATCCCCCCAAGTGCACACGCTCAGGCAATCTGACACCAGAAACCCAAATCAGTGAGATTTCTTTATTGCAGGAAATCGCATGGCAAAAACTTAATGGTTACACTCTTCAGAAGTCATACAGCTGATGGTCGGTAGCTATAGGCTCTAGGTAATTCCAGAACAGTCCAAAGCTAAACACTACTACCGTGACTGAGATCCTCATCAATGTGGTTTCCCCGTTGCCATCTCCACGGTTCTGAACACAAGGGAAGGGACTCTAGATTTTTGGGCACCTAACCCCAGCAATCCTTTCATGGGGTTCTAACCCCGGACATGGAAAGGGAGTGATTCCTGGAATTACCATCAGGTAATCGGGATAACTTCTTGAAGGGCCTAAACAAACCACAGCCATAGAGAGTCCAACTTTGAATCTATTGTTGATAACTCCAGGCTACATGGTCAAGGCTTATCAAGATCAAAGGAAGGGTAAACCCAGTCTAGCAGGGAGTTCCATATTACTGCTTTCACATTGGTAACTCTGCTCCACACTCCATACGTCCAGGCAGAGGAAAGTCCAAAAGTCATAGATCAAACCCAGCCTGCCAGTATGCTGAGCTGATGACAAACAGACACACATAATCCATAGCAACGAGAGTTCAAGACTATGAAAAGCCTCACAGTACTTTTCATGGCAAGTCCTTAACAATCCAGAGTTCCAGTCCATGTGCAGAGTGCTTCCAGAAGCCCAGACGATGATGGACCCAAACACAGAAGGCTTCGGGCAATGAAGACGAGATGTTCCGAGCAAAGGCTCTTCGCCTTTGCATCGGCTTAAAAGGGGAGGCGTGACTGTAGGACACCCCCTCCGGACCCCTTGACAGACAGGGGCCTTTCGCCCTTCAGCCAGGCCGCTGTCTGAACAGGGCGGCACTGCTCAGCCCTCCGGCAGTGACGCTTCAACCTGGGCGACCCTTCGGCAAACCCCACCCCGCCTCTGCTGGTCCTCACGGACCGCTTCCAGCCTCCCTGCCTGCCAAGGCCAGGCCAGCAGGCGGACAGGGAGTTGGGTGGCTCCGCCGGCTCTGCTCTGAGAACGCTGACAGAGACAAGCTCACACGGACTCTGACATTCCAGAGGAAGAATAGGCCCAGGCCCTTCCAGGCGACTGCTAATCAAATCCCGGCTACAAGGCCCTGACACAGGCAATGAAGCAGGCAGAATGGCAGCTAGAGCACAAATGGCGAAAGACTCTTAAGCGAGGAAGACCAAACACCTGTTAGGGCACATAATTGTGCCTCCTGCATGGCAGAGAAGGCAGCAAGGAAGACTTATTTTGCTACCTCCATTACACCACCTAGTAGCCAGTCGGCAGAGTCATTCTTTGTGGCTTGAAGTTTGGCAACATCGAACCTGGTGAAGGGGCTGTCGGAACTCACAAAGCCTCACAGCGATCAGTGGCTTGGTACTTGGAAGGCGACGTTCACCTCAGCAGTGGCCTCGAGGCCACTGATATTGCGGATTCAGTCGAGGCTTCCAATGAGCTGTTTGGTTTAGAGCTGTGAGATCAGTTTCAGCTTCTGAGGCCTGAGAACGTGGACAAGGTGCTGGTAGCAACTTGGCCAACCATGGGCCCTCTTGATCCCTGCCCATCTTGACTGGCTTGAGCAAGCTGGGGAGGTCTGAGCTGGTGGGTCTGGGGCACCATCTCTGCATGAGGGCGTGGTGCTGGCCATCCTTAAAGAGGCGGACGTGCGCCTGCTCCTGAGAAAGCTTGCCCTGGACCCAGAGCTACACAATAACTGCTGCCCAATAGCAAACACACCCCGTTGGGACAAGGTGCTGAAGAGGTTGATGGTGGCACTAGGAGCACCTGTGGGGACAGGCCAGTCGGCTCACCCAGGACGATGTGCAGGAAAGGGCTCCAAAGCATGCCCTCCCTGCCAAGCCACTCAGCTGCTGCAAGCTTGCGGAGGCCCAGCTGGGAGCCGAAGTCGGTAGACTGAGCCCATTTGGCAGCCCAAAAGACCATGCCATGGCCACAGATGACTACTGTGGCTCATGGCAAGGCCCTCAAAACTGAAACAAAACACGATAATGTGGACATCAGATAGTAACAATACACGCTTATAACTACTTGTTATGGGGTGAACATACCTTTTAAACTTTCAAGACTGCCACCTGTCTGGGCTCTGGGAAGCCCAGGGCAGCAGCCATAGAGGAAAGAACGGCTGCCGGAAGACTGGGCATTCACCGAGCCTGGTTAGGGCAGCCTTCCTAAGGGCCCAAGACTGATACCTGGTTAACGGGCTGTTGGCAGTACTGCAGAAGAGGGGCTCCTCGCCCTGCTCTCCAAACAAACGCTCGTGGTGTTAACCAGGCACAACTCCGGGTCAGAGCCTGGGCATGAAACTACTGCTGCCCCTTTCTGATTCTGGCCAGTCTGCCACAGCGTTAAGTGATGGCTTTTTAGCAGATAAGGTGAAATATAAATGTTAATAATAAAAAAATAAAGTGGATATGAGCCCCTCTGATCCACAGCCCTCCCTGAAGTGTCTTCTTGGCTGCCGCCACCAGCTCACTGACTGCATGGCTCCGGAAAATGCTAAAAGGGTGGCAACATGCCAGCCAAAACTAGTTGCCTGGCATTTCAGGGGGCCCTTCTCCCTGGCCCAGCCTTCTATCGTTCGGCACACCCTGAACTGCCTGTTCTGTCCTCCCATCCATTGGCCTTTGCTGTGAAGGCTAGTGTGGCCAATCTGCCCTTTAAAGAGTGGGGAGCTAGTCCACTTTCCTTCATCTGCACACAATACCGCATAAAATGCTCTACTGCAAGGGCGGGGGGACACATAGCCTGCCAGTTGTTGTTGGACTACAACTCTCATCAGCCCTAGCCAGCATAGCCTATGGTGAGGGATGATGGGAGCTGCAGTCCAGCAACGTCTGGCAGGCCACACGTTCCCCACCCCTCTACTGGGATGGGCCAATTGCTGGTGAGGCTGGCCAGGGATCTAGCAAACTCTTCAGCAGCCCAAGCCACACAACCCTGGTGCTGAGCGCTGGGTTGATGGCATGCTGTACTTTTGCCCGCCAATCTCCCATAGCCATTCCAGCATTGCCTCTGTGGCACATGCCCCAGGGGCCAGCTGCCAGAACCACTCTATCTGGTTGCGGGATGGGGGTCCACATTTCACCACCGCTGTGCCATACACACATGGCTGAATCAGCTGTACAGCAGTATCAAATGATATGTAGCATGCTGTACGGAGATGGGCTGGCATGGTGTTGTTTACTGACTTCCTATGGGATTAGACAAGTGATGGATAAGGCAGAATTAGCCTATAGGCTACCAACTCCCAGGAGGGAAACCAGGATGTTGGGGGCGAGCGGGGTGGTAAACGGCCCTATGACTCAACCCTCTTGGACTTCCTTATCTATTTTTGGCCCTGACCACACCTCCATTCCCTTCCGGGATGTTATGTCCCTGGAAATGGAAGGGGACCTGCCCTTATAACAGATTCTGAAACCAGATCTAAAAACCTTACCTATTCAGCACCTGCTCTGCACTGTAGCCATTTGCATAAGGGGGCACGTTTAATTGGGCTGGGGCCTTGGGAGAAGCTGGCCCCCTTGTTTCACCTTGGAAATCCCTTCCTTCACCACCCTAACCCTTTCCTTTGGAGCGCCCGGTAAAGGTGTGTGGCCCACCACAAACTGAGCACTCGTGGCGGTATCGGCAAGGCACTTATTGCAGAAGCTCTGGGAGCAAAACTCCCAGCATAGTAGGGAATGTTGGACCCTCTGCCCACCCCCACCACCTATGCCAGGCCGCCATAGCTGATCAGGTCAACAGGAGACCACTATCAACCTGATCACCCTGGACTAGTTTTGCAGGGGTCCTCTTTCTTCCACTTGAGGGATGGGGTAAAGGCTGCCCTTATGCCGAAGGATAGAGAAGTCTGTATAGGCCTGGTATATAATGCCCAGAGATTTTTAAACAGTGCCCCCCGCCTCTCTGGATTCACCTGAAGGACAGCACCTGCATAAGCTGGAAACCCAGGCACCCATTTTGCCCAGTTCCTGTCTAGCTGGTGTCTCCTGGCAGATTCCTGGTCTTTCTCCTTGTCTTTCTCCTCCTCCTCCAGCTGCCAAAAGAGCAAGGAGAAGGCATCTATGTATTCACCACCTAAATATTTTCTTTTGTGACGGGCAGAAGGTGGGCATCCAGGGACAAGGAAGTCTCACCATATCGTAAAGTATGGACTGGGTCCAAACTGTAGCTAGTGTTTGGTACCCATGGCATGGGCCAAGACCCATGGGCAGAGCTAGCCATGGCTCCTTGCCAACTCTGGCTGCATGTAACCATCCAAGAAGGCATGGCAGGTTGTGAGGCCACCTGTGCCCATCATGACAGCAGCTGGTCTGAAAGAAAACCTGAGAAAGTAAAAATGGCCATGCCAGGCCAAGTGACCCTAAGGGAGCGTTCCAGGGCCCTAGAGCTGGACCGCTGTGAGATGTGGTAGAATTGTGAGAATGAGACTCACCCAGGTTGCTTGGTTCCGGTTGGACTGCATCAAGTTGTCCCTCAGCTGTATTAGCCCTCGGATCCTCTGCTCACAAGTGCTAGGACACGGTCAGATAATTATTTGATTAGCTGGCCTGAGCAGGTTCATAGATTAGGGAGTACTCCTTGACCAGTCTCTGTCAATGGAGGCCCAGGTGGCCCAAGGACGAGGCATGCCTTCTACCAGCTTGTTGGTATGTTTGCTGTGGCTGTTCCTAGACAGGAATAGCCTGGCCGCAGTAATCCATGCATTGGTAACCTCAAGATAGGATTGCTGCAACTTCCCTTGCAACTGATCTGACAATTGCAGCTCACGCAGAATGCTAGGTTACTGAGTGGGGCAACCTATCACAAGCACATTACACCTTTGCTCAAAGAACCACAATGGCTGCCAATATGTTATTGGGCCAAGTTCAAGTAGATGTTATTGACTTACATTAATAACTTGGGACCAAAATACACAAGGGAGCACTTTCTGCCATATTAACTTGCGCGTTCATTGGAATCTACGGATCAGGGCCTCCTGGTTTTGTTATCACCTGCACATGTCCATTTGACAGCATCTAGGGCCTTTTTGGTTGTGGTGACATGCCGCTGGAATTCTCTCCCCACCTACAGTATGACAGGCACCAACCCTGATGGTGTTTTTATGTCTATTAATCTTATTGGCTTAACCACACATTTGCTGATTTTAATACCTAGCTTAATTAGCCTGTTTTATTGTGTTTTTTCCAGTTTTAATCGTTGTTTCAAAAACTGTGTACATCAACCTAGAATTTGTTCATGATGGATGTGTCCAAATATCTTAATAAAATATCATCCTAGTTTTAAACAAATATTTCATTATATAGACTGATCAGCATCTATATGCTGCAAATGTTATTGAAATGATAGCAGTTAACAATGTGATTTTCTGCCTAATTGTACACATAACATTTATTTTAGGTCACTGTTACCTACCTCAATCACTTGGCATTCCCAGGCCATACATCTAAATGTAGTCTTTCTTCACATGGAGCTTTTATCCTGCGATTGTGATTGCTCCTTCACGGAAGCTTGCAGGCTCTTTACATGACGCCGTGACCCTCCAGGGCGTCTCCTGCGCTAAATGCCCTTTGTTCCGTTTTTAAATAGATTGCAGATAATGAGCTATTAAATTACATGAAAAGAGGAAAAGCGGCAAGGAGAGGATCAAGATCCATGAAAGAGATGGAAGGCTCAGATACAGGGGGAAGGAGGGGGAAAGGAAGTGGGTGAAAAGGGGAGTCGTGATCCTGCATTTAAAATGGAAGCAGAACGCAAAAACGGGGCTTTCTGCTACCGTTTTAAATGCAGAGTTTTAGGCTGGGGGCCGTGGTGGCTTAGTGGTTAAGATGCTGAACTGCAGACTGGAAGGTCGGCAGTTCGAGACCCGAGTGCTGCGTGACGGAGTGAGGTCCCGTCTTCAGTCCCAGCTTCTGCCACAACCTAGCAGTTCGAAAGCAAGAAATTGCAAGTAGAGAAATAGGTACCGCCTCGGCGGGAAAGGTAACAGCGTTCCGTGCACCTCGGTGTTCAGTCATGCCGGCCACATGACCACGGAAGCGTCTTCGGACAGCGCTGGCTTTTCGGCTTTGAAACGGGGATGAGCACCGCACCCTAGAGTCGGACACGACTGGTTGGGGACACCTTTACCTTTTTTTTTTTTAGAGATGCCTGTAAAGGAGAAGAACCGGGGGAAATAGACCAAAGTCCAGTTTCATTCACGGTATGAGTGTGAGCTTTAGATTCACAGTTCACATGCCTGTGTGGGCAAATGTGTGTATATGAGTGGGTACAGATAAGGACAACCGTTTCAGGTATAAGGGTGTGGATTTGTTTTGGAAAAAATGAAAAATTGAGTTGAATGGGCCCACTCAGTTCAATTTTCATTTGTTCCAAAGCTAACATGTTTCAGTTTTCCCCTTCCTACCATTCGGGGTATATCTGTGGATGACCTATGCTTGGTGGGAGCAGGAGAGCTGACTTCAGTGGGTATTCATGGTGGCCACCATTCCAACACCCTCCCCAAAATGTCCTAGGTACATGGGACACGCTGGGGATGGGGGGCGGAACGGAAGCCAGAGGAACAGACACCACAGGCAACTCTCCTACTGCCACTGCCCTGGGAGGCAAAGAACCAGGACATGGAAAGAACAGAGACTAATATCAACAAAGTAAACTTGAAAGAATGACAGAACAAATGCAATGTTTAATAAAAGCAAATGGCGCAGCCCTATTCAAGTGTTTACTTTTGAAGCTCCTATTTCCACATTGGCCTCTTCCAGCTTTCGCCATCTGGCCTACATTCCTCAGGAGCCCTGCCAGGCGTGTCTGCACTTCCTTGCATTAAATCAAATTCACTAACTAGGTTTCACCAGCTGGCCTTTAATTAGCGAAGATGGGCTTATGTCCAGACTTGATTTTTCTTACAGATCTCTGCAGCGTCTACAGCATGCATTCCCACTTGTAGATCAAGAACAGCACAGGATGCGCAACTAGCACAAAACACATTCCACTCCCCATGAATGTGTCTAACCCCCTTTGAAGCTATTGGAGCCAACGGCCATCCCCGCATCTTGTCGAAAACAGAAGGCGCAGGCAGTACACTTATCCTGAGTCCCAGAAGCCACTAATACACTCGAGCAGCGTCCCCCAAACTTTTTTTGATCGTGCACCCCATCAGTAAATATTTTTGAGCACCCCCAATATATGTACATTTATTTATAAATGTTATACATGTACTACTGTACTGATATATTACGTACATTATAAAACATACACAAAAATGGAAATTAAAAAAGGATGAGATAAAGATGAAATAAACAACATTTTAAAAATAATTTATTTTATTAACAGTGCCAAACCCCTTTTTGCTCTCACTAAAATAATAACAACAACAACAACAACAACAACATTTTTAAAGTGTGCAAATATGAGAGTTTTTATAGGTGATGCACTTGCATGGTTTTCGGCGACAAAATCACATACCGATGGAAACATTTCCAAACATCCTTTTTCAAAATGCTCTCTCCATCGCATGAGTTTGGGGCAATTTGCTCTCCTTCTGCAGGATGGCAGCTGCTACGGAGCCACGGCTGAGTGAGCAACTGCGCCTTCCTCTGCCATGCCTGTCAGAGACTGGCGCAGTTGCCCTTGGTGGCCGCGGCAGAGGCAGGAGAGGACTGGAGCCGAGAGAGGAATGCCACAGAGCTTCCCCCTCGGTGCCCGTCCCAGCCTGCTGCCCCCGCCACCACCATCACTGCACACAATGGCAGCTCGTCAGGACAGCAGGAGGCTGCTCACATACCAGGCAGCTCGCGCACCTCAGTGGATCGTCTTGCGCACCCCGCTTTGGAGACCACTGCACTAGAGTGCTTGTTCCTGGTTCTCACAAACAGCAGATGAAGTGGTGAGGCTGCATCCATGCCGCACCACTGCAGGCAGCAAGTTGGGGCTCACGCAACTGAATGTTCCTCCGCATTAAACATTTTTTACACCCCTGCATGTAGAAATCAAGCATGTCTGGGAGAAGGGACGAAGCCTAGACTTCTCCCTGGTGTGTTTGTTTTCTGCGTGTAGGAAATCAGTTTTTGTATGGAGGAGCATTCAGTCTGCAACCTGACCTATAATACAATCTCACATGGCTCAGTCTAGATATACCTCAACATACGCATTACCCATTTAAACCATATCCAAATAATAACATTTCACTTCTTGGCTCCCGGCCTGTTGAGTCAGGATACTTTCAGTGCAGCCCTATACATGTCTACTCAGAAGTAAGCCCTGCTGAGTTTAGTGGGAATTACTCCCAGGTAAGTGCATATAGGATTGCAGCTTCAGTGATTGGCACTACCTACTATGAACAGTACATTTTGTCGCTCCTTTGAACTGAACATTTGGGAAGAATCCCAACTCCTATCAGCCCTCGCCAGCAGAGCCAATGGAGAGGAATGATGGGAGCTGCAGTCCAACAACATCTGGAGGGTCACACGTTCCCCACCCCTGGAGTGGATGAACGGAACAACAAGGTGCCCTGTTGAAACCAAGTCTCAGCAGAAGACAAGGGACCAGGACCAGCGCCTGACACACAAGCCCTGCCGAGGCCTCACGCTCAGCCAACAGTGCCTGATCCGCAAACTGGTTCCCGTTCCACCACTGGCCACCCCGTGATCACAAGCCAAGGCAGGAAGGGCCTCCTGTCTGCCCCTTTCCAGCCAGTCGCCCAAAGTCTTGCAAAACCTCAAGACATCGAGCCCTGCTTGCCCCACACAGAGGCAGTGTGTGACCCCTGGGCAGAAGGCCTCACTTGAGGTTAGGAAGGGCATCTCTGTCCCCACAACCTAGAATGCCCCCCCACTCCCTACACACTATACCAAAAGGGAGAGGGGGCATCTTTCCAATGACAGGACCTCGGCCAGCCTCCTCCCTCTGATTTTGGTTGATGCAGCATCAGCCCTTTTCCACCCACCTTGCTCAGACTCCATATTCCGAGCCCAGCCCATTTGAAACCCTTCCCAATATTCTCACAGCATATCATTAAACAGTGCAGCAGTAACATACCAGCGGACCAAAGTCTATGTGCAATGTTCTGGGGGTGTTCGAACACTGGGGACTCTGGCAGTAAGTCCCAGTTGCCCTATTAAGATCCCAGAAGAGAGAGGCAGGCAGAGACCCCCAAGAGCCTATTCTAGCCAGGCTGTCCCCTTCCCCTACACAGCCCTCTACCACTAACCGTCCTGTGGGAAGGATCCTGATCACTTATCCTTTTTTAAAAGAAATACAGTTTATTGTGATTTTATTAACGATTGCTGATGTAATTTGTAAGCCACCTGGAAAGGAATTGTATCCTTAATGCCATTACAGGAATAACTGGAAATAGTCGTAGTAACCCTAACAACAGTAACAACAACAACGCCATCATCATACTGGGGCTGGCTGAAGGCAAACGGAATTGCTGGCTGGCCCTCTGCGATAATAATAGTGCCGGCACTGCAGACGGCTGGCCCACCGGGGCGACCTACAGTACACCTTCCTGAGGAGCCAACAGAGACCTGTCTGGCCACCTATAACCGCTGACACTGGCCTGGCTCCTCACGGCTTGCCTGAACCTCTTGTGAGCTGCTGGCGTTCCTTCCCACCCACCTCCGCTCCTCTAGCCCCAACCTCCCGTCTACTAGAACTGTGGCATAACCAGCTGACCAAACACCTCTGGCGTCTGCTCTTGACATGAGGAGACTCAGACGTCCTACACTGAGGGATGGGCACCTCACCACCCACAGGAAACTATGTACAGCAGGGGGGACTCCAGCTTTAGAAATACTGCGCTATTTGCAGGCTGAGGAAGAAGACAATATTCCGTTTGCTTTGTATGTTTTGCTTTAGTTTGGGTCAGCAATTAAAACCTAGACGGCAGCACTGCGGTCAACTTTGCTTCATATCCACCTTGGGAGTCTCCAGACCTGTTGCCTTAGTGATTTGACATGCCATACAAGGAAACCTCTTTGGCTACACCCCATTCAGGGAAATATCCAGAAGGGGCCTGACTCCTCATCCTCTCGTAGCCTCTTCCCTCTAAATAGCTTCCCGGGTCCCAAACTACGGGGCACTCGGCATCTTGGCAGAATAGCACATTGCTCGTTAAAATGAGACCGTTACTATTTCAGCACCATCTACTCCTGGCTATTCCTAGCGGTCCCTTTTTGAGCATCCTGTGCCATAAATGGAGCAGGCGGGAGGCCAGCAGAGCCAGCTAATACAGGCACAGGAATACAGGCATTTGGAGGTTGTAGGCAGGTTGGCAACTCCTGAGTGAATGTCACCTCCAGGCATTGCTACAGTTCGATAGTAGCTCATGCCTTTCCGGCGGAGAGGTTGGCTATTTTGCAGTCCTGGGGGTGTGACTCTTTAGCCTGCTGCCAAACACCTTGCTCTCCCATCAGAAGCTGCGCCATGCTGGTGGTCACATCTCCCAGGCCTGTGGCTTCCTCATTTGCAGGATGATCTCTTTGCATTTGGCATAGACACATGATGCCAAAGGTCAGCCTGTGAGGACTGACTGTGCTGTTGTGACAGCAGCCTGGCTTCGATGTCTTTATTTGCTCATTTACAAAACAGCACAACTTGCCAACCAAATCCAGGACCAGCGGCACCCAAACAACCCAGTTCGTTCAAGGGTTAGTCTTGCACCATAAGCACAGCCCTGCCAGACCAGACCAAAGGCCTATCTAGTCTATCATCCTGCTTCCCACAGTGGCCAACCAGATGCCTATGGAATGGCCACGAGCCTATTCAGCACGTCACCACTCTCCACAGAGTTACACTTTTGATATAAAGCATGCAAGCTGGAGCAAAACAGAAGTCACTGTTGCGCAAAAGTTAGACGACACATGCCAGAAGTCTGCCGTGCCCCCACTTGCAATTCTCTGGATTCCATTTGCGCATTCTTAATCGCATCCCTCCAAACGTATGGCTGAGGCTGAAGTGAACAAGCAACAGAGGGCCAAGCCCTGCTGAGGGCTTTTGCACCACCCCAATTCCTCACTCCCCAATGCCCACATACCTAGACAGTTACACCCCCCACACACACGCCCACACACCCTTTGCTGAAATTAGGAAACGCTTCATGATCTCAACAAGCCTCATAGCTCAAGTTATCTTGTCACCCACGCTTCAGACCAGGTAGAGGACTGAATGAAATGCTCGCAGGCTCACAACCCCTGGCGCCTGCAAGCAGATCTCTCCATTCAGTCTTCTCTGCAGTCATGTATTTGTCACATCCTTCACTATTTCATTAATACCTTCTGTAATTCCCCTTGAATTTATCTCTCTCACACACACAGAGATGGTTTCCACAGTGACCATTAAAGCATTGCCTCCTCAAGTCCTGCCTTAGGAAAGTTTTCCCCGCCACACGCACAGAATCCAAGCAAGCGTGTGCTTATTTCCATCGCTTTCCTGGAAAATGTGAAACGGCGCACACAGGGTGGCTGACACCCGGCGCTCTTTGTGTACATTTTGCCAGTTTCGCAAGGTGATATCCCCCACAGGAGGCGACAGCACAGAGATTTATTCATTCAGCAGTACAAGAGGACAGAACATCAGAGGGGACGGACAGTATCATGCCTGGCTGAAGCCACACTGCATTCAGTTCTTGTTATCGTTTAAAAGACAGCTCTCTTAGAGATACTGGCCACTACCAATAATGGTCTTTCCAAAGCCACCCAAAGTAGCTTGCATACCTACATCCCACCTGAAACTCCAGTCTGGGGCTGCCTCCCTACACCACCTATCCATGCTCTTGCAAATGTTCCACTAATTTCTCTGATGTTTGTGCTGAAAAAAATCCTGATAGACTCTGCCCCTGCCCCCACTACGCACATCAAGAGCTGGGCCTAAGTAAGTTCTTAAGGAACTCTGAAACTCGTACCACAATACATTTGTTAGTCTTTCAGTGATGCTCTGTGCTGTTTTTGCTACAACTGATTCACATATCAGTAATTTCCATCAGCTTCTAGCCCTTAAGTATCTCTGTTCAGTCCTGGGTTGCCATTTTTTGGCCTGGGCTGTTACCATGACATCAGAGAACTTTGTTTGCAAAGCCTGCATGAAGGGAAATATTCCATATCAAAAGGCAAATGTTAAGCCTAAACTCCTCTTGGGTTGGATCTTGCCAGCCCTTCCCAACCAAGGTAATATTTTTTTATTTCTGAAGGGCATTATCAAAGAAAGCCCTTTCCCTGCCCACAGTTACGAAGCAACCAGAAGACAGAGGGATGCATGAATAGCTGTTCAAACATCTGGCTCTGGGCAATAAGTCAAAGAGCTTCTGGTCATGATACTTGGAAAAGCACACTGTCAATATGCCCTAGTCATTTGACCTATCAGCAGCAGCAGCACCCAGGGAGGAATGAGGCAGAATGGCAGGACACTATGCAAGAGCATATCCTGGAGACTTTTGTCTGAAGAGCATGGAGTTTTTTCACAATTAAAGGCGATGTCTTCTGTCTTGATTATGGTGGAACAACCTAGCTGATGGGGACAACGGATGCTCATTCATGGTAGTTAGGCCTACAGCTTTCAGAGATGGCCAACCTGTGTCTGGGCTGCACCATGACAGGGGACAGCTGAGCACTCACATGACAAAAAATCCCTGCGCGGATGTCAGAAAGAATTGAAGCCCAGCCTAGCACATAGTTTTCTATTTGTGGGGATTTTCTTTGGAGGGAGGGGCTGTAACTCGGTGGTATAGAGCACCTGTTTGGCATGCAGAAGGCCCCAGGTTCAATCCCTGCCATCCCCAGGTTGGGCTGGAAAAATTCCTGACCACAACCCTGGAGAGCTGCTGCTGGTCAGTGTTGACAATACTGGGCTAAATGGACCAATGCTCTGACTCAGTATGAGGCAACTTCCTACGTTTTTATGCTGCATGGCAGAGATTTCATCATGTGAAGCTCCACTCATAGTCTGAAGTGGTACAGCCCAGACACGGGTTGAGTACCTCAGTGAGAACACACCTGAAAAGGTCCTTCGATGACCTGCAATGACGGAGGCTAAAGCCATGTTGCCTGGTCTGGCTGCTGCTTAGTTACTGAGGGTTTTTTCAAGCGGTGGCTTGGGTGTGGGGGGAACGGCTACAGAACAAAGGTAGAACAATTGCTCCACCTCCACCACCCCTGGCTGCACAAAGCAACCTAGCTTTTTGGGCCAGCGCTATTTTTAGGGGCACCTG
The DNA here is from genome assembly GCF_057233095.1 of Heloderma suspectum. Lineage (NCBI taxonomy): Eukaryota > Metazoa > Chordata > Lepidosauria > Squamata > Helodermatidae > Heloderma > Heloderma suspectum. The sequence goes on from NC_139462.1 coordinate 4,227,427, forward strand.
AGAAAATGCAGTTAAAGTCAAGTGCCCCAGAATTTCTTGCAATGCCTCTGAGAATGGTGGGGTGCAACTCTTGGATTGCACCATCTGCACACACAGACCTTCCATAACATTGCAAGGACTGCTCAGACCATGCAAGTGTGGCAAAATATCTTGGCCCAGTTCTGATAAATAGGAGAATTGCAGGACAAGTATGGGTGGTTGATTAGAAGGGAAATGAAATGGGCATCCTCAGAAGCATCTTAAGCAGTTAGCCTTAAAGACAGAGTATGCAATATAGGGTAAATTTGCAATTTCATTTAGAAATCTCTTACTACTTACCTCTACCATATCCCATCTTGCATATTTTCAAATAAATGTCTTCACCTATTTTACTACAATTGGGGGTTTGTTGTTGCTGCTGCAGCTGCTGCTGTGTGTTTTGTGAAATATCAGACCAAGGGGAACTAACCATTCACGTGCTGGGCTAATACATTTATTTTTCCAAAGGTGCCTAGTTTTCCTTCACTGTTGAGGCTAGAGAAACTACTGAGCTACAAAAATCCCCTGCACTTGATCTCCAGGGAGGATCTCATGCCAGGAGCTTCAATCACACCGCAGAATCCTGTGGAATCATCTCCCTGAAGGTAAGGCTGCTCTTTCATGCCAGCTCAAGTCTGCATCTACCCTCAATGCCTCCCTTCCCTTGCTCTCTCCCCCTCCTGCTGCCCAAGAAATATGGTCCTAACTATATTGTCACCCAGCCCCGCTATAGATATACTCCAGTGCAGTTCCCATTCACTTCAGCTGGCTTGTGCAGGAGCAGCTCCCTGCATCCTGTACCCAATGGATTTCAATTGCAGGAAGTCAGGACTGGGCATGAGGCATTTCCCATGGCCTGATGCAATCTCTGATGACAGCTACTTGCCTGCATCCATTGTCCGACCTGCCACCTGCTCTGAAGACACTGGCCCAGAAGTCGCAAATACATGGTGGATGCAGGAGCAGGTTTGCTGCAGTCCTTGTTTAGATGGGAAACCAGTTATTGGTCTTTCCAATTCAGCCAAAGCAGAGAAAAGGTACCCAACTGTACCACTATCACCAGAAAGTACTGTCCATACTGAACAGAGCTTCAGGACCTCACGAGACCAAGATGCCAACCCTGCACTTCTCCTGTAGGAGACCAATTTAATTTCATTTCTGGATTTTGCCAGAAGGGCTCATAATTATTATGTGACATAGAATTTTAGAACAATCTGCCTCAATCCAGTATATTAACTTACTTCTCAGCTGCTGTACCAAGTCAGACCATTGATTCATCTTGTCTAGTGCTCCCTACTCGTACTGGCAAAAGCTCTCCAGGGGCTCAGGTAGAGAGGCATTTCCATTCTCTGCCACCTGAGCTCTTTTCAACCGGAGATACCAGCAACAAAACTGGGACCTTCTGCATGCAAAGTATGCACTCTTGAGCATACAGTGCCTTCCTTCAATAGAGAGGACAGCTCTGAGTGCAAAGGGAGAGACATGCGGAGCTGCATATTCTTCCAGAGCAAATGGGGAAGCTAGCACTTTTGTAGAGACCTGGTTTGCATGTAACGACAAACCGCAGTATGGGCTGAGTAAGGGTTGTCATTGAATTGTGGGTTGTCATTAGGTGCAAACCCTGTGCTATGGTTTAACTATGGGTTATTAACCACGAAAACCCAGTAAGAGAACCCATGGTATGTTGTTGAGCTGTGAACTCTGGGTTGTTCATGGGTAACCACCCATAGTTAAACCACAGTAGAGGGTTCGCACCTAACAACCCACAATTCAACCCATACTTTACCCTTACCTTGGGTTGTCATTACGTGTGAACCAGATCATAGAGAGCTTTTGACAGATGATACCTGACCATGCCTGTCCATTCTCTTTTTGAAAACATCACAGGAAATAGGTTGCATATAGACTCTATAAAGAGCTTGTTGTATTATAACTGCTTGAAAATCCACTGCAGAATTTTTACTTAGGTATTATAAAGAATCCATTCACCTTTCTCACAGTAGTTTCTGCTTTCCTAAAATGTTTTTTTTTTAAATATATGTGAGAGGGTTTATTTAATCTAGAAAGGCTCTTACAGGTTCTTCATCATGTTTAACTCTATCTCCAGGTGGTTTAAAATAATTTAGATTGCTTTTATTATATTATATTGTATTGTGTTGAGGATGTTTAATGTGAAACACCTTGAAATCCTCTTTTGGATGAAGGTGCCATTTATAAAAGAAATTCCCAACAAATAAATAATCATGGCTTCTTTCCAACAATCTTTTAAACAACTGAAAGCCATTGTTGTATTCCCTTAATATACCCAATTCCTTTGGTTCCCCTTTACAGAATGCACCCTCTACACCAGAATATTTTTTTTGCCCAAGGGCCACATTCCCTTATGGCTAACACATGGCAAAGGTCGGTGACTCACCCAAAAAGTGGATAGGGCCACCCCACATCCCCTCCCCCCACATATATACATTCCCACTCAACACATATATTAATTCATGTACGCATGTATGCCCACACATTCACACATGTATTCGTACACATAGGAAGATGTCCCTTTCTGCTGCACTGCTATTAGACTTGGAAAAGGGCTTCTGTGGGCTCCAATGGAAGCCTCTTTTCAAGTCTGATGCCTGCATGGGGGGAAGAGGAGACCATGCAGGCTGGCCGGAGCTGCATTTGGCCCACAGGACAGAAACTCCCCACCACTACTCTAGACCCTTGGTCATGTTTTCCACTCTTCTCTGCATCACTCATAGTTACTGAGCATCCCTCTTGAACTGTCGTGTTCAGGTTGGAGCACAATACTTGGTCATCGTTCACTTTCTCTCCTGAACAGTCTCTTTGTCAGCTTTAAAACATTTATTTATACATGTTATAAAATAAACCTGCTCCTTCACCAAAGCATGATTGAGCAATGGATCAAAGTGCCCTAGGAATATAGAGCAACTGTGTCCCTGGAAGATAAGAAAACTGGAGTAACATCCAGGCATTATTATCTGGGTATATGAGCTTGGATGAGATGTCCCTTAAAAGCCTTTCCAAGTCTTGTCAACGGATGGGGCAGACTGTCAGCCAACAGAAAGGTCGTCACTGCACTGCCACCATGAATTCTAGGCCCCCGCCCTCCAGATTAGACCCCCTTGCTCCAGCGCTGACTTACCGTCCTAGCGGATCAAGAGGCAGCTGAGCAGCCAGCTCCCCGCACTGTGCCTTGCTGGGGTCGGCTGTTCTCTTGCTGTCTTGCATTTTCCCATCGGAGAAGCCAGTAGGAACCTGTGCAGAAAGTTTTCTCTCCAGGACTTCTTGGGAGCATCACCAGGGTGCAGCGGGCTCAGCATGAGCTATTTGCTCAAGGGGATCCAATCCAACCTGATCCTACTTCTCTGCTTCTCTACCAACGTGAGAGGGAAACCCCAAATGGACAGGGTTTGTGCTCAGACCAGAATCCCCCTTCCAAAATGTTGGGTGTGTTGGAAAACCGAGAGGACATGAAGGGCACTGGGAACACGGGATCCTTCTCACCACATCTAGTTAAAGCTCCTAGTCCCCCATTGACCTTGGCTGTATCTATTATCTCCCAGCCTTCTCCTCTTTATCCCTGTAGCTGGAATTGTCCTCAAGAGAACAGTCTCCCTCCTTTTCATGGCAAGAAGAAGTCAGCTGAGAAAAAAAAGAAAGCTCAGCCACCTGTCGTGAAGGGACTTGCTGTCCTCCACGGTGTCCATGTGCTGAGCGGGTTTCATTAGCTCTCCCTGGAATGCACAGCCCCAAAGCACCGCTGCCTGTCACTCAGTTCCAGCTGGCTAGAAGGACATGAGGCCTGGAATGTGGCTGGGCAACTGACACACACAGTGTTGGGTTTGTTTTCTTAACAGTCTGGATTACACACATCCAAGAGTCACAGCCTCTTGGAACATCCAAGGTCACAGCCTCAGCCTCCTTGTCTGTTCCGGACACAAACTATATTTATGTATGGATGCACATATTTAAATCCTTTATTAGTTGCTTTTCCAGTGCTCAAGACAGTGTACAATGCCCAATAACAGAATTTCAGTACGCAGCAATGGATGATTTAAGAAGCGATGGCCTTTCTTCTCTCCCTACACAAATGGGTTCTAGTCACCAAAGTCACATGACTAAATTCCAGTTAAGGGCGCAATCCTACGGTCCCCAGAGAGCATCCCAGGGACCACAGAATTTTTTGGATTCCCCCTCCCAAAGCCAAAGACATTGCTACGACTTCACAAGGGACGCTTCAAGATCCGATCCCTCCCCCCGCCTCCCCCCAGCTGCAGCAGAAAGAACTGCAGCTCCTGCTTTTATGACCTTGGATGGCCTCGTAGAGGCTAAAAAGAGGGAACTCTGGTGGGCAGGGAGGGAAGGGGAGAGGCTTGATACGAAAAATCCTATGGCCTCTCCAGCCCCAACCTTGCCCCCAGCAGCTTAGAGGCCTCTAGATGAGCTTAGAGGCCTGTCTACAAGAAAAAGAAAAAAAGAGGATGGAGAGGTGAAAATTGCCTGTTGCTCCTCTACCTCTGCTGGCAGCAACCCAGCAGAGCATAGGACACGCAGAACCCTCAGAAATCCAAGGCTTCCTTCTAACAGGCAAAGCACTTTATAGGTAAATACAAATTTGCTTATAAGGATTTAACTTGATTCTTGGCGGGTGGGGGCAGGGAGCCATGTGGGGTGATGTGAGGGCAAGGACCACTTTATGTATTTTTAAGGGTTTGAACATGTTCCATTTGATGGCCTGTTTTTAAGATGCCTGCTATTGTTTTGCTTTGCTCTTGCCTGTCTCTTTTACAGGCCCTGATTAAGCAGTAGTGATGTGCCTGGGAGAGGTACTGAATGACCTGGAGAGGGAGCGGGTATGTCTCTTGAAGCAGTTACAGGTAAGGGGAGGAATAGCATTGTGGGACTGACTAGCCAGTTGAAGAAAAGAATGGTTAATCACCTCATGGCTGTTCCCTCCTCAGTATTTCCACCCAGTGAGAAGGTGCTTGGTTGTCTTACCAGTCTGCCCTTAGTGCTGCTATGAAATGCTATGGAGGCAGTACCAGAGTTGGTGTTGAGAACTCCCAGGATGGTTGTCCCGGACGATCTCAACATAAATGGTGAGGCCACTGGATCTGGGACAGCTCAGGACTTCACGACTGCCTTGACAACCAGAAGGCTGTCCCAAAATGTCAATGGCACAATATACATACAGATTGTTGTTGTTGTTCAGTCGTGTCTGACTCTTCGTGACCCCATGGACCATAGCACACCAGGCCTTCCTGTCCTCCGCTCTCTCCCGGAGTGTGCTCAAGTCCATATTCATTGCATCAGTGATGCTATCTAGCCATCTCATCCTCTGCCATCCCCTTCTCCTTTTGCCTTCAATCTTTCCCAGCATCAGGGTCTTTTCCAGAGAGTTTTCTCTTCGCATTAGGTGGCCAAAATATTGGAGCTTCAGCTTCAGTATCTGTCCTTCCAATGAGCAGCCAGGGTTGATTTCCTTTAGGATTGACTGATTTGACCTCCTTGCAGTCCAGGAGACTTGTAAGAGTCTTCTCCAGCACCACAGTTCAAAGGCATCAATTCTTCAGCGCTCGGCGTTCCTTATAGTCCAGCTTTCACAGCCATACGTTGCTACTGGGAAAACCATAGCTTTGATTATACGGACCTTTGTCGGCAAGGTGATGTCTCTGCTTCTTACTATGCTGTCTAGCTTTGCCATAGCTTTCCTCCCAAGGAGCGTCTTTTGATTTCATGGCTACAGTTACCATCTGCGGTGATCTTGGAGCCCAAGAAAATAAAATCTGTCACTGCTTCCATTTCTTCCCCTTCTATATGCCAGGAAGTGATGGGGCTAGATGCCATGATCTTAGTTTTGTTAATGTTGAGTTTCAAACCAGCTTTTGCACTCTCCTCTTTCACCCTCAACAAGAGGCTCTTTAGATGCTCTTCGCTTTCTGCCGTTAGGGTGGTATCGTCTGCATATCTGAAGTTGTTGATAATTCTCCCAGCAATCTTAATTCCGACCTCTGATTCATCCAAACCCACGTTTCTCATGATGTGCTCTGCATATAACTTAAATAAGCAGGGCGACAATATACAGCCTTGTCGTACTCCTTTCCCAATTTTGAACCAATCGGTTGTTCCATGTCTGGTTCTTACTGTTGCTTCTTGACCCTCGTACAGGTTTCTCAGGAGACAGGTAAGGTGGTCTGGTACTCCCATCTCTTTAAGAATTTGCCAGAGTTTGTTGTGATCCATACAATCAAAGGCTTTAGCATAGTCAATGAAGCAGAAATAGACGTTTTTTTCTCCATGATCCCCAGCGAATGTTGGTGATTTGTTCTCTAGTTCCTCTGCCTCTTCGGAACCCAGCTTGTACTTCCGGTAGTTCTCGGTTCACATTCTGCTGAAGCCTAGCTTGTAGGATTCTGAGCATAACCTTGCTGGCATGTGAAATGAGTGCAATTGTACGGTAGTTTGAACACTCTTTGGCGTTGCCCTTCTTTGGCATTGGAATGTAAACTGACCTTTTCCAGTCTTGTGGCCACTGTTGAGTGTTCCAAATTTGTTGGCATATTGAGTGCAGCACTTTAACAGCATCATCTTTTAGGATTTTAAATACTCAGCTGGAATACTGTCATCTCCGCTAGCTTTGTTGTTACTAATGCTTCCTAAGGCCCAGTTGACTTCACTCTCTAGGATGTCCGGCTCAAGTTCAGTGACCGCACTATCATGGCTATCAGGGACATTCAGATCTTTCCTGTATAGTTCTTCTGTGTATTCCTGCCACCTCTTCTTAATCTCATCTGCTTCTGTTAGGTCCCTCCTTTATCATGCCTATCTTTGCACAAAACATTCCCTTGAGATCTCCGATTTTCTTGAAAAGATCTCTAGTCTTTCCCATTCTATTGTTTTCCTCAATTTCTTTGCATTGTTCATTTAAGAAGGCCTTCTTGTCTCTCCTTGCTATTCTCTGGAACTCTGCATTCAGTTGGATATATCTTCCCCTTTCTCCCTTGCTTTTCGCTTCCTTTCTTTCCTCAGCTACTTGTAAAGCCTCATCAGACAGGGACTTTGCTTTCTTGCATTTCTTTTTCTTTGGGATGGATTGAGTTGCTGCCTCCTGAACAATGTTACGGACCTCCGTCCATAGTTCCTCAGGCACTCTATCAGGTCTAATCCCTGAAATCTATTCCTCACCTCCACTCTATATTCATAAGGGGTATGATTTAGGTCATACCTGAATGGTTTAGTAGTTTTCCCTACGTTCTTCAATTTAAGCTGAAATTTTGCAAGAAGCAGCTCACGATCTGAGCCACAGTCAGCTCCAGGTCTTGTTTTTACTGACTGTATAGAGCTTCTCCATCTTTGGCTGCAAAGGACATAATCAATGATTCGATATTGACCATCTGGTGACGTCCATGTGTAGAGTCGCCTCTTGTGCTGTTGGAAAAGTTTGCTATGATCAGCGTGTTCTCTTGACAAAACTCTATTAGCCTTTGTCCTGCTTCATTTTGTACACCAAGGCCATGCTTGCCTGTTATCCCGGTGATTTCTTGACTTCCTACTTTAGCATTCCAATCCCCTATGATGAAGAGGACATCTTTTTTTGGTGTTACTTCTAGAAGGTGTTGTAGGTCTTCATAGAACCGATCAACCTCAGCTTCTTTGGCCTCAGTGGTTGGGGCATAGACTTGAATTACTGTGATGTTGAATGGTTTGCCTTGGATTTGTACTGAGATCATTCTATCATTTTTGAGATTGTACCCCAGTGCTGCTTTTCCCACCCTTTTGTTGAGTATTGAGTGCTACTCCATTTCTTCTAAGGGATTCTTGCCCACAGTAGTAGATATAATGGTCACCTGAATTAAATTCACCATGCTTGTCCATTTTAGTTCGCTGATTCCCAAGATGTCGATGTTCAATCTTGCCATCTCACGTTTGACCACCTCCAGCTTACCTTGATTCATTGATCTGACATTCCAGGTTCCTAAACTATATTGTTCTTTGCAGCATCGGACTTTCTTTTCACCACCAGACACATCCACAGCTGAGTGTCCTTTCAGCTTTGGCCCAGCCTCTTCACTCTTTCTGGCGCTACTTGGGAATTCCCTCTGCTCTTCCCCAGTAGTATATTGGACACCTTCCGACCTAAGTGGCTCATCTTCCGGCATCATCTCTTTTAGCCTTGTGATACGTTCCATGAGGTTTTCTTGGCAAGAATACTGGAGTGGGTTGCCATTTCCTTCTCCAGTGGACCACATTTTGTCAGAACTCTCCACCATTACCTGTCCATCTTGGGTGGCCCTGCACGGCATAGCTTATGGTTTCACTGAGTTACGCAAGCCCCTTCACCACAACAAGGCAGTGATCCATGAAGGGGATACATACAGGACACGCACTCAAAAGGGAGTGACCATAGCTCAGTGGTGGAGCCACTGCTTTGCACGCAGAAGGTCCCACGTTCCATCCCTGCCATCTCCAGATAAGACCTGGAAATAATCCCACCTGATACCCTGGAGAGCCTTTGCTGCCACTCAGAGCCAACGGTGCTGGGCTAAATGGGCCGATGCCCTGGCTCAGCATAAGGCAGTGTCCTATGTTCCTATGATTGTGTTTTCTGTTAGGCAGGGGGATGGTCATCTACTTGTAAAGGCACACCCTTGTGATGATGAGGCCGCTTGCCGTTGAGGTTTAGTCTCTCAACAGCCTTTCCCATCTGCAAGGATGGGAGACCTATTAAAATGGTAAACCAGCTGCAACGATACCTGAACAGCAGCAGCCTGACTACTGTGATCCATGCTCTGGTAACCTCCTGCTTTAAGAACTTAAGGACTGCGCTGGATCAGGCTGAAGTCCTACCTAGTCCAGCATTCTGTTCACACAGCGGCCAACCAGATGCCTCTAGCAAGCTGGTAAGTAGGACATGAATAAGAAAGCACTCTCCTGCTCTTGTTTCCCAGTAACTGGTATACACATGAATACTGCCTCTGAAACTGGAAGTTTTGAGTATTATGAGAGAGATCCACTTTAATGAGCTGTACACGGGGCTACCTTTGAAAATGATCCAGAAACTTCAATTACTTCAAAACAGGATTGCAAGATAGTTAAGTAGCGCCGAACGTTTTGAACATAGTACGACAGTGCTTTGTCAGCTACATTGGCTTCCAGTCAGTTTCTGGGTTCAGTTCAAAGTGCTGGTTTTAACCTTTAAATCCCTAAAAAACTTGCAGCTAGGTTACCTGAAGGATTGGCCCCTTCCATGTATGGCTATCCAGAATGTGAATTCACTATGTTCACTTTTAGTGTTTGGTAATTTCTCCATCTGCACAGTCATTATAGACTCTTTTTTATCTTTTAAACATTTTTTGGCATACAGAACAGTGTTGACATAATTTCACCCCCTGCCCTTGTATGATTTTAATTGTCTTGTACCAAGATATTGTGTGTGTGCGTGAGGGAGAGGGAGAGAGAGAAGTTTGGCCAAGTTACCTGATCAATCTTAAAAAAAAAAAAAAAATCCTTTACAGGTCTGATCCAGCAAGTGCAGCAAAATGATTTGGGGGCTGCCATCTCGCCATTCCTGCAGGATAGATAAACTGGGCTTTGTAGCGAATCTTTGTTTCAGCATCCTGAGAGGCTTCTCTTCTATTCATGGGTCTATTTTGGATGCTCTCCCACTTTTGCACCATAGGTCAAATTAGGGGTTTTCATTTGTTTAATAACTGTCTAAAAACCAAATGAATGACCCCATTTGTTTCATTCATTCTACTTATAAAATTGAATGGAAATTCTGACAAATGTGTCCCAAATAAAAATTGTTTTTCATACTTTGCATTTATTTTTCATTTGTTTTTACTGGGAAGGAAAATGGCAAGTCTGGAACAGTCTCTACAGGTCATAGAAAAGATATTAGGGCTGCAGGGGAGGAAGAGTAAAGCGAATTTGACCAACATAAATTGGGGTCTATAAAATGGAAAGCTTTTGTCCTCTCTATCTGAAATTTGTCACATCCAATCCTTTGGACGGAGAGTAGAAGGCCTGAAAATATTATGAAATTTGGATAAAAAACACAAAAGTTACAAGCGAGATAAAGGCAGCTAGGTCTCCCATCTAAATAATTAGAATTCATTTCGAAGCTGCATGGAGATATCGAAGCTCCTAGGGATGAGACAGTGCTGATTCCATGTCATCCTCCCAAATCCTATACCTGGCTGACCCCAGCATGCTCAGAGCACCACAGCAGCCACCACTTCCAATCCTGGCCTTTCATAGCAAAGATGTGGTGTGTTGCCTGTCCAGGTTACCCCTCTCCAAGCCAACAAGCCTGCAGGTGGTGAAGGTGACAGGCTCTGCAGGGGCAGCGCGGGGGTTTCCAATTCCTGGCCCCCATGTCATGACAGTGTACAGCTCTGACCAATTCAGCAAAGCACCAAGCGCTGCAGGATGGTCTGAAGCAGGAGAATTCAACTGCAGAGAGACCACGGCGTCTTAATCTAAGCGAGCTGCAGAGGCCCCACACGACGCGCCAGCTGAAAACGGTAGCCTCCCCCAAATCCACAAGGAGCGTAAGCGATGTCACGAAACTTGAAACACGGGTGTGAAATTCGCCCGTCTCCTTTGCGCGGCGGGCTCCCCAGCCGGGAATGGTGCGCCGGGGACGGTGCGCTACAGGGAGGCACGCGAGTTAAGCACGCGGCGTGAGGAAGGCGCCTGCGCCACCGCGCCCTTCGCCAGGGCCCCCTCGCACCGGGAAGCGCGCGGGCGAGGCGGGGCGCTGGGCGGCTGCGTCGCTCACCCCCAGGGAGGCCTCGCGCTCCCCGCGGTGGTCAGCCCGTGCGTGGGCCGGCACCGCTCCGGAGCGCGGCTCGGTCGCAGGACAGGCCGCGCCCCCCGCGCCGAGCGCGGAGAAGAGAAAGGGAGCGCGTCGCGGGAGGGCTGGGCTGGGCCTCTCCCCAAGGCGCTCCTTCTCCACGCGCAGGGGTCCCCTCCCGCCCCCCCACGGACGGCCATTCCGGCCCGTGCAGCCCAACGCGGGCCGGCCTCCGCAGCGAGGCCGAGAAGGCAGGGGACGAGGAGGCCGGGGAGCGGCCTGCCGCGCCGCTCCCGCCACGCGCCCGCCTGTCTCGGCCGGCCGCCTCAGGGCCGCGGAGCTCCCGCCTCCGCCGCCCAGGCATGCGCGGTCCTCGCCGTGGGAGGCCGCCGCGCACGCGTGCAGCGACCTCCCCCTCCCGCGTGGGCCGTTCGCCAGGGCCCCGCGCGTCTCCCACAAGGCGCCTGCGCGGAGCGGGGAGGGGGGCGGGGGGAAGCCGCCCATGGCGCGCTCCCTCGGGTCGGGCGGGCGGAGCCCCTCGGAGGGCGGCGGCTGCGCGCTTCGTCGCGCGCGAGCGTCTCCACGCACCCTCGCTCTCGGGCGGCTGGCGTCGAGGAGGCGCCCGCTCGCAGGAGCCGCGGTGGAGCAAGCTTTCGCGTCTGGCAGAGCGCCTCGTCAACCCGAATGTGGAGGCCGAGGGGCGGCGGAGAGCTCATCCTGCCCGCTGCCTGCGATAGCCGAGCGCGTGTCCGGAGGCAGTCTGCGGGCCAAAGCAGCCATTCTTTTAAATGTGTCCCCAGCAGCTCCGCCTTTTTTCTTCATTTTCACTCTAGGGCAGGTGCAGGGAGCCGGATCTGGGTTGGGACCCTACTGTAGGGGGCATGGGGGGTTTAAGGTTGGGATGGGAGCTCCTGCACCTACTTTAGGGCGAAAAATAAAAGACGTAGCTGCTAGACACAAACAAAAGTAAGGTGTGCTTTATCTCTGAATACCAGCAGGGGAGCAACAGGGAAGGCTCTTTCCTTCCTGCGGCCCACGTGGGCTTCCTCGAAGGGCCCATACGACTCCTGCGCTGAAGGCTTGTGCTGGCTGCCAGTGGGCTACCAAGCTGTGCTCAAGGCGCTGCTGCGGAAGAGCTCAGGACTTTCCCCCATATCAGCCGCCCAGCCCCCAGTCTCCAAGGGTCTGCGGCGAAGGATGCTCACACAGTCGCGGTGTGGAGGGTGGCCTTCTCTGTTGTGGCGCCCACCATGTGGAGCAATCTCCCTGTCAAGATCGGGTGGGCTCCTTGGGTGGAATGTTTCCACCACCAACGGAAGGCATATGTTAGCAGTGCCAGCTACCCCGAGTTCTTTTAATGAGATATTTTATTGCTTTATCTTTATTTTAGTATAGATTGATTTTATTGTATTTTGTTATGGTTTTACTTGTGAACCTCTCTGGGGTCATTATTATTTTTTAATGAAAAATTGTGATTTTTTTCTGAAATAATAAATGAATACAAATACAGCAAATAAATCTGGCTGGCTGCTGTGGGAAACAGGAGGCTGGATGAGATGGAGAGATCACCGCTGCCACCTGGTTGGATCCAGCAGGGCTCATGGGAACTACCTGCAGCAGAGGCTGCCCTGGTGAACGTCTTTTGCTTAGGAACAATAGCCATGGGGGGAGCAATCCTATGGCTGCTGGACAGTGGCTAGACAGGCATAGGTATCTGGTTTTCCAGGAACTGACCTCCCCCCCACTGCCGCGCTGCCTCGGAGGGAGCAAGGAACAACCCTGTGCTCTGCACTCGCAAAAGGAGCGCTGAGTGGCCAAAAGGGGGCATTCCCAGAGGGTGTTCCAGGGCGGGGAGAGCGGAAATGCCTGTACGACACACCCAATGTGTTGTACAGCAGCTTCCTCCCCCGCTCAGCCCTCCCGTAGCTAGACAGCCTCAATTGGCTGTCTAGCTGAAAATGCAGGGCAGGAGGAGTGGGGAGGGAACAATTCCCTCTGTGCTTCTGCCCTGCATTGGATAGGCGGTCGCCTCCAAGTTCGGAGGCGGCCGCCTATCTGAATAGGATTGCACCCTAAGAATATTAGAAGAGCCCTGCTGGATTAAATCAAAGGCATACCTAGTCCAGTATTCTGTTCTCAAAATGGTCAGCCAGCTGCCTATAAGGAACCCACAAGCAGTACATGAGTGCAATAGCACCCTCCTGCCCATGTTCCCCAGCAACTGGTGGACATAGGCATGCTGCCTGATACTGGAGTTGGCATAGAGGCATCAGGACTAATAGCCATCGGTAGCCACCACCTCCAGGAATTTGTCCAATCCCCTTTAAAAGCCGTCCAAATTAGTGGCTATCACTACGTCTTGTGGTAGCGAGCTCCATAGTTTAACTCTGCACTGTGTGAAGAAGTCTGTCTCTTCATCTGTCCTGAATCTCCCACCCATCAGCTTTATGGGAGGACCCCTTTGGGTTCTAGTATTATGAGGGAGAAAAGGGTCTCCCTGTCCACTTTCTCCACACCATGTATCATTTTGTTCTCCGCTGTCATGACCCCACTGACTTGCCTATTTTTTAAGCTAAAGAGACCCAAACGTTGTAACCTTCCTTCTGGTCTTGTGTTGTCTCAGCCCTTGCACGCTCATCCAGCAGTCTGGCAAAACTTTCTCGTCACTCTAGTCCTGAGGCACCCCTCCTTGCATCACTTCATGTCCGCTCCTGGATCCAGCACAAGCCTGTCGGTCATGACCACTCTGAATCCTTTCACCCACCTATCACTACGTTCTAGAAAGTCTTCCCCTTCCTGCCAGATTTTGACACACACACTTCTCCCCCCATCCCCCCCCCACCACCCTTGGAGCAACTAAGCCTTCCCCCATATCAAACACATGCTCTTGGGACATCTCGCTACCCACACCTAACCTTTTTTGAAGCACTATAGAAACCTGCTTGGCAGAGACAACAGTATCTTCTGCTTACACGAGGCTGATAATTTTGTACCTCCTTCAGCTGTCAGAAAGAAACCCAGATTGTCTGGGAGGCCTTGGCCAGCAGCTGGGAGCAGACCGTGATCCTAGGGAATATATTTGTTCATTGAAAGGATTCATATTAATGCTCCCCATGGCTCACAAATGACCAATTAAAATTGGTAATTTAATGTCCCCAGAGCTGAGAGCGATGAAACAAAATAGGAGATGGCTTGAGTATGGATGAAGAAGAACTCGTAGTGGATGCAATCGAATGCTGTATGTGCCAATGGTCACATATATTCAGGGGCTGTGAGGGCAGCAAAAAAATGATCTTGCTGCCTCTATTGAATCTTCTCTCTGCTGCCCAGCGGAGCTTTTCAGAGCCATCCGGGGTCTATTACATGCCAGCCCTAAGGACACTGTAGACCCCCCAGAGGCCTGCTGTAACGCATTTACTAGGCAGTTCCAGGATAAGATCTCTCGCATCCACCGGGACTTAGACTCCAGTGTTACAGCAGGTGAATCTGGTGAGGTATCCAGAGCACAGCCTTGTCCTGTTCTCCTGGATGAGTTTCAGTTGGTACAGCTCGAGGACGTTGACAAGGTACTTGGACAGGTTCGTGCAACCACTTTTGTACTGGATCCTTGCCCCTCTTGGCTTATAAAAACTGGCAGGGAAGGAGCAGCTGGCTGGGCTAGAGAGGTGCTTAATGCCTGTTTGTGAGAGGGGGTGGTCCCAGGCTGCCTCAAAGAGGCAGTAGTGAGACCACTCCTAAAGAAATCCTCCCTATACCCGGAAAATCTTAGTAATTTTAGGTCAGTGGCAAATGTTCCTTTCTTGGACAAGGTTCTTGAGCAGGTGGTTCAGCTCTAGACGCTCTTGGATGAGACCGATTATCTAGATCCATTTCAGTCGGGTTCAGGCCAGGTTTTGGCACAGAAACAGTCTTGGTCACCCTGTATGATGACCTATGTCGGGGGACAGACCAGAGGAGTGTGACCTCGTTGATTCTCCTTGATCTCTCAGCAGCTTTCGATGCCATCGACCATGGTATCCTTCTGGGGCGATTGAGCTGGGAGGGGGAGGCGCTGCATTGCAGTGGTTTTGCTCCTACTTGGAGGGTCGGCTCCAGAAGGTGGTGCTTGGGGAACACTGCTCGGCCCCGTGGATTCTCCAGGATGGAGTGCCACAGGAGTCAGTTCTGTCCCCCATGCTGTTCAACATCTACATGAAACCATTGAGTGCAGTCATCCGGAGTTTTGGGGCACATTGTCATCAGTATGCTAATGACACGCAGCTCTATTTCTCCTTTTCATCTTCTTCAGGTGAAGCTATGGATGTGCTAAATCAATGTCTGGCTGTGACAGTGGAGTGGATGAGGGCTAATAAACTGAAACTCAATCCAGACAAGACTGAGATGCTGTTAGTGGGTGGTTCTTCTGACCAGATGGAGGATGCTCAACCTGTTCTGGATGGGGTTGCACTCCCCCTGAAGGAGCAGATTCGTAGCTTGGGGGCCCTCCTGGATCCATCTCTGTCACTTGAGGCTCAGGTGGCCTCAGTGGCACGGAGTGCCTTCTACCAACTTCGGTTGGTGGCCCAGCCACGCCCCTATCTGGACAGGGATAACCTGGCTTCAGTTGTCTATGCTCTGGTAATCTCCAAGTTAGATTAGTGCAATGCACTCTACATGGGGCTGCCTTTGAAGACAGCTTGGAAACTGCAGCTCGTGCAAAATGCGGCAGCCAAATTGCTAACGGGGACCAGAAGGTCCAAACATATAAGACCGACTCTGGCTTGCACTGGCTGCCTGTATGTTTCTGAGCCCGATTCAAGGTGCTGGTTTTAACCTATAAAGCCTTACATGGCTTGGGACCATAATATCTGACGGCACATCTCTGCCAACACAACACATGGAGTGCCACAGGAGTCAGTTCTGTCCCCCATGCTGTTCAACATCTACATGAAACCATTGAGTGCAGTCATCCGGAGTTTTGGGACACATTGTCATCAGTATGCTTATGACATACTGGGGAGGTGGTGGGCTCTCCCACACTGGAGGCCTTCAAGATGAGGCTGGACAGCCATTTGTCAGGGATGCTCTGACTTGGATTCCTGCACTGAGCAAGGGGTTGGACTCGATGGCCTTATAGGCCCCTTCCAACCCTACTATTCTATGATTCTATGAAACCTACCCATATACTATGCTCAACATCTAAAGCCCTTCTCCAGCTGCCTACACCGAGGGAAGCTAGGAAGATAGCAACAAGGGAGAGGGCCTTTTTGGTGGTGGCCCCCAAATTATGGAATGGTCTCCCTGATGAGACCCGCCTGGCGCCAACGTTGTTATCTTTTTGGCTCCCATTTAAGACCTTTCTCTTCTCCCAGGCATTCGACAGTAATTGATGCTGGAATGTCTTAGGGCTATGGTTTGTTTTTGAGGCTGTTTGTTTGAAGTTGTTGTAGATATATGTTTCTTTTGTGTATATTGTCTGCTCATGTGTTTTTTATGTAAATAGTTTTTAAACTCTGCATATTGTATTTTTAATGTTTTTAATCTTTGTAAACTGCCCAGAGAGCTCCGGCTATTAGAAATGTAATAAACAACAACAACAACAACAACAACAACAATAATGAATAGAACTAATTTTCAGAAGCAACAACACAGGAACACTGCAGATGGTATCGTCATTTGGTGGTTTCCCGACTTTTGCACAGTTCTTTCCCCATTCTGAAATGCCTCCCCGAAGGCCTCTGTTACTGGCAGGAAGAGCTTCAAGCTAAAATGCTGTATGCTGGCCCAGTCCACCGCTGGAAGTCCTGAGAGTTTCTCCAGAATGGAACTTGGCCCTCAGGCTGAAAGACCTTCGACATGCCTGGGCCAGGCTGACGGCCAGCCGGCTAGCCAAAATGTTGAGGTTTTTAACCTTGCTTGAAATGATGACAGGAAGGGAGCAAGACGGACCTCCCAGGGCAGCATGGCATTCCAATGGGTGCGTTCCGAATAAGGTTTCAACGAAACAACGGAATACCTGATGCGGAGGCACGCTCGCTGTCTCCACCCATCAGAAGGAGCATATAAGGCCCATGCCTGAGAGGAGTTGCAGCTTTTGCAGGCTTCTGCACTCTGTCCACTCCGGGGGCTGCTCCTGGAAAGCATCAGGCAGGGATTGGAGTGGAGATCTGCTTTGCCATTGTGACAAGGGCTGGGTCATGTCTCAGGGGCTGCACCAGGGGCTTTTCCCATCCATCTCATGAGAAGAGAGGATAAAGACAAAGACTTTGAGTGCATTCTTGAAGGATGCCTCTGTATTGGGATGACAGAGACCAGTGCTCATCTGTGTGGAATCAAACCTCTGCTTATAGGTAAGAATAAAGGGACAGTGGAGAAAATGCAAAATACTGAGATGCGTACAGTGCAATACCTTTATTAGGCCAACTGAAAGACCACAAAAATACGCAAGCTTCAAAATCTCTAGATCATTTCCTCAGGCAAGATGTTACAAAAACAAGTTGCCTGGGAGTTGGGGTGGGGGTGGGGGAGAGGCTGAATGGCTGTTGCAATCAGGATGTCTGCATGGTTAAAGCCTTAAGAGGATACGTAGGAGCAACAGGTCAGACATTCAAATTGGGCTCCCCCAGGTGATATGATGGTTTCATGTTTCAGCACCTCATAGGACCACTGGGAAGAACAAGAACACAGGAAGAGCCGTGCCAGATCAGACCAGGGGTCCATCTAGTCCAGCATTTTGTTCGTATGGTGGCCAGCCAGATGCCTGTGGGAAGCCCACAAGCAGGGCATGAGTGCAACAGCACCCTCCTGCCCATGTGCCCCAGCAACTGGTGTACATAGGCATATCGCCTCTGATACTGGAGGTAGCACAGAGCCATCAGGACTAGTAGCCATAGATAGACTTCTCCAGGAATTTGTCTAACCCTCTTTTAAAGCCATCCAAGTTGGTGGCTATCACTATGTCTTGTGGTTGCGAGCTCCCTAGTTTAACTCTGCACTGGGTGAAGAAGTCCATCCTTTTATCTGTCCTGAATCTCCCACCAATCTGCTTCATGGGATGACCCCTTTGGGTTGTAGTACTGTGAGAGAGGGAGAAAAATATCTCCCTATCCACCTTCTCCACACCATGCATAATTTTGTACGCCTCTATCATGTCTCCTATCACTCGCCTTTTCTCCACGCTAAACAATCCCAGCTGTTGTAAACCTTCTAATTGGAGGGAGCAATCCTATGTGGAGAGGCAGCTGCCTCCGAACTCAGGGGCGGCCACCTATCAAATGCACGGGGGGAAGTGTGTGGAGGGGATCCTCCCTTCAGCACTCCAGCCACCCTGCACTCGTGGCTAGACGGACGATTTTGGCTGCCTAGCCGTGGGAAGTCGAAGCTCGGGGTGGGGAGGCCAAACGATGCATAGGGAGCATAGTACCAGCACTTCGGCACTCCCCTCCCCCAGGAACGCCCCCTTTTGTCCCGCCCTGCACTGCTCCTACAAGCGTGGAGTCCAGGGATGATCCACATCACCCACAAGGTGGTGGGGGAATGACAGGGAGGTGGTTCTCCGGGAACCGACCTCAAGAGCACGGGCTGTGAGGTCGGTTCCTGGAAACCAACCAATCTTATGGCCGTCTAGCTGCTGTCTAGCGGCCATAGGATTGCGCCCTTAGTTGCCCTTCTGCACGTTTTCCAGTTCTACAATATCTTTTATTAGCTGTGGTGACCAGAACTGTACACAGTATTCCAAGTGTGGTCACACCATAGATTTTTTATAAAGGCAGTATGCTATTGGCAGTTCTCAATTCCCTTCCTAATTATGCCTAAAATGGAGTTTGCTTTTTTTTCTTTTTTTTTTACAGCAGCTACACACTGGGTTGACATTCCATTGAGCTGTCCACCACAACCCCCAGATCTCTTTCTTGGGTGGTCACTGCTAGCTCAGTTCCCATCAGGCTATACTTGAAGTTGGGACTTTTTGCCCCAACGTACATCACTTTACACTTGCTTGAGTTGAACCGCATTCACTCCTAATCCCAGATCATTTATGAATAAGAAGAACGTCAGCCTCTCCCCTCACCCAACCTGCTTTTTGTAAGGTCTTGCCTGAGGACGAGATCTGGAGATCTCAAAAGCTTGCACATGTTTTTATGTTCTTTGCATTGGCCTAATAAAAAGATATTACACCATATGGTTTTGGGATTTTTTATGGCCTTTGTTTTTTTGTACAAAAACCTGAGGCTCACATTGGCAGGAGGCATCTCAGGATAACGCTCCCGGCTGGCTTTCCAACCCATGTGCCGCTCTTTTCCTGTCTATATGTCTGACGGAGCCTAGTGTGGGACATGGAAAGACCAGGAAAGGCTGCCTGCCTGCAGCCCACAAAGCTCTCTGCCTGGTGCACTGGGAGGGGCTGGGAGAGAGAGGAGGCAGTCAATTGGCTGCCTTTTCCAGAGACTCTCCCACACTCCCAGTTTGGCTCTGGACCAGGAACAGAAGGCTCTTGTGTGGTATGTAGCTACTGAAGGGCAGAGGGACAAGCGGGGGTACTAAGCAATGCTCTGTCTGCAGGAAGCATCAGGAACCTCATAACCTGTCAGGAACACGAACACGGCAGCTGTCTCAGTGTTGACAGACACCCCCTTCCCCAATCTCCATAGACATTTCTTTTTTCTTCTGAATGGCCATAGAAACGCATGGCCATCAGTTGGAATCCTACACCAATGGCCTTAGGTAGCATCATGAACCTGCAAATAGGTCATCTGGCCATAAAGGGAATTGTGTGTCGTCGTCCCCCAACACATTCTGGGGTTGCTTCAGTGCTTACAGCTCCCCTCTGCTCCCCCCTCCACTACCACGATATTAGCACTTTTCATCCATGATGTGGCCATCCAGAGAGGTCACAGCACAGACAGCAGTAGTGCAGCCCAATTCAATGGTCCCCTAGGGGGGTTGATTCCAAGGTGCCTAACTCTTACTCAGTGTACACAGGTGAAATCAATAACTAGTTATGTGGTAAAAGTCCAAACTGGACTTAGTTGGAGGGCAGCTGGGCACGGACCTCTGCCACGTGGGCACGGACCTCTGCCACGTGGGCACGAAGAAGCCGAGACAACATGGCCTTGCCTTGTTTATTTTCCACATTCATTAACTTGTTTAGTTTACATCCCACCCATCGTCTAAGATGGTTCCCCCCATCCCACATTTATCCTCACAACAACCCTGAGAGAGAGTGACTGGCCCAAGGTCACCCAGGAAGCTTCCCGGCTGAGGGAGGATTTGAACCCAGGTCTCTCCTAGTCCTAGTCTGCCACGCTAAAGCGCTAGCCTTCCCCAACCTGGTGCCCAGCACACTGGACTGCAACTCTTACCATTCCTAGCCAGCATGACCATCGGCCAAGTTGGCTGGGAGAGATGGGAGCTGCAGTCCAGGGCATCTGGACACCACCTTCGCTGCAACACCCATGGATGCTGGGCAAACCCAGCACTGGGCAATTTCAAGCACTCAGGATTCTTAGGTCACGGTCTTAGGTTGAATCCCCCAGACTGCTGAGGAGGGACTGGCCTTCAGTAGGCCACACCTGGCCAGCCCTGTTGAGCAGTCAGTCCCACTCATTCCAATGGGCTTACTTCCTAGTAAGCACACAGCGGCTGGCATCTACGGAGCCAGGGGCTACTGGACAAGGCTCCACCAAAGACTCCTCGCAGGCTGCGATAATCTCCAGGCATTTGGACATTCCTTGCGGCCTGCTTGTGGCCACCCTTCTAGGCTGGGTGGGGGGTGAGAAATTTCGTGTACTGAGGACGAACACTTTTTGCGTTGTATTGCTTCTAGGCTGCCTTGAGGTGTTTGAAAGGTTCCTCCTGTGCAAGCACCGGGTCATTACGGACCCCCAGAGGGACGCCGCTGGCGCTGGCGTTTTCATGGCAGGCTACAGCGGGGTGGTTTGCCATTGCCTTCCCCAGTCGTGACCACCTTTCCCCCAGCAAACTGGGCACTCATTTTACCGGCCTGGGAAGGACTTGAGGTGTTTATTTGCATGGACATCATTGCACTGGTGACGGTTTATATTGATTTGGGGGCTTTTTTCTGCTGTACTGGTGACGGCTTTCTGAATTTGCGTGTGTGTAACAATCACCCCACCCCCATACAGGCTTGCCCGGGAGTAACACGGCTCCTCGTACTTCTGGCTAAGAGCGCCCTGGGTCAAGAAGGCGCAGCGCGGCCTGCCAGTAATGTCCGGGTGACTACGCGCAGCAGGATCGGGCTTCATGGCTGCAATCCTGTGCATGTTTACTGCAGGTTACTAGGGAGTAAGTCCCGCAAGCCAGGCTTCCCCGGGGCCCACCGGGGTCGCGCCTTTTACAGGCCGAGGGGCAGCCGCCGCTGGCGGCAGGACAAAGGCCCGAAATCCCGCTCGGCCCCATTGGTCCCCCGCCCTCTTCTCAACCATGGTTTAACCCTCAAAGTTCTCCTTCTGATTGGCTGAGCTCCTTTTTCGAGCGACAATTGTACCACCCAATCAACACCGGGGCCTCGCGCCGTTGGGCCCGCTGATAGCCAATGGTGCTCACGCGGAGTCGTCCCACGTGGGGGACGCAGCCCGCGAGCGGCGTTTCAGAGCGGAAGTGGGCGGGCTTAAAGCCTCGTGGCCAATCAGCGCTGGCTGGAAAGCTCGGCGGGCCTCACGGCTTCGAGGGAAAAACAGGCCAAAGCGAGAATGGTCGGAAACGGATGGGGCTGCTGGCCAACGGATCGCGAGCAGGTGGGGTTGGAGGAGGAACTTTCCCGGGAGCAGCCAATGAAGTGCGAGAGCCCCGAGCTCGGCGGAGCCAATGAAGGGAGAGGGAGAAGAAGACGGAGCGCCTGGGACGCGGCGCGAGGAGCCAACGTGGAGGGCGCGCGCGGCGGAGCCAATGGGCAGGCGGGCTGCGGGCTGCGTGAGTGGCGGGCCGCGCGGCCAATGGCGTGAGCGCGGCCGCGAGCGGAGCGTGTGAGGGAGCGCGAGCGGAGGGGCGAGCCCGGAGTTCGCGTCGTGGCTGAGGCGGCCGAGCAGGCGCGGGGCGCGAGAGCGGAGCGGAGCGGCCGGGCGAGGCGGGCAGCGCGGAGCGAGCGGCCCTGCGCGGCCCACGGCAGGTAGGGCGACGGGACTGCCCTGGGGGCGCGGAAGGGCTCCCCTCGGCCGCCTCGCGCCCGCTCCCCTCCACGCCGGAGGTCCGGCGCGGCCCTCGGCGCCCCCGCCGCCTTCCGGGCCGTCGTGCGCTGCCCCGCGGCAGAGCGGCCCGGCCCAGCCCGCGCAGGAGGAGGAGCGACGCGAGGCCGGCCCCTCCCCCTCCGCGCCCCCGAGCGCAGCCCCCTCTCCCCCCGGGGCAGAAATCTCCCCCCACATCGGAACCGCCCCCCCTTCTGGCAGCCGAGCTGACCTACTCGCTGCACCGCCCCCCCGGTCAGGCAGCGCAGACCCCTCGCGGCTGCCGTGAGGGGCTCCCGGCGGCGCCCCGCGGGAGGGCGCCCTCGAGGAGCAGGCGGCAGCGCTTGCTGGCGGGGGGCTCCGCAGCCCTGTTGCGCCCCCCGCGGCTGCCGTCTCCCCTCCCCCGGGGGAGTCCCCCATCCTCCGCATGCTGGCGCGTCCTTGCCTAGCATGCCAGGTTAACCTCAAAGCCGCCTTCCCCACGCTGGTGCCCTCCAGATGTGCTGGGCTGCCGCCGCCAGGATTCCTCGTCCTCGGAACTGCTGGCTGGGGCTGAGGGCAGCTAAGTCGAAGACATCTGGAGGGTCCCAGAGTGGGAAGGCCGCTTTACACAATCCAGGAGGTTGGCAGGTCGTCTAGACCAACCCCTGCTTGGTGCATGATGTCCAGAGCTAGTGCACTTCTTCTGGAAGACCTCCGGCAAGGGAGACCCTACCACCCCACCAACACAAGTAATTGGTTCCATTGTGCAGTTGCTTTTACCATGAAAAATATTTTCCTAATGTTCAACCAAAATCAGTAACTTTAGCCTGGTAGATCTAGTCATGCCCTCTGGGGTAGCAAAAACAGAGGTCTTTGCCCTCGTCTATGGGACAATTTTCCAGGGAGCTGATCTGAAGAGCGCTTCTGTGTATTCCCTTCCTTTAGTGAGGCTGGAGATCCTCAGTAGGCTCAGGAGGGATCCATCCCATGTCAAGCGAGTGCTGAAAGAGTGTTAGCCCTAGAATGACTCTGGGAGCCTCTCTGGGATCATGGCAAAACCTTTTGACTTTTTCTGACTGAAGCAAAGCTTCTGACCATGAATGAGTTCTCTGTGCATGTTTTATTGAGCTTGGGTGTGTTTTTAAAAACAAACCTGGTTGCTTCTTTGTGCATAATCAACTTGAGCTGCAAGGGTAGGGCAGAGTAGCGAGCCCAATAAACAGGTAAATGCTGCTTTCCTAGGTTGGAAGAGACTCTGGCTCAACCCAGGAAGTGCATGCAGGAGGCTGTCCCCACTATATTTGTTATTCATGTTGCATCATCAGCGAGCATGTAGCCTTGAGGAATGACAACAAAGGGAGGTAGTCTCAAAAAGCAAACCCAAAAAACCCTTGGCATTCATGATGTTGTGGGAAAATTTGAATTAAAAGTGTAGGGAAACCTTTGCGTGTGGGGCATGAGCATCTGAGGCTTGCCAGGGGCCCTGTAGTCTGGGAGAGAGATGGGGCTGCTGGCAGGGTGGCCTGCAGACTCTCTTCTGCCAGGATACCAGATGGTGAATTGTTGCTGTCTTTTTCTGTGCTTTGTGCAACGGTCTGGACCAGCCTTCCCCAGTGTGGTGCCCTCCAACTGGGCTGGATTACAACTCCCATAATCTCCAGCCTGCTGGCTGAGGATGATGGGAGTTGGAGCCCAGCCCATGGGTATCTCTAAGTAGGAGGCCCAGCCATCCTCTGGTGGCAGATGGGAGCAGTTGCCACAGGATGTCTAACAACTGTCTGTCCCCACTCTGATCCCTTCCAGCACATGCATTGGGTTGCCTTTTGCACCTCCTCATGTCATTTGTTTCATGCCAACTTCAGCACTAGAGTACTTCACTTTTGTCCAGCCATTTTGCTGGGAATTAAGTCATCACCTTTCCTGTTGGCTACAAAGAGAAGGAGGGGCTCTTGGATGTTGGCCACTCTTTTTCTTGTAGGTATGGGGGATGATTCAAGAGTGCTTGTCAAAACAAGACTCTTGCAGTGGGGTTCACATCCAGTGGCAGTTCTAGGGCTGACCCATCAGTGAACTGCAAGAGTGAGTGCTTCCTTTGTTGGGCCACCCTCGGTGCTGATTGTCAATGCTGGTAATTAAGGAAGCAGCAACCCTCACATGCGCACACACACCAGGTTTCTTGCCCTGGCACCCGAAAGCCTTAGGGGCCCACGTGAAGCTCTTGCTTTATTCTTGTGGTCTTGCAAGACAGGGGCAAATATTTCCAGCTCCCCTGTCAGTCTTGCATGTGGCACTGCTAGAGATGCTGTGCTTTTGATTAGGGGCTAGATTACCTTATGTGGAAACCACCGCAGTCCCCACTGTTGCCTTGCTCTGTTCTAGAAATCAGGGGCACTAGCAGGGGTCAGTTTGTTAGGCTTCTGAGCTTCATGCACGCAGCTCTTCCTTGGACGTTGGGCATCCTGGATATAATGAGAGAACATGTGTATTCTGATAACACCTCATGATGGCTTGCCAAAGAGACAATGCATTGCCTTCTTTGTATTGGTGGAAACTCACATGGAAAGCAAAAGCTATTCAGAGTGGAGTTCTTTGGGGTGACCTGGGCTTGGCATCCCATAACAGATCTTTTTTGAGGAACTGATGGATGGGTTTTGCTGGACCTAAGAACATAAAAAGAGCTGTGCTGGATCAGACCAATGGTCCATCTGGTCTAGCATCCCCTTTTCCCACAGTGGCCAACCAGCTTCCTGTGGGAAGCCCACAAGTAGAACATTAGTACAGCAGCACTTTTCTGCTCGTTTACCCCAGCAACTGGTGTACATACTGCCCCTGAAACTGAAGATACTATATAACCATCATGACTAGTAGTCCCTGAAAGCCTCATCATGTTAGCATTTGAGGAAACAGTAAAATATTCTCTTCAGACAATGGGACACTCCCGAACTGTGGCTCTCTGGCCTTCTCCCTATAGCAGGGGGCTTGGCTCATTCACATGACTCATCTGGGGAAACCTGCTATGTAGGCTGCCCGCTCACTCCTGCCTACTGTGTAGACTAGGTTGTGTGGGATAGAGGTAGCCTTGTGGGGTTGAATGGAACTCAGGAGGCTAGATTTGCTGACCTCTGAGTCTTTCTTGACTCTTTGGATTTGCCATTTCAGGGCAGGTATGTTGTCAGGTTCTCCCATTTCTCCTTGCTGTTTCTGATTAACCTTGGAATAGCCTAATTCTTTTGCCTGACCCTGAGATGGCTGGATTTGATGGGGTTTTCATGGGTTTTAGGTTCTTTATGTCCCCCTGGAAGCTGACTTAGATATGTTGGTGAGATTTTTGCACATCGCACAAGAAGACTGTGGAAGGAAGCTGCATGTCCCAGTTAGCCCTGTTCACTTGGCTCTTATGAGTGGCATGTGTTTAGCTTGCCGGCTTTCATTAGAAAGCCCCAATCGGGCAGGTGGACTGAGGTGCTGTGGTATTTCCTGGGGAGAGGTATAGTATCCGCTTTGGTGCCTGATGGCAGTTTGGATGCAACAGCTTTTGGGAGGGAACCCCTGTATCTAATTATGGATCTGTGCCAAAAGTCCTTGCACAGTCTGACACTTGCCAAACCAGAAAAACATGTATTTTGTTCAGTGTGCATTGAACCTGCCCAACACACCTAAGCAAAGCTGGTGTGTTGGGCAGGTTTGCAAGGGCAAGCCAGAACAGCGTGGGAGTGCTGGCAGTTTTTAGGTCTGTCCAGAAAGGAGATGAGGAAAAAGTGTTGGGAATTCTGAGCCTTGAAAGTTCTGGGAAGATAGACTGCATTTGGAATAAGTGATGTGTGTTAGGCTAATTTGCATTCAACCACCCCCTTGGATTTTGCAGGTTTGGCGAGGGCTCTTGTAAGAAGAATAAAATGTGACACTTTTCTTGGATTAGGGATGGCAGCGGAAAGATGGGGTTCGATGAACTTTGCATGGAGCATTAGCTTGTGCAAGTCTTTATTTGTTTCAAATTGGGCTTGTGCCGGAGACCTTCCCATTAGATTGGGCCTGTGCAGCCAACACTGTGCAGATAATGTTGCTGTCTCATTTTCATGCCGTCTTTACGGTGAGATATAAAGGGAGAAATGTTGCGTCCTTTAGATCTGATTTTTGTATTTGTTCTTGTTAATTTAGCAAAAAACTGGTTCATCTCTTGGCAGGTTAGGGGGTTCTGTTCTTATAGGGGAATGGGCTCAGTTAGCTGTAACAGCTCCTAAGATATACAAAATGTCTATATAATGAGGAAGCTACCTTATTTATGTCAAACTGACCTGCCAAACAACCTTTTGGTGTGGGATTAGTTCTTCCAAGATCCTGGAAGTCTGTTCAGTTTAACTTTCTTTGAACGTGCTTCCAAATAGCCTGTGATCTGAACCATGCTTATGTTAGCAATTGACACTTGTTCAGGAGCAAGTACTATTGAACTTGCGTCAGTATACATGTCCCTAGGACTGGGCTTGAAGCCTGTGGCTTCAAAGAAACCCACTTCTTTAGTGCCTATGCTGTGTTGCATACTGTACATGGAATGTGGGAATGGCATAGCCTTTGCCTAGGGACCTTACAATCTACCATAGATCCAAGATAGAGATGGGATATGGTGGGCAGTGGATGTAGATAAGCTAATATTCCAATCTCCCTGAAGATCCCTGTTTAATTCAGGTGAGATTTTGTTGAAATAGTGGGATCTTGAGGATGAGCTTAAAAGAAGAGATGAAAGTATATTGAGTAAGAGAAGAGGAGGCTGCTTGAGCCAGAGAGAGCAGTGGTGGAAGCCACTCAGCTGGTTTAGATGTTATGATAAACCATCTCATGATAAACTAGGTGTGAGCCTGAAGCTCATTCCTGTCATGATAAGCCATGGTTTATCATGACAGGAATGCCTTTCAGGCTTGCACACCCCATGGCGCAATCACAAGGAAATTAGAAGTTTTTACTTTCATTTTTGATTAACCACAGTTTGTGTTAAGTCCGAACCATAAACTGTGGCTAATCTCAACTAGGGTTTGTTTGAAACAAGCCAGCATCATAACTCATAGTTTGAAGCTTCCAAACTCCTCATGCTCAAAAGGAGAAGGGAACAGAGAAGCCCAAGCGTTGTTACACTTATTCCCATCATGATAAACCATGGTTTGTTGTGACATCTGAACTGGCCTGCTGACATGGGCATTGGGCAAGGAGACAAGGGGGGCTAGATAGGAAATGCCTTGAGCAAAGTGATAAACTGGAGGAAACTAGGGTTAGTCATCTAATTAGAGCAAAGGGATAGTGTCCGAGCTGGGCTATAGACAATCATTGAGCAGGCTAGGCAGAAAACAAGCCGAGAGCCTGGAAAGACTATTATCCAGGTAAAGTCCAAACTTGAACAGGAACCTTTATAGCCCTCCTTGCTGAGGACAGCCAATAGCCAGCCTGGGTAGATGGAGTCATTCCAGTACCTGGGAAACTGCCAGTCCAGGGTGATGCTCTAGCCCAGCCCTCCCCAGCCTGGTGCCTGGCCAGGCTAGCTGGGAATAGTGGGAGACACAGTCCCGATATGCCTGAGAGGCACTAGCTTGGGGAAGGCTGCTTTAACCTGCAGTCCTGGGGCAGCTCTACACTGAGTTGTAGGGTCCCAGTTGCAGCCCCAGCGACTTCTGATGGGTAGAGGACCAGGAGACAGGAATCATTATGGAGCTAGTTGAAGGGATAAGGATGGCTTAAGTAGACTGGAAAGAGGAGGTGCTGTAGAGGGGCAGGCCAACATGGAAGAGAGCTTTCCCACTGTATTGTGTTCTCCTGCAGCCACTCTCCTTTCATCTGCTTGCCCTTTGGTTGGGGATAAGGGTCATCACTGCCACAAGAGCCATCGGTTCTTGGTTTTTGTTCTGGTGGGGAGTGGAAATGGTTTTGCTATGGAGGAGGCTTTGCATGGCCATGTCGGAGAAGCCATGGCCTAAAGATGTGGGCAGCTTTGCCCACCCTGTTTAGATGTCTGTATTTTCCCCCTCTCCTCTTCAGCCGCCCTGTTCTACCCAGCTGACAAGGCTTGGCTCAAGACCAGAGTGGGCTGTGCAGTTGGCTGAACTGAGTCACTGTGGCAGACACAGGCCTGTCCCAGGGCCATGGTCCAAACTGCTGCTCCTAGTTGTGTGTCGCAGCTTCTAATGGGGAGCATAGGGAAGCTGCTGATTCTGCGCATGGTGACTGTGCATAACAGACTAACTAGATCCTCCTCTCAATCCCTGGGGAATTCTTGACTGCTTGATGTCTTATTGGGCCTGTCAGTGTGAATGAACTGGGTAGGATTAGAATCTAACCCTACTGGGTTCTTTCTCTCCACACAAGATGCTGGAGCTGCTGTGGTTCACACCCTTTGTTGGACTTCCCTGCTGAGCTGGGGTGAGTCTGGCACTGTCCAAACTTTTGCCGTTTTGGACTCTGCCAAGTAGAACATTTGGAAAAGCTGTGGTAGGGATGTGGCTGTTTCAAAGGGCCCTGGGACCTCTTTGACAGTAGTGTTCTTTCTTGGTACACATCAGTTCAAAGTGCTGGTTTTAACCTATAAAGCCCTAAACAGCTTGGGGCCAGGTTTCCTGAAAGAATGTCTCCTCCCATATTTACCTACCAGAACACTAAGGTCCTCATCTGAAGCCTTCATCCAAGTGCCCTATGCCCCATGAGGGAAGTGGGTGGCCAGAAGAGGGAGGGCCTTTGCAGTGGTAGCACCCCACTGATTAATTGGTTTGATTTGTACCTTGCCTTTCTACCAAAAAAAGCAATCAAGGCAGCTTAGAGGCTTAATTAAAATTGATCAAAATCATAAAATGCAATAAAAACAAAGCAATTACCAAATAAAACATAAAAACAGCATCCAACCCAACAAACCCAGTTACAGGCCAAAGGCCTTCAATAAAACAGTATTTGCCTGCCCGTGGAAGGATAGCAGAGAGGGAGTGAATGTTGTGTCCCTTGGGAGAGAGTTCCACAGCCTGAGAGGTGCCACTGAAAAGGCCTTCAGGTCACCACCAAACATGCCTTTGAAGGTGACAGTCTCTCCAGAAAATCTTAAGAACTGGGAAGGTTCGTATGGGAGAATGCGGTCTTTCAGATAGCTTGGTCCCAAGTTGTATAGGGCTTTATAGGTCATAACCAGCACTTTGAATTCTTGCTAGAAACAGACCGGTGCCAGTGAAGCTGCTGTAATCAGGGAGTCTCATGCTCCCTGTAACCGAGAGCATTTATGGAAAGCTCTCCCCAGAAAGGCTCACCTGGCACCTACATTATGGTCTTTTCAGCCCCAGATGAAGACATTTTATTCTCCCGGGTAGTGCTTTTAGATCATTGCACTTTTATTTTGGTGCTGGCTTTACTTTGGTTTGATGCACTATAGTGTTCTTACTCTTTGCTGCTGGTTTTATCTTGGTTTTGTTACGTGCTATTTTTATTCATTGTTTTGTTTTGTTTTTAACGTACTGTACACTGACCAGAGAACTTTGGTTACTGGGCACTTTAAAAGTGTAAGGAAATAGATCCAACCCTTTTTTGTGGTAAGGCCATGCACAACTGGTCTCTTATTTGATCCTCCAAATGTAAAATTAGACTGGTCCAATATTGCAGAACTCCGACTAGATACTTTAGAGGCCACTTCTTCTTCATCCACCCACCTCCCCTTCAGTGCTAAACTGGGCTAGCGTCCATGTAGCATGTTTAAACCCCTCAACCCCCTACCTTTTCTGTGAAGCCTCTAGCACAGCCTTTCCCAACCTGGAGCCCTCCAGATGGGATGGACTACAACTCCCAGAATCCCCCACCAGCTATCCTGGCTGGGGGATTCTGGGAGTTGTAGTCCAACACATCTGGAGGGTGCCAGGTCAGGGAAGGCTGCTCTAGTATACACTTTGTCCTTGCCCTCCACAGAAATAAAGCTCAAATCCATGTCAGGACAACTGGTTGCACCCCCCCCCCCCAGTTGTCTCTGCCTCCCCTTTCCCTCTCCTCCCTCTATTTTTCCCACTGTTGAAATCTGGATTGGAAGGTCCCTGGGGCAGTGAGCTCTCTTGCGTTGCTCCGTAAAATGTCACATATGTTGATGGTTCTATTAATGATGATAATAGTAATTATTAGCTCAAGGCCTGAAGGGTGGGAGTAGGCTAGGACTTGAAATGATAAATAGATGTTGATTTTTAGAATCCAGCAACAGGAGGCGGGGGGGGCAACTTCAAAGCCCTCTCTGGCTGGTCCACAAATGCCCTTGGACTTTCCTGTTTATGTTTGGTCACTGGCACCTCAGTGTTGGCCACTACGGGTTGTAATGCTCTCTATATATGTTGCTTTTCAAAAAAGGTTGTAACTATAAAATATCAATAAACACGGAAGTTTTTGTGGGCACCCATGTGTTTTGTATTGTTTACATGAGGTGGCTGTATATTTTGCACTGTGCATGTGAAGTATTAGGAAATGTAGGAGTGCGGAAACAGGTATAGGTGTGAGGCCTGCCTGCTGGTTGAGTTCAGTAACTCCCCCCACCCCAAAGTGGCAGGGCCAGCACCCCACCTCCTGGCCCTCTGAATGGTGCCCAAGCCCCACACAGCTGAGCTTGTTGTTCCTTAGCTTTGCATGTCCCTGGGATTCGTTCTGCGACGCCTCTTCAGGTTTCACCGTAAAACATGCAGCAACATGGCTGGATATTGTTACGGGAACATCCCGGCGAGCAGCTGCATCTCCCTTGGATGAACTCTGCGAATTCTCTCGCTCAGGCTGGGGAAAGTGATGGAGGCAGTCGGTGCATTCCAGACACCTGGCCCTGTTGCTCCTGGGCATGAGGAGGGGTCTGCCGGCAGGCAAATATCATGCTCCTTTGATGGCCTGACATAGCGCTTCTCAAAGTCCTGACTCAGGACATATTTGGTCTCGACGTGTATTCCAGGGCAGCTGGGGGCTTTGACTGGGAAGGAGCCCCAGAATATCCTTGCTGGGGAAGCCAAGCACCTTCTTCGCTGTCCCATTCCATTACCTGTCTGAAAGACGTACAGCAACAAAGATTGCATTCATATCTAATTTGTCGCCAGTGGTTGCTAACTGGGCATGGGTCACTCTCCCACAGGTTGGATCACTCAGCTTTGAAATAGGACAACCCAATTGCCATCTCTTGCCTTCTTTGACCTTTTGGACCCACTTCAACTTCTTTTCGTTTAGCTATCCATGTCTTTGCTTCCCCACTGAGGTGACCTCTTTGTCTGTCTGACAAAGTGGGCCCATGTAAACTCCGGCCACAATAGATTTCTTAGTCTTGAAGTAGTCATGGGGCCTTTGGCTACAATAAAGTGACATGGCTTCCCATTTGGAGTTCATGCTCCATTCCACAGGTTTCTATGAAACTGGATGTCTGTCTCATCAAGGCAATGGCATTCTGTTAAACCAGCCTTCCCCAATCTGGTGCCATCCAGATATGTTGGGCTGCAACTCCTATAATGTCCAGCCACTTTGCAGTTCTAAAACTGTGCAAGGCTGTTGTTCATCTTGAACAACACATAGCACATAGCACAGGCCTAGAATGTGGCCTAAATAAGAGAGAATATGTTTGTTGTAGGTTATACAGTTCATGGAGCTACAGTTTAAAAAAACAAACACCTTGTTTATCCCATTGTTCTTCCATTTTTGCTTTTCTGTTTGGGGGTTCCTTACTCATTTTTTTCGAGAACGTGGCCTGCTTGTGAATCCCTGTGACTGAGATCACTCTTTTCTGTTCCTCCATTCTCTCGTCTTACTGTTCCAATTCTTGAGAAAATATTTGTGTGAGAACTTAAATCGGCTTTCCTCAACCCAACACTCGAGATGTGTTGGACTACAAATCCAATCATCCCCAGCCATCTGCCCACACTGGTTGGGGATGATGGGAGTTGCAGCCCAATACATCTGGAGGGCATCAGGTTGGGGAAGGTTGACTGAAACATTACAATATACAGAAGCAGATGTGCACTTCATGAGTTGTGTATGCCAGAGTGTTGTGTATATGATTTATTTATTTACAATATTTGTATACTGCTCCACATCCAAAGATCTCGGAGCAGTGAGCTGCAGATAGGATAAAAGAATAAAAACAACATGTTAAAATAATATTTTTTAAAGGAAACAGTTCTGATAAACCTGAGTTTTGATAAACCATGGCTGGTCTCAAGGAAGGTCTCCCAAAATAACAATGTCTACAGGTGGCATCGGAAGCAACATATTAGTGCCTGCCTGACCTCCAGAGGCAGGGAATTCCATAGGAAGGGGCCACCACACTGAAGGCCCTTTTCTTGGTGGCCTCTAGTCAGGCCTTGGGTCCATGTGGAAAAACCAGGAAGGTGCCCTCTGATGACCTCAGTGACTGGGCAGGTTAGTAAAGGAGAAGTTGCTCTCTCAGTATCTTGGTCCCAAATTGTTTAGGGCTTTGTGCACTGGTACTTGAAGCTTATAGCTGCCCCGGTATATTGTTAGGTTTGTTTATATGGCACCATTGATGTTCATGATGGTTTACCGAATTTGGGCATGGGTAGCCCCTGTTCCTCTAAGTCCTCCTCTCTGAGCCAAAGAGATGTGAGTGAGATGAGTGAGACTTCTAAAATACTTCTTATTCTGAGAAACAGTAGAGACTGTTTTCTCAAAAAGCCAGTTCCTGACCATCACAGGCAACCTCGTGTTTTGGACTACATTTCCCATTATCCTTGACCGTTGGCCATGCTGGCTGGGGCTTATGTGAGTTGTAATCCCAGACATCTGAAGAATACTGTGTTACCTACCCCTACTCTGGTGTGACCAAAAAACTGAAGCCAGGTGGGTGGGGCTGTCTGCAGATCAGAGAAAGTTTAGTTCTCACTGGCCAGGGTCACCAGAGGCCGAAAGCTGATTTCTCCCCATCCCAGTGTTGTCTCAGAGTACACCTCTTGACTTTCCCGTAACAA
The DNA here is from genome assembly GCF_057233095.1 of Heloderma suspectum. Classification (NCBI taxonomy): domain Eukaryota; kingdom Metazoa; phylum Chordata; class Lepidosauria; order Squamata; family Helodermatidae; genus Heloderma; species Heloderma suspectum. The sequence continues at coordinate 4,260,345 of NC_139462.1, forward strand.
GGTGTCTGTCGTTCACTCCTCTGGCGAGCTGAACATACATTTGGGGACACTGGTGCCGGGAGAGCATTGGCAGAGTGGCCCAGCTTCAGCTGACTGGAAATGCATGTCTTGGTGTGCAACGGTCCACTGTAGCATTCCTACCCCACCCGCAAAGATCTTTGTGATATATACACCCTCCCTCTGCACATGCTCACATCCATCCTAATGATGGTTATTTTTGTTAGTTGATAATGGCTTGCAAAATGCAGGAGGGCTTGGAGGACTGTGTCTTGAGCTCCAAGGGCATCCATACCAATTGCTCTTTTGAGGGGAATCCTGCCTGAACAGTGCCAGACCTGGCGTTGCTGTAGTCTGCAAGCCACTTCATAGTCCTGGTCCATCCCATTGATATGAACAGGAATTTTCCCAAGTGGTGTTTAAATGCAGATGTGTAAATATCCACTTGCCTGGTTGCCTGTGACAAGTAAGTAAATCCAGGCAGAGAGGGATGCTTGAAAGCAGTGTATGTTTTCTTTTAGGCACCTTTCCTGCATCTGACCTGCGCATGTCGTCTTGCTCCTTCTCGGGTTGAGACGGTTGCACCCCGCTTGCCAATCAGTCATGCTCTCCTTTCAGTATGCATCTGTCTCCGGAAGAAGTCCAGGCATGCATAGCATGCCATTCAGGTTAAATAGGCATATTGTTTCAAGCACCCTTTCAGAGGAGATCCAGCAGGGTCCTTTGCACAGAGAGATGAGCTGGGAGGCCTGTCAAAACCCACCTCCACCATGTGTTCAGTTGCTTTTCCTCTGCCGTGGTTCCCAGTCTGTCAGATGAATGTAGCAGCAGCCCACCATTAAACATAGTAATTATAGTAAATTTCTTTAATGGTAGAACGTTCTGTGAGATTAGCAGCAGCAGAATTGTAATGGGCAGTTCCCTGCATTGCCCGCCACATGAAACAGAGGCCAGACATCCTTAATACTGCATGAGAGAGGGGCTACATCCGGTGTAAGCATTGGAGTCCTGGAGGCTGAGGCTGCACTGTGTATTTTCCAAGAGAAACGTGCATTCCAAAGTGAAGCGGGGTGGGAGAGCAGGCAAGGGGATGTGGGTTTCTGAAGCCTTTGTTGTCCTGACTCAGCCAGATATCAAAAAGGGAGCTGCAAATAGGATTGCCAGTTCTCCCTCTTTGGCTCCCTGGCTCTCCTGGGTGGCCTCATTGCTGCCTTGCTGTATGCATAGGTCTGTTGGTAAAAGTGGCCTGCTGAGGAATGAGATCTCTGCCACCCTCTGCGTTTGGTGCTCAGCTGTTCTTTCCTCTTAGAAAACCCCAAGTTCAAGTAAAGCTATACTTTCAGATCTTCATTTGTTGTGTCCCTTACACTGGCCAGACACTTTCCTCTCTCTTTGTGCGAAACTTTGGATCAAATGCCCCAAGGGCACGCTTGGGTTCTCCGATCAAATTCTGCGGCAGGTGGCTCCAAATGCCATGTGTTGAATTGTGCCAGCTTATAGAGATCTGTGCACTTCCAGTTATTCCTTCCTCCTCTCCATAGCTAGTAGTAGCAAAGGAGCTTGTCGGAGTGCTAAAGCTAGTGTTAAGTAGAGCAGTACTAATAATATTTAGCACTTACATTAGCATGTTGCATACGTTCCATCAGTATCCCTAACAACAAGTCAGTAAGGTAGGCCAATATTTATCACGTAGTGAAAGTGTATGAGGAAAGGGTGAGCGTGCTTAAGACCAACAAGGCAAGTGCCTGGTTCTTATCTTGTCTCTGCCACTAACTCATTAAGGGCAGAATCCTAGGCATGTTTAGACAGAAAAGAAGCTCTGCGACTCCCGGTATTCCCCCAGGCAGCCCACGTGGCTGGCTGCAGAGTCCTGGCAGTTGTAGAACTTTTTTCCCTCTGCCTAAATGTGCATAGGATTGCACTTTAAGCGATTTGAGAGAAACCACACAACCATGGCTCCCCATCTGCTTCATGGGGGTACTTCATATTGGCCCACCTTTCTTGCTTGTAAGGACCTTGCCCAGAGGTGTGGGTTTCCAGTCCTGCAACCAAGACGTGTCATGGATTGCATCTAGGATCATCTGCATGGGCATGCTTCCACTGAGCGTTGGCCCCTTCCCAATTATTATTCCACATGTTCTTTCTTATCCCATAAGCCTGCTTGTCTGCCTTGGCCTGCCTATGGATGATGGGACTTTTTTATTACCGTTCAGGTATGACCTAAATCATATCCCTGATGAATATACAGTGGAGGTGAGGAATAGATTTCAGGGATTAGACCTGATAGACAGAGTGCCTGAGGAACTATGGACGGAGGTCCGTAACATTGTTCAGGAGGCAGCAACTCAATCCATCCCAAAGAAAAAGAAATGCAAGAAAGCCAAGTGGCTGTCTGATGAGGCTTTACAAGTAGCTGAGGAAAGAAAGGAAGCGAAAAGCAAGGGATAAAGGGGAAGATATACCCAACTGAATGCAGAGTTCCAGAGAATAGCAAGGAGAGACAAGAAGGCCTTCTTAAATGAACAATGCAAAGAAATCGAGGAAAACAACAGAATGGGAAAGACTAGAGATCTCTTCAAGAAAATTGGAGATCTCAAGGGAACGTTTTGTGCAAAGACGGGCATGATAAAGGACAAAGAAGGCAGGGACCTCACAGAAGCAGATGAGATTAAGAAGAGGTGGCAGGAATACACAGAAGAACTATACAGGAAAGATCTGAATGTCCCTGATAACCATGATAGTGCGGTCACTAAACTTGAGCCGGACATCCTCGAGAGTGAAGTCAAGTGGGCCTTAGGAAGCATTAGTAACAACAAAGCTAGCGGAGATGACAGTATTCCAGCCGAGCTATTTAAAATCCTAAACGATGATGCTGTTAAAGTGCTGCATTCAATATGCCAACAAATCTGGAACACTCAACAGTGGCCACAAGACTGGAAAAGGTCAGTTTACATTCCAATTCCAAAGAAGGGCAATGCCAAAGAGTGTTCAAACTACCGCACAATTGCGCTCATTTCACATGCCAGCAAGGTGATGCTCAAAATCCTACAAGCTAGGCTTCAGCAGTATGCGAACCGAGAACTACCGGAAGTACAAGCTGGGTTTCGAAGAGGCAGAGGAACTAGAGATCAAATCGCCAACATTCGCTGCATCATGGAGAAAGCAAGAGAATTCCAGAAAAACGTCTATTTCTGCTTCATTGACTACGCTAAAGCCTTTGATTGTGTGGATCACAACAAACTGTGGCAAATTCTTAAAGTGATGGGAGTACCAGACCACCTTACCTGTCTCCTGAGAAACCTGTACGAGGGTCAAGAAGCAACAGTCAGAACCGGAGATGGAACAACCGAGTGGTTCAAAATTGGGAAAGGAGTACGACAAGGCTGCATATTGTCACCCTGCTTATTTAACTTATATGCAGAGTACATCATGAGAAATGCCGGGTTGGATGAATCAGAGGTTGGAATTAAGATTGCTGGGAGAATTATCAACAACCTCCGATATGCAGACGATACCACCCTAATGGCAGAAAGCGAAGAGGATCTCAAGAGCCTCTTGTTGAGGGTGAAAGTGGAGAGTGCAAAAGCTGGTTTGAAACTCAACATTAAAAAAACGAAGATCATGGCATCTGGCCCTATCACTTCCTGGCATATAGAAAGGGAAGAAATGGAAGCAGTGACAGATTTTACTTTCTTGGGCTCCAAGATCACTGCAGACGGTGACTGTAGCCCTGAAATTAAAAGACGCTTGCTCCTTGGGAGGAAAGCTATGGCAAAGCTAGACAGCATAGTAAGAAGCAGAGACATCACCTTGCCGACAAAGGTCCGTCTAATCAAAGCTATGGTTTTCCCAGTAGTAATGTATGGCTGTGAGAGCTGGACTATAAGGAAGGCTGAGCGCCGAAGAATTGATGCTTTCGAACTGCGGTGCTGGAGAAGACTCTTACGAGTCCCCTGGACTGCAAGGAGGTCCAATCAGTCCATCCTAAAGGAAATCAACCCTAAGTGCTCATTGGAAGGACAGATACTGAAGCTGAAGCTCCAATATTTTGGCCACCTAATGCGAAGAGAAAACTCCCTGGAAAAGACCCTGATGCTGGGAAAGACTGAAGGCAAAAGGAGAAGGGGACGGCAGAGGATGAGATGGCTAGATAGCATCACAGATGCAATGAATATGAACTTGAGCACGCTCCGGGAGAGAGCGCAGGACAGGAAGGCCTGGCGTGCTACGGTCCATGGGGTCACGAAGAGTCGGACATGACTGAATGACTGAACAACAACGACCCAACTATTGCCCTTTTGAACATTTTAAAATAAACATACAGTCAGGGCCAGAAATATTGGAACAAGGATAACTGTTTTGGCAGTTGGCCTCTGTACACCACCACATTGAAGTTGAAACGAAACACACCCAGATGGGAGTGAAGTCAGGACTTTCAGCTGACCTACCTTTCAAGGGTAGCCGTACCCCATTCAACACCAGGTCAACATCCCCCAGCCTCCTCTTGTCTCCCACCAAAAGTACCTCGGTCTTGTCAGGGTTCAGCTTATTCCTCCCCATCCAGCCACTCACCGTCTCCAGACATTTGGACAGGGATTCTACGGCCAACCTTGGTGAAGATTTGAATGAGAGGTAGAGCTGCGTGTCATCCGCATATTGATGACACTGCACCCCAAACCTCCTGATGATAGCCCCCAGTGGCTTCACATAGATGTTAAATAGCATCGGGGAGAGGATGGAACCCTGTGGCACCCCACAAGTAAGTGGCCACGGGTCCGAAACCTCCTCTCCCAGTGCTACCCTCTGGTACCTGCCGGAGAGGAAGGACCGGAACCACCGCAATACGGTGTCTCCAATGCCCAACCCCTCCAGGCGGTCCAGGAGGATTCCGTGGTCAACGGTATCAAAAGCTGCTGAGAGGTCGAGGAGAACAAGGAAGGAGCATTCACCCCTATCCAGAGCCCTCCTCATATCATCCACCAAGGCGACCAAGGCCGTTTCTGTCCCATGCCCAAGCCTGAAGCCCGACTGAAATGGGTCTAGATAATCAGTTTCTTCCAAGTGTGCCTTCAACTGCACCGCCACCACCCGCTCAATCACCTTGCCCAAAAATGGCAGATTTGAGACTGGGCGAAAGTTGTTCAGAACTTGAGGATCCAAGGAGGGCTTCTTTCAGAGCGGTCTTATCACTGCCTCCTTGAGGGCTGATGGCATCACTCCCTCCTCAAAGGAGGCGTTCACCACCGCCCTGATCCCCTCACCCAGTCTCTCTCTGCAGCCCATAATGAGCCAAGATGGGCAAGGATCAAGTAAGCAGGTGGTCGGCCGTACAGATGAAAGCACCTTGTCCACTTCATCAGGAGGAAGAAGCTGGAACCGATCCCACAAAACCGGTTTGCCACAGGCCGCCTCTTGCTCACTAACTGTATCCACAGCACACGGAGTAACACACCTAATCTGATCAATTTTATCTGCAAAGTGCCTTGCCAAGGCCTCACAGGAGGCCTTAGAATGCTCCAGTGGTTCCGGAGCCACAGGACCGACCAGGCTCCTGACCACTTGGAACAGCCTCCTGGGACAGCACTCTGCAGACGCGATAGAGGCAGCATAATATTCCTTTTTTGCTGCCTTCACCGCCACGTGATAGGCTGAAGATACAGCTCTAGCCCGAGTCTGATCATCTTTGGAGCGAGACTTCCGCCACCGGCGCTCTAGCCATCTCACCTCCTGTTTCAGAGCTCGTAACTGCGGATTGAACCATGGTGCAGTCCGAGCCCTGTTCAGGTGGCGTTTCGGAGCCACCTGATCTAATCCCCCAGTGATTGCAGCATTCCAGCCACCCACCAGGGTCTCGACCGAGTGGCTGTTGGCATGCCCCAGAGAATCCCCAAGCGTGTTCAGGAATCCATTTGGATCCATAAGACGCCTGGGGCGGACCATTTTAATGGGTCCTCCACCCCTGCGGAGGGGTTGTGGAACCGAGAAGTCCGACGTCACCAGATAGTGATCTGACCATGACAAGGGGGTGGTGGATATACCCCCGACTTCCAGATCACTCCCCGCTTCTCCAGAAACAAACACAAGTCTAGTGCATGACCGGCTACATGGGTGGGCCCAGTTAGAATATGGTGCAGCTCCCAGGAGGCCATGGTCTCCATGAAGTCCCAAGGTGCTCCTGTGAGGATGGCCTCCAAATGTACGTTAAAGTCCCCCAACACCAATAAGTTAGGGGACTGTACATGCACATCAGAGACCGCCTCAAGCACCTCGGCCAGGGAGTCAGTCGTGCAGCGGGGTAGACGGTACACGAGCAGAATCCCCAGAGTGCCCTTCGGGCCCAACCTCCAGTACATGCACTCAGCAACCTTGGTCTCAGCAACCCCTCAGCAACCGGAGAGGGGGTCTGGTGAAGACCAAGGACTCTCGGTAGATAACAGCCACTCCCCCTCCCCGATCCCCAGCCCTTGGCTGCTGTGCATACGAAAATCCGGCTGGACACATGGCTGCAAGGGTTGGAGCAGCAGCCTCGGCCAGCCAGGTCTCTGTAATACATGCCAGGTCTGCACCCTCATCCAGGATCATGTCATGGATGAGGGAGGTTTTCTGGGTAACAGACCTGGCATTGCAGAGCAGCAAACGAAGGCCAGAAGATGGGGTCACGCCTCTCCCAGCCATCCTTTGGCTCTGGACAGGCCCGGAGCAGGGGACAGATACTACACATCTCTCCCTTGTTCCTCTTACCTGGCATGGCCTGCCCCTAGCGCTCTGCCGGCGCCTGCCGCCCAGCCTCGGTATGTTCTGGCCCCCAACACTCCCCCCACTGCCTCCATCAGGTGGACACATGCCCCCTCGCTCCCGCCTATCAGGCAGGCTACCCACCCCTAAAAACACAACAAAATCCCCCAGAAAAAACAACAACAACATCAACAAAAAACAATTAAAAAACAATTAAAAATCCCCTTAAAAATAATGCCAGGCAGGAGTCCACAGGGAAGGCCTGGTGGTGGTGGTGGTGGCGGCGGCAGCAGCGGCAGCAGCAGCGGCAGCAGGCCCGGCAGCAGGCACGCCTCTTCCCCGGTGGTGGTGGCTTCTCCTGCAGGCCCTGGCTCTTCCAGGCCACCTCAGCCAGCCAGCTTATGTAGGCCCTCCAGGGAGGGGCAGGTGGAAACAGCACAGCTGGCTCTGTATCTGGGGGCCTGGTCCTGCAGGGACTGGCAGTCTGCCAGGCAGAAGTCCGCAGGGAAGGCCTGGTGGTGGTGGAGGCAGCGGTGGTGACAGTGGCAGCGGTGGTGGCAGCAGCAGCAGCAGCAGGCCCAGCAGCAGCAGGCACGCCTCCTCCCCGGTGGTGGTGGCTTCTCTTGCAGGCCCTGGCTCTCCCGTATCAGAGGCAGTATGTCTATGTGCACTAGTTGCTGGGAAACATGGGTGGGAGGGTGCTGTTGCGCTCATGCCCTACTTGTGGGTTCCTGGTCGACAGCTGGATGGCCACTGTGTAAACAGAATGCTGGACCAAATGGACCCTAGGTCTGACCCACCATGGTTGTTATGTCCCTATGTCAAAGTTAGCCAAATAGTTGTTGGAAGCTTAAAATCTTAATATGCAAGTAAGTGGCCTACTTTAGGTTTTGAATGTCAATCTATTTTATAGATGGGGATTGGGGGTGGCTGAGCCTGAGAGATCATGAGTGACTCAGTGCTCAGCAGATGTTTTCAACCGGGTTCTTGTCTAATGCCCTGATCAAATACACTTTATTTTCTCTCGATTCCTAAAAAATGGTTTTAAATCAAGTTTCAGGACCTTATGACAATGGGCTGTGTTTGAAAAATATGCCAGGTGTGTGAAATGCATTGTGTATTCTTTGTGATTGGCCTTCCCCAGCCTGGTGCCTTCCAGATGTTTTGGATTACATCTCCCAGCATTCCTGGTCATTGGCCATGCTGGCCGGGACTGATATGAGCTGATGTCCAAAATATCTGGGGGCCACCAGGTTGGGGAAAGCTGTATGCGATCATTTTTTCTTTCCATAGGGCCTGCATTTGTTGTCTGCAGGCTTGCAAATAGCCACCTCCCTAGTTACCTGTGGCAAGAAAAATAGTTATCTGGCAGGGAAACTTACAACTGTATGTGTGTTCTTCAAACAGAAAAGGTGGCTATTGCAGATCCCTGTAGGCTGATCAGTTTTGTGGACTTACTTGCCAGCTGCTGTTCTCTCACTGGACTTTGTTTTTAAAAAGCCGTCTATTTTTGTCCATCAGATGGTTGATTAAGCTCACCACAAAAGCAGAAGGGAGGTTTGTCAGCAGCCCACAATCTGTGGTTAGCATGTCCAGAGTGGGGGAAGCTAACCCTCTTTTCAGTGTTTTACCATAGTGCGGCTCCTTGTCAGGGTATTCAAAATACGATAAAACTTCAAGCATGGCTTGTTATGCATAAGTGTACAAATGGAGTTGGTTTATGTGCCATAAAGACTGCATGTATTGATTTGCACCGCTTATGTACTTGGCCCAGAATCGGAGCATTGCTGGTATTTTGACATAACCATTTCTTACTAATGCCATCTAACTGGTACTATAAATTACTTCAGGTGGTTGCTCTGTCTTAAGCCAGGGAAGTGTGCGTACCCAGAATCCTACAACAAGTAAAGCTGTATTCTGCAACCTGAAAAAAATGCATAATTACAGCTCTTGCATAATTTGCTCCTGTGAGTTAAGGGTGCTCGCTTCCCTGGCTTGAGAGAGAGCTGGGGCAAAGAACTACAAGGCAGGCTGACCATGTAAGCTCCCTCCACCCCCTGGAAATACTGTCCATCCTCCCCTTTGGCTTCCCTCGTCATTGCCTGCACATTTTCAAGCTCATATTCACTCTAGCTTTTAAAAAAAAATGAAAGCTGAGACTCTTATGATGCTCAGTTTGGTTCCCCATACCACTTCAGGGGTATAATCACAGGTTGTGCACAATTTGACTCCTGCCTGAATCTAGCCACAGTCTGGTTCCTGAGTCTCCCTGTCCTTGCCATAAAAGGTTTGACGAGCCCTGGCTTTAAATAACCACTCAATTGAGGTAAGAATCTCATCTAGGTATTCAGGTGGAGAAGCTTCACCAACACTGGTTCCTTCCCTTCAGGAGCCACAAATTACTAATACAGTCACAAACAGGCAGACTGGCTATCAGTATCTTTGTGGACTAGTAACTTGAGTGGACTTATTTTTGAGAGTGAGCAAAAGTTTCTGGCAGAGGGGAGGAGGGTGTCTCTCTGTTCTCCACCAGCTCAGTGTTCCCCAAGGCTGCCATTTTGGCCAAGAACTTTTTGAGCTGGGAATGTCAAGGGTGAGGTGAGAGAAGAGGCCACCTGCGATTGGGTTCCAGCTTCAGCTGCTATAAATAGCTTTGAGAATCGCTTAGTTTGTTGACTGGCTGATCATTTACAAAAGGCACTTCAACTTGGCCCTTCCAAAGGGCAGCTCTTATTTCTCCACAGAGCCACAGCAGTATCCCAGACCTGTTCTATCAGCTCAGGTTTGCTGCTGCCTTCTGCAACCCATTCCAGTGATACCAGAATTCCGGTTTGTGGGCCATGTCACAAGGCATGCATTGGCTCTAGCATGTCTGCATTACAGGTGTTGGAAATGTCTATATTTACAGGCGGGGAGGTCCAGCTAGAGAAAGTTTGTAAAAATGTGGTTGCTTGTAGCAAGTTCTGAATTCTCCCCGGGCGACCTGGCAAAGAAGTGTTGGTAAACTGGAACAAAGTTGGCTCCCTTTTTCTTCTATGTCTGTGCAACCAGAGATAACTAGCATAGTTCTGTGTGGGCTAGTAATTTTGAGCTAGTAAGTTTAGATTGACTTGCAAGGCTGTGGTAGGGGAGGCGTCTGGAGGCCAAACAGGAGGAGCATACAGTCAGGGCCAGAAATATTGGAACAAGGATAACTGTTTTCTGCAGTTGGCCTCTGTACACCACCACACTGAAGTTGAAAAGAAACACAGCCAGGTGGGAGCGAAGTCGGGACTTTCAGCTGTAATTCAGGGGGGTTGACAAAAGTGGGGCACTAACCATCCAAGAAGTACAGCCAGTGGCACACACACACACACACCCGTCGTTGGGGGCTCATAAGTAATGGAACAAACCAACATGATTTCAAACTGAAGGATCGCCTTTAATATCTGGATGAAAATCCTTTGCAGTCAATGACTGCCTGAAGTCTGGAACCCATGGACATGACCAAATGCTGAGTGTCCTCTCTCAAGATGCTTTGCCAGGCCGTTACTGAAGCTGCCTTCAGCTGCTGCTTGTTTGTGGGTCTTTCTGCCTTCAGTCTTGTCTTCAGTAAGTGAAAAGCATGCTCTGTTGGGTTGAGATCAGGTGACTGACTTGGCCGTTGAAGAAGATCCCACTTCTTTGCCTTGAGAAACTCTTGGGTAGCTTTTGCTGTATGTTTTGGGTCATTATCCATCTGCAATATGAAGCGGCGTCCTATCTGTTTGGCAGCTTTCGGCTGAATCTGAGCAGAAAGTATAGCCCTATACACTTCAGAATTCATCCTGCTGCTTTGATCAGCAGTTAGGTCATCAGTAAACACCAGTGACCCGGCTCCATTGGCAGCCATATATGTCCATGCCATAACACTGCCTCCACCATATTTGACAGAAGATGTGGCATGCTTTGGATCATGAGCTGTTCCTTTCCTTCTCCATACTTTTCTCTTCCCATCATTCTGGTACAAGTTAATCTTGGTTTCATCAGTCCAAAGAATCTTATTCTGCAACTGGGCAGGCTTTTTTAGGTGTTTGGTGGCAAAGGCTGATCTGGCCTGTCTGTTCTTGAGCGTTACCAGTGGTTTGCACCTTGTTGTGAAGCCTCTGTATTTACATTCATAAAGCCGTCTCTTGACTGTAGATGTTGACAGTTACATGCCTCCCTCCTCAAGAGTGTTCTTGACCTGGCTAGATGTTGTGAAAGGGTTCCTCTTCACCATGAGTAGAATTCTGCGGTCATCCACTGTAGTTGTCTTCCGTGGTCTTCCAGGCCTTTTGCTGTTGCTGAGCTTGCCAGTTAATTCCTTCTTTTTCAGGATGTTCCAAACTGTTGTGTTGGCCACCCCCACTGTTTTTGCTATCTCTCTGATGGGTTTATTTTGTTTCCTCAGCCTAATGATGGCCTCCTTCACTCGCATGGACACCTTTGGACCTCATGTTGGGGGTTCCAGTGAACAGCTACCAAATGCAAATGTAACACTCAGAACCACCTCCAGGCCTTTTATCTGCTTGATTGGTCATGGTGTACCCAGGAAGCAGGCCATGCAGCTGCTTGTCAGCCATTCGTTCCATTACTTATGAGCCCCCAACGATGGGTGTGTGTGTCTGCCACTGGCGGTACTTCCTGAATGGTTAGTGCCCCACTTTTGTCAAACCCCTTGAATTACAGCTAACAGTCCTGACTTCGCTGCCATCTGGGTGTGTTCCCTTTCAACTTCAATGTGGTGGTGTACAGAGGCCAACTGCCAAAACAGTTATCCTTGTTCCAATATTTCTGCCCTGGCTGTACAACTTTTTCTTCGTCACAGGGCCTACTCCGATTCCTGTGCAGAAGCTCAGTGTCCTTTTAAAGTTAACTTTGAACAGCCCATCTGCACATAGTTTGGAGGGGAAAGCACTATAATTTCTGTCCTTATGTTATGGCCTGCAGCTGCTGCCAGCTGCGCAATATCCCGTCTCTGTGTCAGTGCCTCTTTGCTGCACCACAGCCTCTTGGCTTCCAAATTTCTAAAGCTGTTGTGTCTTGCACATCATGCTACCAATTGAGCAGCTGTAAAGCCCACCCCTTAGTGCTCCCTTTAATGAGAACAATGCCTGTGCTGATGTTGGCTACATTTCAATCATCAAGGAGTTCTCTCTCTCTCAAGCTTCTGACACACTGTAGAAACAGCAGCACAACTTCAGCGCCTTTGTCACTTGCTTGGGGGGCCCTTCATCCAAGGCCCTTCAAGAAGAGTGTGAGATCTGTGCTCTTGGACCCAGGATGCATCCTGTGTTCTATGTGGTACCTACACCTGTCAGTGGCCCCTTGAACCAGGCTCTCAAGAGCAAGTCAGGATAGGCTCTCTGCTCAGACTTTACACAAGGAAATCTGAACTTTGTGGCTTTTAAAGAGGATGCAACTCCTGCAAACTTAAGTTATTTGGCTTCTGCTAGGAGTGTTGAATCCTCTTGAGGGCTAAATTGTATTTTGAAGAAGCTCTTGGAGGCCACATTCCAGTGGTGGGTGGGGCCAAAGTCAAAAGGGGTGGGACCAAAAATACCAGGATATTTTAGCTTGCAGCTCTTACTGCCAGTAACTTATCCTTAGAAGAGGCATTTCAGCCTTTTAGAATGGGAGGGAAAAACTGCAAAAGCTGGGAAACAACTAAATGATCAACAGCCAGGTGAAAGGAGATGGATCCATCTGGGGCACCCTGGAGGGCCAGATTGGGGCCCTATCTTCACTCGATTTAGTCTATGGGCCTCTGGTTCTATACCCCTTTGCTGGAAGAAGCTGTTAAGGGAGCACAGAATCCCCACAATCCTACTTCGCCTTCGCTCTGTGATCATTAAAAGCCTTGCATTTAACAATTGGCTTGGTAGCCATAGGCACCCAGGAATTCCATGCAGGCAAGTGAGTGGGCTGGTAGAGGATAAGACAGATTGTTCTGCCCCTCCCCCACCAGCCCACTTGATTTCCATGCTAGCCACAGGGGAAGGAAAGACCCATCTTCTGTAACCAGCATGGAAACACAGCAGATTGGCAAAGGAGGGATGGATCACTCTGCCCCTCCTCTGTCAGTCTGCTTGGTTGAAGGCTTTTTTTCTTTAACTAGCCTGCTTAAGAGGGTAGTAGCCTGCATTTCCATGCTGACCCCAGAGGAGGGGGCTTCCCCTTCTGTATTGTCAGCACAAAAATGCAGGCTAGTAAAATCATTTGCAGGCCTATTTACAAGGCAGCGAGACATGGTGTTCTCTATGTACTTTCAGAGCTAGCTTTGCAGCTTTAAAATTAAAATATTGCCTTAAAAATGCAAAACCTTAAAGCAGAAGGCCCTCTTGAGTGCTGGATTCTGTGTCTGGCAGCAAATTCTGCAGTCCTGTGGAATCCAGGCTTTCTGACCAAGGGGATCTCTCCTCACCAGGATACATAGAGAGGCTTTTTATTATAGGCTTTGATTCCAGTTTGTCTTGGTAGCAAATGTTTCATTTTCCCCATGGTAACGAGCATATAAAGTGAAAGATTTTTCGCAGAGCGAGGATTCAGGCTGGGATCTTCCAGGTGCAACTATGGAAAATGAAGGTCTTGCTGCATAAACTGCAAGCCCTTTGAGGCTGGTTTTACTTTCCAAAAGCTCGCGAGGGTGGTTTCAATCTGTGTACTTCCCTGGCCTACTGTTGGCTGGCTACCCTGCATTGTTGACTGTAAAATCTAGAACAACTTCCAGAGGCTCACTGCAAGACAGAACAGTCCCACCTCCACCTCCCTTCTTGCCCTTCTGCAGAGCAGTTCAGACCCACTGTGTGGGACAAGGGGACAGCTGGGGCAGGGAGCAGGGGACTGCAGAAAGGGGCAGGCTGGATAACCTGCCCAAGTTGTATGCTATGGGGAAGTGTCATCTGGATCAGAAAGAGAACTGCAGATCATCGGAGGATCTTGAAATGTAGCTGATGTAGCCGTGGACCTCACTGTCCAGGATCCAAAATTCAGACCTAGAGAAATAGGAGGTGGCCACCATGGTCACTCTGGGAAGCCTTCTAGATGTATACCACTATGATGGATTCCCATCCAGGCAGTGGCCAGTCTGGTGTCAGCAGCCACTTACTAGCACTTGACATCCTCAGTGTAGCAGGGAGTGGTGCGAATAGGTCACTTGGGGATGAAAGGCAGTGGGATGTCCAAACTTTCGTCCTGTCCGTTGTCTCCCAGATGCTTTCTTACTCTGTTGTAACAGACAAGGGTAGGAAAATCAAGGGTGCTTCACAGCTTGTCTCTTCCTTTTGTTGTCATGCTTTGCAGATAGATCCTCTACATTTGGTTGGACACAAGATGGACCTTTCTAGTGTTTTTGTCAGAAGGGTGTCAGCCTCTTGGCTTGGGATCGAACCCTCCAAAATCCCTTTTCACTTAAAGTCCAGGACTGGTTGTTCCATTGGAGACCCCAACCAGCAAACGAGGACTTGGCAAATTCAGCCAGTGCCTTCTCCAGTCATAGCTTCCATCATCCCTTGCCTGTTCCTCATTGCTGGGCGACCTCCTTGAACGCTGACCCCAACTTCTTTTTGCCTGGCATAAGAGACTAGCTTCATGGCTGGTGTCAAGCATGGAGTGGATCTTTGACTAGGGACATCCTGGCGGTCGGGGTGCCAGGTGAGGATTTTGGCCCCCATGTCATCATCCGGCTTTGGTTAGGAAAAGGAACTACCAAAGGACTGGCCAAGAAAGCCTCTCTGCACCACTAGGCCAGAGTGGGTCAGCTGATGCTCCCTGAACCCTATAGAAACATCTGTGGCCTGGCTCTCTTGCTAGTCTGAGCAGCTGGTCTTGCTAGCTTTGGACTGTCTTCTCCCCAGCCTGCCCGCCTGCCCTCAACTGCACAGAAGCTGTGTCTGACACAGTCTTTTAACCCTGAATGAGCTCTGTATGTCCTAGCTGATCCTCCCCAGATCTCTCCAGCTGTCATGCTGGCTACAGACAGCTGAGTTGGCTGTGCAGTTAATTCTTTCTGTGGTGTAGTGGTGGAAGCACCCTGCTTGTCTTCAGATGTGATTTTTGCAGCAAGGCCCACAGTTTCTCTGAATTCCGATGATGTGCTGGTTGGGGAAAGTCCTCTTTAGAGTGTGCTTCAACGGACCTTTTTTCCGCGACTGAGGCTTGCCAAATTGCAGTGTCACCGCTGTTGCATGTTCTGAGGCAGGGATGGTTCAGTGGTGTCCTCACTTTCTCTTTGGCTGAAGGCCAGCCAGCTCCCTCTTGGGGTCTTTCTCGCCATGGATCTCATCAGCACGTGGTGTTTTTCCACAGCCTTTCTGGGTGACGTGGTTCCCTTTCTCCTGCCAATTCCTGCTCTGCAGGGGCTCTCCTCTCTGGGACCTCGGCACAGGCTAGCTTGATTTATGGCCATATGGCAGGAGCTGCTGCCAGCTCCCGGCTTTTGTTGCTCAGCACCTGGCAAATGGCTGGGAAAACCTTTTCGCTACTCAGGAAATGGCTGCAAATCCCAGGGTGGGTGGAGATGTGAGGAAAGAGCGTCTGGGCCCATGCAGTTTCCTGGGAGGAGAGGAGAGAAGGGGCATTATGGTCAGCTTAGAGATGTAAAATTTCTGGAAATTTTGAGGCCATGGGAAAAAAGGTGTGTTTTTCACGGAGCAGGGTGGGAAAATGGGAAATTTGGAAAAATTGAAAAATAAGCAGTACTTATTTTTAAGCACTCTTTACAGATCTAAAGTCACTTTAAGACAGCCTTCCCTAACCTGGTGCCCTCCAGATACTTTGGGCTTCAGCTCCAATCAGCCTCAGACAGTATGGCCAATGGTCAGAAATGCTGGGCACTGTAGTCCAAAACATCCAGAGGGCACCAAGCTGGGGAGTGCTGCTTTAGGACCATAAAGCAGCCTTTCTGTTCCTAAATTTATTTTATGTATGACTTAGTTTGCTCATAAAATTATCATTATATTTAAAAACTTTGAAAAGTAAACTCAGTAAATTTGTAATTATTGTCAGAATAGATTAGAACTACATTAAATGTCTGCTACAGCATCAGAAACACAGGACTCTATAGAACAAAACCCAAGCTGTCAAGAATGCACAATGGAAGTCTATTCACATGTTGGGAAACTGAGTATAAATGCCTAACAGTAAAATATACTTTACATAAATAAATTTAATAAGGAATGAAAGAACTAACTATGCTGGGAATCTTACAGAGAGGATTTAAAATATTTTTTCCCAATGGCTTCATTGTTTCCAGACATTTTACATCTGTAGTCTTTCTATAAAAGTGTTCTTATTACATAGTTTTTAGAAATCATTTTGAGGGGAGTAAAGGCTGGGTAGCAATATATAAATACTTTATCTTAAATTATAAAAGAAAATATTTCATAATCCATAGCTGTTCAATTTTTCCAATTTTTCGGGAAAAAACAAAGGGTCCTCAGAAAAAAAATTTTTTTCTAAATTTATCTGGTTTTCTCCCCAGACCTTCACATCTCTAGGTCAGCTTTGTCTTATTTTATTTTTTATTATATTTATATCCCACCTTTTTTTCCTCTTGCAAGGAACCTGAGGCAGTTCATATCTTCCTCCTCCTCTCCATTTTATCCTCACATCCACCCTGTGAGGTAGGTTAGACTGAGAGTCAGTGACTGGCCCATACCCACGCAGTGAGCTTCATGTCCGAGTGGGGCCTTGAACCTAGGTCTCCTGAGTCCCAGTCCAACATTCTAACCACTACATCACACTTAACCCGAACTGGCAAATGTGCAGGTTGTCACTAGTTCCTAAAGAAACTGGGACCAGGGTTCATGGTTGCTCTGAAACAGCAAACTAAATGTAGATGCTTACTCCTTGATAGCCCTTGGTGGTGCTCTGCATATGCCTAGAAGAGCTGCTACTTTTCTTTAAAAAAAGAAAAGAAACAAGTTAGCTGTGCTGGTCCATGAGAAAATAAAATCCACAGCCAGACAATACTTTTATTAGTGCCAAAATTCCACAAAAACGTGCAAGCTTCCAAATTCTCTGGATCTCATTAGGCTAGGGAGTGCAAAAAGCTGGAGGTGTGTGTGTGGGGGGAAATGTTAGGGCTTGAATCTGGGACTAGTGAACGATAGCCTCTCTCCTTAAAGCCACAGCTTTCTGCCTTCAGTGAAGCTCTTGCCATGTGGGCTAGTTGGTGAGAAACTCCCACATTGCATCTGGAACCCTGCATTTGCACAGGATATGGGGATGTGTTCTATGGTGCGCTTTCCTTCGGTGCATGCCTTATGGCTGTCCCCCTTATCTGCATGAACCAAGCCTTTGGATGCTGTCTGCCAGGCAGCGTTCCACATAATATATTCCCACATGGTGCACAGAATATATTCCCATATAATGCACAGCCACGGGACAGAGGCTGTTGGGTTCCTGATGTTCAAGAAATGTATCTGCTGTTATTCATCTTCTGAAGCATTTCAAGGAGTGCTCCATGAGAAACACCCCTTGTTTCCCCAATGCGTAGTTTGAAAAAGAGTTTGTTGGCATTCCAATTGTCTCCATATTCCTCGTGCACGTGGCAAAGTATTTCATTGTTTTTACATGGAAGTGATCTCCAAGTAGGAAACCTGGGTGTGAAGCAACCCAAAGACGGTGTGTGTTCATAAGAACAGAAGTCTGCATGGGCCAGCAGTTTGTTCAGAACAGGGGTCCATCCTCCTGCAGTTTTCACTCCAATCAATTCACCTTCTTTCCGATGGAACATGAAGCTCTGGCCACCCTCAGAAGCTGTTTGTTTATCTTTGAAAACAGCTAGACACATCCTTTGCATCGTTGCCTCAACAGGGCCCCTCTGCCTACCACCATTCAGGTGTTGAGACTGCAGTGGCCTCCCCCTCTGCCTTGGGGAGTTTACTCTGGCAGAAGACTTGCCGGTTCCTTGCCAGCACCTGCAGCCCACTAGTCCACCCTCCATGAATCTTGTGGTTTTGCTGGATAAACTGCTCATATATTCAGCTGAGCAGGAAAAATGAAGGTGGTGTGTGTGCGTGAGAGTGAGTCTTCCCATGGCAAGCAAACAATGAGCCACAGCATCTTAAAAAAAAAACTCCCCTACCCTGCTTGGCCTGCTGCCACCTCCTCTTGCCCATGTACTCTAGTCTGTATAGACAGAACCTGAATTCTGGGGTTCTGTGTGGACATGGTTGCTGGCTATTGTTTAGCCCAGTGGCTGTTGCCATCAGACAATCACAAGGCTTGGGCCAAAGGTCAGCTCTCTAATACTGACTGTGTTGGAATTTGTAAGCTCCCTCCAAAGGAAAAAGTGTTGGATCTTTTGAGCTACTGATGCAAACACGCCATGCTGATGAGTATTAAGAAGTGGAATTTAGGCTTACTCTGCCCAGGCGGTCAGACAACTTAAAGTCAAAATGTCTCTTGAAGAAAACCATGTTGATTTCATAGCATAGTTTACAGCTTGTTATTAGGACATTTATGTGTGTCCCATGCAGATGGCTGTGGGCTCCAAAGAGAACATGCTTCGTGACATTTTGTGGAGAATAGTGGCTTTGATGTTGGATCTTTAAATGCACATGCTCAGAGCTTGTGCCACTGACATGGCTTTCAGGCAGTGGGGGGCTGCTTCTACTCCCCCAGCTGCTGTACACCTAATTTAAATAGGGATGGGAGCTGAGCTAGAAGCTCCAGCCATCCCCACCCTTCCTGTACTGATGGTGGTAGGCAGGTTGGGTACAGGGAGGTACTGCAAAAAAGAAAAGAAAAAAACAGCAGGGGCTGGGGACACACAACCTATCCATATATATTTGTGGGCTTGTCTCTGTAACTTGTGAAGTGCTCTTATTGTTCCCTTTGTGGTAGGCTGCTGTATTACCATTTTACAAATGGGTAACTGAGGCTGCAAGTGTGCCTTTTCCAAGCATCCACAGCAGAGAAGGGGCCCTGAACCCTGTTCTCCCAGATCCAAGTCCAGTTGCAGCTTCCCCATTGCCAGATAATACCGCAGATTATGCTACTCCTCAAATAGTGGCCTTAGAGGGAAAAAAAGTGTTTTCAGTTGAGACATGTCTGAGCCAATCTGGCCATTCTGCATTAACGTTGTTCTCATTCTGCTGCAATTTCCTGTGCTTTGGATGGCCCTTGCTTACAAATTCCGTAGCTCTTGCATTACCCAAATACTCCACTGAGAGTGCGGTCTTCCTTGAGGCTGCTTAGCATGAGTAAATATTAATAACAGATATTGTTTAATTTGTAGCATGGTATCTATATTTTTTCCTGCATGGAAACTATACTTGGGGGGTGGGGGGAATCCAGCCTTTGTGCTACTTTGCACAGTATATTCCACTTGGCTAGCATTCAGGCTCTCAACTTTATGTAGGGCAGTATTCTTTCTCATTGCAACATGGCCCCTTTGGATGCCTGAGGGGGTTGAAACATGGCATGATAGGGCGTTGATTCCACAGATCCAGTATGTGCTGGTGGATTTGGCATTTCTGTTCCATTCTGTAGCATGCAGTATGCCTTGTAGTAGTCTAATTAGCACAACAACCCCACGAGGTCAGTCACCAGTAGTCCTACAGGCATATAAGAAGCAGAAGTTGGGAAGGGGCCTTCGAGTGCTCTAGGGCACGTTGCCTAAATCTGCCTGAGGTGGTCAGCCTCCATCTGGGTTGTGCCACTTCAAACTGGGTGTGGGCTCACATGACAGACTGCTTCTCCATACAAAACAGGCCCCTGCACATAGAAAGCTAGCATGCTGGGGGGGAAGACTATGCTCGAACCCTTCTCTTTGACATGCTAGTTTTCTATGTGCAGGGATTGTATTTAGGGGCTGTCATGGGGAGCATTCAGTTGTACAAGCTCCCACCTGCTATGATACAGTCCAGACACAGGTTGACTATCTCAGTGAGAACTCGGCTTTTTATCTCTGATGTCTAAGCCCCATGCAGTCTGCCTGTAATTTACAAGCCTGAGTTATACTGCATTTTGTGTTGATACCAACTAAGAGCCTGAAGTCAGCCTGCCCTGCTCATTGCTCCACAGTGAACAGACTTGGGGTACAATTTCTCTGTCATCACCAGCACCAAGACACCCCCTCTGTTGCCTGTCTTCCTTCCTTGCCCACCTCCACAGATCAACAGTGCTTGCCACTGGCAAGACTGGCTCAGGGCCTGAGGCCAGGCTCAAGAGAAGCTGAGTTATGAGTTTGGCCTGTTGTGACCCATTAGTGGCTAGAGAGAGCCTTGCTTCAGTGATCCCGGTTCTGATGACCTCTAGGCTTGACTACGATAATGCATTCATTGAATGTGGGATGGCCTTTGGAAGACTATTAGGACACTATCATTCAGAAAACAGCTACAATTTTGGGGAAGCACCTCACTATTACTTAGACAGCTGTGCTGGCTCCAAGTCTGTTTCTGGGCCCAGTTCATTGTGCTGGAGCTTATCTTGGAAAGCCCTGCATCGGCTTGGGACCAGGGTGCCCCAAGGCATGCCTTTCTCCATCTGTGCCCCCTCATCCACTGAGATCCTCATCGGCAGTGCTCACAGATAAATGTTAATTGGGGCAAGGGCCTTCTCCATGGCAGCACCCAATTGTGGGATTCTCTCCCTGAGGAGGCCTGTCTGGCATTTGACACTGCTGGCATTTGGCGCCAGGCAAAGACTATTTTCTTTTTCCAGGCAATTTAAATTGCATTTCTTCTTTAATGTGGGGTTTTATGCTGCAGCATGTTTGCCACTCTGTATCTTGTAATTGCTTTGGGGGCTTTTAATTATATATTGTGTTTTTGTTTTATGTAATGCCAGCCTGGGAACATTGCCTTGAAGGGTGGGTTATAAATCCCTAAAATAAATAGGTGAAGGGTGGCAGCTCTCTCTGACACAACACTGGCTTCTGAGGCACCCCAGAAGCAGTGAGCCTTCTCTCCAGGACATCTGAATGCCTCCAAAGTTCAGGGCGACATTGGGGGCAATATCCCAGCCCACCCGAACTCTGGGGCGGGGACAGGTGCAGTCTCTGGATATCAAGGTCATCCAAATTTTGGAACACCCCCACCCCCTGCCTGCTTTTCCTGCATGTGTCCACAAGAGGCTTGCTGCCCCAAGCCTATACATATTTACTTCGGCGTAAAATCCCACTGGGTTCAACAGGGCTCCCTCTGATGGAACTGTGTGTAGGATCACAGCTATATATATTTACCTTTGCTGCCGCCTCCCACTTGTAGCTGGCCGAGTTGCATCCTTCCCCAGTCCAGTCCTCAGTTGCAGCTGACTGCAGATAAATGGGCTGTTATTGGCTTCACCCACAGCTGCTTCCTAAGTGGTGGCTGTTCCTACCAGGGCAAAGAGCAGGCAGCTTCGTTTCCAACTTGGTTGCTGAAGACTGGGCAGATTAAAAGGCTGGCGTGTGGGGTGCATGTGCAGAGGCAGTTTCTCTTTTTCCTTTCTGGAGAGAATGCAAGGAGTGAGGGTGTGATTTTGTGTACAGTTATATGGGAGTAAACCCTACTGAATTCAGAGAGACCTTTGAGTAAACCAGCATAAGATTGGGCACTAACCAAGTCTCTTCCTTATGCACTGCTGGTCTGTGGCTCCCCCCTCCCAGGCGGTGCATGCACAGTTCATGGTGGGGCTTCATCACAAGTGGGGTAGAATATAAGAGAACCAAAGTCTATAGCATGATCTCTTGGGTTTTTCAAGAATGTCCATAGTGCTGTCTTCTCCCCCCCACCCCCGACCCATGTAATACTGAGAGAAGGGTCTCCTTCAAAGATCTTAATAATCAGGGAAGCTCATGTGGGAGAAGTTGGTCTTTCAGGTATCCTGGTCCAAAACTGTACAGGGCTTTATAGGTCATAACCAGCAATTTGAACTGTGCATGGAAACAGACTGGTAGCCAGTGAAGTTGTCATAACAAGGGAGTTACATGGTCCCTGTAACAGGCCCACTCAACAGTCTGGTTGCGGCATTCAGGACCAGCTGAAGTTTCCAGACAGTTTTCAAAGGCAGCCCCACATGGATCATGTTATGATGTAACTAAGGCATGTATGTGTGTGGCCAGATCAGACATCTCTAGACTGGCCACTCCTGGCCACCACCGAGACCTAGGCATCCCACTTCAGGGCTGAGTCCAGAAGTACACCCAAATTGCAAGCCTTGGTCTTCAGGAGGAGTGTAACCCCATCCAGCGCAGGTTGAGTCCCTATTCCATGATCTAGAGGGTAGATCGGGAATATGGACTCAACCAGAACTACTCTAGAGAGCAGTTCTGAAAGGTGATGCATGGGAAGTTGTGATATTATATTGGGGGGGCCGGCCCCCTCTGCTAGCCCCTGAGTTTTGATGACCTTCCACAACATCTTCTCTATTGCTGATCTTTTTTCCTTGACCTCTCGTCAGATTCCATAATGATGAATGGTTCCAATGTGGCCAACACAACCACAACTGCAACCACCCCAGCGAAATCCAAGGAGGACCAGGTAGTGAACGGGCATGATGAGAAGGAGAACAACCCCTTCGCGGAGTACATGTGGATGGAGAATGAGGAGGACTTCAACCGACAGGTGACATGGCAGAGGGGCCAACCCGTTTTATTGTATTTGCAGATACGTGCAAAGGATGTATATGCTGCACTATAGCAGAAGCTGCCTGGGTGGCTTCTTGGGATACAGGCAAAGGCAATTACAATAAGCCAAACCACCAGTCACCGTAAACCAAAGAACAGGGGGAAATAAACCCTGCATTCAATTGATAACGGTGAGCAGAGGAATCCTTCCTCTACTGCCTCTACTCCCTTGTTCACTGCATGGGCAGACTGTGCTCTGGATTCTGTGACTAGATGAATCTGATGCATATGAGTTGATGCCCTTTCCTTGATCGCAGAGCAAGGAAGTCCAGCGCTAAGGCCCCATATAAGTGTGAGCCAGGACATCCACAGTTCGCATCCAGTCTCGCCCACCGATTTGTTTGAAAGCCTTGGGTCTTCTCCTAGCCTTGCGCCCTCCTAGCCTTCTGTCTCTCTTAATTTTCTTTCTCTTTCCTCCAGTCCCCCCCCCATTGTAATATAGAGATATTTGCCTACTTTATAGGATGTTTGTAAGGATTACTGAGCCCATGTGGTTGCAGTGCCTTGAACACTAGAATTGCTCTCTCTAAATACCATGTATTGTGTCTCTCGGCCTTCCCAACCTGGTGCTCTCTAGACATGTTGGACTGCATCTCCCATCATTCCCAGTTTCCATGCTGGCTAGGGCTGATGGGAGCTGAAGTCTAAAACATCTGGAGGGCACCAGGTCAGGGAGACCTGTTGTATATTCTGTATGGATTCCTCAGGGCTTATCTTTCAGCTTCTTTTGAAAGAACCCCTCCCTTGGCAAAGGCCAGACTGACAAAGTGTGAAAGGATGGAGAGTGGCACTTGGAGGATAGCGGGCATCAGCAGAAAGGAGAAGGTAGGTCTGTGGGCCATTAGAGTGCCTGTCCTTAATCCATTGGGAAGCCCCATCCAGCCTCCCCTGCCTTCGCCACGCCACCCCAAAGGATGAGCCGCCATCTGGCTCGCTCTGATACATTACCAAGCCTACGACAGCTAGAAGTAGGGTCTCTCTAAATCTGATCAGTTATTTTAAATTATTTTAAACATACTTTTCCTGTGTTCAAGACTGCTTGC
Organism: Heloderma suspectum; assembly: GCF_057233095.1. Taxonomy (NCBI): domain Eukaryota; kingdom Metazoa; phylum Chordata; class Lepidosauria; order Squamata; family Helodermatidae; genus Heloderma; species Heloderma suspectum. The sequence goes on from NC_139462.1 coordinate 4,283,736, forward strand.
AGTGGAAAGGTTTTAAAAACAGCATAACACCATAAAATCAGATGCTCATGTCGAAAGCTAAAAGAAGAGCAAAAGGATAGTTCAGCAGGAAAGTTTCCAAAGAGGAAATAAGGAAGCTCTACTCCTTTCCAAAAAGGAGTGAGAGAGGACAGCACCACAGAGCTTCAGGGTGACTGGCAAAGGCCTTGCTCCTTGCAGCCAGTGTTCTAGCATTCTGCAGCAAGTCCCTTGGATCAGGGCCCAACCCACTGATCTGTAGCTGCCACAATAGCAGCTCACATGGGGAGAGGCAGATTCAAAGGTATGTGGGCCTGAGGCCATGAGGGTCTTTTGCCTGGAAATCAGGGAGAAGTCAGCACAATTGTTGTCAAACAGGCTGAACGTGTTCCACCTCTTGGGAGGCAGCACTGGCATTTAGCACTCACAGATTTTGAGTCATCTTCAGGGGTGGCCCTGCACCAAGCTGCTCAGAGGCCAGCATCCGTGGGACACCAGATCCTGTGGCAGGCACAAGAGCAGTGGAATGGCAGCCAGATCTCTTCGGCTGCAGGTGCACATTGTTATTTCAAAGCAGGAGTTGAAATTCTCTTCCCTGGCAGTCCTTATAGTTATCCCACTTGCCTGTCTACCAGTTGCTCTGTAGCCTTTTTTGTTTCTGGCCTTTCTTTCCTTAAAGGGCCATGGCTGAGTGGCACACCACCTGCGTTGCATGCAGAAGATTTCTTGTTCAATTCAGGCATCTCTAATTAGGGCTGAAAAAGACCCATGCCTGAAACCCTGGAGAGCCATTGAGTCAGTGTTGACTAGCCTTCCCCCACATGTTTTGGACTTCAATTCCCATTAACCCCAGCTAGCAAGGCCAGTGGTGTAGAATTCTGTGAGTTGTGGTCCAAAACTTCTGGAGGGCATCAAGTTGAGCCCCAGATTGGCAAAGGTTGGTATTGATGAACCAAACGTCTGATCTTGTAGAAGGTAGCTTCCTCTGTTATATTCTGACCCCCTTCCCTTTTCTTTCCCATACACCTTTGTCCCATTCGCCTATTCTTGCCTCAAGTCTTGTGCCCCTTCCATCAGCCATGTTTCCTCCGGCTCCTTGGTCCTCAGGGGAGGAGCTGTAGCTCAGTGGTAGAATACCTGCTGCCAGTCAGAGTAGACACTATCATTGGCTGGAGGTTTCTGGGACTTGCAGTCCAACACCCCTGGAGGGCACCAGGTTGGGGAAGGCTGCTTAGGGAGCTGGGAGGTCTGGAAGTGCTTAAATGCTCTGCTCCAAGCCTTGGCTGCTTGGCTTTGCTGCTTCCTCTGTGTTCCTGGGCTTGTGTCTGGGTGCCAAGTTTGCAGTGTGGCAGTGTGCAGCGGAGAGCCTCCACAGCAAGAAGAATCATGCACAGGGATGATGGGGACAGACACACTGGCCTTCAGAGGGGCTCACTGTCTGAGGAGGTCTTTGCTGAGAACAAAAAATCAAAAGCCTTCCTTCCCCGGTGGTGGGAGGTGGGTGGGGAGAGCCAACCTTGTCCCACTGGAGGAGAGGAGAGGAGTGAGGCACCCGGTCTTTTCTGACAGAGGCCAGTCCCCTTGGCAGTGGGGACCATCTGGGTGGGAGGACAGCTCCTGCGAAATTGCCTCGTTTACCCCACTACAGAGAACAAGTTAACAGGGAGCCATTTCTTTCCCTTTGGAAATTGGAAGCATTCAGGACGATCTGGGGAAATGGAGAGGCCCCAGGTCTGAGAATCCACCAGAAGTCTGGAGAAGTGGGAGTGGTGGGACTGTGGCAAGACCACGAATTTGGTTGGACTTGAACCTGGGCTCCAAACCTGAGCTCAGCTCTGATCATGCTGGCTGGCTCTGGGCTCATCTCTCCTTCTCAGTTTCTGTTGCCCAGAAATGACCATATCCTGCCTGCAGGGGTTGTGAAGGTGGTCAGAAGGAAGAATTGTAAAGCACTCTGTGCTGTGAGTGATGCTGAAGCAGTCAGAAATGAACCTGCAGAGTGATTCTTTCCACATCTTGCATTGTAATGGCTGCTGGGATGAATGAACAGCCACATTGGGGGTGGGGGGGATTTCTGTGATTGCTTGCTGGCATTGCAAGAATGCAGTAGGGTTCAGAGCAGGAGGGGGTGCCCAAGACTGCCTGGTGGTGGCGATTAAAGAGCCAAGAGTGGGTGTTGGCCTCTTGTCCTGCTTGCAAACCCTGGTGAGCTTCAAAAGCGTGAGGGGAGTGGAGCGCTGAGTTCAGTGGCTTGTTGTGAGTGGCTAGGCCAGCCTTGCCCAACTTGGTGCCACCCAGATGTGTTGCATAGCTGGCTAGTGGATTCTGGGAGTTGTCTTTGAGATTAGACTGATTGTGTGGGACAGTTGTCAAGAAGCTGTGGAGGCAGACAGGCTTTTGCCACTTGATTTTGAGGCCTGTGCGTTTTGCACGCCATCTGGCATGCCATCAGCAGCAAGGCTCGAGAAACAGAAAGCATTGTCCAAGCCCTCATTGTTCTAATTGTGTCAGTTTTCGGGGGTGGCTTGCACCCTTGCTTTGTGGAGAAGTGCCTGGGAATGTGCAACAGAGATCAGCTCAAAGCTCCGTTCTGAGAGGCTCCAGCAGGAAGCCCAGGCCCTTGTGTTGGCCATGGGATTTGTAGATACCTGCTATTTTTGTTGTTGTTAAAGATGTTATTACTGGCTGGGAGGTGCTGGGAGTTGTAGTCCAACACATCTGGAGGGCACCTGGTTGGGAAAGGCTGGCATAGATGTTTACGCGTTGTTGTTGTTCTGTCGTTCAGTCATGTCCGACTCTTCGTGACCCCATGGACCGTAGCACGCCAGGCCTTCCTGTCCTGCGCTCTCTCCCGGAGCGTGCTCAAGTCCATATTCATTGCATTGGTGATGCTATCTAGCCATCTCATCCTCTGCTGTCCCCTTCTCCTTTTGCCTTCAATCTTTCCCAGCATCAGGGTCTTTTCCAGGGAGTTTTCTCTTCGCATTAGGTGGCCAGAATATTGGAGCTTCAGCTTCAGTATCTGTCCTTCCAATGAGCACTCAGGGTTGATTTCCTTTAGTATGGACTGATTGGACCTCCTTGCAGTCCAGGGGACTCGTAAGAGTCTTCTCCAGCACCACAGTTCGAAAGCATCAATTCTTCGGTGCTCAGCCTTCCTTATAGTCCTGCTCTCACAGCCATACGTTGCTACTGGGAAAACCATGGCTTCTTCATATTCAGAGGCAGGGGAGACGCCCAATTCCCAGATGCTGGGACAGACATTAGGGAGCAGCTATTTCCATCAGGCTCTGATTATGAGCCTCCCAGGACACCTGGCTGACCCTCATCAGAGGCAGAACACTGAGCTTAAAGAACTTTTGGTATCATCCACCATGCCAATTAAGTTCAAGCCCTTTGTTAGGTTCTTCCCATCATCCCCTAGATGTCTCCTCAATATTGGGGATGGGGCTGCCCCTCCCCTCGCCCTCTCCTCGACTTGCTCCTCGTCCATTGCCTCCCACCCCGGTTCCATTCGCATTAGGTGGCCAAAATATTTGAGCTTCAGCTTCAGTATCTGTGCTTACGCGTTAGGATGCTCCAAAAACAGGATTTGGGGGAGGGGGAGGGCCTGGTGCCAGCCTTAGTAGTTGGCATTTCATCAGGAAGGGTAAAGCTTTCCTTTCTCCGTCCTCTGGCGACATGCCCCAGTGCTAAAGATGACTGCCACCATGTGCCAGCTCAAAGAACAGCGCCCATTTCCACCTTGGCTAAAAAGTCGTGGCTGTAATTGCCTCCAATATCAGAAGCAGAGTGCCTCTGTGTACTCAGGTGCTGGGGAGCATGAGCAGGGGGGTGCTTTTGTGCGCATGTCCTTCTTGTGGGCTTCCCAAATGCAGCTGATTGGTCACTGTGTGAAAAGCATATGCTGAACTAGGCCTGTGGTCTGATCCAGCAGTGCTCTTTGTTTTTTTATGTATTGGTGGGGTGTCTGCAGAGGGCAAGCCTTGCAAATGCATTTAGGCTGTTCCCATGAGCTGCAGACATGTTCCTAATGCACGGACAGTGTAGGGCCAGGGCTGGCAGGGCAGAGCCAGCATGGGTCTGTCCCACTCCTTCACACAATGGAGATGAATGACGGAAGGGGGCTACTGACTCATCGACCTGGTTCACACATCACTGTAAGCCACCATGGGTGAATTCACAATCATGGCTCCAAGACGCATGCTGTCTGCTGAATGTGCAAGCCGCAGCAGGGGTACACCACAACTTGTTGTGCTGTGCAGACCTGGGCATTTGGGTTATTTGAGTGTTAACAACCCTCGGATAACCCTAGAGCAACCCTCAGATAACCCAAGGCATGTGGATTTGCACAACACAATAAGCTACCCCCCCCCAGTGGTTTGTATATTCAAAATGGCAGCTTGTGCGCATCTCAGAGCCCTGCGAACAAACTGGTCCTTTTATTCTTGGCACTGGCCTGTTGGGAGGAGAGTTTCCCAACAACAAGAACTGGCCACAATGGCAAACTCTGGCTGCGCAAGGAATCTGCGTGGTGTGTGGCTCAACCCTGCCTCTAATCCTTGCTTGATTCACCTGTGTGACCCTCTCTTGTGGCTCTCCTTTCTGGCCAGGTGGAGGAGGAGCTTCAGGAACAGGAATTCCTTGACCGCTGTTTCCAGGAGATGCTGGACGAAGAAGACCAGGATTGGTTCATTCCGTCCCGCGATCTGCCCCAGGGCATCGGGCAGCTTCAGCAGCAGCTGAACGGGCTCTCAGTCAACGACAACACCCACAGTCATGTATCAGAAGACATTTTGGTAAGCAGTGGGGGCTGGCAAGGGATGCCTGGAGAGAGGGAGAGTTGGGGCAGGGGATGAGGTGGAAAGGTGTGATCCATGTTCTTATGGTTTTCGCAGGAAGCGATGCGTAAATATGATGATGGTGAAATGTTTTAAGCTCCATCAAAAACGGGAAGGGGCGATGTCAGGTTTTTGAGATGTCAGGTCATGGGCAAGAATGATAAAGTAGCCCCTCCTGGGTTCTGCTCTACAGTCTTTCAGAGCAGGGCATTTAGGGTGGTGGCCCCACTGTGTGGAATAATCTTCCCCCTGAGATATGTGCTGACCCTGAAGTCCGGCACATCTGGAGGGCACCAAGTTAGGGAAGTCTGCTGTAGCCTGTCTGGTTAAGTGATCCTGTTCTGCTTTTGATTTCTCTCTTACATTTTTCTCATTTTGTTACACCCATGGCTTGAAACAATGACACTTTTATCAAATTTTCTGTAAATTAGCTCTCAGTAGGAAGAAGCTAATTTACAGCTGAATGCTTGGGAGAAGGAAAATGGTAGGAAGTGGGTGGTTTGGAAGGAAGGAATTGGGGGGGTGGGGGGAAAGCAACTTCGGGGTGGAGCGTTGAGGAGCCAGGCAGGGGAACCCTGCCAGCAGGATGGTCCCTGCAACCGCTGACCTGTCTTCCCTTTCTCCCTTTCAGAGCAAAAGCACCTTAAACCCCGACGCCAAGGAGTTCGTCCCCGGAGTGAAGTACTGAACCTTTTGGCAAACTTCGCACAGACTTTTTTTTTGCCCTGGATGGGTGGGGGGGATGGGAGGGAGTGGGACCTGCAAGCAGTGGTGGGAAAGAGACTTTTCACGGGCACATCTGTGGGCCTCTTAAGCTACTTAATCCCTCTTTTTCTTGCTGCGTCGGGACATTATGAGACAAACTGACAAGAAGTCTTACCCGCCATGGGACGGGAACAGGGGACAACAGATCCGGAGGGGGCGCCTTCTTGTTTTTTCCCTCTCTCCGTTAAACAGCGACAAGCCTAACCTGGCCGCCAGCAGGGACTTCTGCCCGCTCCCCTCATTTGCCTGCCCCTTCACTGAGTGTGCTTCGGACACTTCACAGGGCCTCTGCTGCCAGGTGGGCAAAGGTGCCCCGGATGTTTCTTCTCGGTGGAAGGTTTCACGCTTGGCGGGCTAGCTCTGCTCCCAGCTGGCCATGCACTTCTGCTTCTTCTCCTGGCCTTGGAGCAGCCCCTTCCTCTGCCCTCTTTTGCTCGGGCCAATTACCGTTCCAGCAGGTGAGGTTGCTGCTTTGTGGACTGCAGGCTTCAAACTGAACTGTGCCCACCACCACCACTTCTTGGGGTTTGGGGGTGGGAAGCCTGAGGATTTGGGGCTTGTGCTTGAGCCTTTCCCCCCTCCAGCTTGAAGCTCATGGCCCCCTCCTGCTGGCTGCTGAGGACTGTACCCCTCCCCCAGAGGAGGTAGTGATGCCCCAGGGTGTTCTAGAGTTCTTGATCCACGGGCTGGCAAGGTGATCTTGGGCACAGAGCCTACCATGAACAATTTTCTATCCCTCCCATCTTTCTCTGCTTTCTATCTCTCCCCCGCCCCCCCAAATATAATAATCCGGAATGACAGGGTACCTTTCTCTGCCTGGTACTGCTTGATCATTTCAAGTGGGCACTTTTGAAGTGATGTAGACCCTTCTTGTGGGCCATTTCCAGGATCAGCAAAAGACTAGCATAGGGAGTGGGGAGGGTTCCTGATGCTCACAGGTTTCTCTGTGCTCAGGAGACACAGCCACTGCATTTGCATCCCAGCCACAAAGTGGTTTGAAAGCTGCAGGGGCCAAAAGCAGCGAACGGGCTAGTCTACGTGAGCAGAGCGCTCTCTCCCTTCCAGGCGTAGAGCTGGGCCCCCCAAGGGCTGACAGAAATCCAAGCCAAGCTGGCAGTTCCTTGCATGCCTCTCCCCTGCCATGCCTTCTTCCAAGAGCAGAGGCAAGAGAGGGCAAAGGAACTGACCAGCCTTCCATTACCACCAGCCTTCTGGCTCGGAAATGGTCCTCTAGCAGTAGTCATCTTCCAGTTCAGTGCAAAGAACCATTTGGTTCTTGCCTGACAGGCTCAAAGCCAAACTCAGCCTTTTATCTGGTAGACCGGGGGCTTGGGAGTTGCTCTGCCTGTAGTCTATGCCAAACCTGATCAAAGAAAAAAGACATCCCCATCCCATTCCCCAGAGGTACCTTCTCAGGCGTCTTGTCAGTGGAGGCTGAAATTAAGATGTTGGGGTGTATTTTGGGATTGCTGCAGTAATCTTGACAGCAGTCCAGGCCCTGTGGGGGTTGGAGATACATTGCCTTCTGCCCAAAGAGGACAGGTCAGGTACCAGAGGAGTTTGGTTCTATGTCAGCCTTGCCAACTCGGTTGGACCATTTTATGGGCCTCTTTGCTTAGATAGGAATGTCACTTGTGCTCATTCCTTGAAGAGTTTGCTACTTCTCTGGGGCAGTGTGAAACCTCCCCTTGTGATGGCCAGCCCAGCCGGCATTGACTTGCTCTTGAAGCCAATCCCTAAAGCAGGCGTGGGGAATGTGTGGCCCTCCAGATGTTTGAGACTGTAGCTCCCATCAGCCTATCCCATGCTGAGAGATGATGGGAGTTTCAGTTGAACATCTGGAGCACCACATACATCCCATGTCCCCGTCCCCACCCTAAAGCAAGTAACTCTAAAGAGGCAGAGGCCTGTGGCCCAAAGGATCCCACACACTTCCAAGGAGCTGAGTCTCCTTGGCCCCGTCTTCCTCCTTTGCTTAAAAATCTGGTTCCTGCTCAACTTCCCAGCTTTGCCCAGGGTGTATTGACTCTTTTGCGGTTTCTGTGCACTGAGACTCAGATAAACTGGTCTGAAAGGACCCAGCCTGCAGCCTGTGCCCTTTTCGTGAAGAGTGAAATTGCAGTTTGCCGAAGAGCCAGTCATACACCAGCCCCTCTTCATCCAGGCGTCCTAGTGCAGGGGTATACAAAGCATCAGCACGCTGGCTGAATCCACTTTGGAGAGCCTTCCTCTGCGGCACCTAATTGGGTCTTGCATAGCCATGTGGCTGCTCAGAGCATGTGCAGAGTAAAGACTGAGCTTGCTCCCCACCCCCACCCCCGGGCTGGGACAGAGAACTCAAGCTTCAAGAGGTTAACTGTCTTTTTCCCCCTTTTCCTGCATTTTGGGGGAGGGAAGAGAGCTGGCTGGGATACTGGCACTGCTGCTCTTCTCTCTACTTTGGAGCTTTATAAAAAAAGGATGGGGCATCTACAATCCTGATTTTTTTTCTTGGCCATGCTACAAGCTTATTAGTTAAATAACCTGCAGGATAGTTAAAGCATATGTGTGGGGCCATATCCTGTCTCTTCTCTTCCCTCCCTCCTTTTCTTTCCCTCCGCCCCCCTCTTTTTGCAGCCTCCAGTTTCTTTCTGAGGAAGTCTTCGCAATTATGTGCTGTCCATTTTTACAACAATGCATTCTTAAATAAATTGGTTTTGAGCTGGGTGTGGTGCTGAGGGCCTTTCTGGAATCTACCAGTCCCCAACTATTATACGGCGAATCGCACACCCTCTGGGCTGCTGCAATCGCAATATCATGCCATGGCAGTTAACATGCAAAAGGTGGTGGTGGTGGGAGAGCTTGGCTTCCTCCAAGCCCATCTCACAAAAGGGCGAACCAGGCTCCAAGGAGCAGCATGGAGGATGATGAGAACTGCAGCAAGTTTGGGGGAGCAGGTGAGGAGAAAGGTGGATGGGCAGGTAGTTGGAAGATCAGGGCAAGGGGGAAGAACATTTTCCAGACCCTCTCCATCCAGATCTTCAGCCAGGCTGTACCACACTCAACTACATTGCCTGTGAGAGATTAAACTGTCATTTGTGACCTGCCCCAAATGCTGTGAAGTGTGTTGCTGGGCCATCTCTCAATTGATCAACATGTTGACTAACCAGCAACTGTCTCTTTATGCAGGCTAGCAGTTGGCTAAGCCCTCTTTCTGCCCAGTATTGCATTGAGAACTGCCCCTACAGAAACTTGGCCTCATCCAAAGCCCACCTGAGCCAGTCCTTCCATGAATAGTGCAGGCCAGGCAGGGTGGTGGTGGGAGTAGGTGAGCCATTGCTCTGTTCAGTCAGTTGAGAAAGGAGGCTGGGCACTGGCTCGCTCCGTCACTTTCCTGTTGCAGGAGGGCCACAAGAGCAGAAAGGGAAGCTTTGTGACCCATACACACACACACCCAACACAGTTACGATACCACCTGCATGGACCACACTACGGCTTGGTTTTGCTTTTTATTGAGGAATGGTAAGAAACATGTGCATACAAAAAGTCCAACATGATTCTTTCCAAGACAGAAAATGATCGTAAATTTTAAAAAATATATAGAAGAACGGTATGGAGGCGGACAGGCCAGGCCGTGAAGGGCCTGCGCCCTCCTTGGATCTAAGCAAAGGAGTGTGTGTAGAAGACATCCACGTTGGCGGCGTAGTCCAGGGGGAGGGCTTGTCCAATGTGCTTGGCCCCCAGGCTGGCCCCTCCCAGCGCAGAGGACTGTTTCAGCTTCAAGAGGCTGAACTTGGAGAAGGCGCTGCCGAGGTGTGTGTGGCGGGCATGGTGCAGGACCTGGATGAACCCTGGCAGAGGAGGAGAGAGCCACCGGCTGTCAAGGGCGCCCAGTCAGTGCATCTGCAGGGAGCAGCCAGCCCTACTGGAAGCTACTGAGACGCACCCGCACACGAACCCCACTGCATGTTTGGGAGGGGGTTGGGGCGTCTGGTGAGCAGCATCCTAGCTGCCAAGTAGCAGAATAAACTCAGCTGCCTGAAAGTGCGGATCCAGAAGAAGAGCGGTCGAGTGAGCTGGGAGACAAGTGTCCCAAGGTCCCCTGTCTGCCACAAGAGTCTCTTGTCATCCCTTGCCCAGGAAGAGGGGCAGTCCTACTGCTTTGGATTTGCAAAGGAGCACCCCCACCCCCATTTTTAGGTCAGCAAAGCTAAGCAGAGGCAATAATGTGCAGCCCAGGCCTCCCACCTGCTCGCTAAATGTCACACTGGTGGAGCGCACTGTAGAGCCAATCTGTCTTCTCTCTCCCTACCCAAATCGTCGGTGTGCTGCCCTAGCTGTTGGGCAGCATTTGGTTCTGAAGCCCCGCTGACGTGTCAACCCTTGCGGTGCACCAGGACTAAGGGACAGCTTTACTGCAGCACAGCCACATGCCACCTCTTTGGGTGGACTGCGCCATTCCTTCTCGGCCCCAAATACAAGAAAGCAGCCCAGGAACTGGGCTGTTTGGGTTCATTGCCCAACACACACAAACCTGCCAGCCCACACTCGGACCACCAGCTATCACTCACCTTCTCTCATCATTTCCCAGCTGTTCCACACCGACCCAACGCATACAATGGGCAGCCCCAGGTCACTTTGGAAGAGGCTCTTGGGGAAGGAGACAAGATGGGAGTTTTTGAGGATTTGTTTGTTTGCTTCATATCTCTCCTTTACAGAACTCACTATATGGCTGTTGCAGGGAACCTCCTGTCCAGCCAGTGCCTAGACCTTGCCCTGCTTTGCTTCAGGAAGGTGGCCACATCATGTGCCTTCAGCATACACCAAGGGATACACAGCTCCTCTGGGAGCCAAAGAAAAGCTGCTCCAGTGGGAGGGTGAGATTTCCGTACCCTCACAGTGGCAAAAGTTGAGTGGCTGGGCCGTGGGAGGCAAACTTGAACCTGGAGACTCAAGAGAGAATGCCAGGACATTTAGTCATGCCTATTTTCAAAAATGTGTTTGAGAGGGATCCAAGAGGCAATGGGTTTCATGCAAGAAGAATCTATGGTACCTCTAGATAGGAGGCCATTATCTCTCTCTGGTGTCAGGGCTCCAACTGAAATCAAGCAGGCATGGGTAGAAAAAATGTAATCCCCTTTGCACGCTTACAGGGGTGGATAGGAATCTTCTTGACCAGGGCGGAACTAGAACAGCCTTCCCCCACCTGCTGCCTCCAGATGGGCTGAACTAGCCCAACCCATTTGGGAGGCACCAGGTTGGGGAGGGCTGCACTAGCGTGTCCAAGCCTCCGATCCCTCCCGCAAGTTCAAAGGAGAAGCAAGCACGGGGGGATACGGAACTCCCTGCCCAGCAGCAACGTGGGAGCCTGCTTTGGTCCCACACGGAAATGGAGCTGGAGTGGCGTTCTTTCCAGAGGAAAAGGATCAAGTCCTTTCTAAGATGCCCTCCCTGTCAGAACTGCTGCCCAAAGCCTCTCCCCTGTGGAAGACTGCACCAGCCTAGCTGGCCTGGGTGGCTAGTTACCTTGTCAATTTTGGGCAGCACAGCTACAACGTGCCGTGCCAGGACTTCCCCGGCCTTGATGAAAATGTAACGGCAAAGGGGGTCCCCAGCCTCCGCTCCTGCAGGGAGAAGAAGAGAGATCGATCCTTTCGCTTCATTTATCTGCTATGTTCACATCCTGTGTGAATGCACGTGCTCTTCCCCTGGCATTTTGCCCTTGCACACCTGTGAGACAGGTTCAGATGTGACTGGCCCAAGGTTACATACAGAGCTTGACAGTTGCATGGGAATTTGAACCCTGATCGCCCCAGTCCTAATTCAACACCCAGCCTGACAGGGACTGCATGCTGGGGCCTTGCGGAAAACTTAAGTGGCAGCGCCCAAACTCCATGCATTGGGAGTGCTGCCGCCGCTGCCACCCCCTGCTGCCAGGTAAGCGTGCGCTGGGTGCGTGCAAAGGGCCCCCTCGGAGGTAGAGATTAAAAAAGCTACGACAGGTGTTCCTTCTACCACAAGGTGGTGCTACTGCAACTCTGTCCCTTAGGGAAATCTTTTTCCAGAAAATAACACCGAGTCTGTGTTTTTATATGTGGAGAAAGCTTTTGATTCCAAATGAGTTTTCTGCAATTTGGGGTAGGGCTGAGAAATGTGATGTTGGATTGTTTCAAACTTAGAAGTGAGTTGGGCTGGAAATGTAAACTTTTAATTTCAGGAATTAAAAGAGCAGATCCCAGAAACTGCTTCCCGAGTCCCACACCCAAATAATTCTAGTAGGAATAGGTTTCACTACAGTAATCGGCAAGATCCCACAAGAAGATCTTGGAAGCCGTGCCTAGTTCAAAGAGTGAAAAAGTTGACATTACGCATTTTGAACCTGAACTGAAATGGAAGGGTCTCCAGCGACAGCATTGCTAGGCTGGCCCCAAATTTGTTCTCTAAGGGCCCAGATTTATTCTACAGAGCCTGGAGTGTCCATTTGTGCCCATTGGATGTTTTTTTCTCAGTTTAACTGCTATGAAGGAGGTGATTTTCAAGGGGAATTGTGGCCTGGAATGGAAGGGTTAACTCTCCCCTCCCCGCATATGACAACACACCCATACACCCAACAACTCACCAGCACACACACAGCAATTAAGCTTAGAAAAAAGTGCTTCCCTTGAAAACAATGAGGGGTATTTTTCTATGTTTAATTGCCAATCCAAAGGGATTTTCTGGGGGATCACAGTTGGCAAGGGAAGAGTTAACCTTCCCTTCCTGTGCACTGCAGCCCCCCCCCCCGCCACATGGGCTTGGGCCCCATCTCTTTTAAACGCCTAGCGATGGCCCTGGTCTCCAGTGCCATAGATGCCATTTCACCTTCAGACAGGAAGAGTCTCCTCTCCTCCTTCACATATAAACCCCAACAGTGTGCACAATCTTGTTCAAGCCCTGAGTTTTTGGAGTCTTCAGGGCAGACTTGCTGGTGAGGAACACGCAGATGCTTCTTAACACCCATTTCAGTGCTTATGGAAGTTAACAGCATGGGCAATGGAAACCAGTGTTTGTGCATTCTAGCTCTTCTTTGAGCAGGAAAGTGACATGCTGCAACTTGCAAGCACTGCCAGAGCAGAACAGCTGCCTTCCATATGTGCCTGCTCAAAGAGACGGGGGAGCTTGCTAGCCAGCTTGCTGTTTTAAGGGCCTTCTGCCTGAGGCCAGTGCAATCTTATGATGTGGCTGCATTCTCCAGGACCAGTGCGGCTGTCCAGCTGCAACACAATGCTTATTCCCTGGGCTGATTATTCCCAGCAGCCAGCATATGGCACAGCGGGAACCTCCTTCTGCTGGGAGATCTCTGTGGAGAGGCTGGACCAGGGCCTCTCGACAGGTCAAAAGGAAGACACCTCCCCACCGAGCCCCTGCTGCTTTCCCAGCTACCTTCAGCCAGCTTCTGGCAAAACCCTGCAAACTTGGACTTCTCAAAGGTCCGGTAGAGATGAGTCAGGAGCCCCATCCTGTCAGAAACCTGTGGAAACAGAGAGCACCAAGGCCATGTGAGTGATTTCTAGGGTGTCTATCCTGCCTTTTGATCCAGAAGGATCCCCCCAAAGACTTGCATAAAATACTGAGAAGTGCAGGGCAGCTGCTTCTACCCTCTCCCACGCATAATATGCCTCCTGGGTGGCACATCTTCCCCCACCACCATCCAGTTTTCAGCAGGTCCTTGTGATGGTCACTGTTGCCTGTCATCCTTGCTTTCCCTGATTGATGGCAACTGGGTGGTCCGTTGTCCGGCTGGTGCGCCTCCTTTCCCCCCGAAGAGTGCAGGGCCAAGGGAGGAGCTGCGTCCTTGCCATGCTGTTGCCACTTTAAGTGCGGCACATACCGTCCATGCAGCAATGCCCAAGAGCTCGTGCCAACACTGAAGGAGCTAAATTGCCTCATGGCACTGCCCAATTTGTTTTCTGCTGAGATTCATATCCTGCCTAATTGCTGAAGCCTTGGGGCAGCTAACACCAATATACAGGAAAACTATTAATATTAAAAACATAACATCTAAGCACCCAAGACACTAATTCGCAAGAGGGGAAAAACCATAAAAGCTCAACAGAACAGGACGGGCTTTGCCAGGAGTGTAAAAGGGAATAATGAGGGTAATCATTAAACGGCTGGTCCAGCCAGCTACTGCCCAGGCCATCACACGGGCTGCACCTGTACATGGAGCGGACAGATGGCATGCTGGCGCCCCACAGAAACAGCAGAGAAAGGTGCGGGGGGGCGGGTGTGGAGACAGCCTGGCAGCTTTCTGTTGAGGTGACATAAGGCACAGCATTGACTTTGTGCATATTTTTTCTAAAAATCTGAATTGCATTCCAAGGTATAAACCAAATTACAGAGTGCCTACTCTGCGTGGTTTGTTCAGCTTCTGAAAGAGAACCTTCAGAACCCCTTGATCACAGAAGTCCTGCTCAATTTCTTTTCTGGCCTATCTTCGCAGCCTTGCAAAAAAGATCTAAGGATGCTCCCTAGAAGAGTGACTCGCATCTCTCAACCTGCAGGGCCCTTTGATGGACCAGACCACCAAGTCCTTCTGCTTCCAGAAACCACGGGGCTTAGATGGAGCCAGACACTGGGCACCATCCACCAGGAAGGTCTCCTCCTCTTTCACCCTTGCAGGTGGCCTAAAAATAATTTTAAATAAATCGAGCCCCACTGAAAAGAACAGGAAATGCATAAGAGCTCTGCAGCAGATTGCGCATTTTCCATTCGTTTCAGTATTCCATTGCAAATAACCCCTTGCACCATCCAAGAGGATCAGTCATACAACAGAGCCAGTGTGGTGTAGTGGCAAGAGTGTTGGGCTGGGAGATCCGGGTTCTAGTCCCCACTCGGCCATGGAAGCTCACTGGGTGACTTTGGGCCAGTCACACAATCTCAGCCCAACCTACCTCACAGGGTTGTTGTTGTGAGGATAAAATGGAGAGGAGGAGGATAATGTAAGCCGCCTTGGGTTCCTTGCAAGAGGAAAAAAGGCGGGATATAAATGCAATAATTAATAAAGAGGGTAATGCTAATTACTTGAGATCAATTAGGAATTTACCTGGAAGTAGTCAAACATGGCTTGCTTGACGTAGCCGATGTCGTGGGGGGGCACTTCAAGGTTGTCCAAACCATCAAATACAATCTTCACGGCCTGGTGAGCAATCCAGTAAGCTGCCAGACATCAAAACAGCATTGCAGTTGGTCAAGATCTCTGGCCGATACTGTAAGGCCCAGCCCCGAAAACTCCCAGCAAGGAAAGGCACACATTTCACCCCCACAGACCTGGTTATGGTGGCTGTTGGAAGCCCCACACATGAACCTTACACGCACTTTCACTCTGTCCTGAAGAGCTATTTGCACAACTGCTTCAGCATGTGGTGGGTGACATGGCTGATAGTTGAAACACGGGATATGTGTGCTTTGGACTTGTATCAGCACAGAGACACCCCTGGTCCTCTGTGTGTGATGTCTAAATCTTTAATTGAGGATGGCAGGGATTGAACCTGGGACTTTCTGCATGCAAAGCACGGGCTCTGCCAGTGACCTACGACCCCACTAATGCACATCTGTGAGTGGGATGAGGGCTGGAATCCCCTGCACTGTCCCTGGAATGCATCACACCGGGATTGATGCCGACATGGCAAGAACAGCAAAGTCAAAAGAGACATTCTAGCCCTTGGTCTCCGTGGTCCAGGATGACTATCTGAGCCTGGGTTGAGCTCTTGCATCACCCTGCCACACACACGTGGCAAATTTAGCTTGCTCAGTCACTAGCGCAGCCTACGTTGAACAAAATGTGACATGGCCACTAAACCCAAAAGTCTCTGGTAACCTCCAGAAGCTGATCCAGTGGGGCCTTTGGCACCATGCTGGAGCAAATTCCTGTTGTACGTGCTTGGGGGTGTCGGAAGGGGTCGCTGGGCCTTACTACGCATGCGCAGAACCCCCCCCCCCCACCGCCCCAAGTGTCATGCAGGTTTCTGACCTCATCAATCTGTTGCCACATGATGCTCTGGAGATCTCACCACATGTTCAAAACGGCCTCTGGAACACTGTGACACTGTCCAGCCATTGACACCATCAGTGTGTCAAAGCCTGTTGACCATCCCGGCTCCTTTTTGGCATGTGGACTGGATTACGGAATCCACTCCAAGGGTTTTTGGGCAAATTTGGATGAGGAAAAGAAGGACCGGATTTCCTAAGACATTTCCTCGGGGGAATCAAGTGGCACTGCCCGACCCCAGCAAATCTGAGCACGTCAGGTGTGCAATCTCCAAAGCAGAAAGCCCAACTGACAAGGTCCAAGTGCCAAGCACAGCTTCCTCACCTGATCCCTCATCACCCATCATGTGGCCCCATCCTCCACAGCTGATCTGAGAGCCGTCTGGGTTGATGAGTTTGCAGTTGGAGCCAGTTCCAGAGATGAGCACTACACCACCTACAGGGGAAGATTACATATGAGCAGCCAGGAGCTGCAGGATCAAGGCCAGGTATATCCCTGGCCAGACATTTCACACCACCGGTGGTCTCTGTGTAGCATCCCTCTCCTCCCAGAAGAGGAAGCTTGAGACTTAGAGACTCCCAGCTCTCTAAGTGTCATGGCCTATCAAAGGCAGCAAGATATTGCAGGAACCACACCGCTGAACCAGCATGTCTAAGCATCACACTAGGCCAAAATTCTTTTCTTTTCTGAAAGGGGGTGGGAAGATGTTATTTCCGTGCACAAACAAGGGCCCTGCCAATGATTCGTATTTGCTCCATGAGGAAAGTAGGGTGTGTACTCACTGAGACATTTCTACCTATGCCTGTGTTGCCCTGCCTTTAGACTGAGTAGTGAAAGCTCATTGAAGCTTCCCCCAGTGAGCTTGCTAGCAAGGAACTGATTCAGTTAAGAAAGCTGGCTCGACTCAACCAGGTAGACCGACTGCTCAAGACTAGATTTGCAAAGCCCAGGTGCTCACGTGTAGCAAAGACATCTTTAACCGACTTCCTAAGACACAGAGGTATGTGAAAGCTGGCAGGAGAGCTGAGCCATTTCACAACACGCTTTCCTTGGATTTTGCAAGACCGCTTCTTGGAACATTTACATTAACTGCCAGCAGCACTGGCTAAGAACTGTCAAATGAACTGAAGAAATGCAACACTGGATGATCAGCCTTCAGACTGAGAACTGGCAAAAGGAAGGTGGATTTCGATGGCAGCCTTCTCCCAGAACCAGCGCTCTTACCACGGTCGGTGGCTGTGGCCATGGCCCCGATAGCATCCGTGGTGATGCAGTAATTCTCACTCAGGCAGGGGAAGCGGCTCTTCATCTCCTCTATGAGCTTCCCGATGGCCTCCTTCTGCTCCCCTCCACTCAGGGAGAGACCCTGCAGCAACACACCCCCACACCATCAGCACCCTACAGTGGACCCACTCAGGCCCAACAGAGATGGTAGAACGGGGGGGGGGGGTCGCTTGCTGGGGGAAGCTGTTTTCAACACCCCCACAAACAGGGAACACTCCGGCTTAAAGAGAATCCTCCCCCAAGCTGTTCTGGGTGCAGCCCCACCTGAAACAAGACCTGCAATTCTGGCTCCACTGTTTAGATCAAGTTTGGTTTCAAATCTTTTACCTTCAGGGAACCATTTCCACCTCAAGTGTGCCTGCCATGGAACTCTTGGGCTTTAGAGACTACTATGGGAGGTGTTCCAGGGCAGCCTTCCCCAGCCTGGTGTGTTGGACTGCAACTCCTATCATCCCCAGCCAGCACCCATGATGGAGTTGCAATCACCACATCAGGGCACCAGGTTGGGGAAGGCTCTTCTGGCACAGACTCGCAGTTCAGGCGGAGGGCTGGTCAGCCCCGGGGGACTTTTCCAGAATAAGCTCACCACTTCCCTGTGACTGGGCACTGTGGGGGAAGATGAGCTGCAGCAGGAAAACTCTTACGCCCTCGCCCTGCTTGTCCCATCAAAAAGCCACCAATAAACATCGGAGGATCCCCCGGATTCTACGGCATACCAGGGGAAGGCCAGTAGATCTAGAGCAGTGCTCCTACAGGCAACTCATGCAGCTGCGGCCAACAGGCCCCTCGTCACCTGCGCCCAGTGGCCCTTTCCAAAGTGGAAATAGCTCAGAGGACCTTGAATGAAGGGAGCCATTGGGGGCTGGGGAGGAGATACTCACCAAGGAGCGAAGAGGAACCTGCGGATCAGCACCCGCCTTCCCTTTGGCTTCACTGACCATGGTGTTGATCCTTTCCAGGCATTTGTCTGCGCCAACCAACTATTTGTCAAGAAGGAGAAATAAATGCTAGTTCAGTGACCATCACAGCCCATCCCTAAACACACACGCACACCACGCATCACAGCATAGTTCATCCCCTCTTCCAGCTTCCTGCATTACAATGTTCTCTTAGTGGGGTTTATACCCTATAGGATCAGCAAAAAGCAAAGTATGTGTTGGCCATGCTGGTGGAGGGTGATGGAAGTTGTATCCAGCATGTCTGGAGGGCACTAGCTTGAGGAAGTCTGATCTAGAAAACTGCTCCTTGTCCTGTGGGTCCTTCCGTATTCCTGGGTGGGTCACAAATCTCAGGGCCTTGACCCCCCACCCCACCCCATTTCCAGGCACTTTATTTCTTTCACCGAGCCAACAGCACACTGTTACTGCTGTGCAGCCTCTATTAATATTTTTGTTATTTGTTTACATAATAACCACATAAAATAAATTCTCCAGCTACAATTGTAAAACCAATGAAAATATAACAGTCCGATCAAGAGAGGAATTTAAGAGACAGCTTCCTTCCCTCCTTCACTATACATTGTACCTAAATACTATTCAGATGCCTACTGCCTATATTAACATTAACAATGAGAAATCAAATATGAACTTTTTTGGTGTTAACTATTGATACAATACTCCTGCGTTTTCTGTTTTAGAGCAGGCAAGAAGGGTTGAAGAGACAGGGGCGGTTTACAAGAGGGTTTCAAAAGGCTGAGCAAGTTTCCAGGTGGAGCGCTCTTCAAAATGTTTGAGAAGCACTGCTCTAGGGCACAGGAACAGCCCCTGTTAGAAACAGGACACCGGGCTGCCTGGAGTGGCACCCAGGGGTGATGCCTTTTGGGTGGTCCAGCCGATTGTCTCAGGGTCTCATAACTCACCAGGTTTGGTTTCAGAAAGGCCAGATTGGTGGGAGGCTCTGCTTCAGTGACAGTGCTTTGGTTTGTTTCGGGGGTGGGGGGAGGATGGAGGGCATTTTTGCTTCTCTCCCTTACTCCCGCCACTGAAGCATGAGGGCACAAGGCTGGAGTCATGCAGAGCTGTTGGTCTACAGGTCCAAGGTTCTGCTCTTGCCACACATTGGCCTAGATTGCATATGTTGATCTGGAGAGGGGCAGCGGGGGACTCATCCTGCCTTGTGGGATCTAAATGTAAATTTGTTGTGATAACAATAGTATTCCAGAAGGTTCTCTCAGTTGCTGAAAGAGATGGCGGAGGGGAACACAGGTTGTCTTTAATTCTGTTGAAAACAAAGCCCAACAATTTCCCTTTCCACTCACATTGGGACTAAGTGGCTTACCCTAATGTTGGTTCCCCCTTCCCCCCCTCTGTGTGTGTGTGTGGAGTGGGGTGGAATCCTTACCCAATGGTTGGTGCAGGGCCCCTCTGTCTCTGCCAGGATCTTGCCATCTTCTGATATTAGGACCACCTTTGAATGGGTTCCCCCGCTGTGGTGGAAGGTGGGGAGGAAAGCCAAGGTCAGCCAACTTGGAGCCCCAACTCATGAATTCACAGTAATATAGTCTGAGTTTCACTTCTGTACTTCAGTTTCCAGCTCTCCTTATCCCTGGAGCCGGGAGCACACTGTCAAGCTAAGCCTGCCACATTTAAATATCTAATAAAAAGTTGGAACTCAAGACAAGACACAGGCTAAAACCCCAACCCAAAGGATGAAAGCCTCTGGCAAATCTCCAGCAGCAGGAGTTCTACAACACTAGTGCCTCTGTCAGGCGCACTCATCTCTGGACACGGACAGAATAAACGATCCAGAGTTATCTCAGTTGCTGTGAGAGTTGGGGACACCCCTTGAAGGGTTTAAGGAGATCAAGAACCCAAGTGCTTTATCGACTGAGAAAGGATCCTTGAATGCTGCCTGTACGTGTTGTCAGCAGATAAATATTTCACTAACGGCTCTATAGCAGAGTTTGATCTTTGGCTTTAAGGAAAGAGACCTCTGCCTCATTGACCCCACAAGAACAGTTCAGCCCAGCACAGGCAGCTGAATTTCCCCCAGTTAAAAAGAAATCAGCTTCCAGGCATCAGCAGGAGGAAGTCAGCCTTATGAAGCAAGACAATCAGGAGGGCTTCAGAACTTGCTTTTTCCATTAACAATCACTTGCAAATGGAGAAGCAAGTAAAACCAAACAGAAAAAGGAATGCCAGTTCAGGGTCATCCTTTGCACAGCTGATGTATTAAGCTCACACATGTGCTCGTTCAAGTGCAAGTGAGTAAGTGGCTGCGCAGCCACACTCACACGCAGAGCAGATGATAAAGCAATCCGTCTGCAAGCACCTCGACAACAATGCAGTGATTACGCGAAGCCAACATGGATTTGCCAAGAACAAATCCTGCCAGACGAATCTGATCTCATTTTTGGATCAGGTCACCTCCCTTGTAGACCGTGGGAATGCTGTGGGCATAATATACCTCGACTTCAGCAAAGCTTTCGACAAAGTGCCCCATGAAAACCTGATGAGCAAACCAGCTCAAAGTGGGCTAGAAACAATGATCCGGTGGATCCACAGTTGGCTACAGAATCGGACTCAAAGAGTGCTTATCAATGGGATATTCTAAAACTGGGAAGAGGTAACGAGCAGGGCACCACAGGGCTCGGTCCTGGGCCCAGTGCTCTTCAACATTTGTATTAATGACTTGGAGGAGGAGGTGCAGGGAATGCTGATCAAATTTGCAGGTGACACAAAATTGGGCGGGATAGCTAATACTTTGGAAGACAGAAAAAAAATTCAAAGTGATCTGGATAGACTGGAGTGCTGGGCAGAAAACAACAGAATGACATTTAACAGGGATAAATGCCAGGTTCTGCACCTAGGAAAAAGAAACCAAATGCACAGTTACAAGATGGGGGATACGTGGCTCAACAACACTACAAGCGGGAAGGATCTTGGAATTGTTGTAGATCGCAAGCTGAAGATGAGCCAACAATGTGATGCGGCTGCAAAAAAGGCCAATGCTCTTTTGGGCTACATTAATAGAAGCATAGCTTCCAAATCCTGGGAAGTACTAGTTCCCCTCTTATTCAGCACTGGTTAGGCCTCATCTGAAGTACTGTGTCCAGTTCTGGGCACCACACTTTAAGAAGGATGCAGACAAACTGGAGAGGGTTCAGAGGAGGGCAACAAAGATGATAAGGGGACTGGAAACAAAGCCCTGTGAAGAGAGACTGAAAGAACTGGGCATGTTTAGCCTTGAGAAGACTGAGGGGAGATATGATAGCGCTCTTCAAGCACTTGAAAGGTGGTCACAGAGAGGAAGGCCAGCATCTCTTCTCGATCATCCCAGAATGCAGGACATGGAATAATGGGCTCAAGTTACAGGAAGCCAGATTCCGGCTGAACATCAGGAGAAACTTCCGGACTGTTAGAGCAATACGACAATGGACCCCATTCCCTAGGGAGGTGGTGGGCTCTCCCACACTGGAGGCGTTCAAGACGAGGCTGGACAGCCACCTGTCAGGGATGCTCTGACTTGGATTCCTGCGTTGAGCAGAGGATTAGACTCGATGGCCTTGTAGGCCCCTTCCAACCCTACTATTCTATGATTCCATGAGAGCACCAGCTCCATACTTGCAACCAGGGCAGCTCCTTGAGGAAGCATCGCTGCTACTGCAGCAACCCCAAGCAGCGGCCCAAGTGAGCAGCCCACGCCCCTAGGAGAACCCTCCACTGGAACCCTGCACCCTGTTGGTTATGGTTCTCTTCTGTGCTGTTCCTTTGAGAATGTGTGGCCTGCCCTATTCCCAGCTCTTGGGTGGGGCCAATTGGATATTTGTGTGGCGTGTCACTGGAGACAGTCATGTGCTGTATGTGTGCCGCGTCACCCATCATCCAGCTGCTTCCCTCTATGTGCACAGGGCCAATGCAATGGCAAAAGCGACCCAAGTGGCTGCTAGGGCAAAGCAATATTCCTCAGGAGAGCAACAAAGCAGCGCACAACCCAGACCTCCCCTGTGAGGTTGCAAGTGTGGAGTTGCCGGAGGTAGGGAGTGCAAGTATTAAAGTGCTTCGCCGTTATCGAACTCCAGGATTGCCTAGATCAGCTTTTCCCAACATGGTGCCCTCCAGATGTGGGCATCTGGAGGACACCAGACTGGAGAAGACTAGGCTGGATCCACTCAACATCCATTGTTATTCCTGAGCAACCAAAAGCTACCTTTGTTAAGGCTGAAAACTATTTCTGCTTCACCAGCCAAAAGCAGCCCCTCATCCTACCCCACTCCCCTTGCATGCATCCCAACAGGGGTTCACGAGCCCATTCTTGCACAGTCTCCAAGACTGATCTGCATAACAAATCTGTGGGTCAGTCATATAGCAGAAGCACGCCAATATGCAGCCAAGTCCCAATCACTTGTATCCAAAGAACCTCATGAGTCTGGAAGCTTGCAGCATCTTCACTGGATTAGCTGATGAATGACGAAGATGTAATTTCTATGGAAGAGCCTTCATTCTCCCCAGTTTCCTCTCCATGTACCTAAAAGCAGAGCCTCATGGAGCAATGCCTGCACTGTAGGTGGCACAGGGCAACTATAGCGGAACAAAACGGTTGCAGATATTCCATTTGTTGCACAAATGAATTGCTGAGGCACAACAGTTTTGCAGGTAAGCGTTTGAGCTTGACCTGCATACGACTGCTCTATTTGAACTACAGATACACAGCAGTTGGAGAAGCCACCCCAACACACATGTATCAAGCAGTCTCCTTGAACACAACTATAGCCCCGGTAGTCTTCCAAGATGGTAGAAACACACCCTTCTTAAAGCCCTACAAGCAATTCTGAATTAAGATTCAGAAACAAATTCCACCTGTAAGGCTTGGAAGCAAGCAAAGCCTATTTAAAAGAACACAAAACACAGAGTGCCATATGTTGCTTTTTCATCCAGAACTCATAAAAATACGAAAAAATGTGTTTGGGGGGCATTTTACTACTCCAGGCCATTTTCCAATGTATACTGGGGTAAAAAGGTAAAGGTGTCCCCAGCCAGTCGTGTCCGACTCTAGGGTGCGGTGCTCATCCCCGTTTCTAAGCCGAAGAGCCAGCGCTGTCCGAAGACGCTTCTGTGGTCATGTGGCCGGCGTGACTGAACACCGAGGTGCACAGAACGCTGTTACCTTTCCCGCCGAAGCGGCACCTATTTATCTACTTGCAATTTCTTGCTTTCGAACTGCTAGGTTGGCAAGAGTATACACTGGTATAATGGTATAAATGTTGGTATACATTTGTGTCTGTATACTGGGGTATACAGACACAAATGTGTCTGTGACATCAGAAGAAGCATGTTTTAAACTCAAAATATTAGAAAAGTATCATGAACTGGAAGGTAAAACTTATTACTAAGAACATTCTGGGCCTCATGGAGTATTTTTCTAACCCCATAAGAAATCTGTCTTTGATAAGGTGAATGTTTCCCAATGAGATCCCCCGGTTTGTGCCAACTTACTGGCATCCAGAGTACTTAAGCCTGCTTCCCTAGACCAGTTTTGTTTGGAAAAACTCATGGGGGCACTTTATACTCCCAAAACACTCTTTAGGTTTTGGGAAATAAAGACAGCCCAATGGCAAAACCAACAGATTCCTGGGATAGTTTATGCCCCATGTCAGGTGTTGCTGTTTTTTCAGAAAGAAAAAGATAAATGGTAAGAGGCTGAAATTGGAGGACATTAGGCAGGTGACAGAAGACAACACTGTTGTGGGAGAAGGATGTTGTAGGTCTACTTCTGTGTAAATTCTGCAATGAAAGTGTATTTGGATTGTATTAACCTGATTGGATGAGGTTAATAAAGCTCAGTTCAGTTTCACCACCCCCTCCACAAAATTCTCAGCCCTCGTGGCTGTGCAGACATCGATAAAAACATACCCTTGCTGCAGTGTTGCTCTCTGCAGCTGTGTGTCCTTCAGAACAAATAGCATCACGGCGCAATCTTCCCGGGCATTAGCTCGGATAATAATCGCCTCCAAACCTCTCACAAGCTGCCATTTCCAGCTTCATGCTAGATTTGGGCAAAATGGCATCCACTGAAGTGTAGCACATCTGCCAGTTGCAGTGTGAAATATGGCTTGGAAAACTGGTGACGCGGATGACGTGGGCTCTTTAGGCACACAAAACACCCAGATCACTTTAAAACTCTCCAGTCCATTAGCCATGTATCCAGCCAAGCTGAGTGGTATGTACACTCCTACCCCTGCCCCCAAAGACAGCAAGACAGTACCCATTAACCAAAAAATATTAAGCCAACCTTAGTCAAAACTTAAGGGAGGTGTACAAGTGCCCTAATTCTAACTTGACAGCACACTTGCCACAAAGTGCCTTTCTAGCAGGCTGCACTTCCCCTTCTAATTATAACACACACCCTGTCCCAAGGCATATTTGCATTAATGCAACTTAGGAATTTCCCTCTTCCTAAGACATTATCTTTTGTAGTATTAGTCTCTTTAAAAAAAATTGCAGAACAACAGCAAAACAAGACTAACGTGTGACTAGGACAGAGCGCAGATTACAAATGTATTTGGTTCATGCAATTTTATCAAGATGGTGAAAGCTTCTGCCCAGACAGAAGACAAGGATCCAGCCACACACTTCAGGGCCTTTTGAGTTAATTACCATATTACCGCAGCTCTGCAGGCTTTAAGGAGCTTCAAACATCCCCAGTAGTTTCCAACAACAAGAAGGGCTCATGGATCACCCTTGACACCTAGTTTGCAGCTCAAACAGGAAAATGTGCTCCCAGGTTCCTTGTGGTGCTTCCCTGTGGTCGCCCTTGGGACAGGGAACTGAGCTGTCTCTGTCACTCGTGTGACATCTCTGCACTACAACAACCTTTTCTCCACTTCACAAAACCAATGCAGCTGAAAGCCAGTTGCATCCATCCGGTTCCACAATTATCCCATGCATAAAGCCCAGATTCGTAGGCAGGGTAGCTGCTGGAAGCATCTTTGAGTGAGCTGCAGGAACGGCACATTTCCGTTCCAAGTTGTTACAGCTCTTGCAAGGATCAAACATGGACATGATCCAAAGTGTGGAAATGGGAGGGCCCACGGCATAGTGGCAGCACACCACTTTGCATGGAGCAGTCCCCAGGTTTAATGCCCAAAATTTCCAGTCAGAAGGCTAGAAAAGATCTTGAGTGCGCAGCTGCCTGTCAAAGGAGACAAAACCAGACTCAGTCTAGACCAGGCAGAGGTCTTGTGGGTTCGTCTGACATGGAAGGTGGCATCCAGCCTTCTCTAGATGGGGTTTTGCTCCCACTAAAGGATCAGGCTGACAGCTTTGGGGTTCTCCTAGATCTAGCCTCAGTGCTGGAGGCCCAAGTGGCATTCATGGCACACACTGCCTTTTGCCAACTGTAGCCGATGTGCCAGCAGTGGCACGGCCTCCTGGACAGAGAGAGCCTGGCCACAATTATCCACATTTCATCAACTGTGATCCACGTGCTGCACATCTCATTTAATCCACGTGCTGCAGACGGGTTGCCTTTCAAGGCTACTGGGAAGTAGTACAAAATACATGGCTGCCCTTCTGGCTGAGGCTGGCTGAACAGATCACATCCTGCCAGACTTGACACAAGGGCTCTGGCCCCTGGTAAGTTTCCCAGTCCAGTTCAAAGTGCTGCCTTTATTTATTTATTACACTTCTATCCTGCCCAATAGCCGACGCTCTCTTACCTCTGGAGGAGGCTGAGCCACCAGCTGCTTGGTAGCCAGGTTCCTTAAAGGTTGCTGGCTCCCGCATGATCTAGCCTGAGTAGAGGCCCTCCTCCAACTCCCCAAGCCTTCAGGGGAGAGGTTGGCCGTGACCAGGGGCAGGGCCTTTTTGTGGTGGCTCCCCACTCCAGAAGGCCTTTGCGGGGTGGGGGGCTTGCACAATGCCTAGCCTAAGGCCTTTTCCACAGCATGGGAAGGCCTTTTGATTTGCCCAGTGCCTCTGTGACCTTTTCAGTTGCACACTTAGAAGCACTTACTGGGAAGGAAGCCCCGTCAAATACAGCCGGGCTTACTTTTCAGTGCTCTTTGCTTGTACTCGGTTATTATGCCAATTGCTTGACTGTGGTGATGGGGTTTAAAACACAAAAAGAAACAGTTTGCTTCCAGTGTATTGTTTTAAGTCGGCCTTCCCCAACCTGGCGTTTGGGACTCCATCTCCCATCAGCCCCAGCCGGCATAGCTACTGGTCAGGAATTTTTGGAGTTGCAGCCCAAAACATCCGGAGGGCTCCAGGTGGGGAAGAGACGCCTTAAACCGCGTCGGCTGCGCTGGAAGCCTCCGGAGGCAACAGAGGGGCCAAGCGGGAAATGCGGCTGGCTCCTTCGGGCAGCTGCCTCGGTCCACCGGCGGCGCTGAGCGGGGGATGCACCGGGGGCGGACAGGGCTCCGGCTTGCACCGGGGGGGTCTTCGAGAGAGGCGGGGCACGACGCACGAGGGGGAGGGGAGGGGAGGGGAGGGGAGGGGCCCCTCCAGAAGCGGGGGAGCCTGTGGGCCGCCCTCCCGCAGAGAGCTCACGCGCGCAAGGGAAGGCACAGCGCGCGCCAGCAGAAAGGCCCCCGGCGTGGCCCGCTCCGCACGGAGGGTCCGGGCCAGACCCCGCGCCCAGGGCGCTCACCCCTCCACGCCGCCATAGATCGCAGCCATGCCGCCTCCGGGAGCCGCGCGGGTGGGGCCTGCCGGGGAGCCGCCCATCCAGCCGCGGCTGCTCAGCGCCGGCCGGCCGGCTGGCGGGGCCGCCCCTTCCCGGCTTCCCGGAGGCGGCCGGAGCCGGCGGGGAGCTCTCGCGGCCAGGGGGCGCCGCAGAGCCACGTCCGGCCCGGCCGGGGCGGGGCGGGGCGGGGCGGGGGGCCGCCCCTCCCCGGGCCGGGGGGCCTTGCAGGTCACGGCCGGGACCCGGCGCCGGCCCCCCGCGTCCTCGTCTCAAGTCCCCTCCTCTTCCTCCCGCTGCGTCTTCCCCTTTCCCCCCTTTCGGCCAGCCTGCCGCCCTCCAGATGTCTTGGACTACAACTCCCATCATCCCACGGCCAGCAGAGTGGGAGGA
Organism: Heloderma suspectum; assembly: GCF_057233095.1. Classification (NCBI taxonomy): domain Eukaryota; kingdom Metazoa; phylum Chordata; class Lepidosauria; order Squamata; family Helodermatidae; genus Heloderma; species Heloderma suspectum. The sequence goes on from NC_139462.1 coordinate 4,310,649, forward strand.
TGGGAGTTGTCCAACACACCTGGAGGGCGCCAGGTTGGGGAAGGCTAGGTGCGGAGAAGGGCAACTAAAAGGATCAGGGGGCTGGAGCATCTCCCCTGTGAGAGGATTGTTCAGCATGGGGAAAAAAGGGTCAGGGGAGACATGAGAGAGGGGTACAAAATGATGCCTGGTGAGGAGAATGTGGGCATGGAGACATTTCTCTCCCTCTCTCATAATACTAGAACCCAAAGGGGTCCTCCCATGAAGAGGAGTGGTGGGAGATTCAGGGCAGATAAAAGGAAGGGCTTCTTCACACAGCACAGAGTTCTACTACGGAATTTGCTGCCACAAGACATAGTGATGACCACCAGTTTGGATGGCTTTAAAAGGGGGTTGGACAAATTCCTGGAGGAACAGGCTATTGATGGCTACTAGCCAGAGAGCTTCGGCTATTGGGCGGTATAGAAATGAAATAAATAAATAAATAAATAGTCCTGGTGGCTCTGTGCTACCTCCATTACCAGAGGCAGTGAGCCTCTGTACACCAGTTGCTGGGGACCATGGGTGGGAGGGTGCTGTTGCTTGTGGCATGCCCTGCTTGTGGGTTCCTGGTCAGCAGCTGGGTGGCCACTGTGTGAACAGAATGCTGGGCGAGATGGACCCTGGGTCTGATCCAGCAGGGCTGTCTCTATGTTCTTATGATGCCTTAGCTTATGGTACCTATCAGGGCCGGCCCAAGGCGTTTGCTGCCTGAGGCAAAGGGCAAGGTGCCCCCCCCAACGTACAGAAGCTGGCTGGAGTGGCAGATGAGTCTTTCTCCCCCACTAATGATGGGACAACGGTCTCCACTGAACCTGAAGGCAGCAGGTGAACTGGGGCCCGGAGTCGGCTGCAAGGCACACAGCTGTCTCCTTGAACACCTTGCTTCTGCCTCCCAGCATCTGCCATGTGAGGCGACTGCCTCACCCTGCCTTATGGTAGGGCCGGCCCTGGTACCTATAGAGCAGCTGAGACCTCGCATCCAATCCCAGCTCAAACATTATTCACTGTACCTGGTCACTTTACAGTAGTCAATGTCATTAGCTCCTCATTTCCCTAATATAGCCATACACACACACACAGAGTCCCTGAGATAGTTTAGCTTCCCCAACCTAGCACCCTCCGTGATGTGTTGGACAACAGCTCCCATCATCTCCATCTCTTCTGGGAGTTGTAGTCCCAACACATTGGGGGAGGGTACCAGGTTTGGTAAAACTGCCTTATATCCTACCCATCTAAATGTAAACATCCTACCTCACAGGGTCTCACTGGGGGTCAAGAGTAGGAAGTGCCCCGTGCACCAGCAGCGTGGTGCAAATGATTAAAATCAGGGGACGTCTTCCCAGTCTTCCCATCCATCTCTTGCACCACAGACAGGAAGGGTCCCACACACAAGAGTGCATTAGGCTGGAGACACATAAGAAGCTTTTAAACTGAAGGTGGTTTGAGATAGAGAGAGATTGCTTCCTTCGATGTATGTGGCGCATACATTTATTTTGCCACTCTGTCCCCTCTGGTCAAGTAGGTTTAGCCATTTTTTAAAAAAGGAATATTCAGGATGCAGTCCTATACACACTTAACTGGGAACTAATTCCATTGAACTCAGTGGAAGTTCCTTCTGAGAGGAGAAGCACAGGATTGCATTGTAAACCTTTTTTGCCTCAGGTGAAATAGGTTTGCAGTTTTCATATATATATATATATATATATATATATGCATATTTAAACTGTTTGACCAGGGGCGATAGAGGGACAGAAGTGTGTGCATATGAACACACATCGTGGGAAGCGAACTTCTCTCAAAAGCTATTTTCTGTCTTTTAAGCCTTAATTTCTCTCTTCCTAGGCTGGGCGGTCCGGAGCAGTTTTACAGGGCTGACATCAGAGGGTGCCAGAGATTAGTAAATACATTGTTGATTGGTCGCTTTGGTTGTATAATGGTATTTTAACAGTTTCAATGCTTTTCAAAATGCTGCTGGAAGAGAGAGAGACAGACAGACTTGGGGTCCTGCCATGATGATATCCTGATGGAGCCAGGCCTTATTTCGAGGGCATTCAGTCGCATCACTGTATACATGTCACATCTCCAGGCACTGAGAAGTGCAGCACACTCTGGCTTCTGCCATCAGCCAGGGGGGCTGGGGCCACGGGGAGGCTGCACGGCCTCCCTCTCTTCCTCCCGGGAAGAACATCAAGAACATCGTGGCAAAGGGGAGGCCCAGCCTGGCCCATCCATCAGCCAGCGAAGGGGCGGTTGCAGGGAGCTCGCTTCCCCCTCGCGCCCAGGAAGAGCCCTCGCTCCGAGTGCCCAAGTGCCCGTAGCCCTGGGGCTGCAGGAGGAAGGGGAAAGGATGCTCTGGCCCATCCATCGGCCTCAGGAGCACCAGGCTCAGTCCAGCAAGGACAGCAGCAAGAGAAGATCAGGCTGGCCCTACGTGCATGTCCGTGCCCGCTTCTGGCTTGCCCCCTTGTGCTGGCCTTCAAGGCTGGTTGTCCTCTGGCTTTGACTGTTGGGTGGTATAGAAATGAAATGAAATAAATAATTGTCTGGAAAGCAGGATAAAACACAGTAAGTAAATGCATACTAATAAATAATAAATCACCAGATTAAGTTGGGAAATCTTCCTAGTATTTGTGCAATGAATAAAAGCACGGGTATAAATGACAGGTCTTACAGCTGCCCACCCAAATGACAGAGCACTCAGCCCAGATCCCAAATTGCCCTGGCCTTTGTCCCACAGTACATGCTTTAAGCACACCAGGGGCTTTCCTCTGCCTCTGGGCTCTCCTGGCAAGGATATCTACTCTCAGCCCCTTCTTCAGAACATCAAGTAGCTCAAATTCCTTATGAAATCAGACCAGCTAACCCTATCTCTTTTGGTGGCAAGTCAATTTCTCTGCATGTTACTCAAGATTAGCCATGCAAGAGATCAACTGAATTATTGCAATATGCAAATTGTGTACAAAAAGATAGGTACTTTAGTCTACTGTATACATTTATCACTGTTCATTATTTTCTCATGAGCTCTGTGATGTAGGGGAGGTTTTGAGATGTGACATGTCCCCAGGCTACCTGATGAGCTTCACGGCTAGTTAAGCATTTAAAACTGGATATCCCATTTACAAATTCTCAGTGCAGAGTAGGCCACCACACTCTCCATGCAAGAGACTGGTTCGCCTACATCCACCTAGCAAGCTAAGCAAATATTTTAACCTGGGCCTTCAGCAAGCAGTGTATGGAAGCTTGGGGGGGGGGGGTCTATTTGTAGGACAGGCACTCCTGGAAGAGAGCAGATCCATAAACCTGCTCACGTCCTCAGAGAGAGAGAGACCCTACTGCCTGCCTAACTCCTTACAGTCACCTTTCCCCAAACTCTGGTATCTCATTCAAACACAAGGGAGAAATTCCCATCTACATGAGGCATTTATTGTGTGCTCATGATTCCTGACTCATGGTAGTTTGCAGTTGCTTTACACAACATCCTCCTCCTCCAGGGCCTCTCCCTGCTTTGCAACCATTATAGGGGGGGGGGGTGCGCGCGTGTGTGTTTCTAATGAGGAACGCCTGGTATTTCTATGAATGGCAGCATGAAACTCTGCTGCAGCTGTGCAATTCCGCTATACGACAGCCTCACCTAGTGGTTGTGTAATGGAAGATATAGAAAGGCAGGGAAAGAAACCCACCAAAAAAACCCCACTTGTAAAGCAGCCAGTCTTAATCCCACAAAGTATCTGGACATGGAAGCCTCAGTAAAGTGGTGTGTTAAAAGCATCATGCAGAAAAGCTCTTAGCTCCCATCAGCAGACTATTCTGGGTTATTCACCAGCAACCTGCAAACAAAGGATTTGGTCAGCCAGAAGCTAAAACATCACCCTTATCACTTCCCAATTTTCCGCTCTGCTCCCAAGATGATGTCACACACTAGAACAGGGGTGGGCAGCCTTTTTTGAGAAGTTGTCCTGGGCACCATCACAAAATGGCTGCCATGGGAGGCCTGGTTAGTCACAAAGCAAAAGTAACCCACCCACAGAACTGAGTGCAAGGCACAGGTGGGGTCTGAGCCCCAACCCACTAAACAACGTCTTTGATCACGCTGAGTTCAGAAACCTGTTTTACAGAACGCAAGCAGTTCTTTCCTGGCCCCCATCAGCCAACCCATTCCCTCCTCTCTCTCTCTCTCTCTCTCTCTCTCTCTCGCTCTCGCTCTCTCACACACACACACACACACACACCCTTCCCTTCTCCTCCTCACTGCAAGCAAAACAAAGTGGGAAGAGTCGGGCACCTCAGTGGACACCAAGAAAGGTGTCCACGTTGCTTTAGAGTGACCAGGCAGCAGACCGTGAGTCTGGGCTACACAGAAAGGAGCAGGTCTGATGATTCTGAATTACGTGAGCAAATGGCTGCCATTCATTCCTATGGAGAAAAATAAACTCTGCACTGGGGTGGTGGGAAGGGGGCAGGAGCAAAACAGCCAGGTAGGGATGAAGAGGCAGGGTAATGTTGGAAAGGAGAAAGTGAGAGCCAGGAGTTGTGCGGGAGGGGGGCAGGGAGGGCAAGCTGGAGGGGTGCTGTTGGTGGAAGGCAATAAAGGCCAGGTGAAGGCATGCAGTCGGAAGAGATGGGGCAGGGGATGAAAGCCTTTGCCCCCGTCGCCTTTCCTGCCCTTGACATTTCACAGATCTTGTGCCTGCCAGGCAGTCCCAGGGGCTGGGCTGTAGCTCAGTGGTTGGGCAGAGCACATGCTCTGCTTGCAAAAGATCCCTGGTTCAGCACATCTTGCAAAAGATCCCTGGTTCAGCACATCCCTGGTTCAGCACATCTTGCAAAAGATCCCTGGTTCAGCACATGCTCTGCTTGCAAAAGACCCCTGGTTCAGCACATCCCTGGTTCAGCACATCTTGCAAAAGATCCCTGGTTCAGCACATGCTCTGCTTGCAAAAGATCCCTGGTTCAGCACATCCCTGGTTCAGCGCATCTTGCAAAAGATCCCTGGTTCAGCACATGCTCTGCTTGCAAAAGATCCCTGGTTCAGCACATCCCTGGTTCAGCCCATCTTGCAAAAGATCCCTGGTTCAGCACATGCTCTGCTTGCAAAAGATCCCTGGTTCAGTCACCAGCGTCTCCAGGAAAGACCTTCATCTGGAACCTGGGAAAGCTGCTACCGATGGTGGTAGACCGGAGGGGGGGGGGGCACCTCTGGCAGCCCGAGGGTGAATTCCTTTTGGAGAAACTCTCAGGGGCCACATTCAAAGGGCCAAGGAAAAAGGGCCCGGGGGTAGCAAAAGTACCAGCATATGTTAGCGTAAAGGTCTTACTACCGGTAACTAATTCTTGGGAGAGGCACGCCGGCCTTTTAGCATGGAGGGGTGAGGAGCTGCACAAAAACCAGAAAGCCACCAAATAATCGGTGATTGGGGGAAAGAGGGTTGGGCCAGAGGAGGGGGCAGGGCCGTTGGGGGCTGTCTGGAAGGATGGATTTGGCCCCCAGGCCTAAAGTTCTGCAGTCTTACCATAGGCAATATTGAGCTAGATAGCCCAGTGGTATGAGGCAAATTTCTAGCTAGGCATTAAGTCAAATGGTGTGGGATGGTTAAAATGGCCCCACAAAAATATCTACACACACACCATGAATATCTCCTGTGCCCCATGGAAATGAAGGGAGCTTGAACAACTGGACAGACGTATTACTCCTCAGACTGACTGACTGAACGATATTAACAGTAATCCTGAACTTAACATGTATTTATGAAGAGAACTGATATCCCGCCCGTCTGTTCCTCAGTAACCATGTCAAACCCTCATGGAGATCATGCGGAGTCCCATCTCGCAAACGTGCCATTGCCCTACTCTATCCACTGTGGGAAAGGAGCCTCCACCTGGCAGGAGAGTAAGCGGCCTGGGGTGGAAGCTGTGAGGTCTTGGTTGAAGGCACTGCCTCTTTCTTTTGTTGACTGCGGGGCTGAAACGGCGGGCTGGAATCTCGGAAGCTGCAGCACCAAGTACTGGATAAAACCGGAACCGTTTCAGCCAGAAACAGAAAGTGAATACATACAGAGCCTGCTGCCGCCGCCACCCCCAGTGCTGAACAAATTACAGCTGGTGATCCGGCAGGCCTGCTCACGGCATCAGGGTTGGCCTCTGCTGGCGTTGGGAAATGAGCTAAGTGCTTCTGACTTAATTGGTCCCAGGAATCCTTGGCTGATTCTCCACTCCAGTGAGCACGGCAGGGAAGCTCATGCCGCTTGCCCCTCTGGCTGGGATGAGACCTTGGTTGTGTGGAAGTGGGCTAATGGGGCAAATGGAGGGGATGCAGAACGAGGCCCCAGCTCCCGGTGTCCAGAGGCATATTGGCCAATGCCACCCCCCCCACACACCCTTCCACAATGATATTCCAGCTGTTTTCTTTGTAACTGGCCTTGGGTCTGGCATTGCAAAGTGGCGAGCAGAGATATTTGCTTGTCTACGCTGCACAAAGGGCTTGCAGCTGAATTAGGTACAACACCTGCCTTGCACACAGAAGCCCCCAGGCTCAATCCCTGGCCGGGGCACCTCAAGCTAAAAGATGTCACATGGCAGGTGTGGGGGAAGAACCTTCTCTGCCCACCACCCTGGGCAGCCGCTGCCAGTTGGAGTAGAAGCTCATACTGGGCAGGAGGGACTGATGGTTCAATACTGGATAAGGCAGCTTCATATGGTCCACCCTTCATTTGTTGTCCAGCTGAAATGGTGCTCAGTGCAGTGCTGAGTCAAGGACACACTTAGGAACATAAGAAGAGCCATGATGGATCAGACCAAGGATTGGTTCACACAGTGGCCAACCAGCTGCCCACAGGAAACCGGCAAGCAGGACATGAGTGCGACAGCACCCTCCTGCCCATGTTCCCCAGCAACTGGTGTACATAGGCTCACTGCCTCTGAGACTGGAGGTAGCACAGAGCCATCAGCGCTGGTAGCCATCAATAGCCTTCTCCTCCAGGAATTTGTCCAACTCCCTTTTAAAGCCGTCCAAACTGGTGGCCATCACTACACCCTGTGGCAGCGAATTCCATAGTTTAATGCTGCACTATGTGAAGACGTCCTTCCTTTTATCTCTCCTGAATCTCCCACCAATCAGCTTCATGGGAGGACCTGAGTAAGTTTGAATATTATGAGAGAGTATTTCTCCCTGTGCACTTTCTCCACACCAGGCATAATTTTGTACACCTCTATCATGTCTCCCCTTGCCTCAGAACAACATTTGGGAGTGAAGGCTGTGATGCTGCGTGGGGGTGAGAGTTCATAGCAATTGTGATGCTTTAGCCCACCCTAGTGCTGCTTGCTAGCCTCGGGTGTTGTAGCTGCCTGTATTCGGGGTTGCTAAGCAGCACAGAGACCACCTCATTTCCTCTGCCTTTCCAGATGTGGTTCTCAGGCAGCACAAGAGTTATGGGGCTCTGTCTGTTTCCGGGTGGTAGGCCACACACACACACACACACACACACACACATACACACAAAGTTCAGCGATGGTTGCTAGGACAACATAGGGACTGTCCCCCCTTACTTGCTAGCTACGGTTGCTAGGTAACAGAATGGCTGTAGTCCTCAATACTGCTCTAACCGTGGTTTCTAGGCCATGCAGAGCATAATGTGGAATTGTGTCCCCCACTGTTGTGCCCTTGGATTTACATAGAGTGGAGAGAGCAAGATGGTGGCCATCTAAGCTAGGATGAAGTTCTATATTTTATTATATGATTAAGGGCGCGATCCTATGGGGATAGGCGGCTGCCTCCGAACTTGGAGGCGACTGCCTATCCAATGCAGGGCAGGAGAAGCACGGAGGGGACTGTTCCCTCTGCTTCTCCTAACATGCATTTGCGGCTAGACAGCCAATTTCAGCTGTCTAGCTGAGGGAAGGTGGAGTGGGGGAGGAGGCTGCTGGACAACACATAGGATATGTCGTCCCGGCATTTCCGCCTTCCCCGCCCTGGAATGCCCTGTTTTGGCTGCTCCAAGGTTGGTTTCGGGAAAACTGCATATCCTATGGCAGTCTAGCTGCTGACTAATGGCCATAGGATTGCTCCCTCCAGGATTAAAAAAACCCTGGTGGTTTAAAAAACCAGTTATGGCTATCTCATGTTGGCTCAAACTCATTGATGGAATCAGATTTTTTTTTTTAAGCAGAATTTTGTTCTACTTGTGCTACTTTGCATTAGCAAAAATAATTTGCTCTTGTGCTAATTTGCACTTGCACTAATGTACACATGCAGTGATGCACATATGCACTAATGTGAATTAGTGCAAATTTCCCCCCAAAGTGAAAAACCAGTCCACAAGTCCACAGAATCCACATGACTTGGGAACAGCTGGTCCGCTGTGGAAACCAGGAAATGATGCCTTAACTTATGTGCCCTGTGATCAGTGATAACGTACCGCAATGTCAGAAATTGTGGTTGTAAGCAAGCACAATTGGGTTTGAGTATTTTGAGAGAGGGAGAAAAATGTCTCCCTGTCCACATTCTCCACACCACGCATAATTTGTACACCGCTGTCAGGTCTCCCCTTACTTCCCTTTTTTCTAAGCTAAACAATCCCAGACATTGTAATTTTTCCTCATAGGCTGTACATCTTCTACTGCAGCCCTTCAGCCTCCTTGGCTGGCTATCACGTCTCACCATAAGCTCAGGGCCTATTCCCTCCCCGTCCCCATTTTGTTGTTGTTTATTCGGTCAGTCGCTTCCGACTCTTCATGACTTCATGGACCAGCCCACTCCAGAGTTTCCTGTCGGCCGTCGCCACCCCCAGCTCCCCCAAGGTCGAGTCCGTCACCTCCAGAATCTCATCCATCCATCTTGCCCTTGGTCGGCCCCTCTTCCTTTTGCCTTCCACTTTCCCTAGCATCAGCATCTTCTCCAGGGTATCCTGTCTTCTCATTATGTGGCCAAAGTACTTCAGTTTTGTCTTGAATATCATTGCCTCAAGTGAGCAGTCTGGCTTGATTTCCTGGAGTATGGACTGGTTTGATCTTCTTACAGTCCAAGGCACTCTCAGAATTTTCCTCCAGCACCACAGTTCAAAAGCACCTATCTTCCTTCGCTCGGCCTTCCTTATGGTCCAGCTCTCGCAGCCATAGGTTACTACAGGGAATACCGCTGCTTTAACTATGCGGACCTTTGTTGTCAGTGTGATGTCTCTGCTCTTCACTAGTTTATCAAGATTTGTCATTGTTCTCCTCCCAGGAAGTAAACTGATTTCTGATTTCCTGGCTGCAGTCAGCGTCTGCAGTAATCTTTGCACCTAGAAAGACAAAGTCTGTCACTGCCTCCACGTTTTCTCCCTCTATTTGCCAGTTATCAATCAAGCTGGTTGCCATAATCTTGGTTTTTTTGAGGTTTAACTGCAATCAGAAAGATTTTCGCCGTCATCCCCTAGGGATGCTTCAGTTCAACTGAATGCTCCCCAGCTCCTTTCCCCAAGCAGGGTTCAGTCTAAAAGCGGCTCTGCCAACTTTTGAATCTTAAGCGCCAGCAGTCTGGTTGTATTCTGATTCAAGTGGAGCCTGTCTTTTTTGTATAGGTCTGGCTTGCCCCCAAACCTGATATATTTAAGACATTTTATTTCTTTTCTTGGAATACATATACACTCCTCCACTGAAGAGGCAAAGTGTGCAGTTTCAGACTTCCATAGCTCAGTGCAGATTTATTTATTTTATTTATTATTAAATTTATTAATTGCCCATCTGGCTGGTCACCCAGCCACTCTGGGCGATGTACAACATACAATAAAAACAGTTTAAAACAATAAAATTCTACAATAAAAACATTTTCTAAAATACCCTAACCCACCCCAAATGCCTGCCTGAACAGCCATGTTTTTAATGCATGACGGAAGGTCATTAAAGAAGGGGCGTGACAGAGTTCCCTAGGGAGGGAGTTCCACAGAGTGGGGGCCACCACAGAGAAGGCCCTCTCCCTTGTCCCCACCAGTCTAGCTGTCCTGGCTGATGGGACAGAGAGAAGGCCATCCGAGGCTGATCTTGTTAAGCAGCCTGTCTGGTGCTGCTGGAGGCGCTCCTTAAGATAGGCTGGGCCGGAACCATATAGGGTTTTAAAGGTCAAAACCAACACCTTGAATTTGGCCCGGAAAACAACTGGTAACCAGTGCAATTCCTTCAGCACTGGAGTGATGTGATCTCGCCAGCGGCTGCCTTTAATCAGGCGAGCCGCCGCGTTCTGTACCAGCTGCAGTTTCCGAACCGTCTTCAAGGGTAACCCCACGTAGAGCGCATTACAGTAGTCTAAACGAGAGGAGACCAGGGCATGTACTACCGATGGGAGCAGATGGTCAGGAAGGAAGGGGCGCAGCCGCCATATCAGATGGAGTTGATACAGCGCTGTCCGGCTCACAGCTGACACCTGAGCCTCCATGGACAGCTGGGAGTCCAAAATGACCCCCAGGCTGCAGACCTGGTCTTTCAAGGGTAGCCGTACCCCATTCAACACCAGGTCAACATCCCCCAGCCTCCTCTTGACTCCCACCAAAAGTACCTTGGTCTTGTCAGGGTTCAGCTTCAGCCTATTCCTCCCCATCCAGCCACTCACCATCTCCAGACAATTGGACAGGGATTCTACGGCCAACCTTGGTGAAGATTTAAACGAGAGGTAGAGCTGCGTGTCATCCGCATATTGATGACACTGCACCCCAAACCTCCTGATGATAGCCTCCAGCGGCTTCACATAGATGTTAAATAGCATCGGGGAGAGGCCGGAACCCTGTGGCACCCCACAAGTAAGTGGCCACGGGTCCGAAACCTCCTTTCCCAGTGCTACCCTCTGGTACCTGCCGGAGAGGAAGGACCGGAACCACCGCAATAAGGTGTCCCCGATGGCCAACCCCTCCAGGCGGTCCAGGAGGATACCGTGGTAAACGGTATCGAAAGCCACTGAGAGGTCGAGGAGAACAAGGAAGGAGCATTCACCCCTATCCAGAGCCCTCCTCATATCATCCACCAAGGCGACCAAGGCCGTTTCTGTCCCATGCCCAGGCCTGAAGCCCGACTGAAATGGGTCTAGATAATCAGTTTCTTCCAAGTGTGCCTTCAACTGCACCGCCACCACCCGCTCAATCACCTTGCCCAAAAATGGCAGATTTGAGACTGGGCGAAAGTTGTTCAGAACTTGAGGATCCAAGGAGGGCTTCTTTAAGAGCGGTCTTATCACTGCCTCCTTGAGGGCTGATGGCATCACTCCCTCCTCAAGGGAGGCGTTCACCACCGCCTTGATCCCCTCACCCAGTCTCTCTCTGCAGCTCATAATGAGCCAAGATGGGCAAGGATCAAGTAAGCAGGTGGTCGGCCGTACCGATGAAAGCACCTTGTCCACTTCATCAGGAGGAAGAAGCTGGAACCGATCCCACAAAACCGGTTTGCCACAGGCCGCCTCTTGCTCACTAACTGTATCCAAAGCGTGCAGAGTAACACACCTAATCTGATCAATTTTATCTGCAAAGTGCCTTGCCAAGGCCTCACAGGAGGCCTTAGAATGCTCCAGTGGTTCCGGAGCCACAGGACCGACCAGGCTCCGGACCACTTGGAACAGCCTCCTGGGACAGCACTCTGCAGACGCAATGGAGGCAGCATAATATTCCTTTTTTGCTGCCTTCACCGCCACGTGATAGGCTGAAGATACAGCTCTAGCCCGTGTCTGATCGTCTTTGGAGCGAGACTTCCGCCACCGGCGCTCTAGCCGTCTCACCTCCTGTTTCAGAGCTCGTAACCGTGGATTGAACAGTCCGAGCCCTGTTCAGGGGGAGAGGGCGTTTCGGAGCCACCTGATCTAATGCCCCAGTGATTGTGGCATCCCAGCCACCCACCAGGGTCTCGACCGAGTGGCTGTTGGCATGCCCCAGAGAATCCCCAAGCGTGTTCAGGAATCCATTTGGATCCATAAGACGCCTGGGGCGGACCATTTTAATGTGTCCTCCACCCCTGCGGAGGGGTTGTGGAACCGAGAAGTCCAGCGTCACCAGATAGTGATCTGACTATGACAAGGGGGTGGTGGATATACCCCCGACTTCCAGATCACTCCCCACTTCTCCAGAAACAAACACAAGGTCTAGTGCATGACCGGCTACATGGGTGGGCCCAGTTAGAATATGGTGCAGATCCCCTGCTTTGCATTCAGAAGGCCCCAGGTTCAGTCCCCAGCATTTCCAGTGAGGGCTGGGAAAGGCTCCTGCCCAGCGAGGGCCAAAGACATTTTGCTGCCTGAAGCGAAGGTCAAGACTGCGCCTCACTCTCATTGCATGTACAAAAGCCGACTGGACTGGTGGATGAATCTGTCTTCAACACGGATGGGGGGACAGTATCCTCCAGTGCAAATGAAGGCAGGAGGTTAATTTAGGGGGTGCAGAGCAGGCCAAATGGCACACAGGCCTCTCCTCCAAAACTTTGCTGCTGCCTCCCAGCGTCTGCTGCCTGAGGTAACACCTTCATTCTGCCTCATGGTAGGGCCGGCCCTGCTCCTGCCTGAAAACATGGAGAGCCATTGCCAGTCTGTGTAGACAATACTAAGCTAGATGGTCCAAGGGTCTGACTGGGCAGAAGGCAATTTCCTCGGCTCTTAATTTATGCTGGAGACCATCAATGGATAGGCAGAGTATAAACCCTTTGAGGAAACAAGCAGGGTCACGGGGTTTCAGGACACATTGCTCAACGCCGAGTGCAAATCCCGAGAGCCAGTCTTTGAAATGTCCAAAATAAATAAGCAGAACTGCAGGCACTGGACGTCACCCGGCAAACTCTGTGGACCAAGAAGACGCTCTTGAGCAAGAGGGAAGGAAGCCAGGAGATGATGTGTGCCTTCTTTAGTGCAACTGGGCTCTGTAACCTGCAGACTGTGTGGCAGTGCAGGTCCTTGGGTCTGGGCTCCACTCTCCCGCTTGTTGGAGCTTCTCCTTCTGCTGGCCTTTCTGCAGTGGGTCATGCCCTTTCCTTGTACTCTGCAAACGTTCTTCCTGGGCAGTTGAAGTGCCACGGCAGAGGCAGCACCACTGTTGCCCGTGGTGTGTGCACAAGCACCCCTCTCGCTATTGTCTCTATTCACAGGGTTTACAGTGCTCCCAAAACCTGCCAACCCTTTTTAACTGGCGATGACACTGGGACAAGTGAAATAAGGGCACACGTCATCACAGGCCGCGTCGATGCCATGGTCATGCCACGCTCAGCTCTCTGAGGAACTGTTGTCTGCCTTCAGCCCAAACCTCGCCATGTTCCTGCCTCGTGTGCTTCAAGTGGCGCGTGTACACCGATCCGCTGTGCGCCAAGCTTGCTGTAACCTCATTTCCTACCTACAAAGCAAATGTATGGAAAGACGTAGCAGTGGAGCCAGGCCTCTCCTTATCGGAAGCCCCCAGTCGGGGTGTGCTGCTCAGGTCTGTGTCTCTCCCCCATCCCAGCACAATCCTGTTTTGGCCACTTATGTTTCCAGTTATGGTACTTCCCAACAACTGGTGCGCAGGGGCCATGGCAGGGCAAGGGTTAAGGGTACCACAGATGCGGAAGAATGCCAGGAGTCCGCGTGGGGCGAAGAGGAGAGTCCAGCCGTCGCCACCCAATTCTCCACCTCATTAACTCACTGAGCACTCTGGCACCGGCCTGTCTGTCCAGTTTGATGGGAATGCAGGAGGAGGGGGAGGCCCCACGGAGACTCCCTCCACCCAGTCGTTTGGTCTGAACTTGGAACCAAGTTTCAGTCCAGCATGCGGAAGCTGAGGAGCTGGTGCTCAGGTGAGTCCCCTTGCCCAATTCGTAGATTTTCAGGATGCGTGGGGTGGGTAGGTACCTGGGGAAACCAGGCTTTCCCCCTATGGGCTGCTACTGCAGCTTGGGGATGATGAATCCCTTAGCAGAGGGTGTGTTTAGAAGCATGCCAGGTAAGGCTACAAGGGGAATCCAGTGGATCGTCTGGTCTAACTCTGTACCCTGAAGTACTGGAGCCTCCTCCTAAAACATCCCCACCCAGTCCTTTCCATCCATGGCTTGAAAACCTCTGGCACGGGTGCAGGGGCCCATGAACCACCCGTGGCCACTGGTGAACTATGCCAGCAGTTCGGAGGTCTTCCTGCTATTCAGTCTGAATCTGTCCCTGGCTTTTTCTTTTCTTTGGGGCGCATATAGGTACCAAATTTCTAGCCCACTTCGTGCACCCAGTGAAGGAGGGTCTGGCCAACAAGGACCCTCTTTGGAATTATAAATAGATCAGTCTTTAAGGTGCCACAGAATGCTTGTTGCTTTTGCTGCAACAGACTAGCATAGCTACTCCTCTGGAATTTCGACTAGAGATAGACCAACAGTTCATATGAGAGCTGAAAGCTCTTGGACAGAAGCATCGCTTCCCGCGGTGTGCCCACACACAGATTTCCTAACCCTCATTGTTGCTTCTGGTCAAAGAGGTTTAGGAAACAATACAAATTATACTTGTCAAGGCAGAAAATAGGATGAGGGTATACACCCCTCCCACACAACAGCAGCAATCCCTCTCTCAGATTGTCTTCATCTCTCATTGTCTGTCTCCAGCTTTCTTCTTGCAGAGTTTTTCAGTATTTGACATCTGCCACCATATCTCCACTTGATCTCTTCCCCCCTCCCCCCATCTACAGTAAACCTAGCTAGTCCCTTCAGTCTGTGCTCATAGGATTTCACTCTGGACCCATTATAATCCTGGCACCTTTAAGTCTCTGAATCCTTTCCATGTCTGCCTTTTTAGGAAGAACCTTGGACTTTGGTGGAAATGTCTCATCTCTGAATCCCTGTAACTCATCTCTGCTGTGGAAGCTATTGACACACATTAGCAAAGGCCCTGGGCACTTCTTGGATAAGTCATCTTAGCACAAGACCCTGGATTCCTCCCTGAAGGTCTTCCATTTGGAAATGGATGCTGCTGCCAAAAAACAGTGTGGACACTAGAAACAAGTAGGCCCTCTATTCGCTTCATGGTGATGAAGAACATACAACAGAGAATGAAGACATATCCATGGTGTCTGCATACTGGAATGCTTGGGAGGGAGGTGTCCAGGAGAAAGGGTCATTTTTCCCTTGGGACTCTCCCACTGGCTCTATGGGCCACCAGAGGTACGGACATCACCATTCCTTTTAGATGCATGGACTGGGACAGCATTGGGGTTGGTGGGCGGGTGGGCCTCATATCTTTGGGCTGTGGGGTCCAGTGTCACTGGAAAGGCATGACTAATCAAAGTTACCCTAAAATGCAACATGTTAAAAGGTAATATAAAATATTTAAAATACAAAAAATGTACACTCCTATTTTTCGCCCCCCTATTGATTCACTTGAAAGGTGCAGACTTCAGTCAGTAGACAATTAATTCTAATCTTTAACAGAGATGCACATGAAGCAAGCTCTGTGAGTATGAGTGTGTGTGCATGTGCACATAAGAATATATCGTATGTACACACGCTGTATGCATATAGTTGTGAATATACACAAATCTGGATGGTCGGAGGCCCTCTGGTATTGGCAAGCCCAATAGCAAGTCACGGTTTATGTATTTTTTTGCAAACAATGAAGAGGCCTACCAAAGTGCAAAAAAAAAAATAATCCTGGGGGTTCCCTGCAGATGCCGCTAAGTGGTGCTGGGTGACCCAAATACTGTGGCTGGCGCCGCCCACTCTGAGCAAGCTGCAAGAAGAGCCATGCCATCCAAGCAAAGCGCATCGCATTCGGGTGGAAAGAGATGGGGCAGGCAAGCTTGATTAAAGTGAGAGAAATGCCTGTTCCAGAATCTGGGAAGCCAAGGGGAATGGCCTTGGACCATTTGGTGGGGGCAAGGGTTTGTTAAAAAATCGTTTGCTTTAGCTAAGTTTTTAGGTAGTACAGAAAATATTCAGAAATCGTTTGGGACTTGAATTTGGATTCACGCCATCGATCAGGTGCTCTGGATCCCAGTTTTGCTCCTTTCTGGTTATGTCGTTTGTTTTGTTCATCACTGCGTTGTTCCGGAGCTGAAATTAGAGCAGATTCAGGCTGGGAGAGCGAAACTTTTCTGAGAAGCCACCAAGGAAGATGCTTCCAGACAATGGAAATGCTTCCCCCACTTCTATGGCCGTCGGTGTGAATGGTGGATGATGCCACAAACTGGACGAATGGACACCGACCCCAAGTCCTGGGGTGCTTTCAGACAAGGTTTTTATGGCACCATCACCCTGGCTCATTCGTGGAATTTTACGGCAGGGTCCAGAGGACGATGTCTTCCACTCGTAACCCTTCCATTTGCCCCCCACTGCTGCTTCTGTCTATTCTTACCACTGAAAATCAGTTAAGGAAAAAAGGCAGAATAGCTGCACAAGGCCTTCCGGCGGTTAGTGCTAAGACCCCTCTGTCTGGAAGCAGCCCAGGACTTCAGCCACTTGCTTGCAGGCAGCTAAATGGAGGACCTCTTCTGCAAAGCTGAATGTTGCATTTCGGCCTCATCTCTGCTAGCTTTGCCCTGACAATGGGCCTTTGAAACCAGAAGGTCTAATGATACAATCCTCTAGCCTTGAAGGGAACACAGGTGATGAGACTGATCTTCGTAATGGGCTTTGTGGATGGAGTTAGAAAGGAAGGATACTGGACTGACATATCTCCATGTTTCTGGATGTTGGGATGGGGTCTTGAGGAGTGCAGGATGGGTAATTTGGAGGAGTGGTCTACAGAGGATGAACATGGTGTTCAAGTGACAGCACCCGCAGAAGACGAATGAATCGCAACCCCACCGTGCTGATTTGGAGAGAGGACTGCTGCTTGTCTTTTATCACCTGAACCAGGTTGTGCTCTGAACACTTCCCAGCTCACCAGTTATGTGGCCCTATTGAGACTCTGCCATTGGAGTTAAAATCCCACAAGTTGCTGGACCAGGTTTTGGTCTGGCCATGAGCTGACAGCTTGACTAGCTCTTGGGCCCTGGCAGCTGCATGAGTTGGAGTCCCAGGGAAGAGGGGAGCGGAGGAACAAGGTGCTGAAATTTCAAAAAGGAGGTACTGTGGGATGCTGGATTGGGACATTTTGGTATGGGCGTGTGAGCATGTAGCCTTCCTCAACCGGGTGTCCTCCAGATGGGTTGGACTACAACTCCAATCATCCCCAGTCACACTAACCCTTCCCCTTCCCCCGTACAGTGTGCTTTCTGCATTTAGCACAATCTTTGGTCCTCTCCTCTCCAACTTGTTTGGTGAGGACCAAAACCAGGCAAGTCCCTGGCTGTCACGGATCCAGCAAGCACAGTACCAGTGTTATGCCGACAGCATGAGGAAACAGGTTTGGATGGTGTCCATGTGGAGATGGATGAAGCTGCCCTCTAGAGAGATTCAGCTAGTGTGTGATATTCCAGCACTTGTGTCAAAGGGTTCCCACATGCATGGAACACATGAAAAATCATCACCCGTACTGGATTAAGGGCTCTCTTATTCTATATGCAGCAGGAAGAGTGGCAAAGAAGAATCACACAGCTGCCATCTGGCTGTAGCTTTCATGTGGTGAGTTGATTTATCTGGCACAGGGACTGGTGGTACAAATGGTCGTGATGCAGGCTCTGTGCCCTTAACAGTGCTGTGGCGGGCAGAATCTCCCTGCCTCTGTGTCTCCATGGCCTGTAAATCGGTGATAACTATGCTGGGGGTCCACCAAATAGCCTCAGGGGGCGTGGAGGAGCTGGAAGCACGCCAGCCCAGCCTTCCACCTCCTGGCAGCGATTTCCAGTTGCCAGTCCTCCCTGCCAGCCCGCATTATAAGCCCATATGATCTCTGTAAACCGCCCAGAGAACTTCGGCTGTGGGGTGGTATAGAAATGTAATAAATAATAATGATAAATGTAATAAATAATATAGGGCACATCGATGAAAATCCCGGGCAGAGAGCAGAAGCAAGGAAGATGCACTCCATGCTCTGGGCTAGCGCAGTCACTCAGTTAAGGAAACGGATTCATCACTTGAGTTTTAGTTCAATAACTGATTAATGGATTGATTATATTTGCATACATTTACATAAGCAAAATCAAGGGCTCTGAAACAAGAAAGCTGGCTTCCTTGGCATTTAGGATTCAGGGGTGCGCAACTTCCCGGGACCAGGGGTTGGGTTGCTGCACCCGTCCCCTGTTCCCGCTGCCACTGACATTGCCCCTGCCTTCGCCTCCTTGATATGTGAACCAGGGGTGCAGAACCTCTTCCAGCCAGGGGCCGGACTGCATTGCGGAATAGCTTTCAGGGGCTGCATTCCAGTGGTGGGCAGGGCAAAGGGTGCAAGGCCCCAAATGTCAAGGATATCCACCTGCTTTAGCTTAAAGCTCTGAATGCCAGTAACAAAACCTTCAGAGAGGCATTTCAACCTTTCAGAAGGGGTGGCGGGAACTGCATGAAAGCCAGGAAACCACCACGCAATCCGTGGTTGGGGGAAAGGGGGAGGGATCAGGGGAGGGGGCGTGGCCATCTGGGGAACTCCAGATCGGGACCCCAGGAGGGCTGGATCTGTCCCTGGGCCTGAAGTCTGGCACTCCTGGTGTCAGTAAATGAGACGCTGATGTGAGTTTGGCTGGAGGATAACTGGCTGTGGAAACCACCCTGCGGCTTGCTCCAGGTGACTCAAGCAAGTGAGCCAAGTTGTACAGAAAGGCGACTGAAAGGAAGCTGAAAACAAACCTGGGTTTACTAGCCAGGCTGATCTGGGGAAATGTCTTCCTCTCCCCAGAATATGGAGATGAGTGAGCAGGAAGAAAACCCGACATTGGTATTTTGTCTTAAGCACAAGGCCTCTCGTGAGCAAATGAGGAAGAAAGATCCCCTTGCTGCCTTCCATGTATCTTGCAGGGTTCACGTCACACTCAGGTCCCCCACCCCTCAAAGCCAGACTCTGTGTGACCTTCATCTCTGTGGAGTGGATGGCACAAGGAACCAGAGAGGGCGTGAGGAAGGAGGGATGGACAGACGGACGGACCAGTGAGAAGCAGAGAAGGCCTCTTTCCTGCTGTGCATTGTTGGTCCTGCCGCTTTCCTGCTCAGAGGCATCAGGCGCTGATCTTTGCCACGTGGTTCCTTGTCACCTCAGATAAGAGAAACAGCAATTGAATGTGACTCTCCGGCTTGAGGAGGCTGGGGTGGGCTGATGGTGCCCCAGACGTGATGACCCCCCCGCCCACGGGGCATTTGCTGCATGGCTCAACATGTGGTGGGCAAGACCCTCGAATGTTTAGGTGTGATGTCAAGGAAGCTAATGAAGAGGCAGAGCAGCACGTGTGTTCGTGTGGGTGGGCGTGCAACGGGGCTGGTGAGGGAGAGAGAGAAGGAGGGGGAAATGTGCTGCCCTGGGTGATGACAGGCTGCGCAAAGGGGAGTCAGCAGGGAGCCAATCCACACTTGTCGGGGTGGGAGGGGGGAAGGAGACGGAGAGGCAGACGAAATGGCAGATTCCTGTGACGGGGGGCGGGGGTCCTCCAAAGCTGTGAGTGTTATTGGGGGGGCTCCGGCTGGGCGGGCTCCCACGTGGAACAGGATGTGGGTCCCATTGGAGTTGCGATGTGCTGAGGCCGTGTAGTGGAGGCGGGGGAGACGCCTGGACCTGGGAATTCAGGGATTTCAGTTTGGGAGGGGGTTCCAGACCGGGAGAAAGCCTTGCTGCTGCCCAGGAAGTCAGCTGCTGCCTCCGGTTCCGATGCCATCGTCCTGTGCTTCCCAGAGCTCCGCTGCCCGCGGGGCCCAGCGCTTTGCCAAGGAAGCAGCATGCGGGCCCCCGAAGCCAGCAAGCCCCACGCGCTGCTGCAGCTCCCGCAACTCCTCTGATGCTCCCGGCTTGGCCCCCCACCCCCCAGGGCCTCTCCTGCTTCTGCCCACCTGGCCCCCACCTTCTGGCCCCAGGTGTGTGTGTGTCGGGGGGGAGTATGTTTCGAAGTCGGACACTGGCAACCCCACCTGAGCGCCCCGTTGGGCCTTCCCCGGTGGGGGATCCTGCCGATGAAGTCACCGTGGAGACGTCACAGCCTTTGCGGCGCCTGCCCCTCCTGCAGCACCCCGGAATGTCCGGCGATCCAGGCGAGGGGTGTTCAGCCTCCGGCCCATGGGCCACATCCAGCCCGCCGGGTTCCCCAGAGGGCCACTCCCCACCCGCAGCCATAGCGCTTTCCCCCTCGCCCGCCGCTCGCTTGGTGGGCGCCCCGCTTTCCTGCGTCTTCCCCCTGTTCTAAAAGCTCGAAATGCCTCCCTAGAGGCTGAGCTCCCGGCAGCGGGGGCTTGAAGCGACAAGAGGCTGGCCTTTGGGCCCCGCCCCGTCTTGCCCTCGGCCCCGCCCCTTCACCGTTGCCCCGCCCACCGCTGGGATGCGGCCCCAGAAAGCTTCCCCAAAATGGAATTCACCCCTTGGGCCAAAAGGGGTCTGTCGCCCCTGATCTAGGCTGTGTGGGGGGAGTTCCTGGGGTAAGTGGCAGTGGGGATGGGTGGGATGGGATGGGACGGGACGTAGTGGTGCTGTGGGCTTTCCCCCACATGGCCTCCAGAGTGGCCTGGGGGCAGGCCAGGTGGGCCCAATGCTACGGGGGTGTCTAGCAGTGGCCCATAAGCGTCCCCTCCATGCACCCAAGCAGCCACGTGGAGGAGCACGTGCTAGGGTTCAGGAACCCCAACAAGACCGTCCCGCTCGTCTCTGCTGCCGCCATCGCCATGTCCCAAGCCACTCCCGCTTCGGACATACAGCACTGCACCATGTTACAGTGTCTTCGTGCGCGTGTGTCACTAGATTTCAGTGCAGGGCATTGCCGATGCTCATGAACTTCAGGGCTGGCGCTGAGGGTAGGCCTGTTTGGGCACCTGCCGAGGGCCCACGCCCCAGCAGGGGCCCACTGCCGAGAGCCCCTGGAGCGGCTCCTCCTCTTCCTCGTGGCAGCCTCCTTGTTCGCCTGCCTCTCGCCCTGCCCAGACAAGGGTGGTGGTCAGCAGCAGGAGGCTGACATGCCGCTGCCTGCTTGCTCCCTGGCTCTCGGCCTGCCAAGCAAGTAAGCGGCATCCATGATGAGAAAGGGGAGCAGGGGCAGGAGGAGCGGCGACAATGCTGGTGGGAAGGGAGACTCATGGAAGGAGGGGCCCATGGAGGATGTCTCGCCCAGGGGCCCCCCAAAACCTGGAGCCAGCACTGCTCATGAGGAAGGTTCGCCCCAAAGTGAGTGAGAGGACTGCTCTCCTCTTGAGCTACTGAACTACGTTGTAGGCCCAGGCGCAACAAATTCCGTGAGTGCTGCTTTTGGGTAGAAAGGTGGGGTAATTTTTGTGAACCGCTCAGAGAGCTTTGGCTACTGGGCAGTGTAGAAAGGGAATGAAATAAATAGATCAACGCAACTCAAAATAAAGACACCTACTTATTTCGACATCTGTGTCCTGCATTTCTATGGTAGATCATACTCAAGGTGGTCTGCCAAACAAAAATGTAAATCAATGAACAAATCAAAGTAGAGTCCTAACAATAAAAACAATAGATACCAAACAACACGCAAACACCAATGAGACAGCGTCATAAAATCAAATCAGCAGACAGCAAAAGAAAATGAAGTGTCTAGATGTTATTAAGGCTGCACGAGGCTCACAGGTGCTGCTGCTTTGTCCTGCCCTCTGGACTGCGTGCCGCGATGTCATTGCTCGTGACCCTCCTTTGCTCCTGCGTTGCGTGCCCTACGGCAGAATTCTCCAGCCTGGGGCCCTCCAGGTGTGTTGGGCTGCAACACCCAGTATCCCCCAGCCAGCTGGATGGGGAATGCTGGAAGTTGTTGTGCTGGAGACCTGGAGGGCAACAGGCTAGGGAAGGCTCCCTGCGTAGACAGGCATGATGGGGTGCATTAAAGGGACCAGTAAGGGAACAGAGGACTGCGACAGGTAGAAGAAGTGGGGCTGCAGCTGAAGTCAGTGCCATGTCAGGCGGGGCATGGACCATGGTCCAAAAGTAGGAATCGGAGCACAGGGAGAAAAATCAAGTCGAGCAGCTGGCATTTTGAGGAGCCTTCCTCCAACTTGGAGGAAGTTGCGCAGCAACTTGGTGCACAACTGGATAGGCCGAAAATATCCTCATCCGAAGAATCCACTTTGTTGCAGGGAATTCAAATAGAAGGATTTGCTTGAGAATCTCGCTTCCAAAGGGATAGCCTCTTCCTTCTCTCCCTGACTCCACCATTGTTGTGTCCACCTCTCGCAAAATTTAGATTTGTTTAAATTTAGATATTTAGATAAAGTCATGTCTCCTCCCACGTATACCTGCTCGGAGCCTTAGGTCATCTTCAGAGGCCCTCCACTGGTTGCCCCTGCTGAAGGAAGATAGGCAGTTGGCTACAAGAGAGAGGGCTTTCTCAGTGGTGGCACCCCACTTGTGGAATAAATTCCCCAGAGAGGTTTGCCTGGCACCTACATTGTTATCTGTCTGATGCCAGGCAAAGGCCATTCTTTTCTCCCAAATATTTTAGAATCCTAGTTCTAGGTTAGTATGGCTGTTCTATTGATTCTGGTCTGTTTATTGTTTTGCATATAATGTATTTCATTCTTTTAAATATTTGTATTCTATTTTATATTTTAACTGTTATATGGTAGGTAGTTTAATTTTTAACTCTTGTAATCCACCCAGAGAACATTAGTTATTGGGCGGATTAGAAATGTACTAAAGAAATAGAATTGTAAACTCCATGGGGTCAGAGACCTGTGTGGTTTTGCTTATGTTGCTCTGTAAAATGTCATGTTATTGATGGTGCTGAATAAATACTAATTTCCCCTTCTCTCTGTTTATCTCTAGAGTTCAAGCAGCTCCAGCTCATTGGGAGATGGTTCCAGGGCCTCTGGAGCAGCCTCCCCCGATCTACTCCCCTCCAGGTGTGTTGGCCTACATCTCCCATCACCCCTCGCCAGCGTGGACATGGGTGGGTCTGGGGGTGATGGGAATTGCAGTTCAACACATCCAGAGTGCCTTAGAGGACGTTTCTTGCAAATTCTAAAATGTTCAGAGGTCCAAAGTCCCCATCCTGAAATGTCTGCCCAATTTCAAATGTATGCAAGTTGTCATTTGCAGCTTTCTGTAACACGGACAGCCTGGCAGGACACACACACACACACACACACACACTGCTGTACTAAGGCAGGCCTCTTGTTCGCACATGCCTTGCTCTGGGTTGGCTGGCTCTGCTGTCTTCTGCTGGGGGCCAGGCAGAGTCTCAAACGCTGTCCTGCCAGGATCCTACCCACATGTGCAGAAAGCATCCCAGCTGGTTGCTTTGGGGATTTTTCCCTGTCTGCATCCTTCCTTCTTCCTTTTCTCTCTGGCTTGACAGTGTCCCTCTTATTCACTCACTGGCAATCCACTAAAGTTTGCAGTTTGGGTGCTGCATTTTCTCCTTCCTCATTCTCTTCTTATATGGGCTAGTATTTTTCAAAGTCATGCTGCATCACGACTCTCTCCTGATACTGCCAAAACTCTTGTTCACCACCTCATAGTTTCTTATGTTAACCACTCATGCTCATCTTAGTGGTTTTCCACTTTGGGATCCTAGTATGAATGCTGCCACATATGTTCTGTGAGAGTAGGTGCCTGAATGGGCTAAAGTGATTTTCCTTTTCCCTGCCCATCCCTCCTTCCTTTTCTGTCGTGTCTATTAGATGGTAAGCCATTGACTGGGGTTGTAAACTACCTCAAATGCATTGGGAGACTGGAGGTATGTAAGAACATAAGAAGAGCCGTGCTGGATCAGACCAAGGGTCCACCTAGTCCAGTATTCTGTTCACACAGTGGCTGACCAGCTGTTGACCAGGAACCCACAAGCAGGATATGAGCTCAACAGTACTCTCCCGCCCATGTTCCCCAGCAACTGGTGTACACAGGCTCACTGCCTCTGGTACTGGAGGTAGCACATGGCCATCAAGACTAGTAGCCATTGATAGCCTTTCCCTCCAGGAATTTGTCAAGCCCCCTTTTAAAGCCATTCAAATTGGTGACTGTCACGACATGCTGTGGTAGCAAATTCCGTAGTTTAACTATGTGCTGGGTGAAGAAGTCCTTCCTTTTATCTCGCCTGAATCGTCCACCGATCAGCTTCATGGGAGGACCCCTTTGGGTTCTAGTATTTTGAGAGAGGGGAAAAAAATGTCTCCCTGCCCACATGCTCCACAGCATGCATCATTTTGTAGACCTCTATCATGTCTCCCTTTACCTTCCTTTTTTTGAAGCTTAACAATCCCAGCTGTTGTAACCTTCTCTCGTAGGGGAGATGCTCCAGCCACCTGATCATTTTAGTTGCCCTTCTCTGCTCTTTTTCCAGCTCTACGATGTCTTTTTTTAGGTGTGGTGACTGGAACTGTACACAGTATTCCAGGTGTGGCTGCACCATAGATTTGTATAGGGGCAGTATGATGTTGGCAGTTTTATTCTCAATCCCTTTTCTAATTATGCCTAACATGGAGTTTGCCGTTTTTTACAGCGGCTGCACACTGGGTTGACATCTTCATTGAGCTGTCCACCACGGCCCCAAGATCTCTTTCCTGGTCAGTCACTGCTATTTCAGGTCCCATCAGGCTATACTTGAAGTTGGGATTTTTTGCCCCAACGTGCATCACGTTACATTTGCTTACGTTGAACCATATTTGCCATTTACATGCCCATTCTCCCAGGTTGGAGAGATCATCTTGAAGCTCTTCACAATACCTTTTTGTTTTAACCACCCTAAATAATTTGGTGTCATCCGCAAACTTGGCCACTTCACTGCTCACTCCTAATCCCAGATCATTTATGAACAGGTTGAAAAGCATTGGTCCTAATGCAGGTCCCTGTGGGACCCCACTATTTACTTCCCTCCATTGGCAGAATTTTCCATTTATTCTTCCTCTCTGCTTTCTTAAGCAGTTACTGATCCATAAGAAGACCTGACCTCTTATTCCATGACTGCTAAGTTTTTTCAGGACTCTTTGGTGAGGGACTCTGTCTAAAGCCTTTTGGAAGTCCACGTAAACAACGTCTACCGGATCACCCCTGTCTACATGTTCATTGACACTCTCAAAGAACTCTAAAAAGTTAGTGAGACAGGACTTACCTTTGTGGGAGCTGTGTTGATTCTTTTTCAGTAGGGCTTGTCTTTCTATATGCCTATTAATTTTATCTTTACAAATGCCTTCAACTAATTTACCCAGAACAGATGTTAAGCTAACCAGTCTGTAATTTCCCAGATCCCCCCTGGATCCCTTTTCGAAAATTGGGGTTACATTTTATTTATTTATTTATTACATTTATATTCCACCTTTTTTCCTCTAAGGAACTCAAGGCGGTGTACATAATTCTCCTCCTCTCCATTTTATCCTCACAACAACAACCCTGTGAGGTAGGTTAGGCTGAGAGTCTGTGACTGGCCCAAAGTCACCCAGTGAGCTTCCATGGCCGAGTGGGGACTAGAACCCAGATCTCCTGACTCCCAGTCCAGCACTGTAGCCACTACACCACACTGGCTCATTGGCCACCTTCCAGTCCTCTGGTATAGAGACTGATCTTAGGGACATGTTGCATATTTTGGTTAGAAGATCAGCAATTTCATATTTGAGTTCTTTGAGAACCCAGTGATTTATTTGCTTTCAATTTATCAGTGAGATTGAGAATGTAATCTTTTGTCACCTCTGTTTGCCTCAGTTCCTCAGACTCCCATCCTGAGTTCAGGCACAGGTATCTGTCCTATGTCTCCTGCAGCAAAGACAGATGAAAATAATTCATTCAGCTTCTCTGCAATCTCCTTGTCCTCCTTCAGTTCTCCTTTAACTGCATTGTCATCCAATGGTCCAACTGCCTCCCTAGCTGGTTTTCTGCTTCTGATATATTTAAAGAATTCTTTATTGTCAGCCTTGATGTTGTTAGCGATATGTTCTTCAAAGTGCTTCTTTGCAACTCTTATTGTCCGCTTGCATCGCCTTTGTGCCAGCTTGTGCTGCCTTCTGTTTTCCTTACTTGGGCAAGACTTCCATTTTCTGGAGGAAGCCCTCTTTTCTTTAATAGCATCCTGCTCATTAACCATGCCTCTTGGACTTGGTGCAACCTTTCCTAACCTGTGGCATACGTTCTAGCTGGGCTTCTATGTAAATGCACAAATAAGTATATTCATTGTCATTCCATGCATCCACTCCTCTTTTTGTCCACTTCACAGACTTCCTCTTAACTTTTCAGATGCCATTGGAAATTGCTTCACCCTCCTCATTCTAAATCACTTGGTTCTCTTGTTCAGCCCAGCCTTTCATCTCCATCTCATTCTTTTCATGCCTCCTGATTTCAGCCTCACACCCATTCCTGTCCTTTTCTCCCACTGGAGAAAAATTGCATTTAAAAGACTTTCCTCAGGCTTTCCTTGGCTAGCCATCGCTACAAAGTCTTTGCGTCTTGAGTCAATTAGATGGTGAGCCTGCAGGCAGAAACCTTGCTTAACTTATTGTTAATGGGGACAGTGTGTACGTGGGCAGGCAACTGTTAAGTGCTGGATTTGTGTCAGATACCTGAACCCTCCTTGCCAATCCTAACTTCTGTAGCTGGCTAAGCGCTGTCTGAGGGACGTGGGTCCTCTCTCCCAATGTTGCTACTAGTGGGGATTGAATTTTGAAATCCTGAACATTTTAGCATTGGGGGTATGGGACGTGCTGTGCCAGCAAAAACGGATAGATTTTTAATTGATGCATCAGTGTGCGTCTGTGGCTGTAGGAAATATATGCGCAGAAGTTAGCATTTCAAAGATCCCTTGGCATGGCATGGCACCAGACCTCATGGAAATATGCATTTGACTGGCTCACTATTTTTTTATCAGCCCTTTGTTGCCTGCTTCTTTTTTTAAAGCATAATTATTATTTCTCTGTTCAAATGTTTTTTGGGGAGGGCTCATTGTATACCAGTGGACGCCATTATTGAGTCAGTTTGCAAATGTAAGTCAATTAGCTAATTGGAGCTGGCAGGGAGGCCACAGCAAAAGAAGCAAGTAATTAAAAATGGTCTGTGCTCCCATAATTGAGATTATTTCAGGGTTGCCTAGGATAGGGATTTATTTATTTATTTGGTCCATGGGAAAAGCCTCATTTTATGCAAAGTGAATGCCCAAACTGCCACGCAGCTGGGCTTTTATTCAGGATTAATAATACCATCCATTTGTTAGTGACAATGATTTCTTTAGACCCCCACCGCCACCCCAAAAATGTCTTTGCAAATTATAGGCCCAGCCTCTCAGGATCCATGTTAAACAAACCAAAAAAGACCTTCATTTGAAAACCAGAAGCCATCAGGAAAGTGTTGCCTTGACTTGCACAAGACAGGCAATTTATACTGATGCCTATTTTGCCAACTTCAGATGTAGTTTTGACATGAACCAGGGGTGCTGATTGCTGAGGGCAGGCTGAGCGGGGTGAATGCATCACCCCGTTGGGATGAAAAGTGACTGGGGGGCGGGGCTGGCCTGGCTGGGGCTCCAGGAGGAAGGGGCGTCATGTCTCAGAGAAATCCATGTCTTGAACATCGAGATCAGCCTTCCCCAACCTGGTTCCTTCCAGATGTGTTGGACTGCAACTCCCATCACTCCCAGCCAGTATGGCCAACTCCAATGGTAGTTGCAGTCCAACACATCTGGAAGGAACCAGGTTGGGGAAGGCTGATCCAGATTCACAAGACGGCCAGAGGTCTCCGCTCAGGAGTGAGTTGGTTCATTGAAGTCAATATGAGAATGTCTGTCTTGCTCACCTCCGCAGTTCCTGGCTGGGTCCATCACTTCTTCTTTTCCTGGGATGACCTCCTCCCCTCCCAGACCTCGTTTCTGCTCCCGCTTCTTCCATGTCCCCTTTTTCTTGCCCGTCTCTAGGATCTCAGCCCATGGAAACCAGAGACCCCTCTACCTGCTTTTCACATCATTGCTGCCATTCAAGCAGGGGTGTTGAACCTTAGACCCAGGGTGGCAGAGGGGGACAGTACTGGCCTGCCTGGGGTCCCAAGGGGTTCCCCACACGGAGCTTTTATCCTGCCATGCTCTCAGAAGTTTGCAGGCTCTTTAGATGATGCCATTACCCTCCAGGGTGTCTCCTGCCATTTCTTCTAGCCTATCTCATGTTTTCCCCAAATGCAAAAAAATGTGGTATTTTTTCCAGCCCAAAGAACAGGGGCATCATGACCTCCCCGTGAAATTCTCCAATAGCGGGAGAAACCGCTGTGTCTGCCTGCTGTGGGCGCTTGTTTTCAGTTGTTGGGGGTGCTGTCAGGATGTCAAAGGCATTGAGGATGGAAGCGGGGTTGCAGGGAAGGAGACCCAAGCAGATTTGACAGGAGCGAGGGCAAGAATCACCTGCCGGTTAGGTCTCCTGCCTCTGCATTGCTCACTTGGAGGGAGAAGAGGGTGAAATGCCTCCCTGCAAGGAAGGGAGACACATCTGATCCCCCACCCCACCAAGCTCAGAAGCAATGTCCTCTGTTGTTTCAGAGCACCCTATTACATTCAGTGGGGCTTACTCCCAAGTAAGTGTGCTGAGGGTTGCAGACTTACAGGGTGATCTTTTGTCTGCTTAGAAGTAAGTCCCATTGAGTTCAATGGGGTTTACTACCATGTAAGTGTGCCAAGGGTTGCGGACTTATGGCACAATCTTACATTTTATGTCTACTTAGAAGTAAGTCGGAGGTTTCCTGGGGGCTGCTAGAAAACAGTACAGCAGAATTTACGCTATGAATACAGGAACACATGCCAGGGAGGGAGGGAGGCCTGCCCTCAGTTCAAACCACATGGCTGCTGTGTAAAGAAGCCCTTCCTAATTCCACAAAGAAGCAGAAATCAGGACGCTCCGGAGAGGATGTGGGGTTTTGCGGGGGTTTTGCTTAATGTAGAAACACCCTAAGGCTCCTTTCCTCTGGCCTCACCCCCTTTCCCCCAACTGCCCATGGTTGGGTGGTTTCCCAGCATTTGCAGGTCCCTCCCCTTCCTAAAAGCTTGAAATGCGCCCCCCCCCCCCGATGATTTGCTGCTGGCCACTGTTAAAATATGCTGGCATTTTTTGTAATGTTGGGCCCACCTTTTTGGCCTCCAGCCCCTTTGCCCGCCACTGGAATGCGGCCCCTGAGGGCTTCTCCAAAATGGGATTTGGCCCTCTGGCTGAAAGGGGGCTGAACGCGATACTCCTCCATCAAAGGTGTCGTCATTGCTGCTACGGAAAAAACCCATGCGCACATCCCAGGTGCTATGCCAGAGCTTCTGACCAGTTTCTGCACACAAGGTACCCCCATTTTTTCTTTCACACGGGAGGCAGAGTTCCTTGGGCAAAGTGCTGCACCTGGGGCTTGATAGACACCCCCCGCCCCTGAAAACATGGGATATGCTGCTTCACCCAGTGAGTGGGGGACCTCCTGGGCTCACTCTGTACTAGTGCTTTTGCTCGGGATTGAAGTGCACCGATAACCATTGGGGCATGTGGTGCATTCCGGATACCGCTTTTCCAGCGTCATGTCTCACCTTTTATTCTGCATTATCCAAAATACCACAACAAATGTCATTGTGTGTGCTACAAGGTGTCAGTGTACCAGAGGGTGACCATGATGGGATCATATCAATATGACAGAGGTGTAGATCCGGCCCAGGATGGATACCCTTGATAACAACGACAATCACAACATATGAAGCACCTTCAGTTTAAGCCTTAGGCACCTGCAGGCTTCTTACCATCTGCGCAGGTTGAAGAAAAAGCTAACGGACACCAAAGGGGGGGGGGGGCACGTATGGCGAGGAGCAGATTGCTGTACTGCCACGGCCGCCTGCCAAGGGCTGAGCTCTTCGCTCCGAAGTGGAAAATCCAGTGGGCCGTGCTGATCGTGAGCATTTGCCAGCCACCCTGAGGCAGGGGCAGAAAGTGAGTTAATAAACTTGAGGGGAGATTTCCCCCTAATGGGCCTGAAAAGAGTCACAGATTTGATCTAAGAGCCTGTGTGCCAATATGCCATTTCCAAAGTCACTCGGACCTCTCATGTTACTGTACCACCTCAGAAGGCATGTGGGGATTGCTTGTTTGAATGCTTCTGCATGCCAGCATTTCTGCATGTGGAAAGCTAGTATATCAGGGTGAAAGCCAATGCTGGATTCCTTTATCCTGATGTTTCCAGAAGGCTAGTCATGTAAAGTCTCTTGCAGCAAAAACAACAAAGTGTCCTGTAGTGCCTTAAAGCCAAACTAATATATTATGGCACAGCTTTCATAAACTAGAGCTCATTCCATCAGAAGCATGGGGGTTATACATCCAGGGGAGTCTATAATCTTGGGCTGAGGATAACACTTCAACACTATCTGATGAAGTAGACTCTAGTCCACAATAGCTTATGACAGCCTTTCCCAAGTAAGGTATTACAGGACTCTGGTGTTTTTGCCCTGAAGTGCTAGCTTTCTACATACAGGGAGAATTTGATCTGGGGGATTTTTCAAACGGAGCTGGCATAGTTGTGGAGAGGACCATACCACTGGTGCAGCAGCATGTTTGAGTTAGCTCTTTGGGATTAATATTTGGTTTTAGATTCGGGGCTAGGGAAAGAATGGAAAAACTTTTTTTAACATAATCATTTCTATTCCTTCTCTTTTTGTCACAGCCATAATGCAAAGCAAAGGATAACTTTATATTTGCATACATTTAAATGAATTAAGAAATTGTAAGAAAAACAAAAGAGTGGGGCGGTGGGTAGGGGGAAGAGAGGTTTGTCTTGTTCACACCTGATTTAGGGTGCTTCCACTTGTAACCCTCTCCTCTTTTCTCACCACCTCTATTGTCTTTTTTCTTACCAGAAAAATATGTTATGTTGACAAAGATGGAATAGCTGCACAGTGCCTTTTGATGTGCAAAGCTACAAGCCATCCATCTGGAAGCCCCTTTAGGATGCAATCCTGTGGCTTTCTTCAGACGGAGCTTTTGTCCTGTGATTGAGATGACTCCCTCACGGAAGTTTGCGAGCTATTTACATGACGCCATGACCCTCCAAGGCGTCTCCTGCACTAAATGCCATTTGTTCCATTTTTAAATAGACCGCAGATAATGAGCTATCAAATTAGCCCACTTGTGTTCCGGTTGAGTTCCCTCCGTGAAAAGAGGAAACGCGACAAGAAGAGGAGCGAGATCAAAGAAAGAGATGGAAGACTCAGATACGGGAAAAAGGAGGGAGAAAGGCGGAGAAGGAAGCGGGTGAAAAAGGAAGTTGTTGTGATCCTGCATTTAAAACGGAAGCAGAAAGCCCTGTTTGAAATGCAGAATTTTAGGCTGGTGTAGAGATGCCCCATGTTGATCTGTTGAAGGGTTTTGTGCATCTGTAAAGGCTAACACATTTATTGTGACATAAACTTTGGTTGTTGTTTGTCTATAATTACCTAGAAGTGGGATTAAATTGAGTATCTATACACACAACACTTAATATAGCACTGCTTAATCTTGCAATTTCCTTCCTCGTGGCCAAGATCCTCTTGTAACATTTCCTCACAAGTAAGTCCTGTTCAGCTTCCTGTTGATTACGGCTGGAGGATCAGTGCTAATGCACCTCTCTTATCTGCCTAGGGGGGACACCCCCCTCCCCATACAGTAACCCAAGACCTGTTCAGTACAGCTTCTAACAGCTGAACACAATAATTTATTATGTTTTTAAAAAATTATTTTCAAGATCTGTATCCTGGCTTTTTATTAAAAACAACAACTTCAAGGCAGTTTACAGTCAAGATTAAAATACACAATTGTTCATAAAGAAATTATCAAGACTTCACAAAAACAGTCTAAAACAGGGGTGGGGAACCACAGGCCCAGGGTCCCAATCTGGCCCTCCTGGCATGCCAATCCGGCCCTCCGGAGTTTCCAGATGGCTCCTCTCCCTTCCTCAACCAACAAATGTTTGGTGGTTGCCTGACTTTTGAGCAGTTTTTCCTCCATTCTAACAGGCTAAAATGCCTCTGCTGAGGTTTTGCTACTGGGAAGAAGAGCTTTAAGCGGCAATATGCTGGCATTTTTGGCCCCACCCCTTCACCCCGCCCAACACTAGAATGTGGCCCTTGAGAACTTCTCGGACTGAAACAGGCTCCCCACTCCTGATGCATAAAAACTATACACATCTGAAAGGCAACAACAGGATAAAAGTATATTAAGGTAAAAACGGTGCTCTGCAAATGTGCTTTGAAAAAAATAAAGACTTCTCTGGCCATCTAAAATTGAGCAATGAAGGGGATGGTAGGCCTCACAGGAGAGAGTGTTCCAAATCTTGGAGGCCACAGAAGAAAAGGCCCTGACACAGGGACTCATCTGCCATGTTTCTGATGATGATGGTGGGGGTCTGAAGCAGAAGAGCAGCAGCGTGAGGCACACTCACAGGGTGGAAGAGGACTGTTAAAATACTCTGCTCTCAGGCTTTCTAGGGCTTTCAAGGTCAGCACCAGCACTGGAAAAATCAAGCCTGGAAACAAATTGGCACCCAGTGAAGCTGCTGGCCTGGGATCAGCATAATACGTTCTGACTGACTGCAGCCATATTTTGAACCAATGGGAAACTTCTGGATGCTTTTGAAGGGCAGCTCCATGAAGAGTGCAAGACCATAATGTAGCCTAGAGGAGATGTGGCACTTAGAATGGTCGTGCTCTTACCATGCAGCTCCATTCATTTTGATGGGGCTGAAGGAGGAGCAGCTCTCAATGGATTGTGTCTTTTGTGGCAGATGATGATAGAGGAGCAAAAGTGGTGTATGGGAGCTCAGCTTCTATGTGCATATGTATATGTCTGCTTTTCCTCTGCTGCTCACAAGGAAGAGTGGGGAGGGAGAGTTTTTGCTAAGTGGTCTTGCAGCCGGGGCATGATGCATTATTAATCCCCTAAATGATCCTAAGAACCACATCTGGGAATCCATTTAGGTCATGGGAGCTACACACCAGCTGCTCTCCAGAGAGGCTGAAGAGAACATCTCTGAATTGTTGTAGCTTTATGCTACAACAGAGCTCACTTTGCTCACAAAGTGAGCTCCATTTGAAGAGAAATTGCTCCCTCCCCCCTGGATTGTTCACCCCAAATTATTTTATTTTGTGTCATCTTCTGTTGCTCAACCCCAACACTTTGGAAGTGTGTATGGAGGGTGTAATGGCACTCTCCCTATAGCCTAATGTGGAAGTGACTGGCAGTCACTTCTAGGCGGTGACCAGTGCTGCAAAAATGCAACTTGCACATACATGCCAATAGTGCAATCCAAAACGAGTTTACTCAGAAGAAAGTCCCACAGAGTCCAATGAGTTTACTGCCTAGTAGGTGAGTTTGGGATGTCTTCTGTGCCTGTTTACTTGGAGGTAAGTCTCACTGTGTTCAATAAGGCTGACTCCCAAGTAAGTGTGTATTGCTGTGTATTATTTTGCAACACATAAAATTATGGCTTATGAATACTATTATTGTCATTATGAATAATGTAGTGCTGTAGAGTGTTCCAAGTGCTTCCCATACGTTGCCTTGTAATACTTTCAGCAACCATGTGAGGTAGGCCAGTATTGTCATCCCTGTATTGCAAAAGGGGAGCTGTTGTTATGTAAGAGAAAGGCGTGCTGAAGACAACCTCGTGAGTTCACGGTGGAGGTGAGATTTGCCTCCTATGAGTTCATGCGCATAAGAATATAAGAACATCAGAAGAGCCCTTCGGGGTCCATCTAGCCCAGCATTCTGTTCACACAGTGGCCGACCAGCTGCTCTTCGCTCAGTCTTCCGAAACTCGGTGCCTTCCAGGTGCGTGGGACTACAACTCCCATCATATCCAGCCAGCACGGCCAGCCATTCTGATTTTATTTATTTATTTATTTATTTCTATACCGCCCAATAGCCAAAGCTCTCTGGGCGGTTCACAAAAACTAAAACCAAACAACACACAATAAAACAATTTAAAATATATAGAACATTAAAACCACAATATAACAATACAACCACAATAAAACCTAGCAGCAGTACAGGAGTTTAAAATACAGATTTAAAACAGCAAAGATAAAAATTTAGAAAGCTAAAATGCCTGGGAAAATAAAAAGGTCTTCACCTGGCGCCGAAAGGAGTACAATGTAGGCGCCAGGCGAACCTCACTAGGGAGCTCATTCCAGAGCCGGGGTGCCACAACAGAAAAAGCCCTCCTCCTAGTAGCCACCCGCCTCACTTCCTTTGGCAGGGGCTCACGGAGAAGGGCTGCTGCTGATGATCTTAAGGTCCGGGCAGGCACATATGGGAGGAGGCGATCCTTCAGGTAACCTGGCCCCAAGCCGTTAAGGGCTTTGAATGTTAACACCAGCACTTTGAATCGGGCCCGGAAATGGACTGGCAGCCAGTGCAGCTGGAAAAGTACTGGCGTAATATGAGCTCGCAGGCCAGTCCCTGTTAACAATCTTGCTGCCCTATTTTGGACCAGCTGAAGTTTCCGGACCGTTTTCAAAGGCAGCCCCACGTATAACGCATTGCAGTAATCCAGACGAGAAGTTATCAGAGCATGGATAACTGTAGCTAGGCTATCTCTGTCCAGATAAGGGCGTAGTTGGTATACCAGCCTAAGCTGATAAAAAGTGCTCCGTGCCACTGAGTTCACCTGTGCCTCAAGTGACAGTTCTGGATCCAAGAGCACCCCCAAACTACGAACCTGATCCTTTAGGGGGAGTGCAACCCCCTCCAGAACAGGTTGAATATCACCTAGCCGGGCAGACGAACCACCCACTAACAGTACCTCCGTCTTGTCTGGATTGAGTTTCAGTTTATTGGCCCTCATCCAGTCCATTACCGTGCCCAGGCACTGGTTCAGAACAGCCACTGCCTCACCTGGTTTTGATGAGAAAGAGAGGTAGAGCGGGGTGTCATCTGCATATTGATGGCACCTCAGCCCACACCTCCGGATAACCTCCCCCAGCGGTTTCATGTAGATGTTAAACAGCATGGGGGATAGAATAGAGCCCTGTGGAACCCCATGGCACAATTGCCATGGCACAGAGCAATAATCCCCCAGCACCACCTTCTGGAATCGGCCATCCAAGTAGGAGCGGAACCACTGTAGTGCAGTGCCTCCAACTCCCAACCCAGACAACCTATCCAGAAGGATACCATGGTCGATGGTGTCGAAAGCCGCTGAGAGGTCCAGGAGAATCAACAGGGTCGCACTCCCCCTGTCCCTCTCCCGGCAGAGGTCATCCCACAGGGCGACCAAGGCAGTTTCCGTTCCAAAACCAGGCCTGAAGCCCAATTGAAATGGATCTAGATAATCCGTTTCATTCAAGAGTGCCTGGAGCTGTCCTACAACCACCCGCTCAAGCACCTTGCCCAGGAAGGGGATGTTGGCCACTGGCCTATAATTGTTAACATCCTCTGGGTCCAGGTTAGGCTTTTTCAGGAGTGGTCTCATTACTGCCTCTTTTAAAGCGGCAGGCACCACTCCCTCTCTCAAGGAGGAATTTACAACCTCCTGGACCCAGCCGGACAACCCCTCCTTGTTTGATTTAATAAGCCATGAAGGGCAAGGGTCAAGCACACAAGTGGTCGATCGGACTTGGCCAAGCACCTTGTCCGCATCCTCAGGCCTCAGTAACTGAAACTCATCCAATAAAAACTGGACCAGACGGTGCTCTGAACGCCTCTACCAATGGAACTGCATTAATGGTGGTGTCCAACTCATGACGAATGTGAGTGACTTTATCCTCAAAGTGCTGCGCAAACTTGTCACAGTGTGCTACCGAGGGTTCCACCATCTCTCTCCCTGGCCCAGAATGTAACAGGCCGCAAACCACTCAGAAAAGCTCCGCTGGACGACACTGAGAAGATGCAATGCTGGTGGAAAAGAACTGCCTCTTTGCCACCCTCACCGCCACAGAGTAGGCTCGATAGTGGGCTCTTACCTGTGTTCGGTCAGACTCAGCACGAGTTTTCCTCCACATGCGTTCTAGCCGTCTCCCCTCTTGCTTCATTGCCCTCAGCTCAGGTGTATACCAAGGAGCTGGCCGGGCTCTGCTCAGAGGGAGAGGGCACTTGGGCACGATCGTGTCAACCGCCCGAGTCATCTCTGCATTCCACAGAGCGACCTGGGCTTCGACAGGAGCACCAGCCATACCAGCAGGAAAACCCCCCAGAGCCCTCTGGAATCCATCGGAATCCATTAATCTCCGGGGGCGGACCATTTTAATAGGTCCCCCACCCTTGCAGAGGGGAAAGGCCGCCAGGAGTCTAAACCTCAGCAGGAAGTGATCTGACCATGACAAAGGGACAGATGTTAATTCCTCCACTTTCAGATCACCATCCTCCTGCCCAGTCGAGAAAACCAGATCAAGCATGTGTCCTTTTATATGCGTTGGGCCGATGACATGTTGGGACACCCCATGGTTGTCATGGCGGCCATGAAGTCCTGAGCCGCCCCGGATACAGCGGCCTCGGCATGGAAGTTGAGATCCCCCAGGACCATCATCCTGGGGGTCCTCAACACCAAGCCCGAGACCACCTCCGTCAGCTCAGGCAGGGAGTCCGATGGGCAGCGGGGTGGGCGGTACACCAACAGAATCCCTAATCTGTCCCGGGTACCCAACACAAGGTACAGACACTCAAGATCTGCACTCGAATGAGCAGGAAGCCTGGAGAGGGAGATTGAATTCCTATAGACCACGACAACCCCCCCTCCCCGACCCTCAAGTCGGTGTTGGTGCTGCACTGAGTACCCAGGAGGGCACAGCTGGGAGAGAGTGACCCCTCCCAGTTCCCCCACCCAGGTCTCAGTAATACATGCCAGGTCAGCCCCCTCATCCACAATTAAATCATGGATGAGGGAGGTCTTATTTTGGGCCGACCTGGCATTCAGCAGCAGCACCACCAGACCCGAGGGCAGACTGGTAAGGCTGCCAGGAACCATCAGGTTGGGGGAAGAACCAGAAGAGGGGACAGCTGTAAGGTGTCTATCCCCTCTTCTCCTCAGCTGGCCTGTTAATCCCTCAACGCCATACCTCCCCCTGCCCGTGACCACAGTTATGGTGGCACCTCCCCCACCCCCTGAGTTGTCCAATAGTCCTCCCAGGCACATATTAAAATATTAAGATATAAAATATACAACAGTTTAAAAGAATATAAAAGAGATAAAAGAGAACAGCAGCTAAGAAGGAGCAGATAGTCCACGTTTGCCCCTTCCCCTGGTCTTTAAAGCTGCTGCCCTCTGCTGCTGCTGCTATTTGCTGCTGGTGTTGTGGCTGCTGGTGTCTCTGGAGAGGCAGGTGGGTAGATCTTGCAACTCCAAGTGCGATGCTAAGTGCTCCTTCCTGAGCAGCCTCTGGCAGCCCCGCCTTAAGTACCTGTGGGTGGGGGCAGAAGCAGGCTCAGGCTCAGGATCCACCTGGTGCAGCTGCTGGCTGGTCCTCCTTCCCCAGGCTCCATTCTGATGCACCCGCTCTACGCACATGGGTACGAGCAGGATGTGCATCTTTCTGCAAACATATGGAGAATATCACCATGATGGAAAAATGCCACGTGAGAAGCAATGGTGGCAAAGGATGAACTGGGCTGGATCTGGGTCACATAATTCAGCCTGGCTGAGGGGGGGCTTCAGCCCAGATCTCTCAGATCCGAGTGCCTCTCTGGTGGACACCTTGGCTCTGAAACAGGATCTGGCCCTCAGAGGTTTCGCCCCGTGTCCCCCAAACTCCTAAGGGCACAGGCCTACTCCTTTTTTCAACCCATTCAGAGCAGGCCTGTGGGATGGATGCAGCCCAGGGCAGAGTCCATCTGGGCTGTGACCAGGGGCGTTGCTAGGCCTGGGCTGATGGGATCCCATCCTCAGAGCCATTCTCCGTGGCGCGGGACCCCTTTCCCAGAGCCATGAGCGTTCCTTGGTGCCAAGGGAAGGGTTTGTTCTCAGCTTAATTGCCACAAAGGGGGCAATTTCAATGGGGATGGCAGCTGGGGAGGGAAGGGTTAACCCCCTTCTCACCATGCTGTGATGGCCTCCAACACCCCACCCCACCCCACTGGGGCAGTTAAGCTTAGAGAAAATCCTTCTATTGATACCCATGGGAAGATGGGGGCCCAGATCTTTTAAGTGCCCAGCAGTACTCCTACCTGCGGCCGTTCTTCCTCGGTGGCAAAATTGCCTTTCCTGCTGGAGCCCCAGCGAGTTGCCAGAGCAGGGACACTGCTCCATCCCTCCTCGGGCCGCTTGCTTGGATTCGAGTTTTGCTGGGGCAGAGCATGGATCCAACTCCCCCACCACCACCACTGTCTGTCTCCTGCCAAAGGAATACCGAGGGGCCCTTGGACAGGGAGATGTTGACTTGGCTCACCCACAGTGCGGAAAAGCCCCTTGGGAAAACACTGACAAGGGTCATATCCCCAGATCAAAGCCGGGAACTGAATGGCTGTCAGCTCCAAGGTGTGGATCTCTTTCAGCAGCTTATGCAACCTGGTGCTGGCAACATGCAAGATAATTTGCCTGAGAGGCCAAGAGTGAATCTGACAAGGAAAAGGGTGATAATATCAGTGATAATGACAAAGAGACAAGACCGAGGCACGGGCAGGGAGCAGGGGGAGCGAGTGGCAGGGCGAGCACCGCCTGAGGTGGTGCGCAGCTTGGCAGTGGGAGGGAAAGCATCAGGAGCCCAGAAGGTGGCACATCTGTGAGCACAGCTGGGCCATGTGCGGGGTGAGCTTTGCCCCCCTCCCCAGCTCAGCTATGCAGAGAAAACCCACACAAAGCAAAACGGGACCGGTCGGGCCAAGGCAGGTGGCCGTGATAGGGCAGAGCAGCACGGCGAAGTGAGGCCAAGCCCGGGGAAGCCCAGAGCACACTTACAAGTGGCCTCCTTGCTCAAGGCGTCTCTCTGCGTGCTTTCCAGACTTACAGAATCATAGAATAGTAGTAGGGTTGGAAGGGGCCTACAAGGCCATCGAGTCCAACCCCCTGCTCAAGGCAGGAATCCAAGTCAGAGCATCCCGACAGATGGCTGTCCAGCCTCGTCTTGAAGGCCTCCAGTGTGGGAGAGCCCACCACCTCCCCAGGTAATTGGGTCCATTGTCGTATTGCTCTCACAGTCGGGAAGTTTTTCCTGATGTTCAGCCAGAATCTGGCTTCCTGTAACTTGAGCCCATGATTCCGTGTCCTGCACTCTGGGATGATCGAGAAGAGGTCCTGGCCTTCCTCTCTGTGACAACCTTTCAAGTACTTGAAGAGTGCTATCCTATCTCCCCTCAGTCTTCTCTTCTCAAGGCTAAACATGCCCAGTTCTTTCAGTCTCTCTTCATGGGGCTTTGTTTCCAGTCCCCTGATCATCTTTGAACCCTCTTCTGAACCCTCTCCAGTTTGTCTGCATCCTTCTTAAAGTGTGGTGCCCAGAACTGGACACAGTACTCCAGATGAGGCCTAACCAGTGCTGAGTAGAGGGGAACTAGTACTTCCCGGGATTTGGAAGCGATGCTTCTATTAATGCAGCCCAAAAGAGCATTGGCCGTTTTTGCAGCCACATCACATTGTTGGCTCATATTCAGCTTGTGATCGACAACAATTCCAAGATCCTTCTCGCTTGTAGTGTGGTTGAGCCGCGTATTCCCCATCTTGTAACTGTGCATTTGGTTTCTTTTTCCTAGGTGCAGAACTTGGCATTTAACCCTATTAAATGTCGTTCTGTTGTTTTCTGCCCAGCACTCCAGTCTATCCAGATCACTTTGAATTTTGTTTCTGACTTCCAAAGTATTAGCTATCCTGCCCCATTTTGTGTCATCTGCAAATCTGATCAGCATTCCCTGCACCTCCTCCTCCAGGTCATTAATACAAATGTTGAAGAGCACTGGGCCCAGGACTGAGCCCTGCGGTACCCCGCTCGTTACCTCTCCCCAGTTTGAGAAGGTCCCATTGATAAGCACTCTTTGAGTCCGATTCTGTAGCCAACTGTGGATCCACCGGATCGTTGTTTCATCTAGCCCACTTTGAGCTAGTTTGCTTATCAGGATATCATGGGGCACTTTGTCGAAAGCTTTGCTGAAGTCGAGGTATATGATGTCTACAGCATTCCCACGGTCTACAAGGGACGTGACTTGATCAAAAAATGAGATCAGATTTGTCTGGCAGGACTTGTTTTTGACAAATCCATGTTGGCTTCGATTAATCACGGCATTGTTGTCAAGGTGCTTCCAGATGGATTGCTTTATCATCTGCTCCAGAATTTTCCCTGGGATTGATGTCAGACTGACTGGTCTGTAGTTCCCAGGTTCCTCCTTTTTACCCTTTTTGAAGATAGGGACAACGTTAGCCCTCCTCCAGTCATCTGGCACTTCCCCCGTCCTCCATGATTTGAGAGAATAGACAGTGGTTCTGAGAGTTCTTCTGCCAGTTCCTTTATGACTCTAGGATGCGGTTCATCTGGCCCTGGAGATTTGAACTCATTCAAAGTAATCAGGTGTTCCTTGACCATATGCCTATGACTTCCTCTGCTCAGGAACACACAGAGCTCTGGGCACCGGGGATAACTGCGGGGGTGTGCTCTGTGGCGCACACCTGGCCACTGTTCACGTGGCACCAGGCCTGCTGGGCTGCCCCGTGGCTGCAGCCAAGTGGAGAGTGAATCCTGTGACGTGGGCAGTGACCCCTGCGGCTACACACTGCGATGGAGGCTTGTCTGCCTTTACTTGCCATCTCAGCGCGGAACCCTCAATAAACTTCTGAGGGTTCACAGGAATGCAGTTTGGGAAACCAGAGACTGATCGATCCATCGGTCACATGTGAACTCTGCCAAGCACTTTGAAATGGTGTGCCTGGGCTTAGCCCGTTCCATCTTCACAGTGACCCTGTGAGGTAGGCTGGAGGAGCGAAACCCAGTTGTAACGTGACCAGGGTCTCGAGCTGGGGATCAGGACCAAGGTGCCTGCCCCTCAGCACGGCCGTGTTCGCTTGCCAGAGGAGGGAGCTCTGTGCCAGCTTTCGGGGCCCTTCAGGCTTCAGCACCACTACTGCAGGGGGCCAAAGGGCAGTCTTGCAGCTCTCAGCTCAGCAGGGATCAGGTCGCACAAAGACCCAACAGGATTCCACTTGGTCCTATAAACAAGACAGATCTGGGTCTACTGGTAGATCTCCGGGCGATTTGCAGTAGATCAGCAAGGATTTTCTGACCCAATTATTTAACAGTAGTCCTAACCAAATGAATCCCAGCCCCTATCCCTGTCCTGAACCATGCTGCTGAAATGCAGTAACTTCAGGTAACCAGGAGTGGTTTTGTGTGTGGAAGGGCCGCAAGCTCTATTCAGTTCTGGTGCTCAAAGCAGAGTCCCGGGCTCAGAATTCTTTCCTTCTAAGGATCTGTCTTTCACACCTGGCTCCCCCGGGTGGATCTCGGGGTCCTAGCAAAAAACCAAAGCCAGTCCTGGAAGCTGGACGCCTGCCCACCTCTGCTTGGAAGCTTTTGATTCTGCCCAGATCAGCGTTTTTCGCTCAGGCCCCGGCTCAGCTGCTCTCAGTCGGCCTGCCTCCCTCACCTGTTGCTTGGCTCAGCTACCTGCCTGCTTGGTAGCTGCTTTGTCCCCAGACCACCGGTTGTGACCCTGTTCGCCTGGCAGCGGCAAAGGGGAAAGCAGTGAACGGCCAAGCTTATTGCATCTCACCAAGGCAAATCCTGGACTTTTCTTTCTCTCGTCTTTCTCACGTCCATCCCAGAACATAGGGAGTGTTACGGAACAGCTGGGATTTAAGGGAAATGCTTTTAGGCCTGTCAGTTCAGGATCTGGGAGCCAAAACAGCCATTACTTTAAATCCATATAGCACCTACATCTGCTTTCTTCTTCATTTTTACTCTAGAGTATGCACAAGGTCCCCAATCTGGATCAGGACCCTGGTGCAGAGGGTAGGAGGCTTTTAAGATCTAGATTGGGGCCCCTGCACCTACTCTGGAGTAAAAAATGAAAGAAAGAAAAAGACACAGCCTCTAAGGACATCAGAAGAGCCCTACTGGATCAGACCAAAGGTCCATCTAGCCCAGCATTCTGTTCACACAGTGGCCAAGCAGCAGCCCACGGGCAACCCACACTCAAGACAGGAGAGCAACAGCACCCTTCTGCCCATGTTCCCCAGCAACTGGTGTACATAGGCTCACTGCCTCTGATCCTGGATTTAAAGTCATGTCTGTTTGGGCTTTGAATTGTCACACATAAAGGGAGCAGAATATGTCATGGAGTCCATCCAGTGTCCACATTTCAGCACCACAGACGGGAGGAGTTTTCAACGGCATGTGCTGGGAAATGCATCTGTTCTCCCTGAACACCCGATTAGCAATACCTAGAAAGGAACATAAGAGGACAAGAGTGCCAGTGTGGCAGCTGCCCCGTTCTCTTGAGCCACACTCCAAGTTCCCTGAAGTTCACACCCCATGCACAGCCTTCCTAATGGCTCTGGGATTCAGGGAGTCCCATCCATCCCAAGGTGAGAAGACAGGAGAGAGGCCAGGGGGAGGCGGCCAAGACCTTGCCTCTCTGAACCGCATTAGCAGCTCCCAGAGGGCCACACAGACAGGAGCCAGCAGCGCGGTTGCTTTGATTCATCTGTGCAGAGCTGAAGTCCTTCTCCCTCGAAAGGAAAGGTCCCAAGAATCACGGTGGGCGTGAGAAAGCACACTGG
This sequence comes from Heloderma suspectum, assembly GCF_057233095.1. Lineage (NCBI taxonomy): Eukaryota > Metazoa > Chordata > Lepidosauria > Squamata > Helodermatidae > Heloderma > Heloderma suspectum. Next base: position 4,353,277 of record NC_139462.1, read on the forward strand.
GGGTGCTCCCCAGAATGCCCAGGGCTGCACTGATGGCAGGAGCGCCAAAGATGAGGTTGGTGACCCCTTGCTTCCCGCCCCTCTGTAGCAAAGGCCTGGCTGTTTAGGGAGAGCAGCACTTGGAGCTGGATTAAGCATGGGCCACTTCCGCTCATGGATGCCACGAAGCAGCAGTGGGCAACCTGGGGAAGGAGGGAAGGCATGCTGAGGACAGAGGAAAGGTGCCCCCGGCAGGCGCCCCAGGCTAATGGAGTAAGCAGGGTTACTTTCTGAAATGTTATTGGTCCTGTGATTAAGATAAACACACACTGGTACATTGAACTGCAAGGGCGGATACATGTGACCTGGCTGCCCTTTTAATACACTGCAGAAAGTAAAGTCGTTCAGTGCTGTTGGGTCTACTCAGAACCAAATCTCTTCATGTTCAGTGGGGCTTACTCCTAGCTAAGTGTGCTAAGATTGTAGCCTTTAAGCAGCTTGTTAAACTTTCTTGATCTTGATCTTCATAGAGTCATAGAATAGTAGGGTTGGAAGGGGCCTACAAAGCCATCGAGTCCAACCCCCTGCCCAATGCAGGAATCCAAGTCAGAGCATCCCTGACAGATGGCTGTCCAGCCTCGTCTTAAATGCCTCCAGTGTGGGAGAGCCCACCACCTCCCTGGGTAATGGGTTCCATTGTCGTATTGCTGTAACAGTCAGGAAGTGTTTCCTGATATTCAGCCGGAATCTGGCTTCCTGTAACTTCAGCCCATTCTTCCATTTCCTGCACCCTGGGATGATCGAGAAGAGATCCCGGCCTTCCTCTCTGTGACAGCCTTTGAAGTCCTTGAAGAGCGCTGTCCTATCTCCCCTCAGTCCTCTCTTCTCAAGGCTAAACATGCCCAGTTCTTTCAGTTTCTCTTCATAGGGCTTTGTTTCCAGTCCCCTTATCATCTTTGTTGCCCTCCTCTGAACCCTCCCCAGCTTGTCTGCATCCTTCTTAAAGTGCAGTGCCCAGAACTGGACACAGTACTCCAGATGAGGCCTAACCAGTGCTGAGTAGAGGGGAAATAGTACTTCCTGGGATTTGGAAGCTATGCTGCTATTAATGCAGCCCAAAATACCATTGGCCTTTTTTGCAGCCACATCACATGGTTGGCTCATATTCAGCTTGCGATCTACAACAATTCCAAGATCCTTCTCACTTGTAGTATTGTTGAGCCACGTCTCCCCCATCTTGTAACTGTGCATTCAGTTTGTTTTTCCTAGCTGCAGAACTTGGCATTTATCCCTATTAAATGTCATTCTGTTCTTTTCTGCCCAGCACTCCAGTCTATCAAGATCACTCTGAATTTTGTTTCTGTCTTCCAAAGTATTAGCTATCCCGCCCAATTTTGTGTCATCTGCAAATTTGATCAGCATTTCAACTTCTTTATCTTTCAAACTATTCCAAACCTGAGAGCAAATTCCTACACGCCTTTGAAATAATTAACCACTACGATCATAACCCTTGCCAGAGGCTGTTGTGCTGTCCACTGGCTTAAAGGCAGGCTTTGGAAAGGATCAGATGAGTTCACAGAGGGTAGGGCCATTAGCCAGGACAGGCAAATATTGTTGTTGTTCAGTCGTTCAGTCGTGTCCGACTCTTTGTGACCCCATGGACCATAGCACGCCAGGCCTTCCTGTGCTGCGCTCTCTCCCGGTGTGTGCTCAACTTCATATTCATTGCATTGGTGATGCTATCTAGCCATCTCAGCCTCTGCTGTCCCCTTCTCCTTTTGCCTTCAATCTTTCCCAGCATCAGGGTCTTTTCCAGAGAGTTTTCTCTTTGCATTAGGTGGCCAGAATATTTGAGCTTCAGCTTCAGTATCTGTCCTTCCAATGAGCACTCAGGGTTGATTTCCTTTAGGATGGACTGATTTGACGTCCTTGCAGTCCAGGGGACTCGTAAGAGTCTTCTCCAGCACCACAGTTCGAAAGCATCGATTCTTTGACGCTCAGCCTTCCTTATAGTCCAGCTCTCACAGCCATACGTTGCTACTGGGAAAACCATGGCTTCTTCATATTCAGAGGCAGAGGAGACGCCCAATTCCCAGATGCTGGGACAGACATTAGGGGGCAGCTATTTCCATCAGGCTCTGATTATGAGCCTCCCAGGACACCTGGCTGACCCTCATCAGAGGCAGAACACTGAGCTTAAAGAACTTTTGGTATCATCCACCATGCCAATTAAGTTCAAGCCCTTCATTAGGTTCTTCCCATCATCCCCTAGATGTCTCCTCAATATTGGGGATGGGGCTGCCCCTCCCCCCATCCTCTCCTTGACTTGCTCCTCGTCCATTGCTCCTCGTCCATTGCCCGGTTCCATTGCTCGTTCCCAGCTGCACGTGTACCAGTCCCCAACCGCGGTGCATTCACAGTTCATAAAGCACATCAACGCTTAGCAGAACTGACAGAGAAACCTTTAGTGGAACAAACGGGAATATAGTATCAGGCAAGGCTGACCGAGCCATGAACTGCATCCAAACACAGAGCAAATTATCATCAACTAAAATAGCAAGCGGTTCAGATCACTTATGTGTGAGGTACCAAATGCAGCTAGCATGTCAGGCTGCATTAGTGCATGGATGCATAAGGAGCGGTGACCTGGCATCGGCCTGCAAGTTTCCTGGGACGTGCATGGCAAACTTCACCCTGACAACAGCCACACCGCGCTGAATGCGCCCCGTTGGTGAAGCGACAGGTGATCCCACACCCTGCGTTGGCGTCATTTGGTGCCTTGGGAGGAGAGCACGGGGGGGGGGGCAGTCTCAGTGTGCACCTGGGCGTGTGAGCAAACCTAGGCTGAAATCCAGCCCGGAGTCCTCTGCGCAAGTCCCACTGACATGAAGGATCCTGGCCTGGGATAGATTCTGCCTCTTGATTGACCCTCCGGATCTACATTGGTATAGCCTTGCTTCTTGTTGCTATTCTGAAATGCACAAAAGCCAGAGTGCAAAGACTAGAACAGATGTCCCCCGCCAGAACCGCTTACAAACCACAGGCATGGCACAACAAAGACAAAGGGCCCGGGGGAGGGGAGCACGTTCCAGTTCATGGACATTCACTCGAAGAATGACTGAGAGGAATGGCCAGCGATAAGAACCCTGTTCACACAATCAGATGGTTCGAGTGGACATGGGAAGTGGGTAACTTCAAAACTGGATTACTGCAATGTGCTGTAAGTGGGGCTGCCCTTCAAGTCGGTCCGGAAGCTGCAGCTGGTGCAGAAGGCTACAGCCAGGTTGCTTAAAGGAGTGGCCTATCAGCAGCATATTACACCTATGCGGAACTGCACTGCCTCCCATATGCCACTGGGCCAGGTTTAAGGTTTGGGCACTTGTTTACAAAGCCCTAAACAACTCAGGAACAGGGTACTCCAGGCATCACTTGACCCCTTCCCTGCCTGTTTGGTTGCCGTGCCTATCAGGGGATGCCCACAATTTCAGAAGTCCAATCCATCATGGCTTGGAATAGCACCATTAGTGTCATAAGGATGACTAGGGCTGTCCATTGCCAGGAAATCCAGCCCTTTTTGGGCGTGCTGGATTTCTGTGGTGGCCCCGACTTGGCTTGCATTTGCAAGCAAAGCCAGGGGTTTGTTCCTGAAATCCAGGAATTTTTCCAGTTTTTTAAAAATTGCATAAAAACTGATTTGTGCAAATATTGGCTGTAATTTGCACGAATTATGTGAACTTTGGCTGATTTGCCAAAATTGGGCCAATTTGCAGATTTCCGGGATTTTTAATCTGTGCAAAGCGTAATTTGCACAAATGTTGGACCTAATTTGCACAAATTATGCAAACTTCAGCTGTAATCTGCGGCTGCAATTTGCGCAAATCACAGTTGAAATTTCCATAAATTGCACAAATTTGCACAGGAATTTGTAAAAATTGCTTTTTATGCAAATAGAAACCCCTGGAATCTGCAAATTAGCCCAACTCGATGCAGATCAGTTTGAGCCAGCTTGCAGGAGAGTGAGACGAAGTCCGAGGGGCCAAGCTGATTAAAGCTCAGGGATCTTCATCCCCTGAATAGATTCTTTCAAAATCCCTACTCCCCACCATGACCAATTAGGCAGGCAGCAACCCTTCTGGGTTTTTAGTGCCTTCTGAAGACATACTTTTCCCAGTAAGCATTCCCAGGAAGGTAGCCTTATCTTCTGAATATACTAATAATATGCAGTATTTGATGATATACAGTATTTAAGGGTTTTACCCTTAAAGACAGCTACAAATAATTTTAAACCTCCTAACAAATAAACAAATAAGTACCTTATGCTGTATTTTTGTACATTGCTTAGAAATTACTTGTAATACAAAAGGTCCATAAATATGGTTAAATAAATACATAATGTGGGGTGAGCGCATCTCCGCGGCAGGCTTCATATGTTCACTGGCTCTGTGCAGGAGAGCACGCATGTGAAGAGTTCAGGTGTGATCCTGCTTCTCTCTCTCCACACACCCACCATGCCCTCTTGGGTCATCTGTGCGGGGAGGAACTCAGTGGCAATGGGGTGCCAGGGGGTGGGGTGGACCTTGCTGCTGCCTCACCTTTCTCTCTTGATGGCTGTTAGTGGGACATTTCCCTGAAATCCTTCTGGGGGAGTTACTCCAGCTTTCCATCCCGAGTCTGGACCATATGTACGTTCAGCATTGTGCTTCTTCATACCAGTTGCTGGGGAACATGAGCAGGAATGATGGGAGTTGCAGTCCGACACATCTGGGGGGTGTCAGGTGGGGGAAGGCTGAGTGAAATGTCCATCAGCCCTGTACCTGACCCTTCACATCTCTGGCAGAGAAGTCAGCTTTTGCCTTCAAAGAGCTCATTCCATAATCAACCTGCTGGTTTTTAAGTTGCTGCAGGGCCCTTTGCTGGTTTTACTGTTACAACAGGTGAACATGGAGATTCCTCCAGATGTGCTCAGCTTCCTAGGGGTTCCCTCTTCCCGGATTCCTACCTCGGAGCAAAGGTGGTCACCTTCAAGCATAGACCGTCTCTCCCCACCTCCGGTCCTGTGCCAAGCAACGTGCCTTTGCTTCCGTTTGCCTTTTCCTCCCTGATGCCGGCACGCGGATGGTTCCGCTTGACTTCTTCAGCAGGCAAAGGCGGCCTGGCTGTCCGGCCCCCGGGGGAGCCTACCCAGGGATGCTTCCCAGCCTCGTGGTGCTGTTTGGAGCCGGGGAGAGGGAGAAAACAGGCCTGCTGATGGAACTGTGCTGTTTCTCTGGCTCAGTTCACACCTGCCATTGCCTTCATCCTCACGCCATTACGGACGGCTGGCGCGGCGGGGTGAAGAGCACTGGGGCTCTGAGGGGCTGGCGGTTGTTTTCTCCTGAATCAAGTCTTTGTGTGTGTGTCTGATTTGTTCTCTTTTGCACTCTGGAGGTCCAGGAGGGATTGTGGGGTGGCGGAGGAGAGGGCATTGCTGCAGCTCACATTCCAAGTATGCGGGTTGATTGACCACCAATCATTCTTCTAGAAGCATCTCTGGAGCGTGCCAGCTTGCAACAGGAGAGTTGGAGGGGCTGTCCAGAGGTCATTTACAGCCTGCTCTTCCTCCACACAGCTCCTAGTAGTTCAGTCCCACTAAGTTCACTGGGGGGGGGAGGGTGTTGAAGTAAGTATACTTAGGACTGCAGCCTGCCCTCACCGCCTGACCCTGTGTATGTTGACTTGCCCAGCCGGGTCTCTTTTCCCGGTACCCATCAAGGTGCGGAGCACCCAGGGTGGCACTGCTTCTTCGCACACCCTGGTTTTTCCTTGGAAGCTTCAGCTGGTGCAGGATGCTGCGAGGAGCCGCCTCTTGATGGGGACGAGCCGCTAGAGGCCCCTTCCGCTGGTCCTCTCGCTGGCCCTGGCGGCCGGCTTTCAGAGCTCAGGGACGCATCGGCAGGCGCTGGGCCACTTTGAAGGAGGCGGGAGGCGAGTCTGTCTGTCTGGGGTTCTGTTGCTTTCAGTAGCCACCCATCCGCCAAACTCCTGGGCTGCCAGGCTAGGCTCCACAAGCAGCAGAAGCAGGGAAGAGGCTCAGCACTTCTCTTCGGGCTCATGGGGGGCTCCCTTTTGAGGTTCAGGGCTTTGAGCTTGGCATGTCAGGGCACCCTCAGACTGGTCATCTGCTCATGCCTAGAGGCCCAGCTCTCTGACATGTACCAGCAGCACCTGTGCTGTGCTGTCACCTGCCAGAACAGGCGAGGGGGGCACGTGTCTTTTGGGCCCGCCCTTTTTGCCTTGGGTCCTGCCCACCACTGGAATGTGGCTCCCCATAGTTTCTCCAAAACTGAATTCAGCTAAAAGAGGTTCAACACCCCGACTTGCAGTCACGTGCCAAAAATTAATCCCTTACAGTGGTGATGGATGAACTCGAGCAACTTGCCACAGGCACACATTTCTCCTGCAGGCTCTTTCCCCCATCTACACATGTGCTCAATATGTTGTGTGAATTGGTGCTCCATGTGTGCATGGATGTGTCCTCATTTGCACAGGGATATCTGGCACTGAACAGCCCTGACTATTTGGGACGTATCCATTTGTGTGTGTGAGTGAAGTGACACTTTTCTGGGTGTTTATGTGCAATCTTTTCTGTGTTGGCATCAAAGTGCCTCTTGGAATTTGCTGTCACACTCATGCGCACGCACACGAGACTGAGGTGGGCCGGCTTTGCTTCACTTTGCTTTGCTCTCAAATGCCCTGGAGCTGCCTGCGGGGCGTGGGAGGAGGGGAGTGAGCTGGCCCAGGGCTGCTGCACAGGTGCAGAAGTGGTGGCGTTCAGAGAACGGTCACTGAGCACCATCACTGGGTCAGTGTGGTGACTTTGCATCAGGGAGAGACTGCCAGCCTGCATGGATGCAAAGTGGCTTCAGGGGGGCTGAGCATCTCTCTCTCTCTCACACACACACACACACACGTACACAGATATGTCCCTCCTCCCTCAAACCAGTCCTTGCCAAAGGATTCCAACTTTTGCACAAGCTCTAGTGTCAGGATTAGAATAAAGCATGCTGCTAGGGAAAAACATGAGCCCAGGGACGGGTAGCTTCTCTCGCACAAGCTGGCCTTTTGCTGGAACAGCTCAGGCACTAGCCAGATGGGGAAGGCCACATGGCACTGGCAAGGGGGTGAGTGGACTTCTGGAACCCCGTGCATAGTTCTGATCACCTTCCCTCCTCATAGTATCAGAGGGTATCATAGATTTGGAAATGGTGCAGAAAAAGCAGCAATGCAAACGACTGAGAGGCTGGAGTCTCTTCTGCCAACAGCACTTACCTGAGATAATTAACTGGAACCTCTGGGTTCAGGGACAGTCTACCACTTAGTACCAGAACCTGATGGGAGGGCGGCAGGGAGCACAACAAGGGAGGCATGTTACTTTCATGCCCAGCTTGTGGGCTTCCCAGAAGCAGACAGCTGGCCACTGGAAACAGGATCCTGGCTTAGATGGACTCTTTGATTCTGCCCTCTCCCACGCCGCCCCTCTTTTTGTGACCCCAGGCTGCAAAAATGAGGTTTTGCTATTGAGAACCCAGCATGAGAAGGCCCCTTCCAACCCTACTATTCTATGATTCTATGAGTGAGAAAGTAACTGCTTTTCGAAAGAAAATCGTGCTATGGAGAGGGCATTCTGAAAATGGATGTTTGGAAGTGTTTCCATTGGCATGTGATTTTGTTGCTAAAAACGAAGTGTGTCACCTATACAACCTCTCATATCTGCACACTTAAAAAAATTGGAAACGGAATTTTCTAACCTGTTTAGAAATCTTAAAAAAGGGTTTCAGTGGGTTTTGAACTAATTTGTTAAAAATATAAAAATGCAACACCTTCCGATTAGTTTGCAAGAACAACTTATTGACATCAGGGAGATGGAAATTCACTAGCTGAATTTCAACAAAAACCTTTGCATAATTGGTGGATAGGACTGAAAAATGAGTATTATGATTTAGTAAGCGCAGCCAGCGATGCACCTCTCCCATTTGGATCTACGTATCTTTGTGAGGTGTCTTTTTCAGCTACGACAGCCATTAAAACCAAGTATTGAAATAAACTGAACTTAGAACCAGACCTTCAAATCGCTGTATCACTAAGTGTTAAACCAAGATTTTAAAAAATAATGAAGGATATTCAATCACATTGATCTCACTAAAAATGTTATTAATCATTCTTTTTAGTGAGAGCAAAAAGGGCTTTTGAATCATTAATAAATAACATAAATTATTTTAAGAATATTCATAGACTCATAGAATAGTAGGGTTGGAAGGGGCCTACAAGGCCATCGAGTCCAACCCCCTGCTCAATGCAGGAATCCAAGTCAGAGCATCCCTGACGGATAGCTGTCCAGCCTCGTCTTGAACGCCTCCAGTGTGGGACAGCCCACCACCTCCCCCAGGTAATTAGTTCCATTGTCGTATTGCTCTTACAGTCAGGACGTTTTTCCTGATGTTCAGCCGGAATCTGGCTTCCTGTAACTTGAGCCCATTATTCCGTGTCCTGCACTCTGGGATGATCAAGAAGAGATCCTGGCCTTCTTCTCTGTGACAACCTTTCAAGTACGTGAAGAGTGCTATCCTATCTCCCCTCAGTCTTCTCTTCTCAAGGCTAAACATGCCCAGTTCTTTCAGTCTCTCTTCATAGGACTTTGTTTCCAGTCCCCTTATCATCTTTGATGCCCTCCTCTGAACCCTCTCCAGTTTGTCTGCATCCTTCTTAAAGTGTGGTGCCCAGAACTGGACACAGTACTCCAGATGAGGCCTAACCAGTGCAGAGTAGAGGGGAACTAGTACTTCCTGGGATTTGGAAGCTATGCTTCTATTAATGCAGCCCAAAAGAGCATTGGCCTTTTTTGCAGCCGCATCACATTGTTGGCTCATATTCAGCTTGTGATCGACAACAATTCCAAGATCCTTCTCGCTTGTAGTGTGGTTGAGCCACGTATCCCCCATCTTGTAACTGTGCATTTGGTTTCTTTTTCCTAGGTGCAGAACTTGGCATTTATCCCTATTAAATGTCATTCTGTTGTTTTCTGCCCAGCGCTCCAGTCTATCCAGATCACTTTGAATTTTGTTTCTGTCTTCCAAAGTATTAGCTATCCCGCCCAATTTTGTGTCATCTGCAAATTTGATCAGCATTCCCTGCACCTCCTCCTCCAAGTCATTAATACAAATGTTGAAGAGCACTGGGCCCAGGACTGAGCCCTGCGGTACCCCACTCGTTACCTCTCCCCAGTTTGAGAAGGTCCCATTGATAAGCACTCTTTGAGTCCGATTCTGTAGCCAACTGTGGATCCACCGGATCATTGTTTCATCAAGCCCACTTTGAGCTAGTTTGCTCATCAGGATATCATGGGGCACTTTGTTGAAAGCTTTGCTGAAGTCGAGGCATATGATGTCTACAGCATTCCCACGGTCTACAAAGGAGGTGACTTGATCAAAAAATGAGATCAGATTTGTCTGGCAGGACTTGTTTTTGACAAATCCATGTCGGCTTCGAGTAATCACGGCATTGTTGTCAAGGTGCTTCCAGATGGATTCCTTTAACATCTGCTCCAGAATTTTCCCAGGGATTGATGTCAGACTGACTGGTCTGTAGTTCCCAGGTTCCTCCTTTTTACCCTTTTTGAAGAGAGGGACAACATTAGCCCTCCTCCAGTCATCTGGCACTTCCCCCGTCCTCCATGATTTCTCAAAGAGAATAGACAGCGGTTCTGAGAGTTCTTCTGCCAGTTCCTTTATTACTCTAGGATGCAGTTCATCTGGCCCTGGAGATTTGAACTCATTCAAAGTAATGAGGTGTTCCTTGACCATATGCCTGTCGATCTCAAGCTGCAATCCTGCCCCTTCAGCCTGTACTTCGCCTTTGCCAGGGGGGTCATAGACCCTCTTTTGGGAGAAGACTGAGCCAAAGTAGGAATTGAGCACCTCTGCCTTTTCTTTGTCATCTGTTATCGTTTTGCCATCCTTATTTAATAGCTGAACCACCATTTCTTTCCTCTGCCTTTTACTATGCACGTAGCTGAAGAAAGTCTTTTTGTTGTTTTTAGCATCCCTCGCTAGCCTCAGCTCGTTCTCAGCTTTAGCCTTCCTGACACCATCCCTGCAATTCTGTGCTACCTGCCTGTACTCTTCCTTTGTTACTTGGCCTTCTTCCCACTTCCTATATGTGTCCTTTTTTGTTTTCAGGTCATCCCTAAGCTTTTTGTGAAGCCACATTGGCTTCTTCTGTTGTCTTCCACCTTTTCTTCTTGTTGGAATTGTTTGTGATAGTGCCTTGAGAATTTCCTTTTTTAAAAGCTCCCACCCATCTTGGACTCCTTTTCTCGTTAGCATCACTTGCCATGGGACCTTACTGATCATTGTTCACTCAGCAACATGATGATCATCGCCATGTGGAGCCAAGTTCAAGTCATGCTCCGGTTGCTTTAGTTCCCTCATCTGTGGAATGGGGATAATGGCTTCATCCTACAGGAGGGATCAAAGCAAAGGGCTAACTAGCCAGAAGGAGGCTCATGGCCATCCCAGACATGGGATGCCGGTTGGCCAGCTCCCTCCCCCACCCCCAGCTACTCACAAGATGATTCCTGCTCCCCTGATGGCTGGAACGCTCTCTCAGAGGCCCCCCCATCAGGCTTCTCATAGCTAGTGCCTCCAGATGTACTGGACTGCAACTCCTTTCATTCCCAGAGAGCATGGCCAGTGGTGGGAGCTGTAGTCCAGCACATCTGGAGGGCACCAGCTTGGGGAAGGCATATCGTCTCATGCCTTCCATTCAAATCCCTCCCCCAAACTCACTGAATCTTCCAAGCTTTGGACTGAACCCCTTAATTCTCACACCAAACTGATTCAGGGTCGGTCTGTGTCGCTGCATTGGCTGACATTCATCTCCTGTTTCCCTTTGCCTCTCTCCTCCCTTTGTTGATCCCCCCTTGAAAAATTAAACTGCAGGCTCCTTGCGGTAGAGACCTATTTTTTTTTAACTCATATTATTCTGAAAAGTACCATGTACACAACAACAACAACAACAACAACAATAATAATAATAATAATAAAAAAGGGGCAAAGCCTTTGAGGTGTGTGTGTTTAATGCACATGCAATAAAGCTCTTTTTTTCTCTTTAGGTCCTGAAGGGAGTCCATTAGGTCAGCATCTCTCTGGATTGATCCCAGAAGGATGCTATTTGAATATGGTCACACCATCTGCTCTGCACGGCTGCTCCACTTTGCTGATCAGGAGAAGCGATGAGGCCACTTAAGACAACAAGCCAGTGACACAAATGGAGGCAAAGAGGGCTTTGTTTTCGCGCACGGCCCAGCGCACTTAAAGGCCTGACAAGGCCGGGCCAGCTGTGGCGCTTCCAAAGTGCAGACAGCTCAACTGCCCCTTTAAGAAGACCTTCCTCCTTCGCCAGAGGCAGCAGACACAAGCGAGATGGTTGCTGAGCCAGGACTTCGTGTTCGCCAGGTAAGCAGAGGCGGCGGACGCCATCGCTGGCCCCGTCCGTGCTCTGGCCTGGTCACGGAGTCCATCCAGCTGCAGCCGAGGGAGCCGCTTCTCCATTTCTCGGCGCACCTTGGTGGTTTGCAGCTGCTCCTCACATGGTAGCAGGCCTGGGGGGTGTTTGCTGCTGTACTTGATTTCCCGATGGTTATCCACGGTGTAAGTGGGGTGAAGAAACAGTCCACGTGGAAGAAGTGCAAGCAGCAGGAAGCCCTTAGAACAGCTCTCCCCATCCAGGTGCCCTCCAAATGTGTTGGACCACACCTCCCCTAATTCTGCAATGATGGGTGCTGCAGTCCAACACATTGGCAGTGTGCCCAGTTGGGGAACAAATTCACTAAGTGTTCTTAGGCAAGCCTCCCCCTCTCTCTCAGCCTCCCCCCTCCCCCAGGATTGCCACAAGGATGCCTGAGAGAATGCAGGTGTGGAGCTTTGACCACCCAGGAAAAGTACAAAATAAACGCTACGTACAATGAGTAAAGAACACAGTTTGAGAGCCTCTGGCTTTCTTCACACAGAGCTTTTACCCTGCGATTGAGACGCTCCCTCACGGAAGTTTGCCTCTGTGACCCTCCAGGGCGTCTCCTGCGCAAATTAGCCTGCTGTGTTCCGCTTGAGTTCCCTCCATGAAAAGAGGAAAAGTGGCAAGAAGAGGAGTGAGATCCATGACAGAAATGGAAGACCCAAGACTTCATCACACAGAGCTTTTATCCTGCTGCTGAGATTGCTCCTTCATGGACGTTTGCGGGCTCTTTACATGATGCTGTGACACTGCCGTGACCCTCCTGCACTAACTGCCCTTTCTTCCGTTTTTAAATAGATCGCAGGTAATGAGCTGTCAAATCACCCTGTTGTGTTCCGCTTCTGTTTTGAAAAGACTGACAGCTGCAAAAAGAGGAGCAAGATCAATGAAAGGTAACAGAGGACTCAGATATGGGGAGCAGGATAAAAGCCCGGTGTGCAGGAGCCCGGTGTGCAGGATGTGAGGCTGGTGCAGAATGTCCCTGGTGCCCCTCCGCTGGCACCCCCTCCCCTTGGCACGCTTGGTCTCTGCAACACACGGGGCCCTGGGCCCAGCTGCCTTCGGCTGAGACAAGCAGGGGCTGCGCAGACAGGCCCCCTGGGGAGCCAGAGGGCCGGAGCAGAGCAGGGCAGGTGCTGTGCACCTCCCCCTTGAGTCCACCGCCCTGCCAGGTCAGCTGGAGCTCTGCCCGAAAACATCCCATTGCCCCCCGCCGCCGCCCCTCCCAGGCCACTGGTTCACCGCGCTCGGTCTTGTCGGCACAGGTTCTCCAGTGGTTCAGGCAGGAGGTTTTCCAGCCCTACCCGGAGTTACTGCCGGGATTGAACCTGGCTGGGGCCTTTGCATGCAAAGCAGGGGCTCTGCCACTGAGCTACAGCCCGGGAGCCCTGCCCTGCACCGAAGGGAGCTCGATGCCTCCCTTGGAGAAGTGGTTCCAGTCCACAAAAGTGTAAGCCCTTCCCTTCAGCTTTGATTGTGCAATGGCTCAGCCTTCCCCTGGGCTCAGCCTTTAGCAACTCCGAAATGCTTTCCGTTGCGACAGCAGCCAGGGCTGCCCCCATACAACGCTCCCTTAGGCCAGGTCAGAGCATTTGTCCATCGGGGGCCATTTCCCTAAGGCGGTTCCTGCTGCCCAAGACCCCTCAGCTGCAGATGCCAGGGCCTGGCTGTGAGGCGACCTTCCACATGCAAAATGTGTGTTCTGCTGCCCAGTCGTGGCTTACAGAAACAGAGGATGAGTTGGACTGGCCTTCCCCAGCCAGGTGTCCTCCAGATGTTTTGGACTACAACTCCCAGCATGACCAATAGTCCTTGTGTGAAGAAAGCCAGGGGTTGGGAAATGCTGAATCAGACCACCTAGTCCAGGCTCATCTGCACTGACCAACGGCAGCTGTGCAAGCCCTGAAGCAGAGAGCTCTTTCCCAGCCCAGAGCCTTGCTTTCTCTGGAGATGCTGGAGCCTGAGCTGGGGATCTTTGGCCTGCAGAGGCAGCACCTGGCTCTGTCCCCACATCAACTCTTGCAACACCGTTACAGGAACTAATGATGTCATCCACAACATCGGGGCCTTCTTCCAGCTTATCCTCCACGGTGATCACCGCCACCCTTTGCCAGCAAGGCCCTGCACTCCACAGAGGACAAACAGGCCAGATGCTGCGCAAAGGGATAAATGGACACAAATCTGGCATCAGAACTGGCCATATTCAGAAATTGGGGGGGGGATTTCAGCCTCCCAGGACCCTCTGCGGATGACCTTAAGGTGGCCACTCTTGAACAAAGGAACTTCAAAGACAGACTGCAAAGAAGAACTCATCAAGGGATTCGGCTCTGTTTCCTGTGGTTTGAATTAGGACGATCCTGTTGTTGTTTTAATCACACGGCCTATGTTAATCTGCTCACCACGGCAACGCTGTCTGTGTTATCATTCAATGTTTTGTGAATGGCAACCGGTAAGGTAACCATCCCTGTCTGTGTGTTGTGCATTTCCGTGCCCTCTTGACCACAAGGTTCACAACTCACAGCACGTGTGTCTGAATCTGCCAGTCTGAGGTAAAGACCTCACACCTCTGATGAAGCAGACGGAGTCCAGGGAAGCTCATCCTGCCAGGACGCTGACTGTGCGTCCATCTCTGAAGCACCACAAGACCCCTCGTGCCTTTGCTGCAAGGGCCTCTCGTGGCTCCCCCTCCGGAAATGGCCAGGCAGGCGGCTGTGGAAGCGGGAGAGGCAGCTCACTCATCAGGTGCGGGGGCTCAAAGGAGCCTGGAGGGAAGCAGCCCAGATCGGCAAGAGGCAGCCCAGCTGGAAGGCAGCCAAGGAGCCAAGCAGGCAGAAGGGGGTGCCCTCGCTCCATGGCTGAGCTCACGCTTTGCAGGCAAAGCCCCGCGTTGCACCCCCGGGATCCCCAATTCAATGGCTGCCTACAGAGGAGTGGGAGCTGGGACGCCCGGACCCCAGGGCCGCTCCCTGCCCCCCCTTGAGACCTTTGCAACAGCCACGGTTCCCCAAGATCCCCCCCCCGCATTTATTACATTCTGCCCAACAGCCAAAGCTCTCTGGTGAAAGCAACTGGGCACATATCCAGGGGGACTCTGTGTTGCGCCAGCCACACTGAAATTAATGGGACAGACCCGATCCTGCTCTTGCACATCTCCTGCTGTCCATTTCTCTGGGGAGACAGAAATTGCAGGGGGGAAAGGGTGGTTTACTCATTGCAGGTTGCAGAACTCCAGGCTTGGAGCCGCGGCAGCCTTGCCTGATGAAGCGGAGCCCTGAACGCCCAACCTTCCCGCTGGCTGGCTTCATTGCCGAACTGCGTGGCAAAGGACTCCCCCCCCCCCCCCAGACAGACATGGACACAAGAAGGAACTGTTAAGCTTTGGCATGAAGCTCATCCCAAATGCCACATTCTCCTTCCTGACCAGTGCACCCGATCCCAGCCAGGCCCCACAAGAGGCAGCTGCGCTGTTGGAGAAGCAGATCTGCCCTGACGTCTGCGGCAGTTTCATTGCCGAACAGCCTTAATTAAGTGCATTTCATGCTCCTTCACCTCCTCTAAATGGCATTTTCCAGGTTCTCGCTCTATATTCTCCAGCTCTTCTTTCCTGAAGGGAAATGCTATGATTGTCACAGATCGGCCAGGATGGCCGGCTCGAGCATCAGCAGGCAATGCGAAGGAACATTTGCCCCTGCACACCACGAGCAGAGCCCGCCTCTGGGACATTTCAGACGCTTCCATCAGAGGCGGCCAGACTGGGCTTCCCAGTCTGTCAGGGAAACCAGAAGTGAGAAGATCGGGTCTGACAGACAGGGCAGGGCCAAGACGTCATGATGCACCCAGGAGCTGGGCCAGGCAAGATGAGGAGTGTGTCCCAGACTCCCTTGCACCACTGCCGAGTGTGGCAGGGCAGCACACTGAAGGCGGATGCAACATTCAAGTGTGGTAGAAGCCGTTCGATTGTCAGCATCCGGCAAACACACATCATGCACTTTGGCAAAAGGAGCTCCTCGTGTTTTCTGCATGGCTCAGAAAACTGCTGAAAGCATCTGCTGCAGCCTTGCCTAATCTGGTGCCCTCCAGGCATGTGGGACTGCAACTCCCATCATTCCTAGCCAGCATGGGAGTTGCAGTCCAACACATCTGGAGGGTGCCTGGCTGGGGAAGGCTGGTCTACTGGCAAATGTCTGTCACTGTCCACATGCACCTGGAACAGCTCTGCAACTCTTCTTAAGGGGACTACACAGACCCACCGGGGTGGGTGGGAGATCTGACCAGTGGAGGCTGGTGGCCCCGATGTCAGTGGGGTGGTGCACCCGCTCTGGGTTTCAGTCAGAGCGCTAAAGGAACTCTCCAAGGTGCTCAGATTGCTCCTTTAGGGTTCTGGCTGAAATCTGGAGCAGATGCTCCACCCCACTGACATCGGGGCCACCCCTCTTCACGGCGGCTAACCATGGTTGTCTTGGCTGCGTGGGGCCTCCACAGACCGATGCAGCAGACTCCTGAAAGCCGCCTTGGGTTCCTTGCAAGAAGAAAAAAGGCGGGATATAAATGCAATAAACAAGTAAGTGCTGTGGAGCAGCAGGGGAGGCTGCCCTTGCCCCCCTGCCCTGCTTCTGGGCTTCCTGGAGGCATCTGGTTGGCCACAATGGGAAACCAAATCCTGGACTCGGTGGACCTTTGGTCCGATCCAGGAGGGCTCTTCTGGTGTCCTCAAAATGTTTGAGCTTGTTGTTGTTTGCGTGTTTGTTAAGGGGAAGGATGAACAAGTGTATATACAGCCACCTAAGTGTCGCTCATGGGAAATGTTATTTCTATTTTTATCCCGCCCGTCCCTTGGCGCTTAGCTGGCATGCATGGTTCTCGTCCCATTCCTATCCCGCAACAACCCGGTGAGGTGGGTCACGTGGAGAGCATGAGGGAATGCCTGGCCTAAGGTCAGGCAATGAGCTGCATGGCTGAGGGGGGCTGTGAGCCCAGGTCTGCCCAGGTGACATCCAACACTGATGCTGCTACGCTCCTGTTCGACACCAGACGTGAAGGAGGAGAGGTCGTGCAAGGCTGAGCTTGGCACATCTCCTTGGCCCGTGAACACACCGGTTTGGCCTTGCCTGAGAAGCCAGGTCCACATCATGGGAGAAGAACCACGGGAGAACATCTGTCTCCTTCACCCTCAGTACGTGAACTTCTCCTGTCGCAAAGGGATTGCCATGGTTGGTCAGCTGGTAGGAACGCTCCAACTGTGGGGTTCAACCAGCGCTGGCTCTTTCACACATGCAGGTCGTCACTTGATCTGATCTGCCAGATTGATTAACACGGATCTTGCACAACCCCTGGGACCTTTTCCAGAGTTCACGTACTCTCTACTTGTAGCTAGCCGGGCCCGACAGTATGAAGATGCGTTTCCCCATCCCCTTCTCCCATAACACAGGTAGGCAACCTACAGCCAGCAAGCTGCATGCAGCCCTTGGAGGGCTTCGGTGCGGCCCTTGCAAGAGCCCCCGCCTAAGTGCCCCCCCACAGCTGGCAGGAGATTCACCACATTTGCCAAATGCCCCATCTCAACTGTGCTCCCCCAGTCCGCCAAACAGCTGGGCATGGCCAGGGTCATCTGCGCAGGCCAGATGTGGCGAACCTCTTCCAGCCCAGGGCAAGTCCAGCTTCAGGGAAGCTGCATTCCAGTGGTGGGCGGGGCTGAAGGAAAAAGGGGCGAGGCCAAGAATGCCAGCCTATTTTGGCTTCAAGCTCCTACTGACCACAGCTAAAGCCTTGGAGGGCCCTTCAGCCTTTTAGAAGGGGGCAGGAATTGTCCTCCCCTTGGAAGTGTGTATGTGTGGAAAGCTCTGTGCGTGTGCATGTATGTATGTTGGAGGGGGGACCCCAGGCCCTGCCCACCACCGGCTCTGGCTCTGCCCTCTAGGAGGCGCCCTGACCCAGAGCTACAAGCGGCCCTGGAGAACACAAAGGGTCGGGGCTGCATAAAACAAGGATCCTTGAAATCAAAAAGGGGCCCTCATGATTTCATATGATTTTAAAGGGGAGACCCACAAAACCATCACTCAATCACAGAGCACATCTGCCTACATGGACTGAAATGGAGAAATCATGGATGCGCCAGTCGTGGGCACAGCCATGGTGCAAAAACAGGGATCCTTGGCAGGGATCCTCTTGATTTCATATGATTATTACAGAGCAAATCCCCCAAACTATCATCATATCACAGAGCATACCTGCCTCCACTGACTAAACCAGAAAAATCATGGATCTGCCACTTGTGGGTGCAGCCACGGCACAAAAACAGGGATCTGAGTCAGGGAGCCTCAGCATTTTAACCCCCAAACACCTTCATATTGCAGAACATATCCATGCCTGGGAATGAGTGACAAATAACATAGATCTGAGGCTTCATAGCACCGTGATGTTATAAAAACATGGATAAGTCACATAATTCAATACAGACACTCTGAATTTTTACATTGGGTCCTCCCCGCCCGCCCACCCCCCATCAAAGCACAGAACTCATCTTTGTCCAAGTATGCACACTAAGAATCCTAGACCTGCTGCCACCCAGCAGATCCCAGATCTGCTGCTTCACGTCAAATGGTGTGAACCATTTATGCAAGGCATGGATCCTGATGTATCATCTGGATTTTATATGCAGTGCATTCAAAATCATAGCTGAATCACAAAGCAAATCCATGTCAGTGGCATGGATCCTATATTTCTCAGATCCAGGATGGCAAGAAAAGAAGGATTCAAGATGCAGTTCCTTATGGGTCTTCTGGATTTTTATATAGTGTCCCCACAAATGCATCATTACCTCACAGATCACATCCATGGCCACAGTTGTTGTTGTTGTTGTTGTTCAGTCGTGTCCGACTCTTCGTGACCCCATGGACACGTGACCCCCATTCGTGACCCCAGGGGGGCCATGCCAGGCCCCCCTGTCCTGCGCTCTCTCCCGGAGCGTGCTCAAGTTCATATTCATTGCATCGGTGATGCTATCTAGCCATCTCATCCTCTGCCGTCCCCTTCTCCTTTTGCCTTCAGTCTTTCCCAGCATCAGGGTCTTTTCCAGAGAGTTTTCTCTTCGCATTAGGTGGCCAAAATATTGGAGCTTCAGCTTCAGTATCTGTCCTTCCAGTGAGCACTCAGGGTTGATTCCTTTAGGATTGACTGATTTGACCTCCTTGCAGTCCAGGGGACTCGTAAGAGTCTTCTCCAGCACCACAGTTCGAAAGCAGCATGGCCACAGAGTAAAGTATTAAAATTATTGATCCTGTATTTCATGGAGTAAGCATGATGTAAAAACATGAATCTATAATCATCACACTCCCATGCTTCTCAGAACCACCATGGCATAAAAACCTGGATTTGGGGGCATGGATTCTATGGATTTTTTAAAAAGAAGGTGCCACCAAAATAACCAGCAAATCACAGATCATTTCTGTGTCCATGGTCTTCATTATGAAAAATCATGGATCCACGGATTTGTGGTGTTGTCATGACGCAAAACATGGATCTGGGGCATGGATATTCATGATTCCCCTGGTTTTTTCTGGGGATGCCTCCAAAATCACCATCAAATCACAGATCATGTCTGTGTCCAGGGACTGAACCATAGAAAGCTCTGATCCAGAACTTCATGGTGCAACTATGGTGAAAAGCTTGGGTCCAAGTTCCAGATCCTCATGGATGTTCTAAGTTTTTATGTGGGAATCTTGAATTGGGCATGGAATGCCCAGTTCCAGCCAGTCCCCTAGCTGCCATTTTTGTTCTAACTGAAGTTTCCGGATTGTATTCAAGAGCAGCCCTACATGCAATGCATTGCAGTAATCTAACAGGGTTACCAGGGCATGGATAATTGAAGCAAGGATGTCACTATACAGAGTTGTAGCTGCTGTATCAGCCCAAGGGGGTAGAAGGCGCTTGAGCCTCAGAAGACACTTGTACCTCTAGCGACAAAGTTGGGTCTAGAAGCACCCCTAAGCTATGGGCTTGTTCCCAGTATTTGGGGGCTGCAAATCCTTCCCAGTTAGCACACCATGCACCTGGAGAGTCAAGCCACCCACCAGCAGTACCTGTCTTGTCCGGATTGAGGTTCAGTTTATTGGCCCTCATTATGTCCATGACCATGGCCAGGCACTGATTAAGCACATCCACTTCCTCACCGGGATCAGATGAGAAAGAGAGATGGAGCTATGTGCCATCAGCATGCCAATGACACTGTACTCCAAGTCTCCTAATGACCTCCCTCAGCAGTTTCAATGTGGACCTTAAGTAGCATGTGGGACAAAATGGAACCCTGTTGGGCCCCAAAGCATGCCATGGAGTTTAGCAGACACCCCCCAGCACCGCCTTCTGTAAATGGCCATACAAGTATGAATGGAACTATTGCAAAGCTGTACCACCCACATGCAACTCAGCGAGCCTGTCCTGAGGGATGCCACGGCGGATGGTATTGCAACCTACCGCAAGGTCCAGGAGAATCAACTGGGTTGCACACCCCCTTCTCTCTCTCTCCCTTAGCAAAGCTGAGGGTGACCACTGCGTTATCTGTGCTGGAACCAGGCCCAAACCCTGACTGAAGCTGGATCTAGAAAATTAATTTCATCCACGAGTGATGGGATTTGATCTGCTACCACCCTCTCATGCACCTTGCCCAGGAAAGGGATGTTAGCTACTGGCCTATAATTATTCAGATCTGCTGGATCCAAGGATGTTTATTTCAGAAGTGGCCTCACCACTCTGGCCGGCGGGGAAGAACTGACAACCTTCCGAAATGAGCCAGTCATCTCCCTTCTGGATGTCGCAAGCCGCATGGGGCAGGGGCGCTTGGGCTGACTTAAACAAGCCCCTCGCCCACATCCTTGGGGGCAGGTGTGCTCTGTGGTATGATGGTGTTTGGGGGTGTCTTTCTTGTTAAAATAAGTGGGATCCTGCCCCGGATCCTTGTTTCGCGCCGTGGCTGCGCCCACGAGCGGCGGATCCCTCACTTTCCTTTTTCAGGTGGGTGCCGCAGGTGCGCCCTGTGATGTGATACGGTGTTCTGGGGCGCCTTCTAAAAACCACGAGGGTCCCGAATTTCCCTGCTTTCGCGCTGCGGCTGCGCCCCCGAGCGGCGGACCCGCGGTTGTCCTGGTGCGGGCCGCGGGCGGGCGCGCTCCCGCCGCGGCGGCAGCTTGCGGGACGCGCTCTGTGGAACTCGCGCGCTGCTCCCCGGCGCCCAGGGGCGGCTGGCCGGGCGGGGGCTACGGCGCCCGGGGCCGCGCCGGCCCGGCCCTCGCCCCGCACGCGCCGCGCCCGGGGAGCAGGAGCGCCGCGCCCGGGCCAGCCCCGCGGAGGCGGCGGAGCGCGCGCGCGCGGGCGGGGCACGGGGCGGGCCGGGCCGGGCCGGCCGTAGTCTGAGCAGCCGCCCTCCGCCCCCGGTCGGGGAGGCGCGCCGCAGAGCCACGCCGCTCGGCCTGCCGCGGGCGACCAGACGCGGGTGCCCGCCCACGGCTGGTCGGCGGGCAGCTGCGCCGCTTCTCTCGACCGCCCGGGCGAGCGCCGCCACGGCGCCAGGGCCCTCGGCCGGCCGCGCAGCGCAGCGCAGCGCAGCGGCCTGCTCCGGGCACGGCTGCCGCTGGCGGCGCCCGCGCGGGACCGGCTGCAGGCGCCCTCCGCGCCGCTAGAGGCGCTGCGGGGCGGCGGCCGCGCCCCCCCGCCCCGCCTCCGCGGCGGGCCCGCCCGTCCCGCTGGCCGGAAGCGTGGGCGGGGCCGCGCTGAGGCGCCGGGGGGGCGCCGGCCGCGGCCACGACGACGGCGACGATGTGGTTCATCTGCGCGCTGAGCTGGCTCGCGCTGCTCGTCCAGGCCGCCTTCGTCACCCTCGGCATCGGTGAGCCGCGCTGCGGGCGCCCGTGGCCGAGCAGCCGCGCGCCCCCGCCCCCGCCCCCGCCCCGGCGCGCCCTGCGGCCTCCCCTTCGCGCGGGGCTCCCCGCCGCCCTCCTGCTGCGGCGGCTCTGCCGGGGCCGGGTCGCTGCCGCCGCGCGGGCAGGGCGCGCTGCGGCGGACGGAGGGGAGCCAGAGGGCCGACGGGCGCTGAGCCATCGGCAGGGCGGCTGGGGATGATGGGAGCTGCAGCGCGGCCCGTCTGAGAGCCCCGGGGAGCGGGAGGCTGCTTCAGCGGAGCCCCCACGTTCAGAGGCAGCATATCTGGCGGCCAGCTGCTCGGGGAAGCGGTAGGGGCGGGCGGTTGGCTTTGTGCCTTGCGCATGGCCTTTCGGGAAGAAACCAGCCAGTGCGCGGAGAGTGCATCAATTTACCAAGCGGGGATCTTGCCTTAAATCACTGGTTGCCGTTGGTCTTCTCTCTCGTTCTTTCCCCCCTCCCCCCGATCGGCCTCCCCCAACCTGGTGCTTCCCAGCTGTTTTGGAGTGCGATTTCCATCCCCAGTCATCATGGCCATGGCGTGCAAGTCCCATCATCTCCAGCTGGTATGGCCAGTGGCAGTCCAGCACATTTGGGGGGCACCAGCTTCCCAAAAGCTGATCTACATCATTCCATCCTGCTGCTTTCAGATATATTTAAACCAAAAATAAGCACTGAGAAAGCACTCTGTAAGAGCTATGCTGACTGAGACCAAAGGCCTATCTAGTCCATCTTTCTGTTTGCAAAGCATCCAACCAGATGCCCCCATGGAAAGCCCACAAGCAGGGTGCAGTAGTACCTTCCCGCTCAATACCCCAGCAACTGGTATTGAAAGGTAGACTGCCTCTGATACTGGAGGTAGCATACAGCCGTCATTAGTAGCTACTGATAGCCTTATTCTCCATGAATGGGTTTAGTCCCCTTTTAAAGTGGTTCAAGTTGTTGGCCATCATGGTGTGCTGTGTGCAGAAGTGCTTCCCTTTATCTGTTCTGAATCTCTTACCATTCAGCTTCATTGGATGATCCCGGGTTCTAATATTATGAGAGTGGGAGAAAAGCATCTCTGTCTTCTCCAGTGGTGTGGTCCCGTACTACGGGGATGTTGCAGTCACTGAATATTGAAAGAGTTTAAGCAATGTAAGAAAGACTTGCAAAACAAAATGTGGGTTGTGCTACTTGTGCAGCAATTGGAACAACAAATGGCAACAAAATCATGTTGCTTGAGTGCTACAGTGAGGGATATCTGCTGCAGAGAGCAAAAAATGCACATTTGTCATACCTATAAAATGTAGCCATAAAATGAGTACCTGGAAAAGCTCAGGGGCACAGTGTTTGAAACTTGAGATAACTACAGTTAGCAAGCTGAATATTTAGTCTTAGCATGTGATGTGAACCCACCTCTGGAGACACCAAAGCCACAAGGCCTGGAGTTGATTACAATTATATTGCTGCTTTGGAGTCCATAAGCAAGACGTTATATGGCCAGAAATGAAGGAATTGCTCTTTTTTCTCTCTCCATGGTTGCATTTTGTGTCCAACAAGCTCCTTTTCTTCATTCCAGCGGCTGGCTTGTACTACTTGGCGGAGATGATAGAAGAGTACACAGTAGTCACTAGCAGGATCATCAAGTACATGATTTGGGTAAGTCTCTGGCTGCCTTCCCTGTCCTTCATTGATGAAGTCCAGATCATGTGTGCAAGTAAGCCCTGCTTGTGTAGTGTGAGATGGGTAGGACAAGGGGGGCTTAACCTGCACCAGTATTCCCCAGGCCACATGTTTGAAGTTGAGGGCAAGAGGGCCAAACATTTGGGAGTTGTCTAAAACAGTCATGCTTCCAAGCTCAAGGAAGCAAGAATGCTGCTACAACTCTGCTCTGTGGTTTTATGGGCATGAGGAGGATGCAAGCTATCTCTGTGATCTACGTTCCCTTCAACCAGGGGAGCATTCCTGTCAGCTGCTCTGGGGGCAGCTTGTTTTAGGGGGGAATTTCCTTTGTTCCTTTTACTTTAACCTTGTAATCTCAGATTGTATAAACTTGTAGAAGTACACCAGAACCTTAGGGAATACATTTGAATATGTATCTAATTTGATGGGAAAACTGCAAGCTAGTAGAGACCCCAGAGGGATCGAGCAGGCTGGGGGAGATGTGATCAGCCGTCCTTTCATCTGCAGCCTGCTTGGCCTTTGGTTGGTGAAGCCAGTTGAACTGACTGTGATCTGTGCTCTCGTTTAGTTCTCCACAGCTGTGCTGGTTGGTCTGTACCTTTTTGAACACTTCCCAGGCCTCATGGTTGGTGTGGGCCTCTTTACCAACCTGGTCTATTTTGGATTACTACAGACCTTCCCCTTCATCATGCTCACCTCTCCAAACTTCATACTGTCCTGCGGTGAGTGCATTTGAGTTGCTGGGAGCCAGATGGAGTGTTCTTTGCATTCTCCCAGTGTTAAAAGTCTGCATTGCTGTGGCTGTACCAGACCTTTGAGTCTTGAGAATCTCAGCGGGCTTTATGATTCTCTTGTCCTCGTGGATAGCTTTCTTGTCCTCGTGGCTGATGAGCAAAGTGCTGTACCAGCCTTTCCCAACCTGGTGCCCTCTGGATGTATTGGACTACAACTCCCATAATCCCCCAGTCAGCATAGATTGCAAGCTACTTGAGGCAAGGAACTGTCTTCGTACTGGCTGGAGGATTATGGGAACTGTAGTCCAGATGGCACCCGGTTGAGGAAGGCTGCACTGTAGAGCTGCCACTGTGTTTTGCTCTCCAAGTCACCGGAGGAAGCAGGTCACAATTACTCCCTTTGGTTGTCTAGAGGAAGGGAGAGCTGTGAGAGGGAAGCCTTAGCATCAGACTCCTTCTGGTTGGAGTCTGATACTAAAATTGCTGCTGTTAGTGGAGATGGAGAACGGTGATGCAGCTAATCATAGGCTGAAACCAGCCGCTCAGTTGGTGTCTTGGAGGATGTCGAAAGCCAGAGTAGATGTTAAGATGTAGCAGAACAACTGGGCACTTTCTCAATCTGTACCTGTTACAGAGGTTTGGGCAGCTAGAGAATAAAGCTGTTGCCCGCACATAATGCAAAACTTACTTTGGGAAGGCTTTTTCTGAGTTCTCAGCCTGGACTACTGTAATGTACTGAGGAAATCAAAACATTCAGTCTAAATACTTAATCTGTCACTGAACCTAAGGCTCAATGCGTACATGCATTTGTGAATATTTTTTCCCTGTTACCTTTGTTTCTACTACTTGGGGCAAGGATCTGCCTTCTTACTTGTTCTGTAAAACCCCATGTACATTGAAGGTGCCATAGAGCTCATGCTGCATCAACAAAACTAGTATGTATTTGTTTTTGCAAAGTTGCTCAACTTAATTGCTTCATTTTGAACCTAGTACTCAGAGGTTTTTAATGGGGAATGTTAATGGGGAACCAGTAGAAGGGGAACAGGATTGCAGTTCTATGATGATGCTGGCAGCAGGTCAAATATATTACCACAAGGAGGGCTAGAAACATGCATTTTTGTTTAAAAGAAACCTGAGATTCTCTGAAATCAAACTCAAGTTCCAGATTCCATAATTTGGCCATAAACCAGGTCTAATCCTCTGTTGCTTTCCATTACTTCTTGCACAGCTGCCTGCAGAGGTCTGGGGTGACTGGGGATGGTGTTGGAGGGGTTGTTTCTCATCTGGCAATTTGCTCTTTCCTTTGGCAGTGCTGGTTGTGCTGAATCACTACTTAGCTTTCCAGTATTTTGCAGAAGAGTATTATCCATTCTCAGAGGTAAGAGATGTCATTGGATAAGGAGGCGGGGAAAGCAGGGTTGAGGTGCCATGATAAAGTTCTCAAATTTTTGAAAGAGCTGGTCAAAAAATGCCAAAAGGTGTGGGATCCTTATAGCAAAGTGTTTTTAGGATAGCTCTTGACTCCAAAACAATGGAACCTGTTCTTTTTGAGGTTGGTTTTAAGCACTGTTGCTACAATCTGAAGGGTGCCCACAGTTAAGCAAACAGCTGGTCTGTTCCATTCCCTTCTGTAGTTCTTCTACAGGAATAGAAGAACTACAGGAATAGCCTCGTTTCTCATTGCATGAAGGGGCAGCCCTAGTCAGAGCTCTCGAAATCTCTGGGTCATGCCCAGCGCATGCAGTTAAATAGCAGTGGATCCTAGCTCCACATAAGTGGGCTTGGGGTTGTGTTTGAGTGAGGGGCTGCTCACTACATAGGCCGCCGTTTTGAGGGAGTGTGTCAGTCACCCGCCTAGAGCATGTGGCGGGGCACCTGCCATGGTTCACCTGTGGAGCTAAGCAGGATTGGGCCTAAGCACCTGGAGTCTCGAGTGTCTTTGGAGAAGGGCAGGATGCCAACGCAATAAGCCCTCTATGCCGCTTGCTGTTCTTCCATGGCAGTTTGCAAATGTTGCTGATCCTGGGGGGAAAAGACATTGTCAAAAACACCTTCAGCTCTGATGTGGCTTTCTGGGGCAGTGGCTGCAGGATGCCTTGTGTTTCTGGGTGGGCAGGCTTGGCTGTGGTGGCTTTATTGACATTTTCTTCATGTTTCATCCCCAGGTTCTTGCCTACTTCACCTTCTGCCTGTGGCTAATCCCCTTTGCATTCTTTGTTTCCTTGTCAGCTGGGGAAAATGTGCTGCCATCCACAGTGCAGCCTGGAGGTGAGTTCTCCTGGCAGATTCTTTATATCCAGGGCAGGGGGCACTCTCACCATATTGTGCAGCTGGAACAATGATGCGTGTGAAGTGGCTTTGCCTATTTTTGCATAGCTGTGGATCTAGAGGAGAATTTTCTCAAAGGGACTGGAAGGAAGAAGGGAAGCAGCTGTGTAGATTGGGAGTGGTAATGTGCGGGGCCAGGGAATTGCAGCTAGCCGTGACGGAGGCAGAGGCACTGTGCTAGGCTCATTTCCATCCTCCCAGTTGCTTTACATTTCATAAGGCATCACCCACAAGTTCTTTAGCCTTAAAGACCAGAAACGACTTTCTGGATATGTGGATGCCTGGCATGCCAAGGGCCCTATCTTGCATTCACCCCAGCAAACTGATCTGTTTTCATAGATAAAGGGGCAAATCCCTAGTCTTGGTTATGGAGCAAGCAGTGGCTTGTCAGAATTACAAGCCCTACAGTGCAGCACTTGTAGGCCACAGTGGAACTATCAGCCAAGGGAGGGCTGACTCGCGCTGCATACTTAGCCAGAGGGCGGGTGAAATAGGGGATGGGGAAGGCAGTATCCAGGTTTACCTGACTGCATCCTGCGTTTAGCTTTGTCTTCTTCTCTTTGCCTCCTCAGACGATGTGGTATCGAATTATTTCACCAAAGGGAAGCGGGGGAAGCGCTCTGGCATCCTTGTCATCTTCTCATTCATTAAGGAAGCCATCTTGCCAAGCCGCCAGAAGATGTATTGATCCCTGTCCCTCCATGTCTTCTGCTCTCACGTGGACATTGTAATCCAAACGGAGTGTGAGGTTCCTGTGCCTCAGCGTTCACCTCTCCCTTATGTCTGTCCAAAGGACATATTTGGGACATGCTGGGCAAGCAACCCCAGGCATGGATAGCCCACATCTGGGAAGGTGTCCTTTGGACCACTCTGTCTTTGCTAGTTTGCTTGTGAGGTGGGTGTGGTCAAGGAAGGTGATCGCCTTCTAGAACTTTGGATCCTGTCTGTGCTACATTCTGGATGGAGGCCTGTGCTGACCTGTTGTTCATTGTTCCTGTTGAAAGCCAAAAAATTTCCACAAAAGGTGCTTCATTCATGGATGTGTCTTCCTTGGTATGAAGTTTTCCAGGCTGAATGGGGGTTTACACAGACTTAAGATCAAGGCACACAGACCCTCCTGCCACTAGAATTTTTCCATTGTGTCTGTAGAAATCTATGGAGAAGCAAGGGAGAGTGGACTTCCATAGGCACTTGTAAAATACATACCTGATGTGGAGAGATGAGCAGAAGGTATGATATGACTCCTGCATCTATCTTGGATGATATTTCTGGAGACAAATCTGTGATCAGCACTTGTGTAAATGGATCCTGGCCTCGGGGACCAGGAATTGCTTCTACCCCCATTTTTACTGGGCGTCTTTTCCTTTTGAGGATTCCTCAGGCCGCTGTAGACAAAATTGGGTGATCTAGAGATGATTATTTGCACAGATTTCCTGGATCTCCACCGTTCCTTCAGCATTTGAGTGTATAAATAAAAAGACCTGTTCAAAAATGAAGATTGCAGGCATATCCCTCTCTTGCAAAGCTTTAATTTGGAAGCTGCCGTGATGAGTGAAAATCAAGCTGCACAAATACCTGAGAATCTTGGGGAAAGAGCAACTTGTTTGCAAAGAAATGACCAGAACCTGCTGACAATGCCTGAAATGCAAAGGGCTTTTTGTAGCATCTGGTCCCCCTGGTTACTCAGACTGGGCAGCCCCCATCTTGATGTTCTGGAATGGCTTTTGAAGGGTTCCACGAGATGACTGGAAGAGTCAGAGCCACTTAAGCGGCCGAAAGACAGTTCCTACACTCCATGCTGGGGATGCAGAGAATATCATTTTGTTCTTCATCAAAAATGAATGGAAGTTTGGTTTCTATTGCATTGCAGCACACGATCTGCGTTAATAAAGGTGTTGGGTGAAAGCTGCCTCAAAAGCAAGGAAAGTGAGCAGCTCTTCTCATACAGTCGTCTCTTATTGAAGCCAGGGCTCTGAGTTCTAAACATTTTAGCAGGCTTCAGTCAGATGGTGCAGAAGGCACATCAGAAGCAAGACAAGGCAAGAGGCGGGGTGCCCACTGGGAATAGGCATGAACCACAGCTTCAAGTGGGGCTGGAGTGAGAGGGCAGAAGCATTTCCGGAGTGGTCCAGCACTTGCTTTTGGATGGATTCTGGGCCAATCTGGAAATGACAGGACTTCGCTGCAAGGAGGGGAAGGTGTGTTTGCCCTCCCCCTTGGAGGTATAGAGCAGGGGTCCCCAACTCCTGGAACGGTACCGGTCCATGGCCTGCTAGGAACCGGGCCGCAGTAGGGGTGTGCGAAACCCCCTTACCTTGGGTTTGCGGGGCGGGGGAGGCGATCCGTCTCTCCCCCCCCGGAATCCTTGCTGGCCCCGGCTGGCTCCGCAGCGGGTCCGCAGAGCTGCTGGCTGGCTCTGGCTTCTGGCCGCTGGGACGCAAATGGCGTCCGCTATGCGGACGCCATTTGCATCCCTGATCTGCAAGTAATGGGCTATGTAAATCTTTATGTAGCCTATTACTGCAAAGAACAGGGACGCAAATGGCATCCGCATAGCGGACGCCATTTGAGGCCCGGCGGCTGGAAGTCCACCTGTGGGGGGACCCCCCCCCCCAGTGGATGGAAAAATTATCTTCCACGAGACCGGTCCCTGGTGCAAAAAAGGTTGGGGACCACTAGTTTAGAGGACCTTCAAGCTCCATTCCAGCTTTATGATTCAGGGATGTTTCTGTGTAACCTTCCCCTCATCAGAATACTTCACTTTGCACGAAAGGCAGATGAGGCAAAATGACCCCCCCCCCCCCATTCCAAGATGCATAACCCCCTAGGAATATGTGACGGGGTGGTTCCGTTCTCTCATGGGGTGGGTTCTCCGCATGCAGATCTCAGATTAGGTCCCCAGCAGCTCTCGAGTCCAGACTGCTGGACCGGAAAAGAGCTTCAAGAGCTGCTTTCAGTCGGCTAGATGGAGCCTCTGGTCTGCCTCAGGAGGCATGTTCCAAAATGCAACATGTGAAAGCAAAGTCAACTGAGACACTTGCTAGGGTGCTTTGGGAACACGATCTGTTCTTAGGGTTGGCCTTGGCAGAAATCTCTGCCGTTACTACCAAATTGACAAGCCTGGCTGCCTCATGCCAGTGGAGGCCTGTGCAGCGGGGGAGCAGGGAGGAAAGGGAGAAGAGTGAAAGAAAGCAATGGGAGAAAAAGGGAACGGTGTGCCTCTGAACACCATGTGCTGGGGAACATAATTGGGCGGGCACTATTGTCTGCCTGTCCTGCATGTGGGTTTCCCAGAGGCATCTGGCTGGCCACACTAGGAAACAGGATGTTGGAGTAAGAGCAGAGAGGCCCTTGGCTTGATCCAGCTTCAGGGCTCTTATCATGATAGAGGGAGGGGCAAATGGGAGAAGACTGTTGGCTGGCTGGGGGTGTGAGTGGCTATGGGGGTGGCACCGGGTAACCCTGCCCACCACTGGCATGTGTCCTATGAGAACGTGGCCCTCCGGCTGGAAAAGGCTCCCTGCCTGCTGTATGGAATCGCTGCTGGTATGCAAACAAGGTCCTCAGGCCAAAATGTCCCCTACCGTGACCTAAACACTAGTCAGGAGTTACCATTTGCTGATAGACAGAATTTCAGGCGATTTCAAAGAGATCTTGCTGCATCGTATGCGAGGTCTGTACTTCCAGGCTTGGCATTCACTGCTGCCTAGTGACCCAACTCTGCCATGCAGCATGGGTGGGAGGTCTTTAGGCAGGCTGTAGGCCCAGCTGTAATGATGGCTCACTCCTCTTTCCCTGGTAGTGGGGACCTGAATCTTTCAAACATGAAACTGGCAAGATTTACTTGGTGCAGAAACAAAGGTGTATGAGAAAAGCAAGCTGTTGCATATGCACCTACGTGGCTCCTCCCTTGCCCGGCTTTGTACTTTGCATGTAGAAAGTTCCTCCGAAGACATATGAAAATAAGGACAGTGATAAGGAAGAATCCTTAGGTGCTTCCAAAGCTTGGGCAATGTACAGCTTAGCAGGGTAACTGCAGTAGATTGTGCCCCTTAGAAACCAAAGGCTGATGGTTTCTGTCACAGAACATGTTGAGGTCAGCACTCAGCTGGCTTTGCTCAATAGGTTTCTGTCCATATGCGAAGAGCCCTGTCTTTTTGTCATTTTCCTGTAGAATAGCCTTCCCCAACCTGTTGCCCTCCAGGTATGTTGGATTCCAGCAGCCCCTAGCCAGCACAACATATCTGGAGGCCACAGGTTGGGAAGGCTGATGTAGAACCTTAGAACTGAGAAGGATTGGTCCACCTCCTTGGTGGACTTAGATGTGTTCATACTCTGTGTCCGATACCTGATGGAATATGATGTCCAGCATCTTATTTAAACATTAACTCTACAGCTGTAGAATGTTTGAAAGCCAGTTTCCTGCTTCTTATAACTGGACATCAGCATCATGCACCCCCCAGAAGGCAGAAGCAACACACACTGCTGCTATTCTCTTCCCACTGAAGTGAAAGGCAGCCCTTTACCGATGTGGGACAAACTAAAGTCCTGTGACACAGGAGCAAAACTATCTGATAGCTGAAATCCCCTATCAGATGGTAGTAAGCATTGGATGTTAGTATTTAACTCATCCAGGTATGATGTCGTCGTTGTTCAGTCGTGTCCGACTCTTCATGACCCCATGGACTATAGCACGCCAGGCCTTCTTGTCCGCTCTCTCCCAGAGTGTGCTCAAGTCCATATTCATTGCATCAGTGATGCTATCTAGCCATCTCATCATCTGCCGTCCCCTTCTCCTTTTGCCTTCAGTCTTTCCAAGCATCAGGGTCTTTTCCAGAGAGTTTTCTCTTCGCATTAGGTGGCCAAAATATTTGAGCTTCAGCTGCAGTATCTGTCCTTCCAATGAGCACTCAGGGTTGATTTCCTTTAGGATG
Source organism: Heloderma suspectum (assembly GCF_057233095.1). Lineage (NCBI taxonomy): Eukaryota > Metazoa > Chordata > Lepidosauria > Squamata > Helodermatidae > Heloderma > Heloderma suspectum. The sequence continues at coordinate 4,384,376 of NC_139462.1, forward strand.
GACTGATTTGACCTCCTTGCAGTCCAGGGGACTCGTAAGAGTCTTCTCCAGCACCACAGTTCGAAGGCATCAGTTCTTCAGTGCTCAGCCTTCCTTATAGTCCAGCTCTCACAGCCATACATTACTACTGGGAAAACCATAGCTTTGATTATGCGGACCTTTGTCGGCAAGGTGATGTCCCTGCTTCTCACTATGCTGTCTAGGTTTGCCATAGCTTTCCTCCCAAGGAGCAAGCGTCTTTTAATTTCATGGCTTCAGTCACCATCTGCGGTGAGCCCAAGAAAATAAAATCTGTCACTGCTTCCATTTCTTCCCCTTCCATATGCCAGGAAGTGATGGGGCCAGATGCCATGATCTTCGTTTTTTTAATGATGAGTTTCAAACCAGCTTTTGCACTCTCCTCTTTCACCCTCAACAAGAGGCTCTTTAGATCCTCTTTGCTTTCTGCCATTAGGGTGGTATCGTCTGCGTATCGGAGGTTGTTGATAATTCTCCCGGCAATCTTAATTCCGACCTGTGATTCATCTAACCCTGCGTTTCTCATGATGTACTCTGCATATAAGTTAAATAAGCAGGGCGACAATATACAGCCTTGTCGTACTCCTTTCCCAATTTTGAATCAATCGGTTGTTCCATGTCTGGTTCTTACTGTTGCTTCTTGACCCTTGTACAGGTTTCTCAGGAGACAGGTGAGGTGGTCTGGTACTCCCATCTCTTTAAGAATTTGCCACAGTTTGTTGTGGTCCACACAATCAAAGGCTTTAGCATAGTCAATGACGCAGAAATAGACGTTTTTCTGGAATTCTCTTGCTTTCTCCATGATCCAGCGAATGTTGGCGATTTGATCTCTAGTTCCTCTGCCTCTTCGAAACCCAGCTTGGACTTCCGGTAGTTCTCGGTTCGCATGCTGCTGAAGCCTAGCTTGTAGGAAGGTATGACATACCAAACGGTTAATTCGTTACCATACATGAAGTAAACCCACTTTTAGCAGTATTTGATCAGAATTCTTTACTGGGATGCCTACGTTCTTGTTTTTATTTTAACTGGATGATCAGGAACAATCTGTCCCTGCTGTCTACCCTCACAGAACTAATCAACTAATCAATAAACTTTGGGGTCTGTTTTTTAGAGTAGAAAAGGGTTAAACACCCCCTCCCAGAGCACATTTCCCCAAGCAACTGGGTGGGGATGCTAATTTGTAAGGGTGGGGGGGAAGCCCTCACATCCTCTTTTGGCTTTCTAGCTTTTATCATTGTTTTTTTTTAGTCTCTTTTAGTCAATTTTTTAATCCTGTACTTGAGGTTTGTGGTTTAAGCGTACTCTATCGCCTCCATATCCAGTTGCCAAACTCACATACATACTTAACTTGCCTGGCTCTTTACTTTTTGTGTCTAATTGCTGTGGCTCCCTTATCATCCCAGTTCCCATTCTTTCGGGTTGCCCCATGCTGATACCATACGTAATCATTTTTGGCCCAAAATCATGAAGACAAATAAATGTAGCAGCACTGGTGAAAATGAAGTACAGAGTGGATACTAAAATGCACAAAAGACAGGATCTCACAGACTACAATATGATCACAATGTAGGGACTGAAACTGGAAGGCAACTTTCACTCCAGGAACGTGAGAGTTTGAATGTGTCAAATACAGGAAGGTTTCTTCTTAATTTGGCACAGACTATATACAAGAGTGGGAGGGAGGTGCTGCAGCTCGGTGGCCAAGCACCTGCTTTGCGTGCAGAAGGTCCCACCTGCAGCCCCTGGCAGCATCTCCAAGCAGGGTTGGAAAAGACCCCTGTCTGAAACCCTGGAGAGTCACTGCAAGTCACTGCAGAGCAGGGGTGGGCAACACCCAGTCCAGAAGCCATCTGGGGCCCACCACAGGTGCCCTGCACCCCAATTTCCCCAGCACACGTCACCACCTCTACTAAACTGGGCACACACGGCTTATGCAGAATTTCTGAAGCATGGTGGCAATTGCAGTGGCAGGGTGTGTGTGTGGTTTCGGGGGGGGGGGGGGTTGCACTGCCCACCTCTGCGTTACGGTTTAGGATGGTTCACTGGATGACACCAGCTCAGGTCAGTGCAGACTACTGATCAACTGAAAAGGTTTTAAACACTGAATGGATGAAACCAATATAATAGCTTATTTTAAAATATTCCAGAAGTGGTATGTGTTGGAGCCATGCCTTGGGGGAGCCATGCAACGGGAAAGAAGGCCTTGTACACAGTCAGACCCTTGGTCCATCTGGCCCAGTATTGTCAACACTGACTGGCAGCAGTGGCTCCTCAGGGTCTCAGGAGGATTCTGTTCCAGCCCCACCTGGGGATGCTGCCAAGGACCGAAACTGGGACCTTCTGTGTGCAGAGCAGGGGCTCCAATGCTGAGTTACAGCCACTCCCATCTTTCTAGGAAACAGGCGCATGAGGAATAGCCTGGTTCTTCCAGTATAGTTCTGCCTTGTCCCTCAAGTTAAGATCCTCAGGCAGTAGGATCCGGCCTGCAGAGACTCTAATTCTGCATTGCGGCGGGGGGGACCCAAGAGAACAGCAGACTAGCAAGAGTTCTTGTGGGCTTTGTTTGCAAGGCTGCAGTCAGGATATGCAGAGAAAGGGTTGCTTGGTTATAGCCCCCCCCCCCCCCATGCATGCAGGAGAAAGGGCAGAATAAAAATCTAAATGATAAACTCGTAAGTTTCTCCCACCTGGGCACACTTAACAGAATTGACCTTGATATCATTTACCTGGTCACTTTCCTCAGAATGACAAGGGCGGGTTGGGAACCCCCAGTTATGCAGGGGTTCTTTTCCACGTACCCAAAGTGTGACCTCATGACCATGTGAGCACATCAGAACTCAAAGCCAGTTAAAGGGTGGTTATTTCAGGATAACTGATTGCATAAGTGATCCTCATACCACTAGAAATCCCCCCTTTAAAAAAAAAAAAGGAATGTGCAGACAACCAAATTCTATGCTGTGATCTGCCACACAACCGAGGCAGATGCATTAAATGAAACAAGCTGCCCCAGGTTATTTACAGCGTGGTCCAAGAGCACAAAAACGTCTAGCACTGACTGCTGCTGACTTCGTTTTGGATGGAGGAGGTCCCTTCGCCACTGGCACGATCGGACTCCAGCCTCGGAGACAGCACCGTGGGGTCGCCGTAGGTAGAGAAGTGGGCCTTCAGTGTGCGTATAAAAGCAGGGTCGAGGGTCTGCCGCAAGCTCATAGCCATCTGGTCTGTCCATTTATGCTCTGGGCTTGGGGGGCGCCTGTGCTTCAGGTCAAAGAGGTGCACGGGCCGGAGATCCTTTGGGACCTCCAGGCGGGTGGTCCGCATCCGGGGAAAGAGGCTTTTGGCAATTACATCAAAGGGCAGCTCAGGCACAACAGAGACCTTTCCCATGTTGTCCATCTGAATCTCGGGGTCTCCAAAGGCATTCTTGAAGAGCAACAGGAAGGAGGTGAAGTCATGATCCATAGACTCCTCTGGGTCAACCCCCAGCCGGACTGTGTTTGGCCACACGATACATGTGGCTGGCACAGAGGAAAGATTGGTGCTGACGTTCCATGGCCCCTGCCTCCAGTCCTTCGGCAACACACCAAAGTCAAAGACTTTCTCTCTGGTCAGTGTACTGGGGGAGGTAGTTAGGCTGACCATTTTTCCTGCCTGCTTCCAGAGAGCCACCGACGTCTGACGTCTGTTTGCCACAAAGCCCAGGATCCTCTCAGAGGGGAGAGGCAAATGCTTTTTTGCTAGCCATCGTTCAAATGCCAAGCTGTTACAGAAATCCAACTCCATCTGTAACAAAAACACACAAAGACGCAGGTAAGGGGTGGAGTCATCTGTGCATTTGGGTGCGCTTGAGCAATCATCACCTCCCAAACCCTGATCTAAGTTTTCCTGCTTATCTTGCAGTGATGGGGCCAAGATCTGCTTGACAGACTTGAGAGCTGAGCAATCCAGCAGCTCAGCTTTAGTAAGACAGATCTTAAGTTGCCAAAGAGCTGAGGGTTTCTTTTGAGTCCTCATCTCATCTCGCCACTCAGGCTCTGCAAAGGTTGTGTTAATCTGGGGACAGGCAATGCGGTGCTCACGGCTGCTGCAGTGCCTGCGGATACCTCCACCTGTGCCTGTAATGTGCTCTGCTCTTACCTGTGATGTATTTGTTTCATTTTAACATTTAAATTGTTTTTCTGAGTGGCCTGGAGCACTTCAAATCAAACGAAGAGGGGGGTGTCCCACACACAACATGGAGAGGGTTGGCAATTCTACCAAATATGAGCAGGGGATCTATTCAGTACTGCCTGTCTCGCTGGGAATCCAATATGAAGCCTGTGGCTACTAATGTACATAATGAGACACATCTAATTAATATAATGCGCATATTGTCATTAACACCAGTCCTACCACGCTACAGTTTGTGGACAGCTTACCCTTAAAGGATGTGTCTGTACCAGCCTTCCCCAACCTGGTACCCTCCATATGTGTTGGAGACCAACTCTCATAATCCCCCAGCCAGCATAGCTGGCTGGAAGCTTATGGATGTTATAGTCTAACACATATGGAGGGCATCAGGTTGGAGACGACTGTTCTATACTATACATTTATACTGGTTTTGTATTAGAATAGTTTTGGGCTGCAATCCTAAATGCACTTATTAGAGGGAAAGGCTGATTAAACACAGTGGGACCCACTTCTGAGTAAACATGCATAGGATTGCACTGTAACGGTCCCAGCTTCTTCCAAAGAAGCCAAGGAAATGGTTAGGGGGCTAAGAATCTTAAGTTAGAGATCCCTAGACCCCACCCCCTCACAGGACCACAATCCTGAGTTCCTTACAGAGAGGGAGTAACTATTAAACCACTTTAAGATAGTAGTGTAGCGTCATATTTCCAGACTATTGGTTAGATCCTGACCAAGTCTGCAATCCTATACACACTTACTTTGGGAGTAAGGGTACAGATCACCGACTCTGAGTAAACATGTATAAGCACACAGCCAGAGCGTAATGACAGACACTGTATGAAAATACCATATAAATTCAGATAATTTCACCCACCTTTTAAAGAGCCGGGCTCCCCACACAGTAAAGGAGCTGGGGGGGGGGGAGAAGGAGCACTGATACCCAAAATGTTTAAGGAGGGGGCGTTGTCTATCTGTCCAATCTGAGACGTCTCTTACCTGCTTTTTTCTAAGGAATTCTTTTTCCCTCCTCTCGCAGTCCATTTTGATTTCATTCAGTCTGCAGACCTCCTGAGCAAACTTTGCCTTGTCCACTTTCCACATGGCATTGGAAAGATATCTGCAGAGACAGAGCAGTGCAGTGGAGGTGTGGTGGAGCGGCCACAAATGAACAATGTGCTCATCAAACGTGACAAACATGACAAGAGATTCATGAAATTTCCTGTACAGACATTTCTAGTGTGAGTATATGATCACTTGGGTGAACAAAGGATGCTTTCAGGATTAGACATGGAAATCTCTCCACCAAGTCTTCTGAGGTAGGTGGGTGACTCGTATCCACCACAAACATATCTACTGCCTCTTACAGGCTTTTACCTCGAGCCAAGACTGAGACCATCTAGCCTGCCGTGAGTCAGAGCACACAGCTGCCCTCCTTGCATGTGCCCCTGATACTTCGCATCATCTCTTACCCTTAGTGCCTTGTTGGAAATTACTCACTTAGCACAAGTCCTGTTGCCCCACATTCTGCACACGTCAATGGGCTCATGCCCCTCTGAGTCCTTGGCATGGACATCAGCCCCAGCGGCAACCAGAGCCAGGATGCAATTTTCACGTCCCTCGCTCGCTGCCTTGTGAAGTGGAGACACCCCAGATAGGTTCTGTCTGAGAAGTGGGAATTGAGGGTTTTAGGGAATCATTTCCAAAAAAGTAGTCACCAGATGCTTTTCCAAAATGCGTTGCTCAGGGTGAATTGTAAACAATTAAGGAGCCTGTGGAGGAGACCACACTCGAGCTAAGAGATAGCTGTCCCTGAGACTTAGTGGGTTTCCTCTCCTCTAGAGTTTTAAGTGCTGCAAAGTCATAAGCGTTAGTCATCACCGTAAGCAATGAGAGCTTTAGGCACAGATATAGGACAGGCACCTCCTCACAATCAGCAGGGCTGTGAGAGGAGGACAGAATGCCATGCAGCTGCACAGATACACTATCTCCCTCAGGGGATTTGGACTCATTCATTATTTTAACCCAGAATGAGTCCTTGGTTCTGCTGGCCCTCTTTTACTCTCCCTGACCGCTCCCCCACTACTGACTGTCAGTCCCACCCAGGGAAGAAGGCCTTGAGGGAAGACCCACTATGTCCTATGGAACAGGAAGGCACAACGCAGCGGCCCCGTTTTATGGGATCCCCTCCCTGAGAAGGTCCGCAAGACAAGAGCCTGGTGCTGCCAATCTGTAGAAAATGAGTGGGTTTGGCTCCAGGTTGCCCTTTAGGGATATGTGGGTTTACTGCTGGATTCATTTTATGAAAACAGTTGAGGTCTGCTATCTCCCTTGGCTTTCTCGATAACGAAAGGCAGACTTCGAATAGAATGAAATAAGTAAGTCAGCCCCTAACCTTCCCCTCATGTGGTCCACGTCTTATCCATCATACATGATTTTAAGGCTCCTGGTCAGGGGAACCCCCTACACACTGTTGGTTGTCCACAGGGCCATGATGATGGGAAGAGGAGGCAGGGGCTTACACGTTCACGTCTGCCCCTTTGTTGATGAGGTACTGCAGGCACTCCAGGGCCATACTCCCACTCTCCCTGCTCATCACTAGGTGGATGGGTCTCCAGCCTGTTAGGCTGGCTAGATCCGTGTCAATCTTGAATTTCTCAATCAGCATTTTTATGCAGTCCAGCCGGCCATGCAAAGCAGCACTGTGCAGTGCAGAGAAGCCCTGGCATGGAAAAGAGGAGAAAAATTACTGGACCAGTTGCTGTTATGTTGCACTTAACAAATCTTTCACAGTTCAATTTCCAGCCTGCTTCCACTGAAACCAGGTTCACATGAACACCAATGGCATTAAGAACTTCAGTAGCAATTACTCAGCAGTGAATGCCCTACTTCTGTACAGTTCAAACCCTCTTTGTACACAGGAGAATATCCCTCAATTTATCCCTGCAGGGAAAGGTAAATTCTATAGGACAGAAGAGCAGATGTAGTCTCTGGAGAGCTGGGTTCAAATCTCCAGCCATGAAATCCACTGGGTGAACATTGGGCCAATCACCATCTTATCCTACCTTACAAGATTATTGTGAAGATAAGGTGGGATAAGTCCCATGTATGTTACTCAGGGAATATGAAATAATCATACATTAATTGGGATGCTAAGACTACTGAGTAAATTGAGTAAATTTTGTATAGAACAGCATTGATTATTAATTATGCTACGACTAAAATAGTAGTTTTGGGGAAGAAGAAAAAGAACTAATACATGGCTAAACTTGGCTAGAACTATTTTCATGCCTATGGGATTAATATTGAGCCTCTAACCTACTTTTTCTTCAAATAAACAGATACTCAAAGAACTGATGCTAAGTAGTGGAATCCATATTCAGTTTCTCAAATGTCTTATTCTAATTTGGTCTGGAGAATTATTTTATAATCCTTTCTGCAACTCCTTTAAGAAAAAACATTCACAGCCTTAAGACTAGTGTATGCCCTCTGTTTTGGGGGGGAAGGGAAATTCAGTAACATCCCAACCCACCAAAGACTTTGTATGTATGAGTCTGGGGAGGTGGAAGATATTTTTTCATTAATTATTAAGTCTACCCTTATATGAGCATCCAAGGCTGAAGTTTCTTATTTGGATTCTTTGGATTCCTGGCAAATAGACCCCTCTGCTGGACCAGATATATTCATTGCTTGTAGGCAAAGATGTATTCGTTACCACCCAAGCAGCGAAATTTGCTTGGAATTTGCTTAGCTCAGCTAAGAAAATATGGGCTAGGAAAATATGAGACATATCTTTAAAAAACTTAGGGGGGAATGGATGGGAGGAGTTTTTTATATTTTATTTTTAACACCTATAGTTCACTGTAGAGGGGTTATGTATTAATACATATGACTGCTGAATATATTCTGTTTGTTTATATTGTGGTAGCCTATGGCCTTAAACAATAAAGTTTAACTTTTGTACTAAGAATACGACTTCAGAGAGAGATGGAGTTGAGAGAGGAGGAGCTTGTTTAAGGCCATCTCTGACCAAGATTAGATTTGAAGTGGGGGGTGGGGGTTCCTGCTCACACTTTTAGCCATTTACACCCCACTTGTTCTTAAGGGTGAAAGACAAAAGTGAAATGTTCAGTAAAATCCCCAGAGTTCTCTGCTCTGTTTTATAGGTAAGACTCATTCTGCGCATGGTGGACAGCCTGGGATGGGATGGAGAGTTATTCTCAAACAAAGGCTGTGTTCAGATCATAACTCTTAGCAGATCTCATTTCATTTCATCTTTTGGCACTTAATTATTTTTGTACATTCCCCATTCAGAAACACTCCCTCCTCCTGGAACTGTAGGCTTTTAAAAATAATGCTGCATTTGTAGTCACACCCATGCATCCAAAACTCTGAATAAATAAGATGAAGTTTGCCAAAAATGCACTCCCCCTGCCCCGCAAATCAGAAACCATGCAAAACAGGGGGACTTACATTAATATCGGCCTCGGTTGGACTCTCAGTTTTTTGCATACAGACCTGGAGCCAACGCACATGCCCCGCACTGGCTGCGTAGTGCTCATCCCCTGTTCTAAGTTTTGGCTGGGCCGGTTTGGCTGATTTGGGATAACTAAACAAGAATGCAGGTGCAAGTTAATCATTCCAGGTGTCTTAAAAAAAAAAAAAAAGTTTGTGGAATTCAACAATACTGTAATGCAAAAATGGCAGGTCCTTTTTACCCTTCATTTGGCTAAAATTATTATTAGTATAATAATCATTAGTATAATGGTAGATCTGGATAGGCAGAAAGTTGGACTAGATGAGTTTTCCAGGGCTATAATTCCCTCTACTTTTGATATAATAGCGTGTCTTTGCTTATACTGCCAAAGTGGCACTACTCACACACAAGTAAGAACTATCAGCTGACTTAGAAAACCCCAAAAGCATACAGGAGTACAAAAAGTATTTGGAGGTTGGAGTAGTTTACAGCAGCCTTGCAATGTAGTTTAGTGTCAATATTACAGTTCAGAGATTGGGCTGAGGGTAGTTTGCATTCCCAGTCAAAAAAGCTCCAAAGCCTCAGGTTGCATTGAGGCTCAATCTGCTTAAACTGCCTCCTCAGACCACCTCCGAGGCCAAATTACGCACTCAGTTGCATGCAGACGCCTCACACCTCATTGATTTGTGTGCAGTCTGGTTGCACTTTTAAATGTCCAAAAGCAAAAACAGAAAACAAGAAATCAGACTTGCACAAACTGCACTTGGAGTACGTCCAAAGTTACAACAGGGTCTTTATTGCTAACTTGCTTTTTTAAAGGCAGTTACCCAGGGGCTGATATAACACATGCACACCAGGAATACACTGCAGTATTTTCTTATGGGGCGTCCCTTGTTATTTATTTGCACGATACTTTTAATCTGCAATGTGGTTTATAACGTAATCTTGTTTTTTCATTCTCTTCTCACTATAGTTAATCTACTCCAGTTATTTTCTCTCCTGTCTCTTCTTAAGCTCTGTTTGCTTCCATACTAGCCTTTCCCTCTGCAATTGCTATCCTTTGTTCACTCACTTTTTATAGAGTGCCCAGACAACATCATTGTCAAATCATTGCAGTCCAGTGTTTGCTTTGTTATCTTCTCATGTTTTCTCAGATTTCTGACATTTAAATTTGTGGGAGGGCAACTGCAGTACTGGCATTTTCAGCATGAACAGGCAAAGTGCTATCAGGCTTTTAATTATTAGTGATGAACTGCCCCTTAATTGCCTTCTGGACAGCCTCTCTTAATTGCCCCAATGCATGTTTTTGTTCTGCGGGTGCAGGGAGACAACAAGGTGTTAATTGTTCTTCATTATTTTTCCTTTTCCTTTTTATAATGAAATAATGCTACATTGCTATAAAAAATGAAAAAAAAATAATGAAAAGAAACCAGTAATTATAACTCCCCCTACCTTCACAGGAACAGAAATGGACATTGCAGCAATTCAGAGAGGCTATTCCAGAAGCAAATCATCACTAACCTTCCAGTCCCAATAAACAAGGCAATTAAATGGGTTCAGTCTGTTACTGTTAATTAAGGTGGGAAAGGTTCTTTGCTGAATGGGATTTACTTAGGAGTAAACATTAAAGGAGACCCTTGACAAAGGGAGGGGGCAGTACTGGATAGTACTGCTATATTAAGCTTTGTGTGGACCTTCTGTTTTAATTCAAATTCCAGCTCGCTCCTGAAAAGCAATGCACTAAATGGCTCTAGTGGAAGAACCCTGCTTAGGCCTGAGCTATACAGGCAGCACTCCAGAAGGAGCGGGCCTGTAAGCTTCCGCTGCAGGGAAGTGGATGCCATTTTCGACTGCTGCTCCCTGGACGATGCTGCGGCATCAAGCTACTGTTTGGGTACTTTGGAAGCCTTGGGCTGCCACAAATTATTTCAGGATGGGTTCAGTCTTTGGTCTTGCACTGATAAGAATTAGTAAGGGAAACATCTTTGGATCCATTTTTTAAAATCTATAATAATAAAAGGCATGGCTGTCTGTCTGCACCACAGCATCAAGACCATAAAACGATGACACCTAACTTGGCATGCATACTAAGGGGAAGCTAGGGGCATGTACCTGAGTTATTTTGTTTTTAAAACACGTTAATTAATTTAAATGGGTCCATGTATTTGAAGCCTGCAGTTGTATCATCCATCACTAGATGGTAGACTTCCCTAACCTGTGCATTACAGTAAAGTAAAGCCAGGGCAGATCAGAATCGCTACCTCCTCCTCTGTGTTGTGGGGCAGCACCCTTCAAGGAAATGGAGTGGACAGATCCCTCCTCCCTCAGGGGGCTATGGGGTGCATCATTGCAGGGTCACACCTAGGGGTGCCAGTGGGCATTACTTTATTCACACAGGGTGGGCACAATGTGCATAAGCTTGCTTAAAGGCTTCCCTGTATCAATCTATGGGCTATATTTATTTCATTTCTATACCGCCCAGTAGAAGCTCTCTGGCAGTTCACAAAAATTAAAACCAAAAAGCATACAGTAAAACAATATAAAATATAAAAACATTAAAATTTAAAAACATTAAAACCACAGTATAACAATACAACCAGAATAAAACCTAGCAACAACACTGAGATTTAAAATACAGATTTAAAACAGCAAAGCTAAAAGTCTAGAAAGCTAAAATGCCTGGGAAAATAAAAAGGTCTTCACCTGGCGCTGGAAGGAATACAACGTAGGTGCCAGGCGAACCTCAGTAGGCAGCTCATTCCACAGCTGGGGTGCCACAGCAGAAAAGGCCCTACTTCTAGTAGCCACCCACCTCACTTCCTTTGGCAGGGGCTCACGGAGGAGGGCCGCTGAGGATGATCTTAAGGTCCGGGCAGGCACATATGTCAGGAGGTGATCCTTCAGATAACCTGGCCCCAAGCCATTAAGGGCTTTGAATGTTAATTCCAGCACTTTGAATCAGGCCCAGAAATGGACTGGCAGCCAGTGCAGCTGGAAAAGTACTGGCATAATATGAGTTCATTGGCCAGTCCCTGTTAACAATCTTGCTGCCCTATTTTGGACCAGCTGATGTTTCTGGGCCGTTTTCAAAGGCAGCCCCATGTATAATGCATTGCAGTAATCCAGAAGAGAAGTTATCAGAGCATGGATAACTGTAGCTAGGCTATTTATTTATTAAATTTATTGATCGCCCATCTGGCTGGTCACCCGGCCACTCTGGGCGATGTACAATAATAGAAACAGTTTAAAACAGTAAAATTCTACATTAAAAACATCATATTTCTAAAAATACTCTAGCCCACCCCAAATGCCTGCCTGAACAACCACGTTTTTAATGCACGGCGTGCACGGCGGAAGCTCATTAAAGAGGGGGCATGGCAGAATTCCCTAGGGAGGGAGTTCCACAGAGTGGGGGCCACCACAGAGAAGGCCCTCTCTCTCGTCCTCACCAGTGTAGCTGTCCTGGCTGATGGGACAGAGAGAAGGCCATCTGAGGCTGATCTTGTTAAGTGGCCTGTCTGGTGGTGCTGGAGGCGCTCCTTGAGATAGGCTGGGCTGGAACCATATAGAGTTTTAAAGGTCAAAACCAACACCTTGAATTTGACCCGGAGAACAACTAGTAACCACTGCAACTCCTTCAGCACTGGAGTGATGTGATTTCACCAGCAGCTGCCTTTAATCAGGCAAGCTGCTGCGTTCTGTACCAGCTGCAGCTTCTGAATTGTCTTCAAGGGTAACCCCACTTAGAGCGCATTACAGTAGTATAAACGAGAGGAGACCAGGGCATGTACTACTGATGGGAACAGATGGTCAGGAAGGTAGTGGTGCAGCCGCCGTATAAGATGTAGCTGGTACAGCGCTGCCCGGCTCACAGCTGACACCTGAGCCTCCATGGACAGCTGGGAGTCTAAAATGACCCCCAGGCTGCAGACCTGGTCTTTCAAGGGTAGCCCTACCCCATTTAACACCAGGCCAACATCCCCCAACCTCCTCGTCTCCCACCAAAAGTACCTCGGTCTTGTCAGGGTTCAGCTTATTCCTCCCCATCCAGCCACTCACCGTCTCCAGACATTTGGACAGGGATTCTACAGCCAACCTTGGTGAAGATTTGAACAAGAGGTAGAGCTACGTGTCATCCACATATTGATGACACCGCGCCCCAACCTCCTGATGATAGCCCCCAACAGCTTCACATAGATGTTGAATAGCATTGAGGAGAGGATGGAACCCTGTGGTACCCCACAAGTGAGCGGCCACGGGTCCGAAACCTCCACTCCCAGTGCTACCCTCTGGTACCTGCTGGAGAGGAAGGACCGGAACCACCGCAATACGGTGTCTCCAATGCCCAACCCCTCCAGGAGGTCCAAGAGGATACCGTGGTCAACAGTATCAAAAGCTGCTAAGAGGTGGAGAACAAGGAAGGGGCATTCACCCCTATCCACAGCCCTCCTCATATCATCCACCAAGGCGACCAAGGCCGTTTCTGTCCCATGCCCAAGCCTGAAGCCTGACTGAAATGGGTCTAGATAATCGGCTTCTTCCAAGTGTGCCTTCAACTGCACCGCCACCACCCGCTCAATCACCTTGCCCCAAAATGGCAGATTCGAGACTGGAAGAAAGTTGTTCAGAACTTGGGGATCCAAGGAGGGCTTCTTTAAGAGTGGTCTTATCATTGCTTCCTTGAGGCTATCTCTGTCCAGATAAGGGTGTAGTTGGTATACCAGCCTAAGCTGATAACAAGTGCTCCATGCCCCTGAGTTCACCTGTGCCTCAAGTGACAGTTCTGGATCCAAGAGCACCTCAAACTACGAACCTGATCCCTTAGGGGGAATGCAGCCCCTTCCAGAACAGGTTGAACATCACCTAGCTGGGCAGACAAACCACCTGCTAACAGTACCTCCGTCTTGCCTGGATTGAGTTTATTGGCCCTCATCCAGTCCATTACGGTGCCCAGGCCCTGATTCAGAACAGCCACTGCCTCACCTGGGTTTGATGAGAAAGAGAGGCAGAGCCGGGTGTCATCCAACCTGTTTAAGCCTGGTCTGCTCACTCATCTATAATAAAATAAGTTGTGTGTGTGCGTGTGTGTCAGCGCCATGACCGTGAAACTTGGTGCTTCCTATGGAGAACCTAAGGTGTGCACCTTGAGGTTATTTTGGTTTTTTTAAAGAGCATTAATGTAAATTGATGTAAATGCATCCATGTGTTTGAAAACTTGGTGATCTTCCATCATTAGGTGGCAGACTTTTTTCACCACAGCATAACTTCCTTGGATATTCTTCAGACCACCTTGCCAATTCATTTTCATAAACTACCCAGAATTCATTGTGAACCTGCTTATCTCTATACTTTCCCTTTAATACAGTTTCTACTTTTTTCTTATTAAATTGTTAATTATTTCTTAATATGAATGTTCAGTTGTTCAGCGCTTGGCATTTTATAACAAAGACACCCTATATTGTTTTGGGGGAGGTGAGTTAACAATTTCTTAGTAGCCTTCTTAGCGATTCCAATAAAGCTAAAACAATCCTTCTCTTAAAATGCAGCACAGCAGTAAGTAGAGAAGTACTGGAGCAAGAACAAAGATTCTTGACTCATTCACCCCATGTGCTAATTTGCTACACACAGAGAGTGGTTGTGGGGGAGCAGTCAAAATGGTAATCCCCATCTGCAATTTGAAGTGTTACGGTCTATTTTATCACCGAGGATGCCGCCACCACCTGATTCTGCTGAACAGGTAGATCAGGCTTCATTCGATTGGGAGGCAGAATAAACATTTAAAGTATGTAAAATGAAATAATCCTGGTTCCAGCCGTCACTTTTCCCACTCTTGTTCACAGTCACAGGCCCACGAATGCACACTTCTTATTCTTCTTTATAAGCTTCAGCATCACTCACACACCCACACCTGCACACGGGTGTCTACTAGAGACTGGCTAACTCATCTGCCTCAGACGCTGTTTTTTACTCAGATGGGGCACCTAGAACATGGGTGCCCCCATCTGGGTCAGACCAAAGACTTATCTATCCCAGCATCCCGCTTTGCACAGGAGCCAACCAGCTGCCTCTGGGAAGCCCACCAACAGGACAGGAAAGCGAGTGCCTGTTGCTTGTCCGGGCAGCTGCTAATTGAAGCCATCTGGTCTCTAGAGATGGAGATTCCATGTGCTTATAGTGGCCAGTAGACACTCTCCCCCATGTCTACTATTCGTATATTATATTTTCAACCTGCTCAGTAACAAAAGTTCTGTGGGTGGATTACATAAAGTTAAAATAATAAAATGCTGCAGTACAAGAAAGATGCAACAGAGTTTGTCCAGTCCCTTTTTAACGCCGCCCAAGCTAGTGGCCACTACCACATCTTGTGGCAACCTCACAAAGTGGGGAGGCGGCCCTCCGGCTCCTTGCGCAGGCGGCTGAAGCCGAAGCCCAGCAGGCCGGGCGCGGCGCGGCGCGGGGGGCGCAGCCCCAGCGTCTGAGCGTAGGCGGCGGCGCTCTGGTAGCTGTCTGAGCAACAGGGGGCGCTGCCGGGCCGGGCCGGGCCGGGCCAGAGCGGGCCAGGGCCAGGGCCAGGGCCCGGCCCCCGCTTCCCCGGCCGGTGGCAGCCTCGCCGCATTTGGCGTGGGCCAGGCTGCCTCCGAACGCGCGCTGCCGCAGGGGAGCGGGCCGCAGCTCGCGCGGAGCCCCTGCTTCGCCTGCGGGAGGTCCCGGCTCCCGTCCCCGAGCAGGGCCAGGAGGGAGCCCCGCCGCAACCCCGGGGGGCCCCCGCGGCCTCGCCCCCGCCGCCCCGTCTTGCAGGAGGAACCCGAGGGGGCCGGCCTCTCCCCGCCCGCCGGCCTCCGCGCCCCGCTCGCTTCGCCCGGGAGCGCCGACGCGGGAGCGGCGCAGCCCCGGCCCGAGGCAGCCCCGCCCGCCCCGCGCGCGCGCCGCCGCGGCGGGCCGGTCGTCACTGGCCTGTGGGAGCCGCTCGCGGAGCCGCTGGCGTGCGAGCTGCGGCTGGGCCTGGCCCGGCTCCGGCTCCGGCTGCCGCCCTTCGCGGTCGCCATGGCGGCGAGGCGGGAGCGCGGCGGCCGGCGGCGTTGCCCGGGCAACCGCGCGAGGCGAGGCGCGGCGGGGCCGCGGCCGCGCAGCTGCCCGGGCGAGGGGGCCGCCAACCCGCGGCCGGGGCTTCGGGGCGGGCCCGCCGGACGAGTCGGACGGCGCCCTTGGCCGGCGGCATCTGGACGGCGCCGGGTTCGGGCGGGCGGACGCGCGGCTGAGAATTCGGGAGCCTCGAGCCGGCCTCCTCCGGCCCGGCGCCCTCCAGAGCGGTCGGGCCGCACCCCGTCATCCCCAGGCGGCTCGGCCCGCGGTGTTGCAGTGCGCCCCACCGGAGGGCGCCGGGGTGGGCAAGGCTGTGCCGCAGCTCAAGGAGCAGGAGTGCCTCCCGGGAGTTCGCCCTCAGCATCGGGACTGGAACCCGCTCCGGGCTCCACCGCCACCCAAGGCGATTTTCCTTTCAGAAGCCTAGTCCTTGTGTGGCGTGGGCTGGAGAACACGCATTTCTGACGGGGAGTCAGAAGGCCTCCCCAGTTTACTGCAAGGCACTGAGTTCCCGCAGTCGATTCTAATCTGACCTTTTGCTTTAACCGGTGGGCTTCAGGACCAACCCCCCCCCCATCTCCTCCAAGTGGCCCTTCAAGTGCTTCAACCGACCCAGGTGCCAACCTGGTAAACAAGTAAACCAGAATGAGCCCGTTATATATCCTTGTAAAATGCCCAGAGAGCTTTGGCTATGTGGCAGTATAGAAATGTGATTATTATTATTATTATTATTATTAACATTAATAACTATTAATAATAATGACGATGATAATATGTATGCATATGTCTGTGTGTGTATAATATGTATGCATATGTCTGTGTGTGTTTATATGTTTGTATGTAAATGGTTGCATATTATATTACATTGCACTTTTAAGTTTTTAAAGTTTTTAAAAATCTTTGTAAACCACCCAGAGAGCTTTGGCTGTTGGGCAGTACAGAAATAAAATAAATGACATGAAATGATTACTTTTACCTGTTGCTTCACATGATACCAACCATTTTTCTCCAAAAGTTTAAAAGACTCTTTTTACAGGTCTGTTATATACACAAATATTAGTTTGCTTTTAGCTTGAAAAATGTGTTTCAGTAATTGATTATTGTTGTTTTTATGCTTTTAAGCCACTTTTTTGGAGGGGAAAAGCAGAGTAAAAAGTCTAGTTTAAAATATAACTATATCAAGGCTGTAGTGCTATACATCTCTACCTGGGAGTAATTCCCATTGAATTCAATGGGTCTTACTTTTGAAGACACATGCATAGGAAGGAAAGGAAAGGTTCCTCCTGTGCAAGCACCGGTCATTACGGACCCCTAGAGGGACGCCGCTTGCGCTGGCGTTTTCATGGCAGACTACAGCGGGGTGGTTTGCCGTTGCCTTCCCCAGTCGTGGCTACCTTTCCCCCAGCAAACTGGGCACTCATTTTACCGGCCTGGGAAGAATGGAAGGCTGAGTTGACCTGAGCCGGCTACCCGAGACCCGGCTTCCACTGGGATCGAACTCAGGTGGTGGGGAGAGTTTCAGTTGCAATACTGCCGCCTACCGATTGCACTGTAAAGAAGTTAATCAGTCAGGCTGGAGTTCTCTACCCAGTTTCCTGGGAGTAAGCACTGTTGAACTCAATGGGACTTAGTTTTAAGTAGACATAGGACTGCGTTATAAATATACTTTGTGTCACAAAGGTAATGATAATTTTTAAAGTAAAAAAATAGAGCAAAGAAGCATGAACATATCAAGAGAAAGGTTTATTCATTGGTTGTTACTCTGGAATATGACATTGCAGGGTGCTAAATAATTGATGTACATATCTTTAAAATTCAGGTACGACTTGCTGATTCATCAGATAATAAATTATTTCCCCCTCTAATAACTGTGGTTTACATTAAATATCAACTGCATCAGGACATCACATTTAAATACTTTCTGGTTTTAATGCAGTTAAAATTAACAGCCTAGCCCAATATTAGAGCTTGGATTACATGTAATTGACACAGTTACTGTAGCCACACTGATCTTGCACTGGCGTCCCAAGATCATAATGGGGGTTGCACAACAGCCCTCAAGTAAATCTGTTTTTTCCTGGTTCTGGGTCTGGCCTTGCACAGCCAGGACACGCAAGGTTGCCTCGTCCCTTTCCTGACAGACACAGACTTTTTGCATCACATGGAACTGCTATGAGGTTATAGTTGCACCTGTTGAATTTCTCACTGGTGTGTACCAGTTTATAACAGCTCCACATGATACAACAAGCCTGCGTCTGTCAGGAAAGGGAGCTGACCACCCCAAATCCAGGGGCACGATCCAGGAGCCAATTCTCCTGTGCCAGCCCTATTAAAATGAGTGGGAGCCAGCATTCAATTCACTGGTATGCATACCTATTGTTTCAGTCTTGAAACCACAAGGAATTCAAGTTTGGAGACAATGGAAGAATTGGGTGTGAGCCCTGTTTTTATACTGTGTTTGTCTTCACCTCTTTGCCTTTCCAAGCAGCTCTTGGAGACGGGATGGCTTTCAGGCTGCTCTCCTCTACTTCGGTGTAGGCCCATGGTGTGGGAGTGATCCTCCTGCTAGCCTGAAGAGATGCTGCTCTCTTCTGAAACCGAACCGCAGCCCAGTCCTCTAGATGTAGTGGGGCCTCAGCTGCAGGCTTGTCGGAGTCGCCTTAGAAAACAAAGACATCCATGCAGATATCACATGAGCTCTAGTGGCAAGCAGATCTGACGCAGATGTGGGAAATGCAGGTTCACATCCCTGCTTGCCTATGAAGCAAGCTGAGTCGCCCTAGGTGACTTTGTTTGAAATCTACTTGAGCAGTTGCAGTGCTCAAATTTGCAACTGTCAAATGGCAGGCTGTGTACTGCAGGGCATGTTTATGACAGTTGGACACCTGTCTGTTGAGGATGCTCTAGTCTGGATTTCCTGCACTGAGGACTACATGTCCTACAAGGATCCCTCTGCCTTTATGACAATCTATGACTGCCCTTCCCCAACCTGGGGACCTCCAGATGTATTGGACTACAACTCCCATAATCCCCCAGCCAGCTATGCTGGGTGGGGGATTATGAGAGTTGTAGTCCAACACATCTGGAGAATATGAGATTTGATATATATGATTATATGGATATATAATCCATAGGTAGCATCTGCGCAGAGGGCCATCCCTGGAAAATAGGGACAACTGGAACATTAGAAAAGTTTCAGCAAGCAGCTTTCTACCTGGTAGACCTTTGCTGGGATTCACGCAACTCTGCATGCTGGGATGAGGGTTCCTCGGCAGCTCTGCCTCTGATGTGGAGTAGAGACCCCCCACCTCGGCCCCTCCAGCTTTGATGAGTGGGTTGTATGCTGTTGCTGTGGCAGGTTGCTTGTGCAGGGCTCGAGTCTCGGCTGGGCAGTCGACGATCTGCCGGCGTCTCTGCAATATTGACTCCAGCTGATTGTCCGCGAGCTTCTTTTGGCTGCCTTTGCGCCGGACTGATCTCCTGACTGGCCTCTTTATAGTACTCTAGGCAGGACAGAGTTGGAATGAACCTGGATGCCAGCGAGTCTTAAGTCCTCTGCCCAAAGGCAGGAACATCTCTCATGGACCAACCTCCCCATTCGCTATTGGGACAGCAGGGGGGATGTGCCAAGAGCAGGCCTATTGCAGAACACCTCCAAATGCCTTACGCAAACAAGCCAAGCCGTAGGCAAGGGAAAGGCCACTGCAAGCCCCATGAACCAATCTATTATACTCACACCTGTATATCACTTGATTTTTCTACACTTGATTCCTGGCAGCTGAAAGTGTGAACTGACTTCAGGTAAGGCAAAATCCTATCTATGCTGTTAGATCCAGAATGGTCCATTTAGATGCACAAGTCATCCCTTGATGTTGCAGTTACCACGACCCCTGGAAAATCTGTTAGGGAAAAGATGGAAGAGCTGCACAATGCCTTTGGATGGTTAATGCTAGGACCCTTCCGTCTGGAAGCACCCAAACTTGCATGTGTGAATTAGGACTTTGTTTGTGAGGATACAACGGTGAGGAGGAGGATAATGTAAGCCGCCTTGAGTTCCTTGCGAGAGGGAGAAAGGCGGGGTATAAATGCAATAAATAAATAAATAAAGTATTAAGCACTCAAGGTTTAAATGGTTTAACAGATTAACAAAACCAGTCAGGCACAATTAATCAGTGGAAACCAATTTTAATTGGCACAGTGGCAGTTAAAGCACACTTTGGGGGGAGCAATTTTGCTTCTGGAGTGTTAACTATTATTTTTCATTAATTTTTTGTTTTCTGTTAAGATGGCCTTTCCCTTGAATCAGGACTAGTTGCTTTGTTGATGAATGTAAGTTCTCTCAAGCTTCTCTAAATATTTCAGAAGGATACTGAGTTTTGGATAATATACACATTTAAGCCCTGAGGTGCAAACTAGTGCTAACACTTCAGAGGCATTGTGCAGCTATTCTGTTTTTTTTATTTCCATAACAGATTTTTTTTTCTGGTAAAAAAATAGATGGAAGAAGCAATGGGAAACCACAGAAGGGCTACAAATGGACAATGAAAACATTGGCATATCTGCCTTTTTACAGTTGTACATCTCTTGCTGACATTGGGCCGATCTCCATTGCGCCCGCCATCACAATGAATTCGGTGTCCTGTTGGGTTAAATGCTCTCACATTAAAACGTGATTATCCACACTCGCCCATTTTCCCTGTTGCAGTGCTTCATCGAATGTGCGAGCTCAGTTCACACTCGAGCGCTGTGCTGTTTTCTTGCCCTTAAAGATGGAGGCTCTCATTGGAGGATCAGAAACTCTTCCTGTTTCTGCTGATTTCATGCCCACCATGCTCACAGCTCTTGACGGCCCCATGTCATCTTCCGGCTACTGATCGTATAGCTTCCTCAGCACTCAATGTTTCCTCAGCAACAAGCAAAGGGCTGGATGTGCGCGCGCTTGTCTGATCTTGGAAACTAAGCAGGGTCAGCCCCGGTCAGTAGTTGGATGGGTGACCGCCTGGGAATCAGGCTTCCTGCATTGAGCAGGGGGTTGTTCTATCCCTTCCAAGGAGACTAGGTTTCACCCCCTCCTATCCCCTGCTTTGGATTTTTTTTTTTAATTAAGGCGTTACCGTCCAAGCATCGTGGCTTCTCTGCGATGTTTTTCCCCCCTAATTCGGGCATGTTCTTCGAAAATTCGAAGATTTGATGAATTTTCGAATCTTCGAAGATCATGCCTGAATTAGAAAAAAAAAACATTGCGGAGAAGCCACGATTCCCAGGCGGTCGCCCATCCAACTACTGACTGAGGCCAAGCCTGCTTAGTTTCCAAGCCCTTTGCTTGTTGCTGAGGAAACACTGAGTGCTGAGAAAGCTATGCGATCAGTAGCCGGAAGACGACATGGGATGTCGAGAGCTGTGACTGGACAGGAGGGAAATACAAACACCGCCGTATATGGACATGCAGGGGAGGGGACTACGACCAGATACAGTAGCGAAGGCAGAAAATCAGAGCACATTAAGGGGAAATACTGGGATATCAGGGTATTGAAAGTAGGAGCACGGAAGCAGGAAATTCCAGTTCCAATTCGAGGTGGCGACTGTGTAGTGTGAAAGACGGGTGGTGAAACCTCATTGGAAGTGAAAAAAACCATAAGTGTAGATCAGCCCATTGTCATATTTTCCCCCTGAAAACTGATGATGGATTTCAGACAAGCAGCTGAGGGAGTGAGCAAGGGTGACTGGGTGGATTCTCTGGGCACATCACAGCCAAAGGGGCAAAGCTGCAACTCACATCTCCCAACTCACCACATCTCTCACCTCTCCCAGTATGCCCCTCTGTGCAAAAGAATGGTAAGAACTGATCAGCTACAGCCCAAACTCTTAGATGTCATATAGGTAAAGGTAAAGGTGTCCCCTACCAGTCGTGTCCGACTCTAGGGTGCGGTGCTCATCCCCGTTTCTAAGCCGAAGAGCCAGCGCTGTCCGAAGACACTTCCGTGGTCATGTGGCCGGCATGACTGAACACCGAGGTGCACGGAACGCTGTTACCTTTCCCGCTGAGGCGGTACCTATTTATCTACTTGCAATTTCTTGCTTTCGAACTGCTAGGTTGGCAGGAGCTGGGACTGAAGGTGGGCGCTCACTCCGTCACACGGCACTCAGGTCTCGAACTGCTGATCTGCCGACCTTCCAGTCTGCAGTTCAGCGTCTTAACCACTAAGCCACCGCGGCATACGCTAAAAGCCCAGAATGAAGGCCCAGAATGCAATACACTGACTGAAGCCCTTCTTACCAGGAGGCCCTGGAGCTCCATCGTAGTGCTTCTGCGCTTACTCACTGCAGCAGATGGTGCCTTGGGAAGAGATGGACGGAAAATCCCATGAGGTAGCATTTAGTCCCCATCCCTTCCCCTAAAGCAGGGGTGCAGAATTTTGGGCCTCACGGGCCAAATCTGAATGTCCTGGGGTCCCAGTCCAGTCCTCTGAGGACTCCCTAGAAAGCCATCACCCCTTCCTCTTTCTCCTGACTGTTGAATGTTTGTGGTTTCCTGGCTTTTGCGAGGTGTCCCCCACCACCACATCCTAAGAGGTTGCAGTGCCTCTCTGTTCTCAGGCTAAACTACTGGCAGACCTTTAAGCAAAAAATTGCTGGCTCTTTATTTTGCATTTCAGCCCCATCCCCTCAGCCTTTGGCCTCTCCCCATTTTGCCTTTGGCCTCTCTCACCTTCCACTGGAATGCAGCCCCCAAGAGCTTCTCCAAAACTGAGTTTGGCTATTGGGCTGAAAGAGGTTCAACACCCCTGCTCTAAACCAGTCTTCCCCAACCTGATGCCCTCCAGATGTGTGGCACTCCACTTCCCATCATCCCTGGCCAATGTTACCAATATCACACTGGCTGGGGATGACGGGAGATCAAGTCAAAGACATCTGGAGGGCACCAGGTTGGGGAAGGCTGCTCTAAGCAACTTTCCTGTAGGGTTGAGCAGTAACATTATCACTCATGAGAGCCTCGTTGTTCTGATTCTCTGATTCAGCCACTCCAAGGAGAGCTTGAGATGTCTCCTCACCCCCAGGCAGGGCCAATGCTTCCCTGGCCCCTTTGCTTCCCACTCCCCACTTACTTTGGAGATGGTCCCAGCATCCCTCCTAGCTGGCCGCAGCACCACCCCACTTTTGATCCGGGCTATCATTTCTTCCACCGCTTTTGCTTTCATATCATCAGTTCTGGTGTCGCCTAACCATAAGGAAAGGGAGACAGCTCAGTTCCACCCATGCTGTTGGTGCCTCTGAAATCTAATTGTTTGGATTATTGCTACATTGCCACATATGGAATGCTTTAGTACTGGGTGTTTTAGATGCACAAATATTAACTACACACAGCTTACTAATCAGTCACAATGTCTGTGAGACCTCAGTCCAGATATTGTGTCACAATTAGATTTTCTATCTTCCCTGGTCCCTTGAAAACAAAGAAGCAGATATTTGAACTTGAAATGTAGAATTCTGCCCTGAACAGGCACACCAAAATTCATGCTAATACCCAGAATGCAGGAACATTACTTGCGGATGAGACTGGAGGACAGCCTGCAGAGGAAGAATCACAGGGGAACCTGCATGAGAGTGAGAAAGAGGCTGAAGGTCAGTCAAACAGAGGCGATGAAACCCAGGCCTACAAGAAGAAGAAGAGAAGAGTGGTACTAGTGGGAGACTCCTTGCTGCATGGGACTGAGACCCAAGTATGTCGCGAAGACCCGTGGACTCGCCAGGTATGTTGTCTCCTGGGAGGACAGATTAGAGACGTGGCTGAAGGGTTGCCTGCACTCATAAAGCCCACTAACAGGTATCCCTTTCTTCTCATCCATGTGGGAACAAATGATACCGCCAAGCGGAGCTACGAAGAAATCACATCAGACTTTGAAGCTTTGGGAAGGAAACTCAAGAACTTTGGGGCCCAGATAGTTTTCTCATCCATCCTTCCAGTAGTTAGAAGAGGGAGAGAAAGGGAACGAAAAATACTCCGGGTGAATGACTGGCTACGAAGGTGGTGCCGACGAGAGAGATTTGGATTCTGGGACCACGGGCTGTACTTCCTGGAAGATGGGCTGTTGGCTAGGGACAGGTTGCACCTCACAAAGGATGGGAAGAATGTGTTTTGCCACAGCATGAAGAACTTCATCAGGAGGGCTTTAAACTGAATCCTACGGGGAAGGGAGAGGTAATGCTGGGGGTAACAATGGACGTAGGCACATGCACTGCAATGGAGAGAACAGCTCTGATAGCACCCAATAATAGTCTTCAGACACATGTAGGAAGAAAGCCAGACTATGAAGCACATGGTCTTTGATGTCTATATACTAATGCCCAGAGTATGGGAAACAAACAGAACGAACTTGAACTCTTAATACAAGAGGGAAATTATGACTTGATAGGTATAACTGAGACTTGGTGGGATGACTCTCATGACTGGAATACAGCAATTGAAGGATATAACTTGTTCAAAAAGAACAGGAGGAACAGAAAGGGAGGTGGGGTTGCACTGTATGTGAAAAATACATATCTCTGCACAGAAATACAGGAGGAGGAGCTTGGTAGCCCCATCGAGAGCGTCTGGGTTGAAATAAATGGAGCAAAGAATAAAAGGAACCTGGTGGTCGGAGTCTACTACCGGCCACCCAATCAAGGAGAAGACAAGAATGAAACTTTTGAAAAGCAAATAGCCAATGTTTTAAGAAAGCATGATGTAGTAGTAACGGGGGACTTCAATTTCCCCGATATTTGTTGGGAGACAAATTCTGCAAAACATGAATTGTTTTCATGGAAATTCCTGACTTGTGTGGCGGATAACTTCCTCCTACAGAAAGTAGAGGAAGGAACTAGAGGATTGGCTATCCTTGACTTGATCCTAATCAACAGAGATGACTTATTGGATAAAGTAGCAGTTACAGGAACTCTGGGGGGAAGCGACCATGTTGTACTTGAGTTCTTGGTTCTAAGGGAAGCAAAAGCTGAGTGTAGTCAAATGTGTACCCTGGATTTTAGGAAAGCTGATTTTAATAAACTCAGAACAATGATCAGTAAGGTCCCATGGCAAGCGACGCTAACGAGAAAAGGAGTCCAAGATGGGTGGGAGCTTTTAAAAAAGGAAATTCTCAAGGCACAATCACAAACAATTCCAACAAGAAGAAAAGGTGGAAGACAACAGAAGAAGCCAATGTGGCTTCACAAAAAACTTAGGGATGACCTGAAAACAAAAAAGGATACATATGGGAAGTGGAAAGAAGACCAAGTAACAAAGGAAGAGTACAGGCAGATAGCACAGAATTGCAGGGATGGCGTCAGGAAGGCTAAAGCTGAGAACAAGCTGAGGTTAGCAAGGGATGCTAAAAACAACAAAAAGGCTTTCTTCAGCTACGTGCAGAGTAAAAGGCAGAGGAAAGAAATGGTGGTTCAGCTATTAAATAAGGATGGCAAAACGATAACAGATGACAAAGAAAAGGCAGAGGTGCTCAATTCCTATGTTGGCTCAGTCTTCTCCCAAAAGAGGGTCTATGATCCCCCTGGCAAAGGCGAAGTACAGGCTGAAAGGGCAGGATTGCAGCTTGAGATCGATAGGCATATGGTCAAGGAACACCTAATTACTTTGAATGAGTTCAAATCTCCAGGGCCGGATGAACTGCATCCTAGAGTAATAAAGGAACTGGCAGAAGAACTCTCAGAACCGCTGTCTATTCTCTTTGAGAAATCATGGAGGACGGGGGATGTGCCAGATGACTGAAGGAGGGCTAACGTTGTCCCTGTCTTCAAAAAGGGTAAAAAGGAGGAACCTGGGAACTACAGACCAGTCAGTCTGACATCAATCCCTGGGAAAATTCTGGAGCAGATGATAAAGCAATCCATCTGGATGCACCTTGACAACAATGCCGTGATTACTCGAAGCCAACATGGATTTGTCAAAAACAAGTCCTGCCAGACAAATCTGATTTCATTTTTTGATCAAGTCACCTCCCTTGTAGACTGTGGGAATGCTGTAGGCATCATATACTTCGACTTCAGCAAAGCTTTCGACAAAGTGCCCCATGATCTCCTGATGAGCAAACTAGCTCAAAGTGGGCTAGATGAAACAACGATCCGGTGGATCCACAGTTGGCTACAGAATCGGACTCAAAGAGTGCTTCTCAATGGGACCTTCTCAAACTGGGGAGAGGTAACGAGCGGGGTACCGCAGGGCTCAGTCCTGGGCCCAGTGCTCTTCAACATTTGTATTAATGACTTGGAGGAGGAGGTGCAGGGAATGCTGATCAGATTTGCAGATGACACAAAATGGGGCGGGATAGCTAATACTTTGGAAGACAGAAACAAAATTCAAAGGGATCTGGATAGACTGGAGCGCTGGGCAGAAAAGAACAGAATGACATTTCATAGGGATAAATGCCAAGTTCTGCACCTAGGAAAAAGAAACCAAATGCACAGTTACAAGATGGGGGATACGTGGCTCAACCACACTACAAGCGAGAAGGATCTTGGAATTGTTGTAGATCACAAGCTGAAGATGAGCCAACCATGTGATGTGGCTGCAAAAAAGGCCAATGCTCTTTTGGGCTGCATTCATAGAAGCATCGCTTCCAAATCCCGGGAAGTACTAGTTCCCCTCTACTCAGCACTGGTTAGGCCTCATCTGGAGTACTGTGTCCAGTTCTGGGCACCACACTTGAAGAAGGATGCAGACAAACTGGAGAGGGTTCAGAGGAGGGCAACAAAGATGATCAGGGGACTGGAAACAAAGCCCTATGAAGAGAGACTGAAAGAACTGGGCATGTTTAGCTTTGAGAAGAGAAGACTGAGGGGAGATAGGATAGCACTCTTCAAGTACTTGAAAGGTTGTCACAGAGAAGAAGGCCGGGATCTCTTCTTAATCATCCCAGGGTGCAGGACACGGAATCATGAGCTCAAGTTACAGGAAGCCAGATTCCGGCTGAACATCAGGAAAAACTTCCTGACTGTAAGAGCAATATGACAATGGACCCAATTACCTGGGGAGGTGGTGGGCTCTCCCACACTGGAGGCCTTCAAGACGAGGCTGGACAGCCATTTGTCAGGGATGCTCTGACTTGGATTCCTGCCTTGAGCAGGGGGTTGGTCTCGATGGCCTTGTAGGCCCCTTCCAACCCTACTATTCTATGATTCTATGAACAGACCTACTGGATGAGACCAATGGCCTATCTAGCCCAGCATCTGTTTTTTTAATAATAAAATAATAATACATTAATTGATTAATTAAGTTCTCTGTATATCACCTTTCTGCCCTAAGAAGATTCCCCAAGAAACCCAAAACAAACAAACAGATCAAGAACAGACCTCTCATTAAAAAATTCCAGAAAGTGGAATCAACCCCGTACCAATTCCCACAGTGGCCATTCAGATGCCCCAAAGGGAAGCCCACACCAAGCAGGGCATTAAGAGATCCAGTAGATTTCTGCCTCTGAACACGGAGGATTCATATGGCCACAATGTATCGCTGAGAAAAGCCTCTTTCCATGAATTTGCCTCATTGGCCTTCAAAGCCATTTAAGGTCTCAGCCATCAGCACATCTTTTTGCACTGAAGAGTGCCTGAGGAACTATGGATGGAGGTCCGTAACATTGTTCAGGAGGCAGCAACGAAATCCATCCCAAAGAAAAAGAAATGCAAGAAAGCAAAGTGGCTGTCTGATGAGGCTTTACAAGTAGCTCACGAAAGAAGGGAAGCGAAAAGCAAGGCAGAAAGGGGAAGATATACCCAACTGAATGCAGAGTTCCAGAGAATAGCAAGGAGAGACAAGAAGGCCTTCTTAAATGAACAATGCAAAGAAATCGAGGAAAACAAACAGAATGGGAAAGACTAGAGATCTCTTCAAGAAAATTGGAGATCTCAAAGGAACGTTTTGTGCAAAGACGGGCATGATAAAGGACAAAGAAGGCAGGGACCTAACAGAAGCAGATGAGATTAAGAAGAGGTGGCAAGAATACACAGAAGAACTATACAGGAAAGATCTGAATGTCCCTGATAGCCATGATAGTGCGGTCACTGAACTTGAGCCGGACATCCTCGAGAGTGAAGTCAAGTGGGCCTTAGGAAGCATTAGTAACAACAAAGCTAGCGGAGATGACAGTATTCCAGCCGAGCTATTTAAAATCCTAAAAGATGATGCTGTTAAAGTGCTGCATTCAATATGCCAACAAATCTGGAACACTCAACAGTGGCCACAAGACTGGAAAAGGTCAGTTTACATTCCAATTCCAAAGAAGGGCAATGCCAAAGAGTGTTCAAACTACCGCACAATTGCGCTCATTTCACATGCCAGCAAGGTGATGCTCAAAATCCTACAAGCTAGGCTTCAGCAGTATGCGAACCGAGAACTACCGGAAGTACAAGCTGGGTATAGAAGAGGCAGAGGAACTAGAGATCAAATCGCCAACATTCGCTGCATCATGGAGAAAGCAAGAGAATTCCAGAAAAACGTCTATTTCTGCTTCATTGACTACGCTAAAGCCTTTGATTGTGTGGATCACAACAAACTGTGGCAAATTCTTAAAGTGATGGGAGTACCAGACCACCTTACCTGTCTCCTGAGAAACCTGTACGAGGGTCAAGAAGCAACAGTAAGAACCAGACATGGAACAACCGAGTGGTTCAAAATTGGGAAAGGAGTACGACAAGGCTGCATATTGTCACCCTGCTTATTTAACTTATATGCAGAGTACATCATGAGAAATGCCGGGTTGGATGAATCAGAGGTTGGAATTAAGATTGCTGGGAGAATTATCAATAACCTCCGATATGCAGACGATACCACCCTAATGGCAGAAAGCGAAGAGGATCTAAAGAGCCTCTTGTTGAGGGTGAAAGAGGAGAGTTTAAAAGCTGGTTTGAAACTCAACATTAAAAAAACAAAGATCATGGCATCTGGCCCCATCACTTCCTGGCATATAGAAGGGGAAGAAATGGAAGCAGTGACAGATTTTACTTTCTTGGGCTCCAAGATCACCGCAGACGGTGACTGTAGCCATGAAATTAAAAGACGCTTGCTCCTTGGGAGGAAAGCTATGGCCAACCTAGCCAGCATAGTAAGAAGCAGAGACATCACCTTGCCGACAAAGGTCCGTCTAATCAAAGCTATGGTTTTCCCAGTAGTAATGTATGGCTGTGAGAGCTGGACTATAAGGAAGGCTGAGCGCCGAAGAATTGATGCTTTCGAACTGTGGTGCTGGAGAAGACTCTTACGAGTCCCCTGGACTGCAAGGAGGTCCAATCAGTCCATCCTAAAGGAAATCAACCCTGAGTGCTCATTGGAAGGACAGATAATGAAGCTGAAGCTCCAATATTTTGGCCACCTAATGCGAAGAGAAAACTCCCTGGAAAAGACCCTGATGCTGGGAAAGACTGAAGGCAAAAGGAGAAGGGGACGGCAGAGGATGAGATGGCTAGATAGCATCACGGATGCAATGAATACAGAACTACAGAAGCAGGACTACAGAAGCAGGCAAGCTCCCAGAGAGCGAGCGAACAGAGCGAGCGAACAGGGGGAGCAAACAGGAGTTGGCCAGGGGAGTTGCAGTGGTTGAAGAGACAAAGGAGACAAAGGAGACAGAGGCTAAGAGGTAAGTGGGTTGCAGGAAGCCCAGGGCGCTGCCCTTTATCCTTCTGACTGGCTGTGAGCTCACCAGGAGCTTCTGAGAGCTCCAACTGAATTGGAGGGGTGTGGCCTGAGTACTCCCAGCAGCTGACTGGGCGGGAAGCTTCAGTCTGTTTCCCGCCTCCCAGCTGAGCAGAGCAGAGCAGAGCAAGCTGCTCCAGCTGGTCCAGGGACTACAGAAGCAGGCAAGCTCCCAGAGAGCGAGCGAACAGAGCAAGCAAACAGGGGGAGCAAACAGGAGTTGGCCAGGGGAGTTGCAGTGGTTGAAGAGACAAAGGAGACAAAGGAGACAGAGGCTAAGAGGTAAGTGGGTTGCAGGAAGCCCAGGGCGCTGCCCTTTATCCTTCTGACTGGCTGTGAGCTCACCAGGAGCTTCTGAGAGCTCCAACTGAATTGGAGGGGTGTGGCCTGAGTACTCCCAGCAGCTGACTGGGCGGGAAGCTTCAGTCTGTTTCCCGCCTCCCAGCTGAGCAGAGCAGAGCAGAGCAAGCTGCTCCAGCTGGTCCAGGGACTACAGAAGCAGGCAAGCTCCCAGAGAGCGAGCGAACAGAGCGAGCGAACAGGGGGAGCAAACAGGAGTTGGCCAGGGGAGTTGCAGTGGTTGAAGAGACAAAGGAGACAAAGGAGACAGAGGCTAAGAGGTAAGTGGGTTGCAGGAAGCCCAGGGCGCTGCCCTTTATCCTTCTGACTGGCTGTGAGCTCACCAGGAGCTTCTGAGAGCTCCAACTGAATTGGAGGGGTGTGGCCTGAGTACTCCCAGCAGCTGACTGGGCGGGAAGCTTCAGTCTGTTTCCCGCCTCCCAGCTGAGCAGAGCAGAGCAGAGCAAGCTGCTCCAGCTGGTCCAGGGACTACAGAAGCAGGCAAGCTCCCAGAGAGCGAGCGAACAGAGCGAGCGAACAGGGGGAGCAAACAGGAGTTGGCCAGGGGAGTTCGGCAGGGGAGGTCAAGGGGGAGGCCCCTAACATTTTTTTTTTATTTTTTTTTACTAACTTTTTTTCATTTATTTGTCTTGTAACACACACTTCCACACCAGTGGGACTCTGCTTTTAACCTCTACTGAGTAGAGGAGCAGGCACAGGCTAGTCTAGAACAATCACAAAGCTAGACACAAAAAGGGAGAAGAGGCTATGGAAGGACAAGACTCTCCAGTGGTGGTGACCTGCAAGGTGTGTGCAATGTTTGTTTTCTTGCCTGAGAACAACATGGCCTACACCTGCAACAAGTGCAAGTTGATCACGCTGCTGGAGGAAAAAGTAAGTGGACTGGAGCGGCGACTGTCAACCCTCCGGGGAATAAGAGAACACGAAGAGTTCTTGGACAGAATGGGGGAACTACAGCAGCAAAGGGCAGACCAGAAGCTTGAAGAGCAACAGCAAGATGAGGCAGTGGGAAATGCTGAGGTGAAGAAAAATGGAGTAGAGGATACTCCTTGGAAAACGGTGACAGTTAGGAGAAGAAGAACTAGACGCCACTCTGCACCAGTGGAAGCGGTGGAGCTGTGGAACCGATTCCAGGTACTTGCAGATGAGACTGGAGGACAGCCTGCAGAGGAAGAATCACAGGGGAACCTGCATGAGAGTGAGCAAGAGGCTGAAGGTCAGTCAAACAGAGGCGATGAAACCCAGGCCTACAAGAAGAAGAAGAGAAGAGTGGTAGTAGTGGGAGACTCCTTGCTGCGTGGGATCGAGACCCAAGTATGTCGCGAAGACCCGTGGACTCGCCAGGTATGTTGTCTCCCGGGAGGACAGATTAGAGACGTGACTGAAAGGTTGCCTGCACTCATAAAGCCCACTGACAGGTATCCCTTTCTTCTCATCCATGTGGGAACAAATGATACCGCCAAGCGGAGCTACGAAGAGATCACGTCAGACTTTGAAGCTTTGGGAAGGAAACTCAAGAACTTTGGGGCCCAGATAGTTTTCTCATCCATCCTTCCAGTAGTTAGAAGAGGGATAGAAAGGGAACGAAAAATACTCCGGGTGAATGACTGGCTACGAAGGTGGTGCCGACGAGAGAGATTTGGATTCTGGGACCACGGGCTATACTTCCTGGAAGATGGGCTGTTGGCTAGGGATGGGTTGCACCTCACAAAGGCTGGGAAGAATGTGTTTGGCCACAGCATGAAGAACTTCATCAGGAGGGCTTTAAACTGAATCCTACGGGGAAGGGAGATGTAATGTTGGGGGTAACAATGGACGTAGGCGCATGCACTGCAATGGAGAGAACAGCGCTGATAGCGCCCAATAATAGTCTTCAGACACATGTAGGAAGAAAGCCAGACTATGAAGCACATGGTCTTCGATGTCTATATACTAATGCCCAGAGTATGGGAAACAAACAGAACGAACTTGAACTCTTAATACAGGAGGGAAATTATGACTTGATAGGTATAACTGAGACTTGGTGGGATGACTCTCATGACTGGAATACAGCAGTTGAAGGATATAACTTGTTCAAAAAGAACAGGAGGAACAGAAAGGGAGGCGGGGTTGCACTGTATGTGAAAAATACATATCTCTGCACAGAAATACAGGAGGAGGAGCTTGGTAGCCCCATCGAGAGCATCTGGGTTGAAATAAATGGAGCAAAGAATAAAAGGAACCTGGTGGTCGGAGTCTACTACCGGCCACCCAATCAAGGAGAAGCCAAGGATGAAACTTTTGAAAAGCAAATAGCCAATGTTTTAAGGAAGCATGATGTAGTAGTAATGGGGGACTTCAATTTCCCCGATATTTGTTGGGAGACAAATTCTGCAAAACATGGCCCCTCCAGGAAATTCCTGACTTGTGTGGCGGATAACTTCCTCCTACAGAAAGTAGAGGAAGGAACTAGAGGATCGGCTATCCTTGACTTGATCCTAACCAACAGAGATGACTTAGTGGATAAAGTAGCAGTTACAGGAACTCTGGGGGAAAGCGACCATGTTGTACTTGAGTTCTTGGTTCTAAGGGAAGCAAAAGCCGAGTGTAGTCAAACGCGTACCCTGGATTTTAGGAAAGCTGATTTTAATAAACTCAGAACAATGATCAGTAAGGTCCCATGGCAAGCAATGCTAGCGAGAAAAGGAGTCCAAGATGGGTGGGAACTTTTAAAAAAGGAAATTCTCAAGGCACAATCACAAACAATTCCAACAAGAAGAAAAGGTGGAAGACAACAGAAGAAGCCAATGTGGCTTCACAAAAAGCTTAGGGATGACCTGAAAACAAAAAAGGACACATATAGGAAGTGGAAAGAAGGCCAAGTAACAAAGGAAGAGTACAGGCAGGTAGCACAGAATTGCAGGGATGGCGTCAGGAAGGCTAAAGCGGAGAACGAGGTGAGGTTAGCGAGGGATGCTAAAAACAACAAAAAGGCTTTCTTCAGCTACGTGCATAGTAAAAGGCAGAGGAAAGAAATGGTTGTTCAGCTATTAAATAAGGATGGCAAAATGATAACAGATGACAAAGAAAAGGCAGAGGTGCTCAATTCCTACTTTGGCTCAGTCTTCTCCCAAAAGAGGGTCTATGACCCCCCTGGCAAAGGCGAAGTACAGGCTGAAGGGGCAGGATTGCAGCTTGAGATCGACAGGCATATGGTCAAGGAACACCTCATTACTTTGAATGAGTTCAAATCTCCAGGGCCAGATGAACTGCATCCTAGAGTCATAAAGGAACTGGCAGAAGAGCTCTCAGAACCGCTGTCTATTCTCTTTGAGAAATCATGGAGGACCGGGGAAGTGCCAGATGACTGGAGGAGGGCTAACGTTGTCCCTATCTTCAAAAAGGGTAAAAAGGAGGAACCTGGGAACTACAGACCAGTCAGTCTGACATCAATCCCTGGGAAAATTCTGGAGCAGATCATAAAGCAATCCATCTGGAAGCACCTTGACAACAATGCAGTGATTACTCGAAGCCAACATGGATTTGTCAAAAACAAGTCCTGCCAGACAAATCTGATCTCATTTTTTGATCAAGTCACCTCCCTTGTAGACCGTGGGAATGCTGTAGACATCATATACCTCGACTTCAGCAAAGCTTTCGACAAAGTGCCCCATGATATCCTGATGAGCAAACTAGCTCGAAGTGGGCTAGATGAAACAACGATCATGTGGATCCACAGTTGGCTACAGAATCGGACTCAAAGAGTGCTTATCAATGGGACCTTCTCAAGCTGGGGAGAGGTAACGAGTGGGGTACCGCAGGGCTTAGTCCTGGGCCCAGTGCTCTTCAATATTTTTATTAATGACTTGGAGGAGGAGGTGCAGGGAATGCTGATCAAATTTGCAGATGACACAAAATTGGGAGGGATAGCTAATACTTTGGAAGACAGAAACAAAATTCAAAGTGATCTGGATAGACTGGAGTGCTGGGCAGAAAACAACAGAATGGCATTTAATAGGGACAAATGCCAAGTTCTGCACCTAGGAAAAAGAAACCAAATGCACAGTTACAAGATGGGGGATACGTGGCTCAACCACACTACGAGCGGGAAGGATCTTGGAATTGTCGTCGATCACAAGCTGAATATGAGCCAACAATGTGATGTGGCTGCAAAAAAGGCAAATGCTATTTTGGGCTGCATTCATAGAAGCATCGCTTCCAAATCCCGGGAAGTACTAGTTCCCCTCTACTCAGCACTGGTTAGGCCTCATCTGGAGTACTGTGTCCAGTTCTGGGCACCACACCTTAAGAAGGATGCAGACAAGCTGGAGAGGGTTCAAAGGAGGGCAACAAAGATGATCAGGGGACTGGAAACAAAGCCCTATGAAGAGAGACTGAAAGAACTGGGCATGTTTAGCCTTGAGAAGAGAAGACTGAGGGGAGATATGATAGCGCTCTTCAAGTACTTGAAAGGTTGTCACAGAGAAGAAGGCCAGGATCTCTTCTTGATTATCCCAGAGTGCAGGACACGGAATAATGGGCTCAAGTTACAGGAAGCCAGATTCCGACTGAACATCAGGAAAAACTTCCTGAGTGTCAGAGCAATACGGCAATGGAACCAATTACCTGGGGAGGTGGTGGGCTCTCCCACACTGGAGGCCTTCAAGACGAGGCTGGACAGCCATTTGTCAGGGATGCTCTGACTTGGATTCCTGCATTGAGCAGGGGGTTGGACTCGATGGCCTTGTAGGCCCCTTCCAACCCTACTATTCTATGATTCTATTCTATGAATATGAACTTGAGCACGCTCCGGGAGAGAGCGCAGGACAGGAAGGCCTGGCGTGCTATGGTCCATGGGGTCACGAAGAGTCGGACACGACTGAACGACTGAACAACAACAACCACACATTTACAGTATGCTCTGCAAAGCAGGGCTTCCTTCGGTATGTCCAGAATCTACCATCAATTTGTTTCATGGGATGACCCCGAATTTTAACATAATAGGAGAAAAAAACTTCTCTGTCCACCTTCTCCACACCATGCATAATTCTCAAAGCACACATTTCGTAAACCCGTTTTATAAACTCACTGTAGCCATTTTGTTTCCAAACTAAAAAGCCCTCCTCCAAATGAATTATCAACGTACCCTTCCTGTCCTTTCCTGCTTCCCTTCCCTCCCCATTTCCTATCCATCGGCTTTCCCCAACCTGGTGCCCTCATTGGCTAGCTGGGAATGATGGGTGTTGCAGTTCAACACATCTGGAGAGCATCAGATTGGGAAAGGCTGCTCCATGTGACGTCAGGGTTTCTGACGGGGAGAAGAGGGGCAGAACCACTCGTTTGCGCAACGCTCAGAAGTTGCCATGGATGGATGAATAGCTCATTCTGACCACCAAAGTCCAGTCCTCACCCTCTGGAACTTGGTCCTGGACCTGAGCTAGGTGTGGCAGATAAATTCTGCACCTGAGTGGCACTGCAGAAGCTCCCTCCCTCCCTCCTCCACTCACCGTGTTTCACTTGCCCTGCTCCCTTCCGCTGTCGGATGACCATCAGGGGGCTGTGAAGTTAGATCAGGTAAAGGTAGGTTTTGAATCTAATGATGCTGGATTCCTGCATAAAGACCTTCTTAAGCAATTGTATGCAGCCACAAAGTCACGTGTAGCATGTAAATGGAAGTCTCCAAAGCAGTCAACTAAAGAGCAGCAGATGGATAAAATTTGGGAGCCTATGGCTATGTATAAACTTACTCAGCAAGTGCAGCAAGAAAGGAATCCTAATTTTAAGAAAGATATTATGGCACCATGCTTTCCATTTATTTAGTACGTTGAAGCCCTTCAAACTTTTGATCAAATTCTAAACAAGTTGCCTATTTTTATTTTTTTTTACTAATACACACAAAATAACACGCACTCACCCACACTCCTTTTCTATGCTGTATAAGTTATATTTTTTACTGTTTCGTTAGGTATTGAGCTTCTACTTAGGCTGTTTTCCTGTAAATGTTCATTAAGCATATCAGTTATAACTAAGAATTATAATTAATGGATTCCTTTGTTTCTTTAGTGATCTTGATATATTATTACATATGGTCTTCTTTTTGCTGCCTTTATTTTGTTAATTTTATTTTGAAATAAAATCACATTTCATGGTAAAGGAAGAAGGGCCACACTTTTCTCCATGTGGCACTGCTGATGTAGTGGATACCTGCATTGCGCAGGGGGTTGGACTCGATGGCCTTGTAGGCCCCTTCCAACCCTACTATTCTATGATTCTATGATTCTAGTCTCCCGCAGGAGATCGCCTTCCCTTCCCTGATGCTGCAACGTGTTTTTATCTTGTTCAAAATGGTGTTGCTAAACTCTCTCATGGGAACGCAGAACACAGGAAGCCGCCTTGCGCCAGGTGAGAGGACTTGTCCATCGAACCCAGCGCTCTCTGTTCTGACTGGTACTGGCTCTCCGGGATGGACTAGAGGGCCTTCCCGACACCTGCTACTTGATCCTTTTTTTAACTGGAGGTGCCAGAACCTGGACTTAGCTCTTTCTGCATCAAGGCGTGATGTGCGCACTCCCTCCCTCTCTGATGTCTCTTGGATTATGTCCCTCTTCTCCTTAGGAGTCATACAGCAGTATTTTCAAATCCATGTGGTACAGCTCTTGGTGGGCTATACCACTTTGGAATGGAGAAGGGGGGAAATGCACAGGCAACTGCTCTGGTACATAAAATAAGCTTTCTGCACAAGAAAAATGACATGGTCAGAAAGATGGGTTCTAGCCTTGCCTGCTTTCTGACATGCAAGGCATCCATGTGCAGGGAGCTTACTTTCTATGCGGGGTGGGGGGCCTGCACATGTACAATCCCCCACCTGCATTCTGAAGTGGTACAGTCCAGCAAGAGGGTACCTCTTGCCTCTACTGATCATGTGACTAAATCTTGGAGGTCTCTGTCTCTGTCATGGATCATAAACCTCTTGGACAGGAGATGGGCCACTTGCACATGCTGAAAGGCTGCTGGCAGCCAAGTAGTCTCCATTTACTGAACCATAAGACGAAGCATAATCCAGACAAGATAGATGTGCGCCTGGCCAGGAAAAGTGCCGATGCAGGAAGAGGGGTTCGGCCTGTGTTGGCGCCCTTGAAAACTGGCTTGGCCCCTTGACCAGGGTTGTATTTGCCCAGCTCAGGCTGGAATGCCCATTCCTGGAAAGGTCAGACCTGGCTGTGGTGACACATGTCTGAGTCACACCAGATTGGATTAGGGGCGAGGAACCGCTTTCAGCCCGAGGGCTGAATTCCATTTCAGAGAAGCTCTTGGGGGCCACATTCCAGTGGTGGGTGGGGCTGAGGGCAAAAGGGGTGGGGCCAAAGCACTGAGCATACCCGCAAATTGTAGCATAAAGGCTCTTCCTGGCAGCAACTCAGGCTTAGGAGATGCGCATGGGGAAAACTGCACAAAAGGGAAGGCAGTGGGTCCAGGGGAAGGGGGCATGGCCCTCTGGGAAACC
Organism: Heloderma suspectum; assembly: GCF_057233095.1. NCBI lineage: Eukaryota > Metazoa > Chordata > Lepidosauria > Squamata > Helodermatidae > Heloderma > Heloderma suspectum. The sequence continues at coordinate 4,421,642 of NC_139462.1, forward strand.
CCACAGGGCCAGATTAGGACCCCAGGCTGGTTGGATTTGGCCCACGGGCCGGAGGTCCCACACCGCTGGAGTACTGCACTATGCTCTACCTGGGGCTGCCTCTAAAGGGTCTCTGGGCACTGCAGTTGGACCAGAATGGGGCAGCGAAATTGCTGGCTGATGCTCCGCCTTGGGAACATATGAGGGCCATTTTACAACAGCTGCACTAGCTTCCAAGTCATTTCTGGGCACTAGGCAAGGTGCTGCTGATTACTTCTAAAGCCCTAAAGGTCCTGGGGCCTAAACGTGGGCTTGGACAAAGCCTTTGCACCCACCCACACAGACACACCAACGCCTCTGAAGTATAGGGTGTGTTCTCCTAAACAGGAACGGTGGGCCTCCTGAAATGCTAGGACCGTGAGAGTCTGCAAGATGTGGCCTGGTGATGTGTGACACTTACTCCACATGAGCAGGGCAGGTTGGTGGAGGGAGAGGCGGCGGAGGCGGCGGAGGCAGGGGAGCCAAGGGGCATTCTTCAAGAGGTGGGGCATCTGCAGTCCCCTGTGCCTCCTCTTCCAGGGATTTCACTGCAACGAGAATGGCACAGTCTCAGGAACCAAGGGACAGGCAGGTGTGTTTTTTGTTTTTACGGGATGAGAACAGACAGAGAGCTGGTCTGGAGCAGGGAGCCGTTGCTGATCTTCACAAAGAAATGGCTGGCCAGGGATGCATGAAATCCAGACAGTCAGGGTGAAGACAAATGGAACACTTTTACAGCAGGAGCCAGCTGCGCACGATGTGGATCGACTGCCGTCTGGGATGTTACCAAGACGCCCAATCCCTATAACAGTTTGGGGCTTTTAAACAAGTTTCCTTTCAAACAAAGCCAAGAAGGCGGTGGATGAAGGGATAGATGGACAAATATTCATGCAACACTTAAAAAAAAAATCAACCCTGTGGGCAGCTCCCTCCTAGAACATAGTTTCAAGGGAGAAGCAAAAATGACATCTGAGCCAGCATTTGACTGGCTAGTATGCACATCCGTTGTTGGGTGTGTTTTTTAACAAATTAAAAAACCAACAATATTCTGTGCCCAGGCAATCCAAATTCTGCACCAAGAAAAGCTGGGTTCTGCAACCTGTATAAATCGTGCACCTTTGGACAAGGGCATGGTCATTGTGCATGGCCCTATGGGGAATGCTGGTGGGCCAGTTTGGGCCCTTGGTTCTGCACCCCTGCCTTAAAGGAACAAGATGGAAGAATCTGGCAACCACATCTAAATGCTGCACCTCTCTCTTCCAACGTGGAATTTCTCTCCTCTGTTTGGAGCAGTCGCTTTTCCAGGCATTCTTTCTCTTCTTCCGCCATGACCAGCGAAGTCTGGAGCTTGTGCAGTTCTTCCTGCTGTGGCCGTTCCCCTAACTGGGCCTCCAGATCCTTCACCTGGAGAGCCAAAGGGGACATGAGCAGGACACTCGAAGCCAAAGGGAAAGTCCCTCCCCTCCGAACACCCAAGAATGTGGAAAAAGTGGAAAGAGAGTGGCATGGGGGGGGGGTTCTCCCTCACTCGTATCACTCGAACTCGGCACCAGTCAATGAAATGGGTAGGCAGGAGATTCAGGGCAGATGAGAAAATGCCTTCCTTCGCACAACACAGAGTTCACTTTCTGAATTTGCTGCCACAAGATGTGGTGATAGCCGCTGACTTAGCTGACTTTAAACGGGGATTAGCCAAATTGATCTCCAAGGAAGGGAGAGCTGATCTAATGGCTCTTAGTCATGGAGGCCAGCTGGAACCTTCAGCTGCAGAAGCCGTGTAGCTCTAATCCCAGTCGCTGAGGGACAAATGGCAGGGGTGGGGCTTGCCTTCCTGCCCTGCCGGTGGCCTTCCCGGGGGCGTTGGGCTGACCTGGCCACCGTGGGAGGCCGGAACAGACGGAGCGCCTTGCTGTGATCCAGTAGGCCTCTCCTCCTGTCTTAACATCCTTCTGTTGGGCAGGGGTGTCCCTGGAGGCCGTCCTGCCATGAGAGGAGGGCAGGTGGCTGTGTCAGGTGGCAGATCTGGGGTGCTCTGTGGGCTCCCAGCCTGTGTGCGTTCTTGGGAATTAGCCCCACTGACACAGTAGACAGAAGGCGCTCCCTTGGCCGAGTCAGGCGCTTGGTCCATCATGCCAGTATCGGCACTGGCTCACCAAAGCCTTTCCCTGGCTTACCCAACTGGAGGCCCCAAGGATCCAACCCAGGAGCTTGGAAAGGCACAGAGGTGGTGCTGAGGGCCAAACTACTCATGGCGTTAATGCTTCTTTGCATCTAACCAGCAGGGCTGCTGTGGTGGTTGCTGTTTCGAAAGCAAATGGCATGAGATGGGGGGTGTGTGTGATGATTAACAGTATTAGAGCAGGCGTGGAGGGGGGACTGAACTCTTTCCTCCCTTGCTGTGGTCCCAAGGAGAACCCGTCCTCTGAAGGGGCTCTTTGCATTGGGGGACACCCCCACCCCACTCCAGATGTCAGGACTGCACCAAATGTCATGCTGGCTGGGAATGATAGGAGTTGCAGTCCAACACATCTGGAGGGCACCAGGTTGGGGATGGCTGTCTTGGTGTGTTCCTGGGTGTCCCATTTGCAGGCACAGAAGCAAAAAACTTCTGAACACCTGAATAAGTGGGCTCTGGAACAATTCTGCCCCAGTCTAGTCCAAACAACATTGCATTCCATTTCAGGCATTTGTCACCCTGCACCTCCTTCCCTCTTGGAAGAGCATCGTTTGGTTCCAGGAGACTCCGCCCAAATGTCATTCTACACAAGGGCAAGAGCTCTGTCCCTGTTGAGGCACATGGGCAGGAAGAGTCTAATGACTCACCTTGGCCTGGTGTTCCTGCTTGGCTTCTTCCAGTGCCCGGGTCAACTTGGCCACCTCGTCCAGGGCTCGGAGAAGCTGGACATCTGGCCCAGCATTCTGCATCAGGATCGTGCTCTGCCGGTTGGCCTCCTTCTGCTTCACCAACATCTGTGAAGTGGGTGGTGAGGAGGGGGAACTTAGTGCTAGGGCAGGAGCTTCAGTGGCAGAAATCCAGAGCAGGCCTCACCTTCTGCCACAGTCTCCCCTCGTGAAATTGGTCCAGTCACACATGCCTCCGTTTTGTACGCAGATGCTCCAGTAAGCACACAGAGCTCCACTTTCCGGTGTTTGGGAATTTGCACATGCAAGATCCTGTGACTCTCTCTCTCTTTCTCTCTCTTTCTTCAAACAAGCAGGCAGGCAGAGTTTCTTGCTCTTGCGATCACTCTGAAAACCGCTTAACCTTAGTTCTACTGGGCAGTGTTAGCCCCTTTGTAGACAGTTATTTTTGGAGGTGGTAAATATGTGGGTGTGGGGATCCCAGCATAGTTCTAGTGTGGCTGCTTATGAATTGCCAAAAAAAGAGGGCAGTGATTTGCATAACATTTGCGTAAGCTAAGTTATACATATGGATGCGATTTTAGAAACAATCATTCTAATTTAAATAGAATTACAGTGCATCTCCCCACAGCACAGGAGACTGTGGCCAGGGGACCTGGGCGCCCTGCCTGTTCAGTCTGGCAGCTGGGGATGGGCAACAGTCAGGGGACTCAGGGCCAGAAATATTGGAACAAGGATAACTGTTTTGGCAGTTGGCCTCTGTACACCACCACATTGAAGTTGAAAGGAAGCACACCCAGATGGGAGCGAAGTCAGGACTTTCAGCTGTAATTCAAGGGGTTTGACAAAAGTGGGGCACTAACCATCCAGGAAGGACAGCCAGTGGCATACGCACACCCCCGGCGTTGGTGGCTCATAAGTAATGGAACAAACCAACATCATTTCAAACTTAAGGATCGCCTTTAATACCTGAAAATCCTTTGCAGTCAATGACTGCCTGAAGTCTGGAACCCATGGACGTGACCAAATGCTGAGTTTCCTCCCTCGAGATGCTTTGCCAGGCCTTTACTGCAGCTGCCTTCAGCTGCTGCTTATTTGTGGGTCTTTCTGCCTTCAGTCTTGTCTTCAGTAAGTGAAAAGCATGCTCTACTGGGTGGAGATCAGGTGACGGACTTGGCCATTGAAGAGCATCCCACTTCTTTGCCTTGAGAAACTCTGGGGTAGCTTTTGCTGTATGTTTCAGGTCAATATCCATCTGCAATATGAAGCGGTGTCCTATCTGTTTGGCAGCATTTGGCTGAATCTGAGCAGAAAGTACAGCCCTATACACTTCAGAATTCATCCTGCTGCTTTGATCAGCAGTTAGGTCATCAGTAAACACCAGTGACCCGGCTCCATTGGCAGCCATATATGTCCATGCCATAACACTGCCTCCCCCATGTTTGACAGATGATGTGGTATGCTTTGGATCATGAGCTGTTCCTTTCCTTCTCCATACTGTTCTCTTCCCATCATTCTGGTACAAGTTAATCTTGGTTTCATCAGTCCAAAGAATCTTACTCCAGAACTGGGCAGGCTTTTTTACGTGTTTGCTGGCAAAGGCTGATCTGGCCTGTCTGTTCTTGAGCGTTACCAGTGGTTGCACCTTGTTGTGAAGCCTCTGTATTTACATTCATAAAGCCGTGTCTTGACTGTAGATGTTGACAATGACATGCCTACCTCCACAAGAGCGTTCTTGACCTGGCTAGATGTTGTGAAAGGGTTCCTCTTCACCATGAGCAGCATTCTGCAGTCATCCACTTTAGTTGTCTTCCGTGGTCTTCCAGGCTTTTTGCTGTTGCTGAGCTTGCCAGTTAATTCCTTCTTTTTCAGGATGCTCCAAACTGTTGTACTGGCCACTCCCACTATTTTTGCTATCTCTCTGATGGGTTTATTTTGTTTCCTCAGCCTAATGATGGCCTCCTTCACTCGCATGGACACCTTTGGACCTCATGTTGGGGGTTCCAGTGAACAGCTACCAAATGCAAATGTAACACTCATTTCCTGGTACCCAGGAAACAGGCCACACCTGGCCATGCAGCTGCTTGTCAGCCATTCGTTCCATTACTTATGAGCCACCAATGATGGGTGTGTGTGTATGCCACTGGCTGTCCTTCCTGAACAGTTAGTGCCCCACTTTTGCCAAACCCCTTGAATTACAGCTGAAAGTCCTGACTTCGCTCCCATCTGGGTGTGTTTCCTTTCAATTTCAATGTGGTGGTGTACGGTGGCCAACTGCCAAAACAGTTATCCTTGTTCCATTATTTCTGGCCCTGACTGTAGGTCTTGCCTTTAAGTTGGAACTGCACAGTAGAGCCCTTCAAGCGGAGAACTCTTCAAAACAGAGGACAGTCCTCTGGCAACCCTTCAAAGAGAGGGCTGCGGCCACCCTATATATTTTCCGAAGAGCTGCTATTGAGAGGCCATCATGTTTTCCCAGCATTCAATAGACATCATCTTATTGTTGGGAAAATGTGATTCTTCCCTAGCATGCATGCCTCCTGCTTCTGTGGTGCCGGGAGGACGATAGGCACCTATTGGCCAGCGCCTGGGACATCACTGTTGACTAACTCTATATTCCTTGCCCCTCCCATGCCTGTGTCATTTAGTTTCTTTCTTGTTCAACTGAAGTGATTATACCTTTGCCCATATCCAGACACAATTGTGTGTGTGTGTGTGGGGGGGGCCTGCTACTTGAATTCATACCTGGTAAGCAAAGGCCTCTGCTTGCTGCCTCAGTTCCTCTTCCAGATCCAGCTGCTGAGACATCTTTCCATATTCCTCAGTGACCTGGCAGAATACTGGAGAATGTGCCAAAGGAGACATCCATCGACATTGCATTACACCAGGGATGAGAAGGCAGGCTGTGTTGCTACAGCAACCAGAGGCTGAGATGCCCTCAGGGTGGACTCTTTGTGATTCCTTCCAAAGCCCAGTCCTGACCTTCACTCCCCCAAGGGTTGCCACATCCTTCCTTTCAAGGCCACTGGCCCCGCCCTACCCCACGTTTGCAACAGGAGTAGCCACAAGATGCGGCCATGGCCATCAGGGCAGACGGGTTTAAAACGAAATTAGACAAGTTCATGGAGGACCAGGCGATCAGCGGCTCCTGCTCATGGTGGTGATATGCTGCCTCCAGGATCAGAGGCAGCGCAGCGATGAATGCCAGTTCCTGGGGAACCAGAGTGGGAGAGGACTGCTGTCAGACCAGCACCAAGCGCAGTCCCACTGCCAAGAGCCCCTGGACCGGATCCTTCACTTCACCCTCGCAGCCTGCTTGCTCACCTGCCTCTCGCTCTGGCCCAGACAACAGTGGTGGTGAGAAGGAGGAGCAGCAGATGCCGCGGCCATCTTGCTCCCTGGCTATCATGCAAGCAAGTGGGAGAAGGTAGAGGCACTGAGGGAGGGGGTCCAAGGAGGGGGTCTTGCCTTAGCAACCCCCCCCCCCAACCTGGAGTCGGCACTGACTGCTGCCCTTGGATGCTGCTTGTGGGTTTCCCATGGGGGCATCTGATCGGCCTCTGTGGGAAAGAGGATGCTGAACGAGAGTGGCCTCTGGCCTGATCCAGCAGCAGGGTGTTTCCTAGGTTCCCATGTTATGTTATCTTCCACCCCCAGAGCTCTTAAAAGGTCAGCAGTCCTATTTCCATTGAGTCTCTTCTTGCTCATCTCATCCATAATAGAAGATGATCTCTGCTGGATCAGAACAAGGATTCACCTAACCCAGCTTCCTGCCTCCAACAGTGGGCAGCCAGATGCATCAGGAAAGCCCTCAAACAGGGCAACAGCTCTCCCCTGTTGTTCACCTCCAGCAACTGGTTTTGAGAGACAGACTGCCTCTGATCATGGCATTTCGATTTAGCTCTCAAGGCTGCCAGTGGGTTCCCCCTTCTCCCAAGATGCCTGGTTCTGCAGCTGGAGTTGCCTCCCTTCCTGAGTTGGCATTTCCTTCATGGTCACTCACTTGTCTAGGCTTTTATTTTTTTGGAAGGCCTTTATTGGGGGGGGGCTGTTGGCTAATGGGTCAGCTTCAGACTTTGTGTCTTCCACATTGTGAGGGGGCTGGATTCTATCTGGCACAATCTACTCTTTGTTTCTCTAGGATCCATATTGTGGTCCATCAAATATGTGTGTAAATTTACAAAGCAATGTCATTTTAAAAAATGTATTTTTCTTGTAACACACACTTCCACACCAGTGGGACTCTGCTTTTAACCTCTACTGGGTAGAGGAGCAGGCACAGGCTAGTCTAGAACAATCACAAAGCTAGACACAAAAAGGGAAACGGGGCTATGGAAGGACAAGACTCCCCAGTGGTGGTGACCTGCAAGGTGTGTGCCATGTTTGTTTTCTTGCCTGAGAACAACATGGCCTACACCTGCAACAAGTGCAAGTTGATCATGCTGCTGGAAGAAAAAGTAAATGGACTGGAGTGGTGACTGTCAACCCTCTGAGGAATAAGAGAACACAAAGAGTTCTTGGACAGAATGGTAGAACTGCAGCAGCAAAGTGAAGAACAGAAGCTAGAAGAGCAACAGCAAGCTGAGGCAGAAGGGGACAATGCTGAGATGAGGAAAAATGAAGTAGAGGATACTCCTTGGAAAAGGGTGACAGGAGCAGAAGAGCTAGAAGACACTCGGCACCAGTGGAAGTAGTGGAACTATGGAACCGTTTCCAGGTACTTGAGGATGAGACTGGAGGACAGCCTGCAGAGGAAGAATTACAGGGCAACCCCACCTCCCTTTCTGTTCCTCCACATGAAAGTGAGCAAGAGGCTGAAGGTCAATCAAGCAGAGGCAATGAAACCAAGGCCTACAGCTACAAGAAGAAAAGAGTAGTAGTAGTGGGAGACTCCTTGCTGCATGGGATCAAAACCCAAGTATGTCGCGAAGACCCGTGGACTCGCCAGGTATTCTGTCTCCCGGGAGGATGGATTAGAGACATGACTGAAGGGTTGCCTACACTCATGAAGCCCACTGACAGGTATCCCTTTCTTCTCATCCATGTGGGAAAAATGATACCGCCAAGCAGAGCTACGAAGAAATCATGTCAGACTTTGAAGCTTTGGGAAGGAAACGCAAGAACTTTGGGGCCCAGATAGTTTTCTCATCCATCCTCCCAGTAGTTAGAAGAGAGATAGAAAAGGAAAGAAAAATACTCTAGGTGAATGACTGGCTACAAAGGTGGTGCCAACGCGAGAGATTTGGATTCTGGGACCCCGGGCTATACTTCCTGGAAGATGGACTGTTGGCAAGGGATGGGTTACACCTCACAAGGGCTGGGAAGAATGTGTTTGGCCACAGCATGAATAACTTTACCAGGAGGGCTTTCAACTGAATCTTACGGGGAAGGGAGATGTAAAGTTGGGGGTAACAATAGACGAAGGCTCATGCACCGCAATGGAGAGAACAGCTCTAATAGTGCCCAATAATAGTCTTCAGAAACATGTAGGAAGAAAGCCAGACTATGAAGGACATGGTCTTCAATGTCTGTACACTAATGCCCAGAGTATGGGGAACAAACAGAACAAACTTGAACTCTTAATGCAGGAGAGAAATTATGACTTGATAGGTGTAACTGAGACTTGGTGGGACGACTCCCATGACTGGAATACAGCACTTGAAGGATATAACTTCGAAAAGAACAGGAGAAACAGAAAGGGAGGTGGGGTTGCACTATATGTGAAAAATAATATCTCTGCACAGAAATACAGGAGGATGAGCTTGGTAGCCCCATCGAGAGCATCTGGGTTAAAATAAATGGAGCAAGGAATAAAAGGAACATGGTGGTCAGAGTCTAAACATCAGAGTCATGTTTAGCCTTGAGAAGAGAAGACTGAGGGGAGATAGGATAGCGCTTTTCAAGTACTTGAAAGGTTGTCACAGAGAGGAAGGCCAGCATCTCTTCTCGATCGTCCCAGAGTGCAGGACACAGAATCATGGGCTCAAGTTACAAGAAGCCAGATTCCGGCTGAACATCAGGAAAAGCTTCTGTCTGGTAGAGCAATATGACAATGGAACCCATTCCCTAGGGAGGTGGTGGGCTCTCCCACACTGGAGGCATTCAAGATGAAGCTGGACAGCCAGCTGTCAGGGATGCTTTGACTTAGATTCCTTCATGGAGTAGGGGGTTGGAGTCGATGGTCTTATAGGCCCCTTCCAACACTACTATTCTATGCTTCTAAGAATGCATGCACAGGCATAATCGATCAGACTTATCCAACAGGTAACTGGTAACCTCACAACTAGACTACTGCAATGTGCTCTATGTGGGGCTGCCCTTGTGTGTGGTTCAGAAGCTGCAGCTAGTGCAGAAGGCAGCAGCTGGGTGCTGACTGGGTCACCCAGCTATGCTCACATAACACCTGTGGTAAAAGAGCTGCACTGGCTGCCTATTAGCTACCGAGCCACATACAAGGTCATGTTGTTGTCATACAAAGCCCTAAGCAACTTGGGACCATGGTGCCTGGCAGTCCGCCTTCCCTTCTACATACCCAGGCAACCTTTAAGCTCAGCAAAGGAGGCCTTGCTGGTCATTCCGAAACTAAGGGAAGCCTCTAGTGGAGGCTTTGCGGAGGGGAGGGAAGGAGGCTGGGGAGGCCATAGGATTTGTCTTATGGCTGCTGCCCTGGTTTCTTCTCTTCCCCTCCCCAGGAACACCCCCTTCACCCCCTGCAAACTTGCATTTGTGAGCTCCTAGCAGCAGCCAGCGCGGCTCTCTGCGCTGGCTGCAGGGGGGTGAGGGAGGGGGCAGTGAGTGTGGCTCTGTGCGCAGATCCAGGAACCCAAAATATCCTATGACCCCCAGACACTGTCTAGGGGACATAGGATTGCTCCCTAAGTCTGATTTTAATATTTATTGTGAACAGCTGAGGGATTTTATTATATTCAGCATTATATAAGTGTCACAAATAAATAAACAAACATGATAATCGACAGCAGACTCTTCCAAGACCCCTTCCCCAACTCACCTTGTTTGACCCTCTTCAAAGCCCTCTGATTGTGCTCCACCAAAGCTTGCAGAGTCTGCGTCTTCACGCGTTCCTCTTCCAGCTTTGCACAAAGGAGGTTTTAAAAACAATAAGTAGAATAAACATCATAATATTTTGCATTTACAGAGCAGACGTATGTGCAAAGTGCTGCACAGACATTATTATTACAACAGCCCTGCAAGGCAGGCCAGTGTTGGTCTCCCCCTGTTGCAGATTGTGAGAGTGGAGGCTGTGGGAATAGTGTGCTTTGCCCCAGGGCTACATAGTGAGACGGCTTGGCTCAGCCCACTCTGACCGGAAGACGCTCTCCTAGATCTCAGGCAGAGAGGACGGGCCCGTTCCCAGCCCCTGCTACACGAGATGTTCTGCTGGCTGAGCCATGGGCTGACTGGGCATGGAGAGGCACAAGAGGTCTCAAAGGTGGACCAGTTTGTGCAGGGCAGGCGCCCCTCCTTCCCTCTGGGTCGGCCCTGGCAGCGCTCTTCCTGGGCCACAACAGCCAGCCAGCAGGGCAGGAGCTCGCTGTGCACTGCAGCAATGCTTCGCTGGGTGGGGATCCCGGGTCTCCAGGCCTTCCAGAACGTGAGGCTTGGAAACTTAACGGCACTCGGCCGGCACTTGGTGGGCCCCCCCAACCCTCAGCCCTGAAGCCAGCTGGCCGCTCCCTCCCTCGGGGTAACCCGCAGTACCTGCTCCCGGAGCACCTTCGCTTGCACGACCAGTTCCTTCTTCTCGCCCAGCAGCTGGGAAAGCTTTGCTTGAAGGTCTGGGGCACACGAGGGAGACAGGGAAAGGTGAGTGGCCGTGGGGCTCCATCCTCACGTGACATGCTGGCGGTGGCTGGTCAGACCCCGGGGCTTGCTCTTCTGCCCCCACCCTGCTCAGGCTGCACATCAGGCAGCCACGCTTCTCCCACTGGCCCATTTCACAGGTGCTGAGGCAAAACCCTGACGTGTGTGTGTGTCTCCACGAGTGATTTACTCTGAGCTGGCTACATTTGGAGGTCGTTAGGGATACATGATGACGTGGCCATCCAGCAGCCACCCTGGAGCTTATCAGGGAAAATCCGGATTTTCTGAGACTGCTTAAATTTTCCTGCTTACAGTCCAATTCATTTCCTCAAGTCGGGTTCTCCCCGGTATAGTTGCTGTGTGCCCCAACCCCTGCATTGACCTCAGGTATGCCAGCCCTGCCCAGGGGTGTGCCTTTCACCATGATCCCGGTCAAAGGGTGTTTCCCAGCACACACCAATTAGTGTCTACACCGAAGTAACTCCCATCGTGCTCAGTGAAGCTTGTCCCCTGAATTCCCACATCAGAATTTACAGAGATCCCCCTCAACTGACATGGCACAGTTTAAAGCACAAAGTCCCTACAGGCTGTAAAGTGTGATCTCAAGGCTCTGATTCTCCGTTGTTTGGGGACGCATCTATATGGCACTGCTTTGACCCCCCTTCCCCGTCACAACTGCACAGCAATGCAGCTTCGAGTCAGCATGCCCTGCGATACACTCACAATGTACTGCACGCTTCCCTTACAGACTCACCATGCCCTTTTGGGGGGCCATTTTACTGAAATGCGCAGCTGTGCAGTCCTGTGAGTGTGGAGGTCCAACAATTCAGTGGCTGTTTTGTATTTGAGGGGCTCTGCTGTGTCTTTCCATCTCTTTTTATGTAAAAAGTGGGTGTTCCGTGCACCTTCACTTCCACACCATCAGTTTGTCAGTTCCCCAGCCCAAGACTCTTGCGATGGTTCGCACTCACAAGTGTGAACGCTATGTGCCTAGCCATCACTCAGAAATGGTGGCCAGAGTGATGTTGGTCCTTCCCCAAGACCCCCCACCCAGCCCTTAGGTACTCAGTCCACAACTGTTGCAAAGATGCGAAGCTGCAAAACTCTGCAAAAGTGTGATTAAATAGATGAAAACACCCCTCTGTAGCTGCGCTGCTGCAAAGGGATGGGGGAAGTAAAGGGGCATCACAGAGACGCAGGCACTACACACGCCTACAACATGCCCACTGTAAGATGCGAAGTCAGTTCAGAGAAGGAACAGACAGCCCGCAACCGCAGGGGAACCTGCAGCAAACCAAAAAAATTGCAGTAAAACGACTCCTTGGAACTCCGCTTTTTCCAGGAAAAAACCACAGATGGCTGCGAAGTCGCAACTGTGTCATTTATCAGGAGGGACCTTGACTCGTGTTAATCTGGTGCTGAAAAGGGTTAACAAAGAGTAAAAATGGCTGGTTTAATCTGGGAGAGGCCTACAGGAAGAGCCCCTAGAAGACCCCAGACTCATAAGCAGCTTTGTATTCCGGACTCTTGGCCCCTGGGCAAGAAGACCGTGAAGTTTGATTCTATACTAAATGATGTTATTTCACTAACTGAGACCCTAACTGAGATTTTTTCAGGACTGTTTCTGAGGAGGGAAAAAAATGCAGCAGTCTTTACAAGCGGCTTCACAGAACTTGCTCAAGGCCACGATGTGCTGGCAGAGTGTCTAAATGAGATGAACAGCAGAAGTGAGCATGCTCAGATGCCTACTGAGAGGAGGAAAAGTACTGTTTTGACTTCTCGTGGTGTACCCCTGCTGATAAGAGAATGCCCCTACTCGATGCTAGTTGGGCAGGGAAGCATAGCCCTGAGCACGAGCGACAACTGGGAGGAGGTGTTTGGGCGGATATGACCAAAAATGGCCAAAGATGACCGGGAGTTCAAAGAAGATATACCGAAGAGCAATGCGTCAATCAAGATCGCAAGCCCAGATGGCAGACTTTCGGTCATATGTGGAGAGATTTAAAGTAGCCCGTTCATAATAGTGCCAAACACGTTCCCCGGACACATGAAATCGTGGGAGATAGATGGGACACCTTGTTTCTGATTGGTGAGCAAATGCTCTAACCACGTACACCCCATTTCCTATTAGAGGCTGATTGTCTCATTGCTCCTTGGGCCCCACCTTTGACCAGAGCAGGGGTATAAAAGCCCAGGGAATGGGAGCTCCAGGGTTGTTGGTGTCTTTTGTTCCTGCTGCTGCTCCACTTCCCTCTTTCTGCCGTGCCACCAAACCCACGGACTTAGGTAACTACAGACCTTTTTAGATTCTTAGAATTTGGGACTTAGAATGATTTCTGAGTTTGGGACTTGGAGGTTGTATCTAGGGAGGGGATTTGGAATCCCATCTTCAGAGGTGACAACTGGAATTATTCCCAAGTCTTGAGTTTTCTGTTCACTCCAACTCCTTCCTCTACTCTTCCTCTGCCTAGAGGAACTTAGTAATGCTTCAGCATAAGTTTTGTATTCAAGTAAGAAGCAGGAGGCCATGGGAGGGTTAACACATAGGTTGAATTGTTTTCGTTTAGCTTTGAACTGCAAGTAGTAAACAGGAGTAAGTTGGAAAGAGGAGTCATAACAATGTTAGAAGCTCAAGCCCTTATCTTATTGGCCAAGTTCATAGTACCAGCTTTGGCAGTTGCAATTCTTTTGATTTATCTTCTGTTTTTGTTGCATTCTCTTTCTCTGTTATTAGAGAATTTCTAACGCTCATATAACCACCATGCTATTTATTTTATTTTGTATTTCCCCTGAATTTTCAGCAATAAAGCCATAAATATGGTTTCAAGTTACAATCTTGTCTGTAGTGGTGTTTTGGGTTGATGTTTACCTGTTGGGATTGCTTAGTTACCCACTGGGGTGCTTCCAACCCATCTGGTGCAGGTTCTGAGGTTAAACAGGACCAAATTTACAACTCGCACTAGCCCCAAAGTAAAAGCCCGGTGTAGATGGGGCCCAGGTTTATTGCCTTAGGAAGTAACTACTTCACACCTTCATTATAGGAATCCTGCACAGCATTGGGTTAGAAAGGGGGCTGGTTTCCCATCCCTGTGTTCCCACCCACCCCTCTTTCCCAGCACAAGCATATGTGTGTCTACTCAGAAGTAACTCCCAATGTGCTCAGTGAGGCTTGGCCCCAAAATGTGCACTCCAGGGAGTCACTGAGATTCCCATGAATTGAAATAACGCCCTTAGGAGCCTTAATGTCAAAGCTTCGAAGTTTCTGTTGATCCAGCAGGGCAGCTGGATCACTGTGTTCCTCCTCTACTGATGGTTTATTTAATGAAGCAAGTAATGTGTGGGAAGGGAGAGAGAGAAGGAGATTGTTTGTCAGGGAGAACACTCTGTTCTTTTAATGATTGTCACTTTAAGAAAGTACTTAATGCAGGTGCAGGGAAGGGGGAGAGAGAGAGAGAGAGAGAGAGAAGGAGTGATTTTTATGGAGAAAATGGTGTTTCCTGTTTCCCAGCACAAAGATATGCGGGTCTACCTAGAAGTAACTCCCGTTGTGGTCGATGAGGCTTGCTCCTGAAATGCAGGTGCACCTGGAGCTTCAGGGAAAGGAGAAGGGGGGAGAGCCTGGGGAGGGGAGCCTCTCTTATCGGTTGAGTAGCCCCTGCCAGTCAGATGATGTTCACTCCAACCCCCACCCCCACCGGGAAGTATGTTCTGTGAAGTGATTTTTGCTGGTGCGGAGCACTCCCTCATGGAGCCCTGCAAAGACCAAAGTGCAGCAAAGCTGATTCCTATTAAAAAAAAATTGATACTCCTCCATTTGCTTCTTCTTCCGTTGTTGTGGAAACACCCCCCGCCCCCGGAAAACCAATCCCTGGCCTGCATGCTTTGCTCTGTTGCACTGCTTTTGCCACCCAGGCCCCTCCCAAGCCTTTCCAGGGAGGGGTTCCACACGCAGACCTTTCGGGTCCATTTGGATTCTCCAGCACTGGTTGTTCCAAAGTCCTGGTCAGGAGTTCCAAAGGGAAGCACCACAGTCCAGGACTCAGCCCCAGAAAGCTCAGCCTCAGAGGAGGGCTCTTAGGCATCGACCCCCCGAGACTGGCAGAGACCCCCTCCGGGGACTGCCTGAGGAGGCAGCATTCGGAGAGCCCCCTCCACTCACACACAGCCTTCCGCCCTGGATAATGGTTCCTCCCCAGAAAGCCCCTCTGTCCCTGGAATCCTACCCCTGCTACCACTCCAGCCCCAGAGGCAGCAACAGGAGAGCCATCCTGGGAGTGCTGGTGGTGCTGAGGCACTGGGCTCAGCAATGGGCTGATTCCCCTTGAACTGGGGACTGATCTCCTCCAAGGAGCTGGGGCGAAGAACACTTCCATGTCCCTGCAGCAGGATATCAACTGGGGTGTGGAACCTCTCTCAGCCAGAGGGCCGGATTCGGTTTCGGAAGAGCTCTTAGAATCATAGAATAGTAGGGCTGGAAGGGGCCTGCAAGGCCATCGAGTCCAACCCCCTGCTCAATGCAGGAATCCAAGTCAGAGCATCCCTGACAGGTGGCTGTCCAGCCTCGTCTTGAACGCCTCCAGCATGGGAGAGCCCACCGCCTCCCTGGGTCATGGGTTCCGTTGTCCATTGGGGATGGGGGCACATTCTGTGGTGGGTGTGCCAGTGGCAAAAGGGAGAGGGGGCCAAATATACAAGAGACGCACAAACATACTAGCCTACTGTTGCTTAAAGCTCCTATTGCCAGTAACTCAGCCATAGGAGAAGCAGTTCAATCTTTTAGAGTGGGGGGGGGGACTGCGCAAAAGCTGGAAAACTAAGAAATGATTGGCAGTTGGGAGAAAAGGGTGTGGCCAAGGGGAGGGGCATGGCCATCTGAGGAACCCTGGAGGGCCAGAATGAGACCCCAGGTGGGTTTGGCCCACGGGCCTGAGGTTCAACACTCATGATATAAACCCCCAGTAGGTGCCTGCCAGTGCTGGCGTAACTTATTGGGCTATTTGTTCCTAGGCTCATGATCTGCTGCTGTGCTCTCTGGCCATGTCCGGTCTGGGCTCCCAAGGTGCTGTGTCTGCCTGCCAAGCTGAGAGGGGCCAGCTCAGCTGTCAAGCTTGTGCTTTGCCTGCAGAAAGTCCCAGCTTCAACCACCACCAAAACCACGTGCGTGCTTGGGAGAGCCACTGCCCCTCGCGGGGGATGGTGCTGGGCTGGAGAGACCAGGGGCCTGACCCTGCATGAGACAGCGTCAGACCCCCTCTTGGAACAGGAGAGGAAGGGATTCTGGACTCGCCTTTGGTTTGCTGAAGATATTGACACACTGGATCCACGGCCGGTTCGGTGGTGATCTCCTCCTCGTTGCCCAGGTTCGCGAGGTCCCCTGGGAGGTGGCCAAGCATGGGCAGCAAGGCCACGCTGATCCGCTTCAGCTTCTTGTTCTCCATGTTCACCTGGGGGTGTCGAGATGCCAGGACGAGAGTCAGGTGAAGCACGTCATGAGAGCTGGAGCGGAGTTGTGGTGGGGAGAGTGAGCTCAGTGGGAGAACACATACCTTGCATGCCGAAGCTTGCAGGCTCAGCCCCGGCATCCCCAGTTTGAAAAAGGATGAGGGAGCAGGTGATGAGAACCACCCTTCTCTGCCGGAGGCCCTAGAGAGCTGCTGCATGGCAGCGTAGGCCACACCGGGCTCAATGGGTGGTGTCATGAGACAGAGGAAAGGGGTCCACACCTCCTCTCTCCCTGTACCACAACCCTGATCCAAATCACCCCCCGCCCCACTCATAGCAGGAAAAATGGTGTTGGAGAACGGAGCTGCATTCACGCATCTCTCTCATCACATCTGGTCTGGCCTTTAGCTTTCAGGAGGGAAAGAGGCCAAAGGCTTCACAGAAGAGGGTTCTGAGGAAGGTTTGACGGAAGAGCCCCAGTTATCCACACCCGCGTAATCTCCAGGCTAGACTACTGCAGTGCATTGTACGTGGTGCTGCCTTTCAAAATGATGCAGAAGCTGCAGTTCAAAATACAGTCGTGCGAAGATGCTAGCTGGCAGTCTGGGGCCAGGCACTGGAAACAAATCTTCTTGGTCCCTCCAGGTGTTGGTTCCTATAATGCCATCATTCCCAGCCAGCATGGCCATGTTGGCAACAACATCTAGCAGGACCCAGATCGCAGAAGGCTGTTTTAAATTAACGGCTAACTGGTGAACTGTCAATATTATGTAGTGAGTTACAGTGTTTATTTATTATGGTTATCGTATTTAAACTGACTTCATGCAAATTGCTTTGAGTGCAATGTATTTATGGGAAAGGGGCTACATAAATAAACTGAATTTCACTCTCGCCCTCCAGGCCCAGTTTGAAGTACTTCAAAGCCCCACACAGCCTGAGGTGGTCACCTGAAGGCTCACTGACCTCTGCAATGCAGAGATGATCTCAGTGGACAGGCAGATTCACGTAGAACCGAGGAGGGCACGCTCCATGTGTCCTGGGCCCAGTTCCCCTCCCTTCCAGGAGAGTGATTCTGCTTCCCAGCAAGGCAGGTACTCCCTGCATGCCTTGTTTTAAAGGAAAATTGCAGTGTTTTTGCCACCACTGCAGCAACAAATTCAGCGGTGGCAGTGGGGGTGTCGTGGGCTGCATGTGGCCCACCCCTTATAGGGAGTCTACATGAACCTGCCCATCCACTGAGATGACCTTCACAAGCCTTTCTCCAAATGGCCCCCCACATTGCCAGAGCAGTTGTGCAAAATGGTCAACTTGGTAGGAAATGCCCACTTGTAGAATGCTTGCTTGGTGCCCACTGATGCCATGTTGGTGCTGGGCAAAGATCTTTTTATTTCCCCAGACCTTTGAAAACTGAATTTTTAATCCTTAGTGTCTAGTTTTATGCTGCTCATCTGTCTGTCTGTCTGTCTTCTCCATCCATCCATCCATCCGTCCATCCATTACAGTTCTATTCTGCCCAATAGCTGAAGCCCTCTGGGCAGTTCACAGCAGTTAAAACCATGAAATACAGTAACAACATGATAAAACATAAAACGTTTAAACATTTAAAACTACAGTATAAAAGAGTAAAAACCAGCAGCAGTGTAAAGATCTAAAAATACAATAACAGATCTAAGACAATAAAAACTCTTCTATTGCTTTTAGACTTCATTGCCTTTGTACTTTATTGCATGAGGATGTTTTTCAAAATCATATTAGATTGTATTTTTGTATTATAGCTATTGGGTGCCTGAGAATGTTTTGGGGTGAGGACATACATTCCTTAAGGGCACAATCCTATGCATGTTTAGACAGAAAAAAGCCCTGCAACTCCCAGCATGCCCCAGACATGGGCATGGTCTACAACTTCTAGCATGAGCATGGCGGGGGCATGCTGGGAGTTGCAGGGCTTTTTTTCTGACTAAACATGCATAGGACTGCACCTTAAATATATAAATTGCAAGAGAGAGAAGTTGAATCCCTGGGGTAGCAGATGTGTGTGTGTTTGAGGAAACCAAACCTGGGCCCATAGACTGAGTTTCCTGGTTCTCTGTTGTTAAACTGGATTGAAAGTAACGGTTTAGATTGCCATCACTGAAATCCCACCCACCCACCCACTACCCCCAGCTCTATCTCCATGGAGACTGTGGTGCATCTGGCAAGCCATGCTCACCTGGGTGGCGTAGGCTTCTGCCTGCTCTCGGCATGACTTCTCGATTTCATACTCGTCTTCCAATGTGGACAGCTCTACCAGCAAGGCCTGGGAGACTGGGAATGAAAAGGAAAAGGCTGAATGTAAGAAGAGCTGTGCTGAATCTGACCAAAGGGCTCTCTAGTCCAGCATCCTGTTCACTCAGTGGGCAACCAGCTCTCCCTGGGAAGCCCACAAGCAAGAGCTGAGTGCAGCAGCACCCTCGCACTTGTGCTTTCAACAGCACCGGTGCTCAGGGGCACACTGCCTTGATAGTGCGGGCAGCATATGTCCATTGCGACTAGGCGCTAGCAGGATATGGCAGTGCTGGAGGGGGGAAGCTAGACTGGAGGTCCAAAAATGTGCCAGATTTGGTGCCATGAAGAATACTGATCTCACCTGGCCAGAGCCCTCTTAAAGGAAGATTTGGAACTGCACAGGGGTATGCGATTATAGTACATTGTTCATGGACACCCCGCTACAACACTCCTGTGCGTTTTCCTTGTGCGTGCACACATGGTTTGTGGCTTAGTGGCACATTGCTTGCCATTTAGAAGCCTATGCGAGTGCGAGAAAATGATCCTTCGAACTGGAAACCGCACGGTAGTAATGCAGAAGGGTGTTCTAGTCAAGCTTCACAAAAAAGGAATCACGAACACAACCCAAAAAAGTTTGGAGTGAGAAATATAAAACAGGCAATAAGTTGCAGACCTTATAGTGAGGAGCTGATGATAAGCAGTTCTGTGGGCATGAGATGTTAAAATGAAATCGTTGCACTCTTGTGGAATGGAAGGGTATTTTGTAAGGGAAAAAATGGATTTGGACTTTTAAAAGGGTTTTTAAAATGAGGAATCACGGTGAGTGTGCGTAGCCTCGAGGGCAGGGTTGCCTTCCGACCTGTCTTATGTAAGGAGACAGAGAGCGCATTTCCACCTGTAGTGAAGAAGGATCTTGGGATTGCCGAATATTCATAATTCCCCGGTGCCTCTTTAAGGTCAGCAGGTTGCTGACTTCTCATTGCAATGATAAATCTAGATAGCAGATTTCTGTCTTCTTGAATCTCAGTAATTTAGCCCCTGACTGTTGTCCTGCCATGTTTGGCGGAATCTTCAAGGAGGCTGTTTTTCATGGAGACCAGACTGGCTGCTGTTCTACAGTGACCACTTTCAGACACAAATGTCTCGTGTCACTTTGCCCTAATAAATATGCCATATTGGATATCTTCTGGCATTGCACTACCTTTCACCCTAACTGTGACAACTTTGCATGACTTGTCTGGAGAGGGGTTCTATGTTCTAGAATGTTTTCCTTCGTCTTTGAGACACTGGTGAGCTCTCTCTGGGGACTAGCTGTGGAGGCTGCAGGTGCAGCTTCAGCAGCAGGGTGAGGAGAACTGGGCATGCTTGAGCAGGGTTTAGGTTTCCAGAGGAGCCTGGACTGCTCCCTTTATTCGTCACTGTTAGCATCACTTGTTACATCAGCTCGCATAATACAACTTTTACTCATCCCCCCCCCCTCCCCAGAACATGTTGTATGTATCTGTTGGCTTTTCTTTTTTAAGCCCTGCTTTCTCACACTCTTAATCCAGTGTTTGAGCACCACAGTAGAAGCTCAGGAGCTTCCTGCAGAAGCAGGCAGAGGAGCTCTGTGCCAACGTCTCCTCTTGGGATAAGCAGGCTGGAGCGGGTGGCATAGTGGACTCACCACGCTCAAACTCGGCCAGCTGTTCCTTGGCCTCATCCCTTTCCTGAAGAAGATCCGCTTCCTGGAGGATGAAAGGGAATAAGTATTTGTCTGTGTTTGAGGTTTCATATTATAGTTCTACCAGTAGTAACCAGTAAAATAGTTTCCACCCTGGAAACAGAAGATGATCCCATTGGAATCAGTGGCTGAGTATGAAATGGATCCATGTACCGTGTCTTCTTCATCTTCCTCCGGTTCTGGGTTGCTGCCAGATTCCAAAATGGCTGTAGAGGAACAGAGAGAGAAAGTGGTCACAAAAAATGCAGGTCTCCCCAGATAATTTGGGGCGGGGGCAGTGACATTCCAGGACAATAGGCCCTTGCAAATTGCATCATGGGATGTTCTACTGCACAAGCCCCTTACGGAGGAGACCTTCCTGCTGACATGAGCTTTATACATGCATCGCCAGACAGCAATGACCAACATCATGAAATGAATATTTCTGCATTGAAATTTTGTCCAAAATTACATTGGAAAAGAATGTGGACGATTCTATGTTCAACATAGAAGATGCTCCCTGTAGCAGTACCACACAATTTCTTCTGATCATTTTTAACTATTCATTTATCAGTTTAATTAAATGTATTATTACCATGCCTATTGGAATGTGTGAATTGTGCGTTAAGCCAGGTGGCCATCTGGCTGCTAAGACCTACAAAAGTCTTAGGGTGGCCGGGTCGGGAGAACCTGCAGCCCTTGGCCTTTTTTCATGTAGTGCTCAGTGTCAGTGGGCTCGCTGGATGCTGCAAGTCCACCCTTGCTCTCGCCCCTCCAGCAATTGCTTCTTCTTCTCCTTTGTGGCCATGTATGTGTGCAAAAGACAGAGAAAGAGCTATGCAACCTTGCGATGTGGCAAGCTCCATCCACCAATGGTTCTGGCTCCACCCACCGTCAGATATGACTCCACCCACATTGGACCAGCCTGCAGACACCGATTAACTTTTCCTATAGGTCAACAGACCTTTATAGCTGTGGTGTTGAACCTCAGGCCTATGGAACAAATCTGGCCTGCTGGGGGTCCCAGCCTGGTCCTCCAGGGTCTTCCACATGGCCACGCCCATTCCTCTGGCCCCACCCCTCCCCCCCAACCAGCAATCGTTTGTGGTTTCCTCAACTTTGCATGATTTCCCCCCATTCTGAGTGGCTGAAATGCCTCTCCTAAGGCTTAGTTACTGGCAGGAAGAACTTAAAGCTGAAACATGCTGGTATGTTTGGCCTTGCACCTTTTACTTTCGTCCCCAACCACCACTGGAACCCGACCCCTAAGAGCTTCTCAGAAACTGAATTTGGCCCTTGAGGTTCAGTACCTCTGCTTCATAGAGAAAAGTCCCTGTTTTAGGGCATAATCCAGTGGGAAGTCTTCCTGCACAAACTAGCACATGCTCCAACCATCATATTTAGATCGTCTCCATTTTCTGGCTCCCCTGCAGGCAAATTAAGACCACTATTTCACCTCACAGGAGATTTTGGAGATGAAAAATGTGTACACGAGGTGCGTTAGTTCCTTTCCATCTGCCCTCCTCTCCCTCACCCCAACGGCTTCTCTAGATAATGATGTGTTTGAGTTGCCTCTATTCTCTAATGATAATTAAAACCATCAGATCCATTGTGAGACTACAGATTCTATTCAACATTTAAAAGTGGCTAAATAAGAAACGACACTCTTATGGACAGCTTACTGAAACTCTCACTTCAGAATCCACTGCAGGACAGGTGCTAAGAGGTGGTGATGGCAGCCCTGGGCTTTGGTGGCTTTAAAAGAGAGATAACTTGATGGCAGGGAAGAGATCCATCAAGAGCCGTGTTGGCTAAATGGGATGTCCCTATACTGCGCGAGCGGGCTGCCGCCTCCAGGCCCTGCTTGTAGATGTCCTGGCCAGAAACTGAGAGAAACGGGATGCCAGCCTAGATGGAGCCAGCGTGATCTGACCCACCAGCTCCCCTTAGACCAGCTCTCCCATAAGCTGGTCACCAGCTCTCCCATAAGGCTCTCCTTATGTTACCTTGCAGAGTAAATACATACAGAATAGAACAAGCAGAGGAGAAGAGCCTTCAGCAACATGTAATAGTGGAGGACGAGAGCATTCAGGCAGTCCTCCTCCTCCATCTGAGAATCCAGGAGCGTTCTCTGACACAATCGTGTCCCTGTTTTCACTGGCAAAGGAGCGTCAGAGGTTAGCACTTTGAAATTAATGAAGGAATGCAATTCCTCTTGCTTTTACAATTTTTTAAAAATTTGCTCCAGGGGTGTGTTTCCACACTATTGGCTTCACCCGGCTTGCAACTTTGTTGCGATGTTTCTCCAATCTCATCTGCTCCTTCTCCAGTTTCCACAGCCCTTAAAGACCTGGCTTATCATCACTGTGGCCTGGGGGCTCTGTGCTGTTTCCATTGAGCTCTAATCAAATTATTTTCTTGATGGCTGGGTGGAGTCTGGGTGAAGTTTGCATTGGGTCTGATTACCTCATCTGTGTTCCCTCCTCCTCTTGCTGAGCCCCCCCTCCCGCTTCTCCTCCGCTCCAGTTTCCCGCTCTGGCCAGTCTCCTCCCTGCCTTCCGAGCCCCCCCCCCCCGCTTTAAAGTGAGTTTTAAAGAGCAATTGCACTCTGACAAAGAGGAGTGAAAAAGCAAAGGCACAGTTGCACGTTAAGAGGCACTGCAGCCCTTCCCATTGTTCCCGTAGTGTGCCGCTCCAGTTCCGACTTCTCCGCACCATTATAAGTCGATGACAGAAACATACTTCAGGGTGGGGTGGGGGGATTGGAAGTGAACATCATCAGACTGGCAGGGATTTCTCAACCAGTGAGAGAGGCTCCCCCATCCATGCTCTAGTCCCCTTAATGGCAATCTCAGGAAGAAGCCTCATTGACCACAGTGGGAGTTACTTCTGAGCAGATTTCCCAGATCTATGCCCAATTCCGCCCATTTCCCCCCCTTTCCCTCTAATATGGATACCCTCCACATCAGTATCTTGCTATCACTCCACTGTGAAATAGCACTAACACGCAATTGCACTATTGCACGATAGCGCAAATGCGTGTTAGTACTATTTCACGATGGAATGATAGAGTCATAGGCAGATACTGACATAGAGGGTATGCATATTGATGGAAAACGACCTGAGATAAACCCGATTTTCAGTCTGTAGTGGGAGTACTTGCTTGCCCGTTATACCAGACTTATATGCACTAGTGTTCTAGCGCTTATTTTCAATGATGTTTCAAAAGTTGGTCCCTTGGCATCCTGCTCCAAAACAGTGATAAAACTTCCAGAAAACAGGCAGAGGGAAAGGGTTGGGTCACTGAGGTCATGGGCAGGTGAGCGACACACCCACAAGGGCTGGGCTACACGCTCCATGGGCAGAACTATGATGCTGAACCCAGTGCAGTTGTAGAAACAGCTCAGTAATGGAGCCAAAGTAAGCAGGAAAAGTCGAACTATAACCAGTCTCAGAAGAAGTGATTTTTTTCCACGATAAAATGCAGGGCTGGTGCTGAATGGCCATGATGTCATGGAAACACAGAAACCTCACTGCGCAGCCAGGTTGGAGTAAATTGCTGGTGGACACAGCCCAGGATAAACATGATTCACAACTGCTCCTATAAATGCAGTCACATATCTGGCTGGATGCAGCTGACTGGGCCCACATTTCTAACTGGGCCCACAGCACGTGATGAGTTTTAAACTGAACCTGGATTTGTTTTATGGTTCGGCTCAACCAATTGCTCAAAGCTATTTTTAGATATCTGTTGTCTCTGTGTATACTGTCTGTTTGTGTGTTTTTTATGCTTTTAAATTGTGCATGTTGTATTTTTTGTTTTTAACCTTTGTAAACCACCCAGAGAGCTCCACCTATGGGGCAGTATAGAAATGTAATAAATATAACCAGAAGGCATGGCTATGAAGGGCATTTTTAATCGCTAAAGGCACAATCTTATGCATGTTTAGACAGAAAAAAGTCCTAGAACTCGTGGCATTCCCAAGTCAGCTAACTTGAGCAGCCTCAGAGCCATCAGTAAGGTACTTTAGAAAAAATGGAAAGTGTTTGGGGTGGCTTCTGGGAGCTGTGTATTGACGCCACTTAATGTGGCAGGATGTCACGTGTGAATTTTAGCTATAAATCAGGAGTGTTTTATATGACAAATGTATTATACATACATGTTTTTAGAATTTATTTCATTTTAGTATTGTATTATGTTTTTGAAGTGTGTGTGTGTGTAGTCCATAAACTTCCTTCATATATTAAGGACACTACAGATTTCCTTATGAAGATCAAGAGACTAAATCAGGAACATCAATTTAACCATCATCGCCACCTCCAATGTTACTTTTGGAGACACCAACATACCCCACAAAGACGACCTCTCCGCTTTAAAACGCTTCTTAAACAGCAGAACCTCTAATGAACCCAGCACTGGAGCCTTAACATCCCTGGCGACGTTGGTTCTCACTTGTAACAATTTCATGTCCAATGGCAATGACGATTTACAACTCTAAGGTACAGCAGAGCCAGTGTGGTGTAGTGGCAAGAGTGTTGGACTGGGAGCTGGGAGATCCAGGTTCTAGTCCCCACTCGGCCATGGAAGCTCACTGGGTGACTTTGGGCCAGTCACAGACTCTCAGCCCAACCCACCTCACAGGGTTGTTGTTGTGAGGATAAAATGGAGAGGAGGAGGAGGATAATGTAAGCCGCCTTGGGTTCCTTGCAAGAGGAAAAAAGGTGGGGTATAAATAAATAAATAAATAAAAAATAAGCAATAGAAACATGTATGGCCCCATCATATGCCAATCTAGTTATGGGACAACTCGAAGAAACTATCTGCAGAATTTCTCCCTACAAGCCTAGCATATGGTGGCATTACATAGATGACATTTTTGTCATCCGGGACTATGGAAAGGGTAGCTTGATTGTTACTAAGTTTATCAACACTATCCACCCATTGATAACATTTACCAGTAACACCACAACTGAAAACCCCAAATTACCCTTCCTGGATGGTCTGTTAACTATTGAAAACTATCAAATTGTCACAGACAAATTGTATTGTAAACCTACAGATTCCCACCTGTACCTTAACTTCAAGTCATGTCATCCAAACCATCTAAAGAAGAACATTATATATAGTTTGGCTCTTGAGATAAAATGCATTTGCAATAACAAAGAAAACTTCTCAAGAAGATGTAATGAATTTAAAGAACATCTTCAACAATGTGGATACCCTGTAGCCACATTATTGACTATAACATAAATCGAGCATCAGGAATATCTGGGGATATCCCTCTTTATGAAGCGAAAGCTAACTCTTTGAAAGAAAATCACATTCCACTAGTTGTGGACTACCATCCTGCTGTCCCTAATTACCACAAGATAATTAAGAACATAAGAACATAAGACGAGCCCTGCTGGGTCAGACCACGGGTCCATCTCGTCCAGCATTCTGTTCACACAGTGGCCAACCAGCTGTTGACCAGGAACCCGCAAGCAGGACATGAGCACAACAGCACCCTCCCACCCATGTCCCCCAGCAACTGGAGTACATAGGCTCACTGCCTCTGATGAAGGTAGCACATAGCCACCAAGACTAGTAGCCATTGATAGCCTTCTCCTCCAGGAATTTAAGCCGTCCAAATTGGTGGCCATCACTATATCCTGTGGTAGCAAGTTCCATAGTTTAACTATGTGCTGTGTAAAGAAGTACTTCCTTTCATCTATCTTGCACCTCCCACCAATCAGCTTCATAGGATGACCCCGGGTTCTAGTATTTTGAGAGAGGGAGAAAAATGTCTCCTTATCCACATTCTCCACACCATGCATCATTTTGCAGAATTAAAGATAGTTACCCTATTATATCTTACTGCGCTTGTTTAACAGAAGCCATTACTTCTCCACCATGCATTACATTCAGAAAACCACCCAATCTACGTAAATTGTTACTTAAAGCTGCACTTAAACAAGATACTTGCAACCCAGGATCATACCATTGTAAATCAATGTGTTGCTTTACCTGCAGTTACCTCCAAGACACCACTTCTTTCAGGAGCACAATTACCAACAAAATGTATTGCGTTAGACAATCGTTAACATGCACTTTGACTTATGTGGTTTATTTAATTGAATGTTAAAAAAGGATGTTGTATGCAATATGTAGGGAAAACTACAATGGACCTAAGAACAAGATTCCATAACCACAAATCTGTGATTTTTACCCCAGAAAACCTGAAGCAGCCTTGTGCAAGACATTTCACCTCTCCTGCACATAGTCTCTTGGATTTACAGTTGGTTCCAATAGAATAAATAAAAGACACTGACATGCTTGACAAAAGGGAAAATGTCTGGATCTATACACTCAGAACTCTTCGTGCAAATGGCCTTAATCTGGAGCTGGAGGACAATTCGTAAGCAGTACACCAACCATACTTCCGTTTTTAATCCTAAGGAACTTCCATCTCCAGGCATTCCAAACTGCCACTCCTGATCCCCAATTAACAGCACAGCTACTGATGAAGACAGAAGCCGAAATGCTTAGCTTAAAAATATTTTTATTTTAGTTGTTAGTCTTTCTGTCTTTCTTATGTGTGTGTGTGTAAGTGTGTAAAAAAGGGGGAAGGTAAATGGAGGAATGGAGGAGGAGGAGGAGGAGGGGAATTGGGGATTGTTTGTTTTATGTATAAAGCAAAAAAATAAAATAAAATGTAAACAACAAAAAAACATTCCTTCTTAATATCTGAAAATTGTCAACCTGTCAGTTCTTAATCTTCTATCCCTAGGATGAAGCTTTTCCTCCTATGACAGTCTCCTCCCAAACCTTTTGCTGTTCTTTTAGATTCTCCTCTTACCTGCAAGCTGGCTGAGTCCATCCTCAGGAAGCTCCATCTGGGCCGGCAGGTGGACGACTGACAACTTTCAGTCCTGCTCTGCTCTGCCTGTCTGTCCTCGCATCAGCTTCTCCGTAAAAGAGACAGGACTTTCCCTGCATCAACAAGAAGTGAAACTGCTTCTCTTCTTGCGTGATGACTGCCATGGGGGAAGATGCCTTTTTGTGTGTGTGTGCTAAACTTGCATTTGTAAGAACCTGAAAGAGGCTCTTTGCAGAAGCGAGAAAGAGATCAGCAGCAACTGACTGCACAGGACTGAGTGAAACCAGATGTGCTGTGTGGTGCTCTAGCACAACCCCCCCCCCCCAGCAGTGGCCCACAGACCAGTCCCAACACCACAGCAGCTTTGCCTGGCCAGGCCAAATGCCAATTATGTGGTTTTAGGAAACCCTTAAAAATCCGACCCTCCAGGATTCCCCAAACGGCCACGGCCCTTCCCGTGGACCCCCACTTTCCACTGACCACTGATCCTTTGGTGGTTTCTTGACTTTTGCATGTCCCCCTGCCCCCCCCATTCTAAAAGGTTGAAATGCTTCTGCTAAGGCTGAATTACTGGCAGTGACTCAGCTTTAAGCTAAAATATGGTAGTATCTTGGCTCCACCCCTTTTGCCTTCACCCCACCCACTGCTGGAATGCAGCCCCCGACATCATCTTCCTCGAGCTGGAAGAGGTTCTGCACCTCTGTCATGCATCATTCAGTACACACATGTTATTGGTTAGCTATTCTGCAAGCCACACCATTCCTTTCATTTCATTTTTTTTATGAGAGTAGAACACCCTGTCATGAGGAAAACAAGGGGTTACTAGTGTGGCAGAGAGCAATTTGCTGGGGAGGATTGGTGGTAGTCGTGGTGGGGTTGCTTAACCCATCTCCCACCCACCAATTCACTCCTGCCAATGACTCCCCAGCTATTTTTAACCATTTTCCCCCGAGCAAGGCTTCAAGACCAGCAGAAGTCATTCTAGCTGGGGAAAAAGAGTCTGTTGTGTGTGTGTGTGTGTGTGGGGGGATTTGAAGGGGAGAATTGATGGGTATGGGGAGGGTTAAGTACCTGCACCTCCCCCTCACCTGTGCCTGTGCATTGCCCTAGCCAGCGTGGAACACGTGTTTGCCAAAATTTGCTAGGTTTGCGGAAAGGCTGTAGCTCAACTGTAGAGCAGAAGCTTTGCATGCAGAAGGTTCCAGGTACAACCTCTGGCAGCATCTCCAGGTAGGGCTGGAAAGCCTCCTATCAGAAACCCTGAGGATTCGCTGCCATTCAGAATAGGCAGCACTAAGCTAGATGGACCGACGGTCTGACCCAGGATGAGGTCACCTCCCATGGCCCAGCGGTAGTTCTGCCTAAGAAGCTATCAAGAACTCTGCCAGTGCCGGTGCCCAAGAACTAAGGTGGACAGGAACTAACGAGGACTTCTGAGCTCCTGCATCTTTCCTCAGGAGAACGGTTTTCCCGCCCATCACACACAAAAGTTTGATGGCCTTGTCGGCCCCTTCCAACCCTGCTATTCTATGATTCTATGAATTGATCATGGAGGGCTGAGAAAATCCCCCTTCTACTTGTAACTGTTGAAGCAGGGGGCAAACTTTGTGGACCATGGGCCACATGCAGCCTGCCAAGCTGTTTCTGGCAGCTTGCCACAGCCCCCTGCATCTGTCACCACCAAAACAAGCATGGCAGCACTGCCAAAGGTTTCCTACACTAGCGCTAGCAAGGGAATCTCTTCCTTATCTCCAGTCTCTGATGCAGCCCATGGGGCCAAAAAGGTTGTGTATCTGTGTTAAAAGAATAGAAGAGTTCTGGCCTCCTTCAGGTCTGGTCACCTTGCCTAGAAATTAATGTTTTTATCATTCTTGTGAACATGCTGGGCAAATCCAGAAACCCGTGCCCTTCCAGAGGCACATCAAAGGGGAAGAAGAAAGCAGTCTCCAGCAACAGCCTAACAAAGGCTTACCAAATGAACGTGTTCATATCCTTGCTGAAAAGATTTCACTTTTATTTTGAATCAGGACAGTGTGTGCTACAATTGACTCTTTTATGGCAATCAAAGCGAGGTGGCAGAATGTCCTGGAGGCAGCTAAGCAGAGAAAGGGAGTGTGGGAAGCCACTGAAGAAAATGTAGGTGGATCTAAGCTCTGATCCATCTCTGGGTCCTCACAGCCTGTGGCCTCCTCATACGTAGACCTCTCACAGCCAAGCTTTTTGGTAGCTCGAGATTCAGAGAACAGTGTCAGAGCTCTGGGTCCCTTTGGCCTCCCGTGGGTAGTACTCCGACAGGATGCTCTCTGGGATCCGTTTCAACAGCTCTTTGGGAAAGATCCGGAGCAGCTGCCAGCCAATGTCCAGAGACTCAAAGATGGTTCTGTTCTCATATGCCCCTGGAAGAAGCAGCAGTCACAAATTAGAGATACTTTTAAATATGATCAGCAGTATATAAAGCTATTCAATAAGTTAGTTAGTTAGTTAGTTAGCAGCATATCTAAAGGATATTCTAAAGTAGATGATAGATAGATAGATAGACAGACAGACAGACAGACAGACAGACAGACAGACAGACAGACAGACAACATGGGTCTCCATGCCCCAGGAACATCTAGAAAGAAAGATTACGAAACCACACCTCCAAAGGCTGCAGACTAAATTCATGCTATTATTTCAGGTTTTAGAAACTGGAAATTGTCCATTTCCTTTGTGGGGCTCTAAAGCAATTACTTGCTCCCCCAGCCAAATAAGGATCCAGGAGGCTGGCAATGATAATACCCACTGATAAGATTCCAGAAGAGAAAATGGCAAAATATGTCTCAAGGAGAGGCTGGAAAGCATATCAAGATCAAACTAGACACTTACAGAAAAGAGACAGAGACACCTCCCAGGAAGGGACAGAGAACTGATACATCTCCTTCAGAAAATTATCTCGTTGTTTGTTGTTCCACTGTTCCAGTATGTCATCTGTCATCTGTTGTTCCACTGGTTACCATGATCTAGCTTTTACTTTGGGGGTTCTCAGGTCAGATTTTGGTGAATGTTCTGAAGTTTGCTGCTAAAATGTATCACCACACAAAACCCTCCACACCAAAAGGGGAAAAACAAAGGAATCATAGAATCATAGAATAGTAGGGTTGGAAGGGGCCTACAAGGCCATCAAGTCCAACCCCCTGCTCAAGGCAGGAATCCAAGTCAGAACATCCCTGACAGATGGCTGTCCAGCCTCATCTTGATCGCCTCCAGTGTGGGAGAGCTCACCACCTCCCTAGGTCATGCGTTCCATTCTCGTATTGCTCTAACAGTCAGGAAGTTTTTCCTGATGTTCAGCTGGAATCTGGCTTCCTGGAACTTGAGCCCATGATTCCGTGTCCTGCACTGTGGGATGAGCGAGAAGAGATCCTGGCCTTCCCCTCTGGGACAACCTTTCAAGTACTTGAAGAGCACTATCCTATCTCCCCTCAGTCTTCTCTTCTAAAGGCTAAACATGCCCAGTTCTTACAGTCTCTCTTCATAGGGCTTTGTTTCCAGTCCCCTGATCATTTTTGTTGCCCTCCTCTGAACCCTCTCCAGTTTGTCTGCATCCTTCTTAAAGTATGGTGCCCAGAACTGGGCACAGCACTCCAGATGAGGCCTAACCAGTGCAGAGTAGAGGGGAACTAGTACTTCCCGGGATTTGGAAGCGATGCTTCTATTAATGCAGCCCAAAAGAGCATTGGCCTTTTTTGCAGCCAAATCACATGGTTGGCTCATATTCAGCTTGTGATCTACAACAACTCCAAGATCCTTCTCGTTTGTAGTGTTGTTGAGCCAAGCATCCCCCATCTTGTAACTGTGCATATGGTTTATTTTTCCTAGGTGCAGAACTTGGCATTTATCCCTATTAAATGTTGTTCTGTTGTTTTCTGCCCAGAGCTCCAGTCTATCAAGATCACTTTGAATTTTGTTTCTGTCTTCCAGGGTATTAGCTATCCCACCCAATTTTTTGTCACCTGCAAATTTGATCAGCATTCCCTGCACCTCCTCCTCCAAGTAATTAATAAAATGTTGAAGAGCACGGGGCCCAGGACTGAGCCCTGCCATACCCCGCTCATTCTCACACCTCTCCCCAGTTTGAGAAGGTCCTCTTTGGATAAGCACTCTTTGAGTCCGATTGTGTAGCCAACTGTGGATCCACCTGATGGTTGTTTCATCTAGCCCACTTTGAGCTAGTTTGCTCATCAGGAGATCATGGGGCACTTTGTCGAAAGCTTTGCTGAAGTCGAGGTATATGATGTCTACACCATTCCCACAGTCCACAAGGGAGGTGACCTGATAAAAAAATGAGATCAGATTCATCTAGCAGGATTTTTTCTTGACAAATCCATGTTGGCTTCGAGTAATCACTGCATTGTTGTCAAGGTGCTTCCAGATGGATTGCTTTATCATCTGCTCCAGACTTTTCCCAGGGATTGATGTCAGACTGACTGGTCTGTAGTTCCCAGGTTCCTCCTTTTTACCCTTTTTGAAGAGAGGGACAACATTAGCCCTCCTCCAGTCATCTGGCACTTCACCCATCCTCCATGATTTCTCAAAGATAACAGTCAGTGGTTCTGAGAGCTCTTCTGCCAGTTCCTTTATTACTCTAGGATGCAGCTCATCTGGCCCTGGAGATTTGAACTCATTCAAAGTAATTAGGTGTTCCTTAACCATATGCCTATCGATCTCAAGCTGCAATCCTGCCCCTTCAGCCTGTATTTCGCCTTTGCCAGGGGGGTCATAGATCCTCCTTTGGGAGAAGACTGAGCCAAAGTAGGAATTGAGCACTTCTGCCTTTTCTTTGTCCTCTGTTATCATTTTGCCATCCTTATTTAATAGCTGAACCACCATTTCTTTCCTCTGCCTTTTACTATGCATGTATTTGAAGAAAGCCTTTTTGTTGCTTTTAGCATCCCTCGCTAACCTCAGCTCATTCTCAGCTTTAGCCTTCCCGACGCCATCCCTGCAATTCTGTGCTACCTGCCTGCACTCTTCCTTTGTTGCTCGTCCTTCCTTTCACTTCCTATATGTGTCCTTTTTTGTTTTCAGGTAATCTCTAAGCTTTTTGTAAAGCCACACTGGTTTCTTCTGCTGCCTTCAACCTTTTTTTCTTGTTGGAATTGTTTGTAATTGTGCCTTGAGAATTTCCTTTTTTAAAAACTCCCACCCATCTTGGACTCCTTTTCTCATTAGAGTCGCTTGCCATGGGACCTTACTGATCATTGTTCTGAGTTTATTCAAATTGGCTTTCCTAATATCCAGGGTACGTCTTTGGCTACACTCGGCTTTTGCTTCCTTTAGAACCAAGAACTCAAGTATAACATGGTCGCTTTCCCCCAGAGTTCCTCTAACTGCTACTTTATCCATTAAGTCTTCTCTATTGGTTAGGATCAAGTCAAGGATAGCCGATCCTCTAGTTTCTTCCTCTACTTTCTGTGGGAGAAAGTTATCCACAACACAAGTCAGGAATTTCTTGGAGGGGCCATATTTTGCAGAATTTGTCTCCCAACAAATATCGGGGAAATTGAAGTCCCCCATTACTACAACATCATGCTTCCTTGAAACATTGGCCAGTAGTAGACTCTGACCACCATGTCCCTTTTATTCCTTGCTCCATTTATTTTAACCCAGATGCTCTCGATGGGGCTACTAAGCTCATCCTCCTGTATTTCTGTGCAGAGATATGTATTTTTAACATATAGTGCAACTCCACTTCCCTTTCTGTTCTTCCTGTTCTTTTTGAACTAGTTATATCCTTCAGTTGCTGTATTCCAGTCATGGGAGTCGTCCCACCAAGTCTCAGTTACACCTTGTTGTTGTTTATTCGGTCAGTCGCTTCCGACTCTTCGTGACTTCATGGACCAGCCCACGCCAGAGCTTCCTGTCAGCCGTCGCCACCCCCAACTCCCCCAAGGTCGAGCCCGTCACCTCCAGAATATCATCCATCCACCTTGCCCTTGGTCGGCCCCTCTTCCTTTTGCCTTCCACTTTCCCTAGCATTAGCATCTTCTCCAGGGCAGTTACACCTAGCAAGTCATAATTTCCCTCCTGCATTAAGAGTTCAAGTTCATAGAATCATAGAATCATAGAATAGTAGGGCTGGAAGGGGCCTACAAGGCCATCGAGTCCAACCCCCTGCTCAAGGCAGGAATCCAAGTCAGAGCATCCCTGACAAATGGCTGTCCAGCCTCGTCTTGAAGGCCTCCAGTGTGGGAGAGCCCACCACCTCCCCAGGTAATTGGGTCCATTGTCGTATTGCTCTTACAGTCAGGAAGTTTTTCCTGATGTTCAGCCGGAATCTGGCTTCCTGTAACTTGAGCCCATTATTCTGTGTCCTGCACTCTGGGATGATCGAGAAGAGATCCTGGCCTTCTTCTCTGTGACAACCTTTCAAGTACTTGAAGAGTGCTATCATATCTCCCCTCAGTCTTCTCTTCTCAAGGCTAAACATGCCCATTTCTTTCAGTCTCTCTTCATAGGGCTTTGTTTCCAGTCCCCTGATCATCTTTGTTGCCCTCCTCTGAACCCTCTCCAGTTTGTCTGCATCCTTCTTCAAGTGTGGTGCCCAGAACTGGACACAGTACTCCAGATGAGGCCTAACCAGTGCTGAGTAGAGGGGAACTAGTACTTCCCGGGATTTGGAAGCGATGCTTCTATGAATGCAGCCCAAAAGAGCATTGGCCTTTTTTGCAGCCACATCACATGGTTGGCTCATCTTCAGCTTGTGATCTACAACAATTCCAAGATCCTTCTCGCTTGTAGTGTGGTTGAGCCACGTATCCCCCATCTTGTAACTGTGCATTTGGTTTCTTTTTCCTAGGTGCAGAACTTGGCATTTATCCCTATGAAATGTCATTCTGTCCTTTTCTGCCCAGCGCTCCAGTCTATCCAGATCCCTTTGAATTTTGTTTCTGTCTTCCAAAGTATTAGCTATCCCGCCCCATTTTGTGTCATCTGCAAATCTGATCAGCATTCCCTGCACCTCCTCCTCCAAGTCATTAATACAAATGTTGAAGAGCACTGGGCCCAGGACTGAGCCCTGCGGTACCCCACTCGTTACCTCTCCCCAGTTTGAGAAGGTCCCATTGAGAAGCACTCTTTGAGTCCGATTCTGTAGCCAACTGTGGATCCACCGGATCGTTGTTTCATCTAGCCCACTTTGAGCTAGTTTGTTCATCAGGAGATCATGGGGCACTTTGTCGAAAGCTTTGCTGAAGTCGAGGTATATGATGTCTACAGCAATCCCATGGTCTACAAGGGAGGTTACTTGATCAAAAAATGAGATCAGATTTGTCTGGCAGGACTTGTTTTTGACAAATCCATGTTGGCTTCGAGTAATCACGGCATTGTTGTCAAGGTGCTTCCAGATGGATTGCTTTATCATCTGCTCCAGAATTTTCCCAGGGATTGATGTCAGACTGACTGGTCTGTAGTTCCCAGGTTCCTCCTTTTTACCCTTTTTGAAGATAGGGACAACGTTAGCCCTCCTCCAGTCATCTGGCACTTCCCCCGTCCTCCATGATTTCTCAAAGAGAATAGACAGCGGTTCTGAGAGTTCTTCTGCCAGTTCCTTTATTACTCTAGGATGCAGTTCATCTGGCCCTGGAGATTTGAACTCATTCAAAGTAATGAGGTGTTCCTTGACCATATGCCTGTCGATCTCAAGCTGCAATCCTGCCCCTTCAGCCTGTACTTCGCCTTTGCCAGGGGGGTCATAGACCCTCTTTTGGGAGAAGACTGAGCCAAAGTAGGAATTGAGCACCTCTGCCTTTTCTTTGTCATCTGTTATCGTTTTGCCATCCTTATTTAATAGCTGAACCACCATTTCTTTCCTCTGCCTTTTACTATGCATGTAGCTGAAGAAAGCCTTTTTGTTGTTTTTAACATCCGTCGCTAACCTCAGCTCATTCTCAGCTTTAGCCTTCTTGACACCATCCCTGCAATTCTGTGCTACCTGCCTGTACTCTTCCTTTGTTACTTGGCCTTCTTTCCACTTCCTATATGTATCCTTTTTTGTTTTCAGGTCATCCCTAAGCTTATTGTGAAGCCACACTGGCTTCTTCTGTTGTCTTCCACCTTTTCTTCTTGTTGGAATTGCTTGTGATTGTGCCTTGAGAATTTTCTTTTTTAAAAGCTCCCACCCATCTTGGACTCCTTTTCTCGCTAGCATTGCTTGCCATGGGACCTTACTGATCATTGTTCTGAGTTTATGAAAATCAGCTTTCCTAAAATCCAGGGTACGCGTTTGACTACACTCGGATTTTGCTTCCCTTAGAACCAAGAACGCAAGTACAACATGGTCGCTTTCCCCCAGAGTTCCTGTAACTGCTACTTTATCCACTAAGTCATCTCTGTTGGTTAGGATCAAGTCAAGGATAGCCGATCCTCTAGTTCCTTCCTCTGCTTTCTGTTGGAGGAAGTTATCCGCCACACAAGTCAGGAATTTCCTGGAGGGGCCATGTTTTGCAGAATTTGTCTCCCAACAAATATCGGGGAAATTGAAGTCCCCCATTACTACTACATCATGCTTCCTTAAAACATTGGCTATTTGCTTTTCAAAAGTTTCATCCTTGTCTTCTCCTTGATTGGGTGGCCGGTAGTAGACTCCGACCACCAGGTTCCTTTTATTCTTTGCTCCATTTATTTCAACCCAGACGCTCTCGATGGGGCTACCAAGCTCCTCCTCCTGTATTTCTGTGCAGAGATATGTATTTTTCACATACAGTGCAACCCCACCTCCCTTTCTGTTCCTCCTGTTCTTTTTGAACAAGTTATATCCTTCAATTGCTGTATTCCAGTCATGAGAGTCATCCCACCAAGTCTCAGTTATACCTATCAAGTCATAATTTCCCTCTTGTATTAAGAGTTCAAGTTCATTCTGTTTGTTTCCCATACTCTGGGCATTAGTATACAGACATCAAAGACCATGTGCTTCATAGTCTGGCTTTCTTCGTACATGTTTCTGAAGACTATTATTGGGCGCTATTAGAGCTGTTCTCTCCGTTGTGGTGCATGAGCCGTCGTCCATTGTTACCCCCAACTTTACATCTCCCTTCCCCGTAGGATTCAGTTGAAAGCCCTCCTGATGAAGTTCTTCATGCTGTGGCCAAACACATTCTTCCCAGCGTTTGTGAGGTGCAACCCATCCCTTGCCAACAGTCCATCTTCCAGGAAGTATAGCCCGTGGTCCCAGAATCCAAATCTCTCTCATCAGCACCACCTTTGCAGCCAGTCATTCACCCGGAATATTTTTCTTTCCCTTTTTCTCCCTCTTCTAACTACTGGAAGGATGGATGAGAAAACTATCTGGGCCCCAAAGGTCTTGAGTTTCCTTCTCAAAGCTTCAAAGTCTGACGTGATTTCTTCGTAGCTCCACTTGGCAGTATCATTTGTTCCGACATGGATGAAAAGAACAGGATACCTGTCAGTGGGCTTTATGAGTGCAGGCAACCCTTCAGCCACGTCTCTAATCTGTCCTCCCGGGAGACAGCATACCTGGTGAGTCCACGGGTCTTCACGACATACTTGGGTTTTGATCCCACGCAGCAAGGAGTCTCCCACTACTCCTCCTCTTCTCTTCTTGTTGGTGTAGGCCTTGGTTTCATCGCCTCTGCTCGACTGACCTTCAGCCTCCTGCTCGCTCTCCTGTGGGGTCCTCTGTAATTCTTCCTCTGCAGGCTGTCCTCCAGTCTCATCCTCAAGTACCTGGAAATGGTTCCATAGCTCCACTGCTTCCACTGGTGCAGAGTGTCTTCTAGTTCTTCTGCTCCTAACTGTCACCCTTTTCCAAGGAGTATCCTCTACTGCATTTTTCCTCACCTCAGCGTTTCCTTCTTCTGCCTCAGCTTGCTGTTGCTCTTCAAGCTTCTGGTCTTCATTCATACTTTAGGATACCACCTAAAGTATGAACATTGAATCCAGATTCTTATATTTTCTTGTCATACCTTAGCTCAGGATTCTGACACTACAATAATCTCTCTCTCGTGTCATTGAGATCCTATGGCATCCCTCCTAAGTGTCTATGCTGGCTCCCTATCCTATGCATTCCCATATTCAGTAGAAACACCTTGTCGTGCTTAAGCTGTGTTGCCCAGAACTGGCACTCCAGGTGAGGTATGACCAATGCAGAACAGGGTGGTATCAATTATTTGTCATGAGCTTGACAATATAGTTGTGTTGATGAAGCCTCAAATTGCATTAGTCCTTTTAGCTGCCACATGTCACTGCTGACTCATTTTTACCTTGTGGCCCACTAGAACCCCTAGAACCTCTTAACATGTGTTTCTGTCAAGCACGGTGTTTATGTATCTGATTCTTCCTACCTAAATGCAGAACCTTACATTTATCTTCATTTATCTCTGCTGAAATTTATTTTGCTAGTTTTGACCCAGTTCTCCATCCTGTCAAGATGACCTCGAATTTTGTTTCTGTCTTCTAAGGTATCAGATACCCCGCCCAGTTTAGTGTCACCTGCAGATTTCATGAGCATCCCCTCTGTTGCTTTATCCAAGTCATTTATAAAGATGCTGAACAACACTGGGCACAAGACAGAACCCTGCAGCACCCCACTCGTCATCTCTTTCCAGACTGATGAGGAGCCATTGATGAGCACTCTTTGGGTATGGTCCATCAACCAGCTACAAATCCATCTAACTGTAGTGCAATGCTTGCCTCTAAGGACCTTGGAATGTGGATCGTATAAACTTGGAGGGGCATGGAATGCAGGGAGGAGAGAGTAAAATGCCAGTTTGAAAGAGAAGACGACAAGAAGAAGAAGTACAAGAGAAGAGGAAGAGGCAGCAGGACAGGAAAGGAGGAGAGCTGAGAAGGAAATCAATGGAAACCAGCAGCATGGTGAAGAAGAGAAAGAAACAGATGAAGCAGCCTTCAGCTAGGAGAAGAGTGAACCTCCACAAGGAACTGGGACAAGGAACTGGGACAAGGAACTGCTGTTGGTCTAGCAACAGTAGCACCATGCTTTCCAGCAAACTGTGGCTTAAAGTTAGAGTTGTTCATATTTAGTTTATAGTTCTATTAGTCATTTTCTTAATATTGTTATTTACCAAATATTCTAAAGTTAAGTAAATACTGTTAGATACTGATTTGCTTGCCTCTGAAGTGATTGCAGTCTGCCCCTCCTCATCCTAGTTCTGAAAACCTGAAACATTACATAGCATCATCTAGCCCACATTTTACCAGCTTACTAATAAGAAGATCATGTGGGAACTTCTCAAAATCCTTGTTGAAATCAAGATGTATGATGTCCACACAGCACTCTCTTAATCTAAATTTTCTGTTCACCCAGCCTTTGTTGGAAGTGGTGGAATGGCTTGGACCGGCCCTGTTCCCTTTAAAATCTGACCTCAACAGAAAGCTCCTTGTGCAGTAACCTGTTTTTTTTAGATGCCTCCCATTTCTCTTTCTCCATGTGCCTTCAAAGTCATGCTTTTAACAAACTCCCACCCATCCTGAACTCACTTCTCTTGGAAGTCTTGCCTGATTATCTTCTGCTTAGAGATCCCTTCAGGCAATTGCACCCTTCTTAAGGACATAGGAACAGCCCTGCTGTATCAGACCCAGGGTATATCTCATCCAGCATTCTGTTCCCACCAGTGACCAACCAGCTGCTGTGGGAAGTCCACTGCTGGGGCATGAGTGCAATCACACCCTCCCTTTCTCACTGCCACGTGCCTCCCTTTCTCACTGGCAAATGCTCCCTCCAGGCCAGAATCCTTCCCCACATACCTTGTGCAATGAACTGCTTCTCAAACTTCTGCAGAAATTCCAAGTAGAGGAGGTCATCCGCTGACAGGGCTTCCTCCCCCACCACAGCTTTCATGGCCTGGACATCTTTGCCAATGGCGTAGCAGGCGTACTGAGCACAAAAGCACAGGAAGCAAATGACTCATAATCCTGCCCTGGGCCACACTAAGAAGCAGCCTGACTCCACTGGAGTTTGATGGCAGGGACAGACAAACCTGCCAGCTTTGCTTTCTTTCCGTTGCTCATTTTTCCAGTCTTAAGTTCGGTTTGTCTTGATCTTTAAGAATGTCTCCAGTCTTACGTTTGGCTCATTCCAAACTTTGAGAATTATTCTTTTAAAAGTGCATGAAAATTCATAAGCATTTTGGTGCACATTTATCCTAATACATGCATTTTTGTATGAATTTTGCCCAATATACACATTTTTTTTGCAAGCAATTGTCCTACGAGAATTCATTTTTGAATGTTTTATATAAAAATATATAATATTTTTTATATATTTATATATAATAAATTATAATAATGAACATTTTATAATATAAATAAAATATATTTATAAATATAAAATATGCATTTTTATATGCAGTTTTTGATTGAAGAATTATATTGCATAATTGGCAGTGATTTAAATCAGGGAGTGGAAAGAGCTAAGCACCCCTTGGGTCTTATCACTTCTCTGCTTCAAATTCGCCCTCCCAAATTTCCTTTAATTAAAAAACAAACCCACAGTGTGATGGGGTCCTGTGACATACATTTGTATGTAAGATGTAGGTAGCTCCTCAGACAGTGTCTGTGAAGTGCTTTGAATATGTAAGAATAATGGTAGATAAATGCTATGGCCATGGTTAACAAGGTCGTTATCACTGATAAATGCTATGGCCATGGTTAACAAGGTCGTTATCACCGTCTCTACATTCTGCATTTCGTTTCCCTCTGACCTCACTGTTTACAATTCCCCAACACCACTGCAAACGTGTGCACATGTATCTGTAACTCAGGGTAACACTTCATGCATCTGCTGAAGTGGACTCTAGTCAATGAAAGCTTCTGCCTTAATAAACGTGGTAATCTTTAAGGTTAGTCCTTTAGAGTTCTGGCTGGTTCTGACTGAAACCCGGAATGGATACACAGCCCCACTGAAATCGGAGCCACCAGCCTCCACTGAAGCTAACTTTGTGATGTGCGTGCGCGCGCACGCGTGGGGTGGGTGGAATAGCTTTTTGCACAGCATGACTCCTCCCCATCTCTTGACAACATGTATTGTTGTGCATATGGTTGTGCTGTGGGGTGAACACTTTTATCCTTGTCCAAAAGGCCATGGAAACGGGGTCCCTTGCAACAGAAGGTAAAAAATACTGACCAGTTGGTTGGAAACATCTCCATGGTCCTTTCTGGTCATGCCTTCTCCAATAGCTGACTTCATCAGACGGGAGAGAGATGGGAGGACATTTATGGGAGGATAGATCTGCAGCCCAAGGAAGTAGACGAGCACAGAATAATTAGTATGCCCAGTTTGGGAAATACAGTGTGTGTACACACACACACACACACACACACACACACACACACACACATGAGCCTTAGGTGATGATGCTAGACCAGAGGTTGGGTTGGACTGTGTGGGGGAGGGGTTCAGGATGCTCCCATTCCTTTTCTCAGCTCTGATGCAGCCAGAGGCAGGGGTCAGGACCAAAGATGGGAGGCAAACCCAGGGCAATGTACCTGTCTGTTGTGGAGCTGCCTGTCCACATAAATTTGCCCTTCAGTGATGAAGCCAGTCAAGTCGGGAATGGGGTGAGTGATATCTGTAAAGGATAAAACCAAGTGGACATTATTAGCCATTTGCCATGCACGCACTGCAAGACGCTTCACCTCTGCCTGGTGTCGTTTGGGTCCTCGCTCCAGTGCGTTTGCCATGTGCCCCCTTTCAGCACATGAGCAGCAGGGAATGGTGTGCAGCTGAGCAGTAGAGCAAGTTCTTTGTATGCAAGAAGTCCCAGGTTCTGTCCCTGCTGGCATCTCCAACGACGGGACCTCAGGCAGCAGGGCTGGGGAAGACATCTCTGCTTGAAACCTTGCAGAGCTGCGTCCAGTTGGAGCAGCCAATACTGGGATAAATGGCCATACATGATTTCTGCCATACTCCCAGGTGCTCTCCCTTTTCTTGAGGATCCTTAAGGCAAAAGGTGAAGGAATAAAATACCAGCATATGTCAGCTTGAAGCTCTTCCTGCCAGTAACGGAGGGCTTCTCAGCACCAGGCTTTTTATCTGGCAACTTTACCAAGGCTTCTGCCTCCAGATTCTTTGTGGGATTAAGATTGGCCCTTTAAACGCGCTTCCTCTTTTCTTCCTGGGATTTCCTTATCTGCAAGTTCTATATGTTTCATTATACAGCCATTAGTGGTGCTGTGGTACAGTTGCTGGTATATCGCAACTCTGTTATTACACGTTGAGATTCAAATTGCCAGTTTTAAACAGCTCATTATCTTTGTTACAAATAAAGCTGTGGAAATGGTCACAAAGCAAGGGAGAGGCCCTGGAGGTTGACGACATCATGTAAAGGGCCTGCAAACTTCCGTGAATAACCGATCTTGATCACAGGATAAAGGTTTTGTGTAGAGAAGCCCTAAGCCTCAGGAGAGGCATTCCAACATCTTAGAATTGGGCAAAGACTGCACAAAAGCTGGGATACCACCAAATGTTCAGTGGTTGGGGTGGCAGGAGAAGGGGCATGGTCATCTGGGGAACCCTGGAGGTCCAGATTGGGACCCCAGGAGGACTGGATTTAGCCCCCAGGCCTAAGATTCTGCACCTCTGACATAGAGGAAGATATTTTGGGCAGATGCTGCCTGCCACAGACATCCCAGTTCCCAGCCAAAGTCGACATAAGAACATCAGAAGAGCCCTGCTGGATCAGACCAAGGGTCCATCTAGTCCAGCACTCTGTTCACACAGTGGGCAACCAGTTGCCGACCAGGAACGCACAAGCAGGACATAAGTGCAACAGCACCCACACCCATATTCCCCAACAACTGGTGTTCACAGGCATACTGCCTCTGATACTGGAGGTAGCACATAGCCATCAGGACTAGTAGCCACTGAGAGCCTTCTCCTCCAGGAATTTATCTAACCTCCTTTCAAAGCCATCCAAATTGGTGGCCGTCACTACATCTTGAGACAGTGAGTTCCTTAGTTTGACTCTGTGCTGTGTGAAGAAGGACTTCCTTTTGTCTGTCTCGAATCTGCCACCAATCAGCTTCATGGGATGACCCCCTTGGGTTCTAGTATTATGAAAAAGTGAGAAAAATGTCTCCCTGTCCACGTTCTCCACATCATGCATCATGGTGTAGATAATTTTGTACCTCCCCCTTGCCATTTCTGCAGATCAGCTTTAGATCAACTATTTATTCATTATTTATTTATGTACTTATTTCTTATTTAGTAGATTTATATCCTGCCTTTCAATCAAAGGATCCTCAAGGCACCTCATAATAAATGCTGGCAATAACACACAAGCGCAGACACCCAAATCCCAAACCCACGTAACCCAGGAGCCCTCAGTCTCTGAGTTGATGCTTCTTCCCCCTGGTGCTGCCGCATGAGGACAACCGGCCTTTGGAGCAGAGGGCTACTTCTAGCAGGCAGGGTGGAGGTGAACTCCCCGCAGCTGCTCCTTCCCTGGCTGATGGATGGGGCCAGCTTGGTCTCCCCCTTGGCTTGATGGTCTTCCTGGAGGGCAGAGGGGGCAGCCTCCCGGTGGCCCCTTGATGTCCTGGCTGATGTCAGAGGCCAGAGTGAGCTTCAGCTCTGGGGTCCCACATACTTCTGGCGCCCTCCCTGTCCGCCTGCCTGCCTGCTCCCCTGCGGATGCACCCACGTGCCTCATCTTACACCAAGTTCCGAACCTGATGATTGATACAACTGGGGAGCCAGGAGGACTTGCGGAATGCCAGACGAGGAACTGAAACTTGCTTTCAGTGGCCTAGTTCCCGTTTCTTACTGCCACAATGCCCCACCAAAAGTTTGACTTCCCTTCAAAAAGTAACATGGGCTTGCTTGCCTTGGCCTTGAAGCTAAAACCACCTGGGCTGCTGGGTCATGGCAAGCGAAGTGGCCTCCTGGTGACCCAGAGACCATCAGAGGCTTCATGTGTGCTGGCAGAACCCTCTGCGTGGAAGAGCTGGGCTGCTGACAAATTCGAGGGGGGTGACTTGAAGCAGGGGAAGCAGGTTCCCTGTTTGGCCCTGAGGGCTGCATTCAGTGTGGGGTGGTGGGTTGGGGGCCACCTGTGTGCACGCACATACACGTACACACACACATGCATGCCTTGGCGCGCGCGCGCACGCACACACATGTACATGCATGGATTGGCAGTGAGGACACAGCGATCCTGGCCGCGCTGGGCTCACTGCAGGAGGAGGTGGATTAAGTCCCCTCCGCCCCACGCCAGGCTCCAGTTGGGATTCCTGGGATTAAGTCCCCTCCGCCCCACGCCAGGCTCCAGTTGGGATTCCTGTCCCGGTGCTGCTAATACCAGTGCCAGAACAGTGGCATTTCCCAGGGAAAAGTTGGGGGAAATGGGTGGGGCTTGCCTGGACTTGCAGCCAAGCATGGGCTGCCCACCCCTGATTTAAAGGGTAGCATAGGTGGGTGGGAAGGAAGAGCTGAACCCCTCCCCCTCGTTTTTGCTCCCCCCCCTCCAGAGCCGACTTGCCCCAGCTGTTTTTCTTCTGGTTGGGATGCAAGACTGGTAGGTACTCCACTGGGAGAAAAGCAGTTGAGAAAAATGTCTGGAAGGGAGTTCTTGGCACAAGGAGAGGGTCAGGAATG
This sequence comes from Heloderma suspectum, assembly GCF_057233095.1. Lineage (NCBI taxonomy): Eukaryota > Metazoa > Chordata > Lepidosauria > Squamata > Helodermatidae > Heloderma > Heloderma suspectum. The sequence continues at coordinate 4,465,224 of NC_139462.1, forward strand.
TTTGAGGAAAGCAGAGCTCTCAAATCAGCAGCATCGCTTGGAATTATTCTCTCGCTCACCCACAGAAAGCAAAACCTCTGGCTTTAGAAGGATACCTGCAGAGCAAACAGCCCCAGATGATTTGAGTCCCTGAGCCAAGTCACACTGTGTAGGGAGAGGCAACATCCTCCTCAGGACAGGAGCCAATCTGTCCTTCAGGGAAAATGTCTTCCTATCGCACACGCCAGGACTAACCTGAACACTTCCCATCCGTTGAGTCATTCTGTAAATTATCACTGGGTGTAACTTCACATTGGCCAGTATTTCAGGTCTTGTGCTACAGCAGTTCCTGGTGCAGGGGGCGGGGGCAGTAAACAGACCTCCTGCGAGCTCTGTGGGGTTCCTCTTTCCTTATCAGCCAGCCTTCCCTCCCCAGCAGAGTTGTCACATTCACTGAAGTCAATGTAAACCACCGCTCCCAAAAGAGTGGGCGGCCCCGGCATTACACGGGCTCTTTCCCATTCCCTCCTCACCATCATTGGGCATAGTCAGGATGGGGATCTGAGTGATGGAGCCATTCCTGCCCTCCACACGTCCAGCACGCTCATAGATGGTAGCCAGATCGGTATACATGTAGCCTGGGAACCCTCTACGGCCAGGCACCTCCTCTCTGGCTGCTGAGACCTGGCACAAGAGAGAAGAGTTCTGAATCAGCCCTCTTGGCACCTCGCTGGGCTCCGCTCCCTGCTCCATCACTGGCACCGCTTGGCCTGCCCACGCACTCTGCAAGCCAGGCGTCACTCCACTGACCTCACGCAGGGCCTCCGCGTATGAGCTCATGTCTGTCAAGATCACAAGGACGTGTTTCTCACACTGGTAGGCCAGGAACTCAGCTGTGGTCAGGGCGAGGCGGGGCGTGATGATGCGTTCAATCCTGGGATGGGGGGAGAAGACTGTCAGCGAGGGAAGGAGGGCGTGCAGGCCACGCACCTAATGCCCCTCACCAGTTGTTCAAGCTCCCCGTTCCTCCCACACCTTCAAGCTAACTTCAAGCAGTGAACTCCCAGGAGCATTCAGGAAATGGATGCTGTTTGGAATGAGATACCCATCGGAGTCTGGAGAAGGTGACACCCCTCCAGCTGAAGGAAGGCAGAGAACTTTTCTACACAAGGCTGTTACCTGTATCTACTTTCAGTTTTGCTGCAGAATTGAGCTCTGAGCTCTGCACAAAGAGCTTTTCCTTTCTTGCTTTATCACCACATAACCTCTAGGTGGCACTGTGCTACAGCAGAATAGCGTAAATACAGAAGTAGGAAAACATCTTTTCTTTCGCTTTCAGAAATAATACTCCATTTTCCCCGCTCTAAACTCCCCTGGGAAAATGCTCTTAAAAAACAGAAGTGAAACTGGAGGATCACGTTGTTGTCTAAATAACCTGTAAACACCTGTCAGTAAGGAATGATAAGTGCACAATAAATGCTTCATGCAGGAGAGCCCAGAAAGAGGAGGAAATCCCAGAAGTTTTTTGTTATTCAAAGGGGCAGAGCAGAGACAAATTGGGAAAGAATCTGGAATTAGGTGAAACTGAGGGGTGCAGCCTTCGGAGGGCTGCTCTCTCTTGAGGATCTGCCAGCTGTGGAAGAAGTGTCTGTTTGCTTCCAATGCATTCTGCTTGTTGTAAGTGTGGATTGGAGCAGTGACAAGCGGCCTCCAGTGTGGGACTCTGAAACAGGAGCAAGTGATTGCTGGGTCGTACTCCCCGGTCACTGCAATGCCTCATCCGAGGCTCACTCACGTGGGGTCGTTGGCCAGGTTCAGGAAGAGGCAGACATTCTCCATCGAGCCATTCTCTTCAAAGTCGGACTTGAAGAAACGGGCAGTTTCCATGTTCACCTGCCAGTTACAGAACAAGAAGAGAGCACTGATCTGGTAGATAAACTCATGGACAATGAGAGGTCTACTGATGGCGGTTCATAGTTCAGTGGAATCTCCACAGTCAGTGGCAGTATACTGAGAACAGACTCCAGGTCTTGGGCCATCTCCTCCCTGCCCTGCTGGTAGGGTTTCCAGAGGCACGTGGCTGGTTTAAAGATGCATGGGGGGCTGTTGCTGGGTTTTTATTTACTGAAGGTTTGAGATATAAATGATACAATATGTAAAATGGTATGACTCTGGAGTTTTATTGTGGTTGCTTTATCAAAACTGTTAGGTTTTTTGTATCGTCGTATGGTCTAACTTTGTAAGCTGCCTTGCGAGTCCCTGCGGACCGAAACTAAGCAGAGCAGAAGTACTAAAAGAAAAAGAAATACCATAATACATATAAGAATAAAACATTGTTTCGGTATCCCTTTAATCAACGTCAGCAAGATTCTGTTCAAGTAACAAGGCAATAGATTGTCTGGATTGTCTGTCCTAAAATCACAGGACTGAGAACAAAACATTACATATCTGTGGAAGACCTTCTGTACGTTAATTAAAAAAAATCTTAGCAAATTTGCAAGTGTCTAAATGTTTCTAGTCCATCAGCAAACGAATGCAGGATTTTGTGACAATCAGCAAATTTGTGGTTAGCCACATACTGGGGAAGTTTAGGCTGCTGCCTTTCATATCATCACATGGCTGTTTACAATAGTTGCTTGCAACATTCTTCCATGGGGAAGCCACATTCTTCTGAATCTGCCTCCACGTGGTCAGACATATATAAAACCATGTCCTTGGAACAACTATCACGAACCAGCCTCCCTCAAGGCATAGTGAAATATAAACCTGCCCACATGAGGGCGCATTCAGAAAAAGATCCCACCACAGGAAAATAGCAGGGGGTGCTGTGAGTGGTAACCGGGACCACAGGACACCCAGCTGGGCTGCGGGGTGGGGCAGAAATTTAGTGCTTTGCACAGCTCTTTGCCTTTCCCCTTGAATAGCTGAAGAAAAATAAATTATCCAAAACAGACACATATGCAAGTCTGCTGTATTACTAATGTCTCGCCTCTACAATGATCTCACTAGGAGGCCTTAGGCAAGTTGCTCTCTCTAAGCCTCCCCTCCCCTTCTGCAGGATGGGGACAATAGTACTGGCTTACCTTACAGGATTGTGGTAAGCATTACAAAATAATACATGAGAAAATGCCCTGAATTACCTAAAGTGCTACATAACTCTGATATAACAACAACATCTCAAAATTCAGTTTTTCCAAGTGCAGACAGGAACTGGATTATGCTGACACAGAATTTCAGCTTGCTTTAGGCTCTACAGTTTAGAGATTATGCACAGCTCCAGTCCCACCTATTGTTGATTGAGGAGCACTTCATTACTTTAGGGCACATCTGGAGACATTACTTTAAGGATACTTCAAATTTATTTAGTGTGTTAGATTGTTCAAAGTGCTAACATACATTATCCTGTTGTATTCCTTAACAACAACCTTGTAAGGTTGGTAGTTCAGTGCTATGCTCCCCATTGCAGACTGGGAGGTGAGGCTGAGCATCGCTTGCCTCAGGCCACCTGGGGAGTTTGTGCTGGAGGCAAGATCCAAATGGATTCATAGCTTTAAGTGCAATCCTATGCATGTTTACATGGAAAAAAGTACTACAGTTCCCAGCCAAGAATTGTAGGACTTTTTTCCCATCTAAACTTGCATAGGATTGTGTCCTTAGTCTCTTTCAGGCACCATGACTATGCTACCCCAGTTTATTTAGGTAACTAGAGTATAATATTATTTACTTCTTTGACTGAATTTCTTAGTCGCCTTTCTCTTTAAAAAGACCCAAGGCGACTTACAACAAAATTATTAAAACATACAAAATACAAAATAGCTAAAAACAATTTCCATTAAAAATACCAAAACATAATAAATCAATAAAAACATCAGAAGGACCAACAGCAAACAACTGATGCATAAAAAGCCCATCATATGCCTTCAATGCTTTGAGGAGCAGAGGAAAGTCTTGACCTGGTATCATGTTGTATCAGCCCCCCGCAATAAGTGTGGGACTGGGGAGGGTCCTTAGCCTGCTTAAATTCCTTGCTTGAAATCATTACAGAGACAGACAGGGTGTGCAGTCTAAATCATTGGGCTTTCCGCTTTTGGGTTTGGGAGTGGGTCCAGGGGCAAAAGAAAGGGTAATTGTCCTTTCCAGGACCCCTCTCTGGACTCTGGCCATGTGCTAACCCAGAAGCACAAAGTTTAACCTAATGGATATGTCTTCATCAGGCTTTGTGGATGGTCATTTTTATCTCCATTTCACAGGTGGAAAACTGAAGCTGACGGTGAACTGGGCACTTGTTTGTGACAAGTTTATCAGTGATGAGTACATGGCTTTCTTGGCAGCAATACACGGCTTTCTTGGTAGCAATTCTGACTTTCCACAAAATTTCAGTATTAGAATGTCAGAGATTTCACTTCTGCTGTTGCTCAACATTTATTTAGTGCAGGGCTAGGGCCACCTGGTGCCCTCCAGAGGTTTTGGATGACACCTCCCAGAAGCTCCCAGCTAGTATGGCCTATGACCCGGAATTATGGGAGTTGCAGCCTGACACATCTGGAAGGGGCCAGGTTGCCTGTCCCTGACTTGGTGCTTACAGCAGCCTTCCCCAACCTGGTGTCCTCCAGAGGTGTTGGACTACAACTCCCAATAGCCTCCAGGAGGGGGAAGGCTGGCTTACAGCATGCACTGGGTGCTGTACAGATGTAACACCATGCCCAGAAAGCCTATAAATAGACAAATGAATCATGATGGGAGACAAGACAGGGCTAAGAGGGGTGTGTGAAAAGCTGCCTGAAAACTCGCCTGTCAGCCAATAAAGGAGATGCGCAGAGTGCCACAAGAGAAGGCCATTGGGGCTGCCGGCATGGATGCGACTCTCCACTAGGGGAAGCACACTGCTGACGATTAGCCCACCTGCTGCAGGCCTGGAGATGCTGAGCCTGGGGAGGTGGAGGAAGGGAAGCATTTCTCTGGTCCAGCCCACTTTTCCTGGAGGGAGGATTCCGCCTGCATCGCTAGGCCTGCTGCCACGGCTGGCATCCCTCCAGGGCATCCTTCCCAACTCAACGAGGGGCGGATGGCTTTGGGCCTGGCTTTAAAATCCTTGGCTGTTTTCACAAGTGACTGTAAGTAAGCCAGTTATGCTTCTAACACCCTTTCCGCCTTGAACTGGTGAATATGCTTCACCTGGCATGAGAACTCATTGTTTTTCATTCAAAGGCTGATTTAATTAAAGGGGTACAGAAATTAAAGAACCCGTGCCAAATATAGAAATGCTAGTTATTTGGGGGATGGGGTGGGGGGATATCACGTATCAGAATCCACAGTGTCGGAATCTGGGGAAGCAAATTCATTTTGATACGGTGACATCTACTCAGAAGAGTCAGCTGTATCCCGGAACACAACAGAGAGCATCTGATGGAGCAGGCAGTGTCCATGAAAGGTTGCACCAGAATAGATTTGTTAGTGTTTAAGGTGCTGCACGACTCCTTGCTGTTTTAACAGAGGGCCTCATACGAGGATGGACAGAGCAGTCACAGGTCCGGAGGTGGAGTCTTACTGCAGGAATTGTAACAGCACTCACAGTTACCCTGGGTTGCTGCTATCCGACAGGTATTCAGCCTTAATTGTGTGTTAGGTACTGGACAGAACATAAAGCCAAGAAGGTCCCGCACACAGAGCTTATGATCTACAGTAGATGGGCAAGGCAGGGATGGAGGGAGAGTCTAAGGCGGGCCGTGAGTGATGGAGCTGGAGCAGGAGAGTGCTCCCAGAGAGGAAATGGCCTCAAACTGACCTGGGTCATGAGAAGAAGCTCTCCCTCCCACCACCCACACTTTCCAGGTTGCCATGAAGGTCTCTGGAAAGACCCGAAGGCTCAGGAACACAGGAAACAAGCTAGAGCGTGTTGTGGAAGAGCAGTTGGCACTCTGGCTTGATAACAGCAGTTTGAAAATGTTTAAAAGAAAAAAAGAGGAAATGATTGCTGGTTAGCGTTCCAGACAGTGAATAAAAAGAACGAAGGCAAGTGGGTGTGGTGACCCCTGTGGTGTTGGGAAGGGGACTGGGATTGGGGAGCCCAGCGGGCCCAGGGCTCTGCACCCCTGGGGTGGGGTCAGATGGCAGCAGAAAGCCAGGAGGTCGAGGGAAGGTTTTGTCTTGGGGAAGGAGGTGAAGGAGGAAAGGGAAGCAGCTTGACAAATAGTGTGGTCCCAAAAAATAATCAGGCCTTTCCTGAATGTGTACATGGACAACTGACAGCGAGGGACAGAAAGGTGGGAGAGGGAGCTCAGATAGAGACAGACAGATCACATGATCACAGTAAAGGGAAAGGCGGCGGTTGGGGGGGAGCAGATGTTGCAGGAGAGGGGGCTGACAAAGGCCTTACTGTGGCTTTGCTGGCAGCAGGTGACCAGAGCACAGACCAAGGTTTTGACATGGGAGAAAGAGAGCAAATCTGGGAGGTGCTGAAGAAGAGGAAGAAATGCCAGCCCAGGCTTGGCCTGGTGGTTGGAGCAAAAGGAAAGAAGCCAAACTGAAGATGGCCCCTGACATGTGAAAGCCTGTGAGAGGTGGAAGAGAACCATTATCTGCTGCATGATGGCGAAGTGTGTGTGGGGGCAATGGGAGACCCAGATGCCATTATCTGTTTCCCGAGGTCCTTTTGGAGCGATGCAGCTACTGAAATGACTGTTACTCACCCCCATGGCAGCAAAGACGATGGCAAAGTTATCCTCGTGGTAATCCATGACATCTTTGGACTTCTTCACCAGCCCGGCCTGCCTGCAGATCTGAGCTGCAATCTGAGATGAGAGAGAAAGGACGAGAGGGGTGCTGTCTAGCTAAGGCTCATAACCAAGGCAGGAAGAAGCTCTAACAAGCCACCCTGGGATCAGCATTCAGTTCAATACAGATTGGCTCTGCCTAGGACGTGGAATATGATTCTGTCCAGGGGAAGAAAGGTCAGCGAGTCCACGTTTCCGTACTTTCTCCTCCCACAGCAGGTAGAGGTGGATCCAATGCAACCCCAGGAGGAGGGGGGAAGAAGAAGGCAGTCCTGTCTCATTAACATACATTAACATAAATGAATATGTAAAGCCAAGTGGATTATGGATGTGGTAGAGATGAAATGAATTGGAGGGTGGGTCAAGGAAATACTCCTAATTTTTTCTTCCAAGCTTTTCGTTTATATTTTTTAAATTTGGATTTCCCTACCCTGCCCCCGAGGGCATTCCTTACCCATTCCTAATTATTAACATTATTGGTGTGTGTTTTAAAATAAAAGGGCACTCTGCACATGCTTGGAGGCACTCACTTCTTGATCACAGACACCAGAGCTAAATGCACCCTGATCTCTAAAAGGCACAAGTCTGAAGCACGGGCCGCCCAGACTGCTGGAGAGCCAGGGAAATGCAAGGTCTTTCCTAGCCTCCCATCTCCCTCCTGCATCCTTCGCTCATGCAGCAAAGTACCATCACAACAGGCCTTGAGTTTATCATATTCACTTTCATCTGTCACTCCCAATTTGTCAGTGTACATTTTCCAGCCGATTACATCTCTCAGTGCATGTGTGGGTGTGCGCATGAGCCAGTCGCTGTTTTGAGGAACAAAAATGGGTCCTTTCCCTCACTGGCCACACACCCCTGCCCTGTCCCCAGATGCATTTGTAGACCAGCCTTGATATTTCAGGGTCATCAAAGGGCACGACCGAGCGGCTGCCGCAATCCAGACTGATGCGGCCTGGCAGTTTAGCTGAAACGGATGTTTCCAGCACAGCCTCGGCTCCTGCTCTTGTCAGCTTTGATAGCCTCATTGCACTCAGCAACACGCAGTGGGAAGACTTTGGGCCTGTACTTTGGGTCTTCTGCACTGACTTTTAAAGGATGGCCAGAGGGGCACAAAAAGACAAACAGAGATCCCAGAATGAGGGCTTAGCCTGAACTAGGCCCCAACCTCAGAAACTATTATGAACACCAGTGTTCCGCCCTGGAAGGTGTGAAGCTGCTTTTGTTTTAAGGCAAGAGTGCTTCTGTGAAAGTGCAGAGTGCAGGTCCTCCACCTGGGCTTGGGGGGCAAGGGTTCCAAGTCACAGGATATGATTTTGAGGCAGGCTGGAGGGCCAACTTCAGAAATTAACCACTGCTGGCCGCAAAGTGATCAAAACAGCTTTGTACAGCTGTGCAAATGGGTGAGGTCTCAGGGAGGGGGCTTCCCTCATTATTTCCATGCTGTGAGCCTTTCTTCTGAATGTGCCCCTGCCTGGTGAAATCTGGCATTTCCTTTGTCCTGGACAGCTTTAATAGTCAGTATGTTTCCAGAGCATGATTTCCCTCATTTAAAAACACAATGCAAGAATTCATTTCAAAACTACCTTCTTGTCCCCGAAACAAACACTCCCCTCCTGTCTCCAGTCACAGGGTTCCCCCCCTCCCCTGATGGAGCAAAGTGTGGTGGTGGTAGTGGGGTAGTAGAAACAGGCCCTCCAATGCATCTTGGGGCATGCATACCTCATTGTGAGGGAGGCCTGCTGCAGAAAAGATGGGGATCTTTTGCCCCCTGGCAATGCTGTTCATGACATCGATGGGTGAAATTCCAGTCTGGATCATCTCTTCTGGGTAAATGCGCCCGTGGGGGTTGATGGGCTGGCCTGGAGAACAAGTTAGGATCAAGGGATCAGTTGGGGTGGGACAGAGCCGAGAGCCAGCCATTCAGCAGAAATTGGCCTTCCCCAACCTGGGGCCCTCCAGGTGTGTTGGATTGCAACTCCCATCATCCCCAGTGAGCACTAGATTTAAGCAGAGCGAAATGATCTTCTGCCTGCTGATGATAGCAGGCCAGAGAAAAGAGTTTCCATTCCTGCCTTGCTTACATGCCACATGGGCATCTTTCTGACATGTGTCCCTAAGACCTTCAAAGCTGCATGACACTCAGAAACCCTGCAGGTGCTGTTTGCTCCCAGGATGGAGGTGAAGGGATTGGAAAAGTTGCAGCGACTGAATTTCTGCTTGTGGTTCAGCTCTTAAAGGCCCCCCCACACACACACCATCTGCCATCCCCAGAAAAGGCATCACCACTAACTCTCTGTGTGCTTTTGGCTTATAATAAGTCAAAGGCAAATCTGAGACACTTTGAGTCAATTTCAGTCCCTGAAATGTGTATATGTGTATATTGTAAGTTGTGAGTGACCCTCCTGCAAGTTTGAGGGGAGGTTTGTGGTAGGGGAAGAATTGTTTTAAGCTCTCATAATGCACAGGAAAGTTTGAGATACTAGCCCATGTAGAAGGAATGGGGAACATTTGTCTATGCTGGCTAAGGCTGATGGGAGTTGCACTCCAACAACGTCCGGAGGGCCACAGGTTCCCCACATTCCCCATTCCTGGTTAGTTTTTTAAAAATGGATACTGCCCAGTAGTGCTCCTGTGGTCAATGTTCTTACAGATATAAGATTCCTCTATCCCTCCACCCCCACTGCCGCCCTTAGTCTTTTGTGATGAAACAGAGGAGCAACCACAGGTTTTCTCCTTTTGGAAAAATGAATGGTTCCTTATTTACTGGCAGCTGTGTTTCTGCTTCACTATCTGGGGCTGCATTTTTTAAGGGCAAAAGAATTTCAGGACTTTCACAGGTTCCTTGTGAAGGAGCGAGCACCTCAACTCACCCTCTGTGTGTCAGGTTTCTTTTGGGTTGCCACAGATTCTGTGCTGGAAACTGCATGCCACAGATCATGGCCCAAATCAGCCACACAGAGTCCATGTTCTGCTATCTCCTGAGATCATGCTAGGAGCATCTGTTAGAGGGGCTCACCGTTAATGTCCAAGAAGTCCTCTGCCATAACCACCGGCCCTTTGTCAATTGGTTTAGCAGAACCGTTGAAGACCCGGCCTGCAAAGAGAAACAACTGTGGAAACGGGGCCCCGATGTGATGTGGGGGGCAGCTGATCACATCATATAGCTACAAAAGGCCACTAATTCAGTCTCCTAACTTAAGGTAGAACATCCTAGGTGCAGCCAAAGTATCCCCACCATTGTGCCTGCCTGGTCCAAGCATAGAGTCTGCAAATACACATCCCTTGGGCCAGCCTCCCCAACCTTCCTCCACGAGCGATTTACTCCGAGCTGGCTGTGTTTGGAGGTTGTAGGGATACATGACATCAGGGCCATCCAGCAGCCACCCTGGGGCTTATCACGGAAAAACTGGACTTCCTGAGACTGCTCAAAGTCCGATTCTTTTCCTTAAGTCAGGTTCTCCCCACCGGTAAAGTTGCTGTGTGCCCCAACCCCCACATTGACCTCGAGTATGCTAGCCCTGCCCAGGGGTGTGCCTTCACCGTGACCCTGGTCAAGGGGTGTTTCCTGTCTCCCACTCCTAAATTCTCTAAAGCGCGCTCTCAAGCCTATTCTCCGTTGTTTGTTTTATTGTCTTAGGAAGTAACTACTTCGCACCTTTGTTATAGAGATCCTGCACAGCATCAGGTTAGAAAGGGGGCTGGTTTCCCATCCCTTTGTTCCCCCTGCCCTGTTTCCCAGCACAAGCATATGTGTGTCTACTCGGAAGTAACTCCCCTTGTGCTCGAGGCTCGCTCCTGAAATGCAAGCACATCTGGAGTTTCAGGGGAAAGGAGAAAAGAGGGGAGAGAGGAAGCCTCCCTTATTGGTTGAGCAGCCCCTGCCAGTGAGATGACATTCACTCCAGCCCCCACCCCTATGTTCTACAAAGTGACTTTTACTGTCATGCGGCACTTGTTTGTGGAGCCCTGCATGGGCCAAAGCGCAGCAAAGCTGATTCCTTTTAAAAAATCCAGTACTCCTCCATTCGCTTCTCCCTCTGTTGTCATGGGAACACCCCTCTGGTGCCCTCCAGATGTGTTGGACTACATCTCCCAGCATCCCCCAGCCAACATCGCTCTCTCCCTACTCTACCCCCATCTTCCTTCTCCCATAATTACCTGTTGGCTGCAGCTGCAAGGTGTCTTTCTTCCCATCCACTTTCTGCCTCTCAGGAGGCCTCTTCCCTCTTTCTGGCACCTATAATGCTACAAGAGCAGCAGCCCAGGTGCAAGGAACCCTTGGTAGACTATGTTTCCCAGGACCCATTGCACCTGGGACATAACATGCCAGGTACTGGGGAGAGGAAGGGCAATCATGAATGGGGAGGGCAGGGGAAGTGTGGAGAGACCTGCTGCCTCCACCAGATAAGTTTGGGAAAAGTGATGGAAGGGGATGGCAATTAAGAAGTTTAGAATCATATTGCAGGGGTAGGGGTGGGAGGAAACTGGATGTGTTTACCTTTTGCAATCCCTTGTGAGGAGTTAAAAAAAATTTCAAGGTGTTTTCAAGCATTTGCAAGGGGAAAAAATCACAAAATAGCTTTTTATAATGTCCAAAATGATAATCCTAGAACTCCCTACAACAATTCTGTAAGGTAGGCCAGTATTATGAACTTGAGCACGCTCCGGGAGAGAGCGGAGGACAGGAAGGCCTGGTGTGCTATGGTCCATGGGGTCATGAAGAGTCGGACACGACTGAACAACCACAAAGGCCAGGATTACTGTGTTGTGGGTCCTGTGTTGTGGGTTGGGGAGAGGAATGCGAGGGCTCCCTCTCTCCTAGCTCAGCCTTCCCCACCCGGTGCCCTCGAGATGTTTCAAACTACAACTCCCAGCATTGCTGACCACTGGCCCTACTGGCTGGGAGGATGGGAGGTGATGTCCCAAACATTTGGAGGGCACCAGGTCGGGGAAGGCTGTTGTAGTGCGTTCACGGCCCGGGCAAGGCAACTTTTGAGCCAGGGCGTGTCTAGCCTGCACTGTTCACCCCGGCACTACAACAGTCTCAGTGAATCAGGGATACGAGCTGACTGAAGCTGCAGCCCTACCGCAGAACACAAGGGAGGCTTCCCCGTGTGTTGGCCTGCGGCAGCACAAAACAACAAGAGACTCATATGGCTTCTGCCACCATCAGTCTGCTAGTCTTTCAGGTGCCCCAAGCCCCAATGTGATTTTTACTAGGAAGCAAGTCCCATTGAACTTACTCCTGAGTAAACATGGATAGGATTGAGCCATGAGGACCCCTTCTCACGACTGGCTTTGAAGTGAGGAGGGGGGAGTCGATGTCGTGACTCTGGTCATGCCCTGAGATCATAGTGTGAATGCTGATTGCGCAAGTTCACAAAACTGAACTTGCTGCAGCGTGCCAAAAGTCAGTCCGCGTGGGGTTCTGCGTGTTATGTGAGCCCTGAGCTTTTCAGATTTGTATTTTGTTCACTCCCTCGGGTGGACCTGGTCTAGAAAGGCAGCTCATATATATTTAAATAAATACATCTCTTTCTTTCTAAGCTATATAAAACACCCCATAGGATCCTGTGGTAACTGTGGCAGTAACTGTTCCGACTGGGAGCCATGTAAAGGGGTGAGGGGAGCCTAGATCTCTCTTAAAAGGACTTGCTGGAGACTTGTGGAAGTGTGAAATGGAAGGAAGGCACCCACAGGTGTCAGCTTAACACTTAAAACCCTGAGGGTCACTTTGTGCGAGTGCGATCTTGTCCCCCTTTCCTGACCTCTCACTGTCCAAAGGTGCACAAATCAGCCTATATGCAGTCTCATCTTGTCAATTTCCGTGTATGTTTCATACTGCACTGAGTTCCCTTTGATGCCCTATGAAGAGAGACTGAAAGAACTGGGCATGTTTAGCCTTGAGAAGAGAAGACTGAGGGGAGATATGATAGCACTCTTCAAGTACTTGAAAGGTTGTCACAGAGAGGAAAGCCAGGATCTCTTCTTGATCATCCCAGAGTGCAGGACACGGAATAATGGGCTCAAGTTCCAGGAAGCCAGATTCCGGCTGAACATCAGGAAAAACTTCCTGACTGTTAGAGCAACACGACAATGGAACCCATGCCCTAGGGAGGTGGTGGGCTCTCCCCCACTGGAGGCATTCAAGACGGGGCTGGACAGCCATCTGTCAGGGATGCTCTGACTTGGATTCCTGCATTGAGCAGGGGGTTGGACTCAATGGTCTTATAGGCCCCTTCCAACCCGACTATTCTATGATTCTATAGTGGCTGAAACATACAAAGACATTGACAAGGCAAGGCTACGCAGATCTGACAGTGGCAAGTACACTCTTGCGCAACTGCAAAAACCACCACCACCAAAAAATTATGAACATGTTTGCACAAATTCCCAGAACCAAATAAAAAATAAAAAATATTACAGCCCCATTTGAGCAAATGTTTGTTGTTGTTCAGTCGTTCAGTCGTTCACTCTTCGTGACCCCATGGACCATAGCACGCCAGGCCTTCCTGTCCTGCGCTCTCTCCCGGAGCGTGCTCAAGTTCATATTCATTGCATCGGTGATGCTATCTAGCCATCTCATCCTCTGCCGTCCCCTTCTCCTTTGGCCTTCAGTCTTTCCCAGCATCAGGGTCTTTTCCAGGGAGTTTTCTCTTTGCATTAGGTGGCCAAAATATTGGAGCTTCAGCTTCAGTATCTGGCCTTCCAATGAGCACTCAGGGTTGATTTCCTTTAGGATGGACTGATTGGACCTCCTTGCAGTCCAGGGGACTCGTAAGAGTCTTCTCCAGCACCACAGTTCGAAAGCATCAATTCTTCGGCGCTCAGCCTTCCTTATAGTCCAGCTCTCACAGCCATACATTACTACTGGGAAAACCATAGCTTTGATCAGACGGACCTTTGTCGGCAAGGTGATGTCTCTGCTTCTTACTATGCTGTCTAGGTTTGCCATAGCTTTCCTCCCAAGGAGCAAGCGTCTTTTAATTTCATGGCTACAGTCACCGTCTGCGGTAATCTTGGAGCCCAAGAAAGTAAAATCTGTCACTGCTTCCATTTCTTCCCCTTCTATATGCCAGGAAGTGATGGGGCCAGATGACATGATCTTAGTTTTTTTAATGTTGAGTTTCAAACCAGCTTTTGCACTCTCCTCTTTCACCCTCAACAAGAGGCTCTTGAGATCCTCTTCGCTTTCTGCCATTAGGGTGGTATCGTCTGCATATCGGAGGTTGTTGATAATTCTCCCGGCAATCTTAATTCCGACCTCTGATTCATCCAACCCGGCATTTCTCATGATGTACTCTGCATATAAGTTAAATAAGCAGGGTGACAATATGCAGCCTTGTCGTACTCCTTTCCCAATTTTGAACCACTCGGTTGTTCCATGTCTGGTTCTTACTGTTGCTTCTTGACCCTCGTACAGGTTTCTCAGGAGACAGGTCAGGTGGTCTGGTACTCCCATCACTTTAAGAATTTGCCACAGTTTGTTGTGATCCACACAATCAAAGGCTTTAGCGTAGTCAATGAAGCAGAAATAGACGTTTTTCTGGAATTCTCTTGCTTTCTCCATGATGCAGCGAATGTTGGCGATTTGATCTCTAGTTCCTCTGCCTCTTCGAAACCCAGCTTGTACTTCCGGTAGTTCTTGGTTCGCATACTGCTGAAGCCTAGCTTGTAGGATTTTGAGCATCACCTTGCTGGCATGTGAAATGAGCGCAATTGTGCGGTAGTTTGAACACTCTTTGGCGTTGCCCTTCTTTGGAATTGGAATGTAAACTGACCTTTTCCAGTCTTGTGGCCACTGTTGAGTGTTCCAGATTTGTTGGCATATTGAATGCAGCACTTTAACAGCATCATCTTTTAGGATTTTAAATAGCTCAGCTGGAATACTGTCATCTCCGCTAGCTTTGTTGTTACTAATGCTTCCTAAGGCCCACTTGACTTCACTCTCGAGGATGTCCGGCTCAAGTTCAGTGACCGCACTATCATGGCTATCAGGGACATTCAGATCTTTCCTGTATAGTTCTTCTGTGTATTCTTGCCACCTCTTCTTAATCTCATCTGCTTCTGTTAGGTCCCTGCCTTCTTTGTCCTTTATCATGCCCGTCTTTGCACAAAACGTTCCCTTGAGATCTCCAATTTTCTTGAAGAGATCTCTAGTCTTTCCCATTCTGTTTTTTTCCTCGATTTCTTTGCATTGTTCATTTAAGAAGGCCTTCTTGTCTCTCCTTGCTGTTCTCTGGAACTCTGCATTCAGTTGGGTATATCTTCCCCTTTCTCCCTTGCTTTTCGCTTCCCTTCTTTCGTGAGCTACTTGTAAAGCCTCATCAGACAGCCACTTTGCTTTCTTGCATTTCTTTTTCTTTGGGATGGATTGAGTTGCTGCCTCCTGAACAATGTTACGGACCTCCGTCCATAGTTCCTCAGGCACTCTGTCTATCAGGTCTAATCCCTGAAATCTATTCCTCACCTCCACTGTATATTCATCAGGGATATGATTTAGGTCATACCTGAACGGTTTAGTGGTTTTCCCGACGTTCTTCAATTTAAGCCGAAATTTTGCAAGAAGCAGCTCATGATCTGAGCCACAGTCAGCTCCAGGTCTTGTTTTTACTGACTGTATGGAGCTTCTCCATCTTTGGCTGCAAAGGACGTAATCAATCTGATTTCGATATTGACCATCTGGTGACGTCCATGTGTAGAGTCGCCTCTTGTGCTGTTGGAAAAGAGTGTTTGCTATGATCAACATGTTCTCCAGGGATTTGTCCAATCCCCTTTTAAAGTCATCCAAATTGGTGGCCATCACAACATCCTGTGGGAGCAAATTCCATAGTTTCACAGTTTTAACTATGCACAGTTTAACTACATGACTGCAATACTGTCTACATAGGGTTGCCTTTAAAACTAGTTTGGAAAGTTCAGTTGGTGCAGACGGGAGCTGCCAGGATGATTGTGGGGCCCGGGCATTCCAACTGTATTGCACCAGCTGCCTACTCATTTCTGGGCTTAATTTAATATGCTGGTGTTGGCATGTAAAGCCAAATGGTCTGGGACCAGTTTATTTGAAGGGCTCCCTGCAACTGTATGAACCTGCCTGGGCCCTGAGATCGGCTTCATAGATTCTGCACTCTGGCTTGCCATTTAGAGCGATTAAGTTGATTGGCATGAGAGGAGGTATGGATGGATGGCCCCTGATTGGCAGCTTTATAGTAGACCTTTAAAACCCTTTTTATTTCATTCAGCTTTTCAAAATGAAGAAGTTCTTGCTGGCTTTATATTTGAGCGCCTGCTGCTTGTTTGTCTGAATCTTATTGGTTTGTTTTAACTGGTATTATTTTGAGATATTGTTTTGTTTATTTACTTATAAGCTGCCTTGTGAGGGTTTACCCTGACAAGCAGAACGGACGGACACACACACACACACACACACAGAATCAAACAAAATAAAAGGTTCCAGCTCCAGTGTTGGGCATTTTCCATTCAAAGGACCATAGAATCACAGAGTTGGAAGGAGCCTTGGACATCATCTAGTCCGACCCCAGCTCATTGCAGGCTGTGTACTGCAAGGTGTAGCTACAACATCCCTGACAGATGGCCACCCAGCCTCTGCTTAAATATCTCTAGCAAAGGAGAACCCACCACCTCCCAAGGTGATCTGTTCTACTGCTGAACAGCTCTCACTGTTAGGAAGTTGCTCAGAATGTTAAGCTGACATCTGCTTCTTTACAATTCCCACCCAACTGTGGCCAGAAAGGCATAGTAAGGAAACTGGTATAAGGCAGCTTCCTATTTATGCAGGAGCCTAAACATCTGGTGCTGACTGCATGGTATGCCGAGAGAATTTTTCACCCCTTCTCATAATACTAGCACCTGGAGGTCAGTTGATTTGTAAGAGGTGTAGGATGGATAAAAAAGGGGTACTTTGCAGAACCCATGGTTAGTACCATTCACTACCTACAAGATATGGTGATGGCTGAAACACTATCTCAGAGCAGTCCAACATGTCATGCAGAATGAGCTGGGGAAATGAAGTGGTCCAGTTTGGACTGTACCACTTCAGGTGGTGGCATCTTTTTGAATTCTCCCACATGCAAAATAATTCTAGATGCAGGAAATTAGGCATTAGGAAGAGACCGACATAAACCTTTCAACCTGATGCACTAATTCATGTGGGGAGTTTTTTTTGGGGGGGTCCCCCTCCCCCAAAATTACCTCCATTACAGCTCCATTCTGATGTGGTACAGTCTGAAGATGCCTTTAAGAGGATTAGAAGAATCCACGGAGGAGAGGTCTTCCAGTGGCTTCTGTCAGTCATAATAGCTAAAAATTGAATCTCTGCGTACAGGAGGATACTACTACTGCTTCCCAGAGGCTTGGGTGGCTATCTCCACCATGGCCCATGTGTGTGCTGCCACCAAACGTTCCAGGAACATCTGTCCAGCTCCAGCTACAGTTGGAGAGATGGTGCCTGGCCTGGACAAGCCTGCAAAGTAAGCTCTAAACTCTAGAAAAGGTGAGGTGGTGGAACACCAACTATTTCTCAGCACCTGAACCAAGGCTAGCTTCAGTGCACAGTTGCCCCACGCCGAGTCCTTTCCTTGAGTGGCCAGCTTAACCTTTCTACCAAAGATCCATCTCGTTCTCCCTTGAGCATCCTTGTTTCCCCCAAGCACCCCCCCCTTTATAGATTGGTTATCAGTCACCACGAGGAACAAATCAATACTGCTGCACTCACCCTCCTCCCACTTTCCCCCTGACTGGCAAGTCCCCCAATATGCTTCTTTCTTCCGGTCCTTTAAGAGGGACGGGAGAAAAAGCATTGTTGTTGTCACAGCAAATGAAGATCAATGCCGAGATGGAAATGGGACGAAGGAGCCACGGACCATGAAAGGCCAGTAACTTTGGTATTCACGACACATTCTATTTGTCTTAGACACACATCACTGAAGCAAAGAAGAAGAAGAAGAAGAAGAAGAAGAAGAAAGGTGAAAGAGCAAAAGGAAGAGATACGTGTGGAGAGAAAACCTTTGCTAAACCAAGGTGCCTGCAGAAAACAAGAGCTTGGGTCACTCTGGATAACGGGCAGCTTAGCCACTTGGCTGTCCTTAACCCCTTGCACCACCATCACCCTCCCATATTCCCTTTTGCCCCCTTATGATTACTTCAGCATAAGCACAAGTCTGCATGTCAATCCTGCACTTGTTGTGCAACCTGTTGGCATAAATGACAGCCCAGACTGGCACAATCTGCAAGCGTGATGATAAATCTGCAGGTGTCAAAGTTATGCTGATAACCAGAAATCTGGGGGAGCAAGGGAACATTTTCACCACTTGGCAGGATGCTACAGACAACCAGCATACCATGTTAGTTCATGCACACTGTGGTAAGTTGCCATTTGGTAAATGGTTGTTTGTATTTACCCTGTGTCAAGCTGTTACAGATGGCAGGTTTCTTTTATTTCCTGGCTCAAAAAATAACAGGTATAAATACACCTGAGCATCCAAGATGGTGGCATGCGTGCAAGACACCTTGAACACCGTCATCCCAGTTTTGCCATGAACACATGTGGCTATACAGCATAATCCCATAGGTCAGCCTTCCCCAAGCAGGTGCCCTCCGAATGTGTTGGATGATGACTCCCATGGCCAAGCTGGCTGGGAATTATGGGAGTTGTAGTCCAACACATCTGGAGGGCACCAGGTTGGGGAAGGCTGAGATATAGAAGCATAGCTTCCAAATCCCAGGAAGTACTAGTTCCCCTCTACTCAGCACTGGTTAGGCCTCAGCTGGAGTACTGTGTCCAGTTCTGGGCACCACACTTTAAGAAGGATGCAGACAGACTGGAGAGGGTTCAGAGGAGGGCAACAGAGATGATCAGGGGACTGGTAACAAAGCCCTATGAAGAGAGACTGAAAGAACTGGGCATGTTTAGCCTTGAGAAGAGAAGACTGAGGGGAGATAGGATAGCGCTCTTCAAGTACTTGAAAGGTTGTCACAGGGAAGAAGGCCAGGATCTCTTCTTGATCATCCCAGAGTGCAGGACACGGAATAATGGGCTCAAGTTCCAGGAAGCCAGATTCCGGCTGAACATCAGGAAAAACTTCCTGACTGTAAGAGCAATACGACAATGGAACCAATGACCTGGGGAGGTGGTGGGCTCTCCCACACTGGAGGCGTTCAAGACAAGGCTGGACAGCCATCTGTCAGGGATGCTCTGACTTGGATTCCTGCATTGAGCAGGGGGTTGGACTCGATGGTCTCATAGGCCCCTTCCAACCCTACTATTCTATGATTCTATGATTCTATGGTGTCACGCAAGAGGCCATCTCTGTTGAGCCGTTCAAGGCACCCAAAGGGGGGGGAGAAAGGGGGCATGATCCAGGCATGCAGTGCCATCACCAATGCCAGACCCATTGGAGAGACTTGCACACAAGGAGCCCAAAGATGGTCTCTTGGACTCTGGAGGAGATGCACCCAAACCACTGACATAAAAATGGATCTTTCTCTTCAATAGTGACTCTCGACAGCCAATTGCAAGTTTCTGAACCATCCAAAAGGAACAAGGTGTTCTGTACCCTCTTTATGGCAGCATCAAACCTTTCTCATCCGCATATCCTCTGCCATAATGCATAAGGAAATTTCCCCTGGAAAAGAGCATCATTCAGAATATACTGAGTTATGTTACACACCAAGTAACCTACAGGACCTTTGGGTTTCACACCTGAGTTTTAGGCCTCCATCTCCTGTAGCCCTCATGGGTCTTTGAGGTACAAAAAACAAGTGGCCCCCACCTTCTTCCCACTGATTAAAATAGGTTCATTTGTACAAGTCTCTTTGGAGCAAATGAGAGCTGTGCAAAAGCACCATTCATTCCATTGCAACTTGTGCAGGAGCACTTCCCACCAGATTGTGTTGTTTCAGGGCTGTCTCCCACTCTGGCACTCCAAGTTCATTGCCTGCCTCAACTTTTCTAATGGTGATACAGCCCTGCTGTCTCAGGCAGCGCTTTGATCTCTTCCTTCCTTCCTTCCTTCCTTCCTTCCTTCCTTCCTTCCTTTTGTTAAAACAATCTAATCTACTGTCACCCTGATGGCTCATTCATCCCCTTTTGCAGCTGGATTAACTCACACTTCATTTTGTAAATGTAGCAACAAGGCATTATATCACCATGAATTTGTTCTTCCTCCATCTTCCTCCTGATGGGGTGTTACATACCTAGCATATCCTCAGAAACAGGTGTGCGGAGAATGTCCCCTGTGAACTCGCAGGATGTCTTCCTCGCGTCAATCCCAGATGTTCCTTCAAACACCTGCAAAGGAGGCCAAGGACTCGATTATTGGCAATTAGGGGGGATTAACTGCAAATGAGGCCAGGCAGGTTCAGATGGAAAGGGAGCAGGGAAGATGTCTTGCTATGCGTGTGTTCATGTGACCTGCAATTTTGAAGAATGAACTTCACACCAACAAGCTCGGTGTGTGGGCTCAGTGGGGACCAGGGTCCTCCTTGTCTGATCAGGCGGCCCTGCTGCTCTTGTGGGGCTTGTGGGTTGCCTTCCCATTCCCTGGCTGATGGCTATTGTGCTCATGTCCTGCTTGGGGGCTTCCCAGATGCATCTGGTTGGCCACTGTGGGAACAGAAGGATGGACTAGCTAGGGACTCAGCCTGTGCTGGATGGGGCTACATTCCTCCTGAAGACTCAGGTCTGCAGTCTGGGTGGGCTCCTGGACTTGACCTTGAACCTGGATGCCCAGGTGTTTGCTGTCACCAGGGCTGTGTTTGTGCAGCTGAGGCTAGTGCGCCCATTGCGCCCATTCCTAGATATATCTGATCTGGCCGTGCCTCCGTTATGCCCCGTTTGGACTACTGTCATGCATTCCACATGGGGCTGCCTTTGAAAACTGTTTGGAAACTTCAGCTGGTCCAGAATGCTGTGGCCAGACAGTTGACCAGGGCTGGTTATGAGGAGCATGTGACTCCCTTGTTACAACAGCGTCATTGGCTGTTTTGGGGCACAATTCAAAGTGCTGGTTATGACCTATAGAGCCCTATATTTAACCTGGTGGTCAGAGTCTACTACCGGCCACCCAATCAAGGAGAAGACAAGGATGAAACTTTTGAAAAGCAAATAGCCAATGTTTTAAGGAAGCATGATGTAGTAGTAATGGGGGACTTCAATTTCCCCAATATTTGTTCGGAGACAAATTCTGCAAAACATGGCCCCTCCAGGAAATTCCTGACTTGTGTGGTGGATAACTTCCTCCTACAGAAAGTAGAGGAAGGAACTAGAGGATCGGCTATCCTTGACTTGATCCTAACCAACAGAGATGACTTAGTGGATAAAGTAGCAGTTACAGGAACTCTGGGGGAAAGCGACCATGTTGTACTTGAGTTCTTGGTTCTAAGGGAAGCAAAAGCTGAGTGTAGCCAAACACATACCCTGGATTTTAGGAAAGCTGATTTTCATAAACTCAGAACAATGATCAGTAAGGTCCCATGGCAAGCGACGCTAACGAGAAAAGGAATCCAAGATGGGTGGGAGCTTTTAAAAAAGGAAATTCTCAAGGCACAATCACAAACAATTCCAACAAGAAGAAAAGGTGGAAGACAACAGAAGAAGCCAATGTGGCTTCATAAGAAGCTTAGGGATGACCTGAAAACAAAAAAGGACACATACAGGAAGTTGAAAGAAGGCCAAGTAACAAAGGAAGAGTACAGGCAGATAGCACAGAATTGCAGGGATGGCGTCAGGAAGGCTAAAGCTGAGAATGAGCTGAGGTTAGCAAGGGATGCTAAAAACAACAAAAAGGCTTTCTTCAGCTACATGCATAGTAAAAGGCAGAGGAAAGAAATGGTGGTTCAGCTATTAAATAAGGATGGCAAAACGATAACAGATGACAAAGAAAAGGCAGAGGTGCTCAATTCCTACTTTGGCTCAGTCTTCCCCCAAAAGAGGGTCTATGACCCCCCTGGCAAAGGCGAAGTACAGGCTGAAGGGGCAGGATTGCAGCTTGAGATCGATAGGCATATGGTCAAGGAACACCTACTTACTTTGAATGAGTTCAAATCTCCAGGGCCAGATGAACTGCATCCTAGAGTAATAAAGGAACTGGCAGAAGAACTCTCAGAACCGCTGTCTATTCTCTTTGAGAAATCATGGAGGACGGGGGAAGTGCCAGATGACTGGAGGAGGGCTAATGTTGTCCCTGTCTTCAAAAAGGGTAAAAAGGAGGAACCTGGGAACTACAGACCAGTCAGTCTGACATCAATCCCTGGGAAAATTCTGGAGCAGATGATAAAGCAATCCATGTGGAAGCTCCTTGAAAACAATGCCGTGATTACTCGAAGCCGACATGGATTTGTCAAAAACAAGTCCTGCCAGACAAATCTGATCTCATTTTTTGATCAAGTCACGTCCCTTGTAGACCGTGGGAATGCTGTAGACATCATATACCTCGACTTCAGCAAAGCTTTCGACAAAGTGCCCCATGATCTCCTGATGAGCAAACTAGCTCAAAGTGGGCTAGATGAAACAACGATCCGGTGGATCCACAGTTGGCTACAGAATCGGACTCAAAGAGTGCTTCTCAATGGGACCTTCTCAAACTGGGGAGAGGTAACGAGCGGGTACCGCAGGGCTCAGTCCTGGGCCCAGTGCTCTTCAACATTTGTATTAATGACTTGGAGGAGGAGGTGCAGGGAATGCTGATCAAATTTGCAGATGACACCAAATTGGGCGGGATAGCTAATACTTTGGAAGACAGAAACAAAATTCAAAGTGATCTGGATAGACTGGAGTGCTGGGCAGAAAACAACAGAACGACATTTAATAGGGATAAATGCCAAGTTCTGCACCTAGGAAAAATAAACCAAATGCACAGTTACAAGATGGGGGATACGTGGCTCAACCACACTACGAGCGAGAAGGATCTTGGAATTGTTGTCGATCACAAGCTGAAGATGAGCCAACCATGTGATGTGGCTGCAAAAAAGGCAAATGCTCTTTTGGGCTGCATTCATAGAAGCATCGCTTCCAAATCCTGGGAAGTACTAGTTCCCCTCTACTCAGCACTGGTTAGGCCTCATCTGGAGTACTGTGTCCAGTTCTGGGCACCACACTTTAAGAAGGATGCAGACAAACTGGAGAGGGTTCCGAGGAGGGCAACAAAGATGATCAGGGGACTGGAAACAAAGCCCTGTGAAGAGAGACTGAAAGAACTGGGCATGTTTAGCCTTAAGAAGAGAAGACTGAGGGGAGATATGATAGCACTCTTCAAGTACTTGAAAGGTTGTCACAGAGAAGAAGGCCAGGATCTCTTCTCGATCATCCCAGAGTGCAGGACACAGAATAATGGGCCCAAGTGACAGGAAGCCAGATTCCGGCTGAACATCAGGAAAAACTTCCTGACTGTAAGAGCAATACGACAATGGAACCAATGACCTGGGGAGGTGGTGGGCTCTCCCACATTGGAGGCGTTCAAGACGAGGCTGGACAGCCATCTGTCAGGGATGCTCTGACTTGGATTCCTGCATTGAGCAGGGGGTTGGACTCGATGGCCTTGTAGTCCCCTTCCAACCCTTCTATTCTATGATTCTATATGGCTTGGGACCAGGCCATACAGATGAGCCTGCCCAAGCGTTAAGATCTTTGGGGAGTCCCTTCTCTGGTACCGCTGCCTTCAGAGATGCTGCGTTTGGTGGGGACGCAAGAGGGGGCCTTCTTGGTGGCTGCTCCCAGGCTTCGGAGTGCTCTGCAGAGGGAGGCTGGGTTGGCTCCCTCTCTGCTGACCTTCCGCTGGCAGGCAAAGGCATTTTAATTCAGGCCGGCCTTTGGCATGTAAGCTGTCCTGTTGCTGAAGCGTTTTTTGTTTTATTTGGCTGATGCTGCTTATCGTTCTGACTCTTGTGTTTTAATTGTGTGTGCTTTTAATATTTATTTTTATGTTACGCTTTAACTAAGGTTTTGTTTCAATTTTGTTTTTATTGTTAGCCACCTTGAGTGCTACCCTCTGGTAGAAAGGCAGGATATAAATTAAATAAGAAATAATAGATAGATAGGTGTTTGGTCTTATCCCACCCAGTACGTCTTATGTCCTTATGGCCAATAGCTTTTACAAAGGGGTTAGGCAAATTCTTGGAGGATGAACCTATCCAGAGCTATTAGCCAAATGGAATCTCCATGTTCAGAGGCAGTAGACCTTTGACTACCATATCTTTGGGAGGAACAACAGGTCTGTGTGGGCCCTTGCCCCCGCGAAGCTCAGAAGCAGGGGATAAAGGCATCTAGCTGGCTGCTGTTGGAGGAAGAGTGATGGATCAGGTGGACCCCTGATCTGACCCAGCAGGGCTCCTCTTACATTTGTAGCCTGGGTCCAATCTACAAGGGCGATTTAGTGTGGAGCAACAGCACATCAGCGTCGTTTGCGACAGATGATGCTGTCACCAAACCGCAGCAACCCTGCAGCTTCCCTCTGGAAAAGGCGCATTTTTAGTGTGTCTTTTTTCCTTAAACGCAGCACCCACACGGTTCAGCAGCGTGCCCCCTTCCCCCGCATTAAATCCTCCTCGTGCCTATTTCTGTGACCTGGCTGTGACCTGGTAGTGATCTGGTCAAGGGGTGGGGCCGCCACCGGGTTTTCTCTTTTTCCCCATTCACAGTAGAACTGTTTTCCCATTCACAATATCTAGCCTCTTTTTCCCATTCCCAGTATTGCAGTTGCGCTATTTCAGGCATTCACAATAGCAGAGTAGTTGCTTTACCCATTCACAGTTTGTAGCCTGTATTTCCCATTCAGAATAGTGCAGTTGCACTATTTCAGGCATTCACAATAGCGCAGTAGTTGCTTTACCCATTCAGATTATGTAGCCTGTTTTTCCCATTCACAGTAGAGCAGTGTCTTTTATTCTTTCACAATATACCAATGGTGGATGAATGGG
This sequence comes from Heloderma suspectum, assembly GCF_057233095.1. Lineage (NCBI taxonomy): Eukaryota > Metazoa > Chordata > Lepidosauria > Squamata > Helodermatidae > Heloderma > Heloderma suspectum. The sequence goes on from NC_139462.1 coordinate 4,489,913, forward strand.
GAGAGGTGTAGGGGAAACTACAGGGGCTTAATTCAATGCTTCCAGTAAACTTCCCTGAGTAGGGGAGCATGGACAGGGGTGGGGAGCAAGCCTCTCACATTCACTGAGCAGCATCTACGGGGTTGATGACATTCAGTTCTACCCACCCACCCAACCCCGAAGTATGGGGGTTTCAAGTGCTGTGTGATTCATGAAAGTGGGTTTTTAGGTAGTGTATACTCTGCTTCTCTTGCTTCCTGTGCCCCGATGGACCAAAGCGATTTCATGAAAATCCAGATATAACCAGAAAGCGCTTCTCATTCCTTTTCCATGTAAATGGAGCCCTGATTCCTTAGGATGATATTTACTGCATGTTGAGAATCAGCTGTCTTTCTGTCTTTCTCTTTTCTACCTAAGGAACACTTCTGCATAACCCAACCGTGTTATGCAGCCTGCTCCTATGCATGTTTACTCGAAGGAAGTTCAACTCATTTGAGTGGGATTTACTCCCTGGTAAATGTGCAAAGGACTGTGGCATTAAATTCTCATTCAGTCCATGGATGCCACAGCCAAGATCAGGTGGGGGGACAGATCTACGGTAAGTGTTAGGAAGGATTTTCAGAGTGTAGGAGAAACCCAGCCGTGGTCCAGGCTGTTTAGGGAGGCTGCAGAATCTCCTTGCTTGACGGCTTCCAGGCTTCTAGTCGGGAGGCTTCAGGCATAGGAAGGGGCCTAAATTCAGGACAGCGTGTTGAGTACTGCCTCTTTAAGAGGCAAGCCCAGTAGGCCTCCAGGTGAGCAGGCCATGTGAGAGAAATGCTTTCATTTTGGGGCAAAAGCCACTAGGTCTCCTAACATAATCTCCTGAGAGGCCTGGACTGTACCAGTTACAAGGTTGCTTCTGTAAGTTATAATAAATAACAGTTGAGTTTGAAGACCTCTGGTGGATGTTGGTGTTTCCCATTTGCAAAACTGGGGTTAGGTTAGAAGAACATTTGGGATCCTGCCTTGTTCCAGGTTCTAGAGGATCCTAGGCATGTTCTGGCAAGAATTGATGTGGGGCAGCCATCAGAGGGCAATCTGGAGCCGGTTAAAGGCAGTGCGCTGCCTGGGGCCTGCAGGGCTTGGGAGAGCCCCATAGAAGAGCAGAGGATTCCAATACCGCCCCCCCCCCCCCCGAAAAAAAGAAAAGAAACCGTTCCTCTGACCCAGGGCCTGCAATCGTGGCTTTGGCAAAAGCTGTGCCTGTCCCGCAAAGCTGCAGAAGGTTTTCAGGGAGGAGAAGGGCCCCCCGACTTGGAGATGTCAGTTTGTTTAAAATATTTATAGGCCACCTTCCTCCAACATCTAATTTTACAACCTGTTAACAACAATACACTTTAAAACCCTAAAACACCATAGCAGTATGATTAAGAGCTAATAACAGCCAGCAGTAACACCAAAGCTGGTAACACACTGCTCAGTAAAAATAATATCAAATAAATAATTGCAGCTAAAACGACCATGCAGCAGTCCGATCAAATCCTTATTTAAGGGAAGGCAATAGCAAACAAACGTATTCTTCGAGCCCACCGAAACACCAGCAATGGTGGGGCCTGACGTCTCGCCACTGGAACCAAGTTCCCAAAACATGGGGCGTCTGCTGTGCACTGTGGTAAAATTGCCTTCTGCAATGGGGAACTTGCCCCTGTTGACATGATCAGCTGGGAAAACAATACATGCCAGGTGTTCGGTATTCTGGGGGTGGGGGGCACTGTGAGTTAGTTATGGTTTTGAACCTTGGCAGCTCCTGTAGAGTTGGGATAGCAGCAGTGGGTGGAGTTTCTGCTAAGGGCATCTCTACACCAGCTTCAAATCCTGCATTTAAAACGGGGCTTTCTGCTTCTGTTTTAAATGCAGGATCACAACTGACTCCCTTTACATGTGCTCCCCCCGCCCCATATCTGAGTCTTCCATTATCTTTCATGGATCTCGCTCCTCTTCTTTCCTCTTTAACTCTTTTCACGGAGGAAACTGAGGCGGAACACAGCGGGGTAATTTGATAGCTTGTTATCTGTGATCTATTTAAAAACGGAACAAAAGGCATTTAGTGCAGGAGACGCCTTGAATGATCACGATGTCATGTAAAGAGCCTGCAAACTTTCGTGAAGGAGCCATCTCAATCGCAGGATAAAAGCTCCGTGTGAAGGAGCCCTAAGTTCAGCAGTTATGTGTGTGATAAAGGACGGTTGTTTTCGAGGCCTGCTGAGTCTTACAGTCATTCCCTATACAACAATTTGTGGCAACAAGGATGGGATCCCGAGAGCTATACAGGCAGCAAGGACTGTGAATCCAGTGAATACAGCTAACTGGTAAGCAGTCAGCTAGGGCCGCTTAAGAACCTGAGAGAGTCGTGTGTGTGTGTGTGTGTGTGTGTGTGTGTGTGTTAAAGAGAATCAAAATCAAAATGGCTGCTCTTGGACATATCGAAGCGTGTGAGTCAACCTGCTTCCTGGGATGCTTATGCAGAACGGCTTTCATTCTATCTGGAAGCAAGTAAGGCAGCCAGTGCTGAACAAAAGAGAGCTGTGCTCTTAACTCTTTGTGGGCCACGGACATTTGCCATAATAAGATCCCTCACTGCTCCTGCCTCACCCAAAACTAAGACATTTGATGAACTTTTAAGATGACTGAAGATACATTTCTCACCAAACCCTTCAGTTATTGTGCAGAGATTTAAATTTCACAAATGAATGCAGCAACCTGGAGAGGGCATTGCCACTTTTGTTGCAGAACTGCATCATCTTCCTCAACACTGCAACTTTGGGGATTGTCTAGAGGATATGTTGAGGGATCTCCTTTTCTGTGGAGTTTATGATGAAGCACTACAATGACGCCTCCTGTCCAAACCAAACTTGACATTTGCAATGGCTCAAGAAAAGGCATTAGCTAGTGAGACTGCATCACTATATGTCACAGAACTCAAGAGAGATGCAGAGGATGTAAACGCCATCTGGAGCAAGCAGGCTGCGAATTCTGAGCAGCAAAGTCAACAGAACACAAGAAATGCACCCTCCGTAAAATCTGCAGATAGGCCCTGGCTTACCTATTCCTGCTCAGGCTATGGAGGACCACATCAGTGCTCTCTGTCCAGAGTCAAGGATGCTGAGTGCAGGTTTTGCAAGAAGAAGGGTCACCTTGAGCGAATCTGCCATTCAAAATCTGTCGGCACAAGGCCAGGGAACTACAGCAAAGAGTCACGCCACCTAGCGTCTCATGGGGTTGATTATCCACAGGGTGATGAAACTCAACAGCTATATCACATTCAGAAGGTCTGTGGCAAGGAACCTCATGTTTCTGTCTCGTATGCAACAGTATAACCAATGGCCAGAAGTGCAAAATGGAAGTGGATTCGGGGTCTGGGATATCCATAATTATTAGAGACACTTGTAAGCACATATTTTCTGGGACCCTTGCTCCAAATTTGTCAAGTCCATCATGCATTCTGCATGATTACAAGGCAAAGCCAGTGTGGTGTAGTGGCAAGAGTGTTGGACTAGGAGCTGGGAGATCCGGGTTCTAGTCCCCACTCGGCCGTGGAAGCTCACTGGGTGACTTTGGGCCAGTCAACAGACTCTCAGCCCAGCCTACCTCACAGGGTTGTTGTTGTGAGGATAAAATGGAGAGGAGGAGGATAATGTAAGCCGCCTTGGGTTCCTTGCAAGAGGAAAAAAGGCGGGATATAAATGCAATAATAAAATAAATAAATAAAAAGAAGGTTGATACCGTTGGATGCTACACTGTAGATGTACAGTATCGCTCTTTCCAAGGGAAGCTTCCACTTATAATTGTGGAGGGGCAGAGGAAAAACCTCTTGGGGAGAAACTGGTTCTCATCAATGGGGATTAGCATTCAATGAATTCACGCCCTTACTACAGGTAGGCTTGCACCAATTGTTAATAAATTTCCAAGGGTATTTTCTGAAGAACTGGGAGAATACAAAGTGAAGCCAGTGTCACTCCCTTGGATCCATCCGTTGCACCAATTTACATGAAAGCCAGGAATGTGCCTTTTGCATTGCTGGAAAAAACTGAAGAAGAGCTTGAGCATCTCATCAAGCAAGGTGTGCTAGAACCAGTTACACAGACCCAATGGGCTATGCCCATTGTGCCGATATTCAAGCCTAATGGGAAGGTGAGACTGTGTGGGGATTACTTAAGCAGCATCCATACCCAGTGCCTGCTGTCAATCAACTCCTCGCTCTTCTTGGTGGAGGGAAGGTCTTTGCAAAACTTGATCGATGATTCTACAGCAGATGCCGAAACAATAATCACTCATCGAGGGGCATTCCAAGTAAAGTGTCTGCAGTTTGGAATTTCTGTGGCCTCCGGACTGTTCCAACCATTCATGGAAACCCTACTTTCTGGAATTCCAGGTGTTGTACCATATTTTGACAATGTCCTGCTCGTGAGGAAGAACTGGCTGAACGACTTGAAGAAGTCCTACATCGCTTTGACACATCCGGCATTCATGTAAAAAAGGAGAAATGTGAAAATGGAACCTCCGGCGTAACATTTTTGGGCTGTCGTACTGATGCTTCTGGCATTCACCCCACTGACAGAAAAATACGTTCCATTCACGATGCACCTGCTCCAAAAACAGAGCAGGAACTTCAAGCCTTCTTGGGATGTCTCAACTTCTACCCTGTGTTTCTTCCACAAAAGGCTACTGTTGCTGAGCCACTGCATTGCTTGCTGGGAAAAGGAGTTCCATGGAAATGGACCAGCCAGCATGAGAAGGCTTCCCAGAATGCCAAAGACTTGTTGAGTTCAAATTCTGTGCTTGTACATTAGGATGAAACACCCCGCCCCCCGCTAATCCTTACTACTGATGCTTCTTCTTATGGGGTTGGTGCTGTGCTAAGCCACAAATTTCCAGATGGTACAGAGGCACCAATAGCTTATTATTCAAGGACTATGTCATCCACTGAAAGGAACCTTGCACCGATTGAGAGAGAAGCCTTGGCTGTTATTGCAGGAGTCAACATGTTCCAGAACTATCTCTATGGCCATGCTTCTGAAATATGCACGGACCACAAGCCTCTTTTAGGAATCTTCTCTCCTGGTAAGCCTACTCCCTGCGTACTATCACCTCACATGCAGCTCTGGAGCATTCTGCTCAATGCTTATGATTATACTCTTGTCTACAAACCAGGAAAGGCAATATCTAAGACAGATAGATTGAGTCAGGTACCACTTCAAATTCCAGATTTTGTTGTACCTCCTCCATTGGAAGTCTTGATGCTAAAAGTCCTTCCTGACCCACCTCTTCAGGCTGATCAAATTGCTAGGCTGACTGCTCAAGTTCCTGTACTGGCTCATGTTTTAGAGCATCTCTACACTAGCCTAAAATCCTGCTTTTAAAATGGGGCTTGCTGCTTCCGTTTTAAATGCAGGATCACGACGACTCCCTTTTTCACCCACTTCCTTTCCCCCCTCCCCTTTCCCCCTCCCCCTCCCTGTATCTGAGTCTTCCATTATCTTTCATTGATCTCTCTCCTCTTCTTGCCACTTTTCTTTTCATGGAGGGAACTCAAGCGGAACACAGTGGGGTAATTTGATAGCTCGTTATCTGTGATCTATTTAAAAACGGAACAAAGGGCATTTAGTGCAGGAGATGCCCTGGAGGGACATGGCGTCATGTAAAGAGCCCGCAAACTTCTGTGAAGGAGCCATCTCAATCGCAGGATAAAAGCTCCGTGTGGTGTGAAGAAAGCCTTAAACTGGTTATGGAGGGGATGGCCAGATGAACTGCCAAAGGAATTCAAGCCATTCAAATGAGATGTCTGCCCATAAAGGATGCCTGCTATGGGGAAACTGTGTTGTTATTCCAGATAAGCGTCATCAAACCATCTTGACCACAACACATGCAGCTCATCCAGGGATCGTTTGTATGAAAGCATTGGCCAGGAGCTACGTCTGGTGGCCAGGTATCGACTCAGATATTGAAGAAATGTAAATGAGTGCAGTACTTGTCAAGCCACAAGAGTGCCTATCTTTCCATGGGAAGTGACCAAGAAGCCTTGGTCAAGAATCCATATTTTGCAGGACCATTTCAAGGAAAAAATGTCTTAGTTGTGGTAGATTCTTACTCGAAGTGGCTTGAAGTAGTCTTCTCATCATCACAAACAGCCTCTGCAACAATCACAGCACTGCACCACTTCTTTGCAACCCATGGGTTGCCTGATGCTATCGTCTCAGACAGTGGGATGGCCTTTACATCTGCTGAATTTAAATCATTTGCGGACAAGAATCTTATTTGGGCTGTCACCATTGCACCTCGTCATCCCCGAGCAAATGGCCAAGCTGAACGGATGGTGCAGACAACAGAAGATGCCATGAAGTGCACTGTGGGAGGAGACTGGCCAACATGCCTTGCCAGGTTTCTCGTTGCTCAGCATGTTACTCCTTGTGCAACAACAGGAGTCAGTCCTGCAGATTTACTTATGGGGCAGTGTCTTAAAACTTGACCGTCTCCACCCAGATTTAGCTGAAGACTTACAAAGCAAATGGGAGCAAGCTCTGGATGCTGCCTTCTCAGCTCCTACTCTTTATTTGCTCCACAAGATCAGGCGTTTGCTACGAACTGTGGTGTTGGACCAAGGTGGGTTCCTTCCTCTATTATTGAGGTCACTGGACCTGTGTCATACAAGGTCCAGTGTGCAGATGGGTCGGTGTAACATTGCCATGTTGACCTGTTGAGAAGGCGTTCTGGCCAGAGTGGGTTGCCATCAACGGAGTTAGCTGCTGAAGATCTATCTGGAACTGATGTATTTCTCTTACCGCCAGTTGAAGTGCCAGAAGCACTAAGTGATGGGAGCAATACTCCTTCCTTACCTATGGCAGTTACTGAAAGAAAGTCATCTGAGCAATCTACACCTACCAGTTGAGTACAGAGACCGTGCTGTGAAAGGGTACCTCCTCGTTGGTTGAAAGTCTATGATAGCTAAGGAAGGAGGAATATTATGTATCCTGGGATGGTGGTGGTGGTACTGTGGGTTAGTTATTGTTTTGAGACTGGGCAGCTCCTGTACAGTTGGGAATGGCAGCGGTGGGTGGAGCTTCTGCTAGATTCAGCAGTTCTATGTGTGATAAATAAAGGACAGTTGTGTTTGAGGCCTGCTGAGTCTTACAGTCATTCCCTCTGCCTAGTAGGGCCCCAGGCCTGTAAGCAAGCTAACAATAGTTTTACAGATGCATAGAGATCCATAATGCTCTCTGCTTTGGTTCATTATTAGTTGAAATCCCTTGCAGTTGGGCCTCTCTGCTCGTAAGATGAGTCAAAGGCCGGTGTAGCGCCCCCTCAGCATATTCCATGCTAACGAGCTCTGGTACCGTTTATCTTATCAGAGCCTAGGATGTGCCTGAGAGTAAAACTAAGCCACGGGTGTCTATGCTGAGAAAATTCTGATAGTCTTGCTCTGCCAAATATGTTACCAAGTGCTGCTAAGCTATGCTGGGAAAACTGTAGATGAACTCTGATTAATGCTTGCACCTGTCATATTACCTCACTGCCATGCCTGAATAACATGTATGATATAAAAGTAATCTTGCAGCACAGCTCTTGGTCCAGAGCTTTGTCTGATCCACCCACTGGGTACGCGTGTGCGCTGTAAGTACTCAATAAAGTCCCCTTGTAAGCAAACCTGGATCTGACTTAACACTTTCTCGGCACCTCTAAATCTTGGAAGCCCACGGCTGGGGCATACAACCTATACAACACCGGGCAACTGCCCTTCTCTGGCACACCATACACCCCTCTCCAGATGTGAAGAGGTAGGTGGCTTCTAGAGAGAGGGCCTTTGCAGTGGCAGCACGCTGTTTGTGAAAGGCTCTTCCCAGAGAGGCCCACCTGGCGCCTACATTGTGGCCTCTTCAGCACCAGGTGATGACCTTTTTATTCTCCCAGGCCTTTTAATCGTTCCATTTTTAAAATGCCTTGGTGCTTTTCAGATCCTCACACTGCTGCTGTCCTCTGCTGTCAGCTTTACTTTGGTTTTATTCTGTGGTGGGTTTAATCTGTTTTAGGGGTTACACTGTTTTATTACACTCATGCATTTAATGGTTTTAAGACTTTCTTTTGTGAACATTCTTTTGTGAGAGCTTCAGTTATTGGGCAGGATAGAAATACAGTAAATAAATAAGCAAAAATGGAGCAGGGTGGCAGTTGTGCAAGAGTCCACGAATGCGTGGAGGTTGGGACAGGGCCTGCTGCTGCAGTCCTGGCCTCCTGCCTTCTGTGCATTCAGCAGATGCAGTTGGTTGCACGTAGAGGGCTTGTGAGGACAGCACCGTTAGTTGACCGGATTCAGACTCCTCCCTCCTGCCAGACATGGGCATCCATGCCTAGATTTGGCGTCTGGTGATTCCTCTTACCCCTCATTTGTGAGGCCTCCACAGCAGACGTGGCTCCAGGTCTGAGCAGTCCCTGGGCAAAGTCTTCCACTGGGGGACTCACTCCTCTGTCCATGGTCCTTGGTAGCAGCCCAGTGACGCCAGGTGACCCCACCAGCCCTGCTGCTCCAGAGAGCGCCCCTGAGACTCTACATCAGGTTGAACCAAAGGCCGTGCTGAGAACCTGGGATAATTATCCTAGCTGGAGGTCACCATTATCCTATGGGGAAGGGAAGTGGTCACAAGACCCCTTCCAACTTCACCATTTCAGAAAGCAACCATGGCTGAAGAAAGGGCCCAACATTCTTCCAAAGGCCACTCAGGCTGTGCTTAGCTGGAGTAAAAGGAGCCTTGTAACTGGATGCTGTCAGAGCACATCACACCTCCCCCCCTTACCCCCTGCCAAAGGGACCCCCAAAAGGCTCCTCGATTGGAATAATATTTGACACCATTTGAATTCATTGACCTCCGGACCACCACTTTGATTAGATCCATGTGGCCCCTTGGAAAAGAACGCTCACACATCTGCCAGCTGTTGCGCCAGGGGGGTGGCAGGAGCAAAGGAGGAGTAAGCCCCCACACGCCCACCATGACCAGCCCAGCTCAATGTATATCGGGCTTTTCTTCTTCTTTTTCCTAAGCTGCTTCTGCCAAAGGCCGGGGGCTGGTGAGCCTAATCCCGTAATAGGATTAGAAGGGGGCTGCAGAGGTCTCCGGAGCATTAGAGGAGTGAAATTTGGCAGCTCGCCAGCAGAGGTCCCTGGCAGGTCAACTACGCGACTACCTTGTGTCTCAACGGGGCTGCGCTCAAGGCGTCACTAATCAGAGTGGGGCAGGCAGGAAGGGCATCTCAGATGATCGCAGAGGACAGCTGGCTGCATTACGAAAGGTCAGGGCGCTTTCAGAGACAACCATTCCCGGGGGGCACCTGCTTCTCCTCCATGTAGGTGCATATTGGTCTGCTTCAACCTCTCCCCCCATGTGCCTGCGTGCATGTGCGCGCACACACACACACACACGCAAGCAGGACGAAGGCCTGCCTTGTCATTCCAAGCACCAGCTTGCCACCTGCTCCCAGGTCCGGCACATGGGTGGCATTCAGAGAGCACCGGGTGAACACTGCCTGTTGCTCTCCCCGACCCCCAGCATCATAGATGAAGCTGCTGTGAGGTCATGGAATGTTCATAAACATTCTGAACGCTGGGGAGGGAGGCAGGAGGTTAGGGTCAGTCAAAGTATGTTGACAAAACAAAGCAGCCACTGGGGAAAGTTTGGCTGGAAGACGAACTGTACACAGGACTGTTAAGAGTAGCAGTGTTCTGGGGGTTTGTTTTTTTACTGCTATCGCTCCAGCGCCTTTAACAGCAGCCAGATGATGCACAGACATGTATCAAGTAAAGCTATTCTCATCAGTGTCTCTCCATGCCAGGAACAGCTTCAGCCCCCAGATTTCTACAGGTCAGTCTGCAGAGATGAATGGACACAGGCAGAGGTGGTGGAAAGGCAAAATGGGGTGAGAGGGGAAGCTGAGCTGAGCAGAGCAAAGCAGAGGCAAAGATGCTGGGCAGCAGAGAGGGAAGGGAGAGGGCCCAGAAGGCAAGGGGGAGGACTTAGGGGCTAGAAACTTGCTTTTAAAAGACGTATGCTTACAAATTGAATTCTGTGCCCAACATCATATTCTGTGCTTCTTTGGAAATCATGGCATACCCTCCTGGGCAGTGGCAACCTACTACCCTGCGCTGTCTTCTCCCATAATTTAGCTGTGTAAAGGGTCGTCCTCTCTTTGGGTTGCTGTTTTATATCTGCACTCGATCCACGAAGGTCTGTGTTCCTGAGATTTCAGATGATTCCAGGATTCAATTTGCTTTGCCGCATTTGATGTCAGTATCTTTCTCACTATCACTCTAGCCCATTATATATTTATGGCAACTGTACTTTCACGTACGTACATGCATTGAGCTGGATGCTGCTGACTTAAAATCCTGCCCTGGTGACTTGGGCATTGATCCTTTGCATGTAGTTCAAGAATATTAAACATTAACTGCCCTCCTCTAGATACAGACATCTTAAGACAGACTGAACTGCTTACCTGGAAGTAAGCCCCATGGAACATAGTGGGACTTCCTTCTGTGTAATGTGTACAGGACAGGATTTCACTGTTAGTCTCTGTGTCACTCTTTCCCTGCAAGATATCTGATCACCTTACTCTTGGCACCAGGGCTGAAAAGAACCCTCGAATTCCTAGGAGCTAGATCCTCAATTTTCAGCAGACAGCATACTTTTAAGGAGCCATGTTGCCATCCTGCACATAGTCAAGCTGGAGGGCCGGCCCTACCATTAGGCAGGATCTTCTCCCACCACCGGCATTGAGGTAAGATTCAGCTGCCAGTCTGATTGGCTTCAGTGTGTGGAATTGGTGGTGGTGGTGGGCATCTTGTCCTTCTCAAGCAGCAAAATATCTCAGGCCAGCCCTCTTAACCTCTTTAAATCCCAGTGAAGTGTATGAGATTTAAGCCCTTGAATTTGCAGCAAAATTTGCAGCTCAGGCTGTTGAATGCCTGGGATTTATCCCCAGTCCTGCTCAGCACCTTCAAACAAGAATGTACACAGGTTTCCACCCCAAGGGGATCAAGGAGGATTTCTCCTTGTCCTGTGGGCATCCTGTCATATCTGAGGCCTTTAAGGAACTGATGTGCACCCAACTTGAGGTGGTAGACCTGTGTTAGGATCTATTAGCATGGCTGGGAAGAGCACAGGAACACTCCAGAAAAATATCCTCCTGATGGATTTGTTTTTCCCTCTAGAGATGGTTCTCAAGAGAATATGAACAGGATGTTACTTATAGTAGAATATATCACCTGCACAGTACCCAAGGCGATATATAAAGTAAAAAACCACACACAAATTTAGAGCATTGGATTTGGAGCCAGGAGGCTTGGGTTCAAATCCTTGGTCAGCCATAAGCTCTGCTGGATCAGACCAGAGTGGGCCCATCTAGCCCAGTAGCATCCCTTCCCCAAGAGTAGGCAGATGGATGTGTGGCACCTGGGAAGCTCACACAAGCATGGCATGAAGGTGCTGGTTGTCTGGTCCCAGCACCTGGTCTTTAGAGGTAGACTCTTCCTGAAGATGGAAGTTCCATTTAGGTCAGGCTTGTAAATAGCCACATACCACTCGCCCATGGCAATAAGGATTGCACCTAGGCCAGTAGATAGGAATGACTTGCAAATTGTCTGACACCCTGGGTCTTTCCCCTGCTCTCAGTCTCCATTCCCCAGTTATAAAATGGGGATTGCATTGATCTCCCTTGGAGGGTTGCTTGGAGGATAAGCAAAATTAGTGGAGCATTGTAATTTCAAAGGTAACTGCCACTAGTTGTGGTCAAAATGTTCCAAAGGTTAGCACTCCAGCAGGTGACAGGCTAAGCTCCAGATGACCCTGGTTTAACCTGAGTCCATCTGAGACTCCTGTCCAGGATCATGTTTCTCACCCACCTGGACAATCGCTTTCGACCCCACCACTTCCAGGACCTGCCCACTCCGCTGTGTGCCATTTGGGAGGGTGAAGTTGACAATCTCAGCATACTGGGCAAACTGCAAAGACAAAGCAAAGCAAAGGTTATTAGAGGGACATCAGGAGGGCAATTGGTGTCGTTTTCCCAAAGAGCTGAAACGGATCCTACAAGTTCATGACGGAGACGTCTATCATTTGCTAGTGGCCATCACAGTTAATTCCACCAGTTCTTGTATTCTGGATCCACCTTTTTTGCCAAACTTATTTTGCTAACATCTGATGTCTCAGGGGACAGAGCATTTAGGCGAGGCACAGGCTTGACTTGAACTGCTGGGACTGATTAAACACAAGCTAGAATGGGCTTCCCCAACCCGGTGCTCTCCAGATGTGTCAAGCTACAACTCCCAGCAGTCCCAGCCAGCATACAAGGGGGGCATGAAGGTGAATTTCCTCTTGTCATTTGCCTCAGCATCTGGAATTCTGAGGCATACTGCCTCTGAACATGGAAACTTCATTTTGCTATCCTAGCTTAGCCTTCCCCAAGTGGGCGCCCTCCAGATGTGTCAGACTACAACTCCCATCACCCCAATCAGTATGGCTGGGGATGCTGGGAGTTGTGGTTTGATGCATCTTGAGGGCACCAGGAGCTAGGATTTGCTAGAACAGAAAGAAAGTGAGCAGGACACCTTCATGTGTTACTTTGTGATTTCAGGAAACTGTTCTCAGGTTCAAGAGGCACGCAGACAGCCTTGGTTTATGAACTGTGTCCGTGAAAACCACCATTTTGCCAGTAAGATGTCCCAGGGCTTGGTCTGAGGGCACAGGAGGCCCTGACCTTGCTGAAGCAAAGCAACTCTGGGTCAGTGCCTGGATGGAAGGTGGCCTAGGAAGCCCACAAGTACCAGCTTGAAGGGCCATAGCTCTGTGGTGGAGCCCCTGCTTTGCATGCAGCACGTCCCAGGTTTGATCCCCGGCACCTCCAGGGCCCCGTCTACATGGCACCACGTTCACCCTTCACTCCGTCACAACTGCGCAGCATTTCAGCTTCACATTAGCTTCTGCTGGGATACACTCGCGATTCATTGCGGGCTTCCCTATCAGACTCCATTGTGCCCCTTTTTTTGCCATTATACTTTAACGCGCACCTGTGCAGTCAGGTGAGCGTGGGGGGTGCAACACTTCAGTGGCTGTTTTGTATTTTAGGGGTTCTGTTGTGTCTTTCCATCCCTTGTTAGGCAAAAAGTGGGTGTTCTGTGCTCCTTCATTTCCGCGCCATCTGTTTGTCAGTTCCCCAGCCTGAGACTCTCGCGATGGTTCGCACGCACAAGGTGTGAGCAGTATGTGCCTACCCATCACTCTGAAATGGTGGCTGGAGTGAAGTTGGTCCTACCCCAAGACCGCCCCCCCCTTAAGCAACCATTGCGAAAATTTGCGGAAGTGTGATTAAATAAATGAAAACGCCATTCTGTGCCTCTGTAACTGCGCAGCTGCAAAGAGATGGGGGGAGTAAAGGGGCTTCACAGAGTGACACAAGCACTACGCATGCCTACAACACACCCACTCCAAAATGCAAAGTCGGTTTGGGGAAGGGACAAACAGCTCACAACCGTGGGGAAACCCGCAGCAAATGAAAAACATCGCAGCAAAATGCCTCCTTGGAAATCTACATTTTCCGGGAGAAAACCATGGATGGCTGTGAAGTGGCAACTACGTCATCTGTCCCAAGGAACCCTGACTCGCAGGCACCCCAGAGTAAAAGGTTTGTGTAGATGGGGCCCAGGTAGGACTGGAAAAACTCCGGCCTGAAACCCTGGGTAGCCACTGCTGCCAGTCAGTGCTGACAAGACTGGGCTCAATGGACCCAGGGCCTGGCTCAGTATGAGGCAGGTTCCTCTGTTCCTATGAGTTCCATGATGGAAGAAAGTTACACAGGTGCTGCATTCACAATTGATGGCATTTATGGGTCTTCTGTACTTGGGAATTTGTTTCCCGGAACAGGAAGGCAGATTAGGGACAGTCTTCTGTTACAGACAGATCAGATATGCAGTTAGGATTTTATTGTCCCCATTATGCATCACCGTACACCAGTCTGCAGCAATCTGGCACCCTCCAGATGTTTGGACTGCAGACCAATACATCTGGAGGGCACCAGGTTGCAGACGGCTGCTTTACACTTTATACTAAGCCTCCTTTTTTTGCCCTTTGTTCACCCACGTAGGAAAGATCCTTCCCCGTCCTGAACAATCTGCAGACTTGACCACTTCACTGTTACTCCAGATCATTTACAAGCACACAGATCCTTGGGGACGCTGCTGCTTTTTTTGTCCACTGTGACAGCTGTTCATCTTGTCCTGCGCTCCCCCTACTTGCTATGGTTTAACCAGCTCCTAACTCATAAGTTTCCCAGGCACAAATCTCCACTCACCAACCAACCCCTGTTTCAGCCATGAATCTTACTGGGTGACTTCAGGCTAGTCACTCACTATTTCTCATCCTAACCTACCTCACAGGGTTGCTGTGAAGATAAAATGGGCAGGAGAACCATGTATGTCACCTTGATCTCCTTGAAGGAAAGGTGGCATGGCAGTGTAATAGACGATAACCAATAATGAGAAGGCCTGCCCTGTTAGCTCATGACTGATGTGTTTCTCAGGAGCCTTGGTAAGGGACTTGATAAAAGCTTTTTGGAAATCCAAGTGTTGGATGTCTAATGGATCACTCCTGTCTCCGTGGGGCTCACTGACACTCTCCAGGGATTCTAAAAGGCCTGTCAGGCACCTGTCCAGTGGTGTAGCCAGGCAACTTTAGACCCTGGATTTAAAAATCAGATGGGGGCTTTACATGGACATGTTTATTCAGTGTGAAGCATGCAACTAATACTTCTCTTCCCCCACCATTCCATGTTTACAACTGCCTTTATGCTCCTGGTATGTTAGAACTACCACCACAGCACAGCTGTTGGCCAACCTTGATTTTAAAATAATATTCTGAGCATGTGTGGTTTTTCATTTTAAACTCACATCACAGCAGCATCATGTCTCCAGGTATAAAAAGGGGGGGGTTGCTTCTGATGCCCTCATCACCTGCCACTCTCTGGGGGACATTTGGGAGTCCCTGGACTTTGGCACCAAGGTCCAGCCGTAGCTGCACCACCACACCTGACACCAAGAAACTTGGAAGCAGGTTATGAAGGTGGTGCCCAACCCTTGCAGTCTGTCTCTAGAACCAGGTACTCCGAAGTATACTGCCTCTGAACATGGAGGTTTTACCTGGCTTCCACCATCCACAGGGAACATCTGTCTTTCAGAATCAACGCACATCCCTGTTTTTAGCCAGCATCCTCCTTGCGAACGTGCCTTGCTTCAGCTGAGTCTGGACTTTGGACTTTAAGCCTTGCCGCTAAGAGGTGGGGTAGGGGGGACATCTTTGTGATCCGGCTCTTTAATTGATCTTATTAATCCCCCTTCTGCATGTATCAGAATGAAAGGCACTATAGAAATGATGCATTGTAGTGGGCACAGCCCAACAAAGCCCCAAGTGTGCTTTAATGTGTTTTGGAGCACATTCCCTCCTTGAATGTGGAATGCTTTTTTTAAATTGGTGGCATCCCAGCCTGCTTGCAGACCTGTCACCCTGGCGGCTTTTCGGCAGCAGCTGATGGCAGAAATTAGGTCCATTCTGCATTCCTACTGTTTTTCACTCAGCAAGCCTAAACAGATTTATTTGGAAGTAAGTCCCTTTGATTTTAATGGAACTCATTTCCAAGTAAGTGTGCTCGAGGACTGGCATCCATCTGCTCCAGTACACTCCGTTATGATCCTTTGTGGCAATCCATGGAAATTAGCCAGGGCCAGTGAGCAGCTAAGGCCAGACTGTGCGGCCAAAATCCAGGGGTCTGTAGCCCAGGGGCCCCCAGATGACCTCCCAAAGAATGGCAAGTGAGGAGGGCATCAGAAGTAAACCCCATTTTATTCCTGACATCATGATGATGCTATAATTTAAGTGAGCTTCAGATGTGAAACTGCACGTGCTCAGAGTATTTCTTTTTAAAAAAACTTGGTTGGCAAACTATATTTTGCTTATTGCTCTAATATATAAGGAGTGCAAAAGGAGGTGTAAAGCACGGAATAGCCACAGGGGATGAAGAGGTTCACATGTTGGATGTGAAGAGAAACATTAGTTGTGTGCTTCACACCTGAATCCACATGGCCACAGCTGATGCCTACGGCCTTCCTAAGATCTTTAAGTCCAGGGTCTAAAATTTCTGAGCTGCACCACTGCCTAGGACAGCCCTCCCCAAGTGGGCGTGCTCCAGTGGGTCAGCCTACAGCTCCCAGCTGACTGGGGAGAATGGGAATTGTAGTCAGATATCTGGAGGGCACCCGTTTGGGGAAGGCTAAGCTTGGATAGCAAAATGGAGCCTCCATGTTCAGAGGCAGTATACCTCAGAATTCAAGATGCTGGGGCAAAGGACAAGAGGAAATGCACCTTCATGCCCTCCTGGTATGCTTCTCAGAGGCATTTGGCTGTTGGGAACCAAAGCCGTGTCTAGGTCTGATCTAGCAGCAGGACTCTTATTATATTTAACTACGACTTCCAAATGAGCTTTTAATGCATTCAAGTTGCAGTCTTACCTGGAAGTCAGTCCCACTGAACTCAGTGGGCTTACTTCTGAGTGGACACATATACAATCGCAGTGTAGAGGTGTTTTGTTTTGTTTTTTAACTAAATCCTCTCAGTGATAATTTCTGAACAGAGAGGTGCCAGGGTTCACCCCACTCCCCAAACCCACAGGTGTTGGCTGGGGTAACTTCAGAGTACAAGAAAGGAACTCTGCACATGTTCAAGTGGACCGTCTTCATTATTACAGACTATTATTACAGCACTTCACCATTTATTTATTTATTTTTAAAAAGTAATGTTAAAGCAACCACATATTTCTTTTTACAAAGCCTCTCAGGATTATTGGTTTTAGGCTGGCTCTGATGTATTTGACTGCCATGTTTTATTTTCTGGTATTGTGTGGTTTTAGTGTGGATTTCATTGCTGTTTTTATTCTGCTATTCACTGCCTTCACATGATTTTTATTCTTCAAAACAGAATATACAGTATATATATATAAAAAATTAAGGCAGAGAGGAATCCAATTTCAAAAATGTACGTCAGGAGACGCTCAAGAAATAATGTTCGAACCTTCAATCCTATGCCCACTTACCAGGGAGTAAGCATCATTTAACTGAATGGGCCTTACTTCAGAGTAGACACGTATAGGATCCCACTCTTAACACTGTCGCTGAATGCAAATAGGGCAGATGTCAACTAGATCTCCTAGGGCAGGGTGTTCCAATGCTTGGGTGCCTCAACTTGGGTGCCTCACTTGCCCACCTGCTGGTCCTCATATGGAGATGAGCCTTGGGGGAGTGCCTCCGCTGGTCATCAAAGCATAGGAGCAGGTGGCCTTTTAGAGATCCTGGTCCCAAACTGTTTAGGGCTCCAACCTCTTGCCCTTCAGATGTGTTGGATGATAACTCCCATAATCCTTGTTCAGCACAGGGATTTGGCCATGTTAGCTGGTGATTATGGGAGTTGTAGTCCAACAGGTCTGGAGGGCACCAGGTTGGAAAGGCTGGTTTAGAGTTTTAATAAAGGTTAAAACTATCACCTTGCCTTGGGCCTGGAAACAAATCAGGAGCCAATGAATTTTGTACAAGACACAGGTTATACGGCCTGATAAACGGGCTCCTGCTAGCATAGGCAAAAAAATGAAGGGAAATTGCAGCAGAGGCCAGTGGGACTCACTCCAAGATAGTGTACATAGGATTGCAGCCTCAGATGTTCTCATTCGCATACCAGAACCAAAAAATAAATGAACAAGTGTGCCTTTTAACTCACAGCCCACCAATTACTTCACCAATTGATCAACTAAAGCTCTAGTTCATTAACCTACCAGTTATACCCATTAATGCTCATAAACCTCTTTGTTACTGTTCAAAAGCATCTGGGACTGTGTTTGTACATTCCAAATGAGTTCTGGGGCCGAATCAGAGCTTAAATTACATTAGGTCATGCTGTTTGGACTTGTTCTAATGAGCATAGTATCTGCCCATAGCTACTGTGTTCTAAAGTACATTAGGCTCTAAGTGTGCAATATTCTCTGTTTCCCTATTTATTTATTTATTGCTCCAAAAAACAGCTAAGTTTTGCAAAATGCACACATTTCTTCGTGCTCTAGGCTTCTGGAGGTTTCAAGGGGTGTCGGTCTCTTTGGCCACTAGAGGTCACTCTTTCAAACCAATATGTGTCTGCTACCTAATAACGTTGAAGGAGGACAGGTAAGCCCAGGTGGCCAACAGACCTGGTTAAGCTCCTTACACAGATGCTTCCATCTACCCCAATGGAACTCCAGAGGAGAAGTCCTCTGATTGCAAGGGATGCCTCTCTAGATTTACTCCCAGAGCAGAGGCATCATCAGAACTATCAGAGCGGGCTTCTGAGAGCAAAACCTTTTTGACGGGATCAGAATGTCTGCTGCCATAGCAAAGGCTGGAGGGATGTCTTTCTTTCCTAAGAGCTGCTGGAGCAGGGTGTAGTTCTGCTGCTCAGAAACAAACAAATAGGAAGGTAAGGAATGATGGAGAGTCTGACCTTGAGGGGATCCTTGAGCTGCATGACAGGCAGCAATTCCTCAGGTGCAGCTTTCCCCAGCATGGAGGTGCTCTTGTGGTCTGTTAACTCCCTCCCCCTCCACAATCCCAAGCTGCAATTATTTGGCCTGAGTGGTCCCTCTCTGCCTCCTCTTTAGGGGAGGCAGCTCAGTCCTGGCGTCGTCCTCCAACCCAGTCCTGGCAATGCCTCCCTGGAAAGAGAACAAAGGACAGAGCCCTGCTGCAGGATCAGAGCAAAGGTCCATCTAGTCTAGCCTCCCATCTCCCACCGCGACCAGTCAGGTACCTCCAGAAAACCCAGAAGGCCTCTCCCCTCTTCCACTGCTGCTGCCCAGTGACTGGCATTTGGAGGTATACTGCCTCTGCAACTGGAGGCTCCATTAGGTTATTGTGACTGATAGCCATTGATTGGCCTGTCCCCCATTAATCTGTCTCACCCCCTTTAAAGCCTGTGTAGACCAGCTTTCCCCAATCTGGTGCCCTCCAGATGTTTTAGACTGCAACTCCCATCATTCCCAGCCACCATGGTGCCAGGTTAGGGAGGGCTGGTTCCAGAGCACTTGCCTGTGACTTGTTGGGCCTCCTCACTGTGCCATCTTTTGCAAATAAAATGTATTTTTGCACCCTTGGCTGCTTTTTTCTAGGCATAGAATTTAGGGCCCCTTGATGGATAATTCAGACTTTCATTTTGGTGTAAGCAATCCTCTCCTTAACACAAACCCCACATATCATAGAATCATAGAATAGTAGGGTTGGAAGGGGCCTACAAGGCCATCGAGTCCAACCCCCTGCTCAATGCAGGAATCCAAGTCAGAGCATCCCTGACAGATGGCTGTCCAGCCTCGTCTTGAAGGCCTCCAGTGTAGGAGAGCCCACCACCTCCCCAGGTAATTCGTTCCATTGTCGTATTGCTCTGACACTCAGGAAGTTTTTCCTGATGTTCAGCCGGAATCTGGCTTCCTGGAACTTGAGCCCATTATTCCGTGTCCTGCACTCTGGGATGATCGAGAAGAGATCCTGGCCTTCCGCTCTGTGACAGCCTTTCAAGTACTTGAAGAGCGCTATCATATCTCCCCTCAGTCTTCTCTTCTCAAGGCTAAACATGCCCAGTTCTTTCATTCTCTCCTCATAGGGCTTTGTTTCCAGTCCCCTGATCATCTTTGTTGCCCTCCTCTGAACCCCCTCCAGTTTGTCTGCATCCTTCTTCAAGTGTGGTGCCCAGAACTGGACACAGTACTCCAGATGAGGCCTAACCAGTGCTGAGTAGAGGGGAACTAGTACTTCCCGGGATTTGGAAGCGATGCTTCTATGAATGCAGCCCCAAATAGCATTTGCCTTTTTTGCAGCCACATCACATGGTTGGCTCATATTCAGCTTGTGATCGACAACAATTCCAAGATCCTTCTCGCTTGTAGTGTTGTTGAGCCACGTATCCCCCATCTTGTAACTGTGCATTTGGTTTCTTTTTCCTAGGTGCAGAACGTGGCATTTATCCCTATTAAATGCCATTCTGTTGTTTTCTGCCCAGCACTCCAGTCTATCCAGATCACTTTGAATTTTGTTTCTGTCTTCCAGAGTATTAGCTATCCTGCCCCATTTTGTGTCATCTGCAAATCTGATCAGCATTCCCTGCACCTCCTCCTCCACGTCATTAATGAAAATGTTGAGGAGCACTGGGCCCAGGACTGAGCCCTGCGGCACCCCGCTCGTTACCTCTCCCCAGCTTGAGAAGGTCCCATTGAGAAGCATACAGGCAGCTGTCTTGTACCTTAACATTGTCCAGTACCACCAGTGGTCCATTCACGCCACACACGGTCCAGTAGGCTGTGGAAAGGAGGAGACAAAAGGAGAGTGATTGGGCCATCCAAGGAGGAGCACGGCCAAAAGCCAAAGAAGCCTGTGCAGACGGGGAAAGAAGAGTAGGCTATGCATAGGTCAGGTACGACCGAAGATATTTCATGAAGACCAGGCGAAGGAGAAGTAAGCATAAGGATACTCCGAATATTCTGAAGGCTCAGACGACAGTGTGGCCCTCAGCCACGCAAGAGGAGCTCCTCCATTTCTCCTTCGAGCCTTTGTTCAGCGATGTGGCTCTTAAAGAGTGATGTGAGCAACAAAGTGCATCTCTACACCAGCTCCCTTTTCCATGTGCTTCCTCTCCCCCATATCTGAGGGCTCCTTCACACGGAGCTTTTGTCCTGCTGTGAACATTGAAGGCATCTCCTGCACTAAATGCCTCTTCTGCTTCAGTTTCCTCCATGAAAAGAGTGAAAGCCACGAGAAGAGGAGCGAGATCAATGGAAGATCATGGAAGGCTCCGATACAGGGAGTGGGAGTGGGTGAAAAAGGGAGTCGTTGGGATCCTGCCTTTAAAATGGAAGCAGAAAGCCCTGTTTTAAATGCAGGATTTTAGGCTGTTGTAGAGCTGCCCTGAGACTTCCACGATCTTTCATTGATCTTGCTCCTCTTGCTGCTTTTACTCTTTTCACGGAGGAAACTGAAGCGGGGGCCACAGATTTCCTGGGAAGAGAGAGGAGGACCCCAACCAAGACCAACTGTAAGGTGGAAGGAGAGGGAATCTGCTGCTTGCTACTACCTCTGCTTCTGCCTCTGAGACTCCTGATCCACCACGTCACTGTGCGTGCTGCCTCTTCGCAGGATTAAGGCCCTGACTCTGCAGCTTCTCCAGGACTGCCACCCCTTCCCAGCCCAATTGTGTCATCTTCCTGGGCTGGGGGCATAAAGGCTAGGCTCCTGCGGGGCGGACGGCCACCAAAGGGGCGACACCAAAGGGGTTCGCCCCCTTGGCAGAGCCACTTTGGGTGAACACGAGGGCCTGCCCCTTGTCAGCAGAGGGTGTACTGGTTACACATCTATCTTTTGAGGGATGTGCTTCAAAGAAAGAAGGGGAGGGACCCAGGGAGCAGCCGTCACAATTATAGAGGGCAGAGGGAGATATAGTGGGGGGAGACAGTTACATGTTCAGGAGTGTGGGGGCCAAAACAGGATCCTGGTTGTCCCCATGCAGTCCCCCAATACAAATAACCTGGATAGCCTTGGCAGCAGCCCCCCTGGGTTGAAAATACTGTTGGTGAATGCCAGGTCAGTGAATGGTAAGACAGCAGCCATCCAGGACTTGATCCCGGACGAGCATGCCGACCTGGCATGTATTACAGAGACCTGGTTGGATGAAGCTGGGGGTGTTAATCTATCTCAGCTTTGTCCCCCAGGGTTTTCTGTAGAACAGCAGGCTAGACCTGGGGGGGGGGGGCACAGAGTTGCAGTGGTCTATCAAAGACCCAGCAACCCTAAACAAGCATCTTTGTGGGAGCTGAGGGTTGTGGAGTTTGTACATTAATTATACAAATTATAATTATATTAATTATACAAATGTAGGAGTTACCAGTGGGAAAATATGATAATTGGGTGAAGGAAGGAAGCCTGTCCAAAGTTAATATTTCCAGCTGTCCTTTGCCAGGGCAATTCACTTCTGGCTTTGACTAATTTGTTTGGCTGGCTCATTGCCATACTATGAAATCATGTTTTGTTTCATGTGAAACAACTGGTTTTGTTTCCCCCCTCTCTCAAATGGTGGTAGTTTGTTTCCAGGTTGTTATCTTTTTTGCCCCCAGGAAGTGGGGGCACTTTAAAAAGTTTAGAAAAACTGAAATATTTGCACTTATTTGACTATAAGCTTAGTTTCAGGATAAGAAATCATATGTAAAATTAATTGACCTGTTTCTACATTATCACACAGGAAAACAAGAAAGATATATTTCTAGAGAATCACTGGGGAAATTAATTGTTCAGCCTGAGGGTAAATATCTTCCAGATTGGTTCCTTTTTAGTTTTCCAAAATTTCCATCCCCCCATTTGTAATTTTTCAGTTCATGGGATAATTGTGAATAAAACTGAATAGTTTTCCCTCCAGAAGATTGATTTTCTTCTCAAAGAGGCCTCACATCATAATGTCTAACACATTATGAACACGGAGGAGGATGAGGGAGAAATGGAGCCCCCATTTGACATTTTGAGGGCCCTACAAGGTTGCAGGTCTTTATGGCCTTAAAACTGTTAACCTCAACTGCTTTTTAAAAAGTCCCTTTTTAAAGGGTTTTTTAGACTTAAGAAAACATACGACCACAGGCAGCAACACTCACTGAGGCTTGTTCAACAGACCTCTTCCGTTGCATCAGGTGTCACCATGACTCTTATCATAACTCACATTCTTTTATAATGTAACAAATAACTGGTCTCACGCTAGCTTAACCACCTGCTGCAACTTAGAAAGAGACTTCATGAAAACAGATAATTTAACTTATTGCGTGGTCTCTCACACCTTCAATAACCAGCCTCTTTTGGAAGGCCAAGAGCATCCTTCCAGTACATTCAAGAAGAGCCTCCGGGCTTGTCCTTGTTGCCAAATACTGAGCAGCCTCCTGGTCTAACGGCGGTGCGTGACATGTTTTACACGATTTAGAAGTACAATGACTAGGGTCCACTGGGGTTATTTTATCTCCTCTTTTGTTCCGTTTTAAAATCCCAACGATGCCCCAGAAATGGCTCTAGCTGCGGCAGACCTTGCTGCCTTTCTAGGGAGGCGCATTTTCGTGGGCAGCTCCCTCCCCCTCCAGCCTGGCCCACGTCTCCTGGCATCAACTCCATTAGGCCTGACACGTACAGCCACCATTTCTGTAAAGGTCATAACCTACCCAGTAGGCCTCAGCGAGGTCTGGCCTCCTTGAGCTCACACATCTGTGCGCTGAGGCCTAGCTTGCCCCTGCTGTGAGGGGACAGAGGGCAAGAGGATGAGGGCTTGTGTGTGTCCCAAATATGCTTCTTTTGTTGTTGTAATTTTTCCCCCTGTTGCTTCTGCAAGAGGACATTTCCTTCTTCCTCCATTTTAAAGATTGCATCCTTTTACTGTTACATTGGCAGCATTTCTGCCAGGCTATGACAGGTTTTCCTCCATCACCATGCACCTCATCACACACACACACTCATGCACCACCCCCCCTCCACCACTACCCCCACCATGGGCCAAATTGCCTACTGTGTAATTAATGTGGGATTACTGCTTCTCGTCACCCCAATGCACGTGTGCACGCATGCACACACACACACTTCCAGCTGCACCAAGAATTCTGGTGACATCATTTGCCGTGACAGCAGAGTGACTGGGTGAAAGGTTAGCTTAGCACGTTTCAAAATGTCAGAGTGTGTTGTGTGTCATGCTAATCCGCAAAGAAAAAGGGTTTGTCTTGGTGGGATGGAGCAGTGGGGCCTTTTGTCCAGGCCTTTGGCTCAATCCTGCACAGTCCCAAATGATCAGCCGGGAATTCCTGGAAGTCTTGAGCTGAGGAAGAACCATGTGAAACTAAGCAGAGAGCTACTGAGAACAAAAGAACAGGACTGCTGGATTGGACCAAACATCAGCTAGTCTAGTGTCATATGCCTCCCCCATGGCTTGTCCGCAGCACTGTTGGTTCAGAGATATATTGCCTCTGCACATTTATCTACTTGCCAGCGATTTCACAAATTTAATACATTTAAAAACCACCTATTGGTTATCATCATGCCTTGAGGTAGTACATATTCAATCAGTGAATTAGGCTTAATTTGATTTTTAATATTAAACAGCCAGGAACACATTAGTAGCGATTTAAAACAACAGCTACAACAGGAAGTCCAATCTTATGAGCTGCTCAGCCAGTAAAGCAATGTTCCGAGCAGGAGGATGCAATGACCACTGTGCCAGAACAATTGTGCAGCTTCATGATGTTATGCTCTAACATCAACTCACAAGCTGTTCCAAGGTGCCACATTGTCAGGGCTACCCCAAGGAATTTGTCCTGCTCATATTTCTGTTGTGCCCCTTCACATACTGCTTCAACTGCTTATGTATGTATGTGTTCTAAAAAGACCGAGCAGCCGGAATGTTCTAGGTTCATGCACATTTCATAACGCCTCATCAGTTGAGTCAACAGCTAGGGAGACCTCTTTCCAAGCAACTGAAGACAGACCTTACTGCCAATGGCTATGGAAATTTCAAAGACTGAAGCCTGCATTTGCCACAAAGGTTTTCCTTTTTTCTTTTGCTGAATTTATTTGATTTGGGGGAAACTGGCTAAACCATCACTTTTTGGACCTATAAATCTATGGGCATTCAATGAATATCTCACTCGTTTTTTTGTCAACACAGATTCACGGATAAGGATTATCCAAAGTTGGCTTTGACTTTGCAAAGTGATATACAGATAAACTGAAATCTCTCCCTTCGGAAGCCCTGTGATCACTTTTTATTGAAGCTGGCATTGGGGTGCTCAGGTTGAACAGGTTCCTGGCTGCTGACATTTTAGCTGTTTAAAATGGACTCCAGGATAATGTAGTTAACATTTAAAATCTATTATAACAGGATAGGTTATATGTATCTCTTTTCCAACCATCAGTTTGTTTTATCTTTGTGCAGCATGTAGGCATTATAAATATACTCTGTTAGCTGTCTGTCTATCAAGGCTATCCTATGCACAAAGGAATCCTCATTAAATACAATGGGAGTTACTTTTGAGTAAACATGAACAGGATCAGGATGTATATCAGCCTTCCCCAACCTGGCACCCTCCAGATGTATTGGACTACAACTTCCATCCTCCCAGGCACTGTAGACCAACACATTGAGCAGGGGGTTGGACTCCATGGTCTTATAGGCCCCTTCCAACCGTACTATTCTATGATTCTATGAACTGGAGGCACCAGGCAGGGGAAGGCTGGTGTAAATCATAGCTGGGTGCTGGAGGTTCAGAGGATGGTAGCGAGGGAGAGGGCCTTTTCTGTGGTGGCCCCCCAGTTATGGAATGCTCTCTCCAGCAAGGCCCACCTGTCACCAACATTGTCATACCTTAGACACTAGGTTAAGAATTTCTTCTATTCCCAGGCATTTGATGGCATATGATGAGCCGCTTAATGAGTCAGTTGAATGGTTTATGTAGCTGGTTTATATTTTGTATTTAAAAAAGCAAGAGACTTTTGAAAGTCCAAGTAAACAATGCCTCCTGGGTCACCCTTACTATTGTCTGATCCCTTGGGAAATGATTAGGAGATTCCTCTATGCCAGATCCCGCGATAGTTGTGCATACACACGCACCGCCCCAGATACGTCCCCTCATCCCGTGAGGGTTTTGGAGGGCCCTTTCTGTTTGGCAGCTGCAGGCACTGAGCTGCCACCGCCCACAAAATGCCCCAGCGAGCGCCCCGCATTGCCCACCCTCTTCAGCCTACCTCTTCGGGTGTCACGGGCCATCCGTCATCTGGTAAAAGAATGGACTGTGATCCCGTTGAGGAAATGCAGCTCCCACAAGAACACCCCTCCCTTTGCTTCAAAAAGCATGCCAGGCAGATATTTGAACCAGCATCCTCTGAAGCCGAGATGAGCTAAGCGATACCTTGAGCCACAGTGCACCTCTGCAGCATAGATTTAAACAGGTGTAATCGTCATTCCTCCCTCCCTTGGCAGTGCTCTAATTATGGGGGGGGGGGTGATCTCCCAGCCCCCCTTATCTGTTGTGATGCCTCCCTCAGCCTCTGTTTTTGAAGGCTCCTCTGGGGGGGGGGATAATTTGCCCCAAATCTGGAAGATTCAGGGGACGGGGCTTATGGATTGCATCAAGGTCCCCCTCCCTCTCCCCAAATTCAACCCAGAGAGCTGCAGTGCTAGGATTGCCTAGCGGAGCATTGCCTCAGCATCCTCCTCCCCAAACAGGAGGCCATCATGGGAGGAGCGACAGCTGAACGCGTGGCTTGCTTTGCAAGCAGAAGCCCCTGGTCCAGTGCCTGGTCATTCCCGTGAAAGGATCCCAGCTCATGGGGCAGGGGAAGACCCCAGGCAGCTGTCCCAGCCACAGCACACAGCACGGCTAGACGGACCAGTGGTCCAGCTCAGCAGAAGGCAACACCGGATGCTCCACCAGCCAGCACCATTCCCGGGATCCCTCGAGGGAACCCTGGCAGCTGATCTGGCGCTACGGCCGGGGCAAGCAACCGTCTGTTGAAGGCCACATTCCCTTATGATACCACCCTAATGGCAGAAAGTAAAGAGGATCTAAAGAGCCTCTTGTTGAGGGTGATAGAGGAGAGTGCAAAAGCTGGTTTGAAACTCAACATTAAAAAAACGAAGATCATGGCATCTGGCCCCATCACTTCCTGGCATATGGAAGGGGAAGAAATGGAAGCAGTGACAGATTTTACTTTCTTGGGCTCCAAGATCATCGCAGACGGTAACTGTAGCCATGAAATTAAAAGACGCTTGCTCCTTGGGAGGAAAGCTATGGCAAACCTAGACAGCATAGTAAGAAGCAGAGACATCATCTTGCCGACAAAGGTCCGTATAATCAATGCTATGGTTTTCCCAGTAGTAATGTATGGCTGTGTGAGAGCTGGACTATAAGGAAGGCTGAGCGCTGAAGAATTGATGCTTTCGAACTGTGGTGCTGCAGAAGACTCTTACGAGTCCCCTGGACTGCAAGGAGGTCAAATCAGTCAATCCTACAGGAAATCAACCCTAAGTGCTCATTGGAAGGACAGATACTGAAGCTGAAGCTCAAATATTTTGGCCACCTAATGCGAAGAGAAAACTCCCTGGAAAAGACCCTGATGCTGGGAAAGACTGAAGGCAAAAGGAGAAGGGGACGGCAGAGGATGAGATGGCTAGATAGCATGACCGATGCAATCAATATGAACTTGAGCATGCTCCGGGAGAGAGCGGAGGACAGGAAGGCCTGGCATGCTATGGTCCATGGGGTCATGAAGAGTCGGACATGACTTAACGACTGAACAACAACAAACCTGGACATGTTGGAATCCAGGCTTATGGCTTTCATATATTGAGAAGGATATAGGTTCCTTCCCCAGAGCTTGCTTAAGCTCCTTAAAAACTAGGTCAGCATGTTTGCCAAGCAGTCCAGCGCATGGTGTAAGGCCAACCTTCAGCTGGTTTGTCAGGACCTGATCCAGGTGATTCCTGCATGTACCTATTTAATATAAGGCTGAGTCATGGGGGAGGTGAAAGGGAAAAGCCAGCCTTGAATGGGTAGTGATGCAGATTTTGGTAACTAAGATTGCCTGGGCAAGCAATCTAAAGTATTTTGTCCTGGACTTTAGAACTTAGGACTTTCTGCATGCACAACACATACCCCACGAAAGGATGATCCCTCCAAGCAGGGCTGGCCCTAGGCAAAATAACACCCTTCTTGAGGAATGCCTTCCCCTGCCTCTCGCTGTCAACTTACCGCTTTCTTCTATGATTATTTATAGTGTTTATTGTATTTGTACTGCTTGTAATGTTTGGTAATGTTTCCTCAAAGTACAGATACATTCCACTGATTTTAACCTAAAAGAAATGACATCAAATTGGAAAAGTAACATACTTTAAAGCTAATTGATGGGAGTTAATTTTTGTAGCCCCCTTCATGGATCACTGCCTTGTTGTGGCGAAGGGGCTTGCGTAACTCAGTGAAGCCATAAGCTATGCCATGCAGGGCCACCCAAGACGGACAGGTCATGGCAGAGAGTTCTGACAAAATGTGGTCCACTGGAGAAGGAAATGGCAACCCACTCCAGTATTCTTGCCAAGAAAACCCCATGGAACGTATCACAAGGCTAAAAGATATGACGCCGGAAGATGAGCCCCTCAGGTCGGAAGGTGTCCAATATGCTACTGGGGAAGAGCAGAGGGTATTTCCAAGTAGCGCCAGAAAGAGTGAAGCGGCTGGGCCAAACCCGAAAGGACACTCAGCTGTGGATGTGTCTGGTGGTGAAAAGAAAATCCGATGCTGTAAAGAACAATATTGTTTAGGAACCTGGAATGTCAGATCAATGAATCAAGGTAAGCTGGAGGTGGTCAAACATGAGATGGCAAGATTGAACATCGACATCTTGGGAATCAGCGAACTAAAATGGACAGGCATGGGCGAATTTAATTCAGGTGACCATCATATCTACTATTGTGGGCAAGAATCCCTTAGAAGAAATGGAGTAGCACTCATAGTCAACAAAAGGGTGGGAAAAGCAGTACTGGGGTACAATCTTAAAAATGATAGAATGATCTCAGTACGAATCCAAGGCAAACCATTCAACATCACAGTAATTCAAGTCTATGCCCCAACCACTGAGGCCGAAGAAGCTGAGGTTGATCGGTTCTATGAAGACCTACAACACCTTCTAGAACTAACACCAAAAAAAGACGTCCTCTTCATCATAGGGGATTGGAATGCTAAAGTAGGAAGTCAAGAAATCACTGGGATAACAGGCAGGCATGGCCTTGGTGTACCAAATGAAGCAGGACAAAAGCTAATAGAGTTTTGCCAAGAGAACATGCTGATCATAGCAAACACTCTTTTCCAACAGCACAAGAGGCGACTCTACACATGGACGTCACCAGATGGTCAATATCGAAATCAGATTGATTATGTCCTTTGCAGCCAAAGATGGAGAAGCTCCATACAGTCAGTAAAAACAAGACCTGGAGCTGACTGTGGCTCAGATCATGAGATTCTTGTTGCAAAATTTCGGCTTAAATTGAAGAACGTCGGGAAAACCACTAAACCGTTCAGGTATGACCTAAATCATATCCCTGATGAATATACAGTGGAGGTGAGGAATAGATTTCAGGGATTAGACCTGATAGACAGAGTGCCTGAGGAACTATGGACGGAGGTCCGTAACATTGTTCAGGAGGCAGCAGTGAAATCCATCCCAAAGAAAAAGAAATGCAAGAAAGCAAAGTGGCTGTCTGATGAGGCTTTACAAGTAGCTGAGGAAAGAAGGGAAGCGAAAAGCAAGGGAGAAAGGGGAAGATATACCCAACTGAACGCAGAGTTCCAGAGAATAGCAAGGAGAGACAAGAAGGCCTTCTTAATTGAACAATGCAAAGAAATCGAGGAAAACAACAGAATGGGAAAGACTAGAGATCTCTTCAAGAAAATTGGAGATCTCAAGGGAACGTTTTGTGCAAAGACGGGCATGATAAAGGACAAAGAAGGCAGGGACCTAACAGAAGCAGATGAGATTAAGAAGAGGTGGCAAGAATACACAGAAGAACTATACAGGAAAGATCTGAATGTCCCTGATAGCCATGATAGTGCGGTCACTGAACTTGAGCCGGACATCCTCGAGAGTGAAGTCAAGTGGGCCTTAGGAAGCATTAGTAACAACAAAGCTAGCGGAGATGACAGTATTCCAGCCGAGCTATTTAAAATCCTAAAAGATGATGCTGTTAAAGTGCTGCATTCAATATGTCAACAAATCTGGAACACTCAACAGTGGCCACAAGACTGGAAAAGGTCAGTTTACATTCCAATTCCAAAGAAGGGCAACGCCAAAGAGTGTTCAAACTACCGCACAATTGCGCTCATTTCACATGCCAGCAAGGTGATGCTCAAAATCCTACAAGCTAGGCTTCAGCAGTATGCGAACCGAGAACTACCGGAAGTACAAGCTGGGTTTCGAAGAGGCAGAGGAACTAGAGATCAAATCGCCAACATTCGCTGCATCATGGAGAAAGCAAGAGAATTCCAGAAAAACGTCTATTTCTGCTTCATTGACTACGCTAAAGCCTTTGATTGTGTGGATCACAACAAACTGTGGCAAATTCTTAAAGTGATGGGAGTACCAGACCACCTTACCTGTCTCCTGAGAAACCTGTACGAGGGTCAAGAAGCAACAGTAAGAACCAGACATGGAACAACCGATTGGTTCCAAATTGGGAAAGGAGTACGACAAGGCTGCATATTGTCACCCTGCTTATTTAACTTATATGCAGAGTACATCATGAGAAATGCCGGGTTGGATGAATCAGAGGTCGGAATTAAGATTGCCGGGAGAATTATCAACAACCTCCGATATGCAGACGATACCACCCTAATGGCAGAAAGCGAAGAGGATCTCAAGAGCCTCTTGTTGAGGGTGAAAGAGGAGAGTGCAAAAGCTGGTTTGAAACTCAACATTAACAAAACTAAGATCATGTCATCTGGCCCCATCACTTCCTGGCATATAGAAGGGGAAGAAATGGAAGCAGTGACAGATTTTACTTTCTTGGGCTCCAAGATCACCGCAGACGGTGACTGTAGCCCTGAAATTAAAAGACGCTTGCTCCTTGGGAGGAAAGCTGTGGCAAACCTAGACAGCATAGTAAGAAGCAGAGACATCACCTTGCCGACAAAGGTCCGTCTAATCAAAGCTATGGTTTTCCCAGTAGTAATGTATGGCTGTGAGAGCTGGACTATAAGGAAGGCTGAGCGCCGAAGAATTGATGCTTTCGAACTGTGGTGCTGGAGAAGACTCTTACGAGTCCCCTGGACTGCAAGGAGGTCAAATCAGTCCATCCTAAAGGAAATCAACCCTGAGTGCTCATGGGAAGGACAGATAATGAAGCTGAAGCTCCAATATTTTGGCCACCTAATGCGAAGAGAAAACTCCCTGGAAAAGACCCTGATGCTGGGAAAGACTGAAGGCAAAAGGAGAAGGGGACGGCAGAGGATGAGATGGCTAGATAGCATCACGGATGCAATGAATATGAACTTGAGCACGCTCCGGGAGAGAGCGCAGGACAGGAAGGCCTGGCGTGCTCTGGTCCATGGGGTCACGAAGAGTCGGACACGACTGAACGACTGAACAACAACAACAATTTTTGTAGCTAGTACCACCAAAACAACCTATAGAACTGGGGGGGGGGGGGGTGTTAAAGACACTTACTGCTTTTTTTTGCCCTAGCTCAATGCAGGCAATACACTCTCAACAGAATCTGAATTACCAAGCTCAGCTCAGCACTGCCTCCAAGGGACTTCAGTCATGCCTGCTTTACATTTTGTTTTACTCAGGATCTCTGAACAATTAAGGCACAACCAATCTGTGCCAGAAAAACAGAATCTGCTTGCAGGATCAGGCCAAAGTCCACCTGGACTGGCACCCTTTCCAAGAATTTCCGCCACTAGCAGGTGCTGCTAAGTGGCTCATTGGAAATAAACGGGGCAGCTGACCACAGTTTGCCTTCTGCCCACCTTTGTGGCATGTGATGTGACATGCACAATGGCATGGGTTATCACACATCAA
Source organism: Heloderma suspectum (assembly GCF_057233095.1). NCBI lineage: Eukaryota > Metazoa > Chordata > Lepidosauria > Squamata > Helodermatidae > Heloderma > Heloderma suspectum. Next base: position 4,521,606 of record NC_139462.1, read on the forward strand.
GGCACCAATGGAATGTGGAACTGGCTTTTCAAATTTATGGAAGCCTATAACCGTGGCAGAAGTTATAGCCCAGTTCAAATTATCACCTGGAACATGTGCCAATGGACAACTGCCGGGAGGAAAGCAAGGGGTGTTGTGAGACAGAGTTGCCCACTGTGGTGAATACTGTACAATGAGAGTCTAAGATTTCTTTTTTCTTTTTTTAACATGGAGGAACATAAGAAGAAGGGAAGGGAAGACCCACCACCGGAAAACAGTAATTCAGATCATTAAAGGGTTGAGTTGCTACGAAAAAGAAAGGGGCTTTAAGTCCTCCTGGCAGGGCAGAGTGGGTGGGCTATGGGGTTTATTTGCGAGGTGAAGAGAGTCAGGGGGAGAGGGGAAAAGGTGGATGAAAAGCTGTTGGGCATGATTGTTGATTCCGCAAATTAAAGAAAGAAAGAAAAAAGTGTGCGTGTGTGTGACACCCCCCCCCCCCTACACACATACATCTTTGAGCCTAGCCTCTGTCCATCCTCCTTCCTCGAATTCACAGCTCCCATCATTGGCAGTCTGAATTAACCCTGACAATTGTGTACTATTAACTCCCATGGGGCAGGGGGGGAGCGGGGAGCAGGGGTGGGGGGTGGGCAAGGAGCAGAGGAAATTGACCGTGCTGACAAAGGGGACAACCAGCCCAACGACACCAAATCGCTAATTGCTTCCACTCCACCAGCCCCCTCCCGTTCCTTCCCCTGGCATCTGTTGGGTGGGTCCTCCCTCTCAGGCAAGCTTAAGGGTTCCTCTGCAAAGTACTTGCTTCCCTCATCAGAGCATCTTCTTTCTGCTCCAAATGTCCCAGTCCAGTCTCTTTTTTCTTCCTTTCTTTTAAAAAAATGACTGATGGGTATTGAATTTGTAATAATTAGGGCTGGTCGTTGATCTAAAAAATGTTGTTGGTTGATTAATAGCCTGGCTTGTAACCCATTCATTAATTATATTTAAATATGTCTGCATATCACTAAAATCTCAACGTAAGTGCCCTTTTGATGCTATCGAAAGAAATGTGGTAAAATGTGCTGCTTAATAAGCAAAACTCATTGCCTGAAGTAAAGCCCTTTTAATCCCCCCCCCTTCTCACTTACAGTAGCATGCTAAAGCCAATAAACAAGTCTAGCTTTCAGTCTCGGCCCCGTCAGTTAATCAACTAAAGTCTGAATTGATTAAATGGCCTTAAGAGTGCCAGTCTGGCGATAATGGAGCTGACCACCAGTGCACAACTGTGGCTGCCCACCTGACTAGCAAACCGGACCACACAAGCCTGTTAGGGTGCACAAAACTCCGAAATTCTGAACTTTCTGGGTTTTGCCAATGAAACCTTTCCAAGCTGTAAATGCGTGTCCATTTAAGGCACAGGAACACACTTCCTGGGCTGCCAGCCTCCCTGCCTGCTCCGCTTTGTTACTACCACATTGTGACGCCCCTGCCCAGTTAGTGCGAAACAAGCGTTGGTCTTTCCTCTGTCCAGTGTGTTTTTTGCTGGCGCTTCTTGAGAACTGCACAAATACATTTAAGCCCCATCGATTTCAGTGGGGCTTAAGCACACTTTACTTTCCCTACATTGCACCCGTGATCGTTAGCGCTCAGCAGTCCTGCAGTGCTCAAAATGAACCAGGTGCTGTGAAGCACACTGAGGTTTATATGCTCCTTGCTCAGCGGGGGTAAAATCCACCAGGGTCTCATCTAGATGGCACTGCTTTGACCCCCCGCCCCATCGCAACTGCACAGCAATGCGGCTTCGAGTCGGCATGCCCTGCGATGCCCTCGTGATGTACTGCGCACTTCCCTAAGAGACTCGCTGTGCCCTCTTTTTTTGCCATTATACTGAAATGCGCAGCTGTGCAGTCCCATGGGCGTGGGGGTGCAACACTTCAGTGGCTGTTTTATACCTGAGGGCCTCTGCTGTGTCTTTCTGACCCTGTTTTAGGTAAGAACTGGGTGTTTTGTGCCCCTTCATATTCGCACCATCAGTTTGCCGGTTCCCGAGCCTGACACTCTCGCGATGGTTCACACTCACAACTGTGAGTGCTACATGCCTAGCCATCACTCCGAAATGGTGCCAGAGCGATGTTGTTCCTCCCCCAAGACCCTCCCCAGGCCTTGGGTACTGAGTCCAAAAGCAACCATTGCAAAGATACGAAGCTGCAAAAATGTGCGAAAGTGTGATTAAATAGATGAAAACGCACCTCTGTGCCTCTGTAACTGCACAGCTGCGAAGGGATGGGGGAGCAAAGGGGCATCACAGAGTGACGCAGGCACTACGTACGCCTACAACACACCCACTGTAAGATGCGAAGTCAGATCGGGGAACGAACGGCCTGTAACCACGGTGGGAACCTGCAGCAAACCCCCAAATCGCAGTAAAACAAGTCCTTGGAACTCCACTTTTTCCGGGCGAAAACCACGGATGGCTGTAAAGTTGCGACTGCATCACCTGTCACGAGGGACCTTGCCTTGCACCCGCCCTGGAGTAAAAGCCCAGTGTAGATGTGGCCCAGGATGTTCCCTACCATGCTTTCTTGCAAGGCTCCTGTTCATTGCAACTAGGCTGTACAGAACTTCTCCCCATCCACTGTCTAAAGTGGTACACTCCAGAAACAGTTTTGCCACATGATCTTCTGCACAGTGGGCTCAAGACTGCAGGCCTAATGGTACTTCCTTAGAGAAACAAAGGGCTACATCACATTTCTTTGGCCCCGATGGAGCTATGATGTCCCATATAAGACGTTAGCCATTCATTATTGGGCTTTTAGAATTTTTTTAGATTTTAAATTTAACATATCTGGGTTTAATTTTTTTTAGAGGTAAATTACTTTGGGTTTTGGTAAAGTGCTATACAACAGTCTTAAATGAATACATAAAGTAGTCATGTCAAGACCTATCCTCCATCCCTAGAAAATGGGGATCTTCAGGACCAGGAAAAGGTTTAAACCTTTACGCCACCTGTGTCCCTGAACACTCCCCTGAATTTTCTTCTATATCCATGAATTGCAACAATTTCTTCCTAAAGTGTTGCACTTGGGGGCACCATTGGGGTGGGGGGGTGGGGAAACCTGCTCCCCTGGCACTGGGGGAGGGGGCCTTCAATCCCAGAGGATGTCCTTGATGCCTTGCAGCTCTTTGATGGAACCCATTGGTATTTTTAGAGCTGTTTTATGATTTTCATTCCTGATATTACATTTGATGCTTTTGGGGTTGCGTGCCACTTTGGATGTTCTGCAGAAGAGGAGTCTATAAATGCAGCCAGTCAACAATTTAATCAACCCATCTGTGTTAAGCAGTTTGGGGCACCTTCGCCCATGTGAATCTGCCCACCCGCTGGTAAGATTTCCTTCAGAGGTGCGCCCACTTTCATATACTAGCCAGGTGGTGAGGTAACTGGGAAAAGGGCCTTTCCTGTGGTAGCACCGAAGTTCAGGAACTCTGTCTTCAGACAGGCTCTCCTAATGCTATCTTTTGAGTGCCAGGCTGTTCTCTTGTGCTTTTCATAATGTTAGAGGTCTGTCATGGGTTTTGTTATTGATTTTATCTCCCAATCTGCGGCTTTTATCTTTGTGATGTATTTTTGTTTTAATATTATATCTTATAGTGTGTTTAAGAAAACAGCATTTTTTTAAACAAGGGTAGGAAAATGCAGCTCTAGTGCGTAGAGTGTTGGATATAAATCTAGGTTCAAATCCTTGCAAAACTCCAAAGCATACCAGGTGACTACCTGACCTAACCTGTCTTACAGGGTTATTGTGAGGATAAACTGGGGTAACCTCCCCCCCACATATATACTACCCTAAACTTCTTGCAGGAAGAGGAGCAGGATGAAAATGTAAGCCATAGTAAGAAGTTTCCTGCAATGTTAACCCCTCCCCTCAGCAAGTGTGTATATTATGATTGTGTGAATGCAGCACGGAAGGTCTCCTGCCCATCACAGCAGGAGGCAGCCCAGGACGGGAGTGTCATGCGCACATATTGGTTTTGCTCAGGTTGATGTCTGGCTTCCTGGACAAAAACTTCAGTCTGAGGGTGCATTGGATGTTGCCAGGGCTGGGCTCAAGGGTAGGCATGGTTGGCACCTGCCGAGGGCCCACACCCCAGCACGGGTCCACTGGCAAGAGCCCCCTGGAGTTGCTCCTCCTTTTCATGATAGCACCCTGCTTGTTCAGCTGCCTCTTGCTGTGGCCCAGACAACGGCGGTGGTGAGGAGGGGGAGCAGCAAATGCCTGGCTCCTGCCTGCCAAGCGAGCCGGTGGGAGCCACGATGAGGAAGAGGAGCAGCAGCAAGAGCAGCCGGTGACCGTGGCGGTGAGAAGGGGGACATACTGAAGGAGGGCCCCCAATCTGGACTAGCACCCAGGAGGTTCTCCTGTAAAGGTGTGGCAATGTTGATTTACTGGAACATGTGCCATCCCTATTCCTTAGTCAATAACAACAAGAAGCATTTATTGAAGGTATTTTTTACAGTGATCCAAGCACATCACAGAACTATCTCAGCAGTTTCCACAACAACCCTGAAAGGTCAGTCCATATTATTAGCCCAAGATTACAGACAGGGGACGGAGGCTGAGGGAGTGAGAGCGACTTGTTAGCAGCCAACCAGTGTAGCTGTGGGAGGATTTGAAGCAGGGCCTTCAGGGTTCATTGCTCGGTCTCTTAGCCGCTATGGCACACAGGTAAATCTTTCACCACAGGCATCGGAGTTTCCTCTTCCGCACATGCAAAAGTATATGGCTCTCACACATGCACATCTGGGAGGGCTGCTGTCAGGTGATGATGGGGAAGCTGAGATGTTGGGGAAGCCCAACTGACTGAAACCACTCCCTATTCCAGGGGCTCAGGGCAACTGGCCATTTCTTAAGAGCACCCCGCTTCCCTCTCCCATGTCCCCGTAATCATCACACACTTTTCCGATGGTCCCTTGCGTGTCCAGTTTTCCACCATCTCCTTCTCCCTCTCTCTTTCTGTCTCTTACGCAACCTGCCCATTGTGCGATGTGTCAGTTTGTGCAGCACCGTCAAACACATCGGCCAGTCCAAGCCGAGCAGGGCTTGTGAAAGGCTCAGCAGGGGCCCGCGCACTATGCCACTAATTAGGGCCTGCAGCAGAGGTTCCCATACACACCTGCATAGTCATGTGACTTCAGTGGCGGGTGGGGGAAGCAAAGAATGACTGCTCCACCCAAGCGTGAATCAAAATGAGCTCGGCTGCAAGAGAAATAATTTTTTTTAAAAATCAAACAAGTTGTTGTGGTCGCAACAATTTCCAGGCAGACAAAATGTTCCTGCATGTCTGATTGGGTCGTGGGAGGTGGGGGTGACAAGGAGACCCCACATCTCAACACCTGGCTCCTGTTCGGCCCTTCTGGGGGCTCCATCTTGGAGGTGGCACTGATGCTGCCCCTATTTATTCCATGTTTGTTTATTTTTTAAAGAGAAAATGGCCCGGTGCTTTGCAGTCATGATTGTGTTTTGCCATCCCACACTGACCCCGCGAGAGAGGTCAGCATTATCCCCATTTCATAGGTAGAGCGCTGAGAGGCTTTCACAGCACCAGCTTGGGGATGGTGTGAGACTTTTAACCTGGCAAGCAGGAAAGCCCAGGGGTGCCTGGCGTCCCCTCACACAAACCGCAGTGACATGAATGGGAGATGCAAGAGGGGAAGTTGCTTTGCATGGTGTGGCTTGGTTCATTTACTGGTGGGGGGGCGCAGAGCCCCTTTCAGCTGGAGGGCCGAGTTCCATTTCAGAGAAGCTTTCGGGGGCTGCATTCCAATGGTGGGAGGGGCCAAAGGCAAAAGTGGGCAGGGCTAAAACACCAAATGTACCAGCCTATTGTAGCTGAAAGCTCTCACTGCCAGTACCTCAGCATCTGGAGAGGGATGTCAACTTTTTAGAACAAGGAAGAAACTGCACAAAAGCTGGGAAACTGCCCAATGATCAGTGGTCAGGGGAAAGGGGACGGGGCCAAGGGAAGATATTTTGAGGAACCCCGGAGGGCTGGATTGGGATTCCCAAAGGCGATATTTGGCCCCCAAGTCTGAGGTTGTGCACCCCTCATTTACCGGGATCTTCCAGAGCAGAGAGCCACCCTCTCTAAGAACGGGCGGTGGTGGTGGGGATTGCCTTTCAAATGTTGTCTTTCAAATGTTGTCTTTCCAGGAAGCCCCATTTTCCAGCCTGTTCAGTGTGCCTGGAGTCCCAGACCCTATGTCTGTATTGGGTTTCCCAGAGGAAGTGGTCTCGTGCTCACTGGCACTCGACCCTGGCTCTTGAATGCACAGTCTCTTCTGCTTCTTTGCAGGCCCATTTCCGTTGCGATCCCAGGGAGCTGCTTCTAAAACTCTTCAAATCCATTCGTGTGCAGGAGGCACTTTTCACCCCTGGGCATGTCTGGTGACATCAGCTGGGCATGCATTGCCCAAACTCTCTGGACTGCCAAAGGGGCTCCATAGTTATTGCTCCCAACATGCCTCAAAGTCTGGCCACAGAAGAAATGACCATGTGGGATTGGAGATGGGAAGGTAGAGGCTGGCCCCTCTCTGTTGTCCTTCTGCTGGATGGCAAAGGCGCATTGATGTAGGCAGGCCCTTGCATGTAAGCTGGTCTGTTGCTGAAGGGGTTTTTATAGGGCTGGGCACTGTTTATTTCTTTTACTGTTCCATTTTTAATTGCGCTTTTAATGTATTTGTTTTTATGTTATGTTTCAATTGAGTTTTTGTTTTAACCTTGGTTTTATTATTGTTAGTTGCCTTGAGTGCCATGTTTGGTGCAAAGGCAGGATAGAAATATATAAAATAATAAGCCGGTTTGTAAGGTCTACAAACTGCCAAAAGAAATCTAAACGTAGCAGAAATTAAGGCCAACCTAAGACAGTCAACTCGTCTCTCTGCCCAGGGCAGCATGGACTCCACATGGTATCAAAGACAGAATGCAGAATAAGACTTGCAGTGCAATCCTATTCATGTCTACTCAGAAGTGAGCCCCACTGAATTCAATGGGGCATAATCCCAGGGAAGTGTGATACAGCCTTGCTTAACATACATCGATCAGTGTTTCTCTGTTACACCTGCAAAGAACAGCTTGAAGCTGATGTGGGGAGGGGGGTAGTTGTGGGGAGATTTTAGAAGACCAAAAAGGGCTTGGTAGATGTTTGCGACAGGAAACTTTCCATGGTTAGAATTGGCTGTCTGTCGCCTCTGTGCTCTGTATGGCAGATGTGGTTCAGGTATTGCCCAGGGCAGGACTAATCCAGGCCACCCACAGGCAGGAGTTAAAAAAGTGTTTCTGTATCAACACGGGCACATCTGACAAGGCCAACTGCCAGCCATCAAAGGGCAAGGAAGGTGCCCAGCCACATGCCAGCTCTCGTCACGAGTGCCCCGGCTGGAAAGATGGCAAGTGCTGTGCTCCGGATGCTGCTGCCACCCTTGCAGCCCGGCCCGGCCCAGCCCAGCCCGCTGGCAAGGAGCGGCCTCCAAAGCAGAGGATGTCCGGGTGGCCCTGCCCTTAAAGAGCAAGTGCAGAGTTATGAAACTGATTGGCTATAGCAGCTTTCCCCAACCTGTGCCCTTCAGATGTGTTGGAGTACAACTCCCATCATTCCCCACCGTCCGTGTGGGGTAATGGGAGTTGCAGTCCAACACATCTGGATGGTGCCTGCTGGGGAAGGTTGGGATATACGAAGCAGTCTGCACGAGCTCAGGGCTCCCCTGTGCGTTGCAGAGGATTCCTGGGTCATAGTCCGAGGGCACCCACTCCCCTGATGAGGCCTCCCTGTAGCCCAGCAGGAACCGAGCACGCACCCTAGGACGCGCCCAGTGTGCGTGGCGGGGGGCCGATAGGGTGGCTTCCAGGGAATCTTCGCCATCGCTAGGCCAGAGTTTTAAATCTCCTGCATTTACCAATTCCTGCTGTTTTGATGTGTTTCTCCTGGCTGTAGAGATCATTGTTTTTCAAAGGAAGAATTATATCAGAAATATAAAAGAATGTGGTGGGTTTTTTTTTAAGAGCATGAAAGAGACATTGGTGTCTACAAACATTTTGATAATGGCTCTCCAACATTTGTTGAAATTCAAAATATGCCCCCTCCCACCACCTCTGGCAATGTTGCTCTCCTTTTTCAGTGGTCCTAGACCAATGTCTCAAAATGCAGGACATGGGGTTTTCTTTAACCCTGGATGTCTCCTGCTGGTCTGGCATTCTGCAGCCTGGGCCTCTCCACTCTCCAAATGCTCAGTCCCTCGGTCCTCCTCCTGCTACTGCTAGTTTACTGTGGTGTGAAAGTCTGCCCTTTAAAGGGCGGCGGCAGTGGCGGGGGGGGGGGGCAGTGGCGTTGCAATTGGAAAGACACATTCTGACACAGTGGTAACCCCCTGACCCTGCCGTGCCTGGGCCCATTAAGAACAGTGTGTATCTTCACGCCTGGCAGAAGAGGGGTCTTGAAGGTTATGGGGACTGGAAGGGCAGGAACAAGCCAGAGGAAACAGAGAGAGGGGGCAGTTCTTTAGCTCAGCCATGTGCAAGCACTGCAGCTGCTTCCAGGGGGAAACTATGCTCTCCTTCTTCCATATGATCCAACAACTGTCTCTCTCCTTACCTCTTTTCTGGTACCTCTCCCTGGTCAAGCAGTATTCCAAATTTTTGTCACGTTAAAATCTGAAGTCTCCTTGTTAACATTTTTAGGATTTAGCTCCTTTCTTGTGGACTCTAGAACTTAGGTCTCAGAATGGCGAATGGATGCATCGTGTCTCTAATGGACACGAGTGGAAATGCACTCACTTGTGCACTAAGACACCATGCAGTGCACCACCTGATGCTTCACATATTGCAGCTGCTGAGGCCTATTTTGAATAGTTGGACTTTTCGATTATAACATGCAGTAACATGCAGCTCATGGCCCAAATGTGGCCCCAGCCTTTTTTGAGGCCCCTGCCAGCTCCCAAGTCATGGCTGAATTTTGGTGGCACGGTGGGGCAAAAAAGAGCTGCCTTTTCGCTTTAAAACAAGGCCCACGGGGAGCACGTCCATTATTTTAAGGGATAGTTGTGTTCCTTGTTTTAAGGTGAAAAAGCAGGGAGTTTGCTGCTGCCAAATTACGGCTGAATTTTGGCAGCAATTCAGCATGCGGTGATTTTGGCGGCAAGAGGATTGTGACCCACGATGGGTTCCAGGAGTGGGAAGCTGGCTCCTGGCCCCTCTGAATTTGCCCAGCCCTGAATCATACCTTTAGAAAGAGAAAGAGCAACTCTTGGCTTTAAAACCAATTGAGGGCAGGGGCAAGGAAGCAGAGTGTTGCAATGCAAAAGTAGGCAGAGAAAGTCTTCAGTGGTGTGCTGAAATGTGTGGCTGGGTGGTGAACTTTGGGGCCATGCCTCTATTTCCATCTGTGAAATGTTGGATCCTCACACCAATCCTATGAGGCAGGCTAGGCTGATTGATAGCGACTGGCCCAAAGTCACTGAGATGACTGGGGATTTGAGAACCCAACATCTTTCCTACTGCATGCAGCAATGATTCTCAGAAGGGCCCAGAAGTTATCCTGGAAGTGTGGACACAGGGAACACAGCATCTCCCTTGTTGTTCCTGCTTTGGCACTTCCAGTAATATGCAATGCCCTGCCCGCACAGAGCGCCAGCAAACGTGAGGTCAGCAGGGATGGATGGGTCTGTCAATTGCACTTTTCTCTGTTTCTTATTTTTCCAGTCTTAAGTTTGGTTTGTCACAAACTTAAAACTGGTTCTTTAAAAAAAATGTTTGCATGAAAATTCATACATATTTTGTATGCATTTCTCTTAATACATGCAGTTTTGCTTGCAATTTTGCCTAATATACACATTTTTGCAAGCAACTTTCCTAATATAATTCATTTTTAACATTAATTTCACTAATATGTGCATTTATGGTGTGCCCTTTCCCCTACTACGCACTTTTTTGTACACAATTTTTTTTAATTGGAGGCTCCATTGTAAAATTCAGAGAAGTGTGAATTTTAAAGGTTAACAGAGTTTTGTTTTGGATATTAGTTCAACAGTGCAAAATTAGGTACATTCACATAAAAGATATGAACAGAACAAATTACTCCACCATTGCTTTAATCTCTGCTTAATGGGCTTCGTCCCAGCAACCAAACTCTGCCAGCCCTACTGTTCGTTCTGAGTCTCTGCTGCTCTCTCTTCCTCCCTCTGCCTTGCTTGTTTAACTTAAAGTATAAACCTTCTGGAAAGAGATTGTGTCACTTCTGTGTTCCATGTACAGGACCTAGCACACTGATGGAAATCAGTGCATGTCAAACTACTGTAGTAGCAAGATTCCCCCCCACACACACACACACAGGGAGGAATTGTACCTGCGGAAAAATACCTGCCCTCCTTGTGATGTGAGACTCCACTGTTTGCTGCTGGTTCAGTTAATAATAAATCCCCATGAGCTAACCAGAGCACGTATGTCCAAGCAGGGACTGGGCAGGTCTGAGCTATCTATTACCTGCTGCATCAAGATGTTTGCAGGCTGGAACTGAAATCCAGAGGCTTCTGCAAGGCCCTACGTGGTGTCCACCTTGGCCAAGGTTGTTTGGGAGTTTCCTTAATGAGGGGGGATGTCTGGGTTGCTGCCAATGTATGTGCATGTACTAACATGCATGTAGCAGATTTCTTCAAACAGGAGGAATGCGTATTTCATATGTGTGCACGTGCACAAACATAAATGCACAAGCTGACAGGCAACTGAAATCAAGCACCTATAAAATACCCAGGGATATAAGGATATGTTTGATCCCACAAAGAAAGAAATCTGTTCATAACGACAGACAAATGGACTGGCCACATCTACTGCTGGGTCATTGTTTTCTGTGATACCCAGAAATGCAGTTACATTCCTAAGCATGTATCTCTCACTGCACAATTGCAAGTCGTGGCATGCATATCGTGGGAGTAACACTTTCATGTGTTTGTGTAACCCAGTGGTATATTTTTCTTTAAGAATTCTGAGTGGGAATATTCCTGCACATGCTCAGTAAAGGAGCGAGATAGAGAGTGGCCACCATTTTAGGAAGTTAGCAAAATGCAGGTGTAAGAAGCTTGCTTTCTTCTCTCTGTAAGATTCTGAATCCTTGAGACAAGTTAGTAGGGAGGGCTCCTTTTGAATTTTTTTTAAAGAGTCATGATTTCTTTTACAAACACTATGTTCTTTTATATTATATAAAGGACTGTTTAACAAGTTGTTCCTGTGTTGCTGGATCCTGGTCCATTTTGAGAAGACTGCTGTGGAGCTGGAGTAAACCGAGTAGAGACTGTTTTCCTTCTTAAGCCAGTAGAAAAATCAAGCTTCAGAGAGAAGTTTTATTTATATTTTTGTTGTGGACTCAAGCTAAAGACAGAACTTTGGGAGGGCTATGCTCTGTTTTATCGTTTTGGTGATAAATGAATTGTTATGCATGTAAAATTATTACATGTGTATTATTATTATTATTATTATTTTTAATTAAGAAATTGAAATGATATATTTTAATTGTCCCTGTACAAGGCCTTTGCTGTGAGTCCCTTTAGAGATGCTGAAGCAAAGTGTTACATTTGCACAGTCATATCTATGCATGTGACTAGGTAGTAAGGCTCTCAGAAGCAGACCTTGAAAGAGATCCTCTGCTTTTAAGAATTGCATAGACAGGAGAAGTTCACCAAGCCAGGCTTTTCCCAATCACAGTGCCAGGAGAAGTCACACCTGCCGGCAGAGCTTCCCCCTCCCTCATAACAATGCAGAATCCTTCCCAGGGCCTGGAGCATATGTTCACCTAATTTTGCAAGCAAAATTACCCCCCCCCCCGCCAGATCTCCAGTGGCTCAGACTTGAGACTTGGGGCATTCTGGGAGCCTAACCATAGTGTCTGGTGGACCAGAGGATAGAGTTTCACAGCACCTGCCCATTTTATTTTTAAAAGAAAATCCACAAAATGACTAGCTATGGGTCCGGTCAGAGTGGTTACTAACAGGAGACAAAGAAAGAAAGATAGTTAAAAGAGGAAGCAGAGAACTTTAACAACAAGGACTAGAACCTTGGCATTCATGCAGTTTATGACAGGCTGCAGATTTCAAGTTAGGTTTATGGGTCATTTGGAATCCTCTCACCCTGTTTTAAACTGCAGATGACAGAAATGGAAGAGAAAAGTATTATTGTTGTGAACCAGTTAGATGCTCATCTTGCTGCTGCTGTCTATGTGTGTGTGAATTCCACACAGATTTAAACCTGGGCACTTATCATTTCAAACAATAATCATAATCAAGCACCATGCCGAGGATCGAGGTTTAAGGGACAGCTTTTAATTTCTTGGCAAGAAACCAAAGCTACCTTTTGGCTGCCCCTCACACTCAAGCATACTCACTCAGCCGTGGGTTGGTGATGTAGTTCCTGGTTACTGCTAGAAGGTGCTCCCGTGCCCCAGCTAGAGCTCCTCCTGGGTGGCCACTAGCCCTCACTTCCACCTTGGTAGCCATGTCCTTGGAGGGGTCTGGGGAGAATAGGCGCAAGCGAGAGCCCAGCTCCGGTGTTTTTTATCCCGGCTGTGTCTGACTGGTGCCAGCTTTGTGCTCTGCCCTGCCCCCTTCTGTGTTGTGCCTGCACACAGAAAGATTTGTTGGCTGTAAACTACCAGGCAACACAGGTTTGGGCTGCACGTTGGCAAGCTCTCACCTCATCTGGGGTGTGCTAAACTTTTTCAAGCAAGCTGTTGACTTCATTTCAGCAAGAATGTCCTTCATTTCTGTCTTGCTGTCACTGTCACATAGGTAGTCAGCATAAATTACTGCTGCTGTTCTTTGCTTTGCTTCCTTGCTGAGAGGAGAAGGGCTATCCCACATGCCTTTGCACAGGCTAAGAAGGGTGTTGACTTTGGGATATGCCAAAAACCCATCTTTGTGTAATACCTTTATTAGGCCAGCCAAAGGATCACCAAAACTGTGCATGCTTTCGAGATCTCCAGATCTGTTAATCAGGCAAGATGTTACAAAAAGCAGGTGTGGCAGGGGAGGGGGGCAGGTTCCCTCCCCAGCAATGACCAGTGGGGGCTTTTTGAAATTGCTGCATGGAAAGGAGGAGGGGAAATCCCTTATCTCTGATCTCCAATTGGAGATAAGGGCAAGGACTGGATGGGGACCTCCCATGGGTCCTGGGGCTAGAGGTTTCCCATCCCTGCCATATGACGTAAGAAGTCTTCTAAATTTTCAGCACCAAGCTGAAATAGATTTTCAGACCTATCTACTCACTCAGGCTTTTGATTAAATTTCCATTGCTGCATTTTGTAAACTACTATTTATTGGTGTATGTGCTCTCCCTGGTTTATTGGCTACTGCTGGTTTTATAGTATGATTTTATTGTGCTTTATTTGTATTGTACCTTGTACTTTGCTTTGGGATTCCTTTATAATGAAAAGTGGGTAATACATTTTATTTTATTGCAGACACATGCACATCAGGCTTATTGGAAGGACATATTATTTACAATATGGTGTCCAGCTTTTCTCTGGACTGTGTAGGGCTGATCCACAAAGTTTGGTGTTCAAGGCAGGAAAGCCAAACAAGTCCACCCTCCCCCCACCACACACACACTAAGGAACAATGAGAACAATCTCCTAGGAAGGAGGGATGAGTGAGAGTTTCATTTCAGTTTGAGGGTTTTTTGATTAAAATTTGCCAAAATCCACAAAGTTCCCCATATTTGGAACAAAACTAAATTGAGATTTAAAATGTTTCTATGTGGGAGAAACCAAAACTGTTGGATTCACCCATCCAAGCTTAGGGCTTTGACTGAGTCCTTAGCTCTTAAAAGTCTTGGTTTGACTCCCTGTGTATTCAACCGTACTAGTGCTGGATTAGGGTCGCTGTATCAGCCCCAGGAGTGTAGCCAAGTCATTTGTAGCGTTAGAGGGGCCTAAAGATTCATAATGCTTGCTTAAGGTCATTATTGTTGCAATTCCCTTGCTAGTGGGCCTCTGAGTCTGAGCATGTGAAGGTGAGTAAAAGGCCGATAACAACCCCAGCACATTCCATACTAATGAGGAGAGTGTCTAATCAAGGTGTGCCTGGGAAGCAAAGTTTGTTTATCTTAGCTGTGCTTGAGAACCAAACACTTCTAGCCTATGCTGGGAATGAACGCGAGGGGCGCTTGCTAGTTTAAGCTGCTTTATTGCTAACATGTAGGGTATTGTACCCCATGGCTCGTGGTTCAGAGAAGCTGTCTGATCCAACCACCGGGTACGCCTCTGTGCTGTAAGTTACCCAATAAAGTCTCCTTGTAAATAAACCTTTGAATCTGATTTATCACTATCTTGACACCTCTAACCTAAGAGTTTAATACTCACAGCCGGGGCAACACAGTTGCCACCTCTTTTTTCTGACAAGTTCCCCATCTTAATAACTATGTGGCTGGCAGGTACAATATGGTCCTTTCCATGCTGAGAATAGCTGTTAACTACTGAATTTGGCCAGTGCAGATGGGTGAGAATTCAGTTTCAGTTCATTTTTGATAAGAATTTGCCCACATTTGCAAAGTTCTTCATATTCAGGAGGGAATAAATTTGAGATTTTAAAAGATGCACATGCAGGAGTAAGCAAAACAGACAGAGTCACCCACCACTCCAGGAAGATCTTCTGCCTGCTCCAGCTCCATTGAAATCCTCCGCCGTGCTGTTGCACCGAATTCCCATGCATGTCTGCGTGGCTTTCCAGAGAAGGGATTGTGTCCGACACCTGACCCTCACCTGCTCTGCTGTCCCTTACTGGCACCTGAAATGTGAGGCAGCAGCTCTGGGTACCTCTCTCTCCATACTGCAATATTATTGCACATTGCCACCAATGTATGTACCAGGGAAGTGTTTTGCATTCAAAATATCTGCTGCTTACACTTTCAACAACCCAAGTTTGTTATGTTGTCAAAGGAGGGCTAGCAGGGAGCTCCCTTCTTGGAGACACGGCATTGCTCGAAGCAGTCATTCCACAGGCTTGGCCTCCCCACCGCTCCCAAGCCAAATCCTTCCTTTCGTTACATTCATATCCCACCTTTCTTGCATTATGGCTAGAGGTGGAACCAAGGGCCACCGGGAAGCTGCACCCGCTGCCTCCTAGGATAAACTTTGCAGCAAGGGGAGGCCAACCTGGCCCCACACATCAACCAGAGAGGGAGCAGGGAGCTTGTTTCACCCTTCCCTGCCAGAAGGAATACCTATAAGAACTCTGAAACTAAGGGGTTCATCACACGGAGCTTTTATCCTGCTATTGAGATGGCTCTCTCTCGGAAGTTTGCGGGCTCTTTAGATGACGCCGTTACCCTCCAGGGTGTCTCCCACCATTTCCTCCAGCCTATCTCGTGTTTTCCCCAAATGCAAAAAATGTGGTATTTTTTCCAGCCCACAGAACAGGAGCATCATGACCTCCCCGTGAAATTCTCCAATAGCGGGAGAAACCGCTGTGTCTGCCTGCTGTGGGCGTTTGTTTTCAGTTGTTGGGAGTGGTCAGGATGGGATTTGACAGGAGCAAGGGCAAGAATCACCTGCCAATTGGGTCTCCTGCCTCTGCATTTCTCAATTGGAAGGAGAAAAGGGTGAAATGCCTCCCTGCAAGGAAGGGAGACACATCTGATCCCCCACCCTACCAAGCTCAGGAGCAACATCTTCTGTTGTTTCAGAGCACCCTATTAAGTTCAGTGGGGCTTACTCCCAAGTAAGCGTGCTGAGGGTTGAAGACTTACAGAGTGATCTTATGTCTGCTTAGAAGTAAGTCCCATTGAGTTCAATGGGGTTTACTCCCACATAAGTGTGCCAAGGGTTGCAGACTTATGGCACAATCTTACATTTTATGTCTACTCAGAAGTAAGTCAGAGGTTTCCCAGGGGCTGCGAGGAAACAGTACAGCAGAAGTTAAGGTACGAAAACAAGACTCCCCGCCCTCCTTTGCACACATGTCAGGGAGGGAGGAAGGCACTCCCTCAGTTCAAGCCACATGGCTGCCGTGTAAAGAAGCCCTTCCTAATCCCGCAAAGAAACTGAAAGCAGGAAGCTCTGGAAAGGATGTGGGTTTTTGCAGGGTTTTTGCTTAATGTAGAAACAGTCTAAGAACTGGTGCTTTTCTCCTCCTGCCTCCCAATCCCCTTTCCTTTTGTGTTGTATCTTTTAGACTGCAAGCCTGAGGGCAGAGACTGTCTCATTATTACCCTTTGCAAGTCGCTCTGGGAGCCTTTTTTGGCTGAAGAGCAGGATAAAAATGCTGTAAATAGATACATACAGAGCAGAACTCAAGGCAGCATATGTGGGGCTCTTTGGTGGTCTCATATCCAGGCACTAACGCTTGCTTAGCTTCAGCAAAGTAGTTCTGTCATATGCCTTGTGCTGCACAGAAGGTCTAACCAGAGCAATTGTGTGAGAGAAGAGCCTGATGAATCATGTGGCCCCGGAAGATAAAGCTGGACAAGGGAGGAGCTTAAGGACCATTCAAGGGGCTAGTCCTGTAGAAGGCCCCTTCATGGATCACCGCCTTGTTGTGGCGAAGGGGCTTGTGTAACTCAGTGAAGCCATAAGCTATGCCGTGCAGGGCCACCCAAGACGGACAGGTCATGGCAGAGAGTTCTGACAAAATGTGGTCCACTGGAGAAGCAAATGGCAACCCACTCCAGTATTCTTGCCAAGAAAACCCCATGGAACGTATGACAAGGCTAAAAGAGATGACGCCGGAAGATGAGCCCCTCAGGTCGGAAGGTGTCCAATATACTACTGGGGAAGAGCAGAGGGTATTTCCAAGTAGCGCCAGAAAGAGTGAAGTGGCTGGGCCAAAGCCGAAAGGACACTCAGCTGTGGATGTGTCTGGTGGTGAAAAGAAAATCCGATGCTGTAAAGAACAATATTGTTTAGGAACCTGGAATGTCAGATCAATGAATCAAGGTAAGCCGGAGGTGGTCAAACAGGAGATGGCAAGATTGAACATCGACATCTTAGGAATCAGTGAACTAAAATGGACAGGCATGGGCGAATTTAATTCAGGTGACCATCATATCTACTACTGTGGGCAAGAATCCCTTAGAAGAAATGGAGTAGCACTCATAGTCAACAAAAGGGTGGGAAAAGCAGTACTGGGGTACAATCTCAAAAACGATAGAATGATCTCAGTACGAATCCAAGGCAAACCATTCACCATCACAGTAATTCAGGTCTATGCCCCAACCACTGATGCCGAAGAAGCTGAGGTTGATCGGTTCTATGAAGACCTACAACACCTTCTAGAACTAACACCAAAAAAAGATGTCCTCTTCATCATAGGGGATTGGAATGCTAAAGTAGGAAGTCAAGAAATCACTGGGATAACAGGCAGGCATGGCCTTGGTGTACAAAATGAAGCAGGACAAAAGCTAATAGAGTTTTGCCAAGAGAACACGCTGATCATAGCAAACACACTTTTCCAACAGCACAAGAGACGACTCTACACATGGACATCCCCAGATGGTCAATATCGAAAACAGATTGATTATGTCCTTTGCAGCCAAAGATGGAGAAGCTCTATACAGTCAGTAAAAACAAGACCTGGAGCTGACTGTGGCTCAGATCATGAGATTCTTGTTGCAAAATTTCGGCTTAAATTGAAGAACGTAGGTAAAACCACTAAACCATTCAGGTATGACCTAAATCATATCCCTTATGAATATACAGTGGAGGTGAGGAATAGATTTCAGGGATTAGACCTGATAGACAGAGTGCCTGAGGAACTATGGACGGAGGTCCGTAACATTGTTCAGGAGGCAGCAATGAAATCCATCCCAAAGAAAAAGAAATGCAAGAAAGCAAAGTGGCTGTCTGATGAGGCTTTACAAGCAGCTGAGGAAAGAAGGGAAGCAAAAAGCAAGGGAGAAAGGGGAAGATATACCCAACTAAATGCAGAGTTCCAGAGAATAGCAAGGAGAGACAAGAAGGCCTTCTTAAATGAACAATGCAAAGAAATGGAGGAAACAATAGAATGGGAAAGACTAGAGATCTCTTCAAGAAAATCGGAGATCTCAAGGGAACGTTTTGTGCAAAGACGGGCATGATAAAGGACAAAGAAGGCAGGGACCTAACAGAAGCAGATGAGATTAAGAAGAGGTGGCAAGAATACACAGAAGAACTATACAGGAAAGATCTGAATGTCCCTGATAGCCATGATAGTGCGGTCACTGAACTTGAGCCGGACATCCTCGAGAGTGAAGTCAAGTGGGCCTTAGGAAGCATTACTAACAACAAAGCTAGCGGAGATGACAGTATTCCAGCTGAGTATTTAAAATCCGAAAAGATGATGCTGTTAAAGTGCTGCACTCAATATGCCAACAAATTTGGAACACTCAACAGTGGCCACAAGACTGGAAAAGGTCAGTTTACATTCCAATTCCAAAGAAGGGCAACGCCAAAGAGTGCTCAAACTACCGCACAATTGCGCTCATTTCACATGCCAGCAAGGTGATGCTCAAAATCCTACAAGCTAGGCTTCAGCAGTATGCGAACCGAGAACTACCGGAAGTACAAGCTGGGTTTCGAAGAGGCAGAGGAACTAGAGATCAAATCGCCAACGTTCGCTGGATCGTGGAGAAAGCAAGAGAATTCCAGAAAAACATCTATTTCTGCTTCATTGACTACGCTAAAGCCTTTGATTGTGTGGATCACAACAAACTTTGGCAAATTCTTAAAGTGATGGGAGTACCAGACCACCTTACCTGTCTCCTGAGAAACCTGTACGAGGGTCAAGAAGCAACAGTAAGAACCAGACATGGAATAACTGAGTGGTTCAAAATTGGGAAAGAATTACAACAAGGCTGCATATTGTAACCTGCTTATTTAAGTTATATGCAGAGTACATCATGAGAAACGCTGGGTTGGATGAATCACAGGTCGGAATTAAGATTGCTGGGAGAATTATCAACAACCTCCGATATGCAGATGATACCACCCTAATGGCAGAAAGCGAAGAGGATCTCAAGAGCCTCTTGTTGAGGGTGAAAGAGGAGAGTGCAAAAGCTGGTTTGAAACTCAGCATTAACAAAACGAAGATCATGTCATCTGGCCCCATCACTTCCTGGCATATAGAAGGGGAAGAAATGGAAGCAGTGACAGATTTTACTTTCTTGGGCTCCAAGATCACCGCAGACGGTGACTGTAGCCATGAAATTAAAAGACGCTTGCTCCTTGGGAGGAAGGCTATGGCAAACCTAGACAGCATAGTAAGAAGCAGAGACATCACCTTGCCAACAAAGGTCCGTCTAATCAAAGCTATGGTTTTCCCTGTAGTAATGTATGGCTGTGAGAGCTGGACTATAAGGAAGGCTGAGTGCCAAAGAATTGATGCTTTCGAACTGTGTTGCTGGAGAAGACTCTTACGAGTCCCCTGGACTGCAAGGAGGTCCAATCAGTCCATCCTAAAGGAAATCAACCCTAAGTGCTCATTGGAAGGACAGATACTGAAGCTGAAGCTCCAATATTTTGGCCACCTAATGCGAAGAGAAAACTCTCTGGAAAAGACCCTGATGCTGGGAAAGACTGAAGGCAAAAGGAGAAGGGGACGGCAGAGGATGAGATGGCTAGATAGCATCACGGATGCAATGAATATGAACTTGAGCACGCTCCGGGAGAGAGCGCAGGACAGGAAGGCCTGGCGTGCTCTGGTCCATGGGGTCACGAAGAGTCGGACACGACTGAACGACTGAACAACAACAACAACAACCTGTAGAAGGAGGGAATCAGACAGACATTGGGAGAAATAACGGGCAAGTAGCTGCTCTCTGCGCAGAAATGTAATTTTGCTTTTGGTTAGGTGTTGTTGTTGTAAATATGTATATCATTTTCTCTGTAGAAGCACAGTAAACCAGACTTCTGGCTTTATAATTCCCAGTATTTTGAGTCCACCATAACTGCAGGCCACCCACCACACCTTCAGGCTATTTCCTGGGCATAAACAAACTGGGCATCAAATAAATGAAGGCAGCCCACCATCCATCTCTGGGGTGAGTAGTCCATATGGGTGAGGCATATGGGCAAGTATGAGCCCTTGCACGCCTCCTCTGGGAAAGTGTCACCACAGCTGCGGATACACTTTGGCCACTCATTTGCATCCACGCTCAGTGACGGTGCATAGATCAGTGAAAGGATGAGGATACAGGAAGAACTCCTGCTGGCTCAGAGCAAAGGTTCATCTAATTAAGCACCCTGTTTCCCACAGTGGCCAACCAGTTGTCTTTGCAAGTAGGGCCTACAGGCCCTCACCTGCCCTCATGGTTCCCCCTCCATGAATGTGATCCCCGCCCCATGGCATGGGGCCAAGCCCACTGGACTGGCCACAGAATCTGCCAGCACCTGGGGCCACTTCAGCCCTAACAAGGGGATTGTGTCCTCCAGCGCATCTCAGAGCCACAGGCTAGCTTAGGGAGCACAGGGCCGGCTGCAGGGCACACACCGCTCCGACCTCCGGGGGGGCTGTTGCCGTTGCTGCTCCCCATGCTCCCATTGCCTGCGGTGGCTGCCTCAGACAGCCTGGAGGGAGGGCCATGGCCATCGCCACGTTTCACGGCAGCAAACCCCGTCACAATGCTGCATGGCGCAGAATAGTACAAGGCAGAAGACCTGCGTGTGTATGCGCACCAGAGGAAGCAAGGATACCTCTCTCCAACCGCATCCAGCTCTCTCCAGTCTTCAGAATATGCTGCTGAGCGGGGGCAGCATGCAGGCGGCATGCCGCCCAAGGGACACGTGCAGCACCCCATGGCCTTTTTCTCCAGCCCCTGCTGAGGTACCTTGCTGCCCTGGGTACCGCTGCAGCAACCATGGCTGGCGCCGCGGCCACCAAAGCAGCTCCACCGAAACCACCACCCAATGTGGCATGAAAAGAAAGTGCCCTCTCCCCCGTTTTGTGGTGTCCTCTTGCCACTGTGCTGGGTTCCTCAAGCACTGCAATTGCACCACTGAAGCCTGCAAAGCAGCACTAATGCTCCGAAGGCCCAGCATGGAACTGCTGGAATTCTACAAACTGTACATAGGTGACGAGCAATTCCCAAAGCCGCGAGCGCGCACCCAGAAAATCATCTCCCTCTTTGGCTCTGCCTTCTGCAGGGAGCAGGTCTTCTCAAAGCTTTCCGTGGCTAAGAGTCCAGACAGTTCAAGAACCAGCTGAGAGTAGCCACTTCTTCCTCTCCACCAGACATAGCAAGGCAGGCTGACACAGGAAAAAAAGACCACAGATGCCCCATTAAGTAAGCAAGGTAAGCTGAAAACGTACATATTTATTCAGATACGTTTACCTACTATATACGCTCAGTGAGCCGACAACAAATACCCTGTTGTTGTTAAGCAGGGTGCAGTATGAAGGAGATGGAAATGGAGATTCACCCTGCTTCTGCTTTAGTCCTGCCCATTTTGGTTAAGCCCCACTCCCTTTGCGCTGCCCCCTCTCTCTTCAGACTTGCAGCATCCTACTGGTTCCCCAGCATGAAAAGCGGCCCATGACCACCCAGGCATTGCTCTCCTCTGCTTTAGAACGACACCCAATGTTCTTCCACAGCTGTGCATTGCAGGGGAAGACTGGAACTCACAGGCAGACTACCTAGCCTGGAAGCACGCCCTCTTTTACTCATCTCACCGAGGAATCCCTGGCAAGCTTCCAAAGGTCCCCAATGTTTTCAGAAGAATCGTTTCAAAAACCATTGTGGCATGAGCCTCCAAACCAAAGCCTAGGTCTGCTTTGAATTCTTGGGTTTTGCTTTGTTTCTGAAGTTCCTTTGGATCTTTTAGAATAGAGGCCGCAACATATTATCATCACAGAAGTGGTCTTTCTTGCAAAGGCTTGATCCTTTTCCCCTCACAGTAGAGGGATGTTAATGTAACGTAAGGGTTGCATCAGCCCTTTGGCACACCAGAAGGAGGATGTCTTAGCTAAGGGATCTTCCGCCATACAGGACTTTGCTTTTAGCACCTCTTGTAGTGAGCTGCCCCGTTTTGCTTTAGACAGCTCTGGAGGAGGAACAGCTTGACCACTCAGCCATGACGAAACTTGAACCTCCATCTAGACCATCCTTTCATCAACCAAGGCATCCTGCTAAGTGGCTTGGAAGTACTGTTTCCTTTCTGGCTTGATCCCAAGAGAGGAATGGCACTGCTAACATCACAGGCGCTCAGCCTTTTTTCTGTTTTCTGTTAAACGGCTGGCCGATTGCAAATGCAGCCCCCCCTTCCTTCCTTCCTTCCTTCCTTTCTTTCTTTCTTTCTTTCTTTCTTTTTTGTGCAGACCGCTGAACAGAGATATTTTGACAGCACCTGAGAGGTTTGAAGCCTGTGAGCTTATTTACAATTTAATTTAAAGTGATTATTGGATCAGAAGACAAAGAGAGATGAGTTAAAATTCATAGAATTTCCAGGCAAAGGAAAGACAAGAGAGCATCTCTCTGTGCCTCATGTTTGCAGAGGCCAGGAAATTTTCTTAAAGTTACTACTATGTCAAACTTGAGTTTCGCTGAGACAGATGTTGGTGGATTGGGCTTAGAAAACAGAAGGCTCAAAGGTAAGGTCAAACCTTTCCACAGGCAGTAAGCTTCTATTGATTTAAAATGAAAATTTAAAATAGAATGACCAAGAACGTTTGGTCACACCAGACAGAAATAACTCATTCATGGCTGCTTCACTTCTTATAGCATTCCAACTTACTGTGTAAGGGGAAAAAAAGCAAGCCACATATAGATTGTCATGCTGCATACTGGCGAGAATGTATAGCCATCACGATCAGTGGCTAGTAGTCATGATGGCTATATGCAACCCCCAGAATCAGAAGTACTATGCTTCGTGTAGCAGTTGCTAGGGAACATGAGTGGGAGGGTACTGTTGCACTCGTGCCCTACTTGTGGGCTTCCCACAAGCAACCACTGTGTGGACAGAATGCTGGGCAAGGTAGGGTTTTGGTCTGATTTGTGTTCCTATGCATGATTATTTATTACGGAAGCAGGATTTCAACTGCCTATAGATGCAGTGGGAGGTCCTGGTGGCTCACAGCTTCCCAGCACATCCATGCAGCAGGAACCCATGTGTCCAATAGTCCTCTGTAATTGTCTGTGAAGATATGAAGCCACCTCATACCAAGTCTCACTTGGGATTTTCTACATTGACTGGAAGTGGCTCTCAGACAGAAAGACTTCCCCTACTTGGTTATTTTACCTGGGGGTGGAGGTCGGGACCTCCACAGCAATGGGTTTAGTTCACTCTCCATTTTGCTCCAGTATTTACTGGAGTGCAGTTTTTACTGGAGTCGAATCTGCTCCATCTGGGGACACATGTGGCTTGAAAGCCTGGATTATCCCAAAGCTAGCCTGGGGCTCTCGGCAGGTCACACAGCAGTTTACTGTGAATTGTTTGGGTGGCTACCGAGTGGAGCCTCATCCACATCAGTGCTTAGAAAGCCTGTTCCCTCCCTCCCATTCCCTCCCACTCTCGCCTTGTTCTGACCTTTCTGCTTTCTCAGGACAGTGTGTGTTAGTGCCTGCCTCCCCAACCTATGTCCGATTCCCCCTAATTTTATTTTATTACTGTCCCTCTAAAACCACAGTAGTGCAATAGCAGGTATAGGCACTCCTGTACAAATGTGCTATTTCGCGATAGTGCTATAGTGCTATAGGAGGTATAGGCACTCCTGTACAAATGTGCTTTTTTGTGATAGTGCTATAGAGGGTATAGCTACTCCTGTTCAAATGCACTATTTAGCGATAGTGCTATAGCACTATTGGGGATATAAGTATTGCTACATAAGTAAACTATTTTACTATAGTGAGATAGGGATATCTTTTCAATGCGCAATTGCAGGTTCCCCAGTAACTACCTCAGGAATCACAATCTCTCAGAAACGGTGGAAACATTGGGGAAACATAGGCAGGGAAAACATTAGGGAAGCAGTCCTTGACCAGGGTCAGTGAGGTCACGGCCAGGCAAAAGACACACCCTTGGGCAGGGCTATCATGCTGGAGTAAATGCGGAGGGTTGGTGCACACCGCAACAGAAGCACAGACAAACCGAATTAAGGAAAACAATCAGACTAAAAGAAGTCTCAGAAAAAACTGGTTTTTCAGCACAAAACTCCAGGCTGGCTGAGGGATGGTCATGATGTCATGTGCCCCAAACAACCTCCAAACACAGCAAACTCTCAGTAAATCACTCATGGAGACACCTCCCTGGAGATGTCATGGATTGAAGCCGGACCTTCAGCATTCAAACTGTGTGTTGCTTGTAGCACTGAGCTACAGCCCTTCCCCGAAGACTATTCAGAGGGTGGGGAGCACACAGGAAGCTGTCTTATTCCAGGTCAGACTTTGGTCCACCTGGCCCAGTACTGTCTCCTGCAGCAGTGGGAAGACATCGAACTGGTCCTCGAGAGTGAAGTCAAGTGGGCCTTAGGAAGCATTAGTAACAACAAAGCTAGCGGAGATGACAGTATTCCAGCTGAGCTATTTAAAATCATAAAAGATGATGCTGTTAAAGTGCTGCATTCAATATGCCAACAAATTTGGAACACTCGACAATGGCCGCAAGACTGGAAAAGGTCAGTTTACATTCCAATTCCAAAGAAGGACAATGCCAAAGAGTGCTCAAACTACCGCACAATTGCACTCATTTCACATGCCAGCAAGGTGATGCTCAAAATCCTACAAGCTAGGCTTCAGCAGTATGCAAACCGAGAACTACCGGAAGTACAAGCTGGGTTTCGAAGAGGCAGAGGAACTAGAGATCAAATCGCCAACATTCGCTGCATCATGGAGAAAGCAAGAGAATTCCAGAAAAACATCTATTTCTGCTTCATTGACTACACTAGAGCATTTGATTGTGTGGATCACAACAAACTGTGGCAAATTCTTAAAGTGATGGGAGTACCAGACCACCTTACCTGTCTCCTGAGAAACCTGTACAAGAAGGATCAAGAAGCAACAGTAAGAACCAGACATGGAACAACCGATTGGTTCAAAATTGGGAAAGGAGTACGACAAGGCTGCATATTGTCACCCTGCTTATTTAACTTATATGCAGAGTACATCATGAGAAACGCCGGGTTGGATGAATCACAGGTCGGAATTAAGATTGCCGGGAGCATTATCAACAACCTCCGATATGCAGACGATACCACCCTAATGGCAGAAAGCGAAGAGGATCTAAAGAGCCTCTTGTTGAAGGTGAAAGAGGAGAGTGCAAAAGCTGGTTTGAAACTCAACATTAACAAAACGAAGATCATGGCATCTGGCCCCATCACTTCCTGGCATATAGAAGGGGAAGAAATGGAAGCAGTGACAGATTTTACTTTCTTGGGCTCCAAGATCACCGCAGACGGTGACTGTAGCCATGAAATTAAAAGACGCTTGCTCCTTGGGAGGAAGGCTATGGCAAACCTAGACAGCATAGTAAGAAGCAGAGACATCACCTTGCTGACAAAGGTCCATCTAATCAAAGCTATGGTTTTCCCAGTAGCAACGTATGGCTGTGAGAGCTGGACTATAAGGAGGGCTGAGCGCCGAAGAATTGATGCTTTCGAACTGTGTTGTTGGAGAAGACTCTTACGAGTCCCCTGGACTGCAAGGAGGTCCAATCAGTCCATCCTAAAGGAAATCAACCCTGAGTGCTCATTGGAAGGACAGATACTGAAGCTGAAGCTCCAATATTTTGGCCACCTAATGCGAAGAGAAAACTCTCTGGAAAAGACCCTGATGCTGGGAAAGACTGAAGCCAAAAGGAGAAGGGGATGGCAGAGGATGAGATGGCTAGATAGCATCACCGATGCAATGAATATGAACTTGAGCACGCTCCGGGAGAGAGCGCAGGACAGGGGGTCCTGGCGTGTTGTGGTCCATGGGGTCACGGAGGGTCGGACATGACTGAATGACTGAACAACAACAACTTTGTTTTTTTAGTAGAACCCCAAGACCCACCAACTGGTGCCTGGTG
This sequence comes from Heloderma suspectum, assembly GCF_057233095.1. Taxonomy (NCBI): domain Eukaryota; kingdom Metazoa; phylum Chordata; class Lepidosauria; order Squamata; family Helodermatidae; genus Heloderma; species Heloderma suspectum. The sequence goes on from NC_139462.1 coordinate 4,547,592, forward strand.
CAAAAGGCCAATGCTTAGAATGAAAGAATTCTGAGCTGTGAAATCTGCTTAGAGTACCAGAACTGGATGGAGTTCACACCCTTACTCTACAAAAATCAATTCCTGATTACCCCAAGTTGCCTCCATTTCAGGAGTATAATTGAGGGGGAAGGGGAGGGAGTCATTTTGTTGCTGCTATTGTTAAACAATGGGAAGTCAGAAATTCTTGCCAGTTGACTGTTGGTCATTCAGAGATTGACCTGTCAATCCAGATCTACCACCTGCCCACCACTGGTCTACTCTGAGTGGCATTGACAACCCAGGTCTCAGGCAAAGGGTCTTTTCCATCTGGCGGGCAGATCCTGGGCTCTCTCACTGAGGGTGCTCCTAGACTACCAGCCTTCCTCAACCTGGTGCCCTCCAGATGTGTTGGACAAGAACTCCCATAGCCCCCCAGCCAATTATGGCAATTGTAGTCCAACACATCTGAATGGAATCAGGTTGGGAGTGGCTGTTCTAGAAGGCACGGACATTTTAACATGAAACTAGATTTGCGGAACTAGAAGCTTCTAAGGAAGAGACCATCTAATCCAGCCTCCTGCTGCAGGACATTCCCCCTCCAAATAGAATTACAGATATATTTATGATTACATGGTGCACGTGGGGGAAAAACACATGAATAGTGGTGCAAGGTCCATTTTGAAGTGCAGGTGCTCATCGTGACAGTCGCCATAGCCACATGCCCAAAGAGAGTCCAAAACCCAGGTAGCTGCGTTGATCCATATCAACAATCCAGATCCAGGAGTTTTCTTCTGCTAGGACCAGGTATTTTGTAAAGCCATCGTTCTCAGCATATGCTGAAAAGTGGGTGTGGGGGACCTGTGGCCCTCCAAATGCCAATGGACTACAATTTCCATCATCCCTCACCATTGGCCATGCTGACCGGGGCTGATGGGAGTTAGAGTCCAACAACGTCTGGAGTCCCAGAAGTTGCCCACCCCTGCTGAACACTTTGACATGGGAACACATGTATTTTACCAGTGGCCCTGCTGGTTGGGGACAATGAGAGCATTGTAATCCAACACTTTTGCGGGGGACCAGGTGGAGAAAGGCCTGGTATGCTGCATGTACTGAACCTCTGTGCCTCCCTGCAAGCATGTGTATGTGGTAAAATAAGTGTGTGCATCTGTCTCGTTCATTGCAGGATGTGCACTGTGGATGTGCACAGCCTACATGCACATTGCAATGTGCTCAGAGGCTGTAAGGGCCTTCGCAAGGCTGGGCACCACACCAGCGGGAGAGAAAAGGCTGGAGGATGAAGGGAAGATCCTTGAGGGAGCGCCTTCTCCCTTTTCAACCTGCCCAGTCACTGAGATCATCAGATGGGATGCTCCTGGTTGTTCTGCATGGACCTATGGCCTGATTGGAATCCACCCAGAGTAGAGCCTTCAGTGTGGTGGCTCCCTTTCTGTGGAACTCCCTGCCACAGGAGCTCAGGCAGCCACCAACATGGTGTTGTTTTCCGCACCTGCAGCCTTCCTTGATTGACCAGCCATATTTTTATTGGTATTCTGCTTTAAAAAAACCCAAACTTTTAATATGCTGTTTTATTCTTTACATGTTTTAATATGGTGTTTTATTATTATTTTATTGGTCACTGCTCTGGAATCTGATGTCGAGCGGTGCATAAATGTTATAAGTAAATACAAACAAATAAAGGTGAAGATGATCAGCTTACAGTGGCTTCACCACATCATCACCACGTGAAAGAATGGCTGTGTGAATTGGTCCTGGCTCATATATTTCCCCATTCACAGGGAAATTCAAGACCATCATATAAGAATATCAGGTGGAATGCAGCTAATAAACCAGAGGGCATCCTGGAGTGCTTGACTCAGGGCCTTAGCCAGGGAAGGGTGGGAGGTTCTTCTACAAAGGCCTGTCCCTCCTATCATAGCCTACTCCCTTCCCTGAACATTTGTTGTTGTTCAGTCGTTCAGTCGTGTCCGACTCTTCGTGACTCCATGGACCATAGCACGCCAGGCCTCCCTGTTCTCTGCTCTCTCCCGGAGTGTGCTCAAGTCCATATTCATTGCATCAGTGATGCTATCTAGCCATCTCCTCCTCTGCTGTCCCCTTCTCCTTTTGCCTTCAATCCTTCCCAGCATCAGGGTCTTTTCCAGTGACTTTTCTCTTTGCATTTGGTGGCCAAAATATTTGAGCTTCAGCTTCAGTATCTGTCCTTCCAATGAGCACTCAGGGTTGATTTCCTTTAGGATTGACTGATTGGACCTCCTTGCAGTCCAGGGGACTGGTAAGAGTCTTCTCCAGCAACACAGTTCGAAAGCATCAATTCTTCTTCGGCGCTCAGCCTTCCTTATAGTCCAGCTCTCACAGCCATACGTTACTACTGGAAAAACCATAGCTTTGATTATGCAGACCTTAGTCGGCAAGGTGATGTCTCTGCTTCTTACTATGCTGTCTAGGTGTGCCATAGCTTTCCTCCCAAGGAGCAAGCGTCTTTTAATTTCATGGCTACAGTCACCGTCTGCAGTGATCTTGGAGCCCAAGAAAATAAAATCTGTCACTGCTTCCATTTCTTCCCCTTCTATATGCCAGGAAGTGATGGGGCCAGATGACATGATCTTAGTTTTGTTAATGTTGAGTTTCAAACCAGCTTTTGCACTCTCCTCTTTCATCCTCAACAAGAGGCTCTTTAGATCCTCTTCGCTTTCTGCCATTAGGGTGGTATCATCTGCGTATCTGAGGTGGTTGATAATTCTCCCGGCAATCTTAATTCCGACCTGTGATTCATCCAACCCGGCGTTTCTCATGATGTACTCTGCATATAAGTTAAATAAGCAGGGTGACAATATGCAGCCTTGTCGTACTCCTTTCCCAATTTTGAACCAATCGGTTGTTCCATGTCTGGTTCTTACTGTTGCTTCTTGACCCTCGTACAGGTTTCTCAGGAGACAGGTAAGGTGGTCTGGTACCCCCATCTCTTTCAGAATTTGCCACAGTTTGTTGTGATCCACACAATCGAAGGCTTTAGCGTAGTCAATGAAGCAGAAATAGACGTTTTTCTGGAATTCTCTTGCTTTCTCCATGATGCAGCGAATGTTGGCGATTTGATCTCTAGTTCCTCTGCCTCTTCGAAACCCAGCTTGTACTTCCGGTAGTTCTCGGTTCACATGCTGCTGAAGCCTAGCTTGTAGGATTTTGAGCATCACCCTGCTGGCATGTGAAATGAGCGCAGTTGTACGGTAGTTTGAACACTCTTTGGCATTGCCCTTCTTTGGAATTGGAATGTAAACTGACCTTTTCCAGTCTTGTGGCCACTGTTGAGTGTTCCAAATTTGTTGGCATATTGAGTGCAGCACTTTAACAGCATCATCTTTTCGGATTTTAAATACTCAGCTGGAATACTGTCATCTCCGCTAGCTTTGTTGTTAGTAATGCTTCCTAAGGCCCACTTGACTTCACTCTCGAGGATGTCCGGCTCAAGTTCAGTGACCGCACTATCATGGCTATCAGGGACATTCAGATCTTTCCTGTATAGTTCTTCTGTGTATTCTTGCCACCTCTTCTTAATCTCATCTGCTTCTGTTAGGTCCCTGCCTTCTTTGTCCTTTATCATGCCCGTCTTTGCACAAAACGTTCCCTTGAGATCTCCAATTTTCTTGAAGAGATCTCTAGTCTTTCCCATTCTGTTGTTTTCCTGGATTTCTTTGCATTGTTCATTTAAGAAGGCCTTCTTGTCTCTCCTTGCTATTCTCTGGAACTCTGCATTCAGTTGGGTATATCTTCCCCTTTCTCCCTTGCTTTTTGCTTCCCTTCTTTCCTCAGCTGCTTGTAAAGCCTCATCAGACAGCCACTTTGCTTTCTTGCATTTCTTTTTCTTTGGGATGGATTTCACTGCTGCCTCCTGAACAATGTTACGGACCTCCGCCCATAGTTCCTCAGGCACTCTGTCTATCAGGTCTAATCCCTGAAATCTATTCCTCACCTCCACTGTATATTCATCAGGGATATGATTTAGGTCATACCTGAATGGCTTAGTGGTTTTACCTACGTTCTTCAATTTAAGCCGAAATTTTGCAACAAGAATCTCATGATCTGAGCCATAGTCAGCTCCAGGTCTTGTTTTTACTGACTGTATAGAGCTTCTCCGTCTTTGGCTGCAAAGGACATAACCAATCTGATTTTGATATTGACCATCTGGTGATGTCCATGTATAGAGTCACCTCTTGTGCTGTTGGAAAAGAGTGTTTGCTATGATCAGCATGTTCTCTTGGCAAAACTCTGTTAGCCTTTGTCCTGCTTCATTTTGTACACCAAGGCCATGCTTGCCTGTTATCCCAGTGATTTCTTGACTTCCTACTTTAGCATTCCAATCCCCTATGATGAAGAAGACATCTTTTTTTGGTGTTAGTTCTAGAAGGTGTTGTAGGTCTTCATAGAACCGATCAACCTCAGCTTCTTCAGCCTCAGTGGTTGGGCCATAGACTTGAATTACTGTGATGTTCAATGGTTTGCCTTGGATTCGTACTGAGATCATTCTATCGTTTTTGAGATTGTACCCCAGTACTGCTTTTCCCACCCTTTTGTTGACTATGAGTGCTACTCCATTTCTTCTAAGGGATTCTTGCCCACAGTAGTAGATATAATGGTCACCTGAATTAAATTTGCCCATGCTTGTCCATTTTAGTTCGCTGATTCCCAAGATGTCGATGTTCAATCTTGCTATCTCATGTTTGGCCACCTCCGGCTTACCTTGATTCATTGATCTGACATTCCAGGTTCCTAAACAATATTGTTCTTTACAGCTTCGGACTTTCTTTTCACCACCAGACACGTCCACAGCTGAGTGTCCTTTCGGCTTTGGCCCAGCCGCTTCACTCTTTCTGGCGCCACTTGGAAATACCCTCTGCTCTTCCCCTGAGGGGCTCATCTTCCGGCGTCATATCTTTTAGCCTTGTGATACGCCCTGAACGTTTAGCAGAGCTTTTATTTCAACTAAAGCAAGTCTTCCATTTTGTCTATTTACTTACACAGATATAAGGAAGTATTTCATGAAGTTGCTCAGTAAGACAAAAGCGGTGGGGATAGATCATGGCTTCCAGCTTTCTGACCAATAAGTGCAATTGCGTTGGGGTGATTGACAAGCACATGACACTCATCACATTTTATTGAAGTTTAATGTTGTTTCATTAAAATATTAAATGCTGATTTTTCAGCATTTCACATTGATGTGTGTTACCCCTCCTTGTCTTCCCTTCGATTTCCCCTATCATGCCCTGTTGATGCCCCAAATTTGGAGTGCGGTAAACCCTTTTGCCCTGTCTGTTATGCAGGAACCGTTTTCTTTGTTATTAATTACATGTTTATCCTGCCTTTTTACCAAACTGCTCAGGATCCCCTCCACTTTATCCTTCCAACAACCCTGCGATGTAGTAGGTGGAGAGTGCGTGACTGGTCCAAAGTCACCCAGCGAGCTTCAGGGCTAAGTGAGGGATCTGTGGCTGGTCCTCCATGGCTCTTCAGTCCAACATGTGGTCCACTGTGGCACATGCTGAACAAGAGGATATGCCAGCCAGGGTGACTGACAGTGTGTCAGCTGGGGGTTTATGGGAGTTGTAGTCCAACACATCTAGGGGGCACCAAGTCGGGGAAGGCTGAACTACAGCCTATATACTTGAGCTAAAGATACATTTGAAGCCAATGCACCTTCACCACTCACCGGAGAATATTGTTGTGGAACGTGTTAATCCCCCTCCCCATATTTTTAAGTGGTTGTGCAGCACCCAGAGAAAAACTGATGATGGAATTTGAGAAATTCAAGTGCACGACTTACAGAAGGCTTCATGCACATGCTTTGTGAGATTGGAAATGAAACACCATTGGCCAATACCAGGGCTGCTGGCACCAAGGGCGAGCATGGTCAGGCACCTGCCCAGGGCCCGTGCCCCAGCAGGGCCTGCAGGTAAGAGCCCCCCTGGACTTGCTCCTCCTTTCGCCATAGCAGCCTGCTTGTCCAGCTTCCTTTTGGTCTAGCCCAGTGGTGGTGAGAAGGAGGAGCAGCAGATGCGACGGCCTGGTAGCAATGGGGGGGGCAGCTGGTGACAATGGCGGTGAGACGATCGAGGGAAGGGGCCCCACTGAGGGTCTTCCCAGGAGCCCTCAAAGCCCTGGAGCCAGCACTGACCGATACAGGTGATGTGGATGCGAGCGATGTGAGACAGCCTGCCAGGAAACAGGCGGAACCTCCAAACCTCTTCTGAGCAATATCACAAATGCCCCATCCTGTCCTATTACCTAGCCTGGCTGATGTGAGGCAGCGTACAGGTTTTCCAGCCTGCCCCAAATAGGGGGACCAGCCCTATTATTAGGCCGAGTGAGTGCCAGCGTTGAAGGAAGATTCAACTGCCGGTCTGGCGGGCTTTTGTACGTGCCCCCCATCTCAGGCAGCAAGGTGTCTTGGGCCAGGCCAGCCAAACAGGTTATCTCACCCTATCAAAGAGCAGAGACTCCCTTTAGGTGGGGACTCCCAGCTGACGCAAGGCTGTGGCAGCGCGTCACGGAGGCACCAGTCTGAGTTGAATATCCCTACTTCGGAGCTGTTCCGACTGCCTCCTAAGCTGAGGTGACTTGGGTCTGAAGGGGTCCAAGTTGAAGTGAGCTGGTCCTGAGTCTTCTGACCTGCCTGAAAGCCTCCGAGGATATGTGTGTGTGTGTCCCAGTTTGATACATTTTTGAACTGCTCACAAGCTCTGCGAGCTCTCCGTAAATGGTAGGGGTGTATGAATCACTTACCCCATTCCGCTGGGGCCATCCGCGGTGGGGGGGAGGCGCTCTGTCCCTCCCCCCGGAATCCTCCCCGGCTGGCTCCGCTCCACGGCAACTCTGCGGAGCCGCTGGCCGGGGCCGCCCACAGCTGGACTTCCGTCCGCTGCTGGGCGGCGGCGGCCATTTGCGTCCCTGCAGAGGCCGTGATAGGCTACGTATATATTTATGTAGCCTATCACAGCAAAAGGCAGGAACGCAAATGGTGGCTGCCATCGGCCATGAGGGTGTGCTTGCGCCCCCCCCCCGGGCTTTCTCAACAAGCTGCTGCTGCTGCTTGACGGGGGAGGGTCCCCCAACCACCACAGAAAGCCACAGCAAAGAGCTGGGCTCCTGGGCTCCGAAGCACAAGAGCCAGGGCCCAAGCCTTCTGGCTGGCTGTCCCTGGTAGCGTGAGTGGGCTTCACAGCCAGGGAGGATTTTACAGTACAGCTTGGTAACACGTTCTGCATGTGTGTGTAGCACAGGCTGCTTTCCTGTACCCACTCACCTGGGGGTAGGTATTCCCTGTCGAGGTCCAGAGCCCAGCCTTCCCCACCCTGGTGTCCTTCGGCGGTTTTGGACCACATCTCCCATCACCCCCAGCCACAGGCCCCACTGACTGGGGATTATGGGAGTTGTAGTGGCACCAGGTTGTGGGCAGCTGGTCCCGGCAGAGAGAGGCTTCCCCAGTCCCGCTGTCGTGACAGAGACAGACCCTGTGACCTCCTGCATGCTGCACCTGTGCTTGACCATCAAGCTTTGGCCCTTTCCTGCCCATACAAACTCTGAGCATTCCTCAGGCAGAAGAGGATGTGGCAGAGAGGCTCTGGTCATAACAAGGTCTTGCCAGCCACCCAGCCATGCTGAAGTTCCTCATTCACATTGCAAATGGATTTAAGCCACGTCCAGCCTCCCGTGCAAAGGAGTCCTGAGGAGTATTGGGTGTGCAGGTGTTTGGGCTGGGAATGTCTGTTTCCTGCCCCTCTGCACTCTCTTTCTGCTTATCTCTGCCTAGTCTGGCAGTGAATGTGCTCCGGGTTTCAGTCAGAGCCAGTCAGAACTCTAAAGGAGCTCTCCAAGGGGCTGACCCCATTTTGGGGATTGGGCTCAGCACCTTGGTTAGCCCCTTTAGAGTTCTGACTGAAACCTGGAGTGCAATCATCGTCCCGCTGACAACAGAGCCACCAGCCTCCACTGTTTGAATCTCCTTAAACAAAAACCTTGTTGCTGATTTTAATGCAATTGGCATGCTTTAAGAGTGGTCCAACCAGGGGGCCAATTGCCAAGTGGGCTCATGGGCTCTCCCTTGCATCTGTTGGGGATACACTGGCTCTGGATTTGCTGCACTGAGCAGCAGGCTGGACTAGATGACCTCCCAGGTGCTCTCCAGCTGTAGGATTCTCAGTGGTCAAACTGTGTCTAGGCTGCAAGACCTCAGAGTGCAGGTGAGGGCTCACATAACTGAGCCTCAACCTTCTTGCAAAGAAAAACAAACAAACCAATCTCTGCATACAGAACTTCCTGACTGTGAGAGCAATACAACAATGGAACCAATTCCCTAGGGAGGTGGTGGGCTCTCCCACACTGGAGGCATTCAAGACGAGGCTGGACTGTTGGGGATGGTCTGTTGGGGATGGTCTGACTTGGATTCCTGCACTGAGCAGGGGGTTGGACTTGATGGTCTTGTTGGCCCCTTCCAACCCTATTATTCTATGATTCTATGAAAACTAGCATGTCAGGGAGAAGCATTCTAGGCAAACCTTCTTCTTGACATGCTACCTTTTTCTATCCCGGGATTTTTCCCCCCTGTGCAGGAGCATTCCATCCTGTGAGCCATTCCTGCAGTCTGCAGTGGTACAGTCCAGACTCTGGTTGAGAACTGCCACGAGAACTTAGGGTGAGAAGATATCCATTGGCGAGGGTGGAGCGACGTTAAGGGCAGCAGGCAGAAATGATGGTGCAATTGCTTCTAAGGCAGGGGCGCAGAACCTCAGGCTGGGGGGCTGAATCCAGCCCGACAGGGGTCCCAATCCAGCCCGCTGAGGTTCCCCCGACTGCCACAGCCCCTTTCTCCCAACCATCCATGGTTTTCTGACTTCCTGGCTGTTGTGCAGTCAACCCCCCGCCCTTCTGAAAGGTTGAAATGCCTCTCCAAAGGCTGAGTTCCTGGCAGGAAGAGCGTCAAGCTGCAATATGTTGGAATTTTGGACCCGCCCCTTTGGCCCCACCCACCACTGGAATGCAGCCCCCGAGAGTTTCCCCAGAATGGAATTTGGCCCTCGGGCTGAAACAGGCTCAACACCCCTGCCCCAAAATCTAGTGCCAACTTTGCCGGGAACCGTCCATCCCTCATCCTGATGGTTTCCAAACCATGCATGTCTTCATCTCAATTATGGGACCTGTGGAATTCTGGTCACACAAAGGAAAGGATGGCAGACAGAGTTAAGAACGTGTGGGAGGGGCCATAGCTCTGTCGTGGAGCCCCTGCTTGGCATGCAGAAGGTTCAATCCCCGGCACCTCCAGAAAGGGCTGGGAAAGAGTCCTCCCTGAAACTCTGGAGGGCGGTTGCTGCCAGTCAGAGTCGACAATACTTGGCCAGATTGACCAAGGGTCTGGCTCCGTAGAAGGCAGCTTCCTATGTTCCTATGTGGCATCGTTGGCTAAAAGGATGGTGTCAGAAGATGGATGCTCAAGTTGGAAGGGGCCTGTTTCCTAGCAGAAAGTGATGGGCTGAGGCTCAGTGGCAGCACCCCTGCTTTGTCCTCCCTGAAACCCTGGAGAGCTGTTGCTGCCAGTCAGTGTTGACAAGACTGGGCTAGATGGACCCAGGGTCTGACTCAGGATACGGCAGCTTCTTGTGTCTCTATGTAATGTAGGAAACTGCTTTACACCAGGGCGGAATCTACACATAGCAGTTATACCGTTATCATACCGTTATCATAACTATTGGTGCCCACTGGTGTCATGTGTACCAATACTTATGATGACGGTATAACTGCTATGTGTAGATTCAGCCCAGGCCAGACTATTTATTGAAAAGGATTTTTAGGCCCGTTTTAAAAGTCAACTCTTACTTGTCCATCTAGCTTAGTACTGTCAACTCTGACTGGCAGCAACTCTCTGGGGTCTCAAGCAGAGGCCCTTCTCATCAGCATCACCTGCTCCCTAATCCTTCTAACTGGAGATGTCGGGGATTGAACCTGCGACCTCCTGCAGGCAAAGCAGGTATGCTGCTGCTGAACGATGGTCACTCTGTCTGTTGGCAATAGACCAAGAAGAGCTGCATGCTTGCTTTTTGCAGGACAGGGTGTGTGTGACTTCTAATGCTCCGACAGAGCTCTCACGAGAGGGTGACTAGTGCCTCTTTTTGGGGGACAGGTGGGCAATGGGGAAACTAGTCACAAGGGACTGACTCATGTGGGCAGCGTGGTGCAGCAGCAGTCCTGCTCGGTGTAGATGAAAACACAGCTGAGAGGAGTCTTTCCGATCCCTGCCATGCAAAGGTGCCCCCACCTGCCAAGCCACCATATCAGACCAGGTTTGTCTGCAGTTGTCATTTAATTTCTGTGAAGGAACACACTCACACTCACACACACACACACAGGCACACACCACATAGCTGACATTTGGTAAACAGTCTTTGAAATTCCGCTTGCAAAATAGAAGCCCCGGGGGCGAGGCGGGGTGGGGGGAAAGTCCGTGTGAGGGGGAGGAAGGGCAGTTGCGGAAGTCTTTTGACACGCTCTTCGTTTCTTTTAATTATTATTATTATAGTTATTATTATTATTATAGTTATTATTATTATTATTGGTTAAGGACTCGGCTTCTTGCTGGGCAGCACACCCTCTTTCCTCTCCAGCCGCATGTAAGGCTCAAAGGCAGAAGTGCCCAGTCCGTAACCGCTAGGTAATTCATGCAGGCTCCCCAGCAACGGGCTGCTGAAACAGAGCGGGGTGGTGGGGAGATGTGGGGAAGCCGAGGTTGCCAGAGAGGGGACTTGCAAGCTGAAACCCCCTGTCCCGAGAGGGCTGCCGCCGCCGCCACCACTGAGGCCTGGCGAAGTGTTCCCTGACGTGCCCATGGAGGACCCATTTCCGGAGGAAGAGCCAACGGGGTTGGATGCTGGGGAGAGCAACGTGGGAGGGGCTGGGACGGATAAGAGCCGCCCTTGTTCCAAGAGTCTCAGGATGTTGCAAGTCGCAAAAGACTCGGAGGTGGAAGTGGAGCGTTTCTCCGAGTCTCTGCTCTGGTCCTTTTTCTGTTTGGTGCGGCGATTCTGGAACCAGACCTTGACCTGGGATGGGAGATGAGAAGAGGTGGTCATGACAGGCCGCCATATTGAATCCAGCCATGCTCATCCCAGCTGAGAAGAGCTGCCAAGTCTAAGGGCATCATCCTATGCATGTGTGGAGAGAAAAAAGTCCTACAACTCCCAGCATTCCCCAGCCAGCCATGCTGGGAGTTGCAAGACTTCCTTATGTCTAAACATGCATACGATTGCACCCTAAGATTGTTTTCAACAAAGACAGAGTAGATCCATTGAGTCCAGTATCCCATTTCCCACAGAGGCATCCAGCAGCGGTGCAGCTAGGGAGTTTTAGACCACTGGTGTCACGGGACTCCCTTTAGACAGCCATGTGCATTACTTTGGTTGGGAAGCCCACAAGTTACATGTCTCTTCTCTCCCTCCCTGCAATTACATGCTTTACAACTGCTTCTACACTCCTCACATGTTGGAGCAAAACACCCCAAAGTGCTTGCCCACCCTGATATTTTTTTAAAGAAATACTCTGAGCAGCTGCAGTTTTGCATTTTAAACTCACTTAAATCATAGCCCCATCATCACTACAGGAATAAAGTGGAGTTTGCTTCTGTTGCCCTGATGCTAGATGCATTTGCTTGAGAATAAGTACCACTGCACTGTGCAGCAGGATAATATGTATTTTTAACCGAGATATATTAAGATCAGCTTCTGTAAGCATGTCCATGCCCAGCCGGCTGTCCCCTGCCTACAATCTATAAAGGAGGAAGAGGAGGAGGAGGAGGAGGGGTGTTGCATTGAGCAGCATCAGGCCTGGTGGGCGCTGGCACTCCCATGCTGGCCCTTTTAGCTGCTCCCTCCATCACTGGCCACTCGCTGGGTGGCCCTTTAGAGGCTTCCTGAGCTGTGGGGCTCCGGGATTGGTCCCAAAGTTCAGCCCTAGCTGCCAACCAGATGCCTCTGGAACCCTACAAGGCAAGAGCCCAGAAACTGATGTTCAGAGTTAGAGTGCCTTGGCACATGGAAGCCCCATTTAGCTATCATGGCTAGTAGGAACTGATAATTCCCATCCTCCATAGATTTCTTTCATTCTCTTGAAAAGCCATCATGGGCCCAATCTACATGGCCGATCTAGTGCAGAGCGACAGCACATCAGTGTCATTCACGACAGATGACACTGTCGCCAATCCGCAGCAACCTTGCAGCTTCCCTCTGGAAAAGGCGCATTTTCAGAAAGTCCTTTTCGTGCCTCTTTTCCCCTTAAATGCAGCTCCCACACAGTTCTGCTGCAGTGTGCCCCATCCCCCCACATTAAATCATGGGCATGCCTATTTCGGTGACCTGGCTGTGACCTGGTCAAGGGGTGAGGCCACCCACTCCTTCTTTTTCCCCATTTGCAGTAGGGTTGCTTTCCCATTCACAATATCTAGTCTCCTTTTCCCATTCAGAATAGCACAGTAGCGCCATTTCATTCATTCACAATAGCAAAGTAGCTGCTCCCCCCTTTCACAGTATGTAGCCTGTATTTCCCATTCAAAATAGCACAGTGGCGCTGTTTCACAATAGTGCAGTAGCTGCTTCACCCATTCAGAGTATGTGGCGTGTTTTTCCCATTCACAATAGCGCAGTGTCTTTTAATCTTTCACAATATCCCAATGGTGGATGAGAGGGTAGAGGTGTGGGGGAAACCGCAGGGGCTTAATTCAGTGCTTCCAGTAAACTTCTCTGAGCAGGGGAGCGTAGGCAGAGGCGGGGAACAAGCCTCTCTCATTCACTGAGCAGCACCTATGGGGTTGATGACGTTCAGTTCTATTCCACCCACCCAACCCCAAAGTATGGGGGTTTCAAGTGCTGTGTGACTCATGAACTCAGGTTTTTAGGTAATATATACTCCACTTTTCTTGCGTCATGTGCCCCTGATGGACCGAAATGATTTCATGAAAATCCAGATATAATCAGAAAGCACTTCTCATCCCGTTTCCATGTAGATTGGGCCCAAGGCAAGGCCTCTACCACATCTATCAATAATGCCAATGAACAATGCCAAGTTTGGAAAAGTAGAATATGAAGTAGGTAGGATGATTCCAGGAAGGGCTACAATTGAGTAGTCAAGCACATGAGCTTCAGAAGAGCCCTGAAGCTAGATCAGATCGGGGTGAGTCCATGTAGCCCAAGAATCCATCTTTCAGCCTGAAGGTGAAATTCTGTGGAGGACTGGGGCTGTGGCGGTGGTGTGTGTGTCATCTCATCCCCCACCCAAAAGTAGTTCCCCACTGCTGTACTATGTGATGGGAACGATCTCTACTGGAAACCCTGGAGAGCCACTGTCAACTGAAGTAGAGACGATACTGGCCTAGTTAGACCAATGGTCTGTTGCAGTCTAAGGCAGTTTCATATGGAAGATGCTCGGTACCACAGAGGCTGAGGCATAAGTATCCAGGTTTTAAATCTAGATTTCCAAACTGGCTTACAAAATATATTTGAAAACCAACTATATTTGAAAACCAACCAGTAATGAAACAGATAAAAACATTACAGGTGAGACAAGGTCAGTGGAATAACATTCAAAAAGCACCTCCAACTCTAAAATCAGTCGAACATTTGGGCAAAGAAAAAGACTTAGGGCACCATCATGCAGCCTTTGTCAGAAAAAAAGTTACAATGCCCAGCATTCCCCAGCCAGCCATGCAGGCTGGGGAATGCTGGGAGCTGTGGGACTTTCTTTCCTGTCTAAACATGCATAGGATTGTGCCTTTAGCCTGGCTCCAAAAAGTGATCAAATGAAGCACCAAAGAAGCAGCCCTGAGAGAGTAATCCACACATGGTGCTACCACTGAAAAGGCCCTTTCCCCGGCGCCACCCCCCTGATCTCTGATGGCAGAAGTACCCAAAGAGCGGCCTCTGAGACACATCTTAGTACGTAGGCTGGGGCATGTGGAAGGAGGAGACATTCCTTCAGGACCTCAGGTATTTAACCACACAGGGTGCTCTAGGGGTGATAGTTCCAATTGCAGTCTAAAACATTTTGTTGCTTGAGGTGGAAATCCAAACGGCTGCTAGGGATGGCGCGGGTGCCCGATTCAGTCCGGGAATCCAGCAGAAGCCCTCTGCCTGCACCCCTGAGCCCTGCTTGTCAAGCCCCTGCCCCCCTTGCCCCCTGCCCGTGCTCAGCAAGCGGCCCACGTTCACCCTGGCAGCCTCGTCGAGCTCCGTGGTTGCCATTTTTTGAAAAATAAAATGGCAGTTTCAAAAGTGTGCATATTTGCATATGTGTGAAATGTGCATTTTTGCAAAAGTGTGCATTTTGGTCATATGGAAATATGCGCATTGGCAAAATACATTTTGTGCATGCGCAAATATGTGCATGCGCAGAAATGCGCATTTTTGCATTGCACATACATAAAGATGCACACTTTTGTGACTGCCATTTTATTTTTCAAAAATTGGCAACTGTGGAGCTCGCCGAGGCTGCCGGGGTGAGTGCAGGCTGCTCGCTGAGCACAGGAGGGGTTCGAGTGTGGTCCGGGGACAAGCGAGAGGGGGCAAGGGGTTGGTGGGTGCCTGGAGAACTTGGATGGGGGGTGGGTTTGCACATCCCTTTCCCACTACAGACCATGGTGCGCAGTCCATTGGAAAGGTCTCCTGGGCAAGACCCACTGAAATGGCCCTGAGTTTCCCCAGTGTTCATTTATTTACTTAAAAGATTTATGAGCTGCCTTTTAGGGTAAATCTCAGGACTTAAAATCATAAAACTTAATAAAACAACAATAATAAGATCAGGATGGCTACTTATGAATCATGAACAAAGAGGACAGAAGAGTACATTGATTTGCATACAATTTGCCTATGCTAATATATATGTAGTCAATCCTAAAGGAAATCAACCCTGACTGCTCACTGGAAGGACAGATACTGAAGCTGAAGCTCAAATATTTTGGCCACCTAATGCGAAGAGAAAACTCTCTGGAAAAGACCCTGATGCTGGGAAAGACTGAAGGCAAAAGGAGAAGGGGACGGCAGAGGATGAGATGGCTAGATAGCATCACCGATGCATGAATATGAACCTGAGCACGCTCCGGGAGAGAACGCAGGAGAGGAAGGCCTGGCGTGCTGTGGTCCACGGGGTCACGAAGAGTCGGACACGACTGAACGACTGAACAACAACAAAATATATATGTATAGGTGAATATTTAGAAATCATTAGTTTAACTGAAACAGAAATGCAGTACAACTCACTGGTGTGGAAGACTGTGACCAAGGGGGTGTCTCCATTAGTGATTTACTCTGAGCCGGCTGCATGCTGAAGTTGTTAGGGATACATGATGTCATGGTCATCCAGCAGCCACCACCCTGGGGCTTATCACGGAAAAAACAGATTTCCTGAGACTGCATAAATCCGATTATTTTCCTTAAGTCGGGTTCTCCCTGGTATAGTTGCTGTGTGCCCCAACCCCCGCATTGACCTCAGGTATGCCAACCCTGCCCAGGGGTGTGCCTTTCACCGTGACCCCGGTCAAGGGGTGTTTCCTGTCTCCTGCCCCTGTGTTTCCTAGCACAAACCAAGTAGTGTCTACTCAGAAGTAGCTCCCATAGCGGTCAATGAGGCTTGTCCCCCTGAATGCGCATACCAGAGATCCCCCTCAATTGAAATAACGCCTTTTAAAGCACGAATTCCCTAAAGGCTGTAAAGCGCTTTCCTGAAGCTGCGATTCTCCCTTGTTTGGTTTATTGCCTTCGGAAGTAACTAATTCAGATCTTCATTCCTGCACCATATCGGGTTAGAAGGGCGGCTGATTTCCCCTCCTTTTCTCCTCCCGCTCTGTCCCAGCACAAACAAATGTGTGTCTACTCAGAAGTAACTCCGATTGTGGTCAATGAGGCTTGTCCCCTGAATGCAGGGGAGCCTCTTTTATTCTCAATGGAGAAAGGGGGGACAGCCTGGAGGGTGTGGAACCACTCTTATTGGTTGAGCAGCCCCTGCCAGTCTGATGACGTTCACTCCAACCAACCCCCACCCGGAAGTATATTCTGTGAAGCGACTTAGAATGGTGTGTTGCACTCGCTCGTGGAGCCCTGCTGGCTCCTTGAAAAATATGAGTAAGCCACAATCGGCTTCTCCTTCCATCTCCTTCCATTGTCGTGGAGACACCTGCAGGTGAACCGTGTGCCCGCCTATTCACTCTGGTGTTCAGGTGCTAACTCAGCAGTGGGCAGCACACGACCTGCATGCGCCCCCCTGTCCTCTTGTGTGGCCCTCACCACCCCAGCCCCACCATGCTGCTGAATTTGGCAGTGTGGCGGCAGCAAAAAAAAATCGGTGTTTTGCCACCCAAAGTTGCTGGCAAAGTGCTGTGGAGCCATAGAAAGGCCAAATTTAGCTTGTTTTCAAGGTAAAATTGGCCTTTCCAAGACTCCATAATCGGGCAGCAAACTGCTGGTTTTTTTGCTGCCACACCACCAAATTTAGTGACCTGGTGGTGGCAGGAGTGCACCCCAAGGATTAGTATGGGGGGGAGTGGCCCCTGGACCCCCCAAAGTTGCCCACCCCTGTTCTAACTGCTGATGGGCAACAGTCCTTATGATCATTAATCCAGAACTGGACAAGACAACCCTTCAAATAGAGCACACCTTCAAACAGTCCTCTGAAAAAGAGCACGCATGGCCACCCTAAAATTAAAAGGAACAGTTCAGTGAGCCTTGCTCAGGAGACTTTCCTGGTGGATTGTACCCAGAAGAAACTATCACCACATTTCATCTCTTACTTCTTGCAAACATCAACATTGTATTCTGACATGGTGAAACAGAAGTTTGAAGTTCTTGCAGTATTTCATGGGCACGTTTAAAAAGGAAATTTCAACAGAAATTTCAACAGTCCCTTCCCACCAGTCCCCTGGCCCCTCCCCATCCCCCTGACCACTGCTTGTTGGTGGTTTCCCGGCGTTGGTGCAGCTTCCTGCCCCCCTTCCCTTCCAAAAGACTGACATGCCTCTCCGGCGGCTGAGTTATGGCAGAAACAGCATGAAGCTAAAGTAGGCTGGTAGTTGGGGGCCACCCCTTTTGCCTTTGGCCCCGCCCACCACTGGAAAGCAGCCCCCGAGAGCTTCACCAAAACTGAATTCAGGCCTGTGGCTGAAAGAGGTTCGGCACCCCTGAATTCAACAGTTCATGCTTACAGGAGCAGGGGGAGCAGGAAAGGTGTATAACTGCAGGCGCTCAGACCTGCTTAGGCACTCAGACCCGCTTTTTTAAAGGAGCTGTTACATACACACACACACACACACACACACACACATACCAAACAAGGTAGATCTGAAATGAATTGGCTCCCAGAAACTGGCAGGATCTGCAAATTTTCTCATCTGCAAATCTTGATGCCAGATGTTCACCAGCTATT
This sequence comes from Heloderma suspectum, assembly GCF_057233095.1. Classification (NCBI taxonomy): domain Eukaryota; kingdom Metazoa; phylum Chordata; class Lepidosauria; order Squamata; family Helodermatidae; genus Heloderma; species Heloderma suspectum. Next base: position 4,565,055 of record NC_139462.1, read on the forward strand.
AGATGCTCACATCTCTAAAATCCTGTGATGCTTCATTTAAGTGCTTGACACATGATGGTGGTTGATAGTTGACATATCGCAGCATTACTGGATAAAGTCTCCAGCATGGTGGAGTCAACTGCATAGTTCTTTGGCCCCTCCTGCACAATTTCTTTATTATTTATTTATTTGTGACACTTATAAACTGCTGAATATAATAAAACCCCTCAGCAGTTCACAATCAATATTAAAACTACATTTAAAATACATTATTAAAAACACAACATTAAAAACACTTCCAACTGCAATAAAAGAACAATTAAGGAGCAGTAAAATGGAGCGGCATGATTGATTTAATTAAAGCCCAAGGAAAGCCTGGATGAACAGGTGTGTTTTCAGGAGGCATTTAAAAGATGCCACATTTTCTGCCTCCTGAACTGCGCAAGGGTTTTTTTCCAGACTGTGGGTGCCGTTACTGAGGAGGCCCGCCATCAGCACATTGCATGGCAACATTCGGTTAGTTTTGGAATGACCAGCAAGGCCTCCTCGGCCGATCTTAAAGGTCGCCTGGGTATGTAGAAGGGAAGGCGGCGTGCCAGCTATCCTGGTCCCAGCTTGTTTAGGGCTTTGTATGACAATAACGTGACCTTGTACGTTGCTCGGTAGCTAATAGGCAGCCAGTGCAGCTCTTTTACCACAGGTGTTATGTGTGCACAGTGCACAATAAGGGAATGTATGGAACTGTACATAATTGATGCAGGTTATAGTATTTAATTTTTTTAAAAAAACATACAGAATATGCACAGCTGTCATGGGTGAGGATGCTGAAGGAGAGGGATTTATTTAAAATCCACCCAAAGTTACATACTGCTGGACAGATGAAGCAAACATAATGACAATAGTTCACGAAGACAGAAGCATCAAATGCTAGTGAATTCTTCCAGGTGGGGATGGGGTGGGGTGGGGGTCTTCTGTTGCTCACTGAGTGGAGCAGTGGGGGGCCAGCAGGGGGCGTTCACAATTCCCAAAGCTTCCGATGGACCAGGAACACAAACACAAACGCTTGCTAGCCTCGCACTATACTTATGATGACCTAGGGCACAATCCTATGCAAGTTTAGAAAGAAAACAAGCACTACAAGTCCCAGCATTCCCCAGCCAGCATGGCTAGCTAGGTAGAAGGAAGCTTGTCACTCCCTGGACCTCCCCACATCATGACATCAATCATATTACAAATAATGTTTTCATCACCTGCGTCCTTGTTTGGGTAGGTTCCAATTCGGATGCTATGGAAAACAGCCTTAGGAACATCGGAAGTTACCTTATCCTGAGTTTGACCACTGGTCCATCTAGCCCAATATTGTCAACACTGACTGGCAGCAGTGGCTTTCCAGGGTTTCAGGCAGGATTCTTTCTTCACCCTACCTGGAGATGCCAGGGGTCGAACCTGGGACCTTCTGCACGCAAACCGGGGGCTCTACCTCCTCTACTAAAGAGGAGGGAGCTATGGACCCTCCTCTTTGGCCACAATGGCTGGGGATAATGGTAGTTGTAGGCCAACACATCTGGAGGGCACCTTCCTGGAGAAGGCTGGATTTGATATGGTACCACCTCTGTATGGTATGGCTTTGGAGCTTCAGCCTATCTGTTCCTGGAGCTGCCGCTTCATAATGTGGAGACCTTGTCCGTGGTTCCACGAGTTCCAGATAGCCGGCCCAGCCTCTGCTCAGCTGTCCCATCTTGTTGCCAAGCGAGAGGATGGAATGAATTCAGCTCCATAAGGCGGCTCCTTTCCATCATAATGGCTGAGGTCTGGTTCCACCTATAGCAAGCAGGCTGATGATGGTGTACAACCAGACTCTGTTCCCTTCCCTGTGGCCATAGTGAGCCAGTTGCCCCTTCCTGGATCAGATCTGTACAGCGCCTGGATTTAGGACGCTGTACCCATCTGACCCACCTATGGAGAACTGCATTACCCTTGGATAGGGGTAGCATGGAAAGAAGTACAGTCATTTCTCCTACCTGCCAATCTTCAGGAGGGATTTATTTCTGGCTGTTGGCCTGGTCCCTGGCTGGCAACTCCCTCTTGACAACCATGGTCCCACATTCATGCACTTCTGTCTGCCTTGGCAATTCTGCACTAGCAGTCTCCGGGAGCTTTGGCTTGCAGAGATGATGAGCTCCATTCTTGGCTGGGCTTTCTCTTAACACGTCTGGTGGTCTCATGCTGGCTTCCCCTTCCCCGTCGCTGCTTCTCCCCGAAAGAAAGAAAACGCATTTGGAGTTCCCAGCTTCGCCGGGGGGGGGGGGGGCTGGCAGGAGAGGGGGAAGCCACCTGGAGCTTATGGTTTTAACACAGGCTGCTGCCAAGTCAACCTGCTCCAGTTGGGTGTTTTTGCTGTCATGACAAAAGCAGTGGTTTGGGGGCTTTTTTGTTTTAAAAGGGCCTTGTCAGAGAGAGAAGACGTAATTAGGCATCCGGGGGAATTGCACAAGAAAGGCTGGGCGTATAATTATTTCCCATCAGCAGAAAGCTCCCCCGTCCCCTCAATTAACTGGGCCTGGATGGAGGAATAAAACCACATCAGCCATCACAAGGGAAAAAGAGACTGAGTCGGGGAAGCTCTGAAATGACCCCCGCCACACAAATGACACACAGGGCGATCCATTTTCCCCGTGTCGGCCGAAACAAAAACAGGGGCTGCAACCCCAAACAGCGTTGGCTGTAATTGCAGACCTCATACATCCTTTTGATTGGCTTTTGAAAGGCTGGTTTTGTGAGCAGAGGTGCTCAAAGGAAGTGTTTGCTCAAGCCCCAAATCCGGTGGGGCGGGGTGAATCTGTGCGCGCGCGCGTGTGGGCTTCGCCTTGGACTGGGGTCCTAGTTCAAGTACAGCTCACTCCCCACCACCACTACCTGCCGCTGCACACCCCTGAGATTTGAGGAAAGGCTTCCAGGTCAAGGGGCATGGCGTCTGCACAAGCCTGAGTCCCAGAGCCTCTAGTGAACATCCTGCTGAGCAGTGATTAGGGAGAGAAGAGGGAGCATCTCTGGAGATGGACGTGGGAGAAGAAAAGGAAGAGGAAAGAAAAAGTGCATACACAGATGTACAACACTTGAGCACTGAGCCTGCTGTGGAAATACACTTTCTGCATTTGGTTGGCTGGAAACTGGTGACATTGCTAACCAGATTCCCTGCTCCTCCACCTCCCTAAAGGAGTTTTTGATTTTTTTTTTAAATTCTCTGTGTGTGTTTTTAAAAGTCTGTGTGTAGATGAATGCACATTTAACTGAATAATGCAGCACCTGAAGAATGGCAGGAGGGGACAGAGATGTAACATTTCTGGAAATTTTTGAAGCCATAGGTGGGCTGGGGGTGGAAACAATTTCCCCATTTTCTTTCTGGGAGGAAACTGAAATATATGCAATACTTACTTTCATGTCAAACCTAGACTTGGTTTTCTGCATTAACAACATAAAATGCATAATTTATAACTTAGCATATAAAATGGTGCTATTTGGCATGTTATTGAAATTTACGGAACAAATGTATTTATTTGTTTAAATATTTTTAGGCCACTTTCTAGGGTAAAATCCCTCCCAAGTTGGCTTATGTAAAAGAATCCTATACGTGCTTACTCAGAATTAAGACTCACTGTGTTTAGTGGAGGTTACTCCCAAGTAAACATGCATAGAATTACAGTCTCAAAAGTATAAATGCCTCAGTTTTATACAAGCAAAACTGTGGCTATACCAAGTATGAGAGACAGGGGAGAGTTGCAAGCTATTGCATCTTATGCTACCTAAGCATGTATCACTTAGTTACTACCATGTGAGAAGGAAAAAATAAAAATTGAAAAATTAAACCACAAATTTTGTAGTAAAGAAAAGAAAGTGTATTATTTAGATGAAAGTCTCCTACAATCACAATAGCAAGTACTAGCAGCATATTTTGGTTCCCAAGTTAAACTCTAGAGGAATATTGAAAACACTGAGCTCCATAATATATGTACGAATTACCATTCTCTAATGCTGAAAATGGTCTTATGTAAAAAACTTCATACTACATGTTTTGAGTGAGTAAAACTTTGTCTTAAAAAGCATTTTACTTGTTCTAAAAGATGCGACATTTCATGGGAGGGTTTTTTTTAAAAAAAAGTTTCCATTTTTTCCGGGGGGGGGGGAGCGTGGGTGGGTGGGGAGAGATCTGTAGATCTGTGATTGGCTATCCTGTCTTTTTAAATTTTCTCAAGAGCAGCGGTTCCCCCTCCTCTCCCCAGTTTTGATCAGGACTGTAGTGCTGGGGCAGGAGAGCTTAACCCTTCCCCCTATGCCATTTTCCACATCCATGAAGCTGCTATTAGCCTTTCTAGTGAAAACTTTATAAAAACTTTTAAAAATGAGATGGGAAATCCAGTGACAAACATCATCCCTATTTTGGCCCTTCATGTGATGTGTGAAAAAGGTCAAAGACAGGGAGTACAGCTAAACTGAAATTCCTCTTAAACATTCCCCTCCAATTCCCTCTGCACCGTTTAGATGTGGAATATTTTCCAGCTATTCTTCATTTGCTGAACTTTCACCAAATATTTGATATCTGTTTTAGATGCCTCGTGATATTTGATTTCAGTATTTTATGTTTGACCCTAAATGCTTGCCGACATGCAGTGGTATTTAGTACTTGATTGTATTTGATAGCTGATGTGCAATGATGTTTGTATTTGACAGTGTATAAGTTGTATATTCCATGCCAGCCAAAACAGTCAAAAGATGCCAATAAATCCAATGGAAGTTTTAGGTAAGATTAGATTTCACATTCAAAATGTGAATTTGACTTTTGAATTAAAATGTTCATTTTCAAAACCTGAGGGGCAGAATTTGATGTTCTGGAAAATTTCAAACATTGGCATATATTAATTTCAGCTCTAGAATAGGAGCATCTGCTGAACTGACATTTGACCCCGACTTGCCTTCAACCCTGGGGAAGGGCTGTAGCTGAGTGGTACAGCCCCTTCTTGGCATGCAGAAGGTCTCAGGTTCAAACCCCAGTGTCTCCAGGTAAGGCTAGCAAGGAATTCTGCCTGGGACCTTGGAGAGCTCTCCCAGTCAATGTAGACCACCCTTACCCAACCTAGCATCCTAGCTGGGGGTTATCAGAATTGTAGTCCAACACATCTTCAAGGCCCCAGATTGGGGAAGACTACTGTACAAGCACGTCTCTATCTGTTGTATTAGTTCTCTGGAAGCCCGTGAAGGATGCTGCTTGCTTGTTAAACCTTGCTGGCTTATGCTGCTGTGTTCCTTCTGCCCACCTCTCTTCCGACCACTCTTTCTGTGTCTTCCTGTCTTTCACAGCTGCTTGGAAAAGTTCCCCTTCATCCAGTGCCCCCATACTGGGCCTGAGAGTTGCTGTGATGCAAGTCGCCTCTTGGTTGGTGGAAATTCCAGATGCCAGGAACAGACTGAAGTGACGGAGCCAACTGAAGAACATCATTCCCGTTATGATCACTTACTCCAAGGGCCCTGCCAGCGACCCACCGCACTGGTTCCTCAGCTGTGCTTGGCTTCTAGCTCTTCATATTCATAGCCAGGGTCAGCGTGGGGCCATGTTTCTTTACTGCCTTCACGCCCAAAGTCATATTATGGCAGATTATTAATGAGAACTTAAGTCGAGCCTTGCAGAACAGCCTTCCCCAGCCTGGTGGACTACAGCTCCCATCACCACCAGGCAGCATGGGGATGATGTAGACCAGTACATCTGGGGGGCACCAGGTCAGAGAAGGCTGCTTTAAGGTTGTCAACAGTGGCCAACCAGATGCTTCTCATAAGCCCATGATCAAGACATGAAGGTGACCGTTCTCTCCTGTTGTTTATCCTCAGCCATCCAAAAGTACACTGCCTCTATGCCTGGAAGCTCCATTTAGCTAGGGTGGTTAGCTGACTGATAAAATGGTAGAATCAGCCCCCACAAACCTTGTGATTGATTTCAGACTGATAAACGTTGCCATAAAATGGCACCTGTACTAGTGTATAACTGCAATATGACAACTAAAGAACATAAAGAAAACACTGTTTAAAATCTAAAAACGGACAGAACAAACACGGCATTCCACACAGATGAAATCACAAAGAAACCAGCAGGAAACACTTCCCAACAAACCCACGCTTCCGCCTGGCAATAGGGAACCAGGAGTGATGAAGCTGTGTTGACTCCTGTTCGCAAAGCACTCTATCACGTGGACGCTGCCATACAGAAGGGCAACCCCAGGCCCTCCCAGTCCTGACGTGCCATGGGTGTGGCGGGCGTGAAATGCTAAATGTGTACTTCATCCCAGAAGTGCAGTGGAGCCGGGGCACGCAGAGTGTCATTGCACCCCCCCAACGTCCCTGATCCCACTGAGCTTAGCTGCAATCCTCGAGGAAAGGGGTGGGGGAGGAAATGGGTTTTCCCATCAATGATATATTGTTGTGAGCTATCCCTGTTGTAATGCAAAGTATCTTGGAGTGGTTTGGTCTGGGAATGGGCAATTAAGACCCATTAGCTTTGCCAAAGACCTGCTAGAACTGATTTGTTGACTTTGAGATAAAATGTTTCTCCCTGGTGCTGGAAAAAGAAACTCCTGGAAACTGGTGTCTGTGTATGCACACATATAACACACACACACACACAAATATATGGATATCGATCGACACAGCCACCTGCGCTTTGGCACTCTCCTTGGTAGCGTGACTATGGGGGATGTCATGACGAGCGCCTGCACATCAACGTTTACCAGCATCACTGCTTCATTTGCAACCCTACCCCCAAATCTGAACTTCAGCACCATTAGGAAGGAATGCCTTACAAAACTCTTTTCCACCCCACCTCAATCTTTCAAGACAGAGCCAATGCCAAAGCAAGAAAGTTGGCAATAATTTCCTGCTAATAAGAACACTGGAACTTTAAAAAACTTTTTTCACAACTGATGCAAAGGTTCATGGTGTCTCACAAAAATAGGCCTCCAGCTATATCTAAAGCTAAAGCATCAAACATTATGCTGTAACTAAGCCTAAGTGGTTGTAAATGGAGTTATCGTTTGCTCTAATACTACTGAACTCCAGCGCCTGTCCCTTTAGAAGTGAAATGGGGCTGACGAAAAATAGGGTAGTGGTTCCTGCATGCTTGGGGAAACCTTTAGCTGTGCAAAACTATATATGGTTGTAAAGCAAAAGAAAGAAAGAACATTAAAACCCAGACATGGCTCAGTGAGTTTCCAGGACCTACAGCAGCCTTTCCTTGGTAGAAAGGAGGGGTAGAAATCAAACCAGCCCCACTGCAAGGCTTGTGTTCCAAACTGGCTGGAGTCCTGGGCAGAAGAGAAGCCCTCCTCTCTGTTAGGGGCTGGGGATACATGGCCAAATTTGTTGGGCAACAAATGCCAACACGGATCCCTCCCTTGTTTTCCCCTGCCTCCATTTCTCTCCCTTTCCTCGGTTGTCTCCCCCTGTGTCAAATTTTAGATTGGAAGCTCTCTGATGCATACCTGCAGACAGCCAAGACACCACAATCTATCATAATAAAAGAGGATGTGTGTCCGTCCGTCCATCAGCACCATCAACACTGTGAAAGCTAGACACCTGAAACTTGGCATGCATACAAATGGGACCATAGGGGTGTGAACTGTGGGGTTATTTTGTTTTTCGAAGGCATTAATTAATTCTAATTAATTTAAATATGTCCTTGAGATTGAAGCCTGCAGTAGCATCTGCAATCACTTGGTGACAGACTTCCCTAACCAGCACATAGCTTTGCAGTCCATACAGTTTGAAGCCAGGGGAGATTAGGAGGCTAAGGGACAGAGTTATACACCTGCCCCGCCCCTGCTGTGGGGCAGCCCCCCTCCAGGGAATGGAGTAGACAGGCCCTTCTTTCAAGGGGCCATGGGGGTGCCTTCATTCAGACATGCTGGGCACAACAAGTCAAACTCTGACCCCTGCATAACTTAGCTTGAAGTTTCCGCTGTATCAAAGTAAGGGCTATTCCAACTGTGCAATGCTGGATCCGTTCACAAAGGATTAACTAAAAGCAGAGGCATCCATCATCGGGCACTAAAAGCCAGCATAAACAAAGAACTTTTGGATGGCTTCTGAAAAACAGGTGGCCTTTGAGCTTCAACAGATGTCCATGGAGAGGATGGCACATAGCTTTGGGTTTATAATGCCTCTCCCTTTACCCTCCATGTTCCTGAAGCACACCTCACCAGCAGATCTCACCTATGTCAGGACATACGGAAGGAGGCAGTCCATAGACATATAGGGCTGATGGCATGATTTTGCACTGCAGATAATATAATAAACCCAGAACTGTTCCCAGAATGTAAGAGGAGCTCTGCTGGATCACACCAAAGATCCATCTAGCTCAACACTGTGTTCCCAGAGGTGCTCAACCAGATGCCTCTGTAACAGGGGAGTACAATTTGTGCCCCCCAGGCATGGATGCAGCCCCCCACTGGTGCTCTCCCCCCTGCTGGGCATGAAAGGGATAGATACCCTGTTGTTTGTTCTCAACATCTGGTACTCTGCCTCTGAACATGAAGGCTCCATTTCACCAGTGTGGCTAGTAGCCATTGATAAACCAACCTATTCCATATTTTCTTTTTCATCCTTTCTGAAGGCCATCTAAGCCAGAGGCCATCAGTATACCAGCAGGCAGCTAATTGGGATGTGACCATGTGTGATATGCTCCAGTAGTGGTTAGAAATTTAAACCACCAAACTGGTAGTAAGAAAAGAAAACAGGCATCATTGCAAAACCCAGTCCCCTACTTCAAAGAAGCGTGCCTATCTGAAGGACTATCTTATTTTATTTTATTTTATTTCATTTCATTTTGTTTCATTTGTGCCCTGCCATCCAAAAATGGCACGCAAGACAGTTTACAGAACCAATTAAAATGGATTAAAACAATAAAACAATACATTAAAATACGACAAAAACATAACAATTATAGAAAAAATATTATTAAAAACAGCATCCAACCCACTCTTGAATAAAGTGGCCTTTGCCAGCCATCGGAAGGACAGCAGAGAGGGAGCAAATCTAGCCTTCATTGGGAGGGAGCTCCACAGCCTGGGAGTGGCTACCAAAAAGTTCCTCTCTTGCATTGTCGCCAAACATGCCTCTGATGGTGGCGGTCTCAAAAGAACTATCCAGGCCCCACATACACACACAAAGCCCTTTTCTGGAAAAACTCCAAGGAAGGAGATTCCATAATCTTGACAGACAGCTCACGCTCCACCTCTGAGCCCCTCAGGGAGTCTGGATGCTGTTCCTCAGGCTTGACATCCTGCCCACATGATACAGCAGAAGAATTAATCCTAACGCTATCCAATACAACCCGGGGGAGGACATGATGGAGGGAGGCAAGACTTCCCCGAACTGGTTCCCTCCAGATGCTGGGAGTTGCAGTCCAACATCTCTGGAGGGAGCCAGGTCAGGGAAGGCCAACAGCATATCGCAGACATGCTCACAACACCCCAACTGTCATGGCCCACTCTCCCCCCACAGAGACCACTGTCCCTCCATCAATCTGCCTGTGTCTGGAGATCATAGAATCATAGTATAGTAGGCTTGGAAGGGGCCTACAAGACCTTCGAGTCCAACTCCCTGTTCAATGCAGGAATCCAAGTCAGAGCATCCCTGACAAGTGGCTGTCCAGCTTCATCTTGGGCTGGATCTACACTTACCGCCTTTTTCCGCTTCCAATGAGGTTTCACCGCTCGCCTTTCACACTACGCAGTACCCGCCTCGAATTGGAACCGGAATTTCCCACTTCCATGCTCCCACTTTCAATACCCTAATATCCCGGTATTTCTCCTTAATGTGCTCTGATTTTCCGCCTTCGCTACTGTATCCGGATGTAGTCCCCTCCCCCGCCTGTCCATATACGGCGGTGTTTGTATTTCCCTCCTGTCCAATCACAGCTCTCGACGGCCCCATGTCTTCTTCCGGCTACTGATTAAATCGTCACGTAGCTTTCTCAGCAGCCCCTGTTTCCTCAGCAACAAGCAAAGGGCTGGATGTGCGTGCGCTTGTCTGATCTCGGAAGCTAAGCGGAGTCGGCCCCAGTCAGTAGTTGGATGGGCGACCGCCTGGGAATCAGGCTTCCTGCACTGAGCAGGGGGTTGTTGTATCCCTTCAAATGAGACTAAGTTTTACCCCCTCCTATCCCCCGCTAGGGATGGACGAAAGGGACTTACCTTGTCCCGCAGCTTGCTTCGTGGTGGGGGGGAGGCGCTTCGCTTCTCCCCCTGAAGTTCAGGTGAGGGGGAGGAGGCGCCCTGCCTCACCCAGCCGAAATTCAGGCTGGGGGGGGGAGGTGCCCCGCCTTGCCCGGCCGAAATTCAGGCCGGGGAGAAGCGCCCCATCTCCCTGGCCGCGAAAGAAAAAGTGAAGAAAAAAAAAACCACCCCGTGATAGGCTACGTAACGATTAACGTAGCCTATCACGGCTAGATTTCCAAAGTCAGCCGTGATAGGCTACGTAAATCGTCACGTAGCCTATCACGGGTGACTTTGGGGGGGAAAACAAAAGCGCGTACGCAAATGGCGGTGCCCATGGGCGCCGCCATTTGCGTTCCTTATTTTGGCACGTCTGGTCTACGTAAAGATTTACGTAGACTACGGCGAAAATAAGGGAACGCTATTTGCGTTGCCCTTATTTTCGCTGTAGTCTACGTAAATCTTTAGGTAGACTAGACGTGCCAAAATAAGGAACGCAAATGGCGGCGCCCATGGGCCGCCGCCATTTGCGTACGCGCTTGTTTTTTTTCCCCCAAAGTCACTCGTGATAGGCTACGTGACGATTTACGTAGCCTATCACGGCTGACTTTGGAAATCTAGCCGTGATAGGCTACGTAAATCGTCACGTAGCCTATCACGGGTGTGTGTGTGTTTTTTTACTTTTTTATTTTGTAATGGTGGCGGCGGCAGCCGGTCGGGAGACCAGCCGCCGCCCCCGCCGAACCGCCGCCGGGTCCTGCCGCCGAGAGGGACATTCGGCCACGGTACGTCCCATCCCGGGGGGGTGCGGGGGGCCGGCGGAGAATTTCCCCCACACTTTCGGGGGGCCGAATGCGTCGGCACTTGGCCTCCCGAAGATTCGTGGAGAAATTCTCCGCCATCCCTATCCCCCGCTCCGGATGTTTTTTTTAAAATTAAGGTGTTATCCTCACAGAATCGGGGCTTCTCCGCAATGTTTTTTTTTCTAATTCAGGCATGATCTTTGAAGATTCAAAGTTTTGAAGCTTTGAGGATAACACCTTAATTTTAAAAAAGCTTTGAGGATAATGCCTTAATTTAAAAAAAAAACATCCGGAGCAGGGGATAGGGTAAAACTTAGTCTCAATTGAAGGGATACAATAACCCCCTGCTCAGTGCAGGAAGCCTGATTCCCAGGCGGTCGTCCATCCAACTACTGACCGGGGCCTACCCCGCTTAGCATCTGATATCAGACAAGTGCGCGCAGGAAAACAGCACAGCGTTCGAATGTGAACTGAGCTCACGCATTCGATGAAGCACTGCAACGGGGAAAATGGGTGAGTGTGAATAATCACGTTTTAATGCGAGAGCACTTAACCTGACGGGACACAGAATTCATTGTGATGGTGGGCACAATGTAGATTGGCCATTGAATGCCTCCAGCAGAGGACAGCCCACAATAGAATCATAGAATCATAGAATAGTAGGGTTGGAAGGGGCCGACAAGGCCATTGAGTCCAACCCCCTGCTCAATGCAGGAATCCAAGTCAGAACATCCCTGACAGATGGCTGTCCAGCCTCGCCTTGAACGCCTCCAGTGTGGGAGAGCCCACCACCTCCCTAGGTCATGGGTTCCATTGTCATATTACTCTAACAGTCAGGAAGTTTTTCCTGATGTTCAGCTGGAATCTGGCTTCCTGTAACTTGAGCTCATTATTCCATGTCCTGCACTCTGGGATGATCAAGAAGAGATCCTGGCCTTCCTCTCTGTGACAACCTTTCAAGTACTTGAAGAGCACTATCATATCTCCCCTCAGTCTTCTCAAGGCTAAACATGCCCACTTCTTTCAGTCTCTCTTCATAGGGTTTTGTTTCCAGTCCCCTGATCATCTTTGCTGCCCTCCTCTGAATCCTCTCCAGTTTGTCTGCATCCTTCTTAAAGTGTGGTGCTGGACACAGTACTCCAGATGAGGCCTAACCAGTGCTGAGTAGAGGGGAACTAGTACTTCCCAGGATTTGGAAGCGATGCTTCTATTAATGCACCCCAAAATAGCATTTGCCTTTTTCGCAGCCACATCACATTGTTGGCTCATATTCAGCCTGTGATCGACAACAATTCCAAGATCCTTCTCGCTTGTAGTGTTGTTGAGCCGCGTATCCCCCATCTTGTAACTGTGCCTTTGGTTTCTTTTTCCTAGGTGCAGAACATGGCATTTATCCCTATTAAATGTCATTCTGTTGTTTTCTGCCCAGCGCTCCAGTCTATCCAGATCACTTTGAATTTAGTTTCTGTCTTCCAAAGTAGTAGCCATCCCACCCAATTTTGTGTCACCTGCAAAGTTGATGAGCATTCCCTGCACCTCCTCCTCCAAGTCATTAATAAAAATGTTGAAGAGCACTGGGCCCAGGACTGAGCCCTGCGGTACCCGCTCGTTACTTCTCCCCAGTTTGAGAAGGTCCCATTGATAAACACTCTTTGAGTCCGATTCTGTAGCCAACTGTGGATCCACCTGATAGTTGTTCTGTCTAGCCCACTTTGAGCTAGTGTGCTCATCAGGAGATCATGGGGCACTTTGTTGAAAGCTTTGCTGAAGTCGAGGTATATGATGTCTACAACATTTCCATGGTCTACAAGGGAGGTTACTTGATCAAAAAATGAGATCAGATTCATCTGGCAGGACTTGTTTTTGACAAATCCATGTTGGCTTAGAGTAATCACACCATTGTTTTCAAGTTTCCAGATGGATTGCTTTATCATCTGCTCCAGAATTTTCCCAGGGATTGATGTCAGACTGACTGGTCTGTAGTTCCCAGTTTCCTCCTTTTTACCCTTTTTGAAGACAGGGACAACATTAGCCCTCCTCCAGTCATCTGGCACTTCCCCAGTCCTCCATGATTTCTCAAAGAGAATAGACAGCGGTTCTGAGAGTTCTTCTGCCAGTTCCTTTATGACGCTAGGATGCAGTTCATCTGGCCCTGGAGATTTGAACTCATTCAAAGTAATTAGGTGTTCCTTGACCATATGCCTATCGATCTCAAGCTGCAATCCTGCCCCTTCAGCCTGTACTTAACCTTTGCCAGGGGGCTCATAGACCCTCGTTCAGGAGAAGACTGAGCCAAAGTAGGAATTGAGCACTTCTGCCTTTTCTTTGTCATCTGTTATCATTTTGCCATCCTTATTTAATAGTTGAACCACCATTTCTTTCCTCTGTCTTTTACTATGCACATAGCTAAAGAAAGCCTTTTTGTTGCTTTTAGCATCCTTCGCTAACCTCAGCTCATTCTCTGCTTTAGCCTTCCTGACGCCATTCCTGCAATTCTGTGCTACCTGCCTGCACTCTTTCTTTATTGCTTGGCCTGCCTTCCACTTCCTATATGTGTGCTTTTTTGTTTTCAGGTCATCCCTAAGCTTTTTGTGAAGCCACATTGGCTTCTTCTGTTGTCTTCCACCTTTTTCTTGTTGGAATTGTTTGTAATTGTGCCTTGAGAATTTCCTTTTTTTAAAACTCCCACCCATCTTGGACTCCTTTTCTCATTAGAGTCGCTTGCCATGGCACCTTACTGATAATTGTTCTGAGCTTATTAAAATGGGTTTTCCTAAAATCCAGGGTACGTGTTTGGCTACACTCAGCTTTGGTTCCTTTAGAACCAAGAACTCAAGGATAACATGGTCACTTTCCCCCAGAGTTCCCGTAACTGCTACTTCATCCATGAAGTCATCTCTATTGGTTAGGATGAAGTCAAGGATAGCCGATCCTCTAGTTTCTTCCTCTGCTTTTTGTAGGAGGAAGTTATCCGCCACGCAAGTCAGGAATTTCCTGGAGGGGCCATGTTTTGCAGAATTTGTCTCTCAACAAATATTGGGGAAATTGAAGGCCCCCATTACTACTACATTATACTTCCTTGAAACATTGGCTATTTGCTTTTCAAAAGTTTCATCCTCGTCTTCTCCTTGATTGGGTGGCCAGTAGTAGACTTCGACCACCATGTTCCTTTTATTCTTTGCTGCATTTATTTTAACCCAGATGCTCTCGATGGGGCTACCAAGGTCATCCTCTTGTATTTCTGTGCAGAGATATTTATTTGGATCAGCAAAGGCAGCTCTCCTCGGGGTGAAGGTGGGTGATGGAGGGATGGTGCTGGAGCCCCACCTGGGGTTCTCCCTCCCAGAGAGGAACTTCTGGTGCCTACGTTGCTCCCCCCACCCCACCCCTGCACCAGGAGGAGAACATTGCATCCTCAAAGGCCTTTTAAGCTCTGCCTTGTGAGTTTTGCTCTGCCACGTTTAATTGCTGGTCTTGCTGCTTGTTTTTTCTTTTGTTGGTGTCTGTTTTTGTATTCTTGTTTGTTTGTTTATCTTGTTGTTAACTGCCCTGGGAACCAATTTGTTGATGGGCAGGATATAATTACATAAAATAACTAATACACAAATATGACACATTGCTGCCTCCTGTACTTGGCTGCGTTGCCTTGCTCTGCCGTTGCCTGACTTAAAAGCCAAGAGGCTGCAGAGTTCTGGTGCTGGGAATGAGGTGCACAGCGCCCTTTCTGGAGGCTGCCTCAGAACAGGTCAGAAGATGTGTCCCTCCACCCAGCATGAGTAGCGTACGAGTGGCCACAGCTCTCACTCACCTGGTGACCCACCACCTGCCACCTGCTTCTTTCAGCCAGGTTGCCTGGGACTCGAACTGGGCCCTTCTGTTTGGGGGGGGGCGCAGAACCTCGGGCCCAAATCTGGCCCTCTGGCATTCCCCAGAAGGCCACACCCCCTTCCCTGGTCTCAGTCCCCTGACTTTGGGGGGTTTCACGGCTTTTTCACTGTTTTTCTCCTGTTCTAAAAGATGGAAATGCCTCTCCCAGGGCTTAGTTACTGGAAGGAAGACCCTTCAGCTAAAGCAGGGGAGGGCGACCACTTTTGGTCTGGCGTCCGGATTACCCCCCTGGACCAAGCCAGCAGGCCGGGTGACATCAAGGGGCGGAACCTCACCCTGAGGCCCCTCCCCTCCCAGGACAGCAGGCCCCTGCTCCACCCACTCCCCCCCATTTTACCTCTGTGCAGAGAGAGGCTCGGAGCTCCGTGCAGAGGACTCAGTCAGGGCTTCAGGAGCCGACGCCTGAAAGCCCCGGCTGAATTGGGCTGTGGTCGGCTTCGGGTGGCAGGGAAACTGGTGCAGGGGAATCTCCGGCTGGTCTCTGAGATCACAGATCAGCTGGGGATTCCCCTTTGTGGCATGGCTTTCGGAGGGGGAGGTGCTTGGGGAGTGCAAGGGCAGGGCCCACAGAGGGTGCTCCCCCCCACAGGCCGGACTAGGCCTGCAGCCCCCTCCGAACTGAAATATACTGGCATTTCAGACCCACCCCCTTTGCCTTTGGCCTCACCCACCAGTGGAACATGCCCCCTAGTCACTAGTGCCAGCCCCGGAGTTTTGAGGACCTTTGACAAGGCCACGGGACCCCCTCCCTCAGGCCATCTACCCTCTCGCCGCCATGGTCACCAGCTGCTCTTGCTCCCTCTCCTCCTCTTCCTCCTCATGGCTCCTGCTTGCTTGCTTGACAGGCAGGGAGCCAGGGAGCAAGCAGGCCGTGGCATCTCCTGCCCTCCTTTTTGCCACCACCGCTGTGGTCTGGGCCAGAGCGAGAGGCAGGGGAACAAGCAGGTTTCCATGGGGAAGAGGAGGAGCAGCTCCTGGGGGATCTTGCCAGCGGGCCCCTGCTGGGGAGCTGGCCCTCGGCAGGTACCCGACCAGGCATACCAGTGACACTGGCCCTGCCAGCCGCTTCTCTGAACTGGCATTTGGCCCTGGGGCTGAAAGAGGGTTGACACCACCACTGTATATGGGAAGAGCCTGTCCTCTGCCGCTGAGCTATGTCCCCTTCAACTTCCATCCTTTTCCAGGCAACCTGCACAGGGAAAGTTCTCCCTGGCTCATGGTCTGAATGAATAAAGACAGAAGGGACACAGTCTGTATTCAAGTAGCTGTAATTCCAGCACCATCTGCACTGCAGCAGAAATCAATCTACCATGACCAGTGCCAGCTGTGGGCATGGCCAGGTGTTTGCCAGCACTCACCTTCTTCCCTGTTTACTAATGTGCAGGTGAGGCCTGAGATCTCCCATGCACAGGAATCTCAGCTGCAATCTATAGTCAATCACTGTTCACACAACACGCTAACCCACACTCAGTGGTTGAGTGTGGGTGGTTTTGAACCATGGGTTGTTTGCTGAACCGTGGGTTAGTGTGTTGTCTGAACGGAGCCAGGATGGCTTGTTAACTGTGCGGTGTGGCTTGTTAACCCCCCTGAACAACCCAACAACAAACCGTGGGTTCTCAAGGTGGCTTGTTTGAGAAAATAAGCCACACTACATGGTTAACAAGCCACCCGGGTTGCATTCAGACAACACTATAACCCACGCTTCAACAAACAACCCACAGCTCAAAACAACCCACACTCAAACACCAAGTGTGAGTTAGCACATTGTGTGAATAGCCCCACGGATTTCATAATGTATGAAATATGGGAGGCTGCTTGGAAGGAGCAGTCTTTGCTCCAGAGGCCCCTCCATTTAATCTCAATTGTTCTGAGGCTGCTTTTGCCAAGTTAAGGGGAAGCCCTTTGCGCATGTTTGAGGGTGTTGCCTCCTTTTCTCACTTTAGGAGCAAAATGGGCCTAGGAGGCACCCACTGGCAGCCACTTGCCCAGGTGAGCCTGCAAGCAGCAGCAGGACCCAGTTCTGCCACCTGCCATAAGTTCATGCATATCTCCTGGGTCCCATGATCCACACCATGCTGCACAGCAGGCAGAGAGAGGAGCAAAGGGGGCGTGCCACCCCTCCTTCCACTATCCCAGCTACCCAGAAAGCCTTGCATGCAGGAACATGCAAAGCCAGCTCCTGACGAACCAGCAGTCGATGCTCTCTCTCGCTCTCTCGCTCTCTCTCTCTCTCTTTTACAGTGCCTGGAAATAGGGACAGATGACTCAGTCAGTTTCTTCTTTCCCCGCATCTGAATTTTTAAAGATCTCATACCAGATAGGAAGAACTTCGCAAATTTTGGTAAATTCTTTTCAAAAATGAACTAAAATCCTTATCAAAAACTAATGCTAGCTGCGGGGTACTGTGAGTTGTAGTCCAACACATCTGGAGGGTGCCATGTTGCAGAAGGGTGCAATGAATAAAACAGACCCCTCCAACATAATCAGAACATGGCCTAACGCCAGGTCAAAAAAAGTTCTGTGGCTTGGGAATACGCCAGGGCTGAGCATCCAGGCTCAAGGGCTTTGCCCGGGGGCCTCTTGTCAGTGCTTGGAACGTGGGAAGCACATGTACTTTTTATACTGCACCTCTGTGGCAGAAAAGAATCCCCCTCTTTCAAAAGGATGCCCTCTCTGCTGGTGAGATCCCCAGTTCCAGTCCTTATGTGCCTGGGCCGCTGTTTGTTTGCCTCCAGTGGTGTAGCGGAGGCCGGGCTCACAGGGATGCAGCCCCAGCACTTTTTCATTAGCAGGGACTCCGATGTCATCTGCCACCCCGCTCAGAATACCTTGTTTCCTCTGAGCTTAGCTGCAATTCTCACTGTCACTGTGGGGGGAATGAATTTTCCAAGCAACAATATATTGTTCCATGTTGGAATGCGAAGTCTTTGAGATGGCTTGGTCTGGAACGGGCCATTAGGACCTATTTGCTTTACCAGAGACGTGCTCCTGGTGGAGATGAAAACGCCTAGAACTGGTTTGTTGATATGGATCGACACAGCTGCCTGACATTTTTGGACTGCCCTTGGAGACTGTCACAACGAGCTCCTGCATTTCCAAATTTACCACGATGCCACTGTGTGCCTCTGTGTGCACCAAATCATATGTCAGAATCTGTCCTAAAGGCTAAGGAGAGGCAACAAAAAACAAAACAGTGACCAGTGAAAGTGCCTCATATGGTGAACTTCTTGGATCCCCCGGCCCAAGACTCAGACTGGCATCAAATGGAACTGGTTTGCAGCAGCTTCAGGACAGAGAGAAGGACGTGCCTCTTCACCCTTGGGGATCATGGCTAGTGGAGAGGTGGTGGGATGGCTTTTGTTGAAAGCAGCCATGACTCCACTTTTCTACCTGGGGCTACAGCTTCTGTCTCTGCACATCTCTTGTGGCCGCCTGTGGCTGCCAGCTTCACCTAACCTTCCAGGTAATTGGTTCTGGGACCCAAAAGCCAGCGAGAGAGCCTTGCTGGTCCTGATGCGGTCAACGGAGCCCCTCCTGCAGCAATGGGGAGTGGTGTCGTGGAGCCAGTGTCCGCAGGGAAGCTGACGTCATCTGCCCCCAGGCCCAGGGATCTTGCTGCATCAAGGGAGGTGGCAGTGCTGCCGTCACCCACCCTCTGCCCACGCCCATGGCCGGTTGGCCTGCCCGTCCGCCTGCAAGCCTGCTTCCTCGGCCGAACAGCTGCTTGCTTGTTCCTGCCCGCCTGGCCACTCCTACCTTGTGCCCCAGCTGCAGGGCTCCCATGAGGGGTCAGCTGAATTCTTGCGAGAGGTCAGCCGACCATGCAGGAGCCCCGCAGCTGCCCACAGCAAGAGGAGAGGGCAGCGCATGCAGCAGGTTGTCCCAGAGAGCCCTGCCAGCTACTCTCTTGCTGAGGCAGGGCAGTTGTCGGGGCCCTCCAGCTGGGGGAGGCGGGGAGGCAGCGGGAGGAGACTAGCACAACTGGATACTCTTTGCACACCACTGCCTGATGCGGGCGCATGACCCTGCGTAATGACAGGGCCGGCCCTGCCTGCCATCCGGCTCCCCAAGACTTCCCTGTTCCCTCTGAGGTTAGCTGCAATCCCCACAGTAGGTGGTGGTGGTAGCGGTGGTGAGGAGAATGAATTTTCTCAGCAACAAAACATCATTGGGAGCGATCTCCGCCATAGTGCAAAGTCTTTTGGTGTGCCCTGGTTTTGAATGGGCTTTGCAAAGACCCTGCTCCTGGTGGAGATGAGAGCTGATAGAACTGGTTTGATGATATGTGTCAGCACAGTTGCCTGTACCTTTGGACTCTCCTTGGGGCTGTGGCTCTGGCACAGTCAGGATGAGTGCCTGCACTTCGGGATTGACCACCACACCACTGACCTCTGGCCTGCAGGCCTAATCTGGCCCGAGGAGGTTCCCCATCCTATTGGCTGCTAAGGCCCAATGGAAAGGCTGCAGGAGTCCTGCCGCATCCTGAGAGCCCGAGTGTGTGTGTGTGTGTACAGTCTTCAGCCCACAGCCCTGTCTCTTACCTGTGTCTCAGAGAGGTTGAGCTGCCTGGCTAGTTCTGTCCTTTCCCTGCCCACGACATACTGGCAGCGTTGGAACTCCAGCTCCAACCTGTAGAGCTGTTCAGCGGTGAAAGAGGTCCTGGTCCTCTTGGGCCGGTCCAGATCCAAACCTTTGGGAAGAACAATCTCCCGGATGGTCCCTTTGGCATCTAGAGGCAACCGCAAAGACAGAGACTTAATTCCAGTGCCCAGCCACAGTAGGAGAAGAGAGGCCCCCTTCTGCTCCCTGCTCTCCAGATCCGTCTCAGAGACCTGACTTTCTGGCCCACCAGCAAGAGCCAAGAGGGTGGCGGTACTAGTGGTAGGGCTTTCTTGGTGGTGGCCCCGCACCTTTGGAACTCCCCCCCCCCCGGGAGCTATGTATGACCTCATCAATGCTGGCTTAAAAACAACAACAACAACAACCAAAGACACATTTATTCCAGTCTGCATTTGGCGTTTAAAGATCATAAGCTGCTGCTCCTGTATGAATGTTGTAACGTGCATATTCATATTTTTGTAATGTAAGCCACCTTGTCAAGGAAGTGCACCGTGAAAGGCAGGTTAAAAATCTTTTCAATAAATAACAATAACTAACTAAGTAACTAACTGTTAACAAACTGCACCTGTGCACCAGGCCTTGAGCTGCACATGATGGAGTTCTTAAACTGTTTCTGACTCCAGGAAGTTCCCCCCAAGTTTCCTTTGGCAGATTCCAGAATTTGAAACTAGAATGTATTGGGAGATGAGGTGGGGGGGGGGGCTGCTGAAAAGTGCTATAAGGCAGCCTTCCCCAACCTGTGGGATTATGGGAGTTGAAGTCAAGTACATCTGGAGGGGACCAGGTTGGGGGAAGGCTTCCATAAGGCAACAGATGAACTGCATTTGACGCTTGTTGTAATCTTGAGGGCCTAAATCCCAGCATCATGTCTTTGCCTTGGGGCATTTTTTCTTTGCAAAGTTGATAAAAAAAAAGAGTTCACCTGGGCTTATGCAGAGTGAACCCTCTCATGTCTGAGTCACAAGACCAGCATCGGGTGGGGCTGCAATATCTCTAAGCACGAACCCCTTCTCCCACATGACAAATTCTGGCAAGCATCTTCTCTGATGTGGGCTGTAAAGAATTGTTCACACAGAGCTTCCATGAGTAGTTGTTTCACTAGAACGTTCAACTCCCATGGCCACACTGGCTGGGGATGGTGTAAGTTGTAGCCTAACACATCTGGAGGCTGCCAGGCAGGGAAAGGCAGGCACAGAGAGCCATTTCGCACCAGCAACTCATCACGCGGAAACAGCGTGGGTAAGTCACTTTGGCTTGTCTTTTCCATGCAAAAAGAAAAAAAGAGCCTGAACCAGGCCCCAGCTGGTGCCCAAGATACTCTGCTGTAACCTGAGAGGAAGGGCATCCCGCCCGGACTGGCGTCTGGTAGGAGAGGTGCTTTGATGGGGGAAAAGAGGCGGCTAGCAGGCAGGTGTGAAGAGGGGTTGGCCTGATGTCTCCTAGGAGGCAAAGGGACACCTGGTGGCCAAAAGAACACACTGCCAGTTTCTATGCACATTTCCCCCCTTCATTATATGGAATTTCTGTGCACATTTTCATTTCTATGCACATTTTCATAGAAATGCACATCCCCTCCCCTTGCATTATATCACCCTGAGGCTGCAGAGCCCTCTGACCGGGATGCTGTGGTTGCAAAGACCTGCACTGAGCAGGGGGTGGACTAGATGAACTCCGAAGTCCCTTCTAACTCTGTGATGCCCTCTAATAGTTAACTGCTGCTACATCGCTATCGCTCAGGCCTGGGGCTGGCAACCCCCTAGTGCTGCAGAGCACAGCAAGTAAAGACCTGGGTGGGGGAAGAAAAATGTGTATTTACTATCCTTTCCCCATTGCTAGAACTCAACCCACCCCTGGGAGGCCTGAGCAGTCCTTCCCAGCTCTGCCTGGAGTGGAGATGCTGGGGACTGAACCCAGGACCTTCTACCTGCAAAGCAGGGACTCCACCACTGACCAATCTCCCTTCCCCGTAAAGAGGCTCATTCACCACTAAGCATACACAGGCTGGTGATGTTAAAAGAGTATAAGAACGGACTTGGAACATCAGACCAAAGTCTGTCTAGCTCAGCTTCCCCCAAGCTGGTGTCCTCCAGATATGTTGGATTACAACCCAATCATCCCCAGGCCGCAGGCCCATGCTGGTTGCATGTGATGTGAATTGTAGTCCCACACATCTGGAGGGCACCAGCTTGAGGAAGGCTGATCTATGTCTGTGCTCTGTTTCCATCAGCAGCCAGATGGATTCCCCTGCAAGCTTCCAGGCATGGCATGAGGGGAAGAGTTCCTCCCCTCTCTTATTTGACCCCAGCATCAGATACTCTGGGATATACTGCCTCTGCACAGGGAGGTCCCATTTTGTCATGGGAGATAGCCATCAATAGACCTATTCACCATGGGTCGATCTTATCTTTTTGAAAAGCCTCCACAGCCAGTGCTCATCACTGCATCACAGATATGAAGACAAACACACGCACACACTCACACACAGTGAATTTAGATCTAGTTATTGACAGAAGGTAGGACATTTAGGCGGCAATCCAATGATGTTTAGACACAAAAAGGGCCCACAGCTCCCAGCATGCACCACCCACGGCTGGGGCATGCTGGGAATTGTAGGGCTTTTTTCTGTCTCAACATGCATAGGACTGCACATTTAGGCTGCAATTCTATATCCACTCAGGGAGCAATCCTATGGCCGCTAGTCAACAGCTAGACAGCCATAGGATACATCGGTTTCTGGGAACTGACCTCGGAGCCTGCACTCCGAGTTTGGTTCCCTGAGAACCAACCTTCCCCCCGCCCACCCTGCCTCACAGGCAGCTTGGAACAGCCCATGCTCCGCACTCGGAAGAGGAGTGCAGGCCGGCAAAAACAGGGCGTTCCGGGGGGCGTTCCGGGGGGCGTTCCGGGGCAGGAAGGCGGAAATGCTGGTACAACACATCCAACATGTCATCCAGCAGCTACTTCCCCCGCTCTGCCTTCCTGCGGCTAGACAGCTGAAATCACCTGTCTAGCTGCAAATGCAGGGTGGCTGAAGTGCGGAGGGGACAATTCCCTTCATGCTTCTCCTGCTCTGCATTGGAGGTTGTTGCCTATTCTGGTAGGATTGCTCCCTCCATGGGAGTAAGCCCCATTGAACTTAACGGGACATACTTCTGAGTAGACATGATAAGATTGTGCTGTTAATGTTTTTCCCCCTTGTTTATGTATAATCCGCTTTTTCTAGAATACTGTAATAATTGAAACTGAGACTTTAAAAACATCTATTTATACTATATATTTTCCTTCCTTTAGTTCCTTTTGTTTTTGTTGAAATTTACAATAAAAAATAATTTTAAAAATGTTTTTCCCCCTTTACAGACACAAATATAGGTGGAATCCATTTGGTACTTGGAGGTTTTATTTATGGTTCTTCATAATAACAAATTATATTTCATTTCTTTTCATAATCAGAGGAAAGACTTTGACATATATTGCTGTGTATGTCCTTGATTTGTATATAAATTAAAATCATGCCATATTTTATTTAAAGATTAGATATTTTGACCCTGCCTTTGGCTAATTGCAGTTGGCATGATAATTTTTCTGCCATGGCTGTCAGCCACAGCTCCATGTACCAGGTCTTCAGTATTAGAAGTTCTGCAGTTTCCTGACTTTTAGCTGTTACCCTGCGATTTCTGACCTTCTCCCACCTCTAACATAGCCCTCCCTTTCCTGCACACCCATAACATTGCAAATGTCCCCACAGCTTCCACCAATCAAATGTCATGTTGGTTTTCTCATAGCTCTTCCCTTGGGATTATGGGAGTTGTAGCCCAACACATCTGGAGGGCACTGGGTTGGGGAAGACTACCGGAGGGAGCAATCCTATGGCGGCTAGACAGCGGCTAGATGGCCATAGGATATGCTGTTTTCCAGGAATTGACCTTGGAGCCTGCACTCCAAGGTTGGTTCCCGGAAAACTGACCTCCCCCTATGTCCACACTGCCTTGAAGGCAGCGTGGAGAAGCCCCATCGTCTGCACTCGGAAGACGAGTGTGGAGTGACTGAAAAGGGGCTGGGCTGGGGGGCTTCTAGGGCGGGGAGAGCGGATCTACGTGTACGACACATCCCATGTGTCCTCTCCCGCTTGCCCCTCACCCCCGCACAGCTAGACAGTCGAAATCAGGTAAAAGCAGGGCAGGAGAGGTACAGACTGAACGATCCCCCTGTGCTTCTCCTACCTTGCTTTGGATAGGCGGTTGCCTCCGAGTTTGGAGGCGGACGCCTCTCTAGATAGGATTGCGCCCTTAAGGAATTTAACTTTTTGATATTAAGGGAAGGGGGAGGAATATAAAGCAGGACTCTACAGAATGAAAAAACGCCAATTTGCATTTTACTGGAAATTAAACCCCCTCTTCCCTCACTCATCTTTTCCCTCACCTTTGAATGAGATCCAGGGTGGTCTTTGAAAAGATTTTAGAAAACCAAATTCTCAGAAATCACCACCGATGCACTGCCTGGCCTTAAGTGTTCAGTAGCTGCCATTCCTACACAGTAACTAGTACACCATGGTGTACTAGTCCACAAATCATTGGACCCATTCCTTGCCTGGGAATGGCTGAACAGTTATTATATTTATTTACTTAAAACATTTCTATGCCATCTCTTCTGTTGCACAAGGTGGCTTGCAAAAACAGCAGCCAACACAATTTTTAAACATACAACACAAATATTCACACAGACATGTGTGCGTGTGTGCGCACGCACGCGCGTGCACACACACACAATCTCCTTATAAAACCTGCTGAATAAAACTGCACTGCCAGCAAGCCAACCCAGTATCAAAGCTCCTTTGTTTGCACTGAGCCTTACATTTTTGTGTAAGAGCTCTGCAAGGAAGGGCATGGCTATATTTCTTATGGGAGGTCATTCCAAGGCCTCGGGGCCACTACTGAGGAGGCCCTGCTTCCTCTGGGGGACAGGATTTGGAGTGGGGCCTTATGGGGAGACTCATATGGGGAGGGGGCTGTCGCTCAGCAGTAAAATTGTTGAATTGTTGTGAACTGCCCAGAGAGCTTCAGCTATTGGGCAGTATAAAAATGAAATAAATAATAATAAAGAAATAATAATAGCGCACCCGGACACCCCAATTGTTTACTTTCAGAGTCTGAAAGAGTAAGAATCACCTTTGTCTTGGCATGAGTCTCTCTTCTGCACAAGCCTCCTTTCTGAAAGGAGGGAACCCCAGGGTAGGTGAGTCACACAGAGATCTGGCAAGCAGACGCCTCCATCTCTGGGGGCTTTGGGCTCTCAGAAGCTATTCATGACATACACAATGTATTTCCCACAGCACACCACAGGCAGTTCTCTTGTGTCATATTAGAAGTCCCAGTCTGGGAGCTGCTGTCCAAGGTGTGCAGATCCAAGACTAAGTAGAACTTTACAGTGCAATCCTATATGTGCCTACTCAGAAGTAAGTCCCATTGAGTTCGATGAAGCTTACTCCCACACAAGTGAGTATAGAAATGCACCTTTAAAGGTCAAACTCTCCACTTTGAACTAGGCTGGGAAACTAATTATAAAATTACCAATGGAATATGAAGAAAAACCAAGGTAGCCATACTGGTCCATGAGAAAAAATAAAATAAGGGTGCAATCCTATGGCCACTAGTCAGCGGCTAGATGGCCATAGGATAGGCCAGTTCCCTGAGAACTGACCTCCACACCCTCCTGCACTCCCTTGTAGGCAGCACGGAATGGCCCTGCGCTCCGTACTCGGAAGAGGAGCGCAGAGCTGCAAAGACGGGGCATTCCTGGGAATGTGTTGGGTTGGGGAAGCCGGAAATGCCTGTATGACACATCCCACTTGTCATCTGGCTGCTGCTTCCCGCACTCCGAGGTCCCATGGCTAGACAGCCTAAATCCACTGTCTAGCCATAAATGCAGGGCGGCTGAAGCGCAGAGGGGGACAACCGCGCATCTCCCGCCCTGCATTGGATAGGCAGCAGCCTCTGAACTTGAACTCCGAATCCTGATAGGATTGCGCTCTCCAAAAATCAAAGATCCACACCTGGGCAATACCTTTATTAGGACCAACTGAAATTCCACAAAATGTGCAAGTTCTTGAGTTCTCCAGAACTCTTCATCAGGCTAGGTGGTACAAAAAGCAGGGGACAGGGGAAGAAACAGGAAAAAAAATTTGGCCAGCTGTTGTGGCCATGAGGTCTGGATTTTAGATAGACCCAAGGCTCAAAATGGAGATTTGCAGTCAGGATGAATTAGCCAGTCATAGGAGTTGCAGGTATCAGTTTTCACCTAGCAGTGGATTTTGGGATAGAGAAGCACTGGCTGATATGGTACAATTACAATTGTATAAATCCACCACAAGACAATCAATATCACTACAAACCATCCCCCATCCAAAGGAAGAGATTGTCTTCCTCTACTTTGTTCTAGTTTTCCAGCTGCAATGCATGCCAAATTTGGCGCTCTGTTGGAAACATGCTAGTCCCTTTTAATAGGTTCTTGATCTTACACATGGCAGATTGTTGATAGATTTATTTTTTTTAAGTGGAGTTAAATATTGCCCTCTTTCTCTCTTGGATAATTATATATAAAGGGCAAGACCAAAGGCAGCACATCAAATTATCACCTGCCATCCCACCATTCATGCAAAGTCCTTTACACAAAGGGACTTTTTAAAATGACCATCTCTGAGCACTGAAAGCATGCTTGCTTGTTTGTTTAAGACATTTATCCCTGCCTTTCCATAAAATGTCCACTCTAGGCAGCCAACAACATTGAAAGCCAATAAGGACAACAATAACACAACAGTATCAAAAGAGAATGGCAGGTAAATGTTTAATAACAAGCAGCTGAAAACAAAAATATGATAAGAGTCATTCAACTATGACAAGAGTCATTTACAAATTCCTAAAGGCAGCTTCAAAACTCAGAATACTTGGAGAATGTCAGAACTTATTGGGTAGGTGGATGTGGGGGAGATGACAGCTTTCTTCAGACAAAATGCCTTTCTAAAAAAGAAAGGACTTTATATACTGTGGGGGAGAGCCAATGGGGAAAGAGCAAGGCAGACCTTCTGGGGCAGAGAGTTTCAGAGCCTTGCTGTCCCCACAGAAAAGATTCTCCCCTTGGTCCCAATCAAACATGTTTCACTGGCAGGACACATACAAGCCCCACCAGCAGCGCATGAACGTGCTGAACTGTACTGACCATCCAAGATGCCCCAAGGTCCTTTCCGTTCCAAACACCTGCTGTATCACCCAGTCTTGGAGGTTCATTCCAACATTCCTTGCAAGGCAATAGTTTTAGGGGCACCAGCAAAGCAGACCTTGGTTCACAAGAGGCCGGCCCCAGAATCCTGGGCAGCAACACTGAGAATGTTATGGTGCAATGTACAGGTTCTGCATAGCCCCACATGATCTGTGGAATGTAAAAAAAGGAAGCTGTAGCACAACCCCTGGATCATGTGGGACCCTGCACAACCTGAGCATGGCATTGCACTATCTTCTGCAACATTGCGTGGGACTCTGGGGCTTGCCCGTCAGATTGCACTTCCATTGTATCTTTATGTTTACATTTGTAACCCACCCTGTGAGCTGTGATGTTGAAGGTGCAATATGTACATTCCTACAATCAAATTAATAAATGCGCTCAGCTACATTGGTGCTCCTGGAAGCAATGTTTGGTCCAAACATCCCTGACAGAGAATATTACACAATCAGGAACTGTTTGTTTTCACATGCAGTCCTTCATAGCCATTATGTTGTTATGATCATTACAAGAGCTAGTAAAGTCAGTCACTATTGTTATCAGCATGATATTGCGGTGGAAGGGGGGAGGCCAAAGAGAGAGGGGCTTGCCTAAAGCCACCTCTGCTGGCTTCATGGTAGAAGGGAGGGCTGAACCAGGCACATCCTATTTGAGGTTTCAGATGTCCTTTGTGTATATTTTTAATGGACAATTAAAACACACACACCCATCTCATCGTAGACAGTGCTATCCCATGTTTGATTATTGTGTTATGTTTGATGTCATTGGATGTTACATCCTTTTGTTATCGATGGAAAATTTAAGAAAATTTAAAGAAAAGAAAGCACGAAGATGACAATTTGCTAACCTTGGGATTATCTCTGTTAGAAAAGTGTCTTCACCATTATATATGAAGCAGGGGCACAAAGGTTTGTCTCTCTGGGGGTGCAAAGAATGGACAGCTAACGGTGTGCCTTGGAGTGGCTTCACACATGAGATTTGCCCTAGACGGGCCTGGGGTGCAAACTGGCCCCTTGGGTTTCTCAGATGGCCACGTGCTCCCCCTGGTCTCACCCTTTCACCCAGACTGCTGATCGATGGGTAGTT
Organism: Heloderma suspectum; assembly: GCF_057233095.1. NCBI lineage: Eukaryota > Metazoa > Chordata > Lepidosauria > Squamata > Helodermatidae > Heloderma > Heloderma suspectum. The sequence goes on from NC_139462.1 coordinate 4,592,959, forward strand.
TCCTGGCTTTGTGCCCACTGAAATGCCACTCCTAAGGCTTAGTTACTGGCAGTAAGAACTTGAGGCTAAGCTGTGCTGGGCTTTTTGGCCCCGCTGCTTTGGCCTCCAGCCTGCACTCTTGCCTTTTGCCCGACTCACCACTGGAATGTGGCCCCTGAGATACTCTCTGAAACTGAGTGTGCACTTTAGGCTGAAACCCCTGATGTTGATGGTTCCAAGGGGTGGGGAGAGGGGAAGCCTATGTAAAAGTTGTATGTGACACTTGCATAAATTTCTGTTTGTGTCTAGGCATTTATGTTTTTTAAATTATTAATGGTATTTTTCATGCCACCCAATCACTGAGATGCTCTGGGTGATATACACAAAACTGTTAAAAATAGAATAATATAGATGATAAAATGCGGTTACCATTCAAATCACATCATAGTAGCAGCAGACCAATAAAATCTGCACACATAGGCCTTAACGCTTAAAAAGCCAAAGAACCTCAAAATCCCAATAAAAGCCCCACAGGGGTTGTTAAAGAAAAATGGGAGAATAAAAGTCTTCAACTGGCACTGAAGAGAATACAATGCAGGGGCCAGGTGGGCTTCTCCAAGGAGGGCTTTCTGCAGCCAGGGTGCCACCACTGAAAAGCCCCTCTCCATGGCAGCCACCTGCCAGGTCTCACTTGGTGGTGGCACTCCGAGCAGGGCCTAGTTAGATATATATGGGAGGGGGTGCTCCTTCACCTGGCCCTAAGACATTTAGGGAAGGGGGCAGTTTTCACAGATGGAAGTGTACATGTTCCCATGTCCCAAAGCCAGGAAAATTGTTTTGTGCAAAATGGCTCTCAGAAGAATCCCTGATCAAGCTCATGGGCTTTCCAAATGCATAGACTGTGCACCCATGTGTGCACAAACAACTTGTTCACACCTGAAGTCAGAACCTGATCTTCGCATTAACAAGCAGCATACACAAACATGACTGATCCATATATACACTCTTTCACAAGAGATGCTTCCAGCTGGAGGACTGGAAAGATGAGGGCACTGTTCCAGTATTCTGGCTTTTCCTCCTTAACAGATTTTTTTTCTAGTAAGAAAACATGGAAGAAGCAATAGGAAAAGGCAGGAGGTTTGTGAACTGACGGTGCCAGCATTGGAACCACCTGTAAAATTTCTTGAATGAGTCAGAGCAATTGCGCAATAAAAGTCTCATCTGGAAGCACATATTGACTGCTGGAGCTTGTAGTTCTGCTGGAGACTTAGAATCTCACAGAAAATCCTCAGAACACCCACAGATCGGCCACTTTGAGGGTTCCTTGTGTGAGAGGAAACAGAAGGAGGAAACTGACTCAGCGACTTGATGAGGTTTTGATGCTCACATTTCCTCGTAACTTTTTATACGGTGCCATAGCCTAGTGGAGGTGGGAAATGGTCAGCTCTTGTTTTATGTACAGTTTCTAAGATCCTTCTTGTTCTTCTGTGGAAACCTGTCATCACCAATGCTTAGAAATGACTGATGTCATTTCTGTTATGACTAATGCTATGCCCAACATTTTGTCCACATTTTGCCCCAATTGTTCTCATTCACTGTAATAGAAAAATGCTTTTAAAAAGAAATTCAAAGGGGAAGGACATTTCAAAGAAATTCTCACAGGTTGGGTTCAGGGTTCTCCTTACCTTACTGATGAGGTGGCTGAGGAGTGGGCAAAAGTGTCCTGTTTCACTATACAATCACCTCTCTGGCAGCCTGTAGCCTCCTCAGTTTCCCACACTTCAAATAATGACCAAGGGAAGATATCTTGAGGTAATTCCTCCCATAGGGCTTTTCTACGTGAGGAAGTGCAGGCAGCCTGGGGGGCCAGCAGTACAATGGAGAGGCATGCAATAGAAAGAAAGAAAAAACACATAGCACCTTGGGCCAACTCGGAGTGATTAGGAAAGCTTGAAAACGCCACCAAAAGAATTTTATTCAAAATAAGTTATAAAACACCCTGAGGGTGAGCCAAAATTTCTTAGGAGATATTTTTCTCAGAAACGTTCCGAGATTTTTCTTTTCTTACACTCCTAAAAATAAAAGGCCACTTTGCAGAATTTTCTTCAAAGTTGCTTCACCTGTCTCCCGCCACCCCATCACAATGCCCCAGAACGATGCTAGGCAAGGGGCATTGTGGAGAATGTAAAATGGGGTCCAGGCTGCCAAACAGTTGCTGCTATTGCCATTTGCAGTGGCAGTGCAAAAGCCCCCAAAACCCTTAGGGAAAAAAAGAATGAAGCTGTGCTACAACTCCTGCTAATGGTGAGCCCTAGTTGTGAGAAACTGCTGGAGAATTCCTCCTCCCCTTGGAGAAATTCAGGGAAATTATTTCCCCAATTTCTCTGCCTGCAAGTAAGGTACAGAATTTCAAGAGGCCATCTGTGTACAGCTCTAGTATATATGATGATCAATTACTGCAGTAAATGGAGAATGGGAGGCTGTCCAAGCCGTGCTGAAGGAAATGACCCATATGGATAATCTATATCCTATCTTTTGCTGGCAGATTTACAACATTCTGAACAGGTGTGTGCATGTGCGTGTGTGCGTGTGTGTGTGTGATTTTCTTGCTCAGCCAGGGTTAACTGAAACTAAAACTCTTTTTAAAAAACAGGCAGCCAATACAGAATTTCGAGAAGATTCCATTGTCAGTTGAATTGTGAGACATTCTCCTTTTAATTCTTTGTTTAAACAGCTGCCTTATCTGTTGCATTTTATCTCCAATGATGGGATCGGTTGTAGTCCAGCATATCTGGAGGGCACCAGGATGGGAAGGCTGGTTTATGCTATGGAAAATTTAGTTGGATGGCAATTGCTGGATGCTATTTAGCATTGGTAGGTCATGAAGCATAGCTTGCAAGGCAGCTGTAGGGGACAGGCCTTTTAGGGTAAATCCTTCCTAATTAAAAAACTGTAAGTGAACTGCAATTTGCAACGCACTGCTCAGAAGCATGTTTGGATTACTGCAGTGTGCTATGGGCTGGGCTGCCTTTAAAAATGGTCTAGAAACTTCAGCTGGTCCAAAATAGGGCAGTGAGATCATTAACAGGAACTGGCTGATTTCATCATGTTACCTCAGGGCTTTGTGATCTGCACTAGTTGCCAGTCTGTTTCTGGATCTGATTCAAAGTGCTGGCATTAACCTACAAAGCCCTAAAGAGGTTGGGACCAGGTTATCTGAAGGATCGTCTCCTGTCATATATACCTGCCCAGATCATCCTCAGAGGCCCTTTTCCAGGGATCCCTGTTGAATGAGGCGAGGTGGGTGGCTATGAGGTGGGTGGCTACAAAGGAGAGGGCCTTGGCACGCCAGCTGTGGAATGAGCTTCCCAGAGGCTTCCCTGGCTCCAGCATTGTGGTCCTTTCAGCACCAGGCCAAGACCTTTTTATTCTCCCAGTTTCTTCAGCCCTTCAGTTTTAAAACTTAGTGCCTTTTAAGATCTTTATACCGCTGCTGGCTTTTATCTGGATTTCTTACTTTGGCTTTATTACACTTCAAACTTATGGTTCTTATATTACGTTTTACTGTGTTATTGTATTTCATGATTTAGTTTTGTTGAGCTTCAGCTTACGGGCCGTATCAACTATGATCAAGTGCACCTATAGCTCAAAACAGGGCCTGGAGAACTCCTCACGGTGGACAGTTTTGCATCTCAGCTGCACATGAAGCCAATCCCATTGGACGCATTGGGACTGCCCTCCAAGTAAGCATGTTTTAGAGTAGCTGCTTATGTGTTGACATTCGGCATTTATGTTCTCATCCATATTTTAAAGTAAAGGTCAGCCATCCCAAATCACAGTTTTAAATAAAAGCTCTTTTCCACATGCATTCACAGAATGTGTGCCCAGTGCTGATTTTCAGGACGGTGGTGGTTTGGGGTGATTTTAACACTCAAATGCCACACAATGATTTCATTGTTGTTATTTATTAAAAACATGTACATCCCACCTTTGGCCTCATTTAGAGACACTTAAAAATTAGGTTTAGGGACAATGTTTGCTTTGTGGCAAACAGAGAATTTAGAAATGTTCATTCTTGAATTTATTTCTGCATGGTTTGTGTTCTCAACCTACCAACTCCTTCAGAGCTGCATATATGAGTATATGACCATAATCTGACTGAATATGTTCCTATCTCATAACATTAGGCTCAAACCTGTTCCCAAGGCCTTTCCTCACCAATTTTAGGTCTGTTTCCTCTCACCCAGCTCCTCTTTCTTAATATCCTCAAACACTTTAAATGTAAAATTTTATTTCCTTCTTCTCCACCACCATCTCCCTCCACAGGCCCACACCCCCACACTTTCCCTCTCTCACCCTCCCAAATGAAAGCTGCCCCACAAACTTCACTCAAATCCATTTTGGCTACCTGAATAGTATTCAGATCAGCCAGTTAGGGATGCGGGAGAAATTCATTCAGTTCACAGTTTAATGGGAACGTACTTTGCACGTACCAACTTTGCACTTTTGAACCAATATGCAAACTGAAGCTCAGTTATCCTTTGAAATTTGCACTTTGCTGAATCTTGCAATAGAGTTCTCCAGTTAAAAAAAAAAAAAAAAGCATACAAAGGTGGATATCAGGGAAAATAATGTTCCAAAATGCATTATATTAGGAAAATTGTTTGCAGAAAATGTGTATATTAGGGGGGAAAGGCATGCATGTATTAGGAGAAATGTGCAGAAAAATCCTTATGAGTTTTCATGCAAACTTTTAAAAGAAATTCTCAAGTTTGGGACAAACCGAGAAACTGGGATCGACAGATTCCTTAGTGGTGATCTGATCATCTCAATCCTTGCTCAGCTAACACCAAAAAAGTCCTGCCCCATCCCATCCTGCCCATCTCCTGTTTTCTTTTTATCCTTGTCTATCTCAGCATTATCTGCCTACATCTCACTGGAAACAAATTGTGGATTTCCGTAATTCCACAGAGCCCAAAGACGGTAATAAGAGAGACATAATTTAATTATTAGAAGCTTCTTTTGCCCCCAGTGCTTTAGTATCTCATGAAAAACGATTTACCTGTTTTTCAGAACTCAACCTTTCTGTTCTCATTTTTGTTTTAACCCTTCTCTTTCATATCTATTATTGCTTATTGTCATTATTATTAATAAAACCTTAATAAATTATGGATACTCTTAATATTTCTTTATATTTGTATATTTCTTTAAGAATGGAAAGAAAAGACAAGAACAACCAAAGGAAACAACCACACAACCTGGTAGCCAAGGGTCCCATAAGAAGGATGGGGGGGGAATATCAATGTGGGCTTCCCAAGCATAGCTGGCTGGGGGTTATGGGAATTGTAGTCCACCACACCTGGGGGGGAGGTCACCAGGTTGGGGAAGGCTAGTCTAGATGCATGGGATAGAGAACAAGCCAGGGTGAAGTACTGGATTCAAGAGTATGGATTGCCTCTAATCTATCATTTCGAAGGAAGGAAGAAAATGACGGTGTCTTTCTGGGAAAACCACTCCATGTCAATGAAGACTTAATCTGCCTCCATCCAGATCGGTCCAGTTCATTTTGCAGGACTACTCTAGCATCAAATTCCACTTCCCCAATCTTGAAGACACCGCCTAGAAGGAAATCCCATGGATTCCAAACATGGCTTCTTCGGCAATCCGGAGAAATTCCTCTCGCCTCCTCCGGAAGAGACCTTGGCGCTCATCCCACAGAGTTCAAAGGCACTTTCTCAGCCACGCGATTTATGAATGAGGTTTAGGATCGCTCTGTTCTCGTCTAGGCATTCTCCCCCCCCCCCACCCCAAGGGCAGGCGGAGAAGGGGCTTCCCCCGACTTGGGAATCGTGTGGAGGTGCGTTGGCCACGATCCCGCCGGAAGACGCTCTCCTTCGCAAGACCCATGGAAGGGAATGGGAGATGCTCTTGCGCATCTTCTGCAGCAGAGGAGACCTTCCCTCTGGATCGCGCCCATCGACATTCAGGTACCAAAGACTTATGGGGGACATTTGCCATCCATCAACGAATGGATGAAAGGGCGGACTGGCGCATATAGTGTTTTATGGATTACATAAATAAACCGCTTAGAGATCTTAGGATGTCGAGCAGTATACAAATAATTTAAATACACACAGATAAAATAAACAGTCTTCAGGCATCCGCATTATAGAAATAGTCAAATCTATCGAACTGGAGATGAAGATAATGATGAAGAAGAGGCGTCTATCCGTCCGCGCCCGCGCCACGCCACGCCACGCCATATCACTATCAGAGACACTTCTGTCCCGAGAGAGAACATCCTCGTCCCGGCCTGCCTTTGCTTACGGGAAGCCAGCCTGAAGCGCCTGATTAGCTTGGCCGGCCGAGACGCCGGTGGCGGCGGCGGGCGGCGAAGGGAATAAACTGGCCCCTCCCGTCACCGCCGGTGTGCCCCCAGCCCCTTGCTGGCGAACCAGAAAGGGCGGCGGGAGAAGAAAGGCAAGAAATAGCTGTCGTTTTAGGAATGCTTATACGACCAGTCGAATAGGCCAGGGCTGTCTAGGAAGGACATGGAGGAGCGGGAGAGAAAAACAGAAAAAGAGGAAAGGAAAGGAAAGGAAAGGAAAGGAAAGGAAAGGAAAGGAAAGGGGCGTGCCGTGCCGCGCCGCGCCGCGCAAGGCCCACGGGCTTTACTCCTCAGTAAATGTGCTTTTGCCGCTTTAGCACTTATCCCTGCGCATCTCAGGTCTTCCCATACTTTATATCAGTAATCCTTACAACAGCCCTGTAGAGTAGACCAGTATTATTATCCAGATATTGCAGCAGAGGAGGAGAAAGAGAAACGCGCCCACTATTTCCATTCCCCCCCCCCCCAGACCTTTCTGACCAAGAAACTAGATTTAAGCCGTCAGTTAACCTCCCACGATTTCAGTGGGATTGGACTACTCCGGTACAAATACCCTGTTGTTGGGACCCTCCTTCCGGGCCTGCAGTTCCTGCAAACACAGGCGCTCCCGGACCGGGCACTCAGCGCTCACCCGCGGATCTTTCCGAGCACCTCGGTATCATTAAGCCCCCCTTTTCATTTCAAAGGTACTCAGGCCGGAGGGCGCCTCGCTGGATTGCGCCAGGGAGCGCAGCGGCAGACCTCCGCGCCGTACTTCTCCCGAACGGCCGAGCTCCGAAGGGATGCCCGTTGCGTGAATCCGCGATCAGGGGTCAGCTTTTCACGCTTTACCGCGGAGAGGGCCAACTTCTCCGCTCCCAACGCGCCGGAAATTCTCCTGCAGCCCTCCCTCTTTTCCTTCCCTGAGCTGCACTGGGCCCCCTGACTTAGACCAAGACAATCCCACGAAAATCCATGGCACCTACTTCTTCCGAATAACGTGAGAGCTTTTGCAGGACACAAGCATTCGCCAACCTGGTGCCCTCCAGATGTGTTAGACTACAACGCCCAGCATGCTGGGAGTTATAGTCCAACACATCCGGAGGGCACCAGGTTGGGGAAGGCCGCGCTACACCTTTCTCTCTAAAGGTGACGTGCATAGGACCGCAGATGCCTAAGCAGATTTGACATGCGCGAAAACAGATGCGGGTGTGAATTCATCACTCTCACTCAAAGGTGGCAACACAAGAACATCTTTTGAAAAGAAAAGAAAAACGCACCGTATTTCCCTTTCTCTCCCGCTCCTCTGCGCCCCTTCTGTTTTGGGTGAACATTTTCTTTAGAAGATTGCAATTTGCAAAGGATACGGAGGAAGGGAGGAAAACACCTGCCTGGCGGGCCTCTTTCTGTGGGCTGCAAATGGGGGGACAAAAAGATGCCATCCGCGCCCTGTGGGAACGCGACAATCTCGAGGTGGGGAAGGCGCGGGCAGATTTGAACAGAGCCTCGCAACAGAATTATGACGACGCGCCCCGCCCCTTGAACTGCCGCTAGAACGCGAGGTGGCTTTGCAAATTCCCGAGATTTCCAGAATTGGCCTTGTTTGCCGATGACTTTGATTAAAAAAGAACAACCCACAAAAACAAAACCCCCACCCCACAAAATAATGAATTTGATCGCGCGAATTAATGGCTTTTCTGCGGGAGATTTTTTTTGAAGTCATAAACTGCGTGAAGAAATTCGCAAATTTGAGTATTGACCCCGGAGTAAGTGTACACCTGCATTTTGCGAGGAACACACATTTATGCGCAAAGGGAACATTTAGCGCGGTGTGTTCTGGAAGAACTTTGTGTGTGTAAAAGTTCTAAGCACGAGGTTTCTGGACTGAAGGCGCCTTTGTCGGTTCAGACGGAGCATTTGCAAAAAGCCCAGGACGAGTCACCACTCAGTGCAGCCGAGGTGTGAAGGGATTTTGTCCCATGAAGACGGATGCGTCCAAATGACCTGAAAGCCAATTGCAGCTCCTTAAGCTGTGCGTGGACCACACAACCGCAAACCAGTGAAAGGGCCTGTGCACTGGGGGGGGGGGGCTCTCCCCGCAAAGCTTTTCTGCTCCCCAATGTTGTTGTTGTTATTTTACAAACAAATGATTAAAACACACCTTTGTCTTTAAAAGGCTTGCAAACCAGATGAGCTGCCCCCTTACTTTTTTGGCTGCCCCGCCCCCCGAACTTTTAGGCTGGCTACGTCCTGGTCTTGAACATATTGTTGTCACAGTGCAAATCCCAGTGAAATGAACGGGATACTCTGTAGATCGGCTTGAGTTGCTTGCTAGTCCGCAATAAAGAGAGATTTGACCCTGGGCGAGGGGATAAAATGTCTCTCAACCAATGCCTGGCTGAAACTTCCTTTCTCCCTGCCTCAGTTCTGCCTGCCTGTTTAGCTCATCCCCCAATTTCTTTTCCTTTACTTTTCTCCATATGCAATCCTTTCGCTTTCTCCCCACCCTCGAAATCTTGAATATGAGATTACAGAATTGTGTGCGGCTGCTCTGAAACCCGATCATCGCCGCCTGTCCGGCTAGAGATACCGACGCCTAGGGTGTTTATTGCGCTTCATGCGGTATCAATACTTGATCAGTCCAGAAACAGGGGAAAGTCTCCGGGATGCCGCGGAGACCGGCGGAGTGAGGAAGGCGAGGGGAAGAACGGCCTGGCGCCCACTGCGAGAGATCTTGGATCGATTCACCTGCCGTTTAAGGGGGAATGTCTGAATTTAAGGGATACCCATGAGAACCAATTGCATCCACTGTCGAGAAGAGCAACGGTGGCTACGGTACCGCTGTAGCCCCGATGTGCATTTTGCAGGCATCACATCGAGAAGCGTCTGTCTGTCTGTCTATCTATCTATCATCTATCTATCTATTTATCTATCATCTATCTATCTATCTATCTATCTATCTCATCTATCCGATGTTTAAGATTGATCACATCGCACCTGTGGCTGTGTTGTTGTTTACGGCACCTCGTGGAAGCCAGGTCTACTGGAATCAGTTGGACCAATTTCCAAGTGAAGCTGATCTGGATTGGGCTGAAATTGAGGAGTGCATTTGGAAGAATCTTGCGCCCAAGCCAGTCACGACGAAGTCCTGTGGTCTGACTTCCACCTGGGCAACCATCGGCGGAGCCTGCGCCAAGGTGAGGCGCTTTGCCCCCTAGGAACCCCACGAATGGATCTGCGAACCACGCAGAGCCGAGATGGCCACAAAATGCCCTCCTGCCCTTCTAGAGGGGCGTCAAAGTGCGTACCAGTGAAACTCTGCACACACAGACTTTGGAGTAGGTCCCATTGAATTCAGTGGGGCTTACTTCGGAGTAGACATGTATGGGACTGCGACTGTAGCGGGATCAGGGCGCTTGTTTTGCGTAGCGCTCCCTTTCGGTGGTGTGAATTATATCGCTTGTAAGTTGTGCGTGTGCGCTCTGCGAATCGTTGTTGTGTGTATGGATAATCTGTCTCTATAATATTATACAGCTGCCTGTATAGTAAAAATAAAATGTATAGATTTTTCACACTGAAATATCAACAGCAACAATAACCTATCACACGTCTAATATATTCTCAATAATTTATTTTCATTCAAAATGGAGAGGCTGAATAAATAAAACTGAATTTCCAGTAGGTGTATTCATTCTCCAGGAATATTTAAGATCTCAACTTAAATGTGAAATAAATCAGTAAAAAGAACCCAGTGATAAAATGGTCCAACATTATCATAATAATTATTATTTTTACTAAACAATTGGTAGTGGGCGGTGGGGGTTAGGAACAGAAGACGGCCTCTGTAGTTTTCTGTGGCTTCCTACAACTGTCCCGGGTTTATTGCTTGACAGCAATTTTTGAAAAGAAAACCCGTCATTTCCCCTCTAAAATAATCGCTCAAAAGTATAAGTAAAAGCAGGCTACATTTTCAGTCAAAGCGGAGAGGTGGAATAAACGCCGCCCTGTTGTCGGCCAATTTCCATTCATTACAGTGGAGCTTGCGCAAGAGAACCCCCCCCCCCCCCGGATTATGGTCTCGCGGTTTTCTCCGCCTTCAAGGCTTGTGGGAAAGTATTCCCCCGAAACCCGCTAGGCGGGGCGTCAGGACGCGCAGAGTCCCCTCTCAAGTTCACTATGCCACATTTTTTCCTGGTCCGAAGGAGACATTTAGCCTGGTGCCTATGATAAGTTACAAATGAAACGTTATAGCGTTTGCCACCCCCCATGGCAGAAAAAGGCCTGGATTTTGAATTGATCGGGCCCCTCTTAGAAAAAATACACAGGCGGCGGCCGTCGTTGTAGCCAAAATAAAAAGGAATCAACCCGCTCAGTTATTTTTACACCGTTTTCAAGGCCGAAGTCCTAATCCTATTTCAGTGCACTAGGAAGTCAAGCCCTGGGATAACAAGGAGACCTGCTTCCAACCTAATGGGGTGAGATCCCGCGGGAAGGTCTCCTCCGCAAGCCCCTTTGAAACGAATGGCTGTTGCGCAAGCGAACTACAAGTGCTTCTAATGGGATTGCGCCGGAGACCTTTCCGATGGATCCTGTTCAAGGTTGGGGCGGGGGATAAAATGCAGGTATGTCTGCTGTTAAAAATAGGATCTCTTCCTCCCTTCGTCTTTTTCTTCTGTCATTCACAAGCTCTCCCTGCCTTTCCCATTCCCCCACCTCCTCACCTCCAAACAACAACAACGACGACGACGACGACGAAGAATTCTGCCTTGGGTGTGGGGCGAGGACAGAAAAAGAGAGAGAAACGCAACAGGGATTATATCCGGAAGGAAATTCCAGGCCGGATTTCTCAAGTGGAGATGCACCTAAATCTTCATTCTAGAAACTTACACTGGGCTAAAAACAGATATTATATCATATCATATTATATATTTATTATTATTAATAGTGGATTTTGGCCGTGAGGCTAGACACGTACGGTTGCTTTAAATTTCCCTGCAACCACGGGGCTTTTTCTTTTGTCTAAAAGTGTTGAAGAGCCGTGTCTACATGCTTTGGCCCCAATCCAACAAAGTTCATTCCGCTTAAACCGTCTGATTTCCTATGGACTTCCTATGGATTATCCCCTTGTAATTTTGCCCCCCCCCCCGCCTTGCCTCCATTTTGTGACAGATCGGGGGCCTTTGCGGTAAAATGGAGGAAATCTCATGTTTTTATTGAACGAGGCGGAAGCGCCAGGCCTCCACCTCGCCCTGCCACTTTGGAATCAGGATCAAATCAGACTTCAGAAAGGAGGCGAGCCGAGACCACGAACTGGATTCGGGAGGGGGAGGGGGAGAATCGCCCCCACCTCCACCTCGGGCTGTTTCTTTAAAAGATCCAGTGTTCCATTTCCTCAGCGGACCCAACCTGGGACCGCCAGCGGGTTTTGATAAACGCGAGATCCCCGCTGCAAATCCTTCTGCACAGAAAAGCGACCTAGAAATCTTTCTTGTAAGAATTCGGATCTTCTGCTTATTTCTCAGGGCCCGGCGCCCAAATGGGCTGGCACCTCGATTCTCAATGCAGAATGGGGCACGATCCAGTAAGAAGGACTCATGAACAAGGCCTTCCTTGCTGGGTCGCTCATGCGCCCATTCACAGGGATTCTTCAAGGTGAAGGAAATCGATATTCTTCTGGATAGATGACCACCCTTTTTTGGTCGTGTATTTTAAAATGGAAATAGGATTCCATTTTATGTTGTTTTTTAAGTACATTTCAAACTATAATTTTGTTTCCATCAGGTGGATATGACAAGTTATGCAGCTAAAAAATGAATCTTAAATTGGGAAATAGAATTCATGCAGTGCAAGGTGCCGTCGTGCATAAACTCGACAAGACAATGTTAGTATTAAAACAGATATTTACATATATTTTAAAAAATCATCTCTTCTCTCCAAAATTGTTTACAGACAACACCGTTCTAGAAGGCCCCTTCCCTTAGATTATGTGCACAACTTTTACAGAAATAAATCCCCGTCCTGTGTGTTCTTATGGGTTGCTTTCGGGTTTTAATCAAGAATGGTGAATGCGCTTGGTTCTGATTGCCAGCAATTCACTACTTGGCATGATCCAATCCAAATTAAGTGCTTTCAAGGGAGAGATTTGAAACAAAGGGACTTTAAAGTGCTTCACTTCAGCTAGACCTTGCCTCTGTCCAGTGTGGGGTTTAGCTACCCAAGTGCCCTTTCTCTCTCTCTAATTTTGTTGTGTAATGATCTATCTATCCTCTTGCAGGGTGCAGCTAGGTAATTTTAGACCCTGAATTTAATGGTCATATCGGGCCCTTTAGATGGCCATGTGTCTTCTTTCAGCTCTGAAGCACAGAACTTACATTTCTCTTCTCCCTTCCCAAACACAACTGCTATTCCATGCTTTAGAAGTGCCTCTACTTTCCGGATATTTTGGAACGATAACAACAAAACTGTTTGCCAACTCTGATGTTAAAAACAAACTGAGCATGTACAGTCTTTCATTTTAAACTCAATTAAATCACAGCACTGTCATGATTAAAGGAATAAAATGGAGTCTGTTTCTGCTGCTCTGATTGCCCCAAAGTCAGGCCCTAGATGCACCACTGTGTGTAAGCATTTATTTACAGCACAGTCCTATACAAAGGAAGTGAGGCAGGTGGCTAACAGGAAGAGGGCCTTTTCTGCTGTGGCACCCTGGCTGTAGAATGAGCTCCCTAGAGAGGTTTGCCTGGTGCCTACCTTGTACTTCTGGCGCCAGGTGAAGACCTTTTATTCTCCCAGTATTTTAGCATTTTAGCTTCCTAGTCTTTTAGCTTTGGTGTTTTAAATCAGCATTTTAAATCTCTGCATTGCTGCTAGGTTTCATTCTGGTTGTACTGTTATATTGTGGTTTTGAGCGTTCATGTTTTATTTATTTATTTATTTATTTATTTCATTTCTATACCACCCAATAGCCAAAGCTCTCTGGGCAGTTCACAAAAATTAAAACCAAAGAGCACACAATAAAACAATACAAAATATATAAAACATTAAAACCACAGCAAACAATACAACCAGAATAAAACCAGAATAAAACCTAGCAGCAGTGCAAGGATTTAAAATACAGATTTAAAACAGCAAAGCTAAAAGTCTAAATAGCTAAAAAGCTAAAATGCCTGGGAAAATAAAAAGGTCTTCACCTGGCACCGGACAGAATACAATGTAGGTGCCAGGCGAACCTCACTAGGGAGCTCATTCCACAGCCGGGGTGCCACAGCAGAAAAAGCCCTCCTCCTAGTAGCCACCCGCCTCACTTCCTTTGGCAGGGGCTCACGGAGAAGGGCCGCTGAGGATGATCTTAAGGTCCAGGCAGGCAGGCACATATGGGAGGAGGCGATCCTTCAGATAACCTGGCCCCAAGCCGTTAAGGGCTTTGAATGTAAATACCAGCGCTTTGAATCGGCCCGGAAATGGACTGGCCGCCATTTTTTTATTGCTTTATACTGCACTGTGGTTTTAATTTTTGTGAACTGTACAGAGAGCTTCGGCTATTGGGCGGTATAGAAATGAAATACATACATACATCCCTACTCAGAAGCTAATCTCATTGAGTTCAATGAGGCTTAGTCCCAGGGAAGTGGGTATAGGATTGCAGCAGTGTTGTGTTTCTATATCTCCAAACAAGGTGGTTTACAAAAAGTTAGAAAATAAAAACCATAATCAAATAAAAACATAACACATTAAAAAGAACACCTTAAAAACCACATCTATCTATCTATCTATCTATCGCCAAGTCAGCCTGGTTAGGATCCTAGGTTAGGCACGTAGCAAGACAACAAGCCTTCGGAATATTTGCTCCTAAAGAGTTTGGCAAAGAGCGCAGAAGCTTGTACGGTATTTAGGTGTCCCTGTGGCCTCGGGATGACCCCGGCTTCTCACAAGGTATCCTCCAAGCATCAGCCTTAAAAGGAGGCCAGACCGGCGCACACACTGCTGCGCACGCAGAAATCGCAAGTCCCGTTCTCCTCTGTCCCCTCCCCGCCCTAAACTCCCTGCGACACGTCCCTCCCCGCATTGAGATGTGCCCCTTCACTGACACCTTGCAAAAGCAGACCAGACCACACCTCCCCATAACTTCCTACGGCGAAACTGACACGACGAACTTGAAACATCCTACAGGCTTCCTTGGCAGCTGGGCGGCTTTCCCCGGCGAGGGATGCCAAGGCGAACGGCCTTAGAGACAGGTCAGGGGCTGACTGACCAAGACAGGGGCCGGGGAGGGGCTGTATTCAGAAATATGTTTTCTGTCGAAAGAAAAGGAAACCTGGAGCGGGGGTGGGGGGTGGGGCTTTTTAAAAAGGGTTTTCTAGATCTCCACTGAGAGAGGAAAACAGACAGGCAGACAGAATTGTAAAGAAGGAAGGAAACCCAGGAGTGATAAGGATAGCCTGGAAGATGAAAGCGGGGGTAGGGTGGGGACCTTTTGAGAGAGAGAGAGAGAGAGAGAGAAGCAAGGGTGCCTCTGGGCCAGAAAAAAATAGAGGTGAGAGGGAGAACCAGGGAAGAAATGTAGGGTGATTGTGTTTATAAAAATGCAACTTACTTAAAAAGATCATTGAGTTAAGAGGTTACGTTACACAACTGTCGCTTGAAAACTGCCATGCATGCATGGAGATGGAGAGGAAAACGGAGAGAAGGGAACACACACACACACACACACACGCACGCACACTTCCTTGCACAACCAATCCCAGAGAGAGACACATATACAGATAATAGTGTGTGTGTGCCTTCCAGCGCTTAAATCTCTCCTACTGGAATCACTTTGATTTTAAAGTGCTTAACAGTGCAATCCTGGAAATATCCACTCAGTACTATTAAGTTCAATGGGGCTTACTCCCAGGTAGGTGGATTTCACCCTAACTTAGCCTCCATCATGCCCCAAATGGCAGCAAATGTATTTGTTTATAACCATAATTTGCTTTCCATCATAAATTAGTACTACAGCACTGTAGTACCAAAGCAAATGAACAAATGAACATTCGACTAAATATCAATAAAAGCAAAGCATCTATGAAACCAAATATTTGTTTTTAAAAGGAACACCAGCCGGTAGGCCTATGGCAATTAAATAACACTAAGGTGGGGTTATATAACACAGGGCTGTCTAAATAATGTAGGGCACGATCTATCACCAACTAAACGTTGTATGTGAGTCACACAGATTTCAAGAGCAGAGACTAATGCATGTGCTGGACTCTCTTACTGAGATCAGTAGAACTTGCGGAGGGCCTAAATGTCTGGCTGCATTTTGACCCTGTGGCTCTGATCCAATGCCCACTTGAGACAAAGCGTTATCTGGATTGAGGATAATGTACTTCCTTTGAAGTAAATTGGACAGCTTGCCAAAATCCCAGACCACCTTAGTTAGAAGCCAGCAGCTCTGGGATCACTTACTTCAAAGTAAACGTGTTTCCTTGAAAACTGACATTTCCATGCAGTGGGCTGAAGATTGTGGTGAGGAATGCCACTGAGAGCGAGCAAACAACTCTTGCGTGCAAATGTCAGTGTCAAAAGGCTTGAGAAGGCAAGGATGTGTGGATATCTCATGATGTAAACTGGTAGTTTATACAAACATCGAGCACATCTATTTTTCTACCTATAATGAAATCGTTATCTAGTTATCTATCTACCGATCCACAGATCAACACATGTATCAGAGACATTTGCCAGTAAACTGAAGAATACTAAGGGGAAAAAATAGGAGAATGGAAAGCAGTCTAAAATAACTGTGTGGGGAGCCATCTTTAATTCAAGTAGTATACAAGGCCACACCGGACAAATGAAAAGAGAAACAGATGAAAGGTCTGCTGCCATTTAAATATATACCTGCCAAGTTTACTGCTTTGTTGTTGTTGTTGTTCAGTCATTCAGTCGTGTCGGACTCTTTGTGACCCCATGGACCATAACAGGCCAGGCCTTCCTGTCCTGTGCTCAAATAAATGTAAATATCGACAGGCAAATTTAGCTACTGATCTCTATCTATCTATCTGCAAAGGGAAATGGCAATGTTCTCTCTTTCTTTCTGCCCTTCCTTCTACAAATATTGCCTAGGCCCATGTTCTTTGTATATCCCGACTGCACAACTTCTTTCCATCCCCATACAAATATTCCAAACTCCAAATTTGCGGAATGTAACCTGCATCCCCTCCTCCCTGCTTCTTAAATGGGGGCAGGGGAAGATCGGTGGGAAGCCAGATTCATGGTGGGGGCGGATTTGAAAAATGCTGGGCAGTTTACACAAGACCTTCGCTTGTTTTTTCTCTTCCGCTGTTGCAACACATATTTAAAAGCAAAGCAAGCAAACCAAAAAACCGTGGAAGGAGAATATGTTGGTTTCCGTGGGAAATATCTCGTTTAAAATGGAGACTTCCTTGTGGGGTGCGTGAATCACGGAGGGGAGCTACTTTGCTTGGCTGAGGGCTGAAGCCCAGCAGCAGTGGCTCGAACAACGAGGAGGAGGAGGGCCAAAGGGCTGGCGCGGTTTTCTCTCGGCCTTGCGCGGGCAAAGGAGCAGGTTTCTCGGGGCTTCAATTCCCACCCACCCTCCATGCCTGCGTGCCTGCCAGCCTCCTCTCTTGGGAAGACCCATTAGGAATGGGCCCGTGATGAAGCCACCGCAGCCCTTTGAGGTGTCTTAGCAAATGCAAAGACCCAAATCCGGAGAGGATCCGGATCGGTCTACAGAAGCCGCTCGTTGACCATTGCAACGCTCCGGGCCTGGCTGCTTGCAATTTCCACCTGGAGGCGAAGGAGGAGAAAGGCCTCCGTCGACCGCGAGGGTCAGAGAACAAACCGGCGAGAGAAAGGGATCTCCAGAACGACCGTGGCTATCAATTCGCGGAGGGACGCTGCGTGCGCGCACAGGCAGAATCGAACCAGCACGAATAACTGGGCTATGTATTAGAATTATTCACGCGTTAATTTTCTTTAAAAGTCCGCTTGCTTTGGACGCAATGGTGGACAAAAGGCCATCAATACATCCCAGATCAGTAACAATGAATTATCTCTAAGTATCTAGCTATCAGTCACACCAAACCTTGAAAGAAAGAGAAAATAATAAAACATTACAAAGGAAAAGAACCAGACTAGGGCAGACGAAACAGTATTCCTGGTGGATGGAGAAAGCATCATAAATATGAGATTCACATTCGGACACCTCGATCCTAAAACCTGTAACTACGATGGCTGACAGTCGAGAGAGAAAGAGGAAGGAAGGAAGGAAGGAAGGAAGGAAGGAAGGAAGGAAGGAAGGGTACATAGAGGCAAAACCAACGAAGAGTCAGACTTATTCTGCCTTATGCATCTGATGCTGTGGACCCTTGCCATAATAAATGGTTGTATTTTTAGGGAGACGCAAGCCTCTTCGTGTGTGTGTGTGTGTGTGTGTGTGTGCGTGTGAGAGAGAGAGAGAGAGAGTTAACATGGGAACAGACTGAAAGACAATCGGGAGGGATCAGTTGATGGCTGCGTGAATATTCTCGGCTTTCGTAAACCGCCAGTCCTGCTGCCATTCACATCTCTTGAAGGAGGACCCACACGTGGAGCGACGGGCCTCCTCTATACTTCCTTTCGCCTCAGTTACTTTATCAGACATTCACTTGGGAATCAGTATTCTTGATCGGGAGCGCGTCCACTCCACCCGGATCTGCTCCGAATCGCTCCCTCAAACGTCCTCTCGACTTGGAAGAAAAGAAACGGGCCTGTTTCCACGCGCACACGCAGGCCAAGGGTGGGCTCGCAAGGCCCATCCTGGTGGCGCTGGCGGTGTCCCACCACCACCAAGACTTGGGCAAAGGGTTGAGCCGTTGCCTGCTACGACAGCCGCGCCGGGCTAAGCCAGGGAGCGTCAGAGGCGAGCCTCACGTTTTCTGCCTCTTCCTTCCCTTCAAGAGCTATTAGGCGGAGAGAGGGAGGGAGGGAGAGAGGGAGGGAGGGAGAGGAGGGGGAAATAGCTCTTGCCTTGCTGATGCTGCCGTGACGCTGTTTTCCTGCGACAAATGTTTGTAACCTAATGCAGCCACCCGGGATTGTTCTCCCCCCCTCTTTCTCACTCACTCACTCACACACGCGTTGCAATCGAAGGATTACGGGAGAAGAGAAGCGGACCAGATCGCCCCCCCATCTCTTTCTCCCCCCACCAGCTTGAAAGATCCCAGCCTCGCCACCCGCCGCCCCGCCGCGCGAAAGCCTGCGTCCAGATCAGCATCTCTTGCTACCGGCCTCCTCCGCCCTCGTTCTAGCCCCGCAGTGCCCTGATGGGAGGGAGGCGCATCGGCAGGGGGTGTGTGAGAAGGGGGGACCGGGGACCGGCGGAGGAAGACCTGGGGGTGGGGGTAGAAAGGGGAGGTGAATCCCTCCAGGAGGGGAGAGGCCCAAGGAGGAGGTGCCGGCTGGGGCCACGCAAGTGCTGGGCACTTAGGGGCGGGAAGGTTGGGTGGAAACCCACACCGGGGAAGTCGAGGCCCGACTGGGGCTTGGGTGGGGCATAGCGGGGCTGGCGGCCTCGCCCAGAGACCGGCGCGAGCAGGTCTTCCTCCCCCTGGCACGAGGCTGGAGACGAGGAAGCCAAAGACAAGGTCTGGGGGAGAGAAAAGAGGCAGGGGGTCTTTGGAGAGGGTCAGAGAGCATGACGGGGTGGATGCCGGAGGATGAGGGGCCGGAGAGCGGCTGTGGAGTAGCAGAAGGACAAGAGGGCAGCAGATCCAAATCTTTGCAGAAAGACAGGGCTTTCTTTTCTTTAAGGAGGGGGTTGTCTGGAAATCAGTAGCGGGGCAGGGGCGGGGGGATGGAGGAAAGAAGTGAGAAGGAGCCCTCCTCGGGGCACCCGGTCTTTGCAGAGGCGGGCTTGGAGGTGGAGGGGAGCGGGCACTGGCGAGAGGCGAGGTGGGGGGCAGAAAAGCCAACTAGAAAATGCGCCGCGCGCGCGATCGCGTGTGTGTGGTGAGTGGTGGGTTGTGTCCCAAGATAGCGAGTCTGTCCGGAGGGCGAGGGAGGTGGGCTGGGGCGGACGGGATGGGAGCAGACAGGCAGGAGAACAGCCGCCCGCGTCCGCGGGGTTGGCCCGCCTCCCGCCTCGGACGCTGGCCCTCACCTCGCACCAGGATCCGGCGGCAGTAGTCCGCCTCGCCCGCCGAGGACTGGCTGTCGGTCTCCGGTGCGCACTCCTTGGAGGAGCCGGGGCTGGATGCCGACGTCCCAGCCGCCAGGTCGCTGACGCCTCCTCCGCCTCCTCCTGCAGCCCCTGCTCGCAACTTTGCGCTCTCCAGCGGCGCGCGGCTCTCCTTGTCCCGGGGTCGCTCTGGGGGGCCGCCGCCGGGATCGCCCAGGAGGAGGGCGTGCCTGCCTGCATCGCTCCCCCCATCGCTCATGCCTGGGGGCGCCCCCAGGGGATGGAACATCCACCGGCTCACCCCCCGCACCTCACTTCTCTCTCTCTGCCCCCCCAATTGCGCTCCTCAACAGCCGGAGACCGGGAAGCCCAGCAGCCGGGTGATCCAGGCGAGCAGCATGGTGGGAGGTGATCCTCCCCCTAGCCCCCGCTCGGCCCTAGATTTTTTTTTAAAAAAATCTGTGGGTGGGGTGAGTTCCCTAGATCCCCTCCTTAGGAGAGGCAGAGGGGCAAAGGATGGCGATGGAGCAGCCAGGGAGCGAAGAACTCTCTCCGTCCGGATCCGGGCTCCTGATCTCCCCCCACCCCCATCGATCCCCTCCCCGTCAGGCAGCCCGGGCCAAACTTCGCCGGACCGACCTGCCTGAGGGAGCTTCCCTTCGGCTCCCGTCCATCCCGCTGCTGTGCCTCTGCCTGGCTCCCTCGGTCCTTCTCTCTCTCCCTCCGTCTCCCTCTGATGAGCAAAGGCAGAAAAGACCAGACGCGAGATGCCAGAGCGCAGCTAAGCCGGCCCTCCTTGCCTCCCTCCCCCCGGCTCCCCCCCCCCTTCACTTCCTTCCAGGTTGGACGTTGGATGGGAGATCGAGGCGTCTTTGGCAACGCGGGTGGAGATATTATTTAGGGGAGGGTGGAGGCGCCGGTGGGGGTGGGGAGGTGGCCAACGAGAAAGAGGAGGAGGAGGGAGAGGGAAGGCGCGGAGGCAGCCCGGGCTCGGTCTCGGTCTCCGCCCCTCCACCCACCGCCTTCGCTGCCTATTCCTATGTATTTGTTTAAGAAAGACATTCCCCGGCACCGGTGCTTTTAGGTCCTGCTGACCGGGGGGCGGGGGGGAGCAGAGCGAGAGGTAGACAACGAGATGTGGATAACGAGCGAGCAATGGAAGCAAAGCAGCAATTTTAAATTGACTGGCGGCCACACACGTAATTTCCTGCTTGCGATTCCCTTGCCATTCATTGGCAAACAAAGACTCGCCACACATTTCACCCTCCCCTCCAACCCCGCGCGCCCCGTTCCATAAGAAAACTCCCTTCCTTTAGACTTTGTTTAAAAGAAGCATCAGCCAGAGCAGATGATAATAGCAGCAGCAAGAGACAGTTGGCGTGGGTGCATTAGGTTCTGAATTGCGCGCGCGCGCGCGCGTGTCGGGTGGTGGTGGAATGGAATGGATGTATGTCCTGCTGTATGCGGTGTATTAAATAGGCAATAAGTTTCAAGCTGTGGCTCTCGTCAATTTCAGGCCCTTACCGTCGTCACTTTCAAATAGTTGTGTTAGTTTCAGGACCCAAACCAGGCATTGCTGCATTACTACCACGAACGGATCAGGAAGGCTGGTCACCCCGAGTTCTGTCTTAGTGAAAGGAAGCGAGCGAGCGAGAAAGGCCCCTCCGGAGGGATGGACAGAGAGGTGAATGGCGCTTCTGGTGTTTTGTTTTGATGTTTCAACAGACGGATGAAAACGTCTCGCCCACTTTGGAAGGTGCCCTTCTGTTGCCGCTTCATTAGGGGAGCGCTGATTATTATGATTAGGAGAGCAGTTGAAAGGAAAATGGGAGGGTTGGCGTGATCCTGAAACATTTTTCTTTTGACACGCACAGAGAGACAGAGAAATAGACGGTTCTTTTTAGATGTCTAAGCAACCTTAAAAAAAGAAAAGCGCGCCCATGGGGGGAGAGAATAAAGTGGATAAGGCGGGTTTATTTGGGTGGGGAAGCTGAGTTTACTGTGTCTCTATAGAGAGAGCTATTTTTCTCCCCCCCCCCCGCCCCCGTTGATCCGGCTCAGAGAAAGATCATTTACAGAACCGGAATGGGTGGCTTGTGTGTGTTTTAATAGCCGCCGCTCTTGACGGACAGACTTTCACCTGTCAAGTGAACCTGGAATTGTGCCTCTCTCCCTCCGCTTACTTCTACTCGGAGTCATTTATTTTCTGGGCAGTGGGTGGGAAAGTAAACTGGGAAATCCAAACAGAAATTATATAGTCTCACAACAATATAGGAGCGCCTTCCTGCAACCTGCTTTTATAGACAAGAGGAAATGTGTAACCTGAGACACATTATTTGCAATTACTTCCACTGAAGTAATGAAATGATACTCCTATTCTTATCCCTGCTCTTCAGCCCGCTAAATTTAGTCACGACCAAATCGAGGGAACAATCCAGTTGCTCCTAGCTGAAGTTCATTTGTTTTCAAAGGGACCCGAGGAGGACTAGCTTTACCTGGATCGGGGCCTCTGTGCCTCTGCCTTGGAAGTTCAGGCGGAAAGAGGTTTGTTGTGATTTCATTTTCTAGGCCCTTATTCACGCTACAATTCTGTGCATATTTACTCAAAGGTAAATCCAACTGATTTCAGTGGTCCTTACTCCCTAGTGCACAGGACTGGAGCCTAAGAGGCCTCCTGTTGGTGTAATTTCTGGGCGAAGTTGCCTTTCCTTCTACAGGCCCCAGAAATTAGACTGTTTTGATGCTTAGGAAATGCATCCAAATGACTCCTGAGTGACCCACCAGAGGCAGCAAAGGCTGCGGGCAGTTTCCAGCCGACCTGTGGCCTAGAATTATTCGGATGTTGAATGGGGTTGAAAGCATGAGATCCGGGCTTCTGGGTTCCCGGGAAACGCTTCCCTTTGGGGTCGCTTCTCCATAAAAAGCCATAAGGTACTTTAAGCGAGCCTGTATTTTTTCGTTTTTTGTGTAATTTTCAAGAAAGAAAGAAAGAGGTATGATATAGGATACCACCCAACCATAGTTGCAGTATCAGCCTTTGCGTGTCTACTTGGAAGCAAGTCTCACTTTGTTCAAGCGTGCATAAGATTGCGCCCTTCCGCACATTTTCGGTCCTCTTCGGGTTTCCACACCACGTGCATACATCTCCCGGTGAAGCCAATGGGACCGTCTTCGTTCTTGACGTTGGTCGGAGCGTGGTGGGCAAATGCGACAGAGACAGAAACCAACGCCAGAGAGCCGGGTTCCAGATCTTAACGGATGATCGTACCTAGCCAGAGATTCTCCTGTTCAAGCCCCGATGCAATGAACTGGCTCTCGCGCAGGTCCAATTCGTTCCATAGAGGGAGGGGGCTGCGCAGGAGAAGCTCTGGCTAGATTGGGCCCATCGATTTTAAGTGCCGGAGTAGGGCTGCAGCTTCTCCTAACCATTTCTGCGCTCACACGTTCTCTGGTTTGTTTCTTCGTGTTTCTCCTTAGCAGGGTTGAGGAAGAAAGAAGGAAAAGAGAGAAAGAAAGCCTTTCCCATTTATCTGCTGAAGAATGTCAACTTTAGCTCAGCCAAAAGAACAACTCAGTTTTTGAGGGGTGGATTGAGAAAAAAATTGATCTCCAGTCGTAACACAACAGCCCCCCCCCTTTTCTTTTTAAAAACGCGTTGAAAGTCGGTTAGAATGCGGAAGTTCCTCTCCCTTCATTGGCTATTCCTCCCCCTCCCTTCACTTGTTGAAGTTTGGGGACAAAACGAAACAAACCCCCAAACGGTGTTTATCATACAGAGGAAAAGAAGGTGTGTGTGTGTGTGTGTGTGCGTGGGGGGGATATAAAGAAAGATCCAGAAACTACTTCAGGCAGGGATCAGTTTTTATTAGTCACGGAAAACGTCGAGACACAAATGAATCGCTTCTCTTATAGGTATATACAGCCAAGAGACCCCGGGGACGCGAAATCAGACTAAAAACCGTCGTCTGCTGCGGCTTTTCTTGCTGGAGGTCAACATCTGATCTATTACGCGTTTGGTCAGTCCCTGTAACTTCAGGAAGGCTGACCTAAATCCGGAGTGACTACCGATCCCAGTGGCGTTTGCACGGCATACAGTGGAGGCGTGCCTCCTTGGATGTTTGTTTTCCAAAACTGTATGTGTGGATACCACACACACACACACACACACACACGCTCAGAAATTTATATCACCTTTCTTTCTTTCCTTCCTTCCTTCCTTCCTTCCTTCCTTCCTGTTGAGCCCAATCCTCCTATTGGAATGAATGGGACCTGAAAGGGCTGAAATTTGGCTGAATCGTGCCCCGTGCTTCTGAAGTGGCTTTCTCCAACCTGGCTCTCTCCAGATGTGTAGTCCAACACTTTGGGAAGGTACCAGGTTGGGGAAGAATGGGCTCTAAAAGGATGTAACGTTATCGTCTCCCTGTCTCTGTCTCTCTCTGTGTGTGTATTATTAATAGTATTATTTGTAAAAAAAAAAAAAAAAAAACATGCTTCTGGTGTACTGATCATTTTGCCGCCACTACAGCCGGAATGGCCGGCTGGCCTGATATAAATACTGAAGTAAAGACAACTGATCCATTTCTGAGCGGGTTTGTTTTTGCCAAGGAAGAGCTGCTTCGTTTTATATTCAGTAGAAAACAAGAAGAGGTGTCCACACATCTTCGGACTGCAGTTGCACAGTCGAAGGACGAGAACTCCCCTGGTAGACAGTCACTAACCACAACCCATAATAGTGCGAAGGTTGGCTAAATTTGGCTGTGCCAGGATCCCAAACCTCTCCTAGGGAAGTGGACCCATTGGCTTCTTCAAATCTGATGCTTTGTTGACCTAAAATCTATATCACATATTAATCATGGCATTTTCTCCTGTTTAAGCCCATCGTTATTTTTGGAAAGGCAGATTTGTCTAAATACATTTGTGTACGCTTATTTGTACCTCCCGTTGACCTACCTACCGACCACCTCCGCTTCCTTCGTGTATGTTTTGCTTCGGTTTTATACCGTAGTTTAAGACTTTTAAAACGTTGATATTACATTTAATCATGTTACTGCATTTTCTGATTTTAACTGTTGCCAACTACCCAGAGGGCTTCGGCTGTTGTGCGGTATAGAAATAAATAAACCAATGGTTGGACGCCACTTCTTTGTGACTTTGACTTGACTCCGTGTTTTCTTTTGTATTCCTCTTAGCTGTGCATCATGGTGATAAACCCAATAAAGCGATTTGGGGGGAGGGACAGGGAGAGCCCCTTTGGGAGGGAATGGGGGCGCCTTCGGGACAAGCGTGGCGACACAGGAGCAACCCGACCTTCGCCCTAGGACTGAAATTCATAATCTCAGATGGGAATCCACCCCCACCCCGAAAAAAACCCGCGGCAGGTTATTCTTGATGACTACAGTTGCAACGACCCAGAGAGATCTGGAGTCCTTCGCATCCACTGAAAAGCGGGACAAGGCCAGCCCACGCGCCTCTCTCTCCTTTCAAGGCGATCCCTGCTTCGCCAGGAGAATCATGCCCTGGTCTCAGTTTCACGCTCGTGAAAGTCACGGGCAAAACTCACTCCCGGTCCGTGGTCGAACCTTGATTAAAGTGATTCTGAATTTACAACCCAAACCAACCGGATCCTTTGCCTCGGCAGTAGCCAAGGAAAGTGGACGACGAAGAGATCGCTTGGAGCGCTTGGGTTTTGATCGGGTATTGCTGGTGCGGCGTCTAAATGGGGTAACACGTATCTTTTGTCGGGCTCTTACTTTAAAATATGACTTATTTTGTATTTCACTTTTTTTGAGGGGGGGGATCTTCTGACAAAAGTTTGACCAATATACCCCCCTTGCTTTTTCTTTCTTTCCCCCACAATCCACCTGAGCTGTCATGCAGGGATTTAAACCTATTGCGGTGGCTTCACGCAGGTGGTAACCGACCGTCTCAAATCAGGAGCAGCTGACATTCCAAGTAAACCTGCCACCTGCAAAGGCCTGAGGCAACGGCGCTGGGCAGTTAACATAGGACCACCACCCTTTTCAAGGGGGCTTACTAGGAAAACCTCCAGGTGGATTGTCTCTCCTCACCCTCCAACTAAGTATGCTTAAGATTTCATTTGTTTTGTCTGTTTTGTTTATTTATGTAAAACAGTTCTTTACCACTCTTTCCATTCAAACATTTCCAGTACAGTTTGCAATAATGAATTAAAACACAGTTTAAAAACAGCAACAACAGTAAAAGGCAGGGCTGAAACCCATCTCAGGATCACGGCGTGCAAATCTCTACAGTTGGAGATCTATCACGGAAATATTTCGTGGGTAGGGATAATTTTTAAAAGGATCCATTTAGGAACATGTTTATTGAATGTTTTACTATCCAGACACATATTTTGCGTATGCATTTATATCCCGCTTTATAGACCAAAAACGGAATGTTGAGAGGCTAAAAAATAGTTAAACATACAATTAAAAACAAGGATGAAAACTTTTTATTAATCCTAACACACGTAGGAAACAAATTAATGTTTGTTAATGTTTGTCCCATTAATCAGGAGCAGCAAAATGTATATGATCTTTCACTTGGCCTAATAAAGGTATTACACTACATGGATTTTGGATGATGTGTGTAGATTGTTTTAAACTCCGATAAAACTGATGGGAGTTTCGCTGACTTAACATCCCTATCTTTATATTTACATCTATCTATATCTATATCTATGTATATGTCTACACAGCGGACACGCATATAATGTACGTCGGTTGAGTGATTTGCAATATCACTTCATTAGAATGTACACCTGGGCATATGAGATGTCACGTCACGTTCCACGCGCAATACCCCCCCCCCCGCGCGCTCGAACCGCGCTTTCTAAAGCCTGAGACCTTTCAAGAGCGGCTTCCAAAAATAAATAAATACGTGCATACACGGGTATAATGTGCGGAAGGGTCTCCCTGTTAGTCTGTGGCAGAAAAACAACAACCAGAGGCCTTATGGCACCTGACCGACTGGCACACTCACCATGGCAGAAGCCCACAGGGCCCTGGACCAGAAGTGGACCAACAGTGGACTCTCGTCGGCGCAAGCTCACGCCACGCGCAATGGCTGTGTCTATGTTCGATGCCACAAAACTCTTGGCTGGTTTTACCTGCAACATGGCAGCCGACGGAGGGTGCACCTTTATGGAATTATTATTCCATCGAATACTGGGCAATCCAATTTTGAACGAGGCTTCATTAAGAGAGCTTCTGCCTCAGTTTGCCAAGGTCCCCAATCTCAACCCGCAGTTTCTCCCCTGAAAAGGGCCGGGAGGAGAAAGGCCTTGTCTTCCTGCCTGCAGAGTTTGCAAAGCCGTTGACTGCTGAGTAGACCGTTCTGGACCTGATGGGTCACACTCAGTAGTTTCGATATAAAGGAGGAAATCGCCCAGGTTTTTTTTTTTTTTTTGAGTCTTCTTATCCCGGCATACACATTTCGCTCTTGGCTTCCTATCAAATTATGATCTTAAAACCACCCGGACGAGGAAGAAGGTGGTGGTGGTGGTGGATGGACTAACCCGCCCTCCATTTTTCCAAAGAAGCGGAGCCTGCCTTTTGCTGTATTCTTTGCTCGCTGGCCGAAGACATCCGAGCGTTTTGTTTCTAAGAATGGCGAACAAAGAAGAATGTTGACAGCAGATCTGTCCCGGTTTCCAACACTGCTGGTGGTGATGGGGAAGGAAGTCGAGAATTCTGCCCGGGAAGGAGACGAAACTGTTCAGCAGGCCTCGAGGCCTGCAGGCTAGATTTCTTTTGCTGGCAGGTCTTGGGTGGGGGTGGGGAGGTTAGAGATTGTAAAAACAAAACAAACCGTCCTCTCTATTTTGAATTCTATAGGACTAGGAACACGGTCATGTAAGTTGTTTTCTGCCCAGAAGTGTTCGCTGGGTCGCTGGCTTGTTTAATGGGCTGGAAGGTCTCCTGCGTAAGCCTCGTTGCGGTGAATGACGGCTGCGCAAGAGCACTGACCCGTCGTTCGTTCCAGTGGGGGCTGGGCGAGTGTCAGTTACAGCTTGGGTGGAACATAGAAAACACAAACAACAGCTCCTGAAATTGACACACGTGTATCAATTAGAATTCTCCTCTTCCTCTCTCCGGCTCTTTCTCAGCCTAAAATCTCAGGGGATGGGAAAACCTGACTTGGAAGACGTTTTAATGAGACGATTACATGGCGAAGATAGGCTCATTTGAATCGCAACTGTTATCTCAAGTTGGGAGGAATTAACTTTGCAAAGCCATGATTTATTTATGCTACAAATGCATAGGTACGGTCATGGAATTCAGTTTGGGGAAAACCGAAGCGGAGGACCTGGGCCCTTGAGTTTTCAGAGAGGGGACCCTGGAATTTTGTCGGTGCTGATAAACCGAAAACAATCTGACGAACTATATTAACATGCTCCAATTCTTAAAGGGGGTTAGGGAAGATAAGTACCAATGTACTCCGTTAAATAACAGGAAAAGATTCTCCCGAAAAATCCAGACCCTCTCAGAAAGGTGTTGTTGTTTTATAATGGATAGTTGGTGATGTTTTATTTTATTTATTTCATTTCTATACCGCCCAATAGCCGAAGCCCTCGGACCTTCCAGGGTGGTGCTTGGTATGGAGGGGTGGTCGCTTGCTTGCTTCGTTATTAAGGGTGCCATCATAGGCACACTTGCTTGAGAGAAAGTCCTATTGAACATGCATAGGATTGCATTGCACGCTTCATTGAAGGGGGGGGGGTCCTGCTGCCTCCAACTAATGGTGTAATCCTATAGATGCCTACTCGGAAGTAAGTCCCATTGCGCTCAGTGACACTCACTCTCAGCAGAGTGTGAACTGTTTGTGTTTTAGGCCACTTTAACTCAAGGATATCAACTCCAGGAATTTGGCGACTGAATGCCATTGGTCTGCCTTGCTTGCTTACAAACCTTGCTGCTTTCAATTTCTCAGAGCCGACCTTCTACTCTGTATTTAGGACACGATCTAGGGAGCAGATCTCCTGTGCATGATCCTATGAGAATTCGTCACGGCCTTTCAATTCAAACTAGAAAAATAATAACAGCAGTGGCTTGCTAAAGAGCTGTACAAGATTCCGAATCCTGATTCACTTCTGCCATGGACTCCTAGCTTGACTTTGGGGAAGTCACCCCCACCCCCAGGCGCCCGAATTCCCTGTTTGTAAAATGTCAATAAGGGTGGCTGACTTCACAAGGCTGTCGTGAGGGCAAGTGTCAAGAGGATTTTAAAGCACTTTGGAGATTAAGTATGTATTGTTTAATTTGTTATTAATACTATTGATATGCCGCTTTTGCACAGATGTCACCAAGGCAGTGTACAAGTATGGCAGAACAGCTTTGCTGGATCAGACCAAAACTCCATGTAGTCCAGCATTCTGCTTCCAACAGAGGGTAGCCACAGGTCCTGTAAGTTACAAGCAGAGCGAAAGACACTAAACTGTCCCGGGTAACGTTCGTCAACAAACCATCATTGTAAGGCTGTGATCCTAGCCATACTGACTAGAAGGTAAGCTCTATTGACGCTAATGGGGCTTACCTCCGAGTAAACATGGTTAGACTCCAGTTGTAATAGTTACTCTGAAATACCCAAGAGACATCATGTCAGCCATTAATTAATTGTGATCTCATTTTAGTAGCCACAGCAAATAGATTTGGCTGTTTGTTCCGTTTCAACCTTATGAACTGTTTTTATGCCCTAATATGTGGAAAGGTCTATGCACTAAAAAAACAACAACACACTTTTGGTGTGATTATTATGGACATTTTCCCAGAAAAGGGGACGGTCCGAGATGCAACGCAGTGCTGGACAGTGCAGATAATCCACCTCTACACCAGATATAACAAAGTCTTGTGGCACCTTTAAAGACTGGTTGTGGCAGGAGCTTTTGTGGACTACAATCCAGTCGGAGATGGCCAGCATTCCTCGAGGACGCCCCGATGTCTGATTTTCACGGCCACAGGACGTAGCATGCAGCAACAATAGCAGCAATAAGGACAACCATGGTGCCTCCACCCTAAACCGAGCGGGACATTCTCCTGCGCAAGCCCCCCTGGAAACAGACGGACCCTCAGCAGCCGCCCCACGCATTTCAAAGAGACCTTCCGGGCGCTTCCTGGATTTCCATTTCCACCAAATCGTTTCTGTGGCTTCTGCGGTTCTCTTCCTCCCCCTCTGTCCATGAACTCTGCTGCCCACCTTTTTGGTGCGGCGCGCCAGGCAGTGCCAGAGAGACCGGATCAGTCTGGAGAACGTCTACATTCTACAAGAGCTGAGTAAAAAGCCCCGGGGCACGATCCAGGGGGAAGGTCTCCTGCGCAAGGCCCTACGGAATGAAGGAGAGCTTCCCGTTCATTACAACGGCGCTTGCGCAGTAGACCTTCTTGCCTTAGGGCTGCAGTCCTAACTACACCAACCAGGACCTGCTTACCTCCTCAAGGGCGTTCACACGTGCACCAGAATGCTCGATTAGATGTTGCAGGTCTTAGTCCGACTCAGCAGGGCTTTTCCTATGCCTTTTATCAGCTTCTCTCTAGACAGCATAGGCGGCACCAGGGGGAAAGGTAAGAGCTCCCACCTCCCGCAGATTAGACAAGTATCTTCATACACCCCTCTCTTTTGCTGGATCGCTGTGGCTAGTTGAAAGGAAAGCACGACTGAGCTACATATTATAACTGAATCATAAACGAAGGATAAAATTCAACATACGTTCTATTAAAGTAGACCCGTCGAAAGGAATGGGCTTTAAGTGAATGGGCTTTAAGTGAAATGGATCTACTCTAAGTAGGACTTATGTTGGATTTTACCCTAAGAAATTAAATAAGGCTACAATCTCAAGTATGCTTACCTGAAAGTTAGCTCCATCCAAATCAATAGGACTCACTTCAGAGAAAATATGTTTAGGTTGGGACCTTTAATGTGAAACAAACCGTTATTTTTCTTTCTCACCCCCCGCCCGCGCCCCCAGATGAACTTTGACTCTTCTGCCTCCACACAAATGTTCGTTTTCCCGATGCCTCCACGCCACTCCTCGGCAGGGGCGATCCTGTGCAGGACTGGCACGCTTACATTTGCTGCACAATCAGGCTGCTATCGGGAGGTTGGCTTGCATTAAAGGAGGGGAAGTGCGAGCTGAAAATAGCCCCAACCTGACAGGAGGGAGGGAGGGAGGGAGGGTAAAGGAAGATTTTCAAAATGGTGTCACTGGGCGACTCCAGGAAGAGCCCGAAGGATCGCTCAGTCTTCCCTGAGAGCAAGGAGTCCACCCTGTGCTGGAAGCAGCTAGGTCGAGGAGCCCTCTGCTTTTGGCCACGGGAACTTCAGGAGCTGGACCGAGGGGCCACCGGCCCATCTCGCTCAGAGTATTGTCTCCCAGGGGTCGGCAGGAGGTAGATGCAGATTCTAGGGGACTTCCAGCAGATCGGCGGGCATTTCTAACTCCTCGTTATTTAACAATAGCAGCAACAAAACGAGCCCCGCCAAGCCGCACGCACGCACGCACGCACGCACGCAGGAATGAAGGAGGTTTGGGCTCAGCAGGTGTGATCGGTTGCGGAAGGGCTGTGACCTCCGTTCGGTTCCGGTACTGGGCGCCAATTCCGGTGCTCCGAAGTCTTTCCTAGTGCGCGCGCGTGTTTTGGATCAACCTCGGTTGGAGGATCTTAGGATTCGAGAAATAACAAAGTACATCCTGGAAGGCTGAAATCTGCTCAGCCCCGCACTGAGTGGCAGCAAGGGGGCTACAGGGCTGCAGGGAGGGAGGGGTCTTTCTCCCAGCCCTATCTGGAAGCGCTACCGGGGACTGAACCGGAGGCCGCCTGCGTGCAAAACAGGGGCTCTCCCACTCAGCAAGGGCGTAGTAATAAACGCTCAGGAGCAGTGTGTGTGTGTGAGAGAGAGAGTGCATAATACGCCCCGAAACCCCGTTCTCTTAATCTGAACCACCTCGGTAATGTTTTTTGTTTGCTTTTAAATGGTTCATTTCTTATCCTTATATCCCTCCCTTCTCTATTAAAAAAATATACCCAGGCCGGCTAAGCATCCCCTGTGTTTAAAAATAGAACCATTGGGCTTTAAATGAGAAATCTGGGGAGTTATGGAAAATTTTAAAGCAGGGATGGGGGGAGAGATTATTGCCTCATTTGTGCGTTTGTGTGGAAGGGGCTTCATTTCGATACCTCCATCTAAAGCCCCCGAGGAAACTGGATAGCCACGCCTGGTCCCCAAACAAGCGAAGGGCAGCGGGCCACAACCCAGCAGGAAGTTCTCCTGGGCACTGGGCAGGCCTCACGGTCATGGATGCCAGCGGAGATGGCACCCGTGCACGCCGCGTTCATTCCCACAGGGATTGCTCAGGAGAGCTTCCCCAAGGCTGCGACTCTATCAGCGCAATCCTATACGTGTCTGCTCAGCAGTAAGCCCTGTTGAGTTCAGTGGGACTTACCCCGAAATAAGATAGGACTGCAGCCTAAACGTGTTAGATAGGAAGGAAGGATGTTTCTAGGACTTACTTCTGCGAAGCTTGCTTAGGATCGGGCTCAGGAATGCATCAACCACTCCATCACGCAGCCCGGTGGCCAAGATTCCTTCCCTTCGCTTCGTTGGGCCTGTTTGGTCTGGCTAATCCAGGCTTGATCCCGAAGTATATGAATTGCTCCTTCCCACGTGCTGCCACCCCTAATAACGCCGGAGGGGATCCCCACCTCCGAGGTGCCGGGAGGTAAACCGCGGGGCGGGGAGGAGGTTGTGAGAAGCGCGGCCGGCTGAGCTTGAGGGCTGGGCCCACCAAGCTGGGCCAGGGCCCGCCTCCCCAGCCGGCTCAGGGGCTTTCCAGCTTCCTCTGCAAAAGAAGAACCTGCTTGGATCCTGCTCCCAGAGAGCGGGGAGACATCCGTCCCCACGTGCAAATGGGGCCGAGCGCCTTCAGCCAAGTTTCGCGATCGTCCAAGCCCGATCCGTGCAAGGCCTCGAGGTAGCGCAGGGCTCGCGTAACTTAGAATTTAGGTAAGTGTGTATGTATGTATTTCTATACCGCCCCATAGGCCATAGCCAAAGCTCTCTGGGCGGTTCACAAAAATGGCAAGCCGCAAATGCAAGACCATGAAACGCGGTATACTTGGCGCATCCCCGGCTGGTCTCTCTTGAAACTTCCTTGCGTCCTTCCACAGCTGGCTCCCACCGAAGGCCTCCTGAGCCAGAAGATACCGAAGTACTCATCTCCCTTTGTTTACGTATTCTGAATGAGTTGCTTTGATGTCGTCGTCGTCGTCTTAAGGTATGTTTGCTGCGGCCCTTCCGAGAAACGTTCCACCGTTGCGGGCCAAGAAGCAACCCAAGGAAACTTGGGAGAATGGGCGGCGGGGGGAGCGGGACATCGTCAGTTTTACTGCGGTTCGATTGTTGTATTGTTGCACAATAATAGGTGGCTGGGGGATGCTGGGAGTTGTAGGCCTTTTCTCTGTCTAAACATGCATAGGATTGCGCCCCTAATGAATTAATGAAAATTATTTTTAGACCCCTTTAGGCCCCTCCGCCTCTCGCAGCCTGGTGCCTTCCAGCTGTGTTGGACTACAAGCCCCATGACCACGCTGGTTGGGAACGATGAGAGTTGTAGTCCAATAGATCCGGAGGGAACCGATTTGGGGAAAGTCTTTTTGTCCTGCTGGGAAGAGGCCGCCGGACGCGGGCATGGGAAGAGGAGACTCTTCTATGTAGAGGAAGGGTGAGCATCCCTTTCAACCAT
This sequence comes from Heloderma suspectum, assembly GCF_057233095.1. Taxonomy (NCBI): domain Eukaryota; kingdom Metazoa; phylum Chordata; class Lepidosauria; order Squamata; family Helodermatidae; genus Heloderma; species Heloderma suspectum. Next base: position 4,626,223 of record NC_139462.1, read on the forward strand.
GACCTCAGTTTTGTCACTCACGAAAGACGCACAGGAATGTTTGCGACAGAGGAGTCATCCCTTTTGCATCCTAGGAGTAAGCCCACTGAATACAGTGGGACTTACTTCCGAGTAAAATAGTTAGGCTCGGGTTGCGCGAGGCTCGGCGTTTCTCTCTCTTCCTCCGGAAGCAGGTAGGATCAAATAGTCCCCACCCCCATCTCTTTCGCGGTTCCTTAATAGCCGTGAAGAAGCGTCCGGTGTCACGCCAAAGCGCGCCTCTCTCTCTCTCCCCCCCCCCCAGTCTGGCAAAAGCTGCTTGGCACCGACGCCTCCTCAGCGACCCCTACAACAACCCCTTCAGGTAGGCCAATGTTGTTGTCTCCATATTCGAAGGCTGTGGGAGCTGAGCTGAAGGAGGCCTAAGGCTGGGTTCTCTGGCAGAGGGAAGGTTCGAACCAGGAAGAAAGAAGGACCCGACGTTGCCTTAATTTACTTCGTAGGCTTCCTTTGGCGAGGAGGGAAATACACTTCGCATATGCTCAGAGGCGCTTTCTCTTTTATTATTGCTTTGTCTGTTTCAGAGCTGGAAACAGATCCGACTACTGAAAGCTGTTTGAAGTTGAACCCGGGCCCTGCTGTGACACTGTGACCAGTCTAGGAAAATCCTGGTGACTCATTTGCCTCCAAACAAGGTTTTTTGGGGGGCCGTATCCTCTTTCTCAGCTGGGTTGCTGGAGGGTGGGGTGGGGGTTAAACAAGATCACCTTTCCTCCAAGAAGCTCAAAATGATGAATAGTTGTCCCCCCTCACCCGGCCCTATTTTTTCCCCCCTCAACACAACAACCCTGTGGGGTAGGTGGAGAAACAGTGATTGGCCCACAAGCTCAGCGAACGAGCTTCATGGCGAAGTGTGGTGCTTTGAATCCGTGTCTCCCTAATCCTAATGATTTCTTTATAAAATGTATTATGGATCCCACCTTTCCACCAACAAATAGCGCTCAAGGAGGCTAACAGTAAAATACAGATTAAAAATAACATCTTAATTAAAACATAATATAAAAACAAATACATTAAAAACAGGACAATCTCAACCGGGACACCACCGGCAAAACTGAGCCCCGACCCTGACCACGCTGTCCTGGAACTGTTTTCCAAATGAAGTTGCGCTTTTTTAGGCAGGAGCTCCCAGTGACAGGTTCAGCTGCAAGTGGGGGGAATCAAAACTCGAAACCCTGGGGTAGCTGGAGAGCTGAATCCCCTGGATCCACACCCCAATCATTCAGGATAAGCTGCTGCGTAAAGACGGCTCGGCTTGTACGGGGCGTTAGTTCTGCTTAGAGTAGACCTACTGAAACGAGTGGGACTTAAATGTGTCTTCTCTGACATTGGATGTAATTCTACAACAACTCTTGGAGCAGGACCAACAATTATAGCAGCTCGATCAAAGTTCTGTCGGAGCCCTTGACGGGGGTGGGGGTGGGGATAAAGTCTTCGGTGCCCCCTAATGCCCTCCCCCCGCGCTGCGTCCGTAGCCTCCGTTTATAAATGAGGAGAGGTGGGGTGTACGGAGCTCTTCAAACCAAACTTCCTGTCATTTTCCCGCGGAACGCTTAATTTTACTCTGGCTGTAACTTCACTTCCTACTTGCTCTGGATTAACCCCGAATGGGAACTTCAGGAAGAATACTCCGGAGTAAGAGTAAGTAGCTCATCTGTGAAGCGAGGAAGAGGAAGGGAGCTTTTCCTTCTCGCACTTCCATGCCAAAGGCCACCTCCGGTCCAGATGCGCCCTCCGCGCAGGGACTCCCCCCATCCTCACCTCGAGGGGAGAAAAGTATAGCCCCCGCTCCAGCCCAAGCTCCCTTTACCCACCCATCTCAATCCTTATAGGTCCTAGATGGGGCGGGGGGCGGAGAAGGGGGTCTTTGGGAGGATCCATGTTTCTCAAAAGCCATCAGGACCTACAATGGAAGGAAGGGGGGGGGGCACTGCTTGCCAGGTGCAATAAGGGACGAGCGGCGCGGCAGGATCGCGGGAACGGAGTGGGGGAAGCGCTAATCGTGAGAAAAAGGTCTCCGGCGCCAGAGAAGTGACGCTGTTGTGGAACGACTGAGCTGCGCGTAAAGCCCCCAGGCCGGGAAGAATCCAGGCTCTGCCGCGCCCCCACCCCCAACAACTCTCCGGCGCCCTGGGGGGCTGCTCTTTTGGACGTCTGGGCGGGTAAGAGAGGCGGAGGCGGAGGCGAGGAGATTCTCTGTGCGCTGAGTGTGTGACTGGGGGGGGGGCGGGGAAGGCGCGGGGGTCCCTATTCAAGTGCGCGGCGGTGCACGCGTGGGTTCCGTAGAGACCCAAGGTGCGCAAGCAAAAGAGACGCGAAGGAATCATTGTGGGTAAGAAGCCCTGACGCGCGGAGTTGACCTTGAAAGGTTCTGTTTCTAGAAGCGAGGATCGTTTTAGCAGCACATTGAACATCCCGTCATTGCCAGCGTTTTCAGAGCAGCCTTCCCTAACCTGTTGCCCTCCAGATGTTCTGGACTTCAGCTCCCATCAGCCCCAGCCAGCATGGACAATGCTGGGAGTTGTAGTCCAAAATATCTGGAGGGCACCAAGTTGGGACAGGCCGCTCTCGAGCAACCTTAGGCACTGCAGTAAGGCTAACACGGTATCTTTGTCTCTGAAGATGTCTGGGGTAGGATCCGGATTTATTCATGCGTAGAGCAGACCCATTGATATCAATGGGATGAGTAAGTTATGGCCTACTGAAGTCCCGTGGGTTTACTCTTTAGTCGTGTCCGACTCTTCGTGATCTCATGGACCATAGCATGCCAGGCCTTCCTGTCCAGCGCTCTCTCCCGAACATGCGAGGCGGGTTTACTCTAGGTATGGCTAAATGTGGACTCAGCCCCTAAAACTTCTCTATGGTGGATGCACGACAAGCAATGCTCGCGTAGGTTAGTGGAACGCAAGCAACGCCTTGTACACTCGTCAGTCACAGAGGTATCTTCATTGAAAAGCAAAAATTCGATTATCTGTGTCCCCTCCCCAGTACACACATACCCTGTGTCGTCCTGCTGGCTGACTGGGGGATGCTGGGTTTTGTAGTCAAATATATCTGGGCACAAAGTTGGGGGAGGCTGTCTTAGATCAAAGGCACAGAAACACCCGTGCCCCCACTTTTTGAAGAAGTGCCCTTGAGAAGCCTGCATCCTGCAGTTGAAAAACCAGTGGCCTCCCTTCCCTTCCCTTCCCGCCCCCTCCCCCGCCCCCGCCCCCGCCCCCGCCCCCAGGTATCTCTTTAAACAGAGTTTACTTCCGTCTGAATCGGCTCACTGTTTGTACCCCGTCCTTCTTCCTTGAAAGGAAAATGCGAGGCGGGTGGGGGGCATTTTAGAGTCACAACAGCCCTGTAAGGTAGTCGAGACTGAGTGCACTCTTGCCGTTGTACATCCCATCCCAGTCCCCTCATAAATCCTTTAATGGCTGCAACGACATCAAGAGGTGACTGCCACGTAAGAAGGGATCTGAGACAAAGATCGTGTTAGCAATAGTCTTAATCTAGCGCCTAAATTTGCTGGAGAAGCGCTGGTAATTGTAGGTCATCGAATTTACAGAATACCAGATAGAAAACTTTCGCATTGCATCAAAATAGGAGGCTTTTCAGTGGAATCAGTTCACACGTCGACTGCCAGTCTTCAAGCCTACTACAGTCATCTAGGGTAGGAGAGATCGAGGCATGGCTGCTTAGGTACACGTGTGAACCGAGCCCTAAAAGTCCTATTGGCTCCTTAGCATCGCTCTGCGAGTGTATTAGCGTTCTTCTATGCGATTTATCAATCAAACACAAATATTAAACGGCTGGGACATTGCAGCAAGGAAATGGACGATGCGGATCGAATCACGTCACTCAGACCTAACCTTCCTGAAATATAAAGAGATGCAGTGCAAAACCGGTGCAACGGCTAAGCCAGAGATGGTGGCGATAATGGCGGGGATGCATTTGCTATTTATAACGAAGTAAAGCACTTTTCAGTTCCTTTGAATTCAACGGCTGAGACGTATGGAGAGCAATCTATATGGGTTCTATTCAGAAGCAAATCCCATTGAGTTCAACGAGACTAACTGCCAGTTAAGTATGCGAGTTCAGTTTGAGAGTCTCAACAGACAAGTGTATAACTTTGACCCCATGGTGAATAACAACAGCAATGAATAATAAAATAAAGCATAGGATGTTCTACTACGATGCAGAAACTCCCCCGCCCCCAAGATGGAAGTGGAGAATCAGAAAAAGCATGGAAACAAAACAAAGCACCCTCAATTACACAAAAGGCAAGAGGAGATTGTTCTCACAGATATCACAAATCTACACTCTGTAGAAATGGAGAACTTTGAAAGTTGAGGAGTAGGAACAGGCGTAGGAAGGAAAGTCTCTCACCAGCGACGAGGGAGGCCTTGGAGTGGACGCGAGCCAGCGAGGAAGTCCCCTGCGCCAGGCCCTTGAAATGGACGGGAGATGCGCACCATTTTGCGCATTGCTTGTTCACTTCAGAGATCCAGCGGATTTCCCCGCTGGATGGTGCCCACTCACTGCGGAAGGGAGAAGGATGGGCGAACTTTGGACCTGACCTCTTGCTTGGCTTGAGCCCGGGTGGCCACAGCCCTTCTTCTCTCCTGGTTTTCCTTCCTCACTTTGATCCACACCACCTTCCTTGGCTCCGGATTGGAATCTGCATGGGAATCCCCCAAAGAACACGAATGGCGGGTGGTGGTTGTGGTTGTGGCTGTGGTTATTATACTTGGCCACCCCACCCCTCAAGCCACATCCAGCCTAAAACTACTGGGGATCTTCTCTCCACCCTTTCTACTTCTTCTGTACAAAAATTAAATCCTGGAAGAAAGGAAGATTTTCAGATGGATACCCAGATAATTTTAAAGATTTGAATAGAAGTATTAGACGGAGATCACAATCCCCTGCCGCGCGGGATGTAATCCTTGTTTTTGCGGTCTGCGGTCTTTTTCTTCTTCCTTGCCTCCGCCTGCTCCGCTGCCCCGCCTCCTTCCCCCACTCCTCTCTGGCCTTTTCAGTAAGACCCGTGTCCCTTTGCCCACCATTCCCCGCCCCCCTCCACTCCCTATTCACGCGTCCATGAATTAAAGTTTGAGTCCATAAAAGTTTTGGGGACCTGACAAACAGGGAGGGAATAATGACCACGTGCAGTTTTAAATGAACAAACGTCTACAATAGGCGTCGTCGTTAATTGCGGTCGGAGTTGGACTCCGGACTTCTCTGAGTAAGGCCGTGCTTGAGCGCGAGCGTTGTAACGCATGAAGGGATGAGAAAGGTGGACAGACGGAGCGGGGCACGCGCGTGTGAGGGGAAGAGTCCCACTAGGCGCGCGGGTGGGGGTTTCTGCTCGGGGGCTGCGCCGCTTCGAGGGCAGCGTGTGTGTGCGTGCAAGAGGACTGGGAGGAAAGGCGGAAGAGGGAGGCAGGCAGGCAGGACAGAAAGCGGCGCTGTAGGAGCATGTGCTGTGGTGCTGCCTCGCGGTGCCTGGGTGAGATGTGCTGCCGAGGGGTAGCCCCAGATGCCGCCGGAAAGGCGGTGGCTGCTTGTCGAGGGGCGGGTGGGGACAGCGCTGGCGGGCGCCCGTCGAGGTGCAGAAAGCAGGGGACGCGGGCGAAAGTGCAGTACAAGGGCGGAGGGGAGGGAGGGGAGGGGGAGGCCCCACGTTTCCCCGCCGCGGCTCCCCCCACATCCCAGCCCGCCCAGGCCTCCGAGGAGGCGGAGGCGGAGGCGGTCTCCAGTCGCGCCCGGTCCCGAGTGCTCGCGGGCAGCACGAGCGCTTCCGCCCGCCTTTGACGACAGCCGTCACTGCGCGTGTTTACAGACATCGCCCCGGAGGCTGGGCTGGGCTGGGCTGGGCTGGGAGGGTCGGCTCGCCGAGGCGGGCCCGGGCCCGGCGGAACAGCACCAGGGACGCTCGCGGCGCCGCAGCTGGGCGCCGCGGAGATGGCCGGACGGAGCGAGCGGCCGAATCGCTGCTTGGCCGGCGCGCCGTTCCCACTTAGGGGCCGAAGAAAGCAGCAGAGAGAGAGAACGCGAGGCGAGGCTTTCTTGTGAGCCCCCGGCCCGGAGCACAGCGGGCCGCATCAGCTCCTCATCCTTTTACGACGGAGAGAGAGACAGAGAAGAAAGAAAGAGTGACACTGTGTGAATGGAGAGAGCGAGAGAGACTCTGACTGAGAGACTATGGAAAGGGTGGGAATTTTAGGATAGAGAGGGGTGTAAGCAAAAGAAAAGAAAGGCGAAGTCTGTGTGCGTGGGTGAGAGAGAGACGCGGAGGGAAGGAACACACACACAGTAGATAACTTTAGGAACAGACCATCAGCCAGAGAAACCTAATTAGAGAAGGAGGTTTCCGGCAGGAGAGCGAAGAAAGTCCCAGGATTCTACAGGTGGAGACGTCGAAGTCCCCTCCTTACCTGAGAGCACAATCCGGGCTGCTTCAGTCAGCTTTTCATGGACTGGTGTTGGGAGAAATAAGCCTAGGTCTCACGTGAAATCAGTGTACTTAAAAGTTCACTTTGGGTTGAAGGAAAGAAGGAGGACAGGCAGAAAGAAAGAATTCTTTGTGTGCAGCCACGGAGGGGGTTATGAAAAGAAAAAGAAATATTGTAGACATCCTTTAGAAATATTTGGAATGATGTGCACATTTCTCACAATAGATGCTACTTCGCCAGGCAACTAGAAGTAGAGTTTTAAAAGACCGCTAGAAGCCTCTTGATTTTCATCTTTTTAGGGGAGCATTTCCCATTTTGAGAACTGGTTTACAACATTATGCAGTTTATGTCTATCCATTCCACACTGTCATCAAGCATGGAATTTATTTATTCTTTATTGAGGAATGAATGAATACATGTCATTTTTTAATTTATTTATTACATTTCTCTACCACACAATAGCTGAAGCTCTCTGGGTGGTTTACAGCGATTAAAACTATCAAAATACATTATACATAATATAAAAACCATTTACATATAAACAGACAGCGCAAACACAGACACACACATATCTCAACAATTCATTGCATTATCTAAATAATTAAACAAATAGAAAATATTTTATTAAGAGATATCCAGGCATGAACCTCATGGTTTGATAGGAAGCCGGTGGTATCCCTGATTCTCAGGCGGTTTCCAGAAATCGACCAGCCTCAGCGAGGCGGAACGGGCTCTTTTTTAGCAAAGGAAGAGCCTCCCACAGAGCTAACTTCAGACCCGAACAGCTCAAAGTAAAACATGGATAAACACCTGGCAGCCGTATGCATGTCCTTTCTTGAGATGGGAGGAATTTACCGGGCAGGACAGAGGGACAGTTTATTCCTTAAATTAAGAAATAAGCCTTTTGCAGAAGCAATGCGAAGTTCTCTGTTGTGACAGGTGTAAGCAACTACCCTTTCTCCTCAATTAACTCATGTTTCTATTTTTTTCTTATTAGGTGTGAATATCTGTCTCCACCATTCTTCTTCTAAATTCATCCTTCACAGGAGAGAAGCATCTTCTAATTCTTAAAACTAATTCCTCAGCGCAGCGGTCTCTTTTAAGGGGATCATTCATTTAAAGGGCGCAGATCACCAAAGTCATTCACTTTAGAAGCGCAATTAGGAATCCTGTTACAGTTAAGAGAAAGTAAAGAGCAGGTCACATAGACCAGCATTCTCCAACCTGGTGCCCTCCAGACCTGCAGTTCCTAGCATCTCCCAGCCACCACTCCTCCCCTAGACACACCTTTCTTACAAGGCCCCTTCCCTTCCCTTCCCTCCAAATACAGAACCCTACCAACCTAGTGGAGTCTAGAAATGTCTTTCTTTCTCCCTCCCTCCCTCGAGTCGAAACAATCCAGGAAAATGTATTCTTGCACATTTGTGTTGGTAGTGAGAATAAGCCAGGAACAAATATTGGGAAATAAATATTCTTGGAAAGTATTATAAAGCCACGATCCTATGCCAGCTTACCTGGGAGTAGGCCCCACTGAACGCAGCGGGGCTTACCTATGCAATCCTGACATGTCTTTTCAGAACTTCTGAGTAGACACGTACAAGATTGCACTGCACGTGTATTAAATTTCCAGTTGCTACTGAACGGGGGTGGGGTGGGGTGGGGTGGGGTGGGGTCGGGGAGTGATCTTCGAACTCCAGAGTCTCAAATGTCTTTTTGGAGGGACACACTGACCTGAACAAAAACAGCATTTGCAACTTTCATTTTTTAAACACACACACGCTGTATACAAACTCGACGTTAATTCCTTCAGAACAATGTGATTCTGTTAATTGAGCTGTAAGTGCCTGCTTGTTTTATGTATTATCCCTTACAAAATTTCTAAAAGAAAGAAAGAATAATGAACAATGAAGATAATCCTCTCTTACACCTCAATTCTACGTGCACATCTCCCTCCCTCCCCCATCACACCCACACCAGCGAGTAAATCCATAGATTTGAAGTGGAAGCACGTGTGTGCCCCGGATTGCAGCCTAATCCTATTTGGCAGGAAGTCCCATTGAACGCTGAGGAAATGCACTTCGAAAGGGGCGCAGAAGCCGCTTGTGCTTAAAATCCGCGTGTGAGCAAGAGGTAGGAAGAAACCAGGAGAAGCGAAGGGGCGCAGAAGCCGGCGGGAAGTTTTCCTGCCCATGCCCCTCGGCGGGAAGTGCCTCCTTTCACTGGCAGGTCACCCATCCATGCGCTTTGATTTGGACCCCGCCTTTTCACCAAACAAATCGGCGCTCAAGGCGGCTCACAGTAATGGAAGCTGAGATTAAAACAAGCTTGGTGAAGCGAATCATAAAAACAAATAGATTGAAAACACAACGAAAAGCACACCACAATGAAAGAAAGCAAAAAAGCATCTGACCCAACAGAACCGCGCCGCAGCAGCAGACGTGCCCAAGGCCCGTCGGGACGCTGTGGCTTGCTCGGGAGAACTGCTGGCTGCGCCGCGGGGAGCGCGGGATGCGCACTCTCCTCGTCCCCCCCCCCGAGAGGGAGCCGTCACAGCTGTGCGCGGCTGTGCGTGCAGCGCAGTGGGTCCAGCTGATGAAAGCACGGTAACAGAAAGAGCGCAGCAGCGCGCGGCCTCATCGCTGTCTCTTTGTGACCCCCGAACAAGACACCGATTCGACAGAGTGTGATTTTAGGGGTGGGGGTGGGGGTGGGGGTGGTGATAGGCTCTACCGCGCAAGCCCCATCGCAATGAATGCTTGCGCAGGAGAACTTCCCGCCGGATTGTGCCCAACAACTACAGCAACCACATTACAGAATAGATTATTGTCTGGCTGGCGTGCGGGGGGCGGCAGCGGAGAGATGCGAAAAGCAAACATGGCATTCAGGAAGTCCAAGCAATCCCCGCTCTCTTTGCTTGAGTTCAAAAACGAGGGGTGTGGGGCTACAGCCACCCTCCAAGAGAAGAATTAAAAAAAAAACACCAAAAACCTGAGGACCAATCGAACATGCACGACATGGCCAGCCAGCTTTCGAGATCCCCAGGTCTCTTCATCAGGCAAGAGAGACGTTACAAAAGGCAGGCTGGGTGCGGGGAGGCTGGCTGATGCAGAAGTCAGGAAGTCATATTCGGGGTGCAATCCTGCGCATGTTTAGGCAGAAAAAGCCCTGTCCCACTCTTCTCCCGAATGGCCGAGGACGACGACGCGTGACCTGTGACAATGGCGATTGCGTGACCAGAAGGACGGCGCTCCGCCTCCCTGCACGCCCACCCTCGGCTCCCGCCTTCTTCCGCAAAGGCCCCCCCCCCCCCGCGCCGTGTTTCAGAGCGCAGCCTTGGCCTTGGCTGAGAAGCCCTGGGGTGAACGCGAGGGGCTGACCCTCAGCGCTCAGGATGCCACACTTCATCGTTTCATAAAACAACGAGCAAAGCGATGACGCTAGGATATTCTGTTGTTGATGTACGACAGAATGGATGCAGTTTGGGTGGGGAACTGCAGAAATCCCAGAAATTCATGGGCTCCACACAGGTGCTCTGGATGGCTGCTCTGGAATCCACTTTCCCAGACTCACCCGAGCAAAGGCAGGGTTAAAGAGATTTAAAAAACAGATCTTGCATGTGGTCCAGCCTAGGAGTTGGGCTTGTGAAGGGCTGTGGTGCTGCTAGTTAATAGGGACAAAGAAGATGAACCTTTGTCCCTATTAACTAGTTATGACTAAGTCTAAGGCCTCCTCATCTCTTCCTAATAGCCTTTCAGTTTGGCTGCTAGTCTTAAATGTCTGGGACTGAACAGTTAAAAGCTTTCTTCTCCTTCTCCTTCTTGAAGTCCAGTTTTGAAAGAGAGGTGGCAGGGGTGGGGTGGAGTGGGGTAGGGGTAGATTTCTTTATTAGAGGCCTGACCTAGCCAAAGTTAAGCCCCTTTGATTTCTATTGATATGCTTATTTCTCCAGTGGAATCCAGTGGGGCTCAGAAGAGCTTCAGCTTGGATGGATAGTATCCTCGATTTTTGACTGCACCCTCCTCCTTCAGTCCAGAGGTCCAAAGTTCATTCTCTATCTATCTATCTATCTATCTATCATCAACACCACCATCATCATCTATCTATCAAAGCTATCACATGATGAGACTGGACCAAAATCAACAACTAACAACTAGCCTGCTGAAACATAGACTGGCTCCAAGCCAACAGATCAGAGAGAGGATGGGGTGTAGTGCCACCATCCCAGTTTGCAAGCCAGTTAAGCTGGAAGGCTTGGATTTAAAACAGCCTCACTGACGTCAGGGAGTCCAACCTGGCCACATTCCATCCAGGACTCTAGTCTTTTAACTGTTCTCATTAACAGTGTTTTGGGAAGGAGAGAAGTGTTGTTGTTTTGAGAATTTATGAATGTTTGTTTAGGTTTGTTTATTTGATTAAAACATTTCTATACCAGCCTCTATCCTGTTTGGATTTCAGGGTGATGTGCAATCAAAATTTATATCATATTATAAAATAGAAGAATAAAACAGCCAGCATACTATTTAAAAGCAGAGATTAAAATGACCACAATTTAAAATGCCTGGGTAAATAAAAAGGCGTTTGCCTGGCCTGAAAGGATTGCCATACAGACACTAGCTGAGTGTCTTCAGGGAGGGCAAGCAGTGACGGGTCTGGTGGAAAGGCCCCTCTCCCGGGTTTGAATAGTGCACCTCCCACAAAGGAGGGACTGCCAGAAGGGCCTCAGCAGGTCTTAATGCAAGGGGCAGGTTGTGATGCAACTGCACTGGTGGACCACGCAGCAAGCATAGCGACAGAGGCAGCAGCCATACAGGCAGGCTGTGCTTGTCCCAAGACAGCATCAGTCCCAAGGCAAGTAAACACACCTGAAGCATCAAGATGGCTTCTGATGGTCATCCCCCCCCCCCGCCCCCTCTGCCCAACATAGAACTATTTATTTCTCTTTCTCTGACCAAATTCCGTTCAGGCCCCACCCAGGGAGCAGGGCAAGTGTTGCACACTCCAGGAGCTTGGAACAGCCTTTGCCCAGCTGAGCACATTAAGCAGCCCCCCTCCCCCGGGTTCCGCATGAGGAGCAAGAGAGAGGGAGGGCTGGGGCTGGGTGAAAGACATTGTGCTGAACAGAATAGCATGGCTGTCCTGATAGCATGCAATGCTAGTTCAACAAATTGATAGATTGATAATGAGCTACAGGTGTATCAAAACTCATGTTTTTGCTTCTTTTACAACAAGCAATGTTGTAGTCGTGAAACCTAAGACTGGTAACGGATATGCTTCCAAGTCCTCCTAAAACCCTTTAAGGTAGATCTCCAGATGTTTTGGATTTCAAACCCCAGAAGCCCCTGCCAGCATGGTCAACGGTCAGGAAAGGTGAAGTCTAAAACATCTGGAGATCTACTTTCTGCCCACTCCTGCCTTAGGATGCTACAAGACTCTCTGCTGTTGTTTTTTCAATGATCATGTATTAGATGGTTAATTACTGGATACCAGTGCATTCTGTGCATGATAAATATCTGCCCCACCCTTGTTTAAAAGATATGGTGTCTGTAAGTCTTACTTAGCACAGAACCACAAGATACTGATTAGGTGCGGCTTAGTCCGAGTAAATCTAGATTTATTGAAAGGTAAGGACATTTCAAGATCCGATATTGAGTGAGAAGAGAATAGGACAAGTGGTCAAGTCTCCGAAATGTTTCCTTTTATTATACAGGGATCTTATTGTCCCTACATAATCATCAACCTTCAAACAGCTTTTTGCTCTCTCTGTCTCCAGACGACAGGCATGGCAGTTTAGTCTTGATAGTAATACTCCATAGGAAGAATGGTTGTACCTTTGTGGTTTGAGAGAAGTGGAAGACATCGCCCATTCTGTACTCCACTGCTCCTTGTATAGATCCCTTGCTGAGAGAGAATACATACTTTTTTGATTATTGTTCAGGCCAAAATGGCTCAGCCAGCCTGCAAAGTAGAGTGCAATCCTATGCATGTTTAGGCAGAAAAACAGTCCTACAACTCCCAGCATTCCCCAGCCAGCAATGCTGGCTGGGCAGTACTGGGAGCTGTAGGACTTTTTTCTGCCTAAACATGCATAGGATTGTGCCCTTAATCACTTTTCTCAAGAGAGTAATAAGCAGGAGGCCCTTGGGTTGGATCCCAATTTAGACACCTGTAACCAGATGGTGGAAGGGGACATCCCCTTCTCCTCCCCCACTACAGGAGCCCCTCCAGCCCTCTGAAAGTGCTACACAAGAGTTGGGGGACCCTGCTGAATGGGGTGAGCTGGGGTGAGGGTGGGTGGGTGGGTAGGGGGATCCCAGCAAACAGGGTGAAGGCACCTATTGTGAGCAGAGCCCTTCCAGCCACAGAAGGCAGATTGTGGATCCTGCCCCTTGTTTCCCATGGATGTGGCCAAGATTCGTCTGAGCAATACAGTGGAAGGCTACAGAGGTGGGGAAAATATCCAGCATAATAGTTTTAGATGTGCTGTTGATCCATGGTATAAAATTCTTAAGGATTATTATTAATTCCATTTATATCTCACTTTTCCTCCAAGGAGCCTGAGGCAGAACACATTTTATTCTATTCTCCTTTTTACCCTCACAACAACCTGTGTGGTAGGTTAAGCTAGGCCTAGAGAGAGCGACTGGCTCAAGGTCACCCAGGGAGCGTCATGACTCAGTGGGGATTTGAGTCCATGCCTTCCCAGTTTGACATGCTGTCCAACACACCACACTGGTTCCATTGTCCATGGTACACATTGTAAAGCAGCTGTCCCCAACCGGGGTCCCTCCAGATGTTTTGGACTACAACTCCCATCAGCCCCAGCCAGTACAGCCAATGGTCAGGGATGGTGGGAATGGTGGACTAAAACCCATTTGGAGTCACCCAGGTTGGGGAAAGCTCTTGTAAGGTAATATTTTTGCTATGCAATACCGTTTGATTTGATTTAAGTATCCTAAATGCAGAAATTTCAGATTGCTGGGGCATACTGTAAAGTAAGTTAGAAAGGGAGGCCTTCTGCTATTATAACATGAAAAGGTGTCCATTTAGAATGCATAGAAATGTGACATACCTGCTCCTTGATCAGAGGGAGGCCAGAGCTGAGATCAGTTCCTCGTCATCATGCAGAGATGCAACAGGAAGCCTCCTCTTTGGACAGGCAGTTCTGCCCCAGCGGTGCCTGCATCTCAGGTGCTTGAAGGATTCAGTCACACCAGGTACAATGACACGAAGCAGAACCCCTGCCCCGTGTGCACGGGCAGAGCAATCCCTCACGTAGACGAAGAGCAGCCTTCCCCAGCCTGGTGCCCTCCAGATGTGTGGGGCTGCCACTTCCATAATGGCCAACCAGCATGGCCACTGACTAGGAATGATGGGAGTTGCAGTCCAACACATCTGAAGGGCACCAAGTTGGGGAAGGCTGACGTAGAGACTTACAGAAGCCTTGCTCATCTATGGGGTGGGGGTAATAGAACTGGGGATGACAGCAGCTTCTAACTATTGAATGGAGTTATTTCTTGCTGCACACCAGTTGCTCTCTCAAGGCATGCTGGTAGGTACAGTTTGGGCATTTCTGCTGAGACGAAGAGATGGGGAAGAGAGGAAAAGCAGGGAAAACAGGGAGCTAATGACAGAGTTCTTATGCCCATGTTTTTGGCGGATGAAGCAAGATGGCAAGATAAGCCATTGTCCTTCCTGGGAAGCACACAGCCAGGTTTCATGGGAAAAGAGAGGAGTTAAAGAAGGGAGGAGCCTTTTCCCAGCCCCACCCACCAAGCCTACTGCCAGCATGAGCTCTGTTACAAGCAGGGTTCCTCCTCACCCACCAAGCCTACGCAGCTCATCCAAGCTGGAGTAGTCCCTTGCTTACCACCACCACTACTCCAATTCATTGGTAAAATAACAAGTACCTCTTAGGGCCAAAGCTTAATGGTTGCAACTCTCTCCAGAAATCACATAGCTGATGGTAGTTATCTATCGGCTCGTTACTTCATTCAAAGAACAGTCAAAAGCTAATAATTATAACTGTGTCAGAGATCAATACAACTTGATTTCCCAGGTGCAATCTCTACAGTTCTGAATACAGGGCAAGAGGCTTGAATGATTTCTAGCGTAAACCATCCCTGGCAATCAAAGGCAAGTGTTCTAGAAAAAGACCTAGCTATAACCATGCACACAGAGATTTAGTCCAGCCTTGAATTCTTCATTGGTTCCTCCAGGCTACATGGGTCCAGGCCTATGAAATCCAAGAGTCAAAATATCGGTTCAAGAGTAAGTCCAAAGTAAACCCACACACGTGGAAATTTAGATGGCCATAGCTTCTACTTTGGTATCTCCACGCTGCATGGATCAAGGCAAAGGGAAATCCAAGAGTCATGCTCAGTCCAAGCCAGCAGGCACTCTGGGCTATCAAAGACGAAGATACACAGTCCATAGCAAACAAGATTTCGGGGCCTATAAAAAGGATGACTATATATTCCATGGAAGGTTCTTAATGATTCACAGTTCAGACAGATAGGGTTCTAGGGTTCACAGACAATTCAGGTGAAACAGACTTAAGTCCAGGTGGGAAGTGTTTCTAGCAGCTCAGGCAGGGGGAAATCCCAAACATGGTTACAGGCAGTAAACGAGGGACAGCAACCATGGCCAATTAAAGATGGACAGTGAAGATGATGTTCCCAGCAAAGGCTCCCAGCCTGGGCATCTGCTTAAAAGCAAGGGTGGGGCTGCTGTAACACACCTCCTGACGATCTAACCGGCAGGGGATTTTAGCTCATGAATGAACCCTATGCCAAATAGGGCATCTTGATTTGATATATCAACCTGTCTGACACCTCTAACACCCCTGCCCCTTCTGCTAGTTTCTCATGGAGGGGCTGTTAGCTTTCTTAATGATAGGCAGGACATTCAAGGTTGAAAATCCAGCTAGTAGCTGGATGGGAGTGAGTCATCCCCCCCTGCTGTCCTCTGAGGAAATCGACAGAGATAAGCTCACATTTATTCCGACATTCCACAGGCTGATTAGGCCCAAACTGGCCCCCTCCCTCTTGCCATCACATGTAAAATGAGTATTAGCCAAACTCTTAGGCTCTGGACTTCTCACTACTGAACTGGGTTTCAAATCCTTTTGAACCACTTCTGATCAGATTCTGACTGTAAACGTGCTGCGCTGGGGCCCTGACACTGAATCCCTTACCCTCTTCTTCCCACCTCAGTCAGCCCTGCCCTTTCCCAGGGTGTTGTGGCTAGACGTTTCCTTTTCCTTTAAAAAAAAAGGATATTTATTTATTGTTTTCTGAGAAAGGGTCTCTGCCATGAACGCCTCTACAGAGACATTCTTTATAAAACAGCAGTGCTGAACCTTGTTTAGCTTGAAGGCCACATTTAATTTTGGAGAAGCTCTCAGAGGCTGTATTCCAGTGGCGGTGAGGCCAGAATACCAAAAATACCAGCACATTTTAGCTTCAACCTCTTCCTGCAGTAACTCAGCCTTAGGAGAGGCATTTCAACCCTTTAGAATGTGGGGAAAAAGGCCCAAACACTGGGGAGCTACAAAATGTCCAGTGGTCAGGGAATGGGCGGGGCTATCTGGAAAACCCAGGGGACTGGATTTGGCCCCCTGGGCAGAAGGTTCTGCACCCCGGCTGCAGGCAAAGCAACTCCAGTGGAGAGGAGGCCCTGCTGTAGGCACAGCATAAGATGCATCTTTTAAAAGTCTGCAGCTGTGTGATCCTGAGGCCCACAAGCAAAAGCTCCGGGGCATGTGTCTGTCTTCCTCAGCAACAGCCTGGCTAAGTCAGCTGCTGGTTTGCACAGGTGAGATGAGCGGGGGGGATGAGAAGCAGCTTGATGGCTGGTCGATGGCTTCTGCAATTGAGCCAAAGTAGGAACTCCTGATAAATAAAGTTAGGAGGAAAAGAAGACTCCCAAGAATGTCTGCGCACTCATGAGTCCTGGCTGCGATATTATGGCCCTCATTTTTAATCTGCTAATGAATTAGCCTGTTAAGCACAATATTAAGCACAATATTAATTAGTTAACCTGAGGAGTGCCCACCCCAAAGAGGTATGACTGGCACCAACATGACAGTCTTTCTGGCACCGGGTTAAAGCTTTTCTGTTTGCCCTGGCATTTTAAAGGGTTCTGCGGTCTCAGGCTGCTTGCAGTTTTAAAATGTATCATCTTTTGCTGTCTTTTGGTCTATAATTAGTATGAAGGCTATTGTCTTGTTGCATTTTGATTTTGTGTAAAAAAAAAATCTATTGTACATTGCTCTGGAATCCATTGGAGGGAGGGCAGTTTAGAAATATTTTAAACAAATAACGTGATAGATGGTTAGATAGATGATAGATAGACAGACAGACAGATATTGGTAGCCAAATGTATGGACATATTTATACAAATTATATTTCTATCCTGTTTTTCATCTGAGATTACTTCTCAAAATAGCTTACAATTAAAAACCACTAGAAGATACAATATAAAGTGAATGTATGGCGGGGGGGGGGGGAGAGAAAAAGGAGGAGGAGAAGGGTGATGTTTGCATCTCACCATTTCAGCTGTGTGTTTTTCTTCCCTGGATTTTGAGTTGCTCTTGCCACAGCCGACTTGGGCAGCTTGTTCCTTCTGTGCATTTTTAACTAAGGCCAATTGCTAGATCTTCAAAGGAAGCAGAAACCTCTACCCAGTTCTGGCTCCAGGTTTTGGAGGCCCTTGGGAAAGACACCCTCTATGGGAGCTCCTCCCTCCGTGAGTCCACCTTCTCACCACCGCAGCTGCTATTGCTCCTCCGCCTCTTTCTCATCATTTCTACTACTTGCTTGCTTGACAGACAGTGAGCAAGCAGGCTGTGGCATCTCCTCCTCCTCCTCCCCACCCTTGTCTGGGCCAAAGCAAGCAGCAGGAGAACAAGCAGGTTGCAGGGGTGAAGAGGAGGAGCAAGTCCAGGGGGCTCTTGTCAGTGGCCCCTGCTGGGGTGTGGGCCCTTGGCAGGTGCCCGACCATGCTTGCCCTTGACCCCAGCCCTGCCTCCACCAGCGTTCTGATGACTGCCAAGAGATTTAATACTCTGTTATTTTTACCGGATGATGGAAACTTTACCAAATACTGCTGCATCCATCTATTGGGGCCTGATGGAATGCGGGGGAGCTGCTGTCCATTGCTGGAAATGATGGCAACAATAAATGACAATGGAATCGATCAATATGCTCTATACTGAAGCTGAAATGAATATATGCAAAAAAATTCTGCAACATTCCGGCTGTGAAATGTCCCCCCGGAGAATATGAATGCTTTAGATGTGTCGGCATCAGTTGGCTGCTTTGATTTTGCCACTTGTCAATTATGTAATCTCATAAACTTGTAACTATTCAGTATTGTCAAATATAACTTACATTGCCTCTCAGCTTTCAAATACTGTCAAATGAAAATCTCAATTATGGCATGTCAGCTATCAAATAATGCCAGATATCAATGCACAAAATGTCCAACATTAAAATAAAGTAATATTGATTATAAAATAGTGATATCAAACATTTGGTGACTATTCAAAGCACATCTGGCTTTACTGGACATACTCACTATGAAGAGCACCATAAAAGGACTACGCTGAAAATGCACAACAGCATGATAGCAGGCTTTATCACAGACCAGGAACAGCCAACTTCTGTATTTATGGGATGGGGAACTGCATTTCCAGATGCTAACCTGAAGGGAGACAGGGTGGAATGATCCAATCACCTCACAGATGATGAGGCCTTATAATTAAGTTGGCATCACAGAACAGCAGGCTGTTCATGCAGCTATGGGCTCAATATGTTTGGATGTTATGAGATCACCACTTGGTGGGGAGGGTGTCTGAGGAATAACTATGTTTCCACAGGAGATTGGCTAAGGTTCTTTGCCATTCCAGAATGTGCCTGACACAGCTGTCAGATACAAGGGTGGTTGGTTGGTCTGCTTGTGATAAGGAGTAGCCCAGCCCGAGGAGCCAGTCCAGAGACGGGAATACATAGGGCTAGTGAAATTATTTCCCTGGAAAAGATGCTGATGCTAGGGAAAGTGGAAGGCAAAAGGAAGAGGGGCCGACCAAGGGCAAGATGGATGGATGATATTCTGGGGGCGACAGGCTCAACCTTGGGGGAGCTGGGGGTGGCGATGGCTGACAGGAAGCTCTGGCGTGGGCTGGTCCACGAAGTCACAAAGAGTCGGAAGTGACTGAGCGAATAAACAACAGTGAAATTATTTGCCTCATAGCTCACCTGATCCTACTGGGTCTGAAGGCCGCGGTACTCCCTCTGGCCATTTGCAGAGGTGGCACTGCAGAGCAGCAGGAATCAGGCTGGCAATTCCCCAGGCCTACTGCTGCCGTGATGGTGTAGGGAATAAGGTGTGAGAGGTCCCCAGTGTGCTGTAGAGCAATAACCTCCCTATGAAATGCACACGGTTTCTCCTTGCTTCTTTTGCTGGCAGCTGCAGAAGCTCATGTTGCACAACTGCTGCAATCCTATCCATCCTGCTCTTGAATGGCTTTCAGAGACCTAAGGGCACGCATAGTCCTTGGGAGTTCATGAGGCGAGGTCCCCACCACATGCTACAAGGAACCTGATTCAAGCCCCACAGGCCCTGACAGGAGAGACCTGAAGACCACGAAGGCATGCCTCTTTCCCTGACATCAGCCTGCACAATCCAGACTGCAATGCTTCACAAGAAAAGAGGGGGTGCCCCAATGCACCTTGCAATCATGATGCTTAATTTGAAAAGAGAGAGAGAGAGAGAGAGAGAGACTTTTGAGTGCCAACATGATACTGTGTAGAAATCAGATGTTCGCTAGTTCACACTTCTGCAAACACAGATGAAGGATCAGCACCCTGATGCAAGCATCCAAAAGTTCCATCAATCAGACAGTTTCACTGTGGACAGAGTGTCTAGATCTTCATAGGCAAAATGTCTAAATCTTTGCTCCAACACTGTCACACACACGATCTACCAGGATGCACACATATGTAGATATTCCAAATTTCAGTTTGCTGTTGCATAGTGTATGTGTGTGTGTGTTTTGTAGGGATTACTGTGGAACTTGACACCAGGGAAACAGATGTTCTGGTCAGTTTCAGCAGCCACCTGGTCTTCTGTAGAGGCCAGGTGAGCGGCTGGTAAAAGGAGTGGCTCTCCGTCTTCTATGCAGGACAGATGTGATGTGTGGAACTCTTCTGGACAACTGCCCCCCGTCTGTGCCTCATGTAAGCTTTTAAAAAATGACAGCAGCAAGAAAAAAGATGCATGATTTCAGAACCCAGCTCCTTGTTCAAAAAAGTCAGAATTTGTAATGTGAACTGCTGCAGGCAGGTTTCACAGTTGGGAATCAAGATGAAATGTTTTGTCCCGCTGACTTTGCTCTAGTTTGAGCCAGAATTCCAGGATATCTAGAAAATTATGTCAGAAATCAATGATGCATTTCTATCCTTCAGGGCCCAAATACTTCCTTCAGCAATTGTTTCCTCTCCAGATTAAGGAAGGAAGAGGAAAAGAGCATGAAGAGATTGGAGAGGGTTACGCAGGTTCTATATTCAGTCCATGTGGCTGATAAGCTGTGAAGAGATCCATCCACTAATTTTGCATGTTGTATTTATATCCTGCCATTTAGGGTTAAACCCTCACAAGTTGGTTTATCACAACTAATAAATACAGCAAACAATAAAATCTGAAAATCAAAACCAATAAAAGGACAATTAAAACAGCAGCAACAAAATTTTAGGGTTATGGGCATTTCTGAAAGGATTGCTGCTGGAAAGAGTTAACTCGCTCCCCTACAACACTCCAAAACAAAAGACCACCAGTAGCATATCCATTTTATAAATCTATTTATTTATTTATTTTTATTTATTTATTTCTATACCGCCCAATAGCCGAAGCTCTCTGGGCGGTTCACAAAAACTAAAACCAAACAACACACAATAAAACAATTTAAAATATATAGAACATTAAAACCACAATATAACAATACAACCACAATAAAACCTAGCAGCAGTACAGGAGTTTAAAATACAGATTTAAAACAGCAAAGATAAAAATTTAGAAAGCTAAAATGCCTGGGAAAATAAAAAGGTCTTCACCTGGCGCCGAAAGGAGTACAATGTAGGCGCCAGGCGAACCTCACTAGGGAGCTCATTCCAGAGCCGGGGTGCCACAACAGAAAAAGCCCTCCTCCTAGTAGCCACCCGCCTCACTTCCTTTGGCAGGGGCTCACGGAGAAGGGCTGCTGCTGATGATCTTAAGGTCCGGGCAGGCACATATGGGAGGAGGCGATCCTTCAGGTAACCTGGCCCCAAGCCGTTAAGGGCTTTGAATGTTAACACCAGCACTTTGAATCGGGCCCGGAAATGGACCGGCAGCCAGTGCAGCTGGAAAAGTACTGGCGTAATATGAGCTCGCAGGCCAGTCCCTGTTAACAATCTTGCTGCCCTGTTTTGGACCAGCTGAAGTTTCCGGACCGTTTTCAAAGGCAGCCCCACGTATAACGCATTGCAGTAATCCAGACGAGAAGTTATCAGAGCATGGATAACTGTAGCTAGGCTATCTCTGTCCAGATAAGGGCGTAGTTGGTATACCAGCCTAAGCTGATAAAAAGTGCTCCGTGCCACTGAGTTCACCTGTGCCTCAAGTGACAGTTCTGGATCCAAGAGCACCCCCAAACTACGAACCTGATCCTTTAGGGGGAGTGCAACCCCCTCCAGAACAGGTTGATTATCACCTAGCCGGGCTTTAAAACTATAAATTTATCACCAAATTTATAGTTTTAAAAATGTGTGTGTGTGTGTGTGTGTGTGTGTATCAACCAGATTTTAAAATGTGAAACATTTAGGTATAAAACATCAGCTTCAGCCATAAATAAGAGTATGCTACAATACCACTTATAAGCTGAACCAGAACCAGTCAGGAACAAGCCAAACCTCAGTGAGGGAGCATGGATTAACAATTGACTATCAGGGCAAAAAAGGTCCCCCAGCCCTGAACTAAAATATGAAGCCAAATAAAGCCATCAATCAAAAGCTGAGTAGAATAAAACTTCTTAGAAACCCACTTAAGTTACCATAGAGGGGACCATGCTAATCTCCTGGGGGAGGAAATACCAAAGAAGAGGGGGCCACTGCTAAAAGGCCCTGTCCATGGTACCTCTTAATATGATGGTTTTTAGTGGTGGGTTAGTGAGCAGAGAATAGTCAACCAATGCAACTGGTGCAGAATTGGTGCCATGTGGTCCTAATGCCTGCCCCCCAGGACCATCCTGGTGGCTGTGTTCTGTACCAGGCCAAATAGGGCCCCCTACACATGTTACAATTAAAATTTAAAACAATTTTAAAACTTTAAAAGATAGGATAAGGCTGTCAAAGGCTACAGGTCATGATGACTATAGATTACTTCCATTTTCACAGGCAGTATGCCTCTATATACCAGTTGCTGGGGAACACAAGTGGGAGGGTGCTGTTGCACTCATCTCCTACTTGTGGGCTTCCCATAGGGTCATCTGGTTAGACCCTGTGCAAACAGAATGCTGGGCTAGAGAGCGCAGCAATTCTTAGGCCTTGGAAATCATTACTGCCTCTATTAGGGCTGCCATTTTCAGCTCGAGACTGCGCCCAGAAGGTTACAAATTTGGAGGCATTGAAAAAGGAAAGGATGCAATCACTGTACCTCCAGCCTCATTCCTCCACCTGTCCCTTCGCCCACCCATCTCCCCTGCCCACGCTGGAGTAAAACAGGAGTCCTGCTCCCTATAGCTGTAGAGAGTGGGTGGCTGGGGGTAGGGGTAGGGACAGAACTCCCACAGCCCAACACTTTTATTATGTTACCTTTATGGGCTGTAGGCAGCTTTGATGGCCATGTATATTATGGGAAAGAGGCATATTAGTACAGACAGACAGACTGCTCATCAACTGTCTCTTGGTTGGCCTTCTGACCCCATGTCAGCCACTGTTGAAGGACACAGGAGCTGCCTCATGCCGAGTCAGCAGCCCACCCATCCCTCTAGGACAGTTTCTCCTACACCTACACCGACATGCAGGGCTTCATAGACCTACCTCAAGATGCTGGGGGCAGAACCTGGGACCTTTTGCATGCATAGCATGGGCCCCATCGCTGAGCTTGGCCCTTCTTCTTGTGTCTGAAGCATACTAGGCTCATATCCGCAGCGGAGAGGTGAAACACTAACATGCCCTCTTCAAACTTTTCAAGACATCAGAGTGTCTTGGCTACATAGGTACCAAGCCTCGTTTTTCTGTCTGATCTGGAAGTACCTTATAAATTCTGATATATTCTGACCAAGTTGCTGAAACTCGGGTACACATGTGGTGGTATTATCATGAAAGCATTCTGGGTTCAACTGGGTTGATCTTTAAGATCACAGTGGAAAATAGGGAGGAGGCAGGTAATACGCTGGGGTATTAGTGGTGCCCAGAAACTAATGCAAACAATGGAACAGTGGTGGTGTCACACACCCTGTCGCCCTCAAGAGACGGGCCACCCTATTTCGAACTTCCAGGAATATGCTGAATAAAATTACAGTGATTTGGGAGCAGATGGATCCAATGGGCATCCACACTGCAAAACTAGGATGTATTGTGGAAGTTCATGGAATGAGACTATGACGCATCTCCCCCGGGACATGCATACCGCGTGTGCAAGAACGGACCAGTGTTCCAACCTGCATGGCCAGGGCCTCACTTAGAACCACAGGTGGCGTAGTGTAGCCCTGTGAACTGGCTGTTTCTCCCAAAGCAGGAACTGGATGGCAATGGCAAGACTTGAGCCGGACCAGTTTCATCGTGCCAACTCCATTTCGGATCCTTAGCCCCCCATAACATTACTCTGAGGAAAGAGCTGTTCCAAATTCGCAGGTTGTGTTCCTACTCTTTTGCCACCAGGTGTCGCCCACAGCAGTTTTCAAGATGGGGCTGTCTGAATTCCGAAGCAGTGGTTTCCAAAGCAGCAGTGGTTTCCAAACCCTCTTCAGATGGAAGAGCCTGGCTTCGGGATGATGCAGTATGATGTCTGTTAAATGAAGTGGGGGAAGGTTCCCCTGCAATATCGTCGGCCTTTGCACTTCACCCTTCCCTAGAGGTTTGGCAAAGGAACAACCACCCTGTCCCAACCTAGTCTTGCAGGGTAGGATCCTGCACTTCTATTTGGTGGCAGAGAAGTGATATTCTCAATTTTTAAAAAAAGGCTCCTTCCTGCTGAGCTGGGCAGGACAGAAAAGACTAGATGGAGAGAAAGATGCAGAGATGGGTTCTCCTTGAGCACTGACCGGCTATGCAAGGCACTGGAGCTCTCCTTTCCCCAGGTCCACATGATTACTGCCGGAATGCCCTAATTAGCCTGCCTTCAGTTTCCAGTCTTTTATCCAAAACCCCGGGATCTGCTCACTTGCTACATTTTAAAAAGATGAGTCTTAGAGTGTGCCCTGGATGCAAGCACAGTTTGCAAGATTCTAGGCCCCTCACTTGTGGGACACAGCACATACGGATTAAGACCTCTTGAGGAAGCTTTGCTTCAGTTTCTTGTTTATTCTGTGAAATCTGCTATGTTTGGCAGAGAATCAGAGAACTAGTGCAGGCAAAGTCATTTCAACAAGTGTGAGTACCTGCAGAAGTCAAAACTGCAGCACTGGTTTGTTAAAGGTGGCGAGGGGATGTGGTAAAGACGAGTCTGAAGTTATGCTGCTGGTGGTGTTGGTGATGGTGGTGGAGAGGCTGTGGTGATGGCAGCATAGCTGAAGGGTGCTCCTCAAGATGCTGCTGACGGACTGAGTAGAGATGGCTGCGATGGAGTAAGTGGCAGTGGCAGTGGAGATCGTGATGGTTGACGTGACAAAGGTAACAATGGAGATTAAGGCAGCCTTCCCCAATCTGGGACCTGGCTGGGGATTATGGGAGTTGTAGTTCAACAAATCTGGAAGAAACCAGGCTGGGGAAGGCTGGATTAAGGTGTGGGTGGAGAAAGACCCTGTCACTATTAGTGATCACATTTATTAGTGACGACAATGTTGATGGAATGGTTGGTTATGGTGGGCACTGGTGCAGATGGAGTTGAATGTGTACAGATGATGGCACTGCTGGAGGTGATATTATATACAGTTTTGGAGCATAAAGTGTTGATGGAGCATGGGGTGGCCATGGCATTGGATTTGACCCCTGTGACATTGGTTGAGGAGTAAACATATTACTTTACATGAGTGCCTACATTTTAGGCCCTAACAGCTGATTGAAGGGGCGATCCAGTGCATCCTGTGTGTACCCCCCCCTTGATCTGCATGCACAGCTCTGTATGCATGGGAGAGGAGCTATGCTGAGGGAACTCCATGCTCAGCACAGCATGTGTGGGGGCGGGGGAGGGGAGGAAGTGAAGGATTGGGTCATCGCCTTCATTTTTTATCAGCCACTGCCAAATTTCAAATAATGAAATCTGAATGCTCAAAATCCAAACCGGAACCTGAGATTTTGAATGAGATAACATTTTCATGTGGAAAATGGGATTCATGGAAGGGAAAAATGAGGGGTCCTTTGGGGACAGGATCAACTCCATTCCTGGAGTGACAAGCTTGAGCAGATTGTCTGTCCCCCTCATCCTGCCCCGCTGGGCGCATCCCCTGGTTGCTCCAGCTCCCACTGGGGATTTCTTCCCAAGGTTCACAAGACGCTTGTGGTGGTGTGTCCATGTGGGGCCTCTTTGGAGGAAGTTTCAGCCTTTCTGTAGAAGAGGCAGAATCGTCCAGATGGAGGCGATTCTGGGTTCTGCTCATTCAGCTGTGGAAAGATCCAAGTAACCTAGTCAGATATAGAACGGTGGGGATCCAGGGAGGCTGACATTGATTTCTGGTTCCCAGTTCCTTATCTGACACAGCTGCTTGGATAAGGAACTGAGGTCTGCATGAACCAGGAACCAACTTCAGCCTTGTTGAGATCCATGAGGATCAGAGGAGCAAGCAAGCAATACTCTTCCATGGAAAAATCCCTCACATTATCCATTTGCCCATGATCAGTTTATTTTCACTAGTGTGTTGAGAGTGATTGCTTATTCAGTCATTAAAGGCTCCTATGAGGTTAAAGCACCCACCTATAGAGGTGGCTGCTGCATCCCTGTATGAAGCCCTGTTCTGGCCTTGCTGGAATTGGATAATTCTGCCCTCCCTCTTTATTGGATGACACTGGAGCACTCCGAGACAGAGATGCAGTAGGATGAGAATGGCCCAGAGGCTGCTTGTTTGCATCATCATGAGTCACTGCTTTTGGCTCACCTCCAGCCAGAACAGTGACTCACACAGAAGTACAGAGGTAAAAGTAAACCTGCAACCATGTGTAACGATGATGTGCTTCTAACTTTAATTCGGAGAGGGAAAACTGGGACTGGGAAATGTTGGCCTTAGTTGTCCAGTCAACACCTCTTTGGCAATTACATAATTAGGTTTTTCACCAGACAGCTTCTCCACAGGCTTTCGAAGAGAGAAGACCACCCTAGTGGGAGCTATACTTTTGGGAGAGGAGATGGCTGCCTCCTCCGTGTACAGAGGGGCAGGAGCAAGCCTCTCTCACTGCAGCCGTCATGCTGGGACTTGACCCAATACAGCTTCTGCAGAAAATAGCTAAGCAAAGGCTACCTATGTGCAAGGGGCTGCCTTACACTGAGACCAGTATCGTCTCCTCTGACTGTCCATTGTTCTCCATGGTCTCAAGCAGAAGGGGTCTTTCCCAGCCCCACTGCCCTCTGGGGTTCTCCTAACTGAAGCTGTGGGAGTCCTGGGACTGAATCCGGGACCTTTGGCAGGAAAGACATGCACCCTACCCCTGTACTGGGGCCTCTTGCCCTTCCCACCTAGGGCACTTCATGACCTTCATTTTTTCCAGCAATCGTAGTCCCTTTGCGGGTGTCTAGCATGCTGAAACAACACCATGGAACCACCATGTTCTGAGTTCTGCATACCTGGGATAACCTTGACCAGCCCTGGGATGAGCTGCTCTTCCGCTTCCAGACACATTGTGTGGGCTGCTAGCCAATGCTGACATTCTTTTGTCAGACTTCAGTTGTGCTGGCGAACATCCACACTGATCACAGCTAGCAAACATACTAGCGAGACTGGCATGGAGGAGGAACAGCAGCCATCACACACCACCCATTTCAGCTGCACCAATCCTCTCCCTTGCATAAAAGGCACTCCCTGATTCACTTCTGGCTTTGGTGCTCCCATTGAGTCTGCTTTCACAAGAGCTCCTTACATTGTCTTTCAAATGTCCCACAATGCAACTTGTGGCCCTCCAGATGTCTAGCCTACAACTCCCAATATCCCTCACCATTAGCTATGCTGGCTAGGACTAATGGGAACTGGAGGCCAAAACATCTGGAGGGCCACAAGTTGCCCTCCTCTTTGTTGCAGTATGGAGAGATTAATCCAGTCCTAAGGCAGAAGAAATCGCCTACTGAGAGCTTATATCATGCATGCCCAATCCCAACCCCAGGGACTCGGGTGGAGACAGACAATCGTTTAAAGACAGTTGGAACAAAGCGTGCTTGGCGTGTAGAAGACCCAGTTTCCATCCCCAGCATTTCCAAAGACTCCTGCCTGAAACCCTGGGGAGCTGCTGCCAGTCCTAGACAATACTGAGCTGAGCTGATGGGCCAATGGCCTGACCAGCAAAACTCGAGAAGAAAGGGTCTTGAGTGTACACATCAAGAACAGCAACTGCTCTTTCCAGCTGCCTTCAACGCTCTTAAAAATATTGATTGTCTGCTTTCAGCCTTGATGGTTTTCCACCAGGAAAGCTCTCACTTTGTCACATGGTTCTCCAGGAGCAAACCCTACTGCATTGACAAGAATTTCACAACAGCTGGGAGTTTGACCTGGGCTGTGTCTTCTTTATTGTCCACCTCCTCTGATTCTGCCGTCTTGCTTTTCAGCTGCTCCCATCTTTTCTGCTCTTTGTTCATCCTGGAAAATGTAAAGGAGGTCAGTGGGATTGTATCTCTGGGTATGACTATGCTACAAACATATACTAGTTTTATGCCTGCTAGAACATAAGAAGAACCCTGAAGCAGGATCAGACCAAAGGCCTCTCCAGTCCAGCATCCTGTTTCCCACAGTGGCCAACCAGTTGCTCCAATGAGAAGCCCCAAAACAGGACATGAGGACAACAGGGCTGAGAGAGGATCAACACCCCTGCCCTACATGGGCCACTCAGGCTGGCTGCAATGAAGAAAGATTCACAGATTCCTTCCCAATCTGCCGGTTGAATTGCCAATGGGATTACCAGACTGAGTTCCTCATCACACCAAAGGCCAAGCCAAAAAGAACAGCTGCACAAGCCAAGGCAATGAATATTCCAGCCAGGATCTTGAACAAGTGGAGGTCGGACAGTGCTGCAGGCAAACACAGTGGGAGACACAACAATCACTTTTAGGGCCTTCGAAGAACACACTGGGA
This sequence comes from Heloderma suspectum, assembly GCF_057233095.1. NCBI lineage: Eukaryota > Metazoa > Chordata > Lepidosauria > Squamata > Helodermatidae > Heloderma > Heloderma suspectum. Next base: position 4,654,171 of record NC_139462.1, read on the forward strand.
ATAAACCACTAAGAATGCAATCCTGTGCATGTTTAGACAGAAAAATGGCCTGTAACTCCTAGCATTCCCCAGCCAGCACAGCTGGCTGGGGAATGCTGGGAGCTGTAGGCCTTTTTTCTGTCTAAACATGCATAGGGCTGCGTCCTAAACCTTCCTCCACCACGCTGTCAGTGTCGCCCCCATGGGTTCTACTCACTCCCCATGCTGAAGTCGATGACGCTGGCTGTGTTGCCAAACCGGTTGCCCGCCTGGCACATGTACCGCCCAGAATCCTCTGCCTGGATGTCTCGGATCTCCAGCCTCAGGCTATTGTAGGAGGGAAACATGACGAAGCGCTGACCAGCTGCTGAGTGGGAACTGTTGCTGTCTGCCATGAGCTGTCCTCCTTTGTACAAGGTCAGCCTGGAGCGAGGGTGGCTATCAACTTTGCAGGAAATGATGCCCACCTTTCCATTTTGATTGTCCAGGTAGGTGCTTACAGAGAGACTTGTGGGTGCATCTGCATGAAAAGAACATCAGAACTGCCATCCTGCATCAGACTGAGGGGAATAAGCTAGCCTACTGGTGACCGGTCAATAGAGGCACAGGGATTGGAAGGCCATGGAAAGGCCATGGAAGCCCTGCTGAGAAGAGGCATTTTGCCCCCCCTCCTGACTTTCGGGAGCCCATCCAGGCTTCCTCTGGCTTCCAGACCTTTGGTAGAAACCGCTCAAAGGCTCTCAGTTCCTCTCTGCAGTCACGAGGACTCTGAACTTGTTCTTTGAAAAAGAGGTAAAAAGCCAAGATTTGTTTCATCACTCAGATGGAGGAAATAAATTTGCAGACACTTAGCACACTCTGGGCATTAAGAAAATGCTCAATCTAATAGTGCATAAAGATAAGAAATATACTGTTTTTGGTTTTTTTTTAAATGTAGGCAAGAACTCTACCAGAGCAAAGAGATTCTTATAGTGCCAGCCACACTACTGGTAAAAACTCAGGGGCAAATTACATGTTATGCACGTGTGTGTATGATGGAGCCCCCCCCCCCCTTTGAAAAAAAGGCTACACAACTTTGGCTTTTTGAGCAGAGAAGAGACAGTTTTTGGTTTCTTAAAGTCTTTCCCCACTTGCCATTTTTCTGTCCCAAATGCACCCCTCCCCTCCCACTGGTTTCCCCCCTGAGGTGCTTCCTTCCAGACAAGGCTTTTCTTGTGTGATCGCTCTGCCCCGTTCATGGAATTGTTCAGGGGCGAAGGGTTGCCATCTTCAATTTGCATCTCTCCCGTGTTTTCCCGCCACTTCTTCCTTCTTTTTTTCTTACCAGAAAAAAGCCCATTGAGGAAGGAATGACGGATTAGCTGCACAATGCCTTTTGACGGCTAGGGGCACTAGGAGCCCTCCGCCTGGAAGCACCCTTGGAGAGCTGAGCAATGTGAGCTTACTGCACGTTGGCTCCTGGGAGAGGACAATGTGGAGTAGAGAAGCCAAGGATTACGTATCCCCCCCGTCCTGCTTCTCTGCTTGATGCAGGTGAACAGAGTGAAGAGGAGGGACTTGGGCTCCATTCATTTGTACAGAAAGAGGGATGTGGCTGCAACTGGGGAGAAACAGGAGTTGGGGGAGGGCAATTGCCCTGCACCCCAGACAGTGTTGGCCCAAGGATCTGGGGACGGAAGAATTGTCCCTACATTTCAGCATCATCATTGGGCCCGATCCATGGAGGCAGGCGGCTCCTATGTCAGTGGGGTGGTGAATCTGCTCCGGCTTTCATTCAGAACCAGTCAGAACTCTCAAGGAGCTCCCCAAGGTGCCCCACACCTGCCCCACTGACATTGGAGCCACCCGCCTCCACTGGGCCTGCTGGTCCAGAGCTCTGGGAGTCTGCTACCCCAGGCGATTGCTTGGTTTGCCCATCGGGCTGAGCTGCCCCACAGCGGTATAGTGGGGCCTTTCCAAACGATCTCTACGGTCCCAACCACACTCACAGAGCACGTTCACGTTGACCAAGGCAGATGTCACGCTCCCCGTCCTGCCTGCTGCCTGGCAATAGTATGAGCCAGTGTCCACCCTCGTCACACCACCCAGGATGAGCGACTGGTCAGGGCTGGTCCGGAACCATCTGCTGTTCTTGTACCAGGTGTAGTTCCTTCCCCCCGCCGCCCAGCTGGCAACCACACAGGTCAGGTTGGCAGTGGCTCCTTCCTGGATATCTGGAGAGGGGTCAATTGTGACCCTTGCACCTGATGTGGAAAAGGCCAAGAAAGAAATCAACATTATTTCCCTGCCTTTGGGGCCATTTATTTATGTGCTTGCACACTTCTATGCATTTCTATGCAGCTGATGCTCTGTGGGTGGTACTAAATGATGGCCTTCTTGTGGGCATCCCATAGGCATCCGGTTGGCTACTATGTAAGCAGATGCTGGATGAGAGAGGCCAGGGGCATTGGGCATCTTTCAGCCGGAGGGCCAAATTTGATTTTGGAGAAGATCTTGGGGGCTGCATTCCAGTGGCGGGTGGGCCCAAAAGCAAAAGGGGTGGGGCCAAATATACCAGCATATCTTAGCTTCAAGCACTCCCTCATTCATTCATTCATTCATTCATTTCATTTCATTTATATCCCGCCTTTTTCTCTCCTTAAGGAACCCAAGATGGCGTACATAATCCTCCTCCTTTCCATTTTATCCTCACAACAACAACCCTGTGAGGTAGGTTAGGCTGAGAGTCTTGTGACTGGCCCAAAGTCACCCAGTGAGCTTCCATGGCCGAGTGGGGACCAGAACCCGGATCTCCCGACTCCCAGTCCAACACTCTAGCCACTACACCACACTGGCTCTCTGTCGGCAACTCGGCCTCCAAAGGGACATTTCAGCCTTTTAGAATGGGGAAAAAACTGCACCAAAGCTGGGAAACCACCAAATGACTGGTGGTTGGGGGGATGGGGGTGGGGCCACCTGGGGCCAGGGGGTGGGCGGTGGCCATCTGGGGAACCCTGGAAACCCAGATTTGGCCCCCAGGCTCAAGGCCCCCATCCCTAAGTGGAGAGATGGTGAAAATTCGTAAAGACATGTGCGGTGTGGGGAAAACGGATAGAAGAGGTGGTAGGGGAAAGGGGGGAGGCGGCCTGGCCTTCTGGGGGCCTGGAGGGCTGGGTTGGGGCCAGACAGGCCTTTGGTCTGATTCAGAGCATGGCTCTTCTTCTGTTATTCTGCAGTCCTATTCAGGTGAACTGCTTGCATGTTCTATCAAGGCGTAAGTGGGGAGTGAGGCTGTGCTGATGAGCCCCCCGCCCCCCACATCACGCATTCCAGCCAGCCTGGCTTCCTGCTGTCCATGCGTACAGCGCTGCTGTCTGCAGGAAGGGAGCCTTCCCGCGTACAGCTGTGCATGCAAAGGCTCCCTCCCTGTGGATGTCCATGGTGTACATGCAGAGGCCAGGGGCGGGGCTAGTCAGAGTGTACAATGTGGGGGGAGCGGGTGCACTAGTTGATGCAGCCCTGCTCCCCACTCATGCACTGCCAGAATGCATGAATTGTTTGCTCCCCACTCATGCACTGCCAGAATGCATGAATTGTTTGCCTGAGTAGGGCTAAACTTCTGCTTAGTCTAGACAGCTGTCTGCCTTCTTTAATTGCCCCCATTTTCCCTTTCATTTTTCACTATAAAAACAAATGAAAATTAATCAGGGCCCATCAGCCAGGATGGACAAGGGCCTAGTTTCAGACGTGGTTCACTGTGATGGCATATGAGGCTGGGACAATGAAAAGCCTGTGGCTAGGCACGTGCAGAGTGCCTTTCCCTCACACACCAGGGATTAGAAGCCAGGGCCTCCCAGGCCAAGGAAAGCGGCCACAGGTCAGCGGTAGCGCACATGCTTTGTGTGCAGAAGGTCACTGGTTCAATTTTTGGCATCTCTAGCTAAAAAGGCTGAGGACCAAGAAGGGCATTGCCCAGGGAACCTCGAAAGCTGCTGTCAGTTAGAGGAGACGGTGCTGGACATGAAGGGCTGATTCCCTCGCCCAGGTAAGGAAAGGTTCCTCTTGTGCAAGTACCGGGTCATTACGGACCCCTAGAGGGACGCCGCTTGCGCTGGCGTTTTCATGGCAGACTACAGCGGGGTGGTTTGCCATTGCCTTCCCCAGTCGTGACTACCTTTCCCCAAGCATGCTGGGCACTCATTTTACCAACCTCGGAAGGATGGAGGGCCGAGTCGACCTGAGCCGGCTACCCGAGACCCAGCTTCCGCTGGGATCGAACTCAGGTCGTGGGGAGAGTTTCGGTTGCAATACTGCCGCCTACCACTCTGCGCCACACGAGGCCCAGGTAAAGGCAGCCCCAAATCCTCCAGGCAGGTGTGCTCCCTTCCCACTCCCAGCTCACTTTAGAAACTAAGCACTTAGAAACAAAGTGTCCTTTTAAGCAGGGTTCCAATCAGCAACATCAAGGCATTCCTTTAAAGCAGGGATGCGGAACCTCTGGCCTGTGGGTCTCATCTGGCACGTTCAGCCCATGGGGCCTCCTTGGCTTCCTTCAGGTGATGTGGGGGGCTTGGCCTCCACACTCTGACCTGTGGAGGAATCCCCCCTGGAGGAATCCCTGCTGTGATCTCCAAACTGAGATTGGAGATAACAGTGAGGATGGGGCGGGGGGAAGCCACTCTTCCCAGCACCAGCAGAGTCCTATCACATGGTGTACGCCGCCCCCGTGGGGACAAGATGTGCCACGGAAAGTTGGGGACTTGGAAGGTGCTGGGTGGAGCAACTGCACTGTCTGAGTCCCTTTCTCCATGCTTGGAGAACCACAGAACCCTGTGCCTCTCTCAGCACGGAGACAGGCAACATGGGCAGCAGCAGGGTGATGATATCAGTGGCCGTGGTTGCGGCCACGCTCACTGACGTCATTCGGCCCGCAGAAGGCCTAGTGGAGGGCAATTTGGACCTACCCCAGCCTCCAACTGGTTGAGCGTGGTGTAGCACTATCAGGTATTCATGTATTTGTTTATTACACTTCTATACCACCCACTAGCTGAAGCTCCCTGGGTGGTCTGAAGGGAGCACTTCTGCACACATGTGTCTGCTCTTTTGGGAGGATGCGGTTCACTGTGCATCTCATGCTGTATAAGGCGAGGAGAAGAGGAGTGGGACTCAGAAGGAAGCTTCACAACGGGGCAAGATGGGGAGGCGGGGTCCCCTTCTGGAAATTCACCTACAGCTGTTGCCAGCTGCCCCCAACCTGGTGCCCTCCAGATGTGTTGAACTACAACTTGGCTGGCAGGGGGACACTGGGAGTTTTAATCCAACACACCTGGAGAGCCCCTGTTTGGGGAGGCTAGCCTATGTGCGCGTGCATGAATGCGGAAAGAGAGGAGGATGGAGGAGAACCACTCACTCTCCACGCTGAAGTGCACGGAGGCTGCCGAGTTCCCGTAAGTGTTGTTAGCTAAGCAGTGGTACTGCCCTTCATCCTCCAGGAGAACCTCCTGGATTTCCAACTTCAGGGAGTTACGGGCTGAGTGGATGGTGAGCCGCTGGGTGGGCAAATTCCTGGAACCCCTGCTGGAAGCCACAATCACGCTCCCCCTATATAGGGCTAAATCTGAGGGTGGGTGGCTCTCAACGGTGCACTGTACGATGGCCTGGCTGCCGGACTGCGTCTCCAGGAAGGAGGTCAGGAAGGGCTTCTTTGGAGCATCTGTGAGGAAGACACGGTCAGTCACACGTCACTATGGAAGGAGATTTTTCTGCACAAGAGGGGCAGCAGGGGGCAGCTATGGAGGAGGCAAACTAGGATACTACACCCAAGGGATGTAGTGTCTGGCACCTATTGCAAAGCTTAGACTGCTTTGTGGGGCGGGGTGGAGTTTCTAGTCCTCAGGATCTGCCTTGCAGGCTGCATGCAATCATACCTAAGAACAGAAAAAACATGTTTTTTTCACCATGGAGATTGCCTCGGTTCCCTCTACCATCAACTTGGAATCCATAATGGAACAGATCAGCCATTAGAATGCTGATTATTGTCAGTTGTGCCTGTCTCCATACCTAAAGTAGGCTGTTATTCTTTTAAAAAATTACTTAATATTAATCAAAACATTTTCAAGATTTTTACAATAGAAGAATTGTAATTATACCGTTGGTGAGCACTGCATATACAGATATCTATGAAGTTCATTCTTCATGTAGTTGTTATTAAAAACAACAGTCACGTTTTTATAAGTTGAAAAGCTACTCTGGAAGTAGTGGAGGGAGGTAGACTCATGATATCACAAGCACTAGTGCCAACCTTGTCCAAAAAAAAAAAAAAAAAATCTGCTTTCCCCTGAACTGAACCCTGGAAGAAATGGTTTGTTTAAACCAGGGGTGGGCAACTTCCAGGGATCCAGGGGCTGCATCCCCCCGCTCAGAGTCCACTCACCTGCCTCCTTCCCCCGTTGCTGCCGAATTTGCTGCCCAAATTGCTGCCATGGTGGTGGCAAAAAAATGACAATTTTGCTTGAAATAGAGGTGTGCAGGAAGCATACACCTTGTTTGGAAGCAGAATTTTGCTTCCTGGAGGAGGAGGCGTGAGGGGGGAGTGGGGGCCCGAAAAAGGCTATGGGGGCATGTGGCCCTGGGCTGCGTGTTGCCTACCCCCAGTTTAAACAGATTCCAAAGCCAGTGGAGGCTGGTAGCTCTGATTCTGGTGGGGATGTGGCTCAATTCTGGGTTTCAGTCAGAACCAGCCAGAACTCTAAAGGCGCTTCCACTGAGTAGACTGCCGGAGTAGCCCCACCACTCAAGTAACACTTCATCTGCACCACACACCCCCCAGCCAAAGAGGAGATTCTTCCTATAAACCCGAAGGCACTCACAGAGCACATGCAGGTTGACAGGCGGAGATGTCCTGATTCTGCTCTCATGATGAGCTTGGCAGGAGTACGAGCCCCCGTCACTGGTGGCCACAGCCTGGAGCAGAAGGGAGCTGGCGGAGCCCTCTGACAGCCACTGGGAGTTCTTGTACCAAGTATAAGCAGCAGTGTCTGGAGAGCTGGTGTCTTCGCAGATGAGGGAGACACGGTCCCCTTCACGCACCTCCGGGCCCGGCTTGATCACAAGCCTTGTAGCTACAAGAAGGGCAAGAATGACGGAGCTCAAACGGAATGAAGCCAACAGCTCCAGGAAACAATCAGGTCAAGATGACAACCCCCCCCCCTTCCTGCAGATTCAGTAGCCCAAACCTCCCCAACTTGAGCCCTCCCGATGTGGTGGGACTGCAGCTCCCCTGTCTCCAGCTACAAGGATCTCGGACACCTGGATTTGGAGAGACCCCTGTCTGCAACCTTGGAGGGCCACTGATCTCCTTGAGCCAAGGATCTGACTTAGCACAAAACAGGCCCCTATCATGTTCCTGGACAAGCTCAGTCAACCCAATGGCCCTGAGTCTCCTGCCTCCACTCCCCACGCGGTCACAGGCCTCGGGACAAGAAAAAAAGCCACTCCCTTAGCCCTACCACCTTTTGGCCTGGGGGGGGGGGTGGAGGAGAAGGAGGCCCAGAGGGAAGGGCATGCCTCAGCCACTCCTGAGGCCTTTGCTGTCCTTTTGGCTTGGGGAGGAGGAGTCCTGCAAAGCAGAACCTTCTCTGGAGCAAGCGGCGGGGGATGTCTCCCAATGCCGTTCTCCAAGATCTTCACACAGTGCACAAACAAGGGTAAGGGGGGGGGATATAATGCAAAACCTTTCCCTGGCATCCTCCACTCCCTCCTCAGGATAGGATCTCTTGATGCCGAGGTGGAGGAAGGCCTCGGCTCCGTGATGGTGGCAATGGAGTGTTTCTGGGACCCTCTTGCTGATCATGGCCCTTGGCATGCCAGGGATCCACTGGGGAAAGGGGGACATGCTGGCCCCTGCTCATATTGCACATTTTATCTGGCCAGCTAAATTGTTTTTTTCAGTGTACACCTAAAAATGTCATGTGTGAATGAGGTGAACACATGTTTTGAACCATGTATTGTATAGGGAGACCAGCCTTCCCCTACCTAGTGCCCTCCAGATGTGTTGGACTGCAACTTCCATCATTCCCAGCCAGCATGGCCATTGGCCATGCTGGCTGGGAATGATGGAAGTTGCAGTCCAACACATCTGGAGGGCACCAGGTAGGGGAAGGCTGAGGTACATTGATCAGAGTGTGGCAGGATTACTCCTGCATCATGTGCACAATGACCTGTCTTTTCTGCTTGTTGACCAGCCTTCAGTGAGGAAGGGGCTGGCAGGAGCTGCACCCCCAAATCCCCACGGAGATGGATGAGTGGCAACATGGGACACGAATGCCATGCGCTGTGCCCCGTCACTCACTCTCCACTCTGAAGTCTAAGGAGGCGCTCGCCTCGCCAATGCCGTTGTTCGCCACGCACTCGTACACGCCTTCATCGTCCAGGCCAATATCTTTGATCTCGAGTCTCAAGGAGTTTGGAGAGGAAGCAGCACTCGGCTTTGGGTCTGGCCCCCGCCTGATTTGGAAGGCGCTGGCTGCGAGGACTTCACTGGCTCGGCGGAGCAGCAGTGCCGACGGGGGGTTACTGTCGACGGTGCACACGATACTGGCCAGCTGGCCTCTCTGAGTCTCCAAGAATGACTTCACCTGGGCATTCCTGGGTGGATCTTCCAGGGAGGAAAAAGAAGAGGAAAATCAGCACAAGCCTTGAGCTGGAGCTATGCTGCAGAACATGCACAGAACACTTAAGCTTCTTTTCAAATCAAAGCTCCCGCTTCACTTTTTGCTCTCATGCTTTCCCTCGTGAGCTTCGCAGAAGCATCTGGCTGTCCTCTGTTGGAAACTGGAATGCGGGCTAGCTGGGTGTTTTGTCTGATCTGGCACTGCTCTTCTTACGTTCTTACATGCTTATACCTTCACACATGCATGCTTAGCATTCCATGGCAGTGTCAAGCCTGTGTGAATCATGCCTTTTGGAGCAACGCCACAGAGCTTTCCTAGCATCTCCTCCCAACACGACCCTTTCCAATGGAGGGCTCCAAGGCATCGCTGGATGTTTTTCACTTCAGTACATAGTGGTGGAGTGGTGTTTCAGCTAGTAGTCCAGAAAGGTGGCTCATCAGTGGGAACTAATGAGCAGGTGGTGGTTTCTGAACAGGTGGGGGGATTCGCATGTTTAATGTTATAAGTGGGGACAGAAACAAAATGTTGTAGTGCAGAGTGCTCCTGTTCTGTGCTCCAGCCAGCCATCTAGGCCCCTCTCCAGGACACTCCATTTCATTTTCTGCCCCCCTCCCCAAACAGACACTCACATCCTGTGGCCACTGAACATGCTCAGCTTTCATTGAGATGCTTTATATTTGGGCATGCCCCTAAACTCGCTAAGACCTCCTTTGTTGTTCCTCAATAGTCCTGTTTTGGCTGTGAAGCTGTCATAACTCAGTGCCTGGCTTTGCTATTGGCATATATCAGGGCGGGCAACTTCAGGAGGTCCAGGGGAGGCATTTTCCACCCCACCCCCCACCGACTCCCTCCTTGGGTTGTGAGAAACCAGTTTTGGCCATTGTTGTGTTCTGTAATGGTTTGCTGTCGATTTCCAGCAGCAAATTAGCCATTTTTTGCCACTGCAGTACATTTCAGTGCCGGAAGCAGTGGCAGGGGGCTGCGGGGGCCACGTGCTGCTTGAAGGCCAAGCGTTTCCCACCCCTGGTAAATAAGGTACTTATTAACTCCCGCCTTTGGCTGCCTGCTTGCTTCCACTGCTGTTCTGTTTGTACATTTGTAAATACCGCAGATATTACAAAAGAGCCACAACTCTCTCTAGCAGCTCTCTTATCCGAAGGAAATGAAACATAGGGCGCGGCCTGGCCCTGAAATGTCTCATTGCTCGAGGAAGCGGGGAGTGTATAACAACCATTTCCAAATTCAGCCATCCCAGGACCTACAGAAGACGTTTAGAGTGCCCGAGGAAGAATTCCGGATCCTTTCCCAAGTCTTCACTGTGCAGTAGTAGGATCCGGCGTCGGCAACAGTGGCGTGAGGGAGTGCCACGGTCTCGGATGAGCCTTCCGCGTACCACGTGCCGTCCTTATACCAGGTGTAGTGTGGCTCGCCGGCAGCATCGCTGTCCACTGCACAGGTCAGGTTCACGGAGTTTCCTTCGAGGACGTCCGGAGGAGAAATCCAGATCTTTGCAGCTAAATCGATTGAACATGGGAAGCAGACAAACAGAGGTCTTTTATGGGCATATCTCGAAGGGAAGGCTTTTCTGAAGTGCTTCTGGATAGGCCCAGCAAATGCTGTATTCAGCTTAGTGAAGTTTAAGGGCATGATCCGGTGGGAATGTCTCTTGAGGAAACCCCACTAAAATGAATAGGGCTACTTCAAAAAAGCTTGTCGCAGGACGCAAACCACATTTCTATCAACAAGTGTTGTTCTGGTTAGAATCATTCCTGGCTTACGATTTATTTCAACGTTTCCCAGCCTGGTGCCCTCCAGATGTGTGTTGGATGAAAGCTCTTTATTTATTCAGAGTTAACAAGGAACTTTCAAAGGATGAAAACCAGCGCTGCAACTGAAAAGGCCCGATTGCTTTTCACATACATACATACTTACAGGAAAGTGCACTATACATGGGGGAGCACTATAAGAACAAGCAATATGCACCGAAGGACCGAGGGCACCACCGGTCTGTTCCCCGGGGGGCTCCAACGTCTAAATCAGCCACGCCCAACCCGGCACCCTCCAGATATGTGGGACCACAGCGCCCAGCGGCCCCATCATTGGCCATGCTGGCTGGGGGTGATGGGAGTTGTAGTCCAACCCATCTGGAGGGTGCTGGGTTGGGGGATCCTGGTCCAAAGGCATTTTTCACAAGCCTTCCCTGCCACCAGTGGGAAGGGTTCTCACTTCCCTGCCTGCGCCACTAATGCCTTGCCGTGAATTCTAGCAGTGGAGACTTTTCCGGTCCCCTGAGCTCACCAACCTCCCTCACCCAGAAGCTGTAGAAAACCGCAGCCGGTCTCATACTCACTCTCTGCGGTGAACTTCATGGCGGAAGTCATGTTGCCATACATGTTAGTGGCAGAGCACGCATACTCCCCTTCATCCTCCATGACCACATCCCGTATCTCCACCCTCAAGCTGTTGTACGTGGTGGAGATCTTCACCCGCTGATTGTGTGCATTGCTGGAGCTGAGACTGGAAGCCAGGAGCTCACCCCCCTTGCGGATGGTTAGTTGGGACTCTGGCTCACTCTCAACGGTGCAGCGGATGATGGCCACTTGCTTGGCCTGTGTCTGAAGGAAGGAGGTCATCTGAGGTTTCCGAGGTGGGTCTGTGCGGGGAAGAGGGAGATGCCCGCACCAGGGTAACAATCAGGGACTCTCTCTTCCTGTAGTCAGAATTCTGATCACAGAATTCTGGGGATCACAAAGTTCAGTCATTAGTGTCCACGGGCTGACAACAGGAGTGATCTCCCTCTCTGGAGAAGCGGCTACTGTTTTGTGGAACGCCCCTGGGACAAAAAGAACTTCCACGTGAAAGAACGTGATCTTAGCTCCTCTTTTGTCCTGTTTAAGGCTGTCCTGCATTTTGGTGCCACCCAAATTTCTGAATTTCCTCCCATCCTCTCAATATCCAGGCTTTAATGTTCTGGTTCTTATGAGGGTCCATCAGCTTTAAGCTGAGTTAGGAATGCTCCTGCATCATGTGCACAATGACCTGTCTTTTCTGCTCGTTGACCTGCCTTCAGTGAGGAAGGGGCTGGCAGGAGCTTACAAGGTAAGCTTACAAGGTAAGCTTACCTTGCTTACAAGGTAGCAATACACAGGGAATTGTCCAAGGACTCTAATCTCTCCATGGGGGGGGGGTGCAGTTGCCCAAGGTGCGGTGCTGAGGGGGGCGCCAAGCTGAGCTCAGTGAGAAGGGATTTCAAAGCATGTTGTTCTGCATAACACTGAAGAATTTCTAACTTCTACACGTCTCCCAGGGAGGATGCCCACCGCGGGGATTGGCTAGGCAGGCTTATGATTGGGCCGGGCCAAATAGCCCCGAAAACAGGGTGGGGCAAAGCCCCAAAGGCACTCCTGGCCCAGGGTGCTATTTATCCCTTGGTGCAGCTGACTTCCCTTTGCTGTGCCTTTAACCAGAGCATTCCTTTCTGGAGCAGATAAATGAAGCCGTAGCACCACCTGCTGACAGGTAAAAGAACAGCCCCAGCTTGGACTTCAATGAACTTTGATGCTTCTTCATCAACCCAAATTCATTTTGCAACAAGCCTGCATTGTGATGGGTTAATGGCTTTCCTGGGGGTGGGGGGCTGCCCTCCTTTGCATCCGGTCACCTTATTCCATATGCTCTACAAGAGCCAAAGTGATGTAGCAGCTAGAGCATTGAACTCATACCAGAGAGACCTGAGTTCGAACCATCACTTGCCCATAAACTCACTGGTTGACCTTGGGCCAGTTACACATCTTCTCAGGCTACCTCACAGGGTTGATGTGAGTATAAAAAAAGGAATAACCTCATTGATGGAACCCTGAGCTCCTTGGAGGACACTTGGGATATAAATGTAAGAAATAAAGAAGGTCAGGGCCCCAATGAAGACCTGCAAGCCCACTCCTCTTTTATCACACAAGTATGTACTCCCTGCATGCCTCTGCTCTCTGCTATGGGATACTTCCCCTCAAACACAACAGCCCTTCTTCAGGGCTGTTTGTTTTAAGGCTGCAAGCCACTTTCAACATTTCAAAATGGAAAAGCAGGATGCTATGTGGAAATAAAGGAACAGACAAGGCCACAGAAGGGCTCATGTTCTAAAGCAATGAGTTTGAAATTGTAAGGAATTCCCCCCCCCCCCGGCTGGGGAATGCCGGGAGTTGTAGGATGTTGTTCAGCATAAACCCAGTGCCGCTTCGGTCTAATGATGTTTCCCTGCTCACGGTTCTAGGACACCTGCACACCCCAATGCTCTTCTTGCAAGGCCAATGCTGGCATTGTAGCCCAGTCTGCAGATCCTTGCGTGCACCTGCACATGAAAAATCACTGCATGCTCATCTATGGGACAGCTGACTGGTCTGGGGTTGGCTGGGGCGACAAGGCAGCACAAGCTGAGAAGGGGAGCCCAAATTCAAAACATTCGGGAAAGACTCTTCTGAAACAATGCTTCTGTTTCGCCTGCCAAACCCCACACCAGCAGGCCAATTCGCACGTGGGGATTTGTAACATGCACACAGAGCAGGGCTTCCTCACTGCTGCCCATATGCCAGAGCAGCCCTTGGATCCTGTGTGTGCGTGTGTGCGGACATGTGTACATGTCAGGGATTCAGACGAAATTCATCCAATTGACACTGAACCTAATTTCACACTTTCGAACCCCTATACGAAGAAAACTGTGGATGTCCTTCGAAATTCAGACTTTTTCAACTTCTGCAATGGAGTTCGCCAGTTAAAAAAATGCATGCAAAAATGCATATATTAGGGGAAATAACATTAAAAACATATATTAGGAAAAGTGCCTGCGAAAATGCGTATATTAGGCGGCAGTCTATACAAAAATGCATGTCTTGGGAGAAATGCACAAAAATGTTGATGAACTGTCATGCAAACTTAAAAAAAAAATCTCAGTGTTCGGGCAATCTGAACATAAGATTGGAAAAAAATGAGATAAACTGACAGATCCACCCATCCCTTGGCTCTGTGCAGGTGTGTGTGTGTGTATTGCTGTTGTCCCCAACACTAGGTAGTGTCACACAGGGGCCCAACACTGGGTCTGGAGGGCTAACGAACCTTTCCATGTAGGAAGGGTGAATAAGACAATGCAACAAGTGGGATGGGCTAACTGGTGATGATCAAGAAGATATGCAAGAATATCTGATGGTAAAATTTTATCTGTGCAGGCTAAAAACATATATTAAACAATAGAGGAAAGTACAATATTATTGCCCTGTAATGTCCTACGTTACCAGAAGTAACCAGTACAAGTAAAACCAAAACCATTTGGAAGTGGTTACTTCTGCTGTTGTAGGACCTTACAGTGCAATAATATTGTACTTTCCTCTATTGTTTAATATATGTTTTTAGCCTGCACAGATAAAATTATACCATCAGATGTTCTTGCATATCTTCTTGATCATCACCAGTTAGCCCATCCCATGTGTTGCATTGTCATGATGTTTAGGGTTGGAACACATTTCCTGTTTTGTTTGGAAGGGTGAATCAGTGCCAAATGCAAACACAACAGACCTGACCAGAGCACGTCTACTGCATGCGAAACATGGGAAGCTGCCGTGTGCGGACCAATGGCCCTTCATTCCTAGCATGGCCTGCTCTGACTGGCAGCAGTGGCTCTCCAGGGCCTGCTACCTGAATCATCTACCTGGAGGGGCCAGGGAGTAAACCTGGGATGTTCCGCACACAAAGCACGTGCTCCGACTGCTGCTGAGCTGCGGCCCCATCGCAACAAGATAACAGGGAGACTACTTCTGTTCAAAGGGACTGCTGCAAAAAGTACCACTTACAGTAGACAGTGATGCTGACAGACGGGGAGACACTTGTGCTGCTCTCATCCGGAGAGCGGGCCTTGCAGTGGTAGGACCCAGTATCTCTGCTGGTGATGCGTGGGAAAGTGAGGGTGCTGGTGTTGGTCTCTGGAATGGGTTTGCTGTTTTTATACCAGGAGAAGGTGGAGTCATCCACAGCACTCCCCATTACGTCACAGGTGAGGCTGGCCGCATCCCCTTCCAACAGTTCTGGGGATGGTGTGACCAGAATGCGGGCCACTGGAAACCGGAGGAAAGTGACATAAAAAAAAATTAAGGACATGCTTCAATAATGAATGCTCAGAGTGCAGTGGGCTGAGGGATGGCATGCTTGCATTTTAAAAATAGAACCTTGATGGAGAAGAATTGGAAAGTACTTGCCCTGCAAACTGCTATAAATAATATGTTAGTCATTTTCAATTACTAATGATTATTATAGTAATCAGGGCTGTGCGTATGCAAAACAGCTACATAATATAGTATTTTATACATATATTCAGCTCCCTAAGTATCTCAGCTTTCATTTTTGTTCTAAAAGCAACTTCCTAGTCCTCAAGGTTGCAAAAATATGCCTTGAGTGGCTGCTGAAATCTCAGAAGCCAAAATGGGTCACTGAATGAGTCAGGGGGATGGGAGTTGTCAATGGCCTATATAGCCTTTTCCCCTTCCTTCTCGTGACAAGCAGAGCCAGAATAAATTATATTAGATAATCTAGACATGCTGAATAAATCTTCTAAACTAAGAGAAACCCAAGCAAATTGGCTCCGTCCTGACAATAAAAGCCCACCCTTAAATGCAAACCGTTCTCCACTATTTAGAATTGCAGCTCTGCAAGATCCTCCCGGTGAAGGAGCTGTCAGGCACCCTCTTTGACTGCTTTTAGTCAGAGGCTGAACAGCTTTTTATTTGGTCAAGTTTATTTTATAGCTTGGCTGCTGTTCTAGACTCAATTATATTTTACGTGGTGCCTTTTGACTGCCATTGTTTTCCTTTAACTTTTGTTTTGATACCGATATCTGTTGCTGTGCTGTATTGTATATTTTTATGCTCTGGGTGATCTATGAGCAGAAAAATGGGGCATGAATAAATCACAATAACCATCCTGATCTACTGATTATTGGTTAAGTAAACTATTGGTGAGATGTTGTAAGTATCTGCTTCTTAATAAAAATAATAACCATCTGCTAAAACTGATAACCGAACAGGTTAATCTTTCCACACTTATAGATTATTTAGAGTTAGTATTTTTTTCTGGGGAGGGAAAGAACCACACCCGCATAATGTTTCATTCAAACAGGGTGGAGTATCAGATTATTACTTATTTATATAAAATATTTCTGTGCCATCTGTCATGTCAAATATATTCAGGTGGTGTACAGCAGTAGAACCATAATATAAATATGCAAATATACAATATAACTAAAACTTACTGAAACATAACCAGCGGGTATCAGAAAACAGACCAACAAGGGAACAGAAATCAAAATGACAGGCATCACGAATAGTATCCATTTTGTGCAAACAGATCACAAAGAGCAGAGATGGATGCGCATTTAAGATGGGGCTTTCATCTGGGTGGGAAATCTCTGTGAAAGCAGTGGTGTTGTGGAGCCAGGGCTGTCAAGGATGCCGCATCAGCGCCTTTTTATTAACAGGGACGGCCACCTGCCCACCCGCCAAGACTTCCCTGCTCCTTCTGAGCTTAGCTGCAATCCTCACAGAAGTACCTGGGGGGAAATGAATTTCCCCAGCAACAATATATCATGCAAAATATCGGGGGTGGCTTGGTCTTGAATGGCGATTAAGGCCCATTCGCTTTGCTTTGCTTAAGGGGAGTGTAATTGCGAACCTGCGAGCTCACCCCTCACTCAACATGTATTGGTGGCTGCGTGCGCGCACACACTCGCACTCACTTTGCACGTGGAAGTACAGCGACCTGGAGGAGGAGCCGCACGCGTTGGTGGCCGTGAGGTTGTAGCTGCCTTCGTCCTCCGGCACAATGTCTCTCATCTCCACCCGCAGGGCATTGTGGGCCGCTGCAATGCTGACCCTCCGGGGGGCTCTGCTGGGTTCTGAAGCACTGGAGGCCATGAGCTCCTCTCCTTTGTACAGAGCCAGCTTGGCTGGGGGATTGCTGTCCACGGAGCACCGGAAAATGGCCACCCTGCCCCTCTCGCTCTCCACGAAGATTGCCACCTGAGGATCCCCAGGGGGGTCTGAAACCAGAGCACACGCACACCCGTTGCTGTCGCATTGTGTCCTGTTGGTGCGTGCGTAGAACAAAAGGGAGACGTGTGCATCTGCTGCACGTGATAGCATACATACGTCTTTCCTGCGTGGAAGAGCTATCCTTGATTATCATGTCCAAAGTGGCCTTGAGAGCTTTCCCAGGCATTACGCGGGTGTGGCTTGGCCATGGAAAATGCACTCAAGAGGGAGCGACAGCTGATCCTGGCTCCCTCGCAAGGGCACTGATGCAATCCATGCACTCGCAGAAATGGTTTTATCTCCACATGTGGAGAAGAAACTCTGTTAAACACCGAAGTCTGGGAGGATGGGAGAATGCCTGAAATTGTTGCAGCCTGGGCCCAGGTAGATGTGGCCGGACTGGCGCAGCCATGTTGGCGATTCACAGGTGAGGTGTGCACCTCTTGTTTCAACATGAAGAGGTGTGCATGGGCAGAAGGAACTGAACCTTCCCCCAAGTTACTCCTCTGTGCTCCATTGACGCAGTCCCCCCCCCCGTCCCCCCCTCTTCCAGCTCAATTTTGGCATCAGGGCTGACTCTGAGGCAGGGCTGTGGAACCACCTTCAGCACTAGGGCCAAATTCCGTTTCAGAGAAGCTTAAAGCCCTTCCTGCCGAGAGAGGCATTCCAACCATTTTAGAATGGGGGGAAATGGCACAAGAGCCAGGGAACCACCCAACGATGGGGGGAGGGGCAGGGCCATCTGGGGACCTGCTGGGGGCTGGATTTGGCCCGTGAGCCTGAGTTCAGCAGCCTGCTCCAAGGGGAGGGTCCAGGACTCACTGACGGAGCACATCCTGAATGCTGTCAGTGCCTGGGTCCAGTCCTGGCGTCTCCACTTAAAAAGGGTGTGGCGGCAGGTGAAAGTCCCCTAGTCCATGCCTGAGGCTCTGGAGAGCCCCTGCCAGCCACACAAGGTGGCAGATATCAGGCAGCTCTCTGTGTACCAAGAGCAAAAGTTTCTGGGAAAGAGACCCTGCCCCCCATCCACACAAGCCCCCGGGCCACTCCTCCTCCTGGTTGCCCCAGCCCCTCAGCCCTTGCCTGCCAGTGTGCCCCTTTTGGGCCAGCGGCCAAGCCTGGTGGTCTCCCCAGGGATGAATTCACATCCCAAGCACAAGCCAGGGCCCAGCAGGAAGGCCCCTTGCACAGGGGGTGCCACAGTCCTGTCACTCTGGGCACAGCCAGCCCACACGGATGCCCACCGATGCACGTTGTCAGCGGTTGGTTTCAGGGGCTCCGGTTGCCAGTGGTCCCCTTGCTAGTGCATGGGACCCGGTAGATGCCCCATCATGCCAAACCCTGGGAGCTGGGCTGGGGGAAGGGCACCTGTGTCAATGGAGCATGGGGAGGAAAGGCATGGCGGCAGCGGTGGGGAGGAAGGTTCAGTGCCCCTCATTTGCATGGCTCTTTTGGTACAAAAAGGGTAGCCCACCCCCAGTTCCTAAGTGACAGACAGGTGAGCAACCAAACCGGGTGCCTCACCAGGTTCAGTTGGGCTCAGCATGCAGTTCGAGGGCCTTTGGCCTGCAGCATTCCTGGACCGAATTCTTGGCATATATCTAGGGCACACGCCATGAAATGAATGGGATTTGCTCAGGAGAACTTTCCTGCCAATTGTGCCCTGAGTTCTTCCAGTGACAGGGAGGCTACAGCTGCTTTCCCCAGCCTTCTGCCCTCCAGGTGTGTTGGACTGCAACTCCCATCATTCCCAATGGCCATGCTGGCTGGGGGCAATGGGAGTCGCAGTCCTACACAGCTGGAGGGCAATGGGGGGGGGTGGCACTGTCCCACAGAGTGACTGACCCCTCCTGACCCCTCCTGGTCATAGAGGAGCACTGAGTTTTGCCCTGCGGCAGCCACCTGTGCAGATATCTATGGTTTCTACTTGAGATATGTCTAGCAGGTCTATGTCATTTCATTTTATGGTTTCACATTTTGCTCTGTGAACCGCCCAGAGAGCTTCAGGTATCAAGCAGTATAAACATATTATAGACAAATAAGATATATGCCTATCAAATTATAGAAGCAATTTAAAAAACGAAAAACAAAGACTAGCTTCAGAGCACCGTTGTCGAAATGGAAAAGCCAGGGCCTCTTACACAGCACAGACAGGGCCACAGAGCTGGAGCTTCTGCTGGCTCTCTGATTCTCCACTCGGCAGTGATACATCCCGGCATCCCCACGGGCCACTCGCTGGAACTCCAGGGGATTCCCAAAGGCCTCGGAGAGAAGGATGCCATCCTTGTACCAGGTGTAGTTGGCCAGGGTTGAAGAATTGCTGTTCACTGCACAGGACAGACGGAGCGCCTCGCCTTCACGCACCTCTGAAGACGGTGTGATGATTATTTTTGCAGCTAAAGGAAGATCGGCCGAGGGACACACACACACACACACACACACACAAGGAAACACTTGTCAGAGAGGAAGGGGAACGATGGCAGAACAAAGAGCGTTTAACCCAGGGGTGTTGAACCTCTTTGAGTTCGAGGGCCCAATTCCATTTTGGGGGGAAGCTCTCTGGGGCTGCTTTCCAGGGGTGGGTGGGGACAAAGGCAAAAGAGGCGGGGTAAAAACACCCCAAACACCAGCCTATTGTATCTTCCTGCCAGTAACGGCGCCTTAAGGAGAGGCATGCCAACCTTTTAGGGTGGGGAAAAGCTGCGCAAAAGGTAGCGGGAAAGGGGAGGGGCCAGCGGAAGGGGGCAGGACTATGTGGGGAATGCTGGAGAGATGGACTGAGATCCCAGATTTGGCCTGCAGGCCTGAGGTTCAACACCTCTGTGAGGTATGCACCTAGACCTAGAGCTCCAAAAATGTTTTTGTTTTATAAGGCATCTAACAAATAGAAATGTTGGAATAGCAATGGCAGGAGATGTTAGAGTTACAGTAGCAGGGATCACCCAGGGTGCAGAACTCACCAGCTCCCCTGGACACATACAGAGAACCTGGCCTCCTAGCAAGGCTGAGCCAAAGACGTGTTTGCTACTTTGACCAGGGTTTTTTGTACAGAAAAAAATGCCACGTGTTTGTGTGTGCTTTTTGCAGCCAAAAGATCAAGTTCAAGATCTAAGTTTACACCTGGATTCACAGATTATTGTTCCTTCAAGTTTTTATGTTTATATCTTTGTACACTATATCTGCATTTTTGTATCTAATATCCTTATTTATGGCTATGTATTAGTTCAGTATTTCTGTCTTTTGTTTCTTCTGAGGCTCCCTGTAATTATAAGCTCAGGGCTTCTTGTGATTCAGATCATTTTCCAGTTGTGTGCTTTACCAGCACTGTCGTTTTTGGATTTTGTTCAGCTGGTGCCTTATTTTGTTGCGCATGCGCCTAGAGCTCCTCCATGTGAGACACAAGGCCCTTCACATGCCTGCCAAACATGCACATGGTGGGGTGGGGGTGGGGATCGCCTGCAGGGCCCTCCCCAGCTGTTTTTTCAACACATGGGAGGGGGTCAACTGAACCCCCACTGTGGTTGCATCCTGTGCTTCTATTGGATATTATCTAATTTTGTGATCCTTCCATATCCCCGTTGGGACCAATTTTCAGCTCACAATTCTCAGCAACAACATGACTGCAAGTGTGCCCCTCTCAGTGACTTACTTTCAGCTGTGAAGTCCATGGAGGCTGTTGAGTCTCCGTAGCGGTTTTGAGCGGAGCACACGTACTGCCCTTCATCCTCCAGCGTCATGTCCTTGATGTTCACCTTCAGAGCGTTGTACGACGAGGCCACACTCACCCTGGGGTCAGCCCCCGAAGGGGCAGTTGCAGTGGAGCCGATGAGCGTGCCACCCTTGTATAACGCCATCTCAGATGGGGGGTCACTGTCAACTGTACACTGGATGATGCCAAGATGCCCCCCTTGCGTCTGTAGCAAAGAGCTCAGAACAGGCAGCCGAGGAGAATCTGTGGGTGGAAAGCGAGAAATATTGGTGCCTGTGACACAAAAAGGGTGCTTCTAGGCAGAGGGCCCCAGGCTCGGAAGGCCTCATGCAGCTATTCAGCCTTTTTCTCCTTAACCGATTTTCTGTGCTAAGAAAGACAGAAGAAGCGGTGGGAAAACACGAGAGGGTTCCATGTGGAAGACGTTGGCACCTTAGTCCCAGCCCCACCAGCAAAATTCTGTGAAACAGGCAGGGTGACTGCAGGTTAAAACCCTCATCAACTCCCATTTGGGAGCTGGCTTGTCTGATAATACAGACATCATGCAGAATATGAAAACAAAGGGAAGGGTTGTCAATCGAGGCCTTCATGGGGATCAGAAAATGGCATCTGTAACGGGAGAGAACTCCTGCACCTCTGGCGTGGCAAACCTTTCCTGATCTTGTTCAGTTTCACCCTACACCCAGCGATATTTAAAAAATAAGGACAATGGCCATTATCTAGCATCCAAGCTGCAGCTTCCAGCACCAGTGTGGGGAACCTCTTTCAGTTCAAGGGCCGAATCCATTTAGAAAAAGCCCCCGGGGGCTGCACTGCAGTGGCCAAGGGCAAAAGGGGTGGGGCCAAAAACACAGAAACACCAACCAATACCAGCCCATTGTAGCTTAAAGAACTCAATGCCAGCAAGCAAGCTTTAGGAGGGGCATTTCACCTTTTTAGAATGGGGAAAAACCTGTGCAAAACCCGGGAAACCACCAAACCATCATTGGTTGGGGGAAAGGGGGAGTGTACATCTGTGGAACCCTGGGGAGCTGGATGTGGCCCCTGGGCCTGAGTTCCCCACCCCTGTTCTAGCACAAGACATCTTGTTGCCCATCGTATGCCCTGCCCCCACTAATTAGCAGCTTGTAATGGTCCCAGGAGTGTAACCAAGTCACCTGTAGTTTTAGAGGGCCTAGAGATCCATAGTGCTCCCTTTAGGTTCATTATAAGTGCAATTTCCTTGCTAGTGGGCCTCTAAGCATGTGAGATGAGTCAAAGGTCGATAGCGTGGTCTCAGCACATTCCATGCTAACAAAAGCTAGTATCTTATCAGGGCCTAGGATGTGCCTGAGAAGTGAGGCTATGCTTATGCCAAGTTACAGGTGTCTGTGCTGGGAAAGTTCTGATTGTTTTCCTTCTGAACAAGCGCTGTTAGTCTATGCTGGGAAAGTTGCAGATGAACACTAATTAATGCTTGCTGCTGTCATGCTGCCTCACTGCTGACATGTATGGTATAAGACCCATTTTTACCCCTTGGCTCTGGGTTCAGAGAAGCTGTCTGAGCCCACCATTGGGTACGCCTGTGTGCTGTAAGTACTCAATAAAGTCTCCTTGTAAGCAAACCTGAATCTGGCTTATCACTATCTCGGCACCTCCAAACCTTAGCAGCCCACGGCCGGGGCATACACAGCTCTCTTGTGTGAGATACAGTGTAATGACAGGGCTGCCCTAGAAAAGTCTTCGGAAGAGTCTGGTGTGGAATGTGACAGCCAGATGGCTCTCCGGTGTAGGCATTTTAGACCACATTATACTGAACCTGTGTTAACTGCACTGGCTTCCAATTTATTTCTGGGCCCAGTTCAAGGTGCTGGCTCTTACCCCTTAAAGCCCTAAATGGCTTAGGGACCGGATATCTGAAAGACAGTCTCATCCGCTATGAATCTGCTGCATAACTGTGGCAGAATCCCAGTTTTGGAATTCCCTCCTGCCTGATGACTTTTAGGCAAGTTCAGAGTCTTGTTCATCCTATCTGGTTTTTCATCTTATTAAAAAATAGAATTGAAGGCTTTAATTCTGCTCCTTTGGATTTTAAGGTCTTAGTTTTGATTTTTGTTACTTGGTATTGTTTGCTTTGTTTTGGGCCACAAGTAGGGCTGAAAAGCAGTATTAAACTACTTTTATAAAACAGTCATTGAATAGACTTCAGTATTTATAACAGACCTGTGAGAACTTTCTAAACAAGGGGTAGGCAACTTTTTTGGCCCCGTCGGCAAATTTGGCAATTTGAGAAACTGTCCTCGGCACCACCATAAAATGGCTGCCATGGGAGGTGTGGCTCGTCACCGAGGACAAGTAACCTGCTCCAAAAACTAAGTACAGGCAGAGGTGGATCTGAGTCCCAACACACTAAACAACTCCTTTGAACCCACAGTTTTCATGGCCAACAGAAACCTCTTTCATAGAAGGCAAGCTCTTTCTCTCTGCCCACCCCTGCCAGCCAGCTCATTCCCTGCCCTGTCTCTTTTTCTCTCTCCCTCTGTATCCTGTGCCCCATAATTCTCCCTCACACCCTCTGGCTCACCACCAACAGATACACACGTGTGACTTCTGCCTCCTTCCCTCATGCTTCAAGCACATGAAAAGCCATGCTCACTCTTTTTCAGGATCCCTCCAAAATCCCCCCTAAAGCCTTTCTCTCCCCCTCTCTCTTTCTCACACACATGCAGCCCGATCCATTCAGACATACTGTCAAGGTGTAAACTGAGCCCAGAGAGCCCCAGAGCAGTTCGGATTCTGAGGAGGAACAGCTATCCGTGGGAGAGGGGCCAGCTCATCCCTCCCAGGCTCAGCACCTCACAGAGATTCCTCCTGCCAGCATTCCTAAGATAGATAGCAACCCTGGCTGTGAGGGAATGCGGGAGGGGGGCTTCTTAGATGCTCGACGCAGATGCAGAGTGACAAGCGATGGAGGGCATGGAAAGGAGGCGTAGCGCCCGTTTGGCACGCAAGTAACGGCCGCTTCCTTTGGACCTAAGGGAAAGAGGGAGGATCTCTCCCTAGCCCATAAGTTCTGGGTCTTCAAGTGACTCTCCTTCAAACGGGGATCAACTGCCTACCTGAAGCTTAGGCCACTCTGCTGTTCCTTGCTTTAGTCACTGTGATTAGCATCTGAAAGAGTCATTAAGTTGTAAAAGGATTAAAGCTTTGAAAAGAAATCCTTTCGTCTGTGTCTTGAGTTGGCTATTGGAATCTACTGGGAGAAGCCGCCAAAGCGCTCCTGACAGCTTGATCCCCCTTTGAAAGAGAGTCACTTGAAGACCCTGAACTTATGGGCTAGGGAGAGATCCTCCCTCTTTCCCTTGGGTCCATGGGAGGCAGCCGTTGCTTGCAAGTCAAACGGCCACTACGCCTCCTTTCCGCGCCCTCCATTGCTCGTGGCTCTTTGCATCTGCGTCGAGCATCTAAGAAGCCCCCCTCCTGCATTCTCTCACTGCCAGGGTCGCTATCTATCTTAGGAATGCTGGAAGGAGGAACCTCTGCGAGGTGCTGAGCCTGGGAGGGATGAGCTGGCCCCTCTCCCACGGAGAGCTGTTCCTCCTCAGAATCCGAACTGCTCTGGGGCTCTCTGGGCTCAGTTTACACCCTGACACATACAAGCACACAAGGCTCCCCAACCCCACCCCACCTCCCAGTTCCTCCCAGCTGGCTCCCTCAACCCCCACTGGCTTCTGGCTGCTCTCACTCCCCCACTCCCTGCTGGTTTCTTGCTGGCTTCCCTGACCCCCAGCCCCGCCCCAGCTCAGTGCTGCCATTCCTAGCCACCCCCCACCCCAGACAAGAAGTAACAGCAATCCCTTTTTCTTCCCCCGCCCCTTTTCCTTGGTGGCTGGGTGCACTGCAGAGGAAAGCATCTGCCTGCAGCCACCTGCCAGCTTTATATCCTGGGAAGATCTCTGAGCCCCAGATGGGGCCCAGAGGCATTCATGAGAAATGACAATGGCAGCGGCTGGAGGTCCTCACTTCCCTTTGCAGCAATCCCAGCTGCTGGTAAGCAAATGGTTAATTTGCTTTTAGAAGAAAAGTGAGAGGGGTAGAGCAGCTCAGTGGGTTGCCCCAGTGCCCATGGGCGCCGCAGTGCCGCCCGCCCGCTGTAATCCACAATTCCTCAAATGCCTTTTTTCCACAGAGTCTATAGCTGAGGAGGAATTATCATCACTCCCATGTCCCAGACCCACATACAACGCCCTCCCCCTCCGGACCACACTGGCTCCTACGTGGATGGAAAGGCTACTCACACAAGACACGCAGAGTGACGGCCGGGGACGTGCTGCTGCCTTGCTTATTCCGGGCTGCACAGTGGAACGTTCCAGCATCCCCACTGGCCACCACTGGGAAGACCAGGGAGTTTTCCTTTCCCTCTTGTAGCCACTTGGCGTTCTTATACCATGTGTAAGTGGTTTCTTCCCCTGGCCCCACGGTGGCCAGACAGGCCAGGGTGACTTGCTCGCCTTCGGGTAATTCGTTGGAAGGGCTGACCATCACTCTGGCAGCTGGGAGAAGGGTGGGAAAGTACAAAAAAGTGGAGGACATGGATTAGTTACCTGACGAACGAATGGGGTTAGCCCAGAAGTGGGGAACTTGTGGCTCTCCAAATGTTTTGGCCTACAACCCCCAACATCCCTCGCCATTTTGTGTGTGCGTGTGTGTGTACTGTCTGTTTACATGTTTGTATGTCTACAGTTTTATATGATGCGCAATATTCTTTTAAGGTTTTTAGGGTGCAGTCCGATGCGTGTTTAGACAGAAAAATGTCCTATGACTCCCAGTATTCCCCAGCCAGCACTACTAGCTGGGGAACGCTGGGAGTCATGGGACTTTTTTCTGTCTGAACCCGCATAGGATTGTGCCCTTAATCTTTGTAAACTACCCAGGGAGCTCTGGCCATTGGGTGGTATAGAAATGTAATAAATGAAACAAAATGAATGGATTCGCCAAATAAGGCTAGAATCGCAGGTGAACGTTGGTTCATGAAATGATTGCCTAACAGGGAGTCAGGTCATTGGTCCATCCAGCCCAGCACTAGCTACTCAGACTGGCAAAGTTCTCTCTTGGCCATGCGGCTGAGAACCTTTTAACTGGAACTGCCAGCAGGGCCTGAACCTGGGACCTTCCGGATGCAAAGCGGCTGCTCTACCGCTGAGCCAAGGGCTGTGTAGAACGATGGCCTCTGACAACAAGTGGAAAGGGTGGGGCTCTTGGAAGCCAGGCAGAGGCATCGGTCAGATGCCCCAGTCCCATCCCCCATTTTCCACACTCGATGACAACTGTCTTTGGGCCCTCGCCACACATTAGAAGGCAGCAAACAGAGTTTGCCGCGGAGTATACACTGAACGCAAGAGCGGTTGCCATTCCCAGTTCCCCAGTGAGACGAGTACCTTCATTTTACGTCTGTTTGAAAATGCACCATTGTTGCATTCACATTTTGCATTTTAGGTGTACAGGTGAAGCACCTGATTTTGACCAGCTACAAGTAGAAGTCCAGTATATGAACCAACAATGAAGAGGAGGTTTTTCCTCCTGCTCTGTCTCTAAAGGAAGCTGAGGGATTCCATGGCCCTTTTTCTTCAGGACTCCCGAAAAGGCATATTTGCTGAGTTAGGAACACAAGAAGCTGTCTTATATTGCCCACTGGTCCATCTAGCCCAGTATTGTCAACACTGATCGACAACGACTGGGAGCCAAGGCTCCCCAGGGGTTCAGGCAGGTTTTTTTCCAGCCCTAACTGGAGATGCCAGGGATCGAACCTGGGACGTTTATTTATGTGTTTAAAAATTAATCTATTTACATTTAATCCATTCAATTAATCCTTTAAAAACCAGGCAGTTGTAAAAGTCTTCGTATTACATTTCTTATACATGTAACCACTTATACTTTATAATCAATTCTCTATGTTATGATTATACACCATAAAATCAAATAATCCAAATCATAGAATCATAGAATAGTAGGGTTGGAAGGGGCCTGCAAGGCCATCAAGTCCAACCCCCTGCTCAATGCAGGAATCCAAGTCAGAGCATCCCTGACAGATGGCTGTCCAGCCTCATCTTGAACGCCTCCAGTGTGGGAGAGCCCACCGCCTCCCTAGGTAAATAGTTCATAAAGGCAAGCAATAAGCAGGTACTGTGCAACATTCCTTTACTTTCATATATAATCATATCAGGCTTAATTCATTGTTAGGATAATGCGTCCTGGTCTATATTGACTCCAACTTCGACTGTTTTCTTTGGGAAATTGCTGTTGAATTGCTTCTCCCTTCACACACATTTTTATAACGGGTAATTTTGTTCATGAGCATTATTTTCCACACCCTCCCACCCTTCCAAAAGCAGGCACAGTAGCTGTTCTTTTTCCTTCCCCAGTCCTTTGCACAATCCTTCATGTTAAGGTTAACACATAGCTTACTACTACTTGATGTTCTCCCCTAACCTGGTCCTCCAAATAGCCCCAAAAGTGCTGTGAATGGGGATAGCTGGATCTCATATCCCTTGACACCTTTTATCGCTTGAAGAATATTCTGCCAATCTTATTTAACAGCATTGCTTTGTCACCAAATGTGAGCAAAACTGCCTCTTCCCCTATCTAATTGCGCTGCCAGCAAGTTTCCAATACATCAGGAAACGTTTTTTGCAGTTTTGACTGAGGTAAATACCGGAGATATAGCATCTTGGAAAAATTCTGTCTTGAGGGAATGTCTGCATCAGCTCTCCAGGTTTTCAGACCAGAGTCCTTCTCAGCCCTACCTGGAGAGATGCTAGGCACTGAACGTGGGACCGTTTATGTGCAAAGCAGGGCTCCCAGTGGAGACTGGTGGCTCCAGTGTCAGTGGGCGGGGAATCCGCTCCAGGTTTCAGTCAGAACTCTAAAGGAGCTCTCTGAGGTGCTTTGCATTGCACCTTGGAGAGCTCCTTTAGAGTTCTGACTGAAACCTGGAGCGGATTCCCCGCCCACTGACACTGGAGCCACCAGCCTCCACCGGGTGTCCCACCACTACACTACAGCCCGTTCTGTCCTGCTTCCATCTAGTGCAGCAAGCTACTTTTCTCCCTTATGGCCCCTTATGCCTGGAACTCCCTCCCAGAACACCTGCATGACCCCGCCTCTCTCTTCCTTCCGATCCCTCCTCAAAACCCGTCTTTTCCATGAACTCTTGGCATGCGCACCACCCCAACAGTTCCCATCCACTACCATGACTAAGCCTTAGTAGATGGAACCAAACGGATCACATATTATCGTGGATTGTCGTGTGGGTTGTTTGATTTGAGATTGCTTGTTTGAAGTTGTTTTAGATATGTGTTCTCTTGTGTATATTGTCTGTTCATGTGTTGTTGTTGTTTTTATGTAAATGGCTTTGAATCTCTGTATACTGTATTTTTAATGTTTTTAATCTTTGTAAACTGCCCAGACAGCTTTGGCTAATGTAATAAATACATATTCTACCCCTGCCTCCCCTACCCGGTGAGCCTTCCCCTTTGTTGAAGTTTAGACTGTATGCCCTTTGGGGCAGAGACTGTCTCATTGTTGTTACTCCATAAACCAGCTTCGCCCAACCTGGCACCTTCCAGATATGTTGGACTGCAACTCCCATCATTGCCAGCCTGGAGGGTGCCAGGTCAGAGAAGGCTCCTAGAAACCTACGTTTGAATAACAACAACCATGTTCTGTTTCCAGCTGTGGCCAGCCAGATGCAAGTGGGAGAGTGTGTCCTCTCCTGCACTGCCTGGACTGGAGCCTGGCAACTTTTTTCAGTAGGAGAATCCCTTTCTCTTGTAAACAGAGGCCACGACAGAGCTGAAGCACTGGAGACAAATCATCATCAAAGCTTTGTGAGCCAACATTAAATCGGATTTTCAAGTCACTTCTATAAACCCCCTTGCTCAGTAGCCTCTTCACCCCTCTAGTCTTGCCCCTGATTTTAAGGCATCCCTAGAGCCTTGCCAGTCTAAAGGAGCACTGTGCATTTGCAAAACATCCAACTTACTTTGGGCACCAAAGAAATGTGCTGTGGTGGCGTTCCCATACTCGTTAGTTGCCGTGCATTCGTAGTCACCCTCGTCTGCTGGGATTACCTTCTTGATCTCCAGCTTCAAAGAGTTATGGGCGGTGGAGATGCTGATCCGCTGGTCGGACACCGAGTGTGAGCTGGTGGTTGCAATGAGCTGCTTGTCCTGGTACAGGTTCAGGGTGGACGGGGGGTTGCTGTCAACAGTGCAGTGGACAATGGCCAATTCTCCCTCCTGGGTCTCCTGGAACAAGGCGAGGGAGGGCGTCCTGGGAGGATCTGGGGAAGACAAAGACCATCATGGCGTGCATTCTTTAGGGCAGCCTCCCCCAGCCTGGGGCCCTTCAGATGTGTGGGACTACAACTCCCATCACCCCAGCCAGTGAAACTGGCCATTGGCCATGCTGGCTGAGAATGATGGAAGCTGTTGTCCAACACAGCTGGAGGGGCCCAAGTGGGGGGAGGCTGGATGATGATATGGTACCACCTCTGTACACTGCGGCTTTGAGGTGAAGCCCTGTGGTGTTCTTGTGATATCTGCTTATGTACAGGGGCAGAACTCCAGTCTGTTGGCGCAGGAGGCACCCAGACAGGCAGCAGTTCCTCTCACACTAACCCTTTTCTCAGGCATTGCCATCCTGAGTTTTTATGGAGCATCTGGATGATGGTTTGCCAAATTATTGCAGCCCAATTTTTTTCTATGTTGTCCTCCCTTGTTCTTTCCAGCCATTATTTTTGGTAATGAAATGCAGTTGCAACACGAGCAGCTCCAAGCTATTTGGGGAATGTTCAGGGCTCCTAATCAAACATTTACTGTTTGCAGATCCTGTCCACCTTATTAGCTCTGTTAACTACGAACCCCCCAAACTAGTATCTCCTCCAAACATACGCGAGTTACTAGTTTGGGTGGGCTTGTTGTTTACAGAGCCTGTTTTATTGCTTCCCTGTTGAGCATGAATGGGAGGTGGGTTTAGGGATGAATAGCTTCTCAGTTGCCCCTCATTTGCTTCAGTGTCTGATTCTGTTCTCTCACCAGGGGAGGAAGTACCTTTTTGCTATGCAAAACAGACAGTGCAAGGAAACCAGGGATTAAAGCCTCCCCCCACCCCCTGGGAACAGAAACTAGCACTGGGGCAAATAACAGGGGTTATTCGAGGGCAAATTAAGGTGGTTTTCAGCAATGCCCCAGGCATGATCAACAGAAAGCACCTCCTCCTGGGACTATTAATCTAAGTGTGCATCTATAAACCAGCCTTCCTCAACCTGGTGCCCTCCAGCCATGTTAGGGATGACGGAAACTGTAGTCAAACATACTGGTTGGCACCGGGTTGGGGAAGTCTGCTAGAAACACACAGACAAAACCACATAAACAAATAAGCAAGGACAACTATAAGGGAACCAGAAGGACGAAGGGAATGTGGTAACATTAACTTTGCACTGAAGTATAAAACAACGATAGACAATGTTGAATCTAAGCCATGTTCAAGTGTATGTGTAAGTATGTTTATAGAGTCAGTATTGCTTGCCATCTTTTTTTTTTTTTACTTCAATACAAAGTCCATAAATCCCCTGTCTCATTCATCCTTGAAGTTCTCTGGTTAATGTAATTTAAAACAGACCCCCATTCATTAAACATATTAGTCTGGCGCCAACTGTGTTTTATTGTGCTGTATACAGAGTGGGCTTTGCCATTTTAATGGGTTCTGAAACTTTTGACAGACACACTTTCTTGGGTTGAACTGGAGATGGGTAACATGCAACCCCCATTGAATTTGTCACTGGCTCAGAAAAATAACTTCTGCCCCCCTGAGAAAAAAAAAAGTATGTTGGGAAATAGCTCAATTTATTTTGAGCCTCCAGTCCCTTCCCCCATGAACCTCCAAACCTCCTCCTTCTTTTACATACTTCAGTAGCCCTGGGAAAACTGCATTTCCCAGAGCTATTGCTGTCTGGGTCACTGCCACAGTAGCACTTCATCTGTCTAGGACATAATGATCAGTCAATCAATCAATTATGATTTCCATTTGGAAATACGCAAGCCTCTTTCTCTTTTGGAGCTGTGGCAATGATCTTCGAGGAACTTTACAAAAAGTCACTTGATTGGCAGAGAAGTCTCATTTTAATTAGGGCTGCCACGACGACATTTAATCGGTTACAAGATTTTTTAAAGATTGATACAAATACTTGTAAAAGGTGCGGATGGCAAGAGGAACCATCTTAAAAGAGGTGTTTTCTCTCCCAGAGGATGGAAGTGCCCCTTGTAAGACCATGTCTGTTATGAGACATGCATCCAGCTCATTGTGAACTTCCCTATGAATGTTCATATTGAAAGGTGGCCTATCAATTTATTAAAGTTAATTAATTAAATACTAAATAAGAAGGAAGTACACCTTGCTTCAGAACTATTGTTTTACTCATAACAATTTAATTGCTTGATTGATTCATCAATCAATCAGCTAAATCTTATACAATTAACCAACTGAGTTTTCATCATTCATTGTGACAGCCTAGTTGCAGTTGGATTTTAGTTCTAGGCCAGAAGACCCCCCATGGAATGCAGGGATGTCATTATGGGCTGCAGCACAACACTCTCGTACCCCACTGGAATTATTCATGTAAAGTTTGCCCTGAGCATAAAGCATGAAAAGGAACATCTGAAAACTCACAGAAGACACTCAGTCCAATGACTTGGGACACCTCGCTCCCTTTGTCATTCTGCACTTTGCAAGAGTAATAGCCAGTGTCTCCGACAGCAACCTCAAGAAAAACCAGGCTCCGAGCTGTGCCTTCCTTGATCCAGACGTTGTTCTTGTACCAGCTGTAGTGCATCTCTTGCTTGTCTTCCCCAGGAACGTCACAGGTCAATGTGACTGTCTCACCTTCCCTTATACTAGAAGAAGGGCTGACTGACAACTCTGCAGCTGGGATGATAAGGAAGAAAGAGAAGTAGTGGGACAAGGCCATGTTCAATTATGTCACTCATAAAATAACAGTGAACTGAACAGCTCTGGAAACTCTTCTGCCTTCTCTCTGTGACAGCCTTCCCCAACCAGGGCCCCTCCTAATGTGCTGGATTACAATTCCCATAATCTCCAGTCATCTTGTTAGTTATACACTGTTTTCTATTTACACAGGTGCCACACGTAACTCCTGAGATTGTTTCGAGGTAAACTAGCACTTATGGGGAGAGCACAAACAAGAGCTGGAAAACCGAATGTGGAACCCATCATGGAGGCCACTCGCACTTTGCCACGCACAACATCTGCTTAATTTCCATGTTTCAGAGTTGACCCTGTCCTTGGTACTCACAGAAAACATAGAGTGTTACTGCTGCAGCTATCCCAGTGCCAACAGAATTTTTGGCCGCACAGTGGTACAGGCCATAATCATCACGAGTGATTCTCCGGAAGGATTTAACCAGCCCATTTCCACTGGCAACGCCATTTTTGAACCACTGGTAGGTGGTGACTTCTGGGTAGCTGCTGTTAACGTTGCATGTCAGAGACGCTGCATCGCCCACTCGGATTATCTTAGTTGCTGGTTTTAGGGACACTTTCACGCCTTTGGGGGCATCTAGGAGTAAACGAAAGAGTGGCAGAAAGAGAGGCTGAGAATGGTTGCTGGTTGGAAACAGAATTCCTTTCCCCAACAGAGCAAAAACCAAGTCGTATCCATCATGGGGGTGGCGGGAGGATGATTGCCTTCTTCTTGGGGCCAGGCTGAGCCCCTTGGCCAAAGGGAACAATACAGATATATGACATGGGCCATTTTCACTTGCTTACATTCTATACTACCCAACAGCCGAAGCTCTCTGGGCGGTTCACAAAACTGTATACTGCAGTATTCCATAGTGCAGACTTCTCCAACCTGATGCCCTCCAGAGGAGTTGGACTACAACTCCCATCATACCCACCCAGCATGACCAATGACTGGGGACTGATGGGAGCTGTAGTCCAACACGTCTGGAAGGTGCTGGACTTTCCCATCAGGTTGGGAAAGGCTGCTGTAGTGCGATAGTTCAGGATAATCCGGTGGCTGGGGTGCTTCCAGATGACGCTTTTGTCATGCCATCGCCTTGCTGCATTCACAGAATTTTAAGGGATGTCCAGACACTGTTGTCCTCCACTCATAACTCTCCCATATTTTCCCACCGCTTTTTCCGTCTTTTTTATCCCCATAAAAAATGGCTTAAGGAAGAAAAGACAGAATCACTGTAGAAGGCCCTCTGTGTCTTAGTGTTCCAGACCTCCACCTGGAAGCACCCAGGTAGTGAAGACAATTTTACTGCAGCAGGCCTTTTAAGAGCCCTTTAAGAATCTGAATTTAACTGCTGCCACTATTGTTTTAGTCTGTTGATTAGTCTCGTATAGCATGACTTGTGTCAAGTTTTGGTGTCATTTCTTTTGGTTTGCTCATTCATTATTGTGATTTTGTTTTACTATTATATCACATTGAATACTCCTATGTAGAAAGGAAGATAATAACATTAAATATTATTGTTGTTGTTATTATTATTATTAATAATAATAATAATGCCATAGCTCCTGCTCCATCATGCCAGTCTAGAGCCACCCACGTTTCACTCTGAGTGTGATTTCCCCTGCCACCGTCTGTGCCCCCACAAACAGATTGCAGCTGATCTTCTGGTTGTGATCCTTCCAGGAAAGTGAGGTGTGGAGGGTTTCATTTCTGAGTGCTCTCGTGGTATCCAGCTGGACCATCTCAGACACCAGCGAGGCCTCGGTGTTGTAGCCCATCCATTGCAGGGAGCTGTTTTCATAGGGACAGACGTATGGACTGGAGCAGCTGAACGTCACGGGCACCCCTTCGTTCAGATCTCCCGGAGCGGCAACGCTGGGTGGGTTAGGCCTGTCTAAGGAAGCAAGGGCAAAGGAACGGGCTGAGAACTAGCACCTCAGTCTTCTGAGTTAGAAAGGAACAGCTCTTTGCCCTTCCACGTCACAAGATTGACTAACTGATTGAAAACAGTCTTCCTCAATCTGGTGCCCTCCAGTTGTTTTGGACTTCAACTCCCATCATTCCCAGATAGCATGGCTATTTGCACACACACTATTCTGCTTGCAAACAAGGCATGCACTCCCCACCTGAATATTCAAAATGGCTGCCAGCATGAACCACAACCCACCGAGGCTTCTATAAATAAGCCACGGTGGGTGGTGGCGATCGTGTGAACCAGCCCTAAATCTTCAAGTCAACAAACCACTTCTAGCAGTTTTCATCTCCACCAGGAGCAGGTCTGCTGTAAATCTAATGGGTCTTAATGGCCCATTCCAGACCAGGCCACCCCAAAAGACTTTGCATTGCAACAGGGAACAATATATTGTTGCCGGAGAAAATTCATTTCCACCCAGCTACTGTGTGGATTGCAGTTAAGCCCAGAGGGAAGAGGGAAGTCCGAGGGGGTGGCAGAGGACATCAGTGTCCCTGCTAATAAAAAAAATCTTTGCTCTTTGACCCTGTGAGCCTTGGCCCCACTGCACCACTGATGCTGTCTACTCCTCAGCCCCTTTTAGATCGCCTTGCTCTGGACTTCTCTGCTCCCACTCACTATTCTGCAACTCCCCGTGCTCCAGCCATCTCCCTGCTACATTTGTCTGCAGCTTTCTCAATCTATGGCTTCATCCTTTTCCAGGGCCCTGCCTGTCCAACCCCCTCCTTTCCTTGGCTGTTCTGCCTGCATTGCCTCTCTCTCTACGTTTGGAGGAGCTCAGCCAACGGCTGCTAGAGACTTTCCTGCCTGCCCCACCTTTCTGTGACATTAGGACAGCTCAGCCAATCACTGCCAGAAGTCTCCCCCCATCCCATGACCACAACATCCCTTCCACATTACAATAAAGTCTCCGTCAGCAGCCAAAAAATTATCCAGTTCTTTCAAAGCATTACACGACTTCCTGTCTCTGCCACACCTGGACACAGGGAGCTCTCCTCTCCGACAGTTCAGTCCCCTCTCCCTGCTTTCTTTCTCCTCTGCTCCTCTGAATTCCCATCCAGCCAGACTGGGCACTGGCTGTCCTCCAAAGGAAGGGCTATAATAGCTTCCTGTTCAGGCTGGGATTTTGCCTGGGCAAAAATAGGCATCCTGGCTCCTGGCTTGCTCTGTTTCTGACTCTAGGCCTATTCCTTGGTGTGACTTCCCAGTTCTGACCATGGTTCCTGGTTCCTTCTAGATGCCTTTGGCTCAGCTCTGGCATTCCATGAATCACCACCAGAGATTCTTTGGTCAAAGGCAGAGCTTTCTACCTGCCCTGGGTCCCTGTGACTTAAAGACAGCTTTGCTAATCACAGCCAGTAGCTTTTTTCACCCCATTACAAACTCTTTAAAAGGGGGTTGGCCAAATTCCTGGAGGAAAAGGCTATCGATGGCTACTAGTCCTGATGGCTCTGTGCGACCTCCAGTACCAGAGGCAGGGAGCCTATCTATGTACACCAGTTCCTGGGGAACGAGGGCGGGAGGGTGCTCTTGCACTCATGTCCTGCTTGTGGGTTCCTGGTTGACAGCTGGCTGGCCACTGTGTGAACAGATTGCTGGGCTAGATGGACCCTTGGTCTGACCCACCATGGCTCTTCTGATGTTCTTATGTTCCCCACTGCATTGCAGTAACCAGTGGCTTGGTTAAGTAGCAGGAGGGATTTTTCAGTTTGATACAGCGATGTGCAGCCTTGTATATTTTAGTAGGATTCCTTTGATTATGTTCTTACAGCCCTGAGGATGGGAAGGTTTAGAAGGAAATGTTGAGAGCCCTGAGTCTAGTATATAGCACACTTTCATGGGACTGCTCACCAGTGACAGTCAGCTGAACCCCGTTCTGTGCGGTCCAGCGATTCACGTTGCTGATTTCAAACCGGAAGATGTAGTTGCCACCATCTTCGCTTGTCATGCTTCTCAGGAGGAGGGTGCAGTTGCGTTTGAGAGGATCGCCCAGCAGTTCTGTGCGGTCTCGAAATCGGGCATCAGCACTAGCAGGAGTCGTTGAATGGTAAATTGTGATTCGTTGGCCTGAATGATCTTTGTACCAGATGGCTGTGATGCCGGCAGTGACAGCTACATCGCTGGGAAAGCTGAATGTGCAGGGAATCATGGCACAGGAACCTTTGATGCTCTGCAGCTTTCCTGGATACGTGACTCCCCACGAAGCAAAGGCTGCAAAACAACAACACAGAAAATGGAGGGAGGCAGGAGAAAGGAAGGCGGCTGTGCTGAGATGCCATGGCCTCCCTCTCTCTCTCTCTCTCTCTCAAAGTCTCCCCATCTACACACACTCCATTGCTGTGGTGGCGGTGTCACTTCTGTTAAAACAATCAAAGCGTCTTCCAATGTAAAAAATATGAAATGGAATAAAAAATAAACATTAAAACCAATTTTAAAAATAAAAACAGCAGAAATGGCAGCAGCTAAAAGCCTCAGACAAGATAGCAAGACATAAATCTACAACTTCCTTCCATCCTATAAAAATCAAATATGACAAAACAGGAGATCATGTACATTAAAAGCCAGCTGAATTTTTAAGGAAGTATTTACTGACTCTCTAAAGACAGAAGGGGAAATTCACATCAATGCTCGCCCAAGAAAAGGGGTGCATGTGAGGGATTGTGGTCAGGCCTGGGTGTGCAAATTTATTGTCTTCTGTGACAGGGATAAATTATGCATGCAGATCAGCCATTGAAGGCTTGAGACAGGCTACAAATGCACTTAGTTAAAAAAAATAAGGTATTCAAAGTTGAACAAATGAAGCGGTGCAGAAGACTCGCCTCGCCTGGGAAGCCATTTGGTCTCGGCCCAGCGCAGTCAACAGTGGCTGGCTCAGCTAGATGCCTCTGGGCACTCGCAAGCAGACAGGGCCAGCCCTGCCATTAGGTCGGGTCAGTGAGGCAGCAGCCTCAGCTGGCAGATGCTGGAGGGTGTCAAGCAAGGGCAAGACAATGGAGGACAGAGGTGCCAATGCGCGCGAGCGCCGTGTGGCTTGCCCTGTGCCCCTCATCTAGCCTGCTGCCCTCAGGTGTGGTGGAAGCCGTGGCCACGTCACTGGTTTTGAAATAAGATTCAGCTGCCAACCTGGTCACCTTCTCCACATGGAACGGGAATGGGCACCCTCTTGTCCTTTGCTTCAGGCGGCAAAATGTCTTGAGCTGGCTGTGCAAGCAGGTCATGATGGCGGCTGCTCTCGCCCCTCTTGCTTGTCCCCAGCACCTAGTGCTCAGAAATAGTGGAGATCCTGTTCCTCTGCTCAGAGCACTATATGTGGGGCTCTAGAGACCTCCCATCGAGCCACTCATCAGGCTGACCCCCAATTAGTTAACTATGGGATGCCATATTTTGTAAATATACCTTGGTTGACATAATGAGCAAACCCCAGGAGGAGGAGGAACGTCCACATAGCAATTCCCACTGGCTAATCTGATGGTAAATTCCTAGGGTGGGGGGGAACAAAATGAAACACATGGTTAGATGCAAGACCAACATGAGGACGGCCATGTATTTGATTTCATTGGCTAGGAACATAGGAAGCTGTGTTAGGGCTGGGTAAGCCAATTGGTGCCTTTACTGGCAGGAATTTCCCATTGTCTGCCAACTGAGATCCTTTTAGCTGGAGATGCCTGCAGTCGATCCTGAGACCTTCTGTGCTCAAGGGTTGGCAGAATGGGGCACTTGCGGAGAGCCCACAGCCCAGCAGGGGCCCACTGACAACAGCCTCTGCAGCCTGATTCTTCACCTGCCTCTCGCTCTGGCCCAGACAGTGCTGGTGGCACGAGGGAGGAGCAGTAGATGCCATTGCTTGCTTATGCATTGCCTCTCTGCCTAGCAAGCAAGCAGGTGGTAGCACTGATGGGAAAGAGGAGCAGCAGCCAATGACGACCATGCTGGTTAGCAGGGAGGCTCACTGAGGGACAGGGGCCCATGGGAGGTGTGCTGCCTCCAAAACCTGGAGCTGGTTTTGGAGCCATGGC
Source organism: Heloderma suspectum (assembly GCF_057233095.1). Lineage (NCBI taxonomy): Eukaryota > Metazoa > Chordata > Lepidosauria > Squamata > Helodermatidae > Heloderma > Heloderma suspectum. The sequence continues at coordinate 4,691,584 of NC_139462.1, forward strand.
CACTCCCATTGTGCTATGTTAATACCCATGTTAATATTAATCTCATAATCATCCCCATCCTTTTCCTTCCAAGTCATAGCCATGAGATTGTAAGCCCACATGCAGGGACTACCTTCTTGTTAATCTTTGTACAACTTCTACATGTATTTATTTATTAAAATTATCTCCCACCTTTCTGCCTAAAATGGTGCTCAGGGCACTAAGGTGATGACAATGATGCATTGCCATGTGGCCCCAGTTGGGTCATAAAGTGGTGTATACGTTTAATGAATAACTGTTGAAATGGGTCTGATCTATGACTGGCCAGAAATATCCATCTCCTCCTGTTATAGCAGCCTTTCCCAACCTGGTGGTTTGCAGATATGTTGGACTCCAACTCCCATAAGCTGCCAGCTGCCAAGCTCCTTATGGGAAGCATTCCTTGGAAAAGGACACATTTTTAGCAAAGCTATGATGCTCCAGCCTTTTGCTAAAATGCTGCAATGTGTCATGTGGGAGACAGAGGCCAAAAATAGTGACAAGGCCCTGATGTCCCCCAAAGGAGAGAAGGAAAGGAGCATCAATCACTTTCCATCTGTTTTCTGGAGCCAGCCTTTCACTCCACTGTCCAACTAAGTTTCATTTCTCCTCCATCTACATTGGTCCCCAAAGCTCAAGTTTCAGTTTAGCTTCCTCTGCTTGTGTCCATGGCACAAAATGCATCTCCAGTGACAGACTGAGAGGGACAAGACTGCCAGTTTCAGTTTCTCTGCATTTCTCATGTTTCCAATCTTAAATTTGGTTCCTCTCAAACTTTGAGAATTTCTTCAGTCTTATGTTTGGTTTGTCCAGAATTTTGAGGGTTTTTGTTTTAATGTTTCCATGAAAATTCACAAACATTTTTGTGCATAGTTCTCCTAATGCATATAATGTTGTGTGGATTTTTGCCTAATATACACATTTTTTTGATAGCAATTCTAATATAATGCATATAAATGTTCCCATATTTCAATGGCTTTGTATACGTGGGGCTTTTCAAATATAGGACGTTATTCATTATGTCTTTTTCTGCAAACTGTATGCCAGGCCCAGGAAAAGATTTCTTGCACCTTTGTTGGGAGGAACGTCTGATAGATAATTTTGGCTGAGCAGATGTCTAAACTACTTGTAGATGTGAATCGTTATGTAACTAATCAAGTGGCCTCATTCTCAGTGGCTGCTACAAAGATTACAGCAAAGATCTGTAATTGTTGCTGTAGATTGTGCACGTGATGAACTGATTTGAGTGGCTTGTTCAACCTTTTTCTTTCTGCGACAGTCTTTCTCTTTCTTTCTCTCTTTTGGCAAAATTGTAAGAACCTGTGGTTAAATGCAATAAAATCAGCTGACTGGCTGACTGAATATAATGCACTATCTCCCCTAATATAAACATCTTTGTATGCATTTTTGATCAGCAAACTCCATTGCAAAATTTGAAGAAGCCCGAATTTCAAAGGATGAATGAGTTTCAATTCTCATAGTGGTTCAAAAGTGTGAAATTGGGTATGTTTGCATTAAAACGCAAACTAAACAAATTTCTTCCCAATCTATAGTGATGAAGGGCATCACAGCTTTTTGTCAGGCTCTGAAAACCTGGATTAATTTGACTTTAACACTTTCAGCTTTCGCCTTGCTAAAGCCTGTTTGCTATCCTGAAAAGAGTTGGCCATGAAAGCCAGTTTTTATATGGACATATATGATGCTACCTATACACTAAGTCAGGTTGTTGGTCATCTAGTTCAGTACTGTCTACATCGGCCATTCCCAACCTGATGTCCTCCGCAGGTCTTGTACTACAATGCCAAGTGTTCTGGACCACTGGCCATGCTGGCTGGAGCTGATGGAAGTTGTAGTCCAAAACATCTGGAGAGCACCATGTTGAGGAAGGCGGATCTACACTGCCAGGCAGTTGCTCCCAGGGCTCCAGCCCTACCTGGGTTATTTCCAGATGAGGCTTTTATCCCGCCATCACCTTGCCTCATTTACAGAACGTTACTGGAGGCTGAGGTGACTATGCCTTCCACTTGTGTTTTCCCATCTGTATTTTTCCATTGCTCCTTCCATCTTTTTTCTTACCAGGGAAAATCCATAAAGGAATAAAAGACAGAAGAGCGGCACACGATGCCTTTGGATTGTTAGTGCTAAGGCCCTGTGTCTGTAAGCAGCCCCAGAGATGCGAGGGATTGAACCTGGAACCTTCTGCATGCAAAGCAGGGGCACTGGCCCTGAGCTATTTTTTGTGGCCCTACATTTGGAATTCAGAGATCACACATTTGGGGGGGGGGGATTCCAAAATGAAAAGAGCCCTTTTTAAAAAATGACAAACATCCCCTGCTTAAACAAAGTAGATTTTTAGTAGAAATTTTAGCAGATTACATTGGTTTTTAGTCAATTAATCGATGACAGCAATTGATTAAGGGCTGCGGTGGCTTAGTGGTTAAGTTGCTGAACTGCAGACCGGAAGGTCGGCAGGACAGCAGTTCGAGACCCGAGTGCCGCGTGACGGAGTGAGCGCCCATCTTCAGTCCCAGCTCCTGCCAACCTAGCAGTTGGAAAGCAAGAAATTGCAAGTAGATAAATAGGCACTGCTTCGGCGGGAAAGGTAACAGCGTTCCGTGCACCTCGGCCACATGACCACGGAAGCGTCTTCGGACAGCGCTGGCTCTTCGGCTTAGAAATGGAGATGAGCACCACACCCTAAAGTCGGACACGACTGGCTGGGGACACCTTTACATTTTACCTTTAGCAATTGATTATATCAGCATACATTTGTAGATAACAAAGAAACTATGGTTCCACGGGGGGGGGGGGGAACATATTCATTTTGTTTTTAGATGAAGTATATGAGTATCACTGCAAGCCTTAGAAGAAACATTCTTCATTCTCATACATCCCTGGCAAAGCCTCTTTTAGGATGGTGCATCTTGCCATCTGCAGTTTTTACAAACTGATTAATCAACTCAAGCTCGCAATCCTAATTTTTAGAAGCGCAGAACACTTTTGAACACAAAACAGAGAAAATATAAAGATCCCTTGGCACCAGCAGCAAACAATGAGGCACCTAGATTTATTGTTAATTGCTCACTTAATTATTAAAATTATCATTGTCTTATTGTCATTTATTATCATCTCCTCTATCTTCCTTTTTAATTTTTTCTGGTCTGCACCATCTTGGTTCCAGGAGAGTTTAAAATATATTTAAAAGAGTAGGCACTGACCCCCGTTCATCCGCTATAGCTTCCCATAGAGAATCGTGGGAACTGAAGTCTGGTGAGGGTGTGGGGAATTGTCTGTTAGAGATCCTTCTCCCACCTGCACTTTACAGAACTGTAGTTCCCAGGGAGAGGAAATGACGGTCACACCAGTTAAACATATAGTAGCCTTCCCCGATTCCCCAATTGGCCATGCTGGCGGAGTATGATGGATTCAGTGACTGGCCCAAAGTCACCCAGTGAGCTTCATGGCTGAGTGGGGACTAGAACCCAAATCTCCCAAGTCCCAGTCCAACACCCTAACCATCAATGGAGGCGGGAGGCTCCGATTTCAGTGGGGCTGTGGATCCATTCTGGGTTTCAGTCAAAACCAGCCAGAATTCTAAAGGAGCTATCCAAGGCACTGGACCTATTTTGGGGATAGGGTACAACACATTGGATAGTTCGTTTAGCATTCTGGCTGGTTCTGACTGAAGTCCACAATGTATTCACAGCCCCACCAACATCGGAGCCAGCAGCCTCCACTGCACTACACCCCACGGGCTCCCAGCGCGGTGCCTCCCTCTCCTCAGCCTCCATCTTCTTCTACAACTCCCAAGCAGCCTGGGAATGATGAAAGTCGCCATCCTACACATCTGGAGGGCGCCGGGTCGAGGAAGGCTAATCTCTAGTGTAGATATCCTACGAGCTGCTTGGCAATTGAACAGTTTGTCTGGGGAGTTGTGTGATCTTTCTTCTTTGGAGGTATTCAAGAGAAAAGTGGACTGGTGCCCAGCTGAGGGATTTTTTATAGAGTTGGAAGGCACCTTGGAGATCATCCAGTCCACCCCCTGCTCAAGCCAGACTTTGCACTGCAGCATCCCTGACACAGGGCCATCCAGACTCCGCTGAAATACTCCCAGCAATGGAAAACCCACCACTTCCCGTCTCAGTCTGTTCCACTGCTAAACACCTCTCACTGTTAGGAAATTTCTCCTCACATTAAGCTGAAATCTGCTTCCCTGCAATTTCCACCCATTGGCTCTAGTCCTGCCCTCAGAACAATAGGGAACAAGTCTGCCCCACCTGTTTGCATGAGAGCCTTTAGATATCTGAAGCCCGCTATCATTAATCTTCTCTTCTCCAGGCTAAATATACCCAGCTCTTTCAACTGTTCCTCTTCTTCTTAGGAAAGGTGACTAGTCTAGATAACATCTCTTCCAGTTGCCCTAATCCAGGGTGCTGAAAATGGCATTGTGTGCAGATGCTGTTCTGGATTTCTTCTCATACATGGAAAAGAATGTCACAGAGCAGAGCAGACTGGACCAGCCAGTCTAAGGTGGCCCAATCAGTCTCCCTGAGCTTAACCTCCCTCCCAGTGCTGAAGCCAGGCTAAAATGTTGTTCTGTAAATGCGTGGGGAAAACACAGGCAAGAGCGATGAAGTGTCACATCAGGATTGTCTATCCATGCCCTTCATTCAAGCTTAAAAATGTTCTTCCGCTTCTCCCTGGGAATTTTATGAGTAGAAAGAGCACATCAACATTTGAATGAACAGTCTAGATTGACAACAGTGTGGAGACAGCAAGTCTGGCCCACCAAAAATGCGTGTGGTTTGTGTGTTTTGCTGCCATGGCCCCTGGAGTTGGCTGAGAAGGGTGCTTCCTTCACTCCCATTCTTTCCAGCTGTTCTCTCTACCCTTTCCCCCCTGCCTACCCCAAACAGGAGACAATCCAAATAAATGTAGGACCTGCAGCAGTGTCTGCCCTTGGAGCCAGTGCCCTGGATCTGAGCCAAGGAAGACCCACCAGAACTCCTCTGCTGGACCTGAGCATGTCCAGCCAGGAGCAAGGGCAGCTGCAGGAACCTCTGTCCCTGTAGCAAGGCTGCAGATTGGACACACCTCTGTAGGAACATCTGACCATAGATGCACTCTGCACTGCACTGCTGTCAATGGCATGAGCACTCAAGTGGAAGCCCATTCCCATCCGCATCAGGATGCACATTTGAATGAGCAGGATGCACAGACAGAAATATGCACCCATTTCCAGGCACAATTCAAAGTGCTGGTTATGACCTATAAAGCCCAATATGACTTGGGACTGGGCTGTTTGAAGGACCATATTCTCCCATATGGACCTGCCTGTGTTTTAAGATCCTTGGCAGGAGCTCTTCTCTCTTTCCTGCCACCATCAGAAGCATGTTTGGTGGGGATGCAAGAGAGGGCCTTCTTGGTGGCTGCTCCCTGGCTCTGGAACTCCCTGCCAAATGAGGCCAGGCTGCCTCTATTTTCCATGGCCTTCCATCAGCAGATAAGATGTTTTTTATTCAGACAGGCTTTGGGCCTCTAAGCTGTTCTGTCAGTTTGTTGAAATCAGTTTTACTGGGTGGGTGCTGTTTATTTCTTAATTTTATTGATGTGTCTTTACATTTCGATGATGCTTTGATGGCAATTTTGTATTTTATTTTGTATGTTATTGTTGTTAACCGCCTTGAGCGCCACTGTTGGTGAACAGGTGGCACATCAATTTACTAATGAAACCATCAGCATCACCACACTGGAACATAGGAAGCTGCCTTACACTGTGTCAGAACACTGGTCCATCCAGCCCAGTACTGTTGACATTGACTGGCAGCAATGGCTCTCCAGGCTTCCAAGGAGGAGTTCTTCCGGCCTGTCCTGGAGATGCCGAGGATCGAACCTGGGTCTTTCTGCATGCAAAGCAGGGGCCCTATCCCAGAGCCACAGCCCCTCACCACCACCACCACTATTATCAGGCACCCATTCCATTGAAAGTGACGTAGTGCAGATAAATAGCATGGACACTTGAATGTGCCTCCGCAAGTCCATAAGGTGAGGAAGCCTAGCTGAATGATGCTTGTATAACTATTGGTAGATACCAGAACACTTGTGCAAACTAAGAGAAGAAAAATACATGTACGGAGATAAATACATGAAGTGGTTCACACACAGGCATGCTCTTCACTTGATAACAGCAACATCCAGTCATGGCTTGTGTGTAGTGAATGGTCCATCACAGACCGAACTCCGCAGAGAGATGTCTCAAAGGCAACACTTTCCAAAGGAGCCCGCTCACGCAGCCACCAGAAATGCGTGTGTGAAAAACTGGCTTCACTGCAAAGCACCATGTTTGGGGTGATGGAAGGACATGTGAAAAGTCTATCTGCCTTTACTTGCTCACACATGCAAGGTATCACTTGCTGTTGCAGTCGCATGGACATCATGCATGTGCGAACCAGCTCTGTGATGGGAGACAAACTTCTGGGCTAGCAAAGACCACCAGGATTCCCTCTGGACAAAACTAGAACAATCCCAGTACAACTGGGATTCCCTCTGGACAAAACTAGAACAATCCCAGTACAACTGGCTGGACGAAGGCTTCCCTTCAGAAACGTCCCCTGGACTGACTTGCAAGTGATTCCCCTCTATAGGCCATCCCTTCCATGGTTTATCATTCCCACTGCTCAAAACATTGAGCCAAATCACATCCAACTGCATTCTCAACATTCTAGCCGTACGTCATAAACAAGTCACTAGACCCCATTGTGTCCCAATGCCAGGCTCAACTCAGTTCAATTTTAGCTTGTTTTCAGATGTTTCCCAAAGCGCTTAGGACCCATCTCTTGGCCACTCTCACAGCACACTAGCTAGGTAGGTGGACCATCTTCCCATTTTGCAGACAGAAAACTGAGAATGGAAGAGAACAACTCACCCAAGGCCATGAAGGCAGTCAGTAGCTGGAGCAAGGTTCGAACATGGGACTGGATAATGGAAGAAAATAATTTCTTTGTTTGTCTTTGTTATTTTACTGGCATTTGTAACCAGCCCTTCTGTCATGATACTCAAGGTTGGTAACAATAATGCACAACAAAAGCAACAGTCCAAAGTAACATAATTAAACGAATCTGCCTTACCTTCTCACGGATAATTGCTCTTTGTGGTCCTTTCGAACTCTCTGTCCCAGACTGGAGCTACTTGTAGACTGCAAAATGGGATGCTAGATCTTAAAGACAGAGTGGTCCAGAGAACTAAATTACTTCCTATTTCAGGCAGTTTTATTGCCTTCAGTTTTGGGAAGTCCCAGTTGTGTTGTCAGCTGTTCTCAGTCCAAGTCCAATTGCTTCAAATACTCATCAGCACTGTTGAGGCTCCTTGGGAGGAGGGGAAGGGGGAGGAGGAGGACTGGGTTCAATTCTGGGCACTTCAGTTCAAGATGTTGGTGTTGGCGACAGATTGGAAGGGGTTTAGAGAGAAGCAAAAATGATGAACAACCTCTCAAGGCAGCTCCTATGAGGAACAGCAGAAGGCCTAGGGGGAAAAGGAACCAGAGCTCTCTGTATTACACAATACCACACAAGCATAGAAACATCCCCCCACCTCCACTGCTCTCGAATTTGGTGATGGGTTTCTTTACATGGAACTTTTATCCTGCTGTTGAGATTGGTTACTCATGGAAGCTTGTGGATCCTTTAGATGACATCGTTAACCTCCAGGGCATCTCCCGCACCACATGACCTTTATTCCATTTTTAAACAGAATGGAGACAATGAGCTATCAAATTACAGTGTTTGAGTTCTGCTTGAGTTCCATGTGAAAAAGGAAAAACCACAATAAGAGGAGCTAAACCACAGCACCATCTAGTGCTGTATAATGAAACATATGGAAGACTCAGATAAGGGGGAAAAGGAGGGGGAAAGCGAGGGAGGAAGCACGTGTAAAGGGAGTCCATCGTGATCCTGCATTTAAAATGGAAGCAGAAAGCCCCGTTTTAAATGCGGGATTTTAGGATGGTGTAGAGATGCTCATAAAGTTGGTAATATACTTTGTTCTGAGTTAAATATAATATAATCCTCTTATATAAATTAAATATATATAAGTTATATAAATATAATCCTCTTTATGCTTGTGGGTTAGACAGATAAGACAAGATGAGCCTGCAGGATCGGACCAAAGGCTTATCTAGGCCAGCTTCCTGTTTCCCAGAGTGGCCCACCTGATGTCTCTGGGACTCCCACACAAGCAGGATATGGGGGCAATAGCACTCTCCCACTGTTGCTCCCCAGCAACTGGGATTCAGAGAGGCACTGTCTTTGATACTGGAGGTAGTAGTCTATACCCTAATCATAAAGAATTGTAGCCATTGATAGCCTCATCCTCTGTAGATTTGTCTAATCCCCTTTTAAAGCCATCTAACTTGGCGGCCATCACTACATCTTGTGGAAGGGAATTCTGAACGCTAACTATGTCTTGTGCATTTTCTCTTGTCTACCCCGAATCTACTTCCAATCAACTGCATTGCCAATCAAGTACTAATATTATGAGAGACAGAGAAGAAATGATCTCTATTTTCTCCACACAGCTCATGGCTTTATACATTTCCACCATCTCTCCACTTACGTCAGGGATGGAGGCTGTGACGGTTTGAGACCTACAGAAGCAAAGGGGGGAAAGGTCAGGCTTAGAGGCCTGGAGTTTTCTGTTGGGAGGAAGTAACCCTGAGAGGCGTAGTTTCATTTCTCCAGTTAAGTGTCAGTTTCATTTCTCCACTTAAGTTCCATTTCTTCAGGTTTGAAGCAGTATTTTCGGTTTTGAGGGGGGAGGGTATATAACAAGAACTAAAAGCAGAGACAGCCAGAGCCTGAAGTGAGAACAGAGTCAGAAGACCAGAGGAGGAAGACCAGCCTACAAAAGTCTAAGAACAGTTAGGGTAAAGGAACTTGTGTTTGCAGCTTTTATTTTCTTTTAAGGTCTTTTGTATCGCTCAGCTCTATTGTGTAAATACCTTTAGTTGTGATTTGCTAGCTTTAAGTTTACTAGTAAACTGTAGTGCTTAAACCCTATGTCTAGAGTGTCAGTCACCCCACATCTACAGCCTAAAACCCACGTTCCTGGGAAGTGGGAGTTGAAAAGAAGGAAGGTGGGACTCTTAAGGAGGCAAGAGACCCTTAAGGAGTTGCTCAGGGGGTCCAGGTCATAAGGGGAACCTCGACAGAGGCCTTGGACCTGGGGGCCCAATGTGGCCTTCCAGGGTTCCCAAAACAGCCATGCCCCCTACCTCCACCACCTTTCTCCCAACCACCCATCGTGTGCTGATTCACCAGATATTGTGCACTTTTCCCCCCATTCTAAAAGGTTGAAATGGCTCTGCCAAGACGTCGTTATTGGCAGTAACAGCTTGGAGCTACAATATGCTGATATTTTTGGTCCCACCCCACTTTGCTTTTGGCCCCGCACACCACGGGAATGTGGTCCTTGACTGCTTCTCCCAAACTGAATTCAGCCCTTCGGCTGAAAGAGGGTTCACACCACTCACCCAGACTACTTTTTTTTCTAAACTCAAAAGCTCCACACACTTTTCCTCACAAAGAAGATGCTCCAACTGCTTGATAATTTCTGATAACCCCTTTCTGCACCTTCCCCATCTCTATGGTATCTTTTTCCAAAGGAGGTGAGCAGAACCATATAGTATTCCAAATGCAGTTGTCTAAAGGCATTACAACATATACAGAAAGAGAGAGAGAGAGGTTGGTGCAAAGCGGCACAACAGCAAAGCAACAAGGAGGCTCTGGGTCCACTGTGGATGCAGCCAGTCTGAAGTGAAAATTTAGAAGAAAGTTAGGAAGTCTAACAACAAAGTATTCAAAAATATTTATTTATTTTATTTTAAGCTATAAAACATATTTTGAATACTCTGTTGTTAAGTCTTTCTAGCTTTCCTGTCTGTCTGTCTGTCTATCTATCTATCATCGCAATATACCCCTCAAGTTCTTTTCTGTTTGGCTTATTGCAAATGTTTTTTGACAACACAGCATGCATCGCCTCCATTTCTGAAGGGCCAGGTTGTATGGAGCTACTGTTTGCTGGCATTTCCAGACACAAGCACATTGTTCCTGATCATGATGTGCGTTGTTTATGATAGATTGTTCTGCTTTCCTGGATCACCTTGTACCCTCAATCTTGTTCTCAGCTCTCATGATTTCTACTAAGAATGTCTCCAACTCTGTTGTTAAATGGTTTTCAGCCTTGGATTAGTGCAATAGCTGTGTTACCAGAATTCCACACAGCACCTCTCTGCAAATCAGGCAAACAGGAGCTTGGATTTCCTCTCCCAGGAATGATAGCTTCTTGCTATGGATCTCCTGAAACCATATAATCGATGATGTCATTGGACTTTTTGCCTTTGGTCCTCCCCACCACTGGAATGCAGCCCCTGAGAACTTCTCTGAAATTGAATGCAGAATCATGCCCAGGGGCGTCTTTATAGAAGGCCTACCTGGGCATGGGCCCCGGATCTTTTTGAGCTGTCCTCATTTTTTGTGTGTGTTTTTTTACATTTTCCCATTGACTGGCATTGGAAACAAAAACAGCCATAACTTTTTAGTTTGTATGATAAATACATGAAATTTGGAGGCTCAGTAACCCCCATGGAGCTGATTGAATATGCCAAATTTCAGGCAGTTAGGTCCAGTGGCTTTTGTGCTAGTGACAGGTAAACTTTGCTATTTTAAGAAAATGTGTCAAAGCAAAAAGCTATATTTTCTTGTGCTTCCACATACATGCATGGAATTTGGGGACCTGGCAGCCCTCATAGAGCTGACTGAGCCTGCCAAATTTCAGTTAGGCATAGGGGCTTTTGTGCTTGTTGTTGTTGTTGTTCAGTCGTTCAGTCATGTCCGACTCTTCATGACCCCATGGACCATAGCACGCCAGGCCTTCCTGTCCTGCGCTCTCTCCCGGAGTGTGCTCAAGTCCATATTCATTGCATCGGTGATGCTATCTAGCCATCTCATCCTCTGCCATCCCCTTCTCCTTTTGCCTTCAATCTTTCCCAGCATCAGGGTCTTTTCCAGTGACTTTTCTCTTCGCATTAGGTCGCCAGAATATTTGAGCTTCAGCTTCAGTATCTGTCCTTCCAATGAGCACTCAGGGTTGATTTCCTTTAGGATGGACTGATTTGACCTCCTTGCAGTCCAGGGGACTTGTAAGAGTCTTCTCCAGCACCACAGTTCGAAGGCATCGATTCTTCGGCGCACAGCCTTCCTTATAGTCCAGCTCTCACAGCCATACGTTGCTACTGGGAAAACCATAGCTTTGATTATATGAACCGTTGTCGGCAAGGTGATGTCTCTGCTTCTTACTATGCTGTCTAGGTTGGCCATAGCTTTCCTCCCAAGGAGCAAGCGTCTTTTAATTTCATGGCTACAGTCACCGTCTGCAGTGATTTGGAGCCCAAGAAAATAAAATCTGTCACTGCTTCCATTTCTTCCCTTTCTATATGCCAGGAAGTGATGGGGCCAGATGCCATGATTTTAGGTTTTTTTTAATGTTGAGTTTCAAACCAGCTTTTGCACTCTCCACTTTCACCCTCAACAAGAGGCTCTTGAGATCCTCTTCGCTTTCTGCTATTAGGGTGGTATCGTCTGCATATCTGAGGTTGTTGATAATTCTTCCAGCAATCTTAATTCCGACCTGTGATTCACCCAACCCGGCATTTCTCATGATGTACTCTGCATATACATTAAATAAGCAGGGTGACAATATACAGCCTTGTCATACGCCTTTCCCAATTTTGAACCAATCAGTTGTTCTATGTCCGGTTCTTACTGTTGCTTCTTGACCCTTGTACAGGTTTCTCAGGAGACAGGTAAGGTGGTCTGGCACCCCCAACTCTTTCAGAATTTGCTACAGTTTGTTGTGATCCACACAATCGAAGGCTTTAGCGTAGTCACTGAAGCAGAAATAAACGTTTTTCTGGAATTCTCTTGCTTTCTCCATGATGCAGCGAATGTTGGCGATTTGATCTCTAGTTCCTCTGCCTCTTCGAAACCCAGCTTGTACTTCCGGTACTTCTCGGTTCACATACTGCTGAAGCCTAGCTTGTAGCTGGCATGTGAAATGCTTTGCTGGCATGTGAAATGAGTGCAATTGTACGGTAGTTTGAACACTCTTTCGCATTGCCCTTCTTTGGAACTGGAATGTAAACTGACCTTTTCCAGTCTTGTGACCACTGTTGAGTGTTCCAAATTTGTTGGCATATTGAGTGCAGCACTTTAACAGCATCATCTTTTAGGATCTTAAATAGCTCAGCTGGAATACTGTCATCTCCGCTAGCTTTGTTGCTAGTAATGCTTCCTAAGGCCCACTTGACTTCACTCTCTAGGATGTCCAGCTCAAGTTCAATGACCATACTATCATGGCTATCAGGGACATTCAGATCTTTCCTGTATAGTTCTTCTGTGTATTCTTTCCACCTCGTCTTAATCTCATCTGCTTCTGTTAGGTCCCTGCCTTCTTTGTCCTTTATCATGCCCATCTTTGCACAAAACATTCCCTTGAGATCTCCGATTTTCTTGAAGAGATCTCTAGTCTTTCCCATTCTGTTGTTTTCCTCGATTTCTTTGCATTATTCATTTAAGAAGGCCTTCTTGTCTCTCCTTGCTATTCCCTGGAACTCTGCGTTCAGTTGGGTATATCTTCCCCTTTCTCCCTTGCTTTTCACTTCCCTTCTTTCCTCAGCTACTTGTAAAGCCTCATCAGACAGCCACTTTGCTTTCTTGCATTTCTTTTTCTTTGGGATGGATTTAATTGCTGCCTCCTGAACAATATTACGGACCTCCGTCCATAGTTCCTCAGGCACTCTGTCTATCAGGTCTAATCCCTGAAATCTATTCCTCACCTCCACTGTATATTCATAAGGGATATGATTTAGGTCATACCTGAATGGTTTAGTGATTTTCCCTATGTTCTTCAATTTAAGCCGAAATTTTGCAACAAGAAGCTCATGATCTGAGCCACAGTCAGCTCCAGGTCTTGTTTTGACTGAGTGTATAGAGCTTCTCCATCTTTGGCTGCAAAGTACATAATCAATCTGATTTCGATATTGACCATCTGGTGATGTCCATGTGTAGAGTCGCCTCTTGTGCTGTTGGAAAAGAGTGTTTGCTATGATCAGTGTGTTCTCTTGGCAAAACTCTATTAGCCTTTGTCCTGCTTCATTTTGTACACCAAGGCCATGCCTGCCTGTTATCCCGGTGATTTCTTGACTTCCTACTTTAGCATTCCAATCCCCTATGATGAAGAGGACATCTTTTTTTGGTGTTAGTTCTAGAAGGTGTTGTAGGTCTTCATAGAACCGATCAACCTCAGCTTCTTCGCCCTCAGTGGTTGGGGCATAGACTTGAATTACTGTGATGTTGAATGGTTTGCCTTGGATTTGTACTGAGATCATTCTGTCGTTTTTGAGATTGTACCCCAGTACTGCTTTTCCCACCCTTTTGTGGACTATGAGTGCTACTCCATTTCTTCCAAGGGATTCTTGCCCACAGTAGTAGATATGATGGTCACCTGAATTAAATTCGCCCATGCTTGTCCATTTTAGTTCGTTGATTCCCAAGATGTCGATGTTCAATCTTGCCATCTCATGTTTGACCACCTCCAGCTTACCTTGATTCATTGACCTTACATTCCAGGTTCCTAAACAATATTGTTCTTTACAGCATCCGACTTTCTTTTCACCACCAGACACATCCACAGCTGAGTGTCCTTTCGGCTTTGGCCCAGCCACTTCACTCTTTCTGGCGCTACTTGGAAATACTCTCTGCTCTTCCCCAGTAGTATATTGGACACCTTCTGACCTGAGGGGCTCATCTTCCGGCGTCATCTCTTTTAGCCTTGTGATACGTTCCATGGGGTTTTCTTGGCAAGAATACTGGAGTGGGTTGCCATTTCCTTCTCCAGTGGACCACTTTTTGTCAGAACTCTTCACCATGACCTGTCCGTCTTGGGTGGTCCTGCACAGCATAGCTTATGGCTTCATTGAGTTACGCAAGCCCCTTCACCACAACAAGGCAATGATCCATGAAGGGGGCGTCTGTGCTAGCCACAGGTAAAATTGGCTTTTTTCAATAAAATGTGTCAAAGCAAAGAGCTATAATTTCTTTGTTATTCTACATAAGTGTATGGAATTTGGACATCTGGCAGCCCCCATGGAGCTGATGGAACCTACCAAATTTCTGGCAGTTATGTCCAGTGACATTTGTGCTAGCCACAGGTAAAATTTGCTTTTTCCAAGAAAATGTGTCAAAGCAAAGAGCTATGATTTCTTTGTTCTTCCACATAAGTGCATGAAATTTGGAGGCTTGGTAGCCCCCATGCAACTGATTGAATATGCCAAATTTCAGGCAGTTAGGTCCAGTGGCTTTTGTGGTAGCCACAGGTAAAATTTGCTTTTTCCAAGAAAATCGGTCAAAGTAAAGAGCTATAATTTTTTTGTGCTTCCACATAAATTCATGGAATTTGGGGACCTAGCAGGCCCTATGGAGCTGACTGAACCTACCAAATTTCAGACAGTTAGGTTCAGTGGCTTTTGCTTTAGCCATGTGTAAAGTTTCCTTTTCTCAAAGTCTAAAACAAAAAGTAAAAACTGTCAAGTCACCCAAGGGATTAAAGATCCTAATCGCAAGGTGTTTAAGATGACCATTAGGGGGTCACTATCCCTAATCTCTGGTGTAGGGTTTTTTTGAGGTGCAAAAAACCTCTCTCCCTCTACTTTTCTTTTCTGCTCTTACATGCCCACTGTTGGGAGCGTGAAATTTTGAAGAGGGAGAAGGAAGGGAAGAAAGAGCTCCATGTGAAATACTGGTATTTCACACCGCATCTGATTTTACTGCCCTAAACTGGAACCTTTGGTTTCTGCAGAAGTTTAGTAGGTTCAGTACAGCAAAGGAGCAATCAGCCTCCACAAACTTCTTTCTCCCCCTCCACTTTAATTTCTCCTAAATAGCTGTAGGACTCAAATAATCCCAAAGGGAGGGCTAGGACTGTGTGGCATCATGTTCGAGGAACTGCTGAGGCTTTTAAATAGTTCTACAGTTTTGTAAAAGCTAGAAAAAGCCCTCAGCTGCTTCACCTTATAAAGTTCATTTAAGTACGTGCAATCCTTGCAAACCCTGCACAGCCTCCTAAATTCCTCCGAAGTACTACCTCTCTGAAAGGAGCCACTTGGCTTAGGGAATTCTCTCCCCCCCACCTCCCACCCCCATGCACATTTCTAATCACCATTCTTCTTTTCTTCTTCCCTCCCCTATCCTGGTCTTTCTTTTGTTCTCTTCTTTATTCCACCCAGAGCATATCTTGGGGAATTCTTAAAGATAATTATCAAAATAATTATTTTGGCGGGCAAGAGAAGTTCTGACTTTATGCAAACTGACAAGAGGGTTGGTTTTTCTCCTTCTCCTCACTCAAGTCTTTGGGAAGAGGGGGTTCACATGGTTGCAGAGAAACAAATCTGGGGCTGTTTTGTTGGTCAGTGGCCATTATCCAGCAATAGGAAGGGCTGTGGCTCAGTGGTAAAGCGCATCCTTGGCATGCAGGAGGTCCCAGGTTCAATCCCCAGCATCTCCAGGTAGGGCTAGGAAAGAATCCTGCATGAAACCCTGGAGAGCTGCTGCTGCCAGTCAGTGTCAACAGTTCTGGGCTAGACGGACCCAGGGTCTGACTCAGTATAAGGCAGCTTCCTATGTTCCTATGAACAGAAAGCTTTGTTTAAAAAAAATAGGAGTTTTTGGTTTGTTTTTTAAGTGGAGGGGAGATAAATATTGCTAATTTATGCAATCCTATGTATGCCTACTGAGAAGTCCCATTATGTTTAATGAGACTTACCCTCAGGAAAGTGTGCATAGGATTCCAGCACAAGTTACTTTTGCAGGGAGGTTTGCGCCTTGATGTTCTGCATGTTTTCTCAGAAATAAGTCCTGAGTCGTGAGCGTGGTACTGCAAGCTTAATACAGTGCCTACCCAATTCCATCTAATGGATTGACTAGCCTTGCAGCTCAGTCCTATGCATGTTTTGTCATTTGTGGGTTTGGTGTTGTTGTTTTGCATGAACTCTAGCTTCAGTGGTGAGGGAAAGGCACTTAGTACATGCTCAGAGTTTCTCCACAGCTTAGCCCTAGTTTTGAAAACAGACTCATTGGCTGCATCCTGGTGAAGTCTTGGCACAAATGAAGTTATGGGGAGGAAGATACAATGAGAGCTTGTGCATAACAAAGAGGAGGTAGAGAGGAGTTGCACAAAACAAGACATCTGTTTTGATGAAGAGTTGCTGGAGGATGGTAGGATGAGGAAGGATGGTTGCATGGAGGGGAACAGAACAGGTAGGGGGAGAATGTACGTGCTCAGTGGTGAAAGAAAAACATTCTGCACACGCTCAGAGGCACTCTGTATTTAAGAATGTAAGAAGAACCGTGCTGCATCAGACCAAGGTCCATCTAGTCCAGCATTCTGCTCACACAGTGGCCAACCAGATGCCCATAGGAAACCCACAAGCAGGACATGAGTGCAATAGCACCTTCCCACCCATGTTCCCCTGCTGCTAACATTGGTGAAATGTAAATAAATTCTAGTAATTCTAAATTTGCATGGATGTATGTCCTTCAGAAACTTTGCAGATTTCTTGCCTGGGGGACACCTCTAACGACTTGTGCATTTTCATACAAATTTACCCAAAAAGTATTGGGGAAGGGAAAAAAAATGGAAGGGAAAGCAAATCACTCCCTCCCCCAAATTGGAGAACTCCCCTTCCACATGAACTGCTGCACGTATCCTTCTGAAACTTTGCTGGTTTCTTACTTAGGGACACCTCTAGGCTGTCCGTAATTTTCAGAACAATGGTGCACAAGGAACATAGGAAGATAAGTATGTCCTCTTTTGGAGACCTCAAAATGTCAAGGCCACCCTTGCACAAAAACCCTTGAGGCTAGCAATCTGAAATTTGGCAGAAATTTTTATCCAATTCTTCCAAGGAATTAAAATGTTATTGGCAGTTCTGTTTAAAAGAAATCAAAATATAAACCCTGCACCTATTTTTCTGACATCGGGAAGGTGTAATCCCCTTATAGGGGGCTACTATGCCTGAAATTATCATCCAGTTCTGACCAAGAGAAAAAAGTTAAGTTTGTTTCTAATTTCCCATGATAGTCAACAAGAAGCATAAAGACTCATTTTTCCAAACATTGACTCAGGTTTGGTGCTGAGCTGAAGTGGTCCAACTACAAATTGGCCCGAGCAGAAGCAGGATGTTGTCCAAAACGCTGAATCGGGGTCTGAGTTGAAGTGGGGTGGGGGGTCAGTGCACACTTCTTATGTACGTACGTATGTATGTATGTAATCTATACACACATGCAAGCACACTGAATGCACACACACACACACACGTTAAACGTGTGCTTACACTTGTGTGTGTGTAAATTTGTCTTATGTGCCTGTGCCCCAGATCTTTTAAGAACCTAGCAACGCCCCTGATCATGACAAAAGCTGCACATGGATACCAACAGACTGTCAGGGAAGAATCAAAGCAAAATGCAATATTTTATTTATTTATTACATTTATATCCCACCTTTTTTCCTCCTTAAGGAACCCAAGGCGGCATATATTATCCTCCTCCTCCTCCTCTCCATTTTATCCTCACAACAACAACCCCGTGAGGTAGGTTGGGCTGAGAGTCTGTGACTGGCCCAAAGTCTCCCAGTGAGCTTCCATGGCTGAGTGGGGACTAGTACCCGGATCTCCCAACTCCCAGTCCAGCACTCTAGCCACTACACCACACAGGCTCTCCTATGCAGTAGGAAGGAAATGGCACAGAGGACCTACCATTACCATGATTAATAGTCAGTGGAGTGAGGAGTACTTTTTTAAGGTAAGGAGATGACCAACACTACGGGTGTTGGTTGATTTTTTTTTAGGGCTTAGGAGGACCAGGGTATGTGAAGGACAGTCTGTCTCCATATGTCCCTACCCATACATTAAGAGGGGCAGCTGGACTGGGAGCCAGGAGATCCGGGTTCTAGTCCCCACTCGGCCATGAAAGATCACTGGGTGACTTTGGGCCAGTCACTGACTCTCAGCCCAACCCACCTCACAGGGTTGTTGTTGTGAGGCTAAAATGGAGAGGAGGAGGACGATGTAAGCCACCTTGGGTTCCTTGCAAGAGGAAAAAGGGTGGAATATAAATGCAATAAATAAATAAATAAATAGTCTTTTGGAGGCTGCCCCCTCCACTTAAGAGGGGGTGATTGGCTACCAGAGAGACGGTCTTCTCAGTGGTGGCGCTTCAATGGTAGAATGTTTTCCCTAGAGTGGCTCACCAGCCGCTTACTCTGATGTCTTTCCAGCACCAAAGACCTTTTCATTGTTATTTTTCTCCAACCTTTTAAAAATTTTAACCTTCATTTTGATTCTGTTGATCACAGAATGCAGTTTTGCAGTTTTGAGAGCAGCTGCTGTTTTTAACATTTCTTTGGCATGTTAACTGTTTTACTATAACCCTTGTTTGTATGTAAACCACCTTGGGAATTTGATTGAAAGGTAGTTGAAAATGCCTATAGGAAGCAAGCAAACAAATAAAACTACAAGATTCTATAACAGGGGTGGGGAACCGTTTTCATTTCGAGGGCCCAACTGCAAGATGGGGAAGGTCTCGGGGGCCAAATTCCATCTGTGGGCAGGGGCAAAGGTGAAGTGGGCGGGGCCAAATGCAACGATGACCATTGCAAGCCTTCTCAGAAGCAAGCAGGATGAATCCCCCAGCAGCGCTTTCAAATAATATCCCAGATATCAAGCCTCTGTGCGTCTGCTCACAAGTAAGCGTCTCCTGCCTGCAAAATGTGCACCTCAGATCTGTGCAGCAGCTCTCCAGCCTAAAAATGCAGAGCTCCAAATCACTGCAATATCTCAGTTCTTTGCAGGGAATTTAAAGGTTCATTACCAGCAATTGGAGATAACACTGAAAGAAGTTTGCAGGCAGATGGGGAACCTGGGGGGGGGGCACCTGGCCACAGTCCAGAGAGAGGTATAATTCCCTGTCAGAGCTTTCTAACATAACCTGCACTAGGGCTTTTCCTATACTCTAAGGCAGGTGGGCAATTTGGTGCCCTCCAGATGTTCTGGACTACAGCTCTCAGAATCCCCGACCACTGGCCATGCTGGCTGGGGCTGATGGGAGGTGTAGTCCAAAACAGCTGGAGGGACCTCATTGCCTAACCGTGGTCTAAGGGCTCATGAAAAGAAGGGGAAGTCCGCAGACAGGGCTGCACTGAAAGGGACAGTGCACTGTTCATTCCCTGGGCCTGGACACAGTAGAAAGAGAGTGCCTGCGGTGAGCCTTTGCAAAAAACCAGTGCCTGGCAGAAGGAGGTGAAGCAGGAGAAGGAGTCTGCCTCACGAGCAGGCAGAACGAGGGTGTGCCGGTCACCACAGCAGCACAGCCAAAGGAGGCATGGGGACGGGAGCAAGTGAGACAGGCAAGCAAAGGGGCTGGCTGAAGGGCACCTCGGCCGCTGGGCCTCCAGGAAGCCCTGGAAAGGCACCCAGGCACAGCGGGTGCGGTTCCCCGCATCACGGGGAAATGGCTGGATGGTTCCGGAGAAGCTCCCTCCCCTCCTGCCCCCCTTCCTTCGCATGCGGCTTCCTGCTCCGGCACTTTGGCATCACGTGCAGCAGGGGGCTGACATGGCAGCTTTCACATGCTGACGGGGCTGAATGAAATTGGCACTGGGCCGACAGACGCCTCCAGCCTGCTGCGGAAATGGGAAGATCTGATCCTCAACCTCGCGTCTTCTCACAGCGAACTTCCTCCTCAGCAGAAGAACATGAAGACGGGTGCTTAGTCCAACAGAAAGGGAACCGACCCCAACCGCAGAGCGGGACAAGCCTCTGGAGATCCTCCTCTGTGCTTCGACCCACCGTCACTTCTGTGTGTTTTACTGTGTTTTGGGACTTTTAATGGAAATTGTTTTTATGTACTTTATGTTTTGTTTATTTTAGCAATTTTGTTGTAAGTTGCCTTGGATCTTTTTTTAAGAGAAAGGAGACTATTATTATTATTATTATTATTTTAAATGCAAGGTTTTATAAGAGCAATTACACCAGATTCTGTACTGTAGGGTTTACTTTACACATCTTGTTCAGATACATATCACATAGGTGGGCAACTTGTGGCCCTCCAGATGTAAGGGGGGTGAACATGATAGAGGTGTACAGAATTCTGCATGGTGTGGAGAAAGGAGATGGGGAGACATTTTCCTCCCTCTCTCATAATACTAGAATCCAGCAGTGGGGTCCTCCCATGAAGCTGAGTGGTGGGAGATTCAGGACAGATCAAAGGAAGGACGTCTTCACACAGCGCAGAGTTCAACTATGGGGTTCGCTACCACAAGATGTAGTGGTGGCCACCATCTTGGCTGACTTTAAAAGGGGGTTGGACACATTCCTGGAGGAGAAGACTACCAATGGCTACTACTTATGATGGCTCTATGTTACCTCCACTATGCGGTAAGCCTGTGTACACCAGTTGCTGGGGAACATGGGCGGGAGGGTGCTATTATACTTGTGTCCTGCTTGTGGATTTCCCATCAACAGCTGATCAACCACTCTGAGCAGGAAGTTGGACCCTTGGTCTGATCCAGCATGGCTCTTCTTATGTTCTTATGTTTTGGTCTGCAAGTCCCATCATCTCCACCATTGCCTAGGCCAGATGGTGGCCAGGTCAGATGGGAGTTGTAGGGGACCCAGCTGGGGGAAGCTGCCATGCAGAGATCCTAGATTCTCTTCCATGATTCACACACAGGATGGGCACATATAAACATGGAGCTTATAGTTAGTTTCAGATCCTGATAAAGAAAAGGAATGAAACCCTGTCTCCCATTTGGAAACAGTCTGCATTCCTCTCTGATAAGGTGTGAGGCAGGGGCATTTCTGGAATCTGAAAAACTCTTCCTTGGAGAAGAGCGTTCCAAAGCATCCTTCCTGCCAAACTGCAAATGCCTTCCAATTTGATTGCCTGTATGGGTGAAAAGTTCTGGACGTGCTCAGGTGCAGCTCCCACCCTTTTCAAGGGGGTTTGTGCAAGAGGGGGATTGTACTCTCTGGCACCCCCTTATCAGCTGGCATGTCCTTAGACCCAGCTCAGGCCTCCAGTGCAGAACTATGTCCAGGCATTCCCAAGCCAAGCTTGCAAGACACACAAGAGTTGTTCAGCTGCCAGAGAAAATATTTACGCACTGTCAGAGAGGTTATAACTCAGCAGCCAGGAATCTGTGAGGGCGGCGAGACCCTTCCAGTCCAGAGGCGATCAGCAGAGCTGTATTCCTCCTCCAGCTTCCCAGTGGAAAGGTCCAAGATGAAAACGACAGTGCAGCCATCAGATGTAACCTCTGCTCCACTGAATATATCCAGAGCTCAGTATGTGGCTACAAAAATGAGCTGTAAGCCAGGAGGAGCCTCGTTTGGATCCCACCTCCACCATGACACCCCCCCACCCAGTGCCCCTAGGCCAGCCACACTCTTCGCTTCAACTCCCACTGTCAGCAATGTGTGGAGGGGGAGGGGGAGGGGGAGGAAGAGAATAATAGTGATGGTGATGGGCTGCCTTACAGGGCTGCTATAAGGTTTCTTAGAAAATGTATGTGAAGTGCTTTGAGCCAGGGGTGGGGACACTTTTGGGGTGGGGGCTGGATGACCCCCAACCACCCCCTCACAGGCTGGATGATGCCATCAGAGGGCATGGCAACAGACGCACATGCACACCAGGGTCCAGCACTTCAGCCAGGGACCAGCCTCACCTGTGCTACCTCCTCCCCAGTGGGGGAAAGGCAGCATGGGGGAGCCAGGGATGCACTGCCCAAGCTGCATCCTTCCCAATGCAGGAAGGTGCTCTGCAGGCAGAGCCACCATAACCCAGGCAGTTCACCAAGCCACCCCAACTCTAGCCGCCAGCTAGGCCAGGGACGCTGCCCTCTGGGGAAGACTCAGAGTGGGCAAGACCCTGGCTGCATGGTGCATGTCATCCCCAGGAGGGTGATGCACGAACTGACTTGGACAGTGCTGGGAGAAGCCACTCCTTCCAGCACTGGGCGAGTCCTCTGCTGCCCACATCCCTGCGGTTATCTCCAGTCTGAGATAGGAGAGAGCAGTGGGGATTAGCAGTGCGCAGGGGGATCTCCAGGGGGAGTCCTGCAGTAGGCGGGGCTTGGAGGCCAAGCCACAAACCCCAGGGGAATCAAAGGAGGTTCTATGGACCAGATGGGGAACCTCCATGGGCCAGATTAGCCCCATGGGCTGGAGGTTCCCCATGCCTGTTCTAATCAATGAAAATCGACATTGATGTTGTTGTTGTTGTTGTTATTGATAGCTGTGCCAGCTGTTGTTTGTTTGATTTGCACCTGGGTGTGTCATGAATAGCTGCTTCATCTTCAACCTCTTTCTGTGACCTCTTTCAATGATCGTCTTGCTCCCAGGATTGTTTGCACAAGGCAGCCAGTAGCTCATTCAAGAGGCACCGACCTCAGCGTGGTCTCCATCTGGTTTGGAGAGACATCTTGGAATGTCCTCTGCTTGGCCCTTGAACTGCTTCTTTTTCTCCAGAGTAAGAGCATTTTTTTCCCTTTTCAAAACCTTGATGGGGCCTCTGGGGCCACCCAAAAGTTCCTGAAAGAGCTCTCCGTGCCCTGCCCCAGCCACTCCTGAGCCCCAAGACCCCTTTTTAAGTGGGTGCAGTCAAACCCGTGAAGCTTGTCCATGTTGGCATCAAGATACCTAGTCTGCATCGCAACCTGCTTGTTCACCTGCCCCTCACCATGGTCCAGGCAATGGTGGTGGCGAGAAGGAGGAGCAGGAGATGCCACGGCCTGCTTGCTCCCTGGCTCCCTGCCTGGCAAGCATGCAAGGGGCAGCAATGAGGAGGAAGAGGAGGAGGGGCAAGAGCAGCTGGTGACCATGGCGGTGAGAAGGCAGCCTCCCTGAGGGAGGGGGCCCATGGGGGGGCTTACCCCAGGACCCTCAAAAACCTGGATCCAGCAGTGCTTTTTGTGATACTTTATCTTTACAGCAGACTTAAGAGTGGAGAGCCCTTCAAATAGAGGGAGACCTTCAAATAGATGACTGTCTTCTATAAAGGAGGACACTTGACCACCCTGCGGAATGGCAGGACTGGCCCTGCAGAAAGAAGCCTTTCCAAGCCCTGCTATGGGACCCCTTTTGAATGGGGGTTGAACACAGGAGTTTCTGCATGCAACACATGTGGTCCACCACTAAGAATGACTAAGAAGAAGACAGGTCAACTTTGCGTTCAAACCTCATGGAATGCTAGAGTTCTTAAAGCCATGAGACATCCTGCGGAAGAGTTGCCAGAGCAAAACCCCATCTTTGTTCATCCATAATTCCTTGCAATGTTCAGCTTTGGAATGACACATTTGGACACCATCCAAGAGAGCATGCGGGGACGGTTGTGTGTGTGTGGGTAGAATCAGATTGTTTTGGAAAGTTTACAATAAGAACCGTCCAGCTGTTCTGAAGTTTGCATTCATTTGATCTTGGGGCCGGGGGAAGTCCTTTCCACCAGCCAGATGCGGTTTGAACAAGGGAGCAAGCACATTGCATGGTAGAAAGGAAATCCTGCAACATGCCAGAGGCATTAAGGGGGCTTTGGGGGAGCTGCACCTAGGAATTCTAGGTAGCAAAACACTTTCCAAATAAATTCCAAAGCAAAATGTTCTGCTGTGAGGGCACTGTCATGGCCAGGCTGCAAACAGCTCTTCTTATGCTGCTCTAAAATCAATTAAATCTGACCCAGCCTCTCTCTCTGCCTTTGCTACCAATATGCCACCCCCACCACCCAATAGTTTTTACTTCTACTTATATTTTATTTTTTGCATATAGGTGCAGGTGTGTCCTTAATGCACATTCACACTCCCATTTTGGCATCCCATGATCTGCAGGTTAATGAACCTCATGCAAAAAGCGGTTTTCTGCCTTCTTGGCCATTTTCCCAGACTGCTGCTCAGATTCCATTGAAACACCACCAAACGTCTGAAAGTGGCTTACATGGTAAATGTTTTAGAAAAACAGGATGTACAACATTGGGTTCAAGATGGTAATAATTACAAGCATTGCCTTACAATGTTTATGAAAAAGATGTGGGATTTCATTTCATTTCAAAGCAAGCCGCTCTCAAAATTGCATTGGACCCAAGAAATTTGAAAGCTCATTTATCTGAGCTGGACAGTCACAACCCAACACCTTTTGATCAAAGGGCTTCTTCCCATGCAGCCTTCCCCAACCAGATGCCCTATAGTTGTGTTGAACTACAACTCCCATCATCCCCAGCCAGCAATCCTCTGATGTGGCCCTTGGGGCCGAAAAGCTTGTGCAACCCATGTGGTAAAGAAGGACCAGCGTTCAAAGGTTCCTGCCTGCTTCCTAGGATGCTCCGGGCGCTGGAACCATAGATCCAGTTCCTAGAGTGTGCGTGTTCTTTTCCCTGCTCTTCTTTAGGTGACAGCGGAGGGAATGGAAAGCTTAAACCTGTGAGTGCGTGGATGTGAATGGGGGTCATTTGTGTTTGTGAGGGGGGGGACAGGAGGACACCAGCTATTGATAGATGACCCCCATCAGAAAGCAGCACAAGTTGTGCACCCCTGTCTTAAATGGAAGGTTTTTAAACATTGGGATATATACAAGGCAAGCACAGTGTGAGAGTGTATGGGCAATGTTCTCCTTTCCTGACTCCATAGTGGGGGTGAGCCAGGAACAGAGAAATGTAGCTGAAGAACAGACCAGGAGGAGGGGAGGCACAGAAAGGTTCCACACCCCTTCCCCCCCCAGGTATGGCTACAGACAGACCCCAGCCCTGCATTAGGGCAAGGTGTGTGAAAAAGAAGACGTGTCCTCCCTCCAAAGGGAGAGATGGCCATTGTTCAGCGGTGGAGTCAGCTGCTGTGCAGGCAGAAGGCCCAGGTTCCATCTCTGGCATCTCGGGGGGCAGTGGGGCGAGTGGTGGCAACCTTTTTCTGAGTGGATGGCAGAAGAACTAGTGGTTGGGGAATCCTTTGGTGGCCACACTGGTGGGCAAGGTGGAGGTGGGGGGCTGCGGCCAGGACAGATGGGGCCACCCACACACATGGAAATGCGCGCGCACACACACACACACTCACACAGACGCCTCCCCCAGTGTCCCCCCCCCCAGCTATCTTGGCTGTATCAGGATCATTGGGGGGGGATTAAAGCCTCTTCCATCCCAGCACTCCTGCGGAAGATCACGCTCCCCACACTGCTAACAGCAGCAATGGAACAGTGATCCGTCCCCTGCCGCCCAGCTGATGGCAGCTTAGCTGGACAGCAGAGGGGCGTGGGCGGGATGCTCTGGCCACACAGAAAGCAGTGAAGGGCCGTATATGTTCCATGGACGGTGGGCACTGGTGCAGTGGTCAATCCCAGCGTGCAGGCCCTCCTCGTGACAGTCCCCACAGCCACGCCTCCAAGGAGAGGCCAAGTAGCAGGCAGCTTGTCGGTCCATATCAGCAAACCATTTCCAGCCCTTTCCATCTCCACCAGGAGCAGGGCTTTTGCAAGGCAAATGGGTCCTAATTGCTCATTGCTGCCCAAGCCACCGCAAAATACCTTGCATTAGAACGGCAAACAATAAATAATTGTTAAGAAAATTAATTTCCTTCAGCTGCTGTGAGGATCGCAGCTAAGCTCAGAGGGAAAAGGGAATTCTGAGTGGGGTGCCAGATGACATCAGAGTCCCTGCTAATGAATAAGTGCCGGGGCTGCATCCCTGTGAGCCCTGGCTGTGGGTTGCCTACCAGTGAATTAGAAGGATCTCCGAAAGTAGAGGCGGAGCTGCCAGAGGCTGCTCGGGAAGGAGCCTGGGGAAGGAGGACCAGCCAGCAGCTGCACCAGGTGGATCCTGAGCGTGGGCCTGCTTCTGCCCCCACCCACAGGTACTTAAGGCAGGGCTGCCAGAGGCAGCGCCTCGGCGTCACGCCAAGTGCGACGCTAAGTGCGCACTTAGCGTCGCACTTGGAGTCGCGTAGGATCTGAAGATCTACCCACCTGCCTCTCCAGAGACACCAGCAGCCACAACACCAGCAGCAAATAGCAGCAGCAGCAGAGGGCAGCAGCTTTAAAGACCAAGGGAAGGGGCAAACGTGGACTATCTGCTCCTTCTTAGCTGCTGTTCTCTTTTATCTTTTTTATATTCTTTTAAACTGTTGTGTATTTTATATCTTAATATTTTAATATGTGCCTGGGAGGACTATTGGGCAACTCAGGGGGTGGGGGAGGTGCCACCATAACTGTGGTCACGGGCAGGGGGAGGTATGGCGTTGGGGGATTAACAGGCCAGCTGAGGAGAAGAGGGGCTAGACACCTTACAGCTGTCCCCTCTTCTGGTTCTTCCCCCAACCTGATGGTTCCTGGTAGCCTTACCAGTCTGCCCTCGGGTCTGGTGGTGCTGCTGCTGAATGCCAGGTCAGCCCAAAATAAGACCTCCTTCATCCATGATTTGATTGTGGATGAGGGGGCTGACCTGGCATGTATTACTGAGACCTGGGTGGGGGAACTGGGAGGGGTCACTCTCTCCCAGCTGTGCCCTCCTGGGTACTCGGTGCAGCACCAACACCGACTTGAGGGTCGGGGAGGGGGGGTTGCCGTGGTCTATAGGAATTCAATCTCCCTCTCCAGGCTTCCTGCTCATTCGAGTGCAGATCTTGAGTGTCTGTACCTTGTGTTGGGTACCCGGGACAGATTAGGGATTCTGTTGGTGTACCGCCCACCCCGCTGCCCATAGGACTCCCTGCCTGAGCTGACGGAGGTGGTCTCGGACTTGGTGTTGAGGACCCCCAGGATGATGGTCCTGGGGGATCTCAACTTCCATGCCGAGGCCGCTGTATCCGGGGCGGCTCAGGACTTCATGGCCGCCATGACAACCATGGGGCTGTCCCAACATGTCATCGGCCCAACGCATATAAAAGGACACACGCTTGATCTGGTTTTCTCGACTGGGCAGGAGGATGGTGATCTGAAAGTGGAGGAATTAACGTCTGTCCCTTTGTCATGGTCAGATCACTTCCTGCTGAGGTTTAGACTTCTGGCGGCCTTTCCCCTCTGCAAGGGTGGGGGACCTATTAAAATGGTCCGCCCCCGGAGATTAATGGATTCCGATGGATTCCTGAGGGCTCTGGGGGATTTTTCCTGCTGGTATGGCTGGTGCTCCTGTCGAAGCCCAGGTCGCTCTGTGGAATGCAGAGATGACTCGGGCGGTTGACACGATCGCACCCAAGCGCCCTCTCCCTCTGAGCAGAGCCCGGCCAGCTCCTTGGTATACACCTGAGCTGAGGGCAATGAAGCAAGAGGGGAGACGGCTAGAACGCAGGTGGAGGAAAACTCGTGCTGAGTCTGACCGAACACAGGTAAGAGCCCACTATCGAGCCTACTCTGTGGCGGTGAGGGTGGCAAAGAGGCAGTTCTTTTCCACCAGCATTGCATCTTCTCAGTGTCGTCCAGAGGAGCTTTTCCGAGTGGTTCGCGGCCTGTTACATCCTGGGCCAGGGAGAGAGACGGTGGAACCCTCGGTAGCACGCTGTGACGAGTTTGCGCGGCACTTTGAGGATAAAGTCGCTCAGATTCGTCATGAATTGGACACCACCATTAATGCAGTTCCATTGGTAGAGGCGTTCAGAGCACCGTCTGGTCCAGTTTTATTGGATGAGTTTCAGTTACTGAGGCCTGAGGATGCGGACAAGGTGCTTGGCCAAGTCCGATCGACCACTTGTGTGCTTGACCCTTGCCCTTCATGGCTTATTAAATCAAACAAGGAGGGGTTGTCCGGCTGGGTCCAGGAGGTTGTCAATTCCTCCTTGAGAGAGGGAGTGGTGCCTGCTGCTTTAAAAGAGGCAGTAATGAGACCACTCCTTAAAAAGCCTAACCTGGACCCAGAGGATGTTAACAATTATAGGCCAGTGGCCAACATCCCCTTCCTGGGCAAGGTGCTTGAGCGGGTGGTTGTAGGACAGCTCCAGGCACTCTTGAATGAAACGGATTATCTAGATCCATTTCAATCGGGCTTCAGGCCTGGTTTTGGAACGGAAACTGCCTTGGTCGCCCTGTGGGATGACCTCTGCCGGGAGAGGGACAGGGGGAGTGCGACCCTGTTGATTCTCCTGGACCTCTCAGCGGCTTTCGATACCATCGACCATGGTATCCTTCTGGATAGGTTGTCTGGGTTGGGAGTTGGAGGCACTGCACTACAGTGGTTCCGCTCCTACTTGGATGGCCGATTCCAGAAGGTGGTGCTGGGGGATTATTGCTCTGTGCCATGGCAATTGTGCCATGGGGTTCCACAGGGCTCTATTCTATCCCCCATGCTGTTTAACATCTACATGAAACCGCTGGGGGTGGTTATCCGGAGGTGTGGGCTGAGGTGCCATCAATATGCGGATGACACCCAGCTCTACCTCTCTTTCTCATCAAAACCAGGTGAGGCAGTGGCTGTTCTGAACCAGTGCCTGGGCACGGTAATGGACTGGATGAGGGCTAATAAACTGAAACTCAATCCAGACAAGACGGAGGTACTGTTAGTGGGTGGTTCGTCTGCCCGGCTAGGTGATATTCAACCTGTTCTGGAGGGGGTTGCACTCCCCCTAAAGGATCAGGTTCGTAGTTTGGGGGTGCTCTTGGATCCAGAACTGTCACTTGAGGCACAGGTGAACTCAGTGGCACGGAGCACTTTTTATCAGCTTAGGCTGGTATACCAACTACGCCCTGATCTGGACAGAGATAGCCTAGCTACAGTTATCCATGCTCTGGTAACTTCTCGTCTGGATTACTGCAATGTGTTATACGTGGGGCTGCCTTTGAAAACGGTCCGGAAACTTCAGCTGGTCCAAAATAGGGCAGCAAGATTGTTAACAGGGACTGGCCTGCGAGCTCATATTACGCCAGTACTTTTCCAGCTGCACTGGCTGCCAGTCCATTTCCGGGCCCGATTCAAAGTGCTGGTGTTAACATTCAAAGCCCTTAACGGCTTGGGGCCAGGTTACCTGAAGGATCGCCTCCTCCCATATGTGCCTGCCTGGACCTTAAGATCATCAGCAGCGGCCCTTCTCCGTTAGCCCCTGCCAAAGGAAGTGAGGCGGGTGGCTACTAGGAGGAGGGCTTTTTCTGCTGTGGCACCCCAGCTCTGGAATGAGCTCCCTAGTGAGGTTCGCCCGGCGCCTACATTGTACTCCTTTCGGCGCCAGGTGAAGACCTTTTTATTTTCCCAGGCATTTTAGCTTTCTAAATTTTTATCTTTGCTGTTTTAAATCTGTATTTTAAACTCCTGTACTGCTGCTAGGTTTTATTGTGGTTGTATTGTTATATTGTGGTTTTAATGTTCTATATATTTTAAATTGTTTTATTGTGTGTTGTTTGGTTTTAGTTTTTGTGAACCGAAAAAGAGAGCTTCGGCTATTGGGCGGTATAGAAATGAAATAAGTAAGTAAGTAAGTAAGTAAGTAAGTAAGTAAGTAAGTAGGGCTGGGAAAGAGTTCTCTCCGCCTGCTTGAAAAGCCAGAGAGCTTGCCAAACCTGGCTTGTCTGCTCTATCGGGTGCAACCTGTAAGCTTGCCTGCTGCTGCTATATCAACCGAGGCTGGCCTAATAAGGTTGCCAGCTATTTGTGATATTACTGGTCCAACCGGTTAAACTTCATTCTGGCAGCTAACTGGCATCGTGGTTTGAACACCCAGTAAGCTGCAGAGCTGGCTCAAAAGAGCACTCCCCCCTCTACTGGCTCTACCCACCTGGCTACCAGGTGCCCAGTGCCAGAGTCTCAGCAAGCGAGGGCCAAGTGGAGCAACAAAGAGGACTCGGTTGGGTGGAAGGGGAATGTAGCTTGCTGGCAGAGCAGATGCTTTGGATGCAGAAGGTTCCAGGTTCAATCCTTGTTTCATCTGGTTAAAAAGATCGATAATCGAGAAAGAGGGGACTATACCAGTCCATCCCGGCCAGTATTGTCTGCTCTGAGTGGCCACCACTCTCCAATGTCTCAAGCAGAGAAAGGTTTTTTCCATCATCTGCTACCTGAACCTACCTGATAGAGGTGTACAAAATAATGCTTGGTGTGGAGAGAGTAGATGGGGAGACATTTTTCTCCCTTTCCCATAATACTAGACCCCAATGGGGTCCTCCCATGAAGCTGAGTGGTGGGAGATTCAGGACAGATAAAAGGAAGGACTTCTTCGCACAGCACAGAGTTAAACGATGGAATTCACCGCCACAAGGCGTAGTGCTGGCCACCAACCTGGATGGCTTTAAGAGGGGGTTTGACACATTCCTGGAGGAGAAGGCTATCAATGGCTACTAGTTTTGATGGCTCTATGCTACCTCCTGTCTCAGAGGAAGCATGCCTATGTACACCAGTTGCTGAGGAACATGGGTGGGAGGGTGCTGTTGTGCCCATGCCCCCCCCCTCCTCCTCCTCCTCCTCCTTCTTCTTCTTCTTCTTCTTATTATTTCCCACCTTTCCCCCAATACTGGGACTCAAGGCAGCTTGTGGGTTTCCCGTGGCCAGTTGTTTGGCCACTCTGTGAACAGAATGCTGGACTAGATGGACCTTTGGTCTGATCCAGCAGGGCTCTTCTTATGTTCTTACCTTATATTTTTAGCTGGAGATGCTGGGGATTGAAAATGGAACCTTGGGCATGCAAAACCCTCTGACCTCTGAAATACCTCTTTCCCTGAGACCCTGAAGAGCCAGTCAAAGTATTCCAGGGGCCCGCAAGCTTATTGGGTCAGTGGGCACATTTGGAATTTTGGGAGAATGTCACAGACTCTCAGCCCAACCTACCTCACAGGGTTGTTGTTGTGAGGATACAACGGAGAGGAGGAGGATAATGTAAGCCGCCTTGGGTTCCTTGCAAGAGGAAAAAAGGTGGGATATAAATGCAATAATAATAAAAATGGGTGCTCTCACAAAAGTGTTGCTATGGGGAGCTTGCCCATTCATAAAATGGCTGCTGCAGTGGGCACGGCTGGTCACAAAACACGCCTTTCCCAGAAGCCAAACTGGTGAGACTAAAAGAAAAGCAACATGCCCAAGAACTGAAGCACCAGGCACCGGTGGCATCTGAACTCCAAAACCCAAAAGCATTCTTTAGAACCCAAATAAAGATGGGGCTGGAGGGCAGAACTTCACTTTACGGCATTCCAGCCTCCCAATTAGAAACATTATAATGAAAAAAACCCTTAATAAATAAAGTAATAATCAGTAGGGACAGGGAGCCTGGTTGGCGCCAAGGGAGGTGTCTCCGGCCACGCTGGCACCCATGGGCACCATGTGGAGACCCCAGCTGAAGTACTGTCTTCCCCAGGGGTCTCCAACCTGTAGGCTAGACCTACCAGTACCGGACTAGACCTGCTCTAAGGCAGCTCCTGGTGTTCCTAGGATCAGGCAGCTGTAGGATGGGATGGGGAGGGGTCTGCCAGGCCCGGACAAGCCACCAGCGTGACCTGCTGCTTCGTCTCAAGAGCAAAGGCGGGCGCTGCGCTGTCAGGGTCTGGAGGAGGAAGCAGGAGGCACCTGGTTCTCCTGATCCCCTGAGGCTCTGGGTTGGCGGGTTCTGCTGCCGAGAGGCTTCTGAACCACTGCGAACATGCATTTAGTCGAGAGATGAGAGTGGAGCGGATGCACAGGCAGCACAATGGACAAGGACCACGCCTCTCGCTTGACACTTTCAGTACTCTGCAAGAAGCAGTATTGTCTGGGCTTCCAGCCCACTCGCGGAGAATGCAGAGCTAGTGTTTGGCGGAGGAGGCCTTCCTTGGCCTGGCTCGCATCTCCCCCTCCTCCCCCCCCTCCCCTTCCCGCTTTACAGAGAGGCCAACATATTCTAAAAGCCCCTTTCTCTGTAACAAAGGCCCGCTTGCCTGTCTAGCTGGGCTCCTGTAATGTGCCTCTCCCCCGCAGCCCAAACATGTGGAAACCTGATCTACCCCCCTGAGCGGACGTCAGGCACGCTAATGTGACTGCAGCTGAGATTTTCCAGACTGAAAGCTTTCGCATCTCCGAGGATTGAGTCCACCTGCACCTTGTTACTGCAGGCGCAGACGGGGGGGGGGGGGCTGCATGCCGCTCACTACCCCTCCTATATATAGAAAAAGAGCCTTAAGGAAATAGAATGATGGAGACACAAGGATGTGGCCTAGGAGAATGTAGAATATATAGTTTCTGCGTTGTTTAATACAGCCTTTCCCAGTCTGGCACCCTCCAGATGTGTTGGAATACCAATCCCACAATCCCCAGCATGCTGGGGTGATGGGCCTTATCGTCTAACACATCTGGAGGACACTGGACTGGGGAAGGCTAGTTTGCATGTGTATGTAATTTTGTATTTTTTTCTTGCAACATTTTCAGTAAAGATGTGTTGAAAAGAAAGGCATGTCATCATAGAATCACAGAATAGTAGGGTTGGAAGGGGCCTACAAGACCATCAAGTCCAACCCCCTGCTCAATGCAGGAATCCAAGTCAGAGCATCCCTGACAGATGGCTGTCCAGCCTCGTCTTGAACGCCTCCAGCGTGGGAGAGCCCGCCACCTCCTTGTCTTGCAGTCTGGGTCTTCCTTCCTTCCTTCCTTCGTTTCTTTCTTTCTGACCCCTCTCTCTTCACATATGTATCACTTGAACTGTGTGAAGGGTAGCCCACTCTGAGTGCCATTTTTGGCAGAAAGGCAGGTTATAAATTTAATCAATAATCATTGTTGCCAGCTTACCTGAAAGAAACTGATGTGACCTAGTTTGTGCCTTTAACAGCAGCTTGATTTGCAGACATTAAGCAGCAGAAGCTTTTCCTGTCCTGAAGAGGAGCACACACAACCACCTATCAGTGTTTCCAGAACACACACCTGTTGAAGGCACAAGAGTAGAGGCTGATAAAAGACAACAACCTGGCAACCCTACAGTGGTATTTTATCTCCCCACTCTTGCCTCTCAGCACTGTGCTACTATAAGCCCAGCTTCCAAGACAGACAGGGAGCTGGGCTTGGAGAAAATGGCTTCAAGCACAGAGAGGTACCGTGGGGGTTGGGGTGGTATTGCTCCCCTGCCTCAAAAACTCCTGTTTATGTAAGGGTTCACCAGTCCCTACTTTATATGTGAATGCTGCAGACCCATGCAGCAGTCTGCTCCATCTAGTCAACTTTGGCCTTGAGACTGTGGCAGCAAATAGGACAGAGTCCCGTGGCATCTTTAAAACCTTTCAGCAAAAATGAACAAATGACGTATGTTATGAGCGTTGGTGGACCAGAGCCCATGTTGTCAAGACTTGCTATCTAATCACTCGAAAACTCGCAGATCATAGAATCATAGAATAGTAGTAGTAGGGTTGGAAGGGGCCTACAAGGCCATCGAGTCCAACCCCCTGCTCAATGCAGGAATCCAACAAATCACGTGTATCACGTGTGCGTGCTGGACTGCCACAGTGGAAAAGGAGCGTGTTTGAGGCTACGAGAGGTGACGTGACGTAGGAGGTCTCTCCACAGTGCTGGGTCTCTGATGGCTTCAGTCGCTGCTGAAATCTTCAAATGGGGGACAGTGATAGACACAGGAAGCAGCCTCATACTGAGTTGGACCTTTGGTCCATGTAGCCCAGGGCTGTGTAGCCCTGATTGGCAGCAGCTGTCTAGGATCCCAGATGGGGGTTGTTTTCAGCACTGATCCCAGGGATCCTTTTTTTATGGGAGGTGCAAAGATGTGAACCCCAGACTTCCTGCTTTCAAGGCATATCCTCTCCCACTGAGCTGTGTCCCCTTCTTCCCCATGCACTGTTAACAAATGTTTGACATATCCATGGGGGGATCAATGTATTAGTTGTTAGCACTCCCTCTAACAGCAAACTCAGGTGGTGAGTGCCAACAGAAATGGAACCAAAATGGGGCCATTGATAAATAAAAGGGAGGTTTCAGCATGCTCAGGGCAGGGGAATCCCAAGGCTTGGAGAGATCCAATGAAAAAACAGTGAAGAGGGCAAAAACTCAGCTGAGAACTGAGCACAAAATGTTGAGTGTCAATTGGGGAGGGAGGAGGTAAAACCAAGCAAGGAGGGAGAGGAATACCCTGCTTGGAAGGCATGTCTGACTGGGACCCTGAACAGAAGCACTCCTGCTAGAAGATGAGGATACAATGCAATCTTCTGCTGCGTGCCCCGCTGGCTGGCCATGACAGCTAAATAAAACGTCCATGTTCAAATGGAGTGTGTGTGTGATTTCCAGGTGCTGGGGCAGAATACCATGGGAGAACTGCTATTTCCATCTTCCTCTGCTTGCAGAGTTCCCACAGGGGCACATGGCTGGCCACTAGATGGGCAAGCAGAGTCCTGGCCCTCCTGGACTAGACAGGCTGTCATTTTAATCCAGTACAAAGATTCTGGTATTGTTACGGAAGACCAATGGGCAGATGAGTGGTACTTCCTTGCATTGGGGAGTTCAATGACAGATAGATTCTCTTTTGGCCCGATCCAGCTCTATGTTTTCTGTGACTGAACCCAGTTTCACAGTGGAGGCTGGTGGCTCCAATGTCAGTGAGGCAGTGAATCTGCTCCGGGTTTCAGTCAGAACTCTCAAGAAGCTATCCAAGGCTTTGCACCTTGGAGAGGTCCTTTAGCGTTCTGACTGAAACCCAGAGCAGATTCGCTGCCCCACTGACATCGGAGCCACCAGCCTCCACAGCAGTTTCTGCAGCAGACAGTATCGAAGTTTCCAGCTTAGTTGTGTGTCCCCCGTGCCCCCTGCAAGTTTTCTGTCTGTGGCTAATGGCTCAGGGCAAACATGCAGGAGATGGATCTTCATTCCCTGGCCCCCCAAAAGCAGTAAATGTGAAGCGATACGGTAAGGCAGCCTTGATAGAACAAGACATGCCTTAATAGCTAGACACTGTACCCATTTATCCAGCGAGGATAAATGGCATCCTCCTCTCCCTCAAGGCCCCAGAGCCTAAATCTTTGTGACAAAGACACAAGGTGCAATCATCGCCTCGGCCCACTTCCCGGCACTTTGCCGTTTCCATTTCTGCTGGACGTGGAGTGACATGACACCAAGCGTGAGATGGAAGAGGAGATAATGTTTTTGTCTAATTTGAACACAGTGTTTAAGAGCGAGATCCGAGCCATCCTGCCAGAAGCCATCTCCTACAATTGCATGTAGAGGCAGCTCTGCAGTGGGGGAAGATCAGACAAGCCGCCTCAAGTGGCGGGTTTGGTAGCCATCAGTGGTGACAGGCGTGGAGCTGACCCTGGGTGCAATGGGGTGCAATCCATCAGGAGTTCTCCTGCTGTGCCTGCCATGCCCCTGGGACGGCCATGCCCTTGTGTAGATGATTGCACTGAGGCTCATTCCGGGGGACTTAGTGATGGGCTGTTCTCTGCAGGGCCGGCCCGACCATTAGGCAGAGTGAGGGAGTCACCTCAGGTGGCAGATTCTGAGAGGTGGCAGCAGGGTGTTGGAGGAGAGAGCTGTGGGCCACACAGCCTGCCCTGAGCCCACTGGGCAAGCCTGAGGTGCGGAGGAGGATGCTGTCCCATTGCCAAAGAGAGAGTCAGCTGCCGGTTCAGTCGGCTTTGTACATGGAATGGGAGGGGGTGCCATCTTGTCCTTTGTCTCAGGCAGCAAAATATCTTGGGCCAGCCCTGGTTCTCCAGGATAATTAGCGGAAGGGGTGCTGTCATTGGGATTTCCCACCCTACGCATCGAATCGTAAGCCGTTTGGGGACCTGAAGGCTCGATTCAGGAGTCTTGTGGGCTCAGGCTGAGGACCAGCCTAGTAAGCCACCTTTTAAAAAACATGGCGATTGGAAGTCTATGTGCACATAGACTTATACGCAAAAAGGGCTGTGACTCGCCCAGGCAGGAGGAGGAGCAGGAGGCACAGCGCACGCCTCAGCCCCTAGCTGTCTCCTACTCGGCAGCGGGAGACGGCCAGCAGCGGGGGCACCAGCCAAGGCCCCGTCCTGCCTGGTTGGCTGTCAAGGGCAGGACAGGCGACCAGGCAGGAGGAGGAGGAGGTGCCGCCTCACACGGCCCGGCTGCTCTTGCGATTGGGGTGTGCGCGGTGCACGTCCAGGCCGCTCGCTGAGCTCCAGGCTGCTTGTCGGCTGGGCCCGTCAGCTCCCTGGAGTTTGGCGAGCGAGGGCCGGGGGCCAGGCACTGGGGATTTCACCGGCTTCCCGGACTAAACTGGGCGCTCGCGACATCCCTAGGGAAGCCTCCCCCTTGGCCAAGACCAGCAGAATTGCTAACAACCGGGCCTTCTGCCTTGGCCAGGTTAACAGAGGTTCACACGGGTGCCGAAGGACACAAGGGGAGCCCTGCTGGACCAGGCCAAAGCAGCCCCATCAAATCCAGCAAACCTTAACTATATGCAACTATTAGAAACACTCTGAGTCCTCCTTCAAGGGAAACCAGGCCCTGGCGTTCTCGCCACACAGACAACTGGTGTGCAAAGGCCTGGCAATATAAACAGGAGTCGCTGCCCCGGTTTTCTCTGTCTCGACAAGCTGCTCTTGGCTTCCTCCCGCTTCTGCAGGCTTAAAGACCGATATGCTTACGGCAAGGCTGATCAGGGTGATCAGGGTTGCCCCTCCTCCCACCAGACGCCAGGAGGTTTGTCCGCCTTTTCAGGAATACATCGAATGGGCCACATGTGTGGGGGCTCAGTCGAGGGTGAGGTTCGGCAGCCCTGCCTGAAAGCTCGGCTTGGCATTCCCACTGCAGAGATTGATGGCAGGAATGGACTTTCAGTGCAGTCTGAACCATGCCTCCGCAGAAGTAAGTCCCATTGTTTCCAATGGAGCTTACTCCCAGAAAGCTTCAGCTACTGGGCAGTATAGAAATGTAGTAAATAAGACACATAAAGTAAGCTTAAACTTTAAAGAACAATGTATAAGAATACAATGAATTCTGAATCTTACAGTGTTTCAGGAAATAATATGAATAAAAATAAATTGCTAGCAGGAAATACAGACATTGGGTGGGCTATAATTAATAATGATCAAAACAGAAACTAAAGGAGATCATTGACAGTGCAATCCTATAAAGAAGAAAGCCTCACTGATTTCAATGGGGCTTACTTCCAAGTAAGTGTGCATAGGATTACAACCTATGAAAAAATGTTCATAGGCTCTGATGTACTCATACTAATGTCTTTCAGTTCTCTGATCTGTCTGAAGAGTAAGTAAGAAAGATTCTTACTAAGTGGGATCCATGGAATCAAAATCTCTGCCAACAAGAGATCCACCTTTTAGAATTAAATACTAATCTCTTCGGCAGACGCTGCATGAGAGATCTATGAACAACAAAGATGGCAGAACAGTTTTGCCACAATTTAACCACAACTAGCTTGGCGTGATTCCCAAAAGAACAGGTGTTTGCCACAGAGCTGGACCAGCTATGATGCTCCATCTCTCCAGTCACCTACAGCAGCCTTCCCTAATCTGGCGCCTTCCAAAAGTAGTGGACTACAACTGCCATCATCCCCAACCAATTGGCCATGCTGGCTGGGAATGATGGGAGTTGCAGTTCAACACATCTGGAGGGGACCAGCTTGGGGAAGGCTGATCTGCAGTCTTCCATTTTGTCTTCACCTTTTCTTAGTCATCCTATATGCCTCCTATATGCATAGCATAGAATTACAGAATGCACCAGGAGGCCAAAAATGGGCATGGCTGGAGAGGGCTGATAGAGTCTCCCTGCCATTACTGGTCAGAGGTGGCTTGAAAGAGGATGTGTACTACTTGGGATGTGTACTAGGGTCAGACAAATCTCTCCATTTCACTTTCTCTCCATTTCTCATTTTTCCAATTTTAAATTAATTCCATCTTGAACTTTCAAAATGTCTCCAGTTGTAAGTTCATTTCATCCTGAACTTTGAGAATATTTTTTGAAGTTTGCATGAACACTCATAAGCATTTTTCTGCATATTTGTCCTAATACACGAATCTCTCCATGCATTTTTGCCTAATATACACATTTTTGCAAGCAATTTTCCTAATATAATTCATTTTAATGTAATTTCCCCTAATATACACATTTTTGTGCACATTTTTTGATTGGAGAACTCCTTTGCAAAATCTAGAGAAGGGCGAATTTTGAAGGACAGCTAAGTTTTGGTTCACATAGTGGTTTGAAAATGCAAAATTAGGGACACATTTCTTCCCCTGTCTTTAGTGTGACACCCATCCCACTTTCTCCTCTTGTCAAATACGCTGTGCAGATTTCTTGTTTCAAAACTGTCTTTTGACCAGTATGTATGTGTGTGTTTACATCATGGGAAACAAAGTCTCCTTCAAACCACTGTCAACTTTTTAAAAAGCTGTTTTCCATCTCCAGTGCTGGGCCAATACCAGGGAGAATGCCAAGTGATTTGCTTTTCCATGTAAATAATGACACCAGTATTTGAGCAAGCAAGAGCAACAAAGGGGCTGGATAAATATAGAAGTGGGAAACATGTTATTTTGCAGTTCCCACTCTGTGGCCGACACAGGCCTGCCAGTGTTTCCACTTTGAGAAAGCGACACATGCATATTTAAGGCAATTTTCCCTCCATCAGCATTGAAATCTTTGCTTTGTCCATGTTGGTTGTGGTCACTTTTGCCTTCGCTGTTGTTGGAGAGGATTGGGTAGGTGTCCAAGGTTTTCAAGAAAACAGCTTTCTAAGATAGCCCAGCTCCTTGCAAGAGGATAAACTTTGCAGACCCTCAGCTGCAAGATCAAATCAAAGCTCTTGACTAGAGTTGAACTCCTTTACAAGTGTCACAAAGAGAATCCTTGTTAATAATAGGTAGCTGCTCAGATCTAAAAGTGCTGGTACTTACCTTTACAGCAAGGGCATTGAACCTCTTTCAGCTCAAGGGCCAGATTTTATTCTGGAGAAGCTCTTGGACTCTACATTCCAGTGGTGGGTTGGGCAAAAGGCAAAGGAGGCAGGGCCAAAAATTCCAAAAAGACCAGCATGTTTTACCTAAGGTCTTCATGCTGGTAACAACCTTTGGAGAGGCATTTCAGCCTTTCAGAATGGGGAAAACACAGCACAAATGCTAGGAAACTACCAAATGGTTGGTGATTGGGGAAAGGAGGCACTGCAGTCCTGGAAGCCTGGTTTGGAACCCCAGGCAGGCCAGAGTTGGCCTCCAGGCCTGAGTTTGAAACCCCTGCGTTACAGCCCTGAACGGCTCGGAACCCTAAAAGCAGAGGGAGTGCCTCTTCCCATATCACCCTGCCCGTGCATTAAGATTGGAGGTGGGCAACCTTTTCATTCCTGAGGACCACATGCAGTGACAAGTGGTCAGCCAGGGGCCACACATATGCATATACGTACTCACGCACTTCACCTAGCTGGGAGAAAAAACATCCCTTGAAAGCTGGAATACACCAGTGATCGCTAGCATGATCCTGGCTTTCAACAGCTACCCCTGCTGGGGTGGAGAAGGGCAGAATCCGCCCTCCCCACAGCAGGGAGAGATGGACCTTTTCCCACCCCACCAAACAGCCGTTTGGCAGGCAGGGAGGAGGGTGACCTCCCTAGCAATGGGATCTCAAAGCATCTCTCCCGCCCTCATCTCTCTCCCTAGCAATCTGTTCCCTGCCACCCAGCTGACAGCTGAGCTGGGCAGCAGGGAAAAGTGGGCAAGGCTCCCTGGGCCTGACAGAGAGCATCTGAGGGCCACATGCACCATGGGCTGCCCACACAGGTGGGTAAGATCTGCTGAGAGCCTGCTCCAGGCACCTTCTTTGCCAGTGGCACGCCATTCAGCAACAAAAGAGACGGGCTTCTCGGCAGTGGTGTACCAGTTGTGGAATGCCCTAGCCAAAGAGACCCACATTGTGCCCACATTGCAAGCTTTTCAGCATCAGGCAATAATATTTGTATTCACCCAGGCATCTTAAACTGTTATGCATTTGAGATTTTAAGGATTTTATGTGGTGGTGTTTGTTTGTTTTTTAATTAATTGTATTATGGCAGAGCTGGTTGTTTACCACTCTGAAATCAGGGTAGGATGAAGGGAAGGAAAGGAAGGGAGGTCCTTCAATCACACCTTACAGCAGATCAAGCAGAAAAAACACCCACATTGGAAATTTCAGGCACATAGGATTACGCTTAAATTGACTATTTGGCATTTTCTAAATGCCTTCAGGTGTTAATGAAGTAGCACCACTCTCCAAAGAGACAGTCTGTGGTTTCAGTCTTCCAGTTCAGCAGCAGATTTGAAGATATAGCCTTAATCTCCGGGTTGCAAGCTGGAAAGTATTCCAAGAGCTGAAGGCATAGCAGTGATGAGAGCCTTTGTCATCTCAAGCCCCCCCCCCACCTCAGTTCATTTGAAAATATTGGGTATCAGGATGGCTAGCAGTGCTGAGTGGTCTGTAGAAATTGTAATTTTGTACTGTCTTTAAGCCCCTTCATGGATCACTGCCTTGTTGTGGCGAAGGGGCTTGCGTAACTCAGTGAAGCCATAAGCTATGCCGTGCAGGGCCACCCAAGATGGACAGGTCATGGCGGAGAGTTCTGACAAAATGTGGTCCACTGGAGAAGGAAATGGCAACCCACTCCAGTATTCTAGCCAAGAAAACCCCATGGAATGTATCATAAGTCTAAAAGAGATGACGCCGGAAGATGAGCCCCTCAGGTCAGAAGGTGTCCAATATACTAATATGAACTTGAGCACACTCCGGGAGAGAGCGGAGGACAGGAAGGCCTGGCGTGCTATTGTCCATGGGGTCACGAAGAGTTGGACACGACTTAACGACTGAACAACAACAACTGCCTTTAAGATGCAGCTGTAATGTTTCCATTGCCAATTTAACTGCAAGATGAGCCCTACTAATCTCACCATATAAAGGAAACACTTGGGTTTTGTGTAGCTTCCTCTTCCTTAAATTGGGTGGCACAGCCTCTTGTAAAATGAATCACAGAAGGTTTATCAGAAATATGTACAATTACACAAGCATACAAAGGGATAACGAAAGAAACATTAAATGATAGTCTTAACGACTTCTCCAAGCTTGTACTTTGTATTGTATTGTATTCTACTTTGTATTTACTTTGTATTGTACTTTGTATGTACTTTGTATTGTATTCTAGCAATAGTGACCTCTGTCTCCTGAATTTCCAGATGCCAGAAGCAATCCCACCTCAATCTTAACCACATCTTTTATAATAAAAACCCTCAAATGTATTAATCCCAATTTGGTCATGGAGTGAGTTTGGACTTTTGATTGGTTGTTGTACCTACATTGTCCCAGCCTTTTTTGAGGGCACTTTCTGTCTGCATCAGCTGTTAATGTCAAATTTCCAGATAATACTGGTTTCCGCTGAGACTTCCTGAATTCTACCTGTGTTGTTTTGTAAAATTAGGCCCCAGCCACACGACTGTTACTTCCCTATTCTTGTAGTTACTTCTTCTTTAATTATTTTTCAAACTCCAGTGCACTTAAGCTAAACAGTCTACTTTGTATGGCTCAGATGCTCTGTAAGGCCTTGTTCAGTCGTTCAGTCGTGTCCGACTCTTCGTGACCCCATGGACCATAGCATGCCAGGCTTTCCTGTCCTGCTCTCTCTCCCGGAGTGTGCTCAAGCTCATATTCATTGCATCGGTGATGCTATCTAGTCATCTCATCCTCTGCCGTCCCCTTCTCCTTTTGCCTTCAGTCTTTCCCAGCATCAGGGTCTTTTCCAGAGAGTTTTCTCTTCGCATTAGGTGGCCAAAATATTGGAGCTTCAGCTTCAGTATCTGTCCTTCCAATGAGCACTCAGGGTTGATTTCCTTTAGGATGGACTGATTTGACCTCCTTGCAGTCCAGGGGACTCGTAAGGGTCTTCTCCAGCACCACAGTTCGAAAGCATCAATTCTTCAGTGCTCAGCCTTCCTTATAGTCCAGCTCTCACAGCCATACATTACTACTGGGAAAACCATAGCTTTGATTATGCAGACCTTTGTCAGCAAGGTGATGTCTCTGCTTCTTACTATGCTGTCTAGGTTTGCCATAGCTTTCCTCCCAAGGAGCAAGCGTCTTTTAATTTCATGGCTACAGTCACCGTCTGTGGTGATCTTGGAGCCCAAGAAAATAAAATCTGTCACTGCTTCCATTTCTTCCCCTTTTATATGCCAGGAAGTGATGGGGCCAGATGCCATGATCTTCGTTTTGTTAATGTTGAGTTTCAAACCAGCTTTTGCACTCTCCTCTTTCACCCTCAACAAGAGGCTCTTGAGATCCTCTTCGCTTTCTGCCATTAGGGTGGTTGTTGTTGTTCAGTCGTTCAGTCATGTCCGACTCTTCGTGACCCCATGGACCATAGCACGCCAGGCCTTCCTGTCCTGCGCTCTCTCCCGGAGAGTGCTCAAGTTC
Organism: Heloderma suspectum; assembly: GCF_057233095.1. Lineage (NCBI taxonomy): Eukaryota > Metazoa > Chordata > Lepidosauria > Squamata > Helodermatidae > Heloderma > Heloderma suspectum. The sequence goes on from NC_139462.1 coordinate 4,734,030, forward strand.
ATATTCATTGCATCCGTGATGCTATCTAGCCATCTCATCCTCTGCCGTCCCCTTCTCCTTTTGCCTTCAGTCTTTCCCAGCATCAGGGTCTTTTCCAGGGAGTTTTCTCTTCGCATTAGGTGGCCAAAATATTGGAGCTTCAGCTTCATTATCTGTCCTTCCAATGAGCACTCAGGGTTGATTTCCTTTAGGATGGACTGATTTGACCTCCTTGCAGTCCAGGGGACTCGTAAGAGTCTTCTCCAGCACCACAGTTGGAAAGCATCAATTCTTCGGCGCTCAGCCTTCCTTATAGTCCAGCTCTCACAGCCATACATTACTACTGGGAAAACCATAGCTTTGATTAGACGGACCTTTGTCGGCAAGGTGATGTCTCTGCTTCTTACTATGCTGTCTAGGTTGGCCATAGCTTTCCTCCCAAGGAGCAAGCGTCTTTTAATTTCATGGCTACAGTCACCGTCTGCGGTGATCTTGGAGCCCAAGAAAGTAAAATCTGTCACTGCTTCCATTTCTTCCCCTTCTATATGCCAGGAAGTGATGGGGCCAGATGACATGATCTTAGTTTTTTTAATGTTGAGTTTCAAACCAGCTTTTGCACTCTCCTCTTTCACCCTCAACAAGAGGCTCTTGAGATCCTCTTCGCTTTCTGCCATTAGGGTGGTATCGTCTGCATATCGGAGGTTGTTGATAATTCTCCCGGCAATCTTAATTCCAACCTCTGATTCATCCAACCCGGCATTTCTCATGATGTACTCTGCATATAAGTTAAATAAGCAGGGTGACAATATGCAGCCTTGTCGTACTCCTTTCCCAATTTTGAACCAATCGGTTGTTCCATGTCTGGTTCTTACTGTTGCTTCTTGACCCTCGTACAGGTTTCTCAGGAGACAGGTAAGGTGGTCTGGTACTCCCATCACTTTAAGAATTTGCCACAGTTTGTTGTGATCCACACAATCAAAGGCTTTTGCGTAGTCAATGAAGCAGAAATAGACGTTTTTCTGGAATTCTCTTGCTTTCTCCATGATGCAGCGAATGTTGGCGATTTGATCTCTAGTTCCTCTGCCTCTTCGAAACCCAGCTTGTACTTCCGGTAGTTCTCGGTTCGCATACTGCTGAAGCCTAGCTTGTAGGATTTTGAGTATCACCTTGCTGGCATGTGAAATGAGCGCAATTGTGTGGTAGTTTGAACACTCTTTGGCGTTGCCCTTCTTTGGAATTGGAATGTAAACTGACCTTTTCCAGTCTTGTGGCCACTGTTGAGTGTTCCAGATTTGTTGGCATATTGAATGCAGCACTTTAACAGCATCATCTTTTAGGATTTTAAATAGCTCGGCTGGAATACTGTCATCTCCGCTAGCTTTGTTGTTACTAATGCTTCCTAAGGCCCACTTGACTTCACTCTCTAGGATGTCCGGCTCAAGTTCAGTGACCGCACTATCATGGCTATCAGGGACATTCAGATCTTTCCTGTATAGTTCTTCTGTGTATTCTTGCCACCTCTTCTTAATCTCATCTGCTTCTGTGAGGTCCCTGCCTTCTTTGTCCTTTATCATGCCCGTCTTTGCACAAAACGTTCCCTTGAGATCTCCAATTTTCTTGAAGAGATCTCTAGTCTTTCCCATTCTGTTGTTTTCCTCGATTTCTTTGCATTGTTCATTTAAGAAGGCCTTCTGGTCTCTCCCTGCTATTCTCAGGAACTCTGCATTCAGTTGGGTATATCTTCCCCTTTCTCCCTTGCTTTTCGCTTCCCTTCTTTCGTGAGCTACTTGTAAAGCCTCATCAGACAGCCACTTGGCTTTCTTGCATTTCTTTTTCTTTGGGACGGATTTCGTTGCTGCCTCCTGAACAATGTTACGGACCTCTGTCCATAGTTCCTCAGGCACTCTGTCTATCAGGTCTAATCCCTGAAATCTATTCCTCACCTCCACTGTATATTCATCAGGGATATGATTTAGGTCATACCTGAAAGGTTTAGTGGTTTTCCCGACGTTCTTCAATTTAAGCCGAAATTTTGCAAGAAGCAGCTCATGATCTGAGCCACAGTCAGCTCCAGGTCTTGTTTTTACTGACTGTATGGAGCTTCTCCATCTTTGGCTGCAAAGGACATAATCAATCTGATTTCGATATTGACCATCTGGTGACGTCCATGTGTAGAGTCGCCTCTTGTGCTGTTGGAAAAGAGTGTTTGCTATGATCAGCGTGTTCTCTTGGCAAAACTCTATTAGCTTTTGTCCTGCTTCATTTTGTACACTAAGGCCATGCCTGCCTGTTATCCCGGTGATTTCTTGACTTCATACTTTAGCATTCCAATCCCCTATGATGAAGAGGACATCTTTTTTTGGTGTTAGTTCTAGAAGGTGTTGTAGGTCTTCATAGAACCGATCAACCTCAGCTTCTTCGGCCTCAGTGGTTGGGGCATAGACTTGAATTACTGTGATGTTGAATGGTTTGCCTTGGATTCGTACTGAGATCATTCTATCATTTTTAAGATTGTACCCCAGTACTGCTTTTCCCACCCTTTTGTTGACTATGAGTGCTACTCCATTTCTTCTAAGGGATTCTTGCCCACAATAGTAGATATGATGGTCACCTGAATTAAATTCGCCCATGCCTGTCCATTTTAGTTCGCTGATTCCCAAGATGTCGATGTTCAATCTTGCCATCTCCTGTTTGACCACCTCCAGCTTACCTTGATTCATTGATCTGACATTCCAGGTTCCTAAACAATATTGTTCTTTACAGCATTGGACTTTCTTTTCACCGCCAGACACATCCACAGCTGAGTGTCCTTTCGGCTTTGGCCCAGCCGCTTCACTCTTTCTGGCGCTACTTGGAAATACCCTCTGCTCGTCCCCAGTAGGATATTGGACACCTTCCCACCTGAGGGGCTCATCTTGCAGCGTCATATCTTTTAGCCTTGTGATACGTTCCATGGGGTTTTCTTGGCTAGAATACTGGAGTGGGTTGCCATTTCCTTCTCCAGTGGACCACATTTTGTCAGAACTCTCCGCCATGACCTGTCCATCTTGGGTGGCCCTGCATGGCATAGCTTATGGCTTCACTGAGTTACGCAAGCCCCTTCGCCACAACAAGGCAGTGATCCATGAAGGGGCTGTAAGGCCTTAGCTAGGCTATTATAACCTTTATTCCAGGGGTGCAGAACCTCTTTCAGCATGAGGGCCAAAGTCCTTTTCAGAGAAACCCTTGGGGGCCACATTCCACTGGTGGGAGTAGCTGAAGGCAAAAGGGGGCAGGAGCAGAGGAAAAGAGGGCCGGGCCAAAATACCAAAAACACCAACATATTTTAGCTGAAATCTCTTGCTGCCAATGACTCAGCCTTGGGAGAAGCATCTCAACCTTTTAGAATGTGGGAGAACTGTACAAATGCCAGGACACCACAAAAGGACTGGCAGTTGGAGGAAAGGGGGTGGGGCCTTCTGGGGCACCCTGTAGGGCTGGAATGTGACCTTTGGAGGGTCACATTTCCAGATTTTGCTTCAAGGCCTGCGGTTCCGCGCCCCTGCTTTAACCTATGCTGCTGAAGATATGTAATTATATATGATTAGGAAGCATTGCTATACAGAAGTCAACTGAAATCTCCCGGAGGTCCACATCTATTTTTCCCTGGCATCACTCTGCTGTTCAAGCCAATTGCCAGGATGTATCTGAAATCTTCCTCCAGAGTGGGACATGGGGTCACACTTCTCCCTGCCAAGGGCGATCTCATCAGGCAGATGGGAGGACATGTTAACGTCCCTCCCAGCACAGCTGAAACAGAGAGGCTCAGAATTAAACCACTCAGTCAAAAAATTAAGGAGCTATTAAAGCATAACACCGAGAGGGCAAACAAACAGGGTCTGGCTAAAAGCTTTTTTGCGTCATGTAGATTGCAGTAATTCCATGCTTGTGCTCAGTAGGGAGATAAGGAGAAGACAAAGGCATAATAGGAGAGAGATTGAGTGGGAGACATGGGGGAGAGGGGGCAGATGTGAAAAATATTTCATTCACAGTTAAAGCAGAAATCAACCTTAAACTTGTACAGTTTAATCCGATTCTTCCACAGTAGTCTATAAAGCCTATAGTGGAGTTCATTGTAGATAAAGACTAGATTTTAATAGATGGTTGCCAGAATAGGCAATATTATTCTGCAATACTAGGCTGACAGTGTCTGCATTGATTCCTGAGCCCTGGTGTATGTATGTGTGTGTGTGGGGGGGGGGGGGTTGGACCAACCTACAGTCTAAATGGGAAATGGTAGAGCTAGAAACTCTTCTGAAAGAGAGCAAAGGGGGAAGGGCATGTCTCAAAATTAATTTATTTTATTTGTAACAGTATATTAGGCCATCTTTTACAACATAGTCCTTACAGGGCAGCTCACAACAATAAAATAAACATACAATAAAACTAGACAGCAGCACAACATTGAATGATAAAGCATATGTCAATTAAAAAACAACAATCACATTCTTAAGCAAATGCCCAGTCCTTTAAGTGGCTCATTCATTTTAAAATTGCTTATGAGGAGGCAATAAATGGGCTTTACAACCTTTTACAAATGGACAGCACTGAAGCTGAGTGTATCTCAGTGGGGACAGAGTTCCACAGTCTCTGGGCCACCACTGAAATGGCTCCGTCTCTTAGGGAATAACAGCCTTTCAGAGTGGTGACATTGCCCTAGTGGAAATCAAGTTGGGGCACATGATTTTGACCGTTCCCCTTATCTACTGCAGCCCTCCTTGCCACATCACATTCTGTTCCAGAAGGACCCCCAGCCCTCAGAAGCAGCGTTGTGTGTGTGTGTGGGGGGGAGTTAAATGGGTAGGGAGGGATCAGACAAAATCAGGTGCCCCGACTTGCAGAACCACTTTCTGCCTCTACACTGACTTGGCAGCGGCTCTTGAGGGTTTCAGACAAGGATCCTTTCCTGGCCCTACCTGGAGATGCCGGGGATTGAACCTGGGGCCTTCTGCGTGCCAAGCAGGGGCTCCACGACTGCGCTTATAGTCCTTCCCTGAAGATAGAATGCTGCCTGCCTCATACCAAGGTCAGCCATCAGTCCACTTAACTCAGTGGCAGCAACTCTCCAGGGTCCTGGACAGGAGATGTCGCAGCCCTACTTGGAGATGCTACCATGGACTGAGCTACGGGTCTTCCCTCACCAAGACAGAACAGAAAACAATACGCATACATTTGCAATCAATATCCAGCCTCTTTCCTAGGTGTGACCCTTTCCTCCACAGATCCAAAGGGCAGCCCTGCATCCTGTGTCCTCCTGCGCTGCTAGAAATACTGGCCCCATCTACTGTTTGTCGCCCTAAATGAGCCCACGTATTCAGCGGCATAGTGGTCAATTTTGATGTGCAGGTGCTCATCAAGATAGTCCCCATGGCCACGCCCCCAAGGAGAATCCAAAAACTCAGGCAGCCATGTGGATCCATATCAACAAACCAGTTCCAGCCATTTCCATCTCCACCAGGAGCAGGTCTTTTGTAGAGCTATGTGTCTTCATTGCCCATTCAGGACCAAGTCATCCCAAATACTTTGCATTACAATAGGGAACAATATATTGTGGCTGGGAAAATTTGTTTCTCGGCAGCTACTGAAGGCTGGCTGGGGCGGAGGGGGGTAGATGGCATCAGTGTCCCTGCGAATACAAAAAGTGCTGGCCTTGCATCCCTGTGAGCCCTGGCTCCACTGTGCCACTGTGTATATTCTGCGAGACTGACAAGCCGGGGTGTCTCCTGCGAGAACCAACGCACAAAAGTAATCTTTCTGTCCCTGCCCAGGAGCTTCTGCTTGAGCTCTGTGAGAAATGTTCTCATCTGAGAGAACATTAGTGAGCAACGGGAAGCTATGGAGGGCAGAAAAAGCTGGCGCCTTCGACGCAGCCACAACCTTAATGATGTCCATGTCCAGCTCACATTATTTATTCTACCTCTGGCAACAGACCAATCCAAGTTATAAACATCATCTCTATTGTGCAGCAGGAAGCCAGACGGCCCTTCCCAAGTGGGGCGCGTTCCGTCTGTGCTCCATGAGTTGGCTTTAAAAATAATTTAAAAAAAAAAGATTCAGGGGCACATTCCGATGAAAACATGCCCCTGGCCTAGGCAGGGCACTGAGATGGGCGATAAGCAGGGTGTTCCGGAGGAGTGGAGGGAGTCACAGAGGCAGAACGGCACAGGAAGGCTGGTGTCTTGACTCCTCGAGGACCAGGTCAGGAAGGCCCAGAGGGCGTGACAGCCTCTGTCCCGGTTGGGTGGTGTTTCCCGGAAACAGTGATGAAATGGTCTCCCAATATGAGTCTCTCATTACACGAGGCCCACCACATTTCCTCTGATGGCAGATGGGCCTCGGAGTCTGTCACCATGATGTTTAATCCAGCTCATTTCTCTAACATAGAACTAAACACAACCATTTTTTAGGTCTCTCTCTCTCTCTCTCTCACACACACACACACACACACACATGCATGCATGCACGCACACACACTTTCTATCTTTGGGCCAAAACAGGCTTTTCTTTAAATCCATATCTAACAGCTATGTCTTTTTTTCATGTATTCTCTAGGCAGAGAGGGTACAAGCCCCTGACCCTTACACTAGGGTCCTGATCCAGATTAGGGCCCCACGTCTACTCTAGAGTGAAAATTAAAAAAGGCATAGCTGCTAAATACAGATCTATAGTAATGTCTGATTCCCCCCCCCCCCCCAGGCAAACAGCCTCTCCCCTACTGGAGAAGACAAAATCTGGAAGGAGAAAACCCCAGTTCAAAAACAACGGCCCAGGTTTAAGGGAAGGCCAGCAAAAACAGGTGGGTCTTCAGTTCTTTCCTGAAAACCCGCAAAGAAGGCCTGAGAAGGCCCCTGATAGAAGCTGATGCCAGAGGTGTGGGGCCAGCACTGAGAAGCCCCTCTCCCTTGTACTCGCCAACCTAACCACCCTTAGTGGTGGGGCAGGTGAGAAGGGCATCTGCTGATGACCTCAGAATGTGGGCAGGCTGGTACAGGAGAAGATGGTCCTCTCCTCCCCTTCTGGTTCCCCATTCTTGGGAAAAGGCAGAGCCTGAACGTCAGTAAGTTTCATTCTCGTGGATCCATACCCGGAGAGAAGCTCAGCCCATTGCCCTGTACTATCTCCTTGCATCCACCTCCCCAGGTGGTAGACAAGACACAACAGGCAAAGGGGAAGCCAGATCTTGCGCTGTGACTCTTGCACCTCCATAGCAAACCCTGCCTATAATATGGGTCAGGCTTCAAGCAACCAAAGGAGAGCTGGGGAATTGTAAGTGGTAGTTGACTCACACCTCAGACTTCTTTTGCAGAGTTTTTATTTAACTTTATTTTTATTGGGACGAGGATTTCTCCAGATAAAGAAAATAACATTTGTGCAATAATAATGAAGCTTAAAATCAATGACACAACAACAATAACAGATGGCTGGGTATTGACAAAAGGACGTCAGGGTAACAGGACAAGACACAATGAAACAGATCAAATCGTATAATAAATCAAAGCACATCAAAATGAAATGACACATTTTAACCAGACTCCTGGTGGCACTTGGCTTCACATTAAACAAACAAACAGAATTTATTGAACATACACAGCCCATCACAGGACATATAGCACTATTTCTTCAATCCCTCAGCAACCCTGCTGAAATCCTATTCATATAGAAAACAGGAGCTGGGGTCCCAGCTGGGGCGACTCCTCATAATCTCCTCTTCTCCCTTGTCTTCACTCCCCCTGTCTCTCAGGATTGGCACCTCTTAGTATAAATTGTTGTTGTTCAGTCTTTCAGTCGTGTCCGACTCTTCGTGACCCCATGGACCATAGCACGCCAGGCCTTCCTGTCCTGTGCTCTCTCCCGGAGCGTGCTCAAGTTCATATTCATTGCATCGGTGATGCTATCTAGCCATGTCATCCTCTGCCGCCCCCTTCTCCTTTTGCTTTCAGTCTTTCCCAGCATCAGGGTCTTTTCCAGGGAGTTTTCTCTTCGCATTAGGTGGCCAAAATATTGGAGCTTCAGCTTCAGTATCTGTCCTTCCAATGAGCACTCAGGGTTGATTTCCTTTAGGATGGACTGATTTGACCTCCTTGCAGTCCAGGGGACTCGTAAGTATAAATACCACACCTCTAATGAAAGGTTAGGTAAGAGTAGACAGTCCAAAGTCTATCTAGTCCAGCATTGTCAATATCCAGCCAGACACTTCTGAGAAGATAACAAACAGGGGGTTCAGGGGATGGCCATCTTCCATTGGTCCTCCCTAGCACCTGGCATTCAGGGATATACTGCCTCTGAACATGGAGGTTCTATTTAGCAATCATGTCTAAGAGCCACTGATAGACTTGTTCTCCAGGAATCTCCCCAAATCCCTTTTTTAAAGCCCTCCAAGTGCATCTTGTAGAAATGAATACTCTATCGGCACCATCCTATGCATGTTTAGGCAGAAAAACATTCTACAACTCCCCACCTGCTGGGAGTAAGGGAAACAAGCAGAACTAACTTGAACTCTTAATACAAGAGGGAAATTATGACTTGATAGGTATAACTGAGACTTGGTGGGATGACTCTCATGACTGGAATACAGCAATTGAAGGATATAACTTGTTCAAAAAGAACAGGAGGAACAGAAAGGGAGGTGGGGTTGGACTGTATGTGAAAGAAACATATCTCCACACAGAAATACAGGAGGATGAGCTTGGTACCCCCATCAAGAGCATCTGGATCAAAATAAATGAAGCAATGAATAAAAGGAACCTGGTGGTCGGAGTCTACTACTGGCCACCCAATCAAGGAGAAGACGAGGATGAAACTTTTGAAAAGCAAATAGCCAATGTTTCAAGGAAGCATGATGTAGTAGTAATGGGGGACTTCAATTTCCCCAATATTTGTTGGGAGACAAATTCTGCAAAACATGTCCCCTCCAGGAAATTCCTGACTTGTGTGGCAGATAACTTCCCCAGAGAGAAAGTAGAGGAAGGAACTAGAGGACTGGTTATGCTTGACTTGATCCTAACCAACAGAGATGACTTAGTGGATCAAGTAGCAGTTACAGGAACTCTGGGGGGAAGCGACCATGTTATACCTGAGTTCTTGGTTCTAAAGGAAGCAAAAGCCGAGTGTAGTCAAACGCGTACCCTGGATTTTAGGAAAGCTGATTTTAATAAACTCAGAACAATGATAAGTAAGGTCCCATGGCAAGCGACTCTAACGAGAAAAGGAGTCCAAGATGAGTGAGAGCTTTTAAAAAAGGAAATTCTCAAGGCACAATTACAAACAATTCCAACAAGAAGAAAAGGTGGAAGACAACAGAAGAAGCCAATGTGGCTTCACAAAAAGCTTAGAGATGACCTGAAAACAAAAAAGGACACATATAGGAAGTGGAGAGAAGGCCAAGCAACAAAGGAAGAGTACAGGCAGGTAGCACAGAATTGCAGGGATGGCATCAGGAAGGCTAAAGCTGAGAACGAGCTGAGGTTAGTGAGGGATGCTAAAAGCAACAAAAAGGCTTTCTTCAGCTACGTGCATAGTAAAAGACAGAGGAAAGAAATGGTGGTTCAGCTGTTAAATAAGCATGGCAAAATGATAACAGAGGACAAAGAAAAGGGAGAGGTGCTCAATTCCTACTTTGGCTCAGTCTTCTTCCAAAAGGGGGTCTATGACCTCCCTGGCAAAGGCAAAGTACAGGCTGAAGGGGCAGGACTGCAGCTTGAGATCGATAGGCATATGGTCAAGGAACACCTAATTACTTTAAATGAGTTCAAATCTCCAGGGCCAGATGAACCGCAACCTAGAGTCATAAAGGAACTGGCAGAAGAACTCTCAGAACCGCTGTATATTCTCTTTGAGAAATCATGGAGGACGGGGGAAGTGCCAGATGACGGGAGGAGGGCTAACGTTGTCCCTATCTTCAAAAAGGGCAACAAGGAGGAACCTGGGAACTACAGACCAGTCAGTCTGACATCAATGCCTGGGAAAATTCTGGAGCAGATGATAAAGCAATCCATCTGTAAGTACCTTGAAAACAATGCAGTGATTACTCGAAGCCAACATGGATTTGTCAAGAACAAACCCTGCCAGACGAATCTGATCTCATTTTTTGATCAAGTAACCTCCCTTGTGGACTGTGGGAATGCTGTAGACATCATATACCTCAAATTCAGCAAAGCTTTCGACAAAGTGCCCCATGATCTCCTGATGAGCAAACTAGCTCAAAGTGGGCTAGATGAAACAATGATCTGGTGGATCCACAGTTGGCTACGGAATCGGACTCAAAGAGTGCTTATCAATGGGATCTTCTCAAACGGGGGAGAGGTAATGAGCAGGGTACCAGGGCTCAGTCCTAGGCCCAGTGCTCTTCAACATTGTTATTAATGACTTGGAGGAGGAGGTGCAGGGAATGCTGATCAAATTTGCAGATGACACAGAATTGGGCTGGATAGCTAATACTTTGGAAGATGGAAACAAAATTCAAAGTGATGTGGATAGACTGGAGCGCTGGGCAGAAAACAACAGAATGACATTTAATAGGGATAAATGCCAAGTTCTGCACCTAGGAAAAAGAAACCAAAGGCACAGTTACAAGATGGGGGATACGTGGCTCAACAACACTACAAACGAGAAGGATCTTGGAATTGTTGTCAATCACAAGCTGAATATGAGCCAACCATGTGATGTGGCTGCAAAAAAGGCAAATGCTCTTTTGGTCTACATTAATAGAAGCATAGCTTCCAAATCCCGGGAAGTACTAGTTCCCCTCTACTCAGCACTGGTTAGGCCTCATCTGGAGTACTGTGTCCAGTTCTGGGCATCACACTTTAAGAAGGTTGCAAACAAACTGGAGAGGGTTCTGAGGAGGGCAACGAAGATGATCAGGGGACTGGAAACAAAGCCCTATGAAGAGAGACTGAAAGAACTGGGCATGTTTAGCCTTTAGAAAAGATGACTGAGGGGAGCTAGGATAACGCTCTTCAAGTACTTGGAAGGTTGTCACAGAGAGGAAGGCCAGCATCTCTTCTCGATCATCCCAGAGTGCAGGACACGGAATAATGGGTTCAAGTTCCAGGAAGCCAGATTCCGGCTGAACATCAGGAAAAAATTCCTGACTGTTAGAGCAATACGACAATGGAACCAATGACCTGGGGAGGTGGTGGGCTCTCCCACACTGGAGGCATTCAAGAGGAGGCTGGACAGCCATCTGTCAGGGATGCTCTGACCTGGATTCCTGCATTGAGCAGGAGGTTGGACTTGATGGCCTTGTAGACCCCTTCCAACCCTACTATTCTATGATTCTATGACTTACTTCTGTCTAAAAATGCATAGGATTGCGCCATAATTGAGCTCTGCGGCCATATTAGGATGGAGCAAACCTCCTCAGCTTTTCCATCCTCTGTCTTGTCGGCATCAGCGATGGATGTAATATTATATTCAGTAACATCAGATGCTGGCAGGAGAGACCTGATGACCTTCAGAGGTACCTCTTTAGCCCTAACATGCCATGGTGTGTGGTAGGTTCTCCTTCACTGGAGATAGGGATGTACGAAAGCTACTAACCTTTTCGCGGAATCTTTCGCAGGGGGATGGTGGGGGAGGTGATCTGGTCCTCCCCCCAGAATCCTTGACGGCTGGTTCCGCTCCGCAGCCAGGCCGTGGAGCAGCCGGCCAGGGCCATCTGCAGCCGGATTTCTGGCCGCGGATGGGCTGATGCGGATGCAAATGGCGGCCGCCATAGCGGCCGCCATTTGCGTCCAGCCAGTGAGCCATGATAGGCTATCACAGCTCCTATCACGGCTACCCCCCCAAAAAAACCCCGGTGTACGCAAATGGCGGCCGCTACGGCAGTCACCATTTGTGTTCCCTATTTTTCGCCAATTTATCTTACATAAATATTTACGTAAGATAAAACGGCGAAAAAAAGGGGAAGGCAAATAGCATAGTGGGCGCTATTTGCGTTCCTTCATTTTTCGCCGTTCTAGCCTATGTAAATATTTACGTAGGCTAAAACGGTGAATAAAAAAGGAACGCAAATAGCGCCCACTATGCTATTTGCCTTCCCCTTTTTTTTTGCCGTAATAGTCTACGTAAATATTTATGTAGACTAAAATGGCAAAAAATAAAGAACACAAATGGCAGCTGCTGTAGCCGCCGCCATTTGCGTACGCCATTTTGTTTTTGTTTTTTACCCAGACATGATAGGCTACGTAAGTCTTTACATAGCCTATCATGTCTGGGTAAAAAAAAAAAAAGACCAGACTGCAAATGGCGGCCGCGGCAGCCAGTCAAAAGACCAGCCGCTGCGGTGCCGCCGCCGAAGCTGCCGCTGCCGAAGCTGCCGCTGGAGCCGCTGCCCCAGGTAAGTCTCGTCCTGGGGGGAATCTGCGGGGGGGCAGCAGGCCGTTCCGCCACGGATTTCGGGGGGCCGAATGCCAGTGCATTCAGCCTCACTGAAATCCATGGCGGAATTCTCCACCATCCCTAACTGGAGATCTTTAAGCAGAGGCTGGACAGCCATCTGACAGGCATGCTGTAGCTGCACCCCACAGTGAAGAGTCTGCACTGAGCAAGGGGTTGGATTAGGGTATCTCTGAGGTCCCTTCCAACTCTGTGATTCTAAAGGACGTGGCTGCCTGAGGTGTTTGTATCCCATCCTTCTTTCTCCTGGTGTTTCCCTTCTCACTTCGCAGGTCTCCCATCACTCGACAGGAAGAGGCTGCATTACGTCTTTGACACAATGCCAAGGGTGGAACAGACCTGCACCGCAGCTAGGTGGATGTTTCCCCTTTGGCTCAGGAGCTCTGGCCTGCAGAATGGACACTGGAACGAAACCTCTAATGCCTTAAGAAGAACAGATGGTTGGAACAAAGGAAAACAGCCCATGCACCGGAGCGCGGGCTCAGTCCGGAAGCTTTATGATCAGGTCTGCTAATCGTTAGCAGATTAATCACGTGACTTTTAACCAATGTATTGATCCAGATCATACATGTTTGTGTATTTACTGAAAACTTTAGCTGGTTCTGCCTTTTCATGGGTGCTGCTGGGTCCAGAAGGAGTGCGAGGAAAAGAAGTGAGACTCCATTTGTGCATTTATTCCATTAACCTGCCCCCCAATCCCCTTGAAAACCACCAAATGTGGTTCTAGCACAACCAAGACGTGATACCTGGGAGGTGTGAAGGCTCCCCTGACTTTTAAAACTGTTAATGTAGCCAAGGGGGATCTGAATTTGCTCAGAATAATGGCAGGGCAAGGGATCGCTCAAACCTTTGCCCTGGGCTTTTTATCCAGTCAAAACCACCCCAGCTGCTCTTCGTGGACTCACAGCGCAAACCTATGGATGCTTACTTGGACATTTTTTTATTTTATCTTTTATTTACAACATTTGTATGCTGCTCCCCACCCAAAGAGATTCCAGAGTAGTGAACACAAGAAGTACAATAGTAAAAGAGATAAAAGATTAAAACACCATATTAAAATGATTAAAAACAGAATGCCAATAAAACCATGGCTGGCCATTTAAGGAATGCTTCCTGAAACAGAACTGTTTTCTGGAGGCGCCGGGAGCAACACAGTGCTGGCACCTGCCTGACCTCCAGGGGCAGGGAGTTCCAAAGAAAGGGGGCCACCACACTGAAGGCCCTTCTCCCGGTGGACTCCAATCAGGCCATAGGTCCAAGTGGAAAAACCAGGAGCATGACCTCTGATGACCTCAGTGACCAGGCAGGTTGGTAAAGGAGAAGGTGCTCTCTCAGGTATCCTGGTCCCAAGTATGTTGCACTATGTTTAATGAGGCGTACCCTCTAGCACAACCTTCCCCAACCTGCAGCCCTCCAGATGTGTTAGACAGCAACTCCAAGTCTCAATCCAACACATCTGGAGGGTGCTGGGTTGGGGCCGGAAGCTGCCCCAGTAAGTGTGTGTTTGGGGTTGTAGTCCCAGTATCTTTGCTCCTTTGGATAAGAAAACTGCTTGGCTGGGGTTGGATCAGGAATGAGTGAATCAGTCTGTTTCCAGTTTGCATCCCTTACTTTCTCATGTGTTCACCACAAATCCATCCCATCTCATTTCTGCATTAATCTGCAACTTTTTGAAAAAAATCCTGCACAGACAAAAGTCAAGTTTAAATATGTATTTAAAGATGTGTTTTCAAATCTACTTTCTTTCTCTGAAAAGATGCATTTCTAAAATGTATCTTGATATGATTTTTGAGCAGGAATATTGGGACATGTAAACGTCAGTGGAGAACTAACTTCTGATTCCTTCGTTAATCCAGAAGAAGCAAATTAGGTCAATTCATACTGGAATTCGCAAGTATCTTTAATTTTGAGTGGGAAAATGGCTCTGGAGACATGGGTGAAGGGCCACTGGTTTCATATGAACTTGCCAGTTTTCTGAGGTCATCATCAGATGCTCTTCTCTGTATGCATCTGGAGATAGGGCCGGGGGCGGGGGGCTAGCTGTGGAATACCTCTGGCTAACACCTGCTCTAATGAATTTTAGGCTACAACTGCGTTATTTGCTGAAGCTTTTAACAAATAATAAAGCCCATGTTTGACTGCTGCTGGTTGCCTGCTATTTTATCTGCTGCTTTTATTGTTTGTTCGCTTTTGTAATGGGTGTTCTTATGATCTCTGCTTCTTTTTCTTGTTTTTAGTTTTGTAAGGCACTTTGCAAGTTATTATTGGAATCAAAAGATGGGATAGGAATATTTATTTATTTATTTCATTTCTATACCGCCCAATAGCCGAAGCTCTCTAAACAATACTCTAAACAAACAAACCATTTATTAATCAAGAGATCTTTCATGTGTCTCCCACCCAGGTCACAATTTGGCCCAAATTGAAGTCTTATTAGGTTCAATGGAACTGAGAGAAGAACTACCATATCATGAAAAAAAAAAAAAAAGGATGAGATTTCCAGTTATATTATCTCAATAAAGCCAGGTTTGGAAACATGCATTTGCTGAGATAACTGTTAATTCTACCCTCAGAGCTAATTTTTGCTGAGTTGTGCCCCTTATTCCCAGATTAGAAGGGGGGATGAGTAAGGATGGGCGAATTACCATGCAATCCTATGCATGTTTAGACAGAAAAAGTTCTACAACTCCCAGCATGCCCCAGCCTGCATGGCTAAACATGCATAGGATTGCGCCTTTAGTCTATTTCCTCTCCCGAGCACTTTTGCATGAGCTCATTCATAGATCCTGTTCTGTCCTATTTATACAACAATCTGCAGATTTAAAAAAAAATCTGCACAAAAATTTGCATTTAAATATGCACTGGAATACATATTTTAAATGCATTTTCCTGCAAAATGCACATTTCTGGATGTATTTTCACTCAAAATACAAATGTTAGGAGTATTTTGATACTTTTTTTTTTTGAGCCAAGAACTACTAGGTCAGAATTTGCAAAATGCACTAGTCAGAATGTGCAAAAACTTAATTCCTTCAGCATCACTAAGGGTGGGCTGTGGTGAGGAGGAATTCACAGCACACACATTCATGGGGAAATACTTACCTTCATTGTTTCCCATGTTCCAGAACAGAGAGTGTGTGTGATGTTGGCATGGACCATTTCATTCCTGTTTCATGAGGATTCGGTCCTTCGTGAACCTGCCTGGCGTGAGGACTCTGCAGGACAGACAGAGTTGGTTATGTCTTGTACAGATGACTACTTTTCAGCATCTTCGGCTGGATTGTTCCAGGTAATCTGGTGATGCTCAAGGTTTCCCACAGTGAAGCATTTTGTGCTGAAAGCAGATGATGTATCCCCCCCCCCGAAAAAATAAAGGTGGTTTTTAAAAGAGATGGCTGGGAGCGTGCATACAGACATCCCACTTTCACCTCCAGTGAACAGGTTTTGCAGGTCTGCGTATTGTCTCCCAAACCAGCCAAATCTCTTTGACCAGAGGTGAGAATGGGACAAAAGAAACCCCTGTCTACATACCACTGGGAAGGGGGAGGCCATGCTTTTCTTAAACTGCTTTGTTTCCACCCTCCCATAAGCTATTGTTTCTCTCCAGCCACATATGCTTAGGAGGAGGACCAGATGGGCGAGGGTGTCACAGGGTGATAAGAAACAGTCTGGGTGAAGCTGAGGATGCTCAGAGTGGCCACGATGGGTGGGTGTTTTATTCAACCCGCCCCTGCACCCCAGCCTGCCAAAGTGTGAGAAAACAGATCTTAAAAGTATGCTGTAAGATACATTTAACCTTTACCCTTCTCTAGCTTTTCTTAGCTTTGGCTCCTGCTAGCTTCCACCCAGGCCGCTCTTGAAGAGTCAGCGTGGGGAAGGGGAGGTCTCTCCTCCCCACCCCCCACCCCTGTTGTGTCTTCCCTCCGCATCTTGCACATTCCAGCAAAGGCAGAGGAATCCCGAGGGGAGTGGTGAGCCGCTCTGTTCTGGGAGGGGGATACACATTGCTGCGGGAAGGCTCCTGGCCAGCCAAGGCAGGCGAGGGGTTTAGGTTGCAATCCCTCAGAAGGAGAGAATGGCAGGCCAAGCCCCCCCCCCCGCCCTGCGTGCACATCTGCAGCCGGGTTTGCTGTTTGAAAAACAGCCAGCACTGGGCTGGGCCAGGATAAGGGGGTGGGGTGGGGAGGGAAGCCAGAGGAAGCCAGAAAGCAAGGCAGAGTGAGGCTGGAAGCACAGCTGGGACGGGGAGGCCAGGGCGAGACAGAACCACTGGGTAGGATCCTCCGCTTGCAAGCCTAAGAGGAGAGGCCTTGGGTGGGGGTGGCAGGAGAGGGCATGTCAGGAGCACCAAAGGGGGCACACGACGCGCACGGGCCAGCCTGATTGCAAGGGGGCATCCTTGCTGCTGCACCTGGGACGTGCCAACTCAAATCGCCTTGGCACCGGGCATCCAAGGTGAACTGACTACTTGGCAACCCCTTTGGGCGAGAAGGGCGCTGCCTAGGTCAAGGTAGGTGCTGGAAAGGGGTAGGCAACATCAAGGAGGTTCTTTGGCAAACAGATGCCACCTGGGGAAAGGTGGTGTGGGCTCATTGGCATCACTCATATCCCTTGTGTGTCTTCCCGTGCCAATGAGGCTCTGGGATGTGGAAGTCAGGCTCGAGCCCTGCTTAATGGTGGAGCTCCCTGGGCGGCGTGAGACATTCAAGCCATTCTCTCGCAACTGCAACCTACCTCCTAAGGCTGTTGTGAAGATAAGAGGAAATACGGATAAACTGTAGCTTACCCAAGAGGGGGACCCCTCACACAACAAGTCAGGCATCCTCAGTGTGAATCGGAGCCTTGGCGTGATGAAGGGGTGCAGGTCTGTGCAGTACCATGTCCAAAATTGGGGGTGCGGAATAAGGGAGAATCAAGGGTTCTGTATCTTCATGCATGCTGCCCAAATTGTATCAAGGACAGAACTTCTAATTGTCAGGAGTTTTCCCGGAGACATGGGGTAACTATGGGAAAATGGGAAGTGAAGCTGCTCAGTAGATCAAGGGTGCAGGTGTTCATTAATGGGGCTCACCCCTCCCTTCCCACACTGGCTGCAATCCAATCGAAAGTTAATCATCAGTCAGGTCAGGATTCCGTTACCAGCTCTGTAAAGGAAGTGGGATCTCCTAACGTGATGGGAAATATATTGGATAGAATCTTGGGTTTGCACTGGGGCTATAGCTCCTTCTTCTTCCTTATGGGTGGGTGTGTGGGTAGGCTGCACCTATACCTTTAACTGCAGCGTGAAGCTTTCCTCCTCTGCTGCATCTCAGGATTGGGAAAAGCTTCCCCTGTTGAATGTCTGCCAGTCATGCAGCCTCTTAAGGCACAGGAGCCCTGCAGAGACATGTGCCAATCCCAGTTTAAGTTCCCATTCACCCATTCTTGAAGCTGATTGGGTGGATTTGGGCAATCCTTAAGAGGTGCCAGGATATTGCTGGAAAATGACAGCACTCTACAGGTCACCCAGGGCCAGTTGTGCTTGGGAGGGTTGCAGGCGAGGGGGCTTCTTCCTGGATTATGAAGGACTCCAGACTCTTGGGTCTCATTCCTCCATTCTGGGAGGAGTATTTGGGAGGTTCAGTAGCTTAGAGGAGAAGTTGTTGAAAGTTGCACAAAGTAGTGAACTGAAGTGTACTTGAAAGGATGTTGGCTTGAGACTAGAAACACCATGGGAATGTCAGATGTCCTCCTCTCCGCCCTAAACCCGCTTTAACCACCTCATCGTACCCACACTCAGGGGCTTGTATTGTTTTTCCCTGCCCTTTCAATGCATGCTCATGTTTAACAGAGAAGATGGTAGTGAAATGTGTCACTGATGATCACCACAAAAAGAAAAAAAGGAAAAAAGTGCATAGTGAACACTACATATCCCATGATGCAGTGCACCCAACAAAAAAGGCCATGCACCTGTGAGTTGCTAAGTTTTTGATTTAGGCCAAAAAGTGCCAAAGAAAATCTGTTCCACAGCTCCTGATCACCATATCCCTGAAATGGGGAATTTGAAACAGCACTCACTCTAATCGTTTAGGGACTGTGAGTGTGAAACCTGGTGATGGTGGTTCTTCCAAATTAATTTCCCATGGACTGTGTGAGAAGAGCAAGAATCTGTTGCTGGAAGGAGGGTGTGGTGCAGTGAACTGACTGATGCATTTAAAAGTGCAGTCTCTGGTTTCTTTCTTTCTGAAATATGTAATGTCAAGGCAATACAGCAAAAGGACTGAGCATACAGTGAAACTCTAGAAATGTCAACAAATCGATACTAGCCAGCACATAAGGAGGAACGATGAAAGAGAGAGCAAAATTGGGGCTAGGTATGTTGCCCGAGGGCAGGGAACCATTTTCCTATGAAGGGTTGTTGACCCATGGGAGAAGTCAGCTTGGGGCCAGATCCATTGGTGAGCAGAGCCAGAGCCAAATGTGGCTAGAGTCTGCAGCACTGCAGCATTGCATCCCTCTCTCCCTCACTCTCTGTCACCCCACTCTGGTCTGATCCAGCAGGGCTCTTCTGATGCTAGGATGACTACCCAAAGCATCACCTCCTCCTCTCAGATACTGGGGACTTCTTCCGGCCCCGCGTCCAGTACTGCTGGGCTTCACCCTACCTATGCACAGATTGCTGCAGAGTTCATGGGGCTCGGGGGCATCTCCTCACGTCTGGTGATGTCTTGGGTGGCTTTTAAAAAGGATCAGACACACCTATGGGGAAGAGGGCTTTATCAGCAGCTGCTGGCCACATAACGCAATGGAACCTCCATGTCCTGAGACAGATTAACTTTAAATAACAGATGCTGGGAACAAAACATCAAGGCATGCCTTCAAGTCCTGCTTTTGGGTTGCCCAGAGGCATCCAGCTGGCCACTGTCATGAGTGGATGGTTCCATGTGTAGCTTCCCCTTGTGGTGAACTGCTGCACTGCAGGCAGCTGCCTTCTCAGCCCCTGGACTGACTCCGCCCACCCAGCCTGGCCATTGGCTCCTCCTGGGCAGGAAGTAGTGTAAGAGGGTTTCCCAGCCAGAAGACTGCGCCAGGTGTCCAGATACAGATTTAAGGCTGGTTTGGGAGGCTGCTTGTGGTTCCCTTGAGGAATGTAGCCGTGGGGCTGCCACATGTGGCAGGGCCTATTTGGTGGTGGTACTCCAGCTGGGAAACTCCCTTCCAGTAGAGATTTCAAGAACTATGCTTGGCCCCACTCTCTTGGTCTGTGGCCTTTAGAAATGTGTAGTTTTAATATTTTAATCTTTTTGCAGCTTTAATGTGCTTGTTTATATTGTGTGTTTTTTTTAAGATTCTATTGTTTTAAATTGTTGTGCACTGCCTTGATGGCTTTTTAGCAGATAAGGTGGTATATAAATGTCAAAAAATAAATAAATAAAATTGGCTGTCCCCCATGTTATTGTCATTTAGATGCCAGCTGAAGACGTAATTATTTGTGCAGGCTTTTGGGGGTGGGGGCGGTATAGGCTAACACTCTATTTGTTTGGGGGGTTGATTGTGCTGATGATTTTATTGTATATTTGTGATTTCAGAGTCATGATTGTAATGTTACGTAGGTTGTTAGCTGCCCTGGGCTCTTTGGGAGGAAGGCCAGCATACCAATGAAATCAATAAACAGAGAAGTCGGAGTGGTGGGGTTCACACTCTGCCTGCTCAGGCCCTCGTCCATCCTGGTCCATCATCAACCTGGTGCCCACCAGATGCTTTGGACTACAGCTCCCAGCATTCCTGGCCCCTGGCCATGCTGGCTAGGGCTGTCAGGAGTCAAATTCCAAAACGTCTGAGGGCACCAGGCTAGGGAAAGTCTTCCTGTGGCCCTGACTGTTCTTCAGTCCTGGCTTCTGTCTTGCTCCTTGACCCTGGCTGCCTCCTGGTTTGTCCTTTAGTCCTGACCAATGGTGGACTCCCATCACTTGCAAACCCCTTCCGACAGTTGGAAATGTAAATAAATGCTCTTTGGTTTCTGTCCTGTGAAAGCGTTTCTTCTGGCATGTAAGAAAGTAGGCCCCAGCATTCTAACATTTCCATCGTCTCCCTGTCCCACCCTCAGAAATGAACCACGGCAGTTAATTTCTGCTGCCGCTGGAGTTTTTCCTCTCTCAGCCATTGTTTCCTCCAGCCTCCCCCAACCTGGCACGCTCCAGATGTTGGACTACAACTCCCACCATTCCCAGCTGGGTGGGAATGGCAGGAGTTGTAGTCAAACACATCTGGAGTGTGCCAGGTTGGGAATGGCTACTGTACTCAGAAGAATCTTGGGAGATTTCCAGTTCTTAGCAGCCATGGTTTTAGCTGCTTTCAGAAGATTCATACTCCCAACCAGACCTCTCTGTGTGTGCCGCTCTCTCTCTTTGCTAGTTCCTGGCCCTTTATTGCAGACAATAAATTGTTTAAATTTAAAAAAGCCTTATCATCCATGATGCAAAGTGAGCGAGCACGTTTCTCAGGGCTGTTTGTGAGAAAACAGGGCCAGCCACTTTGTATGCCAAAAATGGCTACAGGAACAAATGGCAATTTCTGCTTTGCGGGGTTGGGGGTGGGTGGGGGTGGTTTGACTGGCTTCCATTCAAAATGCTGTGTTTTTTTCCACCGAGGTGGGGCAGCTAGGCAGTTTAAACCCATCAAACTTTTGTGGTTCTTTCTGTAGCGATGCCCTTTGATCCCACAGATGGAAAATATAATCTGTGTTCGCTTTGTCTTTTACATCATAGGGAACAGAATACTTTCACTAACAGGAGTGAGGTTGAAGGGGAAACATATGAAAGGCAGGAGGGAGAGGACCAAAATATGGAAGGGAGAATGAATGATACAATACTTGGAGTTATTGCATGCGTGCACGCTCTCTTTAAAAACACTTGCATTCAAATATTATGTTTTAAACCAGGGGTGGGCAGCATACAACCTGTGAGCTGCATGTAGCCCCCCTCCCCAGCCTTTTTTGTGGCCCCTGCCACTGCCACCAAACTTGCCACTGAAATTTAGGAGTGCAGCAGCAACAAGAGGCAGATTGCCCATTCTTTTCAAAAACAAGCTGCGGTTTTCATAGAATTATAGAGTTGGAAGGGCCTTTAATTTTTGTGAACTGCCCAGAGAGCTTCAGCTATTGCATGGTATAGAAATGAAATAAATAAAATAAACATGTAGGCCATTGAGTCCAATAATTCAGTGGTGCAGGGGCACAGCAGCAAAAAAGAGCAGATTTTAAAGAAAAATATGCCATCTTTGCTGCTGAATTTTGGAGGCAAAACAGTAGTGGCAGGGGCAGAGGTGTGGCCCCTGGTAAGTTCTGGGGGGCATTAGACCCTGGGCCCCAAAGGTTGCCCACCCCTGTTTTAAATGGTACGTTTCATAGACTGGGTTGTCCTAGTAGCTTTAGTAAGCAGTGACATCCTGAGAAGAATTACTGGGAAGGGTGTGATTTCTAAAGTGAAGGGGGCCAGGCCCGAGACCTACTTGGAAGTTGCACCCTCTTGACTAGAAGTCTGGATATGTGAGGGTAGGGTGAGCTGAGGGAAAGGCAGTCTGCACATGCTTAGAGGTCTTTTTCTTTGTTATGATGCATGCTCCTGAACTGGAGGCCTGGCACTCAAAATTGGTTTGGTGTCTGAGCCCATAAACAAAGCTCTGTCCCTGCCTTCCCCTATCTGGTGCCCTCCAGATGTTTGGGACTTTAACTCCCATCTGCCCCAGCCAGTGTGGCCAGTGGTTAGGAATCCTGGAAGCTGTTGGAAGATTACAACTAGGTAATGCATGAGAAGTCCTTCAAACACTTGAAAGCACTATACAATATATCATCATCTCCATCATGATATCAGATGGTGACTGTGTTTCAAGGAGAGTTGGGCTCAGCCTAAATCCAGAAGTCGGCAGGTTGACAGACCACCAAACTGTGCCCCAGCGGCAACCTCTTTGCGGTGCCCGGTGCCCATATAATGGGGCACCGGTGCCACCTTAGTGGGTGCCGTGCTCCAAACAGGTTCTTTGACCCAGCCATAGAGATCTTGGCAGTTGATAGCTCAGCATTCATTCTCCCTTGCCTACCCACCCATTCCTGCCTCTCTATTTATAGGGCGACACCGTTGCGGAAACGCTCCTGCTCAGGAAAAGCTTGGCAGCTGTGTTTTAATGAGGTCTTTCCTCTTGGGGCTTCCGGGGTTTGAAGCCGTCTGCCTGGAAAATAGGGTGTGGCCCTGCCCCTCCCCAGATAGCCTTTCCCTGCTGTGTGCCTCCAGCATCTGCTACTGTGGGGGTGTATCGATTCTGAGCGTGCAGATTCCATTAGCTGAGATATTGCTCATAGCCATTGATTAAGCCAGTCCTTCACAAGCATAATCTAAGCCCCCCACCCTTTTTTTAGACCTGCTTATTGCTAGAGGCCCCCACAGTGTCTAGTGGAAATGGTATCATACACTTCTTATGCAAGAACAACTGCAAAAGCAAACAGCCTCCTGGCAATTAGATGTGTTCTGGGCCCATTCTGTATCAAGTTGGGAACATTTGCCTTTATTTCTGGGGGGAGTTCCCTAACAGACCCTAACAGGGGGTTCCTAACAGGCCTGGGTAACGGAGAGCAACAGATAACTCATGCCAGGGGTCTGAACTGGTCACCTGCAGAGGGCTTTTGAAATTGGGCTAAGGGCCAAAGGTGCTTACCTCTGTTCTAATACATAATGAATCAAACCCTCCACTATCGCTACCCCAAAACACACACTCTACCCCAGTCTTCTCCAACCAAGTGACCTCCAGATGTTTTGAACATCAGTTCCCATCAGCCCCAGCCAGCATGGCTAGGAATGCTGGGAGTTGTAGTCTAAAACAGTCCCAATCTGGTGCTCTCCAGGCTACAGTTCCCATATTCCCCAGCCAACATGGCCATTGCAGTTGTAGTCCAACACATCCAGAAGGCACTAGGTTGGGGATGACTGGATTCAGACATCCATAGAGCGCTCCTCCCGCATCTATAGCATGATGGCGCCCACCCCCCACACACACCGGAGAGGCACGTTAATTTTACCCTAGATCAGAAAGGCCTCAAGTGCAGACTAGCTCCCTTCTGGAATGATACACTTTTGCCAACACACATATGGATAGCCTTGGTCTGCTGTTGCCTCCTGGGACCCATCTACATGGGAAGTTTTCTCTGCTGCTGCTGTGGCTTAAAGTCGTTAGGGACACATGATGTGGCCACGCCCCAAAGTTTACCTGTGGGGAAGCCACATTTTTGCAGAGTACTTTTACTCTGTTGTTTTTCTTTACTTTGGTTCAGCTGCTGTGTGCCATCCTTCTGCTTTAAATTTGGTATGATTGGGGCATTCCTAGGGGTGTGTCTGTCACCTGGCTCTGCCCTCAGTAATCTAGGTAACTTAAATAACTTGCCTGCTTTTCCAGCACATCAAAGCCCTAAAGTGCTCTTTCGAGCCTTCAGAATCACCCTGCACTCCCATTTTGCCAGTGGGAGCAATTAGCCTCGGTGATTATGCACTTCTCTGATGTTTGCGTTACCTTGCTTCTCTGTTGTGGTGTTAAATCGCTTCCTCAGTGTTGTGTAAAGTTGCTTCTCTGATGCATAAGAGCTTTATCAGAGTGGCAATATGCGAGATGTGGGAACATGTGAGCTCGTCATTGCGAGCAGGGAGAAAGTGCCCAGAGAAGGAGAAAGGGGTGGTGGTAGAAGCTGTAATGCTGTGACAGTTTGCTGCAATGGGGCAAAATTGGGGGGTGGTCTGCTCTCATGGGGAGCCTTCAGATGCTGTACTGGATAATTGGGTCATTTTTAGAGAATTGTGAATTAGTTACTCTCCATTCATAATAATGTAGTAGCAGGGGGGAGTTTGGCATGGGCCAGGAAACAAGCCTCTTTCATTGGTTGAGCAGCCCCTGCCTGGTTGATGATGTTCAGTTCTACTCCCCCCCCCCCGCCCCATACCTGGAAGCATGGTCCACTGTGTGACCTATAAAAACCAGCTTTTAAAGGTATGGTACACTCGGCTTTTCTTGCTTCGTTGTGTCCCTGATGGACCAAAGCCGATTCCATGGAAATCCGGATAATTCTCCAACGCACTTCTCATTCCGTTGTCGTGAAGATCCCCCCTGGAAATGTTTGGGATGGTGGTGTTCAGCGGGATAAACCTGTATAATGGCATCTCAGTATGAAACTTGTTCAGGACACTGTTTTATCTGAATGTCCGGCTTGTTTTTCAGCCAGAAAGGTGATGTGAAGATGACTACGCTTCTTGAACCTGCAATGCAAACTCTCCAGATGGGTAAGGAAATATGGGATGGAGCTGTGGGGTGGATAGTTTTGTGCTTGTTGGGGGAAATTGTGCGAACCCCTCAGAGTGAGACGGCTCATCTCAGGACCAGTGGGTCTTCGATGTAGCACATAGAGATATGGCATGGTGGGGGCTGGGTGGGTGGGGCTTGGCTGTTCAAAGAAAGAAAAAAGTCAAAAATTCTTCTGTGTTAGTCCAAGTCCTTCACATAAGCCTATAAGTAGGCCTTTGGATCCAGGCCTTTCAATACCCTCTGCCTTATGGTAGGGCTGGGTCTGCACACTGCACAGCCAACCGGCCCTACCGTAAGGCAGAGTGAGGTGACTGCCTCAGGCAGCAGATGCTGGGGTGGAAGTGACAAGGTGTCGGGAGGACAGAGCTGTGAGGGACCCTAGGCTGCCCTCAGGTGTGGTGCGGAACACTAGTGTTGAAATAAGAATCAACCGCCATTCTGGTTGGCTTTTCTACCTAGAATGGGGGAGGGTGCCATCTTGACCATCACCTCAGGCAGTCCTTGGACTGTTCCTGTCAATGTACCATTTACTTCACAGTTTCTCAAGCACTGGGCTGGAGTTTGGTCCCAGGTCAAGACAAAGAAAAGATTAAAAAAAAAAAGTTGTTCCAATGTTTGGATTTGGCAGCCTCAGCTGTACCACACTCCTGAACTCCTGAGAAACTGGTAATGTCCAAAGCCTCTGTTGAGCCAACATTAGAGCCAGGAACCCACCTGGGGATGTCTGTAGGGTGGCCAATTGCAGTACGGTGGCCAATTGGAGAGGGAATTTCAGAAGGTCCGAGTTCCATTAGTTGCTTATTTTTAATACCTGTCAGGCGCCTTTCCTTAAGCACCAGAAGGCTCACAACATTAGTTATAAACAGTGAAGGGCAGATGACATAAAACAAATGGATAAAATTATACAATGTCATTAGTCATTAGGAGCTGCAAAACAACAACCATTTATTTATTTATTTATTTATTGCATTTATACCCCGCCTTTCTCCCTCTTGCAAGGAACTCAAGGCGGCTTACATTATCCTCCTCCTCACCGTTGTATCCTCACAACAACAACCCTGTGAGGTAGGTTGGGCTGAGAGTCTGTGACTGGCCCAAAGTCACCCAGTGAGCTTCCATGGCCAAGTGGGGACTAGAACCCGGATCTCCCGGCTCCCAGTCCGTCACTCTCACCGCTACACTACACTGGCTCTCATTTAAAGGCCAGAATCCATAAAACCTATTAAACTGTCACTCACGTAGGGCCAGAAAAGCTTAAAAAAAAAAATAGAAAGGTCTTCTCTACTCTCCAGTCTTCTTCTATTGGAGAAGAGACTTGGTGGGCCTGTTTGGAGAGGGTGTCATTGCATGTTAGTGCTGCCACTGAAAACGCCCTGGCCTGCACACTGGCAGGTCAGACGTCTTTAGAGCAGCCTTCCCTCAACCTGGTACCCTCCAGAAGTGTTGGACTGCTGTTCCCATAGCCATGCTGGCTGAGAGTGATGGGAGTTGCAGCCCAATACATCTGGAGGACACCAGGCTGGGGAGGGCTGGTCTAAGTGCTTCAATACATTGGCAGCCACCTGGACCGTGTGACCAGGACTTAGGCTTTCTTCACACGGAGCTTTTATCCTGCAATTGAGACGGCTCCTTCACAGAAGTTTGCGAGCTATTTACATGACGCCGTGACCCTCCGAGGCATCTCCTGCACTAAATGGCCTTTGTCCCGTTTTTAAATAGATGGCAGGTAACGAGCTATCACATCCCCCCCCCCCCGGTTGTGTTCCACTTGAGTTCCCTCCGTGAAAAGAGGAAAAGCGGCAAGAAGAGGAGCGAGATCAATGAAGGATAATGGAAGACTCAGATACCGGGAGAAGGTGGGGGGGGGAGGGAGGGGGGGAAGGAAGCGGGTGAAAAGGGGAGTCGTCGTGATCCTCCATTTGAAAGGGAAGCAGAAAGCCCCGTTTTAAATGCAGGATTTTAGGCTGGTGTAGAGATGCCCTTAAGTCCTGGCAGGTGGGGAGGTGTTTGGAAACATTGTTATAAAGACCAGCATCCCAGATAGGTCTGGTTACCCAACAATAAGCAGCTAGTGCTAAAGGACAGAAGTCGCTAAACCAGTAAACTCAAGAGTGAAACCAACCAGTATGTTAACAAGCAGAAAATGTTCTCATGGACACAGCGCGGGTGAGAGTAGACATGCACAGATCAGCCAGTTGTTATCAGCTCGTCTTGTACAGTTATGAGAAACACAGGCAGCTGGACCTGATGCAAGTTTAACTGGAAGTGAGTTCCAGTGATGTCAGTGGGGCTCAAAAACAACAGCAAAGGCAGCCATGATAAGCAGCATTCCAGAATCCATATAGTGTAATACCTTTATTAGGCCATCACAAAAAATGTGCAAGCTTTTGAGATCTCTAGATCTCTTCATCAGGCAAGGGGTTACCAAAAGCAGGTTGCCAGTGGGGGTGCATGGGGAGTGGGGAAAGCTGCCATGTTGTAGTTAGGAGGTCTGCATAGTCAGAGGTTTGAGATGATATGGAGGAGAAAGATTTGCAGAAATTCAAACTGGGCTCTGCCAGGTGAGGTGGTGGTTTCAAGTTTGGCGCCCCTAGGACCACTGGGACGCAGAAAGTAGCAGTCAATTGCAGATCTTCCATTTTTGAAAACATAGAATCCAACTGTTAACTCAAAACTGTCTCTATCCTGGGCGAACGTTGCTCAGCGTTTGCAGCACATTTGTGCTCCTCTACAGCTCTGAGATGTTTCCAACCAGCCTTGCTCATGAGAAGCTCCCAGGAGATAGCGTGCCCAGTCTGGCTTGATTGCATGAGGAATGCAAGCAGAATCTTGGGGCAGCCATGTTGCTAAGAGCACCAGTGGAAATGGGTCCTTCCTTTTATCTGTTCCCCGACATTGCAAAGGGTCCTCGGGACGCCCCGCTGAGACTGCACATTGCTGTTGCTCGAAGTGGCAAAATGTCTTAGTCCAGTCCTGGCACCGCCTGCCACACTTCAGACTACTTATCTGACAACACGTGGTTCTCTGATGTGAGAAAGGGATTCCCCAATCACTTTAGTACCAACAGCTTCCAGCACATTCCCACTGTGGGGTCAGATTGGTCGCTCCACAACAAAGTGAATGGGAAACTCTTGGTCACATGAGTGCTCACTCCATTTATTTCAGTGGGGCCTAGCCTGGAGTAGTGTCCTTTGACAGTGCAGCCCTATCCCCAGACTTGCTGACTTTCCATCTATTGCACCTTCTTTAGAGTAGGATTAGCAGGGTGTGTGTGTGTGTGTGTGTGTGTGTACACGCATACCATAATTTTGCAGGAGCACAAGGAAAGCCCAATCGTTGATTTATATAGTTATATTTCAGAGAATCCGAGCTTTCATTTACAAGAAAGAAAGGAAGTTTCTAGCCCATATGGATGCACTATGCTTTGAAAGTGTGTAGGCTACACACCTGCTGGAATTTCAGAAGCCAGGGAGGTGGCCAAAATGGCCTTCCTGTGGTCAGAGGCTGAGGCTTCAGTGCCCTAACCCTAACCTTGGACCCTCTCCACAATCAGCCAAGCTAGGGGAAAAAAATGAAAATCAAAGGCATCAGGTAAATTTGCATAGCTTATGCAGGGCCACAGAATTCCACTTTTCTTGGTGAGGAATCTGGATTACCTGAGTGCAGAATTTTTTAAACACTTTAGCACACAGCAATCCAGGCAGCCTCCTGCAGATTACCTTGTGGGTGATTTATTATTTACACCTGCAATGGTCTTGTTTACCCTGAGCTTGTGCATTGTTTTGGGATGCATCTTGTTTGCAGAAAAGCTGTATGAACTTGTTCCCATTTGCTTTGACCCCACAGCAACTATTTCTGTTTTAAACGAAATCCCGCTTTAATAAGAAGGCATGAAGAGCACCCCTCCTCCCCACACCCCCTGGCGCACTGGCCCTTCCATGTAATTTCTTTTCGAAACCCTGGTCGACTTCTCCTTTTTGTATCAAATGAAATATTAACAGGACAGCCACAAGAGACAGAAAAATTCACTTAGGCGACCGCCGAGGAGCGCATGATGCGGTGCTGTTCCAGTCATTGATTCTTCACAGCCCGTGTTCCTGTGACTAATCCCAGGAGCAGTATTTGGGAAAGGACAAAAAGCTAATTCTTGACAGGCTAATAAAACCCAACCTTTTAAAGACACTCGACTCAAAGCGCTCAGCCAAGAGCCATGATGGAGCAACTCCCTCAAAAGTTGTCCTTGTCAGGATGTTGGTGGTCTCGGCAAGACTGAGGCCTACCCAAGGGTAGGGCCAAGGTTTGGTATTTAAAGATACTGTCTCCTAGAGGGTGGGGTATGTCGTGGGTCAGGGGAGAGAACTGGGTAGAATCTAATAGGTGTTTATATCGGGGTGTTTATACCTGGGTGTTTATATCGGGGTGGAGAACTTCCGGCTCATGGGCCAACTGTAGTCCCAGAGGGCTGCAATCTGTCTCCCATGCTCTGCCTCCAGGCCAGGAGGGAATCCCTGCTGTTCTGTCTGATCCCTGATGAGAGAGGTGTGGATTCCCAGACTGGGACTTGGCCAGCGCTCGAAGGACTCTTCCAAGTACCAGCTGAATCCCTTTCTCCGTGCACTGAGAGGCACAGAACTCCAGGCCTCCCTCTGCAGAGAAAGGGAAAATGGGCAAGCTGTGATGATGTCAGGGGTGGGAGCAGGGCTTCCCCCCAGTGTCACCTGGGCCACTGGATTGATCTGGGGGAACCCAGCCCCCACACCAAAAGAGGTTCTGCACCACTGTTTTATGTGTTTTTAAAAACCCTAATACTGATTAACACCTAGCAGTATTTACGAGGGGGGGCTCTGACACGATGCCCATGGGTGCCACTGTATCTGCGAAGCCCTCCTTCCTCTGTTCACTTGTATGGGGGGGGAGCCCTTCCTGCTGCAAAACGTCTGGAGGAGCGAAACCCATCCCCCACCAAGGACCCTTGTGACAACAGGGTCTTTGGTGGCAGGGTGACCTTGCCCCCCAACTCCAGCTGATTTTCAGGAGGGGGGCTTTCCTTTCCCTATTCAAGCCAGTCGGCCCTGTTGCCTTGCTTAGGCTCTCCATTTCAGTAAGGCTTGCCAAGAACGCCCCTGTGGGCTGCATGCTCTGCTGGCGAGTGAAGAACAGGGGTGCCATTTGCATTCTCCAAATGCCCTGGGTCGGCTTTGGGCAGAGCAGACTGAGATCTGAACTCTCCGGCTCGGGCCGGACTCCCGCTCCCAGCTCCGAGAGAGAGGCCCCATGGCCAGGGGTGCAGATGCCGGCCGATAAAGTGAAAGCCGACCCCACCTCCTCTGCTGAACCCACAGCTGGAACTTGTCAGCCAAGAAGCAATACTGCGGGGGGGGGGGGACTGGGCGGGGAGGGGAGCAATTAGCTTGATCCCCTAATTGGAACCATGTGCGGCGGAGGGGCGTGTGGTCGATGTGCCGACAGGACGGGAGACATGTCGGCCTCGTGAAGCTCGCATTGCGTGGGCGAGATCGGGCTTCTGGCGTGCTTGGGGCTCCAGCACGGCACGCACCCGGCACTGCAGCCAGCGCGCTCTGGTTCTCGTGTCGGGGAGGGAGGGACGCCCACCTCCCCTCGGCTTGATCTCAGCTCCCTCTCAGAAAATTGCAGCCCACAGCCCCCCACACCCCCATTAAAAGCCACTCAGAAAGAACAGGGCGCCATCCTGCTGTGTGTCAGATGCAGGCAAATTCCGCTGATTTCAGCAGAAGAAAGAGGCAGTTCACACATTCCGTAGCACTGTGTGGTGAAGCTCTCCCGGTTTGTACCATTTCAGGCTGGCGGGCGCGGGGGGGAGGTTGCCCTTGTCACTGCTCCCAGGGAATCTTTGCATCAATCAATAGTTGGAAAAGTGGGGTCAAAGGCATCAGTCGTAACAAGAAGAGCAAGAGGAGACAGAGAGAAGTCATTGCTGCCATGATAATGAGCAAGGGAGCTGATTTCACCCATTCTGCAGCTGTTGTTGTTGTTATTGTTTTTAAATAACTTTTCTGGAAATCTATATTCCTGCATGTAAAAAAGTTTCAAGACAGGGAAAAGAATAGGCCTGGGGTCTCCCAACATTGTTCCCACTGACCCCTCTCTTGGTGCCTGCCACACTCCCTGCCCCTGATTTTTATTTTATTTCTTAAGATTGTTTTAATTATTATTATTTAATTGGGAGGCCAGCATGCTGTAGATTGAAGTTCTGCCCCCAGGGCCATTTTTATTTGGGTTCAAAGGAGTGGTTCTGTGTTTTCGATCTCAGACCCCACCTCTGCCTTGTTCTTGGGCAAATTACTTTTCTTTTTGTCTCGTTAGTTTGCCTTCTGGGAAAGGAGTGTTTTGTCATCAGCCTTCCCCACCATGGCAGCCGTTTTGTGAATGGGCAACCCCCCAGGTAGCCATTTTGTGAGAGCATCCACGACACTCAACATGTCAAATGTCCCAACCAACCCAAAAAGGTTGGGACCCCTGGACTAGGATGAACCCTTCTCCCTAACACACTCATTTATCCTCTGATGGGGATTCCCTCCACCAGTGGGGAAGTATTCAAATGTGCTCTTGTTCCCCCTGCAAGCTAAAGTGGTACAGTCCAGGAGAAGCCTCACCACTTGACTGTGTGGCGGATATAAACCAGTTTTATCAATATGGTTGCAACAGTGTGCAGCTTTGTGCCATAGATTTGGTGTAAGCCCAAGGGCTTCTTTCTGGCTGGCTGACATGGTTGCGAGGAACTTGTCAGCGAGTCAGAAGTGTCAGGCAGAACCGGCCCTACCAATAGGCAGAGCAGTTGGTGCATTGGAGTTCTGTGTTTGAAATGCTGAATCGCTCTGGGGAGGCTCTGAGTCCAGGTGGCTGAGGAAGGGCAGATAGACCCTCTCCCCTCTGGTCCTCCCCAAGTGCCAGGGTGGACACTGAGCCCATAGAATCCCAAAGTAGTTCTGATGCTGAGGAAGAGCAGTCGCTCCTTCGGGAGAGGAGTGCGCTCCTTTTCCGAAGGAGCGACTGCTCTTCCTCAGCATCAGAACTACTCTGGGATTCTATGGGGTCAGTGTCCACCCTGACACCAAGCAGCCATTTCATCTGCAGGAGGAGAGGTCCATGCTGATTGTTCTAGACCAGCTTTCCCCATCCTGGTGCCCTCCAGATGTGTTGGACTACAACTCGCAGCATCCCTCAGCCAGCATATGCTGAGGGATGCTGGGCGTTGTATCACTGGGAGTACCATTGGGAGGGCAGCTGTGCCTGATCGTAAAGGTTGCAACTGCAGTGTCACTGTGACATTCATTGTCGTCTCCAGACAGGCCCCCCCTTTTCCTTTCCTCAAGTGCACTATCAACATTTAGTCTGCAAGCTCTTCTGGGCAGGGACCTCTCTCTTTTTGCTCCTGTGGGTTTCCAAAGCAAAAGGGGGAAGGCCCAAGGTAGATCTGGATCTCCTGGTGGATCTCTGGGTGATTCGCAGTAGACTGGCAGGGATTTTGGACTCCCGCTTGATTAACGATCGCAGCAAGAACCTCGACTCCCCACGTGCACGCACCCTGAAGTGAGGAACGTTTGGGGGCCGGGCTGGCCCAAGACCTTTTGCTGCCCGAGGCAAAGAAGGCGCCCCCTCCCATTCCACGTGCAAAAGCTGACCGGACTGGCAGATGAATCTGTCTTATCACTGATGATAAGACAGCATCCTCCACTGCGCGTGAAGGCAGCAGGCTCACTGGGGAGTTGCAGAGCAGATCACCGGGCACGCAGGCCTGTCCTCCAATGCCTTGCGGCCGTCTCCCAGCATTGACTGCTGGAGGCGACTGCTTTGCTCGCATCAAATAGGTGGCACGAAGTTGCATTGTATATATTAAATGCACAAGCAAGCAAGCCCACTGTCACAACCATATGGATAAAACTGGTTTATACCCTCCACAGAATCAAGTGGTGAGGCTTCTCCCAGACTGTACCACTTTGGCTTGCAGGGGGAACAAGAGCATGTTTGAATACTTCCCCATTGGTAGAGGGAATCTTCCAGCGGAGGACAAATGAGCGTGTTGGGGAGAAGGGTTCATCCTAGTCCAGGGGTCCACGATCTTTTTGGGTTGGTTGGCACATTTGGAAAGTTGAGAGAGTGTCATGGGCGCTCTCACAAAATGGCTAGCATTGAGGGGGTGCCCAATCACAAAACGGCTGTCATGGCGGGCTTCACTCATATAGCAGGGCTGGCCCTGCTTGGGAGTAACCAGGAGTGGATATCTGTGTGGAAAGGCTGTGAGCTCTGTTCATTTTTGGTACTCAAAACCAATTCCGGGGTTCGGACTTCTTTGATAGAAAGTGTGTGTCTTTTGCACCTGGCTCCAGTTGATGGATCTCAGGATTCTGGGGAAAAACAAAGCAGAAGCTGAAGTCTGCCGACCCCTGCTTAAAGCACTCTCTAAAGGTCCCATGAGAGCTTCCCTCCTGGGGCTAATAACAGGTGTGGGGGGGATTTTCTTCTGGAAAACAGTGAGAGGGGAAAGAAAGGGTTAACCCCGCTCTGCACACTGCACTTCTACCTCCCCACCCATCATGGATGATTTATATTTTTAAAAATGATGCACGTTACTAGTTTGTGCACAATTAATGTTGCATGTAGTTTGGCCGTCAGGATGCTGAGGGTACCCTAATAACCATTCTCCCAACTTAGGGATGACCATGTTTTCCAGTCTTATCCGCTTCAGGTTTGCAGTAAATCTAATCTGATTGGCAGTTTCAGAGATCCAGATTTGAATGAACGAACATCTGCTGCTCTGCTACGCTCCGTTTCCTGTTTATTAGCATCACTTCCCTGAGGTGCCCCTTACTTCCTTTCTGCTGCAATCCTGAAAAGTAATTAGGTTTACTTTCAACAGGTTGCAGGAGTCTTTGGCACCTCCATTAAATCAGTCTGCACTCTGACAAACTCTGGTTATATGGCAAACAACCAGCAAACTCCTTAAGTGGGAGGTATCTGTAGGCCTTGTAGACACTGCTGGAGTGAATCTGAGAGGGTATTGGATAGGGGCATTTAAATGCATAAAATGTATAATATTGAACATAACAGAAATAGCACATACTCAGTGCATCATAAGTAAGTGGTACTATGTAAATTTTGCTTTTCTCCCCATTGTATTAATGAGAAATTTCAGGCACAATAGTTCAAATCTTTTCAGAAATCGACAGATGATTTGGAGCTCGAAACCCATGATCATGCTTCCGCCCATTGCGAGGGTAGCATTTTCAAATGTAAATACTCTGAGGAACTATGGATTGTGTCAGGGCCTTGTAGGTGATAGCCAGGATTTGAAGTGAAGTCGCCTGGAAGGGCCTGGGCCTATTCAGCCTCTGGGATGTCAGTCGGTGTGAGCTTGTCTCTGTCAGCGTTCTCAGAGCAGAGCCGGCGGAGCCGCCCAACTCCCTGTCCGCCTGCTGGCCTGGCCTTGGCAGGCAGGGAGGCTGGAAGCGGTCCGTGAGGACCAGCAGAGGCGGGGTGGGGTTTGCCGAAGGGTCGCCCAGGTTGAAGCGTCACTGCCGGAGCGCTGAGCAGTGCCGCCCTGTTCGGACAGCGGCCTGGCTGAAGGGCGAAAGGCCCCTGTCTGTCAAGGGGTCCGGAGGGGGTGTCCTACAGTCACGCCTCCCCTTTTAAGCCGATGCAAAGGCGAAGAGCCTTTGCTCGGAACATCTCGTCTTCATTGCCCGAAGCCTTCTGTGTTTGGGTCCATCATTGTCTGGGCTTCTGGAGGCACTCTGCATATGGACTGGAACTCTGGATTGTTAAGGACTTGCCATGAAAAGTACTGTGAGGCTTTTCATAGACTTGAACTCTCGTCGCTGTGGATTGTGTGTCTGTGTTTGCAGTCAGCTCAGTGCATGGCAGGCTGGGTTTGATGTATGACTTTTGGACTTCCCTCTGCCAGAACTGATGCAGCGTGGAGTTGCCCATGCGAAAGCGGTGGCCTGGAACTCCTTGCGAGTGTGGGTATGCCCTTCCCTTGATCTTGATGGGCCTAGACCACGCAGCCTGCAGTTATCAACGAACAGTTTCAAGTTGGTCTAACGCTCTATGGGTGTGGTTTTGTTTAAGCCTTTCAAGAAGTTATCCCTTGATTGCCTGATGGGTTCATTCCAGGAATCATTCCCTTCCCATGTCCGGGGTTGGAGCCCTGTGAAAGGATTGCCTGGGTTAGGCACCCAGGAATCCAGAGTCCCTTCCTTTGTGTTCAGAACCGTGGAGATGGCAACGGAGAAACCACCTTGATGAGGATCTCAGTCAAGGTAGTAGTGTTTAGCTTTGGACTGTTCTAGAATTACATAGAGCCTATAGCTACTGACTGTCAGCTATATGATTTCTGATTTTTGCAATAAAGAAATCTCACTGATTTGGGTGTCCAGTGTCAGATTGCCTGAGTGTGTGTGCTGGGGGGATCGGGAAACCTGGCAGATTGTGATATCACACCCTTGCAAATGCTACTAGCCCACCTGCCCATCCGTACCTCCATGAGCTGTTCTGTGGCCTGAAAAACAACAACAAAGAGCCAACACTCTTCCTATAAAAAATGCTTCTGTTCCTGGTTGTCTACAGGAAATTCTCACTTGTCATAGGCAATCAGGAGAGTGGCTATTGATAAGCCTCCTGACCTTTTATATCTTCTTATTTGCCAGGTGCAAACCGAGAACAGTCCCGCACTCCATCTCCGCCAAACTCCCCCGGGCTCCACAATGAAAGCTGTAGCATTGCCCCACTCACGCCATCTCCATCACCGGTAAGCAGAAAGAATCCATGACTCAAAAACTGGCATGCTAACTCAAACCGAGGAGCTACCTAATGCAGAGAAATTGTGATAATCCATCAGCTGTTAGCTTTACCCTCCACTGAATTTCTGGCAGGTACTGTATGACTGGGTAATGTAAGACACGTTCTGATCCTGCCCCATGGTATAGAGGAGGAGTAGGCAAAAATGGCCCCCTTTGCATCCTCCACACATGACCAAGTGACTTACGGCATTGATAGAATTCAGAGGTTCTCAATGTTCCTTTTCTGTAAAAGTAGAGCTCTAGTCCTCATTGTTGTAGGCAAAGGCTCAGCCATCATAACATAGAGGGAAGACTGAGAAACCAACGCGAGAATTTCAAACAAAACCCAAACCCATTTCTGTTTGATAGATGCCATAAGTTTAGATTCAGCAGAGTTTTTCGCACCGTTGCGCTTTGCTCTGGAGTGGACACTGTGACCCCCCCCCCTTAGCAGGCTAGCGCTGGGGCTGAGCGGAGCACCCCAAGGCCCCACTGTGCAGGACAGAGCGGCCCTCTCTAAGGAAAACAACACCAGCTTAAAAATCAGGTGAGAAGCGAGAAAAATGCCCTTGCGTTCATTTTATTTGCTTCCTTACCAGTCTTCGCAGCCACATTTTCAAAACAGCGTCTGTAGCATTGGAGGCTGGGACCCTGAGCTGTAACAAACTGGTCTTGCTTGGTTGCTGCAGAACCTCAGAGCCATTCTACAACTACCACTAGCTGAACTGTGTTTTTTTTTTTAATCCAAGTTTAGACAAGATAACCAAGGGTACACCAACAACTGTTCAGCTTAGTGAAACCTCCACATTCAGAGGCATTATGCCTCAGAGGCAGAACACCAGAAGCTGGAGACAACCGAAAGGAGGAAACACTTAAACTCATGTCTTGCCTGTGGGTTTCCAAGGACATCTGGCTGGCTGCAGTTTGAGATGAGATCGACTAGCTAGACCCACCTTGGTCTGATCCAGCGGGGCTATACTTACATTTGTGTATAGACATTATGCAAGCCGATCTGGTAGATTTGGGGGCGGCAGGAGCAGGGGTGTCTTATTTTTTGACTGCTGAACCATGTAAAAAGCTCTTTGCATGTTAATAAATTAGTGCATCGGGCTACGTCAAGCCTTTCTCCCTGGTGTGCTAGTTTACTATATGCAGGAAAGATTTCTTTCCATGGGGAGCATTCAGAAATGCAACCCCTCACCTGTGGACTGAAGTGGTACTGTCCAGAATTCTACCATCTTGTTCTGAGTCATGGGCTAAGCTCAGCTTCTGTATTTTTTGGGAATGGTGACATCTTCCATCAGGACCTAAATTGTCTGCCTTATGCTTCCAGAGGAATGAAATCCGGACGTGCCGATCCACCGCCTTCTCCGTGGTGGTGGCCATTGACTTTGGCACAACCTCCAGCGGCTATGCCTTCAGCTTTGCCAGTGACCCTGAGGCCATTCACATGATGAGGTATCTTGCAGAGCTGGAAAACAGGAGTTTTGAAATGAATCACTGACACCCCCCACGCTCTTTTTCACACACACACTCTTAGAATTCCCCTCTCAGGAGGTTGTTGGTGAATATTTCTGAATGCTCCCTGGATAAGGCATCCCCATTAATTTCAACAGCGTTTGCTCAACAGAACATCCCTTTGGATTGTGCCCAGCATGTACATTTGGTGTCCATCAGGTTTGCAGCAGCCATCAAATCCTGCAGTCCCGCCTGCCTAGAAAGGAATGGGGATGTTTTCTTTAGATTATTTCTTGGGGAGGCCTCAGCTATGAGATCTGTGGAAACGCACCTGCTTTGTGCACAGAACGCTCCCGGTTCAGTCCGCAGGACTGCCCTTGTTAGGTACCATTCCATTTAACTCTAAGCTGCCTTGGGAGCTGAGTATAGATCAGCCTCCCCCAACTTGGCGCCCTCCAGATGTGTTGGACTACAACTCCCATCATCCCTAGCCATGGGGCTTGTACAGGAAGGCCTTCCTGCTGGATCATGCCCAATTTGTGGAAGTAATGTGCTGATACTTAACAATATTTCACTATAAAAATTTCTGATGGTGATGATTTATTTATGTATTACGTTTATATCCCACCTTTTTTCCTCCTTAAGGAACCCAAGGAGGCATACATAATCACATGATGATGATGAATATCTACATTCTCTCTTCCATCCCTTGTGGGAACAGAAACTGACATAGGGGCAATTAAGGGGGGCTATTCATGGGGAAATTCAGGGCTATTCATCACTAATCCCCCACTCATGCTCATCAGGAAGCCATAAAATGGGCAGAAGCTGCAAGGAAGAAACCTTTACTTAATTTTGCTGGAATTTTGCCCTGAATGGGACTTACTTCAGAGGAGACATTACAGGATGGTCTTGGCCATGGGAAAGGGGTACTGCTGGATACTGTAGTGTTGCATTACGTGCTTGTGTGGAACCTCCATTTTAATTCCACTTCCAGCTACTTGCGGAAAAGCCCTGCCGACAGCACCAAAGGGCCTCTAGCATGGAAGCCGTCCATGTGCCCAAATGTTCATGTGCACAGAATTTTATTTTAGTTCTAGTACTAATTCACATAGAGAGTTCCACTTGCATTTACTTCTGATGTTGTCAGAGCCGTGCTAAGGCATTACTCCAGCAACAACAGAAATGCCACCCTGAAGCACCCTGCCTCTGTTTCTCTGAACACGACTGCAGGAAATGGGAAGGTGGTGATCCTGGAGTTGCCCATCAGAAGACTCCCACCAGCCTACTCCTGACTCCGGAAGGCACTTTCCACAGCTTCGGTTACACGGCCAGAGATTATTATCATGACCTCGACCCGGATGAGGCTCGTGACTGGCTGTACTTTGAAAAGTTTAAAATGAAGATCCACAGCACCAGTGTGAGTTAATCAGTCGAGGCCTAATTTGCTGGGGGGGGGGGGCTGGGGCTCTAGCTCTCTTGCCGGGGGCTGGGGGAGAGCTTGATCAGCCTTCCCCAACCCGGCCCCTCCATATGTGTTGGACTACAGCTCCCATCATCCACAGGCAGCATGGCCAATTGGTGCTGATGGGAGTTGACACATATAGAGGGCAGTGGGTTGAGGAAGATCCAGCTAAAATGCGGGGTGAAGTATGGGATGCCTGCTTCAAATGCATGTGATAGGAAATCACACAAGTGTTTTTACTTCTCTGAATAAAAGGCTTGGTTTGAGACAAAGCTCACTAAAGTTGAGCCTCAAAGCCTGTTTCCAATCAAGGAGTGCCCCTGAGCATGTGCTGACTGCCATCCCTGGCAGCCTCCCTTTGCTTCGGATCAGAGGGATGAGAGGCGTCGTCAGAGCCCCTACCTTCCATTTTTGACTACGTACATAAGTGAGGCTTCAATTAATTCTGTGATATTTATTTCACAACTTGCTGCTTGCATGCTCTGCTGAGGGAATAGTACACTCAAAGCAACGTATTTTTTAAAATCACCCGTGAGCCTCTTCTGGACGCTGGTGCTGTTGATCCAAAATGTACGCACAAGCTTTATCCGCCCCAAGCCCTGGAAAGATTGCAAGAAGTCGTTATTTGGGCAAGGTTTGATGGATGTCTCCAATTGTAAGTTCTCATAAACAAGTTGGACAAGTTCTGATAACCTGAAGGCAGGAGCTACGGGTTGGTTTTGATCTATCTGCATGTCTCACTTCGTTAAGAATTCCATGTAACAGCTCTTCGCTTGTGACTAAGTCCCACTGGGACTGGCCTGTTCTATCTGGGACATGGGAAAACTGATTGCCCAGATGATCTGCAGGCTTCCATAGGCAATCGGTTCCCATCTGCAGTATTCACCCAATGGCCAGAAGTGAAATATTTTGGCTCCTTCTAGGCTGAATGAAGAAGTGAAAGCTAAGGAGAGGCACTTGTAATGCAAATGACCATTCTGGCTAAGGTACCAAGTAGATCTGCAGTACAGATTTCAAATAGATACACTGCAAAGGATTTCCCGTCCAAAGCAAGGTGATAAAAAAAAACGTTCAAAGGACTGCTGGACCCAGTGCAACAGGTGGGCGATGAGAACAACCCACTCTCTTCTTTGCCAGCATCACCTGTCCAGACTTGAGCTTTAAGCCCTCGGCCTGAAACAGCGCACCAGCAGAAATGAGTAAATGTCGCCCAGCTCTCCTCAGATTAATCTAGAATGAATGGATTTACTTCCCCTCAAATCGGAAACAAATCCTTTCATTTTCCAAGCCACTCTGATGGGCTCAGAAAATGGAAAAAAGAGCATTCCTATGTAGCAGCCCTGCCATTGCAACACAGCGTCCCCCCTTCTCTGTACTTCCCAGCAAGTGGCAGTGGAGGCTGGTGGCTCTGATGTCAGTGGGGCCGTGAATCCGCTCTGGGTTTCAGTCAGAACCAGTCAGAACTCTCAAGGAGCTATCCGAACACCTCGGACAGCTCCTTTAGAGTTCTGACTGAAACCCAGAGTGGATTCACACCCCACTGACACTGGAACCACCAGCCTCCACTGGCAACTAGGGATAGCAACTGGAGCAGTGGAGAGCAAAGATGGTGAGTTTTTCCTCCCCCGCCCCCCAACTCCATCACCCCTACATGTGGCTCTGCAGTGCACGAGTACTAGGGATGGATGAATCTACCCATTATGGTTCCTCTCATTTTTCCAATCTTAAGTTCAGGTCGTCCTGAACTTTGGGAATTTTTTAAAAAGTTTGCAGTAAAACTCATAAGCATTTTCATGCACATTTCTCAAAATACATGTAATTTTGTATGCATTTTTGCATGATGTACACATTTTCGAACCCTAATGTAATGCATTTTTGAACATTATTTTCCCTAATACATGCATCTTCGGACAACGTCCATTGCAAAATCTGGAGAAGCATGCATTTTGAAGGATAGCTGAGTTTTGGTTCTCATAGTGGTTCTAAAGTGCAAAATTATCGAACTGAATGAATTTCAAAGGCGAACTGAATGAATTTCTCTCCCATCCCTAATCAGGATTTGGCAGCAGTATATGTGAAAAGGATCCAGGTGTCTGAGTGGATCATAAGCTGACCATGAGCCAGCAGTTGCTAAAAAGCAACCTTAGGCTCCATAAACAGAAGCACGGAATTCACATAACGACCAGTGGTAGTTCCACCCGACTCCATGGTGACTGTTCAGGCTGCATGTGGAGTATTGCATCCAGTTCTAGGTGCCACATTTTAATTAAGGAGGACATTGACAACCTGGAACATGTCCAAAGGAGGGTGACCAGGTTGCAGGGTGTGTGTGTCTGGAAGCCAAGTCCTGCAAGGGACGGTTGAAAGAGCCGGATATGTTTAGCCCAGAGGAGAGAAGACTAAAGGGAGACGTGGCATCTATCTTCCAGTATCTGAAAGGCTGTTGCGCCGAAGATGGGGCAGACTTATTCTGTATTGCTCCACGGGGTGGGGCTAGGACAAATGGATGGACATTGCAGGAAATCAGATTTCAGCCAAACGTCAGGAGAAACTTCCTAATATTACAAGCTGTTTGCCAGTGGAACAGCTGGCCTGGTGAGTTGGAGGATTGGGGGCATTTCAGCAGAGGCAACATGGCCATCTGTCAAGGATGCTAGCGTTGCATCCCAGTGGAGGCTGGTGCCTCTGATGTTAGTGGGGTGGTGAATCTGCTCAGGATTTCCATCAGAACTCTAAAGAGCTATCTATCCAAGGTATGGAGCTGTCAGCCTCCACTGTTCCTGCAGTGCTTATCCTGCCTTGAGTAGGGGGTTGGACTAAACAACCTCTGAAGTCAGGAGACAACAGCAGGATTTCATGGTTTTGCAGCCAAGGGGTTGTCTCTAGCTACCTCCCCCCTTCCCTGACACCGGTTGTGAAGAGGGGCCAGGGAGCCTCCTGCTGCCCCTGGATTTCAGGAGCTAGTGGCGGGGGAGGGGGGCAGAACTACTTCTTGGGGAGGTTCCTGGGGCTGCCCTCCTGAGTGGACCTCCTGCAAAGCAGGTGTTTCTGGGGCTCTCTCCAGGCATGATTACTGCCCCCCCCAATCTTCCCAATCATCTGCATCCTCAGGGTCCAAGTCCGGGGATTGGGTCAAGGCTCCATGGAATGCTGTCTCTGAGCTGTCTGAGAATGATGACTTTCTTTTTTGGGGGGTCCCCTTTTGCTAGGACTTGACAATGAAAACTGAACTGGAAGCAGTGAACGGGAAAAAGGTGCAGGCCCTGGAAGTCTTTGCCCACGCTCTCCGCTTCTTCAAACGGCAAGCTGTGCAGGTGAGAGGGAGAAGGCATGGGGAGGCCATCGGCATGGGGGGGGGCCTCATTTGTGCAGAGGCAACATTTGGCCGAGCGTGAAATAACTTTTCATGTAGTTCATCAGCAGCCAGCTGTTAGTTCTACTCCAGGACAATCATTTGCTACATTTCCTTTCTGGTCCTTCCCTCAGTTTCTTCCCCATTCAGAGTCTCTCCTTCCCATTTCTAATCTGCCTTGAAGAACTTTATCTCAAGATTTCATTCTCTGTCTTTGTATTCTTCCGGTCCCTATTCAAAACGTTACCCCCCCCCTTTTTACAGCCTCCTCCCTTTTCTCATCCCTCCCTCTAGTTTAACCTTCATTGACCTCTCTTGTGATTTTTCTTTTAAAAAATAACCCATTCCTTTATTTCCTTCTCATCCCAGTAGTTACCTAGAAAGAAGATGAGACACTTACTTGAACTTCCCATTCACTGACTACCCAAGAGACAGGCCAGGTTGTATTTTCAGGCTCATCATGGGAGGAGGGGCAGGGAAGAGGAGCATTGGTTCTTGAGATATTATGGTCCCGGGACATTTAGCACTTTATAGCCCAAAACAGCATCTTGAATTGAGTCCAGAAGCAAATTCATAACCAGTGAACTGGTCAAGGATCTGTCTCATGTGCTATCCAATTGAGTGGCTTCAAACAGACTCCTGGCAGCCACATTCTGAGCTAACTCAATCTTCTGGACGGTCTTCTAGGGCAGCCCCATGTCAAGTGCATTACAGTAGTCTAGCCTTAGTAATGCTAGCACACTGTCCATGGAGGCACAGCCTCAGCCGCCTGGGACCTTGTCCTGCATGAGCTGGCTCCATCATTCAGATCAGCCTCATGGGCTCTTTTGGGAGGTGGGGCAGTGCCAGTAAAAAGGACCTTTTCAGCAGCAGTGCAACGTCTGAGAGATCCCCTCTCCAAACAGATCTGTCCAAACAGATCTGTGAAATACACCCATTATGGTCTATTGCAGGGCTGGCCCTGCCATGCAGCAGGATGAAGCAACCTGGTTTAGGCAGCACCTTGAAGGCAGGAATTGGCATCTGAAGGTGCAGAAAAACTTCTTAAGGCATTGGTCCTAACCAGGGAGGGGCAATTTGGGCTCCACTCAGGCAGCGATTTGCATTTTCCTCTATCGGGAATTATGGGCCAAAACATTGGAGGGCCAGAAGTTACCCAACCCTGGGATAGGTGGTTTCCTAGCAATTGCTGCCATTGTTACTCCAGTTCTTGCTCCAGTTCTCAGAGGCGGCTCCATCCCACCAATATGGAGTCAGCTGAGAGGCGGCTCCAAGAACACGTGATAGGAGGTGGGTCAGAAGCTACCATGCATTCATGTTTGGGGTTCCTTCACAGTCCTGTGCATGTGCGTATGTGTACAGGATCCCAAGGAAACATGGCACCTATGACTGTGGCTTGAGCCCAGATCCAGCCATGTGTGTGTGTGTGTGTGTGTGTGTGTGTGTGTGGTCTGATGCCACAGCTAGTCTAATGAAGGAT
Source organism: Heloderma suspectum (assembly GCF_057233095.1). Taxonomy (NCBI): domain Eukaryota; kingdom Metazoa; phylum Chordata; class Lepidosauria; order Squamata; family Helodermatidae; genus Heloderma; species Heloderma suspectum. Next base: position 4,777,343 of record NC_139462.1, read on the forward strand.
AGAGTCTTTCTCTGCCATGCAGCCTGGCTACCTTTGCTGCTCATTTCTTCCAGGAGCTCAAGGAACAATGTCCAGTCCTGCCGGAGAAAGATGCCATCCGGTGGGTGATCACTGTGCCCGCCATCTGGAAACAGCCTGCCAAGCAGTTCATGAGAGAGGCCTCCTATTTGGTGAGCGTCCAGGAGGGGCCCGAATAACACAGTTCCAACTGATTGGGTGCCTCGTAATGGGAGAGAGATTCGGGCAATCTGAACCTACCCGTACACGACAGTCAGTCTCTGAGGCCCTCCTCCAAGAGCCTCCTCCAAGGGAAGGCCGGAGGACAGCAACAAGAGAGAGGGCCTTTGGGGCGGTGGTCCCCAAATTGTGGCATCTTCTCTCAAGTGAGGTCTGCCTGGTGCCAACATTGTCATCTTCTCAGTGCCAGGTTAAGACATCTTTCTACCCCCAGGAATTTGATGGGCTCCTCAATTAAGTTGTTTAATCGGGTCTTGGTATTTTACTGTTGTTTAAAATTCCTTATATGTTTTAATCTCTGTTGCAAGACGCCTTATTTTTCTGGGAAAAGTGTCTAATAATGATAACAACAGCAACAACGGCAACTGCACAACGAAAGAGCACAGGCTGTAGTACAGCCGGCCATCTATCGCTCTGCACCCGTTATTTCCAGGGCAGGGTGAGGAGGAGCCCCTTGCACCGTCCCCTGTCACATTTTTTAAAAAGCGCACAACAACTTTATTCCCAGTTTGCTGACGAGGCACGCTGTTTAGACTGGCCTGAACAGAAGCAGGATGCTGTCTGTCTTCCGGGCCACTGTTCCACCCCACTCCTCCTGCCCTCTTTTCTGTCCTGACATTTCTTATCCTTCCATGATGAATTTGTACCCACTAACAACCTCGTGCATTAAAAACAAATCCACATTCTCCTTCTGTTGCCTCCCCCTGTCTTGGAATTTGGCTTCCTCTTGTTGTTTTTGCTGTTGTGGTTACTCCCTATAGCACACTGATAGCACTATATATAAAAATAATAACAGCAATAAATTGTGTCCCAAGAAACCACTGAACGCTGTGACTGGTACAAGCCAGGTGTGTCAGCCACGTTTTGCTTCGAAGGCTCAGCCTGAATAATTTGACCTGCTCTGCTGGCCCTAGAAGCAGAGGACGGAGCAGCGGGTGGGCCTGAGCCATTGTGGCTGCTATTATGGTGGAAAGTGTGGGATAGTGGTTAGGATGTTAGACTAAAAATGGGGAGACTCAGGGACCCGCCCATCAGCCAAGAAGCCCACCTCACAGGGTTGTTGTCAGGTTAAAATGGGGAACAAAGAAGCAAGGGCTCTGCCTTGAGGAAGGGATGTAATAAATACAAGAGAATATTTGTGTTTAATTTTCCACAGTTTTATGTTTAAAGTGTGTGTGTATAAGAACACCACTTCATGTTTTAAGCAGTCCACGATGTCATAAAGGGCCTGAGAAGGGGCACAAGCAATTTCCTGCTGGGCTGGAGTGTTTTCCCTCCTAGCTCCCCCCATGCCCATAAGGCATCACCCCTAACCTACCAGGCACAGCCAGATGCTGCCCCATAACCTTCCAAGTGATGTCCCTTGTCGTATGCTACTAGGCTCCACCCCTAGTTCCAAGGCTCCACCCCCCGTGTCTTGGGGGACTGAGCCCATCAGACCTTGCAACCCTGCGTCATCATGGGAGGGGTCCCAGTTATCAGTATCTCCCCTTAGCCTGACTCAAGGCCTAATCCCAGCCTCTGCTGGAGCTGGATTTCCTCACTGGCCCCAAGACAACTTCCTCATGCCCTCCTCTAGCCCTCACCACTCCTCCTCTCCATCCTCGTGATGCAGCCAATGGCTCATAGGATCAGCTGACCACTGGCAGAGTCACCTGATGTTCTGAGCCCATCACTGATTGGTATGTTTGCAGGAAGGGAAAAGAATTGTATTTGCGCACTTGAGCTGGTCCTAGTTGCTTCGACCATGCGCAAAGCGCCTTTTTCCATCACTGAATAAACACAGTCCTCCTGCCTCATCCTCCCGCATCCACAGAATTCTAGAGTTGGAAGGGGCCAATGAGGCCATCGGGTCCAACCCCCTACTCAGTGCAGGAATCCAGTTTAAAGCCTCCCTGGCAGGTGGCTGCCCAGTCTCCTCTTGAAGACCTCCAGTGATGGAGAGCCCACCGCCTCCCTCGGCAGTTGGCTCCATTTATCTGACTGCTCTGACCACGAGGACATTTTTCTGAAATTCAACCAAAATCTGCCTTCTTGTAACTTAAGCCCATTATTTCGTGTCTTACAGTCTTGGATGACAGAGAAAAGGTTGCGGCCCTCTTCTGTGTAATAACTCCTTAAGTACTTGAAGAGTGCCATATATCCCCGCTCAGTCGTCTCTCCTCAACTAAACATACCAAGATCCTTCAATCTTTCCTCGTAGGACTTAGATTCTAGGCCCCTGATCATCTTTGTTGCCCTTCTCTGAACTCAGTCCAATTTATCTGATTTACATTGTAGTGTCCAGAACTGGATACAGTATTCGAGGTGAGGTCTGAGCAGTGTAGAAAGGCCGAGCCACCACCGACCCGCTCACTCAGCTGGCCACTCCCTCACTCGGCTGACCTCTCATGGGAGCCCCGCAACTGGGATGCAAAGCGGGGGCGGCTGGGCAGGCAGGAGCAAGCGGCCAGTTGGGCCAGCTGGCTGAGCAAGTGAGGGAGTGGGTGGCCTCCTGGCTGGCCAACTGGGTAAGCTGAGTGGGTAGGTGTGTGGTGGTGGCAGCAGTGGCAGCCATCGATGCTGCCCACAGGAAGAAGAAGCGGTGGGAGGTGGCAGTGCACCCCAGCAGGTTGCTCTAGAGGGCCCTGCCAGCTGCCCTCTTGCTGCAGTTCGCTGCTCGTCCTGCTCTGCTGCCTGATGTGGGCACATCAGCCTGTGTAATGGTAGGGGCAGCCTTGAGCGCAGAGCAGACTGGACCTACTGCTTCCCATGATTTAGAAACTATACTTCTGCCACTGCAACCTAAAATTGCATTTGCTTTTTTTGCAGCCACATCACACTGCTGACTCATACTCAGCTTGTGATTCCAACTCCAAGATCCCTTTCATATGTACTATGGCCATGCTGGCTACACCCATCCTATACCTGTGCATTTGATTTCTCTTTCCTAGATGAAGAACTTTGCACTTGTCTCTGTTAAATTTCATTCTGTTATTTTCTGCCCAGTATGAGTGGGAAAAGCTTCCAGATGAGAAGGGCAGGACTCCTACCTAAGGCTGGGAGCCCTGCCCTCTTCGAGACAAAGAGGTTCTTGAGCCCCAGAACCTCTTGGTCTGGAAGTGACTTAGTATTCAGCAACCTATTTTTTGTTTTCCCTGCAAATTATTATTATTATTATTATTATTATTATTATTATTATTATTTATTGCATTTCTATACCACCCCATAGCTGAAGCTCTCTGGGTGGTTTATAAAAGTTAAAACATTTTACAATACAAAAAGTTTAAAAGCCACTTACAAAAAAGCACATAAAAGCACACAAACAATATATGCAAACAACATATAATTAAAAACAACATTGAACTATCAGACATAACTGAAGACACGTCCAGGACCGAGTAAAACTCGTCATGTGCTGGCAAATGCCTGGGAAATGAGGTAGGTCTTTACCTCGTGCCGAAAAGATAATAATGTTAGCGCCAGGCGAACCTCGTCATGGAACTTGTTCCACAGATGGGGGCCACCACTGAGAAGGCCCTCTCCCTTGTTGCTTCCTTCCAAGCTTCCCTTGGAGGAGGCACTTGGAGGAGGGCCTTAGATGCTGAACGTAGTGTACAGGTAGGTTTATTTCGGGAGAGTTGTGCTGTCAGGTATTGTGGTCCCAAGCCGTGTAGGGCTTTATAGGTTAAAACCAGCACCTTGAATTGAACTCGGAAGCATATAGGCACCCAGTGCAAGCAGGCCAGAGTTGGTCTTATATGTTTGAACCTTATGGTCCCTGTTAACAATTTGGCCGCTGCATTTTGCACGAGGTGCAGCTTCCAAACCATCGTCGGAACGATTATGAGGCTACAGAACACTAAGCCAGAGTAAACCATTATTCTTAGAATCATAGAATAGTAGGGTTGGAAGGGGCCTACAAGGCCATCGAGTCCAACCCCCTGCTCAATGCAGGAATCCAGGTCAGAACATCCCTGACAGATGGCTGTCCAGCCTCGTCTTGAATGCCTCCAGTGTGGGAGAGCCCACCACCTCCCTAGGACATTGGTTCCATTATCGTACTGCTCTAATAGTCAGGAGGTTTTTCCTGATGTTCAGCCGGAATCTGGCTTCCTGGAACTTGAGCCCATTATTCTGTGTCCTGCACTCTGGGATGATCGAGAAGAGATCCTAGCCTTCCTCTCTGTGACAACCTTTCAAGTATTTGAAGAGCGCTATCCTATCTCCCAAGACGGACAGGTCATGGCGGAGAGTTCTGACAAAATGTGGTCCACTGGAGAAGGAAATGGCAACCCACTCCAGTATTCTTGCCAAGAAAACCCCATGGAACATATCACAAGGCTAAAAGAGATGACGCCGGAAGATGAGACCCTCAGGTCGGAAGGTGTCCAATATACTACTGGGGAAGAGCAGAGGGTATTTCCAAGTAGTGCCAGAAAGAGTGAAGTGGCTGGGCCAAAGCCGAAAGGACACTCAGCTGCGGATGTGTCTGGTGGTGAAAAGAAAATCCAATGCTGTAAAGAACAATATTGTTTAGGAACTTGGAATGTCAGATCAATGAATCAAGGTAAGCTGGAGGTGGTCAAACAGAAGATGGCAAGATTGAACATCGACATCTTGGGAATCAGCGAACTAAAATGGACAGGCATGGGCGAATTTAATTCAGGTGACCATCATATCTACTATTGTGGGCAAGAATCCCTTAGAAGAAATGGAGTAGCACTCATAGTCAACAAAAGGGTGGGAAAAGCAGTACTGGGGTACAATCTTAAAAATGATAGAATGATCTCAGTACGAATCCAAGGCAAACCATTCAGCATCACAGTAATTCAAGTCTATGCCCCAACCACTGATGCCAAAGAAGCTGAGGTTGATCGGTTCTATGAAGACCTACAACACCTTCTAGAACTAACACCAAAAAAAGATGTCCTCTTCATCACAGGGGATTGGAATGCTAAAGTAGGAAGTCAAGAAATCACCGGGATAACAGGCAGGCATGATCTTGGTGTACAAAATGAAGCAGGACAAAAGCTAATAGAGTTTTGCCAAGAGAACACGCTGATCATAGCAAACACTCTTTTCCAACAGCACAAGAGACGACTCTACACATGGACATCACCATATGGTCAAGATCGAAATCAGATTGATTATGTCCTTTGCAGCCAAAGATGGAGAAGCTCCATACAGTCAGTAAAAACAAGACCTGGAGCTGACTGTGGCTCAGATCATGAGCTGCTTCTTGCAAAATTTCGGCTTAAATTGAAGAATGTAAGGAAAACCACTAAACCATTCAGGTATGACCTAAATCATATCCCTTATGAATATACAGTGGAGGTGAGGAATAGATTTCAGGGATTAGACCTGATAGACAGAGTGCCTGAGGAACTATGGACGGAGGTCCGTAACATTGTTCAGGAGGCAGCAACGAAATCCATCGCAAAGAAAAAGAAGTGCAAGAAAGCCAAGTGGCTGTCTGATGAGGCTTTACAAGTAGCTGAGGAAAGAAGGGAAGCGAAAAGCAAGGCAGAAAGGGGAAGATATATCCAACTGAATGCAGAGTTCCAGAGAATAGCAAGGAGAGACAAGAAGGCCTTCTTAAATGAACAATGCAAAGAAATCGAGGAAAACAACAGAATGGGAAAGACTAGAGATCTCTTCAAGAAAATTGGAGATCTCAAGGGAACGTATTGTGCAAAGACGGGCATGATAAAGGACAAAGAAGGCAGGGACCTAACATAAGCAGATGAGATTAAGAAGAGGTGGCAAGAATACACAGAAGAACTATACAGGAAAGATCTGAATGTCCCTGATAGCCATGATAGTGCGGTCACTGAACTCGAGCTGGACATCTTCGAGAGTGAAGTCAAGTGGGCCTTAGGAAGCATTAGTAACAACAAAGCTAGCGGAGATGACAGTATTCCAGCCGAGCTATTTCAAATCCTAAAAGATGATGCTGTTAAAGTGCTGCATTCAATATGCCAACAAATTTGGAACACTCAACAGTGGCCACAAGACTGGAAAAGGTCAGTTTACATTCCAATTCCAAAGAAGGGCAACGCCAAAGAGTGTTCAAATTACCGCACAATTGCGCTCATTTCACATGCCAGCAAGGTGATGCTCAAAATCCTACAAGCTAGGCTTCAGCAGTATGCGAACCAAGAACTACCGGAAGTACAAGCTGGGTTTCGAAGAGGGAGAGGAACTAGAGATCAAATCGCCAACATTCGCTGCATCATGGAGAAAGCAAGAGAATTCCAGAAAAACGTCTATTTCTGCTTCATTGACTACGCTAAAGCCTTTGATTGTGTGGATCACAACAAACTGCGGCAAATTCTTAAAGTGATGGGGGTACCAGACCACCTTACCTGTCTCCTGAGAAACCTGTACGAGGGTCAAGAAGCAACAGTAAGAACCAGACATGGAACAACCGAGTGGTTCCAAATTGGGAAAGGAGTACGACAAGGCTGCATATTGTCACCCTGCTTATTTAACTTATATGCAGAGTACATCATGAGAAACGCCGGGTTGGATGAATCACAGGTCGGAATTAAGATTGCTGGGAGAATTATCAACAACCTCCGATATGCAGACGATACCACCCTAATGCCAGAAAGCGAAGAGGATCTCAAGAGCCTCTTGTTGAGGGTGAAAGAGGAGAGTGCAAAAGCTGGTTTGAAACTCAACTTTAACAAAACGAAGATCATGGCATCTGGCCCCATCACTTCCTGGCATATAGAAGGGGAAGAAATGGAAGCAGTGACAGATTTTACTTTCTTGGGCTCCAAGATCACCGCAGACGGTGACTGTAGCCATGAAATTAAAAGACGCTTGCTCCTTGGGAGGAAAGCTATGGCAAACCTAGACAGCATAATAAGAAGCAGAGACATCACCTTGCCGACAAATGTCCGTCTAATCGAAGCTATGGTTTTCCCAGTAGTAATATATGGTTGTGAGAGCTGGACTATAAGGAAGGCTGAGCGCCGAAGAATTGATGCTTTCGAACTGTGGTTCTGGAGAAGACTCTTACGAGTCCCCTGGACTGCAAGGAGGTCAAATCAGTCCATCCTAAAGGAAATCAACCCTGAGTGCTCATTGGAAGGAAAGATACTGAAGCTGAAGCTCCAATATTTTGGCCACCTAATGCGAAGAGAAAACTCTCTGGAAAAGACCCTGATGCTGGGAAAGACTGAAGGCAAAAGGAGAAGGGGATGGCAGAGGATGAGATGGCTAGATAGCATCACCGATGCAATGAATATGAATTTGAGCACACTCCGGGAGAGAGTGCAGGACAGGAAGGCCTGGCGTGCTATGGTCCATGGGGTCACGAAGAGTCGGACACGACTGAACGACTGAACAACAACAACAACAACATCCTATCTCCCCTCAGTTTTCTCTTCTCAAGGCTAAACATGCCCAGTTCTTTCAGTCTCTCTTCATAGGGTTTTGTTTCCAGTCCCCTGATCATCTTTGTTGCCCTCCGCTGAACCCTCTCTAGCTTGTCTGCATCCTTCTTAAAGTGTGGTGCCCAGAACTGGACACAGTACTCCAGATGAGGCCTAACCAGTGCTGAGTAGAGGGGAACTAGTACTTCCCAGGATTTGGAAGCTATGCTTCTATTAATGCAGCCCAAAAGAGCATTGGCCTTTTTTGCAGCCACATCACATTGTTGGCTCATATTCAGCTTGTGATCGACAACAATTCCAAGATCCTTCTCGCTTGTAGTGTGGTTGAGCCGCGTATTCCCCATCTTGTAACTGTGCATTTGGTTTCTTTTTCCTAGGTGCAGAACTTGGCATTTAACCCTATTAAATGTCGTTCTGTTGTTTTCTGCCCAGCACTCCAGTCTATCCAGATCACTTTGAATTTTGTTTCTGACTTCCAAAGTATTAGCTATCCCGCCCCATTTTGTGTCATCTGCAAATCTGATCAGCATTCCCTGCACCTCCTCCTCCAAGTCATTAATACAAATGTTGAAGAGCACTGGGCCCAGGACTGAGCCCTGCGGTACCCCACTCGTTACCTCTCCCCAGCTTGAGAAGGTCCCATTAATAAGCACTCTTTGAGTCCGATTCTGTAGCCAACTGTGGATCCACCGGATCGTTGTTTCATCTAGCCCACTTTGGGCTAGTTTGCTGATCAGGAGATCATGGGGCACTTTATCTTCTTGCATAGATCTTTGTTTCAAGCACCTCCCTGGAGGAGAAAAGCAGAGCAAGAGAGCCATTTCATCCCTGTGTCTGTGGGACTCCACAGGGCCAGCACACATGACGCCCAGCAACATGAGACTTGCACGTCCCTCTGGGTTATTAGCTGTCTGTGGTGCTCTGTAATTTACAGTGACAAAACCCAAAGCGTTCCCAGTAAGGAGGCTGGCATTCACACAAGAAATTTGGGAGGCCAGATGCCTGCGAGTCGCGGCCCCCACTCGGTGGTTTTGGCTGCCCTTGGATTACAGTCTCTGGCTTGTTTCTGCCTTCCCCCGCCCCCTTTGGCTTTAGCCAGGACCAGTCACAGACTGACCCAGGCTGTAGCTGTCGACATCACAGATGATTAAGACAAGAATGGCTGACTGAGCTGAGGAGCCTCAATTGTGCCACTAAATGAAAGCTGGTGTCCCATCCAGCCAAGGGTGTTGGGCCAGACTAGCCCTGCTGTGCTAGATTTCTGGCACCATTTGTGCTTCAAAACCAAAGCCCTCTTCCGAATGGGACAGACTTTCTTTAGTGGGTATGCAGTTCTCCCTTTTGAAAGATCAATTCAACACCCCTGACTTAAAGGGTGGGAAGTCAAGGTAAATTATTCCCTCTTGCATGAATTTGCATTTATTGCTAGGTCAAACCAATTCATTTAAGAGGAGATTCCATCTCGCACTTCCCTTGATGCAGTTTGGTGGAAACTATATTTAACTGGAAGTCTAAAAACAAAACAAAACAGAACATGCACCACCTTTCTCCTCAGACAGGGAAGGGCACAGAACAAGATACCCTGAATCAGCAACATCTTTAGGTGCCTTTGTGGAAGTAGATCTCCATGCCTAGAAATAATATCCATAAATAATGTTATTGGAGATTATGCAGCCAATAAGATTCTGCAATGGGAGTGTCATGCCACTGTGTGCAGATAAATTAATGGCGTAAGCCAGCACCCTCCAGATGTGTTGGACTGCAGCATGCTGGGTGGGGGTGATGGGAGTTGTAAACCAACACATCTGGAGGGCACCGTGTTGGGAGAGGCTGGCAAAGGCACTTGGTTGATATGTGGTGAACAAAATCACATGGACCAAGGCAAGGAATCAGGGAGCATGCAGGGACCATGTAGGCACACAATTATCATCTGATGTACCACTGGATCATTTGTGCCAATTTCAAACTGACACTGGTGAACATTTTGGGAGGGAGCACAGGAGAAAAAAAAAGTTAAAAACTGGGTATTATTTGGCAAAAATGAACACAAAAGTGGGTTTCAATTCAGCTAGTTTCCCTACAGGACACTAAAAAATAAGTTTGATGATCTCTCGTGTGTTTTATGTGTAATCTCTGACCACTGTTCATGTGGCAGAGAATTTGAGACAAAAACCGAATGCACATTCCAGCCAAATGAACGTGATGCGAGCGATGCGAGTGATAAAGCTGGCGTAGTAAGCCTCCTGAGTGAAAATGGCCCTAAAGTGTATGCTATGAGTCTGGTTCAAAGTCTCTGAGCTCCGTAGTGGCCTCAGGCAAGCCTCTATCGCTCAGCCTAAGCTGTCCCATCTGCAGAATGGGAATAATAATAGGGGCTTAGTCAACAGGGATGTTGTACGGATTACTGAGCAAATGTCTGTAAAAGAGCTTTGAGCTTTCAATAAACTCTAAATACTACATTCAGACATCCCTGATTATTACATACACCTGTGATTATGTCTTTTTAACATTTGCATGTCAGGGTCAGAAAAACATGTTTGGTTCTCAGGTTCTAGCACCGCAATATGTTGGTGCTGATGTCTAATCATCTCGACGATCTTTTTATAATCTGTAATCGAAGCAAGTAGCCTGATGGACTGTTTTGACCTTTCATCTTGCACATGAAGCTGATCTCACACCATTGTGTGAGGAAGGGGGGTCAGGCTCCAGGACCTTTGGGCAAGGTTGGGCCCTCCATTGGATTAAGACCCCACTTTCAGGGCTGCCTGGGCAATGGGCCCCCAGATGCTTGTTGGCTGTCTGCTGCATCCACGCCTTCAGCCCAATAACCTTCTTTCATTTCCTTCCTTCAGGCTGGGCTGGTTCCTTCAGAGAACCCCGAGCAGCTGCTGATTGCCTTGGAGCCAGAAGCTGCTTCCATCTACTGCCGGAAGCTTCGCCTCAACCAGCTGATTGACCTCAGCTACAAACCCCAGGCCAACGGCCTCACGACAGACCTCCCCATCGACTCCAGCTTCAGGCAGGGTAAGAAGTGGGCAGCTGGAGCAAGCCGAACTGCGACTTCCCAGTGGTGCACAGAGGAAGGCTGATGATCACATCATGGCTATCGCCATGCATGTCTTATCCTCCTTACAAGGTTTCCAGAGGCGTTTGGACAGACACAGTGTACCCAGCTGGCTGGGAATTATGGGAGTTGTGGCCCAACACCTCTGGAGGGCACCAGGTTGGGGAAGACTGTCCTAGAGAGCACAGAGAAGATTTCCGCTGGCATTTGCAGTTGGAAGGGTCCTGGGCAGGAAGGCTCGGAGACACCCCTCTCTATCCTAAGAGATCCACTCTCTGTTGCAATAGATGGCTTTGATGTAGGTGGACCAATGGTCTGGTGCAGTACAAGGCGGCTTTATATGCTGATCTAGTGTTGCCTGAGATATGCTGGACCCGCTTAAACCCATTAGATCATTTGCCACCGCAACATCTTGTGGCAATGAGTTCCACAGGTGGATTGTGCAACTTGTGAAAAAGCCCTTCCAGCTGGGTTTTCCCTCATGGGCTGCCTATTCTCCAAAGGAACTTCTCTTCTCGCTTTTTTTGAGGCAGGGAAGGCAATGGTTTAAATTAAGATTTCACACATGTGCCTTTCATTTGATTTTATTAGCAGAACAAACCACAGATAATAAAAGCCTGCATACTGCACACTGCTTTGTGGAGGCTGCTGCAGCTTTGCCAATCAGAAGGAGAGGACTTGGAGGGGGCTGTTTGGAGTCCTTGCGGGGGGGGGGTTCTGGATGGGATAGCTAGGCCCAGATTTTCTAGGATCTGAACCAGGAAGAAATTAAGAAATCAACAATTTGTGATGCCCTCCTCTCTCACATCAACAGTCGGATGCTCTGTGTCCTTGGGGCCATTTCTAAAAACAGAAGCTGGTCCCTCACCCAAAGGCAAGGCCTTCTGCACATGCTTAGGATGACTGTTGTCCTTAGTTCCTTTGGTTCAGTTCAGCGGGAAGCACTTTGTATATACTCAGGAGAGGCACTTGGCCCAGAGTGCCAGAACACTGAAGCAAGAGCACTGAAAATGATTAAAACATTAAAGTGTTTCTTTCTTTGTGGCTCAAGCAGAGCAGTGGGGCAGCCCCTTCAGGTACAGGGGAAGTATGGTTTTTGAGAAAGTGGCTCTGAGGCGCTAAAACTATGGCACTGCTGTCTTCACGTCTGTGTGCGTTGGTGTGGTATGCGGCAGTCTGTAATTCTAGACAAAGGCTCCTCTCTGAAAACCAGCCAGCTGAGGGGAGCCTCTCGAGAGGGAAGTCTGCAAAAAATAGTCAGTTTCCCAAGCAGGATGGAGGCGTAGCCAGGCCTGGGAGTTCCCTACATCCTCTTAGCCCGAGAGGGAAGAGACAAGCTCTGCCCGGCCCCGTGGCCCATCTGGCCTTGATTGCAAGGTTGCTAGCTTGGACACAGTCTGGTTCCTGCTTGGGGTAACTGAAGAGCTAATCCAGATTTTCTTTCCATGACACGCCTCTTCAGCACAGAAGCCTGAGAAGTTGTTGGAGACACACACACACCCCAGCTCCTCTATCCTCTTGCAGGACTTCATTTTGGTGAAACCTCAGTTTTATTTCCTTCCTAGGAAAATGACGTCCATTTCTGGAATGTTCCAAAGCACAGGCAGAGGCAGTGGAGTCTGGTGGCTCGGATGCCAATGGGGTGGTACATCTGCTCCGGGTTTCAGTCACAACCAGTGTGCACCTTGGAATGCTCCTTGAGAGTTCTGACTGGTTCTGACTGAGACCCAGAGCGGAATCACTGCCCCACTGACATTGGAGCCACCAGCCGCCACTGGACAAAGGTCTCTTCCACATAGGGTCAAACAGATGGTACACAAATGTGTGTCTAGGCTAGCCCAGGGGTGGGGACCCTCGGCCCTGGGGGCCAGATTTGGGTCTCCTGGGGTCCCAGCCTGGCCCTCCGGGGCTCCTGAGATCGCCCCACCGCTTTCCCCCAGCCATCAATGGTGTGCACAGTTTCCCCGCCCCCGCCCCCTCTAAAGGCTGGGATGCCTCTCCCAAGGCTTAGGGCGCCATCCTCTGGGTTGTGCCCTGGGTACCTGCAAGCCCCCAAATGCGGAGGCTTATGGGTGCCTCCTGCGCTGCGTTTGAGCTAGACAGGCGACTCTGCCCATCTAGCGGTGGCCTCGGGGAGCGGGAGGGAAGGAGGCTGGGGCGGCGACAGGAAAAGGCGTGGAGCCAGCCGCCCTGGTCCCCTCCCCTCCCCACCCCTAGGAACGCCTCCTTTCTCCCGTCTCCACATGCCCTTTGCCAAGCGTGGAGAAGTGGCTGGCGTGGTTCTGTCTGTGTCAGATACAAGGGACACGGGAGTGCGGTTTCCTGGCTACAAGGTGGGAGCCCTGTCTCTGACTTCATATCCAGGAAGCTGAAGAATCTTATTTCCCCAGATGCTGCCTAGCGGCAGGAAGAGCTACCATGTGCAGGCATTTGGGCCCTCCCCCTTTGCCTTTGGCCCCACCCACCCCTGGGATGCGGCCCCCGAGAGCTTCCCTGAGGTGGAATTCAGCCCTCCGGCTGGAAGGGGTTCAGCACATTATTTTAAAGGTGTGTCTAGCCATTCTGTCTTTTTGATTTTTACTCTAGAGTGGGCACAGGGCCCACAATCTGGATTGGGACCCTAGCATGGTGGGGTAGGTGATTCTTAAAGATCTGGGTTGGGGGGCATGCCTACTCTAGAGTAAAAATGAAAAGTTTACATAGCTGCTAGACCCACAGTTAAAGCAATGACTTTTGCTCTTAGGAGCTCTAGGGTTAGATTCAGATGGCATAGAATGCCAGTCCAAGAGCCCAGTTAAGCTGAATGGCTTGGATCCAGACTTAGTCATACCTAGAGTAGACCTACTGAAATTAATGGGACTGAAGCTAGTCACAACTAAGGCCCGTTGATCTGAATGGCTGTACTCTAAATCTGAATCCAATCCCATGCCTAGAAAACTCTGGGTTTCTTCTTTTTTTGTTTCTTGAGTACATGGCTCTCGTACCCCCCAAATGGGTCCAGTGTCTTTGGGAAGCTTGCACTGTGCATCTCAAGGTAGAACTAGTCCACATAGTGGCATCGTGCTCACTGACTGGGCCTTTCCCCCCCTTTCGCGGTCTCACTTTTCTGGCATCTCTTCTTGCAGCCCGAGAACAGCTTCGCCGCTCCAGACACAGCAGGACCTTTCTGGTGGAGTCCGGGGTGGGCGAGCTTTGGTCCGAAATGCAGACAGGTAGGCGCCAACAGAGACACTCACAAGCGGAGGAGGGGGAGGTGCAGGGGCTTGTCCAGAAGTGCTCCCATGGCGGCTGGGATCGGGGCGGGACATTCACAGAATTCTGTTGCAGGGCAGCCTTCCCCAACCTAGTGGCACATGGGAGTTGCAGCCCCACACATCCAGCGGGCACCAGGTCAGCGGAGGCTTTTTCATCCAGTGCCAGGCTAGAAGAACCACGGGCCTCCTCGAGGCTACAGATGCCTTCCTCCTCATCCGCGCAATTCTTTCTGGGGTGGGGGGTGACAATTTGGGCATGGTCCCTGGGTCTTCTGAAACCCCACAAGCCAAATGTCGGCGGTTGCAGGGAGAAGCCCAGTGTAACACTAGGGTGTCACGTCTAGCCTGGAAGATGGTGACAGCCTATGAACATGAGGTCAGTTCCACTGGACCGGTATTTTTCCCTGGGGTGGGGTGGGGTGTGGGGAATCGTGTGCATGTGGGTGCGTGCGTGTGTGTGATTTTGAGAGGGAAAATGTCTGGCTGGTACCAGGGATTTTCTAAAAAAAACCAAACAGAAGTCACACAGAACTCTGCAGCCCCACCCTCCAATATTAAAGCATCAGGGACAGAGAGGTCTGGTCCAGTGATTCTATCTCTGTTGTTCCTTCTATCTGGAGAAAAAAAGATCAGCGGGCTGGTGGACAGGGGGATGCATGAAAGAAATGTTTGAGGGTTTCTGTTAGGCCAGTGGCAGGTGTTACTTTCCTGTAGGCTGAATGTGTGCAAAGGGGGAGCGGGATCATGGCTGCTGGCTGTGCAGGCGTTGGAGGGCCCTTGGGCAAGACCCCCTCAGTGGGCCCCTTCCCTCAGGGCATCTACCCTCTCGCCGCCAGTGTCACCAGCTGCTGCTCCCCCTCTTCCTCATCATGGCTCCCACTTGCTTGTGTGACGGGCAGAGAGCCCGGGAGAAAGGAGGCCGCGGCATCTCCTGCTCCGCACCACCACCATTGTATGGGCCAGAGTGAGAGGCAGGCAAACAAGCAGGCTGCAGAGACACAGTGGAGGAGCCAGTCCAGGGCCCCCTGCTGGGGTGTGGGCCCTTGGCAGGTGCCCAACCAGGCCTAACCTTGGCGCTAGCTCTGGCTGCTGGCCCCACCCAGGTGCGCTCAGCAGAACCTGCGGATGGCTGTGCGTAAGCTTGATGCTGCTGTTTTGCTGAACACAGCTTGGGGCAAGGACAGGGCCAGCGGTCACGATCCCACTCTCCCTGCCCCTGGTGTGTGTCTTCAGCTTGCACAAAGGTAGCACCTGCACAAGCCTGTTAGGTCAGCTGCTGCAGTGGACACGTTTTGATGGGTCACCATGTCTGTGGTGCAAAGTGGTGGGTGGTCACCCCAGGCCACACTCCCAAGTGAAATGGGTTCGGTTGATTTTGCACATTCAAACCAATACGCCAACCAAAACTCTGTTATCCTTCTGAATATGCACATCCCTGGATTTTACAGTGGAGTTCTCCAATCAAAAAATGCATATGAAAATGCACGTATTTGTGAAAATAACATTAAAAATGTATGGTATACATTAAAAAAGCATGCTTGCAAAAAAATGTGTACATTAGGCAATATTGTAAACAAAAATGCATGTAGTAGGAGAAATGTGCACCAAAAAATAAATTAAAAAATACGCATTTTCATGTGAATTTAAAAGAAAAAAACCTCAATGTTCAGAACAAACTGAATTTCAGATTGGGAAAACTCTCAAAGTTCAGGACAAACTGACTGGAAGAATGAGAAATGGAGCAAAACTGTAATTGACCCATTCATCAGGTGCTTTGATGAATACTGAATTGTTGGCAGGTTGAGACAAAACAGTTGAATAGCCCTACAATAACCCTATCACGTTTGTGATGCATGTAGAAAAGCAACTGTGCTTTAGTTTGCTTGGAAAGTTTCCTGCCGGAGTCACTCACTGTCTTGGGCTCTTAATCTGGCCTCTTTGCTGCCTGGAGGATTTCAGGCTGAGGAATGGGACAGGATGGCACAGGCCAGTGGGAGCTGGGCTGGAATTGGTGTGCCGTTATTCAGGGACTGGGGCGCTTCCTTTTCTCTGAAGGACTGGTAGCGGGGGAAGGGTCAGAGGTCATAGTCTGTTGCTGGCTGCACATAATGCTTTATGAAGGATCGTGTCTCTGGCCAGTGTGCAGAACAGTGACATCATCGAGAAGCAGAAAGGGCAGCTGTTTCAGCAACTGGGGTGGGGGAAGGGAAGGGGAAGGAGATGGGGAAAGGTCTGCATGGCCAAAGCAAAGAGTACATCATCCAATGTACATTTGGGCTTCCTGGTCCCTTCCTGTTTGGAGGTGTTAACAGATGTTCCAATAAGGCTGATTTGGGGATGGACAAATGTCTGTTTCGGTTTCTCTTCCATTTCTAATTTTTCCAGTCATAAACTTGGTTTGTCCTGAACTCTGAGAATTTTTTTTAAAGCTCACATGAAAATTGGTATGCATTTTTAATGCACTTCTGCCTAATATACTTTTCTTTTGTGAGCAGTTTTCCCCTTCTGAGGAGTATTTTCACTAAGACACACATTTTTTGATTGGAGAACTCCCTTGCAAAATTTTGAGAAGTGCACACTTCAGAGGAGAATGGAGTTTTGGTTTGTATGTTCATTCAAAAATACGAAACGAATGCTTCCCCGATCCTTACTGGCAACTTCTTTTTCAGGCAATAAATCAGCCGGATGGCAAATCTCAACAGGAGACTGTACTGGGCTGCTCAAATTGTGCAGATCTGCCCCAAGTGATGTCTGGGGCCCATTTTCTTTCAGTGCGGCCTGCTGCGGCAGGAAACGCCCCTCTACCTTGGGCACTGGGGGGGGGCGCTCTGCTTTTCCTCACAGGCCCTTGGCACTGTGAGGCGCAAGCTGTCCTTCCTGGCAATCCAAACATGCCGCGTGGGCTTTTGTGGCCTTGCTTCATGTGAAGGGTTTCCATCTGATCAGGAAGCTCTGGATGCACCAGGTGGTGGGAGCGGAGGGTGGACGGAGGCCCTGTTGGCTTTGCCTCGGTTCTGACACTACCTCACTCTTCAGGAAGGTGCCAAGGTCTGACCCGAGAAGCTGCCTTCCCCCCAGTCAGACCCACTGATCCATCCAGCCCAGCACCAGCAGCTCTTCAGGGCCTCAGACTACAATCCTTCTCACAAGGTCCTTTTTTAAATGGGGGAAGCCGAGAACTGAACCTGTGATGTTCTGCCTGCAGTGATGGACCCCAGAGCAATGAGTTTCTATTTCTCAGGGAACGAAACCTGCTCTTTGGCCACTCCTGTGCGTTCTGTAGCAGAATGTCCTGGTGAGTTGTGCCCTGTATTAATTAGTGTGCGGTTGCGGTGGCTTGGTTGCAGTGGCTCCATTTGGATTTTCTGCCATGGTCCTGAAAGGCCTTGGGCCAGCACTGACCACACTGTGTGGCCGATTAGATCACAAAGAAGAGAAACAGGTTCTCAGGAAGCAAGATAGCCTTGGGCTTCTTAAAATACATGCTATCTTACATCCTGAGAACCGGTTTCTCTTCTTTGTGATCTGCTTTGGATGCTCACCTCCTTCTGTTCTCATGGCTGATTAGACCACCACTGTAACCCTCCACCCATGCACTGCATCGCCATCTTCTTCGCTTGCTCCTACAGGAGACCGCTACATTGTGGCTGACTGTGGAGGAGGGACAGTGGATCTGACCATTCACCAGATTGAACAGCCCCAGGGGACCCTCAAGGAGCTCTATAAAGCATCAGGTGAGGCTGGCTACAAAAAGCCCTCCAAGTGAGCCATTTGCAAATGGCTACGGGCAACTCTTGAAACAATTGCTGCTTCTCATCCTGGGCTGAAAAGATGACTAAATACACCAACTGCATTTGTTTCCATCCATCCATCCACCCATCCATCCATCCACCCATCCATCCATTATTTTCCATTCTCTCCCCTGCACCCCATTGAAATTTAGATTGTAGGTTCCATGGGGCAGGGTCCTCTCTCTTTACGCTTATGTTAATTTGCCAAAGTTTAGCAAGGTATAGATGGGCAGACAAAACACCAACAAGCATGATCACATGAGAGAGAGAGCAGCTTTGCACGCAGCTGCTCTCTCAGGCGCCTTCTGCTAAGGCTTAATTAGTTATATTAAGTATATTTATACCCAAGTTTGGCTTCCAAAGCAGTTTATAAGTTAAAACCCGACAGAAAGCTACAAAGGGCTGGATCTGGATTAAGTTTGTTTGCTTGCTTGCTTATTTATTTTATTCTAATTATATTTCTATACTGCCCAATAGCCAAACCTCTGTAGGCAGTTCACCACAATTAAAACCACAGAATGCAGCACAATAAAACATAATGTAAAACTTTTAAAAGTTTTATACTACAATATAAAACGGAAGTCAAAACCAGCAGCAGCATAAAGATTTTAAGAAGACAGTAGCAAATTTAAAAACAACAGGAACTGAAGGATGAAGCACTGTGCTTAGTTCCTGCTAGAATCAATGCGACTTATGTTAGTCAAGACTAAGGACTTCACCTAAGTTCAGCTAGCTTAGTCGGGATCCAATCCCATATTGTTAGGGATACGCTGAGATGTTTATAGAAAAGGGCCCCTTTTTTGGGCCCTGGCAGTTGATGACGTAGTCTAGGTTCTTCCCTCCACAGAGATGAGGCAGAAGGACTCCACGGCCATTGATGGTAATGATGCCAACCCAGTGAAGCGGGGCCCTGCTATGGATCGGCAGCATCTTGATGAACTAATCTACGCTCCTTCAAAGAGGAGAGGGGGAGAGAGCAGAAAGCTGCATGCAGACTCCAGAGCTGGCATGGGTGGTAAAGATGCCAACTGAGAGGAGCAGCCCTTACATTGATCTGCCAAGATTAAACTTGGTGGCCTCATAGCTAAAGGTTTGGTGGCTGCAGTGGCAAGATTAAACCTGTCCTGGAGCTTTAACCCCAGATGGTGGTAATAAAGAAAGCTTTGGTTTGGGCAGGGCAGACTGCATTTCCATGTAGCATTTTCACAATTTGGAAAGCAAGCAAGAGTAACTGTGCACCAAGCATCCCAATTTTGCCCCAAGTCCACCGCCCTGCACCCACTGCCTGCTTGAAAAAAAAGGCTCCCAGATCTCTCCTCCTGTTGTGTGAAGGGTGCATCAGCTGTTTTTCTCAGCTGCTTTTGCGCTGTTGCACCATCTTGTGACTGAGAGTGAAATAGCAGGCAAAATCCAAAATAGGAAGGGAGGGGCAAGCTCTGGTTTGGATCACGCGTTATGGAAATTCAGTCTTCTGGGGTTCACAGCTTTCTTCAGGTAGATTGTTCATGTTTGCAACAATAAGTCTCATACAGACACGATAAGCAGTATCCCCAAAACACAGTATTCGGAAACGTACAGGCGGGGAGTGAATTCAAATATGCATTTGAGATGGATAGTTTGTCATCTGTTTGTCTTGCATCATACCTGAGTATATTTGGGGGCTGTAACCAGCATGTCTGGAGGGCAGTAGGTTGGGGGAAGAGTGCTTTATAATGTTCATAGGAGAAAGTCAAGAACCATCTCAACTAACTTGTGAATGAAATCATCTCGACTAACTTCCAAATCCATGGTGGAGTCAGTATGTCTGAGCACATTTCCAAAAGGAGCCCAGGGAGGGAGATAAACAAGCTCCTTGAGGAAACACATTCCACAGCTCTGGGGCTACCCCAGAAAACCCCAGCCCTGCACATGGTAGGTGACGGTCTTACGCCCTGGGAGTCTGGAAGCTGCAGGAAGGAACTGCCTTTGGAGGCGCCTTCTGTAGGGTAATGAGACCCCATGTCCTTGATGATGCCTGCCTGCTCCTTTGACCTTCTCCCCTCTGCTTGTGGTGCTACCTTCCAGGAGGCCCTTATGGGGCAGTGGGTGTGGACCTGGCCTTCGAGAAACTGCTCTGCCAGATTTTTGGCGAGGACTTCATTGCCACATTCAAGGCCAAGCGCCCAGCGGCTTGGGTTGATCTGACCATTGCTTTTGAGGCCCGCAAGCGGACGGCGGCCCCCCACCGCGCCAACCCCCTCAACATCTCACTGCCTTTCTCCTTCATCGACTTCTACCGCAAGCACCGGGGGCAGAACGTGGAGACGGCGCTGAAGCGCAGCAGGTAGCAGCAACTGGGGTTTCGGGAATGCGGCCGTGGGCTGCCCAGGCTGCATCTCCCTGGGGTGCTGGGCTCCCACGTGGAGGGCCACACTGCGATTCCATCCATCCCCTCCCGTCTCCTTTGGCTGTCCCTTTGCTGACTCTTTTAGATCCTTTCTGGGCTGCCCTTCAGTGGAAAACTCCCAGGGCACTGTACGATCGATAATGCAATTTTAATAAAACAGCATAAAAGAAGAAAGAAAAGCAAAGATAAAAGCGCAGAAACAAAAAATCCAGCAGAGGTATACCCAAAAAACTAATGTCCGTTAGAACATGCTGAAACCTGGGCAGGTTTTTAAAATGTATTTGTGTGGTGCTGAAAAGGGAACAGCATGGTGCCCCCAGAGCTGCCCTGCTCACCCCCCCCCCAACCTCAGATGGCTTGGGAAGGGTGACTTTGAACAGAAAAAATGGCTGGAGGGAATGGGCTAAGCAGCTTTTCCCTGCCCTCCGGCTCAGGCACAGCCTCCCCACCAAGGCGGCTTTGTGTTAAAATAATTTTTTTAAAAAAAATCCCAGAACTCCCCATAACATCCAACTTGCAGCCTTCCTCTTTTCCCCCTGCATCCTCAGCGTGAACTTGGTGAAGTGGTCCTCGCAGGGGATGTTGCGCATGTCATCCGAGGCCATGAACGAGCTCTTCCAGCCAACCATCAGTCAGATTATTACCCACATTGGTGAGTCCCCGAACTTTAGCACTCTTCTGGATGAGGGGCCCCAGACAGTGGCCAGCCCCCTTCCCACCAGACAGTGCCCCCAAGCGGGCAAAGGCAATGGCGCGTCTGTATGTGCGCATGTGGCAAGGGATGCTGGCAGGCCCACTCGCCACCCGCTGCTGACAGTGTGGTCCTAGCTTTGCTTTCTCAGCTGTAGTGCACAGAGATTGCGGTCACCTGTGGGCCTATTCCAGCCGTGCTGCCAGAGACCCTTTGGAACTGGGGATGGCAAGAGCTGGATCCGGGACCTCGGGAGCATGCTAAGCCACCATGGCTTAGCACCAGACTCTTTGTACAAGGGTGTGTGAGTGGTTGAACTTGGGCATGTAAAGTGCGTGTCCTGCATTGGGCTGTGGGACCCGCTTTAGCCTCACGCCCAAGCTGCCCAGAAGCTTTCAGAGGCTGAGCATGGCTTTAGAGCCTGGAGGAATCTGATTTCTCCCATCACTGAGCATGTCGATGGGGGTGGGGGTGTATTCAAAAGGGCTGGTCTGACACCTCAACTCAGCCTCTCACTGCGGGGGAGGGAGGGAGGGAGCTTTGCTCCTTGCTAGCAAATGTAAGCAAGACACTTTCAAACTGAGGTTTGAACATAAGCAGGGACCCCTGCAGGATGAGACCAAAGGCCTCTCTAGTCCAATGTTCTGTCCACACAGTGGCCAACCAGCTGCCTGTGGGGAGCCTACAAGCAGAACACAAGTGCAGCGACAGCGCATTCTTGCTCATGTTCCCCAGCAACTGGTACATAGAGGAGCTGCCTCCAGTACTAGGCGTGTTGTATAGCCATCGTGACCAGTAACTATTGTGAATAGTTTTTATTACTACTACATTTATATCCCGCCTTTTTTCCTCTTGCAAGGAACCCAAGGCAGCTTATATGATCCTCCACGTCCTCTCCGTTTTATCCTCACAACACCCCTGTGAGGTAGGTTAGGCTGAGAGTCTCTGACTGGCCAGAAGTCGCTCAGTCAGCTTCATGGCCAAGTGGGGATTAGAGTCCAGATCTTCCGAGCCTCAGCCTCAGCCCCAGCCCCCTAACCACTACACCATGCGGCTCTCAAGGCAAAAACTTGCCTGGCTTCTTGTTCTGGCTAACGTGGCTTCACCATTTAACGTCTTTACCCTCCCTCAATTCTTTTTTGCCCCCAGATGACCTAATGAAGAAACCGGAAGTGAAAGGTATCAAGTTCCTTTTCCTGGTAGGGGGATTTGCTGAGTCAGCAATGCTGCAGCATGCCGTCCAATCAGCTTTCAGCAGCGTTTGCCGTGTCATCATCCCTCAGGATGTGGGGCTGACAATCCTGAAAGGGGCCGTGTTGTTTGGCCTTGACCCCACCATTGTCCGGGTGAGACGCTCACCACTGACCTATGGCGTGGGGGTGCTGAACAAGTTTGTAGAGGGGAAACATCCCAAAGAGAAGCTCCTGGTCAAAGAAGGCAAGAACTGGTGCACAGACATCTTTGAGAAGTTTGTCTCCGTGGACCAGTCTGTGGCCCTGGGCGAGGTGGTGCAGAAAAGTTACTGCCCAGCCAGGATGGGGCAACGCAAGATCATCATCAACATCTACTGCTGTGCCACGGACGACGTGGTCTATATCACTGACCCCGGGGTGAGGAAATGTGGAACCATCAGCTTGGAATTGGATGAGTTGGACGAATCCGACTCTCCAAAGAGGAGCCGGCGAGAGATCCGGGCAAGCATGCAGTTTGGCGACACAGAGATCAAAGTGACGGCCATGGATGTCCGGACGTCAAAGACCGTGAGGGCTTCCATTGATTTCCTTTCCAACTGATGACCCAGAAATGAGAGGCTTTTGCGGGGAAGAAGAGCAGCTAAGCCCCACTTCTTTTTCTCTGTGAACATTGCACTGTGCGCAACCCAGGGGTGAGTCATGTCTGACAGGGAAAGAAGTCAACCAGTTTTAAGACATGCATCCTTACTGCATGAACTTGCCAAAGGAAGACGAGCTACAGCCATATAGGGCTGCTGACCTTTGATTATTGCCATGTTAGTAACTGGCAATATTAACTGGACCAAAAGCGATAGTCTCAGGACTCTAGGAAAAAGCAGGACGGCTCTTTGTTGGCTTGCAAAGCTAATATTAAAATTCCGAAGAGCCACGTTTCACAAAATAAGGCATGCATGGTTGTGATCATCGTGCGCCCACCATGTTTTGTTGTATTGAGACGCACATTTTCTTTGGATTCCAGAGCGACAACTTGGCGTGTAATGATGGGACACTCTAATGTAATGGTTCACAAAGCAGCAACCCCATCATTCAAGAGAACATTTATCTACAGTGGAGTCAAAATTTCACCTATAGTTAAGGATGCTGCAATATTGCAAAGGGAAGATAAAATATTCTCCATTTTCTTGATACAAAAACTGCACATTTACTGTTGGAGACAAGTGTCCTTAATTGGAAGAAATTACCTTCTTCCAGTTTGAGTGCTCTTATCTCCAGGAGTAACTTTGTAGTTTTAATATATTCTTTTTTTAAAAATATGTTTGTTGGACATCCTCCCCCCACCCCCACCCCCACTGAAGCAACTGTGAGCACAGGCTGATGGACAGTTAAGCGAATTGCATGAGCAACAGTGACTTGGACCTGCTTGGAGAGATTCTGTGCTTCTGAATTGGGAGCATGAGGTGCAATTAGGCCAACAGTGGAGAGTAAGCAACGTGTATCTGATGTGCAACCATGATTGGAATCTACATGGTGAATGCCATCCATTCTGAAGCATGAACAGATTGCTTTAGATGCAATCTCTTTTTCTCCCCTTCCTTTCCCCTCTGAAAGAGTGCCCATGATGAAGGAATCCCAAGTGGGTCTTCTGGTGTAGCTTCAGTTCTCGCCTATAGCTCCACCTCTGAAAAACAGCTGAGGCTTCTCTCTCCCCCCTTTGCTCCAGATCTCCTTGCCAGCAAGTGCTCCAGTAAGGTGCTTCCTCCAAAGCAATTCTCCTCCTTTGCACAAGCACGAAGAGCCGACCAGGAATTTACCAGGCCAGGGAGGGGCGATCTTGAGAGATCTTGTCCCACTGCCTTCTCCAAGTAAGGACTGAGCTTGTGTGTATGTGACAGACCCTAGTTCATGGTAGATAAGCAGGCCAGGAGTAAGACAGAGGCTGGAGACAGCAGGCTTTTAATACAGGCCCCAGCTACTGTGGGCTAAGGCCCATCTGTCACTGGGTCACAAGAAGTGCTTA
This sequence comes from Heloderma suspectum, assembly GCF_057233095.1. Classification (NCBI taxonomy): domain Eukaryota; kingdom Metazoa; phylum Chordata; class Lepidosauria; order Squamata; family Helodermatidae; genus Heloderma; species Heloderma suspectum. Next base: position 4,801,361 of record NC_139462.1, read on the forward strand.
CGGGATGCTGTGACCAATCAAAACCGAGCTTCTGGGCAGTCACTTGTAGACCAGCCACCCCAGCCCATTTTTACCTCGCCTGTCCCCATAGCAGGCATGGGAATCTTGTGCTGCCCGCAGACATAGCAATTTGCGATGCTCACCAGTGCTGGATCAAGAAGGCCCGCATCATGTCACCTCGCCTTTCCCCCAGTACTGTATCCCATTCTTCTGGTCATCCTCTTAAGGCACAGTTAAGGCCAAGGGCGTCTGAGCCATTTTGAATCCGGTCTCGTAGCCCCATGAATCGTTTACGTGCTGTTTTTAAAGGGTTTTACTTTCCAGCGGGGTAGCCCTTGTATTACTCCGTTGCAGCAAAAAGAACAAAAATTCTCGTGGCCCTTGAAAGACTCAGCACCTTTATTCTGGTATAAGCCTTCCTGGACTATTGCCCACTTCCTTTGATGCATGGAATATTGTGGAGAGTTTCAGGCTTATATGTAGTAAGTATGGTGGCGATTGGGATGTGGCTGGGAATAATTTGAGATCAGGAGGAAATCAAATGCGGAAAGTACTGACATAACTTACGTAATCACGTAACTGGTGCGGCTGCGGCTGCTGCTAACACTGGGCTTATTAGTGGCAGCAGGACGTTCGCATTATTAGTGGCAACTGCACCATGAGTGGCCACTGTTAATAATGTGAATGTCACTGCTAGGAATTCCTGCAGCTAATTCACTCCTGACTTCAAGGTTTACCATTCTTCCTCTGCCCCATCACCACCACATTTACTGGATATAAACCCGAAACGCTCCATAATATTCCATGCATCTGATGAAGTGGGTGATGGTCCAGGAAGGCTTATGTCAGAATAGAAGTGTTAGTCTTCAAAGTGCCGCAAGACTCTTTGTTGTTTTAACGGTGTGGCTTTTAGCATGGGTACCCGCCCTAATCCCCCAGGAAGGGGCAGGCTCAAAACAGAACCAAAGAAAGGGGAAGGCTCCCATATGGACATGCCCATAGAAAAATGGGGGCCCTGCCTGGGTCAGCAACGGGAGATGTTTCCATTGTGGCCCCTGGGCTCTTCGTGGACCCACGTTTTGCAGAGCAGGTGGTGCCGTTTCCGTAACTGATTGTGCCAAAATCCAAAGAAAAGCTGTTGTGGCTCAGGGTATATTGATCAGGCTAGAGCCACAACTCTGCCAGCCGTATTGGTCCAACGCAGTGGGGAAGTAGGTGCCCTTAGATGTGGCAATCCTCCAAACCAAGCAGAGAAGGTGGTGTTGCTCCTTTCTTACTACGCCCTCCAGGAGCCCTGAAACTCAGATGTGTACGCTTGAAGGCCTCTGGGCCACCCTGCTTCTTCTCAATGTGTGTGTGTGTGTGTGTGTGTGTATGTATAGCTTTGTAGAATCCCAGAATTTTATTTTTCTATACTGCATATAAATCCCTCCCACACATTCTTAACACTTTGCACAGCAGACATCTTCCTGTGAGCGGATGGACATGTATAACGTGTTTTTACCCCGATGTGGCTTCAGTGGAAAAATAAAGAAACAGAAGTGATTTACTTGCTCTCCTGCCAGGAGAGCGATCAGGCGCAGGTGCTGGCAGGTAACTCGGATGCTGAGCACATCTTCTGCAGGCAGAAGGCCCCAGGTTCGAACCCGGGTAGCTCCAATTGAAAGGATCGGGGAGCAGGAGATGGGAAAACCTCGCAGCTGCCAGTCATTGCAGGGCAACAGGGGGCTAGGAAGACCAGTGGTCCAACTGAGGGGAAGGCATTTTCGGGGCAGGGGGATGATTTTGCAGACCGTGCCATGATTAAAGGTAGTCGAGCTCCCTATTGGCTTCCATGGCAATGGGCACCTCCATGTTGGCTGGGGACAGACAAACAATGGCTGTTCTGGCTGGGGGATAATGGGAGTTGTAGTTCAACACATTTGGAAAGCGCCGGGGTGGGGAAAGCTCTCAACTATATGGACACTTGGCTTCCTCAAGAAGAATGCTGGAGCAGGATTCTGCCTGCAGGTGGCAGCAGAGTAACGCCTAACCCCTTAATGGGAGAAACAAGAGGCTGGATTAATAGGGCTGCTGCTGCGCATTTGCACTGTGGCTTTGCAGCTGCCCAAAGGAGTTTCCCTTTCCCTAACATTGTAGGCTGTTTTGGAAGGCAGAGGGGGTGGGGGGCAGAGACCTGTAAAACTGCAGCCTACTCTAAGGCACAGATCAATCTACACAGCTGAAGACTTTTTTTCCAACTGAAGTTTATTGTTTCCCTTTAGAGAATTTTTGCTTTTAAAAAACCCAAAACACACAACGTTTCTTTTAAGATATACATAGATGTGTGTGTGTATATATTTTTATATAGGCACGTAAAAACCATTGGTTTCTTTCATAACTATATCACAATCCTGGTCTGTGTACCATGAATCTTTAAAAAAAAAGAGAGAGATTGAGAGAGCACAGGCAACATTGAAGAAATCAGGATAGGGGGGGCCTCATGTTTTGATGTAAAACCCTTGAGCTCCAATATGCTGACAGTCTTCCTTTTTACTGTAAGGAAGGACTGATCCTGCTTGTACACAGCAGGGAGTTTTCAAAGTTATGGGCACAGACAGTTCTTGCTTCCATGTAGGGAGCAGCTGGTGTCCTGCCCTTTAGTTTGATCCTAATTCTGCAGTTGGCTCAGGGTCCCCCACCCACAAGGCGGCCCAGGAGGACCAAGGACTCCACTGGTGGGGATGGGTTGGTTACGGTGGCCAAGGCGCCATGCTGGATTGTGACCCTTGTACCGCTAGCTACACTTGGTTTTCCACCAACAGTGATATAGCCCTAACTTGAGAACTCTGGTATAGGAGAATGAGGTGGTAGGACAGACTGTGCCATTGCAGACAAGGTTACACTTGTTAGAAATGCTTCTGCACACGAAGATTTGTTCATCAGAGATAGCAGATCTATGCTAATTTTCTAGCTGTGGGGAATTGCTTTTGTGTTTTAAAAGAACACGTGGGGGAGCATGCAAAAAAATGACCCCTCACCTGCAGTCCAAAATGACGTAGTCCAGTTCCACTACCTCATTCTGCCAAATGTGAAAACCTGGTGTAACCCTCTAGTAAATCCATGGTGTAAATCCACCAACAGAGTTTCTCTGTGATTCATGCCGCATGTTAGGGATTGAGGGTCCAAGCCATGAATACTGAGATATTTGGGGAATTAATTTAAAAAAGATTAAATTGCAGCAGCAAAAAGGAGAGCCAAAATAAATAAATAAATCCCTCAACACAAGACATTTTAAGACACCATATGGCTTGCAACAAGAGAGGCAGCTCACGTGTCTCTGGAAGGCAGCAGAGGTTTTGCCTTTTGAAGGAAACCCTTCTCAGGCTAACCTGACACAGGCGGAATCTGTATGACAACTGGGACATAGGTGGACAGTTTCTTCTCCTTGTGGGTTGAACCATCTTTGCGGCAAAAAGGGTCTGTCTGAATTGCAGACGCTGCAATCTTTGTGCCACTGAAGACTGATCAGGTCAGGCGAACCTTTGCAAAACCGCAGCTTGAAAGGCCTGAGCAGGGTTCACTTCGGGGAGGGGGGAGAAAAAAGAGCTCCCAAGCACTGACCGAGTTGTCGTGTAAATTGGTCCCCACTAACTGATGCAGCTACATGTCAACTGGAGCCGATCACTGACAGCCACCTTCCTTGACCTGGCGCTTTCCGGTTGTGTTGGACTACAATTCCCAACATCCCCAGCCAACCATGCTGGCTGGTGGATGCTGGGAGTTGTAGTCCAACACAGCCAAAGGGCGCCAGGTCAGGGGAGGCTGATCTACAATCATACAGTCAAACTGTAGCTATCCAACACCTATCCTCCAAGCATCTGGATCAATACAGTGTGGGGGGGTTTCGCTTTGATCAGCCTTTTAACACTAAACAGCTGTTCAGAGCAGCCAGAGCTCTGACTGCCCCTGTCAACCAAAGCAGCTGGTCGCTTCCCCAACCAGGCTCTTCAGTGCTAAACAGCTGATCTGCTCTGCCAACGGGCAAGGAAAGAACTGGAAAAAAATCTTATGCTGAAGCATCTCTATTACACTATTTAAGCCCCAAACAATGGGAAAATGGGCAAAGGCAGAAGCCCTCTGTGGGGCATCGTTTTTAACTTCTTGAAAAGATGGTGGCAGCAGAAACCCTTTTTCAGACAATAAATCCATGCTAAAACCAGAAAGGGGGGGGCGCAACTGAACTCAAGGAACAGCGTCCCCAGACGTCACATTTGCTCGCGACGTGTGTGCGCATTGTTCTTAGACAAAGCCACACGGCCCACCAATGCAGTTTTAAAGCTGAGGAGATGATGGGAAACTGGTTCCTGTCCTGCCTGTTGGCCCAAAGCCGCCATCACCCTTTTAAACCAGTTGCTTATATAGTCTGTGGGTCCGGGTGTCATGGGTGGGGAGGGGGCAGGAATAAAACACAGCACCCAACCCCACAAGACAAGCTCCACTGGGAGTCAGCACAAAACAGGAGCCCCCCTGCGTCTGGCAGCCAGCAAACAGTTGAGATGGTGTTTTTATTTTCAAGCTGAACCGGAGAAGATAGATATCTACGTATAGAAGCCCCTGGAAAGACGCCCGGGCCGGCAGAGGCGGCGGGGAGCTGCAGCTAGTCGAAGCCGTGCCATTCGCTTTGCTCGGAGTCATACTCCAGCTCGGCCCCGATGCACTTGACGCCTTCCAGCAGCATGGGCGTGCCGTGATGGCGGTCTGCAAGGCAAGGAGAGAGCAGCAGATCGAAAGGGGGAAAACAAAGGCAGAGCGCCGGGCACGGGAATGAGAGGGGGCAGCCTGCAGGAACGGCCCTGCTGGCTCAGAGGGGTTCACCGAGCCACCATTCAACATGCTCCAAAGCCCACCTCTCCCGGCAGGACTTTGGCGGAGGATGACTTTAAGCCTGGGTTACTGCACTTGCCTCTCCTGATCCCTTGACCTCCTCTCTCCCTCACGTCAAGCTTTAGACCCGCTTTCCCCAGCCTGGAGCCCAGCAGAAGTGTTGGACCACAACTCCCATGATTCCAAGCCAGCCACTGTCCAGCACATCTGCCGGGCACCAGACTGAGGACGGCTGTTTTGGAGGGGGAGCCCTTCAGAAGCTGGGATGTCCCTTGTCTGCATACATAGACGTCAGTAAAATGCAGTCCCTAAAATGAAATGAACCTGCTACAGAAACCCTCCAGAGGAGCCACCACCGAAGGAGGCTGCCCTGCTTTTAAAACAGGAACGTCTTCACCGGATGGCCTTCACCTCGCAAGCAAGCAAGCAAGCAGCGGCGAGGCACGGGGCAGAAAAGGGCTTGCGGAGCAATACAGTGAGACAACTTGCCCAGCCAGTCCACCGAGAGGAAGGAGAACGAAAATAGCCCAAGGGCCACTGCACCTGGTCAGGAGGAACAGCCATCCGCTAGGTCTTCCGAAACAAATGCTATTTCGAGTGGCTGGGGCGTTATTCTACACCCGCGGGGAGATCACCATTATGATGGGCACCAACGCCCTCGCAACGGAATCTGCCTCGCCTTTTGCCTGGACTATTTCATTGCAAGTCACTGCTGTGCCTGGGCTAATTAAAAGCCCGGCTCAAAACAATGCTTCCCCTCCAATCTTGGCGCTGATCTCCCGGGTTCGAGGAACACAGGCAGCATACAGTGTGCTTATCACTGCTGCCATGCAGGCTCATCTGGCACCTCTTGCTCAAGCAACGACCCAGGAACCCCAGAGATGCTTTTCAAAGGCACACCCAGCACATTTCATTTCCTGGGCACGGGAGACCCTTCGCGGAAGCAGGATATTAATGCAGGCAGAGACAGATGCACATGTCGAGATAGCCCGGGCGTCCCTGGAAAGTGCCGCATGGGTGCAGGAAGAGAGGGGAGTTTTATAAGCATCAAACTGCAGGGGCGTGAAGGGGACATAGATGGGGGGGGGCTGTGAGCAGTTCCAGCCCTGGGTTTTGAAGGGCCCTTGGGCAAGACACCCCTAATGGCCCCCCCCCAGTGAGTCCCCCTTCTCACCACCACTGTCACCAGCTGCTCCTCCTCCTTTTCCTCCTCATGGCTCCCACTGGCTTGCGTGACAGGCGGGAAGATAGTGAGCAAGGCGGCAGGGGCATCTCCTGCTCCTCCTTCTCACCACCATTGTCTGGGCCAGAGCGAGAGGCAGGTGAAGAAGTAGTTGCAATAGGGAAGAGGAGGAGCCACTCCTGGGAGCTCTTGTCACTGGGCCCCTGCTGGGGTGTGGGCCCTTGGCAAGTGTCCAACCATGCCTACCCTGGATGCCGGCCCTGGGCTGGGGGAGCTACCAGCAAAGTGGCTAAAGCTTTGTAGTGGCCCTCTCAGGTGAGCGTCAAGGACCACCCAGCCCCTGGAAATGCAGCGTGAGAAGGGAGGCACTTACCCATCACCCTGGCTTGCACAACCACTTTGATGGAGGCACTGTCGTTGGTCTCGCTGCAAAGCACCACCTCCTCTCGGAGGACCCCTTCTTTGTGGGCGGTGTACTCGCATTTGACGCTGTAACCTGCGGGTGAGGGACAGGACAGAGCAAGGCGTGATAATATGGCCCCCAAAGAGCCCAGAGCTGGCAGGCTAAAGTCAAGGGAAAAGGAAGCATTTCCTCAACATGGCTGATAAACAACCTGTGGAACTCATTTCGGCAGGATGTTGTGATGGTCACTGGCCTAAAAGGCTTTAAAAAGGAGTAGATAGAAATTCATCGAGAAAAGGACTTTTGGTGGCTCCCAGCCATGGGAACCAGAAACACGGAGGCTGTAAAACTCCGGCTACCACATGGTTGCTACCACTGCCCTTGGAGCACTTTACCCTCCTGCTCCTTGGCTGTTCCCCCAAACCTGGGCTGGCACCTTCAAGCCTGCTAGTTAAAGAAATGGACTGTCTCTCTCAGGGCACAAACCACCTGGAAATTCTCCTGAGCAAGCCCCACTGATGCCAACTGGAGCTGTGCAAGACATGTTCTCTCACAGACCCCTTAATGCTCAGCAGACAGGCAGGAAGGAAGCATAGGAGTTTGGAAAGGAATGGAGACGAGGGAGGAGGATTTTAGGAGTGTTTCATACCACGAGTCAGATAATCACTAGGAACCAATTCGCAAACCAAAAACGGCCCACAGAGATAACCTGCACTGGGAGTGTGACGACGCAGGAAGTGGTCCTTAGGTGTATAAGTTTCAGTGCAGAGCTGCAGGGAGTTGACGATTCCCGTTCAACTGACCCCTGCAAACCTCACTTGGGCAGTGGAGGCTGGCTGACCACGCATCGCTACTGACCCAGGGGCTGCAGGGCCTAGACAGCAGATCCCTGCAGATGCAATAAAAAATGCAGAGCAGCAGCAACGACACGAGAAACACACAGGAATTGGTCTTCAGTTGTTCTTGCTGCTGTGTGAGCCACAAAGGAAGGCGATGGCTCCCAGACCACCGGTCCAGCTAATGTAGTGATGTCTCCGCTGACTTGCAATGGCTCTGAGGCCTGAGGCAGAGAGACTGGGGTGTGTGGCGGAAAAATCTTCCCAGGGCTGCCAAGGAAGGTCTTATGAGGTCAGTTTCCAGTGTTTGCACGTCCCAAAACGAAAGGGCTGTCCGATTCCCAACATCCTGAAATGTCAGCATTTGAAGGCTGCCAAAGCACGAAAGTCAAGTAGGCTGAAAACACCAGAGGATGAGCCAAAGGCACGCCGTCATCGTCCAGCAAGTCCAGAGAGGCACAGTGGGGCAAACGGGGGTTGCCAAATGGACTGGCGCAGGTGTCTCCTGGCACTCCAGAGAGCTGCCCCAGCATTAGGATTATATACTAAAAGCCAGCAGCCAAAGAACCGCCCAACGGATTTGAACGCGTGTATGGCTGCTAGTGCCATAGATACAGGCCCTCATTGCCATCTTGCAACCTGTCGACCCATAAAGGAGCAACGACAGCAGCAGCTGACTTACACAGAACACCCCCCCCATCCCCCGCAAACCTTCAAGTCACAGCAGGCCTGCCAAGCAAGATCTCAGCTGTAAGCACAGCAGCCCTCTGCCCCCTGACCTCCAGGCCCACGGCGCCCGGCCCTCCAAAAACGCCATCATCTTTTGAGCCTCCTTCCTATCCCTTCCTTTTGCCTACTTCCTCCAGCCATCACTATGCCAACTCCATCCTACTTCCTCTAGCGACCTCGTCTCTCGGCAGGGCTCCCTTGCCGGAAGGACGGACTCCACCTGGCACCAAAAAAGGCACAGTGAGGTGGTCAGGTCAGGTCAGGAGAGCACGTCAAGGGAGAGTTCCAAAACTTGAGCTGCCACCACAGACAAGCCCCCAGTTCCAGTAGCTACCCACTGAACCCACCTGTGGTAACTCCTCTGAGTCCCGTTTGAAGAAGAGGTTGGCCCTGAAGAATAATGAGGCTGGCAGCAGCCTGCTCTTGGGTTGGTATTAACTTCTAAAGCCCTCTATTGAAAACTTGGGGCCAGGTGACCTGCCCAGATCCTATGATCATATTCAGAGGCCCTGCTCTGTCCCCCACCCCCCACCAAATGAGGTAAGGGGGTGGCCACTAAGGAGAGGGACTTTTAAGTGGTGGCACCTCAGTTGTTGAAGGCCCTCCCCAGAGAGGATCGCCCGGTGCCTATGCTGTGGTCTTTTGGGCATCAGGTGAAGGCCTTTTTATTTTCCCAGGCTTTTTAGACCTTTAGTTTTGTTTTTTAAATGTGTTATCGTGTTCTTGGATCTTTATACTGCTGCAGGCTTTTACTCTGGTTTTATTCTCTTTTAACCTTTTCAAGGTTTTATATTACGTTTCATCATCTTGCATTTTATGGTTTTAATTTTTGTGAACCGTCCAAATGGCTTTGGTTATTGTATTTAGAAATCTAATATGCAAACTAACATCCTGTCCAGGCGCCAGGGGGTAAGTTATGCCTGCCAAGGGCCGATGGGCATCCTGCAGCGGTGCTTTTCCCAGCCCTCCTATCCAAGACCCTTTTAAAATTCTGGCATGCTGGGGACCCTCCACAGGCAAAGCAGGCATCTTGCCACCAAGCTATGGGCCCTCCCGTTCTGGACTCCCAGCATGTTACACTAGAACTGCAAAAAGCAGAAGGACAAATGATATGAGCTCCCTCTGCCCCCTTCTCACCTTTCAGAGTCACAAGAACAGAACCGGATTAGGATGGGAACGAATGCGAGGGTACCACCATGAATCAGGTCTGCACAGCCTGAGAGCAGACTTTGAGGGGATCAGCTGGAGAACTCTGGGCCTGGAGGAAGGAACTGGAGTGTTTGGGGTGCTATTCAAACGATTAGCAGCACCTGTGCCATAAGTTGGCTGTGTCTGGGCCAAGGGACTATAAATGTGTCAAATCTCTCCACTTTTCATGGGAGTATTCATCCCCTATTTGGTGACTTTTGGAGGGGTTTCACCTTTAAAGGGGGGGGTCCTCCCTTCTTAAAAAGCCAACAACCCACACTTCCCCCAAAAAGCTTTGCTGCCACTTCAGAGAGCAACTTGGCTTTCCCTGACTGTGCCAAGCCCCTGGGCAAGGGTGCCCCTGGAAATACTGCTGCGCTCTGGCTTCACGGCACTCACAAGGGTGTTCTGACCCACGAACCTGACATGGCTGCCACTGGAAAAGGCAGAACGTCTTGTTTAAAAAGCCGTGGTGCGGGGAAGGAAGCCCTCCCAGTCACCTTGCCTGTAAAGACGTCCTCCTCTGGAGAAACTCTTAAAATTCGCCAAACAGAAGCTCTTTCAGGCCGAGGCTCTCGAGGACTGCACTCCAGCGGTGGGCGGGGCTGAAGGCCAAAGGAGGTGGAGCCAAATGGGTGGGGTCAAAAATATAGGCATATTTTAGTTCCAAGCTCTTCCAGCCAGCGACTAAGCCTTAGGAGGAGCCTTTCAGCCCTTGAGAATGGGGGAAAACTGCCCCAAACTGGGCAAACGCCAAATCACCAACAGTTGGGGGAAGTGGGTGGGGCCACAGGCACGGCCTCCTGGGGGCCCCGGCTGGAGGGCCCTGGCCCCCAGGCCTGAGGTTCTACGCCCCTGCAGTGGAGGAACGGTTCTTCCTCCTTTCTCCTTCCTCAAAGTGCTGTAGCCAACGCGCAAGGCTTTTCCCAGAGCAGTGGGTTTATCAGATGCTGCCTGACAAGGGCAGGAAAGGAATCCCAGTGTAAAGGGAGTAAAAAGCTGTGTTTTAGGGGGCCTGCTGCTGGCTGAACAGATGGCAGTAAAAGTGTGAAATTTGCCCCAGTCCTTGCAACAGAAGCAGCTTATAAGGCCATCCAGAGGAGGCCCAAGCGCCCAGCTCTCGGAAGAGTGGGGATGAAGAAAAGCCCGTTCTACCTGGCAGGGCTGGTGTGGGGTGGCAGAGAGAGCTGGGTTCGAGGCCAGCCTGGCCTGTTCCCTCAGTGGGTGCCAATGGCTGTTTTGAGATGTGAAAAGAAATAAATCCACTGCATGGGGCTGTTTTACAAGCAAACGCAATTAAAACGCTATGCAGATGAGAAGTGCTATACAATATGATAAAAGAGACACACGGTGCAATTAAGTTCTCACCAATGCAAGACCGAAAGCTGGCTGGGAGATCTATCCCTACAAATCAGGGGTGTTGAACCTCTTTCAGCTCGAGGGCTGAATTTAATCCCGGAGAAGCTCTTGGGGGCCACATTCAGTGGTGGGCGGGAACTGAAGGCAAAAGGGGTGGGGTCAACACATCAGTATATTTTAGCTCAAAACTCTTACTGCCAGTAAGCAAACCTTAGGAGGCATCTCACCATTTTGGAATGTAGAAAAAATGTGCAAGAGCCAGAAAACCACCAAAGGATCGGCAGTCAGGGGAAAGGGGCATTCCTCCTGGGAGATTCCTGGAGGGGTCAGTTTGGCCCACGAGCCCGAGGTTCCACACCCCTGCTATGAATACTTAGGTTGCATTGGCTGTGAAGTGGTCACACGATCTGAACTTTACTCAGTGAGGCGTGCATCTCCCCATCACATCACAGGAGCACAGAGACTGGTGCGGTTGGGCAGAAGGTGGATTTCCAAATGTCTGGGACTGTAACTTCCAAAAGCCCCTACCAGCATTGTCAATAGTCAGGTAGGCTGGGAGTTGGCATCCAAAACATCCGGAGATCTACTTTCTGCCCACCCCTGGAATATACCACAGCTTGTTTGAAGGCCCTTTAAACTCTGCTTCAGAGCCCCTGCTCAAGGTGCTGCAGCTTTCAAAGATGAGCTGGGTAGCAAGCAAAAACATGGTGCTACCACCAAAAAGGCCTTTTTTCATGGAACTCTGTCCCCGGGGACACTCACCTGGCACCAGCTGTCTCGGGTGAAAGCAGTTTTATTCTCTTGTACTTACATTTAATGGACACTTTCCCCACTTCTGTTGTCCCACTGTTCTGATTACTTCTTTTCATTGTTAAGCTTAGTGTTATTGAAACTTTTAATATTTGGTTACTATTTTAAGAACTGCAATCTCAAGTGGCTGTGTTCTGAACAACCATGGTTTGTTGTTTTGTTAGTTGCTTTGAAAACCTTGTTGGACGATGGAATAGATGGTGTTTTTCTTCTTTTTTTTAAGTACATATGGAAGGAGGTGTTACATCAGGTACTAAGGGCCTGTGACACGTAGACCTTTACAGGTCAAACTTCAGCACTTTGAGGTGGGCCCAGTCATAAATCAGAAACCACCGGAGCTGTGAAAGGACTGGCACAATATGCCCAGTCCCAGTCAGAACTCTCGCAGGTATGTTTTGCACTAGCTGAAATTTCTAGTCCCAGGCATAACATCGTGCAGTAATCCAGCTTTCCCCACCCTGGTGCTCCTCCGGGTATGTTTAACTATAGCTCCCATCATTCCCAGCCACCATGGCCATTGGGAATGATAGGAGATGCACTCCAACACACCTAGAGGGTACCAGTTTGGGGAAGGCAAATAGCCCGACGCGGTTCCAAGGCAGCGTCCTACATTCACTTCGTTCTGCCTGCACTGCTGAGCCAGACAATGAGAAATTGCGCCAAGCACTGTCCAAGAATCTCATGGCTGCGTTCCGCTAATGGGCCTTTTCACCCATCACTCTAAAATCCGGCCTGCCTACTCCGCCCCTCAGATTTCAAGAGGCAGAACTTCACTCTGAATCACCCTCTCTGCTCCATTAGAACTGCTCTGTAAATTAAAGCCATCTGTCTACCAGTCGTCCACGCTCCCGGTCTTCTTATAGAAGGAAGGTGCTCTTTCCGTCGTGCTTCCTTTCCAGACTGGCAAGTGCAAGATTTAAGGGGCAGCGGGATCCCCTGGGAAGGACAGAGGCCTAAAGGGCACCTCTCCATTTGTAGATGACATCGTGAGATGGCCCGATGCAATAACAGAAGTGTAGTCAATTGTTTGTGTACATGGAGAGAAGGGAGAGGAAAAAGAATTAACTCTATAAATCACTGGCAAAACGTGGGTGCTGAGCCAATCTTGGGTGTCCATGTGTCTTTTTTATATATCAGTTTGAGACCTTGAAGATCCATAGATAAGGTGTTGTTTTTTAAAAACTCAGGATGCAATCCTATCCATGTTCAGACAGAAAAAGGTCATCCAGTTCCCAGCATTTCCCAACCAGTCATGCTGGCTGGGCAATGATGGGAGTTGTAGGACTTTTTTCTGTCTAACCACACATAGGATTGCACCCTTAAACTACAAAAACTTGTAGTTTTGGAGCACAAAATAAGGACCAATCAGACACTAAATGAAATGCTCGATCACTGCCAACCCAGTCATGCTAAAAGCCATGCATGATGGTTGCCACGTGAGAGGGGCAGATACACCAAGCATGATGATGGCATGTTGCAGCTCATTCAAACATTCCTTGGAAGAGATGGACAAAATGTGGGTCAGTGGCGATCATGCATTCGACATAACCCACTGTTTCACCCTGTGAACCTAACAATGCGTTCTGTGGCAACACTGTGCAACACATTTTACACTCCAAAGCATATCGTCATTTGAAGCAGATTTAGTCCAATGACAAATCATGTATGGAAGAGTCGGTTAAACCCAGAGGAGAAAGAATCAGTTCCTAGATTATCACTCTCTAATATATACAGATAAATATGTATTTAGGGGAAAGCCACAATGAGACACCTTGGTCCTCAGAAGAGGAAGAAAATAATAATTCCCCACAGGTCACATTAAGGATCACACATAACTGAAAGTGCCCAAGAAAAGAACCATGACATGCTTAATACTAGGAACGGCTTCCTAAAGCCTTGCTCCAACAGGGTGGCCTCCAGATATCTGGATTTCAGCTCCCATCATTCCCAACCAGCATGGCCAATGCTCATGGGACAGAGGAAGCTGCCTCACACGGTGTCAGGCCCTTGGTCCATCTAGACCAGTATCGTCGACTCGACACTGACTGGCAGCAGCAGCTCTCCAGGGTTTCCAGCAGGGTTTTTTCCAGCCCTACCTGGACATGCTGAGATCAAACCTGGGACCTTCTTGCATGCAAAGAAGGGGCTCCACCACTGAGCCACAGCCCCTCCTAAGTGCTGGGAATTGTAGTCCAAAACATCTGAAGTATACCAGGTTGGCAAAGGTGGGTTTACTACCACCAGATGTGGTTTTGGCTACTACCGTTGGGCCAATTCACATGTTACCGAGTTCCTACGGTGAAGTCACTTCTGTTTAGGGAAACCACACAAGTCCCAGTGGTAGGTTGCAGCATACAACAATCCCGCCGCACATTCAAACAACAGGGGACCGAGTTCAGGGCTGAAAGACAGATTGTCAAGGTACAAATCCAACTCTCTTCCCGCAGATCCTTTCAGAAACGTTACAGGTGGCAGCTGAACCGCAAGCACAGAATTGCCAACGCAAGCACACACTTGGGGGGCTGGAAACACAGCCCCCCCCCATAACTCCCCTTTTCTTTGTCAAATGCCATAAAGAGGAAAAACATTTTTTTGGTTGCAGGCGATAATGTCACTTGATTCAGGGTAAGGTAAGCAAAATGGTTCTACTAAGTAGAGATATAATTCAACACCCAGGGGAAAACACTTTCAGTGAGCAGCGATTGGAAAACATCCAGTCTCTACAACTGAACTATTACAAAAGTGACTCCAACAATGAAACACTCGGGGGGGGGGGGGGAGTGGAACGGCACGCTGTAAAAATAACACATTACTAACCTCCCACGTGTCAAACCTGCAAGGCAGAGAGAGGGGCTTGCCAATTGTGAGCCATCAGAACACACTTGTAATGTTATTTTTTTCAAAAGGCCTTCCATGAATTTCTTAACTTAGGCATAAAGACCTTTAATAGGAGGTGGATTTATTGGAGTATTATACCAGATATGATGTAAAACCATCCAGTTTTCCTCTTAATGCCTCTGAGGGCCAGGGCTAGTGGCATGGGTTAGGTTCAAATTATCCATAACATCTTCTAGCAAGCTGCCAGCATTCAGTTAATCCCTACACTTTCACAGGACTTTCTGTCTCCCCTCTGTCCATCCCTTCCATCCTGTCTACCACACCTTGCATCCCTGAGATGCAAATCCTGCGGATTTGATTAGAGCAGAGGGCCTAAACTGTTCAGCCACGTAACAAGATCTATACGAACAGCCCAGTTCCCATCATTAATCCACACCCTGCCTGTTCCTCTCCCCACCTCTTCTCCAAGCCCCAGTATCTCCAGGCCAGGGGGTGGGGCTTAGGGAAGGCAGGGGGCGGGCCCCACAGAGGGAGCCAAGCCTCTGCAGGCCGGATTCGGCCCATGGGCTGGAGGCTCCCTGCACCTGTCCTGGCGTGACCAGAAAAGCTGGATGCAGGAAGGGGCGGTCAGATAGAGGGGTGGAGGTATGAAAGTGGGAGCAGGCTTGGTTCCCAGTGACTGTCGTTATCCAGAGCAGGGAGCAGATTTAGGCCCACCCAAGTGACCTCCCCACATGCACCCACTTGCTCTCTCATATACAAGTTACCATTCACCCCTATGAAAAGGGAAAAGGGAAGCTCTGTTCTTCTGGGCACCTGGGGAAGACAAACCCGGCCTTCCGCTACAGATGCTGGGTGGCTCAGCCTTTACTGACCGGGGTCTTGCAAAGTGGGGAGGGGGAAGGTCTGTGTGCAGAGAGACCTGCTGCACCCCCCATGAGAGTTCTTGCAATGCACAAACACTCCCTCTCCCAACACACCTCAGACTTATCTACCTACCTTAATGTTGGGCCTTTTCCTAGCAATGAGAGTGGACAAGCCCAATGTCTGTGGAGGGTCACTCCCTCTTCCAAGAGTATGAATTTCTTCCCTACATGCATCTCTGTTTGACAGCTACCACTTTCTCCTCATGGCCTTAGCCTGGCCCAGCCCCATCCCAGGGGGCTTCATGCCACCCTCCAGGCATCTTGTACCCCCCAAGGGGGCTTGCCAAACAGCTCGAGACCCACCGTGCTACAGGGAAAGCGCATCTCTGAGTGACTTGCCCCAGCTTACATGGGGAGGCAGCGGCACAGATTCCAAACGGCAACTTCCATTACAGGCAGAGAATACAGTTTCCTGAGGAACTGGGCTGGGTTGTGGATGAGACCCCGAATGCGACTGAAACCTGTTCGCACTCCTGGCTGTCTACTGTTGAGATCCTTGATGGATTAAGACACAGACCAATCCAATCTGATTCGGCCAGAAAACAAATGAGAGCGCCTCCTCCCGTACCACCTCACTGCCAGCTGTTCCACAGGTTCCTCTTGCCCCATCTGAATGGCTGCAGAGGGATCTAGGGCAGCCTGACCCAACCTGGGATCGCCAGATGTGCTGCACTGCAACTTCCTTGCTGGCTGGGAACGATGGGCATTGCAGTCTAACACATCTGGAGGGTGCCAGTTAAGGAAAGTTGATTCCAATCTACTCTGAGACACTGGCCATCAAACCAAATGGAGGGACATAACAACAGAACTGTACAAATTTCCCTGCTGGATAAGGCCCAGATGGGTCTCTCTTGTCCAACGTCCCATCTCCAAGATGACCAGCCAGCCCAGGACAGCATCATCATAATGCAATTCTGAATGTCACTGCAGGACTACAGACTGGAGTAGCTGTCCGGGGGGGGGGGGGGTGACCCTGCTATCCCGCCAGCAACTCCCCCACCCCTGTTCTCCTCCAATGGTTCAAGGTAGGATGAAATAAGCAGCAGCAGATTACGGCGTGAAGGATCTATTAGCCTGAGGGACAGCAAGAAAGTGAATGCACCGTGCAACCCTAAACATGTCTACCCAGAAGCAAGCCCCACTGAGTTCAGCGAGACATTCTCCCAGGTAAGTGCACACATGATTGCGGCCTGGAACATAAATAATATCTGAAGAGGAAGATGAAGATCAGTTTTCTTCCCTGGAAGAAACCAGAATTGGAGAGGTGGCTTCTCTGAATGAAGCCGAGGGGTGTGTAACTACACCTCTTCACATACCAGCTGGAGCTTTGCTATGGAAATCGTTAGCATTCGGAAGGTGTTTGGTCTTTCCCCTGAGGCTGAGCGATGCGGCAATCAAACAAGAACAGAAAATCCACCCCCTTGATCACAGCAATCAGGCACACTGGTTCACACAATCTCTCCTGCAGGCACACAGGAGCTTATGGGAATTGTGGGGAGGCTGCAGTTGGCGGTGTCTTTACCTTGTCGACAGGGACTGAGTGCTGGGAATGGCCCAGCAACGTGCACTGCTCTAACCCTGCAGAAGCAGGAAACTGGCAGAGAGGAAGAGCAACACATCTAACTGGAACTTCTGTTGTTTAGAGGAACCACATTTCTGGCCCTTATGAACGCAGGCATGCCCAAGAGCAGTGCCGGGTACAGAAACCTGGACACAATCCACCGAGCTCAAAACACTGATCAGAGTGCAACCAGCGGCTTCCAAGACAGTTTTCAGGCAGGGCATAACAGAGGCAAAGATGCTCAGCCAGTCAGCAGCAGCCTGAGGTTGCGACTTGGGCTGTCCTGGAGAACGGCCGCTAAGAGACCTGTCTTCCACCCAGCGCCTTCATCCAATACTTTTGAAAGCTACTCATGGAACCGGCCACCACCACATCCTGCAGTAATGAAATCCACAGCTTAATTTTGCACTGTGTGAAGACCTGTATCCTTTTATTTTCAACCTGTCACCTCTCTGTTTCCATGGATGATCCCATTTCTCCCCCTACTTGGAGAGGGGGGAGTCATTTTCCTCGCATTCCCCCACGACATACCCCTTGTGGCTTCATAAGCCTCTGTATCCTGTCCCTTTCAGAGCACTATCCGCTTAAAGAGTTCGATGACAAAGCGGCCCTCTCACTCGGATCATTTCTGCTGCCCTCCTTTCTGCCTTTCTCTCTGCTATGCCACTTTCACTGAGGGGTAGGGGAGGCCAGATCAAACACCAAATACTCCAGTGGCAGCAGTCGCACCTGGCCTGCGCGGCAGCATCACGACTCTGCATTTCCAGTCTCTTCTTCAGTAACTCCCCAGCTCTACTGACCATCTAAGGCAGTTGTAGTTGTTGAAATCCAACAGTTTTCTGTCTGCTCTAACGTGCTTGATTTTGTCATCAGATAATCTCAGAAGCCATCTGGGACCCATCTGGGACTCTGAGAAACTCTGAGCTGGGACACAAACTCTGTGAACCGAGTTACTTTCAACACCCCCAGCCTGCCTGCAGGCAATCTAAGAAGAGCAGTGGGTCACCAATGCAGGTCTAAAATCTGGTAAGAACACCAGGTGAGCAAGCATCTAAGTCAGGGGCGTGCAGAAAGTGGATCTCCAGATATTTTGGACTTCAGTGCCCAGCATTCCTGATCATTGGCCATGATGGCAGGGGCTTCTGGGAGCTGAAGCCCAAAACGTCTGGAGATTTACCTTCTGCCCACCCCTGACCCAAGCTATTATCTCTGTGTTCTGTTTTCCTCTGGGCCTTCAAGTTATGTGGAGGGGCCACAACTTGGGAGGACATGCTCAGCATGCAGAAGGTCTCAGGTTCAGTTCCTAGGATTCAAGAGGGCAGGTAGCAGTTGTCGGGAAACTCCTAAGTACTGCCTGAGCAGAAGACAGTTGAGATCACCCACCCTGTAGCTGTTTAGACGTGCAAGGGCTGTGGTACAGTGGTAAGAGCCTCTGCGTGGCATGGAGAAGGTCCCAGGTTCAATCCCCGGCCTCTCCAGGGAGAGCTGGAAAAACTGCATGAAACCCTGGAGTGCCGCTTCTGCCAGCCAGTGTTGACAACGCCGGGGCTAAATGGACAAAGGATCTGGCTCAGTATAACGCAGCTTCCAATCACCCTGTGCTCCCAGACGGGGGAAGCGTTTGGTGTTACCTGGCTTCTGAACAGGTTTTCCCCCATTCTAAATGGCTGCAATGCCTCTCCTAAGGCTTGGTTACTAGGAGTAAGAGCTTTCAGCTAAAATACGCGGGCATTTTGGCATGCACTGGTGCCAGTGTTGTGAAGGGCTGCCATGTTCCTGACCCCAGAGGTAAAATTAGGCCGACAGCTTCTTGATTCTCTGCAACGTGCCAGTTGGCTAGGACCACTTCCCAGCCTGCCCCCAGCTTCTCTCTCGTTGGAGGAACTGGGTGTCAGCCAGCAACTCCTGCTGCAGGAGAGAGCGCACACTTGGGGGGTGGCAGTGGCGGGAGTCCCCACCAGACGTGCTTTAGCTCCAGAATGGGGGTGGGGGGAAGGGGGACACTCCCCAACAACAGGCCTGCTGTTGCCCACGAACCTTCCAAAAAGGGCCACGTCACAGAGAAAAGTATGCCTGTCCCCTCTGGCACACTGCGGAAGATGAAGGGCTTGAACTCAAATGGCAGATGAGCCTGTCTCAATCCGACACAAGCCTGTGAGGCTGGGGGGTGGGGAGCACACACACCGAGCGCCTCCCTCATCAGGTCTCCTGGCCCCTGCAGATGTGGCAAAGCCCCTTTTTCCTGGCCCCTGCAGATGTGGCAAAGCCCCGAAGAATAGAGAGCTTCGGCTATTGGGCGGTATAGAAATGAAATAAATAAATAATAAATAAATAAATTTCCACCACAGGTGGGAGGAGGAAAGAAAACTGCAGAGGGAACAGGAGCAGGCGAGTGACGCTGCTGAAAACAAACTCATGCCTGTGGGAATTAGCAGGGGGTGGGGTGTCATGGGCAGGGAGGGGAATGGCTGTGCACGCTGTCAGCATATTCATCCGGGTCCTAGCCAGGGTCCAACAGCAGTGCCTTCCAGGAAGGAATACGATTCCCAGCAACGCTGGCAGGTTTCCTCCTCCCTCCCAATCCCCTTTCCTTTTCTCCGTGACTGCAAGCCTGCAGGCAAGGACTGTCTCATGTCCGATTTCTTATCTTCGTAAGCTGCCTTGGGTGCCCTTTTGGCTAAAGGATAAAAATGTTAAAATAGTAAGTAAATACATGGATCAGAAAGGGCAGTTACCAGCCCAAGTTCAGGCTAGGCTTCCCCAACCTGGTGCCCTTTGGACGTGTTGGACTGCATGTCCCATCATTCACAGCCAGCGTCTGAAGGGCACCAGGCTGGAAAGGCTGATTTGAGCAGAAGCCTGGGAGGGACTGTCTGGGACTGCAGTGGTGGCTGCTGCTTAGTTCTTTGGCACTGCTGGGCGCATTTCAATATGCCACAGCATTGCTGGCGATTTGCAGTGCAGCTGCAGCTGTAACAGTCTTCTGTGTAGTGGATCGTTTATCACCCCGAGGAGCTAAATACAGAACAAATTCAGCAGTCCTGGACAGTCTCCAGATGTTCATCCCGAGAGAGCAAACTGCCGGCAAGTTTCTGCCTCGGATCCTTTGCACGCTGGAGACCTGGGCTGAGGCTGCACATCCACGCATGGCAGGCGCTGGTTCATGTGTCTGTTTTCAAGGCAGTCTTCTAGTACAAGGCGGCTCGACAGTTTTTCTTTGACTGGGAAATTAACAAACAGTTTGGAATATACTCTGGCCTCACCTTCTGTCGTATTAGATTACAGCAATCTCTCCCTTCCAGGTGTTCTCCCCGCCCATTAGCCCTCTTCCAAAAATCAAGCCCCTAGCCCTGATTATGGGGAGTGGTTGGTCTGCAAATAGGCAGGGCTCCAGCATTTAGGAGAGTGGGGCTTCTGTGACCTGGGTATCTACTATGTCTGAGGCACTTTTCACTAATATGCCCCCCCGTCCTGTGAGAAATCCTCCACCTCCTTGGCAATTTTTTCAGGGAGACATTATGAACAAGAGCAAACACATTGACCCACTGGCTGGGTTCGGATGATCACAGGGGGAAAAGAAGCCACCGGGCTTCTTTTCCTTGCTCCCTCATACGCCGTTTGAGCAACCGCCATTTCCCTACTTACCTGCAATGCAGGGCAGCATGTCATCCAAACCCGGAGAGGTGCACGGCAGGGGTGGCTTCTAAACCGCCCCACAACCCATAGCTTGTTGCAGGGGTTGTGGGGTGGTTCAGACACCACCCCCACCATGCACCTCGCCGGGTTCGGACGACATGCTAACCTGCACTGCATCACGGGGAACTAGGGAAACGGCGGTCACGTGAGCAGCGCGGAGAAAAGAAGCCACAGTGGCTGCTTTTCCCCGTGATCATTTGAACCTGGCCATTGACTGGGGATGACAAGAGACAGACATCATAATCAGGCAGGCGGAGATCTAATAGCGAGGAAGGAGAGCGTGCAGGAGGCATAGCCCGGCTGCAGAATGCAACAATACTATCCTCCCTCGCCCAGTACCTTTTCTTGCTGCCCCCCTAAATTGGCTTTGTGATGTCATCATGCAGCCAATTAATCACAAATCCACCCTTCTCAGAAGGGGACGGGGGAAGGAAGCAGGCGTCTAGCCCTCACCGATTCAGAGATAAGGTTGGAAACATGTGGCCAGTGTCTGAAACCGCCCTAGCCAGATGGAGCCACAGCTTAATAGCTCTACTGAGCCCTTTGCTCCCTCAAACAATTTGCAAGAACAGAGCAAGTCCTGCAAAGTGCATAAACATCTACTTTGAAAGGCAAATAAATAAATAAATAAATCAGTGCTTGAAGACGGTTACGTTGGTGAAGACTGTAACCACAACAGTGCTGACCCTTTACGCAGGATTCACGGAGACCCGGTGCTGCAACCTCCAGATGAAGCACAGGGCGGTGGCTGTGTTTTGGGTGCTGGTCAGACCAGCCAGAGTGGCAAAGACTCATTCAAAAGCCAACAATCCAGTCCAACCAAACAAGAGGCTCTGGAGGGGTCCCATCTGGAATCGGCAGCTTCGGTCAGTGTTCCACCAGGCCCCAGAGCCAGGCTGAATTTGTTCTCCAGCTACGACCATGCTCTGGACAGCCCAGCACCTGCTGGAAAGCCTCGGCCACAACCAGCACTGTTTGCTCCAGGGAGAAGCCCAGGGAGGAATTCCACTGAGTGATACAGCATGATGTTGAACGCACAGAGAACGCACCGCCTTCCCTGGGGGGCTTTGCACTGCCCACACCTGGGCTGTGGAACCTCGGGCCAAATCCAGTCTGCTGGGGGTCTCCAGACAGCCACACCCCAACCCTGGCCCCACCCAGTCACTGCTGAGCATTTGGGGGGTTGCTCACTTTTTCGCAGTTTCCCCCCTATTCTGTGAGGTCAGGATGCTTCTGATACGGCTCAGCTACTGGCAGGGAGAGCTCAAAGCTGAAACATGCTGGTATTTTTGGTATTTTGACCCGGCCCCGCCCCTCTTGCCCCCTTCCCCACCCACCACAGGAATGTGGCCCCCGAGAGCTTCTCCGTAATGGAATGTGGCCCTCGGGCAAAAAGAGGCTCAACACCTCTGGCCTACACACACTGGCACTCCCCCCCGCCCCGCCCTCATAATGGGAAGCATTTTGCTAGGACCGGAAGGATGGCCACTCCAGCCCCCAGCCCTCCGAGTCACACATAATCATGAGCCACACGCAGGGGGCCCTGCCCTGGCTCTGCACGTGGGCCCGCAGGAGGCAGGAACAGGCATGACTCAAGCGACTCCAGTCCAGAGGAGGACAAAAAGAAGAAGGCGCAAAAAGCTCCTCGGGGCCACAGCAGCACTGCAGAGAACACCCCCCGGAGGAGGAGCTGCCAGCTTTGGGGAAGGACGCCTGCTTTCCCCGTGCCCAGGAGCAAGACTCCAAAGTGAGAGTGCGACTAAAGCCATGCTGCAGAGGTCTGCCAGGAAAAGTGGCCAGGGTGTGCCGAAGAGCCCGACTCCAGGACCAGCTGGCACCAGCACCTTATTAAAATCGCTGCTGGCATTCCACCAAAATAAGAAGCACAGAGGTGTCTTACAAGGCACTGAAGACCAGCCATTCTCGGGGTGAGCGCAGGTGTATGAAGGCGGGCACAGCCCTGTTGCGAGCCCCCTGCACCGGATGGGAGGTGTGGAAGCGTGTGGGGTTGAGCAGATTGTGCCCGCCCACCGCAGTTGCTCCAGCTTTCAAAAGTATTTTGACAGGGTGGTGCATAGTGCACAATTCCATGCAAACGGAGGCAATAATGCAAAACCTGTGAATGGGTACAGGGAGTTCAGCTTGCATTCAGGACAACCAGCAATGTGTCTAGCGTTTGCAGCTGTGAACAGACGCTCAAAAGTATCCAGTCTCCAAATGAGAGGGGTACAACCGGTCTTCTCCATGTGTCTTTCTCCATAACAAGCGGAAGAAAAGATACCATGTTAGGGAGTATATGAAAATTAAGCAAGTATCCATAACATTTAGACAGGCTGCAAAACTCGTCTGCACCTGGTACGAACAACAGTTGAACCATGGTCAGTCAGTGCTAAGAGATAGGTGAGTGCCACTCCAAAAGAGTGGGCAAGAGCCTTGCTCAACTGACTGAAAGGGAGCCAGGATCGGATACCTGAATCTGGAGTCATCTTAGTGGAAAAAATCTGAGTAAGGGGAGACACGACAGAGGTGTACAACAGCCTGCACAGTGTGGAGAATGTGGATAGTTTTGTTCCCTCTCCCATAATACTAGAACCCAGTGGAGTCCTCCCATGAAGCTGATTGGTGGGAGATTCGGGACAGATAAAAGGAAGGGCTTTTCCACACAGCGCAGAGTTAAACTATGGAATTCACAAGACACAGTGATGGCCACCAATTTGGATGGCTTTAAACAGGGGTTGGACAAATTCCTGGAGGAGAAGGCTATCAGCGGCTACTAGTCCTGATGGCTCTGTGCTACCTCTAGTGCCAGAGGCAGTGAGCCTACCTACACCAGGTGCTGGGGAACATGGGCGGGAGGGTGCTGTTGCACTCAGGTCCTGCTTGTGGGCTTCCCACAGGCAGCTGGTGGGCCGCTGTTTTAGCAGAGTGCTGGACAAAATGGGCCTCTGCTCTGATCCAGCAAGGCTCTTCCAGTGTTCTCGTATTACGAAGTCGACAAGATGTCAGTGCCTTCAGCACAGCCTGGATTATGTAGCGCCAACGGACAGCTAGGCCCAGTACAGCGGGCAGCACTGAAGGCAGCTCATAGTGCGCAACTGGCGAATCCGTAGCAGAACGACCAGCGCCTGACTGCTGGTAGCTGGGATGGACTGTTGCAAAGGATGCTGGGCGAGGGTGACCCTGGTCTGATCCAGCAAGGTGGTTCTTATATTCTAACCAAGTCAATTATATAAATTCGTTGTATTTCGTGTTGTTATTAGTATTGTACTCTGCCTAGAGTGGCCGGGTAGCTGGCCAGATGGGCGGCTAATAAATCTAATAAATAAATAAAATAAACAAGAGATCACAACACTGATGAGTTAGACTTTAACTTAAAGGATCCTGCATACAGACTTTTGTTTTGTGAAGATCAAATGTCTTGGTGGACCCTTGGGATCTTCATTAAAGGACAGTAAATCACACAAGACTGAGTCAGCCCGCGCCTGATGGATAGCGCATAAGAATAGACAGTTGTTAGCTAGGTAGCTTGCAATCTTAGAATTCTGCAGATAACACAATATTACTCACGGTGGGATGATATCAAGAAGTCCATGCTCAAAAATGTGAGCCCCTTCCCTCAGGTAAAGCTGCCCTGATTTAAGGCAGGAATCTAAGGCTAGCAGGTGCCCTCCAGAAGTGTTAGACTACAACTCCCATCATCCCCAGCCACACATGCTTAGGGCTCCTTCATCCATTTCCACAGCCTTCCCCAGATCTGGAGGGCACCAGGTTGGGGAAGCTGCATTACATTCTTAGGCGTGTACACCAAAGGCATTTGAAAGTATACATGTAAAAAGGTGATGTGCGGATGTTGCAAAACACGTGCATCTTATGGGCACACTTGTGGCTCAGGGGTAGCTGTGCAACATGTGGAACAGTCCAAGCTGGTACACTAGGCCCACCCCTGTCCAAGAGGCAGCTCCAAAACTGAAGTCACAGACTGCTTTCCTTGAGCTGTCTGTGTGGGGAGCAGC
Organism: Heloderma suspectum; assembly: GCF_057233095.1. NCBI lineage: Eukaryota > Metazoa > Chordata > Lepidosauria > Squamata > Helodermatidae > Heloderma > Heloderma suspectum. Next base: position 4,825,769 of record NC_139462.1, read on the forward strand.
TGGACAGGAAGCTGGGGGGGATTGCAGCTGGAGTACTTACTGGTTCGCCTTTTGTTTGGTCTCCTGGAGGATTGACTTCTGAAATCTGTATGGCACTTACACAAAATGGGGGCTGTCCCATCAATGTTGAGATATAGGCATTTTAACATCTCCCAGGATAGCATCCAGAGGTAAGATCTGGGAGAGTCACTGGCCATTTCACACTAATGCCTTTGTGGTCTTTCATCTCTTGTCCTTGCAGAGGACCAAAATTTGTATAAAAGTAACCACCGGTGTTGCCCTCCTGGCTAGAGTAACCACCTAATGCTCACACAAGCTGGTGGAGGCAAAATAAGCTAAACCTTTCTGAATGCCAAGGGTCACACTTCAATTTACCGCTGCCTTGAAGGCTATTTGCACCTCTCCCAAACAAGCCAGAAGAGCCGAGAGCTTGCACTTCGGTGCTTTAAAAGGCAACAGCCCAAAGGGCTGAAAACCTCTTTTGTAGCGAGGAGGCCGGTACGTCCTGATTCTGCAGGCAGAGACATTTTAGTGCCTGAGGCAGAAAATCCAAACCGCAGCCCATGTGATGCTGGGGAAATCATTCCAATTCGCTGCTCTTTAATAGCTCCCCCCAAATCTTCACGCGTGGGCTGCGATGCCCAACCAAGAACACAAGAAAGCTCCATTTTGTTGCACTTCCTGTAGGGCGTAGCACTCAAGCTTAAGCCAACCCAAGTCATTTGCACAAGACCGAAGGTTTGCTGTTTATACACAGTGCTGGTGACATCAGTACAAAGCGCTCTTTTATTTATTTATTTATTTATTGCATTTATACCCCGCCTTTTTTCCTCTTGCAAGGAACCCAAGGCGGCTTACATTATCCTCCTCCTCTCCATTTTATCCTCACAACAACAACCCTGTGAGGTGGGTTGGGTTGAGAGTCTGTGACTGGCCCGAAGTCACCCAGTGAGCTTCCATGGCCAAGTGGGGACTAGAACCTGGATCTCCCAGCTCCTAGTCCAACACTCTTGCCACTACACCACACTGGCTCTTCCTGAAGCACATGCTCTGCCCGGGTTAGGGTGGCCATCTAAGCTTACCCCTTAGTCCAAAGGGGGCGGGGTGTCCACCCACACCCCGCAGAGCAGTACAAGCGGTCAAGAGCGTTTGCAGGGCCGCCACAGAAAGGTGCTGGCAGAGGGTTCCAGGGTTCCGCCTGACTGGAGATGTTGGGAGTTGTTGTCTGGGTGGCCCCAGGGTGGGGGAGGTTGGCCATTATTTTTAAATAATGTTTAATGTGTAATTTTACTGTTTTAAATTGTACTGCTGTACATCGCCCAGAGTGGCCGGGTGACCGGCCAGATGGGCAATTAAGAAATTTAATAAATAGACAGACAGACAGACAGACAGAGGGTCTCTCCAGTCAGATGGAGATGGCTTGTGCCACTGGCCCATCCAGCCCACTGTTGGCTACTCAGATAGGCTGTGGCTCTCCCGAGACTCCGGCAAACATCTTTCCCATCACCTGCTATGCAATTCATTTAACTGACGCCACCAGGAATTGAACCCAGAGCAGTCTACATGCACAGCAGGTGTTCAGCCAGTGAGCTGCAGCCCTTTCCCGAGTCAAAACAGTCTATCTGGCACAGCCCAGTGTTTGATACACTGCATTGTTGTGACACGTTCCCACATGCGACCATACAATCGTACATTTAAGAGTGTAGACCCAACAAGCTTGATCCCAAGGAGGCAGGAGTTATAAGCCAGAGCACACATGCGGTTCCCTGTCGTCCCCCACCCCCCAGGTCTTCCACTTGCTTTGTGCCTAATGGGAAAACAGGATATCATCATTCTCTTCTTCTCCACTCCCGTCCCCAAGTTATTTCTACATGTAAAAGGAGATTTGTAGACTGCCTTTTGGCTCTAACAGGGTTCTCAAAGTGGTTTACAAAAACCGAGCAAAAAAAGTAAACAAGAACAAGAACCCAAAACTGCAGAGTTAAATCCTTCAAATCTCAAACTAAAAACCATTAAAAGCCAGGCAGAAGAAGAATGCTTTCGCTGTCCGCTTAAAAGTGAGCAAGGACAGGGATAGGCTAACTTCCTTTGGGATGGCATTCCAGAACAGAGGTGCTGCCACAGAAAAGGCCCCGTCCCGTGCTCCCACCTCTTTTGGTGGTGGCACATGCAACAGGGCCTCAGAAGATGGTTGCAACCGATGGGCCTGTTCATATGGTTCAAATTCCCAGCCCACGGCCCTAGGAAATCAGAGGCACTGCAACATAGTGCCAAGCCTGTGCTAGATGCTGTACAGAAGAAACAACACACTCCCTGGCTAGAAGATTTGCAACGAGGCAGCAGTCAAGTGCAGAGGGAGAGAACCCTCCCATCTACGCCACAGGCCTTTCCCAGTACAAACAGCGGAAAGGCAGAAGCAGAGTGGGGCCACCATAATCAAAGGCAGTATACCTCTAAATACCAGGGTGGATAGGGAGCAGCCACTATTTTTGCATGCTGCTTGTGAACACCCCAGGGGCACTTGAATGGCCCTTGTCAGAATGCTGGACTGGACAGATGTTTCTATTGCGAATGGAGAGCCACCTCTTGCCACCTCAATCCACTCCATGCCTGCACCCTAGGGGAGATGCCAAGGAGAGAAGAACATATTCTTTTTTTTCTCAGGCTTGTCTTGTTTCACTTGTGGGCAAGGCTTTTCATCTCTTAAGAGTTTGCACAGCACCTAGGGACTTTCGGGTGCTTACACGCCTAGGTCCGCCTCCCCTGCAGTTCTAATCTGCCAACCTTTGGACTTGGGAGCCCTTCCTCCCTTCCAGAAAGACCGAAGAAGCATCTCTTGGTGGCTTCCAACATTTAGTCCAGGCGAAAAAAGAGTAAGCTATGCAATTCCCCAGCAATTCTGGAACAAAACATTAGACACCCCTAAATAATGGAGCGAAATGCTCAATTTGCATAATTGCAATGCTGGCTCTGAACATCCCTCTCGTCTATTAGCAAAGAATTTGAGTAAAGGGGAGGAGGAACAAAGAGAAGGAGAGAGACAGGAGGAAGAGAATGAACTGAGATTAATGATTAACTACTCCACAGAGATTTGGCAATTTCAGATTCTTGAGAGCTGGGAGATCACATCTCATACCGCGCTGGAGTCACGGCACGTCTAGCTGCTATGCAGAGGACAAGGACAGCACAGCTGCTGCCATCACAAGAAGTACAGGGAATGCTCCAGTTCAGTCCAGAGTGGCCCTACAAATCCTCCGCATAGCTGCAATGGCACGGAGAAAGCAAGGCGAGCTGTTTTGCCCACAGCAGTGGACGTGCAAAGCTATGACTCAGCTTGTCACATTAAACCTGAATCCCAAAGTGGGTCTCCACGCATGTCGCATGGCAGGGCACTCTGGTAATTGGGACACATCTTGCGAATGGGAATGTGAGCATTTAGAAGCCGCAGCTAGGACAGAGCGCAGGAGCCAGGCCCGTGCCTGATCCCTAGGCCGAAACCCCATAGAGCAGCCTTCGCCAACCTGCTGACAAAGAAAATGGCTGAAAAACGCCAAAACCAATCCAGCAGGACCTACAGAGTATGCTCTGTGTCCGGGGGGGACGGGGGGGGGGACTGGCCTCTACAGCTTATATCTGCCTCTCCCAGCCTGGTGGCCTCCAGATGAATTGGACTGCAGCTCCAGTCAGCCTCAGCCAGCACGGCCAATGGTCAGGGATGCTGGGAACTGTGGTCTAAGAACGGCTGACGGAAGGCGAACGTCTTGACGCACTGTCACCAGCCAAAACTGATCCAAGGAAAGTCACAGGGCAGTCCTCTTTTGACTTGGTAAGATTCAGCAATGACAGCATCAAGAGGACAATACAGGCATCTACCAACCAGCCTTCCCCCGTCCTGACGGCAGTGGAAGTGTAAAACAAACCGATATTAAAAGAAAAGCGGGAGGGAAGAAGCCCTGAACGGAAAGACCACAAGTATCGCCAGCATAGTTGTGGTTGCGAAAGGTGGTACACCTGCTCGGGGACCTTAGTGGAAAGTCAGTGCAGGCTAGCAAGGCCGGGGTGGGGCACCGCAGGCAGGAGAAAGGCGCGACTCCCACAGAGGTAGCTGAAGGGACGCCTGCACCCACGTCACTCCACCCGTGCGCCCTTTGGTCAGAGGAGATCCTCCAGCGGTGAGGCGAGTCGCAGCTGGGGAGGCAGCCTTCTCTGTCGCGGCACCCCACTCACGGAAAGCTTCCACCCACCCCACCGCCCCCGTTCCAGGGAGGCCAACCCGGGGCAGACATCAAAATGCCCAGGTGAAGACCTCTGTATTTGCCCAGGCTTTGACCAGGAAGGGAGTTTTATTATTTGTTTCTATTTCTGTTTTTATTCTCTCGATTTAATTGCATTATGTTGTTTTGTAATTTTACTGATGTTTTATTCTAAACCTCCCTACTAATAATTGCATTAAAAAGGACAATACAGACATCTGCCAACCAATCAAATGGAACAAAACATGTCTCTCATCCCAGATGCTGGGGCAACCAGGAACTTGGGGGGGGGGGATACTCCCCACACTTCAATGATGCTCTCCCTTACAACTGAATGGCTGCTGTGCTCTCCTTTGGTAAAATATCTGCCCTCGACCCGACATGGGCCAGTCTGAACTTTACCAACTGAATTACTGTAAGACATGCAAGGTGATGACTGCATTTTCCCACCCCCACCGGTTGTCTTTTAGAAAGGTGGGCATTATGTATCATATTAAATAAAATTGGGGCCTGGCTTAATCTGTCCACACAGACGAGGCTTCTTTCACTTGAAAATTTGAACAGATGACTGCTTCGGGGGAATGAGGGGCCCAGGGATGCCAATATGATCCGCAACAGGTGCCCCAGTCCTGCTCCCCAGATCACAGGACCTGCTGATCATCTTTAATCCGCTCACCTCGGACACCAACCAAGGCCTGAGGCCACCAGCATTTTTGTGTGGAGGCTTAAACTGCCTTGGAGACTCTTTCGCACAATTTAGGCCAGACTTCCCCCAACCTGGGGACCGCCAGATGTGTTGGGCGACAGTTCCCATTGCTGGCTCTGGGAGGATGGGAGCTGTTGTCCTACACATCTGGAGAGCTCCAGGCTGGTGAAGGCCAGGGGCTGCTCGCAGGGAAGAGGAAGCAGAGGAGAGGTTTCTGTCGTGCAAGGGAGCTGCTTGGAGGCTTTGCAAACTGCACCACAAAACCAATGGGCGCAAAAGCCCTGGGCGTGTGGGCTGGGTCGAACTCCAGCAGGAGTGGCTTCGGGGCATTTGTCTGCCACAGTCCACACTCGACACACCTGGCTTGGGCTGGCAAATGGCGATGCGCACACCCCCCCCGGAAAGCTGGCACCGAATGACCTGAGCCATCTGAGCTGCCGCTTGAGCCGACCCTGTGGGCAGCGCCCTTGCTGTCCTTGCCTGCTCACCTTGAGTGCTTCTGGTGCGCCCCCACTGCCCCGCTCTCTTTGGATGCACGCTTAGCAGAACACGGCCACCTGCCCCTGGAGGGAACTGCGCCACGGAGGAGGCAGGCTGTCTAGTTCCTGGAGACAGACAGCACGAAGCAGTTGCCACCGCTGAGGAGAACCCAGCAGGGAGCGATTTCCTTGGGAATCAGAACGCATTTATTTGGGACATGCCGCGCAGGCATCCGGAGAAACAATCTTTCACTCAGTCATGCAAGTCCCGTGCCGTAGCGTCATCCCGCAGGAGTCGCCGGAAGCTGGACAGCTCCAGATGGCTCTAACCCTTTACCGGGGCAGCTTTCAGCCAGAGGGCCAAATTCGGAGAAGCTCTCGAGGGGTGCTGTCCAGTGGAGGGCAGGGCAAAGGGGCTGGGCCAAAATGCCAAACAAACCAGCACATCTGAGCTCAAAAGGTCTTCCTGCCAGCAGTGGAGGTGAGTGGCTCTGATGTCGGTGGGGTGGTGGATCTGCTCCGGGTGCCAGTCAGAACTCATGGAGCTCTCCAAGGGGCCTCACAGGCACTGCTGCACTTCCGAAGGAGGGACACAGAGGCTGCCGAACAGCTCCTTAGTAGAGGCCACCACTTGCCTTCCAGGGGCACAAGCGAGAGCTGCCTGCCTTCCAGGGGGACTCAGGGACGGAGCACAGCTGCAGAGGGAGGAGGTTGTCACTCGGGGTGCAGCCCCTGCCTTCCACGCAGAAGCGCCGGGGTCCAACCCCGGCCTCTCCCGCCACAACAATCTGGTAGCGGGTGTGGCGGGAACCTCTGCCCGAGCCACTGCCCGATGGCCTGACCTGGTTTACAAGGCAGCTTCTCAAGCCAAGAAGCAACAGCCATGAAACACAAAGAAAGGCAAGGCAACATCCCGGCTAAGCCCCCATCGTTTCATGCAACATTTGTCATGCTGCTCAGCATCTCCTGATATAAGACGAGCAAGGGCAGCTCATTTTTACCCCCACACTTCCCGCACCCCGCACCCCAAACCCCTACACTGACCCTGCCCTTCCCAACTGAAATGAATTTTAAGTGCATTTACTCACATTCATCCGTCATTACACTCATCTCTCCCCTGTCGGACTCCCCGGCCCCCTCACTGTCAAAATTTGTCTGTAAGCGCCTCAGGGCAGGGACCAGCTGCTCTTCTACTTATTTCACTCTGCAACATGCTGTCAATGCACATCAATCCAGCCGTGCACAGCGTGCAACCAGCCAGCAACCAGAATGCGCCTCCCCTCCCGCCTGCTTCAGTTTGCAGCTGGATAGGAGTTGCTGCCAGTGACGTTTGGGGGGGGGGGTGTCGGGGTCAATGGAAGCTGTATTCAGGGGTATACTGCCTCTGTGCATGGAGGTTCCATTTCATTATCATGGCTATGCCTTTCCATACCTCATCAGATAAGGAAACATAGTACCTGATACCAGAGTGTCACCCGGAGAAGCAGAGGGAGGTGAAGAACATACAGCTGGGGTGTTGAATGCCTCACACTGCTTCTAGCGCACCTTTCCCCTGCCTCACACTGCTTCTAGCGCACCTTATTACCAATGATTCAGCTACCACTCTCAGCCCTTTGGCACCCCCCTGCCCATGGGTGGTCTGACTTCCCCTTCCCCACAAAAGTGTCACTTGCATGCTCAAGAGGTCATTCAGTGTCTTTTTGTTGAACTAGAACTGGGGAGGGATTGCGAGGAGCCCCCAAAGGATCTCTCCAAACTGGGAGAATGGGCATCCAAATGGCAAATGAGGTTCAGCGTAAGCAAGTGTAGAGTGATGCATGCTGGGGCGGAAAATCCCAACTTCAAGTATAAGCTGATGGGATCTGCGCTAGCAGTGGCTGACCAAGAAAGAGATCTTGGGGCTGCTGTGAAAAAGGCAAATCCTATGTTAGGCATAATTAGGAAAATTGAGAATAAAACTGCCTAGATACAAACCTATGTTGTGACCACATTTGGAATACTGTGTACAGTACTGGTCACTGCACCTAAAAAAGGGACATTGTAGAGTTGGAAAATGTGGAGAAAAGGGCAACCTTAATGATCAAGGAGCTGGAGCATCTCCCCTATGAGGAAAGGTTACAACATGTAGGACTGTTTAACTCAGAAAAAAAAAAGGCACATAAGGGGAGACATGATAAGAGATGTACAAAATTATGCATGGTGTAGACAGGGAGACCTTTTGCTCCTCCTCCCATAATACTAGAACCCAGTGGGGTCCTCCCATGAAGCTGACTGGTGGGAGATTCAGGACAGACCAAAGGACGGCCTTCTTCACACAGCGCACAGTTAAACTGTTGAATTCACTACCAGAAGATGTGGTGATGGGCGCCAATTTGGATGGCTTTCAAAGGGGGTTATGCAAATTCCTGGAGGAGAAGGCTATCAGTGGCTACTAGTCCTGATGGCTCTGTGCTACCTCCACTACCAGAGGCAGTGAGCCTTTCTACACCAGTTGCTGGGGAACGTGGGTGGGAGGGTGCTGTTGCACTCATGTCCTGCTTGTGGGTTTCCCATGGGCAGTTGGTTGTATGAACAGAATGGTGGACTAGATGGACCCTTGGTCTGATGCAGCACGGCTCTTCTTATGTTCGGGGGGGAGGGAGGTCAAGTTTAAAATGCTGCAAAATAGAAGATTTGTGATGTCATAAGGCAGCAACTGATCAGTGCCAACTTCCCCTACAACCCAGAAGAACAGGTTTTTCCCAAACTCAGCACTGAAGAAGATGCAACCATGGGCAGCATGTGGGCCTATACTCAACCTTCACCTGCTAAACGTGTGAGCATTTTGCAAGTTGGTTAGCACGCCGGATGGGGAACAGAATATACCTATACTACAATGCACTGTAAAGTATAGTTTACAGTGAAAACGAACTATTCAGAACATGCTGCCTCTGAAAATAATAATAATAATAATAATACCAGCACCATCACCACATATCCACTTTTGCAGAAAAACACTGCAAAAGTGTATCATTACGTCTTTGAGAGATAGAAATAACAGGGGAAACAATTCCACACATCCTTAGATGTTTGTCAGCATGCAATAACAATGTTCACTCACACTGACCTGTGAAATAGCTGATCTGCACAGCAAAGACAGATCCCCACTATATGGCAGATTTGCACTTTCTGCAAGCCAGAGATTAGCATGGCCAGTAATACAAGAGTCTTCCTTCCCTGTCCGAGGCTACAGTCCAGTCTGTGATTTCCACATCAAATCCCTCTGCGTTCCATCTGACTGGACAGGCAGTTGTGCCAAGACTCCTCGTGCTGTGGAAAAGGCCACCTGATTGCTCCTGTCCATCAACAGGTCCCACCCTGCATAGCTAGAGCTTACAGAAACGGCATTTTCCCCCCACCCCAACTCCCCTCTCTCAATCTCTCTGGCAGGGTGTAGATGGCTATCACGGTATATTGCAACATCTTAAGAGCAAAACAACTTCTCACTGTACCTAACAAAGAACTCTGCTATCCATCTCTCTTGCAAGTCATCGGACAAATGAACATCCAATTGTGGTTCTCCCCAGAAGGACATGTCTGAGAGCTCTCCTTACCTAATGGGTCCTTGGTAGTAATAGTGCCAAAGTTCAGGATGGGGAGGGAAGACAGCAAATCACATTTAGAAAACCGAATCCCATTATGAGCTGACCCCGCACAATCCCCCAAAGTTCAGGCCTGGCTCTTAATGATCCCTACCAAAGATGCCTTTTTCCTTTCCCCATCCAAAACTCAACAGGCAGCTGCAGCTGGGAGCCTTCACTATCGCTCCCAGAAACGTGCATGCAAAGGTCTATGGAAGACGCAGTTGGCATGAATCCTGCTGATGCCATTTGGACATCATGACCCATAGGAACTACATCTCTTGTTGAGCGTTCTGGGCTTTAAGAATTAGGGTGCAATCTTATCGGGAGAGTCGGCTGCCTCTGAACTCGGAGGCAGCTAACTATCCAATGCAAGAGTGGGTGGAGCTCTCCTCTGTGTTCTAGCCGCCCTGCATTTGGGGCTAGACGGCTGACAGCTGGAGATGTCGGAGTGTGAGGGGGGAGGCTGGACGACGCATAGGAAGTGTCATAACGACACTGCCAAGGTCTCCTCTCCTCCCCTCCCCGCCCCTAGGGACGCCCCCTTTTCCCCTGCTCCGCACTGCAGTTACGAACGCAGAGATGAGGAAGAATGGTGCCGCCTACAGGGAGGCAGGGGAGGGGGTGGGGAGCACAGGTCCTGGATGCTGTCTAGCGACCATAGAGAGGATTGTGCCCTTAATTTATGGATTCAGGTTCTTGAAGCATCCTTTAAGACAGATGGCACAAAGTGGTACCACAGAATATATATTTATTGCTCAGACGGTGTTAGAGAATAACAAAACCTTGCAATGAGGAAACAAGCAAGACACATCACCATATATAATGCAATTGGGATGATAAGGATAATAGAAACAGTGGCTTGCATAGTTTTTAGTAAAACTGAAGTTTAAGTCCTCATTTCTCTTCACCAGCCAAACATTCATCATTAGGATCTTATTATTTACCAGGCATAGCTGGCAGAGCTTAAGTAATAGTGTTTGGTAGGCTTCTTGTTTTCCCAGGATCTCTCTGCTCAACCAGGTTAAAATCTTAGCATTTATAGCACTCTACCTGACGTTAGCTCAAGTTCCTTTTCTCACAGAAACTTCCATGCAGCTGGACTTAAACAGGAGCTTCGGACACAACCATGGCTCCTGCACCCAGCTTCAAGAGGGCCTTTCCCTAACACAGCCAGGCCTACAGCTAACCACAGAGGTATCCTGCTGAAGGTTTATCCCCTTCTGGGATAAGGAGCTTTTCACTTCCAAGAACTCACTCTGCACCTGTGGCAAGCTCCCTCGCCCACAATCTAAGAACGCTTTCTGTACTCGCACACAGCATAAGCAGAACCAATCGTTCTGCTGTTCCAGTTTGCACTCCTATAAAATACAATGAATTCTCGTGACAGTGTTTTGTGACAGTCTGAGGTGAGCCAATTTTGAACAGAGCCTTTGGTTGAGCTCTCCCATCACTAGGCCTTGGGCAAGGGACCCTGAGGTAACAAAATGGCACAGAAAAAAGGGAAGACTACAAAGGGGGGGAAAGAGAGGATAAAAACATAGGGTTTTTTTCACAGGAAAGGATATTTTAATAGCAGGAGCTCTATAAGAAACGAAGACACTCAGGCTGCAGGAAAGCCAAGGAAACAGTTGTCTTCAGACAAACACACCCACCCTTCCACAGTGCAACAGCCGGTGCTGGGCAGAGAGATCGTACCTTCAGATACTGGCAGAATGCTGATCACTTTCAGATTAAGATTGGACAATGGTGCACAAGCGATATTCTTCCCCAGCCGCTGCACAAAAGGCAGAACGAACATGATTTCGTACTTGTGCAGGATCTTCAGGAACCCAACCTAAAAGGGGGGGGGGGTGCAGAGTTAACTACATGGTTGCAAGAACATTACAATGTTTCAGAACTTCACAACAAAAGGTGCCAGACAGCCAAGGGCGGCGTCACATGTTACAGATTCAGAGGACACCTCAGATCTGAAGTGGCGACATGCATATATTTCACTAGAGGGTAGATCGGCCGTACTCTTCCTGAGAAGCCACAGCCACTGAGACCAAGTAGGGGCAAAACAGTGTACCAGGAAGACCCTTCATCTCCAAAATGGGGGAGTAATATCGGTCTGCCTTACAGGACTACAGTAAGAATACCGAGACATTGCATGTGAAACGCTTTGAGGGGAACACAGCAAGTGGCCTTTTCTCAGATTACTTGTCCATCCAAGCTCAGTATTGTCTACCCTGTTGGAAGCGGTGCTCCTGGCTTCCCCCTCCCCCCATCACCTGTGACTGAACCCTTTTTTTTTTTAACTGGAGATGCCAGGAACTGAGCCTGGAACCTTCTGCGTGCAAACCGCGGGCTCCGACTTATGGTTCCTTCCCACTCTGAAGCAGTACATAAACACCAAAGTATTAGTGAGTACTAATAATCGCAGCTCCCTGCAGAGTGTGCACCCATAACGAAAGAAACACATCACTTCCCTGAATATGACGTTGTATGCTCTTGATCTGCAAGGTGTGAACTAGCCCCAGGTTTGCAGAGGTGTGGGGGACTGGAAGCTGAGGACAGCTGTCTCTCCGGAGACAAGAGAACTAAAAACAACAACCACTGCTTGTTCCTGTATTTGTAAATGGCATCTATGGCAACGTTCACTGGGCAGGAGTGAAGTTCCAAAATTCCTCCTGCCCAAGCCTCAGAGCCTCACCTCTTGGCTTCTACCTTGGTCAGTCCCTTTTTGGTTTAGGTTTGAATATACAAAAAAAGACCTGATCTGTGTTCACAACCACATCTAGGGGAAATCCAGGAAATTACAGGCCCCTGAGCATAACCTCTGCTCCAAAGGGGATTAGGCAAAAGATGTGCCTTTCAGGCAAAGGCAACCAGTGATCAGGGAAAAGGCAAAGAGCCGTCTGGGGAACCCCAGGGGGCTAGCTTGAAACCCTAGGCAGGTGGGGAGGCAGGCAGGCTGGGGGTCGTGGTTCTGGCACTGCACTTGTGAGGCGACACCAATACCTCTCAGCACGTGAGTAGTATGCACACACACAGCTACTCCCACGACATGTAGTTTGGGCCTCAGGCTGTGCACTTGTGGGCAGGGCCTGTCTGAAGTTTCTGCACAGATTTTTCATCAACAACAAGGGAGTCAAATATGCGAGCGAGCCTGGGACCCGTTAAAACTGACTGCATGCGTGGCCTGCCCCCAGAGTGGAAACAAGCAACCAGGTTTTTCAGCTGGAAGTGGCTGGGATGTACAGCATGGTAAGCATAATTGCAGATAAATGCACAATGACATTCAGAGTCTAAGAAACAGGCATCATTTATCTAATTGCCGGGAGCACAGAGAGTTTGGTTTCCCAGGGCAAAGGAATTAGGGCATTAGGAAAGGGAACGAAGACAACCTGGGTTGTCAAAGGGCTCACACAGGAGCCCCTTTAGGTCACCCAGTCAAAGTGGGGAGAATGAACACACGTAAATCTGGCAGGGGCGGGGGATTGCAGCAGCAGCAGCCTACACCACCAACCCACATGCACTGGTTTCAGATGCTGCAAGGAACGCTTGTAGGCCAGAGGAGGAGCCTGCTGTTGCAATGCCGCCCCAGAGAATGGCTGAGGAGGGGTAGGCATCCCAGGCCAATACGACGTGTCAAGGTGCAGAATATTCCAAGGCTGCAGAAATTTCTTGTGGAACTCATGAAAACATGTGAAAAATGTAGCAATGCCAAGAGACAAAGCAAGCCCTCTCAGTGGTTGGGGGCGGGGGCATGCTTTCCATTCAATCCTGCCTGCAAGCAGTGCCTTGCTGGATCAGACCAAAAGATCCCTACAGTCCAGCACTCTGTCCCAAAAGGTGCCAGCCAGATACTTTGGGAACTCAGAGGCAGGGCCTGGTGACGGCAGCCTTCCCGCTTGCTCACTACAAGGAAGAACACAGTTCCAATACTTTATGACAACCAGAATAAATACAATATTTTTGGGCCCGCTCCACTTGGGAGCACCCATGTACAAGCCCCGAGGAAATTAAGCAGAGCTGCACAAGAGCAGGACTTGACCCCCAAGCAATTTTAAACAAAAGAAAATGGTCTTGTCCCCCTCCACCCTGCAAGACTATTTAAGCTTCATTTTCTTACACACAGACATTGTAATATGTATGTATGTATGTATGTATGTATATTAATGTTATATGTATGATCTTTTAAAATAAAAAATGAAGTTTGCATTTTAAGTAAAAAAACAAAGAAAGATAGATGGAGGAATAAACAGCAGAACAATTTCAAATGTGCTAAGACATTCTGACCTGGATCAAAACCAACCACTCTGAGATCCTGCAAGAATCAAGGAGAAACTCCTTTCTTCAGCCAGGAAATCCCAAAGGACCTTCCACGGTTTTGGTTTAGACAGAAGGATGTGCTGCTGTGTAGCGCTGCCTACATGCTACAAGTCCACAACTGGCTCCCCTCCCCTCCCAGCTGCACTTCGCTTGGTAAAGCAGAGGAAGATATCTTCCTGAACAGCCTATGCAGTCAGGGAAATGGAGGAGGGAGGAGACAAATAGGAAAGTGTACGCAGAGGTCATTGTCTCATTCTCCTCTTGACTGAAAGCTGTTTCTGGAACACCGGTGGTGGGAAAAAGGAGGTGCAGGCAGTAGTGCTAAAGTAGTGCCATTTGGAACCAGGGGTGGAGGAGAAATTAATTCGGTTTGTATTTTAACGCAAAGCTCCCTCATTCGCACTTAGTCCTGCAGCAAATACGAGAAATGAATATACTAGTAGACTTCAGCATTTGCACTTCTCCAAAGTTTGCCATCACCACTCAAAAAATGTCTACAAAAATGCATATATTAGGGAAAGCGAGCATAAAAGTGCATATATTTATGAAAACAGCCTACAAAAATGCATTATATATTAGGAGAAAATGCATGCAAATTTTCATGCAGACTTTTTAAAAATGTGCAAACTCATATGGAAATGGGATGAAACTAATTTACGACTGGAAAAATGAGAGGAAGTAAGAAGAACCAAAATTGCAGATTTATCCATCTCTAAGTGGACCATGAAAACTTTGTCCTCCATTTCCACATATGCTATTCAAAGTATCCATTCACATAAATGGATTGCAGTTACGCAAAACACAGGATGTTCTGCAGGCATTCGACTAATCTGAATGCATGCTAATTTTGCCTGTGTTTCAGCTCAGAATCCAAGTTTCTTTGCTGCAGAAATCGGTGTACACCTTGAGCATATGATGTTATGTTATAGTGAAAATTATCTGTGGAACAAAGGCAATGACGAGTTATAGAATCACAGTATTGGAAGGGATCTTGGAGATCATTTAGTCTAACCCCTGCTTAATGCAGGCTCTGCGCTGCAGGACACAGATACCGCATCCCTGACTGAAGGCCATCCAGCCTCTGTTTAAATGCCTCCAGAGGAGGAGAGCCACCATTTCCCGAGGCAGCCTGTTCGGCTACTGAATGGCTGTTAGCATGTTTCCCCTAAGGTTTCGTCAAAATCTGCTTCCCTGCAATTTCCACCCATTGGTTCTAGTCCTGCCCTCGGGAGCAGCAGACAACAAGTCTGCTCCGTCTTCTGCATGACAGCCTTTCAGATATTTAAAGACCACTATCATGTCTCTCCCTGATTTCCTCTTCTCCAGGCTAAACGTGCCCAGCTCCTTCAACTGTTCCTCAGAGGACTTGGGTTCCCAGACCCCCCACCATCCTGGCTGCTCATCTCTGGATGTGCTCCAGCTTGTCAATGTCTTTCTGGACACAGTATCCCAGATGTGGCCTGGTTAATGCAGAATAGAGTGGAACTATTATGGAATAGGTTCTTTGCTAGCTAGTACAAAATGGAAAATTTGCATCTTTCTGATGAAAGGCCTCTGGTCTACCAAGAAGACAAATGTACCGCGCCGGTGATGCTGTCAGGGCAGGAGTTCAGGGGGAAGCCCAGGGCCCCTCTCAGCAGAATGAGCAGGAGTGTCCCCAAATGCAGCAGAACTCGTTGAAGTAAATGAAGCAACGCGCATTCAACTCTAAAGACGTAGCCGCTTGTAAGACCATCACGCCCACCGCCTAAGGGTACTGAACCGCATCACGGTATGGCACAGCTGCTGATCCTGGCTCTCCTATCACGCCCACAGCTAAAGGCCTCATGCAGACCATCATGAATCATCACTTGATGGCTGGCAGTTGGATGTGTAAGCCGGCCTTCCCCAACCTGGTGCCCTCTAGATATGTTGGACTCGAATAGCCATCATCTGCAGCTAGAATGGCAGATGTTCATGCTGGCTAGGGATGATGTCAGTTGTAGCCCAACACATCTGGAGAGCACCAGGTGGGAGAAGGCGTGCACACGCACATGAGGATGTGTCCGAGGTGATGCAAAAGTGCTGCCTATGGTGTTAAATCTGGAGAAGGGCCCACAGTCGAATGGCAGAGCAGAGCGCATGCGCTGCATCCAGAAGGTACCAGGTTCAGCCCGGCACCAAGATGATCAGCCAGCAGGCAATGGGAAAGGCCCTCTTTGCCCTAGATGCTGGAGAGCCACTGCCCATCAGAGGAGACACGAATGGGCTCGATCAGCCAGTGAACTACCCTGATACAAGGAAGCTTCCTGTGGTCCCGGCAACGGCAGGTTCACACATTCAAGCCAGTACTTGATGTTGCAAGAAAATATGCATAGTCAAACTATGGAATTCAATGCCACAAGAGATGGTGATAGCCACCAATTTGGATGGCTTTAAAAGGGAGTTAGGTAAATTCCCGGAGGAGAAGGCTCTCAATGGCTACCAGTGCTGGTGGCTATACGCTGCCTCCAGTACCAGAGGCAGTGAGCCTATGTACACCAGTTGCTGGGGAACATGGGTGTGGGGGGGTGCTGTTGCGCTCATGTCCTGCTTGTGGATTCCTGGTCAACAGCTGGTTGGTCACTGTGTGAACAGAAAGCTGGACTAGATGGACCCTTGGTCTGATCCAGCAGGGCTCTTCTTCTTATGTTCTTAGCCAAGACACCAGCCAGGAAGCATTTTGCATAGTCTCAAAATATTCTACCACATGTCTGTGGCCATTAGCAGCGACAGGGTGCCTTCCCTGCATCTTTGATCACTGCAACTGGCAGAGGTTTGAAGTGTTACTAACAATTCTGTGTCATCCGAGGGGGTTCTGGCAACTGAAAGGTGTCCAAAAGAATGGAAAAGAAAAATCTGTGCTTCTTGGTAGAAAACAGATCTTCTGCAGAGATCTCCCTCTCTGTCCAGGTAGAGGAAACTGCTCAAAAAACCCTGAGGTTAAAAGCAGGTCAAGAAGAAAAGAAAGAAAGGAAGAGCTCATATGCTTTCCCAGGGAAGAATGTTTGTGGTATTAAATTAACACTTGCTATACTTAATTGTAATAAGACAAATTTAAAAAAGAGGAAGTTCTATGCTCAAGTAACCCAGGTCCTGTACTAAGAGGAACTAAATTCTGCAACCTATGTAAATTATGCAATTTGCCCCTTCCCCTGGTGAGTATGATAAGGTATGCAAATAAATGCAGAGAGCCAGATATGGCACCAATGTTCTGACCACCAGGAATGCTACTAAACCCCACCCGCAAGCTTCTGAATTCACCACCGGGCACTGGACACACACCCTTTCAAGGCTATTTGTGCAGCCTTAAGGGCTAGAAACGAGACCCTCAAAATTTCCAGTTCTGAGCCCAACAGCAATTCATACAGTTCTCCAGCGTGGTTACAGAACACAGACACAGCCTTACCGATTCTCTCCCCACCCCACCGCCCCCACCCGCCTCTTTCTACAAGCCCACCTGTTGTTTGCATCTTTCAACTCAACATTTCAGAGCGACGTTTATAAATCACACAGTCTCCACAAACCCTGGTCATCAACTTCCAAATTACACAGAAGTCTTAAGGTGTAAGTTGTTCAAGCAAGCCAATAATAGAACAGGCAGATGTTGTGCATCTGTTCACAAGCTCTTTGAAACAAGAGGTTTAAGCAGGGGCTGCATTTATGGGATTACAACAGTGCAGTTTTGCTCAAAGGAAAGAGGCTAGGAAAACAAGGAATAGACGCACATGCAATAGATAATTAAAAAAAGCAACTCTAGACTATAAATCACTTCTCTCCTCCAGCACAAACCAGGCGTCAGGCACTTGAGTGGTGGCAGAGAATACATGGTATGACTAATGTGCAATGTTAGCAAAAACTTGGGTCTGTTTGAAAAACATGCTCATTAAAGATTGGATTCAGGACCATGTGTTATGGATTTGTGCTTTTAAATGTATATTCCACCATATGGCTCCAAGGAAACCCTGATGGCAGCTAACACAACATCACGCAACCGATAGCACTGGCAATGTGCAGAGGGCCAGAGTTCATAGACAGAGCTCATTCTTCACACCCAGAATGTCTTGGGCTCAATCTAAGCATCTCCAGTTAAAAGGATCAGGTAGTGAGACACTCACAGTAGACAAGATGGACAAACAGTCAATAAGGCCGCTTCCAACTGTTCCTAATAAAAAGACAACTCGGTGGCATTGCCTCGTGTTCAGGGGGTTTGTTGCTGGACCTCTCAGAATAAAAAGCCATCTCTCAAAACCATGCCAGCCTTCCAAAATGCTCAGGTCTGTCTTCTTCCTTCCTCCTCTTGCATCATCATCACCATCACCATCACATTTGTATCCCATCTTGTTTTACCTCAGTGAGCTTCATGACATGACTGAGTGGAGATTTGAACCCAGGTCTTCCCGGACCAAGTCTAGCACTCTAAGCATTGCACCTGCTGGCCCTTGTAGAAACACCCCTCTGCAATTCTCATACACATGGCAGACCATCTGCAGGAGAGGGAGGTTGGTAGGCCACAAGTCCAATGACCAATTTCTGGTGGGCTACCTGAGCCCCTCTGGCTGCTAGAATTCTGGCACAGGATGCTGGACTAGATGCACCTTGGTCTGATCCTGCAAGGCACTTTGGATGTTCTTAAGCAACGTGCAGACTTGGGGTTGATTTAAAACATGAACTGGTGGAGGTGCCTCAACTGTTAAGAGATTTTGAGCACGCATCCTTCCTCTGTATTTTATTTATATTTTCGGGGGACAACCGTGTAAGAATGAACATGGCCAAGCCTTCCTTTACGCGCCGCTCACCATCCCCATCGTCGAGTCCCCTGGGACTCGGCCAGGTGCTGACCGAGCCATCCTTTGTGTGCCTCTCACCACCCCCAGTGAGGAGAGTGAGAGGGGCACTAAGAAAGGCTCAACCAGCACGGGGAGGAGCCGAGTCCCCTTTCCCATGCTGAGAGGGGCATGGAGAAATGGGTGGGGCGGGGGACATGATGTCAGTGGACAGCCACACCCACTGAGGTCATCGGGTCCACGGAGGGCCCTGCGGGGGACAATCCAGCCCGCTACCTTAAAGTAGTTCCCCAGCCCTGGTCTACATGCCCCAGCCGTCTGACTGTGCAAAGGCAACCTCCGTAGGTGTGCCAACAGGGCAAATCTATGCTAATAAATATTCCAATCCCTTTGGGCCTGCATTTAGCACTGTCCAAGACAGGAACGATCTGGCATAGCTATCCCTAAATACTGAACAGAAGAAAATTAAGATTAAAGGCTCTGGGAGGAGGAACAGAGTGTAAAAAGACTTTAACAATGGACAGGCTCCCCCCCACACACACACACCTTGGCACCCCCAGTCTCCCAGGACAGAGCATAAAGAGCAGAGAACCAGCTAAAATACAACTAGCTCCAACTTGCCTTTTTTTCCACCCTCTTGGTTTTATGCGCAATGAGAGAAGCATCAAGAACACGGAGGCGGAAGCGGCTGCTGTAATCAGGCTGTTACTGGAACGAAACTTGGATAATTGGTTTTTATGTCCAAAACGCCAGAAGTAATTAGGCTTGGCGTGCACAGCACACAGATAAAGACAGGCCAGCCTAGCAGAGTAGTTAGAGGGAGCCTGATATGATCACGTAGTGCTTTGCTCCAAAAGAACAGAGGCGCTGGGGGCTCGTGCAGCCTTGGTGTTTGTCCCTGGCATCTAAGGGCATCGCTCCCTAAACCTAGACCTAAGCAGGCATGGTACTCTGTGGTGAGGAAACACTCTGCTTATGCTCAGAGATGCTCCGAGGCTCAAAGACCAAAAGCAATTCTGAGACAGGTCTTAATTTGGCTAGACTGGTGCAAACGCATGTATATGTGTAAGCGAGTGTGCAGGTGCACACAGGTGTGTGGACACGCTGGTAAAATATCTAATTCATATAAAATGAAGTCTCACTAAACTGCAAAAAAGACGGGATGTTAGAATTTTCCATCCTCCAAAAGCCAAATGAAAAAAGTCTTGGGCATTTTTCTAAAGATGGTCAGGCCTGGCATGACAGGATCGCAGGGAAAGGGAGTCCTGTAGTTTGGGAGGAGAGGGGCAGCCATCTGGGACCCAGGTTCGGTCCCTGCCATCTCCTGAGCCAGGGCAGCAGGATGAGCAAAGGTCTTGGCCCAAGACCCTGAAGCCACAGCTAGTAAGTAGTAGGCAATAGATGGACCAACTCAGTGTAAGGGAGCCTTCCCCAATCTGGTACCCCCAGACATTTTGGACTACAACTCCCATCTGCCCCAGCCAACATGGGCAATGGTCGGGAATCCTGGGAGTTGCAGTCCAAACCATCTGGAGGGCATCAGCTTGGGGAAGGCTGATCTAAGGCAGCATCACATGTTCATGATGAGACGTAGAGATCTAAATGAGCAACTTGAGCAATTTGCCAGGGAAGACACTGGCATAATAAGCCACCACCACCACATAACACACTTTACCAAAACATTTATGTTGAAAAGCCCCAAAGCCCTCTATAAACACACGCACGCACGCACGCGCGCACACACACACCACAATCCGGATAAACCATAAAAAATGCATCATGGTTTCCTTCAGAAACTGGAAAAAACTTTTAAGGGTGGAACGCACGTTACTGGAGCAGCCTGGGAACAAGTCACACCGCTCATCAGAACCGGCCCTTGTCAAGACCTGGATGTCGTCAAGGTGTGAGATGAAGTAGAGAATGCAAGAAAGAAGTGCCTTTATCACCAAAGGCAGAATATTGTTCTATTTTTTGCATGCATCGGGGTGGGTGGGGTGGGTGGCAGACAGCGGCTGTTTGGCTAGGGGTTTCAGTGGGTGATTTAGGCACGTCAGGAGGTGAATCATGCCAGGAGCATTTGGCCGCAATCCAAAAGAACCCCTACAGGTACAGCCATGTTCTCTTGCATGCAAACACACACCTGAGTATTGCAATTTTTTCCCTTCTGGAAACAACTCCAAAGGCCACTTTAAAAATTCACCAAAAATGAGGATGGGGGGATGGGGGGGGGAGTGGCTTGACCCACTTCAAGGGGCTCAGAAGCCCTTTGGAACAGGGTTGGAAGGGCAGAAACAGAACCCTGGAATCCCAAAACGTCCCAAAGTGGGCTTTAAAAAAGGTGAAACTTCATTTCAAAATCTACTTCTCAGTTTCACTCATTAGAGGGCTTAACCATTTAACAAGGCTTTTTGACAGCTTCATTAAACTGGCCCAGCTGCATGAGGGCAAAAAAAGGGGGGAGAGGCTAGCAAAAAATGGAAGGCGAAGGAGGTCCAGGCAACCAGCATGGACTGGACCCAGCTGGGTCTTCACCCTCTTCCCCTTCCACAGAACCTTTTGGCCATTCCACATGAACAGAACATTCCAATAAATCTTGTTAGGAGAGAAATTCCCATTCTACTCCCCGAGAAAGGAGCAATTCACACAACCACACATTGGTGTGAGCCCCAGATCAGTGATCATTACTGCCAGAAGCACAGAGTGATGGACACTGAATCACACTGTTCAAAGGGACTAGAAGGCCATCAATTTGGGAACTGGCCAAACAGTTTCTCTTCTCCCTTCTAGCCCACCCATGAGTTCTCAAGGCAACCCAAAGCAACATAAAAATAAACAACACAAAGAGAGATAAAGTAGTCTTAAGAATAAACACAGAGCAGTTAAACGAATGCAAGTTCTAAAGAACAACAATGAAAACCATGCACACTAACAGACAAAACAGTCATTATAACACAGGGAGACTGGAAGCCGCCTTACACTGAGCCAGGCCCTTGGTCCATCTAGCCCAGTGTTGCTGACACTGACTACCAGCAATGGCTCCCCAGGGTTTCAGGCAGGGTTCCTACCTAGCCCTACCTGGAGATGCTGCCGGGGATCGAACCTGGGACCAGCCGCATGCAAAGCAGGAGCTCTACCACTGAGCTACACTCCCTGCCCATCAGAGAGAGCAAGAAGCACAGAAGGTTCTGCAAGTGTAGAATCGTAAGAGCAGCCCTGCAAGGTGAGGCCAAGGTGGGTCCAGCACAACCAGCCACATACTCCCAGGAAGACCATGAGAAGGGACCAAAGGCAACCACCCTCCCATCTTTGTCTGCAGCGTCCTTAACCATCTACTGAGGACCTTATTTGACGGGAAGATCTTCCTTGGGGGCCCTGCTTTGGGTCTCCTCACCATCTGAAAACTGGGAATCGGGGCCAGGATGAGGCCTTTTCAACAATGACATCAAGGAACGCCTGGCTGGGGGAGACTCTCCTGGTCTTCTCTTCCAAACACCACCAGGCTAAAGGCTGTACTTTTTCAGACAGCATTTGGGGCTTAAAGTTTAAAGAGTTCTCCTTACTATCCTCCTCCTAATTATTATCTAAATAAGAATGAGTAAAAATGGCTCTATTTTAATTGAGCGATTATTATTAATTATTAGATAAATGTATACGCCACCTCTCCCCCCCAAACTGACTGCTTACAAAAAAAGTTTGTCGTTTTGATGGGGGGGTGGCGGTGCTCTCATTTTGCTTACTGCAGTTTAATTTAAAGTTTAAAGCAAAAAGCTTCCAGTCCTCTGCTCAAACATGTGAAAGGGAGGAGGAGATGGGTAAGCACGCAAACTTGAGGCTCACCATGTATCGAATACATACCAGGAAAATGTGGGTTCCTGTTAAGTATGAACCACGCCAAAGCTTCCTACTGCATCTTTGTGAGCAGGAAACACAATAGGCATTCGAGGGCCATTAAGCTGCATAATGCGCAACTGCCATAGGATCTACGGGCAAAACAGGAGCTCTGGAAGGAATCAGCGCCACGGTCCCTCGACACAGCCTGCTTTCCACCAGGCCAAGCAAAGTCTTTTCTCCCCACCCCCACAACCCTTGACTCCAGGGAGACAAAATACGACTGGCAAGAGAATAAAAACTGCAAACAGCTGTTTCCAGAAGAGGATATAAAGTTTTCTACAGTAAAAAATCTTCAAAGTCTATAGGGAGGGTTTCATCACTGCCAATTAAAAAAAAACAAATGCGATGAAATGAACCAGCTGGTTCTGGTCCTTCCTACAGTGGAAACATTCGACCAGAACAGCCACCACGTGCATTCTGGGGCAGCAGAATATTTTTTTAAAACTCACCCAAGGGATGGAGTGCAGCGAGACACAGCACAGGTTCCACGCAAGGTGAATGCTGGGTGCCAGCAGGGGCAGCTCATGGGAGAGCAATGGACCTCAGCTCTGGGCATGACCCGCTGGGAGGTTCTCCTGCGCAAGCCCATTGAAATGAATGGGACCTGCGCAGTAACACTCCTGTGTGCTTGTGCAGCTCCCATTCATTTCAGTGGGCTTGCGTAGGAGAACTTCCCAGCGGGTCATGCCCTATACTAATGCGTGTTGGGAGCCTCTGGATTTTCTCTCAGGGACCCAAATCTCATGGGCCAGCCCTGGAAACTGACATGTATGAAACTGACGTTTCTGCGGCAATTGACCATAATGCCATTTTGCGGCACCATCACAATAAAATGTACATGTGCAAGATCGTCACACGTGATGCTCTGCATGGCAAGTTGCCTGCAACATGAACATGCAGCCATCCCCACAGAGGATGAGCTTTCATGGGCAACCGCTCTGGACAACGGGGTGGTGGTGGTGTCCACCCAGGTTGCTGAGGGCTTGTTTGCATTTGACAAAACAGCTAGAAAATTAGCAAAGTGCAGCAGCTGACTGCTGAGACAGAGTTCATGAGCCAATCTCACTGCATCTCTCAGGGCACAAGCAAAGGCCATTGCTGGTTCTCGCACTACAAGGAGAAAACCAGGCCCTACTGGGTTAAGTACTACATTTGCATGCGTTTGGTGGGCTACTAAGCTTTTAATTCAATTTAATCTCCATAGAATAGAATCATAGAATACTAGGGTTGGAAGGGGCCTACAAGGCCATCGAGTCCAACCCCCTGCTCAATGCAGGAATCCAAGTCAGAGCATCCCTGACAGAAGGCTGTCCAGCCTCGCCTTGAACGCCTCCAGTGTGGGAGAGCCCACCGCCTCCCTAGGGAATTGGTTCCATTGTCGTATTGCTCTAACAGTCAGGAAGTTTTTCCTGATGTTCAGCCAGAATCTGGCTTCCTGTGACTTGAGCCCATTATTCCGTGTCCTGCACTCTGGGATGATCGAGAAGAGATCCTGCCCTACCTCTCTGTGACAACCTTTCAAGTACTTGAAGAGTACTCCAGTACGTTACAACTCTGTATATACAGTGCACATGCTTTGCACAGCCTAGCAACCCTCACAACATCCATTATTTTTAAGCCCTGGGTGATGTCCCCCCACCTTCTCGCCTGCCCCTTTGGCTCACTGGGCCAGGGGTGCAGCTAGGACTAGACCTTGGGACCAATGACCAGAGCCCCACAACCTAGGGGCCCCCAAATTATCACTGAGAGAGCAGCTGATGATGGGCCCAGTGGCAAACCGGCCTAGTGTCTCCTGCACAAGCTCACTGAAATGAATGGGAGCTGCGTGGTAGCTGGGTCAGCATGGACACATCCACGACCCACTGGGGCTGACACTGCTTACTGCAGCATCCTTTCTTATTTAAAAAAAAAGCCAGAGCAGTGTAGTGGTGACAGCATTGGACTGGGAGTCGGGAGCTCCGGGTTCTAGTCCCCACTCGGCCATGAAAGCTCACTGGGTGACTTTGGGCCAATCACAGACTCTCAGCTCAACCTACCTCACAGAGCTGTTGTTGCGAGGATAAAATGGAGAGGAGGAGGATTATGTATGCTGCTTTGGGCTCCTTAGGAGGAAAAAAGGCAGGACATAACTGTAATAAATAAATAAATTCTAACACCCCCCCATGTTTTATAATTGGAGGTGTACATGGTCACAGATGCTCCCTTAATTATTTTTGCTTTAAAAAGGTACCTCTTTTTACAACAAATGTGTTTAGTATCAGAAGCAAACTCCACTTTAGTCCTGTAGGCAAATGGATCTGGCATATCAGGAATGAAACAGCAGTTATGACGCATGGAACGACCCTGGGAGAGCGGGTGGAGAGAGAGGTCAAAGGTGTGCTTCAAGGTTGGAGAAATCCACATGGCCATCAATGGGGGGCTCCCAAAAGACCTTTCTGCCCAGAGTCCAGAATTACCTAATCGCACCTCTGCATTGGCCCAAGGCCCTCCGAGGCTCCTGGGTTCTCGTTCTACCTCCACCTGCCCTGCTACCGAACCTTCTTGTGTAGGCAAAGTAAAAATATACACATCGTTCCTATTCAAGAGGTAGAGTTGGAGGATATAATATGAGGCTGGAAGAAGATTTCCACCTGCTCTCAACAACCACAGCCCCATTTGTTAAGGAAAGCAGAGGAAATTCTAGGATGTCGCTGCTAATTGGGATAAGCTTGGCGTCAGTGGCAGCCAAGCCACCAACCAGCCAGAGTGCAAATCTTCCTGGATCCCTCACTTGGACTGCTTCCAAGAGTCAAGGCCAAAGGTGAATTAAACCAGTAATTCCCAGGGCTATAAAGAGGACCTGCTAATTTCAATATGCTATCATCAAGGCGGGTCCGGACACACATGTTTTATATATAGGTCCCTCTCCCATGCCCAACTTCCTGGAAATAGTTGTTTTCTCTGGAGGGCGAGAAGGAACCCAGCTCTCAGGGGCCAAAGAATAACTAGACAAAAAACCTGCCATGGAAAGTGCAAAGACTTGGGCTTGTCAAAAGTTACTGACCCAGAGCTGGGCCTATTTCAGGATTCAGCAAAAAGACAGGATGTGATGCTGGACATACAAGTTCCGGCTCCTAAGAATATCAGCCTTTTTGCTGCTGCTAGGTTTGGTTTTGAACATCGGTTTCTAGTCATCATGGCCAACAAGGCAGGTGTGAAAGCGTGTGGGGAAACAACAGGGTTTTCAGTGGGTCAGAGATTCATTGCCCCAAAGAGCTGCTTCCACTTCTCAGCACTGCAAAGTGAGCAAGCCTTTGCAAGTGTGCGTAACGTCTGCATAATTTTTGCATGTTTTACAGCAGGGGCGGGTAACATGTAGCCCTCCAGATCTTCTGGCCTACAGCTCCCATCATCCCTCACCATTGGCTATGCCGGCTAGGGCTGATGGGAGTTGTAAGCCAAAATATGTGGAGGGGCTGCAAGCTGCCCACCCGTTTTACATGTTTTGGGCGGGGGGAGCTGTTCAATGACATTTTGTGCACCTGCAAGGTGTCTAGAATACCTGCGTTGGAAAAGCAACACACAGCTCTGACCTCCATGACTCTGGATCAGCCACAAAGCAGTTGCCACAAAGTTGCATTTTATGACACCAAAACCTGCAAGACATCCTGCTTGCATTAGCAGATTCGCAGAGGTCTCCCACCATACGTCCTCGGCTCTTCCTCCCCACCCCCTGAAACTCTTAGGCAGCAATCCTGTGCCCACTTACATGGGAGTAAACCCCACTGAACAAAGACAGGCTTACTTGCAAGAAACATGCATAGGATCGGACTGCACCACTCTTACCTTCACGAGAAAGTTACCTTCCTTCTCCTGGCTCACCATGACCACCGAATCGTGGAGCTTCTCATCAAAGTGAACATGGCTGGAAGATCCTTCCACTGTCTGGGTGGGGGCAAAACGGACAGCTCCCACTTTGGGCTTGGTGCCTAGAGAAGCCACAGCAAAGCAAAACACAGATGAGCAACCACGGCCAGCTTTCAGGAAGCGCCTCAAAGGAGCAACGTCAGACAGAACAAGCGCTTGGATTCCCAGCTCAAGCAGACGCAGGTTATTCAGAGGTGGACCCGGGAGGCACAGGATCACCCTCACCCAGGCACAGGCTCACCTGGTTGGCACAAAAACAGCAGAAGTAGCGGTGAAACTCCCCTGGACTGTACCAAGCCAGATTGTGATGGGGGAAACACATGGTTAAATGCTCCTTCATATTAAAACACACACAGAGAACATAGAAGACTGAACAACAACACAAGGGCAGCCCCGCTAGAACAGGCCCAAGGGCCATCTTGCCCAGCATCCTGTTTCCAACCATGGCAAAGAAAGCGCCTCCAGGAAACTCACAAGCAGGGACCCCACCACTGTCAGATTTCAGCAGCATTCCCCAGCCTGGCACCCTCCAGGTGTGTTGGACTACAACTCCCAGCATCCCCAGCCAGCCCTGCTGGGAGTTACAGTCCAACACATCTGGAGGTCACCAGCTGGGGAAGGCCAGATTACAGTAACATGAAGAATGACAGCTCTCTCCTACAGTGTCCCACTGTGCTATTTTCTCCAAATACCTCCCTCCGCATGCCCCCCCAACTCTACTGACCCAGCGTCGAGCTCACACTGACCTACTGCAATGGAGAAATCAACATGGGAATATCTCAGACTGAACCCTGTACATCGGGGTGGGGGTGGAAAAAGGGCGAGGCACAGCTGCAAAGGTCCGCTTCCAGCTGCAAAGCCAGGCCAAAAGTGGTTGTAAACTGTTGTCCATTTTGTCTTTGTCGGCTAATTCAAATCGGTGGAGGGGTGCCAGCAACGTTAATGGAGGCCACAGCAAAACTCTAAGTTTCTCCCCATCACTTTTGGGGGGCGGGCGGGGGGAGGCTGCTTTTTTTGAAGCTTCCAAGTCACCCCCACCCCTGTTTTGTGAACAAGGTTACATAGTCCCAGAATAAATTATGTTTTGGGAATTTTGTTTTCAAAACGGGTTGCTTTTGTGGTTTTTAAGACCTGAGCCCATAGGGTTTTCTAGGTTTTGAAAAGCAGGTTTTTTCCATCCAGGTGTCCTGTTAGCAGGTGGGCTGATAGACCGTTTGGAGACTTCTGTGTGAGGATGAGCCATCCGCTCTGGAAGCCCCTTGGCAGCCTTTGCTTGTGGTGGACTGTGGCCGGACTTGCGTAGGTTGATCTGCGATGGACCGGGGGGCAGGGCCCCTTCCAGCTGTAGGGCCGAATCCCTTTGGGGCTGCATGCCCATGGTGGGCAGGGACAGAACACCAAAAATACCAGCCTACCTGCGTGTAAAGCTCTTGCCACCAGTCAATGAGCCCTCGAAGAGACATTTCAACCTTTCAGCATTGGCAGGGAGGGGGCCGCACAATTGGTGGTTGGGAGAAAGGGGGAGCGGCTTCTAAGAAACTCTGGAGGTCCGTCTTTGGGCCCCACATCTGAGGTCCTGCACCCCTGGGGTTGAGAGCCTCGCCTTTGGGCAGGCTAGGCAAGGGGACGGAGGTTTTTGAAGCCTTCCAGTTATAAGGTTCCTCAGCGGGAAACAAAAATGGCCAAAGACGCTCTGGCACCAGGGGGCCAAAAATCCAAATACTTCCTGTAGACAGGATGGTGTGTGTGTGCGCGCGCGTGCGCGCACACACACACACACACTTTAAAAACCCTAATAGACAGACCATATGCTATCTTTTAAAACAGCACACCAAAATCTGCCACTGGAGACAGGCTACCTTGCCCCGCTTCACTTTCAGGTCGGCCCATCTGGAAAACCAGACCCGGACTTGCAGCGGAAGCCTCACAGAAGACTCCTCCTCCATTATTGTTTGTTCCAAGGAAAAATCAGCATGGCTGGGGAGGGGGGGAAGCCAAGCTTGTACAGAAGACACCGCGGAGCTGAGTTTGGAGCGGCTTTCATTACAATGCAGAACTGCTATCGTCGGGCACCAGCTGCGGTTCTTACAGATTGATGACATGAAGGCATGCAGAGATAAGAGTGGTGCCCTGGAGACTGGGAAAGGGAAAGGAGAAGAAGAAGAAAGAAGAACCCCAGGGACCTTCCACGCCCCCTCTGGGAGCAGAGGTGTGTCAGATGGAATCGTGCTTCCAACAAGCAAAATCTCAGCTATCTCAAAGCTTCTGGAGGAAAAGATCCATCTCTCTTTGCAGAGGTTTTCTCCCATGGAAACTTATTTATAATGTTTTTAGGGGATATCTTGGAAGACAGTGCATATTATTCTGTGGCAGCATAGGGGGAGGGAGAGAGTCACATCCTGTGGCCTTTTAGAGACTGGCTTGTTGTGTGGAAGGAGCTTTTTGGAGATGGCAGCCTCATTTGACAGCCATGCAAGCTGCTCCTACATGCAGGGAGGGAAGAAAGTGTGCATGTGGGGGGAGAGTATTTTGTGGGTGCAGAAAAATGGTTCAGGAGCATCTGTATTGCCTTCTCCTGCAAGAGCCTGGCTGCGTGCAACAATCGCCATCTGAAAAAAGGAGGC
The DNA here is from genome assembly GCF_057233095.1 of Heloderma suspectum. Classification (NCBI taxonomy): domain Eukaryota; kingdom Metazoa; phylum Chordata; class Lepidosauria; order Squamata; family Helodermatidae; genus Heloderma; species Heloderma suspectum. Next base: position 4,854,370 of record NC_139462.1, read on the forward strand.
ATGCTAGATCAGGCCAAAGGTCCACCTAGTCTAGCAACCTCTTTCCAAATCTAGGACCGAGCAAAAAATCACACCAACGCACATGCACAATGCACTACTCCATCCACAAGATTTCGGCTGATATTTCGGGGAGGGGGTGGTGAATTCATGGGCAGGGCAGAACTCACCTCCTCCACCTGGAGTTCCCCCCAAGTGTTACGATTCCCAACCCTGAAATTTGCAAGAGGGATTCGGCCCCCTGCAGACGTGAGCCAAACATTCCCATTTGACTGGGCTTTCAGCTCTGCACAATTCCCAGCAACGGAAATCCCAACAGCCCGTGACTGCATGCCCCCAGCACCTGTGATGCCATGGGGGTTCTATTCCGCTATCATGGCCCACAGTTCTTGGCAGATCTCTCCACCAGTAATTTTATTCACCCCCTGCTTAACGCTATTTACACCAGCAGCCATGCTCACTTCACACCCAAGCCAGGCTCCAAAGGATCCCCAAGGGCCCACAGAGAAAGCTTGAGGGGGATTACGGGCAGACACAGACGGAAGACGAAACTGCTGACCGCCTGTCTCCATCCGCACCAGCTAATTCTCCCAGCTCCTCCCAACCTGGTGCCCTCCAGAGCTGCAAGACTACAACTCCCACCATCCCCGGCCAGCGTGGCTGCCCATGCTGGCTAGGGATAATGAGAACTGTGGCCTAAGACATCTGAAGGGGAACCAGGCCAGGGAAGGCTGCACCAGATGAACCCAGGTCAAGCCATTATCTTTCAGCCTCCCATCTGTAAAAGGAAGGTATTCGTACCGGCCTACCTTACAGAACTGCAGGGACCGCAGAGAAGCAATCTGAGCGCTTGAAATGTATGGTGTAAATCCTAAGCATTAAGCTCAAGGATCACGCACCCCCTTTTTATAAACCTGGGGAAAGCTGGTGTGGTTCTGCATGCGGAACGGAATTCGGCATCCTGCTGGGGCAGGCCCAGTCAACTGAATTCCCGGCCCCTAAATAGCCACACTGTCAGTCTTTGCTCCCCATTAGCTCAGCAGCTGTGGCAGGACAAGGCAGCTGGCAGACTAAAGGCACAAGCCTATGTGTGTTTAGACAGAAAGAAGTCCTACAACTCCCAGCATTCCCCAGCCAGCCATGCCGGCTGAGGAATGCTGGGAGTTCTAGAATATTTTTCTGCCTAAACACGCATAGGATTGTGCCCTAAGAAGAGCCTTGCTGTATCAAGCCGTTCAGCCCAGCATTCTGCTACCAACAGTGGACAGCCAGGTGCTTTGGGGAAAATTACATGAATGGCATGCATATGACGACCATGCCCAGTTTGAACAGCAGCTGCTGGGGACAAAGCTATCCTGCCTCTCTACAGGGAGGTTCCACTCTAAGTGAACATGGCCAATAGTTGCATTTCTCCACTCCGTTGACTTGTAATCGATCACGACACTGCTCTCCTTTACTGCTTTGTTGTAATGTTTTTAAGGTATTGCTTTATATTGGTTTTTATATTGCACTGTATTTTTTTTTTTTACATAAACCCCTTGGGAATCCTGAGATGTCAAGCAGTATAGAGGCAGCTTAAGTAAATAACAAATAAATGAACTGCCCAAGGCTTTTTGACTCCTTCTTGCTCATTAAGTGTTTACACTGATTTTTTTAAATATGCTTGAGCCACCATGGAAAAAATATTTGAAGGGTAGGTTACATACTTGTAGAAGCCTACCTCTTTCATTCCCTCCTGCCCTGGGCCTCCACTGTGAACCTTTTGCTTGGGGCTGCTTCATGTCATAAACAGCCTGTAGAGGTCCAGTTGCCACTACGCCCAAAACTGTTAAGGTTTCCCCATCCCTAAAGACAATGCCACTCACAGCCCAGATCAGCTCATCGCAGAGGTATTTCAAAAAGGAAATGGGGAGACTCCATGGCCACAGGTCACTGCATATCTGCTGGACAGAGAATGACACAAGGCAGCTGCTTTCAAAATAAAAGCAAAACAACTGAACAAAACTCAGCAAGCTTGGGCAAGAAGGGAGTGTTGACTACTGGAAGAAGAGCTGTGCAACTGTTTGTTAGCTGCTCCTGCCCCAAGGGTGGGCAACTAGGCATTCCATAAGCTTCAGCACTAGCAGCAGCTGGCTAGAGATCCCAGGAGCATAAAGGTCTCCTCTTGAGCAATGCTTTTCACCTGCAGAATCACTTCTTGAAGCAATCCTATGAGCACAAATAGGCGCGTTGGGCTTGGTATCTCACATTAGGTGCCTCTCCCCTCCATCTCTTCCCCAACCTGTTGCCCTTCTAATGTGTTCGACTACAACTCCCACCATCCCCAGACAACATGGCAATTAACCATGGTCATAGGATGGCATATTCCACCCCCACCCCACAATATTGTTATGAATTTGGGTTGCTGGTGGTTTACATTAATAAGAGAGCCAGTCTGGTGTAGTGGCTAGAGTGTTGGGCTGGGAGATCCGGGTTCTAGTCCTCACTCAGCCATGGAAGCTCACTGGGTGACTTTGGGCCAGTCACGGACTCTCAGCCCAACCTACCTCCCAGGGTTGTTGTTGTGAGGATAAAATGGAGAGGAGGAGGATAATGTGAGCCACCTTGGGTTCCTTGCAGGAGGAAAAAAGGCGGGATATAAATGCAATAAATAAATAAATAATAAACAGTTACCCAAGTTTAAGCGACTAAGCTGTTAGAATGGGTAAAAGCGTGCCAGGTCGAGGGTTTGTGTTGCAGGGATAAATTCGCTTGATACCGGAGCAGCACAGACAAGCAAGACTGTATAACTGGGTTGATTCCCCCCCCCCCAATACTTAAAGAGATCAGTCCCTCTGAGAATAACTGTAGGTTGTTATAAATTTAGCTTGCAAGCTCCTGAGGGTCAGGGACCCATTTCCTACTTACATTATGCTCTAATGATTCTAGAAAAATAAAATAGTTTAGTAGCCTGATGCTCTTTATTCAGGGATGAATTCAGAAATGCAATGGGCGACTGATCTTGGGACAGCAGTTAACAACTGCACCTGGGCAAAGGGACATACAGCTTGTGCCCGGGGCCTCCCACCCTGCCAGTCCCAGATGGTGGCGACACAGTGTCCTTGACATTTTGCCCCAGCCCTTTAGAGCCAGGAGGCAGAGCTGCAAATGCCCTGTGGTCTCTCCACTGCCTCTTTAAGGCCCCGGAGAGGAGAACAAGCACCACGGGAGCGCCTGGGGACCTCCCTTGGCTTGAAGGCACGGGGAGCAGCTGCGTCAAAGCTGGTCAGCCATTCTCACACTATTTGCATGCCTCGGCCACGCCAGGGCCCAAGAGGAATCCAGTCTCAGATCCAGTCTCATCCCCAGAAACAATCATGTTGATCTGGACATTACACCAGTGGGATCAGCACTTAAACAAACAAAGAACCTATTAGAGAGAGAGAAACATCAGATGAAATCAGCCTTCCCGTCCTGGTGCCTTGCAGATGGCCACACTAGCTGGGTGTGATGCGAGTTGTTGCCCAACACCTGGAAGACGCCAAGGAAGGGGAAGGAGAGATCAAATGCGGCTTGGGGCAGCATGGGGGAATTCAGGGAAAGATTACGAGGGGATGCAATGGAAGGGGATCGAACCCAGACTGGGAGAACAGAGCAGGAATCTGTTATTAAGCCTGTCAAAATGCAGGCCAGCCCAGAGGAACTATTCCGTCACCCTCCAGTGTGACTGAGGAAGGAAACCCAGCATGGGGCTATGCAGACCAAAGGCTGGCTTGGTTCTTCCTGGTTTAAGTCACCACGGGCAAAAGGCAACTTTAGTCCTCACTCGCAAGTCTCCCCTTTGACTTTCTCCCTGCCTCATTCTAGGTCAGGCTAGTGGTCCAGGTACCCCAGTATTTTTTGCTCTAACTGGCAGCTGCTCTGCAGGGTCTCAGGCAGAGAGAAGCAGAAGACGTGCCTTGCTGGATCAGACCAAAGTCTGGCATCCTGTTTCCCACAGTGGCCAACTAGATGCCCCATGGGATGCCCTCGAACAGGACACGAGCATAGTGGCCTACTCCAGCCCATATTCCCCAGCAACTGGGATTCAGAGGTCTATCCCATCATCTGCTACTACCTGCTCCTTTTAAGTGAAAGTGCCAAGGATGGAACTTCGGGCCTTCTAGATGCAAGGCATTTTCTCTACCACCAAACAATGGCCCCTCTCTACATAAATGGAGGGTTTCCCTCACTCCTATAGAGAGAATTAAGAAACTGAGCTTGGGGCGCTGCAGCAGCAAAGGCAAAACCTGTCCTGAGTCCATTACGCTAGGTGGCCAAAACCAACAGAGATCTGGCAGGCCAGATCTGGCAGAGATCTGGCCTGAACAGAGATCTGAACAGAGATCTGAACAGAACAGAGATCTGGCAGGCCTGCCAGACACGCCACAGAAGCAGGGTACTGGGGGGCAGGGGTAGCTTCAGCACAAGCCACACTTGGTACCTGGCACCACCCAGACTGAAAGGGAAGCGATGCGCCTGAGGCTACCCAGCAAGCTAATGGCAAAGAGGGGATCTGAACTCGAGTATCCAAAGTCAAAAAAAGAGTCTTCCATTTCTTCTCAAACAGGGAATCAGGTCTTCCGGTGGAGGCCCAGTGGCTGAGAAATAATGCCAGGGTACGGTTCGATTTATGCTGAGACATGGCAGTAGTTTACTACAACAGTAACATTAAGAACATCAGAAGAGCCCTGATGGATCAGACCCAGGGTCCATCTCGCCCAGCATTCTGTTCACACAGTGGCCAACCAGCTGTCGACCAGGAACCCACAAGCAGGGCATGCGTCCAACAGCACCCTCCCACCCATGGTCCCCAGCAACTGGTGTACAGAGGCTCACTGCCTCTGGTAATGGAGGTAGCACAGAGCCATCAGGACTAGTAGCCATCAACAGCCTTCTCCTCCAGGAATTTGTCCAACCCCCTTTTAAAGCCATCCAAACTGGTGGTCATCACTACGTCTTGTGGCAGCAAATTCCGTAGTAGAACTATGTGCTGTGTGAAGAAGGACTTCCTTTTGTTTGTCCTGAATCTCCCACCACTCCGCTTCATGGGAGTATCCCTTTGGGTTCTAGTATTCTGAGGGAGGGAGAAAAATGTCTCCCTATCCACATTCACCACACTATGCATAATCCTGTACACCTCTCTCGTCTCCCCTTACCCTCCTTTTCTCCAAGCTAAACAATCCCAGCTGTTGTGACCTTTTCTCATAGGGGAGATGCTCCAGCCCCATGATCGTTGCTGAGTTCTACCCTTCTAGCTGGGTTTATTCCCTCCTGTATTAGCAGTAATTTACCACCGTGTGAGCTTCATGGCCAGGTGAGAATTTGAACCCGGTTCTACCATGCTGCCTCTCAACCTCACCTTAAGGCAGCCTTGGTGAACCTCCCCCAACTTGGTGATGTCCAAATGTGCTGGACCTCAACTCCCATCAACTCCAACGAGGTCCCTGCTGGCTGGGGATAATGGAAGTCATGGCCAAAGATATCTGGAAGGCACTAGGCTGGGCAAGGCTGACTTATGGTCTACATTATTTGCTGCACAGATGCAAACTCATAAAGGCAGCCAGTCAGGAAGACTGAAAATAACCACTGCCGTCTTCTTTGGGGCAGCTTCCTCTGTTAAAGGATTTTTTCATCTCCCCTCCAGGGTGAATTACAGTGACTTGCCTTTCCAGAAAATCTTGTCCAGCACAATGTGAAAGGGTGGGGGGGTTCCTGACTCCACTTCCATGAGCAATGCACCGGGTATTAAATAAGGCAAAATAATGGTGGGAGAGGTGGGGATGCAAAGAAGGTGGGGGAATTTTACACAAAATACAGCAAATACAGAAGAGCTGGTTCCTAGGAGACCCCAAACGTCTTCTAAAAGGGTGGCTGAACCCTTCAAAGGTGTAGGGCTGGCCCCTTGCAGGGTCTGTTTATCACATCTGCATCTAGTCCTTCTTCCAAGGAACTCAGGCGTTATTCTGCAACAATCCCATGAGGAAGGTTAGGCCAAGAGGCCACCATTTGCACCAAACCACCTACAGTGAGTTTCACAGCTGTGGGAATTCGAACCTGGATCTTCCTGCATTCAAGGCCATAACTATCCACTGCACCAAACTGGCTCCAATCCTTTCATCATGGGCGAGCTGTGAAAATTGGACTTATTTGCCAGAGGCATTTCTTAGACATCTGCAGCTGATGGTTTTAACACCTGCATCTGCTTACTAAAACTGATGATTAAAGGAGGCAGGTTGCAGATACAAATGTAAAAAAATTGTAAGGTAAAGATGCAGCAATTCTGCACGAAATTTAGCCAACTCCTTTTGTGTGTTCCTGGATGCTACTACCTCTGGCTACGTTCCACTTACTTCAGAACAGTTCTGCTGAGCTGCCGACAAGATTTATTTGAAAAAAACACATTTCTCTCTTGCTGTTCTGTGGCAACAGCCAACAGCTTCCAAAAAAAGATCAGACAAAATTCATGTTGCATCCATTTAGCAACTACTATTAGCCTGATAGCTCAATGGAACCACCACTCTACGGAGAGGTGCGGTGCACCTTTGGGTGCCAGGTGTTGGGGACAAGCAAGGGGCCAGGGAATAGTCATCCCCCTTCCAGCATGTCCTGCTTGTGAGCCTCCAGCTAGAGGTCTCCAACTGGAGTTGACAGTTGCTAGACTTTGCCTGGTCCAGCAGGACAGCTCTGGCGTCCCAACAGGGGCAGCTCTGGGGCAGATGAGCTCTGAACTGCAGCCCGCATGGAAAAATAAACCTGCCCTGACACAGAAAGACAAATGAGGCCAAACAGGATGCCTCGTTGTCACCACGGCAACAGGCATCCTGCCACATGGGTACCACGGTACCACACCCGTCGCCACTCACCTTTGTTGGCTGTAGCCATCGGACCCACCAAGTGTTGCTCCGGCTCTGCGGTAAACTTCAGCCCGATCAGCAAGAGGCCATGCTCTACAGCGATGCAGCAGGGTGCCTTCGGAAACAAAGAGGAGATGCGGGGCGGGAAAGGGGGAGAAAAGACAGGACTGAGCCACGGTTCCACTTCCAGTGCAGGAGCCAAGTCACTGGCTCTGGATAATCCCTGATCAGGGAAGAAACGCATAGCGCCTTGCCCAAGGAGTTCTCAAAACATTCCCCCTGGGTCCTAAGGGCTGACACATCCAAAGCTACACCAATGTTTTTCAGCTGAGAGGGACAGCCTTGTTAAACGTGTTCAGGAACGTGGAACGTAGGAAACAGATTTACACTGACAGAGATGCTTGGTCCCTGTAGCCCAGTATTGTCAGCACTGATGGACAGTAATAGCTCTCCAGGGGTTCAGGCAGGATTTTTCCCCAAGCCCTACCTGGAGATGCTGGGAATCAAACCTGAGACCTTCTGCATGGAAAGCAGGGGCTCTACCAGTCAGCTATGCTGCCTCCCCATAAGGTGCACTGTTTCTGTCTTGCAGAAATGGGTCTATCATGGGACAAAAGGTGGCTGTGGACTCTGGACATTTTAAAGGGAGGCAGGCAGCTCCTTTATGAAGCTCCCATTCAATTCAATGGGGCTTGCACAGTGGTACTTTCATTCATTCATTCATTCCATTTATATCCCGCCTTTTTTCCTCCTTAAGGAACCCAAGGTGGTGTATGCAATCCTCCTCCTCCATTTTATCCTCACAACAACAACCCTGTTGAGGTGGGGTGGGCTGAGAGTCTGTAACTGGCCCAAAGTCTCCCAGTGAGCTTCCATAGCCAAGTGGGGACTAGAACCCAGATCTCCTGACTCCCGGTCCAACACTCTAGCCACTACACCACACTGGCTCTCACTTTCTGGTGGATCACGCCCTGTGTTCATGAATTAGAAGAGGTGCCATTTGGTTTCTATCTTGGGCCACCAAGTGTCTTCAACCAGCCCTCCTTCGTTGGGCATGCGATGGAGAATGATGATGCATGAAACATGTGCCCAGCAACAGTAATACAGAGTATGCCCCCTACCCATCCCCACCCCCAAAAAAGAAGTTGCCAGAAAAAAAACCTATTTATCACATGCACTGCATAGCACTAAATCTCCTTATGGCACTGCAGTCTTCCACTGCATATGAGGGTGACCATATTCCGCAAGGTTAGTTGCCGTTGTATAGAATTTAGGCCTAGTTCTCACCATGATGGTCCAGCTGCATCTGGGCTTAGATTGAGGGGGCTCACATAAGGAGAGCTGTATGGGATCAGACCAAAAGCCTATATTGGCTTTCCCCAAGCTGGAGCCCTCTAGATGTATTGAACAACAACTCCCATAATCCAACACACAACTGGTATTCAGAGTTGTGCTGCCTCTGATCCTGGAGGAAGCATACAGCTACCACAACTAGTAGCCACCAAGAGCCTCCATGAATTTGTCCAGCTGACTAAATGCACCTCCAGGAAAAAAATGAAAAAGGTATTTAGGGAGTTGGGTGTGTGTGTGTGTGTGTGTGTGCGCGTGCGCGCGTGCAAGAAAGCTTCTTCCTGATGTACCAGTCACCTCTCCTCCCAAATACTTGCACACTGAGTGCTTCCCCAGATTTATGTGCAGGGATCAGGTGGGGCAGGGTAAGCTGGTACATTAGGAAGAAGGGTTCTCCCATGACGTGCTACATTTCTATGTGCAAAGCCTTTGTTTCTTTGGGAGGAGCAGTCAAGCGAGCCATCCTCCCACCTCTCCTCTCTAGGAGTAGAGCCTAAACACAATTCGGCCACCACTGAGGACTAGACTGACATCTCCCACAGGCATGTCCACACTCAATGCACTGCTGTGCAGACACAAACGGTGCCCACAGGCCCCTGGCACGATGCAACAGCCCCCGTGGGCAACTTAAGCCACCGTGAGCTGTTGTGACATGCAAACAGGCTCACACTATGCTTACGGTTAAAGGGCAAAGGATATCTTGCTCCTCTAGGAACCTGCCCATCAGTTGAGACCCTCTCAGAGGCCTTCCTCCAGGCACCCTTTGCCTTCCGAAGTTAGGCAGGTAGCTGTAGGGGGAGAGGGGCCTTCTCTGTAGTGGCCCCGGGGCTCTGGGAATCTTCACAGAGGGAGAATCGCCTGGCCCCACTTATATCTCCCAGGCAAAGTCTGCCCAGCACTTTTAATAGTAATTAATGTCTACCACTATATTTTATTTTGCTGCTCAACTATTCTACTAAATGTAAATAGAAAGGCAGAATATACAACTATTAAAGTAAATAAAAACCCACCAACCTCTCATTAGCAAAGGTAACCTTCCTCAATCCAGCACCCTCCAGATGGGTGGGACTACAATGCCCATCACCCCCATTCCAACACATCTGGAGGGTGCTGGATTGGGCAAGGCTGCTGCCTCAAGAGAATCAGAGAAGAGAAGGGAGTGTGCTGAAGGACAGGCTGCTCCAGCAGTCCTGCACCCCATGAACCAATGTCCCTCTCTCTCACCTGCCCCCATGCTTGCGAAGAAATCAGATACCACCGATATTCCTACAAAATGTCACGGGTCTTGCCTTTTACTCAGTGCGTGCCTCCCATTTTAAGCCTCAAGTTTCAAGCTGGGGGGAAAGTTTGAGATCATTTTATTTTTCAGCAAGTCATCCATGATCATTTTAACAGCGACGCTTCCTAGAGGTGCATCAGATCTACCATAACAGCGACACAAAAAGTCAAACCGTGACCCATATCCTGAAATAAGTGATCCACAGGCAAAACAAGAACGCAAAATCAAACAGGGCACATCCCTGCCACTCAGACACTCAAGCATTTCACACACTCGCTGCATCCGATTCAAATGCTCAGACACTCCAAAGAGGCCTCTGTACCATCGCTATTTCCCCATCTCAAAAAGAAGTATGTCGTCAGTATCTTTTCCTGCACATTTCTCCAGTCTTCCAGCCCCAAACAGGTTATGACAGAATGCATCTTAAGTGACATCGAGGAGAAGTGTGTCTGATATAAAAATAGAGCCCTCACTGAAGCTTTCACCTCCCCCTGGCTTCCAGCCAAAGAAAGAAGTGATATCCTTGTATCATACCATCCATGCCATACACCTTTTTATTTTTAATAACACATTGAAGGGAAGATGCGCATTGCATTAGAACTGCAAAGTCTCAAAAGTTGGCGGGGGGAGCCATAAAAGAAGAAGAGGGAAAAACAACAGAACCCAATATGAGCACACAAACACACACACATACACACGCACACAAACCATCAGCACACTGGCTTGCATGGCTGGTGCTGGGAAACGTTACTGAGGCCCATGCAATCTTGCTTGGCATTTCAGCCAAGCATCAGACCAAAGGTCCAGCATCCTGTTCCCACAGTAGCCAACCAGCTGCCTGTGGGAAACCCTTAAGTAGGACACAAGGGTGATAGCACCCTCCCAGCTGTGTTCCCCAGCAACTGGAGTACACAGGCATACTGCCTCTGATACTGGAAGTAATACATCGCCATCACACTAATAGCCACCGATAGCCTGATCCTCCACGAATTTGTCTAACTGCCTTTTAAAGCCCTTTGGGGCTTAATTAGGAAGCAACTTCCAGAAGGGCATCCGTGTTAGTCTGTAGCAGCAAAAAACCTTAAGGACTTACACACTTATTATGGCAGAAGCTTTCATTTATTAGAGTTCACTTCAATCTGCTTGTTGAAAAAGTGCCTTTTTCTGGTACAGACCACCACAGTGGCAGCCCTGTAACACACCACTTGGAACCCAAGGGAAACAGAAAGGTGGCAGGTGTTCAGGGAGAAACTGATGGTGACCGATCGGCCCCAGTACCAAAAACCTACAACAGCCTGGCTTTGATATGAAGCACTGCGAGAGTATTTTTTCCCACAGCTGCAAGTTCTTTGGATTCTAGCTCAAACTTCCCAAAACGTTATGCAGCTTCAAAAGCTCAAGCAGTGGAGGAAGAATATGAATGGAGTGGAACACGAGACAATTTGACCGAGAACAGGAGATTTAAAGGCAATTAGGCAGTGGGTTGTTGGTCTGTGAATTGCTTGCACACTCCCGCCTCTGCTGGATGCTCCGATTTCCCTTCTGCCATCTGATTTAGAAGCAAACTACACATCCGAACAGGCAAGTCACACTTTGCCTGCAAGCCACAGTTTGAACCTGCTCTGGATGGGGAGTGCAGGCTGAAGGGGCAGGATTGCAGCTTGAGATCGATAGGCATATGGTCAAGGAACGCCTCATTACTTTGAATGAGTTCAAATCTCCAGGGCCAGATGAACTGCATCCTAGAGTCATAAAGGAACTGGCAGAAGAACTCTCAGAACCGCTGTCTATTCTCTTTGAGAAATCATGGAGGATGGGTGAAGTGCCAGAAGACTGGAGGAGGGCGAATGTTGTCCCTCTCTTCAAAAAGGGCAAAAAGGAGGAACCTGGGAACTACAGACCAGTCAGTCTGACATCAATCCCTGGGAAAAGTCTGGAGCAGATCATAAAGCAATCCATCTGGAAGCACCTTGAAAACAATGCAGTGATTACTCGAAGCTGACATGGATTTGTCAAGAACAAATCCTGCCAGACAAATCTGATCTCATTTTTGATCAAGTCACCTCCCTTGTGGACCGTGGGAATGCTGTAGACATCATATACCTCAACTTCAGCAAAGCTTTCGACAAAGTGCCCCATGATATCCTGATGAACAAACTAGCTCAAAGTGGGCTAGATGAAACAACGATCCGGTGGATCCATAGTTGGCTACAGAATCGGACTCAAAGAGTTCTTATCAATGGGACCTTCTCAAACTGGGGAGAGGTAACGAGTGGGGTACCGCAGGGCTCAGTCCTGGGCCCAGTGCTCCTCAACATTTTTATTAATGACTTGGAGGAGGAGGTGCAGGGAATGCTGATCAAATTTGCAGATGACACAAAACTGGGTGGGATAGCTAATACTTTGGAAGACAGAAACAAAATTCAAAGTGATCTTGATAGGCTGGAGTGCTGGGCAGAAAACAACAGAATGACATTTAATAGGGAGAAATGCCAAGTTCTGCACCTAGGAAAAAGAAACCAAATGCACAGTTACAAGATGGGCGATACGTGGCTCAACAACACTACAAGTGAGAAGAATCTTGGAATTGTTGTAGATCGCAAGCTTAATGTGAGCCAACAATGTGATACGGCTGCAAAAAAGGCAAATGCCATTTTGGGCTGCATTAATAGAAGCATAGCTTCCAAATCCTGGGAAGTACTAGTTCCCCTCTACTCAGCACTGGTTAGGCCTCATCTGGAGTACAGCATCCAGTTCTGGGCACCACACTTTAAGAAGGATGCAGACAAACTGGAGAGGGTTCAGAGGAGGGCAACAGAGATGATCAGGGGACTGGAAACAAAGCCTTATAAAGACAGACTGCAAGAAGTGGGCATGTTTAGCCTTGGGAAGACTGAGGGGAGATAGGATAGCGCTCTTCAAGTACTTGAAAGGCTGTCACAGAGCGGAAGGCCAGGATCTCTTCTCGATCATCCCAGAGTACAGGACACGGAATCATGGGCTCAAGTTACAGGAAGCCAGATTCTGGCTGAACATCAGGAAAAACTTCCTGACTGTAAGAGCAATACGACAATGGAACCAATGACCTGGGGAGGTGGTGGGCTCTCCCACACTGGAGGCATTCAAGGCGAGGCTGGACAGCCTTCTGTCAGGGATGCTCTGACTTGGATTCCTGCATTGAGCAGGGGGTTGGACTCGATGGCCTTGTAGGCCCCTTCCAACCCTACTATTCTATGATTCTATGATCCTACTAATCCAGTGATGTAGTGGTCAACTTGGAAGTGCAGGAGCTCATCCTGACCTGCAGACAAGGAGAGGCCGAAAACGTGGGCAGCTGTGTCGATCCATATCACCAAAGCACTTCTAGGTGTTTTCATCTCCACCAGGAGCAGGGCTTTTGTCAAGCTGATGGGTCTTCACTGCCCACTGAAGACCAAGCCACCCCAAAATACTTTGCATTAGAACAGCAAACAACACATGGCTGCTGAGGAAATGCATTTCCCTCAGCTACTGTGAGGATTGCAGCTGACCTCAGAGGAACCAGGGGAGTCTGAGGGGGTGGCAGATGATATCAGTGTCCCTGCTAACAAACAAGGACCAGCGCCGCATTCCTGGCTCCACCACACTACTGGCCACAGGGGATGGGGGGCTTTAACTCTTTGCCTCCCTCTGGAGGTCCCCTTTGTTTCGCAGGGGAACTAGGTTTCCAGCCAGAGCCAAGAGCGCCTCTGTCCAGGCCGTCTGAAGATTCTCCAGCTTCGTTTCCCTGACGAAGGCCTCATGCACTGGGGAAGTGGGTGGCGCATCTAGCGCAGTTCGCCTTGGCCTAGCAAGCTGGACTCACCTCTGGGCAACCCAAGCAAGAGACAGCCCACTGCCCCATACAGATTCCAGCCCCTGTCTTGTCACTGCTGGCCAGGAGTCCTGCCCGGTCAGATTTCCCCAAAGCAAAGGAGGAAACGCAACTGGCTTCTACTTTGTTGCCACCTCTCCCATGGAGAAATACAGCGTTTGCACCATTTGCAGGCACCAGAACTTTCCTCGTGGCAGCAGAAGGAGCAGAGGGGGCAAGGCAGGATACAAAGGAGCCCCTGCATTTGTTAACCCACAGCAATTACGCCAAATATTCACCAAGCATCTTAGCAACACCACAGTCATGTTCTCCTCCTCTGCCTCCGGCTGTTCAGTTGCAATCTCTGCACCAAACGGCAGCAGAAACTCACACAATGGACACTAGTGAAAGCAAGCGTGTGGGGAAAGACGTCATTACAGACCATTGTGCAGCTTTCCTCCCCCCACCCCCCACTGCGCCCCAGTCATCTACCCCCAAAATCTTAAACACAGGTGTGGGGGTTGAGCAGACATTAGACTGTGCAATGCGGAATTATGTTTAGCAGTGGACAGGATCTAGGGGTTTTAGAATGATGCTTTGCATGATGTGAAGAAAGCGAAGGGAGAGTTTTTCTCCCTCCCTCCTACGATGGTGTCATCCCATGAATGGTGGGAGATTCAGAACAGATAAAACATGTCTGACACAAGCAAGCAAACAAGCAAACATTTTGACAGCTCTGCACTGAAGGGGCGTAGCGCAGAGTCTTACACAGGGGTGGGCAGAAGGTAGGCTGGGATCTACTTGTATATCTCTGGGCGATTTGCAGAAGATCACCAAGAGTTTCCGACTCCCAATCGTTTAACAAAAACAAAAATACTTCTTTTCCCCCTTCTAAATTAGGCTGCAGAGATGGAAGAACCCTTACGGGGCGGTGGGACAAGGAATGGATTTTTGTGTTACCTTCTGGGACGAAGAAAAAAATTCCTGGGCTGATCGTGTGCTCAAAGGCGCCCTTGTTCCTTAATTCTAAGAAGGTGTGCCTCTGCCCAGCCACTATTTTGATTTCAGGGTTTGGGGCGAGGGGGAAATCAGTGAAAGAAATATTAGCAGCTCAGCCACTGAACAAGTCACCAGATGCCCTTAAGACTAGTCACTTCGCCCCTGCCATCGGTACCATGGGGATCACAGAATCATACAATAGTAGGGTTGGAAGGGGTCTACAAGGCCATCGAGTCCAACCCCCTGCTCAGTGCAGGAATCCAAGTCAGAGCATCCCTGACAGATGGCTGTCCAGCCTCGTCTTGAAGGCCTCCAGTGTGGGAGAGCCCACTACCTCTCCATTGCCTGGGTTCCATTGTTGTATGGCTCTAACAGTCAGGAAGTTTTTCCTGATGTTCAGCTGGAATCTGGCTTCCTGTCACTTGAGCCCATGATTCTGTGACCTGCACTCTGGGATGATCCAGAAGAGATCCTGGCCTTCCTCTCTGGGACAACCTTTAAAATACCTGAAGAGCGCTATCATATCTCCCCTCAGTCTTCTCTTCTCAAGGCTAAACATGCCCAGTTCTTTCAGTCTCTCCTCACAGGGCTTTGTTTCCAGTCCCCTGATCATCTGTGTTGCCCTCCTCTGAACCCTCTCCAGTTGGTCTGCATCCTTCTTAAAGTGTGGTGCCCAGAACTGGACACAGTACTCCAGATGGGGCCTAACTAGTGCTGAGTAGAGGAGAACTAGTACTTCCCAGGATTTGAAAGCTATACTTCAATTAATGCAGTCCAAAATAGCATTTGCCTTTTTGGCAGCACATGACATTGTTGGCTCATCTTCAGCTTGTGATCGACAACAATTCCAAGATCCTTCTTGCTTGTAGTGTTGTTGAGCCACGTATCCCCCATCTTGTAACTGTGCATTTGGTTTCTTTTTCCTAGGTGCAGAACTTGCATTTCTCCCTATTAAATGTCATTCTGTTGTTTTCTGCCCAGCACTCCAGCCTATCAAGATCACTCTGAATTTTGTTTCTGTCTTCCAGGGTATTAGCTATCCCGCCCAATTTTGTATCATCTGCAAATTTGATCAGCATTCCCTGCACCTCCTCCTCCAAGTCATTAATACAAATGTTGAAGAGCACTGGGCCCAGGACTGAGCCCTGCAGTACCCAGCTCGTGACCTTTCCCCAGTTTGAGAAGATCCCATTGATAAGCGCTCTTTGAGTCCAATTCTGTAGCTGACTGTGGATCCACCTAATAGTTGTTTCATCTAGCATACTTTGAGCTGGTTTGCTCATCAGGACATCATGGGGCACTTTGTTGAAAGCTGTGCTGAAGTCGAGGTATATGATGTCTACAGCATTCCCATGGTCCACAAGGAAGGTGACCTGATCAAAAAAGGAGATCAGATTTGTCTGGCAGGATTTGTTCTTGACAAATCCATGTTGGTTTCGAGTAATCACTGCATTGTTTTCAAGGTGCTTCCAGATGGATTGCTTTATAATCTGCTCCAGGATTTTCCCAGGGATTGATGTCAGACTGACTGGTCTGTATTTCCCATGATTTCTCTCAGATAATAGACAGTGGTTCTGAGAGTTCTTCTACAAGTTCCTTTATGACTCTAGGATACAGTTCATCTGGCCCTGGAGATTTGAATGCATTCAAATTAGGTGTTCCTTGACCATATGCCTATCAATTTCAAGCTGCAATCCTGCCTCTTCAGCCTGTAATAATAACAGAGGCCTACCTTACAATGTTGTTGTGAGGATTACGATTGAAGAATGCATGTTAACCACTTTGAACACTCTGAAGCAAGCACTTCAGCAAGCAAAGTGCTAATATTATAATGGAACAGCAACAATCAAAGGGCCACCCAATGTATACCAACTACATAGGGAAAAAGTGGGATGGGGGAATGAAAGATTGCAAAA
Organism: Heloderma suspectum; assembly: GCF_057233095.1. NCBI lineage: Eukaryota > Metazoa > Chordata > Lepidosauria > Squamata > Helodermatidae > Heloderma > Heloderma suspectum. Next base: position 4,870,618 of record NC_139462.1, read on the forward strand.
TCTGGTGATCCCAGAGAACTTCACATTAAAATAAACAGAGCAACACACTCTCCTTTGTGGAAACAGTCAAGGAAAAACACATATCAAAGCTTAAGTTGTGTACTTCTGTTGTGTCTCAGTACAAGTGTAGGAAGTTCAAGTAGTGGTATCTCCATCCATAAACACTATTCTAAGAGCAGTAGACTAAGTAGATCACATGGCAGCAGCAACAGGCAAGTTAAACCAAAAGTTTCAATTAGCTCGGTCAGACAGAGAAAGGTATCCAGTGTAGTGCTTGCTCAAGCTCAGTGGATCTGGACTTGACATGGATAAAACCCTCTATGGAGTCTGGTGGAACAACCATGTACTTCCACAGCCAGACAAACACAGAGAATTTAGTATTATATTGTAGTACAGAGAAGCGCAGAACTCATGACCCCAAGATTCTCAGCTTTCGTTTTTTAAAAGACCCACACACATACACAGATCTAGTCCTTATAGCCTGAAATCTGAAATCAGGTGGGCCATGTTTAGTGACATCTCAGAGGCAACAGTGGTTGGTGGAGAGGTGAGGCCAAGTCATCTGCATCATTTCTCACCCCTTTTCCTTGGCTAACAGAAATGGAATTATGGAAAGAGAGAAAGACAGGCAGACAAGCCTTCCTAAGCTTTCATAATTTGAGGCAATGGAATTTGACATTCTTTGGCACATAAGTTACATTTTCTTTTAGGGCACAGTTCATGAAGCCATGGATAGTAGAGACCCTAAGCTGTCCTGCCTAGCCTGCCCGCCAAGCCTGGAACTCACATGGCATGGAGAGAAGAATAAGGCAGGTCTTATCCTGCTGCATTCAGACAAAGGGATCTCTAGGACCCCAGAATCTAGTCGGATCAGGGAGAGAGGGAGCGAAGGAGAAACTAAACAAAGAATATCACTATTTCAAGCTGAAAAAACTCCCTGTGTCGTCTGGGAGTGGACCACAGCTCAATGGCAGAAAGCCCCAGGTGCAATCCTTGGTGTCTCCAGTTAAAAGGACCTGGAAGCAGGAAGCTCCTCCCTCTGTCTGTGGACCAACACTTTGAGTAAGTCTGAGGCAGCTTCACATATCCCTCAAGTTGTGCATTCCGAAATGCTCAAGGTCGATCAAGGGCAGACAGCACCTACACAGGTAAAGAGGGGGGTGCAAAGGTCTGGAATACAGTGATTTTTCAGGCATTTCTTTTTCAACGAGAAAAACAGCATGCACATTTTATGCAGTGAGGAAAAATAAAAGTGCTTTGCTAGCATTTCCAAAAATGGTAGACCAAGGAAGAGTGCTTCTGCTTGGGCGGGAAGGGGGAAGAATAGACACATAGAGACAGGATTGTGTTTACCAAGGGTTTTATGGGATTAGCAAGGAAAAGAAAGGATTAAGAAGCAGAGGATCACAGAAAAGGCAGACAGGGGACCAAGACTGCAAACCTAGGCATGCTTACCTGGGGGTAAGACACCCCCCCAAACAAATGAAGACAATGCTAATTACTTGAGAGTAAACACACACAGGACTTTACTGGAAGGCTGCAATCCTATCCACCTTCCCTGGAATTAAGCCCTGCTGAACAGAGTGGGACTTACTTCCAAGTAAACATGTATGCGCAAAACATCATGGTTCGGACTTGGCAGAGTCTGTAGCTTACTGGATTTCAGGTCCCAGTGTTGGTTGCTTCCTGAAAGGGCACATCTTTACTGGCTGGAGCACTAAAATACCAGCTGGTTATCAACACCATCCCCTAGATCTGGAGGCCAGTACCAGAGAAGAATGCTCCCTTCACCGCCATCAAGGCTATGGAAGAGAAATCCAAGCAGGTTCCATGCCATGGTTGGCTACTTTTAGCCCAAGTTGCCTGCCATTTGAGTTCCATTTTGGGGATGGAGAAGAGTATTGCAGAACTTTATTCTGATTTATGGGTCACTGTTCAATGGGACATATGGCTCAACTCCACGAGCCCAGGCACTCACACCAAAGGTCAGCCCACCTGGGCATAAACAGCACCAGCTCTGGCACGGAGGGAGGACACAGATGCCATCTTTGGTGGGAGCCAAGACCAGCGATGCTGCCGTAGCTGTATGAAACACACCTGTGCTGTAGAGCTTGCAGCTCCCCTGCAAACCTCAGAGCTGTCCCAGACCACAGCGGCTCTTTCTACCATTGGAGAGTTGCTATCCAAGCCCCACATCACTTCAAGCATGTAAATAGCCACTCATCGAGGAGGGCAGGAAGAGGACGGCAACAGCACAGCAGCACAGCACAGGCCAGCTGAAGGATGCAGATATCTCACACTGCGGGGCTGGGAAAGGTCTCTCTGTCTGCAAACCCTGCAGAGCTCCTACCAGTCAGAATAGACAACACTGAGCTAGATGGGACAAGGGTCTGACCCGCGATAAGGCAGCTTCCTATGTTCCTATCATATGTACAGAATCGCAGGATAGAAGCGTTGCTTGTTGTAAGGGGAAAACCACAAGCTAAAATTCCAGGGCACCTGGTATTAAATAAAGGGACGTGTGCCTGAGTATTTAAGGGCAGGCCATCCCACCAGAGTCCGTTCTACCACAGGAGGGGAAACTCTGAGCTTCTCCTGAAAAAACAAAGCAACTCTTGCAGGTCTGCAGTCCACTAGAACCGGATGCCGGAGGACACTGGTTGGACTATGTGGGGAACCAGATGCAAAATGGTGGCTGAAGGAATTGAACCCATTAGGTCAGGGGTGAGTAGAAGGTCAACCTAGACCTACTGGCAATAGAATGGCAAGGGTCTCTAACTCCCCAGTTGTTAAACCAGCCTTCCCCAACCTGGTGCCCTCCAGTTAGACTACAACTCTCATAATCCCCCAGCCAGCAACAAAATGACCCCCTCACCCTAAAGTATACTGTTGAGATGAAGAGAGCTTGTGGCAACCAGGAGTGGAGTTTTGTGTGGAAGGACTGTGAGTTCAACTTAGTTCTGGTGCCCAAAGCCAATTCTGGGACTCAAAATTCTTTCATTCTAAATGTATGTCTTTTGCACCTGGCTCTGGTTGGCAGATCGCCGGGTTCGAATTAGTGATGGGCAAGCTTACCCTGAGGAAATCCACTTTTTACTTGAAAAGTGACGAATTCATCCATGCGAACTCAGACAAGACTTCTCCTTTGATATGAAATCTCGTTCCATGTACATGAGTTTTTGCACATGCGCAAAATCACGGTGCATCTTAGGAGCTGTACTCTGGAACTGTCTAGCGTGGGATAACGTCATGCTTCACCACATTGTGTGCCCCCATTCCTGATTGGTTGGTGATGTTTAGTCACCTTCGCCAATCACTGGAACGAAGAGCAACCCAGAGTTGTCTCCCCTCCTCAGAGCCAGGGCTGCAGTGATGACAGAAGCAGTGAAGGAGACTGTTTCAAGTGAGTTTGGCGGGGGGGAGGGGTCTGGGTGGCAGGGCAACTGCAAATTATATGGGGGGGATCTGTGTACTACCTTAATGTGCATGCTTCGAAGTTTGCAATCAATTCTGAACTTCATAGTGAATGTGCAATGCATCAAGCCAGGCTCGCTACAAAAGTGAGAAGTGTGAACAGTCAAGTTTCAACCAACGAACCAATGAATTATGAAATTCAGTGGCATTGCTAGTTCGAATAAAAAACAAAGTGGTTCCCACAAGCCTGACATCTACCTACCCCATGAGACATACACTGGGATTACATGCATAGACAAAGTACAAATCTGTTCCCAACTTAATACAAACCACGGATTCTAACACTGAGTCAAAAGGCAACCAATTAATACTCATATTTTACCAGTGAGTAACACGGAGGCTGAGCAAGTCTCTCAATGCCAGCTACAGTGGAGAGTTTTGTTTTCCCACATACAGTGTTACGTGCTAACATACTGGGAGCCAGAAACTCTTGCTGATTTTGTGCAAATTCCCCAGAGATCTAACCTGTGGATCCCAATCTATCATCTGTCCACCCCTGGTGTAGAATGTAGAATATGGACTAACATAGAAGCTCAAGAATGTTTGTTTTTAAATTTAAGAGACATTTCTAAGCCTCATAGATGAAAACACCAAAAATACATTAGCAGTTTCTGCTCAAAATGCAGACTCCAGGTGGCAATTTCCAGTAATCAGTATCTTCATGCACCATAACTACCAGATCCTTGCAATCTAGCCATCCACACCCCATTCTGGGAACCTCTCTGACATTACAGATGTTACAAAGTACTTTCCCCCTCTAAGTTGTGGAATTAATGTTCTGGTTGGAGAACTGAGGAGAGGGTTCCTGCTCAAATTTATCCCACCATCATTTATGTAGCTTCTGAACATGCCAAATGGGCCAATTCTATGACCAGTCTTGATGGCACCAGAGCTCACTAGGCATAACAGCACCAATTCGGTGGCACAGAGCAGTACCGATGTCTTTGCGCTGAGCCAAGATTCATGATGCGGCAGCACCTGTGTGCATCTCATCTCATGCAAAGCAGGCGTGGGCCAAACTTGAACAGTGCTCCAAAAAGGTGCAGCAAAAAAGAATAGATCAAGCAGCCAGGACAGTGAGGTAGGATTGGGCGGGGGGGGGGGGAGAAGGGAAAATGGCTGTGATATTTAAATTCACAGAACTATGAAAGTGTAATAGCAATTATCCCATATGTCTGCACATTTGGCAGAAGGCTGAGGGAAGTGGTTAGAAAGACATCACATAGACTGATGGACGAGCGCCAAGCCCTGGGGGGGCTTGGCTTTCAAAGAACTGCCTGCCTAATGGAGCGGGGATCGGTAAATAATATTTTCATGAAAAAAAATGGCATTTGCGGTGCAGTTAGCTGGAATAAAGCAGGAAAAAGGGTGGGGAACATGCATACATGGTTGCCATTTCTGTTTTTAAAAGTCCTGGCATGTCAAGCCAGTGCCTCCAAACACATTGAGAGTGCCTTTCCTTGGATGGAAAGCAGGTTTATTATGATAATTAAAACATACTCTTAATTATTATTAGCAGTAATAATAGATCATATTTATTCATAACATTAATCAATGATGGTGTATCATTGATTACTGTTATGAATAAATATTAGACCAAGGTTCCATCTAGTCCACCATTCTGTTCCCAAAGTGGCCAACCAGCTGCCCATGGGAAATCCACAAGCAGGGCATGAGTGCAACAGCACCCTCCCGCCCATGTTCCCCAGCAACTGGTGTACATATGCTCATGGCCTCTGATACTAGAGGTAGCATATAGCCATCAGGACTAGTAGCCATTGATAGCCTTCTCCTCCAATTGATCCTTCAATACATTGATCCTAATAGTTAACAAATAGGAATCAACATGAAGAGAGTTCAAAGGAAGGGCTGTAACTCAGTGGTAGACCACCTGCTTTGAATGCAAGAAGGTCCCAGGTTTGATTCCCCAGGATCTCCAGGTAGGGCAAGAATCCAGACTGAAACCCTGGAAAGCCGTTGCTGCCAGTCAGTGTCGACAGTATATTTACTTATTATTTATTTAAAACATTTCTTGGCCACCTTTCAGGGATGAAGCCCTCCCAAAGCAGCTTACAGCAATAAAATACATAAGAACAATTAAAATATGTAAAGTGATAGAAACATAAAAATAAAAAGTATACGGATCACGGGTCTCGTTATCAGGGAGTTTCCTATATTCCTAAGCATAAATGATGGCTTTTCACTTCAAAATTCACCAAAGAAACCCTGGACAGGGTCACCCCCCACCTCCGTGTGTGTGTGTGTGTGTGTGTGTGGTATATATTTGCATGAATCTCACCAGACTCTGGCCCTGCTGTCCTAGCACAGCTGCTCTTCAGCCTTTCTACTTCACAGGAACACTTTCCTTGCCAATGTGTCTGCTAAAGAACCCTGAAGCCTCTGCCTTAGACCACTACACTTTGCAAGGAATTCTGAGGCACCCCAGAGTCCTGGCCACACTGTGCTTCTCCATCATGCTGCAGGGCTGAGAGTGCATCGTGGGACACGCCCAACAGTCTCGGTGGCAGTTCGTTGCAGCGAAAGATCAGCCGCATGGGATGCTCGGTTGCCATTCCTCATCTCCACCCGGGAAATCCCTGCAGAGGTCCCTGACAGGTTTCCCAATCCCCCCGGTGCACACGCTCAGGCAATCTGACACCGGACACCCAAGTCAGTGAGATTTCTTTATTGCAGGGAATCCCACGGCAAAAGCTTAATGGTTACACTCTTCAGAAATCATATAGCTGATGGTCAGTAGCTATACGCTCTAGGTAATTCCAGAACAGTCCAAAGGTAAACACTACTACTGTGACTGAGAGTCTCATCAACGTGGTTTTCCCATGGCCAACATAAGAGAAGGGATTCTGGATTCCTGGGTACCTAACCCAGACAATCCTTTCACAAGGCTCTAGCCCCGGATATGGAAAGGGAATGATTCCTGGAATGAACTTATCAGGCAATCAAGGGATAACTTCTTGAAAGGCCTAACAACTCACGCCCATAGAGAGTCCAACTTTGAATCATTTGTTGATAACTCCAGGCTACATGGTCAAGGCTCATCAAGATCAAGGGAAGGGCATACCCACACACGCAAGGAGTTCCAGGCCACCGCTTTCGCATGGGCAACTCCACGCTGCATCAGTTCTGGCAGAGGGAAGTCCAAAAGTCGTACATCAAACCCAGCCTGCTGTACACTGAGCTGACTGCAAACACAGACACACGATCCACAGCGACGAGAGTTCAAGTCTATGAAAAGCCTCACAGTACTTTTCATGGCAAGTCCTTAACAATCCAGAGTTCCAGTCCATGTGCAGAGTGCTTCCAGAAGCCCAGACGATGATGGACCCAAACACAGAAGGCTTCGGGCAATGAAGACGAGATGTTCCGAGCAAAGGCTCTTCGCCTTTGCATCAGCTTAAAAGGGGAGGCGTGACTGTAGGACACCCCCTCCGGACCCCTTGACAGACAGGGGCCTTTCGCCCTTCAGCCAGGTCGCTGTCTGAACAGGGCGGCACTGCTCAGCGCTCCGGCAGTGACGCTTCAACCTGGGCGACCCTTCTGCGAACCCCACCCCGCCTCTGTCAGGTCCTCACGGACCGCTTCCAGCCTCCCTGCCTGCCAAGGCCAGACCAGGAGGTGGACAGGGAGTTGGGCGACTGAGATTGAGTGCTCTGAGAACGCTGACAGAGACAAGCTCACACCGACTCTGACATCCCAGAGGCTGAATAGGCCCAGGCCCTTCCAGGTGACTGCTAATCAAATCCTGGCTATAACCCACAAGGCCCACTGCAGTACTGAAGCTGAGCCCTGACAGTTCCAAGGAAACCCAGGAATCCATAGGAAGCTGCCTTATACAGGATCAGACCACCTAGGTCAGTACTGTCTACCCCAGGAGTTAGCAACCCTCCAGATGGTTCCGACTAGAAGTACCATAAGCCCCAGCCAACACAGCCAATGGTGAGGAATTATGGGAGCAGTAGTCCAAAGCATCTGGGGGGTAGCAGGTTGCCTATCCCTGGTCTCCACACTGACTGGCAGGAGCTTCCCCCAGATCAGACGTTGCAAACAGCTGCCTTGTAGTAGATGAACCTCATCCTAGCAATGGCAGTTTCTGGCTCATATGCATACCACTGACAATATGCAACACTTGGGGGCTGCTGGATACAGTCAAGTGTTAAACCAGGGCTGTGCGTCTTTCAAAGTCACACTTTGCAAGCATGGGAGTTTGCACTGGGCACACCAAATCCAGCACCCTCAAGCCCTTGGGGCTCATTTCTCCCACACATGCAGCAGCCTTGATCAACTGCCCCCAGATCAACCCACCATGCCTTGAGACAGGTAGCTTACCAGTTACTTTGCCACATTTTGAAATGGACAAGAAAGTGAAGGAATGGAGAAAGTGTCAAACCAGAGAGGCAGGTGCTAAAGGCAAACGGTCTCCTTCCATTAAAAAGAAAGGAAAAAGTGGCAGGACGGTGTGTGTGAACGCTGAAAGCACTGCGACATCACACAACACATTTAGCTTCTGTAGACATAATGCGGGAAGGAGGAGATACGGGGCTTCTGGTTTTGACAACAGCCACATGTCTTCCATCTGCAACTCTGAGAGCCATCATGGTGTAGTGGTTGGAGTATCCTTCCCCAACGGGGTGCCCTCTAGCTGTGATGAACTGCAATTCCCATCAATGGCCATGCTGGCTGGGGTTGACGGAAGTTGCAGTCCAACACATCCCTAGAGCACTCAGTTGGGGAAGGCTGGACGAGAGAATGCTAGACTAGGCCTTGGGAGACTCTGGTTCAAATCCCTACTCAGCCATGAAGCTCACTGGGAGACCTTGGACCAGACATACGCCTTTCTCTCTGCCTCTCATATATATGAATACCATCCTGAGCTCCTTGGAGGAAGGGCGAGATCAAAGTGCAATAAAGAAAATCATTTTGTGAAGTGCCCAGAGAGCTTCAGCTAGAAATGTAATAAACAAATAATTTTGGAAGCAGAACAAAACCACTTTAAAATAAGGCAGCTGCTTCTACTTACTTGAGGTACCCTCCCCTCCCCCTCCTCCCTCTGTACCCAGAAGCATATTAGTCTGCAAATTAAAAGAAAGAAAACTGTTTGAAAATGGCAACAACAATCCAGCAGGGACCTACAGAATGTGCTCTGTGTCCAGGGTGGGGGGGGGACAAGATTGGCCTGGTTGAGACCCTTACATCTTATCAGTATTGTCCAACCTGATGCCCTCCAGATGTTTTGGACTACAACTCCCATCTGCCTCAGCCAACATGGCCAATGGTCAGGAATGCTGGGAGATGGTCAACCCAAATATCTGTAGGGCCCCAGGTAGCTCCTTGAGAGTTCTGACTGAAACCCGGAGCAGATTCACCGCCCCACTGACATCAGAGCCACCAGCCTCCACTGGCTGCCTTATATTATCTTGGAGACAGAGTGAGGGGTGGGGTTAGATTAGACGTTGATTTGTGTCACTTTCCTCAGAAAGGTGCTCAAAGTAGGTCACAATACAGTTTAATTAGGGGCTGGGGCAGGTGGTAGATGTGCACCAGGAGGGGGGAAAGGAAACAGGGGGAAAGGGACAGCGTCTCCCTTTCCCACTCTCCAGAAACCTTGCACTCTGCCTTCTGCATCAGTGTGCCACAAACAGCACTATACGGCTCCTGTTCCAGGCAGGCCAGCTGGAGCCCTGAAGTGGCGCACCCCTTTAAGGAGCTCAGTAGCGCTCCCCTTGCAGTGTCTTGTCTCTGCCAGCAAGCAAAGTGCATGGCGCTGCAACCAGCTGGACCACAGAAGCGCATTCCCCAAATGGCTGCATCTGTGGCACTTTCCAGAAGTCATCATCAGTTTCTGTGGGCGCACAGGCAGGGGATGAAGGAACAGCACTGGGCCCCCGCCCTCCGCATCCAGAGAAGCCGAAGATGTCTGGAAATGGCTACAGATTCACGCAGCGATGTTAAAATGTAGCCTGGGGGCGGGGGGGGGGGGCGCAGAGGCAGTGTTGCCATTTGTATTAAGAAAAAAACCAAGCACAGCACCAACACACCCTCTTCAGCGGCATCCAAAAATGCCATGCCGGCCAAATAATCCCAACAAAACAACTGGCAAAGGCTTTGGTGCCATTACAATATAGATCCATCTTCTCCAGCCTGGTGCCCTCAGAGGTCTTGAATTACAGCTCCCATCATCCCCCACCAGCATGACCATTAGCCAGGATGGTGGACGTTGCAGTCATCAGATTGGAGAATGCCGATTACACATATAAAGCTCCAATAATTTATTCCCCAACTTGAACTCTGCATGATTCCCTCAAGTGATACTTTTGCAAGCTTTCAGCGTCTCTCAACTTTGAAAGGCACTTATGACTTTAGAAGATACAAGACGTTCCTGTCTTTCTTCCATGCTGGAAAGTTACCCATTTTAAAAGGAGATTTTTTTAAAAAAAGAAGTCCATTTTGCCCTCTGCAAATGCTCAGCAGCTCCTAACAGCATCAAACACTCGCTTTCCATGACAAACAGCGGCAGAGCACAATTCACTCTGCTCTCCTCCCACCCCAACACACACACGCTCTTCCTCTAATTTATTGATGGCACTAGTTTGTCTTGCAGAGGCGGACTGGGAGAATCTAATCATTGCCTTCCAACAGTAAATACAAACAACAGTGAGCCGAATTCTGCCCTCTCTTGCATATTTGGCATGAAACCAAGAAAGACAGACCGGTTACCATGGTGCAGGGGAACAAACATAATGCTTTATCGCAATTTTAAAAGGTAACAGGAAGAGTTAACACCCCCACCCCCAATCTTTTACCCACCAGGTAGGAGAGGGTAATGGCTGAGGGAGGGCAGAGGCACAGTAGGCGCTAAGCTAAAATGCAAGGAAGGTCCAATTCCACAACCCTACTCCATGGTGGAGCAGTTTGGTGCTCGCTCATCTGCACCTCGCACATAACATGTGATGCGGAGACCCCCCAAGGGCAGCAATACATGTGGAGGCTAATTTTGAGAAATTCTTCCCCCTCAAAGAAAGGGCAGGGGCAAGCTCGCGTGAATCTGGGCTCCACACACGACACTGTTATCTGAAGGGTGGTAGAAGAGACCACAGGCAGACATGTGGAATTCTTGGAAATGTGGAAGCAGTGGGTTGGGGGGGCGGGGGGGGGAGATCTCTCCCCAGGTTCCCCCGCCCACCCGGAAAAGGAAATGTTATCCAAGCTTCACTACTGTCATGTCCTTAAACACAACATGGCACAGAAAACTGCACCTTTTGGAAAACTTGTGAAATTTAAGGATGAAAGGCGTTACTTTATTTAAAACATAGGTACAGCTAAACTCAGTGCTTGGAGATGGAGCTGCAATCGGTTGCACCTTAACGTAACCACATTTAACCAGCCTTCCCCAGTCTGGCACCCTCCGAATATGTTAGACTGCCACTCCCATCATCTCCCATCTGCAGAGCACTTGGCTGGAGAAGGCTGGTGCCCACTTTCAAAGCTTCATCCATTTATTTCCCTTGCTGCACAAGTTGGAGCGATCTGGGCCAAGTGAGAAGCAAGAGGAGACCCCAAAGAGTGGAGATGTGAGTGGGCCTGATGTGGGGCACACAGAGCACGATGCAGCCACATCCACTAGTTTCCCTGCATGGCTCTGAATGCCAGACCACACAGGGAGAAGTCCTCCTCTGGTTAGAACGTGGGCTCAGGTTCTGACCATCCTCTAGGAGCAGGGGGTTTGCAGCCATGGGGCAGCCACAGAGAACATCTCCCTACAAGTCCCCACACTTTGAACTTGGCGCATGGAGAGCATAGTCAAGGCAGCACTCCCAGGAGATCTGGCGAGCATTTCTGAGAGGTGCCAGAGCTGAAGCGCACTTTGATCTGGAATGCATGGGAGGGAGGCTGCTGTATTTCAGGACAGATTGACTGTCTTTCTAATGCAGGGTTCTCTGGCAGTGGTGCTCCAGGATTTGGGGTGGGGAAGAGTCTTCCTCATCAGCTTCCACAAGATTTTTGTAGCTAGAGATGCCAGCCATTGAGGCTGGGACCTGCTGCATGCAAAGCACGTGGACTCCACCACTGAGCTGCAGTCCCTTTCCAGGACTGGGTGGTCGTCGTCTCAGGCACACGTGGAGGGCCACTGCTGCTCAGGGGTGAGGGGAAGCACGCTGCACATGTCAGAGACAAGGCTCTAGGTCACACAATCCTGAGCGAAGCCAGAGAACATGTTTGCTGAGAATCAAATTAAACTCCAAGGGAACCATCGAATGGGAAGTGGTGTTGTGCGAGCCCCAGTGAAACCAATGGAAGCTGGGCAAGAACGCTTCCTGCTGGATGGTGCCCCGAAGGTTCAGGGTGCAAGAGCAGACCTTATCCTGAGGGGAGCAATGTACGAACTTGCCCTATGCAATCCCACTTGTAACTCTACAGATTACTACAGCCTCATCCCTTTCCCATTCAGGAGCGTGCGCCAATGGACCACTGTGATCTAGGGATCCCTGGAAAAGCCAAGTCACTATGGGAAGGGTACATTCTCTCAGCCAGCCATGTATAAAATGGGCATACCGAGATCTGACTCACAGGCCTAAATGGGTACTGGGCTATTGTCATGCTATTCACAGAAACATCAGCACAAGGGGTGATTTATATTAGCAAAGAGACAGATCCCTGCCGCAAGGAACTTGCAATCTACGTTTTGCAGGAAAAGAAACAAAACAGCAGCCATCCTCACCCAGATCTTCAGAAGTAAGAGAGGGTTTCCAGTCACGTCTGAGACTCCTTCGCCATGGTAACCGCCACACACACACACCCTCTCGTTTCAGCATTAGAACATGATCACAATTTCGCACTTCCCATAATAAGGCAGCACACTGCTGTTTTTTTTTTTCACACATTATATACACATTTGTAGAAATGGAAGGTCAGGGATCCAAGAGACAAAGTGTCTTGCCAAAATGTCACCTGAAGCAGCCACAGCAGAAGAAAGAAGCGTAACCTGGAAAGGGAACAAAAGCCCTCACTTGCTAGGCCGGCTCTTTACTAATCCCTGGAGAGAGACCAAACCCCACAGCAGTCTGGACCTGCTCTAGGTCGTTGGAACACCTGCACCTGCAGGTGTGTTTCTGGAGAATGGAGGCTAATCCACTTCCAGTTCTTCATCAAGCTCACCTTGACAGATAAAGGAAGCATCTGGTTTCATAAAGCCCTTTCCACACAGTCTAGTGTTTTAAGCTAGCCTGAAACTGGAGGGGATCCACTGTGCCAAGCTCAGGAATGAGCTATTGGTCAGTCACAGCAAGTCTGACGGGGAAGAGACAGACTCAGTCCAGAGGTCTCATTCCTCCAAACCTCAGTCACAGGGACCAGCATTCTCACCTCCCCACATTCCTCATTTGCATCATCATAGTCTGCAGAGATGCTGGACTTAGGCAGAGCGCTAACATTAAGCTTAGGAAGCCACCTTACTCCACATCTATCCATCCAGCTCTGTCTCATCTGGACTGATTCCAGGGTCTCCAGCAGAGGGGTCTTTCCCAGCCCTACCTGGAGATTGGGGATTGAGCACGGGATCTTCTGTGTGTAAAGCAGGTGCTCTCTCACCTTGTCCCCAAATAACATAATCTGAAGAGGTTTGCAAACCATAGTTTGGAGGCAATCCAGTTCCAGTTAGCACTATCCAGAGTCTGGCCAGCTTGGTCCTCAGCACCTGGATCAGCCTTCCCCAACCCTCTAGATGTTCTGAACTTCAACTCCCTGGAGTCCCAGCCAACATGCCCAATGATCAGGAATACTGGGAACTGTATTCCCAAAAACATCTGGAGGGCACCAGGCATACATTCATTATTGCTCCTGCTGCACAAATGATCAACATTGTTCAAGGGTCTTTTAAATGTGGATTTTACCAATCTTCTCATCCCATGTTTAAAGGTGAAGCAGAGATACTTCTAATTCATGCTACTACAAAGCCAAGGGGTAGCGGTTATTCTAGCTCACCGGCATACAAAGCGTAGGATCGTGAGTGGCAACGGACTGAGCAGGCAAGACTAATGGACTGGATTGCTCTTCCACCAAGAACCTGCAGACCCACAGACCCCCCAAACCAAACTGGAAACGATCCTGAGAGGTCTCGGCTTTCAGACTGAACAGCATTTTTTAAAAAGAAAGCCCATCCCTAGGCCTCGTGGGAAGTGTTAGCTCTGCCTGCTATCCTCGAAGGGTGCCAGTTCTGTGGCCAAGACTCACACAGCTGGACCTGCCCACAGGGCTGCAGGCCTTTGAACATCACAGCTGTTCTGTGAGAGAAACTCACAGAACAACTGGTCTTATGGCAATACTGCAATGCTTTTAAAAGTATCCAAGAGCAGACTGAAACAAGGATCGAGTCAAGATCCTGTAATACGTTGGGTGCAACCACTTAATGGTGAAAGGGCCATTAAGGATCATTTAGAAGCAACCAAGACCTACTTAAATCTGAGCAACTCAGGAATGTGTGAAGCAAATCCTGCATGTGCCAATGCCTCTGAGCACGTGTAAAGTACATCTCAATCCCAACCAATTATGTGGGTTTTCCAGTGACCTAAATCTACTGGCATTTAATTTAGTATGTTTGACTTATATTGGTAAACAAAACTAAAAAATACGGTATGTTAATTTCATGTGCTGTACAAAGGTTTCAATTTTTTAGCCAGAAGAATCTGAAATATTTGATGGGGGGCGGGGAGAGACGACTCTCACTTAATGTAGTTTAAATGCTTTATTCTAACTAATTAGTAACTTGAAAATTATTTTCATTGGAACAACTGTAAACATCTTAAATCATGACAACAACAGCACACACCTCCTTACCTTGTTTAAAGTCTAAGATGAAAATGAAAGCTTTGAAAACTGTTAACATTACTTTTAGCATGCCCCAAAGCTGAATATTTATGGTTGCAATCCTGCACCCACCTACCTGGGATTAAGCACCACTGAATTCAATGGAAATTACTTCTGAGTAGACATGTATAGGACTGCACAGGAAATTACATATGCATGCATGCTTCCTAACGAGAATCACAGTCTCACACTGAAAAAAACAAGTCAATAAAACTGCCTCATTTGACTGGGACTGTAGCCATTTGTTATGTGGCTAAGTAAACTTTTATGGCACAATGTGTTGCTTTTTTAAAATGGAAAATGTTCCATGGGAAAATGTAACAGTGGAAGTTTTTTTGTGTGGAAACATTTTCAGTTTGGAAAACGCTCTACCCCACATTACTTGTCCCAACACATAAGAACATAACAAGAGCCCTGCTGGATCAGACCAAAAGTCCATCTAGTCCAGCATTCTGTTCACACAGCGGCCAACCAGCTGACCTCATTTGCCATTTGGATGCCCATTCTCCCAGTCTGGAGACATCTTTTGGAACTCAGTAAGCTTCCACGCAGTGCTCAGCCCCAACCATCCCAGGGTCTTGGCCATCAGCCACCATGGCGCAAGCTCATCCATGCCAGGCCTCCTTCAGTCAACACCCCAGAATGCAAGTTCCTTGCCTTCGGTCCTCTTACCTACACATGTGAGCTGGACAGAATATTTTACACCTGGAATGCGCTGGCCATGAATGCTGCTTTTTCCCTGCATTCTGCAAAGACGTCCCCGCGGCTCGTACAGCCAGCCGCCTCCTGTAACTTAGTGCTTTCTAAGCCATTCCCCTGCGGATAACAAAAATTCCCCTGGCAGAGGTAGGTTCATTGTGTAAACAGACAAGCACAGTGGGAGAGACTGGCAAAGAAAGGAAAGAAAAAGAAAAGGAATTAAAGCAATTAAGAGCAAGACTTGGGTCAGCTCCAGGGCTCCAACATCCACCTGACTGGACCGCTTGCAGGCCAGATTTTAGGGAAAGCTGCAGGAGGTCAACGGCACCAGCTGTCAGCTTATCAGCTGCGGAGCTTGGCCACCCGCCAGCTTGGAGCTTGGCCACCCGCCAGCTTGACACACGCTTGCCTACATGACTCCGTGGGCTGCACCCAAAACGTCACTTTTCCACCCTCCCCTTTTGCAGCGCTCAACAATTCACCAAAAAGATCTTGAAATGAGCTGGCAGGAAGCTCAGGGCTGACAGAAGAGGAGGCTTTAGCACAAAACACATTATGGATTCCGCTACTCCAAGAAGGGGCAACAGAGCTTTAAAGAAAGGGTGGGATTAGACAGATCCCTGGGGGAGAGCTATCAGTGGCAGTGTCCCTGCAGGTGGTGGGCTTTCCTCAGGTGGAGGTATTTAAGCAGGGGCAGGACAGCCATCTGTCAGGGATGCTGTAGCTGCACCCTGCATTGCACAGCCTGCACTGAGCAGGGAGCTGGACTAGATGATCTCCAAGACACCTCCCAACTCGACGATTCTATGAGCCACAATAACTAAATGGAAGCTCCATGTTGAGAGGCAGTAGACACCAGGCATAAAGAGGTGAGGCCATTACCTTCGTGCCCTCCTTGTGACTATCTCAGAGGCACCTGGGGGACAAAACAAGCTCTGCACTGGAAGGGCATTTGCCCTGATTCAGCACAGCTCTTCTTACCAGAAAAGCCCCCTGAAGCGTTTCCAGAATTTGGAGCGGGGGTAGGGGGAGAACCACCGACATAATCGAAGAAAAGTTCTTGAGAGAAGGCTTTCATGTGCCTAAACTCTATGGTATCCAACAATTAAGACAATGCAATTAGAAACCCATGAATAAACTCCTTGACCCATTTTGCCCCACTGTAGATCAGTGGCAGGGCACGTGCTTTGCACGCAAAAGGTCCCAGGTTCATTGCCCCATGTGAAGATTTGAAGCCTACAGAGGCAAGGAAAAGAAAACAGTCAGGCCTAGAGGCCTGGGGTGGTTTTGCTGGGAGGGAGTAAGCCTGAGAAGAGTAGCTTCATTTCCCCGGTTAAGTGTCATTTTCCTGAGTTAGGTTTCATTGCTCCAGGTTTGAAACAGTACTTTTGGTTTTGGGGGATAAAAAGGGAGAGAGCCAATGAGAGAGAGAGAGAGAGAGAGAGAGAGAGAGAGAGAGACTGACCAGAGCCTGAAGAGACAGCCGGAAGAAGCAGCCTGGAGAAGTCTAAATGCAGCTGGAGTAGAGGAACTTGCATATTTGCAACCTTTATTTTCTCTTAATGCCTTTAGTATCACTCAGTTCTATTGTGTAAATACCTTTAGTTGTAATTTGCTTTAATTTACCAGTAAACTGTTGTGATTAATACCCAGGTGTCTGAAGTGTCAATCACCCCATGTCTACAGCCTAAACCCCACATTATTGGGAAGGGGAAGCGTAAAAGAAGGAAGTTGGGACTCTTAAGGAGGCAAGAGATCCTTAAGGAGTTGCTGTCCGAAACCATGGAAAGCTGATGCCCATCAGTGTAGACCAATCTTCCCCAACCTGGTGCCATCCAGATGTATTGGACTTCAACTCCCATAATTCCCAGCCAGCATGGCCAATGGCCCTCAGCTCCCATAACTCCCAGCCAGCGTGGTTGCTATGCCGCAACCAGCTTGCCCGGTGAGAAGATCGCAACACTAGCTAGCGTGACCAGTTCCCACATGATGGGGAGTTGTGGAAAAGAGCTCCTGAGAAAGCTCAATCCACAGCACTTCCCATCTGAAGAAATTAAGCGCCACACAGATATAGGCCTGCTCCCACCCTGTAACACTTGTCTCATCTTCCCTGTCCAACAGAGAATGGGAATTGGGCTCCGCATGCCAGGCGATGAGCTGAGAGGGAAGGAATTCCACTGCACGCTCAAGAGGTCACGTTCGGGATTCCAAAGCCATGAACTTCCAGCAGCAAGAGAAGAAGAACAACAGAGAGACAGAAACCCCTATAACCTTTTATCTAAAGGTTATAGCAGCCCTCCCAAACCTGGTGCCCTCCAGATGTGCTGGACTACAACTCCCGTAGTTCCCAGCCACCACTGGCCAGCAGCAAACTCACAGCAAACCCATTCTCCACACACACAAAAGGGAAGTATCAGCAGGTTGGGGAAACCAAGGTTTGCAGAAGTACAAACAAAACCTTTAAAAACCTAAGCAGGGAACGCACATACCCAGGCAAAAACAGCCCACGGAGAACTGAGCATGCGCAATAGCCACAAAATGCTGAGTGTCTGTGGAGGGGGGGCATGGGACATGGGAGCGGAATGGAGTACTCTGGATGAGAGCTTGGCTGGCTGGAGCACGCAACGTACTACAACATTCCATCGCTGTGCCTACTTCTACCTCTCAAGACCAGATGCTGTGGACCAACAACTGGGGAAAGACACCTAGTTCGTGACATGCTGAAAGGCTTCCGGGGGGCAGCGGGGAGAGCATCCAACTGGCCATGACTGGAACCAGAACACTGGGCTAGGCAGGTCTCTTAGTCTGACGTAACAAGGCCACTTTTATGTCTTTCTCTCTGCAGGCCGCCACCAAAAGGATGCTACTGCACCAAGCAGCACTTAGGCCTTTGGTGCGTGAATGCAGCAGCCCACCCTGCAGTTTGTCAATCTAGAGGTATGCTCCTCTGCGCATGGAGGCTCTGTTTAGAGGAGAGCTGCTGACTGAGTTCAGCTCCGCATCAAATCTTTTTTCAAAGTGCAGCTGAGGCAGCAGCCATTGCTAGAGCGTAGCAGCAAAATCCCATATGTTAATTATGCATTTCATGAAGTGGGACTTCTCTTCATGCTGACCTGACTCTTCTGCACATCGCTGTCATGATGCCCATCGATTTAGAGTTCCCTCTCCCTCTCTGCATGATGCATCATTTTTTGCTGTTGTTCCTAGAAGAGGCCCAAATGCTTCAGTCCAACCTTCCCCAGCCTGGCGCCCTCCAAATGTTAGACTACAACTCCCAGCATCCCCCAACCAGGCTGGCCTGGGGATGCTGGAAGTTGTAGTCCAACATGTCTGGAGGGTGCCAGGTTGGAGAAGGCTGCTTTAGTCTTCCTGTATAGGGAGGTGCTCCAATCCCTTGATAAACGTGGCTGCTCTTTTTAGCACCATCCACCCAAGGGTAGACGATGAGCAAAAGCTCTGAAGCTTTTCCTAGTGCAATCCTGAGTTCAACGAGTTTACTATTGGGTAAGCAGGTAACAGGATTGCACCCATATGCTTTTAATCTTCCCTTTAGAGAGGCAGGCCTAAGGAATCAACTGGGATGTCTTCCTCTTCCTTGGCAAACGGATTTAACTTCCATCTACAATGCTGAAAACACTTTCTCCAAAGTCAAGCAGCAGGACGGGAGCCCTTAACTGGAACAACCAGGTCTCCCGGATTTTTGAGGAGAGGAAGTAGCTATATGGGCTGTGATGGGGAGCTGATCTTTCTGACAAAGCATGAAGATAAAAGGGAAAGAACTCCCTGTTGCAGGTTCAGTAGAGGTTTCCAGTTATGGAAGGGGAGGGTGGGAAAAGAGTGAGTGGAGATAATTTATTCTCCCTCTCTCATAACATTAGAACTCCTGGTCATTATTGAAATTGATGGCCACTAGCACAGATTATTTTCAAAGGGGTCTGCAGAAATTCGTATTTGGGTGGTCTGTCGGTGGCTGGTAGACATGGAAGCTAAATGGAATCAATCCTGCTTCTCCATACCCAAGGGGGGGGGGGAGAACAAGATGGGTAGGGCTGCTATTTTATTTATTAGCCAGCTGGTTACCCATGATCACAGTTCGCGGAGAAAAATCAAATCTAACGAAAGGTTTAACTTGACTAACTTATTTTTTGAAACATTCAAAGCGTTACATCTTCTAGCTTTACAAAACTCCCTTAAATACATACAGCATCTGTGGTGTAAACTCCAGGGCAGCTGCTGTAATGTCTTTGCTGTGGTCCATCAACAACTTGAGTCTTCAGGATTGCCAATGAGTTCACGTGACTCGTGGCAATGTAAATCCCTTTGTGATTTGTTTACAGGCTGTATGTTCCTGCCATATCATTGGGCCTGCATTTCTGTTTAAAGGTGTACAGATACATTTTTGTGTTTATATTTCATTTTGCTCCAATTTGCCATTAATTATATTTGTTTAATTATCCTTGACATTTTTTGATATTAAAAATAAAACTGTATAGTATATTGTTATAGAAGATAGCCTAACTCTTAAAAATAGCTTTATGGACATTAATAAACTGCTGACTTTGAATTATAGTGAAAATCGTTGTGGAATCTGCGTGTCAAGACTTTCCAAGGAAGAGGGTTTCATAAAAATCAGTCAATGGGAAGGCAGTCAAAAAGGGATGACCAACTACGACTTTGAATTATATGTGTAAGTTACAGCACCATCCACATGCATGGCATTTCACAGAGTGCAAGAAGACTGGTCCCAGTCCCAGCCCTCAAGTAGCTTACAACCTACAATTTGACACAAGGGCAACAAGAGGTGGGTAGTGGAGGATGTTACCCATGCTTAGGGGTGGTTATGGACTTGCAGTGGGGCATAGGAACCGGGGTGTGCCAAGGGCATCGTGGAAAAGGTTTGTTTTTGAGAGAGAGAGGTCGTATCATGCAAATGTTCTGGGAGGCCGTTCGTGAGGCCGTGCCTGGATGGTGGAATAGATGGATCCACTTTGACCCAATCCAGGAAGGACTCATCTTAGTCATCAGCAGGACCTGAAGAGGAGGAGAGGAAAGAGCAACCATGGACCCTGGACTCCTTCATGTCTTTGCAAGTTTTTCCCATGTCACTGTCCAACACTTAAGTCACCAGTCTCACTCCGGAGACATGACAAACTCCAACAATTCCCAAAGCAAAGGAGCATGACACTGATTGACAGGCAGCTAACATTCAAAAGTGACACGGACATTGGATTAGCACCTCAGTTGTTGAAAATCCCCAGTCAGTAGCAACAGACATACAGGGCAGGAGAAGGTCCAGAACAGCACCAGGCCAGAGAAAGATAGAATTTGCTGTTTCTCCCCAGAGATCTGAAGGCAGTTTGATTAGAGAGGGATTGCTTCTTGCGATGTGTGCACTCACCCTATGTTCATCTCCAGACAAACAGGTCTGGCAGGTTTCAGTACTGTTTTAAAACCTGCCAAACCTGTTTGAGCAGAGCAGAAGTGCGCATCATGGGACACAACACCTCTCTCGCCCTTTTCAAATCACTTAGGCCTGCCTCCAGCCTAAATCTAATGAAAAAAGGATAACAGCAAGCTTTGTAACATGATCAGGGAAAGAAAAGGAAAATAGCAACTACACAAATGATGGTGTTAAACAGGACTGGATTGCAGCCAAACCTGGTATACATGACCTTGTGGATATAGTTACAAAGCTCCAGTTAATCTACAGAACTATGTGCAAACAAGAGCTGTCCCCTTATCTTGACTGCAGGGGGAATGCTCTGCAGCCGAATCCCATCACAGATAAGATTCATTTTCAAACTCAGAACAGAACAGATCCTCCCTCACAGACTAACTGCCCCATATCCCCCCATGTCTTCAGAGGGAAGGAGACCAGGACAGGTGATAGCACAGAACAGGGCAGGTATTATGGAAGTGGGGGTGAGGGGAGAATGAGAAAGTGGAACCTCTGGAGAATGGGGCCCTGGAAAACAAGATTCTGGAACCGTGACTGATGTCCTTTGCGTCCTTGCTAGCCAGCGGCCGGATGTCCAGCTGCTGGCGGAGCCGGCTGACGGCTCCGCGGAATCCCCGCGGAGCGGAGCCAGCCGGCCAGGATTCCGGGCGGAGGGACAGAGTGCCTCCCCCTGCAGCAGAACCCGGCGGAGCCAAGTAAGCGGGGTTTCGTACACCCCTAACAGCACATAACGAATTTAGCAGTTTAACTATCACAGCATGTGGTGATGTCCACCAATCTGGACAGCTTAAAAAGGGGCTAGGCAAATTCCTGGAGAAGACTATCCATGGCTACTAGTCCTGATGGCTCTGTGCTACCTCCAGTACCAGAGGCAGTGTATGTGTACCATTTGCTGAGGAACATGGTTGGGAGAGTGCTGATGCACTCATGTCCTGCGTGTGGGTCTCTTGTGGACGGCTGGTTGGCCACTGTGGGAACAGAATGCTGGACGAGATGGACCCTGGATCTGATCCAGCAGGGCTCTTATGTTCTTATGCCAGTGGCCCATCTGGTCAAGCATCCTGTTTCACACGGTGGCCAACCAGTGCTTCTGGAAGCCCACCAGGAGGACACAGGTGCATCAGCACCCTCCCGCTGTTGTTGCCCAGGAACTGTCATTCAGAGGCACACTGCCTCTGATCCTGCAGGTAGAATATTGTAGCCAATGCAACAAGTAGCCATCGACAGCCTGATTCTTGTCCTGTCCCCCTTTGAAGCCATCCAACTTGGTGGCCGTCACATCGCCCTGTGGTAGCAAAACGCCAGTGTTTCACTATGTGCTACAGCGAAGAGGCATTTCCTTTTCTCGGTCCTGAATCTTCCACCATTCACGTCTGCAGTTACGGAGGGCCCTCAACAACTTCTAGTGCTTTGCTGCCCTCCACAACAGCTTCAGTGTACAATCTAAAAGATGTGTCCCAGAATCCATTGCAGCGTTCTAAGAGTGTGTATATTAAAATGGTCCACCCCTGAAGGCTAATGGATTCCGATGGATTCCAGAGGGCTCTGGGGGATTTTCCCGCTGGTATGGCTGGTGCTCCTGTGGAAGCCCAGGCTGCTCTGTGGAATGCAGATATGACTCGGGCGGCTGACATGATCGCACCCAAGCGCCCTCTCCCTCTGCGCAGAGCCTGGCCAGCTCCTTGGTATACGCCCGAGCTGAGGGCACTGAAGCAAGAGGGGAGACGGCAAGAACGCAGGTGGAGGAAAACTCGTGCTGAGTCTGACCAAACACAGGTTAGAGCTCCTTATCGAGCCCACTCTGTGGTGGTGAGGGTGGCAAAGAGAGTACTGAAACTCAATGCAGACAAGACGGAGATGCTGTTAGTGGGTGGTTCGTCTGCCCAGCTAGGTGATGTTCAACCTGTTCTGGAGGGAGTTGCACTCCCCTAAAGGATCAGGTTCGTAGTTTGGGGTGCTCTAGGACCCAGAACTGTCACTTCAGGCACAGGTGAACTCAGTGGCACAGAGCACTTTTTATCAGCTTAGGCTGGTATACCAACTGCGCCCTTATCTGGACAGAGAGAGCCTAGCTACAGTTATCCATGCTCTCATAACCTCTCGTCTGGATTACTGCAATGTGTTATACGTGGGGCTGTCTTTGAAAACAGTCCAGAAACTTCAGCTGGTCCAAAGTAGGGCAGTAAGGCTGTTAAGTGGCCAACGAGATCACATTACACCAGTACTTTTCCAGGTGCACTGGCTGCCAGTCCATTTCTGGGTCCAATTCAAAATGCTGGTATTAACATTCAAAGCCCTTAACGGCTTGGGGCCAGGTTATCTGAAGGATCACCTCCTCCCATATGTGCCTGCCCAGACCCTAAGATCATCCTCAGCGGTCCTTCTCCATGAGCCCCTGCCAAAGGAAGCAAGGTGGGTGGCTACTAGGAGGAGGGCCTTTTATGCTGTGGCACCCAGCTGCGGAATGAGCTCCCTAGAGAGGTTTGCCTGGTGCGTACATTGTACTCCTTCCAACACCCAGTGAAGACCTTTTTATTCTCCCAGTATTTTACCATTTTAGCTTTCTACTCTTTTAGCTTTGGTGTTTTAAATCTGTATTTTAAATCCCTGCATTGCTGCTAGGTTTTATTCTGTTTGTACTGTTATATGTGGTCTTAAGCTTTTATATTTTGTATTGTTTTATGCTGCACTTTGTGGTTTTAATTTTTGTGAACTGCCCAGAGAGCTTCAGCTATTGGGCAGTATAGAAATAAATAAACTACAGGATCACACGCAGAGCTGTGCCCACGTTTCCAAGATGCACACGTATACACACTTCTTTGCTGCTGTATCAGCAGCCCTAATTTTGCCAACCCAAAGGTTGCTTGTCCGGATGTGCCACACTGGGCTCTTAATTTAAGCCTTGGTAGGGTCAAAGATATAACTGCACTATCCTGAACTGAAAAGATGGAATGATTATTTCTGCATAGTAGCTGCATTACAGCTAGTGATGTGGGTTTTCTGGGGAAAATTCCGATGCAAATTGGGGTAATTTGCATTACTTTTCTGATGCCCTAGAGAGCGTTCTAATTCAGCATGTTTATTTTACTTGCATTTAGTAATCAACAAGGGCGGGGGAAGTACCCCATACTAATTTTTTGTTCGAATACAAAACAAGCATTTGGCCTGTAATATTTCATGGGGGAAATTAAAGCACATTTTAAATGTGATTTAAATGACTATGATGTAGACATTTTAGTGAAATACTTGTAAAAACTTAAAGTTATGCTTGTGCAAGTGTGGTTGTGCAAACAGTTTTGCATTATGCTTGCACAACCTGTTCCTGTTGTGCATTCTGCTTGGGTTAAGCAACTGCTTTAACCTGTTGTGCAACCGGCTGCACAACTGCTTGCACAACCGGCTGCACAAGAGTAATGGGAAACCACTCGCATAATGGAAAGAGCTCCGCTACTTGAGTTTGTAAAGTGTCCTTCACGACAGCAGCACAGAGCTCTTAAATTTAAGGAGAAACACAAGTACTGAAAAATGCTGACACATTAATAAATTTTAGCAACCCAGAGAACTGTGCATGATGTAGTTACAGCCAGTCATTTGTTTATTATTTTATTTTATTTATTACATTTATTAATCGCCCATCTGACTGGTCACCCAGCCACTCTGGGCGATGTACAACCCACCATAAACAATTTAAAACAATAAAATTTTACCATAAAATTTTTTTTTAAAAAATACCCTAACCCACCCCAAATGCCTGCCTGAACAACCACGTTTTTAATGCACGACGGAAGCTCATTAAAGAGGGGGCATGACGGAGTTCCCTAGGGAGGGAGTTCCACAGAGTGGGGGCCACCACAGAGAAGGCCCTCTCCCTCGTCCCCACCAGTCTAGCTGTCCTGGCTGATGGGACAGACAGAAGGCCATCCGAGGCTGATCTTGTTAAGCGGCCTGTCTGGTGTTGCTGGAGGCACTCCTTAAGATAGGCTGGGCCGGAACCATATAGGGTTTTAAAGGTCAAAACCAACACCTTGAATTTGGCCCGGAAAACAACTGGTAACCAGTGCAACTCCTTCAGCACTGGAGTGATGTGATCTCGCCGGCGGCTGCCTTTAATCAGGCGAGCCGCCGCGTTCTGTACCAGCTGCAGTTTCCGAACCGTCTTCAAGGGTAACCCCACGTAGAGCGCATTACAGTAGTCTAAACGAGAGGAGACCAGGGCATGTACTACCGATGGGAGCAGATGGTCGGGAAGGTAGGGGCGCAGCCGCCGTATCAGATGGAGTTGATACAGCGCTGTCCGGCTCACAGCTGACACCTGAGCCTCCATGGACAGCTGGGAGTCCAAAATGACCCCCAGGCTGCGGACCTGGTCTTTCAAGGGTAGCTGTACCCCATTCAACACCAGGTCAACATCCCCCAGCCTCCTCTTGTCTCCCACCAAAAGTACCTCGGTCTTGTCAGGGTTCAGCTTCAGCTTATTCCTCCCCATCCAGCCACTCACCGTCTCCAGACATTTGGACAGGGATTCTACAGCCAACCTTGGTGAAGATTTGAATGAGAGGTAGAGCTGAGTGTCATCCGCATATTGATGACACTGCACCCCAAACCTCCTGATGATAGCCCCCAGTGGCTTCACATAGATGTTAAATAGCATCGGGGAGAGGATGGAACCCTGTGGAACCCCACAAGTAAGTGGCCACGGGTCTGAAACCTCCTCTCCCAGTGCTACCCTCTGGTACCTGCCAGAGAGGAAGGACTGGAACCACCGCAATACAGTGTTTCCAATGCCCAACCCCTCCAGGCGGTCCAGGAGGATACCGTGGTCAACGGTATCAAAAGCCGCTGAGAGGTCGAGGAGAACAAGGAAGGAGCATTCACCCCTATCCAGAGCCCTCCTCATATCATCCACCAAGGCGACCAAGGCCGTTTCTGTCCCATGCCCAGGCCTGAAGCCCGACTGAAATGGGTCTAGATAATCAGTTTCTTCCAAGTGTGCCTTCAACTGCACCGCCACCACCCGCTCAATCACCTTGCCCAAAAATGGCAGATTTGAGACTGGGCGAAAGTTGTTCAGAACTTGAGGATCCAAGGAGGGCTTCTTTAAGAGCGGTCTTATCACTGCCTCCTTGAGGGCTGATGGCATCACTCCCTCCTCAAGGGAGGCGTTCACCACCGCCTTGATCCCCTCACCCAATCTCTCTCTGCAGCTCATAATGAGCCAAGATGGGCAAGGATCAAGTAAGCAGGTGGTTGGCCTTACAGATGAAAGCACCTTGTCCACTTCATCAGGAGGAAGAAGCTGGAACCGATCCCACAAAACCGGTTTGCACAGGCAGCACATATGCTCATTAGATATTAGCTCACTAACTGTATCCACAGTGTGCGGAGTAACACACCTAATCTGATCAATTTTATCTGCAAAGTGCCTTGCCAAAGCCTCACAGGAGGCCTTAGAATGCTCCAGTGGTTCCGGAGCCACAGGACCGACCAGGCTCCGGATCACTTGGAACAGCCTCCTGGGGCAGCACTCTGCAGACGCGATGGAGGCAGCATAATATTCCTTTTTTGCTGCCTTCACCGCCACGTGATAGGCTGAAGATATAGCTCTAGCCCGTGTCTGATCGTCTTTGGAGCGAGACTTCCGCCACCGGCGCTCTAGCCGTCTCACCTCCTGTTTCAGAGCTCGTAACCGCGGATTGAACCATGGTGCAGTCCGAGCCCTGTTCAGGGGGAGAGGGCGTTTCGGAGCCACCTGATCTAATGCCCCAGTGATTGCGGCATTCCAGCCACCCACCAGGGTCTCGACCGAGTGGCCGTTGGCATGCCCCAGAGAATCCCCAAGCGCGTTCAGGAATCCATTTGGATCCATAAGACGCCTGGGGCGGACCATTTTAATGGGTCCTCCACCCCTGCGGAGGGGTTGTGGAACCGAGAAGTCCAACATCACCAGATAGTGATCTGACCATGACAAGGGGGTGGTGGATATACCCCCGACTTCCAGATCACTCCCCGCTTCTCCAGAAACAAACACAAGGTCTAGTGCATGACCGGCTACATGGGTGGGCCCAGTTAGAATATGGTGCAGCTCCCAGGAGGCCATGGTCTCCATGAAGTCCCGAGGTGCTCCTGTGAGGATGGCCTCCGAATGTACGTTGAAGTCCCCCAACACCAGTAAGTTAGGGGACTGTACACGCACATCAGAGACCACCTCAAGCACCTCGGCCAGGGAGTCAGTTGTGCAGCGGGGTGGACGGTACACGAGCAGAATCCCCAGACTGCCCTTCGGGCCCAACCTCCAGTACATGCACTCAACAACCTTGGTCTCCTGGAGAGGGGGTCTGGTGAAGACCAAGGACTCTCGGTAGATAACAGCCACTCCCCCTCCCCGATCCCCAGCCCTCGGCTGCTGTGCATACGAAAATCCAGCTGGACACATGGCTGCAAGGGTTGGAGCAGCAGCCTCGGCCAGCCAGGTCTCCGTAATACATGCCAGGTCTGCACCCTCATCCAGGATCATGTCATGGATGAGGGAGGTTTTCTGGGTAACAGACCTGGCATTGCAGAGCAGCAAACGAAGGCCAGAAGATGGGGTCACGCCTCCCCCAGCCATCCAGCCTCCCCCAGCCATGAGAGTTTCATCAACTCTCTTCCTCTAGGGTTGTGCACTGTCACTGCTTATTAGTTCCATTTCCACATTGAGTCACAGATGTATTTCAGTGTCATCCATGTATTCTCTCACATACTTGCTAGGGATAATTACCTGAAAAAACATTAATTGCAACTTGGAAACTGCTAAGCTTGCCTAATATTATTTGCAATTGGCATCCATTCATTGTTCCCAGTGAACTTATGAAATGGAAAATTTTCTGCAGAAAAAGAAAACTTTCCATTCTGGAGAGTTTTCCATGGGAAATTTTCCACCTGACATCACTTATTCCAGCTGCTGCAGGCATGACACCAGCCGCTCTCAACTTGGCTCCCTCCAGATGTGTTGGACAACTCCCACTATCCCCCAGTGTTGCGATCCAACACATCTGAAGGGCCACAGGTTGGGAATGGCTGTATTACACAGAAGCCCCTCTCATATAGGAAGCTGTGCAAAGTCCACATATAGATATTCATGTGCAACAATGATACATACATGCAGCCTGCCAAAGCAAACATGCAGCACATATGCTCATTAGATATGCCAGTTTCTCGCAATTTCCTAGAGTGTGCAGGAAACCCGGGATGTTTAAAGCAGACCTTTAACATAAGGCCCATAGCACCTTAGCAAGTCACTTGGCATAAGATTTCCTAGGCAACAGTTTCCATTACATGAAGCAAAAACCTCCAAGGACAGACTTTTCACCACCTCCCTGGAAAGCCAGTCCAGGGCACCAAAAGTTCAGAGGCATCTCAAAACAAGTGACCTCAAGTTGCTTCTTTGCAGCTTCCCGTCCTCCACGTAACTGAGAAGATGTGCTGCTCAACTTCTTCCTTCCAAAGTCTTTGTGAACTAGAGCTCTCAACTGTTATACTGGATTACCTACACAGACTGGCTTTTTAACTGATCAATCTATTAAATCTGAATATATTTTCATATTACATAAAATTTCAGTGCCCATTGAATTAGTGCAACAACTTACAGTTTAATAAAGGCTATTACTCACTGTTAGAAAGTTAATGACTTCTTTAATCTCTCCCTCTCTAACATGTACAGGAAACAAAAGAGACAATCTTTTTTCTAGGAGGGATGATCGACTCATGAGAGAAGTCCATCAGGGGCTGCAGCTTCCCCTCCACTGCTATACGGTAATCAGAGAACCAAA
The DNA here is from genome assembly GCF_057233095.1 of Heloderma suspectum. Lineage (NCBI taxonomy): Eukaryota > Metazoa > Chordata > Lepidosauria > Squamata > Helodermatidae > Heloderma > Heloderma suspectum. The sequence goes on from NC_139462.1 coordinate 4,898,938, forward strand.
ACAACTCCAAACAGCATGTAGCCTGCCCATAATTCTCACCCTCACTAAGTTGTGATCATAGCAACTTAATCAACTGATGCTTTGGCTGATTAATCTACTGATCAAAGGTTGCATTCCCATTAAGAGTAAATGAAACATGCCTTATCCCTGTGTCAAGTTACAATACAAAAACAACAGAAAATAGGGAGTTATTTATTGATTCACCCACCAGATCAACCAACATGTGACAAAGCCTATTAAATTCATTTGGGACTAACTGGAATGAAGTATATTCATTTCATCCTCCTCCCCTGCCCACCACCCCACACTCCATTCCAATCTTCTTTTCTTTAGATGCTCCTATTGACTCAGGAAACTTAGAAGGTCTCTTCCATAAGCCTTTCCACTCTGGGTCCTTAAAGTCTCTCTCTGAATGCAAGGACAGAGGTCAAGAGTAGTGAGCAGGTGAGTGGTCCGATCGGAATAGGAAACCAAATAGACATTGGGATTTGGAACAGAAACGGGACCCAGGGCAGGCCTGTTTGGGGTGACAGGCACAGGGGCATCCGAGGCCAAACTGCTCCAAATGCACAGTCAAGCGGAGTGGGGGCAGCGGGAAGCAGGTTTAAGTGCAAGCGGGCCTTCTGTCTGCCTTTCCGCTCCCACTTCCTCAGAGTGGAGGAGGCAAGCTGTGGAGAATATATTAGGTTTTCATGTAAGACAGAAGCAAGGGAAGGGAAATTAACATAGGAGAAAAAGAAAAGTTGGGGGGAGCAGCAGAACAAGCAGAAGTTGCAGAGAAGAGAGTCACCCTCCTGACAACCACCCTCATCTGAGAAGCCTCCTTGTGTTGGCTACATACCAAAGAGCTCAGCTTTTGAGCAGCCGTGAAAGGCAGGAACGCCGCCGGCAAGAGAGCAGCCCAGGGCAGGTGTGTTCTGTGCACAGCTCTTAGCACAGCCGGGACAACGGCAGTAGCAGCAAGAGAGAACGAGGATGGGGGATTAGCACAGAAGAGACCGGGACGTGGATCTCAGGGCTCAGCCACCACCCTGTCCATCCCTCCCAAGAACCCTGTTTGTGGTGACCTGTGTAGTTCTTGGGTACAGTACGCTAAACAGCAGGATCTAGGGCCAGCCGCAAGGACCAGAGCAGCGGAGAAGAGAACAGTGTGCGGCGGTGACTGAGGACCATTCCTGATTCCGAAGGAAACGCTTTCTCAAGCAGCCTAAGAACGAGGACAGAAGATGCGCGCAGAGAACGGCGGAACTCTGCACAGCACCTGGCACCTGGGGGGGCGCGACGAGGAAGGTGCCTGCCTGGGTGCAGCCTGCGCAGCGGGGAAGAGGGAGGAGAAGCGCTGGGATAGGGGAGCGAGCCCGGAGCCCAGCTCCCGCCCTGTTCTACTGACCACATGCCAAGCTAATGAAGGGCAGCGGGCCGGGAGTTCTGAGCACGAAAACAGAAGACTGGGACCCAGAGGCAGGTAGGGCTGGAAGCGGACACGCGCCGCGAGACGGGCGCTACCGGCGCCCTCGCCAAGGGTTTCGCGGCGCCCTGAAGGTCGCGTTACTGCGGGAAAAGCCGCACGAGAACGGCGGTTTTACACGGGATGCTGCCGAAGGACGGAGGCCCCCCTGCGCCCCTGGCAGCGCAGCGAGCCGCCTCGGCGGGACATCGGCTTCGTCGGCGACGGCTGCCGCGGCAACGGCGGAGCCGTCTCCCAGGAGGGGTTCGCGGGCACCGCGCCAGCGCCACGCGACGGCAGGGCGGCGGGACAGGCGGCGCCGGGGCCCCAAGCACCGGCGGGGCGCGCGGCCAACGCAAGGCGGCCTGACCGGCGCCGGCAGGGCCGAGCCCCGCCAATGAGCCCGCCCTCCTCGGAACAGCCCCCTGGGGGCGCCGACGCGGCCCACCCCGACTTCTGCCCCGCCGCCCCCGCGCGCTCGAGATCGCACGCTCCGCGGGGCTTCCGCGGCAGGGCCGGCGGCGGCGCCGGGGACTCACCTCGCCGCGCCTGCAGGACCCGCGCCCGGCGCCGCCACCTGCGCCCGGCCGCCGCGCTCTCGCGGGGCTGTCGCAACGCGGGCGCCCAACCAGGCGCCGCGCAGGAGGGCGCCCCGCCCTGCCTCGCTCCCATTGGACCTTGCGACAAAGAGGCAGGCGCCGCCCTCTCCCGCGCGCCTTCCTATTGGCGGGAGCCGCGTCCCGCGGGGGGCGGGAGGGGAGGAGACGGGGAGGGGGGCGGGGCCTCTGCGGCGACGCGTAATAGGAGAAGAGGGGCGGGGGCGCTGCCGCGAGCCTTTGGAACGGGGGCGGGGCCAAGGCCGGACGGCTCGGCCAATAGGGAGGCCGGGAAGGGCGCGGGAAATGTGACAAGTGCGCTTTGTCGTAGCGCGGCCTTCCCCAACCTGGCGCCGTCCAGATGGGTCGGAGTGCAAGCCCCATCATCCCCAGCCAGCAGGGCCTGTGGCTTTTGGGAGAGCCGGGAGGGGTGGGGGCTGGGGATGATGGGAGCCGGCATGTGCCATGCTGGCTGGGGATGATGGGAGTTGCAGTCCGACACATCTGGACGGCGCCTGGTCTCCGCTGCATCTTATCTGGGCTATCGCCACCCACTCTACGTGGGGCTGCCTTTGACGGCTTCAGCTGGACCAGAATGCTGCAGAGGGAGGATGTGACCCCTGGGTACAACAGCTACTCTGGCTGCCAGTCTTTTTCCCAGCACAATTCAGACTGTGGGTAATGTGGGAGAGGAGCTACTCCCATACCAGCCGGTACCCTTAAGCCCTTGGGAGAGGCCAACACCTGAAGCACATTTGGCAAGGAACTGAGACAGGGCCTTTTCGGTGGCTGCTCAGAAGCTCTGGAATGCCTAGTCTGTCTCCATTGATCTTCTGCCAGCAGGCAAAGAGCACTTCACTTATCCATTTATTTAAAGCATGTTTGCCCCACTTTTCACCCCCAAAGTCTCAGTGAGCAGCTTATAGATCAATGAATAAGCAAGGTGGTCTCCGCCCTCCAGCTTAGTCTGAAAAACAGAACAGAAAAGCCTTATGCAGCGGTTCAGTCTGCAGCCCTGAAGACTGAACATGGATGGGGGACGTGGTGGTGCGGGCAAGTCCCGCCACCAGTTTCCCCATCCCTCTCCATCTCCGTCCTGCCCATGCTGAGAAGGAAGGTCTCAAGGGGGCTTCCATGAGTGTTCGCTTGAATGCAAGTAGAAGGCACTGTGTGATCGGGATCCCGGCTTTACCAGGTTTTCCAGTCAACATGCCAGGTCCCCTCCCCACTTTTAGCCATCATGTGTGCAGGCTCAATGCCTGCATGGAGCCAAAAGGGAGGGGAGGGAGGAGGAGAGAAGCAGGCCCAGGAGCGAGTTCTTGAAGTTCTTTTAACAGGCAGCTGAGGTGGAAGCACTTCAGGGAGCCTGATGGAATGGCTGCCAGTAGGTGACAGCTGAGGGAGAGCCAGCCAAAGGCAGCTGGTCCTGGGCACAGTGGAGCCTTCAGCCCATAAGCTGGTGGGGTTTAGACCTTCTGGCACTCGGAACCTCTGCAGGGGTGGAGGGCCGATTGAGAGGGTCCGCCCCAGGAGGCTGATGGATCCGGATGGTTTCCTGACGGCTCTCAGGGATTTTCCTGCTGCCTCGGCAGGCAATCCTGTCACAGCCCTGGCCGATCTCTGGAATAGGGAAATGGACAGGGCCGTGGACATAATGCTCCTGAGCGTCCCCTCTCACGGAGTAGAGCTGCACCAGCACCCTCGTTCTCGAGGGAGGCGATGAAACGGGCGAAAAGACTAGAGCGATGTTGGCAGAGAACTCGGAGTGAATCCAATCGAACGTGGGCTAGAGCCTCTTTGAAGGCCTACTCTGTGGCAATACAGGCAGCAAAGAACATATTTTTTTCTGCCACTATTGCGTCTGCAAAGAGCCATCCAGCGGAGCTGTTTTGAGTGGTCAGGGTATTTTATACACTAGCCCACAAGAGGAGAATGTAAACCTCTCGACAGCCCGCTGTGAACAATTTGCTCAGCACTTTGCAGACAAAATCGCTCAGATCCGCTCTGACTTGGATGCTATAGTTGATACAGACTCAGCGGATGCAACTGTAGCCTCTGCTTGTCCAGTGTGGTTGGATACTTCTCAATTTGTACAGCCCGAGGATGCGGACAGGATCCTGGGAGAGGTGAGAGCTACCACATGTGTTCTAGACCCTTGCCCTTCCTGGCTCAGAAAAGCAGCCGGAGGTGGACGGCCGAGTGGGTAAGTGGAGTGGTTAATGCCTCCCTTGGTCAAGGCAGAGTTCCAGCCTGCCTGAAGGAGATGGCAGTGAGACCTTTGTTAAAAAGGCCCTCCCCGAGCCCCACCATATTGGATAATTTTTGGCCAGTCTCCAATATTCCATTTCTGGGCAAGATACTGGAGCGCATGGTGGCCTCCCAACTCCAGGGATTCCTGGATAAGACAGATTATCTAGACCCATTTCAATCTGGCTTCAGACGCATTTATGGGACAGAAACAGCTTTGGTCGCCTTGGTGGATGACCTATACCAGGAACTAGACGGGGGAGTGTGTCCCTGTTGGTTCTGCTGGACCTCTCAGCGGCTTTCGATGCCATCAACCATGGTATCCTTCTTGGCCACCTTGCTAGGATAGGACTTGGAGGCACTGTTTTACAGTGGCTCAATTCCTTCTTGGAGGGGCAGACCCAGAAGGTGGTGCTGGGGGATTTCTGCTCGATTCCCTGGCCATTGCCTTGTGGAGTTCCTCGGGGTTCTGTTTTGTCCCCCATGCTATTTAACATATACATGAAACCACTGGGAGAGGGTGTCCAGAGTTTTGGGGTTTGGTGTCACCGTACGCTGATGACACCTGTGGTAAAAGTCCAAAACTGGACTTAGAGGTCCGTGCCCAGCTGCCCTCCAATTAAGCTCTGGACATGCAGGTAAGATCCAACTTGAGTTTATTCATGTACAATGAAGGCTGCCTCTGTGTTGACAGAGCTGCCTTTGTTGTACATGAATAAACTCTACTTTTCCTTTCCAGCTAATTCCAAGGAAGTTGTTGGGTGCTGAGCCTGTGTCTGTCAGCAGCATTGGACTGGATGAGGGCAAACAAACTGAAGCTTAATCCAGACAAGATAGAGGTGCTCCTGGTCAGGCAAAAGGTAGATCAGGGAACAGGGATCCAGCTTGTGCTGGATGGGGTTACACTCACCCTGAAGGCACAGGGTCGCAGCTTGGGTGCACTTCTGGATCCAGCCCTGAGCCTGGAGGCCCAGGTTTCAGCAGTGGCCAGGAGTGCATTTGCACAGTTAGAGCGAGTGCGCCAGCTGCACCCGTTCCTTGAGATGTCTGATGTGGCCACAGTGACACATGCCTTAGCTACATCCCGTTTGGATTACTGCAACATGGTCTACGTGCGGCTGCCTCAGAAGAGTGCTTAGAAACTTCAGCTAGTTCAAACAGCTGCTGCCAGACTGCTGACTGGGGCTGGCTACAGGGAGCATACAACTCCCCTGCTAAAACAGCTTCACTGGCTTCCAGTCTGTTTCCGGGTACAATTCAAAGTGCTGGTCATGTCCTATAAAGCCTTATACGGCTCGGGTCCAGGTTATCTGAAAGACCATATTCTCCCCTATGAGCCCACTTGTGCCCTGAGATCTTCAGGGGAGGCCCTTCTCACTGTCCCACCACCATCATAGGCATGCCTGGTGGGAATGCGGGAGAGGGCCTTCTCGGTGGGTGCCCCAAGGCTCTGGAACTCCCTTCCTAGGGAGACGAGAGCGGCACCCTCCTTGATATGCTTTTGCAGGCATGTAAAAACCTTTTTGTTCTGGTAGGCCTTTGGGGATAGCTAGTCTGGACGTGTGAGAATATGATGGACGGATACTATATTTCTTGTTGTCTTTTAAAGTTTTGATATTTTATACAATTTTAATATTATTGATGATTTAATTATATTTTTAACTTTTGTATACTTCTATTTATACTTCTATTTACAGGTTTTAACTGTACAAGTTTTAATGTTGTGAAGCCACCTTGAGTCCCAGTATTGGGGAAAAGACAGTATATAAAGAAGAAGGAGAAGGAGAAGAAATATAAGAAGAAGAAGCGGTTTGAGCTGGTTGTTTTTACTGATGTTTCTCCTGCCTTGGTTTTAAGAACATAATACTGTTGCCCCTACCTTGGTCCCAGGTTCAATATCTGGCATCTCCAGTTAAAAAGATCAGTTAGCAGGTGATGGGAAAGAGACCTCTGCTTAAAAGGCTTGCTTGGGAGAATAAAAAGGCCTTTGCAGCATGGACAGCAGCCGGGGCTCCAGGCATGTTTCTCTGAGAAGGAAGGGTTCCTTTCAGAGATGGGGAGCCAGCAAGACCCTCTCCCTCTCCTTGTCGCTGTCCATCTCACATCCCGACAGCATCGGCAGCAGACGACTGCAGCAGGTAGGGAGGTAGGCAGGGGAGCAGGCGTTCCTTCCCAAGCTGAGTTGGCCTTTGTTGGCCGGTACCTGCACCTTGAAATGTTGCCCATTGCCACCCTTAAGATCCTGACTGTCCCTTTGGAACGGGCCAGGGCATGGAGAGAGAAGGTGGCGGCTGCATCTCCTGAGCTGTTCCTCCCCCAGCCTCCTTCTCCCAGTTATTTGGGGGCAACACGAAAGGCAGCAGGCTAAAGAGGGTGAGTGAAAGGCCCAGTGGAGGAACTGGCTGTACCCTTCCCCTCTGCTTCAAAACCTTTAAAGCAGGGGTGCAGAACCCCTGGCCCATGGGCCTAATCCGGCCTGCCCAGTCTGGCCTGCAGAAGCTCCTGGGGTTCCTCTGGGGGCAGGGCTTGGCCCTTGGAGGAATCCCTCCTGTTATCTCCAATTGGAGATTGGGAGGGGGAGCGGCACGTAGGGGGACAGCAAGCGGTGTGCGAACACGAGAAGGCTTCGCCGATGGAGGAACAAAGGGTCCTGGGGCAGCTTGGATTTGCCTGCTCCACATCCTCCCTAACGGGGGAAGGCACAGGGTGGGAGGTGCCACCGAGGAAGGACAGGTGTGATCTCCGGTTCGACTGATGTGATCTGTGGGGTGACAGCTGGCAAACTGGGTGCAGGTAGGTCACGTGAGGGGCCATAGTCAATCATGAGTTGAGGGCGGTTCTTTCCTTTGGCCAGGCAGCGATGCGTTGGCGCTGCCCTCTCTTGGGAAGCCAAAGGGGCCCAGTTCAACTGATGCGGTGAAATAAAGAGACTTGCTAGAAAACATTCCTAAGCATCATTGGTTTCTAAAATGGGCTTCTGTTCCAGCTGGGATAGGAAGGAGTGAAACGGGTGACCTCCAGGCAAAAGAGCTCAGTGTCTCATCACCATCTGGACTCCATTAAACCATCTGTGCGCTGGGAACAGCAGTCAGTTGCCGCTGCTGACAGGCTCATCACCCAGCAGCAGCAGCAAAAACAGAAGCCAAGTGGGCAGGACAAGGCTTATTCCCAGCACTGCACATATCATATGCCACAATTCCACGGATAGCACCACACAAACGAGTACTTTGGTACTGGGTACAGAATTAAGTATCCAGAAAATCCACTCTTTCGTTTAAAAAAGCAGTACACAGCCAAGTTCCTAGCCCTTACGACCGTGAAGACAAGCACGCGTCGGTTGGTGAATTCTCAGAAAACAGGAGTGTTCCCAATAGCCGGGGCGTGGCGCTTCAGCACCCGCATAGCTCTTTGCTGTGAGCTACAGAAACAAAATAAGCAGAAGGATGCACGTTTACTTGGCTTGCATCGTGTCCTAGGCCAGGGTGCAGTTTGAGGGCCCACGACGAAAACACCTTGATGAAGCTAAGTGGGTCTGAGCCTGGCCAGCACCTGGACGAGCAACAGGCTTGGGAACCCCGGGGTCCCTCCTTGGCGTTAAATGATGGAAGACGTGCAGGATATAAATGTGCTAACTAACAATGCCAGGTTTTCCTGGCACAGAGTTTGGGTTACCCTGGTGCAGAACTTGAGTCTTTATTTATCCTCACGACAACCCTGTGACACAGATTAGGCTGAGCGGGAGTGACTGGCCAAAGTTCACCCAGTGAGTCTGGCCAATCCTAGGCCAAAGTTCTAGCCATTATGCCACACTGGATCCATGGCAAGGGGCTCTCCTGGTGTGACATGGATCCAGAGAGAGATCGCCCCATGCTCAATGTGCTGTCCTCTGGCTCATAGAATCATGGAATAGTAGGGTTGGAAGGGGCCTACAAGGCCATCGAGTCCAACCCCCTGCTCAATGCAGGAATCCAAGCCAGAGCATCCCTGACAAATGGCTGTCCAGCCTCGTCTTGAAGGCCTCCAGTGTGGGAGAGCCCACCACCTCCCCAGGTAATTGGTTCCATTGTCGTATTGCTCTTACAGTCAGGAAGTTTTTCCTGATGTTCAGCCGGAATCTGGCTTCCTGTAACTTGAGCCCATGATTCCGTGTCCTGCACTCTGGGATCAAGAAGAGATCCTGGCCTTCCTCTCTGTGACAACCTTTCAAGTACTTGAAGAGTGCTATCATATCTCCCCTCAGTCTTCTCTTCTCAAGGTTAAACATGCCCAGTTCTTTCAGTCTCTCTTCATAGGGCTTTGTTTCCAGTCCCCTGATCATCTTTGTTGCCCTCCTCTGAACCCTCTCCAGTTTGTCTGCATCCTTCTTAAAGTGTGGTGCCCAGAACTGCACACAGTACTCCAGATGAGGCCTAACCAGTGCTGAGTAGAGGGGAACTAGTACTTCCCAGGATTTGGAAGCGATGCTTCTATGAATGCAGCCCAAAAGAGCATTGGCCTTTTTTGCAGCCACATCACATTGTTGGCTCATATTCAGCTTGTGATCGACGACAATTCCAAGATCCTTCTCGCTTGTAGTGTGGTTGAGCCACGTATCCCCCATCTTGTAACTGTGCATTTGGTTTCTTTTTCCTAGGTGCAGAACTTGGCATTTCTCCCTATTAAATGTCATTCTGTTGTTTTCTGCCCAGCGCTCCAGTCTATCCAGATCACTTTGAATTTTGTTTCTGTCTTCCAAAGTATTAGCTATCCCTCCCAATTTTGTGTCATCTGCAAATTTGATCAGCATTCCCTGCACCTCCTCCTCCAAGTCATTAATAAAAATGTTGAGGAGCACTGGGCCCAGGACTGAGCCCTGCGGTACCCCACTCGTTACCTCTCCCCAGCTTGAGAAGGTCCCATTGATAAGCACTCTTTGAGTCCGATTCTGTAGCCAACTGTGGATCCACCGGATCATTGTTTCATCTAGCCCACTTTGAGCTAGTTTGCTCATCAGGATATCATGGGGCACTTTGTTGAAAGCTGTGCTGAAGTCGAGGTATATGATGCCTACAGCATTCCCACGGTCTACAAGGGAGGTGACTTGATCAAAAAATGAGATCAGATTTGTCTGGCAGGACTTGTTTTTGACAAATCCATGTTGGCTTCGAGTAATCACGGAATTCTTGTCTAGGTGCTTCCAGATGGATTCCTTTATCATCTGCTCCAGAATTTTCCCAGGGATTGCTGTCAGACTGACTGGTCTGTAGTTCCCAGGTTCCTCCTTTTTACCCATTTTGAAGATAGGGACAACGTTAGCCCTCCTCCAGTCATCTGGCACTTCCCCCGTCCTCCATGATTTCTCAAAGAGAATAGACAGCGGTTCTGAGAGTTCTTCTGCCAGTTCCTTTATTACTCTAGGATGCAGTTCATCTGGCCCTGGAGATTTGAACTCATTCAAAGTAATGACTTTGAACATCATTCAAAGTAATGGCTGTGTTCTCCCTGTGTGAGGTTCATATACTGGTGGTGATATGCTGAGATTGGGTGTTCAGTTGCACTAGCCTGGTCCCCTCCAGACATGTCAGACTACAACTCCCAGCGTGCCCCAGCCAGCATGTAGTCCAACACATCTGGAGGGCACCAGGTTGGGGAAGGGCGAGTTAGACCATATATCCTATGCTCTGTTGTAGTGACATGGGTGGTGTAGTCCTCAACGCAGGGGTGATGATTTTTAAGTATTATTTTTGTTTCCCATTGCAGTCAGTGCTAGGTAAATTTCCTGCACTGGGTCCAGGTCTGCTGTGAAGTTGCACCATCAACAGGCCGTTCACTGAAAGGGTATAGGATCCGGCATGCAACTAGTCATGAATTATTATTATTATTATTATTATTATTATTATTATTATTTCTGTTCCACCCAATAGATTAAGCTCTCCGGGTGGTTTACAGAAGTTAAAACATTAAAATACAATATACAGACTTTAAAAGCCATTTGCATAAAAGCTCACAGACAATATATACAAACCACATATAACTAAAAACAACTTTGAACACTTAGTCATAACTAAAGACACATCCAGGACCGATTAAAGCTCATCACGTGCTGCCAAATGCCTGGGAAAAGAGAGAGGTCTTAACCTGGCACCGAAAAGATAACAATGTTGGTGCCAGGTGGACCTCAGTATGCCTCTCAATACCAGTTCCTGGGGTGCTAGAGAGGGAGGATGCTTTTGTGCTCATGCTTCAGGCCAGAACCACCAAGCACTGAGGGAGAGTTTGCTAATTTTACTTTCACATTTGCTAGATGAGCATTTCCTACCATTCCCTGAAAGGAGCAACACACCAAGGGCAGAATGGCTCCGCCAGTGGGCTGTTCCACTGGTGCATCTGGGCCATTCCACTGTATCTGGCATTCCCCTGACGTAGCAGGCCTTCTGCCAGATTCTGTAGCCCCTCAGCTGATGGATCTTCAATATAGGATTGAGCCTAAATTACTTAGAAGTTTGGCTCAGAGTGTAAGATATCCTAGGGGAAATGTGAAAAAGACAGCGGGACAAATTAAACAGCATGATTCTGTCTTGGCCATAAAATATTTAACAGACCCAAGCAAAGAATATAGGAGATTACTGAAAAAACAAAAACATCTGTTACCCGAGACATATATGGCTTTTGTCTAGACTATGGAATGAAAAACAGAGACCTCCATGAACGGGAACTTCTTAGTGATGGCAATTGGAAAGGCTGGCTTTCACCTCTTACTTGCTAGTGCAGTCTTCTCCAACTGGGTGCGCTTGAGATGTGTTGGACTGCAACTCCCATCATCCCCACCCAGCATAGCCATGCTGGCTGGGGATGATGGGAGTTACAGTCCAACACATCTCAAGGGCACACAGCTATGCTAGTGTTTCAAAAACAACACGGGAATAACATTTTACTAATCTCTTTAAGATTAGATTAATCTCATTTGCTGCATCATGGAGAAAGCAAGAGAATTCCAGAAAAACATCTATTTCTGCTTCATTGACTACGCTAAAGCCTTTGATTGTGTGGATCACAACAAACTGTGGCAAATTCTTAAAGTGATGGGAGTACCAGACCACCTTACCTGTCTCCTGAGAAACCTGTACGAGGGTCAAGAAGCAACAGTAAGAACCAGACATGGAACAACCGAGTGGTTCCAAATTGGGAAAGGGGTACGACAAGGCTGCATATTGTCGCCCTGCTTATTTAACTTATATGCAGAGTACATCATGAGAAACGCCGGGTTGGATGAATCACAGGTCAGAATTAAGATTGCTGGGAGAATTATCAACAACCTCAGATACGCAGACGATACCACCCTAATGGCAGAAAGCGAAGAGGATCTCAAGAGCCTCTTGCTGAGGGTGAAAGAGGAGAGTGCAAAAGCTGGTTTGAAACTCAACATTAAAAAAACTAAGATCATGGCATCTGGCCCCATCACTTCCTGGCATATAGAAGGGGAAGAAATGGAAGCAGTGACAGATTTTACTTTCCTGGGCTCCAAGATCACTGCAGACGGTGACTGTAGCCATGAAATTAAAAGACGCTTGCTCCTTGGGAGGAAAGCTATGGCCAACCTAGACAGCATAGTAAGAAGCAGAGACATCACCTTGCCGACAAAGGTCCGTCTAATCAAAGCTATGGTTTTCCCAGTAGTAATGTATGGCTGTGAGAGCTGGACTATAAGGAAGGCTGAGCGCCGAAGAATTGATGCTTTCGAACTGTGGTGCTGGAGAAGACTGTTACGAGTCCCCTGGACTGCAAGGAGGTCAAATCAGTCCATCCTAAAGGAAATCAACCCTGAGTGCTCATTGGAAGGACAGATACTGAAGCTGAAGCTCCAATATTTTGGCCACCTAATGCGAAGAGAAAACTCTCTGGAAAAGACCCTGATGCTGGGAAAGACTGAAGGCAAAAGGAGAAGGGGACGGCAGAGGATGAGATGACTAGATAGCATCACCGATGCAATGAATATGAACTTGAGCACGCTCCGGGAGAGAGCGCAGGACAGGAGGGCCTGGCGTGCTATGGTCCATGGGGTCACGAAGAGTCGGACACGACTGAACGACTGAACAACAACAACAATCTCTTTAAGACAACTTTGACCACACTGGAGCAGAAAAGCTCTGTTTTTTCATCTTAATCATCTTGACCTTTGGTTGCTAACGGTATACTTAGATGGCAGCTGCTTAATTAAATGCTCTGTCTGTAATGCAGCACCAGGAGAGGATGGTCTACCCAGGCAGCGAGGCCTTTCAGAACAACCTCATCTGGCCAACAACCAGTAACGGCCAACTTGCTTGGACTATAACCACATGATGGACTGTATTCCTCCAAACTGGAACACGAGTATTGTGGTCCCTGTTGTTTTGTTTTGTTCCTAAGGATAGAAATTCATCAGGCAAGGCCTATAAGGTTAATTAACATCATGGAGCGCTTTACGCCAAAGGTGTATTGGTCAAACCAGAGCAGTCATCCAACGTTAGACTGTTGTTTTCATTTGCCATTGCTCTTTTTGCATGCCTGATTCTTTGTTATTACAGAGCTAACTCCCAGTAGATAAACAAAAGAAAACATTTCATGTTATATTGATTCATAAATAGAAATGATAACAAAGAAGAGTCATAAACATAATCAAACTCATACCAGTTAAATTGCTCCTAACAGTAAATAAGGTTGTACTGAATCCTGAATTTTATCATTCCAATATAAAACAAAGAGACTAATTTTTCTATAAAGAAATTATTTACTGATTGTCCCCCCCCGATAGGATTGCTCCCTCATTTCATCATCAAGGTCATATCCCAAACCCTGATACACAAATCATCAATTGTTGGAGGATTAACTCTCTTCCACTTATAGCTTATTGTCACGCGGGCAGCTGTCAGTAAGTGAATAGTCATTTCCACATCATTAATTGGAACTATGTCTTTAACATATAGTTAAAGAACCTTCAGTGTGGTGGCCCCCTTCCTATGGAATTACCTGCCTTTGTAGGTCAGGCTGGAGCCAATGTTGTGTTGCTTTTGGCGCCTCCTGAAAACACTGTTATTTCAGGAAGCCTTTTTCAAGTGACTGGCCGCGGTTTATCAAACTTGGTTTTATCAGAACTCTGGGTTTCTAAAAAATTTTTTTTTTAACATGGTGTTTTTATCCTTTACCCTGTCTGCTCTTCACCCCTCTGAGGTCTTTGGGTGTGGAGCGGTATACAAATACTGTAAATACATACATACATACATACAGTACATATCCAAGTACAAATATCAGTGGGTCCAAAGAGAGCTCAGCACCTACAGTTTTCATAATGTCATCCTTTACCATCCTCCAAAAATGTACTATTTGGGGGCAAGACCAAAAAACATGGTATATATATATATATTTCCTCCACTTGAATGTTTGTAATTGCACATTTGACAAATGCTGTAAGTATGTGGAAATACTTAGGAAGCCTAAGTTAGGGCAGTTTTTGATCAATAGTGGTTGCTGATGTTGGTCAAACTGATATATGTTAACACCAATCTGGGGTTAGGTTTGCTTCCCCGGTCTTCCGACAGATAGAATTCCTGCTGTCCATGGAGTGAAACAGGCCACCATCATTTCCTCCTTCTTAATTTTGATGTCAATGACATGATAGCAGACTTGTGGAAATAAATTATTTTCCCTTTAGTAGGCAAGAGAAAAGTACCCAGCCTGTTCTGTGTTGACAATATCATGCTTCTTTGTCAATTGGAGGATTGCAAGGACGGGTAACTGCCCTGGCCAACTATGCAGCAGAAACTCATGGGAAACTATAGAAAATCAAAAGAGGGTCATCTTTAGCTGTGACTTTTATGTGAAGGTTACCTGAAGGAGCGTCTCCTTCCATATATACATGCCCAGATCCTAAGATCATCTTCAGAAGCCCTTCTCCGGGTGCCCCTGCCAAATAAGATGAGGTGGGTGGGCTACTAAGGAGAGAGCCTTTTCTGTGGTGGCACCCCAGTTGTGGAATGCCTTAAGAACATAAGAAGAGCCATGCTGGATCAGAGGAAGGGTCCATCTATTCCAGCATTCTGTTTACACAGTGGCCAACCAGCTGCCCACAAGCAGGACACGAGTGCAACAGCACCCTCCGACCCATGTCTCCCAGCAACTGATGTACATATGCCTACAGCCTCTGATTCTAGAGGTAGCATATAGCCATCAGGAGGAGTAACCATCAGTAGCCTTATCCTCCAGGAATTTGTCCCCCAAAAGGCTCACCTAGCATATACATTTGGACTTTTCAGCACAAGGTCAGGACTTTTTAAAATTTTCCCATGCCTTTTAACCCTTCAGTTTTAAAGATCACGTTAGTGCATTTTTAGACCTTTGCATTGCTGCTGCCTTTTACTCTGTTCTTTATTCTGTTTTAAATGTAAGGCTTTTATATTATGTTTTATAATTTTATTCTATTTTATGATTTTATTAGACAGTATTGAAATGCACCAAATTAATAAATACGTACATACAAACATATACACCACACCATTGTTGCACTGGTTCTACTACACTGACTGAGAAAGTTCAGTCAGTTCGGATATATCAGTTCATAGCAGAGTTCTTTCCAAGTTCAGGTACTAGAAACGTCATTTTGATGATAAAGGGCGCAATCCTATCCAGATAGTCGGCTGCCTCCGTACTCAGAGGCGACCGCCTATCCAAAGCAGGGCAGGAGAAGCACGAAGGGGATCGTTCCCTCTGCGCTTCTCCTGCCCTGCATTTTCTGCTAGACAGCCGATTTCGGCTGTCTAGCCGCGGGGGGGGGGGAGTGGGGGAGGAGGGTGCTGTACAGGCAGTTTCTGCCCTCCCTGCCCCAGAATGCCTCCAGCCGTGCCCCTTTTCAGCCGCTCTGCGCTTCTCTTGCGAGCGTGGAGGACAGGGCTGTTCCGTGCTGCCTCGGAGGCAGCGCAGAAGTCGGGGGAGGTCGGTTGTCTGGGAACTGACCTCGGGGCATGGGCTCCAAGGTCGGTTCCCGGAAAAACCATATCCTATGGCCATCTAGCTGCTGTCTAGTGGCCATAGGATTGTTTCCCCCCAGACTGAATTCATTTTCCGCAAAGGTGGACGATCAGTGGCAAATGTTTTCTGAGAGTAGGGTGTGGGTAGAAAGCACGTGATGCCACAACGTATCTGAAGTTAGGAGGTCTGTGCCTGGTCAGTGCATGGATCAGAGGCCAGCTGTGTCTGCCACATGTGCAAACTCGAAGTCTATATTGTGAACACAGGATGCTGAAAGTCTTTTAATAACAGAAGAAGACTTTATTCAGCATAGCCCTCAGCAAACATAACTACCATGTTCTGGTCTGAGCCCACAGGGCTGTACAGGAACTTAGAAAGGACAAACAGGTTTTTATATGTGTTTTAATGTGTTTGTTTTATTATTGTTTTTAACTTTACCTTGTTTATTTTTTTACATTTTTATTATTAGCTGCCTTGAGCATAATTTTCTTGGTGGAAAGGTGGGGGTATGAATGAATGGACGGATGGATGGATGAATACATACATACATACATAGAATGGAGTATTGATGCTTCTTATGGTGACATGAATTGCTGCATATTCTGCATAACTTCTTCATTTTTAAATAACCTTCTTATAGCTCATGACTGAAACAAAGGTAAAAGGAAGCGAGGGTTAAACCCCCCACCCCACCCCCGAAATCCAAGAGGGTTTATGCGCATTTATTATAAAACGTCCAGTGCATGCACATTTGGGTCTTGCTTGCTTGGTGTTCTTCAAGGAAGCCCTAGATCTTGATTCAGAAGGATGTCATTAATTCTTTACTGGTGTCCTGGTGGCTTTCCCCCCATGACACACAGCTTCTCCAGAACCTCTGGGAAATCTCCTCCTCTGCTGACCATTAGGCGGTCTGAAGACCAAAGTTTCCCTCTGGCTTACTGGCCAAAAATGACCCAGAGGAATAAGTTTATCAGGGCAGCAGGGGAGCTGCTTCACTGACATGTATATGCTGGATTTTTATTTTCTGCAATAAATATCCTCATACACACTTATCACCTCCCTGGATTTTTATCCTTTCTTGTATATTCTTTCCGTCAGAGCAACTCAAAGCCGCCTGCCTCCCATTTCTGGCTGAGTGTGACCAAAGAGAGTGGCATAGAGTCCATCACTGTCCCGTGTTTGTGCCCCGAGCAAGCCCTGCAGGCTCAGTAAATCCTCTGCTGAGAAAGCCAAGGAGGCAGACTGCAGTTTGCAGTGTTATTCTGGTACTAAAAAGGGTTAACTGAGAGTAAAAATGGCTGATTTAATCTGGGAGAGGCCTACAAGAAGAGCTCCTAGAAGAGCCCAGACTCATAACCAGCTTTATATTCCAGACTCTTGACCCCTGGGCGAGAAGACCGTGAAGTCTGATTCTATACTAAATGATGTTATTTCACTAACTGAGACCCTAACTGAGATTTTTTCAGGACTGTTTGTGAGGAGGGAAAAAAATGCAGCAGTCTTTACAAGCGGCTTCACAGAACTTGCTCAAGGCCACGATGTGCTGGCAGAGTGTCTAAATGAGATGAACAGCAGAACTGAGCATGCTCAGATGCCTACTGAGAGGAGGGAAAGTACTGTTTTGACTTCTCCTGGTATACCCCTGCTGATGAGAATGCCCCTACTCGATGCTAGTTGGGCAGGGAAGCATAGCCCTGAGCACGAGCGACAACTGGGAGGAGGCCTTTGGGCGGATATGACCAAAAATGGCCAAAGATGACCGGGAGTTCAAAGAAGATATACCGAATAGCAATGCGTCAATCAAGATCGCATGCCCAGATGGCAGACTTTCGGTCATATGTGGAGAGATTTAAAGTAGCCCGTTCGTAATAGTGCCAAACACGTTCCCCCGACACATGAAATCGTGGGAGATAGATGGGACACCTTGTTTCTGATTGGTGAGCAAATGCTCTAACCATGTACACCCCATTTCCTATTAGAGGCTGATTGTCCCATTGCTCCTTGGGCCCCACCTTTGACCAGAGCAGGGGTATAAAAGCCCAGGGAATGGGAGCTCCAGGGTTGTTGGTGTCTTTTGTTCCTGCTGCTCCACTTCCCTCTTTCTGCCGTGCCACCAAACCCACGGACTTAGGTAACTACGGACCTTTTTAGATTCTTAGAATTTGGGACTTAGAATGATTTCTGAGTTTGGGACTTAGAGTTGAATTTTAGATTCTTAGACTTTGGGACTTAGAATGATTTCTGGGTTTGGGACTTGGAGTTATTTCTGGGTTTGGGACTTGGAGTGTTTTCTAAGCTTGAGACTTGGAGGGTGTATCTAGGGAGGGGATTTGGAATCCCATCTTCAGAGGTGACAACTGGAATTATTCCCAAGTCTTGAATTTTCTGTTCACTCCAACTCCTTCCTCTACTCTTCCTATGCCTAGAAGAACTTAGTAATGCTTCAGCATAAGTTTTGTATTCAAGTAAGAAGCAGGAGGAGGCCATGGGAGGGTTAACACATAGGTTGAATTGTTTTCGTTTAGCTTTGAACTGCAAGTAGTAAACAGGAGTAAGTTGGAAAGAGGAGTCATAACAATGTTAGAAGCTCAAGCCGTTATCTTATTGGCCAAGTTCATAGTACCAGCTTTGGCAATTGCAATTCTTTTGATTTATCTTCTGTTTTTGTTGCATTCTCTTTCTCTGTTATTAGAGAGAGAATTTCTAACGCTCATAAAACCACCATGCTATTTCTTTTATTTTGTATTTCTCCTGAATTTTCAGCAATAAAGCCATAAATATGGCTTCAAGTTACAATCTCATTTGTAGTGATGTTCTCTGGTGATGTTTACCTGTTGGGATTAGCCTGGTTACCCACTGGGGTGCTTCGGACCCATTTGGTGCAGGTTCTGAAGTTAAACAGGACCGAATTTACATAGGTGCATTAGCCGGGAAACCAAGCTATTCCCATGGTATTTTCAAGGACAGGGAGGCCATACCTAAGGACAGAGCTGGCAC
Organism: Heloderma suspectum; assembly: GCF_057233095.1. Lineage (NCBI taxonomy): Eukaryota > Metazoa > Chordata > Lepidosauria > Squamata > Helodermatidae > Heloderma > Heloderma suspectum. The sequence goes on from NC_139462.1 coordinate 4,917,205, forward strand.
TCTCGGGCAAAGCCAAACCGCTCTGCAGACATAGTTGTTGAATATTTACTGTGTCTAGATCGACCCCGGGATTTTCTCCATAATGCTGGGTTTAGTGAAAAAACTGTTTCATGCTAAGAAAAAAACAGAGAATATGGGGAAGGACTCTAATGTCCCTCTGACTGATGTCTTAACTGGTAAAAAGAAGCTTCCAATAGGAGCGAAGTCCAAATTGGTACAGATTTGTGAACATACAGGATCTAACCCTTGGGGGAAAGTACCCCTTCCTGTACCGTTTGAAGAGGATAGTGTGAGTAAATTGCTTGACCAGTATGTGGAGGAGGAAAAGGTGAAACCAGGTAGTATGAAGGAATTGAATGCATGTCTTTGGCTTATGACTGTTGGATTGGCACAGGCGACTGAGGAACGGGATCAGGCGAGGCTAGCTTTGATAAGCAAGGCAGGGGACTATGAGAAATTGCAGTTGAAGTGTGAATGTTTTGAGAGGGAATTAAAGCAAGCAGTAATTCAGAACTTGAGCTTAGTCACAGAGGTAGACCTGTTGGGATCTAGCTGTAATCCGCTGGAAGTGCAATTAGAAGCATTCACTGCGAGGAACGCAGACCTAGAAGGTGCCATTGAGGTTGTGACGCAGCAGTTGAAGAAGCAGCAGACTGCACAGAAGTGTGAGGGGAATCATGCTTCATGCATAGCTCTGATAGATAAGCTGAAGGGAGCTTTACGGGCACAAAAGACAATTTGTTCCATAGTTGGAGGACCTGCTTTGGATGCCAGTGGAGAGTATTTAAAATGTTTTGAATGGGACTGGGAGAGTAGTTGTTATCGAGAGAAAATAGTGCCATCTGCTCCCACCTTCCCATTAACAGAAGGGAATGGGAATCCCAAGCATGTGAATATCATCCTGCGTAGTGGCACTACGTATGAGGAAGAGCTCCCCACTCAGACACCTGTCATTGCTACACAGCCTGCTGCCCCTTTTCGGAAGCAGATAAAACGTAGGAGGACTTTAGCTCCTTCAGAGATGGTAGACGGGGGAGACACTGAGGTGGAAGAGACAGTTGAGGAGGAAGTAATTACTCCTCAGATTGTGGTACAAGTCCCTCCAAGGAAAGTCACTGAGACAGTGTCTAGACGTCTTACAGAAACAGACTTTGGCAAAAGTGCTTGGTCCCTTAGATGCTGACAATGTGTATAAATGGGCTGCTATGGTTTGGTCTCAGACACAACAGGATATGCAGGATGTTGTAGATATGATTCTGGTTTGTGCCCCAGGTGTAGGAAAAGTGATGCAAGCAGAATTAGAGGATGCCAGAGGGGACTGGGTAGATAAAGAACTCCCAGGTGTCAAGGAACATCTGTCTGAGTCCAGGGCTGAAGATGTTAAGGAGGAGAAGGCCTGCAGGCAAAAGGAACATGACCTGGCCTCCAGATGTCTTGGCTCTAGGTGACTTTTATGGCCGTGTGTCTGGATAACGAAGAAGTGCACTGCCAATTTAGAATGGCGGGGGTGGGGGGAGCAGCAACCCAGAAAGTAAAGTAAGGACAGGATGCACATAGATACTACCTGCTATGTGACTGATTTTTGCTGGATTGGCAAACTTGGCCTGCTGCAATTCCATAGGAGCCCATAGAAGTTGCAGAATGTGGTACTGGCAACAGAAATCAGAATCTTTCATTCTGGTTTAAAAATGCAAGTACCCAACCTTTGTGGCTGCAAGGATAAGCTTGATAGTCTGTGGACAATCTCAGAAGTCAGAGGAGTTGCTGAATAACCTTTCCAGGACTCAGTCAATACCCTGTCCTGTTCCTTCCACTCTGGTCTGTATTACGGGATGAAGGAACAAGAGGCAGGAAGCAAAGATGCCAATGTTCTCTGCAACGCTGCACACAGCCTTAGGAGAAGGGGAAGGAGAGAGACAGTGTCAGCCCAAGTGGACAAGCAACCCATGCAGGGTAGCAGTATACTTAGTGTGTGTGTGTGTGTGTGTGTGTGTGTGTGGTGGGGGCGGCGAGATGAGTGAGGCAATGTGTAACCCACTGATATAGTTTTCTTTAAGAATTCTGAGTGGGATTATTCCTGCACATGCTCAGTAAAGAAGTGAGTTAGGGCGTGGCCACCATTTTGGGCAGTTACCAAAATGCAGCTGGAAGAAGCTTGCTTTCTGCTCTCTGTAAGACCCTGAACCCTTGAGAAAGGTTAGTAGAGAGGTTTCCTTTTGAACTTTTTTTGTTTTGTTAAGAGTCATGATTCTTTTTGCATGCACTAAGCGTTCCTGGTTTATTTATGTTCTTTTATACTGTATAAAGGGCTGTTTACGAAGTTGTTCCTGTGCTGCTGCATCCTGGTCCATTTTTGAGAAGATTGCTGTGGAGCTGGAGTGAACTGAGTAGAGACTGTTTTCCTTCTTCGGCCAGCAGAAAAATCAAGCTTTAGAGAAAAGTTTTATTTATACTTTTGTTGTGGACTCAAGCTGAAAGACAGAAGATTGGGAGGGCTGTGTTCTATTGTTTATGGTGATAACTGCATTGTTGTTATGCATGTAAGATTATTACATGTGCGTTAGTATTGTTTTTAATGAAGAAATTAAAACGTTATCTGTTAATTGTCCCTGTACAAGGCCTTTGCTGTGAGTCCCATTAGAGACTCTGAAGAAAAGTGTTACAAAATTGGCGTCTGAACAGCAGGGACTTGAAGGCTGTAAAGAGGCAAAACAATTTTTTTTTTAAGTCATTGATGCCTGTATGAAATCTGGTTTGGATCCTCTTAGAACTGTGTTTGTTAGTGGAGTTTCCCCCGTAGAAACTACAGGAGAAATAAGAAGAGCCATTAGGGCCTATGGTCAAATCACTGATCTGCAGAGGGTGAAGGAGGAACAAGATCTAATTCTGTGTGAGTATGAGGATGTTCCTTCTGTTATAAGTATAGGGGAAGGATGTGTTCTGCAAAAGCTGCAGCAGAAATGGGATGTCAAAGTGATTACATCAGTTTTGGAGCCTAGTGACCGAGTATTAGTGCATAATTGTAGTCTTAGAGGAAAATAAAAGCTTGATGATGGATGGGAACCAGTGGAGCATATAATATTGGAACAGTTAGAGGGAGATCTACCTATTTATAACCTCCAATCAGAAACTGGAGAGGGTCCTATAAGAACATTGCACAGGGATATGCTGAGGCCCTGCAGTTTTATTACTGTTCATAAATCTTCAGAAATTATACCCATGGACTCAAGTCCAGTTAGCAGCGGAACCAGACAGAGGGAAGCTGATGAAGTAGTGATTCAAGTACAGGATATGGAAGAATCACACACTGAACCTATGTTTCACTCACAACTAAACCTTTTAGCAGGGGAGTTTGAACCTAGGAGATATTTGCTTTCTCCAGAAAGCCAACTGCAGAATGAATCGGATGAATTATCAGAGCTCTCCAATGGAAGTGAAGAAACTGATGTTAGAGATAGCTGATGTTAGAGATACCTACAGAAGTGTCTTTAGAACCTTGTAAAACAGAAAGAATTAGAACCAAACCCACTAAAATTCAAAGATTATGTTCTAGACTTTTCTACTGTTCCACAAGATCAAGATCCTCAGTTAGTAGTGATGCAATGTCAGTATTGTTCCAAATTATTGAAGGGGAGTACATTTGTGTAACCAGTTGTGTCGTGTCCAGACCAAACTCCGCTCCGCCAAAATGTAGCCACCGCCACACTGCCGAGCTGCGGTTCGATCAGGTGGTAGAAGGATTAGCTGGCGCAATGCACCATTACCAGGGTACGCCCGATTGTGCAACAATCTTTGAGGAGGCTCCTTCCACGTATCCCTCTGTAACCAGTTAGGAGTTATAATTTTTAATAACTGTCAGGACGTCAGTGGTTTAGCAGGGGAGAATGTAACCCACTGGTATATTTTTCTTTAGGAATTCTGAGTGGGAATATTCCTGCACACACTCAGTAAAGGAATGAGTTAGGGAGTGGCCATTTTAGGCAACCAAAATGCAGGTGGAAGAGGCTTGCTTTCTCCTCTCTGTAAGACACTGAACCCTTGAGACAGGTTAGTAGAGAGGTTTCCTTTTGAAATTCTTTTTTTTTAAGAGTCATGATTTTTTTTAGAAACACTATGAGCTCCTTGTTTATGTTCTTTTATATTGTATAAATATAATAAAATATTATTATATTTATAATGATATAATTGATTAAGATTAAGAAGAGGTGAAAAGAAAATCCGATGCTGTAAAGAACAATATTGTTTAGGAACCTGGAATGGCAGATCAGTGAATCAAGGTAAGCTGGAGGTGGTCAAACATGAGATGGCAAGATTGAACATCGACATCTTGGGAATCAGCGAACTAAAATGGACAGGCATGGGCGAATTTAATTCAGGTGACCATCATATCTACTACTGTGGGCAAGAATCCCTGAGAAGAAATGGAGTAGCACTCATAGTCAACAAAAGGGTGGGAAAAGCAGTACTGGGGTACAATCTTAAAAACTATAGAATGATCTCAGTACGAATCCAAGGCAAACCATTCAACATCACAGTAATTCAGGTCTATGCCCCAACCACTGATGCCGAAGAAGCTGAGGTTGATCGGTTCTATGAAGACCTACAACACCTTCTAGAACTAACACCAAAAAAAAGATGTCCTCTTCATCATAGGGGATTGGAATGCTAAAGTAGGAAGTCAAGAAATCACTGGGATACAGGCAGGCATGGCCTTGGTGTACAAAATGAAGCAGGCCAAAAGCTAATAGAGTTTTGCCAAGAGAACACGCTGATCATAGCAAACACTCTTTTCCAACAGCACAAGAGACGACTCTACACATGGACATCACCAGATGGTCAATATCGAAATCAGATTGAGTATGTCCTTTGCAGCCAAAGATGGAGAAGCTCTATACAGTCAGTAAAAACAAGACCTGGAGCTGACTGTGGCTCAGATCATGAGCTTCTTGTTGCAAAATTTCGGCTTAAATTGAAGAACGTAGGGAAAACCACTAAACCATTCAGGTATGACCTAAATCATATCCCTTCTGAATATACAGTGGAGGTGAGGAATAGATATCAGGGATTAGACTTGATAGACAGAGTGCCTGAGGAACTATGGACGGAGGTCCGTAACATTGTTCAGGAGGCAGCAACGGAATCCATCGCAAAGAAAAAGAAGTGCAAGAAAGCCAAGTGGCTGTCTGATGAGGCTTTACAAGTAGCTGAGGAAAGAAGGGAAGCGAAAAGCAAGGGAGAAAGGGGAAGATATATCCAGCTGAATGCAGAGTTCCAGAGAATTGCAAGGAGAGACAAGAAGGCCTTCTTAAATGAACAATGCAAAGAAATCGAAAACAGAATGGGAAAGACTAGAGATCTCTTCAAGAAAATCGGAGATCTCAAGGGAACGTTTTGTGCAAAGACGGGCATGATAAAGGACAAAGAAGGCAGGGACCTCACAGAAGCAGATGAGATTAACAAGAGGTGGAAAGAATACACAGAAAAACTATACAGGAAAGATCTGAATGTCCCTGATAGCCATGATAGTGCGGTCACTGAACTTGAGCCGGACATCCTAGAGAGTGAAGTCAAGTGGGCCTTAGGAAGCATTAGTAACAACAAAGCTAGCGGAGATGACAGTCTTCCAGCTGAGCTATTTAAAATCCTAAAAGATGATGCTGTTAAAGTGCTGCATTCAATATGCCAACAAATTTGGAACACTCAACAATGGCCGCAAGACTGGAAAAGGTCAGTTTACATTCCAATTCCAAAGAAGGGCAACGCCAAAGAGTGTTCAAACTATCGCACAATTGCGCTCATTTCACATGCCAGCAAGGTGATGCTCAAAATCCTACAAGCTAGGCTTCAGCAGTATGCGAACCGAGAACTACCGGAAGTACAAGCTGGGTTTCGAAGAGGGAGAGGAACTAGAGATCAAATTGCCAACGTTCGCTGCATCATGGAGAAAGCAAGAGAATTCCAGAAAAACATCTATTTCTGCTTCATTGACTACGCTAAAGCCTTTGACTGTGTGGATCACAACAAACTGTGGCAAATTCTTAAAGTGATGGGAATACCAGACCACCTTACCTGTCTCCTGAGAAACCTGTACAAGGGTCAAGAAGCAACAGTAAGAACCAGACATGGAACAACCGATTGGTTCAAAATTGGGAAAGGAGTATGACAAGGCTGCATATTGTCGCCCTGCTTATTTAACTTATATGCAGAGTACATCATGAGAAACGCCGGGTTGGATGAATCACAGGTCGGAATTAAGATTGCTGGGAGAATTATCAACAACCTCCGATATGCAGACGATACCACCCTAATGGCAGAAAGCGAAGAGGATCTCAAGAGCCTCTTGTTGAGGGTGAAAGAGGAGAGTGCAAAAGCTGGTTTGAAACTCAACATTAACAAAACGAAGATCATGGCATCTGGCCCCATCACTTCCTGGCATATAGAAGGGGAAGAAATGGAAGCAGTGACAGATTTTACTTTCCTGGGCTCCAAGATCACCGCAGACGGTGACTGTAGCCATGAAATTAAAAGACGCTTGCTCCTTGGGAGGAAAGCTATGGCCAACCTAGACAGCATAGTAAGAAGCAGAGACATCACCTTGCCGACAAAGGTCCGTCTAATCAAAGCTATGGTTTTCCCAGTAGCAACGTATGGCTGTGAGAGCTGGACTATAAGGAAGGCTGAGCGCCGAAGAATTGATGCTTTTGAACTGTGGTGCTGGAGAAGACTGTTACGAGTCCCCTGGACTGCAAGGAGGTCCAATCAGTCCATCCTAAAGGAAATCAACCCTGACTGCTCATTGGAAGGACAGATACTGAAGCTGAAGCTCCAATATTTTGGCCACCTAATGCGAAGAGAAAACTCTCTGGAAAAGACCCTGATGCTGGGAAAGACTGAAGGCAAACGGAGAAGGGGACAGCAGAGGATGAGATGGCTAGATAGTATCACCGATGCAATGAATATGAACTTGAGCACACTCCGGGAGAGAGCGCAGGACAGGAAGGCCTGGCGTGCTATGGTCCATGGGGTCACGAAGAGTCGGACACGACTGAACGACTGAACAACAACAACAACAACAACAACAATATTGTATAAAGGACTGTTTACAAAGTTGTTCCTGTGTTGCTGGATCCTGATCCATTTTGAGAAGATGGCTGCAGAGCTGGAGTGAACTGAGTAGAGATTGTTTTCCTTCTTCCGCCAGCAGAAAAATCAAGTTTCAGAGAAAAGTTTTATTTATATTTTTGTTGTGGACTTAAGCTGAAAGACAGAACTTTGGGAGGGCAGTGGTCTGTTTTATTGTTTTTGGTGATAATTGTATTGTTATGCACATAAAATGATTACATGCGCATTATTGTTTTTTATTAAGAAATTAAAATGATATATGTTAATTGTCCCTCTACAAGGTCTTTGCTCTGAGTCCCTTTAGAGACCCTGAAGAAAAGTGTTACAAATGTATAATCTGAAGGTGTGCCAGCGATCTCTCGCCACGTCACCAAAGATGCAGGAGTTCCTTGCTCCTCCACATCTTAAGAACACTGGTGTGAAAACAACTAAGGAACAGCCCTCGTTCTATGCAGACTAGCAAAAACTGCAGCAGCATCGGAGACCGAAGCTGTTATTTCTATTGCTTTGTGTGGCTGACTGATAAATGTTCCAGCTTGTGGCCAAAATGAGGTTCCCATGACAACAGTGACTTAGAAATGTTTTACTTTGGACTGGTTGGGCCATTTAAAGACTCCTGGGAGCTTTGATCTCCTTTGAATGTCTCCCACATTGAATTATTCTAGGGGAAAGCAAGATTTCAACAGCTCACATGGGAGGTCACGTTTATTTCTGTGCAAGGGCCTCCATGGCAAGGAAATGTTCTGCCCTACAAAAAAAATGACCCGCATATCAAAATGTGGTATGCCAGGAAGAAGGCGAGGCAGGGGCCCTTTGTAGCATTTTGAAATAGGGCAGTGACTGTTCTTGGGATTTCAGTCCTTGGTGCAGGCTTTATGGTACCTGGGCTCATGGATTTCGTTGTAGCTGTCCATGGGTGCTTTCAGACAAGTAGGGCCAGCCCTACCATTCGGCAGCATGGGGCAAGGCATTTTTTAAGTAATACTTGTGTGTCCAAAGTAACACCTAGTCCTAGCTTTTGGACACCCAGTGGACACAAATGGACACATAAAATTTAATCAGTGAACCAAAACACAAATTCAGATTGGAAGCCACTGAAACACTGACTAGATGTATGAAATGTTAGTGAAACTGAATAGAAACAGTAGAATGTAGGGGCACATTACACAATAATTCTTAGGATTCTTACAAACCACCAGACTGTCTGAAAAACTTAGCAAAATCTCCCTGTACACCGTGATGTCTGGTTCTTTGTACCTTCGTTCTTTTTTCGTAGGAATTCTGCTACAGCCGGGCATGGATCATAAGCAGCAGTTCCTATGCCATCCAGTGAAACAGTCTTGCACTCATAGATTCTTCTACCAAGGACATACTGTGAGGAGACTTCATTTGATTGTAATGGGAAACTGCTCTCTCTATTGTCGCAGAGTGGGGAGAAAGTACCAAATCAAAGCAAGCAATTTTGTACTACACCTGAAGTGCAAACAACAAGCTTCTGCAGTTTATTAGAGTATTTTGTGCCACAGCCTGGAGTGTCTGTTTCTGGTATTTCCTGATCTGCTGGCCTGTTACCGCAGATGCTTGAGAAACATTCTGGCACTGCCTCCTTACCAAAAATGGGCTCAACCCGGGGATGGCCTGCATCAATCATTTCTTTAGGGGTCAACACTGTCAAAAGGGAAGACATCTTTGTGACAGCATTGTCTTCTGCTTGTAGTCTAATGTTGAGAACGTTTATGAATGACGATACAGCCTCTAACGGCGGACCATGAATGTCTTCCAGTTGTAACATATGGACGTGGTACATTGTGTTCACTACTATACTGCTGCTCTTCCTCTGCTTCGTTTACAGATGCATCAGTCTCATTATTGCTTTTTGAGGAAAATAATTTCCTCACCACCTGGGGTTTCTATTCACCACCACCACTGCTACTGATGTCAGGTTTTCGAAGGGTGTGCCCTCTTGCAGTCAGTGTATTGGTGAGTAGCACGCTGGTCCTCTGCAATGCTTTTTGCAGTTCTTGGAATATGTCCTGCCCTGACTGGAGGAGACTTCCTCAGAGGTGGAGCTGGAGGTCCCAGAAGCCCAGGATACCCCAGCCCAGGGACTGCCGCCAGCCCCACAGGAACCTGAGCCCTTGAGGGAAGTGGCTGCCAGACCATCCAGGCCAGGAGAGAGGGACTCTACCTCTGAGGCAGAGGCTGAGCCACCCCCTGATCCCCGGGAGCGTCGTCGCCTCAAGAGGCAGGCTAGCAGGGCTCCTGTGCGAAGGAGTGCTCGCCTCCAGAAGAGGTCTCCTCAGGAGTAAGGGACTCCTTGGGAGTAGGCTCTGTATGGAGCCCTGATCGCTACAGCTGACTCTGGGTGGGGTCTGGCAGGCTTGGAGCTTAAAAGCCGTCACTGGGACCCCAGACAGGGTTGGAACAACTTGGTCCTTCCAGCCTCTGCCGTGTGCCTGGCCTCCTGTATCATGCCCAGTGTCTGATGCTCCGGTTCCTGACCTCTCGGACTGCTCCACGACCTGCGTCTGGACTGCGTAACGCACCTGACTGCTTCTCTGTGTTTGACCTCTCGCCTGTTGTCTTGACTACTCCCGCTGCTGCCTGCTCCTTGCTGCCTGCCTGACTGCTGGTGCCCTGACCCCTGCCTGGATTGTTGACCACTCCCGTCTTAGCTTGAAACGCCTTGGACTGAAACCTGTGCTTGACCATTTGCTTGCCAACTCGACTACTCCATTGCCTCGCTCCCTGTAGTCGCTTGCAAACAGCCAAGACTTGCTCTAGAGCAGGTCTAATCCCAGAACAACGTCTGGCATGAGAGGATCTAGTATTCTGAGTTTTTCTTGTGTGCTATGCAGTTTTGTTTTTTAATACCTTCTTTAAGTTACTGCAAAACAAATAAAAAAATCCCCAAATAGATATTTTTGTAATACCAGAGCAGCTGTGTTTTTAACCAATTTTTCTACATTCTGAAATTAGAGTTTTAGAGATGATTATGATTTTGCTTTTTAATTCATGCATTTACTGGTGGGTGGGCAGGCTAGTAAGAATTTTGCTAGGCTAGTAACTTGTGTAAATGCATTTGCAAGGCTGTATTCACTCCCTGGGCTTTTTTTTTTTTTTTTAATTTGAACCACTTTCGCCTCAGTCCAAGTGTCCAGGCTTGCACATGGTAGAGGCTTCCACGTGCAAGCCATTTGAATGAAGAAATGGACACCCAGTAACCGTTCCTTTAAGAATGCCCTGGAGTGAGGCAATCACCTCATTGGGCAGATGCTGAGAGGTGGCAGAGGTGTTGAAGGAGAGAGCTGTGGGCCGTGCAGCCTGCTGCCTTGAGGTGTGGCGGACGATGCTGTCTCATTGTCAAGAGCTGAAGAAAGACTCAACTGCCATCTTGTGTTTTGTCTCAGGCAGCAGAATGTCATGGTGTCAGGAATGATTCTGAGGGTGTGGAGATAGTTAGCAGCTCACACTCAGAATGGGAACAGCCAGAACTGGGGGAGGTTTCCTCCCTAGTGAGCTCAGATATGGATAGACATTCTTCTCAGGAACTTGGCTCACAGATGGCTTGACCTGAAGCCCCCCCTCCCCCATGAGAACTCAGTCTCGGAGGAGGAGGAAAGTGTGGGGTGTGACTTGAAAAATGCTAGAGTCCGGAGCAGAGAGAAGTGGGAAAAGTTAGAGGTGGAGCTCAGACATTCCACCCGGTTGGCTATGCGTGACAGCCTATGTAGGGGGGCACAACTGTAAGGGAGGGGCAAGTTATTCTGGCCTGCAAGTTCTTCTTCAAACTGCCAGCAAGGTCTCCGATTCCCACTTGGCTCCTCTATTGATTTTCGTAATTGTGTGGAGTAGCTGTTTTTCTTTGTAGTCTGAGAGTCTCCGAGGATTTGCATTTGTAAGGAACCTGGTAGCTAACTAATAAAAATAGTGAGCCTGAAGCCTGGTGCCTTGGAGTGTATGACTGCGAACGGAGAGGACCAAGGAACTAGACACTTGGGCTGCGCCAGCAGACAAAGCTTTTATAGTGCCATCACCCTGCTGCATTCACAGAATTTGGGGGCAGTGGGCGGCAGATGCCATCATCTTCCACTCACAACCCTCCCGTGTTTTTCCTCTGCTACTTTCATCTTTTTCCTTACTGCAGAAAATCCATTAAGGAAAAGAAGGTGGAATCGCTGCGCAATGCCTTCTGATAAGTCGTGCTAGGAACCCTCCGTCTGGAAGCACCCTGTTCCTGTCAACCGAGCTTATCTCGGTGGAGAGCTGTGGGTAAAAATTGTTCTGGTGATAAACTGGGAAGTCCCAAGTTCCCAGGCTCTAAGGCCTTTGATAGGAAATGGATTTTAATGGTGAAAACTTTAATTCCTGCAGGCCTTAACAAAGAGCTGGATTTTCTTCCCTTACAAGTACACCGTTTTCTAGACACACTCTAGGAGGGCGGTGCATGTCCAGAAATGAAATACCTTGAGTTTAATCAGCACATTTTGGGTACATCTGTGATGAGTTAAAAGAATGTATATAAACTGCTATTTGCTAATCGTGTCGCCAGTCGCAGACTTCAATCTTGGGGACATATATTTTTCAATGATCTCTGCGGCTACATTTAAAAAATGTAAGTTAGTATCCATAGGCACAGGACAGACACTGAAGCTGAGGCTCAAATATTTTGGCCACCTAATGCAAAGAGAAAACTCCCTGGAAAAGACCTTGATGCTGGGAAAGATTGAAGGCAAAAGGAGAAGGGGATGGCAGAGGATGAGATGGCTAGATAGCATCACCGATGCAATGAATATGGACTTGAGCACACTCCGGGAGAGAGCGGAGGACAGGAAGGCCTGGCGTGCTATGGTCCATGGGGTCACGAAGAGTCGGACACGACTGAACAACAACAACATCCATAGGCACAGTTGCAGTATGTATATGAAATTTGATTGTTGTTGTTTATTCGGTCAGTCGCTTCCGACTCTTCGTGACTTCATGGACCAGCCCACGCCAGAGCTTCCTGTGAGCTGTCGCCACCCCCAGCTCCCCCAAGGTCGAGTCCGTCACCTCCAGAATCTCATCCATCCATCTTGCCCTTGGTCGGCCCCTCTTCCTTTTGCCTTCCACTTTCCCTAGCGTCAGCCTCTTCTCCAGGGTATCCTGTCTTCTCATTATGTGGCCAAAGTACTTCAGTTTTGCCTTTAAGATCATTCCCTCAAGTGAGCAGTCTGGCTTGATTTCCTGGAGTATGGACTGGTTTGATCTTCTTGCAGTCCAAGGCACTCTCAGAATTTTCCTCCAGCACCACAGTTCAAAAGCATCTCTCTTCGTTCGTTCAGCCTTCCTTATGGTCCAGCTCTCGCAGCCATAGCTTACTACGGGGAATACCATTGCTTTCACTATGCGGACCTTTCTTGTCAGCGTGATGTCTCTGCTCTTCACTATTTTATCAAGATTTGTCATTGCTCTCCTCCCAAGAAGTAAACGTCCTCTGATTTCCTGGCTGCAGTCAGCGTCTGCAGTCATCTTTGCGCCTAGAAAGACAAAATCTGTCACTGCCTCCACGTTTTCTCCCTCTATTTGCCAGTTATCAAGCTGGTTGCCATAATCTTGGTTTTTTTGAGGTTTAACTGCTTTAAAATGTTTTGTTTATAAATGTAAACTAATGCGTTGTACTTTTTGTACAGCCCCTGAAGAAGGTCCAGAAATATATGGCTCAGGGCCAAAACACGTTGGGCTAGTCAGAGGAATAAAACTTTATTTTTTAAATCCTGGGACATTGTCTCTCCTTTTCGCCATGTGATTTTGGATGTTTTCCCATTTTGTCTGCCTTTGATGGGAGGTACCAAAAGGAACAGTGCCTGAGTAGAAAGCAAATTTGGTGCAGAATGAATAAGCTGTGAAGAGAGAGAAGTAATGAATCATTAAGGGCTTATTATAGGTCAGAAATATTACGTTATGGAACAGGGACATGGTATTACACTTGGCACAAGTGATCAAGGTATGCTGTGATCCCTTTGCACCTGTATTTGCATAATACAGAGGGCGGTGGGCACTAAGTCTCTAAGGTTTAAAAAGTGTATACCAGCAAATACACCTCATATTCTGCAGACATAAGATACCTTTGCAGCTGGCACTGGAAATTCCTCCTCCTTGCATCCAAAGATTTTCCCTGGGTCTGTGCAGAAGGGCACGGATGCGAAGAGTTCAGATGCAGTCCTGCTTCTGCTTCTCTCTCTCTCCACATGCCCGCCCTACCCTCTTGGGCCCTCTTTTCTGGCAGAAACTCGGTGGCAATTGGGGTGTCGCTGTCAGGAGTGCCCTAGCTGCCTCTTGCAGTCCCCACCAATAGCCAACTCAGGACACAGACGACGAGGAATTCTTTCTGAGACTTTATTCCTTTATTACTTTATGACTCTCTCAGATACTAATCACTAGCGACAAAGCAAGGAACAGCACTGGGGAAAGATAGAGTAGCCTAAGCTCCAGGTAAGGCAGTTGGTCCCCATTTGAAGGAGAACCACGGGAAAACCCTGAACTTATGGGCTAGGGAGAGATCCTCTTTCCCTTGGGTCCTCGGGACGTGACTGTTGCTTGCACGCCAAACGAGTGCTACGCCTCCTTTCCACACCCTCCATCTGTCGCCACTCCCTGCGTCTGCGCCAAGCATCCAGCAAGCCCCCCTCCAGCGCTCTCTCGCTGCCAGGGTCACTATCCCAGGAATGCTGGCAGGAGGAATCTCTGCCAGCTGCTGTGCTTGTGAGGGATGAGCGAGCTCCTCTCCCACAGATTGCTGTTCCTCCTCAGAATCAGAACTGCTCTGGGGCTCTATGGCTCAGTTTCCACCCTGACAGTCAGAGGGTGGGGTGGACTTCACTTTTCTCTCTTCATGGCTGCCAGGTGGGATGCTTTGCTGAAATCCTTCTGCAGGATTTACTCCAGTTTTCATCCCAACTCTGGACCATATGTACATTTAGTGTCATGCTTCTTTATGCCAGTTGCTGGGGAACATGAGCAGGAATTATGGGAGTTGCATCTCCAACACAACTGGAGGGCATCAGCTGGGGGAGGCTGCTGTACACAGGCATTAATCCAAACCATAAAGCCCCACGTGACACAATCCCCACGGATGAAGCTGTTTACTGCACAGAGGCTTATCTCAGGATGCTGCTGACCCATAAAGCCACCTTGGACTTTGGAGTAGTGGCTATAGAAGCCCCGGTCTGGGGTCCTTGAAGAAAAGCATGTGTGGCTTTCGGAAGTCAGGTGTGTGCAGTATCGCTCACCGACAGCCAGCTGCCACCTCTAGCCCTGACTGCGCTTGGCCAACCCTATGAAGAGGTATTCTTAGCCCAGTGAGAACTCCTTTGCTATAGCAGAATTGTTTGCAATAGAGATCCAGGAATATAGATAACCATCAGAACTGATGTTGGCTGAGCTTCCTTTGCAGAACATATTTGAAGCAATGTGGTTTCTATGCCAAAAGTGACAAACCACCTGCTAAGCTGGCTCTGTGAAATCAAATTGTTATTGCACTCCACTGTACTTGACGTTTCTAAGGCCAGCCTTCCCCAACCCAGCACCATCCCAATGTGCTGAACTACAATTCCCATCACCCAACCAGCACACAATTCCCATCATCCCCAACACGTGCTGGGTTGGGGAAGGTTGTGCCTACACCATTAAAAAGATCTTATGACTCTCAGTTCTTGCAGGTAGAACCAACAGGTCACTGTCCCGTTCTGTGATTTCTGGATGCTCACGGGGAAAAGTGGTAGCATCGGATGGCAGTCAGTTCAAGGCAGGAAGCAAATAGGACCTTGGATAGCTCCAAGTGGGTCCTGCTGGTTGGAACTAGAACAATAGGAGGATCTTGTTTCAGCAGGTTGCTGAAGCCTCATATAGGCTGACAAGACCCAGCTCCAGACCTCCTGAAGGAGCTGAGCTGGGCTGTTAAAGGGCCCCCACCTGATTTTGTAGCCTGAGACTTCTGTGAGGCTGGGGAAAAGGAGGTTCTGTGGGTACTCAGCTTCTAAGCCAGAGGACAATGGTAGGGCTCTGGCCAGGTGGGGTGGGGTACCTGAATAAGGCACTGACTATCCTACCCCTGAGGAAGCAGCCTGCGCCTTGTCCTCATCAGAATCCTCTGCTGCACACTGGAAGGTTTGAGTGCTGGGGGGTCATGAAAAACTCCAAAAGAGGCCCTAACACCCATCTCCCTGCATGTTAGTTTTCTATGAGAAGGGCTTCTTTGTGCGTGGATTCAGTCACCTGAGCATCCACTGACACTAAACGCTGAGGTGTTATAGCCCAAACACAGGTCTACAGCTCAGTGGAAACTTGGCTCAAGTGCCTACCTTTCTCTCTCTGACTATGTCTGTCTCTTCTTCCCCAGGTGATGCACACGCCATTTATGGAGAGGCTTCACTGCCACAGTGCAAGAGGACAGTCTTAGCTCTGCAAGCCCCGATGTCCACGCAGCCAGAGTGCTTGCCACATACATTGGGAATCGGCCCACACCCACGCCATGTGTTGCAAGCTTGGCTTGTCAGCCCTGGCTGTGAGTCACTGAAATCTGATTGGTGTTACCCCTCCATATGTTGTCACCCTGTTCCCCATTTGTCTCAGGCACAGCAAGGAATGATTTGCTTCGCTGCAGCCCAGAATAACTCAGGTAATCTCATCAGCATCTCTAATTGACTAATGGAAGGCAGTCGATGCCGGTTGGCCCCTGAGAGGGGCCTTGTTTCCACCCCCCATTAGTCATCAGCCTTATTCTTCTGCTGCTTCCTTTGCCAGGCATTGTCTGTGTTCCTCAGAGGTCTGTGAGGGGAGGGGAGGCAAGAGGTTGGGTTTCACCAAACTACCTCCCCAGAGCTCTCTGGAGAACAAAAAGCATGGAACAAATGACCGGATGCTCAACAGCCTTCCCTGGATGCGCTAGGTAGGAGTTGCAATGCAATGCCTCCGGGAGGCACCAGGTTGGGGAAAGCTGATGCAAATGACATCTCGGGTTCTGGAAGCAAGCAAGCAAGCCTTTAGGTCATAGAGGGCAGAGATCTTCTTCAGGCAAATGTGCTCAAGAGCAACACCGGAGGCTGAGTACAGAGAGATCAGTACTGAACTTCTGGGCCAATGACTTTTTTTCTAACCCCTAGCCACATCTGCCCTCTTGTCTTTCAGAACAAACTAGCAGGAAGCTGATTGCAGCCATTAAGTAAATTAGGCTGCAAATAGAAGTAATTGCTGATGACATTTGGCTCCCCCCCCCATAATGCTTATGGAGGCAAAATAGTACATGGGAGGAGTAGAATGATCTGTTACCTTTGGGAGTAAGACCACCAATCCCAAAATGTCAGAGGGTGGATAATAAAATGATTGGGAAAACACACCGTTGAAATCCAGCTGGAATAGCAAATACTTAACAAACGCTAAATCAGTGCTCAAATAACCGGGGTTGGAGGGAGGGAGCCCTTCATAAAATCAATGTGCCCCCTTGGCTCCTCTAATTTTAGCCAAATTATGGCTCCGACTGTAGACTTCTAAAAGCAGTATTTATTTATTTATTATTAAATTTATTAATTGCCCATCTGGCTGGTCACCCAGCCACTCTGGGCGATGTACAGCATATAATAAAACAGTTTAAAACAATAAAATTCTACAATAGAAACGTTTTCTAAAATACCCTAACCCACCCCAAATGCCTGCCTGAACAACCACATTTTTAATGCACGGCGGAAGCTCATTAAAGAGGGGGCATGGCGGAGTTCCCTAGGGAGGGAGTTCTACAGAATGGGGGCCACCACAGAGAAGGCCCTGTCCCTCGTCCCCACCAGTCTAGCTGTCCTGGCTGATGGGACAGAGAGAAGGCCATCCGAGGCTGATCTTGTGAAGTGGCCTGTCTGGTGTTGCTGGAGGTGCTCCTTGAGATAGGCTGGGCCAGAACCATATAGGGTTTTAAAGGTCAAAACCAACACCTTGAATTTGGCCCGGAAAACAACTGGTAACCAGTGCAACTCCTTCAGCACTGGAGTGATGTGATCTTGCCGGCGGCTGCCTTTAATCAGATGAGCCGCCGCGTTCTGTACCAGCTGCAGCTTCCGAACCGTCTTCAAGGGTAACCCTTGTAGCTAAGGGAGGCAGCACAAAAAGGCGCAGGGGCTCTTTTCCTGCCCATCCCCCATTTGTTATGCCACCCCCCCCCCAACCTCCCTCAGATTAATTTGAGCTTTCAAAACTCAGCCAGATGAACAGGTTGCTTCCGAAAGAAGCCATCTTGATGGGGAAAAAAGTGCCAGAAAACCAGTGCAGGATGGTGGCGAGAGCACTGGGTATATTTGTGTGTGGGGAAATCCAAGTAGCTCAGTCCAGGCCTCTGCTGTGAATTGTCAGGTTTCCTTGAAATATCCATTCTTTCTTCCCTGTTGTCAGATATACTATAATTAATTTGTGCTACTTGGTCTTGTTCATAGGCTTTTGTACAGCTAATGGGTCTTAACTGCCCCTTCAGGTACAAGCCACCCCTCAAATACTTCGTATTACAACAGGAGTAGCTCACAACAGCATATTGACCTGATTCGCACATAATGCAAGCAATCCTGGGTGAACTTCCCTGTGGGGCTTGCTGTTTTGCATTTTTGAAAATTCAAACCATAGTGGGGGCACATGGCAGCTTGTCCTAACATGTGACCCTGGAGAAACAGTGGGTTGTTGGGGTGGGGTGGTTAACAAGCCACCTAAAACCCATGGCTTTGTTTTAGGGTTGCGGGTGGCTTGTTAACCACCCCAACAACCCACCCTCACCAGGTTCACACGTAACAACGAGCTGTGGCCTGCTGCTACCGCAGCTTGAATTTCCAAAATGGCAGCCAGCACTGCAGCAAGAAGCCCCATGGGGAAATTAACCCCAGCGGCTTCTTGTTTTATGTGAACCAGCTGTCTGTTGCTGGAAAAATCCATTCCCTCCTTGCAGCTTCTGGGAGCGATGGCAGCTAAGCTCTGAGGGGGGTGGCAGGTGAGGTCATCATCCCTGCTATTCAAAACAGCCGAGCGCTTCGACCCTGTGAGCCCTGACTGTGTACGGCAGGCATAGTAGGGCAAGCTATAGGTGCGTTCAGGTCTGCAGACAGAGGTGATATGCAATCTGTGCCTGCTCCCTCTGGCAGTCCTCCCTCTTTACACAGGCCTTCGTCATGGACCTCCCGGAGAGAGAGGCATCTTTCAGTGGGTGGAAGCGCCAAGTGGCCCTTGCATTTTGCATTCCAGAGTGGCCTCTGGGTCTAGAGGATGGGAACATGGCCTAGAGGGACCTGCTCTCTGTTTGGTCCAGAGAGCAGTTTTGCTGCCAATGATAGCAAATGTGATGATACAGAAAACGATCTGTTTCCATCGTGAGTCATGGAGGGAAAGTTCAGGAAGCAAGGCATAAACACCAGCTGCACACAGAGGGCCTTTCAGGAACCCCCCTCTTCCCGTCTCCCTCTGAGAAACTGGAAGGATTCTTTTCTGTTCGCTTGCTTTCTAAATGTCTGTTGTGGCCTCTGAGAGCCCATCCATGGGGCAGCTTTGCAGGGGGACCCCACCTGCACATCCTGACCTTACAGCTCATTGCCTGCTGAGGGTGATGGGAGTTGTAGTCCAGCCCATCTGGAGGGCAGCAGGTTGGGAAGCCTGCTGTACATGCTCCTGCAGCTTCAAGCCACCTTGGCTGGAGGATCAAATAAAAGTTCTACCTGGTTTTTCATACATTGGCTCTAACACCCAGTCACCAAACCAGAATGCAGGAAGCTGAGGTCCAGACCTACGGAGACACTGCAGGGGATGCATCAGTGCCACCAGACCATGTGTCCCCCATGCATCTCCACTTTCTGCACGCAGCAGCTAATGAACACAGGTCCAGAGAAAGCTTTTCTCTTGTGGCCCCCCGGGATGTGGAATGAACTCCCCAGAGAGGCTCGCCTGGTTGTGATCTTTTCATTGCTGGGTGAAGACCTCCTCTTTTCCCCAGGCAACTGTCTTTCAGTTTCTGTTGTATAAAATCTATTACTGCATTTTTAATTCTTTGCCCTGATGCTAGGTTTTATTTTGGTTTTCATTTTTTTTATATACTGTAGTTTCAAACATATGTATTACGTTTTATCATGTCGTATTTTATGGTTTTAATTGTTCTGAACTACGCGGAGAACTCTGGCTATTGGATGGCATAGAAATGTAATAAATAAAATAAATAAATAAGCTGCCTTATACCGAGTCAGATCATCAGTCCATCTGGCTCAGTATTGTTGACACTGACTGGCGGCGGCTCTCCAGAATTTCAGGCAGGATTCTTTCCTAGCCATACCTGGAGATGCTGCTGGGGGTCGAACCTGGGACCTCCTGCAAGCAAAGTATGCACTCTGCCACTGAGCTATGACCCTTCCCCATGGGCAGGAAATCACTGAAGGAGATATTGTGTCAGGCATTTAGTTTATTGGATAGATGCACCAAATAAATGTGGGGTCAGCAACGCCCAATTCTCCCACAATGCTCAGTTATGCCTTAGCATTCACCAAAGCATCTTGTGAGTCTCGCCTCTATGGACAGCCAGCCTATCTGGATGAGCAACTTCACATTTTTATGAAGCTGCCTTAATACTGAGTTGGACTATTGGTCCATCGAGCACATTGTCTACACCAGCCTTCCCCAATCTAGTGCCAAACCATCTAGAGGGCACCAGTTGGGGAAGGCACATCTATACCACTGTGTGAACAGAATGCTGGACTAGATGGACCCTTGGTCTGATCGAGCAGGGCTCTTCTTCTGTTCTTACACAAAAAGGCAGCGGTTCTCCAGGGTGTCAGGCAGGAGAAGCCATGGATGTTACCTGGGATCTTCTCAATGCAAAGCAGGTGAGGTACGACCCTTCCCTTTGGTGCAGCATGGGCTCCAAGAGGCATGCCTCAGAATCTCTTGCAGGGGATGCTAGGCAGAGCTCCATGGCCAAAGAAAAGGCATTTTGGGGAGCCTCTTATGTTTCATTCACATTCGGATATGCATATTGCCCATGAGGCTGCCTTCCTTTCACAGCCTGTGAACCGACCACACTTCCTGGTTCTCCCACCTGAAATCTGATGTTTGGTGGCTGAGGGATCAGGTGCGGGGAGAGGAAGGAACATTGGTCTCATCAGAGCAAGTCCTCCCTGCCTCAAATATCTTCCAGCTGGTTTCTCAGATGCAGATATTTTAATATCTATGAAAGGGAAGCAGAAGGGGAGGGAGAGGAAAATGTATATTTTTGAGAAACTTTAAAAAACTGTTTCTGAATAGAGCTTTGATTTTGTGATGTGTGTTCCATACCAAAAAAAACCCCCACACCACAAAAGCTCAGCAACATTACTCAGATGGTTTCTTAGGGCTCTTTCATGTGTGAGGCTTACACTGCCTTTGTCCCTTTTGTGCGATCTGCAATGCAGAATTCAGAAAAGCATCTGACCCATCCCGGTCTTGCTGTTTGTCTTACAACCCCCCAAACCCTTTAATCATGTATTGGTCCTCTTCAGAATACTTTTGGGGTTCTGCTGCTGAAGTTCTCCAAATAAAAAAGAGGAAAGAGAGGAGTAAAATCTTTAATGCTCAGAAATCGACAGACAGCTCTTATGTAAAGAAGCCACAAGGTCACACTGAAAACTTAGCGTTGCTCCCAGGGCCATCTCCCCTTCCGCAACAACCCAGCATTAGCCAAATGCAACAACAGCATTGCCATGACTGAAGAGTGATTGATGAAAAGCAGCTAATCAGCACAGTGGCTCCACTGGAAGGCCCCGCTTGTCCACGTGTCCATCTCGCATTTGTTGAAACCGCAAGGGTGGAGCTTTCGGACAGCACTGCCCAGCATTCTTACAGCAATCGTGTGTCTGCGCCAGCCTGTGCCTCAGTCCTAGATGGCGTGCCCTGAAGTATCTCTGAAAGACGGCTTAATCAGGACGAGCCATGGTTTGGATGTGTGTTAGAGCCAGCCTGTTCCTCAAGAGGTGGCCTGTGACTGGAGTGTCTTGGCCACCTCTTTGCAGCAGCTGGCTGACAGCGCCCCAGTCCCTTATGCCAAGTTTCCTTCTGGGCAGTCTAGAGAAATGTGACAGCTGGGGTGTTAGCAGCCACTGCAATCCCCAAGACCCTGGGGTGGCATGTTATGGTGCATGAGCAGGGCCGCGCCCAATTTCTCTGCTTATTTGCAACACTCCAAAGGCACCAGTGGGAGGGAATCCACCTCTGCCGACTTCACCAAAGCAAAAAATGGAGCTTGGTGCCACCAGACAACAGTCAGGAAGGGGGGCTGTCCCTGGGTAGCCGGGGGCACTGGAGGAAGGCCCAAGGCTTACATCAACCTTCCTCAACCTGGAGCCCTCCAGATGTGCCATATGCTACGCTGGTCGGGAATGATGGGCATTGTAGTCCAACACGTCTGGAGTGCACCAGGCTGGGGAAGGCTGGTTTAGACTCTTGCTTGCAATGGCTATCTAGTGACAGGCACAGGCACCTCCTAGTAAAGTGCTTATAGAAAATTCTGAGATCTGCATGGCGCTTCCTGAGATCCATGTCAGAGAGATCATTGTGGGAGCTAAACAGAGCAAGGTGCACAACTGTCCACATGTCAAACTTTGAATCCCACAGAACAGATAATAAAAGTCCATGCAGCATTATATATGCGGAGGTCCATTTGAGATTGAATTCCATATGGCCCATGTAGAGGCCTAGATAGGATAGGTACTGGATGCTTGCATCCATTATACCAGAAAGGGGGCTTGCTATGAAGGGTTTCTACATGGGTCCATATGACAGGCACTGAGGTCAGCAAAGCAGAGTCTAGATGTGCACCTGGAGGCCTTAATGGCTGTGTTCAGCAAGAGACCAGAGAACGGATCCTTATAGCTCAGCTAATCCTGCATGGAGAAGGAGCAACTCAAAACTCCAACAATGCTTGGTTCTCTTTGCACTGAAAATCACTGGACACAAACATCTATTATTCTCCCATTTACCTTTGCAGCCCTGAGTATGCTAAAATCTAATATTACATGGTGGAGGGGAAAGTAGAGGTTACAAGATAATAACAGGTTCCAGTCTGGGTTCTTGAATTCTCAGTTCTTACTATGAGACCCCCCCACTGGCAAGCCAGGTCTAGATTTGAGGGAGGGGGGGCAGATGCATTATCTCCTAATTCCCAAGGCCAGGCCCACATCAAGCTTGCACATATCAAGATAGTAGAGCCAATGGGAACATTCACACTATACACTCAAATCAGTTCCATACCAGCATCATGGATTCCCCTGCAGAATCCTGGAAATGGCAAATGGATGGAGGTGCTAATAATTATATTAAGAAATCCCTACTGTATCCGCTTACAGGAAAAAAAACTGGGGAGAAGGCATGACTATAAAACTTGCTGGATGCCTTCATACCGGCTTGACCAAATTCACAGGGGCACAGCAAATACAATGGAGCGTTTGGAGATGGGAGGCTGAGGAAGAGATGAGAAGGGCAGGATCAGTGCAGGGCCTTTCATGTTCCAGGAGCTTCATCCCAAACTAGGATGATTCCCCTGAGCAACAGCCTGCAACAACAAGAGCTTCGTTTTGCTAAAATAAGTACATATTTGACTTTTTCAAATAAAGAAGGAAAAAACCTGTGTGGGGGGGAGCAAACCTATGTACAAGGCACAGGCCTGGTTCCTGCAACCGAGCCAGACATGGTGGATAAGAGCAGCTGCAAAGCGCGTCTTCTGCAGATGCATTGACTCAGTTTGCCTCTGCAACGGGCTGAACTCCACTGTTGCCCAAGAATCCCATTTGCCTGCAAGAGGCGACCACCAGGAAGCCCGCCACTGCGATGAGGACTTGCGCTGGCACGTATGCACCTGGGATCAATGCTGCCGCTCTCATCACAGAGGTGCGGACAATTGCACACACACTTTTGCATGCATATTGCCAACGGGCGACTCCCCTGTTAGCGGAAGCGTGGCCACCCCTAGCTACAGCAAGCGCGGAGGTGGAATCTGTGGCAGAGGTTCCACCTCCACGTCCGTAGCGGTGGAGCATAGCCAGACTGGCCAGTGGCTGGAGCGCGTACTGGGACAGAGAGAGAAAGGAGCACGCAGAACTGCTCTCCAGGGTAGAAGAGCAGTGCTAGGAAGGGCAGAGGCCCACTGTAGGACCGAGAGGGTGAGGACCACCCCAGGAGAACGTTTCCCAGGGGGAAGGCAACGTTCCGCCCTCGCAAGCTGCAGTACGAAGATCCCAGAGCTGGCAGACCACCTCTTGAGAAGGCCCCACCAGTCTGGCCACCCAGGCATGATGGAAAGCCCTGTCGGTCCATCCACGGCCATCACAGCCCACCTCTGCGCTTTCCAGCTATTCCGGAGCCGCCAGCAAGCACAACGACATAGCGGTGCTGGGCAGCAGGCAGGGCACTGGCCTCAGCCCTTGGAAGACTAGACTGGGCACAGGTCCCGGGGAACTGAACATGCCTGCCCACCTCCCACCCCTCCACTCCAGCAGAGAGGGACCTCCTGACTGGGGAACTCCGGGGCAGCTGTCTTGCCCCTCCTAGCTTGGAAGTGGCCATGGGTGAGCTGCTCCTCTGGCCTCCTGCTCCCCACAGCCACCACCAGACACAGGCAGGTGAGGGCCCCACCAGAGCCATCTGCCCTGGGACGGATCGCTAGGGGCACGCACAGTCGCTGCAATACGGGACACCCACGCGTCCAATGATGGGGCCTGGAGGACCGAGGGCACATCCTCCTGGTGCGCACGGCCTCTTCAAGGTTGCTGTGGATGATGTCCATCCATGTCTTTCTTCCAATGGAGTTTGTCGCCTCTGCACGAGACCTTGGGCACTGGCTACGCTGGTTTTCTGCGCTGGCTGGAGTTATCGCTTGTTATTCTTTCAACTTAGGATCTCTGCCAGTCTTTCTTTTGACATCTCAGCTTCCCTGGAGCTTGCAGGCAGCTGTTGCAAAGGAAGAGGTGGGCATATGGGGACAAGGAAGGCCTGGCCGTCTGGAAATCTTCTGCAAGGCTGGGGAGTCGCACTTGAGCTGGCTCATTCATTTCCGCTTCTGCTCTGCCTGCTGGAGGCGCCGAGTGAGGTCGTCGATCCGGACATTCTTCAGATGCAAGAGGTGCTCCAGTCTGCGGACCTTCATCTGTAGGATCTGAGACAAGGGAAGACACAGGGGGGTCACTTTCTAAGTGCCCCCTAGCGGTCCCAGCAGCGCCTGGTGGAAATTGCACAGAGGTGTGGCCACAGTGCAGCCATCCCAACATCCTGTGGCGGGGGTTTCCACCAATGGTGCACGGCCAGCAGCTTCTGAGATGTCTGCCCTGACTAACCCAGTCTCAGATTCAAGGAAATGTGGCATTTATGCACAAAGACAGGCATACAGCAAAGGCGGAGAGGATGTTATTCATGGTGCTGTAAATATGCTCCTTGGGAATGTAGCATTTATTTCTTTTATTTTAAATTATTTTAAGGCCACCTTTAAGGGTGGAACTCTCTTGAGGCAGCATACAAGAGAAAAACCACACAACTGGCCTTCTTCCCCCTGTAGGTTTCTGTATAGTTTGGCCCAATGGGGGACAAGAGGGTCTAGATTGAGGGTCTTTGATGGAATCCGAGTCACACCTGACCTACCTGGCTGGGGAGCTCAAAGAAACAGCTTTTGCAGTTTGAATGTGAGCCGAGGAGGGCAAAATCCTTCAAATCTGAAAAAGGACGCTAAGAACTTTCTGAAAGACAGGCGCAGCCTTTGAAGCAGGGAGGTTGGTCCTCAGCCCTGTGGGCCAAATCCAGCCTACCTGGACCCCAACATGGCCCTCTGGGGTTCCACAGATGGCCACACCCCTTTCCCCCCAACTTCTGGTCATTTGGGGCTTTCCCGGTGTTTGCACCATGCTTTCCCCGTTCTGAAAGGCAGCAGTGCCCCTCCCACAGCTTCGTTGCCGGCGGGAAGAGCTTGAAGTGAAAATGTGCTGGTATCTTGGCCCCACCCACCACCAGAATGTGGCCCCTGAGAGCTTCTGTGAAATGGAATGCAGCCCTCAGGCTGGAAGAGGTTCAACACCCATGCTTTGAAGTTGAAGGTAAGTGGGGAGGCGGGAAGGTGGGCCTGGTGCTGGACAGTTGCAGTGCGGGGGATCACCGCTCATCGCGTGTCTGCTGCCTTCCTTGGGGTATGTGTTTTAGTCTGTGCATTTGCTTCCCACCTGCACGTTTGCAAAAGGTGCCAGTACAGGGAAGGGGACCCTGTAGAAGGCTTTCCTATTGGAATGGACTACTGCTTGTGGAAACGAGAAGCACAAAACAAGAGCATCACTGCGGGGTGCAGGGGGAGGAAGCGAATGTGGCTGGGATCCCCAGAGAGGAGGCACGCCACCCTCACCTGAACTGTCTCCTGACAGGCTAGGAGGGCTTGTTCCCGTTCGGCCAAATGGAGGCGCAGGTTGGAGTCGGTTTGCAGCGGCACAGTATAGCTTTGTGGTCCTTTAGCTTCCCTAGAGAGAGGGAACAGTTCTGGAGGTCAGGATGGTCCCAAAGCTGGGGATCTTCCCTGCCCCTGCATAAGTTCCTCCAAAGCACGCCCCTCCTGCATCCAGCTGGCTTGCTGGGCCAAATTCAAAGTCCAGATCTAGTCCAGGGCTTTGCCTCCAATGGAGGACTGCATGGGATGCATGCAATAGCCCCCCTCCTGTTGTTTGTCCCCCAACATCTGGTACGCAGAGATAGGCTGCCTCTGGCCATAGAGAATCCATTTAGCTACCATAGTTTATAGCCCCTGGTTAGGATGTCGAAGAAATCCGCAACAGATCCAAATAAGTTCAGATTCCTGTGAATCTGACCAGCGGATTCGTCAGAGGACTTGCTTTTTTCCGAGTCATGCGGACTTCCGAACTGGTTTTTTACTTGGGGGAGGGGGGGACTTGTGCAAATGCACACTTGTGCAAGTGGAATGAAATTCCCATACATCCCTAAAAATGATCTGATTCTGTCAATGATGGAACAAAAGACGCCTGACAAACCATGCTACACAACACCCGTACACTGCTAGCCACAGGTAGACCTTTCCTCTTCCATTAATTTGTCTAAGCCAGTCTTCTCCAACCAGATGCCCTCCAGATGTGTTAGCCTGCACCTCCCATCATCCCCAGCCAGCACGCTGGATGTGATGATGGGAATTGTAGTCCAACACAACTGGAGGGTTTCCGGTTGGAGAAGGCTGGTTTAAACCTTTTTCAGCACCCCCTTATGCTACCTTATATTAATCACATGCTCCATGAGGAAATACAGCTTCCTCCCCACCCCACCCCACTCTGTCACCTTCCTTCCTACAGGATCCTCACTGGGTCCTGAGAATGGGGGGATTTGGGAGAGTGTGTGTGGCCAGGGGATCTTCTGATTTGCAATAACTTTGGAAATCTCTCATTGCAAAGGGCTAATCAACCCTTTGCTTCTTGCTCTGGCCTTTAAAACTGCCGCACTGCTACCTTCTCGCTGCCCTGTCCTGGCCAGGCTGTGAGGCTGTTGCAAGGCACAGCATCGTCCCCCGTTGGGGAGCGTGGGCATGCGACACAGCAGCCCTGCTAAGGCGTTTGGGGATCGAATGCGCACAAGGCTGCATTCCACCGCAGGCAAAGGGCCAGGACTCTCGGACTATAGACTTTGGCAGCAACGCTCCTGCCTTGCCTCCTCCTGGGACTGTGTGAACTTGTCAGAGGGTGGCGCAGCTAGATTGTCCTTTGCTGCACTGCAGGGCTACCACTGCAGATGGCCAGGGGAGACTACTGCAGCTAACAGCTCCACGGGGGCTGGGGACAAAGAGGAATGACCGTGGTCCACCAGGCCCTATAAATCTATGGCTGCGGCCTGGTTCCTCAGTCTGAGCATTCTGTTGCGCAGATGCAAACTGAGCTCCTTTCAGGATTCCCACCCCTGCTTAACCAACATCTGTTGGCCACCATACTGCCAGCCCCACCACAGTTAAACGCTTACCTTTCAGATCCAGGGGAGTCATGGATATAAATCCCGGTGCTGTTGGGTTTGGGCTTTGACGTGTAGCCTGTATAATGCAAAGCAGACAGCGTGATGGAAGAGGCATGCCGAACCTCCGAAACCATGTTCTGCAACCCATAACAAAGACAGAATTAATTTGGGACTCATCGTCTCCTTTTCCCAGGGCTCTTCATTTGCTATCCTCAGTTTATTTATTTTTAAAGAGACATTTACATTACTTTTACCACGAGAATCTGTTTATTGCATATTCAAATCCCATTGTAGCAAATCAGCACTTCTGCAGATGTCCTTCCTTCGCAGAGATGCGATCAATCTACATGCTTTTTAGCAATTTCCCATTCATTTTTGTCACTGTAACATCACCATGGTTTTTACCTGCCACAGTTGCATGGTGGCTCTTTCTTCAGGACACAGCCTCAGTCTGGTGAGATTTGAGAGTTAACTATCAGAACTCTAGTTTCAGTTAGAAAAACTAAAATCATAGTCTCAGTGCTGGGCTGCTAGTTGAGAGAGGGAGGGTGGAAGATAAATAAATATATAAGACCAGAGGAGAGAGCAAAGCTTGGGGATCAGTGGTTGACCTTCATTCTCCAAGATAAACTAATCAGTCCCAAGTCTAAAAGGGTTACTGCTTTAAAATGGGTGCGTGTGAAAGAGGGAGACAGTGTGTGTGTGTTTTGTTTTCCAGCCTCTATCTCTCCTCTGGCCCAGAGGGGTGAGGAGGCTTCATCCAGTAACCCATCATCTGCGACTCTGGGACCTTCCAGGCCAGAGGATGTAACTTTACCAGGCTCCTTGGACTCAGAGGACTCCCCTCTGATGCAGTTCTCACCACCTCCATGCTGTAGGAGCTCATGGCTGCAGAACTGGACAATGACCCTTTAAGAAGTAGACAGCTCCTCAGAGACAGAGTTAAGAGCAGGTCCAGACCTGCCAGCCTTCTTAAGGCTTGAGAAGGCTTCTGCATGTTGCTGAGACAACGGCTTTTCCTGAGTTGGTTCCGGCCAGCATAGACCTGTCCAGGGTACAGAAAGGCTTGGCTATCCTGCATAGCTAGACTTGACTTTGCCTTGCCCTTCTAGTAAGGGCAAATGCTTCAGATTGGCTCCCCTGGGAACCTTGAATGGAGCTAGATAGGATAGTGATACTGGGAGGGTGTGTGTGTGGCCCCACCCAGTTTGGGCTTGGGCATGTGGGCCCAAGAGGTTTCCTGAATAGGTATCTGGCCCTCAAGCTACAAAATGCAATACCACCCCTGGTCGAACTGATCCTACCTGTATCCAGATAGTTACTCTCTTCCAGCGTTGAGCGCATTCCCAGCTCCTGTATTGACAGTCAAAGGAGAAAACATATTTACACACACCAAAATGTCCAGGGTTCCTGCTTTTCTCTTCCTCCATGAAAACTGCTCCCTTTTACATCAGTGTTGTTCAGTTAAATTACCCGCTCCCCTATCGGGAAAAGGGCTCTTTCCCCAAGCACTGGCCACTCTGAAGGCTCCCTGGTGCTTCAGTCTGCCGCCAGTTTGATCCTCATAACAGAATATCATCACAGAAGGGAGGCTGGTGGCCAGGGGAGAGTGGAAGCCTCTCGGCAGGGCAGAAGAAGTGCTGGGACAGTGGCAAGAAGCAGGCAGCAAAGGGAACAGGCTCACCGAGTGGCTCCCAAGAGACTGGACCGCTTGTCCGTCAGCGTGGAAACATCTGGGGCCAGTCTTGGGCGGAGACTTGGAGATGAGCCAGGAGCATCATGGTTTTGATTCTCATGCACCAGCAGGCGGCAGAGTGCAGCCAGATGCCCAGGGCACTTAACCCCAACCCCAGCGCTCCCCGCCTGGACCTTGGGAAGAGGGAGGGTAGGCCAAAGCATCCCTTGGGGATTCAGATGGGGTGGGGGAGCCATGGAGTCCTCCTTTAGCTAGCAGAAGCTCCTGCAGCGACAACACAGAAGCCAATTTAGGATTGCCAGATTGCCCTTCCCAAGCCCCTGGGCCACTCTGGGCCTGTGGCATCAAATTTCTGGAGCTGAGTTCTGCGGAGTAGACCCTGCCTATGCTTGAGCTAGGACGTCAGAGCTGGGAGTAGGCAAGTCCCTGTGACAACAAGGTCGCCTGTCTCGGAAGCTTCCCGGCCCAACAGAAAGTGCTGCAATTGAGTGTTAGGCAAGTGCACAGAGGGGAGGCCTTTCAGCTGCGATGAGTATGACAGCTAAATAGACCCCCCCCCCCCCCCGTTCTCAGAAGCAGAGTGCCACTGAACACCTGTTTCTGGGGAGTGGGGAAAGATGGGGAAGGGCTCTCGCCTTCATTACTGATTTTTGAAAAGCATTTATAGCCCACTCCTCTGTCAAAACGGCCCCCAGAGCGGCTTATATGCAATCAATAAAAACAAGGCAGCCCCTGCCCATAGGCTTACAATCTAAAGAGGCATGACACAAAAGGAAAACAGCACGGGGAGGGAAGAGGCGGGGAAAAGCAAGCGGCTTCCAGCTGGGCTGGTGGCATGGCCCTGCTGCCCGTCTCCTCTGCCTCTGCTTCCGCTCTCATGGGGGTTTCCTGGCTGCTGTTGGAGCCCAGGTGTTGGGCAGGATGAACCTCCGATATGATCCAGCAACGCTCTCCTGTTCTAAGAAACCAGCTGCAGCCCTGCCCCATGCCCACTTACTCAGATGTGCCACTGAGTTCAGAGCGCAGGCCGCACACGGGATTGCAGCTGCCACCTCGTGGCGGCCAGCATCGCACGCTGCCTTTGTGCTGCTGCGCAGACTGAGCGTGAGTAACGCAAAGCACAGCCCATCACTCAGCGACCATGACGCCGAACGATGGCTTCCGTTGGTGACTGGGCTACTGCCGACTGAACACAAGCAGCTCAGCGCACAAGCAAGAGGCCTTTCAGCGGAGGCGTCATCTGCTCAGCTGCCGTCCATTGAGTGAGGTATGGCGCAAGCATGACTCAGCCCTAACCTAGCTCCTCTCCTGGAACTTGCCCGAGAAAGGAGGTTCCACAGCATCCGTGGGCAGCTAATTCCATTGATGAATTAGTCACAGAGTCAGCGCATCTGTTCACTAGCGGCCAGTGTAGATCCGTCTTCTCGTATATTATCCTCAGTTCAGGTGAGTTACAATTTCTCCTTCTTCTTGCTGACATCTTCTAGATTTCTTCTGCGCATTCTCAGCAACCTCTAAGCTCTGTAACATCTCTGACATGTTGCTGTTCCAGCAGAATCTCCAACTGCAGCAGTGGGTGAGATGATTCTTGTAGTAGAGTCTACAGCTGTGGGGAATGCAGGCACCTTTACAAGGAAGGCTCACCCACTTGGTCTCTGGACTGGGTAGCATATAGCAGACCCATTGCGCCTCTCTCCAGGGGGGATTGTGGGGCATCATTTCTCTTTGTGTTGACATTTTTTCTTTATGCTAAACATTCTCAAGTACAGGCCATAAAGTTAATCAGGGAGCTACTGACGAGCCCATGAGGCCCTCTGAATTGCTTTCTAGTGATAAAAAGCCAGCAAGTTACTAGTCCTCATGGCTCAGGAGATCAGGCATAGTTGCTTCTAATGGGTTAGAACCCCAGCAAGGATTTGGGTGGGATGGAAGCCCCAAGCTTTCCAAACCCCTCTTGTCCAAAACACAGCATAACTGTGTATTTCGCTACTGTGCTGGTGTCCCCAGTAGGGCATTAGACCCTTAGCAGTGGGGCTTAACAAATGGGTGTGGGGGATTTCAGCACTTAGGACAGCTCCCAGACCTTACCTGTGGGCCTTGACTTGCCAGATCCCAACCAGGGCAAAGCCTCCGTCCCTTTAAGACTGGGATGGGCAACCTGTGGCCCTCCAGTTGCTTTGGACTACAACTCCCATCAGCCCTAGCCAGCATAGCCAATGGTGAGGGAGATGGGAGTTGTAGGTCAAAACAACGGGCGGGCTCAAGTGGCCTCAAGTTTTCCTGCATTGAGCAGGGGTTTGGACTCGATGGCCTTGTAGGCCCGTTCCAACCCTACTACTCTATGATTCTATGCCCATCCCTGCTTTAAGAGCTCGGAAGGCACAATTCTCTCAGCATTGCAAAGCAGGGCTGGAGAAATCACCCTCGCCTCAGGACTATTGTTATGCATGCAAATGAGCCTACTGTCCGCATGTCTTCAAATTGCCAGACCTGGGCCTTTCAGATTCCAGATCACCTGGAATCAGGACCATCCGTTATATCGCAGGATGGCTGTGACCTTTTGGAATAATGGAGAATTCATTTTGGAGTGACGGCGCATTTTAAAACAGAGGGAGCACTGGGAAGATTTTATTATGACATATTTGGAGAAAGATAAGAGGCCCCTGAGGAAGGAAAGTACTTTCTGAAATGTGTTGGGCAAAATAAAAAGTTTTTCAGGCACCTGAGAATATCTTCTGTTTAGGGGCACATCAGTGCCTTCCCCTCTTGCTGTCATTCCCAAAGAATAATGGACAACAAATGAAGGGGAGTTTCTTAGGAGTAGCAGCATCTGGCAATCCTAACCCCCTGCCCAGCCTTGTGGCTTTGGCTGACAGACAGACAGACAGCCAGGCAGGAAAAGGAGCAAGACAAGTTTCCAAGCAGGCAAAAGAACAGTGACGGAAAAAAAGAGCTTAGACCTGGGGCAATGGAGTCGGAAGGGAGCATAGGCTGCAGCAGCCCACAGCGGTGGGTAGACGGCCCTGGAAAGAAGCAAAAGGGAGATGGAGGAAGGCATGAAAAAGTCCCAGGAGCTCGGTGTGAACCTGTGCAGCGCGTGTGTCTTTTTGAAAGAAGAGGGCATGCGTGCGCCGCCATCGCCACCTCACGCCACCCTGGAGCAGCTTTTACTGATGTGCATCTGTGGCCTACTTCTCACTGAAGCAGCCACCTGGATCTGGACTGTACCTCTCCCAGCTGCAGGAGGGGGCACATATAATGGAAAACTCCTCCATACAAAAATAATTCCCTGCATACAGAAGACTAGATGACAGGGAAAAGGGTTCTAGATTAGCCTTCTCCCTGGCATGCTAGCCTTCTATGGGAAGGGAATGTGTGTGTGTGTGTGTGTGTGTGTGTGTGTGTTTATTGGAGCAGTCAGTCCTGCACACAGCCACTTGAAGATTGCAGTGGTACGGCCCAGATGCAGACTGAGCACCTTAGGGGCAATTAAGCCTCTGTTTTCCCAGTACATCTCCATGGAGTGTCTTGTGCTAGTGTGGGTTTAACAGTCTGCAATTTTGCCAGCCCTTCCTTTTCCTGCAAAAAGAATGTCTGTGTCAGCCTTCCCCAGCCTGGTGCCCTCCAGATGTGTTGGACTGCAATTCCCATCATTCCATCCCAGCTGGCTGGGAGTGATGGGAGCTGAAGTCCAACACACTAAAAGGACACAAGGTTAGGGAAGGGTGGTCTAACCTTAAACCAGACTCTCAGCCAGATCTGACCTGCCCACCGCTCCCGTTTATTCAACTTTTCAGAGATTTCGGCAATATAGCACAGCAAGAAGCATTTCAGCATAACAGCAATCATTTATATCCTGTATTAACACGCGATCTTTTGGAAATAGGATTGCAGCCTTAAACATCCTTCTGCTTCCTCAGCGTCTGAAGCAGTCCCTCTGGAAGCATAGCGCCCCCTGCTGCCTTCCAGAAAGAGAGAGAGGAGGGTGGCCACTTCTTTGCTTTGTGGGATGGGACCGTCACACCTTGTTAGTACACATACCGACATGGGTCTCAACACTTGGTGGTTTTGTCCTCTGCAGTTCACAGGTGCAAATGGCAGATCAGTGGCCAAAATGCTAATCGACAGGGACTACTCTACACGGAAAGGTATCAATTAAAATTGGCTCAGTATGTGGTTTGGGCGATTTTCACCACATGCCACTGCAAACATTGGGCGTGATCCCCTGGAACATTCTCCTACCGAAGCCCACGCAGCTGTGAGAAGCATGGTAGTCTCTTAGGGCGCAATCCTATGCATGTTTAGGCAGAAAAAAGTCCTACAACTCCCACCATGCCCCAGACAACCATGGCTGGGGCATGTTGGGAGTTGTAGGACTTTTTTCTGTCTAAACATGCATAGGATTGCGCCCTTAGCAGACATCATTTGAGCTCCGCCCCCACTTTGCTCATTGGCTGCTGCTGACCTTGGCCACCCAGTATAAATACTTCCAGGTCACCTTTCAGCACTTGCCTGAGCAACTGGTGAACTTTGTGGCTTTTGGCTCCCGTT
Source organism: Heloderma suspectum (assembly GCF_057233095.1). Taxonomy (NCBI): domain Eukaryota; kingdom Metazoa; phylum Chordata; class Lepidosauria; order Squamata; family Helodermatidae; genus Heloderma; species Heloderma suspectum. The sequence goes on from NC_139462.1 coordinate 4,950,569, forward strand.
CCTCTGAGCCCTCCCACATGCTTCCCTGTTTCTTCCAGGACTACCAGCTAGAGTGTTTCAATTGCATTTCAGTTCTGCTCTTCAAGCAGCTAGCCAATGCTCCCACTTTTCTGCTTTTCCCAGAGTGGACACAAAATTAGGAAATAACAATAAGAAGTGTTCAGATTATCATCCTTTAGATATTGGCTTCAGAATAAAAAATAGGCAGTGTGTGTGTGTCTGTTCTATGCAGAATTTGAATTCTTTTGGGCATCGGTGTAGAGTCTGAACAGCTCTAATTATAGCATAACAAGAGACAAAAGTGCAGCCTACAGACTTAAGAGCTCCACCTGGATGTGGGAGACCAGAGTTCAAACTTGGCTGAGACACTAGCAGAGGGCTGCTGGTGCTTTTGGCCATAGTGCTATCCCTCACCCTCAGTTCCTCCATTTGTAAAATGGGCATAATAGTGCCCTGTTGCTGTTTGTAAGGTTGAAAAAAAGAGAAATACCCATACCAACCTCAGTGACAGGGTGTGTGTAAAGAGAACACCTTAACACTTCGGGGTTTGCTCCATAAACCTGATGGGGCCTTATTGCCCACTGCCTCCTGACGCTACCAACCTGATAGGAGTTTGACGACATCTTGGCCTGCTTTTGCTTCTCCTCAATTTTCTGCCGCAGTGGGATCAGCACCAGCTCCACCACCCCTGGTGTGCACTGAGCAATCTTCCGGACTACATCTTCTGGGATGGAGAAGTTCAGCTTGCTCAGCACTTTCCTGCAAGAGGGTATGCTCTATTAAATACAGCCCATCCCCTTCCCAAGCATATTGGTACATCCGCAGGGGAGGTTTCAAACTTCAGTGGCTGGTTTTGTTGAATTTTGTAGCAAAACAGAGTGAAATTCACATAGAAAAAGGGATCACGCAAGGAAATATCAAACTTCAAACATCAATTTTAGGATCCAATATTTATTTACCACTCTGATTGCAACCCTCCCAAAACGGGTGCATAAATTCTGGCAAGGAAATCTGAAGTTGCGTGTTCCAGTTCAAAACTTGCAATCTTGAAATGGATTTTGAATTCAGAATTCATCTCAGTGATACTGACCTGTTGAGATGTCCCCAGTTGGAGAGTTTCTGTTGAGTAGAATTAGCTGGAGCATAATTGTGCATTTCCACCATTTTTGGAAAGTAAAACTTCACCACTTCGGCCACCAAAACTGGGTGGGAAATAAAAGGGAGAAGTGGGTGTAGTGGGAGCTGGTGGTGCCCCAAAGGATGGTAGTGTCCCAAAGCCCCCCTTTGATCCCTCCCACAAACTCCCCTCCGCTCTACCCAGAAGCCAGGTTTCAAACAGGTTTCATCTGGTCTGGTCTGACACAATCATAGCAGAATCCACAAAATGGATTCTTATGCATCCCCCCCACCCAAGGAGATGTATCACCCAAAAAGAAGACATAGGTTTGCATCAAATTTGCTAGTTTATATGCATAGATGCAAATTTACAAATAATTACTATAATTTAAATATACTGTATTTCTATGTCATTATAGTGGGGGAGACTGTGTCTTGCTCAGCCTGCTGTACAGACACAAACTCTTGATGGGAAACGTCAACCCCCCCGCCCCCCCTTCTCTTCATATGGTTCTTTGTTGTTTTTAAGCCTAGGCAGCCCTTTGGATAGAGGAGAGCTTCAAATAAAAGACGGTACTCTGTAAAGTAGGACCCATGGCCACCCCGGGCACGTTGCTCAGTGGCAGAGCTCCTTCTTTGCATGTGAAAGATCCCAGGTCCGATCATGGCAGCTCCAAATAAAAAGACCTCAGGCAGTGGTGCTGGAAACCCCCTGTAGAGCCACCACCACTCCGTGTTGACAGCACTGGACGGGATGGACCCATGGTCTGGCTCATTACAAAGCAGTTTGATGTGAACCTTCTCTGGCATGCCTGCTATTTCCACACCAGTCTGAGTGTGCATGAATTAGACGTCTACCCATGTGGTTCAACTTCCTGACCATGCAAGCCACAGACCTCCCAAGGGCCCAGATGTTTGAGTGGCTTGTAAACATGCCAGGAAGTTGAACCTTGTGGGCTTGTGGGCCCAAGTGCCATTTCTTGAGCCCAGGATGAACCTGTAACATCCCCCCCCCCACTGGACCCCAATCCTAGACCATGCATACGATCTGAAAGAAACGTTTCAGGTTTGATTCTGAAATACATCTTCTACTTTTTTGAAATTACAACATGGCCCACAGTGGGGCTTTCCTACCATACCCCCCTATCACCTCACCCTACTTTGTAAATGTCTTACAAACTTGCCAACTATTCTGCAACTTTTGGGTTGTTCCTAATAAAGGTGTCCCGTCAATGTTTGGATTTAAAAAAAATTCTAATGAACTGACACAGCTGCAAACATTTTATAAATAAACCAATTCACTTTAAGCCTTTATTTTTCTGGCCTTTTTGATTGGAAGATCATGACATATCTCCCTAAAGTCAATTTCCTTAGGAAATTCACAGTAGATAGACAAAACAGTTAAATGGCTTAGGATGCAACCCTATGCAGGTTTAGACAGAAAAAAGTCCTACAACTTCCAGCATGCCCCAGCTAGCCATGCTGGCTGGGGCATGCTGGGAGTTGCAGGACTTTTTCTGTCTAAAGATGCACACAATTGTGCCCTTAACTGTTTTTTCCCATAGCAAAACAACTACAATTTTTGATGAGCACTAGCTTGCTCCTACAGTCAAAGTCACAATCGCTTTCAGCTCATGCCACAGTCATTAGCAGTGTGCAAAAATCTGTAGGCCTATGCGCACTTAACTGGAAAATGAGTCTGTGAACTAAACATTTACTCACATATATTTGGGGTCTGTAAATCCTACCAGCAACACTGGCTCCCATCGTCCCTGGGACAGTCCTTGATTATTATGGTGCTTTGTACCTCACTCCTGCCTATGCACAAGGAACTCTGGACTGGTAGTTCTTGAGAGAGCATATAGGAAACACACACACCTCTCCCTCCCTCTCAAACTTCACATCTCGGTTTAACTGCACAAGCACACTCTCTCTGTTCTAGAGAGGGTCCTGAGCCAGGAACTCCCTGTCCAGAAGTTGCTTCTTCTGATCTAACACTGCTTCTGATTGGCTCCAGCAAATGTCACAAGATCTGGACATCAAGGTACATAGATATACTAACTATGTACATACATCAACTATGGAATTCACTTTCTCAAGATGTAGTGATGGCTACCAACTTGGATAGCTTAAAAAAGCGGTTAGACAAATACCCAGAGGAGAAGGCTATCAGTGGCTTGAGGGCTCTGTGCTACCTCCAGTACCAAAGGCAGTGAGCCTATGTACACCAGTTGCTAGTTTTGTGCCACAAATCCCAAGTTTAGCAGATGCCGTCTGAATCAGCTAAAGAGGGGAGATATTGAAGGAGTAAAAAAATAGCAAGAGGAGGAGGAGGTAAAAGTGGGCAAGACATCTTATTTATTTCTATATCTAACTCAGCTGGTGATGGGATACAGGATACCGCTTCTACCTTATCCCTCCCTATCTCTGACTGCCAAAAGCCAGTCTGAATAAACATGTCTTACCCAGCTACATCTTATGTTGAGGATACCCCAAATATAAACCCTCTCTTTCTCTAAATATACAAATCTGCTTTATACAAAGGCAGACCACTGGTCCATCTAGGCCACTATTGCCTGGTCTGACTAGCAGCAGCTCTCCAGGATTTCAGGCAGATCGAGGTTGCTCCTAGGCCTGCAGTCAGATCTATTTAGGACAGGATGTGTGGGAACTGGCCCCAAGCCCTCCCTCATGCAAAGTGGATCCCCCTGCCATGCCCCCTGTCACTTTCTCCCTCTTGCAAATATCGTTTAGCTACCTCCTGAACAAATGTTGGATTTGGTTCCCCAAGAAATCAAAACAACCTTTACTCCAGCAAACAACAGGAAGCTTGTGGTTTTAAGAGCAGAACATGGAAAGGGTGTGGCTGTGTCAAACTATTTGGTGCCTAGAGGGACTGTCACACATCTCTCTAAAGGTCATGGCTAAATGGGGTTTTGAACCTGGTCCTCCCTGGTCCTAGTCCAACGCTCTAACCATCGCGCCATGTTGGCTCTCCGTTTTGTCATTTCTTCCACACAGGGGGAGCAACTGTGGTAGGTCTGGGGGCCATTTTTGACCCCTGAATCTCCCTCCGTGGGCCATAGTCCAACTTTTCTTTACAGAAACGGCAGGTTGCCACCAAAAATGAGCAACAATTCTCTACAGCGCTAAAACTGCCATTTTGGGGGTTAATATTTTTGCCCGCCACTGGATTAGGAAGGGGGGGCTGCACCGGGGAGGGGGGCAATGGGGGCCACATGTGCCCTGCAGGCCATGTGTCACCCACCCCTGCTTCAACAACTGCACAACAGGCAGACACTCCGCTGGGCCGACGCTTCCCCATCTCCACGCTGGAAGACCGGCACCAGCTGAATTTCCGTCCACAACACAGCTGCTAAGGGCACAAAAGCCGCGCGAAACGGGGGGAGGCCGCGGCAGCTGAGCAAAGGGCTGGATGCGCCTGACCTCGGGAGCGGGGCCGGGCCCGGGCCCGCCCTGGCTGGCACCGGGGCGGGGCGCCGCCCGGGAAGCAGGCTTCCCTACGGACGGTCCCGCGGGCCCCTTCAGCCCATGGCCCCGTGCGATCTGCGGCGCCCAGTTCGCCCGGCCCGCTGCTCAGGCGGTCGTTTGTTTGCCCGGGGGGCGGAGCGCGGGGGCTGGCGTGCTCCGGTCCGGGGGTCACGAAGGGGCGGCCGCGAGCGCCGCTCTCGCACGCGCAGCAGGGGGCGGCGCGCAGCCTGCGCTCGCCGGCGCGCGAGGCCGACCAGCAGCCCGGCGCCGAGGGCTCGCGGCCTGGCAGGGGCGCCGCCAGGGCCCGGCCCGGCGCACCTCCGTCGCTGAAGTCGCGGGCGATGTTCCGCTTGGGGCGGGAGAGCGGGACGCCGTCCACCCAGCGGTACAGGCCGCTCAGGCTCTCCTCGTCCAGCCCTGCGCGGGCCATGCTGCGGCGGGGCGGCCTACTCGCCCCCGCGGGCCGGCTGCGCGGCCGCTCCGGCTCCCTCCCGGCCGGCGGCGCTGGGCGCGGCCATGTTGTTTGCCGCGGCAGCCGTGGCAACCGCGGCCCTGGGGTAGTTCTTCGAGCGCCGCGACAGCGCGTCGCTAGGCAGCGGGCGCCTCTGAGCCGCGCAGGCCCCGGCCGGGGCGGGCGGCCTCCTGCGGCAGCGCGGGGCCTGCGCCGCGCCCATGCGCGCGAGCAAACGAGGCTGCCCGGGACTCGAAAGTACGCCGGCCTGCGCCCGTGCTTCGCCACAAGCGCGATCGTCGGCTAATGCGCGCGAGCGGAGGCCGGCAAGGCCGCCGACAGCCTTGGAAGGTAGCGCCCCTCGCAGCACGGAGATGCGCGTTCCCACCTACTCGCGCCTGCAGAAGAGCAGCGGGCTGGTTGAGAAATGGGCAGTCCCGGCAAAGGCGGCTTCCGGGGGGTTTTGCCCTGCCCTGCCCTGGCCTGCCCTGGCAGGGCCTCCATGCCTTTAAAAAGCTGCAGTCGGGCAGAAATAATAGGTACATTATTGTCACTTTGCCGACTCATTAAGCGCTTACGGCTTGGCTCAGCATCCTGCAAAGAATGAAACAGAGAGGTCTCTGCCGGAATGGCTTGCAGACTGAGAGAGATGGCACAAGAGGAGGGGCAGGCAGGGGAGCGAGGAGGGAAATTCACCAGGTGACGTTTTCCCCTGCATACCAGAGCGGTGATCTGGAAAGCTGTACTGCTTGAACCTCTGCCCGTCTTCCTGCTTTTTAAAAGCACAGGAGCCTGCTAGAAAAAAGAAAACCAGGACTCCTATAGATAAACTTATGGGGAATGGATGGAGATGGAGAGATTATGAGGTAAAGGAAGGATGCAGGTGTGAGACAGAAAAGTGGGGCCATTAAAATTAAGGACCAGAGGCTTGACGTTTATGTGGAGTGTAATGGGGTTACTGCAAAGAAAAGTGGCACCAGGATCGTCACATGGGGTATGGTCTACTCGTTCTCGGTGAGCTTTGCTGCGTGACCCCATTGCCTGAGCTACAAGAGTCTGCAACCTTCATGATGCCCCTGACCTCCTTGGGGTTTCTGTGAAAGATGAAAACGTGCTGTTTGGGCTCTTTGCTAGACTTGGGGGCCCTGGCAAATTTTGAACACATAAAAGTGACCTTACAATACTGGGCCATACAGCTGATCTCTCTAGCCCATAATTGACTACTTCGACTGGTGGCGGCTCTCTGGCAATCCAGGCAGAAAGAGGCTGTTCAGTCCAAGCAGAAAAGAGGCCTTTCACAGCCCTACGACCCAAGAGCCTGTTCACTGGGGATGTTGCTGGGGACTGAACCTTCCTGCTTGGAAAACACACCCTCCCACGTTGCCCTGTGGCCTGGTTGACTACCGTCTCCAGCCAGACCTGTGCCAGTCTCATCCAAGTGGCATGGGTTTGTGTGGCGGGGTGGGGTGGGGTAGGAGCGTAATCACTAACTACATCATGCAATTTTGTGAACTGGAATGGTTTGCATGATGTAATTGGCCATCACAGAACCACATTCCATTCCCAGCCTCCCAGTTCACAAAATATTTAGTTTAAGCGCCCAGGAATGCAATGCATTGTCCCCCTTCCTGTGGCCTGGGAAAGCATGCAACCTCAAGGGAAGACTGAGGAGCGCAAGCAATGGGAAATGGATGCACACTTTGTGTGTGTGCACAATGCCAGAGAACGGGATGGCTGTCCCAAAATTCTTTAACTAGAATACTTGCAATTCCCCTGACACCACCAGATGGCAGGAGAGACCGCTCTGTGACATGAGCCTGGCTGGCCTAGGGATGTACGAAAGGTACTTACCTTTCCACGGATTATGCTGATGCTGGGGGGGAGGCGTTCCGTCCCTCCTCCCGGAATCCTGGCTGGGGGGGGAGATGCTCCGTTCCTCCCCCCCAGAATCCTGGCCGGCCGGCTCCGCTCCGCAGGGATTCTGCAGAGCTGCCGGCCGGCTCCGCCAGCAGCCGGACATCCGGCCGCTGGCTAGCAGGGACGCAAATGGCGGCAGCCATAGCTGCCACCGTTTGCGTCCCTGCAGTCAGCTGTGATAGGCTACGTAAATGTTTACATAGCCTATCACGGCTGATAAAAAACAAAAAAAACAAAAACGCGCGTACGCAAATGGCGGCGGCCATGGCCGCCGCCATTTGTGTACGCGCGTTTTTGTTTTTTTTTTAAAGTCAGCCATGATAGGCTACGTAAATCTTTATGTAGCCTATCACTTTTTTTAAAAAAAAACTGGAAATGGCGGTGGCGGCAGCTGGTCGGAAGACTGGCCGCCGCCAGGAAGATCCGCTCCAGGTAAGTCTCGTCCCGGGGGGGGGGGGGTTGGAGACCGTTCCGCCACCGATTTTGGGGGGCCGAATGCGCTGGCATTTGGCCTCCCCGAGATCCGTGGCGGAATTCTCTGACATCCCTAGCCTGGCCTGGCCTGGTTTGCCAGGGTGGGACCGGAAGAGAGAAGCATCTTTGCAAATAGGGTCTTGCAGATCTAGTTTTCAGGGCTTCTGTCCCTTGACCAACCGCACATCAAACATGTAGGAGGTCAACAGGTTCAACTTTCCCAAGCACTAGACCAGGGGTGGGCAACTTGTGGCCCTCCACATGTTTTGGTCTACAGCGCTCATCAGCCTGGTCAGCATAGCCAATGGTGAGGGATTGTGGAGGTTGTAGGCCAAAACATCTGGAGGGTCACATGTGGCCCACCCCCCTGCACTAGATCTCCCAGCCAGGGAAAGGCTATGCCTGTTGGATTTTCTGAGCAGTGCCATCATTTCTAATTTCAGAGCAGGGCCAGGTACCTCCTCCTCAGTACATGGAGAGATTTTTCTTCCCGTCTCCTAACACTAGAACATGGGTCTGAGAGGGTTCTCAGTGAAACAGACCGGAAAGAGATTCAGGACAGACAAAAGGAAGAATTTCTCCACACAACACAAGCATTCAGTTGTGGAATATCATAACACCGTCAGTAACTTAGGTGATGGGCAGTAGCTTAGGGAGCTTCAAAAGGAGATTGCTTAGGCAAATTAATGGAGGAAGAGGAGGAGGAGAGGTTAGGTCTATTAGCAATAGCTTTTAGTCACATGATGGGACTAAAATCCCAACTTCAAGTATAGCCTGATGGGATCTGAGCTGGCGGTGACCAACCAGGAAAGAGATCTTGGGGTTGTGGTGGACAGCTCAATGAAGATGTCAACCCACTGTGCAGCCGCTGTAAAAAAGGAAAACTCCATGTTAGGCATAATTAGAAAGGAATTGAGAAAAAAACTGCCCACATCATACTGCCCCTATACAAGTGTATAGTGTTACCACACTTGGAATACTGTGTACAGTTCTGGTCACTACACCTAAAAAAGGACATTGTAGAGCTGGAAAAAGTGCAGAAAAAGTCAACTCAAATTATCAAGGGTCTGGAGCATCTCCCCTATGAGAGAAGGCTGCAACAGCTGGGATTGTTTAGCTTGGAAAAAGGGTAAGAGGGAAACATGACAGAGGTATAAAGAATTATGCATGGCATGAAGAAAGTGTATAGGAAGATGTTTTCCTCCCTCTCTCAAAATACTAGAACCTGGGGTCATCCCATGAAGCTGAATGGTGGAGATTCAGGACAGATAAAAGGAAGTACTTCTTCACACAGCACAGAGTTAAACTATGGAATTTCTTTGCTACCACAGATGTAGTGATGGCCACCAATTTGGATGGCTTCAAAATGGGGTAGTTAAGACACATTCCTAGAGGAGAAGGCTATCAATGGCTACTAGTCTTGATGGCTGTGTGCTACCGCCAGTACCAGAGGCAGTGAGTCTATGTACACCAGTTGCTGGGGAACATGGGTAGGATGGTGCTGTTGGGCTCATGCCCTGCTTGTGGATTCCTGGTCGACAGCTGGTTGGCCACTGTGTGAACAGAATGCTGGACGAGATGGACCGTTGGTCTGACCCAGCAGGGCGCTTATGCTCTTCTGATGCACCGGGGCAGAGGGTGTTGCTGGGCATCCTGGAAGCGTCTAGCTGTCCACTGTGGAATGGGATGCTGCACTTGTTGGACCTTTGGTTTGATCCTGCTAAACAGGACAACCCTATTAATTTCTCACTATCAGGCAGCTGGGAAGAGGCAGACTAGTCAGGTGGGGCATGGCAACCCTTTGATTTCATTGCCCACATGGGAGGGCTTAGTAGACCAGCCTTCCCCGACCTGGTGCCCTCCATATGTGTTGGGCTGCAACTCCCATCATCCCCAGCCAGCATGGCCATGGGGTAATGTATTGGCTCCAGGAGCGTAGCCAAGTCGTTTGTAGTGTCAGAGGGGCCTAGAGATCCATAATGCTTGCTTATGTTCATTATTGGTGCAATTCCCTTGCTCGTAGGTCTCTGAGCATGTTGAGATGAGCAAAAGGCCGATATCAAGATCTGCCTGGGAAGCAAAGTTTGTTTATCTTAGGTGGCTGTGCTTGAGAACCAAACACTTCTAGCCTATGCTGGGAATGAACGCGAGGGGTGCTTGCTAGTGTCGTGCTGCCTCATTGCTAACATGTAAGGTATAAAACCCATTGTACCCAGTGGCTCGTGGTTCAGAGAAGCTGTCTGATCCAACCATTGGGTATGCCTGTGTGCTGTAAGTTACTCCAAAAACTATCTCCTTGTAAATAAACCTGGGTCTGATTTATCACTATCTTGGCACCTCTAAATCGAGAGGTCGATGCCCACGGCCAGGGCAACACAGCTGGGAGTTGCCATCCAGCACATTTGGAGAGTACGAGGTTGGGGGAGGCTGCAGGAGAAAGTTAAGCAGGAAGCTTCCTTTTGATGCTCCATGTGAACGCAACGTGGCACGGTAGAGAATAATAAGGCAGCAGTTCTTCTGAGATTTGGGGATGTCTACAAGTTTAAATCAGTTTCCAAACCATGGATCTGCCAAAGTCTGTAGCCTAGGAGCTCTTACAACTCTGGTGCTTTGAAAGGGGTTCAGCTCTCCAATAAGATACCCCCAGTACCTGAAACAACAATTCTCTGGGTGGAGGAACCAGGACAACTGAACCGGTTTTAAACCAGTTCACATTTGTAATGCAGATATAATGTCCCTGTGATATTTTGCCCTAAGCATCAGGCTCATGATAGAGGTGCAAATGAAATGGTGATGCGGGAAGGGGTAGGGGGGCTTTTTTTCTTTTTAAAGTCACATAAGTGTTTATCACAGACAATGCTTGCCAGATATTTTTAGCTTTTGAAAGATGAATGTGTCATAGGACCTGGACTGGGAAATCTGGTTGCTGTTGATGAAAAGCTTCCCGTGGAATGCCAGCCAGAAATAGCCTAGAAACTCCCTGATTGCAAAAGACATTTTGGATAACTATGTGTCCTGGAATGAGATTTTGTACATGGGAGTCAAAATTTTAATTGTTTTCGGTGTTCACATTACAGCCACACACCCACCCAATACCTTTTGTGACGGCCCTATTTTAGAAGGCTCCTGAGGTGGACATGATTTGATTAAAATTGTTGGGGGAGGGAGTCAGGAAGTGGGGCCCATGATTTAATGATCCCCCCCCCCATGCACTGTCTGCATTGTCATTCATGGCGTGGCTTTTGTTGTTATGATGACACGCTTATGCTACATCTAGAACCTCAGCAGGTCCAGGCTGGTCTCAGGCTGGGAGAACTCCATGTGGGCTCCCCTGAGCTCCCTGGAGGACGGTCAGGTTACAAACCTAAGAACTAAATAGACTGAACTGGGAAGAAGGATAAACCGGCAATATTGTAAGGTTGGCCTTGGCACTCTGCCTGAGCCCTTTCCGTTTGGAGCTGGAGGGGAAATCGTGCCTGCCTCCTGAACGTTTGAAGAAGTGTCTTCTTCTCACATAGCTTCCCAAGATTGGCCCTAGATGTGTCCAAGAATTATTAGCCAGCATCAGACTGGGGAGCCAAGGGACAGATGGAATCCATTTTGCAGCCACCTTAAACTTCCTCATCAGAAACTAACAGCCAAAAGGGCAATCAAGGCCAGAGGTTTTGGCAGCTGTGATCAGTGGGGCCTTCTCTGCCTGCCTCCCTATGTTTGCTGAGCAGGGTGTCAACCCAGCTACATTTCAGATTAGGGCATATCTGAGGTTAATTCCACCCTCCTCAGAAGAATTTCCTCCTTGCCTGTGGTAGTCTGATAAGGTGATGGAGAGGGGTGTGTGATGGTCCCCCTTTGGTGTCACATCCACAAGAAATGAAAACACCCAGAAGAGATTGCACTCATCTGGAACCCTGTCTGGGCAGGTGAGTGGCGGGTGCAGGGGTGGTGGTATTTTGTTATTTATTTATATTTTATTTGTAAATTTATGAGTTGCCCCCAAGATAACTTGCAGGTAAAACTTCCAACAACTTAAAAACTTAAAACTTTTAAAAATTTAAAACTTTAGAACAAGTTCAAAACTTTAAAAACAATTTGAAATTTTAAGAACTATTTGAAATTTTCAAAACAATTTGAAATTTTAAGAACTATTTGAAATTTTCAAAACAATCTGAAACTTCAAAAACAATTTAAAATCTTTAAAACAGCATGAACAGCAGAAAACAGTAGAAACTGAGAGTGGGGATTCTGAATGGGGGAGCCATAGGCAGGGAAAGAGTGAAGCACTCCCATATTGCTACTCACCGCTACATCCCTCCCTCCCACAAACACTAACAGTGCAACCCTATATATGACTTCTATGTCCTATTGAATTCAATGGGACTTACTCAATGGGACTAAATGGTCCTAGAATTGGGGCCTAGGATTGCAACCTAAACTGCTTTTCTTCAACATTTTAACAGAGGCAGGGCTCCGTTTCATGCATTTGTGTGCAATGTGTAGCTTACTTCACAGGGCTGTTGCAAATACAAAATGATGGGGAGGGGAAAGCCAAGTATGACTGCCCCATGCCTGCAAACTCCTTGGAAGAAGGGTAAGATACAAAGGTGATAAATATCACATTAGAATCATAGAATAGTAGGGTTGGAAGGGGCCTACAAGGCCATCGAGTCCAACCCCCTGCTCAGTGCAGGAATCCAAATCAGAGCATCCCTGACAGCTGGCTGTCCAGCCTCGTCTTGAACGCCTCCAGTGTGGGAGAGCTCACCACCTCCCTAGGTCATGGGTTCCATTGTCATATTGCTCTAACAGTCAGGAAGTTTCACCTGATGTTCAGCCGGAATCTGGCTTCCTGTCACTTGAGCCCATTATTCCATGTCCTGCACTCTGGGACGATTGAGAAGAGATCCTGGCCTTCCTCTCTGTGACCTTTCAAGTACTTGAAGAGCGCTATCCTATCTCCCGTCAGACTTCTGTTCTCAAGGCTAAACACACCCAGTTCTTTCAGTCTCTCCTCACAGGGCTTTGTTTCCAGTCTCCTGATCATCTTTGTTGCCCTCCTCTGAACCCTCTCCAGTTTGTCTATATCCTTCTTAAAATGTGGTGCCCAGAACTGGACACAGTACTCCAGATGAGTCCTAACCAGTGCTGAGTAGAGGGGAACTAGTACTTCCCAGGATTTGGAAGCTATGCTTCTATTAATGCAGCCCAAAAGAGCATTTGCCTTTTTGGCAGCGCATCACATTGTTGGCTCATCTTCAGTTTGTGATCGACAACAATTCCAAGATCCTTCTTGCTTGTAGTGTTGTTGAGCCATGTATCGCCCCTCTTGTAACTGTGCATTTGGTTTCTTTTTCCTAGGTGTAGAACTTCGCATTTATCCCTATTAAATTTTATTCTGTTGTTTTCTGCCAGCGCTCCAGTCTATCAAGGTACTTTGAATTTTGTTTCTGTCTTCCAGGGTATTAGCTATCCTGCCCAATTTTGTGTCATCTGCAAATCTGATCAGCATTCCCTGCACCTCCTCATCTAAGTCTTTTATAAAAATGTTGAAGAGCAGTGGGCCCAGGACTGAGCCCTGTGGTACCCTGCTCCTTACCTCTCCTCAGTTTGAGAAGATCCCATTGATAAGCACTCTTTGAGTCCGATTCTGTAGCCAACTGTGGATCCTCCAGATTAGTTAAATAATTAGGTGTTCCTTGACCATATGCCTATCGATCTCAAGCTGCAATCCTGCCCCTTCAGCCTGCATTTCGCCTTTGCCAGGGGGGTCATAGACCCTCTTTTGGGAGAAGACTGAGCCAAAGTAGGAATTGAGCACATCTGCCTGTTCTTTGTCACCTGCTATCATTTTGCCATCCTTATTTAATAGCTGAACCACCATTTCTTTCCTCTGTCTTTTACTATGCACGTAGCTGAAGAAAGCCTTTTTGTTGCTTTTAGTATCCCTCGCTAACCTCAGCTCGTTCTCAGCTTTAGCCTTCCTGACGCCATCCCTGCAATTGTGTGCTACCTGCCTGTACGCTTCCTTTGTTGCTTGGCCTTCCTTCCATTTCCTATATGTGTCCTCTTTTGTTTTCAGGTCATCTCTAAGCTTTTTGTGAAGCCATACTGGCTTCTTCTGTTGTCTTCCACCTTTTCTTCTTGTTGGAATTGTTTGTAATTGTGCCTTGAGAATTTCCTTTTTTAAAAGCTCTTGCTCATCTTGGACTCCTTTTCTCGTTAGAGTCGCTTGCCATGGGACCTTACTTATCTTTGCTCTGAGCTTATTAAAATCAGCTTTCCTAAAATCCAGGGTATGCGTTTGACTACACTCGGCTTTTGCTTCCCTTAGAACCAAGAACTCAAGTACAACATGGTCGCTTTCCCCCAGAGTTCCTGTAACTGCTACTTGATCCACTGAGTCATCTCTGTTGGTTAGGATGAAGTCAAGGATAGCCGATCCTCTAGTTCCTTCCTCTACTTTCTGTAGGAGGAAGTTATCCGCCACACAAGTCAGGAATTTCCTGGATGGGCCACGTTTTGTAGATGTTTTGCATTATCTTGCTTCCTTCCTTCAGAAAGCTGTTGTTTTTTTTAAGGCTTGACCACCCTTTGCACCTTCAAAGATGCCCTAAAATGAATGGCATAATATATGATCTCCGATGACCAACTCCATTGCAACTGACAGCAGCAGACCACCATGGCTTCAGGTGGGGAGGGCTCTTTCCCAGCCTTTCTACCCCAAACCCTTTTAATGGGAGATGCTGATGGGAATGGAACCTGCCTCTTCTGCATGCAGTGTATATGCTCTGCTACATAGCTGCCCCTGTAAGGCTGCGGAGAGGTAGGAAACCTGTCTCCCAGCTTATAAGCCACTACAGGAGATGGAACCTTGTTTTTTTCACACAGGTGGCTACATCAGAGCCTTCTCTGTTATGGCACCCCATTTAAGCAATGCCCTTCCCATACTGAACAACAAGCACCAACCTTTCAATTGTTTCGGTGCCAGGTCAAAACATTTCTGCTTGCCTGGCTTTTTTAAGTTGGTCAGTCTGTCCTACTGCATTTTTGCTGTCTTTTAATTCTGTTTTATCATTGTATTTTGTTTTTATCACATTTTGTGGTTTGGGGACCATTTTAGTTATATTTATTGCTCACCGCTCTGATATTGTTTGATTTACTAGGATATAACTATCCTAGTAAATAATAAATAAATAAAATTAATCAGGCCCCTGGTGCTGGGCCTCTGTGTCTCTTCCCCTTCCCTCGCTGCTCCTCCTGCAACCTTTCTTTGCTCTCATTGCCCATAGCACTGGCCCAAACCCACAGCTCCAATTCATCCTACTTCTTCCAGCAGCCACTGCAAAACAGTAGGTTGATGGGACAATCAGGTGATGTTGCCCCCTTCCCTAAACCAGCACAAGTACATCAGGGGATTTGTCTCACCACTGTATTGAATAATGTTGCAACAGAACCTTTATTTTGGCCTCTTCTGCATCTCCCACCCCAAAGAGGTTAGAGCTGGTGGGCAGGTCCAGATGGGTTGCAATCCATGGTTTCATTCGCAGGCAACCCTCCACCCCCCCCCCCCGCCAATTCTTGCTTAGCGTGTGGTGTAACTAGGGGACTGGAAGTTTTATTAGCTTCCATCAAAGAGATTAAAATGAAAAGCACACACTGGGATTCATTATCGTTAAAGGCAAACAGTCCATTTTCCTCCCCTGCCCCACCTTCATTTTATCATGTCACTTTAGCATCATTTCCCCTGGACCTGCAGATTTCTGCTGAAAAAAGCTTTCTATCAGCTTGAAACATTTTTACAAGACCTAAATTGTGCCTCAATAAGTGCTTTAATGCAAACCAAGTAACTGCCTGGTGTTTTTTTCAAAACAGATTAAAAACAAATGAAAAGAAAGAGGCCTTTCAGGTGAATTGTGCCTTCTCTGCCCATGTGGCTATGTCATACCCATTAATGTGGATGACACAGAGCAGGATGCACCCTCCAGAAAAAGCACTTCAGCCCACCCCCAATGCCTGGGGCTTACAGCAGAAGAGCATTCTGCTGCTACCCAATGATTGGGTAGTGCTAGGCGCCCTTTGCCTGGAAGCATCCGGAAGATATTGAGGAGATGGGAGTTACCTGCTACAAGGGTATGATGATGGGATCAGCTTCCACCTGCTCAGTTGGTAGCAGCTCCAGACATAATTGGGTGCGGAGAGCGTGCGTGTGCGCGTGTGGGGTTCTTCTCCCATTCTGGCTTGGTGGCAAGCAGTGGTGGCTTCCCCCAACCTGGTGCCTCCCAGATGGGTTGGACTGCAATTCCCATCGTCCTCAGCCAGCATGGCCAATAGTGGTAAAACAGAAAGGGGAGATAGAGTTGAATGTCACATGCATTCTTCTTTCACTGGCACTGAACTCCCCAGTTGTTCTCCTGCTGTCCTAATGCAGGAACCCGGGGCCATCCCATGAAGCTTAATGGTGGGGGATTCAGGACAGATTTTTTTTTTTTTAAAAAAGAAGTATACAGCACAGAGTTAAACTATGGAATTCGCTACCACAGCAAGTAGTGATGGCCACCAGTTTGGATGGCTTTAAAAGGGGGTTAGACAAATGCCTGGAGAAGGCTCTCAATGGCTACTAGTCCTGATGGCTACATATTACCTTGGATGCAGAACACTTCTGTATGCCAGGTGCTAGTGAAAATGATCAGGAGGGTGCTCTTGTGCTCATGTCCAGTTGTGGGCTTCCCAATGGGGCAGCTGGTCGGCCACTGTGGGAACAGAATGTTGGACCAGATGATCCGTAGTCTGATCCAGCAGGGCTCTTCCGATGTTCTTAAGCCCATCCCTTGGTGCCATCCTTTCTCAGCCAGCCTGTTTTGTAGAAGGCCAAGAGTTTTAATCAGCCTACTAAGAGTCTAGTAATTTGCCTTTCCTTGCTGGCCATGGAGGTGGGGGCTTCCGCTCCTGTGTTGCTGGCATGGAAACATAGGCTACTAGCCGCTTTGCAGGCTAGTGACATCCGTGGGCTTATTTGGAAGGCCGGGTTAGAGAGTTTTGCTGAGAACAGGGAGACCTGGGGGCAAATCCCTACAACAGTAACACTCACTGGGTGGCCTTAGGTAAGTCCCTTATCCCTTAGCCTAACCTACCTCAGAAGGTTGTTGTAAGGGAAAAAAAATGGGTGGGGATGAACCATGAATGATGCCTTGAACTCCTTGGAGAAAGGGTGGGATAAAAATGCAATGAATGAATGTAGATTGCTTTATTGCAGAATAAATAAGCAGTTATTGAAGGGCAGCATTAGGAAAATGCTTTGCCATTGAGGGGCTGCTTGTTATAGAGACAGAGGGATGGAGACGGGAGTACTAGATGCTGGCCAAGAGACCGGGTGCCTAAAAGAAGGGTCTAGAGCAACCTCCCCAAACCTGGTGCTTTCCAGATGTGATGGACTGCAACTCCATCATTCCCACCAGCAGCTTTCTCCAAGTTGGTGCTCTCCAGATGCTGCTAGGAATGATGCAACCCTAAGGGGACACACAGGGGTCACAAAGCAGAGGGATGGGGTGGGCCTGAGTTTCACAGGTTGAGCTGAACTAACTCACCAATTCTTTGGCTGTGGAGAAGAGGCTGCCAGGAGCCAACTGTGCCACCGTTTTTCACAGCATTATTCGTGGCATCTTCTCCTAGATACAGCAAAGAATCTTTGGATGCCCACCGCTTGGATGGGGTGGCCCAAGCCTTTGGAATGGCAAAATGCCTGGGCAGAATGTGAACCACTGCTCTTCTTCTGTAATCTGGCTAGGAGGAGGATAACAGGACCAGCTGCTCCAAAACTCATGTCAATTTGTATTTATTTTTCCACTGATTGCCCAGAGCCCTGACGCATTAGAGATGCAACCAAAGAATGATCTAATCATGGATTTGTCATGCAGAGATGCGAGTCCTGGCTGCTGAGTGATCTGGCTGGAGCCAGTGCTTTCTTCATGTTAAGGTTAGCTGGTGATAATGGTGTTTCTGACATCTTTTTTCCATGGGGGGTTGTATACACTCACTCCCCACGCACCCTTTTTAAAGGGAATGCTAATGCCCTTGAGACGTGGTGGCAAACAGATAATTACACCTCTGGATTCAGTTTAGAGATACCTATTTACCACCCCTCCTTGCCAAGGTTAATTTGCACCGTGATGGAGTCATTCTCAAAGCACTTAAATATATTCGACCTTTCAACTTTGCTGGCCTAAACCAGTAGCCACAGCTCCAAGCATGAAGCCAAATTTAAACTCTCAGTCATCACTAGATTTTAAACAATAATGCTTTTAAAAAAATGTGGGTTAAGGATATATTACCTGGATTTCCCATGTCCTTTTATAACCTAAGTTGATTCTGTGGGCCTGGAAACCTTCTGGAAACCTTAGGAAGAAAACGTAACTGTTTTTCCACCCAGCTTGGTATTTAAAAAAATTAATCCCCCCACCCCAAGTTTCTTCTTTCACTGTAATGGCATATCTAGCTTAAAACAAATGAACACAATATCATCTTCACTCTGCTCAGTTTGAAGGTTGCACTATAGACATATAAATGCAGATTTCATATTTAGGACTGTGGTTAGAAAATGCAAACATGTTAAGTAGTAGGAAGCTTTTCTGATGAAGGAGGAAGAAGGCAGAAAGCAGAAATTTCCTGAGTTCTTGGGAGCCCCACAAAAGCTACGGTGAAATGTCACCTTTAACCTTTAACCAGAATCAGCGGTGATCACTCATCTGGTCTACATATTTCTGCCCTATGGAGGAAGCTAGTTTCAGGTATGGCCTTTTAACAGGATTTCAGTATGAATTCTTCTTTTGTTTTTTTAGTTGTTTCATCCATCATTTATTCTTTACTCCCAAAAACTAATGTTTTATGAAAGTTCCAAGGCTCAAGAACAGGAGTCCTTTTCCACACTTAGGCTCTGAAATAGACTGATGGTTCTTTTGATAAACTGAATGAAAAAGTTAATCAGTTTCAGCAGTTAACCCCTCCATTCATTATTGGGATAGAAGCTAATTTCCCATCTTGGGCACAGACCATTTTTGGAGCAACCAAAGGGTTTTGTGTGAATCATCATCTTGAAAGGAATTAAAAACAAACAAACAGTTAGAAGCACCCAGATTTTAACCTCTGAGACATTACTTGAGATATAACTTGTGCCAGGAAAAAAATCTGCATGATTCTCTCTCGTTCCTTACTTATTAAAAGCTCTGTTGGAAATCCAATTAAAAATATGCAAAACATACTTATCTAAGGGTTTGACCTTCCTTTTCTCTATGTGGCAACCTTTTATTTCTTATGTTAACAAAGTTTCTTCTCCCATGCAACCACTTCCCTTCCCACAAATCATTTTGGGATACCTAGCTGTATTTTGCTTCCTATTCTTAACTGTTGTAAAAGAAAAGCTCTCGCCATCATTTCTGATTTTATGATAATTTGTCATTGTGACCTTGTAGTTTGTTATTGGTAACGCAATAAGGTAGTTCAAAACTGCTCATGACTGGGGGCAAGCTAAAGTGAAAAGATACATTTTCAAATAAAAGCCTAAAGCACACCAACATTGAGGCCTGACATATCACAGGGGAGAGATCATTCCATAATAAGTGTGTGCGTGCATACATATGTATATGATTTTTCTGTTTTTCTCCTGATCTCACCCTTTCTGACTCTCTCCTATTCTCTAAGCCTCTCCATCTTTTCTCTTTTTTCTTAAAATATTTTTTCATTTATTTTTCAATAAACATAACAAAACAAACTTGAAACCCGAGCGCAATAAGTCATTGTTGGCCTTGTAGGCCCCTTCCAACCCTACTATTCTATGATTATTTCTGAATATGTCTGTACATGATCTAAACATCTTTCCCTTCTTTTAAAACTGGGCTGGGCCGCCTGCTGTCCCTGGGCCCTTAGCCTAATTTCAAAAGCTCTCTGCACGTGATCAGTTTGGACTGCTGGCAAGAGTGACCTGGCCTTACCCAGGTAGCCTGCTGGGCAGGGGGAGAGAAGGGGGTGTCAGGGTGAGAAAGGGGATCAAGCAGCACCTGCCAGATTTCCCCTAAGGGAATGCAGCCCTGCACAGAAGAAAGGTTCCCCCAGCAGACTTAAAATGTACAAACAGGAACACTAGGATGACAGAGCTCAAAGCTGGTGCAATCCGCTATCAGTCTAGCGGCCAGTTTGTGGCTATGACTAGCCAGTTGAATAAGGTGCCTTATTCAGTGTCAGGCCCTTGGTCCATCTGGTCCAGCATTGTCAACACTGACTGGCAGCAACAGCGCTCCAGGTTTTCAGGCAGGATTCTTTCCCAGGGTACAAAGCAGGTGCTCTCCCCCTTCTCTCCCCTCTGCTCTATTGTCTGTCTCTCTGTCTTGAATTTTGAAATGTTTTGAAATTAAGTGGCTCCAAAACAGCAGCCTCTCCCTCACCCATGGAATGTTATATTCCCTCAATGAGCTGTTTGAAATTCAACCCTGAATGTAGCACCTGAGGGCGTTCTCCATAACTCAATTAAACCAGCTTAATTGCATTTCACAACTGTTTTCATTTTTAAGCTGATAGCACCAAATCTGTGCATAGAAGGAAGAGCTTGGCGGAGTTCAACCGCTAAACAACATAAGATATTTCACAATGCAATTAAAGAATGAAAAGGGCATCGTAATTTTTTCCCCCTAGGAATGGTTCAACTCTTTTTCTTTAGGAAAGACCCCATGAGGCTTGCTAGCTTGATTTTTTTAAGGGCCATGGTTTCCAGCTGCTGGGATTTCTACCAAAACTGCATGTGGAAAAAATGGGCTGCTTCAGGTCGTCTGCTACTCTGGTCCCATGAGACTGGCACTGCTGTCTGCACCTTTGCAAGCCTGTTGTTGTTGTTGTTGTTGTTGTTATTATTATTATTTAATTTCTATACCGCCCAATAACTGAAGCTCTCTGGGTGGTTCACAAAAATTAAAACCAAACAGTACACAATAAAACAATATAAAATATATAGAACATTAAAACCACAATATAACAATACAACCACAATAAAACCTAGCAGCAGTGCAGGAATTTAAAATATACATTTAAAACAGCAAAGCTAAAAGTCAAGAAAGCTAAAATGCCTGGGAAAATAAAAAGGTCTTCACCTGGCGCCAAAAGGAATACAATGTAGGTGCCAGGCGAACCTCACTAGGGAGCTCATTCCACAGCCGGGGTGCCACAGCAGAAAAAGCCCTCCTCCTAGTAGCCACCCGCCTCACTTCCTTTGGCAGGGGCTCACGGAGAAGGGCCGCTGACGATGATCTTAAGGTCCGGGCAGGTGCATATGGGAGGAGGCGATCCTTCAGGTAACCTGGCCCCAAGCCGTTAAGGGCTTTAAATGTTAATACCAGCACTTTGAATCGGGCCCAGAAATGGACCGGCAGCCAGTGCAGCTGAAAAAGTACTGGCATAATATAAGCTCACTGGCCAGTCCCTGATAACAGTCTTGCTGCCCTATTTTGGACCAGCTGAAGTTACTGGACCATTTTCAAAGGCAGCCCCACGTATAACGCATTGCAGTAATCTAGACAAGAACTTATCAGAGCATGGATAACTGTTGCTAGGCTGTCTCTGTCCAGATAAGGGCATAGTTGGTATACCAGCTTAGGCTGGTATAATATTATACCAAAATATTATTTGCAACATGATTAGATACTGATCCATCTGGCCCTTTAGCTACTAGGTGGCTGGTGGGAGTTGTAGTCCCAAAAAGCAGTTGCCTGTCCCTGTCCTAGGGTGTTGGCTGTGGAGCTAGTAGGCCCAGGTGCAAAGCAACTCAAGCTGCTGTTCCAGAGGGCACCAATATTTTTAATGGATTTAGCAGTGAAGCATCATGTGATATAAGAGGTGCTCAGCAACACAAAGGATAGTTGGGGGTGGGGGGAGAGAAATGCCGTTTTAGCGCATAGCACATGCTTTGAGCAGCATAATGTCTGAGCCCAGCCCTGCCTGAGAGTGATACAAGGTCCACTTCTGCTGACTTGCCTCCGTTTCCTGTTTGTAAGCTGGGCACAACTGTGGCTTCACCAGAAGCAAAACTTAAGTCCTATATAATGAATGAGAAGCATGTATTAAAGCCGGTCCCCAAGCCTCCATTAAGCTCTAGTCTGTGTGGCCAAGCAATGGAAACCAGAGTGGAGAGCCTGCACATAGCAAGCAAGGTCGGATCTCAGGTGCCCCCACTCCCATTAAGGTTTTGACACAGCTGGGGGGGGGGGCTACCCTTGGCCACAGATACTGGGCTTACCAGGGGCAGGAATCCCCACCCCAGTATGGTGCCTCATGTTTTCTTCCAGATCAAGTCATGGGACCTCCTAAGGTTGAGTACTGTTCTAGTTAATAAAGATGGGGAGAAGGAGATCCCATTGGGGAGGTCTCCAGCACAAGCCCTGCTGCAGGGAACGGCAACATGGGTCCTCTTGTGCAGCTTTCAGCCATTCCTGTGCGACTTGTGTAAGAGACTTTCTAGTGGATTGGGCCCAATGTTTGCTATCCCCTGGACTTCCAGGAGGAGTGTACAGCTCTTTCATTCTTTTAAAACAGTAGGACTGGACGCAATAGGAGCACCAGGCTGTTTGGATAATCTGAACACATGAAAGCCCTGTTCAAAGCCGCCCGTAGGAATTCTCTTCCTCCCGCAGCAGTATAGTGCTTGAGGGTGTTCAAAGTGCTTCCCACCATTTCAACAAAGAGCCTTGTGGCACCCTAAGGCTAACAAGCTTTGTGGCACAAGCTTTCATGGCCTGCACACCCACTTCTTACGAGGAACTGAAGTGGCCTCCAGTATGCAAAAGCTTGCACCAGCATATAATCCGTTGCCTGGGGTTGTGCTTCTTGTGATGAATGATCACAAAATTTAAATATATTTTTTAAAAAGTTAGCCTTGAAAGTGCCACCAACCTCTTTGTCTGCTTCTGCTCAACAACAGGGCTTCCTACCACCACCATCCACCTCCATTACTGCAGCGATCCTTACAGCAGGTGGGTAACTTGTGGCCCTCCAAATGCTCTGGCCTACAACTCCCATCAGCCCTAGCCAGCACAACCAATGACGAGGCATCATGGGACTTGCAGGCTGAAAAAAATCTGGAGGGCCACAAGTTGCCCACTGGTGCCAACAAGCCTGTGAGGCAGCGTTCCCCACCCCGACACCCTCCAGTCGCGTTGGACTACAACCCCCATCAGCTCCAGCTGGGGCTGATGGGCGCTGCAGTCCAACGACTGGAGAGCTGAAGCCTGCTGCGAGGACTGGGTCACTTCTCAAGATGGTATCCCCAGGCTGCGCAAGGTGCGAGAAAAATGGCAGTGCTTTGCAGAGGGGCCGAAGCAACCCAACAGGCACAAATCGGAGTACTTCAGCCCGTCCAAAAATAACTGCCCCGGGCGCGCCTGCCTGCCCGCCCGCTCGCCCCCGCTCGCTTTCTCTGGGCTCACATCCTCCCTCCGCTGCTTCTTGCGCGCGTTGCGGCAAGCGTCTCCCCCGCCGCGCTTCCTGCCCGTTTCGTCTGGGTTCGCCATTGGCTGCGCCGCTTGGCTCTGTTATTTTTCGAATGTCGATGCCGGGTCGGGCCGGGCCGGGCCGGGCCTCGGGGGAGGGCCGGCCGCGTCGCCGGGCGGGGAGGAGCCGAGCCCGGCGCCCGGCCCGCCCCCGCCGCCAACTCCTCGCTCCTGGCGCGCGTCCCTGCCTTGCCCGGCCTTGCCCGGCCCGGCCCCTCGCCCCTCTCCGCTCCAGATCTCCCCCGCCGCGGATCGGAGCAGCGCGCCGCCCAGCCGGCAGCCCCGCGCTCCCTTCTCTGTACGCACGCATGTAACTGCGAAGCGCTCCTCCGCTCTTGCACGGCGCCTGCGGGGCGAGGACAGCCCGCCTCGCTCCGCTCCGCCCCGCCCCGCCGGCAAAGACCCGCGCAGCTCGTGAATGCTTTCGCGCGGCTCCTGCGCGTGGCTCCCCGGCAGCTGGGCTCTCGGCGCGCCCCCGCTCCGCCCGGGCGCCAGCCGCCCTTCTCGCCCCGCCGGCGGCTAGCGCGGGACTCGGCTTCGGAGCCTTCCGGGGCGCCGCGGTCGGGACGCTTTCCCAGCCTGGACGCCTGGCTGTGAGCCCCCGCAAGCCCTCGCCGCCGCTCGGCCTTTTCTTCTGCTCCAGATGGAGACCGGGGGGCTCCTCGCCGGCGCGCCCAGCCCGCGTCACGAAGCCCGGAGGCCGAGGAGGAAGCTGCCCGGCCTGCCTTGCAGCCAGCCCGCCGGCGCGAGGGCGCCTTTCCCCGCGGAATCCGCAGCCGGTGTGATGTCTCCGGTGACCCATCTAGCCCTGAATATGGACAAGCTGACCGGCCTGGGAAGGTGAGAAGGGGCAACTCGCCCAGTTGAGTGACATTTAAAGAGAAAGAAGACGCGGGTCCGTCTGCTTATTGGGGAGGGTTGCATGCGCGCGCGCGGGGGGGTGTTGTGCGTAAAAGGAGCTGCAGCAGGCGAGACGCAGCTCTTCAGCTTTGCAGGGGCTTTCATCAAAACTCGGAGCTTCTGTCCCGCATCTTTGCATGCAGAAGTGACCTTCAAAAAGAAAAAGCGGTATGCGTGTGTCGTGAGAACCCGTTTCTAGAGGGGCGGGCGGCACACGTGTGCGTTTGCGGCGTTTCGACTTTTGCAAAGAAAGGATGCAGCCTTCCCCAGCCGCCCCCCTAGATGTGTTGGGCGGCAAACCCATCATCCGCAGCCAGCCGGATGATGGGGTTGCGAGCAGCGGGGCCGCGTGGGGCCTGCGGAGGCTGGAGCCCAACAAAGGGAGGGCCGCTCGTCCTCTCCCGGGAGCAGGCATGCGGGCGGGCTGTCTGTCAGGCGCTGCTGGGGGAAGGGCAGGAAGGCCATGTGGGAAGCCGCGGCGCGGCAAGCTGGGAGCTGCCCGCCCCGCGGCGCGGGCGCCGCTGCGTCTACACCGGCGGCGCGAGGAGGCTGCTGCGGGCGGACAGGAGCCCTCCGGCCCCCGCGCCGCGTTCGCCCTTGCGACGCGCGCGGGGACGTTCCCCGGCAGGGGAGCCTCGGGGATCTGTGCCACGGCTGGCTCGGGAAGAAGGCGAGGGCTTGGGCGGCAGCCCCCAGGCGTCCCCAGACGGCGCGGCTCTTGGCCAGCCGCCCCCGCCCTGGGGCCCTCCAGCTGCTTGGGACCACAGCTCCCATCATCCCAGGCCATGCGCTATGCTGGCTGGGGCGACTGGGAGGTGAAGCCCCAAATATCTGGAGAGCAGCAGCTGGAGGAAGGGCGCGAGCTGGCTGGCTTTTTGCAGGTGGTTCGCCTGCCATTCATTCCCCCGGACAATGTACAGCGCCCCCCCCCCCCCGATTTACAGCAGGTAGGCTAGGATGAGCCAGAGGGACCGGCTCGGGCCTCTCCCACGACTAGGCCAACGCACCGTAACCGCTATGCCAGGCTGCCCGGAGGATAACTGTGCCAGAAGCATGGGCATCCAGCACTGAGTGGGCTTCTGTGGGACCATCCTATCACTCCATATATAAGCACCCTGGTGTTAATGAAGTCATTAAAACACCCCCCTCCCGCCGCAGTTCTTTCCCTTGGGCCTAAGCAGGCCTTGACGCTTTTTGGAAGGAGGACGCTTGCATATCCTGACGGTGGGCAGGAGCGCATGGGCTCAGCGGTGTGTGTGGCTAACTAAGATAGAGTAAAGGCTGCTGCTGCTGCATGAAAGCAAGTCCCGTCCCATATGAAGTCCGGTCCCCTCTAGAACTATGGAAGGGCCTGGTGAGGACCATCAGGGAGCCACTGCTGTTCCCTCTACCCCACCCCACCTGCCGCTGGGTTGGGGTTGGGGAGAGAAGAACTGGTTCTCCTCATGGGCCAGGCAGTCCCCCTGAGGCCTCTGCAGTGGAAGGGTGTCTCTCTTTAGTACGAAGGAGGAATTCTTGCCCACTTCCATTCAGGAAATGCGAGGTAGGACTGCAGTCCCGAGCCAGCCTGTGTTTTGGGAGGAATCATAGAATAGTAGGGTTGGATGGAGCCTACAAGACCATCAAGTCCAACCCCCTGCCTGAAAGACCTGCAGTCTCATCCTGTGTGTATTTGCACAGATGTAAGATGTGAAAATAAAATGGAGTTTTAGCTGGAGTTTAGCTTTCATTCGAACTGAGAGTGAGGTGAAGTAACCCATGGGACTCTTTCCTCTTAAACACAAGCGGGGGGGGGGCAGGGGGAGAGAACCCTCTTGGCTCCTTTCAGTCAGTGCCCTCTGAGCCATCCACAGGTGGTCTTTTGATCATCTCAGTTTCTCTCTTCTATCTCCCCCCCACCCTTTATTCTAACCTCTTCCGCTTCCGTTCCACTTTAAATCTCTTGGGTGAGGCCTGTCTCGGGGCTGCCTTTCTCTGGACTATTTTTCTGCACAATATCACTTCTGTGCAAGGAGAAGACATGCTGGGGGGGGGGGCAGGGCGCCCGTTTTTTTGCCATGTGTGCATCAAACCAAGTTTGCATTTACTGCATGTGGTGGTGGTGGAGGGACGGGACACTGGGTTTTTCTCTTCCCAGGCAGAAGTGAGGTTTTGAAGGAAAAATGGACACTTGTGAAACGATGGCTATGTATGCTGTAATTACAGAATGCCTGTAACCCAGTTGAATTGTTGTTGTTGTTGTTCAGTCGTGTCCGACTCTTCGTGACCCCATGGACCATAGCACTCCAGGCCTTCCTGTCCTGCGCTCTCTCCCGGAGCGTGCTCAAGTTCATATTCATTGCATCCGTGATGCTATCTAGCCATCTCATCCTCTGCCGTCCCCTTCTCCTTTGGCCTTCAGTCTTTCCCAGCATCAGGGTCTTTTCCAGGGAGTTTTCTCTTCGCATTAGGTGGCCAAAATATTGGAGCTTCAGCTTCAGTATCTGTCCTTCCAATGAGCAGTCAGGGTTGATTTCCTTTAGGATGGACTGATTGGACCTCCTTGCAGTCCAGGGGACTCGTAAGAGTCTTCTCCAGCACCACAGTTCGAAAGCATCAATTCTTCGGCGCTCAGCCTTCCTTATAGTCCAGCTCTCACAGCCATACATTACTACTGGGAAAACCATAGCTTTGATTAGACGGACCTTTGTTGGCAAGGTGATGTCTCTGCTTCTTACTATGCTGTCTAGGTTGGCCATAGCTTTCCTCCCCAGGAGCAAGCGTCTTTTAATTTCATGGCTACAGTCACCATCTGCGGTGATCTTGGAGCCCAAGAAAGTAAAATCTGTCACTGCTTCCATTTCTTCCCCTTCTATATGCCAGGAAGTGATGGGGCCAGATGCCATGATCTTAGTTTTTTTAATGTTGAGTTTCAAACCAGCTTTTGCACTCTCCTCTTTTACCCTCAGCAAGAGGCTCTTGAGATCCTCTTCGCTTTCTGCCATTAGGGTGGTATCGTCTGCATATCGGAGGTTGTTGATAATTCTCCCAGCAATCTTAATTCCGACCTGTGATTCATCCAACCCGGCATTTCTCATGATGTACTCTGCATATAAGTTAAATAAGCAGGGTGACAATATGCAGCCTTGTCGTACTCCTTTCCCAATTTTGAACCAATCGGTTGTTCCATGTCTGGTTCTTACTGTTGCTTCTTGACCTTCGTACAGGTTTCTCAGGAGACAGGTAAGGTGGTCTGGTACTCCCATCACTTTAAGAATTTGCCACAGTTTGTTGTGATCCACACAATCAAAGGCTTTAGCGTAGTCAGTGAAGCAGAAATAGATGTTTTTCTGGAATTCTCTTGCTTTCTCCATGATGCAGCGAAAGTTGGCGATTTGATCTCTAGTTCCTCTGCCTCTTCGAAACCCAGCTTGTACTTCCGGTAGTTCTCGGTTCGCATACTGCTGAAGCCTAGCTTGTAGGATTTTGAGCATCACCTTGCTGGCATGTGAAATGCCAGCAAGTGAAATGCTGGCATGTGAAATGCTGGCATGGTATTCAACCCAGTTGAATACCATGGTCCAAAAAGAGACTTGTATTGGGTGGTTGTTTTTTGCAACTGTCTGCAGCCATACCCTTGAGATGGCTTTAATTCTGAACCTCTCTTCTTCCTAGTCCAGGGATGGGGAATGTGTGGCCTTCCAGATGGTGGGCTGCAAGTCCCATCATTCCTCACTATTGACTGTGCGGGCTAGGGTTGTTGGGACTTGAGGTCCAACAACATCCCCATCCCTGCCTTAGTCACTGTGGTGGGTATTGTCACCGCTTGCTGAAGTGTCCTCTCTTGTAAATTCCCTGCCTCTGTGTCTTTGGGAGGGCCCCTCCTGCTTCCAGCTTCTGCAGGGTTTGGAAGAGTACCGTGGGGTCATCCTGTGGCATCGCTTGGCTTTCTTACAGCCAGGAGTTGCAGCTGGGATTCCCTGATGGCGCTCTCCCTCTCTGCCCAGATCGTACAAAGGAGCAGGGCAGCGCTCTCCTTGTGGATGCAAGACGATGGCATGCTTCTGGGCCCGGACGGAGTGTGGGGTACTCAGAGAAATGGATGCACGGGGAGCGGCATTGAGTGTGAAGGGCCAGACCCTGACCCGCAAATCCAAAACCTGCTCCCTGGCAGAGGAGCACATGCTCTCCTTGCAGAAGGTCCAGGGTCCAACCCTGTCACCTCCCAATCAGAAGGATCAGGAGTAGCCACGGGATGGGAAGCCTTGGAGAACCACTGTCTGTCAAAAGTAGAGAATCCTGGGCGAAATGGGCCAAAAGTTTGTCCTGGTCTTAGGCAGCTTGCTGTGCTTCTCTTGTGACCTTCGCTCGGTCACTTCCCTTCTCTCCATCTCCGTGCCCTCGAGTCATCGAACCTGACTTCCTCATGTTGGTAGAACATTTTGCGGCTGGGTGGAGAGGAAATGGATGCAAGATATTACGTTATCTTGGACGTTAAGCTTGCCAACCTGCCTCTCCTGTCATGTTCTCCAACCCACCCTGCCTGAAACCTGAATGCGGTGGTTAATCATTAAAGCACCTCTGTGCTTCCCTCTTGGCTGTATGATTAGGTGCCTGTTCTATGGGGGATTGGTGGCTAACTGCAATCTGCTGCAAAGTGGTTTCTATAATGACTGCTAAATCTCCGAGATACCCTGTCCCCCAGCCAGCTGTTTAAATATACAATAAATAAATACAAATAAGTGCAGCTGTGTATCTCCCAGGAGGACTGCAGATTTGGTGAGCCTTCCCAGGTCAGGAGGAACTACTACAAAATGTGACTCTGGCAAGATGGGAATGGCAGCAGAGTGCCTTTATCAGGACCAAGTTGCCAAGAGTGAGCAGACCTTTTGCAGCATTCTTTCCCAGGTTCAGTTTAATAGAAGGCAGGGAGGTGGAGGGAGATCGTCGGAACAGGGCATGGCAGGAGCCCTGTCTAAAACACGTTGCGAGTCTAGAGTGCTGGTTTAGAACCGGCGAGGCCCACGTTCAAATTTCACTCCGCCGTAAAGCTCACCAGGTGATTTCGGGCTAGTCATACCCGCTCAGCTTAACCTACCTCGCAGGGTGGTTGTAAAGATCAGATGGATGAAGGCCGCCCTGAGGTTCTTGGAGGAAAGGCGTAGGATGCAAATGAAATCTAAAAAGAGAACAGATGCTCCTTATATCCTGACGCTCTTACATGGTGCGGTTTGGTGTTCTTTTTCTTTTGGCTACAGTGATTGTGACACCCCGAAGAGGAAGAAGAAGCTGGGCATGGACTTCAAGAAGGAGTGGTCCTCGCAGGATTCGGTGTCCTCGGAGTCTTCCCAGGATTCGGTGTTCTCTGCAGATTCAGGTCAGTGGCCAGCAGCGGCTGGATCTGGCCACCAGCTCCTTTCCTAGATGTGTCTCCTTGGTCTCACGCCACAGTGTGATGGGGATTTTTAAAAATGACCCAGCCCTGCGCTTCTCTTTGCTGTGTGAAAAGCAACCTGGAAGGTGGAAAGCAGCCTCTCCAGAACTTCGTCTGCACCAAGGCCCCCAGCAGCATTCTGCTCTGGGGCACCTCTGAGCGTGTGCAGATCTTTTCTTCACCGTCAAGACAGACCCAGCACGTTTGAAATGATGCCGCAGAGCTCTGGTTCAGGGCAGGTCATTCCCAGGCAGAGTGGGGGCGGTTCTGGCTCTGTGGCAGAGCCCATGGGATGCCCCCCATAGGGCCCAACTGTGGCAACTTCTTTCTCCCCACCTGATGAGGAGAGGCTGCTGAAGGCCACGGAAGGCTACTCTTGGGGGATTCTGGGCTGGCACGGCATAGTGATGGGTGAGGGAATGGAGGGGGAGGCAGAGAGGGCCGGAAAGCCATGACGGTTAAGGAGGATCTCCCCTGTCAGTTTTCTACATGTGGTCAGGGGGCTCACAGGGACTGGTTTTTTTGAGGGGGGCTGGCCACTGACGAGTTGGTCTGAGGCCTCCCTGTACCCTCATGCCCCTTGCAACAGGAACAATGAAATGGCTTACCTCACCCATGCAGACGGCCCTCATTTCAGGAAGAGAGGGAGCGGGTCCTGAATGTTTTTCTAGCAGCCTAAATAAGTTGTGTCTCTAGGTACAATGTGTTGCACAGCTCTTGCATGGTTATCCCGTAAACCCATCCAGTTCCTTCCAGCTTCACTCCTGCTGGATCCCTTTGTCATCTTTGTAGCTCTTCCCGCCAACCCTTTCCTGTTTTGGCACCTTCCTGAGCCATGGTACTCGGAATGTGATGTTGCAGGGGAGGACCTTCTTGGAAGATCTCAAAGCTGGGACAACAGGCTTGTAAGGGAGCCCCCCTCCATGGGAATTGTGCTTCTGGCGTTGCTCTTTTCTGTTCCATGACTTGAGCAACTTTCTGTTGTCTACGCAGGTGTGGGGCTGAATTCCCCCATGGAGTCGGACACGGAGATCTTTGAAGATGTGTAAGTTGGAACGCCTTCTTTATGTCTAATCCTCAGGGTGGGTGGGGGTTCATTTCAGCCTCCCCCCCCCCCAGCATATCCTGGCTACCAACTTGAGAGTGTCTTTGGGTTGTGGTGATCACTTGAGGAATTCTGGGTACTGTACTTTTATGATGAAAGGGCTGGGTATCTCTGGAGAAGAGTTCTTGACATCCTTGGCTGAACTGCTTTCAGGGTTATGTGAACTCACGAAAAAATAAATGAAAGATGCTGCATGTCCGGGCCCCCAAATTCTGCAGCAGCAAAACTGCGACCATGCAACTTTGATTCTGGTTTTGCTAGTTGGAGCACTGAAGACCTCTCCCACAATCAATCTCCAGGAAACTTACTCAGCCACTCCCTTTGGCTGCTTGAGATCCGGCAGGCATTGCCTGTGCCCTTTCAGGCCTCTCTTTGCAACCATGAGAGCAAGGACCTCCCCTTTTCTCCCTCTTGATTGGAAAGCTGGCATCCTCAGAGAGCTGAGCTGAGTTCTGTTGCTGTTCATCACATTCTGGGCTTTAATGCACTTCTGTGGAATTGCACCCAACCTAAACCTCTGCCTGACTGCAATACTGAAGGTATTTCAGCAGGCACCATGATAGGCTCCGAACCAGTTCGGGGGTTAAAACCTGACAGGGTCAGTTGCATTCTCTGGGCTGACGGTGAGAAAACGCTGCAGAGATCTCTGACACAGCGCTGGAGTGGGAAGAGGTTGCTGGCCGGGGCCTTGCTAGGAGACGATGCTGCTGGAGTTTTATTGCAGGCATTCTCAGGTGGCTTCGCGAAGCGTAGGATGTGTTCCCTGGCGCTCTTAATCCATTTACAGCATGTGGCTTAACGCTGCCTCTGTTCTCTTGTCTAATGTGTTTAAAGGGCTAGGATTTCGGTACTTTGAAATGCCGGTGTTCCATGGCCGTTTGCATCCAAAGTGACTGATCTATCCCCTAATAAATTCTTCCTGTTCTCTAGGGGTTTCTGTGAAGGAGCATCACTTGTTCCCATTTCCCACACCTTTCCCTTACCATATCAGCAAAGTTATTCTAGGGTGGGCTGTCATGTTGTGTGCCTAGGACTCCACAACCTGGCACCCTCCAGGCATGTTGGACTACAGCTCCCATCACCCCCAACCAACATGGGAGATGATGGGTGTTGTAGTCCAACACTTCTGAAGGGTGCCAGTTTGGGGATGGCTAGCCTAGGTTATGGGAAATCATGCCTCTCTCATGCCACCTTCAGCAGTATGAGAAAAGCTTTTTTGTCTGTTTCTGTTTTGCTGCTGGAGACCGGTGGAGACTTACAGGTCTGTCCTCCTGCTAGCAGCTCCTTTTTCACCAGAAGGCAAGATGTTTTGGGCGTGCCACTACTAGCTGATGGTTCAGTAGTTCAAAAACAGATTATTTTGCCCAAGCAGTGTTTTCAGAACATAAACATGCAGGATGTGTGTGTGAGGGTGGGGGTGGAGATCCAGCATATTCCTCTGGGCATGATGGTTAGTGGCTTGTCATGATCTGGTGGTTTCCTGTTTGCGATTTCTTCAGCAGCTTACTGGAAAGATGCTACAAAGTTCTTTTTGCAACCCAGAATGAGTCTCGAGGACTGCTTTCAAATTGCTACATGTTTTTCTGTGTAAGGAATAGCATCAACCTGCATGTACATAATCACATGTGACATTCTCTCACACATGCATGTGTTGTGCATGTGAACATACACTGGGAAGCCAGAGCAAGGTCCAGCTCCCAACATTGTGGTTGTGCCGAATCTTCACATGAACGGTGCCTTTGATTTTTCCTTGCACCCCATGATGTAACATTTGCAGATAACAGCAGCAAATCATGGGTTACTTAACCATGTGGGTGGTTAAATCATGGGTTAATTAAACCACGGTGCATGCCTGGTGCCTTCCACGGCCATTTTGCATGTTCGGCCCCAGACGGGGCCAATCAGAGGTTGCTACGTGACGACTGAACCTGGACACTATAGATTAATCGTGGGCTAAACAACCCACAGTTAACCTAACATAATTCTAGGTTAACTGTGGGTTGTTTAACCCATGATTAACTTATCGTGTCTGGATTTGGACATCACATAGCAAGCTCCTATCAGCCGAGTCAGAGGTTGAATATGTGAAATGGCTGCAGAAAGCACCCGGTACACACCACAGCAAATCGTGGGTTAAGTAACCCAAGATTTCCTGCTGTTACATGTAAACCAGGTCAATATGTCATGGTGACAAGAGCTGGGATGTGTTGCACTGTGGCAGTGGTTTAACTTGTTCTAGATAACCCAGTTTATTGAACGTCTAGAAATAGATTAAAACTTGCCCCCTGATTGCTTGGAGAGGCTGCAGACAGGCAGAGATCTCCAGATCCTTGAAGGGCAAACAGACATAAAACTAAAGGCAAGCAAAGCAGGCATTGTCCGACTGAAATCAATGCCAATAAATCAATGGTATTAGTTTACTGATGGATCATGAACTTGTTTTTTTTTTTTTTAAGTGTTAACCACACTTCTAAATTTTGGTAGTGAAGACCGACTTTAAAATAGTTTTTCTGTGCTAAAATACGTGTTCTTTTATGTGTCTGTTAGAATCTTTTAAAGGTACCCTTTTGAGCTTGTGCAATTAGAGGTTTTAAAAAGTAGAATTTACTTGGACTTTAACAAGTTAATTGTTCGATAGGTGTGCCTGCTTCACCCAGTACAGGCCGAGGAAGATCTGCGGCCATTGCCTCGCACCTGCCTTGTACGCTTTTCATCCTGACAGCTGTGTGGCTGGCGAATGTGTAACTAGGACAGATGGCTGCTGGGGGGGGGGTGCTTTCTTTTTAGCAGCGAACATCTGCCTGAATTCCTTAGCTCCCCTCCTGGCCCCTGAGAGGAAGGGCTGCATTCAGAGGCATGGCATTCCTCAGGAGTGTCCAAATGAAGCCTCTTAAGCCCTCTTCTCCCCACCCCAGCCTCATCTGCCATGGCATGGATTCCTTTTCAGAGGTGTCAAATGAGCTCACTCCTTTAGAATGGGTGTCTTTTCCCATTCTACTTTCTGGGCTCCCTCTGTTTAGAGATTTGAAGGCCTGGAAAAGGGGTGTAGGGGTGTGGAGACGTGGAATAAGAATGATTTTTAAAAATCATTTAATTTTGTTTCCCACGTGTGTTTTTCCAAGGACTTTTGGGGGGGAAAACATCCCCTACCCTGAACTTTTCCAGTTTTTTCCCAAGCCTTCGCGCCTCTAATTAAGCTGTGTCAGGGCCTCTTCTAAAGAGACCTTTTGTACTTGAGCACAGATGCCAGAGCCCAAACTGCACGCAAATGGAAGCTGCTTTGAATGACGCGCACATATTTCAGCTGCGGCTGCCAGTGAGTGGGGAAAGGTGCGTGGCCTTCATAATGGTTGTGCTGTGCTCGCGTTTGCACTTGTGAAGAGGCCATCAGTTTGTCTGAGGGTAGACGGGTTCTCCTTTCCCGCCTCAGATATATTGGTGTAGGTGGGAATTTCCTTCTGAGGAATCTGTAGTTAGAGATGAGGGCATGGGGCAGGGGGGACTGTGAATCCAATTGCCCTTAGTGGACCAGGTTTGTTCGGGGCTGATGGGTCCTGCCGTTAGAGGCTGCATGGGAGCTCCTTGTGGCACGCTGGTTTGGGGGTGATATCTTGTGGGTGCTGTCTTGTGTCTCGTCTGGTCTGGATTTTCGTGGCCCAATATATATTTTCTATAGGCAAAGATAAGGCTGGACAAGCTCCAGAAACTGGGTTCCACAGACCACGTGGCATGTGGTGCCGCTGACGCCTCCTGAATATTCTCTTCCTGGCCCTGAATGAACAAAATCAGAGATCTGCTTTTCTGCTTCATGCAAACGTGGCTTAAGCAGTATTAAACTGCAGAGCAGTAACTCCGCTGATGGTGTGTGGTGCTGGGGGGGAGGCTGCAGCTGGGGGCCGGGCGTGTGGTGTGTACCTGACAGATGGCATCCGAGGGGCCCCCTCCCCCTCCCAATTTGCATACAGGTGGGAAGCTACACGCAGCAAGAGTTGCCATGGGGATGCCCTGCTTAGCCCCAGGCCTTAGTCAAAGGCCCCTTTGATCCTCTTCCTTGGAAGCCCTTTCTTCCACCCTTGGCCTCCCTTTCTTTTTTTGTTAATTTTCCACCACGCTGGCTTGCATCCTCTCCCCAGCCAAGCCTGCTGGGCTGATTGAATCCCTCCCTCCTTGCCAAGCGGGCCCCGGGCCGCGGTGGCAACAACAGGGAAGCCGCGACGGTTGTTCCTCTTTGAGGCCTCCGGAGACTACCCTGCAGCGAGGGCCACGCTGATTACCTCGAGGGGCGCAAGGAGAGGCCCGGCCTGGGGGTGGGGGCAGCTGGGGAGCGGCCTCCATTAAGGGCTGTGTGTGTCTTGTGCCGGAACCCTCTGCAGCAGGAGACGGGGGCAATGGCCGCGCCAGAGGCTGGGGCACAGCATGCGCTGTGTGTGTAGCGGGGGCTGTAGCTCAGTGGGCAGAGCCCCTGCTTGGCGAGCACCACGTCCCAGGTTCGAACCCCGGCATCCCCCGGAAGGGCTGGAAAAACGTGTGCCTGAAACACCGGAGAGCCACTGCTGCGAGTCGGTGTCGACCGCACCGGGCCAGATGGACCGAGGGCCTGGCTCCGTAGAAGGTGGCTTCTTTCGTCCCCGTGTGGCATCTCCAGCCAAAAAGGATGGTGGCAGAAGGGGAATCCTAGAGTGGGCGCGGGCTTTGCAGGCCGTCCAGTCCAGCCCCCGGGGCAGTGCAAAAAATTCAGATGGCTGCCCAGCCTCTGCTTAAAGGCCTTCAGTGATCGGGGGCCTCCCCCCACCCCGTACTGGTTCCATAGTCCAGATGTCTCCCCTAATATTCCTCCAAAAAATCCCCTCCTGTAACTCCCCAGAACTAGCCGTGTTCTTTGCCCTCCTCAGCGTTTGAGCCCTTCAGGGATCGGAAGAGTGGTCTCATGCCCCCACCCCTCATTTTTCTCCAGGTTAAACATACCCAGTTATGGGACTTGTTTTCCACACCGCTGAGCATCTCCGTTGCCTTCCTGTGAATCCCGTTCCTGTTTCTCTATGTGCTTCTAAAGTGCAGGCAACCTCAAGGGACTCTCTGCACCCTCCTCGCCCCCCCAAAGCTGGCTCATTCTTTCTAATCGTCATTCAGCCACATCCTAAACATGAGAAACATACGATGCTGCCTTATGCTGAGTCAGAACCTCGGCCCATCTAGCCCGGTATTGCTGACGCTGACTGGCAGCAGCAGCTCTCCAGGGTTTCAAGCGGGATTCCTTTCCATGCCCGACCTGGAGATGCTGCCAGGGATCGAGCCAGGGACCTTTTGCATGCCAAGCAGGGGCTCCACCACTGAACCATGGTCCCTCCAAGGTTATGTCTCTCAGCGTAGGCAGTGAGGTCTAAGGGACAGAATTGGGTGAACTGGATTCCAAGCCAGGCTCCCTCAGCTTCCTTGGGAAGTTACAAATTTTCCAGGTACAGTTCCATACCCAAGGGTTGGAGAGCAAAGACTGCTCGATCCCACCTTGCTGCTGGATGCTGCCACGTCTCTGCAGTGAAGAGAGGCAGCCCTCTGCACAAGGACACCCTCGACATCAGGGAATCTGATTTAATACTGGACCTGGGAGGCCCGAGTTCCAAGCTCCCCTCAGTCATGATGTCTGGGGCCAGTCACCATCCCTCAGCATAACCTACCGCACAGGATGGTTGTGATGAAATAATGGGGAAGGGAGCCATGACGCTTTGAGCTCCTTGGAGGAAGGGCAAGATATACATGTAATAAATAGACCAGTGACAAAACCCTACATCTGGGTTTGAAGACAACTCTGCAAAAGGTTTTAGTTCTAAAGTGTTGAAAATTTTTTAATGGATTCAAGATAGTGCAGGCCTTCATAGCTGTGCCACCATGTGTGATTTGCATCCCTTATTATCATTAATGGATTGTGAGGGCAGGAAAGGATTCTGGCGGCTAGCACAGTGAGAAGGGATGAAGCTTTTTAGGGTGGAAAAATCTTGCCTCCTACTATAACTCCCCCCCACCCTGCCCTGCTACAGTAATGAGTTCCACTGTCTTGCATAGCTTGGCTTGCTTGCTCGAATGGTTAGTCCTGTGGGTGCCTTCCTTCAGTGTGCCTCGGATCTTAACCCAGCAAAGCCTAGTTCGCAATTTGTGTCTTGTGCGCAAAACGCTGCCTCAAGCAGGGGTGGGGGGGGCCGTTCTGTTTCTTGACTGTCAGTGTTTTTCTTCATCCAACAGATTTGAGCGGGCCATGTTTGAATCTCGCAGAGTCCTCCGAAAGTAAGTGCAGTGAAATATTTAGGGTTTGTGGGGTTTTGTTGTTTCTGTTCTTGCTTCAAATGGAAAAGTGGCTCGGGCCTTATCTGACTGCCTGAAGTCAGCCTGAGGCAGGTTAGTTCTTTCAACTCCATTCCCAGCTCTCCCTTTGGCTAAGACATTCTGAGCAGCATTTTTTCCTCCCAGCCGCTCCGTGATGTAGGGTGCTGAGAAAGGGGCTGACCTGAACCCCCACCGCCCCAGTGAATTCTGTAGTTTTCCTGTCTAGGGTGGGGAGCTGAACCTGGAGGTGTGTCCAGAGCTGCCTGATACTGGGGCTGCTACTCCACTTGGGTGCTCTCGGGGCGGCAGCCTTGTGGGTGTCGCTTACCGAATGGAAGCCAAGCACAAGCAGGTTTTGCTTGCCATACAGATTTGGAGGACTGGAGCCAGGATTGAAGCCTGTGTCAGAGTCCTGCTTCTTGCTCTTGGCTAGTAGTGTTAAAACTTCTTCCCTGAAGGAACCCATTTTCACCCTGATGTGTGTGTCAAGGAACCGCTGCTCTGCTGAGGACTGTGGGATCTGTTCCAGGTGGAGTCTCTCTCTCTCCTCTCTCTCTCTCTCTCTCTCTGCCCTTCCCCAGCAATGACCATGTCTGCTAGACCCCCTGTCAACCCATGCAGAACGGGATCTCGCCCTAGAAAGCACCCACTGCAGCTGGGCCTTGCCTGGAATATCAGCTGTGGTGGCCAGCATGTCCTTGTGGGAAGCCCGCTAGCCACTGCAATGTTGCTTGCTGAAGGTTCCCTAATAAGCTTCAAAGTAGCCTCAGCAGTTCCCCCGAAAGGAAGCAATTTGTATGAAGTGCTCTGGCAGTAGGCTGTGGAGATTTAAAACATGACATCCAGGGGGAGGACAAATGCTTAGTGCAGGTTGGCAACCTCCGGGGGTCAGGGTGCCTCGTGGGTCCCGCGGCCTGCACGTTGTCCACCCCTGGCTTGGTGGCAGAGCCCCTGCTCTATGCACAGAAGGTCCCAGGTTCAACCCCCGGCATCTCCAGGTAGGAATGCTGGGGGAAACTGCCTGAAACCCCGCAGAGCTGCTGCCAGTCTGTGTAGACAGTACTGAGCTAGACAGACCTTTGGCCTGACGTGAAGTAAGGTAGCTTCCGATGTTGATGACACTGTTGTCATCAACGTACTGTTGATGACATCAGTATACTGTTGACATGCAGCTCTATTTCTCCTTTTCGTCTCCTTCGGGTGAGGCTGTGAATGTGCTAAATCGGTGCCTGGCTCCAACAGTGGACTGGACGAGGCTAATAAACTGAAACTCAGTCCAGACAAGACTGAGGTGCTGTTGGTGGGGGGTTCTCCTGACCGGATGGAGGGTGCTCAACCTGTTCTGGATGGGGTTGCGCCCCCGCTGAAGGAGCAGGTTTGTAGCTTGGGGGTCCTCCTGGAGCCATCTTTGTCACTTGAGGCTCAAGTAGCTTCAGTGGCACAGAGTGCCTTCTACCAGCTTCGGTTGGTGGCCCAGCTCCGCCCCTGTTTGGACAGGGATAAACTGGCTTCAGTTGTTTGTGTTCTGGTAACTTCCAAGTTAGGTTACTGCAATGTGCTCTATGTGGGGCTGCCTTTGAAGACAGTTCAGAAGCTGCAGCTTGTGCAAAATGCAGCAGCCAAACTAATAATGGGGACCAGAAGGTCGCACGTAAAAGACCTACTCTGGCCTGCTTCCACTGGCTGCCTATATGCTTCTGAGCCGAATGCAAAGTGCTGGTTTTGACCTGTAAAGCCCTACATGGCTCGGGACCACAATGCCTGATGGAACGCCTCTCCTGGCATGAACTGACCCCACACACTACACTCTGCATCTAAGGCCCTCCTCTGGGAGCCTCCTCTGAGGGAGGCTCAGAGGGTGGCAACAAGGGAGAGGGCCTTCTTGGTGGTGGCTCCCCATTTATGGAATAATCTCCCTGATGAGGCCCACCTGTCGCCAACATTGTCATTTTTTTGGTGCCAGGTTAAAACTGCCCTCTTCTCACAGGCATTTGGCAGCGTAGAATGAGTCTCTTGAATGTCTCTGGCTGATTGTTATTGTTTTAGATATATGTTGTTGTGTGTGTTATTTTTCTGTAGTATTACATGAATGATTTTATGTTTTATATAATGTATAGCTTTGGCTATAGGGCGATACAGAAATTGAATTCATTCATTCATTCGCTCTCTCCTGCAGAACTCTGCCTCTTTTCAGCCTGGAGCAGGGGAGAAACCCCTCTTTCAGCCCAGGGGCCAAATGCCATTTCTGAGAAGCTCTTGCTGGCTGCATTCTGGTGGTGGGTGGGGCCAAAGCAAGAGGGGCGGGGCCAAAATGGCGACATATTTTAGCTTAAGAAAGCCTCTCCTTAAGCCTGTAATGAAGCCTTAGGACAGGCATTCCAGCTTTTTAGAATGGGGGGAAAAACTGCCATTTATGTGCTTTCCCCCCACAAAAGTCAGGAAATCAAACGATTGATGATGAAGGAACGGGGGCAGGTTACATGGGGAACCCTCCATAGCCAGACTGGGATCCCAGCAGGCTGCACTTGTTCTGTGGGGCTGAGGTTCGACACCCCTCCTGGCCTAAAGAAAAGGTGGCACATGACCATTTTCCAAGTGCTGCTTGGGAAAGATGCAAGCAACGGCAGCCATATTGGCCTGTAGGGTAAAGTGGCACTCGAGAGTCAAAGGGGCACAATTTCCCACTCTGCTCTCTGGCATAAGCTCTTGTACAGCTTTTGGGCTTCTGTGGACTTTCCCTCTCCTGTGACTTGATATCCACTTCCTCCCTTTTCTCCTCTTACACGATTGTTTTTTCCCCCATTATTTTTAAACAGAAATGAAATTGAATTACTCCAAGGTTCTAAAAATGGAGTCCATATAGTGACGTACTTCTTTATAGCTTTTTGGTGCTGCAATTGTTGATATATTCTCCCCAGCGCGCGCGCGCTCTCTCTCCCCCCCCCCCCCGCCACTCCCCAATCTGGGCTGGAAGCTTGCTTTAGAAATCCGTTGCTTCTCTTTCTCCCCCCCCCCCACTACATTCTGCATCTCATCTAAGCGTGCCAAGACTTGTAGACTCTAATAATAGAGGGATTTATTATCCCCAGATGCTGGGGGCCCTTTCTGAGGTAGCGTCAGCAAAGGGTGGTGGGTGTTTTTTTGTGTGTGCAAAGTCTCATTATGGTTGCTCTCTAAAAGCATAGTTCCTTTTAACTAGATTGAAGGAGGCACTCAGGGTAGTTTATACATTCAGCAAGATCAAGTTGCAAAGGTTTTCCTGGGCTGTACCGCTTTGGAGGGGGGTGGGGAAAGGGGGCACGTTTGAAACTTGTTGGGAAAAAAAAATCCTCGTGCATTGAAAAACAGCAGATGAGGAACATGGCCCAGCCAACATTTTCTTCCTTCCTTCCTTTCTGCCTGATACAGTGGCGTTGTGCAAAAGTGCCTGTGTGAGGGGAGAGTACTCAAATACACACCTCCGTGCCTGAAGCAGCACAGGCCTGAGAATCTTTACTGCTCTTCTGAATGTATAAACTGGCCCTTAGATGTGGCAGAGTTGAGCTGTGATGAAAGGGCCTGATGGCTTCTCTATTCTTCCTTCGCAGTGAATCGTTTCCTATCAGGAGGATCCAGTCCTTGCCGGTACGTTTACCAACTGCTTTTGTCTTAAACCAGTCCTGTCATGGCCAGTGGCTGGTCTTGTTCAGTGCATAAAATCTAAGAAGGCTGAGGTGCCGCCTTGAGCTGCCTTAGGCCTTGCATCTTTCTACCTAGAAGCCGTCCCTCCCCAATCTCTGAAGAGGTGTGGTGGGGGATGCTTGTGGTGGTTCAGTGGTGATTGAGAATACTCTGTGCATGCTCAGAGGCAAGCAAGGCTTTGTGCCAAATTATAGAGCTAAAAATGGGCTTGAGGGCCGAGGCGAAGCCCTCCTGTTTGACCAACCGACTGTGGGGTGTGCGGACACACAGGAATTCATTTACCCCCCTTGGGGGGCATTTTAAAATATCTAGCCCAGGGATGGGCAACTCGTAGGATGAAACATTTGGTTGGCTGCAAATCCCGTTAGCCCTAGCCAACATGGCCAATGGTGAGGGATGATGGGAGTTGTTGGCCAAAACACCTGGTGGGCGGCAAGTGGCCCACACCTGCATTAACCTCTTGGGCTGTCTGAGTGAGAGAGCTCTGGGATCTGGAGGGAGAAATGGCGTCATTCTTCTCATGCCTTGACCCGTCGCACTCCTGTCCTGCTTGTGGGCTTCCGTGGGCAGCCAGTTGGCCACTGGGTGAACAGAACGCTGGACTAGGTGGACCCTGGGTCTGATCCAGCAGGGCTTTTCTGATGTTCTTATGACCTCTTCACAGCCGAGGCTTCTGGGTGCCAGCCCTACACTGAGGAACATCTCAAACTCCAAGGAATTCAATAGCCCTGTGGCCTTCGAGAGGGACGCAGGGCTCAAAGGCAATATGGAAAACGTAAGCTGGGAGGCTGTGTGTGTGAGATTCCCTCCCGCCCA
The DNA here is from genome assembly GCF_057233095.1 of Heloderma suspectum. NCBI lineage: Eukaryota > Metazoa > Chordata > Lepidosauria > Squamata > Helodermatidae > Heloderma > Heloderma suspectum. The sequence continues at coordinate 4,991,773 of NC_139462.1, forward strand.
GTCCCACCCTCCCCTTGGGGAATGCTGTGAGTGTGTCTTTCTGTGCCCTTTTAAAGTTGTCACATGCCTCTGCTTCCTGTCTCAACAGGAAGGTGTCATCTTTAAGAAACCCCTGCGACCTACAAGCAGGTTGTGCTTCTCTGGTGCTTCTGGCGAGAAGGATCCCTTTGCACAGAGACCGAACTCTGCTCCAGACCTCATGGTAAGCGTGGTCCTGGCGGTGAGGAGATAATTATTTGTGTGTGTGTGTGCACACGCATGTACATGCATGGGCTTGCACAGTGTCGAGTCTTGAGCATGCCAAAGGCATGTGGGTTTTCAAACTTACCATGCTGTCGATAAAAAAACAAATTTGGCCACAATGGTCCATGGGGAGATAAATCCACAGTTGGGCAATACCTAGGTAAGCAAGTTCAATCGGAGCCAAGTTTTGCCTACCAACTATGGCATATGTTCTTCCCCCCTTCAGGTTTTGCGACAAATTGACCTGGTTCGCACAACATGACAGCCCATGGGTGAAATAACCTATGGGTTGTCAGGGTCAAGCAGGAGAGGGCGGATGTGCTACCTGCAGCGTCCCCACCAGTTCCACTTTTACTCAGCAACTCACGATCGGTTCTGTTGCAAGTTGCTTAGCGTGATGTGTGAACCTGGACTGCTGGGTTGTTTAGGGACTATACAACCCAGTGGTTAACCCATGGTTTGTTTCTGGTTGTTTAATCCCTAAACAACGCAGCGACCAGGGTTTGCATATCCTACTAAACAACCTATGACGGAGCCGATCATTGTAAATTCGGTCCTGTTTAACCTCAGAACCTGCACCAAATGGGTCTGAAGCAGCCCGGTAGGTAGCCAAGCTAATCCCGACAGACAAACATCGCTATAGACAAAATTGTACATTGAAATCTATTTAAGGTTTTATTTCAGAAAAATACAAAATTTAAAGAAAGTGGCATGGTGGTTATATGAGCATTAGAAACTTTCTCTACAATTACAGGGAAAGACCGAAAGACTTGACCTGAAAGGAAAAATTAATGAGGAGAGGAGAGGGGTGGGAAGAAAACAAATGCAGGCACCAGCTCTTAAACTTTACATAGTATAGCCTGCCCCAGCCTGGTGCCCTGCAGATGTGTGGGATTATGCTGGCTGGGGGATTGTGGGAGCTGTAGTCCCACACATCTGCGGGGCACCAGGCTGGGGCAGATTGCGATAATTCTTATAATGAACAGCTTGGATGAAAACAGTTGAGGGACAGCCTGATTGTTCTCTATTCATCCTCTCTCTCGCTGCCTCTGTTCCAGTATTGCAGCCCTCAGAAGGAGAATGTGGGACCTGAACCCAAAAGCCCCATCTACCTTCGCCGCTCATCTTTCACCTCCTTCATGGCTGATGGAGATGATGACGGATTTATGGAAATCCTCGATGAAGAGGAGCTGAAGGTGAGGATTGTATGGAGGGGTGATCACCTTTTCAACGTGAATCTTGTGATCTCGATGTGCTCTGTGCTTTTAAAACAGTTTTTCCCAATCCCGGCCTGCACCAAAGAAAGCAAAATTCCACGTCTTGAGCAGCAGTCCCAAGCAGACTGATTTGCACGTTTCGATGGGGCATACGTCCACATAAATTTGGTGGCATTGCAGTGGAACATGCGTGGTTCATTCTTCAAACGTCCATTTATATCCTCAATTCTGTTGCTTTTTTGTGTGGGACTTCCTGTTTTTGAGTTTTTACGGCACTAATACAGAAAACAATCTCCCCTCCCTCCACACAGACAACAGCAATAATTAACATTACAGTTACTTTCTTTGTTTTTCTTGGCCACTGAGTGGGGTGAAGAGCTGTGACAAGTGCTGCCCTCCAGCAGTCTTGCCTAGTGGAACTCCCTGCCCAATCATTTGAGGTTTCACTATGCATTGTCTGTGTCTCCTTGAAACCTGGCTTCACTCCATAGTTGTCATCGCCTACTGAATCTAAGCCTCAGCTCATGCAACTGAAACAAGTGCACCTTCTCCCATTTTACCTTTTGTCTCCATTTTTCTTCTCTGTGTCTGACGTTAGATCGTACACTCCTTGGGGCAGGGACCTAGCTTCTTGTTTGCTATTCTGCAAAACACTGTGCATGTTAATCGTTCTCCGTTGACAGCAATAATAATTATATACATTTGAGTACCCTGTTTTTAACTTAAGAGTAAAATGGGGGTGGCGGTTGTTCTAGTAAGCTGAACGCTGCCCCCTAGACAAAACCCTGGAAGCACAGAATATGTTGATGCTCTGGTTTACTTCTCTGAGGGGAGCTGGAATTTTTGTACTGAAAAATCAAGAGCAAGTGACCTAGATCTTTATCATCAGAAAGCATCCAACCTTCAGTTTGGACCGGTGGAAACACCTGTCCTTTTGCTACCTTTTCAGAACGATTGGCCCTGATGTGTTCTTTGCCACGTTCAGAAGGGCAGAGGGTTGGACTTGGGGGCTCTCACTGTGTCTCCCCTCTCCCTTGTGGGTGGTAGCAAAAATGTTACGCTGCAGCTTTAGTGTTTGGCCCTGGTTTTGTCGCTTCTGCTTCGGAGACTTCCCCAAGCATTGCCAGTCCGACTCTCGAACCTGTCTCTGTGGCCACGGATAGGTGCAGGAAATCCTTTCTGAACATATACTCAAGGTTCTCGGGACCCTGCGTTCTGCATCAAGCGCCCTGCGTCTGTGCTTGTGCAGATCTGCCTTCACAAGATACGTGCGGCTCTATTGTAGAAGTAGACCTCGCAGGTCCTGGGGAGCAGCCCTGTCTGTCTGCACAAAAGCAGGCTTGTGGCAGCAGCGTCCGCAGACCAGCGCTCGCTTCATCCGAGGCATGGCTTGTTCGCCTCCCTTGACAGATCCATATACAGAGGGGAACAGTTGGGCCAAAAGGTGCCATGGGAGAGAGTGGCATGTCCGTGACGTTGAGCTGTGGGCAGAACAATATGTCTGGCCCATTCACAGGCAGCGATCAGCAGTGGCACTGATGGCTTCCTTGCTAGGCTGTGCCAGTGCAGCAAACCACAGAGCCACCTTCCCCAGCCTGGTGTCCTCTGGATGTGTTGGGCTACAATGTCCAGATTCTTCTTTTGTTGCTCTGGACCTACCAGTGAGTCTTCCTTGAAATCCTGATCTAATCCTGAGGTTTGTTCCCATTGATAAAGAGAAGGCCCACGCAGTGAAACTCGCTTGTTCTCTGCATCCAGCGCTCGTTGGTGACCCAGTGGCCGCCTCAACTGGCTTAGCGCACTGTTGCTAGAGAGGACAGTAATGTTTTTCTGTCCAGCAGCCTCCACGTACTCTTGCGTGTTGCAGTTGAGTATTTTCCCCTTCAGCCTTCCTTGCCGCAGAATGGTGGGACTTAAGGTGAGACACACTCCCCTTTTGTATTGCTGCCTGCATGGGGCGGGTCTGTTGAGCAGCCATGACGTCCATCCCGCACTTGAACGACAAAGTCCTACTTCCCTCTTTCAGGGCGATGCAGATGTCCCATTGGGTATGGAAAACTTGCTGATGGCTCCACTGATGAGAAAGGAAGATGAATCTGATCTGGTATTTTATTTTTATTTTTGTTGTTGTTGTTATTATTATTGGTAACAATAAAATCCAGATTATGTTAACTGAAAACATCAGCACAAATAGATTAAAACCACCCTTGTTAACCTCATACAGTGGCTGTAAATAAATATACATAAACATGTTTGTGGGGCATTTTACTACTTTAAGGGTGCAATCCTATGCATGTTTAGACAGAAAAAGTCCTACAACACCCAGCATTCCCAGCCAGCTGGTTGGGGAATGCTGGGAACTATAGGACTTTTTTGTGTCTAAACGTCCATAGGATTGCTCCCTAAGCCATTTTGTAATGTATCCTGGGGTGGTAAAATGCTCCCACAGGCAAAAGCACATGTCTGGGGTGTCAGAAGTATGTTATAAACTCAAAATATTAGAAAAGTATTATAAACTGTCAAGGTAATACTTTATTAAAAAGAAAATGGTAAGTGGTAAGAGGCTGAAAATTGGGGGACATTATGCAGGTGACAGAAGACCACAATGTCATGAGAGGACAATGTTGTAGGTCTACTTCTGCGTAGGTTCTACAATGAAAAGCGCATCTGAGATAGCCTTGCAGGTTGCCTTGTTGTAGCAGGGCCTCTCTCCCCTTTCGTAAAGCCTAACTAGCAGGTCTTACTTCTGGCAAGTTCTCGGCTTTCAGTTTCTCCGACTATAGTCACATGTGCAAAGACACAGGTGAGGTACGATTGCTGTTCTGTGCGTATGTGGTGGTGAGTAGGGCCAAGCAACGCAGAGGAGTTTGTTGAGACAGAAAGACAATATAGCAGGGGAGATCAAAATCGATCTTTATAATAATGCAAAAAATCAAGCAAATTAAAATTGGATTTTTTTCTGCCCAGTAACTTTGACCTGTCAGTCACGAGAATTTTGCTTTGGTTTTTTTGCTACTTTGTTTTTTGGGAGGGCAAGGCTGGGCCAAGACAGAGTGAAGCAGGAAGCAGCAGCACCGGGAAGAAAAAGAGAAGACAAAATTGTCCGGTGTGCATCTTCCTGTGTTCTCATACTGAGGCTACAGTCCTAGACCCACTTGCCTGGGAGTCGGCCCCATTGAACTCAATGGAGCTTATTTCTGAGGAGATACATGTAGGACTGTGCGGTTGAACACAAACCCTCATGGGTGCTGGTCATAAGAAAGACCTTATGTATGGGAATATTTTCAAGACATCCCCTCTATAGGTAAAAAGGAAAGCGTGCAAAATATATGCAGTGAGACAAAGAGATGCAAAGCCTGCTTCTAAGAATGGGACAGGGTAAATAATACTCTATTTAGTTGTAAATTAACATGGCTGAGTGGTCAGATTTGCACCATTGTTCAGGAAATACATGAAAACGTTTCAATGAGAAACTTGATTTAAAACAGTAATTTCAATCAAGCTTTTTGTTGCTGATTTAAATCAATCCACCCTGTCTACGTCTCCCTCTCTGCCCCCTACCAGTCGGAGGCCACATTCGGACAATCATGGGGGTGAAAGAACCCATCCTGGGCTCTTTCTGTATCCCTGCGTATGCTGCATGCACAACTGCAATTTGCCCAATTACCTGCAGTGCAATGCAGGTTGCCGAGTTGTCTAAACCTGGCGTGCAGCACAGTGGGGGTGACTTATTATTTATTTATTACACTTATATCCCACCTTTCTTCCACTGTGGAACGCAAGGTGGCTACATGTGGTTCCCAGGTGGTCTCCCCTCCAAGCATGGGCCAGACCTGCTTAGCTTCAGCAAGGTAGCTGTCTCATGTGCTTTCAGACCATGCCTGGGAATTCTCACTCACCCCACAACCCCTACTGCAAGCCGTGGGTTGTGGGGTGGGTAAGAATCCAAGCTGCGTGCTGGGTTTGGACAACACAGCAACCCACACTGCATTGCGGGTAATTATGCAAAAAGCAGTTGCATGCGCAGGGTTTGGGGAAGAACCCACGAAGGGTTCTTTTGCCCCTGTGATCGTCCGACTGTGACTGGAGACACAGCAACCAGGCATACAAATGCCTTGCTCGGTTTCCCAGTTCGGCAACGTGGCAAGATTGCAAATGGAGCGGCTAACTTCTGCACTGAGCTGTCCCTGAGGCTGGCTTCCTTTTGGGATGCAGGTAAAAGCATTAGTCAAGGTGGAAATGTCGGAGTAGTTTGGACTCGGGGAAGAATTTGAAGATGCGGTTAAAGGGCCGTGTTCGCCGCTGCTCGCGTGCCAGTGGGACCCACCGCGAGTGCAGTGCCTAAAGCAATCAAAAACGAGACGAAATGCTTGTTCCGGAATGGGGCCGGTCAAGGACGCGCGTAGGAGGGGGCTCTGCTGACCTGTCTCATTCCCCACACGAGTGCTTTGGCTCGTTCTGTGGAGTGCTCATTCCCTGTTGGTGCTGGTGGTGGTGCAACAGGGTGAGCGCAGGAGCAGCAGCAGTCTCGGATGCTGCCCAAAGTATTTTATTGCTCTGGGGGTATTTGCCAGAAGTGCCCGTGAGAGCGGCTGAATCCAAGGGGAAGGGCCATAGCCCAGGGATGGAGCGCCTGGTCTTGGGTTCCGTCCCAGCATCTCCAGGTAGGACTGGGGAAGGCCTCTCCCTGCTTGGGGCCCCAGGGAACTGCTGCTGCTTATGTAGACCAGGAGTGGGTAGATCTCCAGATGTTTTGGGCTTCTGCTCCTAGAAGCTCCTGCCAGCAGGGCTGATGGTCAGGAAAGCTGGGAGTTTAAGTCCAAAACATCTGGAGGACTGGCTTAGACTGCCCTGAGCGAGATGAGCCGATGGTCTGACGAGGTCTGAGGCAGTTGCTGCTGCCCCTAAGGCTGATGCAGGATAGACAGAGGCCAAACCAGGCAATGCATTTTATGGAGGATTGAGTCAGCAGTAGCGACCTTCCCTTCTGGAAGCAACCCAACCCCCACTGGCTGAGAAATGAATTGTTATTTTTTTAGTTGGTTTATTATTACATCTGTATCCCACCTTTTTTTCCTCTTGCAAGGAACCCAAGGCAGCTTACATGGTCCCCCTCCTCTCCCATGTTATCTCAACAACCCTGTGAAGTAGGTTAGGCTGATAGTCAGTGACTGGCCCAAAGTCATCTAGTGAGCTTCACAGCCGAGTGGGGACTAGAACCCAGATCTCCCGAGTCCCAGTCCAGCACTAACGTGGCTCACCCTCTGGCGAGAATTCAGTCCGTGAGGTCAGCCGTGTGCCTGCCCTGTGCCACGTCAGACAGCAGGCGGAGGGCAGCTTGACTGGAATGCTCCTCTGCGGCAGCCCAGCCCAACCTGGTACCCTGCCATGGGTCGTGCTGGTGGGAATGATGGGTGTTGCCGTCCAGCACGTTGGGGCGGCAGGAATACCGGGTTGGGGAAGGCAGCCCTATAGCGAAGCAACAGTCCCACCCCATGGAGGACTAGATGTGTAGGAGAAAGGTGCTAGCCTTCTACATTGAGCGGCCATGCTGGGGAGCCTCCTGTTGTGTGCCCCACCCCCCTTTGCCACCTGAAGTGGTTCCGCTGCTCTATTGCAAGGTGGTTGTGAGGGTGAAGAGGGCCCTGCCCAAGTGGGTGGACCTTGAGCCACACCAACAGGCAAGCGCGGAGAGCTTCTCTGCCTTCTATGGTTTACTCGTCATCCCTGGCACTGAACATGCCTGGCTTCTTACCTTTGAGGCCCCATGTGATAAATTTATTTATTTATTTCATTTCTATACCGCCCAATAGCCGAAGCTCTCTGGGCGGTTCACAAAGTCCCTGTCTCAGGAGATGCTGACAGACACTAGCAAGTCAGGATGTCACAGTGTCCCTCTTTCATCCTCTCTTCTTCCCCATAATTGGAGCAGACTCCGGTGGGCACCGGCAAATGTCGCCGCCTCTTCCGTTCCCCGTCCCTGCCCAGCAGCGTCATCCGGCCCATCCTGAAGCGGCTGGACCGCCCCCAGGACCGAGACACGCCAGTGAAAACCAAGAGGCGGAAGAGCCTGGCTGGCAGCACCATTGCGGAGACCACGGAAGAACCGGTACATTTGAAGGCAGGGGCCCGTTGGCGGGATGGGGCTGGCTGACCTTTAGTGTGCCATAAATCCTTTTTTCCTGTCCGTCTTTGCTTCAGCTCTCTGAGCTTCTTGCACACACAAAGGGACCCTAGTTGCCAAGTACATCTTGTGCAGTTTTACAGAGTTTTGGGTCCCCTTCATACGAAAGAAGGCTGTTTTCAACTCTTGATGCATTGTGGTGGATTCTGCGAAGAGCAAGGGTCACAAGAAGATAAAGGCTGTGCTGGATCAGACCGAAGGCCTGTCTAGTCCAGTGTTCTGTTTGCACAGTGGCTGGCCAGGTGCCTGCAAAACCCACAAGCAGGACATGAGCGCAGGAGCACCCTCCGGCTCGTGTCCCCCAGCTGAGAGTCATATGCAGATCTGTCCGCCATGAACAGACATACAGCCTCTGACAGCGGTTGAGGTGATGGTGGGGTAGCATGGGGGGATGCTGTGAGGCTTCCCTCCATCCACGTCCTCCTCTAGTGTGTGTTTTCATTTCATTTTAGGCTTGTCTCGGAGCCTGCGTGGCACCCCCCGACCCATACAACCAGTCTCTTTTTTTTAGTGAGGTTTGTAGAAGCTCATGTCAGTTTAGACCAGGAGTCTCAGGAGCCTGAGCATGTCCGGTCCTTGTGTCAGTGGGGGGTGGCCACAGCCTGGTGGCAGAGCATGTGTTCTGCTTGCAGGAGGTCCTGGGCTCAGGGCCTGGCATCTTCAGTCAGATAAGGATCCGGTGGCTGAAAAGACCCATCTCTCTCTGAGCACACAGTACTGTGGTAGGTAGACCAGCGCTCAGACTTGGTGCAACCAAGGCAGCACCCTGTGCCTCCCTCTTCCCCAACTCACTTGGCAGGGGTGGGGGGTGGGCTTTGTGTCTTTTCCCCTCCATAGGATTGGCTGATGGAAGAATCCCCCCCCCCTTCCTGGGGCACAAGTATTTGCCACAGCTGGCTGGCTTAAATGGGGGTGCGTTCATAGAATCATACAATAATTCCATAGATATGGAAGCATATTTGAGTAGGTTTTGTTCATGGCCTGTCTTCAAATGAGAGGTTTGGAGTTTTCCCTGGTCTGGATGTGGTGGGGCCTTCCCCTTGCAGCAGGCAGCTTGACTCCATCACATGAGTTCTCCGGTGCTCTAGGTGCCTTGGGCTGGGTTTATGGCTGGGGAAGAGAGTGAAGAACGGCTCCTGAATTGCATGGGGGCGAAGGGTTGCGCTGCCCTGCTGGATCAGACTAAGGTCCGTTGCATCCAGTGTTCCTTTTCCCACAGGAGCCAGCCAGGTGCCCCTGGATGCTTGCCAGAGAGGCCAACACACTGATCTGCTCAGGCTGTTTGTCCTCAGCAATCTGGTCTTCAGAGAGATGCTGCCTGAGTAGATGGAGTTTCCATTTAGGGCAGGGTGGGCAACCTTTTTGGGTCTGTGGGTACATTTATCATTTTTTTCTGGGCCCACAGGCACAATTGTCATTTTGGCGGGGGATATCCTCTTTTCTTGCTGCCCTCCGATTTCCTATTTCCTTTCCCCCCCCTTTGGGATTTCCTTTCCCTCCCCCGCTGCCACCACTGCTCCTGCTATCTTATACTTTCTGCCCCCCGACCGCCGCTTCTGCCTCCTGCGCACCGCTGCTGCTCTCTGCGTGCTGCCACCGCTTCTCTCGCCCGCCCGCCCCCACCTCTTTCACACACCCACCTGCCATCACCGCTTCTTTCACCTCAGAACTGAGGAAACGGGAAGTTGGCAAAATGGGAGGCAGGTCTGCGACTTCCGGCTTCCTGCCTGCAGAGGTGAACAGAAGCGGCAGCGAGGGGCAGCGGGAGGAGGAAGAGGGCTGGCAGGGTACTAAGGGGGCCAGGCGCCACATTGCTAACCTCTGAGTGAGGTGCTGCAGCTCAGAGTAGATTTATTCACCATGAACAGAGCTGGTGTCCTCAGAAGACACTGTTCCTGTACAAATGCTATGTCAGGGGCATCAGACCTCTTTCAGTCCAAGGGCTAAATTCGGTTTTGGAGAAGTGCTTGGGGACCCCGTTCCAGTGGTGGGTGGGGCCGAAGGCAAAAGGGGTGGCCCCCCAACTAACAGCATGTTGTAGTGGAAAGCTCTTTGAGAGTTGCTTAGCATTAGGAGAGGCATTTCAGCCTTTTAGAGTGGGGGGAAACTGCCAAAGTCCGGAAAGGGGGTGGGGCCAGGGAAGGGGTGGGGCCTGGGGAAACCTGGAGGGTCAGATTTGAACCATAGGCCTGAGGCGCGACCGCCCTGGGTGTGGCATGCTTTCCTAGCTTGCTTCTGCTAAGTGCTCAGGCTCAGACCAGATCCTGGCCATTCTGAAGGAGCCGCTGGATTCTTCCGCTTGGCTCCCCATGTTCCCCCATCATAGCCGCACGGCAGCCGTCGACGCTTCTCCCCGTCTCTCCTAGAAGCCACGGCTGGTTCGCTCCCGGTCCTGCTGCCCCAGTGAGATTGCAAACATCTTGGACAACGACCACAGGGAGCTGATAGGAGACTTCTCAAAGGTATTGGATGGGAGGAGGGAAAGATCGTGGCTGCCTTCTGGGACGCGGGGGGAGGGGGAGTGCTCCCCCTTCTTCCTGTAGCTTGCAGAATGGACTTGCTCCTCATCCCCCCGCTCTCTTTGTCCTCCCCTCCCCCAGGCTTATGTTCTGCAAACAGTGGAAGGGAAGCATCAGGACCTGAAGTACATCTCTCCTGAAATGGTAAGAAGAGTCTGCGTCCCAGGGCAGGGGTGGCGCCTGCGGGCTCCTGCCAAGGCCCGTGGCCCAGCAGGGGGGCCACTGCCTGCCCTGGAGCCTCCTGCCCCGCTGCTGCTGCTGCTTCCCCTTGCTGTTTGCTGTCTCTTCGCCCGCAAGGAGAAGCAGCAGCCTCCTCCTCGTCCCCGGGAGGTGGTGCGGAGCCAAGCAAAGGGCAGGGGCAGCGGGGTGGGGGTGGGGGGAGGAGGTGGGCTTCAGTACCATCTGTGCTGAAGCACAATGACACGAACAGACACCGCTCTGCCTCCATTTATTTACTCTTCAACGTCTCCACCCACAGATGGTGGCAGTGATGAACGGTCAGTTCAGCAACATCATTGAAAACTGCGTAATCGTGGACTGCCGGTACCCGTACGAGTACGAAGGAGGGCACATCAAGGTCAGTTCAATGCCGGTTGCCTCTTTGTGCCAAGGGGAGCCGCTGGGCCATGAGCGGGCTGGGCGTAGGGGTCGTATCTCCCCTGGGCCTGAACCGCCACGCTGGCTTCCAGCCCATTTCTGAGCACAACTCAAAGGGCTGGGGCTTTCTTTAAAGTCCTAGGCCACCCTTCCCATCACCTGGAGCCCTCCAGATGGCTGGGGGATTATGGGAATTGTAGTCCAACACACACGGAGGGCTCTAGGTGGTGAGAAGGCTGATCTCCACAGATTCAGGATGTCTGGGCAGCTGAAGGAACACCCGCCTCCGCATAAACCTGGGCACTGAGATTAGTCTTCCTTTGGGTACCCCTGCTATCTAAGGTGACACAGGTGGGGATGGAGTAGAGGGCCCCGTTTGTTGAATTCTGTCTCCAAAGAGGCACCTATGATATTTATTTTCCTGTCTTCTCAGTACCTGGCAAAGACTTAAAAAATAAATAAATCCCAAGATTGTGCCATCTATAGGAGTTCTTGTCTGTCCGTCCGTGTGTGTGTGTGTGTGTAACAGCTGAGCTGAAATGGGGCCCGCAAATTCATTGTCCGGTTCCGAGGTGCTTAATTTATTTATTTATTATTGCATTTATATCCCGCCTTTTTTCCTCTTGCAAGGAACCCAAGGCGGCTTACATTATCCTCCTCCTCCTCTCCATTTAATCCTCACAACAACAACAACCTGTGAGGTGGGTTGGGCTGAGAGTGTGTGACTGGCCCAAAGTCACCCAGTGAGCTTCCATGGCTGAGTGGGGACTAGAACCTGGATCTCCCAGCTCCCAGTCCAACACTCTTGCCACTACACCACACTACTTAAGTTGAGGGGCTGTCCTGGCAGTTTTCTTTCAGAGGGCAGGAGAAGGGGTGTTTTTTTGTATTTCTGTACTGCTTATCTGGGATCCATCAAAGCGGTTTACAAAAGTTCAAAGCATAAAAATCATAATGAAATAAAAACCTAGTAAAACATCGAAAACGTACTCAGTTATGGAGATCTTTCAGGTTGGGGATTTAGTGGGGCAAGCAGAAGTGCCTTCTTTTAAAACAAAAACACAAAAACTTTAGTAGCTGCCATAAGCCACTGATGGCACTGCTGTTGGGAGCCAACCTCCCTCCCCCATGCCATCCTATCTTTTCCAGGGGGGCAGTGTAGGGGAAATGTCTATCATCGGCCAAGCTATGTTTAAACAATGGGAAATGTCCATTGCCTCTGCTTGTCACGGTGTACTCACCTGCCCTCTGAAAATGTCTAAAGTTTCTTCTGATCCCTTGCATTTTCAGCCGGGGAAGGAAATGTCACTCCCACGCACTCATTTTTGAAGGGGAAAAAATCAAGTCAAAGTTTTCGACTTACCTCTAGCTTTTATTGCATTTTCTTTCTATTTTTTAACTTTTGTAAACTGCCCTGATTGTACATGGAAGTGGTGCTGTAAAAAATTCAGACCGATGGATAAATAAATAAAATATTTGAACAGCCGGCGAAAGCTTTGCGTGAGCCACCCCTTCTGAACACCAGTTGCGATTCTGTTTGGCTTTTGCTATGTTGAGCACTCGTGACTTGCCAAACACTTTGTCTTTTGACCGTGCAAAAATGCGGTGAAGTTGACAGTTACTTATTCCCCTCTTGTGCAGAGTTTAAGCACACCACTCTACCAAGGACATCAGTGGAATTTGTGACAGTGGTGGGATTTGAAGCAATATTTGCCAGATGAATGTCCGGTTTGTGAGCCGCTTGGTTAAACTGGCCCTTAATTGAATTTTGTCCATGTTTTGCTATGGCTGAAGCATAAGACTTCATGCTAGCCTGTGCCGTTCTTTCTTACGTACTGGCTAAGAGCTGGTGTATACATTTGTGCATGTTGGTTGATTATTCTCACTAAATGTGTGAAAAGTATCAAATGGAAACGTATCGTGTTGATGTAAGGTTACAATGAGAGTTTTTAACACTAAAAATTAGGGCTGTGCCTAATTAGACCCCCCGACCTGCTTCTGAGGCCCATTCGGAGCTTTCAAATCGGGCCCCGGCCTGATCTGGGGCCAGGACATCCTGCTTCGGCCTCCAGATCTGAAGTGAGATCTGGACAGCCGAATCGCCACCCGCCCACCCCCCGCCATGCAAGCCCCCTGCTTCTTACCTGGGCCTGTGGGGAGCCCCCACAGCCGTCGCTGTCTTGAAGGGAGTCACCATTTTCTTTTAAAATGGCGACTCTTCTGGTAATTAAATGTTGCGTAGATTGCGGCCACAAAGGGCCCATCTACCCAACATTACAGGTAAGGAGCAGGGGGCTCGTGTGGCTGGGTGGGTGGCTGACTGGATCAGGCCGAAGCGGTCTAAAGTGCTTCAGACCGCTTCGGCCTGATCCCAACCCTCTCTAGAACTGGACCGATTCAGTCTGAATCACCCCGACCTTCTTCAGGATTCGGACTGAAGCGGTGCGCAGCCTTACTAAAGATAAACCCTGCCCATTTACGCAGCTCTTCGTTCCCTTAAGACTGATGCCTGATTTCATTAAGGCTATATACTTTGTTATAAAGCTATGTTTAAAGGTGTTTTTGGAACCTATTGATGCAGGTGTGGTGGGGAGGGAGAGGATGACTCTAGTTGTTCTAGAATTGATAGATGGATCAGTCCTGCAGCCGCTTCTGTCTCCCCCTCCAGGGTGCTGTTAACCTTCCTCTGGAGAAAGATGTGGAGGAGTTCCTTCTCAAAAAGCCGATTGTGTCATTTGACCCTGCAAAGAGGGTGATTGTGATTTTCCACTGCGAGTTCTCCTCCGAGAGGGGCCCCAGGATGTAAGTAGCTTCTCTTGCTGTCTCTGCTTCTGAGTCTCAGCTCCAGCTCCTGCTTTTCGCAATCTCTTTGCTACTAGAGGCCCTTTAAGGGTGAGTGGGGTGTTTCCCCCCCAGCCTGGCGCAGCAGGATTCACCTCCTCGGGTGCCACCCCTTCGGGAGTTACGCGAGAGGCACATCCTGCTGTTTTGTTACCTGGATGGGGCAAGGTGCCATGAAAACGGCCAGCTTCCCTGGGGATTGGGTGGGTGGTGGGAGGTCGTTGGGGTCCTGGAAGCCCTAAGTGAGAGAGCGAGGAGACTTAGTACTTTTTGTTGACCCTCTTGCTGTTGAGATAGTGAGCTGAGTGCTTGGGAAGCCTTGCGGGTTACAACCTGGGTGGGGGATGTTTGGGAAACACCTCAAAGATAAAACTGCTCGCATCCACTAAGATGTGAATACCTCAGTTAATGAAGAGTTTCAGTTATTAAGGCCTGAGGACGCAGACAAGATGCTCGGCCAAGTCTGACGACCCGCCTATGTGTATGTTCCTCGCTGCTCTTGGCTTATTGCGTTTAGCAGGGAGGGAGGCTCTGGCTGGGTCCCGGAGGTAGATAGTGCCTCTTGGAGAGAGGGACGGGTCCCAGCTACCCTAAAGGGGGCTGTGTTACTACCACTTCAGCCTTGGACATGGAAGATGTGCATAACCACGGTTCAGTGGCTAACGTTCTCTTCCTGGGCAAGGGGGTGGTTGCCAGCCAACTCCAAGCACAGGGATGAAACCTCTTTTTCTCAGCTGGGTTTCAGGCCTGGTTTTGGCATGGAAACTGCCTTTGTTGCTCTATAGGATGACCTGGGAGAGAGATGGAGGGTGCACTGTCCTGTTGATTGGCTGTGCTGTCTGGGAATTATGCAAGTTACAGCCCAACACATCTGGAGGGCACCAAGTTGGGGAAGGGTGGGCTATAGGTGCCCCAGCCACCAGCATACATACCAGGTTAGCGTACTCTACCTGGTCCATGCTTTCGAAGTTCCATTTCCTTGAGGACTACAGACATGAAACAGAACTCTCCTTTCAGTCCTCTGAAGTCCAGAACACAGAGATCACTCTTGGGTATCTATATCTACATATTTAATATGGCATCTTTTCAGTCTCATGTTTTCTTTCTTTTGTTCTCAAAGGTGCCGTTTTGTCCGGGAAAAAGACAGAGCATGCAATGATTACCCTTCTCTACACTATCCTGAGTTGTATGTCTTGAAAGGCGGCTATAAAGAGTTTTTCCCACAATATCAAGTGAGTGTAATGGTGGGGTGGGGTATATGTAACAATGCACCATTTTCGATGTAACACCAGCCGAGATGGCTTTAACGGGGGATCCAGCAAATTCATGGAGGAACAGAGTTTATCTTGCTAGCTAGATAAGTCCCTCCCCTTCCCCCTGCTGCAAGAAGCGGGGATGTTGGGCACACCTGCACGGAGGGGAGAGAGCAAGCACTCTTCCCCGCGTGCGGGCGAGTCCCAGGACGCAGCACAGGCCAGAGCAGGTGCCCTGCGGGAAGGACTAGGCCAGCGGGTTGGAGATTCTGCACCCCAGGTTAAGTGAACCATGGATTAGCGTTAGGAATGAAGCAGCACTTAATCAGGCAGGATGCTAAACAAAGTTGGGAGAAAAAACGTGGTGGTGGTGTAGTTGCTCCCCAGATCTGTAGCTGAGAGGTTGCTGCTCTGGGACGGCCACCAGCATATACATACCAAGTTGATTCTCTGCTCCCCCCCACGCCCTTTGAGTAACAACCATTTACACATTTCATTTGCATTTCTGTGAGGATCCTGCTTAGCCTTTGGTTGGCATGAATCCTTAACCCTGGCCTCTCTCTCTCTCTTTTTTCCGGCCTCCCCCCCCCGTCACCCCCCAGATGCACTGTGAGCCACAGAACTACCGCCCAATGCATCACCAGGACTACAAGGAAGATCTGCGCACGTTCCGCCTGAAGAGCCGCACGTGGGCTGGCGAGAAGAGCAAGCGGGAGCTCTACAGCCGCCTCACCAACTGCTAGGAGGAGGAGGCCCTGGGGGATAGTTTGGGGGCGGGGGAGGCAGGATGGGGCAACTGCTGCATGTGTCAGGGAGAGGCTGTTTTCCCCTCACACCTATACAGGGCAGGCTTTTACGACGCAGCAAAGCAAGGGGTCTTTTTCTCTCTCTACTGTGCTAGCTCCTTTTTGGGAGACGTTGGCTTATGGAAAGACGTTTGGGAGACAGACACAACTACTCACCTTACAACTCCTCTGACAGTCACAATACCTCTGGATCCAGCAGGCTGGAATGCAACGTGATGCTGTGAATCTTCCTCTGTGGGTTGGGTCTCTTGCTGTGGCGGGTCTGGTCTCAGCCCTTTTCATGGGTTGGAGAGGCTCCTTGGAACGCCAGACATCCCCTTCGTTAACTTGGAAGCTGTCACCCCGGGCAACACCCTTCCATACATGACCCAAATTGGGAGAATCTTCTTCCTCTTCTCGGCTTCTGATGCCTTCAAGTCAGAGAAGATTGGGCAGCTACTGGGAATGTCCACACCAGCAATACAAAAGACATCTTGCTATGTGAACTGGATGGCAGCTGTGTCCTAGTTGTGAGTGTGTGCGTGTGTGTGATTTGTCATGTAGCCTCCAGTCTTGCTTGAAGGTGAGTGAGGCAAGATGCAATTGGGAACCTGCTTTGGGTGCTTATGACCTGCCTGTTGGATATCTTTCTGCTGCGATCCAGATTTCATGAACTGAGGCAGGGAAGGAGATTCCTGGAGATACAATCATAACTATATACAGAAAAGAGTGGGAATGTTTCATTGGGATGAGGCAAGCGGAGAGGCTGTATTTTAAAACTTGCATACAGAAAGGCTGGTGTCTCAGTGTTCAGATGGCAGAATTGTTGCAGAAATTATGCAGCAAGGAAACACCCTTTTCAAATAAGGAGAAATTATTGGGTGAAGTGAGATCCATCTCTTGTACTTGTTTCCGTGCCCTTTGATGCCGAATCAGTTTTGGAAATAAATTATTTTCCAAGGGATGCATTTTAAAAAAAAATTTTTGGTCGTTTCAAAGACAGAATTTGCAGTTGAGAATTGTATACATTTTAAAGATTTTTAAGTTTTAATGTGAAAGCAAGTTTTCCTTGACTTCCAAACTTTTTGCCTGTCTGTCTAAATCAGGCAACCTGGGGCCCTCCAGAGGCTTTGGATTACAACTCCCATAATCCTTATAATTGGCTGTGCTTGCTAGAGCTGGTGGAAATTGTAGGCACAAATATCTAGAGGGCACCAGGTTGCCTATCTCATCTAAATCAAATTGGAGTGGATGCAAGAGCCAGGAGGATTATGGAAGCCAGGGGTGTTTGGGGCAAGTCTCTTCCTCTCCCCCCCCCCCCCCCGGTGTCCCTCTGGGAGAGGCGTGAGGCAGTAACACAGCCTGTTCTGATGTTCATCTGGTTTTAGGCTGCAGGTTTAAATTGGGTTGGCAGCTTGCAGCTCTCCAGATGTTTTGGCATACAGCTACCATGATCGCTCCCCATTGGCTAAGCTGGCTAGGGCTGAAGGGAGTTGTAAGCCGAAACATTCTGGAGGGTGTCAATTTGCCCACCTGTTGTTTTAAATTTTCTTGCTTGAAAATAAGACCAGAAGCTGCCCATCGAAGGGTTCCATGTTAGCCAGTGGTTTAACAAGGAAAATGTATAGGGCCGGTATACATTTTTTTAAAGCAAGGCCTGGGATTATGATGGAAAGATCCTCGTCTACGTATACATGTTTTTCCAATGTTTTGGGGAGAGGAGTTTGGAAGACTGTATTAGAGGAGAATGAGTAGAAATACTGGAATAGGAATATTGAAGACAGATGCCTCATTCTCAGTGGGATGGTTGTCCTGTGTCTAGGTGGTACCATGTCAGATGGCAGTGGAGGCTCACAGGCTGGAAAGCACCTCCATCCAAAATACTGCCTCCACATAGGAGAGTAGGGAAGGCTTCTTCCTGGGGGTCCACTCTTCTGGTGCAGAGAGGCATTCAGTTATGTGAGCCCCCCACCTGCTGTCTGGAACGGTATAGCCTGGGCACAGATTTACCACCAGAGTAGACCAGAATTGGGACCCAGTGCTCACGTTTCATTTTTGGCATTGCAAGGTCACTTTGCTGTGCGTCTTTTCTCCTACTTGCTGTACTACTTGCAACAATATTCCCAAACTTAACTATGATCTTGAGATCTGCTGTAGCTTCCTAGCTTTGGTAGAAATAGTTGCTGCTCAGAACTGATGAGTGACTTTGCTGACATGCCAAAAATGACATTGTTTTGGGGCAGGGAGCTCATCGTTTTTGCTGCTGTCCTGTCATCTGAGGAATAACGTGGAATCTTCCTCCTGAGAAAGGGAGGCACACTGAGTTTTCTTCTCTGCCTTGCAAACAAAAGAGGTTTTAAAAAACATTTTTAAGATCTCTTTTTCTTAACTGTAGGGCCTCTTACTGGCCTGATCCTGCATGCTGTTGGGCTGGCAGCCAGATGTCTCCAGCTCAGGGGACTCTGCTGTAGTGCTGGATTGAATCTCTGTGGGGGCATGGTAGCAGCCATTGGTACCACTGCTATTGCTTGCTCCCTCCTCCCCTCTTAACACTTATGGCACTCTCTGCCCAGCCACTTGCGTAGTACTGCAGAGGTGGGGAAGAGGCAAAGGACCCCTTGGGCTGGGTTCCACGGCACCCCCTGGGCTAGAGCTCCTGGGCTGAGATGGTCTTAAGTAAGGAGGACTTTGCTAGCAAAGACAGCAGAACCAGCCATCACCTCCACCTCTCCTCCTAGGCACTGGGTATGAATTTCTCTGCTTTTGTGCCACGGAAGCCTAAAGGTGCAGTTGGGTGATAGATAAGCTCAAATGAAGCAGCCAATCCCACATGAAATGGGGACATAACTTCTCAGCTTTGGTCTCTGGCTGTGATGTAAGCCTCTTCCAGTTGTACACCCCAAACGAGGGGAGAGAAAGCACTTAAAACCCTTAGTTTGCACAGAAAGGACTGATTCCACTCTTGCATTTTTTTGTACAAGGACATGTCTGTGCTGTGCGCCACCTCTTCATCCCAGTAATGTACTGGAAATGAGCAGCCAGTTCGGTGTCCTGCCATCTGCACTGGGGTGGAAGAGAATTGGTGTGGCTGTCCCCCAGATTATGGGGTTTAAACCTACGTATATGAAAAAAGCAGCTGCATAATCAGTCCAGACAGCAAAACAAACTTGGCGCTTTGGAGTGGGGGGAAGAGATGAGACAGTTTACTGTGAGTTGGTACGTATGATTACAAGAAGTGGTAGAAACTACTGCTGTTTGCATGATGCATCATTCCCACATCTGCCTTTTGCCAACTTGGGATCAGGGAAGATAGAATGATTTGCAGCTACTGGAGCTGTTTGAAGCATCGAATCATTTTTAATGAAAATGTGAGTTTTTAAAAAAATGACTCTAGCCTCTCCTGAAGCAATTTTTTAATTTAGTGCCAGTATGTAAGAAGGTTAGGTTTTTGTTTTTTAAAGGGAGAATATTTTTAACATGCATTTCTTAAAAAATAACCAGTGCAAGTCTAATTTATCTATCCTCTGTCATTTCCATCTCATGAAGTGGATACCTGTGAAATAAGTTATAGAAGTGCCTTTTAATTCGTACAGCTTATATGTAATAAGCCTAGAATCCTGGGCAGAAATGTCAAAAGTTCTGAGTGGGAGGGGGATACTTGAAAAATATTTTGTTTCAAACATTGGGGTCCTTCATACAGAAGAAGAAGAAGAAAAACCTTAGGGGACATTAGTAATTCTTGGAATTTGGGGTGGGTGGGATGGGCATGGAGACAGACAAGGATTCTGGAAAAACGTTCTGTTCCTCAACCGTTTTGGTGTGTGTGTGAGAAAGAGGAAGGGACTTGGATCCAGATGCTGTGTGATTTGTAAGCATTTAGAAAGGATGTCCTACATCTTTAATTACCGATCTGCAACATACAAAAGAGGCCCTTGCTCTCTTGCAATTGGGTGTAGACCCATGGTATTCCAGGTGTGCTGCCCAGTTCTGTGGGAGAGACCATTTTGCCGTAGATTGGTGGCTTCTGTGTACGGATGTGTGTGCGCGTGCATGTGGTTGTTAAGCCACCTCATCACTGTGATTAAACCTATCGCAATGCCAATGCCACTGTGTGGTGTGACGCCATGTACTCGGTGCAACCCAAACTTGATTGCTGTCCTTGTGCCCTCTTGAGATGGCCCCCAAAGGACACACGTGTGGTGATAGTCGTGAACCAGTTAGTGCACGTATGTCTGGGGGTGAGGCACCAGGGTGTGGGGTGTGGGTTGTGATTACTAACTGTGAATCTTGCCCTATTGGATAGTAGGTGTCTGTAGGGCCTGCCCCTCCTGCCCAATACAACTTAAGAATTCAGTGTCTTGCCTTTAGTGTTCACGCTGGCCTTTACCTAGATGGCCAGGATCCATCCTTTCAACTGCATGCTGCACTGAGCTTACCCCAGCTCCTCTCCTGGGTTAAAGGAAGCAGGACTGGAGCAAAGGGGAGTTGAAGTCCCAGACTTGAGCTTGAAGCCTTCTTTAAGGAAGGCTGAAATAAGGCTTTTCTGCCTCAGAACATGCACCTCCTGATCCAGCTCCAATTGGGCTGAAGCCCACTTCCAGGTGTGGATCCTCTCTGGAGTGGGGGTGGGGCAGTTTGCTTTTCTGTAAACTGTTTAATCCGCTTGGGGTTGAAGAGCATTAAACTTGCTTATTGCTCATGGGGGGCGGGGGGAGATTCTGGATGGAGGGTAGCTGTGTGCTGCTGGATGTTGCAAGATGGATACTCACTTTGTCTTGTCTGTACACTTGCGCTTATCAAATGTGCTCCCCCGCCCCCTTGAACATGAATTTCGTTGTAAAAATGCCCTTCTTTTGTTTTGTTTCCTGCGCTGTCATGTGTGATCAGGGAGCGAATAAACTACTAGGTTGTGAGAAGCAGCTGGAATTCTGGCCTCTCTTAGTACTGCTTTCAGTCACATTGGGATGAAGTAGGAGCTTGGGGTATGTGTGACTCAGCTCGGTGGTGGTGATTGCCTACAGGCCTGCTACTGGATTTCCAGACTCCATTACTGCATCTTGTCTGCCCTTCTCCCTATGTACTGTTGGGAGACCTGACCCAGTGGCTACAGCTCTGAGCACGAGCAGAATAAAAACATAAACTGAAATGCTTATGACCAGCACCCTTCACCTACCTCCTCCTGTTGCTATTGTCATGCTGCTAAAGCTATCCTACAAAAACCCCACCGACATGGGATTGCTGGGCAGGCATGCCCTCCCCCAAAGTTGTAGATCCCCCTTCCCTCACTGAATGCTTTATGAACCCCTCTTGTTGCTAGGCCTTTGCATATGGGATCCTATGTTTATCCTAGAAATAATAAAGCATAAACTTCCATTAGGGCTAGGAACATGCACGATGAAATAAAGTCCCAAATATTCTAGGGTGACAGCTCCTGTAAATAGCAGTGCCGTAGTCTAGTTTTGAGATCGCAAAGCCATGAATAAGGGTCATCACTGAGATTGCCAATGTGGCGGCCACAGACTTCCTGTCCCTCTAGTTTGTATTTTATTAAGATTTATTTTAAAAATAACTGGGAAGCTGGTGTGCCGCAAAGCAAAGAACTGCCCTCCAGTGCCATCTTTATTTGGGTTTAAAAGAGTGGTCTCATGTGTTAGACCTCGGATACCACCTCTGCCTTTTTCTTAGGTTCTTGGGCAAGTTACTTTTCTTTTAGTCTCGTGAGTTTGCCTTCTAGGAACTGAGTGTTTTCTGACCAGTTATGACCAGCATGGCAGCCATTTTATGAGTGCCCACGACTCACCCTCCAAACGTGCCCGCTAACCCAAAAAAGTTGGGGACCCCTGGGTTACTTGATGCAAACTGGTGTGGTGGAGGTGTTGCTCCTCCATTCCGGCTATTGCTATAGCTTAACCTCGGTCCACCAATCTTTTAAGTCCATAAACATAAGAAAATGGGGCTTGTCCAAATGTTATGCATGTTGACTCAGAAGTAAATCCAACCAAGCCCAGTGGAGCTTACTCCCAAGTAAGAGTGCCTAGACTAGCAGTCTAAATCCCCTTAAATGCAAATTTTGGCTGAACTGGTGATTTTATCAGGGTGTACAGTTTGTCAAACAACAAAATCTCTGAAATAGCATTTAAAAGAAACGGCATTTAAAGCAAATTCCAATGGCAGCAGCTCTTGACGAACTTCTTAGATTTCAGCACTGCTGCAGGAAATTAAACGGCCTCTTTTAAAAACAACAAGGATTCTGTCATGTTTTAATTCCCAGCCTCCTTGGCACACATTTCTTTACAATTGTTCCTGCCCAAACGGCCAGAAGTTCCTCACGTGGCTCCCAGGGAAGAACCCCCACCCATCGCAGCACGTGCGGCTAATCCAAAGCAGTTCAAACAGCCCCCCCCCCCCCCCGGCCTCCTTTTGCACGGCTGACTTTCTGGCAGCCTTTTTGGAAAATCCAGCATGAGGTACGAGAGTTGGGTTCTGCTCAACATGCGTGCCTGGGTAAGGCAGCGCTGACGGAGGCTGCTGATGTCAGCATTAGGTTTAAAATAAAACTTGGCTGTGCGCGCTCCGTTTCTCTGCCCGCCACCCTCCGGCTGCCTGAACTCGCTGCTGCTTCTCGCATGGCCTTTCCGGCTGTTCAGCAGGGCCAGGTGCTCAGCGGCAGAATCCCAAAGACAAAAAAACCCTTTTCTGTTTTGTAACTCCTTCGAAGGTGGTAGTAGGCCTCAGCCTCTTCCGAGTGGGGCTTTGTATTCTCTACCCTCGGGGTGGATAGAGCTACAGTCTTCACCAAGCTGGTGTTCTCCAGAGATGTGGGGCTGCAACGCCAATGATTCCCAGCCAGTGTGCTGGCTGATACTGATGGGAGTTGCAGTCCTGCCTCCAGGTTTGAGAGGCCTTTGGCTAAGCGTCCTCTGGTGAGGCCCTGCTATGCTAGCGGGCCCTCGGCTGTGGACTTCCTCGATGGCAGTGGCAGGCATTTTCCACAGTGTTCCTGGTGTACAGGAACTGCACGTCACTCCAGGCCTTGTGGGGAATTAAAATGATGGCCACAGCCAGGGCAGCCGAGGCAGATGTGGGGCCTCAAAAGCTGCCAAGTGCTGAAATGGTTAACTTCTTCCAGGCCTTCATATAAGGCATGTGTCTTTGCATTGCTGAGGGTGAGAAATAGGGGATTTAGAAATAAATGCATAAATGACAGGCTTCTTAGAATGCCACATCCTGAGCCCCATGACAAACCCTGCTTTGTTTTGAGGCGTGGTTTGTGGAATATGCACAGCCCTATCTAAACATCAAAAATTAGTCTTATTTATTTAAACCAGAAGGATTGCATATAATTACGGTAGGCAAGTTAAAGGAAGGCTTCCTGGGTGTTGTTGTAGACCAGCTGTGGCCTTATGGCTCACAGGGTGACCTTACAGCTCCAATACTCATGGATGCTGTCCTGAATGTAGACTTCCTTGGTTGGGTAGAGCTATCCTGTCCATTTAACAGTGGATATCGAAGTGCAGGAAACTACCTGACTAAGGCCCATTAAGATCTTTGTTGGGGCCCTTGCTTTCAGAGTTGAGGGTGCCGGCTACCAGGGGTAGCAGGGCCTTCTGTGTGGTGGGACCTCGGCTGTGTCCATTTGGCTGGTGCCTGCTTTGATTTTCAGGTGCCCAGTGAAAACCTTATTTAAAACTTTCAAAACAAAACAGTACTTTACGTAGGTGACAGATCAGCTCTGCTCCTATTTTTATTCTGCTGAAACGTGCTTTGAGTATTGATAATTTTACATTTTGTTTTTGCATTTATTAAACACCTTTCCACATTCAAGGCATCCCAAGTGCTTTGTAATTTTAAAATAGTAAAACAACTGGTCCAAACCCATCCACCGCCTCCCCCAGGTTTATTGCAGGGCAATTAATGGTGCACTCAGGAGCTGATGGTACAGCCCCCCCCCCCCCCCGTTCTGAGCCACCTCAAACTAGGGTTAGAAAGCACGATATTTTGGATAAAATGTGCACTTGCAGTGATTTCAGATGTGTAGAGATCCATTGGACTGGATGAAAAGGGTGTCAACCCCCCATCCCCACATCATGCTAGGCCTGAAACGAGTGTAAAAAAAATGAAATGTATAATGGCTGCATGGCTGAAACCCAGAATTTTTAGCTAATGTGATAAAAAAAATCCATACCCCTCACATTTTTGACAAGAAATTTTAATTTGGGCACGGCTTTAGAAAGGGAAACTCATTCTGGAAAAGTTTTGAACACAAAACCAAAAATTGGTTTTGAACACAAAACCAAAATATGATTCAGCCAGAGTAAAAACAAAAAACAAAACTTTTAAGTCCCATTGCTTTCAGTGGAAGAAAGAAGCATATTCATGCCCATTGAAATCAAGGGGGCTTGAAAAGTGCTTCACTTTGGATTGTGCCTCCGTTTCCATGAGCTGCAAACCCAAAACAAGAGCAAAGCAAGCAAAACGGGAGGGATTTTGTGAATCTGCACCACTTGAAAAACAAAAGTCCATTGCATACACGCACTGGGGGTGCTATCAGCAGAAATTTGAAATGTTAAAGTGCATAATACAATGCCACTCAAAATATGAGAAGATTTGGATTTTAACACACCAGTGCTTTTATTCACACAAAAGATAGTACTATGCCGGGAACGCAGGCTGCCGGAGGCAAGATCCAGCCGCTCCTGCTCCGCCTTCAGCAATGGGTGGGGTCTTCCGGACTTAACTGGGTTCCCGTTTTGGCTCTGATTTGGGCGCACGTGTTGTCTGTCAACACATGAGAAACCAAGGGCACTGCCAACTGGTGTGCACATGAAACTGTCTCACGGGCTGTTTCCACATCACATGGAAAAAAACAATTGTTTTCATTTCGGAACGGAAGTCTGGTTCCTTCCAGGATGGGAATGGCAGTTACCCAGATGACACATAGTGTTTCTGCATACAGAGACAATATCACAGATCACTCTTGTGTGTTTGTGTGCGCTTGTGCTTTGAAAGGCCACTTTGGAACTAGGGTGGGTGAGGGATTTTTATTCCATGAGCCCCTAGAGAGCTGAAATGGTGGGGTGCAATCCTCTTTTGTATACACTCAGTCTGCGTTTTCTACGACACCATGATGGGCGTGAATCAACAGGCAAGCTTTCCCCATGGCAAGACACTGGGATGGAAGAAGCTGCATTGGTTAAACTTCTGCTTGTCTTACTATTGTTAAAGCCTCAGCCATCCTCTGCTTTATTTGCGGTTTTGCAGAGAAAGTACATGCTCAGCATCAGTGGTCAGATGTGAAGTTTTTATAGGCTAGCCATGGAACAGGTGGGTTGTCATAGTGGAGAGCATGCCTGAGCATGTGCAGCAAGTAACCACAGGCTGCTCACTCCCCTGGCCCATGAGGGCACCATTCTACATCATGGGCTGCCACAGGCTGGTATCCAGTTGGATAATCCGTTTGAAGTCCATGTCCATCCCGGGCGACGGGCACCCTTGAGGCTTCCTCCACTCCTCCCATGGAATAGAAGGCAACCAGCCTTTTTTCTTTCTTTGTTCTTTTGCAATGTGCGCCTTGGCTCACTGGCTGGGGCCCGTTGGAGCGAACGGTTCAGCAGCTGCCTTGGCAGGATGCGCCCACTCTCTTTGTGGCAAGGGGATGCACTGGGAACCTGGTCAGCACTGATTTATGTTCTGTGCCAGGGCATATGATGAGGAGAAAGGCATCGGGGGTGGAGGCAAGGACTCACGGCAGTCCCCCATGACCTTCCTCCAAGCCCCACATCCTGCTCATCCGCACATCTTTTCCCTCCGGAGGACACCGTTCGGTGGGCTGGGTTTGACCCTGGGCCACCAGTTGCTTCCCTTTCACCTGAGCCGTTGGACCAGCGGTGGCGGCTCCCGAGATAACTCAAATCCCACATGAAGAAAAGTGGAGTGCTGTGACCTGTGCAAATTATGGAAATGTCCCATATTTTGCATCACTGATTCTGCATCTGCCATTCAGGAGAAGGGGAGAGGAGCTGATGTAGAGTTTTGAGGGGTTGGGCCCCCAGTTCCTGGAAAATCTTATGTCGCCACCCGAGAGCTGCATAGCCGTTGCAGACAGTCCAAGCAAATGGCCCAACTGCCAGTCCCCAGGCCTTACTGCAAGCCGGCAGAGCCTCAGGCCTGGGGTCTCAGTCTGGCCCTCCGAGGTTCCCTTGAGGGCCACCTCCTTCCCTTGACCAAACCCCCCTTCCCCAACCACTGACTGTTTGATGGATTCCCAGGTTTGCATGCCCCCCCACCCCCGCTCTAAAAGGTTGTGTTACCTCTCCTAAGGCCAAGTTCCTGGCAGGAAGAGCTTCAAGCTGAAACAGGCTGCTGTTTTTGCCTCCACGCCTTTTGCCTCCCCCCCACCCCAGGAATGCAGCCCCCAAGAGCTTCTCCAAAATGGAATTCAGCCATGCAGCTGAAGGAAGTTCAACACTCCTGCCCTACTGCAACTAAGCCTAGGAATATCCCCCCCTCTTCCCTTCCTCTGTTGCCTTTATAGTCAAATCTTAGATTGGAAGCCCTCTGGGGCAAGACCTGCCCCCCCCCCCCATATAGCACTTTCCAATGCAATTTCTAACTGGTGCAGCAAAAAGTGGGAGGCAGTTTTAAAAACTAGATACAGCTGACTGGAAGAGAGAAGTTTCTGTTTAAATACAGGCTTGCTACAGGAAGGTTGGAGGCAGAGGAGGCGGTGCCGGGAGGCGGCTGAGAAGGAGGGCGGCTCACGGGGCCCCGCAACGTGAACTTGGCCCTCTGCGAAAACGTGCCGCCTCTGTTGCTTTTGCTACTGCGCTGGCTGGGTGCCTGCCAAGTCATTCCAGGAGTGGAGTCACTGTGTGGATGTTGTACTTGGCTCAGAAGAAGGCAAACGTGCTCATTGTTCACGTGGCTGTGGAACCAGGCGTGACTGTCTTCCCTCTGGAGAGCAGGAAACCCTTGCCGTTCAAGACAGCGGTTCCTGCTGCCCCTGGGCCCACGCTGTCTCTGTCCCGCCCAGGGTGTCTTGGGCTCCACTTGTCTCGCTTCCTTGAAGTGGCTCTGGGCACAGTGACACGACGCGAACCCGCCTCCTTCCTACGTTTTAAAAGAAGTGTTTGGGGCTCTGTGTTGACATCAGGAAACTTAAAAAGATGTCCAGCTGGAGGGAGAAAATCCGGTGCAGGGTTCCGTCAGCCCACATTTCCGGGGGTTTACCCTGCGCCTGTTTTTCAGTAGCATTCCATGCCTTGCTAGTTACCTATTTTTGTGCCACCTGGCTACTAGGCACTGTGGAACATGAATGAGAGGCCCTGCTCCGACCACTTACGTGTGGTGGACGGGAGAGGGATAGGGCAGGCTCCAGATCCAGATTTTCCGGGCCTTGGGACAAGAGCACCTCCGTGCCCCCCTCCCTTGGTGAATCCACCCCTCACCACCACGGTCACCAGCCGCTAGCGCTCCTCGTCCTCATTGCTCCCACTTGTTTGCTTGACAGGAGAGAGCAAGTCGGCAGCAGCATCTCCTGCTTCTCACCACCACCACTGTCCGGGCCCGAGCAAGAGGCAGGTCAACAAACAGGTTGCAATGTTGAAGAAGAGGAGTGGGTCCAGGGGGCTCTTGCCAGTGAGCCCCCCTGCGTGGTGTGGGCCGTTGGCAGGTGCCCAACCAGACTGGCCTGCGATGCCAGCCCTGGACGGGTCCCTAGGGCAGTGGCAGCACACATGCAGAAGGCCTAGCTTTGGTTCTCCGGGACTGCAGGCAGCACCAGGGCTGGGAAAGGGCCTTTTCTAATTCAAGAAGAAGGGAGGCCTCCCACACATGCTCTGAGCATCCCCACCACCACCACCACCGCTGTCCATCTGCCATAATCCGGACAAGTACAATGTGCCACAAGCACAAAGCAAGATCTAGAAATATGCCCAGAGCCGATGCCTCTAGCACATGGTCTCTCCCACAGACCACACATCAGATCACAAAACAGCATGCACGGATGCAGCATCTTATTGAGGAATTAGGCATCTGCAAAATCGGTGATTTCTTCTAGCCTGTCTTTAGAGGTCTAGATAAGAAAAAAGTACCCATTTATGGACAGAGTAAACTAGGGACATCTAATTTTCAAAATATTTCTATAGTTTTCTGCTAACCTAACATGAGGAATAGTTGCTGATCTGCACCAGCATCCAGAGCAGATGCTGTGTCAACTGCTAAAAGATCTCAATAGCCTGGAGCATAAAAGGGGTCTGTGCACTAGGCAAGGGTCTTCCTTTAGGGACCCAGATGCCAAGCTGTACCAAAACCAGGGGCACATGAGGATGAGAGAGGGGAGTGGCAGCGGAATAGTGGGCAAGGTAAACGGGGTTTCAGCTGGGCTCCAAAGTGGTATGAGAGGCAGAAATTCAGCTGGAGCAGATTTCAAAGACATGGAAAGACAGCAACGGGGAAAGCCTCTCTGGCTGAATTTCTGCTGCTGCTTTTCACACAACGTTGAAAGGTGATGGCGCTTTGCCATCAAATACAGAATGGGAAAGCCTGCAGAAGAAAATCTGAAAGGAAGGAGCAGGCCCGGGAAAGGCTGTTGGGTGCAAGGGGAACTGTGAGCCAGGAGGCATGGAGTGGGAGACACAGGGGAGGGTTGCCAGCTTTTTACCAGTCTCTGCTCTTGTGCTCTTAATAGCAGCTCAAGCAGCAGAATGTTAGCAGGCAGTTATGTTCGATTTACAGGTGCGGCTGCCATTACGGCACAATAGCACACTAGGCTGTTTTTTTCTGGTTAGTTGGTAAACCTACAAAGCAGGATAAGAGGGGTGCTCTTGTTGCAATGATGCCCTAAGGAAGGGAGAGACATAGGTGAGAAGTGGATGAGTGTGGTAGAAATACTGAACAAGTTTATTCTTAGCCCGGGGCCTCCGAGTCCGAAGGCACTTATGTGACAAGCCTGCTAAGACTGCCACCCCTTTTCATTGGCTTTCTTCAGGTGCCTTTACAACACCCTGGCACAGCAGCAAAACTAGCAGGTGAAATTTTACCCCATTGCTTCATCTCCATGCCAGGAATTTGCCTTGCAGAATTTCGGCAGGCTGTTGTTGAAGGTTCAGGAGCAGGGCTGGCAAGAGAAAAAGAACCCACCTTATTTATTTCTTCCCTTTTATCCTCCCCTTCTTGTAGGGAGCTCAGTGCAGCATATATGTTTCTCCCTGCTCTCATTTCTTCCTCACAACAACCCTGCGAGATAGGTTATGCTGAGAGAGGGTGACCATCAAGATCTCAACGCAAGTCTCCCCAGTCAGAATTCCCCAACCTGGCGCCCCCCAGATGTGTTGGACCACAATTCCCATTGACCAGGCTGCCTGGGGATGATGTGATTTGTAGTCCAGCACATCTGGAGGGTGACTAGTTGGGGAAGATTATGTCAGGGGCTTCCTGCCCTTGCTGAGGACTTTCTCATAGTGTCCCCTGGCAAAGGTATGCCATGGTTTGTTCTATTTACTGTTGATATCCTGAGAAAGCTAAAAGGCTTCTTCTGCATGGTCCCTAAAAGCCAGAAAGTAGGCTGAAAAGCACAGATGTTCCCTCCCTCCCTGGCTTGGTTCTCCCTCAGTCAGAAGGGGAAGAGCTCTACTTGGAAGCAGGAACCTTGGCCCACCCAGGAAGGCAAGCCAGGACAGGAAGAAACTTTGTCCTGCCAGTGTAAGAGTCAAGTGTCAGTATTTGGAGAGAGGGTGGAGCTGCCTTGACCTTTGCTTCAGGCAGCAACTACCCTGGGCTGAGCCTGAGGGTCAGAAATCGTTGCTAATCTACTGCAAATCTCTCAGAGATATGGCAGCTGAGTCCAATCTGTCGTCTTGCCCTGTGCTGGAAGGTTGCCACTAGATGGGGAGGGCAGGGCTCCTGTGTCTTTGTATGCCCTGGATATTGAGCACACACTCAACAGGTGAGATGTGCCTTGTTGAATTTCTGCCTGCCATTTAGTGCTAGGGGCACATTAGCCATGCCAGAAGAACCAAGCTTGAACCTGAGGGCAATAGAACTGCGTCGTCAGACTTATGATGTCAACTTTTAGCCACTTTACATTGTTGTTGCTGTTATAGTTTTACACTGTTTTTCCTCCAAGGAGCTCAGGGTGTCATGCATGCTCTCCCCGCTCCCCCCATTTATCCTTACAACAACCTTGTGAGGTAGGGTAGGCTGAAAGACAACAGTTGATCTAAGCTCAGGGGGTGGGGGGTTGCAGGACTATGATTTGGAAGAATCCTGGTTTCAAATCCTCAGCCAGAAAGCTCATAGAGTGATTGTGGGTCTCTCTCTCAGCTGAATGACCAAAGAGCTGTAAGGATGAGGGCAGAAGGAAACCTTCCGCTCCATGGAGGAAAGGTGGGATAGAAATGTAATAACATTAACATCCATGTCTAGTTCAAATAGCACTTGTCCTCAAGGTGGTTAAGGCAGTCAGTGGCTACTAGTCATGATGGCTACATGTTATCCCCAGCATCGTAGGCAGTATCCCTCTCAATACCAGTCGCTGGGGAACATGGGCGGGAGGGGGCTGTTGCACTCATGATCTGCTTGTGGGCTTCCCACTGGGGCATCCAGTCGGCCACTGTGGGAACAGAGTGCTGGGCTGGAGAGGCCTCTGGGCTGATCCAGGGCAGCTTTTATGTGCTTGGCTCTGGCCGCAGTGATCTATGCTGGAAAAGAAAAGCGAGCCTGGTCTTGGAGCATCCCCTGCTGGCCAACACATCGCAAGTGCGGCATATTTTAGAAAGCATTTTCAGCAGCATTGCGGTGGCCCTCGTTATTGCTGGACTACAACTCCAGTCACCCATGACTGTGGGCATGCTGGTTGGGGCTAATGGGAGCTGGAGTCCAACAACAGGAGGCACAGGTTCCCCGCCCCACAGTCTGCAGGGATTGCCAGGACGTTTTGTTACAGCAAAAAGGACAAAGGGCCTTGAGCCCCCTTCAAGGCTAATACTCTTACTATGGCATGAGTTTTTTCCTGGGCCAGAGCCCACCCCCTCAGAGGCATGCCACGAAAAGCACAGTCTCCTATTCAGCTGAAAATCAGCCTTCCCTGACAGAGAGCCCCCCAGATGTGCAGGACTGCAACCCAAGAGCTTTAGCTATTGGGCAGTTGTTGTTGTTCAGTCGTTCAGTCGTGTCCGACTCTTCGTGACCCCATGGACCATAGCACGCCAGGCCTTCCTGTCCTGCGCTCTCTCCCGGAGCGTGCTTAAGTTCATATTCATTGCATCCGTGATGCTATCTAGCCATCTCATCCTCTGCTGTCCCCTTCTCCTTTGGCCTTCAGTCTTTCCCAGCATCAGGGTCTTTTCCAGGGAGTTTTCTCTTCACATTAGGTGGCCAAAATATTGGAGCTTCAGCTTCATTATCTGTCCTTCCAATGAGCACTCAGGGTTGATTTCCTTTAGGATGGACTGATTTGACCTCCTTGCAGTCCAGGGGACTCGTAAGAGTCTTCTCCAGCACCACAGTTCGAAAGCATCAATTCTTCGGCGCTCAGCCTTCCTTATAGTCCAGCTCTCACAGCCATACATTACTACTGGGAAAACCATAGCTTTGATTAGACGGACCTTTGTCGGCAAGGTGATGTCTCTGCTTCTTACTATGCTGTCTAGGTTGGCCATAGCTTTCCTCCCCAGGAGCAAGCGTCTTTTAATTTCATGGCTACAGTCACCGTCTGCGGTGATCTTGGAGCCCAAGAAAGTAAAATCTGTCACTGCTTCCATTTCTTCCCCTTCTATATGCCAGGAAGTGATGGGGCCAGATGCCATGATCTTCGTTTTTTTAATGTTGAGTTTCAAACCAGCTTTTGCACTCTCCTCTTTCACCCTCAACAAGAGGCTCTTGAGATCCTCTTCGCTTTCTGCCATTAGGGTGGTATCGTCTGCATATCGGAGTTTGTTGATAATTCTCCCGGCAATCTTAATTCTGACCTCTGATTCATCCAACCCGGTATTTCTCATGATGTACTCTGCATATAAGTTAAATAAGCAGGGTGACAATATGCAGCCTTGTCGTACTCCTTTCCCAATTTTGAACCAATCGGTTGTTCCATCTCCGGTTCTTACTGTTGCTTCTTGACCCTCGTACAGGTTTCTAAGGAGACAGGTAAGGTGGTCTGGTACTCCCATCACTTTAAGAATTTGCCACAGTTTGTTGTGATCCACACAATCAAAGGCTTTAGCGTAGTCAATGAAGCAGAAATAGACGTTTTTCTGGAATTCTCTTGCTTTCTCCATGATGCAGCAAATGTTGGCGATTTGATCTCTAGTTCCTCTGCCTCTTCTAAACCCAGCTTGTACTTCCGGTAGTTCTCGGTTCGCATACTGAAGCCTAGCTTGTAGGATTTTGAGCATCACCTTGCTGGCATGTGAAATGAGCGCAATTGTGCGGTAGTTTGAACACTCTTTGGCGTTGCCCTTCTTTGGAACTGGAATGTAAACTGAACTTTTCCAGTCTTGTGGCCACTGTTGAGTGTTCCAGATTTGTTGACATATTGAATGCAGCACTTTAACAGCATCATCTTTTAGGATTTTAAATAGCTCGGCTGGAATACTGTCATCTCCGCTAGCTTTGTTGTTACTAATGCTTCCTAAGGCCCACTTGACTTCACTCTCTAGGATGTCCGGCTCAAGTTCAGTGACCGCACTATCATGGCTATCAGGGACATTCAGATCTTTCCTATATAGTTCTTCTGTGTATTCTTGCCACCTCTTCTTAATCTCATCTGCTTCTGTTAGGTCCCTGCCTTCTTTGTCCTTTATCATGCCCGTCTTTGCACAAAATGTTCCCTTGAGATCTCCAATTTTCTTGAAGAGATCTCTAGTCTTTCCCATTCTGTTGTTTTCCTCGATTTCTTTGCATTGTTCATTTAAGAAGGCCTTCTTGTCTCTCCTTGCTATTCTCTGGAACTCTGCATTCAGTTGGGTATATCTTCCCCTTTCTCCCTTGCTTTTCACTTCCCTTCTTTCCTCAGCTACTTGTAAAGCCTCATCAGACAGCCACTTGGCTTTCTTGCATTTCTTTTTCTTTGGGATGGATTTCGTTGCTGCCTCCTGAACAATGTTACGGACCTCCGTCCATAGTTCCTCAGGCACTCTGTCTATCAGGTCTAATCCCTGAAATCTATTCCTCACCTCCACTGTATATTCATCAGGGATATGATTTAGGTCATACCTGAACGGTTTAGTGGTTTTCCCGACGTTCTTCAATTTAAGTCGAAATTTTGCAAGAAGCAGCTCATGATCTGAGCCACAGTCAGCTCCAGGTCTTGTTTTTACTGACTGTATGGAGCTTCTCCATCTTTGGCTGCAAAGGACATAATCAATCTGATTTCGATATTGACCATCTGGTGACGTCCATGTGTAGAGTCGCCTCTTGTGCTGTTGGAAAAGAGTGTTTGCTATGATCAACATGTTCTCTTGGCAAAACTCTATTAGCTTTTGTCCTGCTTCATTTTGTACACCAAGGCCATGCCTGCCTGTTATCTCGGTGATTTCTTGACTTCCTACTTTAGCATTCCAATCCCCTATGATGAAGAGGACATCTTTTTTTGGTGTTAGTTCTAGAAGGTGTTGTAGGTCTTCATAGAACCGATCAACCTCAGCTTCTTCGGCCTCAGTGGTTGGGGCATAGACTTGAATTACTGTGATGTTGAATGGTTTGCCTTGGATTCGTACTGAGATCATTCTATCATTTTTAAGATTGTACCCCAGTACTGCTTTTCCCACCCTTTTGTTGACTATGAGTGCTACTCCATTTCTTCTAAGGAATTCTTGCCCACAATAGTAGATATGATGGTCACCTGAATTAAATTCGCCCATGCCTGTCCATTTTAGTTCGCTGATTCCCAAGATGTCGATGTTCAATCTTGCCATCTTCTGTTTGACCACCTCCAGCTTACCTTGATTCATTGATCTGACATTCCAGGTTCCTAAACAATATTGTTCTTTACAGCATCGGATTTTCTTTTCACCACCAGACACATCCACAGCTGAGTGTCCTTTCGGGTTTGGCCCAGCCGCTTCACTCTTTCTGGCACTACTTGCTCTGCCCTCTGCTCTTCCCCAGTAGCATATTGGACACCTTCCGACCTGAGGGGCTCATCTTCCGGCGTCATCTCTTTTAGCCTTGTGATACGTTCCATGGGGTTTTCTTGGCAAGAATACTGGAGTGGGTTGCCATTTCCTTCTCCAGTGGACCACATTTTGTCAGAACTCTCTGCTGTGACCTGTCCGTCTTGGGTGGCCCTGCACGGCATAGCTTATGGCTTCACTGAGTTATGCAAGCCCCTTCGCCACAACAAGGCAGTGATCCATGAAGGGGTATTGGGCAGTATAGAAATGTAATTGAATAATCTGCCACCATTGGCCACGCTGGCTGGGAATGCTGCAAAGACTGGCTTGGGAAGACCCGCCAGCTATCATTCAGTGGACTGAAGATCTCACTGCTCTTGCTACTTTTGAACGTATCTCCTGCAGCCGTCAGTTTTGTATGGATGCTTGTTCAGCTATATGGACTGCTTATTTTAATGTATATATTTGAAAGAGAAGTATTAAATCCCCCCTTCCCTCCTTCTTTGATTAATGTTGTAAATGATTTTTGTGGACATGTTTTATCTCTTTTGCTCCTCTTTCGTTCTTTCATGGCTTCCCCCCTGCCCCCTTCTTTTGTTATATTTGCAAATAATTTCTTT
Organism: Heloderma suspectum; assembly: GCF_057233095.1. Classification (NCBI taxonomy): domain Eukaryota; kingdom Metazoa; phylum Chordata; class Lepidosauria; order Squamata; family Helodermatidae; genus Heloderma; species Heloderma suspectum. Next base: position 5,026,142 of record NC_139462.1, read on the forward strand.
GAAAAAGGCTGCCTGGGAATGATGGAAGTTGCAGTCCAACACATCTGCAGGGCTCCGGAGTGGGGAAGCTGCTATGAAGGGCTCCACCCTCATCCCCGGCAGGCCTCCAGGCCCGCCGGACTACAACTCCCATCATCCCCAACCCCGGCGGCCGACCACGGCTCCCATCATCCCCGCCCGCAATGTGTCGTGATCCACCCATCTGAAAGGGGCCAGGTGCGGGGAGGCGGCCCAGCTCGGGAAAGGACCCCCGACCACCCCAGCCCGCGCTCGCGTTGGCCGCTCCCATCGGAGCCGCGGCGCTGGGTCCCCCGAGAAAGCGCCGCGCCGCCGATCAGCCAGTCCTTAAAGGGTGATTCTTGCCTTCGAAACCCCTTAGCCAATCCGAGGCCGGCTGCCCTGCCGAGTCTCCCCGCTCCCCCATGAATTCGCCTCCTCTTCGCTCATTGGACAAATGGTTGGCCAATCCCAGCAGGCCATTTCTTTCCCTTCGCTCCACTCGGCCGTGGCCGCGCCCGTTGTTTTCCCGCCAGCCAATCATTTGGCGGCGCTAGGGCTTCCTTTGACGTCGGAATGGCGAGGCCGCGCCCGCTCCGTTTCAGAACCGAGCGTGGTTCCCTGCTGCGCACGCGCCCTTAAAAACCGAGCGGCTGGAGCGGACGCCGCGCGGAGGCTTCCCTCGCAGGCGACGCTTCCCGGCGTGCGTCGCCAGGCGCCCTCCGCTGCCGGGGTGCGCGCCGCGTGCCGGGGGTGCCGCCCCTCGCCCGGGGTCTTCCCTCCGGAGCGCCTTCCGCGTCCTCGGCCGCCTCCCGGGGGCCCGGCGCAGCCGCTGCCCGCGGCCCGGGTGAGCGCGGCGCCCCGCGCAGGCCCTGGGGGGCTCGCCGCGGCCTTGCGCCAGGCGGCCCCGCGGCCGGCGCCCTCCGGATGCGGCTCGCAGGCCCCTGGCGGGGTGCCGGGCGCTGCGGCCGAGGCGGCTGGCGCCCCGGGCGGGGGCGGCTGCGCTGCGGCGGAGCGTTCCCGCGGCCCAGCCTCCCCGAGGGCCGGGCTGGCCGCAGGGGAGCGGGGCGCAGCGGGGCCCCGAGGCACGTCGCCGCCTGAGGCCCGGCCCGGCCCGGCGAACGGACCAAGGCGCAGCCCTGTGCGCGCTCAGGCAGAGAAGAGGCCTGCAGCTCCGCGCAGGCCCAGCCTACGGGGCGCCGTGCTGCCCCGGGGCGGCGAGAGAGGGAGGCTGCCCGGGGAATGAAGCCCCCAGGCTTCTGTTTTCCTGCGCAGCCTTTTGCCACAGCGCTAGGCTGCGGCCCCATGCATGTTCAGACCGAGAAAAGCCCGGTAACACCCGGCGTTCCCCAGCCGGCACTTGCGCGGCTAAACGTGCGTGGGATCGCGCCCGTGGTGTCTTTTAAGGGCCTTGCACAGCTGCTGTCTTTTATTTCGGTTTTTAACTCTGATTTTATTCTGTTTTCAACTTTCAGGTGCTTTTATGTTTTACTGCGTGGCTGTATTCTGTCGTGTTAAGGCTTCTTTGGGAACGTCCCAGATTGCTGCGGCTATTGGGTCGTTTAGAAAGAAATGTAATGAATATATGCGTTCTGACCACAGGCGCAGGAAAGGGGCTGCTCGATCTGAGCACTTCCTCTTGGGACTGTCTCCACTGTAAGTCCACGTCTCCATTCCGGTGCCGCCTTCTGCAGCCCCCAGCCCGGCTCCATGGTTCATGCGTTCTTGATCCACACCGTATGCTGCCGTCCTGGGGACGAGGCAGGGCGCTGTCGGGTGCTGTATTCCAGGGTTTTTGGTCCTGAAGGATTGGAAGATGCCAGCTGCCAGGGTCAGGAGAAGGAGCGGCTGTGCCAGAAGGAGCAGATTCTGGTTGTGGCAAGGTAACTAAACCAGCGTTGTGCTTATGGTGCTGCAGCATGTGCGTGTCTGGGGGGGGTGCAAGGTGATAGGTCAGAAGGGGATGCTGGATCTGATGGAGCAATTTAAGGAAGAGATCTCTTTGGGTTCTCTTGAGTCCACATGAGTACAGAAGTTTTTCAAAGTATATTTAGGGTGCAGTTCTATGGGATCCACTCTTGATATTCGTAAACCTCTGAACCCGGAGGCTTACCAGTATCCAGTGCAGAGACAGAGGCAGTGGGATCCTCACCTCTGCCACATCTCCCATTCTGCATTTCAGCCACACAGGCTTTTCCAACCTTCTAGCTGAGGTATCATGGAGTGTGGAAGGGAAGGAAGCTGGCAAGGCCTCAGGAGATGGCATAGGCTGCCCCTCCCCTCCCCTCCCTACCAAGAAACGCCACCCTTTACCTCCTGTCCGAGGTCACTTCTGCAACCCTGGAGAGGCAGCCAGTGTGGTTCTCTCCATGCTGGCTGTGAGGGGGAGGGGGCAAGGAACTCGGACTCCTGGGTCCAAGGTAGGAGTGCTGTCTCAGCCCTCGGATCCAGGAACCGGAAATATCCTACAGCCCACCAGACTCTGTCTCGGGGCCGTAGGATTGCTCCCTTATTTATTTAATTAGATGTAAACCCTGACCTAGCCAGCAGTAAGGGGCAGGTAACAGCAAATGAATTCTTCCCTATCCCTGGCTGTCATGAGCTGTGTGGATTAAAGATCTGAAAGATCTCAGGCTTTGGCAAGCCTTGGAAGAAGAGAATGCCAAAGTTGAGTGCCAACATACTGGAACATCAGTCTGCATGCCCTTCCAGTCCTGACTTGGCCCACAGATGGTTTACCTCAGAGAGAGCGTTCATAGAATCATAGGGTTGGAAGGGGCCTACAAGACCAGCGAGTTCAACCCCCTGCTCACTGCAGGAAACTTGATTCCCAGGTGGTCTCCCATCCAAGTACTAACCAGTCCTTCTTCACCATCTGAAATTGTGGGGGCAGAATTTAAATGATGAGTGCCTCAGATTGCATGGGGTCATTTTGAACAACATGTTTCCAGTCTTTATGGTTATGCAGAGAGGCTGAAGAAACAACATTGTCATTTTCCAAGCACTCTGAGTGGACCTTCTGCTGTGTGTTGCTCCATGGCTATGCGCTCCACTCAAGGCCTGCAGTTATGCTCTTCTCCTTTTTGTGTTCTCCAGCTCCCCTACTTTCCCTCTTGTTGCCATTTTGCTCCTTCAGAAAACTTTCAAGTTCTGCAGGCATTCAACTTTGTTGGCTTTAGACAGAGTAAAGAAAGGAAATGTAGCACTGCTTTGCAAAATAAATGGGTAAAAAATTGGGTCCAAAGTGATAAGACTTTCTTCTTAAACTTGCCCAGCTCTTGGGCTCAAACAGTTGAGGAGCTTCATATCCCTGCTTTCAACCAAGAGATTCTGCTCTATTATTTAAAATACACAGCTGGATAGGGGAAGAGCCAGTCACATCTTTTCTACCCCCTTATTCTTTTCTGCCCCTCCCCTGCCTGATAGAGGGAGCAAGAGTCCAGGTTTCCTACAGGAGCAAGTGGGGTAGGGGGACTGAGGAAAGGAAGCTGCAGTGCTGGCTGTCTCATAGAATCATAGAGTTAGAAGGGGTTTCGGAGATCATCTAGTCCAACCCCCTGCTCAGTGCAGGCTCTGCACTGCAGGGTGCAACTACAGCATCCCTGATAGAGGGCCATCCAGCCTCTGAACCCACCACTTCCCAATACTATCTGTTCTACTGCTTAACAGTTCTCACTGTGATGCAGTTTCTCCTAATGTTTAGCTGAAATCTGCTTCCCTGCAATTTCCACCCATTGGTTTTAGTTCTGCCCTCCGGAGCAACAGAGCTCAACTCTGCTCCATCTTCTGCATGACAGCCTTTCAGATATTTAGAGAACGCTATCATGTCTCTCCCTAATCTTCTCTCCAGCATGAACCTGCCCAGCTCTTTCAACCGTTCCTCAGACGCCTTGCGTTTCCAGACCCATCACCATCCTGGCTGCTCTTCTCTGGATGCGCTCCAACTTGTCAGTGTCCTTCTTAAAATGGGGTGCCCAGAACTGGACACAGTACTCCAAATGTGGCCTGACACAGAATAGAATGGAACTGTTACTTCCAGTATTCTGGACATTCTGTTTCTGTTCATGCAGCCGAAGAGTGCATTAGCTTTCTTAGCTGCCGCATCACAGTGGTGGCCTTAATTCAACTTGTGATCCACTAAGACACCTTGGTCCTTTTCACATGTACTGCTATCAAGCCAGGTTGTCCCCATTCTATACTTATCTTTGATTCTTTTGTATCTAAAAATACTATCTTCCGATTCTGTTGGAATGTAAACATACATGTAAAAATACAACGTCCATGGAAGTTTATGTGTTTAGAAATGTGTTAGTCGTTAAGGTGCCACAAGACTCTTGGTTGTTTTAACTTCGGGGGGTGGGGTGGGGGGAATCTCCTACTACTGCTTGGTACTTGACCCTGAGCCATTGGTCACTGTAGCCCAGGACCGTCTGCTCTGACTAACAGTGGTTCCCCAAGGTCTGGGGCAGGAAGAGGCCTCCCCAGCCCATCTACTAGGGATCTTGTTCCTGGGACGTTCTGTGTGCAGTGCAAATGCCCTGCCATGGAGCACACCCAGTTCCTCCTCAGAAAGCGACCCAAAGGCTAACCTCCAGCGCTGCCCTCTCCGTTCACAGGCAAGTGGAGTCAGCATGCAAACTATATCAGCAGGCCTCTGGGAAGCCCCCTGCGGAGCACCTCGTCCAGCTGCCCGATGAGCCTGTTTCTCTGCAGGACGCCCCATACGGGGTCTTCCGCCTCCCTCCGGGGGACCCCTTCTCCGAGGACAAGGCTGTGCTCTGGCTGGGTGTCCAGTGCCTGGGCTTTGCTCTGGTCTGCGACCCCCACGAGAACCTGATGCTGGCTGAGAGCACCCTGAGGCTCCTTGTGAAGCCCCTCCTCGACCACCTGAAGCTGCTGAGCTCGGGGAGCGACGTGTTGCTTAAGGCCGACCGGACCGAGGCCATCCTCGGAAAGCTCCTGCCGCATGGCCAGCTGCTCTTCCTGAACGATCAGTTTGTGCTGGGGCTGGAGAGGGAGGTGAGCGCCTCTCTCTGCAAATAAAAGGCCCCTGAAAGGTCCATGTGGAAGGCTTGGCTGAGTTTGGGTGTAGGTTTCCTCACTGGGCATCTGTACAGGGCATCACCAGGTCCCACAGCCTGTCTTTTTGCCACATCACGAGGTGCAAGAGAGCAGCTTTCCCCAAGCTGGTGCATGCCGGTTGTGTTGGACCGCAGCTGCCATAATCCCATGGCCAGTGGTGGGCAGTGCAGTCCAGCACATCTGGAGAATATCAGGGTGGGGAAGGCTGGAATAGAGAAACAGACGTCAGGGAGGGAGAGGAAAGCAATGCATCCTGGGTTTGCTCCCCTCCTCTTCTCTGAACAACGCCTGCCCTTCCTGTAAATGTTCCCATTAACCTTAATAACACTTGCCATTTCACCAGTGCTTCTTGAATATTCAAAACATCTTGCTTATATGATCTCATTAATCTGTGCAAAGAACCCTGAAAGTCAGGGGTCCCTCAACATAGTGCCCATGGGGACCTCCAACAGCACTTGCAAAGCTCTCTGTTCCCTGCCCCATTCAAGAAAATATTTTAAATAAAACATAACTTGAAAAATGTTAGAGCACCAGTTTCTCCTTCCTGATCAGCTGTTCAACAGGCAGGAAGAGAAGGAAAGAGATGCTTCCTGGCCCCACCCAATCTTCTTCCATTCACAGAGACCTTTCCCCTTAGCGCATGCTCTCTCCCTCTCCCCATTCCCAGCCTCCAACCTTGCTCTTTCTCTCCACCCAACCTCTTTCCTCACTGTTTCCCTCCCTTTCCTTCCCTGTCCCTAGCCTTGCTCTTTCTCTCCCACTCACCACTTTTTCTTGCTGTTTCTCCTCCTCCCAGTCTCTAGCCTCTCTCTTTCTCTCCCCTGTACCTCTTTTGGCTAGCCAGATCCCCACAGTGGCCACATCCTCTGTGGGAACCATTTTGTGCTGGTGCCCACAGCAGTTTCCCAAATTCCTAAAGGTGCCCACAGGTCCGAAAAGGTTGGGGACCCCTGCTGAAAATATTATAAGCCCCAAATTGAAAAGGGGGTTGTGCAATGGTGGTGGTAGTCTGAGGGTCCAGGAAACAAGAAAGCCCATCAGCCAAATGTCTGACCCAGGTAAATTGTGGAAAGGATTACTGAGGCTAGAGTTGTTAAATATATTGAAGAACAAGTGTTGCTGAGGAAGCATCAGCACGACTTTTGCCCTAGAAAACCTTCCCTCATCAGTGCCTTAACATTCCTGTAGGATGTAAACCAACGTGTCAACTGGGAGAGGGAAGAATTCAGTAGGAGGGTTATGCAAATGTGCATTTTGGAAAAGGGTTTAACGAAATCTGTTGCCAAAGGTGCCTGAGAAAACTCAGCGGTCGTGGGATAAGGTCTGTTACGGTTTGGCATCTGATTGTGAGCTTCTGGAGGCATTTGGCTGGCCTCTGTTGGAGGCAGAATGCTGGGTGAGACAGCCCCTTAGTCTGGTCTGGCAAGGCAGTGATTGTATTCTTTTGCTCAGGAGACGACCTTCTTGCAGAAGCCTTTATAGCTGTATGTGCAGCTGACGTCATTCCACTGGGTTGTGACATGGACACAGTCTTCCTGGTGCCCTGGTGCCCTGGTGCCCCGTGCCAGTTGTCAGGTTGTCCTTGTCTCCAGAAACTAGAAAGAAAGGTGGGGGAGATGCAGTGTGGGGGAGATGCTCCCTGGTCCCATTGGGGTTTGGATGTCAGAGCTGGAAGACTTGTCTTAGGCAAGTACACAGAGGCCACCTAGCCTGTGCGGTTAGTGTGGGGCAAAATTAGCCACTCTACCCCCCCTCCCCCTCCATCAACCTAGGCACTTCAGGCTCCATTGTGATGTGAGGAGACACATCCCCACAAAGTTGCCTGCAGTGCAGAGAGCTAACCAGGAAGTGACCCAGCCTGTACAATTGGGTGGGGGGTGGGGAGGGACAACCACCCTCCTTGGACATGGAAGGACGTTCCTTCCCAGCCCAAGTGTGGCTCTCAGTTTGCCCGTGGCTGTGTGGCAGCGAAACCCATCCACATGGGGTCTGTCTGCATTAGAAGCCTATATTGGTTTCATAGTGATTTAACCATCGTGGCTTCCCCACCCCCAATACTGTGAAGTGTAATCTGGTGAGGGTGCTGTTATTTCCTATTGGACATCACAGAACTACAGTTCCCAGCATCCTAACTCAGCCTTAGGAGAGGTATTCCAACCCTTTAGGATAGGGGGATAAAATCTGCACAAAAGCGGGGAAGCCAGCAAATGATGGCCCAGGGGAAGGGGCCCCGCCCCTGACTGCCTGGGGGAACCCCAGGGGGGCCGGTTGTGATGCCAGGTGGGCTGGATTTGGTCCACAGGTGGGAGGTTCAACACCCCTGCTTTAACGCCTGCATTGTAGGGGTGCCCCAAGTTTGTGTATACACAACCCCACACTACCAAATAGCCTATGGTTGTGCCTGTCATTGAAGCCACAGAGGAAGTGGGCAGACCTTCAAGATAAGACAGGACAAGCCTTCCTGACACCAGAAAACCAGAACTCCGGAGCATCAGCTAGAACCATCCTCAGAATGTCCAGCTGAGCAGGACTCGATTCTCTGTGTTTCTGTGTGCCTGCTGAACCCCTCCTCTCCTGACTGTGTTGCTATCCCATAACGTAACTGTCAAAGGTTAAGAGGACAGTTTCTGCAGTGGATACTGGTGGTATTTAAGTCATCCAGAATTGAATAGAGTCAAGAATGAGCAGCAAATTACGCTGTTCTATAAAATTATGGAGCCACTCACAGACTTGTTTCCCTGCCCAAGTGGAACTGAGGTTTCACCCACTGTAAATTTGCCTCCCCTCCAGTGACTGTAGGAGAGAAGAGTCAACCCTTGTCTAGACCAAAAAGTAGGGCTGTGCACGGCTTCGGACTGAATCCTGAATTCCAAAATGGATCGGGGTGTTTTGGACCGCTTCGGATCACTTCATACAGTGCTAAAGCCCAGACAGCCTGTCTGAGCAAATGTAACAACTGGCTATAGAAGGGAGGGGGAGAGAAGGAGTTGGCAGGGGGGAACTCAGCCTTGGAAAGTGGCATCTCTAGGTGCTAACAGGGCTGAGCTTTTAACCCAGCAGTTTGTTTCCTTGCTTTGTACTGTTTGTGCTTTGGCTCCCCGGCCTTCTCAATTACTGTTCCTACCCTTCCCATTTTTCAACTCTCTATATTCTTATTAACCCCCCCCCCCCAAGAAAACAGACACACCCAACAACAACCCCTTCTCTCTTCTGTTAGGTTTTAGTATTATTTCCCTTCCCCTCACCCCTTAGCTTGTAGGTAGTTTTATCTTTCTGTATCTGCTTTTCTTTTGGTCGTGTGTGTGCGTGCGCGCTGTGTGAGTGCACTATGCACATTACTGTGCACAAGCAAACTGTGTGGCCAAAGCAGTACACTAATACACAGTCCAATATGTACTGTGGGGCAAAGCACTACACAATGCACACAATATGAAGCATCATCACTTTTGCTAATTTTCCAGCACACTTTGCCTGTCTCTTGTTTTCTCTTGTGTACATCAAATGACCATAAGAAGAATATGATCAGGCTAGGCTATATGTATTTTTTTTTTAATGTTCCCTTCATCTTACCCTTCCTGGGGAAAAGGGGCTGCCAAAATGGTCAGGAGGCTGGAACAGCTCCTCTATAAAAGCCATCAACGTTTGGCCTATTTAATTTAGAAGAAAGGCAAATAAGGGGGAAGGTTTATAAAATTATGTGGAGTAGGGAAAGTGCAGCAGTTCAATTAATAAGCCCCACTGAATTCAGTCAGTGTGACTTTGCCAGGTAATATGTATTGCAATTTGCAGCTAAAGGGATGTTTACCTTTTCTTTCTTCCCTTAATGACTGCCTCAGGTCAATGGCAGATTCAGGACAGACGAAAGGAAAATACTTTTGCACTTCAAAAAAACCCTACACCAGAGATTAGGGATAGTGACCTCCTAATTGTCACCTTAAACACCTTCTGATTAGGATGTCTAACCCCCGCGTGGCTTACCTTTTTTTTTTACCTTTTGTTTTAGTTTCCGAGAAAAGGAAATTTTATGCATGGCTAGCACAGAAACTACTGGACCAAGCTATCTGAAATTTGGCAGGTTCATTCACCTCTGTAGGGGCTGCCAGGTGCTCAAATTTCATGCACTTCTGCAGAAGCACTGAAGAATTATAGCTCTTTGTTTTGAGAGATTCCATGAAAAAAACACATTTTATCTGCACCTAGCACAAAAACTACTGGGCCAAACTGAAGTTTGGCAGGTTCATTCACCTCCATAGGGGCTACCAGGTCTCCAACTTTCATGTATTTATCATAAAAACTGAAATAGTTATGGCCGTTTCTGTTTTCCAATGCAAGTCAATGGGAAAATGTAAAATCCGACTAATTTTGATCCTGTTCTGAAGCAAATCAGATCACATCCAAATTGGTCTGAAGCAAATCAGGGCTGATTCGGAAGATCCAAATCAGCCTGCGAAGCAAATCGGTGGGTCTGTGTACATCCTTACCAAAAAGTACACAACCTTCTGGTAAAAACAGTGGATGAAGATTCACAGCTGCACCTTAGATCAGCCTTCCCCAGCTTTTTGCCTTCCAGATGTTTTGGACCACAACTTCTATAATCCCTGACGATTTTGCCATGCTGGCGGAGGCTGATGGGAGTTGTAGTCCGGGACATCTGGACAGTGCAGCGTTGGGGAAAACTGCCTTAGGCAGAGCATGTGATCCATTCACAGTTGATGCAAAAACTGGCCAGAGGGGATGATATGGAGACCAGCTGCCCTGCACAATCCACGATCAAGTTGAAAGCTGCCTTCAGAATGGCGTTGCAGGCATTTGCTGATGCGCACACCAAGAGGGACTCCAAAGGGATTTTTGAGTGTCAAGATGGGCTCTCTTGGATAGGCTGGCCAGGTGAAAAGGAGGATTGGGCTCCTATGCTATTAATTGCTCTGTCCAAGGAACATGGGGCGGTGTGGCCTCTCATGCAAGGGGAAGAAAAGCTACGCCAGTTGAGATTCCCCCTTCTGGGCAACTGCTGAGGCTCGGGGGCCCTGCTGGCCCCCTTGACGTTTGGTCCCTGGTTTCCTCCAAGCAAGCAACTCGGCCAAGAGTCAAATTAGCCCCAATGGCAGGACTGATTCTTCCCATCCACTGCCAGTTAGCCATGCCTGCATGAGTCTTCAACAGCCTCTGCCAACCTATTGCCCTCCAGATGTGTTAGACCAATGCTCATCGCTGATGGGAATGATGGGAGTTGTAGTCCAACACATCTGGAGGGCAACACAAGGCTGGTTTACAACAAGAAGCTTCCTGTCCTGACTTTCATGCTTGACCTACCCAAAGTCCTTGTATTTTGTGCCATCCACCCAAGTCCAGGAGCCTTCTTCCCGTTGGTCTGTGAGTCCAATCCAAAAGGACTGCCCTCTGGCTTCCCGGAAGAGATAATCCTGCAAAGCAATGTCAAGCCAGTTGAGAGCTGCTGTGGTCCCGAGGGGAGACAGTTGGGCTCTGGAATGAGGGGCCCATCTCAAATCCTGGCTTGCCCATGGAATCGGTGAGTGGCTGGTGGGTGCTTGGATTTGCAGTCGGGCAGCTCAGTCATAGGCATGCTTACTTGGAAGTAAGCCCCACCAAGTTTGATTGACATGCCAGGTCCCCCAAATTATGGGAATGGTGGCCAGCATCATCTGCAATGTTGCAAGGGATCCTCGACTCCAGAATTGCAAACTGAACAGAAAAACCCTGTTCTTGTGCCTTTACCAGCAGCTTAATGGGTAGAAATTAGCAGGTGAAGTTCTTCATGGCATGGAGATTAGCGTTGTGAAGGTTTGAGGCCTACAGAGGCAAGGAGTTTTTTTTTGTTGGGAGGGGGTATCCCTAAGAGGAGTAGTTTCATTTCCCTGGTTAAGTTTCAGTTTCATTTCCTCAGTTAAGTTTCATTTCTTCAGGCTTGAAGAAGTATTTTCAGCTTTGAGGGAGGAGGGTATATAAAGAGAGCAAGAGAGAGTAAGAGCAGAGTCAGGTAGATCAGAGCCTGTAGAGGGAGCAGGAAGAAGCAGCCTGGAGAATTCTAAGTACAGCTAGGGAAAAGGAACTTGCGTTTTGCAACTTTCGTTTTCTCTCAGTCTTTTGTGTCACTCAGCTCTTGTGTAAATACCTTTAGTTGTAATTTGCTTGCTTTAATTTACCAGTAAACAGTTGTAGTTAAACTCTGTGTCTAGAGTGTCAATCACCCCATGCCTGCAGCTTAAACCACACATTATTGGAAAGGGGAAGGTAAAGGAAGGAAGGTGGGACTCTTAAGGAGGCAAGAGATCCTTCAGGAGTTGCTCTGGGGGTTCAGGTCATAACGGGAACCCCGAGAAGCATTTTCACCTGGCAATATCTGCAGAGGAAGCTAATGGGAAAAGCACAGGAGTAGAGGCCAGTAAAAAGGTGGCAGCCCTAAAGCTCTTGGATTGCAGAGCAAAGCAACTTGGGGTGAGAAAATGTCCCCTGCTAGCTCAGATGTTCTGGTACTTCAGCCTTCTTTAACCCAGTGCCCTGCAGATGTTTTGGACTAAAACTCCCAGTATTCTTTACCATTGACCATGCTGGCTGGAGCTGATGGGAGCTGAAGTCCTAAACATTTGCAGGGCACCAAGTTGGGGGAGGCTGATGTATCTGTTAAGTGAGCAGATAACTTAGTTTTCGAAAGGCAGACTCACCATCTCTTTCCGTGAAGCAACAGAGGTCAGGTGTGCCCCATACGACTTGCAAGCCTGCTCAGCCTCCTGCCAGGACTTCGCCTCTTGGAAAAGGAAGTAGAAGCTCCCATCGTAAAACGTCCAGCCGGCAGAGAGCAATTGCAGGACATTCCCTTTGAGAGCAAAGAATGCAGTCTGAATCTTGGGAGAGCAAAAAAGGCAGCCAGCAGGATCAATGGGCTGGTGCATCTTCTAAAGCAGCCATCTGTGACTTGTCCCTACAACCCCCATCATCCCCAGCCAGCATGGGGAAGCCTGCCATAAAGCCTTTGGGCTTTTCTGTTCTGATAAACTGTGGATAGTGTCATGATACAGTTTATTCACTAGGTGGCACTGAGCTGGATCTGGGGGGAGTCAGGGGCCTCTGTGTCCATTCTGTTTGAGACTGACAAGAGATGATAAAAGTTCTAGTCTGGCTTCTTCAGTGCTGGTGTGCCTCTAAGGCAGCCTTCCACACCCTGCTGTCCTCCAGATGTTTTGGACTACAACTCCCATAACTCCTATCCATTGGCTGTGCTGGCCAGGGCTGATGGGAGTTATAGTCCAAAACTTCTGGAGGGCACCAATTTGGGGAAGGCTGCTCTGAGCCTTCCTTCTTCCACTTCCTCTGCTTGCAGAAGTGCAATGCGTCAACAGCACTAAGGAGCCCAGGAGTGGAAAGCAGCAGGGGAAAACATTTTTGTCTAGTCACCTCCTACACCAGATTAGTGGTGTAGGAGGCTTATAAATAATAGGCTTATAAAATTATGAATCTGGTGTAGGAGAAATGTTTTCCCCTGCTGCTTTCCACTCCTGGGCTCTTTAGTGCTGTTGACGCATTGCACTTCTGCAAGCAGAGGAAGTGGAAGAAGGAAGGTAGAAGAGGGAATTTCCCCAGGTTCTTGCCCCTGCATGACAAGCTGCTCCCATAAAACCCTCTTTTTGCTCCAGCTTCCCCATCATTGCAAGCTTTCAAGTGGCCCCTAAAGGTTCACCTGTCTATAATGTCCTATAATTGAGTTAGGACTCTACCAGGGCCACTGTGTATATGGTACAGTTGCATTGTTAATCTTCTGTTATAATCATTGTTTTATTACGCTTTGTGGGTTTTAAGGGTTTTTTCCCCTTAAAAAAAAGGATTGTATTAATTTCCACAAAACAAAGACAAGCATATAAACAAAAAGAAAATTACATGAAGTTTAGATCTAGTAGGTGTTTTAGTTTTGTTGTATACCATCTTGGGAGGGTTACTATAAAAGGTGGTTTATAAATCTTGTAAATAAATGAGTGCTAAATGTTTATGAGCCCTGCCCCCATTTTCTCATCAGGTCACCTTAATTCAGGGGTTTCTATCCATCCATCTCAAATATCTAGTTGTGTAAATAGGACTGTGACCCATTACCCACTTGACCAGAAAAAAAACTTTCCTGATCTGCTCCTGTGACTTTTAACTGGATCATGATCTGCAGAAATCAGCAGGGGTTCTAGCATGGAGGCAAATATCACCTGCTAATGTCTTCAGATCAAGCTGGTGTTAAAGGCACAGGAGCAGAGAGGTGTTTTAGAAAATAGGAACCCCTCTGGCCAGGACCTGAATGGGAGACTATCTGGGATCCCAAAGAATGCTGTTTCGATCTCCTTGGAAGAAGGGTGTCCCCTACTCACTGTAATGGTCTTCGAGAGCTGTCCGCGACACACTGACATTCTCCAGATGTGTCTGGATCATAGAGAAAGCCTCATAGATGTTTTCCAAGAACTGAACATCCGAAAGTGTAGAATCTGGTGTAATGCCAGAACAAATCAAGATTTGGGGTTGAGTGACGTGGAGATCAGAAAGAAAGTAATATTTTCTGAGATTTCTGTCTGGCTGAGGCATCACTGACATGCGATGAGGAAGAGCTGCACCTGCTGAACATCTGTCAGACAACTGTTTAAAGCAAAGATGGGCAACTTGTGGCTCTCCAGTTGTTTTGTCCTACAACTCATCATGCCAGATGGGGTTGATGGGAGTTGTAGGCCTACACATCTGGAGGGCCACACTTTCCCACCACTGGTTTAAAGGCATAGGGAGCTCTATCAGGGGAAAAGGTACCCTCTGGCATTGAATGAGGCAGCCAGATAGTAACGACATCCAGTAAGATCCAGTCTGCCTCTGCCATGGACCTATGGTGTGACTTAGGGCAAGCCATATCCTCAGAGCCTCCATTCCTTATCTGTAAAATGGGCATAATAGTGACCTACCTCATAGATTGGTTGTGACAGCAAAGCAATTTCACTATGCAAATTAGAAGTGATCTATAAATGATACATAAAATAGCTGGAATCTTCCAGAGGAAAGCAAGGATGAAAATAAGAATCCCCCCATCCCACACACATTGGCCACTTTCCCAACATCCTTTGCTGCCAGACACGGGCAAAACTAAGGCCCACATTTCTGAGATTTGTAACTCACTTTCAGGTGCCTTCTCTGACACATGAGACATGTTGCTGAGCCACAGGGAGGTTCTGATCTTCTCCACCACTCCTTTGAGTTCCAGGAGTGTCCTCTGTCTCTGTAAATCTACAGATCACACGACTGCAGGATTAAACTCCAAACAAAAGTACTGGTGAAGGTGAGATCAGGATCTACTGGTCAGTCTCTGCGTGATTTGCTGTAGGTCGGCAAAGATTTCTGAGTTGACTCCCAATTGTCTAGCAACAGCAACAGCTAAAGAGCTTCCCCTCTCCTCTCTAAATTAGGGCGCTGAAAAAAGAATGTTTGGGGCAAAACCACTTGTGTAAAAGGATTTGTGAGCTTGGTTTCGGCACTGAGTGCAGAGTCCTGGGTTGAGCATAGGCTCTGGGGCACTCAGTTCCTGCATTCTTCGCATACGCCCACCTGCCAGAGCCACACTTTTGCATCTGGCTCCGGTTGGTGGACCTCAGTGTTCTTGTAAAAAGCGAGGAAGATCCTGCACGCCTGACGTCTGCTCACCCCTGACTTCCAAGGATGAGAGACTGCCTCTTCTCGTGTAAACAAGTGCTACAAGCAGAGAGGAAACGCCGTCTTTGTGTACCACCTTTGAAACACTCTTTTCAGATGGTGCAAAGAGTGGGAAGGAGAAGTGACTGTGAGTCAAAGCACTGGGAAAATGCATCCTCTGAGGCAGCCTTCCTCAGCCTGCTGCCCTCTAAATTTTTTTGACTTCAACTCCCATCAGCCCCAGCCAGTGTGGCCAGTGGTTATGAATCCTGGGAGTTGTAGTCCAACCCATCTGGAGGGCACCAGGTTGGGGAAGGCTGCTCCGAGGACACAGTTCTTGTAGAGTTCAAGCAAAGCACCTTGGGCCAGGCTTGGAGCTGGTTGTGATTCAAGTGGACACATTTATTATTGGATTCTTACTGACCAGATCCTGAAGGCCTGGGCAAGGTTGATAGCAAAGTAAACCTCTGAATCCCAGAATGCAAAGACAGTGCTGAGGGTGTGGGATAGAGAAGACTGAAAAGATTGCAAGGTCTGGGCTTTGGCTGAGAACTTGGCAGCCAGACCTTTTAACAGAGAGGGAGCTTTTGCCTGAACCTTTCTCTTGTCATCCCCAATTGAAATGAGGACTCAAACTGCACTGGGGTGTGATCTTTCCTGTTGGCGTTGCCTCTCATTCATCCTCTGAATGGTTCTAGGGACTTTTAAGGACAGGGATGGGGAACCTCTGGCCCGTGGGGGCTAACCCCCCACCCGCCAGCTTATTCCCCAGGCCTTGCCCCCTCTCCTGGCAGGGAAAAGCTCTGATCGGCTGCTGATCTGGAGACAAGAGCTGCTCCCTGCAGAGGAGAGGGGGGCGGGCAGGGCCCAGGGAGGAAGCTGCTGAGTCCGGCTTACTTCTGAGCCCTGTCCTGCATACTTGTGAGTAAGAATGCAGAGGACTGCGCTGCTTGTGACTAGATATGCAGAGGCTTGGTATTTGGGATGCTATTTGAAAGCACTGTTGAAAGTTTCAGTGAGTAGACATGCAGAAGTCTAGTCCTGCTTAGAGAGCTTGAAATCAGCCATAATCACATTTTGACCCCACCCAGAGATGGAATTTGTGCCCCCAAGACCTTTCCCAGACCGGAATCAGGCTGAAAAGGGTTCCTCGCTCTGCAAAGCCCAAAATATATCTAGGAGGCCTATATAAACAGCAGTGCTGCACGGCATCTTCTATGATGCTGCAAAGCATCCCGGGACACACACCTCAGACTGCACGCTGCTTTGGCATGCCAAAGATTCACTTGTGGAGCAGGGTCGGCCCTGGCAACGAAGGGCTGGTAGCATTCCAGGCAGGCCTGCCAACTGCCGCCATACAGGTGGGGGTGCAGACATGCCCAGTTCCCCCCGGTTTTAAGGCTAATTTTCCTCCGATGATAATTGAAGAGTTATTCCTGAGCGCTGCCTGTGTGCTGGCCAGTTCCCTCTGTTGCTCTGGCTTGAGGGTTAATGGCCTTCAGCTTTTCATGGAAGCAGCCCCAGCTAAGAAATAGTGGGATAATATTGCTCTGCATATACTCAGAGGCTGTCTTCTCATCAGCTAGCAAGTAGCAGAAGGATAGAACTGGGATCAAGTTAGGATGCTCCTCCTGATCCTCCCTTGAGGAGGATGCTGGAAATCTGTGCCTACCCAGAGTAAAGGGGAAATGAATTCAAACATGGGGAGGTGTGAAATGCACTTGGGCTGTTGCACTTACACAGAACGGCCACTGCAGAAAGCGAGATGCTCAGCAGGAGAACCAGAAGCGCCAGGAAGACCTTGATGCAGACGGTCCTTTTGTGAGATGTGGGAGGAGCTGATCTCACCAGAGCACCATCTGGAAGCACAGGGTGGTCACCCAGATTACATTCTCCCCCTCCCCGTTTTCAGTGAAGCTCCAGCAGGCCCCACCACCATCCCCACTGCCAGCTCCAGGTTTCGGAGGGCCCTTGGGCAAGTCCCCCTCCACGGGCCCGTCCCCCTCCACGGGCCCCCTCCCTCAGAGAGTCCGTTTCTCGACACCGTTGTTACCAGCTGCTTTTCCTCCTCCTCCTGGCTCCCACTGGCTTGCTTGACAGGCAGAGAGCCAGTGTGAAAGGAGGCCATGGCATCAGCTGCTCTTTACCACCACCACCACCCTCGCCTGGGCAGGTGAACAAGCAGGCTGCAACGGGGAAGTGGAGGGGCAACTCCTGGGGAATCTTGCCAGTGGGAACCTGCTGGGGTGTGGGCCCTTGGCAGGTGCCCCACCATGCCTGTCCTTGACACAGGCCCCGATCAGCCCCTTCAGTGGGGTGCCCGGAAGCCAAGAAGGCGCTACGGCAGATCCCGGGGCACGGAGGGCACGTTGTGATTTCATCAAGCACGTGCCTTCAGTTTGGGGAAGGGAACTTTCAGGCCTTTGGAAATACATGATATCCAGCTAGTCAGCTGTTTTGTTTTGCTTTACTTTTTAAAACAGAAATCAAAAGAGAGAGAGGAAGTAGAAAGATGACCAAGCCCTCTCTTGCAAAAGCCTGCTTGCGTCAGACTGTCGTGGCAATCTACCTTCTTTTTACTCAGCAATTCCTTCCGTTCCCATCGCCAGACCCAGGACTGCCTCAATATATTGCATTGCCAGACATAAAAATTAGTTATTCTCCCTCCCTAATCTTTGAGAAGGGCAATTTGTGTTTTTGCCACAAAGGTTACTCCAATTACAACCCTTTTTATTTGGGGAAAATCCAGGACAGGCTGGGGTGGGGTGGGGGTTGGGGGCTGGTTGGAGAGTCTCAACCCCAATTCGCCCGAGGTTATGGGGTAATTATTTATTATTTATTTGATTTATTAGCCACCCATCTGGCCAGCTACCTGGCTCTCAATTATGTCCCCCCCGCCTCAGGGCTTCTGGGTTTTCAGTTGTCAGCCTCATGGTTTGAGGCTCAACCCAGGCAATTGCAGGGAGCGCATGTGGATGAGCCTTATCCATCGCTTCTGGAGCAAATGAGAACTGGGTGTGCATGTCCAACATTGGTCCCTGCAACGGGCAGGAAGAAAAAACCCCTTGGATTGGCCAGAGGAGCTGATCATACTTGAACCACCTGGCTGCTGCGTCTCAGACTTTGGCACCATATAGATTAACCTTCCCAATGAGGCACTCTTCAGATGTTTTGAACCACAGCTCTCATCATCTGTGGCTACTGGCCATGCCAGCTGATGACAGTTGTGGTCTTCTGAGCTGTAAATGATTGTTTCCTAATTCCAGATGGGAAGTGGCTGGCTATGGGTAGTGGTGAGGAAAATGCAGTCTGCATAAGCTCAGAGGACCCTCTGTTATTAGCACAGTATGTATTGGAGGGGAGTTGTATTCAGCCTTACTTTGGGAGCTCCCTCCCATTAAGCCCTATTAATGGCAAACCATTGGTTAAGCATCACTGAAACACCTCCATGGGCCACCAGTGGGCCAGGGACATCGGTAGAACCAACCATGTGCTCTTGGACAGAGCGTTGTTAACCGTGATAAGGTGCAGCTACAGAGAGGCAGCAGAAGAGCGGAAGGTCTGTCTTGCTGGATCAGAGAGCAGCATCCATCAAATGCAGGATTCTGTTCCCAGGTGCAGCCAGCCAAATGCCTGTGGAAGCCCAGAAGGAGAGGCCCATTTCGTCTGGTATGTTCCTGCCATTGGACACTTGGACGCGTCCTGCCTCTGCCTGGGGATGCTGTCTAAGAGCCATGGGTAGACCTCCTCCATGCATTTTCCTAATTCCGCTTTAAATCCATCTAAGCCAGCGACTCTCACTTAATCTTGCTGCAGTGAATCCCATGGATTAATTGTCCACAAAATACTTCTTTCTGTCAGACTTGAGCTTCCTTTCCATGAGTTTCTTTGGGTGGCCCATAAGTTAAGGAAGTGGAGCAGAGCTGCCCCGCTGAGCCTGATGTAAAATTGGAAGGGGGCTGCATCAAGGCAAGGTAGATGTGAAAACCCATTTTGGATGCAGTCACAATCTGTCAAAATTTCAGATGGCGAAGTCAAGGTTCTTATGTGGAGAACGGTCGTAGCACAGCTTTGTGCCTGCTTTGTGTGTGGAACGGCCGAGGTTCACCTCTTGGGATCATCTCCAGGTAGGGCTGAGAAAGACTCCTGTCTGAGACCACTGCTGCCAGTCAGTGTAGACCTTCCCCAACCTGTTGCTCTCCAGATGTGTTGAATCACAACTCCCATCACCACACCATCAGCACACTGGCTAGGGATGATGGGAATTGTGGTTCAACACACTTGGAGGCTGCTAGATTGGATGAGGCTGGGGTAGACCAGGGGTGGGCAGAAGGTGGATGTCCAGATGTTTTGGGCTTCAACTCCCAGAAGCCCCTGCCAGCCTGGCCAATGGTCAGAAATGCTGACAGTTGAAGTCCAAAACTTCTGGAGATCTACTTTCTGCCCGCTCCTGGTGTAGACAGTGCCCCGAACTTGTAGAAGGCATCTTCTTGTGTTCCTATGCTGTGTGCTGCTTCCACTCATGTGCAGGAACACTTCCCTGGAGATTGTGCTGTAACACCCGAGACAGACTTCCCCGCTTCCCTAAATGTATTTCTACCCAGACTGACAAAGCACAATGAAATGCGCAGAGCTATCTGCTTGCCCAGAGCTGATCTTCATTTGCTGTGGGTGTGGGGTTGCATCCACCATCACCTGAAAACCATCACCTAAACATTAAGGATTCTTCCTGTGGAAAGCAAAACAGCAGATTCAGTGCAATGCATCAGAGGAGCCACACAGCACCTTTTTAATGCCCAAATTAGCTCCCTGTTCCTAAGAGGTTCGCGACGGAGGCTAAAAGCAACAAAAAGGCTTTCTTCAGCTCTGTGCATAGTAAAAGACAGAGGAAAGAAATGGTGGTTCAGCTATTAAATAAGGATGGCAAAATGATAACAGATGACCAGGAAAAGGCAGAGGTGCTCAGTTCTTACTTTGGCTCAGTCTTCTCCCGAAAGAGGGTCTATGAGCCCCTGGCAAAGGCGAAGTGCAGGTTGAAGGGGCAGGATTGCAGCTTGAGATCGATGGGCATATGGTCAAGAAACACCTAATTACTTTGCGTGAGTTCAAATCTCCAGGGCCAGATGAACTGCATTGTAGAGTCATAAAGGAATTGGCAGAAGAACTCTCAGAACCACTGTCTATTCTCTCTGAGAAATCATGGAGGACGAGTGAAGGGCCAGATGACTGGAGGAGGGCTAACATTGTCCCTACCTTCAAAAAGGGCAAAAAGGAGGAACCTGGGAACTACAGACCAGTCAGTCTGACATCATTCCCTGGGAAAATTCTGGAGCAGATGATAAAGCAATCCATCTGGAAGCACCTTGAAAACAATGCAGTGATTACTCGAAGCCAACATGGATTTGTCAAGAACAAATCCTGCCAGATGATTCTGATCAACTTTTTTGATGAAGTCACCTCCCTTGTGGACTGTGGGAATGCTGTGGGAATGCTGTGGACACAAACAGAACGAACTTGAACTCTTAATACAAGAGGGAAATTATGACCTGATAGGTATAACTGAGACTTGGTGGGATGACTCTCATGACTGGAATACAGCAATTGAAGGATATAACTTGTTCAAAAAGAACAGGAGGAACAGAAAGGGAGGTGGGGTTGCACTGTATGTGAAAAATACATATCTCTGCACAGAAATACAGGAGGAGGAGCTTGGTAGCCCCATCGAGAGCGTCTGGGTTGAAATAAATGGAGCAAAGAATAAAAGGAACCTGGTGGTCGGAGTCTACTACCGGCCACCCAATCAAGGAGAAGACAAGGATGAAATTTTTGAAAAGCAAATAGCCAATGTTTTAAGGAAGCATGATGTAGTAGTAATGGGGGACTTCAATTTCCCCGATATTTGTTGGGAGACAAATTCTGCAAAACATGTCCCCTCCAGGAAATTCCTGACTTGTGTGGTGGATAACTTCCTCCTACAGAAAGTAGAGGAAGGAACTAGAGGATCGGCTATCCTTGACTTGATCCTAACCAACAGAGATGACTTAGTGGATAAAGTAGCAGTTACAGGAACTCTGGGGGAAAGCGACCATGTTGTACTTGAGTTCTTGGTTCTAAGGGAAGCAAAAGCTGAGTGTAGTCAAATGCGTACTCTGGATTTTAGGAAAGCTGATTTTAATAAACTCAGAACAATGATCAGTAAGGTCCCATGGCAAGCGACGCTAACGAGAAAAGGAGTCCAAGATGGGTGGGAGCTTTTAAAAAAGGAAATTCTCAAGGCACAATCACAAACCATTCCAACAAGAAGAAAAGGTGGAAGACAACAGAAGAAGCCAATGTGGCTTCACAAAAAGCTTAGGGATGACCTGAAAACAAAAAAGGACACCTATAGGAAGTGGAAAGAAGGCCAAGGAACAAAGGAAGAGTACAGGCAGGTAGCACAGAATTGCAGGGATGGCGTCAGGAAGGCTAAAGCTGAGAATGAGCTGAGGTTAGCAAGGGATACTAAAAACAACAAAAAGGCTTTCTTCAGCTACGTGCATAGTAAAAGGCAGAGGAAAGAAATGGTGGTTCAGCTATTAAATAAGGATGGCAAAACGATAACAGATGACAAAGAAAAGGCAGAGGTGCACAATTCCTACTTTGGCTCAGTCTTTTCCCAAAAGAGGGTCTATGACCTCCCTGGCAAAGGCGAAGTACAGGCTGAAGGGGCAGGATTGCAGCTTGAGATCGGGAGGCATATGGTCAAGGAACACCTAATTAGTTTGAATGAGTTCAAATCTCCAGGGCCAGATGAACTGCATCCTAGAGTAAGAAAGGAACTGGCAGAAGAACCGCTGTCTATTCTCTTTGAGAAATCATGGAGGACGGGGGAAGTGCCAGATGACTGGAGGAGGGCTAACGTTGTCCCTATCTTCAAAAAGGGTAAAAAGGAGGAACCTGGGAACTACAGACCAGTCAGTCTGACATCAATGCCTGGGAAAATTCTGGAGCAGATGATAAAGGAATCCATCTGGTAGCACCTTGACAACAATGCCGTGATTACTCCAAGCCAACATGGATTTGTCAAGAACAAGTCCTGCCAGACAAATCTGATCTCATTTTTTGATCAAGTCACCTCCCTTGTAGACCGTGGGAATGCTGTAGACATCATATACCTCGACTTCAGCAAAGCTTTCAACAAAGTGCCCCATGATATCCTGATAAGCAAACTAGCTCAAAGTGGGCTAGATGAAACAACGATCCGGTGGATCCACAGTTGGCTACAGAATCGGACTCAAAGAGTGCTTATCAATGGGACCTTCTCAAACTGGGGAGAGGTAACGAGCGGGGTACCGCAGGGCTCAGTCCTGGGCCCAGTGCTCTTAAACATTTGTATTAATGACTTGGAGGAGGAGGTGCAGGGAATGCTGATCAGATTTGCAGATGACACAAAATGGGGCGGGATAGCTAATACTTTGGAAGACAGAAACAAAATTCAAAGTGATCTGGATAGACTGGAGCGCTGGGCAGAAAACAACAGAATGACATTTAATAGGGATAAATGCCAAGTTCTGCACCTAGGAAAAAGAAACCAAATGCACAGTTACAAGATGGGGGATACGTGGCTCAACCACACTACAAGCCACACTAAACTGGGCATGTTTAGCCTTGAGAAGAGAAGACTGAGGGGAGATATGATAGCGCTCTTCAAGTACTTGAAAGGCTGTCACAGAGAGGAAGGCCAGGATCTCTTCTCGGTCATCCCAGAGTGTAGGACACGGGACAATGGGCTCAAGTTACAGGAAGCCAGATTCCAGCTGAACTTCAGGAAAAACTTCCTGACTGTAAGAGCAATATGACAATGGAACCCATGACCTAGGGAGGCGGTGGGCTCTCCCACACTGGAGGCATTCAAGACGAGGCTGGACAGCCATCTGACAGGGATGGTCTGACTTGGATTCCTGCACTGAGCAGGGGGTTGGACTCGATGGCCTTGTAGGCCCCTTCCAACCCTACTATGCTATGATTCTATGAGTCTTGGTATCCCATCCTTCAGGAAGGAGATTGCAGACAGGCGAGGTAGCAGGTGCACTCTCCCAGACATTTCAAACTACCATTTTGCTCCCCCAGCTCTCATTCACAGTATATTATGGTCCTATACAGCCTGGATCAAATCCTTACTCCCCTAATAGTGGTCTTTGCCCCTCTACTCCCTACCAAATTAGCTTTTTCTGGAGTCTCTTATTTTGCACCTGAAACACAAGAAGCCTTAACATCATCCCTAAAACTAAGACAAGGGATGAGACCTTGGGAGCCTGGCATTCTGCTGTGGTTGCTTAATTTCGTTTACTTGACCACTACTTCGGGCTTTTGCAGCTACTTTTAGTGTCATGTAATGGGGTTTTAATGATTGATTATTGTTTTTATGCCTTTTATGTTATGTATCCCACTTTGACTGGCTCCTTTGTTTGGGAGGAAAAAGTAGGGCATACGTTCTTAAACACAAATAAATAATAGTAAAATATGCCCTTACTGTCAGCTTTAAAACCCACAGCGTTCTCGTAGTTGGTCTCTTGGGCCATCCTTTCGCCTTTGCCAAGAGCTGTGGATGTGGATACGTCTCAAGCTCTGTTGTCCTTGGCCAGCTGCTCCCTCTGAAATCAGGAGCGATGCCTTTATATTATAGTCATGCTGCCAAGGTGTCCCTGAGATTGGTCTTTTGAAACTGCAGCCAGCACAAAACTTGTGGGTTTTGTGGTTAAAAACATCCTGACTCTGCAACATCTGTTTCTCTTGCCCACTGTGCTGACTGGGCACAGGCCTGGAAGTCACACCCATGCATTTTGGGGCTCAGCCCCAGTTCCAATACTTTGCTAGTTGGGGGTGGGGGCGTTCTTGGCATGCCCTGAAGCAGCCCCTGCCAATTTTTTTCAAGCCACACTAGCGTGCTTCCCAGGGACAACATGAGAGCCTGGCAGGGGCTTCTCTCTGACTTCACACTGGGCTTTGGAGGCTTCCAAGTCATACCTCCAAAGCTAAGCATGACTATTGGGGTGGATCCTTGCTCTTCTCCCATGCCTAGAAATTTGGAGAAGGGAGGCTCATCCCTGACCTCAAGTTGGACTTCAGAAGTTTTGGACTCACCGGAAAGCATCCAGGAAGACTAAGTTCTAATGTTGCCTTCTCCATTCATGGGCAAGTGGAGTCAGGGTGCAAACTATGGGTAGATTCCAAGTGAAGTCCTACTTAGAGTAGACCCATTGAAATGAATGGATGACTTATTGACTACCTTAAGATTTAATCCACTGAAATGAATGGGATTACCTTAAGTCCCATTCATTTCAATGGGTCTGTTCTAAGCAGGACTTCAGTTGGATTCTACCCTCTATCAACAGGCTGGGAAGCCCCAGTCTGAGCACCTCATCCACCTGCCCCCATTTCTCTGCGGGACCCCATCAAGGTCTTCCGTCTCCCTCTGGGGGAGGCCATCTCCAAAGACAAGGCTGTGCTTTCACTGGGGGTCCAGTGCCTGGGCTTTGCTTTGGTCTGTGACCCCCACGTGAACCTCATGTTGGCTGAGAGCATCCTGTGGCTCCTCAACCCTCTTCCATTGCTCAGTTCAGGTGACATCCACCAGAATGCACATCTCCGTTGCACTATGGACGAGGGCTTGGGTACGAACCAGCTGGGTTGGGGAGATGCGCAGATAGGGGGGCACAGCCGGACCCTTTCATAGAGGGTGTGTTGTGCCTCCACAAAGGGGAAGCTCTTTGCTGTGGTGGTAGCCACACCCATGCCCCATTGGCTGCTTGCGCTGGCAGACAAGGCATGGCAGTGATACTGGTAGCATGGTAACCAATGTCAGCAAGGCTGTGACAGCAGCTCCTCCCCGGAGGCCTGGGTGGACATGATGGGCCCTCCTTTGGCCTCTGCTGTGTCTGTGGATCCCTTTTTGTCCCATGCTTCCAGAGCAGGACATCTATATACCTCACAGTGGTGAGAGCTTCACAATGCTATCCCTCTGTCCTCCATGCCCCAAAGTAGTTTTAATACTTTTATATTATGGTTAAAAATAGGGCTGTGCACCGCCTCGTGACAAAGCCTGAGTAACGAGGTGAAGCGGGCTTATTTGGAGCAAAATCCTCGTGATATGAGGTGGGTCAGAGCAGTACCGAGGCGCCCCGGCACGAAGTGCCCCCCCATGAAGCACCTCCTCTGCCTCGGATATTCGGAGCTCTACTTAATGCCTGAGTAGTTGAGGCGGCCTGTCTCCAAAATGTATCAACTTCTGAATGCTCACGCGGAGGGGTGTGAGGAGGAGGAGGAGGAGGAGGGAGGGAGGGAGAAGGCGAGAGGACATGGGAATGCGGGGGGAGGCGGGAAGGCGAGTGCAGGAGGAGGAGGGAGTGTGCTTTGGCGAATTGCAACTCTCAGCCAGAACTGATGACAGGAATCCCCAATCAGAGAGAGTGGTTGAGGAAGGCAGTATATTTACTTTGACGAAAGGCTGCATTCAGTTATTGTGCTAGCTGTGTCTTTGGGAGAGGGCTGGTGTGGCTGGATGATCATGTGTGCGTGCGCACGCACACTTGCATTCCTAGGAGTTGTTCCTTTAATTTATTCAATTTTGATCACCATTAGGCTTTCCTCAACATTTAAATGAAAAGGAAACAGCTTGGTTGTACTGGGATCCTTCCCTCACTGCTTGATCATCCATTCCCTTTGGGATGGTGTCCTTTGCAGCACCTCTTCCAGCCGCCTCCTCATATTTCTTTCTGCCTCTGACTCGTTTGTTATTTGTATTTGATTAGATTCATCTCTCCTTTCCATAATTTTGCAAACTAACATAGCTTTTCCTTGCTTGTTGCTGCTATGCTCCCCACTCCCCCGCCATTCCTGTGTTTGTTTATCTCGATTTAGGACTCTGGAAAAGGCTGCGTTTGTTGTTTAAGGTCGACCCTCACTTCTGCTTTCTCCATTCTATTTCCTTGTCATTTTTGTTAGTCAACTCTGTCTCTTTTAGATTTTTAAAAACCCAGTCTTATTTTGATTTTTAATAGCAAACATTGACTTCCGGGCATGCCCCACCCCTGCTTTTTAAGTCATATTCAAGCATTTAGTTTTTTCTTGCTTTCTAAATTCTTAAAGAAAGCCGTATTATAGCAGCCTGTGTGTGTAGTGTTTGGTTCCCCCCCCCCCATGCTGAAGTGAACCATCTGTGTCTTCTCTGTGTTGATTATCCCAAAACAGAAATTAAAGACGTGTTCTTTTAATTACTGTTTGATTTGGCTCTTATTGCCTACGCTGTTGTCCTGTATTTCTTGAAGTTACCCTGCCTTCCATAAAAGAACATGAAATATAAAACAATAAATTAAAGACTCCCGTCATTTGCTTAGGTAGTTCTGCTTTTCTTTAGCTCTTGTGTGACTGTGTCCATGTGTGTGTGTGTGCTAGGTTGTTGTTCCACCAACACTGTACATCCAGATTTCAAGACAGTGTGGTAAAAGCATGAGACACATAGTATTTATATTACTTACCTTCTTATTCCAATAACAGTCCACTGTGTGGCAAAGCAATCCAGCGCAATATGAGGCATCTTCAGGGTGTTGGCCAGGGCAGAGGTGGGCGAGGTGCTGCTGTCACTAGCAGCACCGTGAGGCCAGCTGCCTGTCCCCTCGTCCAGGTAGTGCGTCCCGGCGCAGTAGGGCAGCAGAGCGCGGAGGCCAGTTGCAGGTCTCGGGGGTCCCTGCTGGAGGAGGCTGGCGTGGGCAGGTGCAGCAGTCGCACTCTTGCCCAAGGCAGAGCAGCGTCTCCTTCTGCAGGGGAAGAGGGGAGCCCGCTGATGGACGTCAGGTCAGAGGGGTCTGATGTCCTCAGCGTGGTGGAGGGTGAGGAGGAGCAGATCCTCCAGGGTGTGGAGGAGAACGAGCAGCAGGCAGAGGCTCAGTCTCCACCACCCGACCCCTCTTCCATTGTTCCCCTGCTCCGGTGGTGACTCACAGACTCAAAGCAGGCAGTTTGTGTCTCCTCCTCCCACAGACATCAGGGCAGCATTGTGTGGGGCCACTTTCAGGTGGGGGCGGATCCCAGCACTGCCGTGTGCCGCCACTGCAAGGCGCCTCTGAGCAGGGGAAACAGCCAGGGCACTCCAGCCCAAGCAGCCGGCTCCTGCACTGAAGGAGGCAGCACCAGTCTTGCTTGGGGAAGAGCTCCCCACGTCCCAGCAGGCGGGCAGCAGGGGCAAGCAGAAGGCCGGTGGTGCCTCTGGAATGCCTGCATGCTCTCCATCCTTGCCCCCAAGAGGCTTAGGCAGCCACCATGGAGGAGATGGGGTGGGGGAAGTATGTGTCAGGAGCGCCCTAGCGGCCTCTTTCAGTCTACTCCAATAGCCAACTCAAGAGACAGACAAAAGGATTCTTTTCAAGGCTTTAATCCTTTTACAACTTAATGACTCTTTCAGATGCTAATCACCAGCGACTAAGCAAGGAACAGCACTGGGGAAAGATAGCAGAGTAGCCTATGCTCCAGGTTAGGCAGTTGGTCCCCGTTTGAAGGAGAATCACGGGAGCTTATCCCGTGATATCACCCTGAACTTATGGGCTAGGGAGAGATCCTCCCTCTTTCCCTTGGGTCCTTGGGATGCGACCGTTGCTTGCGCGCCAAACGAGTGCTACGCCTCCTTTCCGCGCCCTCCATCGCTTGTTGCTCCCTGCGTCTGTGCTGAGCATCCAGCAAGCCCCCCTCGAGCGCTCTCTCACTGCCAGGGTCACTATCTCTCTCAGGAATGCTGGCAGGAGGAATCTCTGCCAGCTGCTGTGCTTGTGAGAGATGAGCGAGCTCCTCTCCCATGGATTGCTGTTCCTCCTCAGAATCAGAACTGCTCTGGGGCTCTATCAGCTCAGTTTCCACCCTGACAGTATGGGTCCACCAGGTGGAAGTTTCCAGAATTCAAAAATCAGTGGCCCTTCTGGGCTAGGCACTGACCGTGTTCATTCAAGATATATTCAAAATACTCATTTGGTGTGTGCTAGAAATAAACAAAAGCAGATTTTAAAAAACCCTCTTCCAGCCTGCCTGGTAATGTGTGTATTCAGCCATAGAGAGCCTGAGCCGGTGATCCTTCTGAATAAGTGTTGTTTTGCACTTCAAAGAAACCTGCAGCAGAGATCAGGGATAGTGACCTCTGCTTGAACACTCTTTCCCTTCTGAGTTTGGTCTGAGTTTCTGGGAATATCAAATTCACACAAGTCAGTGGGCCAAAGTGCCTGGAATGTGGCAAGTGGGATGCCCTCGAGAGGGGCTGGGAGGGGCCCAGGTGTCATGCACATCCGTGGAAACAGGGAGAAGTTATAGCTCTTTGTTTGGGAGTTTTGGTGGAAAAAATCAAATTTCACCTGCTCCTAGCACACAAGCCAGTCGGCCAAACTGCCTGGGCTTTGCTAGGTGAGATGCTCTTGAGGGGGGCTGGGAGGGGCCCAGGTTTCACATGCGTGCATGGAAACAGGGAGAAATCACAGCTCTTTGCTTTGGGAGTTTCCCTGGAAAAATAAAATTTCACCTGTGCCCAGCACAAAAATCACTGTGCCAAACTGTCTGAAATTTTGCAGGTGGCCCCCCTCCAGGGAGGTCAAGAGGTCTCCCAATTTCATGCTTGTATCATAAAAACTAAAGAAATTATGACCATTTGTGTTTTCCTATGCAAATCAATGGGAAAACGCCAAAAGTGGGTGATCTGGATATCCGAATCTTGCTTTGGATTTGGATCTGAGTCGAAGCGGAGGGGGTCCGAATCGGTCCGAGGTGGATAGGGGTCACTTCAAAGGATCTGAAGTGGATCAAGGGGTCCATGCACAGCCCTAGTTAAAAAGTATCTTTTATATTGCGTTTTATCATGTTGTATTTCATGGTTTTAACTGTTGTGAACTGTCCAGAGACCTTCGGCTACTGGGTAGTGTGTGTGTATGTGTGTGTGTGTGTGTGTGTATAATATATAATATAATATAATTAATTATAATTATAATTAATATAATTATATAATTATAATTAATATAATTATATTATATTATAATATAATATAATATAATATATATATGTATATATATATACATGGTATATATATATGCCATGTAAAGAAGGACTTCCTTTTATCTCTCCTGAATCTCCCACCATTCAGCTTCATGACGCCCAGCCCTTGGACCTTCCATATATATATGGAAGGTCCAGGGGCTGGGCGTCATGAAGCTGAATGGTGGGAGATTCAGGAGAGATAAAAGGAAGTCCTTCTTTACATGGCACAGAGTTAAACTCTGGAATTCGCTACCTCAGGATGCAGTGGTGGCTGCCAATTTGGATGGCTTTGACAGGGGGTGAGACAAATTCATGGAGGAGAAGGCTCTCAATGGCTACTTACCATGATGGCTGTAAACCACCTCCAGTATCAGACACAGTATGCCTCCGTGCACCGGTTGCTAGCTGTCTTGCCACCTGGGAAACCTCCAAACGGACATGGCCACTCTGCTCGCTCCCGGATATAAACACCATTCACACACACATGCACTCACCATTCGCACACAATACATGCACACGTGCACGCGCGCACGCAGCATCCCTGCAAAAGTTGGGCACCTGCAAACCCTCTCCATTCTCTCTCTCATCCACCCAGGCGTTCAGACACACACATCATGGTGTGCTGGGGGTGAGGAAGTTTAGCCCCCCCCCCAATCCAGTGCACCACATTGGGGACAAAGATCATGCTGGGCACAGGGATGGGGTGGGGTCAAGTCCTGCTGGAATGCTGTGGAACAAATTGGGGAGTCTCACAGACCACATCAGGACAGGTTCCCCCTCCCTGATGTGTAGCTTTGTAGGGAACAAGGGTGCAATGTGGTGGGCTTGAAGGTTCAGCTGAGGAGTGCTGTGGGTCTCCCCTTCTGCCCTGGAATCCCGTAGTCCTTCCCCAGAGGTGTGAGAGCTGGGTTGGGTTCTTCTGCAGTAAGAGAAACATCCCTGCTATAAATGTTCAGATAAAAGGGTCATGAACATACTCAGAGGTTTGCCGCAAAAGGCAGCTGTGGACAATGCTGATTGGCTAGTGCCCATGTTATCACTGAGACACATTCCCACAATTCCTAGAACAGTTGTGAAAATGTTTCTATTTTTTAAACAAATCAGTGTGTTTGAAAAGGGAGAGATGTATAAATGAATAACCACATGAGGGAGTGTAGTGTTGGGAGGATGAGCTGCAATCTAGGAGCTGTTCCAACCTCATCTCAGCCTCAAACTGTCTCCGTGACTGCAAAGGCAGGAGACAGCCGGGCTCAGGAAGCCAGTGCAGAGCCCGCGATGGCTTTTCCTTTACTGCCCCTGGGGGTGCCCTCTGCTGCTTTGTCTGAGGTGGGGAGCCAACCCTGCAGCTGCCTCAGCGCAGCCCCCCCTCACGTGGCATCACAATCCCCCCCCCCCGGCTACAGGTGTGCTGGTGATTGTGAGCGCTGGCTGGCCAGGGGAGCAGGCAGCCAATCGGCAAGCCCTTGAGACACGGGGCTCCTGAAGGCGCCATGTTGAGAGGACAGAGGAAGTGAGCGGGGCAGCTGGAGGAAGTGGCAAGAGGCAATGGGAGACACAGGCAAGACGTAGCGCAGGATCCAAGGGAAACGGACCTGGAGGGAGAGCCAGGGAGGCATTCGAGTGGTAGCCGGGGCTCCTAAGGGGAGTCACAAGCTGCAGGTACGGTCCGTGGCCATCCAGTCTGCCCCCTGTGCTGCAGTGGGCCACCCTCGGTGGGATAGGCGGACGTAGGCTATCCCTGAAGATTTAAACTCAGCCTCCCAGTTTTGGGGCTCAAATAATTTCCTTCTAGCCTTAAATGGTGTTAGGAACTGCTCTTATTCAACTTTCTCTAGTATCTTTCTTAAAATACTTCTAGACAACTTAGTATATTAGAATCTCAAAGTGGTTCACATTAATGGACAACATTTATTTATTTACTCACTTACTTGCAATATTTATATACCGCTCCACATCAAAGATTTCGGAGCAGTGAACACCAAAGATAAAAGAACAAAACACCATGTTAAAACAGTCAAAACATTTTAAAAAAGACATAACAATATAACAGCCCAGATAAAATAATGAATAATTAAAACATCAAAAACATTTTAAAACATCACAGCACAATAACAGCAGAGGAGTATCGGAAGCTCTCACAGGTCAAAGAAAGCTTGTGTGAATCAGGTGTGTTTCAAGAGGGATTTAAAACTTGCCACTGCTTCTGCACTGCTGGCCGGGGAATGCTGGGAGTTGCAGGCCTTTTTTCTGTCTAAACATGCATGGGATTGAACCCTAAGTAAGGCTGCAACCCTGTATGTATTTCCCTGGGTGTAAGCCCCATTAAGTTTAAGCTTACTGGGGCTTACTTCTGAGTAGACATTCATAGGAATGCACTGTAAGAATTCATGATGGACAAAAACAGAAGCATGATTACTCCCAAGTAAACTATCACAGTGGAAAGAGATCTGGCTGAAAGGGGGAGGTAAGAACATGGCCTTGGGGGCTTGTGGAACTCATTAAAAAGATACTCTTTCAGTTCAGGCTGCCACGCCAATGACTTGCCAAGGGGCAGTAGGCTTTGCCCTTTTATGAAGCCAGTGCCCTGAGGCCAAAAACAGGACTGATCACTTGTCGGTTTTTCATCCCCTGCAGTTAGTTATCACTGACAGAATTCCTGCATGGAAGTCTTGGTCCCTCACACAGTCTCCTTTGGCCTTACTCTCAGGGGGTGCAGGAAAAGGAGGCCTTTTTTGGTTTTATTTTATTATTTATTTATTTATTTATTTCTATACCGCCCAATAGCTAAAGCACTCTGGGCGGTTCACAAAAATTAAATTGGACAAATTCCTGGAGGAGGAGAAGGCCATCAGTGGCTACTAGTCCTGATGGCTCTATGCCACCTTCAGTATCAGAGGCAGGATGCCTGTGTACACCAGTTCCTGGGGAACACGGGTGGGAAGGTGCTGTTGCGCTCGTGTCCTGCTTGAGGTTTTCCCGTGGGCAGCTCATTGGCCACTGTGTGAACAGAAGGCTGGATTAGAGGGCCCCTTGGCCTGACCCAGCAGGGCTCTCCTGAAGTTCTTATGAGCAGCAGCAGCGGCACCAGGGCCGCGTACCACTTGGCAGCTCCCAAGTGGTACACACCTCCCCCTCCGCTGCATTTACGGGGTCTGTGTGGCCCATGACTCTTCTTGGGAGGGAGGAAGAGATGCAGAAGGCTGCCACTTGCTCTGCTTCCCCCTTCATCAGAAGGAAAAGTCAGGCACACCGACTTCCTTTGCCTTGGGCAATGAACGCAGGGAAAAAAGTCACCCGCAGAGGGTTGCAGGGGGTGTGGCCCTTCTGCCGTTCTTCTGTGCTGGCCCTGACCCATCACCTGAATCACATGGTCCACCTTGCCTCCTGAGGGCTGCCCCCGAGTGGCTGTTGCTTAGCAACCATCCAGCTTTTGTGCTTCCTACTACCTGTTGGGTCTTGGGTACGGCGCCAAAATGCCAGAATAGCCAAAAAGACGGAGGCCAGGTGGCAGTGCATTTGTCCCTTGCTATGTCATCTCCACAAGTATTTCTTTTTTCTTAGCCTTCAAGCCATGGCCCCCAAGAACAAGCCTCCCCCCAAAGCTCCTGCAGCTGACAAGAAAAAGGGTGTGCCTGGAGAGAAACCTAATAAAGGTAAAGCGGAGCCTGCACCCGCACCAGAGCCGCCTGGTTTCCTATTCTCAGAGAAACTGAAGAAACGTTTCCCCCCAAAGGTCATCTGGACAGTTCTTGCGGTCTTTGGAAGCATCTCCTTGGTTGCCATGATTATGATGATTTCATTACGTAAGTTCAGCTCTAGCTGCTGTGGCCCTCTCCCCACCAGCAGCTGTTGAATAAGCCGTGCTGCCTGTTTTCTCCTGCCATACGCTCGGGTGTTAACAGTGTTAATCAAACTCCTCGGCCTTTGACTGGGGGATGGGGTGGCACTCACCGCCCCCCCCATCCCCGATGCATGGGCCAGCCGTGGCCCTGCTGGCCAAGTATTTGGCAGGCATGAGAAAGGGCCCTATGCATGTCCCAGTGGCCCCTCCCACCTCATGTGGTGGAGCTCCACATACGTGCATCACTAGGTGCCTGAGGCTAGGGCTTGCTGGCACTTTTTGGTTGGCACATCACCCCACCTCATATTTCCTCGTTCTCTTGGACCTTAGCTGCAGTCCTCACGGTCACTGGGGGAAAATGGGTTTTCCAAGTGGCAATGACCTGGTTTGCACAACACCGGGCTGGTGCAGCTGCCATTTTGTATCTGTAACCTCCAGTCAGGGTGATCGGGGGTTGCTCTGTGTTACGTGAACCCAGCCATCATGGTTTGTTCAAGGGTTGAACAACCCTCACAGAATGGTTGATTAGTAGTAGGGTTATACAAGGGTGGCTTAACCCTCAAATAACCCACGATGGCCAGGTTTGCATGACATAGCACAACCCCTGATTGTCAGGAGCGCCCTGGCGGCCTCTTTCAGTAGACTCCAATAGACAACTCAAGACACAGACGGAAGGTTTCTTTTCAAGGCTTTAATCCCTTTACAGCTTAATGACTCTTTCAGATGCTAATCACCAGCGACTAAGCAAGGAACAGCAGAGTGGCCTATGTGCGGAGTAGGCAGTTGATCCCTGTTTGAAGGAGAGTCACTTGAAGACCCTGAACTTATGGGCTAGGGAGAGATCCTCCCTCTTTTCCTTGGGTCCACGGGAGGCGGCCATTGCTTGCATGCCAAACAGGCGCTACGCCTCCTTTCCGCGCCCTCCATTGCTCGTCGCTCCCTGCATCTGCGCCGAGCATCCAGCAAGCCCCCCTCCAGCGCTCTCTTGCTGCCAGGGTCACTATCTCTCTCAGGAATGCCGGAAGGAGGAATCTCTGCCAGCTGCCGTGCCTGTGAGGGATGAGCTGGCTCCTCTCCCACAGATTGCTGATCCTCCTCAGAATCAGAACTGCTCTGGGGTTCTATTGGCTCAGTTTCCACCCTGACACTGATTGGGGGTTGCATATTCAAATTGGTGGTCACACACACCTGGCACACACTGCGGGTCAACATAGGCTAAGCAAGCTATGATGACCTGGTCACACCCTGCGAACCAGCACAGTGTATTGTTCTCTGTTGAAATGCAAAGTATTTTGTGGCGGCTGAGTCTTGAATGGACAATTAAGATGCATTCGCTGAACAAATGACCTGCTCCTGGTGGAGAACTACCCCCCCATTCCCCCTGCTCCACCCTGACCCCAAATCATTTGGTGGTTTCCTGCCACATCCATGTTTTTTCCCCCATTCGAAAAGCTTGAAATGCCTCTCCGAGGGTGGTAAGAGCTTTGAGCTAAAATATGCTGGTCTTTTTGGCCCCGCGCCTTTGTCTTTGGCTCCACCCTCTTTTACCTTTGGCCTGACCTTCCACAGGCATGTGGCCCCCAAGAGGCCACCACACTGGGCACCGCCCTTTAAGAAGGATGCAGACAAGCTGGAGAGGGTTCAGAGGAGGGCAACAGAGATGATCAGGGGACTGGAAACAAAGCCCTGTGAGGAGAGACTGAAAGAACTGGGCATGTTCAGCCTTGAGAAGAGAAGACTGAGGGGAGATAGGATAGTGCTCTTCAAGTACTTGAAAGGTTGTCACAGAGAGGAAGGCCAGGATCTCTTCTCGCTCATCCCAGAGTGCAGGACACGGAATCATGGGCTCAAGTTCCAGGAAGCCAGATTCCAGCTGAACATCAGGAAAAACTTCCTGACTGTTAGAGCAATACGACAATGGAACCAATTACCTGCGGAGGTGATGGGCTCTCCCACACTGGAGGCATTCAAGATGAGGCTGGACAGCCATCTGTCAGGGATGCTGTGACTTGGACTCCTGCATTGAGCAGGGGGTTGGACTCGATGGCCTTGTAGGCCCCTTCCAACCCTACTATTCTGTGATTCTATGATTCTAAGAGCTTCTCCAGAATTGAATCCGGCCCTCAGGCTGAAAGGGTTCAACACCCCTGGAGTCTTGGGGCTGCTGGCATCGGGGGGAGGACCTGCAGTTCAGTGGCACAGGACCTACATAGGTTTTGCTTATAACTGTTGTATTTATTCTATTTTATGTATTATCTTGTTTTTGTGAACCGCTCTGGAAGCGCCACTGAAGAGTGGTCTATAAATCTTTTAAACAAATAAGATACTGATTTCGCTTCTCAGCCCCTCCAGTTAGAAGGGTCCCAGGCAGTAGTGTTGGTACAGGCTCCTGCTTTGGACCCTGAAGAGCCGGTAAGAGTAGGCACTCCAGGGCTAGACAGACCAATGTTCAAACTTGGGCTAAGGCAGCTTCATACCTTTGTAAGTCCTTAGTTCCTTAGGGATAAATTCCCATCAGCTTAAAACCATGCTGCTGGAAGTCCTAGCAACCATCCTGTCTTAATTACTTTAGATTACAAGTTGGCCTCGGATCCAAAGAACCCTCTTGAAGAACCACTGCAAAAACTACAGAGCACAATGTCCGATTCACTCAGGAATCCTAGGCTCAATTACGCAAATGGTAAGTGAAAGGGCAACTTTTGGATTTAGAAGCTGAGCCCTCTTAGAATCAAAGAGGACAGAAGGAAACTGAGAGAACCTCTTGAAGGCCCAGCAGATCAGACTTTGACATGGCATCTTGGTTAGGATTTGAGGGAACTATATCACTTCTCCATTCCCCACAGTGCCTAGCACAATAGTAAAAACAAGAAGAATAGGATACTTTTATCTCCCTCCCCTCTGCAAGAAATGGAGCATCCATTCCCCAAAGCATCTCTGAGCCTTCTTGTTCCCATCCATCAAAATAGTTGCAGAACATGACTCTTTTATAAGTCCTAACACTGGCTCCTTGCTGTGCTCAGCTTCAAGGTTCTAGTCCTCACTGCCTTTCTGTTCTGAGTCTTGGCAAATGCAGGTAACCAGCCTCTTTGGATGGCGACCTTTTTCTTTAGCTCTCTCTATATGATGGATGTTGCTTGACAGAAGCAGGATTAGGTTGTCCAGAAAGAGATATTGTACCAGTGATCCTGAGGCATCAAGATAGAACCAGTGCAGCAGGATCGGTTTAGATCTGTAAGTTGGCCTGACTGCCAAAGACAGAGACAAAACCCAGCAGTCACATGAAGTGATCACATTTTGAGAGGAATCAAAACACGATTTGAAAGAGGCACTTGGGAGGGAACGATCCCTGGGGTGAGCACCTGAGATTATGCAGTCCAATTACTTGGGGTGGCAAATGGCCACAGCTCTGACCCCAACAGTTGCTTGGCTACAGGCCATTTCTTAAAATACACAGTTCTGAAGCAAATGCCGTTTTCCCTCTTGGTATATTCCTAGATTTTCCAGTGGAGAACGTTAATATTTAGAAATTTGAATGAAAGAGTAAGCAGAGTCTGTGTCCCCAAGCACACAACTGGAGACACGCAACATGAAACAGAGCACATAGCCATCATGATTGGTAGCCCCACATATAGCCTTCTCTTCCATGAATGTGTCTAAGTCCCCTTTAGAGCTATTTCAGTTAATGGTCATTGGTGCATGATCCAGTGAGAGATTTCCTGGGCAAGCCCCATTCAAGTGAATGGTGGAAGCACAGGAGCACGACTTTGGCCCCCCTCTCAAGCGTTTTGCAATGGGGCTTGCACAGGAGACCTCCCTGCTGAATCGTGCCCTCAGTCCCATCAATGCAAGGTGAGAGAAGGCCCAGTCCCTTAGTGTCCATGGATTGGAACCCACCTCCCACTTAGAGATCTAAACTGTAGACAGGGCAGGTGGTATGCTGGGCACCTGCTGAGGGCCTGCACCCCAGTAGGGGCCCACTGACAAGGGCCCCTAAGAGTTGCCCCTCCTTTTCACCCCTGCAACCTGCTTGTTCACTTGCCTCTCACTGTGGCCCAGACAATAGTGGTGCTGAGGAGGAAATGGCAGAAATGCCACTGCCAACTTGCACCACCAAGAACAGCTGGTGACAATGGTGGTGAGAAGGGGGCCCCTTGAAGTGGCTTGCCCGCGGACCCTCCAACACTGCCTGTAGAGATGCTGGGGAAGGAGCGGACCCCTGGGAAATGGCCGTGCTAGCGGCTTTCTCTAACACCAGTGTTAGAAGGGCAACACTGGGTGTGCGTTTCCAGGGAATGGTACCAAAAACAGGAACAGTTGGACCATAGGTATTCATCTGGGAGAAAAAAGGAATCAAAGCCTGTAAGACATCCCATACTTACTTTCCTTTGAACCGAATTGGACTTAGGTCTGAGTACATATCTAAAAGATTGTGTTGTAAACATTTAAAACATCAAGAGAAGTGGATATTGAAAGCAGTGGTGGGGAAGCTCCTGCACATGGGCCTAATTCGGCCCATGAGGTCCTCCAGTACCTTGAAACCTAATTCAGCCCATCAGGGCCTCCACTACCTTGATACCTAATTCATCCCATCGTTCAATGCCTAATTCGGCCCATGAGGTCCTTCAGTACCTTGATACCTAATTCAGCCCATGAGGTCCTCCACTACCTTGATACCTAATTCAGCCCATCGTTCAATGGCTAATTCGGCCCATGAGGTCCTCCAGTACCTTGATACCTAATTCGGGCCATCATTCAATGCCTAATTAGGCCCATGAAGTCCTCCAGTACCTTGATACCTAATTCAGCCCATGAGGTCCTCCACTACCTTGATACCTAATTCGGCCCATCGTTCAATGCCTAATTCACCCCATGAGGACCCCAGTACCTTGATACCTAATTTGGCCCATCGTTCAATGCCTATTTCGGCCCATGAGGTCATCCAGTACCTTGATACCTAATTCGGCCGATCGCTCAATGCCTAATTAGGCCCATGAAGTCCTCCAGTACCTTGATACCTAATTCAGCCCATGAGGTCATCCACTACCTTCATACCTAATTCGGCCCATCGTTCAATGCCTAATTCAGCCCATGAGGTCCCCCAGTACCTTGATACCTAATTTGGCCCATCGTTCAATGCCTAATTGGGCCCATGAGGTCCACCAGTACCTTGATACCTAATTCGGCCCATCGTTCAATGCCTAAATTGGCCCATGAGGTCCTCCAGTACCTTGATACCTAATTTGGCCCAACGTTGAATGCCTAATTTGGCCCATGAGGTCCACGAGTACCTTGATACCTAATTCGGCCCATCGTTCAATGACTAATTCGGCCCATGAAGACCTCCAGTATCTTGATACCTAATTCAACCTATCGTTCAATGCCTATTTCGGCCCATGAGGTCCTCCAGTACCTTGATACCTAATTTGGCCCATCATTCAATGCCTAATTTGGCCCATGAAGTCCTCCAGTCACTTGATACTTAATTTGGCCCAACGTTCAATGCCTAATTCGGCCCATGAGGTCCTCCAGTACATTGATACCTAACTCAGCACATCGTTCAATGCATAATTCAGCCCATGAGGTCCTCCAGTACCTTGATACCTAATTCAGCCCATGAGGTCCTCCACTACCTTGATACCTAATTCATCCCATCATTCAATGCCTAATTCAGCCCATGAGGTCCTCTAGTACGTGACACCTAATTCGGCCCATCGTTCAATGCCTAATTCGGCCCATGAGGTCCCCCAGTACATTGAGACCTAATTTGGCACATCGGTAAATGCCTAATTCAGCCCTTGAAGTCCTACAGTACCTTGATACATAATTTGGCCCATTGTTCAATGCCTAATTCGCCCCATGAGGTCCTCCAGTACCTTGATACCTAATTTGGCCCATTGTAGATTGCCTAATTTGGCCCATGAGGTCCTCCAATACCTTGATACCTAAATCGGCCCATGAGGTCTTCCAGTATCTTGATAACTATTTTGGCCCATCGTTCAATGACTAATTTGGCTCATGAGGTCCTCTAGTACCTTGATATCTTATTCGGCCCATCTTTCAATGCCTAATTCGGCCCATGAAGTCCTCCGGTACTTTGATACCTAATTCGGCCCATGACGTCCTCCAGTACTTTGATACCTAATTCGGCCCATTGTTCAATGCCTAATTCAGCCCATGAGGTCCTCCAGGAAATTGACACCTAATTCGGCCCATCGTTCAATGCGTAATTCAGCCCATGAGGTCCTCCAGTATCTTGATACCTAATTTGTCCCATCGTTCAATGCCTATTTCAGCCCAGGAGGTCCTCCAGTACCTAGATACCTAATTCGGCCCATTGTTCAATGCCTAATTCATCCCATGAGGTCCTCCAGTACCTCGATAACAAATTTGGCCCATTGTTCAATGCCTAATTCAGCCCATGAGGTCCTCCAGTACGTTGATACATAATCCAGCCCATCATTCAATTCCTAATTCGGCTCATGAGGTCCTCCAGCACCTTGATACCTAATTTGGCGCATCGTTCAATGCCGAAATTTGGCCAATGAGGTCCTCCAGTTCCTTGATAACTATTTTGGCCCATCGTTCAATGACTAATTCGGCTCATGAGGTCCTCTAGTACCTTGATATCTTATTCGGCCCATCGTTCAATGCCTAATTCGGCCCATGAGGTCCACGAGTACCTTGTTACCTAATTTGGCAAATTGATCAATGCCTACTTCGGCACATGAAGTCCTCCAGTATCTTGATACCTAATTCAACCCATCGTTCAATGCCTATTTCGGCCCATGAGGTCCTCCAGTACATTGATACCTAATTTGGCCCATCGTTCAAGGGCTTATTTGGCACATGAGGTCCACGAGTACCTTGATACCTAATTCGGCCCATCGTTCAATGCCTAATTCGTCCCATGAAGTCCTCCGGTATCTTGATACATAATTCAACCCATCGTTCAATGCCTATTTCGGCCCATGAGGTCCACGAGAACCTTGATACCTAATTCGGCCCATCGTTCAATGCCCAATTCGGCCCATGAAGTCCTCCAGTATCTTGAGACCTAATTCAACCCATTGTTCAATGCCTATTTCGGCCCATGAGGTCCTCCAGTACTTTGATATCTAATTTGGCCCTTCGTTCAATGCCTAATTCGGCCCATGAGGTCCTCCAGTACCTTGCTAAATAATTTGGCACATCGTACATTGCCTAATTCGGCCCATTAGGTCCTCCAGTACCTTGATACCTAATTCGGCCCATGAGGTCCTCCAGTACTTTGATATCTAATTCGGCCCATTGTTCAATGCCTCATTCAGCCCATGAGGTCCTCCAGTAAATTGACACCTAATTCGGCCCACCGTTCAATGTCTAATTCGGCCCAGGAGGTCCTCCAGTACCTTGATACCTAATTCGGCCAACCGTTCAATGCCTAATTCGGCCCATGAGGTCCACGAGTACCTTGATACCTAATTTGGCCCATGAGGTCTACGAGTACCTTGATACCTAACTCGGCCCATGAGGTCCACGAGTAACTTGATACCTAATTCAATCCATCATTCAATGCCTATTTCTGCCCATGAGGTTATACAGAACTTTGATAAGTAATTTGGCACATCGTTCAATGCCTAATTCAGCCCATGAAGTCCTCCAGTACCTTGATAGCTAATTTGGCCCATCTTTCAATGACTAATTTGGCCCATGAATTCCTCCAGTACCTTGATACGTAATTTGGCCCAACCTTCAATGCCTAATTCGGCTCATGATGTCCTCCGCTACTTGATACCTAATTCGGCCCATCGTTCAATGCCTAATTCGGCCCATGAAGTCCTCCAGTACATTGATAGCTAATTTGGCCCATCGTTCAAGGCCTAATTCGGACCATGAAGTCCTCCAATACCTTGATACCTAATTCGGCCCATAGTTCAATGCCTAATTCGTCCCATGAAGTCCTCCGGTATCTTGATACATAATTCAACCCATCGTTCAATGCCTATTTCGGCCCATGAGGTCCACGAGAACCTTGATACCTAATTCGGCCCATCGTTCAATGCCCAATTCGGCCCATGAAGTCCTCCAGTATCTTGAGACCTAATTCAACCCATTGTTCAATGCCTATTTCGGCCCATGAGGTCCTCCAGTACTTTGATATCTAATTTGGCCCTTCGTTCAATGCCTAATTCGGCCCATGAGGTCCTCCAGTACCTTGCTAAATAATTTGGCACATCGTACATTGCCTAATTCGGCCCATTAGGTCCTCCAGTAACTTGATACCTAATTCGGCCCATGAGGTCCTCCAGTACTTTGATATCTAATTCGGCCCATTGTTCAATGCCTCATTCAGCCCATGAGGTCCTCCAGTAAATTGACACCTAATTCGGCCCACCGTTCAATGTCTAATTCGGCCCATGAGGTACTCCAGTATCTTGATACCTAATTTAGCCCATCGTTCAATGCCTATTTCGGCCCAGGAGGTCCTCCAGTACCTTGATACCTAATTCGGCCAACCGTTCAATGCCTAATTCGGCCCATGAGGTCCACGAGTACCTTGATACCTAATTTGGCCCATGAGGTCCACGAGTACCTTGATACCTAACTCGGCCCATGAGGTCCACGAGTAACTTGATACCTAATTCAACCCATCATTCAATGCCTATTTCTGCCCATGAGGTTATACAGAACTTTGATAAGTAATTTGGCACATCGTTCAATGCCTAATTCGGCCCATGAAGTCCTCCAGTACCTTGATAGCTAATTTGGCCCATCTTTCAATGACTAATTTGGCCCATGAATTCCTCCAGTACCTTGATACGTAATTTGGCCCAACCTTCAATGCCTAATTCGGCTCATGATGTCCTCCGCTACTTGATACCTAATTCGGCCCATCGTTCAATGCCTAATTCGGCCCATGAAGTCCTCCAGTACCTTGATAGCTAATTTGGCCCATCTTTCAAGGCCTAATTCGGACCATGAAGTCCTCCAATACCTTGATACCTAATTTGGCCCATCGTTCAATGCCTAATTCGGCTCATTATGTCCTCCACTACTTGATACCTAATTCGGCCCATCGTTCAATGCCTAATTCGGCCCATGAGGTCCTCCAGTACATTGATACCTAATTCGGCACATCGGTCAATGCCTAATTCAGCCCTTGAAGTCCTACAGTACCTTGATACATAATTTGGTCCTTTGTTCAATGCCTAATTCGGCCCATGAGGTCCTCCAGTACCTTGATACCTAATTTAGCCCATTGTAGATTGCCGAATTTGGCCCATGAGGTCCTCCAGTACCTTGATACCTAATTCGGCCCATGCGGTCCTCCAGTACCTTGATAAATAATTTGGCCCATTGTTCAATGCCTAATTTGGCCCATGAGGTCCTCCACTACCTTGATAACTATTGTGGCCCATCGTTCAATGACTAATTCGGCTCATGAGGTCCTCTAGTACCTTGATAACTTATTTGGCCCATCGTTCAATGCCTAATTCGGCCCATGAGGTCCACGAGTACCTTGATAGCTAATTCGGCCAGTCGTTCAATGCCTATTTCTGGCCAAGAGGTCCTCCAGTACCTTGATACCTAATTCGGCCCATAAGGTCCTCCAGTACCTTGATACCTAATTCGGCACAGCGGTCAATGCCTAATTTAGCCCTTGAAGTCCTCCAGTACCTTAATACCTAATTTGGCCCATTGTTCAATGGCTAATTTGGCACATGAGGTCCACGAGTACCTTGATACCTAATTCGGCCCATTGTTCAATGCCTAATTTGGCCCATGAGGTCCTCCAGTACTTTGATACCTAATTCGGCACATCGGTCAATGCCTAATTTAGCCCTTGAAGTCCTCCAGTACCTTAATAACTAATTTGGCCCACCGTTCAATGGCTAATTCGGCCCATGAGTTCCTCCAGTACCTTGATATCTAATTCGGCCCATCTTCAATGGCTAATTCGGCCCATGAGGTCCTCCAGTACCTTGATACCTAATTTGGCCCATCGTTCAATGCCTATTTCGGCCCATGAGGTCCTCCAGTACCTCGATACCTAATTCGGCCCATTGTTCAATGCCTTATTCGGCCTATGAGGTCCTCCAGTACCTTGATAAATTTGGCCCATCGTTCAATGCCTAATTCGGCCCATGAGGTCCTCCAGTACCTTGATACCTAATTTGGCCCATCGTTCAATGCCTAATTTGGCCCATGAAGGCCTCCAGTACTTTGATACCAAATTCGGCCCATCGTTCAATGCCTAATTCGGCCCCTGAGGTCCTCCAGTACCTTGATACCTAATTTGGCCCATCGTTCAATGCCTAATTTGGCCCATGAAGGCCTCCAGTACTTTGATACCAAATTCGGCCCATCGTTCAATGCCTAATTCGGCCCCTGAGGTCCTCCAGTACCTTGATACATAATTCGGCCCATTGTTCAATGCCTTATTTGGCCTATGAGGTCCTCCAGTACCTTGATAAATTTGGCCCATCGTTCAATGCCTAATTCGGCCCATGAGGTCCTCCAGTTCCTTGATAACTATTTTGGCCCATCGTTCAATGACTAATTCGGCTCATGAGGTCCTCTAGTACCTTGATATCTTATTCGGCCCATCGTTCAATGCCTAATTCGGCCCATGAGGTCCACGAGTACCTTGTTACCTAATTTGGCAAATCGATCAATGCCTACTTCGGCACATGAAGTCATCCAGTATCTTGATACCTAATTCAACCCATCGTTCAATGCCTATTTCGGCCCATGAGGTCCTCCAGTACATTGATACCTAATTTGGCCCATCGTTCAAGGGCTTATTTGGCACATGAGGTCCACGAGTACCTTGATACCTAATTTGGCCCATCGTTCAATGCCTAATTCGTCCCATGAAGTCCTCCGGTATCTTGATACATAATTCAACCCATCGTTCAATGCCTATTTCGGCCCATGAGGTCCACGAGAACCTTGATACCTAATTCGGCCCATCGTTCAATGCCCAATTCGGCCCATGAAGTCCTCCAGTATCTTGAGACCT
The DNA here is from genome assembly GCF_057233095.1 of Heloderma suspectum. Classification (NCBI taxonomy): domain Eukaryota; kingdom Metazoa; phylum Chordata; class Lepidosauria; order Squamata; family Helodermatidae; genus Heloderma; species Heloderma suspectum. The sequence continues at coordinate 5,069,773 of NC_139462.1, forward strand.
AATTCAACCCATTGTTCAATGCCTATTTCGGCCCATGAGGTCCTCCAGTACTTTGATATCTAATTTGGCCCTTCGTTCAATGCCTAATTCGGCCCATGAGGTCCTCCAGTACCTTGCTAAATAATTTGGCACATCGTACATTGCCTAATTCGGCCCATTAGGTCCTCCAGTACCTTGATACCTAATTCGGCCCATGAGGTCCTCCAGTACTTTGATATCTAATTCGGCCCATTGTTCAATGCCTCATTCAGCCCATGAGGTCCTCCAGTAAATTGACACCTAATTCGGCCCACCGTTCAATGTCTAATTCGGCCCATGAGGTACTCCAGTATCTTGATACCTAATTTAGCCCATCGTTCAATGCTTAGTTCGGCCCAGGAGGTCCTCCAGTACCTTGATACCTAATTCGGCCCACCGTTCAATGCCTAATTGGGCCCATGAGGTCCACGAGTACCTTGATACCTAATTTGGCCCATGAGGTCCACGAGTACCTTGATACCTAATTCGGCCCATGAGGTCCACGAGTAACTTGATACCTAATTCAACCCATCGTTCAATGCCTATTTCTGCCCATGAGGTTATACAGAACTTTGATAAGTAATTTGGCACATCGTTCAATGCCTTATTCGGCCCCTGAAGTCCTCCAGTACCTTGATACCTAATTTGGCCCATCTTTCAATGCCTAATTTGGCCCATGAAGGCCTCCAGTACTTTGATACCAAATTCGGCCCATCGTTCAATGCCTAATTCGGCCACTGAGGTCCTCCAGTACCTTGATACCTAATTTGGCCCATCGTTCAATGCCTAATTTGGCCCATGAAGGCCTCCAGTACTTTGATACCAAATTCGGCCCATCGTTCAATGCCTAATTCGGCCCCTGAGGTCCTCCAGTACCTTGATACATAATTCGGCCCATTGTTCAATGCCTTATTTGGCCTATGAGGTCCTCCAGTACCTTGATAAATTTGGCCCATCGTTCAATACCTAATTCGGCCCATGAGGTCCTCCAGTACCTTGATACCTAATTTGGCCCATCGTTCAATGCCTAATTTGGCCCATGAAGGCCTCCAGGAAATTGACACCTAAGTCGGCCCATCGTTCAATGCGTAATTCAGCCCATGAGGTCCTCCAGTATCTTGATACCTAATTTGTCCCATCGTTCAATGCCTATTTCAGCCCAGGAGGTCCTCCAGTACCTAGATACCTAATTCGGCCCATTGTTCATTGCCTAATTCATCCCATGAGGTCCTCCAGTACCTCGATAACAAATTTGGCCCATTGTTCAATGCCTAATTCAGCCCATGAGGTCCTCCAGTACGTTGATACATAATCCAGCCCATCATTCAATTCCTAATTTGGCTCATGAGGTCCTCCAGCACCTTGATACCTAATTTGGCGCATCGTTCAATGCCTAATTTGGCCCATGAGGTCCTCCAGTTCCTTGATAACTATTTTGGCCAATCGTTCAATGACTAATTCGGCTCATGAGGTCCTCTAGTACCTTGATATCTTATTCGGCCCATCGTTCAATGCCTAATTCGGCCCATGAGGTCCACGAGTACCTTGTTACCTAATTTGGCAAATCGATCAATGCCTACTTCGGCACATGAAGTCATCCAGTATCTTGATACCTAATTCAACCCATCGTTCAATGCCTATTTCGGCCCATGAGGTCCTCCAGTACATTGATACCTAATTTGGCCCATCGTTCAAGGGCTTATTTGGCACATGAGGTCCACGAGTACCTTGATACCTAATTTGGCCCATCGTTCAATGCCTAATTCGTCCCATGAAGTCCTCCGGTATCTTGATACATAATTCAACCCATCGTTCAATGCCTATTTCGGCCCATGAGGTCCACGAGAACCTTGATACCTAATTCGGCCCATCGTTCAATGCCCAATTCGGCCCATGAAGTCCTCCAGTATCTTGAGACCTAATTCAACCCATTGTTCAATGCCTATTTCGGCCCATGAGGTCCTCCAGTACTTTGATATCTAATTTGGCCCTTCGTTCAATGCCTAATTCGGCCCATGAGGTCCTCCAGTACCTTGCTAAATAATTTGGCCCATCGTTCAAGGGCTTATTTGGCACATGAGGTCCACGAGTACCTTGATACCTAATTTGGCCCATCGTTCAATGCCTAATTCGTCCCATGAAGTCCTCCGGTATCTTGATACATAATTCAACCCATCGTTCAATGCCTATTTCGGCCCATGAGGTCCACGAGAACCTTGATACCTAATTCGGCCCATCGTTCAATGCCCAATTCGGCCCATGAAGTCCTCCAGTATCTTGAGACCTAATTCAACCCATTGTTCAATGCCTATTTCGGCCCATGAGGTCCTCCAGTACTTTGATATCTAATTTGGCCCTTCGTTCAATGCCTAATTCGGCCCATGAGGTCCTCCAGTACCTTGCTAAATAATTTGGCACATCGTACATTGCCTAATTCGGCCCATTAGGTCCTCCAGTACCTTGATACCTAATTCGGCCCATGAGGTCCTCCAGTACTTTGATATCTAATTCGGCCCATTGTTCAATGCCTCATTCAGCCCATGAGGTCCTCCAGTAAATTGACACCTAATTCGGCCCACCGTTCAATGTCTAATTCGGCCCATGAGGTACTCCAGTATCTTGATACCTAATTTAGCCCATCGTTCAATGCTTATTTCGGCCCAGGAGGTCCTCCAGTACCTTGATACCTAATTCGGCCCACCGTTCAATGCCTAATTGGGCCCATGAGGTCCACGAGTACCTTGATACCTAATTTGGCCCATGAGGTCCACGAGTACCTTGATACCTAATTCGGCCCATGAGGTCCACGAGTAACTTGATACCTAATTCAACCCATCGTTCAATGCCTATTTCTGCCCATGAGGTTATACAGAACTTTGATAAGTAATTTGGCACATCGTTCAATGCCTTATTCGGCCCCTGAAGTCCTCCAGTACCTTGATACCTAATTTGGCCCATCTTTCAATGCCTAATTTGGCCCATGAAGGCCTCCAGTACTTTGATACCAAATTCGGCCCATCGTTCAATGCCTAATTCGGCCACTGAGGTCCTCCAGTACCTTGATACCTAATTTGGCCCATCGTTCAATGCCTAATTTGGCCCATGAAGGCCTCCAGTACTTTGATACCAAATTCGGCCCATCGTTCAATGCCTAATTCGGCCCCTGAGGTCCTCCAGTACCTTGATACATAATTCGGCCCATTGTTCAATGCCTTATTTGGCCTATGAGGTCCTCCAGTACCTTGATAAATTTGGCCCATCGTTCAATACCTAATTCGGCCCATGAGGTCCTCCAGTACCTTGATACCTAATTTGGCCCATCGTTCAATGCCTAATTTGGCCCATGAAGGCCTCCAGGAAATTGACACCTAAGTCGGCCCATCGTTCAATGCGTAATTCAGCCCATGAGGTCCTCCAGTATCTTGATACCTAATTTGTCCCATCGTTCAATGCCTATTTCAGCCCAGGAGGTCCTCCAGTACCTAGATACCTAATTCGGCCCATTGTTCATTGCCTAATTCATCCCATGAGGTCCTCCAGTACCTCGATAACAAATTTGGCCCATTGTTCAATGCCTAATTCAGCCCATGAGGTCCTCCAGTACGTTGATACATAATCCAGCCCATCATTCAATTCCTAATTTGGCTCATGAGGTCCTCCAGCACCTTGATACCTAATTTGGCGCATCGTTCAATGCCTAATTTGGCCCATGAGGTCCTCCAGTTCATTGATAACTATTTTGGCCAATCGTTCAATGACTAATTCGGCTCATGAGGTCCTCTAGTACCTTGATATCTTATTCGGCCCATCGTTCAATGCCTAATTCGGCCCATGAGGTCCACGAGTACCTTGTTACCTAATTTGGCAAATCGATCAATGCCTACTTCGGCACATGAAGTCATCCAGTATCTTGATACCTAATTCAACCCATCGTTCAATGCCTATTTCGGCCCATGAGGTCCTCCAGTACATTGATACCTAATTTGGCCCATCGTTCAAGGGCTTATTTGGCACATGAGGTCCACGAGTACCTTGATACCTAATTTGGCCCATCGTTCAATGCCTAATTCGTCCCATGAAGTCCTCCGGTATCTTGATACATAATTCAACCCATCGTTCAATGCCTATTTCGGCCCATGAGGTCCACGAGAACCTTGATACCTAATTCGGCCCATCGTTCAATGCCCAATTCGGCCCATGAAGTCCTCCAGTATCTTGAGACCTAATTCAACCCATTGTTCAATGCCTATTTCGGCCCATGAGGTCCTCCAGTACTTTGATATCTAATTTGGCCCTTCGTTCAATGCCTAATTCGGCCCATGAGGTCCTCCAGTACCTTGCTAAATAATTTGGCACATCGTACATTGCCTAATTCGGCCCATTAGGTCCTCCAGTACCTTGATACCTAATTCGGCCCATGAGGTCCTCCAGTACTTTGATATCTAATTCGGCCCATTGTTCAATGCCTCATTCAGCCCATGAGGTCCTCCAGTAAATTGACACCTAATTCGGCCCACCGTTCAATGTCTAATTCGGCCCATGAGGTACTCCAGTATCTTGATACCTAATTTAGCCCATCGTTCAATGCTTAGTTCGGCCCAGGAGGTCCTCCAGTACCTTGATACCTAATTCGGCCCACCGTTCAATGCCTAATTGGGCCCATGAGGTCCACGAGTACCTTGATACCTAATTTGGCCCATGAGGTCCACGAGTACCTTGATACCTAATTCGGCCCATGAGGTCCACGAGTAACTTGATACCTAATTCAACCCATCGTTCAATGCCTATTTCTGCCCATGAGGTTATACAGAACTTTGATAAGTAATTTGGCACATCGTTCAATGCCTTATTCGGCCCCTGAAGTCCTCCAGTACCTTGATACCTAATTTGGCCCATCTTTCAATGCCTAATTTGGCCCATGAAGGCCTCCAGTACTTTGATACCAAATTCGGCCCATCGTTCAATGCCTAATTCGGCCACTGAGGTCCTCCAGTACCTTGATACCTAATTTGGCCCATCGTTCAATGCCTAATTTGGCCCATGAAGGCCTCCAGTACTTTGATACCAAATTCGGCCCATCGTTCAATGCCTAATTCGGCCCCTGAGGTCCTCCAGTACCTTGATACATAATTCGGCCCATTGTTCAATGCCTTATTTGGCCTATGAGGTCCTCCAGTACCTTGATAAATTTGGCCCATCGTTCAATACCTAATTCGGCCCATGAGGTCCTCCAGTACCTTGATACCTAATTTGGCCCATCGTTCAATGCCTAATTTGGCCCATGAAGGCCTCCAGGAAATTGACACCTAAGTCGGCCCATCGTTCAATGCGTAATTCAGCCCATGAGGTCCTCCAGTATCTTGATACCTAATTTGTCCCATCGTTCAATGCCTATTTCAGCCCAGGAGGTCCTCCAGTACCTAGATACCTAATTCGGCCCATTGTTCATTGCCTAATTCATCCCATGAGGTCCTCCAGTACCTCGATAACAAATTTGGCCCATTGTTCAATGCCTAATTCAGCCCATGAGGTCCTCCAGTACGTTGATACATAATCCAGCCCATCATTCAATTCCTAATTTGGCTCATGAGGTCCTCCAGCACCTTGATACCTAATTTGGCGCATCGTTCAATGCCTAATTTGGCCCATGAGGTCCTCCAGTTCCTTGATAACTATTTTGGCCAATCGTTCAATGACTAATTCGGCTCATGAGGTCCTCTAGTACCTTGATATCTTATTCGGCCCATCGTTCAATGCCTAATTCGGCCCATGAGGTCCACGAGTACCTTGTTACCTAATTTGGCAAATCGATCAATGCCTACTTCGGCACATGAAGTCATCCAGTATCTTGATACCTAATTCAACCCATCGTTCAATGCCTATTTCGGCCCATGAGGTCCTCCAGTACATTGATACCTAATTTGGCCCATCGTTCAAGGGCTTATTTGGCACATGAGGTCCACGAGTACCTTGATACCTAATTTGGCCCATCGTTCAATGCCTAATTCGTCCCATGAAGTCCTCCGGTATCTTGATACATAATTCAACCCATCGTTCAATGCCTATTTCGGCCCATGAGGTCCACGAGAACCTTGATACCTAATTCGGCCCATCGTTCAATGCCCAATTCGGCCCATGAAGTCCTCCAGTATCTTGAGACCTAATTCAACCCATTGTTCAATGCCTATTTCGGCCCATGAGGTCCTCCAGTACTTTGATATCTAATTTGGCCCTTCGTTCAATGCCTAATTCGGCCCATGAGGTCCTCCAGTACCTTGCTAAATAATTTGGCACATCGTACATTGCCTAATTCGGCCCATTAGGTCCTCCAGTACCTTGATACCTAATTCGGCCCATGAGGTCCTCCAGTACTTTGATATCTAATTCGGCCCATTGTTCAATGCCTCATTCAGCCCATGAGGTCCTCCAGTAAATTGACACCTAATTCGGCCCACCGTTCAATGTCTAATTCGGCCCATGAGGTACTCCAGTATCTTGATACCTAATTTAGCCCATCGTTCAATGCCTATTTCGGCCCATGAGGTCCTCCAGTACATTGATACCTAATTTGGCCCATCGTTCAAGGGCTTATTTGGCACATGAGGTCCACGAGTACCTTGATACCTAATTTGGCCCATCGTTCAATGCCTAATTCGTCCCATGAAGTCCTCCGGTATCTTGATACATAATTCAACCCATCGTTCAATGCCTATTTCGGCCCATGAGGTCCACGAGAACCTTGATACCTAATTCGGCCCATCGTTCAATGCCCAATTCGGCCCATGAAGTCCTCCAGTATCTTGAGACCTAATTCAACCCATTGTTCAATGCCTATTTCGGCCCATGAGGTCCTCCAGTACTTTGATATCTAATTTGGCCCTTCGTTCAATGCCTAATTCGGCCCATGAGGTCCTCCAGTACCTTGCTAAATAATTTGGCCCATCGTTCAAGGGCTTATTTGGCACATGAGGTCCACGAGTACCTTGATACCTAATTTGGCCCATCGTTCAATGCCTAATTCGTCCCATGAAGTCCTCCGGTATCTTGATACATAATTCAACCCATCGTTCAATGCCTATTTCGGCCCATGAGGTCCACGAGAACCTTGATACCTAATTCGGCCCATCGTTCAATGCCTAATTCGGCCCATGAGGTCCTCCAGTACCTTGCTAAATAATTTGGCACATCGTACATTGCCTAATTCGGCCCATTAGGTCCTCCAGTACCTTGATACCTAATTCGGCCCATGAGGTCCTCCAGTACTTTGATATCTAATTCGGCCCATTGTTCAATGCCTCATTCAGCCCATGAGGTCCTCCAGTAAATTGACACCTAATTCGGCCCACCGTTCAATGTCTAATTCGGCCCATGAGGTACTCCAGTATCTTGATACCTAATTTAGCCCATCGTTCAATGCTTAGTTCGGCCCAGGAGGTCCTCCAGTACCTTGATACCTAATTCGGCCCACCGTTCAATGCCTAATTGGGCCCATGAGGTCCACGAGTACCTTGATACCTAATTTGGCCCATGAGGTCCACGAGTACCTTGATACCTAATTCGGCCCATGAGGTCCACGAGTAACTTGATACCTAATTCAACCCATCGTTCAATGCCTATTTCTGCCCATGAGGTTATACAGAACTTTGATAAGTAATTTGGCACATCGTTCAATGCCTTATTCGGCCCCTGAAGTCCTCCAGTACCTTGATACCTAATTTGGCCCATCTTTCAATGCCTAATTTGGCCCATGAAGGCCTCCAGTACTTTGATACCAAATTCGGCCCATCGTTCAATGCCTAATTCGGCCACTGAGGTCCTCCAGTACCTTGATACCTAATTTGGCCCATCGTTCAATGCCTAATTTGGCCCATGAAGGCCTCCAGTACTTTGATACCAAATTCGGCCCATCGTTCAATGCCTAATTCGGCCCCTGAGGTCCTCCAGTACCTTGATACATAATTCGGCCCATTGTTCAATGCCTTATTTGGCCTATGAGGTCCTCCAGTACCTTGATAAATTTGGCCCATCGTTCAATACCTAATTCGGCCCATGAGGTCCTCCAGTACCTTGATACCTAATTTGGCCCATCGTTCAATGCCTAATTTGGCCCATGAAGGCCTCCAGGAAATTGACACCTAAGTCGGCCCATCGTTCAATGCGTAATTCAGCCCATGAGGTCCTCCAGTATCTTGATACCTAATTTGTCCCATCGTTCAATGCCTATTTCAGCCCAGGAGGTCCTCCAATACCTAGATACCTAATTCGGCCCATTGTTCATTGCCTAATTCATCCCATGAGGTCCTCCAGTACCTCGATAACAAATTTGGCCCATTGTTCAATGCCTAATTCAGCCCATGAGGTCCTCCAGTACGTTGATACATAATCCAGCCCATCATTCAATTCCTAATTTGGCTCATGAGGTCCTCCAGCACCTTGATACCTAATTTGGCGCATCGTTCAATGCCTAATTTGGCCCATGAGGTCCTCCAGTTCATTGATAACTATTTTGGCCAATCGTTCAATGACTAATTCGGCTCATGAGGTCCTCTAGTACCTTGATATCTTATTCGGCCCATCGTTCAATGCCTAATTCGGCCCATGAGGTCCACGAGTACCTTGTTACCTAATTTGGCAAATCGATCAATGCCTACTTCGGCACATGAAGTCATCCAGTATCTTGATACCTAATTCAACCCATCGTTCAATGCCTATTTCGGCCCATGAGGTCCTCCAGTACATTGATACCTAATTTGGCCCATCGTTCAAGGGCTTATTTGGCACATGAGGTCCACGAGTACCTTGATACCTAATTTGGCCCATCGTTCAATGCCTAATTCGTCCCATGAAGTCCTCCGGTATCTTGATACATAATTCAACCCATCGTTCAATGCCTATTTCGGCCCATGAGGTCCACGAGAACCTTGATACCTAATTCGGCCCATCGTTCAATGCCCAATTCGGCCCATGAAGTCCTCCAGTATCTTGAGACCTAATTCAACCCATTGTTCAATGCCTATTTCGGCCCATGAGGTCCTCCAGTACTTTGATATCTAATTTGGCCCTTCGTTCAATGCCTAATTCGGCCCATGAGGTCCTCCAGTACCTTGCTAAATAATTTGGCACATCGTACATTGCCTAATTCGGCCCATTAGGTCCTCCAGTACCTTGATACCTAATTCGGCCCATGAGGTCCTCCAGTACTTTGATATCTAATTCGGCCCATTGTTCAATGCCTCATTCAGCCCATGAGGTCCTCCAGTAAATTGACACCTAATTCGGCCCACCGTTCAATGTCTAATTCGGCCCATGAGGTACTCCAGTATCTTGATACCTAATTTAGCCCATCGTTCAATGCTTAGTTCGGCCCAGGAGGTCCTCCAGTACCTTGATACCTAATTCGGCCCACCGTTCAATGCCTAATTGGGCCCATGAGGTCCACGAGTACCTTGATACCTAATTTGGCCCATGAGGTCCACGAGTACCTTGATACCTAATTCGGCCCATGAGGTCCACGAGTAACTTGATACCTAATTCAACCCATCGTTCAATGCCTATTTCTGCCCATGAGGTTATACAGAACTTTGATAAGTAATTTGGCACATCGTTCAATGCCTTATTCGGCCCCTGAAGTCCTCCAGTACCTTGATACCTAATTTGGCCCATCTTTCAATGCCTAATTTGGCCCATGAAGGCCTCCAGTACTTTGATACCAAATTCGGCCCATCGTTCAATGCCTAATTCGGCCACTGAGGTCCTCCAGTACCTTGATACCTAATTTGGCCCATCGTTCAATGCCTAATTTGGCCCATGAAGGCCTCCAGTACTTTGATACCAAATTCGGCCCATCGTTCAATGCCTAATTCGGCCCCTGAGGTCCTCCAGTACCTTGATACATAATTCGGCCCATTGTTCAATGCCTTATTTGGCCTATGAGGTCCTCCAGTACCTTGATAAATTTGGCCCATCATTCAATACCTAATTCGGCCCATGAGGTCCTCCAGTACCTTGATACCTAATTTGGCCCATCGTTCAATGCCTAATTTGGCCCATGAAGGCCTCCAGGAAATTGACACCTAAGTCGGCCCATCGTTCAATGCGTAATTCAGCCCATGAGGTCCTCCAGTATCTTGATACCTAATTTGTCCCATCGTTCAATGCCTATTTCAGCCCAGGAGGTCCTCCAGTACCTAGATACCTAATTCGGCCCATTGTTCATTGCCTAATTCATCCCATGAGGTCCTCCAGTACCTCGATAACAAATTTGGCCCATTGTTCAATGCCTAATTCAGCCCATGAGGTCCTCCAGTACGTTGATACATAATCCAGCCCATCATTCAATTCCTAATTTGGCTCATGAGGTCCTCCAGCACCTTGATACCTAATTTGGCGCATCGTTCAATGCCTAATTTGGCCCATGAGGTCCTCCAGTTCCTTGATAACTATTTTGGCCAATCGTTCAATGACTAATTCGGCTCATGAGGTCCTCTAGTACCTTGATATCTTATTCGGCCCATCGTTCAATGCCTAATTCGGCCCATGAGGTCCACGAGTACCTTGTTACCTAATTTGGCAAATCGATCAATGCCTACTTCGGCACATGAAGTCATCCAGTATCTTGATACCTAATTCAACCCATCGTTCAATGCCTATTTCGGCCCATGAGGTCCTCCAGTACATTGATACCTAATTTGGCCCATCGTTCAAGGGCTTATTTGGCACATGAGGTCCACGAGTACCTTGATACCTAATTTGGCCCATCGTTCAATGCCTAATTCGTCCCATGAAGTCCTCCGGTATCTTGATACATAATTCAACCCATCGTTCAATGCCTATTTCGGCCCATGAGGTCCACGAGAACCTTGATACCTAATTCGGCCCATCGTTCAATGCCCAATTCGGCCCATGAAGTCCTCCAGTATCTTGAGACCTAATTCAACCCATTGTTCAATGCCTATTTCGGCCCATGAGGTCCTCCAGTACTTTGATATCTAATTTGGCCCTTCGTTCAATGCCTAATTCGGCCCATGAGGTCCTCCAGTACCTTGCTAAATAATTTGGCACATCGTACATTGCCTAATTCGGCCCATTAGGTCCTCCAGTACCTTGATACCTAATTCGGCCCATGAGGTCCTCCAGTACTTTGATATCTAATTCGGCCCATTGTTCAATGCCTCATTCAGCCCATGAGGTCCTCCAGTAAATTGACACCTAATTCGGCCCACCGTTCAATGTCTAATTCGGCCCATGAGGTACTCCAGTATCTTGATACCTAATTTAGCCCATCGTTCAATGCTTATTTCGGCCCAGGAGGTCCTCCAGTACCTTGATACCTAATTCGGCCCACCGTTCAATGCCTAATTCGGCCCATGAGGTCCACGAGTACCTTGATACCTAATTTGGCCCATGAGGTCCACGAGTACCTTGATACCTAATTCGGCCCATGAGGTCCACGAGTAACTTGATACCTAATTCAACCCATCGTTCAATGCCTATTTCTGCCCATGAGGTTATACAGAACTTTGATAAGTAATTTGGCACATCGTTCAATGCCTTATTCGGCCCCTGAAGTCCTCCAGTACCTTGATAGCTAATTTGGCCCATCTTTCAATGACTAATTTGGCCCATGAATTCCTCCAGTACCTTGATACGTAATTTGGCCCAACCTTCAATGCCTAATTCGGCTCATGATGTCCTCCGCTACTTGATACCTAATTCGGCCCATCGTTCAATGCCTAATTCGGCCCATGAAGTCCTCCAGTACCTTGATAGCTAATTTGGCCCATCTTTCAAGGCCTAATTCGGACCATGAAGTCCTCCAATACCTTGATACCTAATTTGGCCCATCGTTCAATGCCTAATTCGGCTCATTATGTCCTTCACTACTTGATACCTAATTCGGCCCATCGTTCAATGCCTAATTCGGCCCATGAGGTCCTCCAGTACATTGATACCTAATTCGGCACATCGGTCAATGCCTAATTCAGCCCTTGAAGTCCTACAGTACCTTGATACATAATTTGGTCCTTTGTTCAATGCCTAATTCGGCCCATGAGGTCCTCCAGTACCTTGATACCTAATTTAGCCCATTGTAGATTGCCGAATTTGGCCCATGAGGTCCTCCAGTACCTTGATACCTAATTCGGCCCATGCGGTCCTCCAGTACCTTGATAAATAATTTGGCCCATTGTTCAATGCCTAATTTGGCCCATGAGGTCCTCCACTACCTTGATAACTATTGTGGCCCATCGTTCAATGACTAATTCGGCTCATGAGGTCCTCTAGTACCTTGATAACTTATTCGGCCCATCGTTCAAGGGCTAATTCGGCCCATGAGGTCCGCGAGTACCTTGATATCTAATTCGGCCCATCGTTTAATGCCTAATTCGGCCCATGAAGTCCTCCAGTATCTTGATACCTAATTCAACCCATCGTTCAATGTCTGTTTCAGCCCATGAGGTCCACGAGCACCTTGATACCTATTTCGGCCCATCGTTCAATGCCTAATTCGGCCCATGAGGTCCTCCAGTACCTTGATACCTAATTCGGCCCATGAGGTCCTCCAGTACTTTGATACCTAATTCGGCCCATTGTTCAATGCCTCATTCAGCCCATGACGTCCTCCAGTAAATTGTCACCTAATTCGGCGCATCGTTCAATGTCTAATTCGGCCCATGAGGTCCTCCAGCATCTTGATACCTAATTTAGCCCATCGTTCAATGCCTATTTCGGCCCAGGAGGTCCTCCAGTACCTTGATACCTAATTCGGCCCATCGGTCAATGCCTAATTCAGCCCCTGAACTCCTCCAGTACCTTAATACCTAATTTGGCCCATCGTTCAATGCCTAATTCTGCCCATGAGGTTTTCCAGTACCTTGATACCTAATTCGGCCCATCGTTCCATGCTTAATTTGGCCCATGAAGTCCTCCAGTACCTTGATACCTAATTTGGCCCATTGTTCAATGCCTAATTCACCCCATGAGGTCCTCCAGTACCTTGATACCTAATTTGCCCCTTTGTAGATTGCCTAAGTCGGCTCATGAGGTACTCCAGTACCTTGATACCTAATTTGGCCCATTGTTCAATGCCTCATTCAGCCCATGAGGGCCTCCAGTAAATGGACACCTAATTTGGCCCATCGTTCAATGCCTATTTCAGCCCATGAGGTCCTCCAGTACCTTGATACCTAATTCGGCCCATTGTTCAATGCCTAATTCGGCCCATGAGGTCCTCCAGTACCTTGATACCTAATTCAGCCCATGAGGTCCTCCACTACCTTGATACATAATTCATCCCATCGTTCAATGCCTAATTCAGCCCACGAGGTCTTCTAGTACCTTGAGACCTAATTCGGCCCATTGTTCAATGCCTCATTCGGCCAATGAGGACCTCCAGTACCTTGATATCTTTTTCGGCCCATCGTTCAATGCCTAATTCGGCCCATGAGGTTCACGAGTACCTTGATACCTAATTCGGCCCATCGTTCAATGCCTAATTCAGCCCATGAGGTCCTCCAGTACCATGATACATAATCCGGCCCGTCATTCAATGCCTCATTCGGCCCGTGAGGTCCTCTAGTACTATTAGACCTAATTTGGCCCATCGTTCAATGCCTAATTCGGTCCATGGGGACCACGAGTACCTTGATACCTAATTCGGTCCATCGTTCAATGCCTAATTTGGCCCATGAGGTCCTCCAGTACCTTGAGACCTAATTCAACCATCGTTCAATACTTATTTTGGCCCATACGTTCCTCCAGCACCTTAACACCTAATTTGGCCCTTCGTTCAATGCCTAATTTTGCCCATGAGGTCCTCTAGTACCTTGATATCTTATTCGGCCCATCGTTCAATGCCTAATTCGGCCCATAAAGTCCTCCAGTATCTTGATACATAATTCAACCCATCGTTCAATGCCTATTTCGGCCCATGAGGACCTCCAGTACTTTGATATCTAATTTGGCCCATCATTCAATGCCTAATTTGTCCCATGAAGTCCTCCAGTACCTTGATACCTAATTTGGCCCATCGTTCAAGGGCTAATTCGGCCCATGACTTCCTCTAGTATCTTGATACCTAATTCGGCCCAACATTCAATGCCTAATTCAGCACCTGAAGTCCTCCATTACCTTAAAACCTAATTTGGTCCATCATTCAATGCCTAATTTGGCCCATGAGGTCCTCCAGTACTTTGATACCTAATTCGGCCCATCGTTCAATGTCTAATTCGGCCCATGAGGTCCTCCAGTACCTTGATACCTTCTTCAGCCCATAGTTCAAAGTCTAATTCGGCCCATGATGTCCTCCAGTACCTTGATACCTAATTCGGACCATCGTTCAATGCCTAATTCGACCCATGTAGTCCTCCAGTACCTTGATACTTAATTTGGCCCATCGTTCAATGCCTAATTCAGCCCATGAGGTCCTCCAGTGCATTGATACGCCACTCTGCACCAGTGGAAGCGGTGGAGCTGTGGAACCGATTCCAGGTACTTGCAGATGAGACTGGAGGACAGCCTGCAGAGGAAGAATCACAGGGGAACCTGCATGAGAGTGAGCAAGAGGCTGAAGGTCAGTCAAACAGAGGCGATGAAACCCAGGCCTACAAGAAGAAGAAGAGAAGAGTGGTAGTAGTGGGAGACTCCTTGCTGCGTGGGATCGAGACCCAAGTATGTCGCGAAGACCCGTGGACTCGCCAGGTATGTTGTCTCCCGGGAGGACAGATTAGAGACGTGACTGAAAGGTTGCCTGCACTCATAAAGCCCACTGACAGGTATCCCTTTCTTCTCATCCATGTGGGAACAAATGATACCGCCAAGCGGAGCTACGAAGAGATCACGTCAGACTTTGAAGCTTTGGGAAGGAAACTCAAGAACTTTGGGGCCCAGATAGTTTTCTCATCCATCCTTCCAGTAGTTAGAAGAGGGATAGAAAGGGAACGAAAAATACTCCGGGTGAATGACTGGCTACGAAGGTGGTGCCGACGAGAGAGATTTGGATTCTGGGACCACGGGCTATACTTCCTGGAAGATGGGCTGTTGGCTAGGGATGGGTTGCACCTCACAAAGGCTGGGAAGAATGTGTTTGGCCACAGCATGAAGAACTTCATCAGGAGGGCTTTAAACTGAATCCTACGGGGAAGGGAGATGTAATGTTGGGGGTAACAATGGACGTAGGCGCATGCACTGCAGTGGAGAGAACAGCGCTGATAGCGCCCAATAATAGTCTTCAGACACATGTAGGAAGAAAGCCAGACTATGAAGCACATGGTCTTCGATGTCTATATACTAATGCCCAGAGTATGGGAAACAAACAGAACGAACTTGAACTCTTAATACAGGAGGGAAATTATGACTTGATAGGTATAACTGAGACTTGGTGGGATGACTCTCATGACTGGAATACAGCAGTTGAAGGATATAACTTGTTCAAAAAGAACAGGAGGAACAGAAAGGGAGGCGGGGTTGCACTGTATGTGAAAAATACATATCTCTGCACAGAAATACAGGAGGAGGAGCTTGGTAGCCCCATCGAGAGCATCTGGGTTGAAATAAATGGAGCAAAGAATAAAAGGAACCTGGTGGTCGGAGTCTACTACCGGCCACCCAATCAAGGAGAAGCCAAGGATGAAACTTTTGAAAAGCAAATAGCCAATGTTTTAAGGAAGCATGATGTAGTAGTAATGGGGGACTTCAATTTCCCCGATATTTGTTGGGAGACAAATTCTGCAAAACATGGCCCCTCCAGGAAATTCCTGACTTGTGTGGCGGATAACTTCCTCCTACAGAAAGTAGAGGAAGGAACTAGAGGATCGGCTATCCTTGACTTGATCCTAACCAACAGAGATGACTTAGTGGATAAAGTAGCAGTTACAGGAACTCTGGGGGAAAGCGACCATGTTGTACTTGAGTTCTTGGTTCTAAGGGAAGCAAAAGCCGAGTGTACTCAAACGCGTACCCTGGATTTTAGGAAAGCTGATTTTAACAAACTCAGAACAATGATCAGTAAGGTCCCATGGCAAGCAATGCTAGCGAGAAAAGGAGTCCAAGATGGGTGGGAACTTTTAAAAAAGGAAATTCTCAAGGCACAATCACAAACAATTCCAACAAGAAGAAAAGGTGGAAGACAACAGAAGAAGCCAATGTGGCTTCACAAAAAGCTTAGGGATGACCTGAAAACAAAAAAGGACACATATAGGAAGTGGAAAGAAGGCCAAGTAACAAAGGAAGAGTACAGGCAGGTAGCACAGAATTGCAGGGATGGCGTCAGGAAGGCTAAAGCGGAGAACGAGGTGAGGTTAGCGAGGGATGCTAAAAACAACAAAAAGGCTTTCTTCAGCTACGTGCATAGTAAAAGGCAGAGGAAAGAAATGGTTGTTCAGCTATTAAATAAGGATGGCAAAATGATAACAGATGACAAAGAAAAGGCAGAGGTGCTCAATTCCTACTTTGGCTCAGTCTTCTCCCAAAAGAGGGTCTATGACCCCCCTGGCAAAGGCGAAGTACAGGCTGAAGGGGCAGGATTGCAGCTTGAGATCGACAGGCATATGGTCAAGGAACACCTCATTACTTTGAATGAGTTCAAATCTCCAGGGCCAGATGAACTGCATCCTAGAGTCATAAAGGAACTGGCAGAAGAGCTCTCAGAACCGCTGTCTATTCTCTTTGAGAAATCATGGAGGACCGGGGAAGTGCCAGATGACTGGAGGAGGGCTAACGTTGTCCCTATCTTCAAAAAGGGTAAAAAGGAGGAACCTGGGAACTACAGACCAGTCAGTCTGACATCAATCCCTGGGAAAATTCTGGAGCAGATCATAAAGCAATCCATCTGGAAGCACCTTGACAACAATGCAGTGATTACTCGAAGCCAACATGGATTTGTCAAAAACAAGTCCTGCCAGACAAATCTGATCTCATTTTTTGATCAAGTCACCTCCCTTGTAGACCGTGGGAATGCTGTAGACATCATATACCTCGACTTCAGCAAAGCTTTCGACAAAGTGCCCCATGATATCCTGATGAGCAAACTAGCTCGAAGTGGGCTAGATGAAACAACGATCCAGTGGATCCACAGTTGGCTACAGAATCGGACTCAAAGAGTGCTTCTCAATGGGACCTTCTCAAGCTGGGGAGAGGTAACGAGTGGGGTACCGCAGGGCTCAGTCCTGGGCCCAGTGCTCTTCAACATTTTTATTAATGACTTGGAGGAGGAGGTGCAGGGAATGCTGATCAAATTTGCAGATGACACAAAATTGGGAGGGATAGCTAATACTTTGGAAGACAGAAACAAAATTCAAAGTGATCTGGATAGACTGGAGTGCTGGGCAGAAAACAACAGAATGGCATTTAATAGGGACAAATGCCAAGTTCTGCACCTAGGAAAAAGAAACCAAATGCACAGTTACAAGATGGGGGATACGTGGCTCAACCACACTACGAGCGAGAAGGATCTTGGAATTGTCGTCGATCACAAGCTGAATATGAGCCAACAATGTGATGTGGCTGCAAAAAAGGCCAATGCTATTTTGGGCTGCATTCATAGAAGCATCGCTTCCAAATCCCGGGAAGTACTAGTTCCCCTCTACTCAGCACTGGTTAGGCCTCATCTGGAGTACTGTGTCCAGTTCTGGGCACCACACTTTAAGAAGGATGCAGACAAGCTGGAGAGGGTTCAAAGGAGGGCAACAAAGATGATCAGGGGACTGGAAACAAAGCCCTATGAAGAGAGACTGAAAGAACTGGGCATGTTTAGCCTTGAGAAGAGAAGACTGAGGGGAGATATGATAGCGCTCTTCAAGTACTTGAAAGGTTGTCACAGAGAAGAAGGCCAGGATCTCTTCTTGATCATCCCAGAGTGCAGGACACGGAATAATGGGCTCAAGTTACAGGAAGCCAGATTCCGACTGAACATCAGGAAAAACTTCCTGAGTGTCAGAGCAATACGGCAATGGAACCAATTACCTGGGGAGGTGGTGGGCTCTCCCACACTGGAGGCCTTCAAGACAAGGCTGGACAGCCATTTGTCAGGGATGCTCTGACTTGGATTCCTGCATTGAGCAGGGGGTTGGACTCGATGGCCTTGTAGGCCCCTTCCAACCCTACTATTCTATTCTATGATTCTATGATACCTAATTCTGCATGTCGGTCAATGCCTAATTCAGCCCTTGAAGTCCTCCATTACCTTAAAACCTAATTTGGTCCATCATTCAATGCCTAATTTGGCCCATGAGGTCCTCCAGTACTTTGATACCTAATTCGGCCCATCGTTCAATGTCTAATTCGGCCCATGATGTCCTCCAGTACCTTGATACCTAATTCGGCCCATAAGGTCCTCCAGTACCTTGATACCTAATTCGGCACAGCGGTCAATGCCTAATTTAGCCCTTGAAGTCCTCCAGTACCTTAATACCTAATTTGGCCCATCGTTCAATGGCTAATTCGGCCCATGAGGTGCTCCAGTACCTTGATACCTAATTCGGCCCAACATTCAATGCCTAATTCAGCCCTTGAAGTCCTCCAGTACCTTGATACCTAATTTGGCCCATCGTTCAATGCCTAATTCACCCCATGAGGTACTCCAGTACCTTGATACCTAATTTGGCCCATTGTTCAATGCCTCATTCAGCCCATGAGGGCCTCCAGTAAATGGACACCTAATTTGGCCCATCGTTCAATGCCTATTTCAGCCCATGAGGTCCTCCAGTACCTTGATACCTAATTCGGCCCATCGTTCAATGTCTAATTCGGCCCATGAGGTCCTCCAGTACTTTGATACCTAATTCGGCCCATCGTTCAATGTCTAATTCGGCCCATGAGGTCCTCCAGTACCTTGATACCTTCTTCAGCCCATAGTTCAAAGTCTAATTCGGCCCATGATGTCCTCCAGTACCTTGATACCTAATTCGGACCATCGTTCAATGCCTAATTCGACCCATGTAGTCCTCCAGTACCTTGATACTTAATTTGGCCCATCGTTCAATGCCTACTTCAGCCCATGAGGTCCTCCAGTGCATTGATACCTAATTCTGCATGTCGGTCAATGCCTAATTCAGCCCTTGAAGTCCTCCATTACCTTAAAACCTAATTTGGTCCATCATTCAATGCCTAATTTGGCCCATGAGGTCCTCCAGTACTTTGATACCTAATTCGGCCCATCGTTCAATGTCTAATTCGGCCCATGATGTCCTCCAGTACCTTGATACCTAATTCGGCCCATAAGGTCCTCCAGTACCTTGATACCTAATTCGGCACATCGGTCAATGCCTAATTTAGCCCTTGAAGTCCTCCAGTACCTTAATACCTAATTTGGCCCATCGTTCAATGGCTAATTCGGCCCATGAGGTGCTCCAGTACCTTGATACCTAATTCGGCCCAACATTCAATGCCTAATTCAGCCCTTGAAGTCCTCCAGTACCTTGATACCTAATTTGGCCCATCGTTCAATGCCTAATTCACCCCATGAGGTCCCCCAGTACCTTGATACCTAATTTACCCCTTTTGTAGATTGCCTAATTCGGCTCATGAGGTACTCCAGTACCTTGATACCTAATTTGGCCCATTGTTCAATGCCTATTTCAGCCCATGAGGGCCTCCAGTACCTTGATACCTAATTCGGCCCATTGTTCAATGCCTAATTCGGCCCATGAGGTCCTCCAGTACCTTGATACCTATTTCAGCCCATGAGGTCCTCCACTACCTTGATACATAATTCATCCCATCGTTCAATGCCTAATTCAGCCCACGAGGTCTTCTAGTACCTTGAGACCTAATTCGGCCCATTGTTCAATGCCTCATTTGGCCAATGAGGACCTCCAGTACCTTGATATCTTTTTCGGCCCATCGTTCAATGCCTAATTCGGCCCATGAGGTCCTCCAGTACCATGATACATAATCCGGCCCGTCATTCAATGCCTCATTCGGCCCGTGAGGTCCTCTAGTACTATTAGACCTAATTTGGCCCATCGTTCAATGCCTAATTCGGTCCATGGGGACCACGAGTACCTTGATACCTAATTCGGTCCATCGTTCAATGCCTAATTTGGCCCATGAGGTCCTCCAGTACCTTGAGACCTAATTCAACCATCGTTCAATGCTTATTTCGGCCCATACGTTCCTCCAGTACCTTGATACCTAATTCGTCCCATCATTCAATGCCCAATTCGGCTCATGAGGTCCTCCAGCACCTTCACACCTAATTTGACCCATCGTTCAATGCCTAATTTTTCCCATGAGGTCCTCTAGTACCTTGATATCTTATTCGGCCCATCGTTCAATGCCTAATTCGGCCCATAAAGTCCTCCAGTATCTTGATACATAATTCAACCCATCGTTCAATGCCTATTTCGGCCCATGAGGACCTCCAGTACTTTGATATCTAATTTGGCCCATCATTCAATGCCTAATTTGTCCCATGAAGTCCTCCAGTACCTTGATACCTAATTTGGCCCATCGTTCAAGGGCTAATTCGGCCCATGACTTCCTCTAGTATCTTGATAACTAATTCGGCCCAACATTCAATGCCTTATTCAGCACCTGAAGTCCTCCATTACCTTAAAACCTAATTTCGTCCATCATTCAATGCCTAATTTGGCCCATGAGGTCCTCCAGTACTTTGATACTTAATTCGGCCCATCGTTCAATGTCTAATTCGGCCCATGAGGTCCTCCAGTACCTTGATACCTTCTTCAGCCCATAGTTCAAAGTCTAATTCGGCCCATGATGTCCTCCAGTACCTTGATACCTAATTCGGACCATCGTTCAATGCCTAATTCGACCCATGTAGTCCTCCAGTACCTTGATACTTAATTTGGCCCATCGTTCAATGCCTAATTCAGCCCATGAGGTCCTCCAGTGCATTGATACCTAATTCTGCATGTCGGTCAATTCCTAATTCAGCCCTTGAAGTCCTCCATTACCTTAAAACCTAATTTGGTCCATCATTCAATGCCTAATTTGGCCCATGAGGTCCTCCAGTACTTTGATACCTAATTCGGCCCATCGTTCAATGTCTAATTCGGCCCATGATGTCCTCCAGTACCTTGATACCTAATTCGGCCCATAAGGTCCTCCAGTACCTTGATACCTAATTCGGCACATCGGTCAATGCCTAATTTAGCCCTTGAAGTCCTCCAGTACCTTAATACCTAATTTGGCCCATCGTTCAATGGCTAATTCGGCCCATGAGGTGCTCCAGTACCTTGATACCTAATTCGGCCCAACATTCAATGCCTAATTCAGCCCTTGAAGTCCTACAGTACCTTGATACATAATTTGGCCCATCGTTCGGCCCATGAAGTCCTCCAGTAGCTTGATACCTAATTCGGCCCATAAGGTCCTCCAGTACCTTGATACGTAATTCGGCACATCGGTCAATGCCTAATTTAGCCCTTGAAGTCCTCCAGTACCTTAATACCTAATTTGGCCCATCGTTCAATGCCTAATTCGGCCCATGAGGTCCTCCAGTACCTCGATACCTAATTCGGCCCATTGTTCAATGCCTTATTCGGCCTATGAGGTCCTCCAGTACCTTGATAAATTTGGCCCATCGTTCAATGCCTAATTCGGCCCATGGGGTCCTCCAGTACCTTGATACCTAATTCGGCCCATGAGGTCCTCCAGTACCTTGATACCTAATTCGGCACATCGGTCAATGCCTAATTTAGCCCTTGAAGTCCTCCAGTACCTTAATACCTAATTTGGCCCATCGTTCAATGGCTAATTCGGCCCATGAGGTCCTCCAGTACCTTAATACCTAATTCGGCCCAACATTCAATGCCTAATTCGCCCCATGATGTCCTCCAGTACCTTGATACCTAATTTGGCCCATCGTTCAATGCCTATTTCAGCCCATGAGGTCCTCGAGTACCTTGATACCTAATTCGGCCCATTGTTCAATGCGTTATTCGGCCCATGAGGTCCTCCAGTACCTTGATAACAAATTTGGCCCATCGTTCAATGCCTAATTCGTCCCCTGAGGTCCTCCAGTACCTTGATACCTAATTTGGCCCATCGTTCAATGCCTAATTTGGCCCATGAAGGCCTCCAGTACTTTGATACCAAATTCGGCCCATCGTTCAATGCCTAATTCGGCCCATAAGGCCCTCCACTACCTTGATACCTAAGTTGGCCCATCGTTCAATGCCTAATTCGGCCCATGAAGTCCTCCAGTACCTAGATACCTAATTTGGCCCATTGTTCAACACCTAATTCTGCCGATGAAGTCCTCCCGTACCTTGATACCTAAGTTGGCCCATCTTTCAATGCCTAATTTGGCCCATGAGGTCCTCCAGTACTTTGATACCTAATTCGGCCCTCTGTTCAATGCCTCATTCAGCCCCTGAGATCCTCCAGTAAATTGACACCTAATTCGGCCCATCGTTCAATTTCTAATTCGGCCCATGAGGTCCTCCTGTATCTTGATACCTAATTTAGCCGATCGTTCAATGCCTATTTCGGCCCATGAGGTCTTCCAGTACCTTGATACCTAATTCAACCCATCGTTCAATGCCTATTTCGGCCCATGAGGACCTCCAGTACCTTGATACCTAATTCGGACCATCGTTCAATGCCTAATTCGGCCCATGTAGTCCTCCAGTACCTTGATACCTAATTTGGCCCATCGTTCAAGGCCTAATTCAGCCCAAGAGGTCCTCCAGTGCATTGATACCTAATTCGGCCCAACATTCAATGCCTAATTCAGCCCTTGAAGTCCTACAGTACCTTGATACATAATTTGGCCCATCCTTCGGCCCATGAAGTCCTCCAGTACCTTGATACCTAATTTGGCCGATCGTAGATTGCCTAATTCGGCCGATGATGTCCTCCAGTACCTTGATACCTAATTCGGCCCATAAGGTCCTCCAGTACCTTGATACCAAATTCGGCACATCGGTCAATGCCTAATTTAGCCCTTGAAGTCCTCCAGTACCTTAATACCTAATTCGGCCCATCGTTCAATGCCTAATTCGGCCACTGAGGTCCTCCAGTACCTTGATACCTAATTTGGCCCATCGTTCAATGCCTAATTTGGCCCATGAAGGCCTCCAGTACTTTGATACCAAATTTGGACCATCGTTCAATGCCTAATTCGGCCCCTGAGGTCCTCCAGTACCTTGATACATAATTCGGCCCATTGTTCAATGCCTTATTTGGCCTATGAGGTCCTCCAGTACCTTGATAAATTTGGCCCATCGTTCAATACCTAATTCGGCCCATGAGGTCCTCCAGTACCTTGATACCTAATTTGGCCCATCGTTCAATGCCTAATTTGGCCCATGAAGGCCTCCAGGAAATTGACACCTAAGTCGGCCCATCGTTCAATGCGTAATTCAGCCCATGAGGTCCTCCAGTATCTTGATACCTAATTTGTCCCATCGTTCAATGCCTATTTCAGCCCAGGAGGTCCTCCAGTACCTAGATACCTAATTCGGCCCATTGTTCATTGCCTAATTCATCCCATGAGGTCCTCCAGTACCTCGATAACAAATTTGGCCCATTGTTCAATGCCTAATTCAGCCCATGAGGTCCTCCAGTACGTTGATACATAATCCAGCCCATCATTCAATTCCTAATTTGGCTCATGAGGTCCTCCAGCACCTTGATACCTAATTTGGCGCATCGTTCAATGCCTAATTTGGCCCATGAGGTCCTCCAGTTCCTTGATAACTATTTTGGCCAATCGTTCAATGACTAATTCGGCTCATGAGGTCCTCTAGTACCTTGATATCTTATTCGGCCCATCGTTCAATGCCTAATTCGGCCCATGAGGTCCACGAGTACCTTGTTACCTAATTTGGCAAATCGATCAATGCCTACTTCGGCACATGAAGTCATCCAGTATCTTGATACCTAATTCAACCCATCGTTCAATGCCTATTTCGGCCCATGAGGTCCTCCAGTACATTGATACCTAATTTGGCCCATCGTTCAAGGGCTTATTTGGCACATGAGGTCCACGAGTACCTTGATACCTAATTTGGCCCATCGTTCAATGCCTAATTCGTCCCATGAAGTCCTCCGGTATCTTGATACATAATTCAACCCATCGTTCAATGCCTATTTCGGCCCATGAGGTCCACGAGAACCTTGATACCTAATTCGGCCCATCGTTCAATGCCCAATTCGGCCCATGAAGTCCTCCAGTATCTTGAGACCTAATTCAACCCATTGTTCAATGCCTATTTCGGCCCATGAGGTCCTCCAGTACTTTGATATCTAATTTGGCCCTTCGTTCAATGCCTAATTCGGCCCATGAGGTCCTCCAGTACCTTGCTAAATAATTTGGCACATCGTTCAAGGGCTTATTTGGCACATGAGGTCCACGAGTACCTTGATACCTAATTTGGCCCATCGTTCAATGCCTAATTCGTCCCATGAAGTCCTCCGGTATCTTGATACATAATTCAACCCATCGTTCAATGCCTATTTCGGCCCATGAGGTCCACGAGAACCTTGATACCTAATTCGGCCCATCGTTCAATGCCCAATTCGGCCCATGAAGTCCTCCAGTATCTTGAGACCTAATTCAACCCATTGTTCAATGCCTATTTCGGCCCATGAGGTCCTCCAGTACTTTGATATCTAATTTGGCCCTTCGTTCAATGCCTAATTCGGCCCATGAGGTCCTCCAGTACCTTGCTAAATAATTTGGCACATCGTACATTGCCTAATTCGGCCCATTAGGTCCTCCAGTACCTTGATACCTAATTCGGCCCATGAGGTCCTCCAGTACTTTGATATCTAATTCGGCCCATTGTTCAATGCCTCATTCAGCCCATGAGGTCCTCCAGTAAATTGACACCTAATTCGGCCCACCGTTCAATGTCTAATTCGGCCCATGAGGTACTCCAGTATCTTGATACCTAATTTAGCCCATCGTTCAATGCTTATTTCGGCCCAGGAGGTCCTCCAGTACCTTGATACCTAATTCGGCCCACCGTTCAATGCCTAATTGGGCCCATGAGGTCCACGAGTACCTTGATACCTAATTTGGCCCATGAGGTCCACGAGTACCTTGATACCTAATTCGGCCCATGAGGTCCACGAGTAACTTGATACCTAATTCAACCCATCGTTCAATGCCTATTTCTGCCCATGAGGTTATACAGAACTTTGATAAGTAATTTGGCACATCGTTCAATGCCTTATTCGGCCCCTGAAGTCCTCCAGTACCTTGATACCTAATTTGGCCCATCTTTCAATGCCTAATTTGGCCCATGAAGGCCTCCAGTACTTTGATACCAAATTCGGCCCATCGTTCAATGCCTAATTCGGCCACTGAGGTCCTCCAGTACCTTGATACCTAATTTGGCCCATCGTTCAATGCCTAATTTGGCCCATGAAGGCCTCCAGTACTTTGATACCAAATTCGGCCCATCGTTCAATGCCTAATTCGGCCCCTGAGGTCCTCCAGTACCTTGATACATAATTCGGCCCATTGTTCAATGCCTTATTTGGCCTATGAGGTCCTCCAGTACCTTGATAAATTTGGCCCATCGTTCAATACCTAATTCGGCCCATGAGGTCCTCCAGTACCTTGATACCTAATTTGGCCCATCGTTCAATGCCTAATTTGGCCCATGAAGGCCTCCAGGAAATTGACACCTAAGTCGGCCCATCGTTCAATGCGTAATTCAGCCCATGAGGTCCTCCAGTATCTTGATACCTAATTTGTCCCATCGTTCAATGCCTATTTCAGCCCAGGAGGTCCTCCAGTACCTAGATACCTAATTCGGCCCATTGTTCATTGCCTAATTCATCCCATGAGGTCCTCCAGTACCTCGATAACAAATTTGGCCCATTGTTCAATGCCTAATTCAGCCCATGAGGTCCTCCAGTACGTTGATACATAATCCAGCCCATCATTCAATTCCTAATTTGGCTCATGAGGTCCTCCAGCACCTTGATACCTAATTTGGCGCATCGTTCAATGCCTAATTTGGCCCATGAGGTCCTCCAGTTCCTTGATAACTATTTTGGCCAATCGTTCAATGACTAATTCGGCTCATGAGGTCCTCTAGTACCTTGATATCTTATTCGGCCCATCGTTCAATGCCTAATTCGGCCCATGAGGTCCACGAGTACCTTGTTACCTAATTTGGCAAATCGATCAATGCCTACTTCGGCACATGAAGTCATCCAGTATCTTGATACCTAATTCAACCCATCGTTCAATGCCTATTTCGGCCCATGAGGTCCTCCAGTACATTGATACCTAATTTGGCCCATCGTTCAAGGGCTTATTTGGCACATGAGGTCCACGAGTACCTTGATACCTAATTTGGCCCATCGTTCAATGCCTAATTCGTCCCATGAAGTCCTCCGGTATCTTGATACATAATTCAACCCATCGTTCAATGCCTATTTCGGCCCATGAGGTCCACGAGAACCTTGATACCTAATTCGGCCCATCGTTCAATGCCCAATTCGGCCCATGAAGTCCTCCAGTATCTTGAGACCTAATTCAACCCATTGTTCAATGCCTATTTCGGCCCATGAGGTCCTCCAGTACTTTGATATCTAATTTGGCCCTTCGTTCAATGCCTAATTCGGCCCATGAGGTCCTCCAGTACCTTGCTAAATAATTTGGCACATCGTTCAAGGGCTTATTTGGCACATGAGGTCCACGAGTACCTTGATACCTAATTTGGCCCATCGTTCAATGCCTAATTCGTCCCATGAAGTCCTCCGGTATCTTGATACATAATTCAACCCATCGTTCAATGCCTATTTCGGCCCATGAGGTCCACGAGAACCTTGATACCTAATTCGGCCCATCGTTCAAT
Source organism: Heloderma suspectum (assembly GCF_057233095.1). NCBI lineage: Eukaryota > Metazoa > Chordata > Lepidosauria > Squamata > Helodermatidae > Heloderma > Heloderma suspectum. The sequence goes on from NC_139462.1 coordinate 5,096,571, forward strand.
GCCCAATTCGGCCCATGAAGTCCTCCAGTATCTTGAGACCTAATTCAACCCATTGTTCAATGCCTATTTCGGCCCATGAGGTCCTCCAGTACTTTGATATCTAATTTGGCCCTTCGTTCAATGCCTAATTCGGCCCATGAGGTCCTCCAGTACCTTGCTAAATAATTTGGCACATCGTACATTGCCTAATTCGGCCCATTAGGTCCTCCAGTACCTTGATACCTAATTCGGCCCATGAGGTCCTCCAGTACTTTGATATCTAATTCGGCCCATTGTTCAATGCCTCATTCAGCCATTGAGGTCCTCCAGTAAATTGACACCTAATTCGGCCCACCGTTCAATGTCTAATTCGGCCCATGAGGTACTCCAGTATCTTGATACCTAATTTAGCCCATCGTTCAATGCTTATTTCGGCCCAGGAGGTCCTCCAGTACCTTGATACCTAATTCGGCCCACCGTTCAATGCCTAATTGGGCCCATGAGGTCCACGAGTACCTTGATACCTAATTTGGCCCATGAGGTCCACGAGTACCTTGATACCTAATTCGGCCCATGAGGTCCACGAGTAACTTGATACCTAATTCAACCCATCGTTCAATGCCTATTTCTGCCCATGAGGTTATACAGAACTTTGATAAGTAATTTGGCACATCGTTCAATGCCTTATTCGGCCCCTGAAGTCCTCCAGTACCTTGATACCTAATTTGGCCCATCTTTCAATGCCTAATTTGGCCCATGAAGGCCTCCAGTACTTTGATACCAAATTCGGCCCATCGTTCAATGCCTAATTCGGCCACTGAGGTCCTCCAGTACCTTGATACCTAATTTGGCCCATCGTTCAATGCCTAATTTGGCCCATGAAGGCCTCCAGTACTTTGATACCAAATTCGGCCCATCGTTCAATGCCTAATTCGGCCCCTGAGGTCCTCCAGTACCTTGATACATAATTCGGCCCATTGTTCAATGCCTTATTTGGCCTATGAGGTCCTCCAGTACCTTGATAAATTTGGCCCATCGTTCAATACCTAATTCGGCCCATGAGGTCCTCCAGTACCTTGATACCTAATTTGGCCCATCGTTCAATGCCTAATTTGGCCCATGAAGGCCTCCAGGAAATTGACACCTAAGTCGGCCCATCGTTCAATGCGTAATTCAGCCCATGAGGTCCTCCAGTATCTTGATACCTAATTTGTCCCATCGTTCAATGCCTATTTCAGCCCAGGAGGTCCTCCAGTACCTAGATACCTAATTCGGCCCATTGTTCATTGCCTAATTCATCCCATGAGGTCCTCCAGTACCTCGATAACAAATTTGGCCCATTGTTCAATGCCTAATTCAGCCCATGAGGTCCTCCAGTACGTTGATACATAATCCAGCCCATCATTCAATTCCTAATTTGGCTCATGAGGTCCTCCAGCACCTTGATACCTAATTTGGCGCATCGTTCAATGCCTAATTTGGCCCATGAGGTCCTCCAGTTCCTTGATAACTATTTTGGCCAATCGTTCAATGACTAATTCGGCTCATGAGGTCCTCTAGTACCTTGATATCTTATTCGGCCCATCGTTCAATCCCTAATTCGGCCCATGAGGTCCACGAGTACCTTGTTACCTAATTTGGCAAATCGATCAATGCCTACTTCGGCACATGAAGTCATCCAGTATCTTGATACCTAATTCAACCCATCGTTCAATGCCTATTTCGGCCCATGAGGTCCTCCAGTACATTGATACCTAATTTGGCCCATCGTTCAAGGGCTTATTTGGCACATGAGGTCCACGAGTACCTTGATACCTAATTTGGCCCATCGTTCAATGCCTAATTCGTCCCATGAAGTCCTCCGGTATCTTGATACATAATTCAACCCATCGTTCAATGCCTATTTCGGCCCATGAGGTCCACGAGAACCTTGATACCTAATTCGGCCCATCGTTCAATGCCCAATTCGGCCCATGAAGTCCTCCAGTATCTTGAGACCTAATTCAACCCATTGTTCAATGCCTATTTCGGCCCATGAGGTCCTCCAGTACTTTGATATCTAATTTGGCCCTTCGTTCAATGCCTAATTCGGCCCATGAGGTCCTCCAGTACCTTGCTAAATAATTTGGCACATCGTACATTGCCTAATTCGGCCCATTAGGTCCTCCAGTACCTTGATACCTAATTCGGCCCATGAGGTCCTCCAGTACTTTGATATCTAATTCGGCCCATTGTTCAATGCCTCATTCAGCCCATGAGGTCCTCCAGTAAATTGACACCTAATTCGGCCCACCGTTCAATGTCTAATTCGGCCCATGAGGTACTCCAGTATCTTGATACCTAATTTAGCCCATCGTTCAATGCTTATTTCGGCCCAGGAGGTCCTCCAGTACCTTGATACCTAATTCGGCCCACCGTTCAATGCCTAATTCGGCCCATGAGGTCCACGAGTACCTTGATACCTAATTTGGCCCATGAGGTCCACGAGTACCTTGATACCTAATTCGGCCCATGAGGTCCACGAGTAACTTGATACCTAATTCAACCCATCGTTCAATGCCTATTTCTGCCCATGAGGTTATACAGAACTTTGATAAGTAATTTGGCACATCGTTCAATGCCTTATTCGGCCCCTGAAGTCCTCCAGTACCTTGATAGCTAATTTGGCCCATCTTTCAATGACTAATTTGGCCCATGAATTCCTCCAGTACCTTGATACGTAATTTGGCCCAACCTTCAATGCCTAATTCGGCTCATGATGTCCTCCGCTACTTGATACCTAATTCGGCCCATCGTTCAATGCCTAATTCGGCCCATGAGGTCCTCCAGTACATTGATACCTAATTCGGCACATCGGTCAATGCCTAATTCAGCCCTTGAAGTCCTACAGTACCTTGATACATAATTTGGTCCTTTGTTCAATGCCTAATTCGGCCCATGAGGTCCTCCAGTACCTTGATACCTAATTTAGCCCATTGTAGATTGCCGAATTTGGCCCATGAGGTCCTCCAGTACCTTGATACCTAATTCGGCCCATGCGGTCCTCCAGTACCTTGATAAATAATTTGGCCCATTGTTCAATGCCTAATTTGGCCCATGAGGTCCTCCACTACCTTGATAACTATTGTGGCCCATCGTTCAATGACTAATTCGGCTCATGAGGTCCTCTAGTACCTTGATAACTTATTCGGCCCATCGTTCAAGGGCTAATTCGGCCCATGAGGTCCGCGAGTACCTTGATATCTAATTCGGCCCATCGTTTAATGCCTAATTCGGCCCATGAAGTCCTCCAGTATCTTGATACCTAATTCAACCCATCGTTCAATGTCTGTTTCAGCCCATGAGGTCCACGAGCACCTTGATACCTATTTCGGCCCATCGTTCAATGCCTAATTCGGCCCATGAGGTCCTCCAGTACCTTGATACCTAATTCGGCCCATGAGGTCCTCCAGTACTTTGATACCTAATTCGGCCCATTGTTCAATGCCTCATTCAGCCCATGACGTCCTCCAGTAAATTGTCACCTAATTCGGCGCATCGTTCAATGTCTAATTCGGCCCATGAGGTCCTCCAGTATCTTGATACCTAATTTAGCCCATCGTTCAATGCCTATTTCGGCCCAGGAGGTCCTCCAGTACCTTGATACCTAATTCGGCCCATCGGTCAATGCCTAATTCAGCCCCTGAACTCCTCCAGTACCTTAATACCTAATTTGGCCCATCGTTCAATGCCTAATTCTGCCCATGAGGTTTTCCAGTACCTTGATACCTAATTCGGCCCATCGTTCCATGCTTAATTTGGCCCATGAAGTCCTCCAGTACCTTGATACCTAATTTGGCCCATCGTTCAATGCCTAATTCACCCCATGAGGTCCTCCAGTACCTTGATACCTAATTTGCCCCTTTGTAGATTGCCTAAGTCGGCTCATGAGGTACTCCAGTACCTTGATACCTAATTTGGCCCATTGTTCAATGCCTCATTCAGCCCATGAGGGCCTCCAGTAAATGGACACCTAATTTGGCCCATCGTTCAATGCCTATTTCAGCCCATGAGGTCCTCCAGTACCTTGATACCTAATTCGGCCCATTGTTCAATGCCTAATTCGGCCCATGAGGTCCTCCAGTACCTTGATACCTAATTCAGCCCATGAGGTCCTCCACTACCTTGATACATAATTCATCCCATCGTTCAATGCCTAATTCAGCCCACGAGGTCTTCTAGTACCTTGAGACCTAATTCGGCCCATTGTTCAATGCCTCATTCGGCCAATGAGGACCTCCAGTACCTTGATATCTTTTTCGGCCCATCGTTCAATGCCTAATTCGGCCCATGAGGTTCACGAGTACCTTGATACCTAATTCGGCCCATCGTTCAATGCCTAATTCAGCCCATGAGGTCCTCCAGTACCATGATACATAATCCGGCCCGTCATTCAATGCCTCATTCGGCCCGTGAGGTCCTCTAGTACTATTAGACCTAATTTGGCCCATCGTTCAATGCCTAATTCGGTCCATGGGGACCACGAGTACCTTGATACCTAATTCGGTCCATCGTTCAATGCCTAATTTGGCCCATGAGGTCCTCCAGTACCTTGAGACCTAATTCAACCATCGTTCAATACTTATTTTGGCCCATACGTTCCTCCAGCACCTTAACACCTAATTTGGCCCTTCGTTCAATGCCTAATTTTGCCCATGAGGTCCTCTAGTACCTTGATATCTTATTCGGCCCATCGTTCAATGCCTAATTCGGCCCATAAAGTCCTCCAGTATCTTGATACATAATTCAACCCATCGTTCAATGCCTATTTCGGCCCATGAGGACCTCCAGTACTTTGATATCTAATTTGGCCCATCATTCAATGCCTAATTTGTCCCATGAAGTCCTCCAGTACCTTGATACCTAATTTGGCCCATCGTTCAAGGGCTAATTCGGCCCATGACTTCCTCTAGTATCTTGATACCTAATTCGGCCCAACATTCAATGCCTAATTCAGCACCTGAAGTCCTCCATTACCTTAAAACCTAATTTGGTCCATCATTCAATGCCTAATTTGGCCCATGAGGTCCTCCAGTACTTTGATACCTAATTCGGCCCATCGTTCAATGTCTAATTCGGCCCATGAGGTCCTCCAGTACCTTGATACCTTCTTCAGCCCATAGTTCAAAGTCTAATTCGGCCCATGATGTCCTCCAGTACCTTGATACCTAATTCGGACCATCGTTCAATGCCTAATTCGACCCATGTAGTCCTCCAGTACCTTGATACTTAATTTGGCCCATCGTTCAATGCCTAATTCAGCCCATGAGGTCCTCCAGTGCATTGATACGCCACTCTGCACCAGTGGAAGCGGTGGAGCTGTGGAACCGATTCCAGGTACTTGCAGATGAGACTGGAGGACAGCCTGCAGAGGAAGAATCACAGGGGAACCTGCATGAGAGTGAGCAAGAGGCTGAAGGTCAGTCAAACAGAGGCGATGAAACCCAGGCCTACAAGAAGAAGAAGAGAAGAGTGGTAGTAGTGGGAGACTCCTTGCTGCGTGGGATCGAGACCCAAGTATGTCGCGAAGACCCGTGGACTCGCCAGGTATGTTGTCTCCCGGGAGGACAGATTAGAGACGTGACTGAAAGGTTGCCTGCACTCATAAAGCCCACTGACAGGTATCCCTTTCTTCTCATCCATGTGGGAACAAATGATACCGCCAAGCGGAGCTACGAAGAGATCACGTCAGACTTTGAAGCTTTGGGAAGGAAACTCAAGAACTTTGGGGCCCAGATAGTTTTCTCATCCATCCTTCCAGTAGTTAGAAGAGGGATAGAAAGGGAACGAAAAATACTCCGGGTGAATGACTGGCTACGAAGGTGGTGCCGACGAGAGAGATTTGGATTCTGGGACCACGGGCTATACTTCCTGGAAGATGGGCTGTTGGCTAGGGATGGGTTGCACCTCACAAAGGCTGGGAAGAATGTGTTTGGCCACAGCATGAAGAACTTCATCAGGAGGGCTTTAAACTGAATCCTACGGGGAAGGGAGATGTAATGTTGGGGGTAACAATGGACGTAGGCGCATGCACTGCAGTGGAGAGAACAGCGCTGATAGCGCCCAATAATAGTCTTCAGACACATGTAGGAAGAAAGCCAGACTATGAAGCACATGGTCTTCGATGTCTATATACTAATGCCCAGAGTATGGGAAACAAACAGAACGAACTTGAACTCTTAATACAGGAGGGAAATTATGACTTGATAGGTATAACTGAGACTTGGTGGGATGACTCTCATGACTGGAATACAGCAGTTGAAGGATATAACTTGTTCAAAAAGAACAGGAGGAACAGAAAGGGAGGCGGGGTTGCACTGTATGTGAAAAATACATATCTCTGCACAGAAATACAGGAGGAGGAGCTTGGTAGCCCCATCGAGAGCATCTGGGTTGAAATAAATGGAGCAAAGAATAAAAGGAACCTGGTGGTCGGAGTCTACTACCGGCCACCCAATCAAGGAGAAGCCAAGGATGAAACTTTTGAAAAGCAAATAGCCAATGTTTTAAGGAAGCATGATGTAGTAGTAATGGGGGACTTCAATTTCCCCGATATTTGTTGGGAGACAAATTCTGCAAAACATGGCCCCTCCAGGAAATTCCTGACTTGTGTGGCGGATAACTTCCTCCTACAGAAAGTAGAGGAAGGAACTAGAGGATCGGCTATCCTTGACTTGATCCTAACCAACAGAGATGACTTAGTGGATAAAGTAGCAGTTACAGGAACTCTGGGGGAAAGCGACCATGTTGTACTTGAGTTCTTGGTTCTAAGGGAAGCAAAAGCCGAGTGTACTCAAACGCGTACCCTGGATTTTAGGAAAGCTGATTTTAACAAACTCAGAACAATGATCAGTAAGGTCCCATGGCAAGCAATGCTAGCGAGAAAAGGAGTCCAAGATGGGTGGGAACTTTTAAAAAAGGAAATTCTCAAGGCACAATCACAAACAATTCCAACAAGAAGAAAAGGTGGAAGACAACAGAAGAAGCCAATGTGGCTTCACAAAAAGCTTAGGGATGACCTGAAAACAAAAAAGGACACATATAGGAAGTGGAAAGAAGGCCAAGTAACAAAGGAAGAGTACAGGCAGGTAGCACAGAATTGCAGGGATGGCGTCAGGAAGGCTAAAGCGGAGAACGAGGTGAGGTTAGCGAGGGATGCTAAAAACAACAAAAAGGCTTTCTTCAGCTACGTGCATAGTAAAAGGCAGAGGAAAGAAATGGTTGTTCAGCTATTAAATAAGGATGGCAAAATGATAACAGATGACAAAGAAAAGGCAGAGGTGCTCAATTCCTACTTTGGCTCAGTCTTCTCCCAAAAGAGGGTCTATGACCCCCCTGGCAAAGGCGAAGTACAGGCTGAAGGGGCAGGATTGCAGCTTGAGATCGACAGGCATATGGTCAAGGAACACCTCATTACTTTGAATGAGTTCAAATCTCCAGGGCCAGATGAACTGCATCCTAGAGTCATAAAGGAACTGGCAGAAGAGCTCTCAGAACCGCTGTCTATTCTCTTTGAGAAATCATGGAGGACCGGGGAAGTGCCAGATGACTGGAGGAGGGCTAACGTTGTCCCTATCTTCAAAAAGGGTAAAAAGGAGGAACCTGGGAACTACAGACCAGTCAGTCTGACATCAATCCCTGGGAAAATTCTGGAGCAGATCATAAAGCAATCCATCTGGAAGCACCTTGACAACAATGCAGTGATTACTCGAAGCCAACATGGATTTGTCAAAAACAAGTCCTGCCAGACAAATCTGATCTCATTTTTTGATCAAGTCACCTCCCTTGTAGACCGTGGGAATGCTGTAGACATCATATACCTCGACTTCAGCAAAGCTTTCGACAAAGTGCCCCATGATATCCTGATGAGCAAACTAGCTCGAAGTGGGCTAGATGAAACAACGATCCAGTGGATCCACAGTTGGCTACAGAATCGGACTCAAAGAGTGCTTATCAATGGGACCTTCTCAAGCTGGGGAGAGGTAACGAGTGGGGTACCGCAGGGCTCAGTCCTGGGCCCAGTGCTCTTCAACATTTTTATTAATGACTTGGAGGAGGAGGTGCAGGGAATGCTGATCAAATTTGCAGATGACACAAAATTGGGAGGGATAGCTAATACTTTGGAAGACAGAAACAAAATTCAAAGTGATCTGGATAGACTGGAGTGCTGGGCAGAAAACAACAGAATGGCATTTAATAGGGACAAATGCCAAGTTCTGCACCTAGGAAAAAGAAACCAAATGCACAGTTACAAGATGGGGGATACGTGGCTCAACCACACTACGAGCGAGAAGGATCTTGGAATTGTCGTCGATCACAAGCTGAATATGAGCCAACAATGTGATGTGGCTGCAAAAAAGGCCAATGCTATTTTGGGCTGCATTCATAGAAGCATCGCTTCCAAATCCCGGGAAGTACTAGTTCCCCTCTACTCAGCACTGGTTAGGCCTCATCTGGAGTACTGTGTCCAGTTCTGGGCACCACACTTTAAGAAGGATGCAGACAAGCTGGAGAGGGTTCAAAGGAGGGCAACAAAGATGATCAGGGGACTGGAAACAAAGCCCTATGAAGAGAGACTGAAAGAACTGGGCATGTTTAGCCTTGAGAAGAGAAGACTGAGGGGAGATATGATAGCGCTCTTCAAGTACTTGAAAGGTTGTCACAGAGAAGAAGGCCAGGATCTCTTCTTGATCATCCCAGAGTGCAGGACACGGAATAATGGGCTCAAGTTACAGGAAGCCAGATTCCGACTGAACATCAGGAAAAACTTCCTGAGTGTCAGAGCAATACGGCAATGGAACCAATTACCTGGGGAGGTGGTGGGCTCTCCCACACTGGAGGCCTTCAAGACAAGGCTGGACAGCCATTTGTCAGGGATGCTCTGACTTGGATTCCTGCATTGAGCAGGGGGTTGGACTCGATGGCCTTGTAGGCCCCTTCCAACCCTACTATTCTATTCTATGATTCTATGATACCTAATTCTGCATGTCGGTCAATGCCTAATTCAGCCCTTGAAGTCCTCCATTACCTTAAAACCTAATTTGGTCCATCATTCAATGCCTAATTTGGCCCATGAGGTCCTCCAGTACTTTGATACCTAATTCGGCCCATCGTTCAATGTCTAATTCGGCCCATGATGTCCTCCAGTACCTTGATACCTAATTCGGCCCATAAGGTCCTCCAGTACCTTGATACCTAATTCGGCACAGCGGTCAATGCCTAATTTAGCCCTTGAAGTCCTCCAGTACCTTAATACCTAATTTGGCCCATCGTTCAATGGCTAATTCGGCCCATGAGGTGCTCCAGTACCTTGATACCTAATTCGGCCCAACATTCAATGCCTAATTCAGCCCTTGAAGTCCTCCAGTACCTTGATACCTAATTTGGCCCATCGTTCAATGCCTAATTCACCCCATGAGGTACTCCAGTACCTTGATACCTAATTTGGCCCATTGTTCAATGCCTCATTCAGCCCATGAGGGCCTCCAGTAAATGGACACCTAATTTGGCCCATCGTTCAATGCCTATTTCAGCCCATGAGGTCCTCCAGTACCTTGATACCTAATTCGGCCCATCGTTCAATGTCTAATTCGGCCCATGAGGTCCTCCAGTACTTTGATACCTAATTCGGCCCATCGTTCAATGTCTAATTCGGCCCATGAGGTCCTCCAGTACCTTGATACCTTCTTCAGCCCATAGTTCAAAGTCTAATTCGGCCCATGATGTCCTCCAGTACCTTGATACCTAATTCGGACCATCGTTCAATGCCTAATTCGACCCATGTAGTCCTCCAGTACCTTGATACTTAATTTGGCCCATCGTTCAATGCCTACTTCAGCCCATGAGGTCCTCCAGTGCATTGATACCTAATTCTGCATGTCGGTCAATGCCTAATTCAGCCCTTGAAGTCCTCCATTACCTTAAAACCTAATTTGGTCCATCATTCAATGCCTAATTTGGCCCATGAGGTCCTCCAGTACTTTGATACCTAATTCGGCCCATCGTTCAATGTCTAATTCGGCCCATGATGTCCTCCAGTACCTTGATACCTAATTCGGCCCATAAGGTCCTCCAGTACCTTGATACCTAATTCGGCACATCGGTCAATGCCTAATTTAGCCCTTGAAGTCCTCCAGTACCTTAATACCTAATTTGGCCCATCGTTCAATGGCTAATTCGGCCCATGAGGTGCTCCAGTACCTTGATACCTAATTCGGCCCAACATTCAATGCCTAATTCAGCCCTTGAAGTCCTCCAGTACCTTGATACCTAATTTGGCCCATCGTTCAATGCCTAATTCACCCCATGAGGTCCCCCAGTACCTTGATACCTAATTTACCCCTTTTGTAGATTGCCTAATTCGGCTCATGAGGTACTCCAGTACCTTGAGACCTAATTCGGCCCATTGTTCAATGCCTCATTTGGCCAATGAGGACCTCCAGTACCTTGATATCTTTTTCGGCCCATCGTTCAATGCCTAATTCGGCCCATGAGGTCCTCCAGTACCATGATACATAATCCGGCCCGTCATTCAATGCCTCATTCGGCCCGTGAGGTCCTCTAGTACTATTAGACCTAATTTGGCCCATCGTTCAATGCCTAATTCGGTCCATGGGGACCACGAGTACCTTGATACCTAATTCGGTCCATCGTTCAATGCCTAATTTGGCCCATGAGGTCCTCCAGTACCTTGAGACCTAATTCAACCATCGTTCAATGCTTATTTCGGCCCATACGTTCCTCCAGTACCTTGATACCTAATTCGTCCCATCATTCAATGCCCAATTCGGCTCATGAGGTCCTCCAGCACCTTCACACCTAATTTGACCCATCGTTCAATGCCTAATTTTTCCCATGAGGTCCTCTAGTACCTTGATATCTTATTCGGCCCATCGTTCAATGCCTAATTCGGCCCATAAAGTCCTCCAGTATCTTGATACATAATTCAACCCATCGTTCAATGCCTATTTCGGCCCATGAGGACCTCCAGTACTTTGATATCTAATTTGGCCCATCATTCAATGCCTAATTTGTCCCATGAAGTCCTCCAGTACCTTGATACCTAATTTGGCCCATCGTTCAAGGGCTAATTCGGCCCATGACTTCCTCTAGTATCTTGATAACTAATTCGGCCCAACATTCAATGCCTTATTCAGCACCTGAAGTCCTCCATTACCTTAAAACCTAATTTGGTCCATCATTCAATGCCTAATTTGGCCCATGAGGTCCTCCAGTACTTTGATACTTAATTCGGCCCATCGTTCAATGTCTAATTCGGCCCATGAGTCCTCCAGTACCTTGATACCTTCTTCAGCCCATAGTTCAAAGTCTAATTCGGCCCATGATGTCCTCCAGTACCTTGATACCTAATTCGGACCATCGTTCAATGCCTAATTCGACCCATGTAGTCCTCCAGTACCTTGATACTTAATTTGGCCCATCGTTCAATGCCTAATTCAGCCCATGAGGTCCTCCAGTGCATTGATACCTAATTCTGCATGTCGGTCAATTCCTAATTCAGCCCTTGAAGTCCTCCATTACCTTAAAACCTAATTTGGTCCATCATTCAATGCCTAATTTGGCCCATGAGGTCCTCCAGTACTTTGATACCTAATTCGGCCCATCGTTCAATGTCTAATTTGGCCCATGATGTCCTCCAGTACCTTGATACCTAATTCGGCCCATAAGGTCCTCCAGTACCTTGATACCTAATTCGGCACATCGGTCAATGCCTAATTTAGCCCTTGAAGTCCTCCAGTACCTTAATACCTAATTTGGCCCATCGTTCAATGGCTAATTCGGCCCATGAGGTGCTCCAGTACCTTGATACCTAATTCGGCCCAACATTCAATGCCTAATTCAGCCCTTGAAGTCCTACAGTACCTTGATACATAATTTGGCCCATCGTTCGGCCCATGAAGTCCTCCAGTAGCTTGATACCTAATTCGGCCCATAAGGTCCTCCAGTACCTTGATACGTAATTCGGCACATCGGTCAATGCCTAATTTAGCCCTTGAAGTCCTCCAGTACCTTAATACCTAATTTGGCCCATCGTTCAATGCCTAATTCGGCCCATGAGGTCCACGAGTACCTTGATACCTAATTTGGCCCATGAGGTCCACGAGTACCTTGATACCTAATTCGGCCCATGAGGTCCACGAGTAACTTGATACCTAATTCAACCCATCGTTCAATGCCTATTTCTGCCCATGAGGTTATACAGAACTTTGATAAGTAATTTGGCACATCGTTCAATGCCTTATTCGGCCCCTGAAGTCCTCCAGTACCTTGATAGCTAATTTGGCCCATCTTTCAATGACTAATTTGGCCCATGAATTCCTCCAGTACCTTGATACGTAATTTGGCCCAACCTTCAATGCCTAATTCGGCTCATGATGTCCTCCGCTACTTGATACCTAATTCGGCCCATCGTTCAATGCCTAATTCGGCCCATGAGGTCCTCCAGTACATTGATACCTAATTCGGCACATCGGTCAATGCCTAATTCAGCCCTTGAAGTCCTACAGTACCTTGATACATAATTTGGTCCTTTGTTCAATGCCTAATTCGGCCCATGAGGTCCTCCAGTACCTTGATACCTAATTTAGCCCATTGTAGATTGCCGAATTTGGCCCATGAGGTCCTCCAGTACCTTGATACCTAATTCGGCCCATGCGGTCCTCCAGTACCTTGATAAATAATTTGGCCCATTGTTCAATGCCTAATTTGGCCCATGAGGTCCTCCACTACCTTGATAACTATTGTGGCCCATCGTTCAATGACTAATTCGGCTCATGAGGTCCTCTAGTACCTTGATAACTTATTCGGCCCATCGTTCAAGGGCTAATTCGGCCCATGAGGTCCGCGAGTACCTTGATATCTAATTCGGCCCATCGTTTAATGCCTAATTCGGCCCATGAAGTCCTCCAGTATCTTGATACCTAATTCAACCCATCGTTCAATGTCTGTTTCAGCCCATGAGGTCCACGAGCACCTTGATACCTATTTCGGCCCATCGTTCAATGCCTAATTCGGCCCATGAGGTCCTCCAGTACCTTGATACCTAATTCGGCCCATGAGGTCCTCCAGTACTTTGATACCTAATTCGGCCCATTGTTCAATGCCTCATTCAGCCCATGACGTCCTCCAGTAAATTGTCACCTAATTCGGCGCATCGTTCAATGTCTAATTCGGCCCATGAGGTCCTCCAGTATCTTGATACCTAATTTAGCCCATCGTTCAATGCCTATTTCGGCCCAGGAGGTCCTCCAGTACCTTGATACCTAATTCGGCCCATCGGTCAATGCCTAATTCAGCCCCTGAACTCCTCCAGTACCTTAATACCTAATTTGGCCCATCGTTCAATGCCTAATTCTGCCCATGAGGTTTTCCAGTACCTTGATACCTAATTCGGCCCATCGTTCCATGCTTAATTTGGCCCATGAAGTCCTCCAGTACCTTGATACCTAATTTGGCCCATCGTTCAATGCCTAATTCACCCCATGAGGTCCTCCAGTACCTTGATACCTAATTTGCCCCTTTGTAGATTGCCTAAGTCGGCTCATGAGGTACTCCAGTACCTTGATACCTAATTTGGCCCATTGTTCAATGCCTCATTCAGCCCATGTAGTCCTCCAGTACCTTGATACTTAATTTGGCCCATCGTTCAATGCCTAATTCAGCCCATGAGGTCCTCCAGTGCATTGATACCTAATTCTGCATGTCGGTCAATTCCTAATTCAGCCCTTGAAGTCCTCCATTACCTTAAAACCTAATTTGGTCCATCATTCAATGCCTAATTTGGCCCATGAGGTCCTCCAGTACTTTGATACCTAATTCGGCCCATCGTTCAATGTCTAATTTGGCCCATGATGTCCTCCAGTACCTTGATACCTAATTCGGCCCATAAGGTCCTCCAGTACCTTGATACCTAATTCGGCACATCGGTCAATGCCTAATTTAGCCCTTGAAGTCCTCCAGTACCTTAATACCTAATTTGGCCCATCGTTCAATGGCTAATTCGGCCCATGAGGTGCTCCAGTACCTTGATACCTAATTCGGCCCAACATTCAATGCCTAATTCAGCCCTTGAAGTCCTACAGTACCTTGATACATAATTTGGCCCATCGTTCGGCCCATGAAGTCCTCCAGTAGCTTGATACCTAATTCGGCCCATAAGGTCCTCCAGTACCTTGATACGTAATTCGGCACATCGGTCAATGCCTAATTTAGCCCTTGAAGTCCTCCAGTACCTTAATACCTAATTTGGCCCATCGTTCAATGCCTAATTCGGCCCATGAGGTCCACGAGTACCTTGATACCTAATTTGGCCCATGAGGTCCACGAGTACCTTGATACCTAATTCGGCCCATGAGGTCCACGAGTAACTTGATACCTAATTCAACCCATCGTTCAATGCCTATTTCTGCCCATGAGGTTATACAGAACTTTGATAAGTAATTTGGCACATCGTTCAATGCCTTATTCGGCCCCTGAAGTCCTCCAGTACCTTGATAGCTAATTTGGCCCATCTTTCAATGACTAATTTGGCCCATGAATTCCTCCAGTACCTTGATACGTAATTTGGCCCAACCTTCAATGCCTAATTCGGCTCATGATGTCCTCCGCTACTTGATACCTAATTCGGCCCATCGTTCAATGCCTAATTCGGCCCATGAGGTCCTCCAGTACATTGATACCTAATTCGGCACATCGGTCAATGCCTAATTCAGCCCTTGAAGTCCTACAGTACCTTGATACATAATTTGGTCCTTTGTTCAATGCCTAATTCGGCCCATGAGGTCCTCCAGTACCTTGATACCTAATTTAGCCCATTGTAGATTGCCGAATTTGGCCCATGAGGTCCTCCAGTACCTTGATACCTAATTCGGCCCATGCGGTCCTCCAGTACCTTGATAAATAATTTGGCCCATTGTTCAATGCCTAATTTGGCCCATGAGGTCCTCCACTACCTTGATAACTATTGTGGCCCATCGTTCAATGACTAATTCGGCTCATGAGGTCCTCTAGTACCTTGATAACTTATTCGGCCCATCGTTCAAGGGCTAATTCGGCCCATGAGGTCCGCGAGTACCTTGATATCTAATTCGGCCCATCGTTTAATGCCTAATTCGGCCCATGAAGTCCTCCAGTATCTTGATACCTAATTCAACCCATCGTTCAATGTCTGTTTCAGCCCATGAGGTCCACGAGCACCTTGATACCTATTTCGGCCCATCGTTCAATGCCTAATTCGGCCCATGAGGTCCTCCAGTACCTTGATACCTAATTCGGCCCATGAGGTCCTCCAGTACTTTGATACCTAATTCGGCCCATTGTTCAATGCCTCATTCAGCCCATGACGTCCTCCAGTAAATTGTCACCTAATTCGGCGCATCGTTCAATGTCTAATTCGGCCCATGAGGTCCTCCAGTATCTTGATACCTAATTTAGCCCATCGTTCAATGCCTATTTCGGCCCAGGAGGTCCTCCAGTACCTTGATACCTAATTCGGCCCATCGGTCAATGCCTAATTCAGCCCCTGAACTCCTCCAGTACCTTAATACCTAATTTGGCCCATCGTTCAATGCCTAATTCTGCCCATGAGGTTTTCCAGTACCTTGATACCTAATTCGGCCCATCGTTCCATGCTTAATTTGGCCCATGAAGTCCTCCAGTACCTTGATACCTAATTTGGCCCATCGTTCAATGCCTAATTCACCCCATGAGGTCCTCCAGTACCTTGATACCTAATTTGCCCCTTTGTAGATTGCCTAAGTCGGCTCATGAGGTACTCCAGTACCTTGATACCTAATTTGGCCCATTGTTCAATGCCTCATTCAGCCCATGAGGGCCTCCAGTAAATGGACACCTAATTTGGCCCATCGTTCAATGCCTATTTCAGCCCATGAGGTCCTCCAGTACCTTGATACCTAATTCGGCCCATTGTTCAATGCCTAATTCGGCCCATGAGGTCCTCCAGTACCTTGATACCTAATTCAGCCCATGAGGTCCTCCACTACCTTGATACATAATTCATCCCATCGTTCAATGCCTAATTCAGCCCACGAGGTCTTCTAGTACCTTGAGACCTAATTCGGCCCATTGTTCAATGCCTCATTCGGCCAATGAGGACCTCCAGTACCTTGATATCTTTTTCGGCCCATCGTTCAATGCCTAATTCGGCCCATGAGGTTCACGAGTACCTTGATACCTAATTCGGCCCATCGTTCAATGCCTAATTCAGCCCATGAGGTCCTCCAGTACCATGATACATAATCCGGCCCGTCATTCAATGCCTCATTCGGCCCGTGAGGTCCTCTAGTACTATTAGACCTAATTTGGCCCATCGTTCAATGCCTAATTCGGTCCATGGGGACCACGAGTACCTTGATACCTAATTCGGTCCATCGTTCAATGCCTAATTTGGCCCATGAGGTCCTCCAGTACCTTGAGACCTAATTCAACCATCGTTCAATACTTATTTTGGCCCATACGTTCCTCCAGCACCTTAACACCTAATTTGGCCCTTCGTTCAATGCCTAATTTTGCCCATGAGGTCCTCTAGTACCTTGATATCTTATTCGGCCCATCGTTCAATGCCTAATTCGGCCCATAAAGTCCTCCAGTATCTTGATACATAATTCAACCCATCGTTCAATGCCTATTTCGGCCCATGAGGACCTCCAGTACTTTGATATCTAATTTGGCCCATCATTCAATGCCTAATTTGTCCCATGAAGTCCTCCAGTACCTTGATACCTAATTTGGCCCATCGTTCAAGGGCTAATTCGGCCCATGACTTCCTCTAGTATCTTGATACCTAATTCGGCCCAACATTCAATGCCTAATTCAGCACCTGAAGTCCTCCATTACCTTAAAACCTAATTTGGTCCATCATTCAATGCCTAATTTGGCCCATGAGGTCCTCCAGTACTTTGATACCTAATTCGGCCCATCGTTCAATGTCTAATTCGGCCCATGAGGTCCTCCAGTACCTTGATACCTTCTTCAGCCCATAGTTCAAAGTCTAATTCGGCCCATGATGTCCTCCAGTACCTTGATACCTAATTCGGACCATCGTTCAATGCCTAATTCGACCCATGTAGTCCTCCAGTACCTTGATACTTAATTTGGCCCATCGTTCAATGCCTAATTCAGCCCATGAGGTCCTCCAGTGCATTGATACGCCACTCTGCACCAGTGGAAGCGGTGGAGCTGTGGAACCGATTCCAGGTACTTGCAGATGAGACTGGAGGACAGCCTGCAGAGGAAGAATCACAGGGGAACCTGCATGAGAGTGAGCAAGAGGCTGAAGGTCAGTCAAACAGAGGCGATGAAACCCAGGCCTACAAGAAGAAGAAGAGAAGAGTGGTAGTAGTGGGAGACTCCTTGCTGCGTGGGATCGAGACCCAAGTATGTCGCGAAGACCCGTGGACTCGCCAGGTATGTTGTCTCCCGGGAGGACAGATTAGAGACGTGACTGAAAGGTTGCCTGCACTCATAAAGCCCACTGACAGGTATCCCTTTCTTCTCATCCATGTGGGAACAAATGATACCGCCAAGCGGAGCTACGAAGAGATCACGTCAGACTTTGAAGCTTTGGGAAGGAAACTCAAGAACTTTGGGGCCCAGATAGTTTTCTCATCCATCCTTCCAGTAGTTAGAAGAGGGATAGAAAGGGAACGAAAAATACTCCGGGTGAATGACTGGCTACGAAGGTGGTGCCGACGAGAGAGATTTGGATTCTGGGACCACGGGCTATACTTCCTGGAAGATGGGCTGTTGGCTAGGGATGGGTTGCACCTCACAAAGGCTGGGAAGAATGTGTTTGGCCACAGCATGAAGAACTTCATCAGGAGGGCTTTAAACTGAATCCTACGGGGAAGGGAGATGTAATGTTGGGGGTAACAATGGACGTAGGCGCATGCACTGCAGTGGAGAGAACAGCGCTGATAGCGCCCAATAATAGTCTTCAGACACATGTAGGAAGAAAGCCAGACTATGAAGCACATGGTCTTCGATGTCTATATACTAATGCCCAGAGTATGGGAAACAAACAGAACGAACTTGAACTCTTAATACAGGAGGGAAATTATGACTTGATAGGTATAACTGAGACTTGGTGGGATGACTCTCATGACTGGAATACAGCAGTTGAAGGATATAACTTGTTCAAAAAGAACAGGAGGAACAGAAAGGGAGGCGGGGTTGCACTGTATGTGAAAAATACATATCTCTGCACAGAAATACAGGAGGAGGAGCTTGGTAGCCCCATCGAGAGCATCTGGGTTGAAATAAATGGAGCAAAGAATAAAAGGAACCTGGTGGTCGGAGTCTACTACCGGCCACCCAATCAAGGAGAAGCCAAGGATGAAACTTTTGAAAAGCAAATAGCCAATGTTTTAAGGAAGCATGATGTAGTAGTAATGGGGGACTTCAATTTCCCCGATATTTGTTGGGAGACAAATTCTGCAAAACATGGCCCCTCCAGGAAATTCCTGACTTGTGTGGCGGATAACTTCCTCCTACAGAAAGTAGAGGAAGGAACTAGAGGATCGGCTATCCTTGACTTGATCCTAACCAACAGAGATGACTTAGTGGATAAAGTAGCAGTTACAGGAACTCTGGGGGAAAGCGACCATGTTGTACTTGAGTTCTTGGTTCTAAGGGAAGCAAAAGCCGAGTGTACTCAAACGCGTACCCTGGATTTTAGGAAAGCTGATTTTAACAAACTCAGAACAATGATCAGTAAGGTCCCATGGCAAGCAATGCTAGCGAGAAAAGGAGTCCAAGATGGGTGGGAACTTTTAAAAAAGGAAATTCTCAAGGCACAATCACAAACAATTCCAACAAGAAGAAAAGGTGGAAGACAACAGAAGAAGCCAATGTGGCTTCACAAAAAGCTTAGGGATGACCTGAAAACAAAAAAGGACACATATAGGAAGTGGAAAGAAGGCCAAGTAACAAAGGAAGAGTACAGGCAGGTAGCACAGAATTGCAGGGATGGCGTCAGGAAGGCTAAAGCGGAGAACGAGGTGAGGTTAGCGAGGGATGCTAAAAACAACAAAAAGGCTTTCTTCAGCTACGTGCATAGTAAAAGGCAGAGGAAAGAAATGGTTGTTCAGCTATTAAATAAGGATGGCAAAATGATAACAGATGACAAAGAAAAGGCAGAGGTGCTCAATTCCTACTTTGGCTCAGTCTTCTCCCAAAAGAGGGTCTATGACCCCCCTGGCAAAGGCGAAGTACAGGCTGAAGGGGCAGGATTGCAGCTTGAGATCGACAGGCATATGGTCAAGGAACACCTCATTACTTTGAATGAGTTCAAATCTCCAGGGCCAGATGAACTGCATCCTAGAGTCATAAAGGAACTGGCAGAAGAGCTCTCAGAACCGCTGTCTATTCTCTTTGAGAAATCATGGAGGACCGGGGAAGTGCCAGATGACTGGAGGAGGGCTAACGTTGTCCCTATCTTCAAAAAGGGTAAAAAGGAGGAACCTGGGAACTACAGACCAGTCAGTCTGACATCAATCCCTGGGAAAATTCTGGAGCAGATCATAAAGCAATCCATCTGGAAGCACCTTGACAACAATGCAGTGATTACTCGAAGCCAACATGGATTTGTCAAAAACAAGTCCTGCCAGACAAATCTGATCTCATTTTTTGATCAAGTCACCTCCCTTGTAGACCGTGGGAATGCTGTAGACATCATATACCTCGACTTCAGCAAAGCTTTCGACAAAGTGCCCCATGATATCCTGATGAGCAAACTAGCTCGAAGTGGGCTAGATGAAACAACGATCCAGTGGATCCACAGTTGGCTACAGAATCGGACTCAAAGAGTGCTTCTCAATGGGACCTTCTCAAGCTGGGGAGAGGTAACGAGTGGGGTACCGCAGGGCTCAGTCCTGGGCCCAGTGCTCTTCAACATTTTTATTAATGACTTGGAGGAGGAGGTGCAGGGAATGCTGATCAAATTTGCAGATGACACAAAATTGGGAGGGATAGCTAATACTTTGGAAGACAGAAACAAAATTCAAAGTGATCTGGATAGACTGGAGTGCTGGGCAGAAAACAACAGAATGGCATTTAATAGGGACAAATGCCAAGTTCTGCACCTAGGAAAAAGAAACCAAATGCACAGTTACAAGATGGGGGATACGTGGCTCAACCACACTACGAGCGAGAAGGATCTTGGAATTGTCGTCGATCACAAGCTGAATATGAGCCAACAATGTGATGTGGCTGCAAAAAAGGCCAATGCTATTTTGGGCTGCATTCATAGAAGCATCGCTTCCAAATCCCGGGAAGTACTAGTTCCCCTCTACTCAGCACTGGTTAGGCCTCATCTGGAGTACTGTGTCCAGTTCTGGGCACCACACTTTAAGAAGGATGCAGACAAGCTGGAGAGGGTTCAAAGGAGGGCAACAAAGATGATCAGGGGACTGGAAACAAAGCCCTATGAAGAGAGACTGAAAGAACTGGGCATGTTTAGCCTTGAGAAGAGAAGACTGAGGGGAGATATGATAGCGCTCTTCAAGTACTTGAAAGGTTGTCACAGAGAAGAAGGCCAGGATCTCTTCTTGATCATCCCAGAGTGCAGGACACGGAATAATGGGCTCAAGTTACAGGAAGCCAGATTCCGACTGAACATCAGGAAAAACTTCCTGAGTGTCAGAGCAATACGGCAATGGAACCAATTACCTGGGGAGGTGGTGGGCTCTCCCACACTGGAGGCCTTCAAGACAAGGCTGGACAGCCATTTGTCAGGGATGCTCTGACTTGGATTCCTGCATTGAGCAGGGGGTTGGACTCGATGGCCTTGTAGGCCCCTTCCAACCCTACTATTCTATTCTATGATTCTATGATACCTAATTCTGCATGTCGGTCAATGCCTAATTCAGCCCTTGAAGTCCTCCATTACCTTAAAACCTAATTTGGTCCATCATTCAATGCCTAATTTGGCCCATGAGGTCCTCCAGTACTTTGATACCTAATTCGGCCCATCGTTCAATGTCTAATTCGGCCCATGATGTCCTCCAGTACCTTGATACCTAATTCGGCCCATAAGGTCCTCCAGTACCTTGATACCTAATTCGGCACAGCGGTCAATGCCTAATTTAGCCCTTGAAGTCCTCCAGTACCTTAATACCTAATTTGGCCCATCGTTCAATGGCTAATTCGGCCCATGAGGTGCTCCAGTACCTTGATACCTAATTCGGCCCAACATTCAATGCCTAATTCAGCCCTTGAAGTCCTCCAGTACCTTGATACCTAATTTGGCCCATCGTTCAATGCCTAATTCACCCCATGAGGTACTCCAGTACCTTGATACCTAATTTGGCCCATTGTTCAATGCCTCATTCAGCCCATGAGGGCCTCCAGTAAATGGACACCTAATTTGGCCCATCGTTCAATGCCTATTTCAGCCCATGAGGTCCTCCAGTACCTTGATACCTAATTCGGCCCATCGTTCAATGTCTAATTCGGCCCATGAGGTCCTCCAGTACTTTGATACCTAATTCGGCCCATCGTTCAATGTCTAATTCGGCCCATGAGGTCCTCCAGTACCTTGATACCTTCTTCAGCCCATAGTTCAAAGTCTAATTCGGCCCATGATGTCCTCCAGTACCTTGATACCTAATTCGGACCATCGTTCAATGCCTAATTCGACCCATGTAGTCCTCCAGTACCTTGATACTTAATTTGGCCCATCGTTCAATGCCTACTTCAGCCCATGAGGTCCTCCAGTGCATTGATACCTAATTCTGCATGTCGGTCAATGCCTAATTCAGCCCTTGAAGTCCTCCATTACCTTAAAACCTAATTTGGTCCATCATTCAATGCCTAATTTGGCCCATGAGGTCCTCCAGTACTTTGATACCTAATTCGGCCCATCGTTCAATGTCTAATTCGGCCCATGATGTCCTCCAGTACCTTGATACCTAATTCGGCCCATAAGGTCCTCCAGTACCTTGATACCTAATTCGGCACATCGGTCAATGCCTAATTTAGCCCTTGAAGTCCTCCAGTACCTTAATACCTAATTTGGCCCATCGTTCAATGGCTAATTCGGCCCATGAGGTGCTCCAGTACCTTGATACCTAATTCGGCCCAACATTCAATGCCTAATTCAGCCCTTGAAGTCCTCCAGTACCTTGATACCTAATTTGGCCCATCGTTCAATGCCTAATTCACCCCATGAGGTCCCCCAGTACCTTGATACCTAATTTACCCCTTTTGTAGATTGCCTAATTCGGCTCATGAGGTACTCCAGTACCTTGAGACCTAATTCGGCCCATTGTTCAATGCCTCATTTGGCCAATGAGGACCTCCAGTACCTTGATATCTTTTTCGGCCCATCGTTCAATGCCTAATTCGGCCCATGAGGTCCTCCAGTACCATGATACATAATCCGGCCCGTCATTCAATGCCTCATTCGGCCCGTGAGGTCCTCTAGTACTATTAGACCTAATTTGGCCCATCGTTCAATGCCTAATTCGGTCCATGGGGACCACGAGTACCTTGATACCTAATTCGGTCCATCGTTCAATGCCTAATTTGGCCCATGAGGTCCTCCAGTACCTTGAGACCTAATTCAACCATCGTTCAATGCTTATTTCGGCCCATACGTTCCTCCAGTACCTTGATACCTAATTCGTCCCATCATTCAATGCCCAATTCGGCTCATGAGGTCCTCCAGCACCTTCACACCTAATTTGACCCATCGTTCAATGCCTAATTTTTCCCATGAGGTCCTCTAGTACCTTGATATCTTATTCGGCCCATCGTTCAATGCCTAATTCGGCCCATAAAGTCCTCCAGTATCTTGATACATAATTCAACCCATCGTTCAATGCCTATTTCGGCCCATGAGGACCTCCAGTACTTTGATATCTAATTTGGCCCATCATTCAATGCCTAATTTGTCCCATGAAGTCCTCCAGTACCTTGATACCTAATTTGGCCCATCGTTCAAGGGCTAATTCGGCCCATGACTTCCTCTAGTATCTTGATAACTAATTCGGCCCAACATTCAATGCCTTATTCAGCACCTGAAGTCCTCCATTACCTTAAAACCTAATTTGGTCCATCATTCAATGCCTAATTTGGCCCATGAGGTCCTCCAGTACTTTGATACTTAATTCGGCCCATCGTTCAATGTCTAATTCGGCCCATGAGTCCTCCAGTACCTTGATACCTTCTTCAGCCCATAGTTCAAAGTCTAATTCGGCCCATGATGTCCTCCAGTACCTTGATACCTAATTCGGACCATCGTTCAATGCCTAATTCGACCCATGTAGTCCTCCAGTACCTTGATACTTAATTTGGCCCATCGTTCAATGCCTAATTCAGCCCATGAGGTCCTCCAGTGCATTGATACCTAATTCTGCATGTCGGTCAATTCCTAATTCAGCCCTTGAAGTCCTCCATTACCTTAAAACCTAATTTGGTCCATCATTCAATGCCTAATTTGGCCCATGAGGTCCTCCAGTACTTTGATACCTAATTCGGCCCATCGTTCAATGTCTAATTTGGCCCATGATGTCCTCCAGTACCTTGATACCTAATTCGGCCCATAAGGTCCTCCAGTACCTTGATACCTAATTCGGCACATCGGTCAATGCCTAATTTAGCCCTTGAAGTCCTCCAGTACCTTAATACCTAATTTGGCCCATCGTTCAATGGCTAATTCGGCCCATGAGGTGCTCCAGTACCTTGATACCTAATTCGGCCCAACATTCAATGCCTAATTCAGCCCTTGAAGTCCTACAGTACCTTGATACATAATTTGGCCCATCGTTCGGCCCATGAAGTCCTCCAGTAGCTTGATACCTAATTCGGCCCATAAGGTCCTCCAGTACCTTGATACGTAATTCGGCACATCGGTCAATGCCTAATTTAGCCCTTGAAGTCCTCCAGTACCTTAATACCTAATTTGGCCCATCGTTCAATGCCTAATTCGGCCCATGAGGTCCACGAGTACCTTGATACCTAATTTGGCCCATGAGGTCCACGAGTACCTTGATACCTAATTCGGCCCATGAGGTCCACGAGTAACTTGATACCTAATTCAACCCATCGTTCAATGCCTATTTCTGCCCATGAGGTTATACAGAACTTTGATAAGTAATTTGGCACATCGTTCAATGCCTTATTCGGCCCCTGAAGTCCTCCAGTACCTTGATAGCTAATTTGGCCCATCTTTCAATGACTAATTTGGCCCATGAATTCCTCCAGTACCTTGATACGTAATTTGGCCCAACCTTCAATGCCTAATTCGGCTCATGATGTCCTCCGCTACTTGATACCTAATTCGGCCCATCGTTCAATGCCTAATTCGGCCCATGAGGTCCTCCAGTACATTGATACCTAATTCGGCACATCGGTCAATGCCTAATTCAGCCCTTGAAGTCCTACAGTACCTTGATACATAATTTGGTCCTTTGTTCAATGCCTAATTCGGCCCATGAGGTCCTCCAGTACCTTGATACCTAATTTAGCCCATTGTAGATTGCCGAATTTGGCCCATGAGGTCCTCCAGTACCTTGATACCTAATTCGGCCCATGCGGTCCTCCAGTACCTTGATAAATAATTTGGCCCATTGTTCAATGCCTAATTTGGCCCATGAGGTCCTCCACTACCTTGATAACTATTGTGGCCCATCGTTCAATGACTAATTCGGCTCATGAGGTCCTCTAGTACCTTGATAACTTATTCGGCCCATCGTTCAAGGGCTAATTCGGCCCATGAGGTCCGCGAGTACCTTGATATCTAATTCGGCCCATCGTTTAATGCCTAATTCGGCCCATGAAGTCCTCCAGTATCTTGATACCTAATTCAACCCATCGTTCAATGTCTGTTTCAGCCCATGAGGTCCACGAGCACCTTGATACCTATTTCGGCCCATCGTTCAATGCCTAATTCGGCCCATGAGGTCCTCCAGTACCTTGATACCTAATTCGGCCCATGAGGTCCTCCAGTACTTTGATACCTAATTCGGCCCATTGTTCAATGCCTCATTCAGCCCATGACGTCCTCCAGTAAATTGTCACCTAATTCGGCGCATCGTTCAATGTCTAATTCGGCCCATGAGGTCCTCCAGCATCTTGATACCTAATTTAGCCCATCGTTCAATGCCTATTTCGGCCCAGGAGGTCCTCCAGTACCTTGATACCTAATTCGGCCCATCGGTCAATGCCTAATTCAGCCCCTGAACTCCTCCAGTACCTTAATACCTAATTTGGCCCATCGTTCAATGCCTAATTCTGCCGATGAGGTTTTCCAGTACCTTGATACCTAATTCGGCCCATCGTTCCATGCTTAATTTGGCCCATGAAGTCCTCCAGTACCTTGATACCTAATTCGGCCCATGAGGTCCTCCAGTACTTTGATATCTAATTCGGCCCATTGTTCAATGCCTCATTCAGCCCATGAGGTCCTCCAGTAAATTGACACCTAATTCGGCCCACCGTTCAATGTCTAATTCGGCCCATGAGGTACTCCAGTATCTTGATACCTAATTTAGCCCATCGTTCAATGCTTATTTCGGCCCAGGAGGTCCTCCAGTACCTTGATACCTAATTCGGCCCACCGTTCAATGCCTAATTGGGCCCATGAGGTCCACGAGTACCTTGATACCTAATTTGGCCCATGAGGTCCACGAGTACCTTGATACCTAATTCGGCCCATGAGGTCCACGAGTAACTTGATACCTAATTCAACCCATCGTTCAATGCCTATTTCTGCCCATGAGGTTATACAGAACTTTGATAAGTAATTTGGCACATCGTTCAATGCCTTATTCGGCCCCTGAAGTCCTCCAGTACCTTGATACCTAATTTGGCCCATCTTTCAATGCCTAATTTGGCCCATGAAGGCCTCCAGTACTTTGATACCAAATTCGGCCCATCGTTCAATGCCTAATTCGGCCACTGAGGTCCTCCAGTACCTTGATACCTAATTTGGCCCATCGTTCAATGCCTAATTTGGCCCATGAAGGCCTCCAGTACTTTGATACCAAATTCGGCCCATCGTTCAATGCCTAATTCGGCCCCTGAGGTCCTCCAGTACCTTGATACATAATTCGGCCCATTGTTCAATGCCTTATTTGGCCTATGAGGTCCTCCAGTACCTTGATAAATTTGGCCCATCGTTCAATACCTAATTCGGCCCATGAGGTCCTCCAGTACCTTGATACCTAATTTGGCCCATCGTTCAATGCCTAATTTGGCCCATGAAGGCCTCCAGGAAATTGACACCTAAGTCGGCCCATCGTTCAATGCGTAATTCAGCCCATGAGGTCCTCCAGTATCTTGATACCTAATTTGTCCCATCGTTCAATGCCTATTTCAGCCCAGGAGGTCCTCCAGTACCTAGATACCTAATTCGGCCCATTGTTCATTGCCTAATTCATCCCATGAGGTCCTCCAGTACCTCGATAACAAATTTGGCCCATTGTTCAATGCCTAATTCAGCCCATGAGGTCCTCCAGTACGTTGATACATAATCCAGCCCATCATTCAATTCCTAATTTGGCTCATGAGGTCCTCCAGCACCTTGATACCTAATTTGGCGCATCGTTCAATGCCTAATTTGGCCCATGAGGTCCTCCAGTTCCTTGATAACTATTTTGGCCAATCGTTCAATGACTAATTCGGCTCATGAGGTCCTCTAGTACCTTGATATCTTATTCGGCCCATCGTTCAATGCCTAATTCGGCCCATGAGGTCCACGAGTACCTTGTTACCTAATTTGGCAAATCGATCAATGCCTACTTCGGCACATGAAGTCATCCAGTATCTTGATACCTAATTCAACCCATCGTTCAATGCCTATTTCGGCCCATGAGGTCCTCCAGTACATTGATACCTAATTTGGCCCATCGTTCAAGGGCTTATTTGGCACATGAGGTCCACGAGTACCTTGATACCTAATTTGGCCCATCGTTCAATGCCTAATTCGTCCCATGAAGTCCTCCGGTATCTTGATACATAATTCAACCCATCGTTCAATGCCTATTTCGGCCCATGAGGTCCACGAGAACCTTGATACCTAATTCGGCCCATCGTTCAATGCCCAATTCGGCCCATGAAGTCCTCCAGTATCTTGAGACCTAATTCAACCCATTGTTCAATGCCTATTTCGGCCCATGAGGTCCTCCAGTACTTTGATATCTAATTTGGCCCTTCGTTCAATGCCTAATTCGGCCCATGAGGTCCTCCAGTACCTTGCTAAATAATTTGGCACATCGTTCAAGGGCTTATTTGGCACATGAGGTCCACGAGTACCTTGATACCTAATTTGGCCCATCGTTCAATGCCTAATTCGTCCCATGAAGTCCTCCGGTATCTTGATACATAATTCAACCCATCGTTCAATGCCTATTTCGGCCCATGAGGTCCACGAGAACCTTGATACCTAATTCGGCCCATCGTTCAATGCCCAATTCGGCCCATGAAGTCCTCCAGTATCTTGAGACCTAATTCAACCCATTGTTCAATGCCTATTTCGGCCCATGAGGTCCTCCAGTACTTTGATATCTAATTTGGCCCTTCGTTCAATGCCTAATTCGGCCCATGAGGTCCTCCAGTACCTTGCTAAATAATTTGGCACATCGTACATTGCCTAATTCGGCCCATTAGGTCCTCCAGTACCTTGATACCTAATTCGGCCCATGAGGTCCTCCAGTACTTTGATATCTAATTCGGCCCATTGTTCAATGCCTCATTCAGCCCATGAGGTCCTCCAGTAAATTGACACCTAATTCGGCCCACCGTTCAATGCCTAATTGGGCCCATGAGGTCCACGAGTACCTTGATACCTAATTTGGCCCATGAGGTCCACGAGTACCTTGATACCTAATTCGGCCCATGAGGTCCACGAGTAACTTGATACCTAATTCAACCCATCGTTCAATGCCTATTTCTGCCCATGAGGTTATACAGAACTTTGATAAGTAATTTGGCACATCGTTCAATGCCTTATTCGGCCCCTGAAGTCCTCCAGTACCTTGATACCTAATTTGGCCCATCTTTCAATGCCTAATTTGGCCCATGAAGGCCTCCAGTACTTTGATACCAAATTCGGCCCATCGTTCAATGCCTAATTCGGCCACTGAGGTCCTCCAGTACCTTGATACCTAATTTGGCCCATCGTTCAATGCCTAATTTGGCCCATGAAGGCCTCCAGTACTTTGATACCAAATTCGGCCCATCGTTCAATGCCTAATTCGGCCCCTGAGGTCCTCCAGTACCTTGATACATAATTCGGCCCATTGTTCAATGCCTTATTTGGCCTATGAGGTCCTCCAGTACCTTGATAAATTTGGCCCATCGTTCAATACCTAATTCGGCCCATGAGGTCCTCCAGTACCTTGATACCTAATTTGGCCCATCGTTCAATGCCTAATTTGGCCCATGAAGGCCTCCAGGAAATTGACACCTAAGTCGGCCCATCGTTCAATGCGTAATTCAGCCCATGAGGTCCTCCAGTATCTTGATACCTAATTTGTCCCATCGTTCAATGCCTATTTCAGCCCAGGAGGTCCTCCAGTACCTAGATACCTAATTCGGCCCATTGTTCATTGCCTAATTCATCCCATGAGGTCCTCCAGTACCTCGATAACAAATTTGGCCCATTGTTCAATGCCTAATTCAGCCCATGAGGTCCTCCAGTACATTGATACATAATCCAGCCCATCATTCAATTCCTAATTTGGCTCATGAGGTCCTCCAGCACCTTGATACCTAATTTGGCGCATCGTTCAATGCCTAATTTGGCCCATGAGGTCCTCCAGTTCCTTGATAACTATTTTGGCCAATCGTTCAATGACTAATTCGGCTCATGAGGTCCTCTAGTACCTTGATATCTTATTCGGCCCATCGTTCAATCCCTAATTCGGCCCATGAGGTCCACGAGTACCTTGTTACCTAATTTGGCAAATCGATCAATGCCTACTTCGGCACATGAAGTCATCCAGTATCTTGATACCTAATTCAACCCATCGTTCAATGCCTATTTCGGCCCATGAGGTCCTCCAGTACATTGATACCTAATTTGGCCCATCGTTCAAGGGCTTATTTGGCACATGAGGTCCACGAGTACCTTGATACCTAATTTGGCCCATCGTTCAATGCCTAATTCGTCCCATGAAGTCCTCCGGTATCTTGATACATAATTCAACCCATCGTTCAATGCCTATTTCGGCCCATGAGGTCCACGAGAACCTTGATACCTAATTCGGCCCATCGTTCAATGCCCAATTCGGCCCATGAAGTCCTCCAGTATCTTGAGACCTAATTCAACCCATTGTTCAATGCCTATTTCGGCCCATGAGGTCCTCCAGTACTTTGATATCTAATTTGGCCCTTCGTTCAATGCCTAATTCGGCCCATGAGGTCCTCCAGTACCTTGCTAAATAATTTGGCACATCGTACATTGCCTAATTCGGCCCATTAGGTCCTCCAGTACCTTGATACCTAATTCGGCCCATGAGGTCCTCCAGTACTTTGATATCTAATTCGGCCCATTGTTCAATGCCTCATTCAGCCCATGAGGTCCTCCAGTAAATTGACACCTAATTCGGCCCACCGTTCAATGTCTAATTCGGCCCATGAGGTACTCCAGTATCTTGATACCTAATTTAGCCCATCGTTCAATGCTTATTTCGGCCCAGGAGGTCCTCCAGTACCTTGATACCTAATTCGGCCCACCGTTCAATGCCTAATTCGGCCCATGAGGTCCACGAGTACCTTGATACCTAATTTGGCCCATGAGGTCCACGAGTACCTTGATACCTAATTCGGCCCATGAGGTCCACGAGTAACTTGATACCTAATTCAACCCATCGTTCAATGCCTATTTCTGCCCATGAGGTTATACAGAACTTTGATAAGTAATTTGGCACATCGTTCAATGCCTTATTCGGCCCCTGAAGTCCTCCAGTACCTTGATAGCTAATTTGGCCCATCTTTCAATGACTAATTTGGCCCATGAATTCCTCCAGTACCTTGATACGTAATTTGGCCCAACCTTCAATGCCTAATTCGGCTCATGATGTCCTCCGCTACTTGATACCTAATTCGGCCCATCGTTCAATGCCTAATTCGGCCCATGAGGTCCTCCAGTACATTGATACCTAATTCGGCACATCGGTCAATGCCTAATTCAGCCCTTGAAGTCCTACAGTACCTTGATACATAATTTGGTCCTTTGTTCAATGCCTAATTCGGCCCATGAGGTCCTCCAGTACCTTGATACCTAATTTAGCCCATTGTAGATTGCCGAATTTGGCCCATGAGGTCCTCCAGTACCTTGATACCTAATTCGGCCCATGCGGTCCTCCAGTACCTTGATAAATAATTTGGCCCATTGTTCAATGCCTAATTTGGCCCATGAGGTCCTCCACTACCTTGATAACTATTGTGGCCCATCGTTCAATGACTAATTCGGCTCATGAGGTCCTCTAGTACCTTGATAACTTATTCGGCCCATCGTTCAAGGGCTAATTCGGCCCATGAGGTCCGCGAGTACCTTGATATCTAATTCGGCCCATCGTTTAATGCCTAATTCGGCCCATGAAGTCCTCCAGTATCTTGATACCTAATTCAACCCATCGTTCAATGTCTGTTTCAGCCCATGAGGTCCACGAGCACCTTGATACCTATTTCGGCCCATCGTTCAATGCCTAATTCGGCCCATGAGGTCCTCCAGTACCTTGATACCTAATTCGGCCCATGAGGTCCTCCAGTACTTTGATACCTAATTCGGCCCATTGTTCAATGCCTCATTCAGCCCATGACGTCCTCCAGTAAATTGTCACCTAATTCGGCGCATCGTTCAATGTCTAATTCGGCCCATGAGGTCCTCCAATATCTTGATACCTAATTTAGCCCATCGTTCAATGCCTATTTCGGCCCAGGAGGTCCTCCAGTACCTTGATACCTAATTCGGCCCATCGGTCAATGCCTAATTCAGCCCCTGAACTCCTCCAGTACCTTAATACCTAATTTGGCCCATCGTTCAATGCCTAATTCTGCCCATGAGGTTTTCCAGTACCTTGATACCTAATTCGGCCCATCGTTCCATGCTTAATTTGGCCCATGAAGTCCTCCAGTACCTTGATACCTAATTTGGCCCATCGTTCAATGCCTAATTCACCCCATGAGGTCCTCCAGTACCTTGATACCTAATTTGCCCCTTTGTAGATTGCCTAAGTCGGCTCATGAGGTACTCCAGTACCTTGATACCTAATTTGGCCCATTGTTCAATGCCTCATTCAGCCCATGAGGGCCTCCAGTAAATGGACACCTAATTTGGCCCATCGTTCAATGCCTATTTCAGCCCATGAGGTCCTCCAGTACCTTGATACCTAATTCGGCCCATTGTTCAATGCCTAATTCGGCCCATGAGGTCCTCCAGTACCTTGATACCTAATTCAGCCCATGAGGTCCTCCACTACCTTGATACATAATTCATCCCATCGTTCAATGCCTAATTCAGCCCACGAGGTCTTCTAGTACCTTGAGACCTAATTCGGCCCATTGTTCAATGCCTCATTCGGCCAATGAGGACCTCCAGTACCTTGATATCTTTTTCGGCCCATCGTTCAATGCCTAATTCGGCCCATGAGGTTCACGAGTACCTTGATACCTAATTCGGCCCATCGTTCAATGCCTAATTCAGCCCATGAGGTCCTCCAGTACCATGATACATAATCCGGCCCGTCATTCAATGCCTCATTCGGCCCGTGAGGTCCTCTAGTACTATTAGACCTAATTTGGCCCATCGTTCAATGCCTAATTCGGTCCATGGGGACCACGAGTACCTTGATACCTAATTCGGTCCATCGTTCAATGCCTAATTTGGCCCATGAGGTCCTCCAGTACCTTGAGACCTAATTCAACCATCGTTCAATACTTATTTTGGCCCATACGTTCCTCCAGCACCTTAACACCTAATTTGGCCCTTCGTTCAATGCCTAATTTTGCCCATGAGGTCCTCTAGTACCTTGATATCTTATTCGGCCCATCGTTCAATGCCTAATTCGGCCCATAAAGTCCTCCAGTATCTTGATACATAATTCAACCCATCGTTCAATGCCTATTTCGGCCCATGAGGACCTCCAGTACTTTGATATCTAATTTGGCCCATCATTCAATGCCTAATTTGTCCCATGAAGTCCTCCAGTACCTTGATACCTAATTTGGCCCATCGTTCAAGGGCTAATTCGGCCCATGACTTCCTCTAGTATCTTGATACCTAATTCGGCCCAACATTCAATGCCTAATTCAGCACCTGAAGTCCTCCATTACCTTAAAACCTAATTTGGTCCATCATTCAATGCCTAATTTGGCCCATGAGGTCCTCCAGTACTTTGATACCTAATTCGGCCCATCGTTCAATGTCTAATTCGGCCCATGAGGTCCTCCAGTACCTTGATACCTTCTTCAGCCCATAGTTCAAAGTCTAATTCGGCCCATGATGTCCTCCAGTACCTTGATACCTAATTCGGACCATCGTTCAATGCCTAATTCGACCCATGTAGTCCTCCAGTACCTTGATACTTAATTTGGCCCATCGTTCAATGCCTAATTCAGCCCATGAGGTCCTCCAGTGCATTGATACGCCACTCTGCACCAGTGGAAGCGGTGGAGCTGTGGAACCGATTCCAGGTACTTGCAGATGAGACTGGAGGACAGCCTGCAGAGGAAGAATCACAGGGGAACCTGCATGAGAGTGAGCAAGAGGCTGAAGGTCAGTCAAACAGAGGCGATGAAACCCAGGCCTACAAGAAGAAGAAGAGAAGAGTGGTAGTAGTGGGAGACTCCTTGCTGCGTGGGATCGAGACCCAAGTATGTCGCGAAGACCCGTGGACTCGCCAGGTATGTTGTCTCCCGGGAGGACAGATTAGAGACGTGACTGAAAGGTTGCCTGCACTCATAAAGCCCACTGACAGGTATCCCTTTCTTCTCATCCATGTGGGAACAAATGATACCGCCAAGCGGAGCTACGAAGAGATCACGTCAGACTTTGAAGCTTTGGGAAGGAAACTCAAGAACTTTGGGGCCCAGATAGTTTTCTCATCCATCCTTCCAGTAGTTAGAAGAGGGATAGAAAGGGAACGAAAAATACTCCGGGTGAATGACTGGCTACGAAGGTGGTGCCGACGAGAGAGATTTGGATTCTGGGACCACGGGCTATACTTCCTGGAAGATGGGCTGTTGGCTAGGGATGGGTTGCACCTCACAAAGGCTGGGAAGAATGTGTTTGGCCACAGCATGAAGAACTTCATCAGGAGGGCTTTAAACTGAATCCTACGGGGAAGGGAGATGTAATGTTGGGGGTAACAATGGACGTAGGCGCATGCACTGCAGTGGAGAGAACAGCGCTGATAGCGCCCAATAATAGTCTTCAGACACATGTAGGAAGAAAGCCAGACTATGAAGCACATGGTCTTCGATGTCTATATACTAATGCCCAGAGTATGGGAAACAAACAGAACGAACTTGAACTCTTAATACAGGAGGGAAATTATGACTTGATAGGTATAACTGAGACTTGGTGGGATGACTCTCATGACTGGAATACAGCAGTTGAAGGATATAACTTGTTCAAAAAGAACAGGAGGAACAGAAAGGGAGGCGGGGTTGCACTGTATGTGAAAAATACATATCTCTGCACAGAAATACAGGAGGAGGAGCTTGGTAGCCCCATCGAGAGCATCTGGGTTGAAATAAATGGAGCAAAGAATAAAAGGAACCTGGTGGTCGGAGTCTACTACCGGCCACCCAATCAAGGAGAAGCCAAGGATGAAACTTTTGAAAAGCAAATAGCCAATGTTTTAAGGAAGCATGATGTAGTAGTAATGGGGGACTTCAATTTCCCCGATATTTGTTGGGAGACAAATTCTGCAAAACATGGCCCCTCCAGGAAATTCCTGACTTGTGTGGCGGATAACTTCCTCCTACAGAAAGTAGAGGAAGGAACTAGAGGATCGGCTATCCTTGACTTGATCCTAACCAACAGAGATGACTTAGTGGATAAAGTAGCAGTTACAGGAACTCTGGGGGAAAGCGACCATGTTGTACTTGAGTTCTTGGTTCTAAGGGAAGCAAAAGCCGAGTGTACTCAAACGCGTACCCTGGATTTTAGGAAAGCTGATTTTAACAAACTCAGAACAATGATCAGTAAGGTCCCATGGCAAGCAATGCTAGCGAGAAAAGGAGTCCAAGATGGGTGGGAACTTTTAAAAAAGGAAATTCTCAAGGCACAATCACAAACAATTCCAACAAGAAGAAAAGGTGGAAGACAACAGAAGAAGCCAATGTGGCTTCACAAAAAGCTTAGGGATGACCTGAAAACAAAAAAGGACACATATAGGAAGTGGAAAGAAGGCCAAGTAACAAAGGAAGAGTACAGGCAGGTAGCACAGAATTGCAGGGATGGCGTCAGGAAGGCTAAAGCGGAGAACGAGGTGAGGTTAGCGAGGGATGCTAAAAACAACAAAAAGGCTTTCTTCAGCTACGTGCATAGTAAAAGGCAGAGGAAAGAAATGGTTGTTCAGCTATTAAATAAGGATGGCAAAATGATAACAGATGACAAAGAAAAGGCAGAGGTGCTCAATTCCTACTTTGGCTCAGTCTTCTCCCAAAAGAGGGTCTATGACCCCCCTGGCAAAGGCGAAGTACAGGCTGAAGGGGCAGGATTGCAGCTTGAGATCGACAGGCATATGGTCAAGGAACACCTCATTACTTTGAATGAGTTCAAATCTCCAGGGCCAGATGAACTGCATCCTAGAGTCATAAAGGAACTGGCAGAAGAGCTCTCAGAACCGCTGTCTATTCTCTTTGAGAAATCATGGAGGACCGGGGAAGTGCCAGATGACTGGAGGAGGGCTAACGTTGTCCCTATCTTCAAAAAGGGTAAAAAGGAGGAACCTGGGAACTACAGACCAGTCAGTCTGACATCAATCCCTGGGAAAATTCTGGAGCAGATCATAAAGCAATCCATCTGGAAGCACCTTGACAACAATGCAGTGATTACTCGAAGCCAACATGGATTTGTCAAAAACAAGTCCTGCCAGACAAATCTGATCTCATTTTTTGATCAAGTCACCTCCCTTGTAGACCGTGGGAATGCTGTAGACATCATATACCTCGACTTCAGCAAAGCTTTCGACAAAGTGCCCCATGATATCCTGATGAGCAAACTAGCTCGAAGTGGGCTAGATGAAACAACGATCCAGTGGATCCACAGTTGGCTACAGAATCGGACTCAAAGAGTGCTTATCAATGGGACCTTCTCAAGCTGGGGAGAGGTAACGAGTGGGGTACCGCAGGGCTCAGTCCTGGGCCCAGTGCTCTTCAACATTTTTATTAATGACTTGGAGGAGGAGGTGCAGGGAATGCTGATCAAATTTGCAGATGACACAAAATTGGGAGGGATAGCTAATACTTTGGAAGACAGAAACAAAATTCAAAGTGATCTGGATAGACTGGAGTGCTGGGCAGAAAACAACAGAATGGCATTTAATAGGGACAAATGCCAAGTTCTGCACCTAGGAAAAAGAAACCAAATGCACAGTTACAAGATGGGGGATACGTGGCTCAACCACACTACGAGCGAGAAGGATCTTGGAATTGTCGTCGATCACAAGCTGAATATGAGCCAACAATGTGATGTGGCTGCAAAAAAGGCCAATGCTATTTTGGGCTGCATTCATAGAAGCATCGCTTCCAAATCCCGGGAAGTACTAGTTCCCCTCTACTCAGCACTGGTTAGGCCTCATCTGGAGTACTGTGTCCAGTTCTGGGCACCACACTTTAAGAAGGATGCAGACAAGCTGGAGAGGGTTCAAAGGAGGGCAACAAAGATGATCAGGGGACTGGAAACAAAGCCCTATGAAGAGAGACTGAAAGAACTGGGCATGTTTAGCCTTGAGAAGAGAAGACTGAGGGGAGATATGATAGCGCTCTTCAAGTACTTGAAAGGTTGTCACAGAGAAGAAGGCCAGGATCTCTTCTTGATCATCCCAGAGTGCAGGACACGGAATAATGGGCTCAAGTTACAGGAAGCCAGATTCCGACTGAAC
The DNA here is from genome assembly GCF_057233095.1 of Heloderma suspectum. Taxonomy (NCBI): domain Eukaryota; kingdom Metazoa; phylum Chordata; class Lepidosauria; order Squamata; family Helodermatidae; genus Heloderma; species Heloderma suspectum. Next base: position 5,132,687 of record NC_139462.1, read on the forward strand.
ATCAGGAAAAACTTCCTGAGTGTCAGAGCAATACGGCAATGGAACCAATTACCTGGGGAGGTGGTGGGCTCTCCCACACTGGAGGCCTTCAAGACAAGGCTGGACAGCCATTTGTCAGGGATGCTCTGACTTGGATTCCTGCATTGAGCAGGGGGTTGGACTCGATGGCCTTGTAGGCCCCTTCCAACCCTACTATTCTATTCTATGATTCTATGATACCTAATTCTGCATGTCGGTCAATGCCTAATTCAGCCCTTGAAGTCCTCCATTACCTTAAAACCTAATTTGGTCCATCATTCAATGCCTAATTTGGCCCATGAGGTCCTCCAGTACTTTGATACCTAATTCGGCCCATCGTTCAATGTCTAATTCGGCCCATGATGTCCTCCAGTACCTTGATACCTAATTCGGCCCATAAGGTCCTCCAGTACCTTGATACCTAATTCGGCACAGCGGTCAATGCCTAATTTAGCCCTTGAAGTCCTCCAGTACCTTAATACCTAATTTGGCCCATCGTTCAATGGCTAATTCGGCCCATGAGGTGCTCCAGTACCTTGATACCTAATTCGGCCCAACATTCAATGCCTAATTCAGCCCTTGAAGTCCTCCAGTACCTTGATACCTAATTTGGCCCATCGTTCAATGCCTAATTCACCCCATGAGGTACTCCAGTACCTTGATACCTAATTTGGCCCATTGTTCAATGCCTCATTCAGCCCATGAGGGCCTCCAGTAAATGGACACCTAATTTGGCCCATCGTTCAATGCCTATTTCAGCCCATGAGGTCCTCCAGTACCTTGATACCTAATTCGGCCCATCGTTCAATGTCTAATTCGGCCCATGAGGTCCTCCAGTACTTTGATACCTAATTCGGCCCATCGTTCAATGTCTAATTCGGCCCATGAGGTCCTCCAGTACCTTGATACCTTCTTCAGCCCATAGTTCAAAGTCTAATTCGGCCCATGATGTCCTCCAGTACCTTGATACCTAATTCGGACCATCGTTCAATGCCTAATTCGACCCATGTAGTCCTCCAGTACCTTGATACTTAATTTGGCCCATCGTTCAATGCCTACTTCAGCCCATGAGGTCCTCCAGTGCATTGATACCTAATTCTGCATGTCGGTCAATGCCTAATTCAGCCCTTGAAGTCCTCCATTACCTTAAAACCTAATTTGGTCCATCATTCAATGCCTAATTTGGCCCATGAGGTCCTCCAGTACTTTGATACCTAATTCGGCCCATCGTTCAATGTCTAATTCGGCCCATGATGTCCTCCAGTACCTTGATACCTAATTCGGCCCATAAGGTCCTCCAGTACCTTGATACCTAATTCGGCACGTCGGTCAATGCCTAATTTAGCCCTTGAAGTCCTCCAGTACCTTAATACCTAATTTGGCCCATCGTTCAATGGCTAATTCGGCCCATGAGGTGCTCCAGTACCTTGATACCTAATTCGGCCCAACATTCAATGCCTAATTCAGCCCTTGAAGTCCTCCAGTACCTTGATACCTAATTTGGCCCATCGTTCAATGCCTAATTCACCCCATGAGGTCCCCCAGTACCTTGATACCTAATTTACCCCTTTTGTAGATTGCCTAATTCGGCTCATGAGGTACTCCAGTACCTTGAGACCTAATTCGGCCCATTGTTCAATGCCTCATTTGGCCAATGAGGACCTCCAGTACCTTGATATCTTTTTCGGCCCATCGTTCAATGCCTAATTCGGCCCATGAGGTCCTCCAGTACCATGATACATAATCCGGCCCGTCATTCAATGCCTCATTCGGCCCGTGAGGTCCTCTAGTACTATTAGACCTAATTTGGCCCATCGTTCAATGCCTAATTCGGTCCATGGGGACCACGAGTACCTTGATACCTAATTCGGTCCATCGTTCAATGCCTAATTTGGCCCATGAGGTCCTCCAGTACCTTGAGACCTAATTCAACCATCGTTCAATGCTTATTTCGGCCCATACGTTCCTCCAGTACCTTGATACCTAATTCGTCCCATCATTCAATGCCCAATTCGGCTCATGAGGTCCTCCAGCACCTTCACACCTAATTTGACCCATCGTTCAATGCCTAATTTTTCCCATGAGGTCCTCTAGTACCTTGATATCTTATTCGGCCCATCGTTCAATGCCTAATTCGGCCCATAAAGTCCTCCAGTATCTTGATACATAATTCAACCCATCGTTCAATGCCTATTTCGGCCCATGAGGACCTCCAGTACTTTGATATCTAATTTGGCCCATCATTCAATGCCTAATTTGTCCCATGAAGTCCTCCAGTACCTTGATACCTAATTTGGCCCATCGTTCAAGGGCTAATTCGGCCCATGACTTCCTCTAGTATCTTGATAACTAATTCGGCCCAACATTCAATGCCTTATTCAGCACCTGAAGTCCTCCATTACCTTAAAACCTAATTTGGTCCATCATTCAATGCCTAATTTGGCCCATGAGGTCCTCCAGTACTTTGATACTTAATTCGGCCCATCGTTCAATGTCTAATTCGGCCCATGAGTCCTCCAGTACCTTGATACCTTCTTCAGCCCATAGTTCAAAGTCTAATTCGGCCCATGATGTCCTCCAGTACCTTGATACCTAATTCGGACCATCGTTCAATGCCTAATTCGACCCATGTAGTCCTCCAGTACCTTGATACTTAATTTGGCCCATCGTTCAATGCCTAATTCAGCCCATGAGGTCCTCCAGTGCATTGATACCTAATTCTGCATGTCGGTCAATTCCTAATTCAGCCCTTGAAGTCCTCCATTACCTTAAAACCTAATTTGGTCCATCATTCAATGCCTAATTTGGCCCATGAGGTCCTCCAGTACTTTGATACCTAATTCGGCCCATCGTTCAATGTCTAATTTGGCCCATGATGTCCTCCAGTACCTTGATACCTAATTCGGCCCATAAGGTCCTCCAGTACCTTGATACCTAATTCGGCACATCGGTCAATGCCTAATTTAGCCCTTGAAGTCCTCCAGTACCTTAATACCTAATTTGGCCCATCGTTCAATGGCTAATTCGGCCCATGAGGTGCTCCAGTACCTTGATACCTAATTCGGCCCAACATTCAATGCCTAATTCAGCCCTTGAAGTCCTACAGTACCTTGATACATAATTTGGCCCATCGTTCGGCCCATGAAGTCCTCCAGTAGCTTGATACCTAATTCGGCCCATAAGGTCCTCCAGTACCTTGATACGTAATTCGGCACATCGGTCAATGCCTAATTTAGCCCTTGAAGTCCTCCAGTACCTTAATACCTAATTTGGCCCATCGTTCAATGCCTAATTCGGCCCATGAGGTCCACGAGTACCTTGATACCTAATTTGGCCCATGAGGTCCACGAGTACCTTGATACCTAATTCGGCCCATGAGGTCCACGAGTAACTTGATACCTAATTCAACCCATCGTTCAATGCCTATTTCTGCCCATGAGGTTATACAGAACTTTGATAAGTAATTTGGCACATCGTTCAATGCCTTATTCGGCCCCTGAAGTCCTCCAGTACCTTGATAGCTAATTTGGCCCATCTTTCAATGACTAATTTGGCCCATGAATTCCTCCAGTACCTTGATACGTAATTTGGCCCAACCTTCAATGCCTAATTCGGCTCATGATGTCCTCCGCTACTTGATACCTAATTCGGCCCATCGTTCAATGCCTAATTCGGCCCATGAGGTCCTCCAGTACATTGATACCTAATTCGGCACATCGGTCAATGCCTAATTCAGCCCTTGAAGTCCTACAGTACCTTGATACATAATTTGGTCCTTTGTTCAATGCCTAATTCGGCCCATGAGGTCCTCCAGTACCTTGATACCTAATTTAGCCCATTGTAGATTGCCGAATTTGGCCCATGAGGTCCTCCAGTACCTTGATACCTAATTCGGCCCATGCGGTCCTCCAGTACCTTGATAAATAATTTGGCCCATTGTTCAATGCCTAATTTGGCCCATGAGGTCCTCCACTACCTTGATAACTATTGTGGCCCATCGTTCAATGACTAATTCGGCTCATGAGGTCCTCTAGTACCTTGATAACTTATTCGGCCCATCGTTCAAGGGCTAATTCGGCCCATGAGGTCCGCGAGTACCTTGATATCTAATTCGGCCCATCGTTTAATGCCTAATTCGGCCCATGAAGTCCTCCAGTATCTTGATACCTAATTCAACCCATCGTTCAATGTCTGTTTCAGCCCATGAGGTCCACGAGCACCTTGATACCTATTTCGGCCCATCGTTCAATGCCTAATTCGGCCCATGAGGTCCTCCAGTACCTTGATACCTAATTCGGCCCATGAGGTCCTCCAGTACTTTGATACCTAATTCGGCCCATTGTTCAATGCCTCATTCAGCCCATGACGTCCTCCAGTAAATTGTCACCTAATTCGGCGCATCGTTCAATGTCTAATTCGGCCCATGAGGTCCTCCAGTATCTTGATACCTAATTTAGCCCATCGTTCAATGCCTATTTCGGCCCAGGAGGTCCTCCAGTACCTTGATACCTAATTCGGCCCATCGGTCAATGCCTAATTCAGCCCCTGAACTCCTCCAGTACCTTAATACCTAATTTGGCCCATCGTTCAATGCCTAATTCTGCCCATGAGGTTTTCCAGTACCTTGATACCTAATTCGGCCCATCGTTCCATGCTTAATTTGGCCCATGAAGTCCTCCAGTACCTTGATACCTAATTTGGCCCATCGTTCAATGCCTAATTCACCCCATGAGGTCCTCCAGTACCTTGATACCTAATTTGCCCCTTTGTAGATTGCCTAAGTCGGCTCATGAGGTACTCCAGTACCTTGATACCTAATTTGGCCCATTGTTCAATGCCTCATTCAGCCCATGAGGGCCTCCAGTAAATGGACACCTAATTTGGCCCATCGTTCAATGCCTATTTCAGCCCATGAGGTCCTCCAGTACCTTGATACCTAATTCGGCCCATTGTTCAATGCCTAATTCGGCCCATGAGGTCCTCCAGTACCTTGATACCTAATTCAGCCCATGAGGTCCTCCACTACCTTGATACATAATTCATCCCATCGTTCAATGCCTAATTCAGCCCACGAGGTCTTCTAGTACCTTGAGACCTAATTCGGCCCATTGTTCAATGCCTCATTCGGCCAATGAGGACCTCCAGTACCTTGATATCTTTTTCGGCCCATCGTTCAATGCCTAATTCGGCCCATGAGGTTCACGAGTACCTTGATACCTAATTCGGCCCATCGTTCAATGCCTAATTCAGCCCATGAGGTCCTCCAGTACCATGATACATAATCCGGCCCGTCATTCAATGCCTCATTCGGCCCGTGAGGTCCTCTAGTACTATTAGACCTAATTTGGCCCATCGTTCAATGCCTAATTCGGTCCATGGGGACCACGAGTACCTTGATACCTAATTCGGTCCATCGTTCAATGCCTAATTTGGCCCATGAGGTCCTCCAGTACCTTGAGACCTAATTCAACCATCGTTCAATACTTATTTTGGCCCATACGTTCCTCCAGCACCTTAACACCTAATTTGGCCCTTCGTTCAATGCCTAATTTTGCCCATGAGGTCCTCTAGTACCTTGATATCTTATTCGGCCCATCGTTCAATGCCTAATTCGGCCCATAAAGTCCTCCAGTATCTTGATACATAATTCAACCCATCGTTCAATGCCTATTTCGGCCCATGAGGACCTCCAGTACTTTGATATCTAATTTGGCCCATCATTCAATGCCTAATTTGTCCCATGAAGTCCTCCAGTACCTTGATACCTAATTTGGCCCATCGTTCAAGGGCTAATTCGGCCCATGACTTCCTCTAGTATCTTGATACCTAATTCGGCCCAACATTCAATGCCTAATTCAGCACCTGAAGTCCTCCATTACCTTAAAACCTAATTTGGTCCATCATTCAATGCCTAATTTGGCCCATGAGGTCCTCCAGTACTTTGATACCTAATTCGGCCCATCGTTCAATGTCTAATTCGGCCCATGAGGTCCTCCAGTACCTTGATACCTTCTTCAGCCCATAGTTCAAAGTCTAATTCGGCCCATGATGTCCTCCAGTACCTTGATACCTAATTCGGACCATCGTTCAATGCCTAATTCGACCCATGTAGTCCTCCAGTACCTTGATACTTAATTTGGCCCATCGTTCAATGCCTAATTCAGCCCATGAGGTCCTCCAGTGCATTGATACGCCACTCTGCACCAGTGGAAGCGGTGGAGCTGTGGAACCGATTCCAGGTACTTGCAGATGAGACTGGAGGACAGCCTGCAGAGGAAGAATCACAGGGGAACCTGCATGAGAGTGAGCAAGAGGCTGAAGGTCAGTCAAACAGAGGCGATGAAACCCAGGCCTACAAGAAGAAGAAGAGAAGAGTGGTAGTAGTGGGAGACTCCTTGCTGCGTGGGATCGAGACCCAAGTATGTCGCGAAGACCCGTGGACTCGCCAGGTATGTTGTCTCCCGGGAGGACAGATTAGAGACGTGACTGAAAGGTTGCCTGCACTCATAAAGCCCACTGACAGGTATCCCTTTCTTCTCATCCATGTGGGAACAAATGATACCGCCAAGCGGAGCTACGAAGAGATCACGTCAGACTTTGAAGCTTTGGGAAGGAAACTCAAGAACTTTGGGGCCCAGATAGTTTTCTCATCCATCCTTCCAGTAGTTAGAAGAGGGATAGAAAGGGAACGAAAAATACTCCGGGTGAATGACTGGCTACGAAGGTGGTGCCGACGAGAGAGATTTGGATTCTGGGACCACGGGCTATACTTCCTGGAAGATGGGCTGTTGGCTAGGGATGGGTTGCACCTCACAAAGGCTGGGAAGAATGTGTTTGGCCACAGCATGAAGAACTTCATCAGGAGGGCTTTAAACTGAATCCTACGGGGAAGGGAGATGTAATGTTGGGGGTAACAATGGACGTAGGCGCATGCACTGCAGTGGAGAGAACAGCGCTGATAGCGCCCAATAATAGTCTTCAGACACATGTAGGAAGAAAGCCAGACTATGAAGCACATGGTCTTCGATGTCTATATACTAATGCCCAGAGTATGGGAAACAAACAGAACGAACTTGAACTCTTAATACAGGAGGGAAATTATGACTTGATAGGTATAACTGAGACTTGGTGGGATGACTCTCATGACTGGAATACAGCAGTTGAAGGATATAACTTGTTCAAAAAGAACAGGAGGAACAGAAAGGGAGGCGGGGTTGCACTGTATGTGAAAAATACATATCTCTGCACAGAAATACAGGAGGAGGAGCTTGGTAGCCCCATCGAGAGCATCTGGGTTGAAATAAATGGAGCAAAGAATAAAAGGAACCTGGTGGTCGGAGTCTACTACCGGCCACCCAATCAAGGAGAAGCCAAGGATGAAACTTTTGAAAAGCAAATAGCCAATGTTTTAAGGAAGCATGATGTAGTAGTAATGGGGGACTTCAATTTCCCCGATATTTGTTGGGAGACAAATTCTGCAAAACATGGCCCCTCCAGGAAATTCCTGACTTGTGTGGCGGATAACTTCCTCCTACAGAAAGTAGAGGAAGGAACTAGAGGATCGGCTATCCTTGACTTGATCCTAACCAACAGAGATGACTTAGTGGATAAAGTAGCAGTTACAGGAACTCTGGGGGAAAGCGACCATGTTGTACTTGAGTTCTTGGTTCTAAGGGAAGCAAAAGCCGAGTGTACTCAAACGCGTACCCTGGATTTTAGGAAAGCTGATTTTAACAAACTCAGAACAATGATCAGTAAGGTCCCATGGCAAGCAATGCTAGCGAGAAAAGGAGTCCAAGATGGGTGGGAACTTTTAAAAAAGGAAATTCTCAAGGCACAATCACAAACAATTCCAACAAGAAGAAAAGGTGGAAGACAACAGAAGAAGCCAATGTGGCTTCACAAAAAGCTTAGGGATGACCTGAAAACAAAAAAGGACACATATAGGAAGTGGAAAGAAGGCCAAGTAACAAAGGAAGAGTACAGGCAGGTAGCACAGAATTGCAGGGATGGCGTCAGGAAGGCTAAAGCGGAGAACGAGGTGAGGTTAGCGAGGGATGCTAAAAACAACAAAAAGGCTTTCTTCAGCTACGTGCATAGTAAAAGGCAGAGGAAAGAAATGGTTGTTCAGCTATTAAATAAGGATGGCAAAATGATAACAGATGACAAAGAAAAGGCAGAGGTGCTCAATTCCTACTTTGGCTCAGTCTTCTCCCAAAAGAGGGTCTATGACCCCCCTGGCAAAGGCGAAGTACAGGCTGAAGGGGCAGGATTGCAGCTTGAGATCGACAGGCATATGGTCAAGGAACACCTCATTACTTTGAATGAGTTCAAATCTCCAGGGCCAGATGAACTGCATCCTAGAGTCATAAAGGAACTGGCAGAAGAGCTCTCAGAACCGCTGTCTATTCTCTTTGAGAAATCATGGAGGACCGGGGAAGTGCCAGATGACTGGAGGAGGGCTAACGTTGTCCCTATCTTCAAAAAGGGTAAAAAGGAGGAACCTGGGAACTACAGACCAGTCAGTCTGACATCAATCCCTGGGAAAATTCTGGAGCAGATCATAAAGCAATCCATCTGGAAGCACCTTGACAACAATGCAGTGATTACTCGAAGCCAACATGGATTTGTCAAAAACAAGTCCTGCCAGACAAATCTGATCTCATTTTTTGATCAAGTCACCTCCCTTGTAGACCGTGGGAATGCTGTAGACATCATATACCTCGACTTCAGCAAAGCTTTCGACAAAGTGCCCCATGATATCCTGATGAGCAAACTAGCTCGAAGTGGGCTAGATGAAACAACGATCCAGTGGATCCACAGTTGGCTACAGAATCGGACTCAAAGAGTGCTTATCAATGGGACCTTCTCAAGCTGGGGAGAGGTAACGAGTGGGGTACCGCAGGGCTCAGTCCTGGGCCCAGTGCTCTTCAACATTTTTATTAATGACTTGGAGGAGGAGGTGCAGGGAATGCTGATCAAATTTGCAGATGACACAAAATTGGGAGGGATAGCTAATACTTTGGAAGACAGAAACAAAATTCAAAGTGATCTGGATAGACTGGAGTGCTGGGCAGAAAACAACAGAATGGCATTTAATAGGGACAAATGCCAAGTTCTGCACCTAGGAAAAAGAAACCAAATGCACAGTTACAAGATGGGGGATACGTGGCTCAACCACACTACGAGCGAGAAGGATCTTGGAATTGTCGTCGATCACAAGCTGAATATGAGCCAACAATGTGATGTGGCTGCAAAAAAGGCCAATGCTATTTTGGGCTGCATTCATAGAAGCATCGCTTCCAAATCCCGGGAAGTACTAGTTCCCCTCTACTCAGCACTGGTTAGGCCTCATCTGGAGTACTGTGTCCAGTTCTGGGCACCACACTTTAAGAAGGATGCAGACAAGCTGGAGAGGGTTCAAAGGAGGGCAACAAAGATGATCAGGGGACTGGAAACAAAGCCCTATGAAGAGAGACTGAAAGAACTGGGCATGTTTAGCCTTGAGAAGAGAAGACTGAGGGGAGATATGATAGCGCTCTTCAAGTACTTGAAAGGTTGTCACAGAGAAGAAGGCCAGGATCTCTTCTTGATCATCCCAGAGTGCAGGACACGGAATAATGGGCTCAAGTTACAGGAAGCCAGATTCCGACTGAACATCAGGAAAAACTTCCTGAGTGTCAGAGCAATACGGCAATGGAACCAATTACCTGGGGAGGTGGTGGGCTCTCCCACACTGGAGGCCTTCAAGACAAGGCTGGACAGCCATTTGTCAGGGATGCTCTGACTTGGATTCCTGCATTGAGCAGGGGGTTGGACTCGATGGCCTTGTAGGCCCCTTCCAACCCTACTATTCTATTCTATGATTCTATGATACCTAATTCTGCATGTCGGTCAATGCCTAATTCAGCCCTTGAAGTCCTCCATTACCTTAAAACCTAATTTGGTCCATCATTCAATGCCTAATTTGGCCCATGAGGTCCTCCAGTACTTTGATACCTAATTCGGCCCATCGTTCAATGTCTAATTCGGCCCATGATGTCCTCCAGTACCTTGATACCTAATTCGGCCCATAAGGTCCTCCAGTACCTTGATACCTAATTCGGCACAGCGGTCAATGCCTAATTTAGCCCTTGAAGTCCTCCAGTACCTTAATACCTAATTTGGCCCATCGTTCAATGGCTAATTCGGCCCATGAGGTGCTCCAGTACCTTGATACCTAATTCGGCCCAACATTCAATGCCTAATTCAGCCCTTGAAGTCCTCCAGTACCTTGATACCTAATTTGGCCCATCGTTCAATGCCTAATTCACCCCATGAGGTACTCCAGTACCTTGATACCTAATTTGGCCCATTGTTCAATGCCTCATTCAGCCCATGAGGGCCTCCAGTAAATGGACACCTAATTTGGCCCATCGTTCAATGCCTATTTCAGCCCATGAGGTCCTCCAGTACCTTGATACCTAATTCGGCCCATCGTTCAATGTCTAATTCGGCCCATGAGGTCCTCCAGTACTTTGATACCTAATTCGGCCCATCGTTCAATGTCTAATTCGGCCCATGAGGTCCTCCAGTACCTTGATACCTTCTTCAGCCCATAGTTCAAAGTCTAATTCGGCCCATGATGTCCTCCAGTACCTTGATACCTAATTCGGACCATCGTTCAATGCCTAATTCGACCCATGTAGTCCTCCAGTACCTTGATACTTAATTTGGCCCATCGTTCAATGCCTACTTCAGCCCATGAGGTCCTCCAGTGCATTGATACCTAATTCTGCATGTCGGTCAATGCCTAATTCAGCCCTTGAAGTCCTCCATTACCTTAAAACCTAATTTGGTCCATCATTCAATGCCTAATTTGGCCCATGAGGTCCTCCAGTACTTTGATACCTAATTCGGCCCATCGTTCAATGTCTAATTCGGCCCATGATGTCCTCCAGTACCTTGATACCTAATTCGGCCCATAAGGTCCTCCAGTACCTTGATACCTAATTCGGCACATCGGTCAATGCCTAATTTAGCCCTTGAAGTCCTCCAGTACCTTAATACCTAATTTGGCCCATCGTTCAATGGCTAATTCGGCCCATGAGGTGCTCCAGTACCTTGATACCTAATTCGGCCCAACATTCAATGCCTAATTCAGCCCTTGAAGTCCTCCAGTACCTTGATACCTAATTTGGCCCATCGTTCAATGCCTAATTCACCCCATGAGGTCCCCCAGTACCTTGATACCTAATTTACCCCTTTTGTAGATTGCCTAATTCGGCTCATGAGGTACTCCAGTACCTTGAGACCTAATTCGGCCCATTGTTCAATGCCTCATTTGGCCAATGAGGACCTCCAGTACCTTGATATCTTTTTCGGCCCATCGTTCAATGCCTAATTCGGCCCATGAGGTCCTCCAGTACCATGATACATAATCCGGCCCGTCATTCAATGCCTCATTCGGCCCGTGAGGTCCTCTAGTACTATTAGACCTAATTTGGCCCATCGTTCAATGCCTAATTCGGTCCATGGGGACCACGAGTACCTTGATACCTAATTCGGTCCATCGTTCAATGCCTAATTTGGCCCATGAGGTCCTCCAGTACCTTGAGACCTAATTCAACCATCGTTCAATGCTTATTTCGGCCCATACGTTCCTCCAGTACCTTGATACCTAATTCGTCCCATCATTCAATGCCCAATTCGGCTCATGAGGTCCTCCAGCACCTTCACACCTAATTTGACCCATCGTTCAATGCCTAATTTTTCCCATGAGGTCCTCTAGTACCTTGATATCTTATTCGGCCCATCGTTCAATGCCTAATTCGGCCCATAAAGTCCTCCAGTATCTTGATACATAATTCAACCCATCGTTCAATGCCTATTTCGGCCCATGAGGACCTCCAGTACTTTGATATCTAATTTGGCCCATCATTCAATGCCTAATTTGTCCCATGAAGTCCTCCAGTACCTTGATACCTAATTTGGCCCATCGTTCAAGGGCTAATTCGGCCCATGACTTCCTCTAGTATCTTGATAACTAATTCGGCCCAACATTCAATGCCTTATTCAGCACCTGAAGTCCTCCATTACCTTAAAACCTAATTTGGTCCATCATTCAATGCCTAATTTGGCCCATGAGGTCCTCCAGTACTTTGATACTTAATTCGGCCCATCGTTCAATGTCTAATTCGGCCCATGAGTCCTCCAGTACCTTGATACCTTCTTCAGCCCATAGTTCAAAGTCTAATTCGGCCCATGATGTCCTCCAGTACCTTGATACCTAATTCGGACCATCGTTCAATGCCTAATTCGACCCATGTAGTCCTCCAGTACCTTGATACTTAATTTGGCCCATCGTTCAATGCCTAATTCAGCCCATGAGGTCCTCCAGTGCATTGATACCTAATTCTGCATGTCGGTCAATTCCTAATTCAGCCCTTGAAGTCCTCCATTACCTTAAAACCTAATTTGGTCCATCATTCAATGCCTAATTTGGCCCATGAGGTCCTCCAGTACTTTGATACCTAATTCGGCCCATCGTTCAATGTCTAATTTGGCCCATGATGTCCTCCAGTACCTTGATACCTAATTCGGCCCATAAGGTCCTCCAGTACCTTGATACCTAATTCGGCACATCGGTCAATGCCTAATTTAGCCCTTGAAGTCCTCCAGTACCTTAATACCTAATTTGGCCCATCGTTCAATGGCTAATTCGGCCCATGAGGTGCTCCAGTACCTTGATACCTAATTCGGCCCAACATTCAATGCCTAATTCAGCCCTTGAAGTCCTACAGTACCTTGATACATAATTTGGCCCATCGTTCGGCCCATGAAGTCCTCCAGTAGCTTGATACCTAATTCGGCCCATAAGGTCCTCCAGTACCTTGATACGTAATTCGGCACATCGGTCAATGCCTAATTTAGCCCTTGAAGTCCTCCAGTACCTTAATACCTAATTTGGCCCATCGTTCAATGCCTAATTCGGCCCATGAGGTCCACGAGTACCTTGATACCTAATTTGGCCCATGAGGTCCACGAGTACCTTGATACCTAATTCGGCCCATGAGGTCCACGAGTAACTTGATACCTAATTCAACCCATCGTTCAATGCCTATTTCTGCCCATGAGGTTATACAGAACTTTGATAAGTAATTTGGCACATCGTTCAATGCCTTATTCGGCCCCTGAAGTCCTCCAGTACCTTGATAGCTAATTTGGCCCATCTTTCAATGACTAATTTGGCCCATGAATTCCTCCAGTACCTTGATACGTAATTTGGCCCAACCTTCAATGCCTAATTCGGCTCATGATGTCCTCCGCTACTTGATACCTAATTCGGCCCATCGTTCAATGCCTAATTCGGCCCATGAGGTCCTCCAGTACATTGATACCTAATTCGGCACATCGGTCAATGCCTAATTCAGCCCTTGAAGTCCTACAGTACCTTGATACATAATTTGGTCCTTTGTTCAATGCCTAATTCGGCCCATGAGGTCCTCCAGTACCTTGATACCTAATTTAGCCCATTGTAGATTGCCGAATTTGGCCCATGAGGTCCTCCAGTACCTTGATACCTAATTCGGCCCATGCGGTCCTCCAGTACCTTGATAAATAATTTGGCCCATTGTTCAATGCCTAATTTGGCCCATGAGGTCCTCCACTACCTTGATAACTATTGTGGCCCATCGTTCAATGACTAATTCGGCTCATGAGGTCCTCTAGTACCTTGATAACTTATTCGGCCCATCGTTCAAGGGCTAATTCGGCCCATGAGGTCCGCGAGTACCTTGATATCTAATTCGGCCCATCGTTTAATGCCTAATTCGGCCCATGAAGTCCTCCAGTATCTTGATACCTAATTCAACCCATCGTTCAATGTCTGTTTCAGCCCATGAGGTCCACGAGCACCTTGATACCTATTTCGGCCCATCGTTCAATGCCTAATTCGGCCCATGAGGTCCTCCAGTACCTTGATACCTAATTCGGCCCATGAGGTCCTCCAGTACTTTGATACCTAATTCGGCCCATTGTTCAATGCCTCATTCAGCCCATGACGTCCTCCAGTAAATTGTCACCTAATTCGGCGCATCGTTCAATGTCTAATTCGGCCCATGAGGTCCTCCAGCATCTTGATACCTAATTTAGCCCATCGTTCAATGCCTATTTCGGCCCAGGAGGTCCTCCAGTACCTTGATACCTAATTCGGCCCATCGGTCAATGCCTAATTCAGCCCCTGAACTCCTCCAGTACCTTAATACCTAATTTGGCCCATCGTTCAATGCCTAATTCTGCCCATGAGGTTTTCCAGTACCTTGATACCTAATTCGGCCCATCGTTCCATGCTTAATTTGGCCCATGAAGTCCTCCAGTACCTTGATACCTAATTTGGCCCATCGTTCAATGCCTAATTCACCCCATGAGGTCCTCCAGTACCTTGATACCTAATTTGCCCCTTTGTAGATTGCCTAAGTCGGCTCATGAGGTACTCCAGTACCTTGATACCTAATTTGGCCCATTGTTCAATGCCTCATTCAGCCCATGAGGGCCTCCAGTAAATGGACACCTAATTTGGCCCATCGTTCAATGCCTATTTCAGCCCATGAGGTCCTCCAGTACCTTGATACCTAATTCGGCCCATTGTTCAATGCCTAATTCGGCCCATGAGGTCCTCCAGTACCTTGATACCTAATTCAGCCCATGAGGTCCTCCACTACCTTGATACATAATTCATCCCATCGTTCAATGCCTAATTCAGCCCACGAGGTCTTCTAGTACCTTGAGACCTAATTCGGCCCATTGTTCAATGCCTCATTCGGCCAATGAGGACCTCCAGTACCTTGATATCTTTTTCGGCCCATCGTTCAATGCCTAATTCGGCCCATGAGGTTCACGAGTACCTTGATACCTAATTCGGCCCATCGTTCAATGCCTAATTCAGCCCATGAGGTCCTCCAGTACCATGATACATAATCCGGCCCGTCATTCAATGCCTCATTCGGCCCGTGAGGTCCTCTAGTACTATTAGACCTAATTTGGCCCATCGTTCAATGCCTAATTCGGTCCATGGGGACCACGAGTACCTTGATACCTAATTCGGTCCATCGTTCAATGCCTAATTTGGCCCATGAGGTCCTCCAGTACCTTGAGACCTAATTCAACCATCGTTCAATACTTATTTTGGCCCATACGTTCCTCCAGCACCTTAACACCTAATTTGGCCCTTCGTTCAATGCCTAATTTTGCCCATGAGGTCCTCTAGTACCTTGATATCTTATTCGGCCCATCGTTCAATGCCTAATTCGGCCCATAAAGTCCTCCAGTATCTTGATACATAATTCAACCCATCGTTCAATGCCTATTTCGGCCCATGAGGACCTCCAGTACTTTGATATCTAATTTGGCCCATCATTCAATGCCTAATTTGTCCCATGAAGTCCTCCAGTACCTTGATACCTAATTTGGCCCATCGTTCAAGGGCTAATTCGGCCCATGACTTCCTCTAGTATCTTGATACCTAATTCGGCCCAACATTCAATGCCTAATTCAGCACCTGAAGTCCTCCATTACCTTAAAACCTAATTTGGTCCATCATTCAATGCCTAATTTGGCCCATGAGGTCCTCCAGTACTTTGATACCTAATTCGGCCCATCGTTCAATGTCTAATTCGGCCCATGAGGTCCTCCAGTACCTTGATACCTTCTTCAGCCCATAGTTCAAAGTCTAATTCGGCCCATGATGTCCTCCAGTACCTTGATACCTAATTCGGACCATCGTTCAATGCCTAATTCGACCCATGTAGTCCTCCAGTACCTTGATACTTAATTTGGCCCATCGTTCAATGCCTAATTCAGCCCATGAGGTCCTCCAGTGCATTGATACGCCACTCTGCACCAGTGGAAGCGGTGGAGCTGTGGAACCGATTCCAGGTACTTGCAGATGAGACTGGAGGACAGCCTGCAGAGGAAGAATCACAGGGGAACCTGCATGAGAGTGAGCAAGAGGCTGAAGGTCAGTCAAACAGAGGCGATGAAACCCAGGCCTACAAGAAGAAGAAGAGAAGAGTGGTAGTAGTGGGAGACTCCTTGCTGCGTGGGATCGAGACCCAAGTATGTCGCGAAGACCCGTGGACTCGCCAGGTATGTTGTCTCCCGGGAGGACAGATTAGAGACGTGACTGAAAGGTTGCCTGCACTCATAAAGCCCACTGACAGGTATCCCTTTCTTCTCATCCATGTGGGAACAAATGATACCGCCAAGCGGAGCTACGAAGAGATCACGTCAGACTTTGAAGCTTTGGGAAGGAAACTCAAGAACTTTGGGGCCCAGATAGTTTTCTCATCCATCCTTCCAGTAGTTAGAAGAGGGATAGAAAGGGAACGAAAAATACTCCGGGTGAATGACTGGCTACGAAGGTGGTGCCGACGAGAGAGATTTGGATTCTGGGACCACGGGCTATACTTCCTGGAAGATGGGCTGTTGGCTAGGGATGGGTTGCACCTCACAAAGGCTGGGAAGAATGTGTTTGGCCACAGCATGAAGAACTTCATCAGGAGGGCTTTAAACTGAATCCTACGGGGAAGGGAGATGTAATGTTGGGGGTAACAATGGACGTAGGCGCATGCACTGCAGTGGAGAGAACAGCGCTGATAGCGCCCAATAATAGTCTTCAGACACATGTAGGAAGAAAGCCAGACTATGAAGCACATGGTCTTCGATGTCTATATACTAATGCCCAGAGTATGGGAAACAAACAGAACGAACTTGAACTCTTAATACAGGAGGGAAATTATGACTTGATAGGTATAACTGAGACTTGGTGGGATGACTCTCATGACTGGAATACAGCAGTTGAAGGATATAACTTGTTCAAAAAGAACAGGAGGAACAGAAAGGGAGGCGGGGTTGCACTGTATGTGAAAAATACATATCTCTGCACAGAAATACAGGAGGAGGAGCTTGGTAGCCCCATCGAGAGCATCTGGGTTGAAATAAATGGAGCAAAGAATAAAAGGAACCTGGTGGTCGGAGTCTACTACCGGCCACCCAATCAAGGAGAAGCCAAGGATGAAACTTTTGAAAAGCAAATAGCCAATGTTTTAAGGAAGCATGATGTAGTAGTAATGGGGGACTTCAATTTCCCCGATATTTGTTGGGAGACAAATTCTGCAAAACATGGCCCCTCCAGGAAATTCCTGACTTGTGTGGCGGATAACTTCCTCCTACAGAAAGTAGAGGAAGGAACTAGAGGATCGGCTATCCTTGACTTGATCCTAACCAACAGAGATGACTTAGTGGATAAAGTAGCAGTTACAGGAACTCTGGGGGAAAGCGACCATGTTGTACTTGAGTTCTTGGTTCTAAGGGAAGCAAAAGCCGAGTGTACTCAAACGCGTACCCTGGATTTTAGGAAAGCTGATTTTAACAAACTCAGAACAATGATCAGTAAGGTCCCATGGCAAGCAATGCTAGCGAGAAAAGGAGTCCAAGATGGGTGGGAACTTTTAAAAAAGGAAATTCTCAAGGCACAATCACAAACAATTCCAACAAGAAGAAAAGGTGGAAGACAACAGAAGAAGCCAATGTGGCTTCACAAAAAGCTTAGGGATGACCTGAAAACAAAAAAGGACACATATAGGAAGTGGAAAGAAGGCCAAGTAACAAAGGAAGAGTACAGGCAGGTAGCACAGAATTGCAGGGATGGCGTCAGGAAGGCTAAAGCGGAGAACGAGGTGAGGTTAGCGAGGGATGCTAAAAACAACAAAAAGGCTTTCTTCAGCTACGTGCATAGTAAAAGGCAGAGGAAAGAAATGGTTGTTCAGCTATTAAATAAGGATGGCAAAATGATAACAGATGACAAAGAAAAGGCAGAGGTGCTCAATTCCTACTTTGGCTCAGTCTTCTCCCAAAAGAGGGTCTATGACCCCCCTGGCAAAGGCGAAGTACAGGCTGAAGGGGCAGGATTGCAGCTTGAGATCGACAGGCATATGGTCAAGGAACACCTCATTACTTTGAATGAGTTCAAATCTCCAGGGCCAGATGAACTGCATCCTAGAGTCATAAAGGAACTGGCAGAAGAGCTCTCAGAACCGCTGTCTATTCTCTTTGAGAAATCATGGAGGACCGGGGAAGTGCCAGATGACTGGAGGAGGGCTAACGTTGTCCCTATCTTCAAAAAGGGTAAAAAGGAGGAACCTGGGAACTACAGACCAGTCAGTCTGACATCAATCCCTGGGAAAATTCTGGAGCAGATCATAAAGCAATCCATCTGGAAGCACCTTGACAACAATGCAGTGATTACTCGAAGCCAACATGGATTTGTCAAAAACAAGTCCTGCCAGACAAATCTGATCTCATTTTTTGATCAAGTCACCTCCCTTGTAGACCGTGGGAATGCTGTAGACATCATATACCTCGACTTCAGCAAAGCTTTCGACAAAGTGCCCCATGATATCCTGATGAGCAAACTAGCTCGAAGTGGGCTAGATGAAACAACGATCCAGTGGATCCACAGTTGGCTACAGAATCGGACTCAAAGAGTGCTTATCAATGGGACCTTCTCAAGCTGGGGAGAGGTAACGAGTGGGGTACCGCAGGGCTCAGTCCTGGGCCCAGTGCTCTTCAACATTTTTATTAATGACTTGGAGGAGGAGGTGCAGGGAATGCTGATCAAATTTGCAGATGACACAAAATTGGGAGGGATAGCTAATACTTTGGAAGACAGAAACAAAATTCAAAGTGATCTGGATAGACTGGAGTGCTGGGCAGAAAACAACAGAATGGCATTTAATAGGGACAAATGCCAAGTTCTGCACCTAGGAAAAAGAAACCAAATGCACAGTTACAAGATGGGGGATACGTGGCTCAACCACACTACGAGCGAGAAGGATCTTGGAATTGTCGTCGATCACAAGCTGAATATGAGCCAACAATGTGATGTGGCTGCAAAAAAGGCCAATGCTATTTTGGGCTGCATTCATAGAAGCATCGCTTCCAAATCCCGGGAAGTACTAGTTCCCCTCTACTCAGCACTGGTTAGGCCTCATCTGGAGTACTGTGTCCAGTTCTGGGCACCACACTTTAAGAAGGATGCAGACAAGCTGGAGAGGGTTCAAAGGAGGGCAACAAAGATGATCAGGGGACTGGAAACAAAGCCCTATGAAGAGAGACTGAAAGAACTGGGCATGTTTAGCCTTGAGAAGAGAAGACTGAGGGGAGATATGATAGCGCTCTTCAAGTACTTGAAAGGTTGTCACAGAGAAGAAGGCCAGGATCTCTTCTTGATCATCCCAGA
Organism: Heloderma suspectum; assembly: GCF_057233095.1. Classification (NCBI taxonomy): domain Eukaryota; kingdom Metazoa; phylum Chordata; class Lepidosauria; order Squamata; family Helodermatidae; genus Heloderma; species Heloderma suspectum. The sequence goes on from NC_139462.1 coordinate 5,151,984, forward strand.
GTGCAGGACACGGAATAATGGGCTCAAGTTACAGGAAGCCAGATTCCGACTGAACATCAGGAAAAACTTCCTGAGTGTCAGAGCAATACGGCAATGGAACCAATTACCTGGGGAGGTGGTGGGCTCTCCCACACTGGAGGCCTTCAAGACAAGGCTGGACAGCCATTTGTCAGGGATGCTCTGACTTGGATTCCTGCATTGAGCAGGGGGTTGGACTCGATGGCCTTGTAGGCCCCTTCCAACCCTACTATTCTATTCTATGATTCTATGATACCTAATTCTGCATGTCGGTCAATGCCTAATTCAGCCCTTGAAGTCCTCCATTACCTTAAAACCTAATTTGGTCCATCATTCAATGCCTAATTTGGCCCATGAGGTCCTCCAGTACTTTGATACCTAATTCGGCCCATCGTTCAATGTCTAATTCGGCCCATGATGTCCTCCAGTACCTTGATACCTAATTCGGCCCATAAGGTCCTCCAGTACCTTGATACCTAATTCGGCACAGCGGTCAATGCCTAATTTAGCCCTTGAAGTCCTCCAGTACCTTAATACCTAATTTGGCCCATCGTTCAATGGCTAATTCGGCCCATGAGGTGCTCCAGTACCTTGATACCTAATTCGGCCCAACATTCAATGCCTAATTCAGCCCTTGAAGTCCTCCAGTACCTTGATACCTAATTTGGCCCATCGTTCAATGCCTAATTCACCCCATGAGGTACTCCAGTACCTTGATACCTAATTTGGCCCATTGTTCAATGCCTCATTCAGCCCATGAGGGCCTCCAGTAAATGGACACCTAATTTGGCCCATCGTTCAATGCCTATTTCAGCCCATGAGGTCCTCCAGTACCTTGATACCTAATTCGGCCCATCGTTCAATGTCTAATTCGGCCCATGAGGTCCTCCAGTACTTTGATACCTAATTCGGCCCATCGTTCAATGTCTAATTCGGCCCATGAGGTCCTCCAGTACCTTGATACCTTCTTCAGCCCATAGTTCAAAGTCTAATTCGGCCCATGATGTCCTCCAGTACCTTGATACCTAATTCGGACCATCGTTCAATGCCTAATTCGACCCATGTAGTCCTCCAGTACCTTGATACTTAATTTGGCCCATCGTTCAATGCCTACTTCAGCCCATGAGGTCCTCCAGTGCATTGATACCTAATTCTGCATGTCGGTCAATGCCTAATTCAGCCCTTGAAGTCCTCCATTACCTTAAAACCTAATTTGGTCCATCATTCAATGCCTAATTTGGCCCATGAGGTCCTCCAGTACTTTGATACCTAATTCGGCCCATCGTTCAATGTCTAATTCGGCCCATGATGTCCTCCAGTACCTTGATACCTAATTCGGCCCATAAGGTCCTCCAGTACCTTGATACCTAATTCGGCACATCGGTCAATGCCTAATTTAGCCCTTGAAGTCCTCCAGTACCTTAATACCTAATTTGGCCCATCGTTCAATGGCTAATTCGGCCCATGAGGTGCTCCAGTACCTTGATACCTAATTCGGCCCAACATTCAATGCCTAATTCAGCCCTTGAAGTCCTCCAGTACCTTGATACCTAATTTGGCCCATCGTTCAATGCCTAATTCACCCCATGAGGTCCCCCAGTACCTTGATACCTAATTTACCCCTTTTGTAGATTGCCTAATTCGGCTCATGAGGTACTCCAGTACCTTGAGACCTAATTCGGCCCATTGTTCAATGCCTCATTTGGCCAATGAGGACCTCCAGTACCTTGATATCTTTTTCGGCCCATCGTTCAATGCCTAATTCGGCCCATGAGGTCCTCCAGTACCATGATACATAATCCGGCCCGTCATTCAATGCCTCATTCGGCCCGTGAGGTCCTCTAGTACTATTAGACCTAATTTGGCCCATCGTTCAATGCCTAATTCGGTCCATGGGGACCACGAGTACCTTGATACCTAATTCGGTCCATCGTTCAATGCCTAATTTGGCCCATGAGGTCCTCCAGTACCTTGAGACCTAATTCAACCATCGTTCAATGCTTATTTCGGCCCATACGTTCCTCCAGTACCTTGATACCTAATTCGTCCCATCATTCAATGCCCAATTCGGCTCATGAGGTCCTCCAGCACCTTCACACCTAATTTGACCCATCGTTCAATGCCTAATTTTTCCCATGAGGTCCTCTAGTACCTTGATATCTTATTCGGCCCATCGTTCAATGCCTAATTCGGCCCATAAAGTCCTCCAGTATCTTGATACATAATTCAACCCATCGTTCAATGCCTATTTCGGCCCATGAGGACCTCCAGTACTTTGATATCTAATTTGGCCCATCATTCAATGCCTAATTTGTCCCATGAAGTCCTCCAGTACCTTGATACCTAATTTGGCCCATCGTTCAAGGGCTAATTCGGCCCATGACTTCCTCTAGTATCTTGATAACTAATTCGGCCCAACATTCAATGCCTTATTCAGCACCTGAAGTCCTCCATTACCTTAAAACCTAATTTGGTCCATCATTCAATGCCTAATTTGGCCCATGAGGTCCTCCAGTACTTTGATACTTAATTCGGCCCATCGTTCAATGTCTAATTCGGCCCATGAGTCCTCCAGTACCTTGATACCTTCTTCAGCCCATAGTTCAAAGTCTAATTCGGCCCATGATGTCCTCCAGTACCTTGATACCTAATTCGGACCATCGTTCAATGCCTAATTCGACCCATGTAGTCCTCCAGTACCTTGATACTTAATTTGGCCCATCGTTCAATGCCTAATTCAGCCCATGAGGTCCTCCAGTGCATTGATACCTAATTCTGCATGTCGGTCAATTCCTAATTCAGCCCTTGAAGTCCTCCATTACCTTAAAACCTAATTTGGTCCATCATTCAATGCCTAATTTGGCCCATGAGGTCCTCCAGTACTTTGATACCTAATTCGGCCCATCGTTCAATGTCTAATTTGGCCCATGATGTCCTCCAGTACCTTGATACCTAATTCGGCCCATAAGGTCCTCCAGTACCTTGATACCTAATTCGGCACATCGGTCAATGCCTAATTTAGCCCTTGAAGTCCTCCAGTACCTTAATACCTAATTTGGCCCATCGTTCAATGGCTAATTCGGCCCATGAGGTGCTCCAGTACCTTGATACCTAATTCGGCCCAACATTCAATGCCTAATTCAGCCCTTGAAGTCCTACAGTACCTTGATACATAATTTGGCCCATCGTTCGGCCCATGAAGTCCTCCAGTAGCTTGATACCTAATTCGGCCCATAAGGTCCTCCAGTACCTTGATACGTAATTCGGCACATCGGTCAATGCCTAATTTAGCCCTTGAAGTCCTCCAGTACCTTAATACCTAATTTGGCCCATCGTTCAATGCCTAATTCGGCCCATGAGGTCCACGAGTACCTTGATACCTAATTTGGCCCATGAGGTCCACGAGTACCTTGATACCTAATTCGGCCCATGAGGTCCACGAGTAACTTGATACCTAATTCAACCCATCGTTCAATGCCTATTTCTGCCCATGAGGTTATACAGAACTTTGATAAGTAATTTGGCACATCGTTCAATGCCTTATTCGGCCCCTGAAGTCCTCCAGTACCTTGATAGCTAATTTGGCCCATCTTTCAATGACTAATTTGGCCCATGAATTCCTCCAGTACCTTGATACGTAATTTGGCCCAACCTTCAATGCCTAATTCGGCTCATGATGTCCTCCGCTACTTGATACCTAATTCGGCCCATCGTTCAATGCCTAATTCGGCCCATGAGGTCCTCCAGTACATTGATACCTAATTCGGCACATCGGTCAATGCCTAATTCAGCCCTTGAAGTCCTACAGTACCTTGATACATAATTTGGTCCTTTGTTCAATGCCTAATTCGGCCCATGAGGTCCTCCAGTACCTTGATACCTAATTTAGCCCATTGTAGATTGCCGAATTTGGCCCATGAGGTCCTCCAGTACCTTGATACCTAATTCGGCCCATGCGGTCCTCCAGTACCTTGATAAATAATTTGGCCCATTGTTCAATGCCTAATTTGGCCCATGAGGTCCTCCACTACCTTGATAACTATTGTGGCCCATCGTTCAATGACTAATTCGGCTCATGAGGTCCTCTAGTACCTTGATAACTTATTCGGCCCATCGTTCAAGGGCTAATTCGGCCCATGAGGTCCGCGAGTACCTTGATATCTAATTCGGCCCATCGTTTAATGCCTAATTCGGCCCATGAAGTCCTCCAGTATCTTGATACCTAATTCAACCCATCGTTCAATGTCTGTTTCAGCCCATGAGGTCCACGAGCACCTTGATACCTATTTCGGCCCATCGTTCAATGCCTAATTCGGCCCATGAGGTCCTCCAGTACCTTGATACCTAATTCGGCCCATGAGGTCCTCCAGTACTTTGATACCTAATTCGGCCCATTGTTCAATGCCTCATTCAGCCCATGACGTCCTCCAGTAAATTGTCACCTAATTCGGCGCATCGTTCAATGTCTAATTCGGCCCATGAGGTCCTCCAGCATCTTGATACCTAATTTAGCCCATCGTTCAATGCCTATTTCGGCCCAGGAGGTCCTCCAGTACCTTGATACCTAATTCGGCCCATCGGTCAATGCCTAATTCAGCCCCTGAACTCCTCCAGTACCTTAATACCTAATTTGGCCCATCGTTCAATGCCTAATTCTGCCCATGAGGTTTTCCAGTACCTTGATACCTAATTCGGCCCATCGTTCCATGCTTAATTTGGCCCATGAAGTCCTCCAGTACCTTGATACCTAATTTGGCCCATCGTTCAATGCCTAATTCACCCCATGAGGTCCTCCAGTACCTTGATACCTAATTTGCCCCTTTGTAGATTGCCTAAGTCGGCTCATGAGGTACTCCAGTACCTTGATACCTAATTTGGCCCATTGTTCAATGCCTCATTCAGCCCATGAGGGCCTCCAGTAAATGGACACCTAATTTGGCCCATCGTTCAATGCCTATTTCAGCCCATGAGGTCCTCCAGTACCTTGATACCTAATTCGGCCCATTGTTCAATGCCTAATTCGGCCCATGAGGTCCTCCAGTACCTTGATACCTAATTCAGCCCATGAGGTCCTCCACTACCTTGATACATAATTCATCCCATCGTTCAATGCCTAATTCAGCCCACGAGGTCTTCTAGTACCTTGAGACCTAATTCGGCCCATTGTTCAATGCCTCATTCGGCCAATGAGGACCTCCAGTACCTTGATATCTTTTTCGGCCCATCGTTCAATGCCTAATTCGGCCCATGAGGTTCACGAGTACCTTGATACCTAATTCGGCCCATCGTTCAATGCCTAATTCAGCCCATGAGGTCCTCCAGTACCATGATACATAATCCGGCCCGTCATTCAATGCCTCATTCGGCCCGTGAGGTCCTCTAGTACTATTAGACCTAATTTGGCCCATCGTTCAATGCCTAATTCGGTCCATGGGGACCACGAGTACCTTGATACCTAATTCGGTCCATCGTTCAATGCCTAATTTGGCCCATGAGGTCCTCCAGTACCTTGAGACCTAATTCAACCATCGTTCAATACTTATTTTGGCCCATACGTTCCTCCAGCACCTTAACACCTAATTTGGCCCTTCGTTCAATGCCTAATTTTGCCCATGAGGTCCTCTAGTACCTTGATATCTTATTCGGCCCATCGTTCAATGCCTAATTCGGCCCATAAAGTCCTCCAGTATCTTGATACATAATTCAACCCATCGTTCAATGCCTATTTCGGCCCATGAGGACCTCCAGTACTTTGATATCTAATTTGGCCCATCATTCAATGCCTAATTTGTCCCATGAAGTCCTCCAGTACCTTGATACCTAATTTGGCCCATCGTTCAAGGGCTAATTCGGCCCATGACTTCCTCTAGTATCTTGATACCTAATTCGGCCCAACATTCAATGCCTAATTCAGCACCTGAAGTCCTCCATTACCTTAAAACCTAATTTGGTCCATCATTCAATGCCTAATTTGGCCCATGAGGTCCTCCAGTACTTTGATACCTAATTCGGCCCATCGTTCAATGTCTAATTCGGCCCATGAGGTCCTCCAGTACCTTGATACCTTCTTCAGCCCATAGTTCAAAGTCTAATTCGGCCCATGATGTCCTCCAGTACCTTGATACCTAATTCGGACCATCGTTCAATGCCTAATTCGACCCATGTAGTCCTCCAGTACCTTGATACTTAATTTGGCCCATCGTTCAATGCCTAATTCAGCCCATGAGGTCCTCCAGTGCATTGATACGCCACTCTGCACCAGTGGAAGCGGTGGAGCTGTGGAACCGATTCCAGGTACTTGCAGATGAGACTGGAGGACAGCCTGCAGAGGAAGAATCACAGGGGAACCTGCATGAGAGTGAGCAAGAGGCTGAAGGTCAGTCAAACAGAGGCGATGAAACCCAGGCCTACAAGAAGAAGAAGAGAAGAGTGGTAGTAGTGGGAGACTCCTTGCTGCGTGGGATCGAGACCCAAGTATGTCGCGAAGACCCGTGGACTCGCCAGGTATGTTGTCTCCCGGGAGGACAGATTAGAGACGTGACTGAAAGGTTGCCTGCACTCATAAAGCCCACTGACAGGTATCCCTTTCTTCTCATCCATGTGGGAACAAATGATACCGCCAAGCGGAGCTACGAAGAGATCACGTCAGACTTTGAAGCTTTGGGAAGGAAACTCAAGAACTTTGGGGCCCAGATAGTTTTCTCATCCATCCTTCCAGTAGTTAGAAGAGGGATAGAAAGGGAACGAAAAATACTCCGGGTGAATGACTGGCTACGAAGGTGGTGCCGACGAGAGAGATTTGGATTCTGGGACCACGGGCTATACTTCCTGGAAGATGGGCTGTTGGCTAGGGATGGGTTGCACCTCACAAAGGCTGGGAAGAATGTGTTTGGCCACAGCATGAAGAACTTCATCAGGAGGGCTTTAAACTGAATCCTACGGGGAAGGGAGATGTAATGTTGGGGGTAACAATGGACGTAGGCGCATGCACTGCAGTGGAGAGAACAGCGCTGATAGCGCCCAATAATAGTCTTCAGACACATGTAGGAAGAAAGCCAGACTATGAAGCACATGGTCTTCGATGTCTATATACTAATGCCCAGAGTATGGGAAACAAACAGAACGAACTTGAACTCTTAATACAGGAGGGAAATTATGACTTGATAGGTATAACTGAGACTTGGTGGGATGACTCTCATGACTGGAATACAGCAGTTGAAGGATATAACTTGTTCAAAAAGAACAGGAGGAACAGAAAGGGAGGCGGGGTTGCACTGTATGTGAAAAATACATATCTCTGCACAGAAATACAGGAGGAGGAGCTTGGTAGCCCCATCGAGAGCATCTGGGTTGAAATAAATGGAGCAAAGAATAAAAGGAACCTGGTGGTCGGAGTCTACTACCGGCCACCCAATCAAGGAGAAGCCAAGGATGAAACTTTTGAAAAGCAAATAGCCAATGTTTTAAGGAAGCATGATGTAGTAGTAATGGGGGACTTCAATTTCCCCGATATTTGTTGGGAGACAAATTCTGCAAAACATGGCCCCTCCAGGAAATTCCTGACTTGTGTGGCGGATAACTTCCTCCTACAGAAAGTAGAGGAAGGAACTAGAGGATCGGCTATCCTTGACTTGATCCTAACCAACAGAGATGACTTAGTGGATAAAGTAGCAGTTACAGGAACTCTGGGGGAAAGCGACCATGTTGTACTTGAGTTCTTGGTTCTAAGGGAAGCAAAAGCCGAGTGTACTCAAACGCGTACCCTGGATTTTAGGAAAGCTGATTTTAACAAACTCAGAACAATGATCAGTAAGGTCCCATGGCAAGCAATGCTAGCGAGAAAAGGAGTCCAAGATGGGTGGGAACTTTTAAAAAAGGAAATTCTCAAGGCACAATCACAAACAATTCCAACAAGAAGAAAAGGTGGAAGACAACAGAAGAAGCCAATGTGGCTTCACAAAAAGCTTAGGGATGACCTGAAAACAAAAAAGGACACATATAGGAAGTGGAAAGAAGGCCAAGTAACAAAGGAAGAGTACAGGCAGGTAGCACAGAATTGCAGGGATGGCGTCAGGAAGGCTAAAGCGGAGAACGAGGTGAGGTTAGCGAGGGATGCTAAAAACAACAAAAAGGCTTTCTTCAGCTACGTGCATAGTAAAAGGCAGAGGAAAGAAATGGTTGTTCAGCTATTAAATAAGGATGGCAAAATGATAACAGATGACAAAGAAAAGGCAGAGGTGCTCAATTCCTACTTTGGCTCAGTCTTCTCCCAAAAGAGGGTCTATGACCCCCCTGGCAAAGGCGAAGTACAGGCTGAAGGGGCAGGATTGCAGCTTGAGATCGACAGGCATATGGTCAAGGAACACCTCATTACTTTGAATGAGTTCAAATCTCCAGGGCCAGATGAACTGCATCCTAGAGTCATAAAGGAACTGGCAGAAGAGCTCTCAGAACCGCTGTCTATTCTCTTTGAGAAATCATGGAGGACCGGGGAAGTGCCAGATGACTGGAGGAGGGCTAACGTTGTCCCTATCTTCAAAAAGGGTAAAAAGGAGGAACCTGGGAACTACAGACCAGTCAGTCTGACATCAATCCCTGGGAAAATTCTGGAGCAGATCATAAAGCAATCCATCTGGAAGCACCTTGACAACAATGCAGTGATTACTCGAAGCCAACATGGATTTGTCAAAAACAAGTCCTGCCAGACAAATCTGATCTCATTTTTTGATCAAGTCACCTCCCTTGTAGACCGTGGGAATGCTGTAGACATCATATACCTCGACTTCAGCAAAGCTTTCGACAAAGTGCCCCATGATATCCTGATGAGCAAACTAGCTCGAAGTGGGCTAGATGAAACAACGATCCAGTGGATCCACAGTTGGCTACAGAATCGGACTCAAAGAGTGCTTATCAATGGGACCTTCTCAAGCTGGGGAGAGGTAACGAGTGGGGTACCGCAGGGCTCAGTCCTGGGCCCAGTGCTCTTCAACATTTTTATTAATGACTTGGAGGAGGAGGTGCAGGGAATGCTGATCAAATTTGCAGATGACACAAAATTGGGAGGGATAGCTAATACTTTGGAAGACAGAAACAAAATTCAAAGTGATCTGGATAGACTGGAGTGCTGGGCAGAAAACAACAGAATGGCATTTAATAGGGACAAATGCCAAGTTCTGCACCTAGGAAAAAGAAACCAAATGCACAGTTACAAGATGGGGGATACGTGGCTCAACCACACTACGAGCGAGAAGGATCTTGGAATTGTCGTCGATCACAAGCTGAATATGAGCCAACAATGTGATGTGGCTGCAAAAAAGGCCAATGCTATTTTGGGCTGCATTCATAGAAGCATCGCTTCCAAATCCCGGGAAGTACTAGTTCCCCTCTACTCAGCACTGGTTAGGCCTCATCTGGAGTACTGTGTCCAGTTCTGGGCACCACACTTTAAGAAGGATGCAGACAAGCTGGAGAGGGTTCAAAGGAGGGCAACAAAGATGATCAGGGGACTGGAAACAAAGCCCTATGAAGAGAGACTGAAAGAACTGGGCATGTTTAGCCTTGAGAAGAGAAGACTGAGGGGAGATATGATAGCGCTCTTCAAGTACTTGAAAGGTTGTCACAGAGAAGAAGGCCAGGATCTCTTCTTGATCATCCCAGAGTGCAGGACACGGAATAATGGGCTCAAGTTACAGGAAGCCAGATTCCGACTGAACATCAGGAAAAACTTCCTGAGTGTCAGAGCAATACGGCAATGGAACCAATTACCTGGGGAGGTGGTGGGCTCTCCCACACTGGAGGCCTTCAAGACAAGGCTGGACAGCCATTTGTCAGGGATGCTCTGACTTGGATTCCTGCATTGAGCAGGGGGTTGGACTCGATGGCCTTGTAGGCCCCTTCCAACCCTACTATTCTATTCTATGATTCTATGATACCTAATTCTGCATGTCGGTCAATGCCTAATTCAGCCCTTGAAGTCCTCCATTACCTTAAAACCTAATTTGGTCCATCATTCAATGCCTAATTTGGCCCATGAGGTCCTCCAGTACTTTGATACCTAATTCGGCCCATCGTTCAATGTCTAATTCGGCCCATGATGTCCTCCAGTACCTTGATACCTAATTCGGCCCATAAGGTCCTCCAGTACCTTGATACCTAATTCGGCACAGCGGTCAATGCCTAATTTAGCCCTTGAAGTCCTCCAGTACCTTAATACCTAATTTGGCCCATCGTTCAATGGCTAATTCGGCCCATGAGGTGCTCCAGTACCTTGATACCTAATTCGGCCCAACATTCAATGCCTAATTCAGCCCTTGAAGTCCTCCAGTACCTTGATACCTAATTTGGCCCATCGTTCAATGCCTAATTCACCCCATGAGGTACTCCAGTACCTTGATACCTAATTTGGCCCATTGTTCAATGCCTCATTCAGCCCATGAGGGCCTCCAGTAAATGGACACCTAATTTGGCCCATCGTTCAATGCCTATTTCAGCCCATGAGGTCCTCCAGTACCTTGATACCTAATTCGGCCCATCGTTCAATGTCTAATTCGGCCCATGAGGTCCTCCAGTACTTTGATACCTAATTCGGCCCATCGTTCAATGTCTAATTCGGCCCATGAGGTCCTCCAGTACCTTGATACCTTCTTCAGCCCATAGTTCAAAGTCTAATTCGGCCCATGATGTCCTCCAGTACCTTGATACCTAATTCGGACCATCGTTCAATGCCTAATTCGACCCATGTAGTCCTCCAGTACCTTGATACTTAATTTGGCCCATCGTTCAATGCCTACTTCAGCCCATGAGGTCCTCCAGTGCATTGATACCTAATTCTGCATGTCGGTCAATGCCTAATTCAGCCCTTGAAGTCCTCCATTACCTTAAAACCTAATTTGGTCCATCATTCAATGCCTAATTTGGCCCATGAGGTCCTCCAGTACTTTGATACCTAATTCGGCCCATCGTTCAATGTCTAATTCGGCCCATGATGTCCTCCAGTACCTTGATACCTAATTCGGCCCATAAGGTCCTCCAGTACCTTGATACCTAATTCGGCACATCGGTCAATGCCTAATTTAGCCCTTGAAGTCCTCCAGTACCTTAATACCTAATTTGGCCCATCGTTCAATGGCTAATTCGGCCCATGAGGTGCTCCAGTACCTTGATACCTAATTCGGCCCAACATTCAATGCCTAATTCAGCCCTTGAAGTCCTCCAGTACCTTGATACCTAATTTGGCCCATCGTTCAATGCCTAACTCACCCCATGAGGTCCCCCAGTACCTTGATACCTAATTTACCCCTTTTGTAGATTGCCTAATTCGGCTCATGAGGTACTCCAGTACCTTGATACCTAATTTGGCCCATTGTTCAATGCCTATTTCAGCCCATGAGGGCCTCCAGTACCTTGATACCTAATTCGGCCCATTGTTCAATGCCTAATTCGGCCCATGAGGTCCTCCAGTACCTTGATACCTATTTCAGCCCATGAGGTCCTCCACTACCTTGATACATAATTCATCCCATCGTTCAATGCCTAATTCAGCCCACGAGGTCTTCTAGTACCTTGAGACCTAATTCGGCCCATTGTTCAATGCCTCATTTGGCCAATGAGGACCTCCAGTACCTTGATATCTTTTTCGGCCCATCGTTCAATGCCTAATTCGGCCCATGAGGTCCTCCAGTACCATGATACATAATCCGGCCCGTCATTCAATGCCTCATTCGGCCCGTGAGGTCCTCTAGTACTATTAGACCTAATTTGGCCCATCGTTCAATGCCTAATTCGGTCCATGGGGACCACGAGTACCTTGATACCTAATTCGGTCCATCGTTCAATGCCTAATTTGGCCCATGAGGTCCTCCAGTACCTTGAGACCTAATTCAACCATCGTTCAATGCTTATTTCGGCCCATACGTTCCTCCAGTACCTTGATACCTAATTCGTCCCATCATTCAATGCCCAATTCGGCTCATGAGGTCCTCCAGCACCTTCACACCTAATTTGACCCATCGTTCAATGCCTAATTTTTCCCATGAGGTCCTCTAGTACCTTGATATCTTATTCGGCCCATCGTTCAATGCCTAATTCGGCCCATAAAGTCCTCCAGTATCTTGATACATAATTCAACCCATCGTTCAATGCCTATTTCGGCCCATGAGGACCTCCAGTACTTTGATATCTAATTTGGCCCATCATTCAATGCCTAATTTGTCCCATGAAGTCCTCCAGTACCTTGATACCTAATTTGGCCCATCGTTCAAGGGCTAATTCGGCCCATGACTTCCTCTAGTATCTTGATAACTAATTCGGCCCAACATTCAATGCCTTATTCAGCACCTGAAGTCCTCCATTACCTTAAAACCTAATTTGGTCCATCATTCAATGCCTAATTTGGCCCATGAGGTCCTCCAGTACTTTGATACTTAATTCGGCCCATCGTTCAATGTCTAATTCGGCCCATGAGGTCCTCCAGTACCTTGATACCTTCTTCAGCCCATAGTTCAAAGTCTAATTCGGCCCATGATGTCCTCCAGTACCTTGATACCTAATTCGGACCATCGTTCAATGCCTAATTCGACCCATGTAGTCCTCCAGTACCTTGATACTTAATTTGGCCCATCGTTCAATGCCTAATTCAGCCCATGAGGTCCTCCAGTGCATTGATACCTAATTCTGCATGTCGGTCAATTCCTAATTCAGCCCTTGAAGTCCTCCATTACCTTAAAACCTAATTTGGTCCATCATTCAATGCCTAATTTGGCCCATGAGGTCCTCCAGTACTTTGATACCTAATTCGGCCCATCGTTCAATGTCTAATTCGGCCCATGATGTCCTCCAGTACCTTGATACCTAATTCGGCCCATAAGGTCCTCCAGTACCTTGATACCTAATTCGGCACATCGGTCAATGCCTAATTTAGCCCTTGAAGTCCTCCAGTACCTTGATAAATTTGGCCCATCGTTCAATGGCTAATTCGGCCCATGGGGTCCTCCAGTACCTTGATACCTAATTCGGCCCATGAGGTCCTCCAGTACCTTGATACCTAATTCGGCACATCGGTCAATGCCTAATTTAGCCCTTGAAGTCCTCCAGTACCTTAATACCTAATTTGGCCCATCGTTCAATGGCTAATTCGGCCCATGAGGTCCTCCAGTACCTTAATACCTAATTCGGCCCAACATTCAATGCCTAATTCGCCCCATGATGTCCTCCAGTACCTTGATACCTAATTTGGCCCATCGTTCAATGCCTATTTCAGCCCATGAGGTCCTCGAGTACCTTGATACCTAATTCGGCCCATTGTTCAATGCGTTATTCGGCCCATGAGGTCCTCCAGTACCTTGATAACAAATTTGGCCCATCGTTCAATGCCTAATTCGTCCCCTGAGGTCCTCCAGTACCTTGATACCTAATTTGGCCCATCGTTCAATGCCTAATTTGGCCCATGAAGGCCTCCAGTACTTTGATACCAAATTCGGCCCATCGTTCAATGCCTAATTCGGCCCATAAGGCCCTCCACTACCTTGATACCTAAGTTGGCCCATCGTTCAATGCCTAATTCGGCCCATGAAGTCCTCCAGTACCTAGATACCTAATTTGGCCCATTGTTCAACACCTAATTCTGCCGATGAAGTCCTCCCGTACCTTGATACCTAAGTTGGCCCATCTTTCAATGCCTAATTTGGCCCATGAGGTCCTCCAGTACTTTGATACCTAATTCGGCCCTCTGTTCAATGCCTCATTCAGCCCCTGAGATCCTCCAGTAAATTGACACCTAATTCGGCCCATCGTTCAATTTCTAATTCGGCCCATGAGGTCCTCCTGTATCTTGATACCTAATTTAGCCGATCGTTCAATGCCTATTTCGGCCCATGAGGTCTTCCAGTACCTTGATACCTAATTCAACCCATCGTTCAATGCCTATTTCGGCCCATGAGGACCTCCAGTACCTTGATACCTAATTCGGACCATCGTTCAATGCCTAATTCGGCCCATGTAGTCCTCCAGTACCTTGATACCTAATTTGGCCCATCGTTCAAGGCCTAATTCAGCCCAAGAGGTCCTCCAGTGCATTGATACCTAATTCGGCCCAACATTCAATGCCTAATTCAGCCCTTGAAGTCCTACAGTACCTTGATACATAATTTGGCCCATCCTTCGGCCCATGAAGTCCTCCAGTACCTTGATACCTAATTTGGCCGATCGTAGATTGCCTAATTCGGCCGATGATGTCCTCCAGTACCTTGATACCTAATTCGGCCCATAAGGTCCTCCAGTACCTTGATACCAAATTCGGCACATCGGTCAATGCCTAATTTAGCCCTTGAAGTCCTCCAGTACCTTAATACCTAATTTGGCCCATCGTTCAATGGCTAATTCGGCCCATGAGGTGCTCCAGTACCTTGATACCTAATTCGGCCCAACATTCAATGCCTAATTCAGCCCTTGAAGTCCTACAGTACCTTGATACATAATTTGGCCCATCGTTCGGCCCATGAAGTCCTCCAGTAGCTTGATACCTAATTTGGCCCATCGTAGATTGCCTAATTCGGCCCATGAGGTCCTCCAGTACCTTAATACCTAATTCGGCCCATGAGGTCCTCCAGTACTTTGATACCTAATTCGGCACATCGGTCAATGCCTAATTTAGCCCTTGAAGTCCTCCAGTACCTTAATACCTAACTTGGCCCACCGTTCAATGGCTAATTCGGCCCATGAGGTCCTCCAGTACCTTGATACCTAATTCGGCCCAACATTCAATGCCTAATTCGCCCCATGATGTCCTCCAGTACCTTGATACCTAATTTGGCCCATCGTTCAATGTCTATTTCGGCCCATGAGGTCCTCCAGTACCTCGATACCTAATTCGGCCCATTGTTCAATGCCTTATTCGGCCTACGAGGTCCTCCAGTACCTTGATAAATTTGGCCCATCGTTCAATGCCTAATTCGGCCCATGAGGTCCTCCAGTACCTTGATACCTAATTCGGCCCATGAGGTCCTCCAGTACCTTGATACCTAATTCGGCACATCGGTCAATGCCTAATTTAGCCCTTGAAGTCCTCCAGTACCTTAATACCTAATTTGGCCCATCGTTCAATGTCTAATTCGGCCCATGAGGTCCCCCAGTACCTTGATACCTAATTCGGCCCAACATTCAATGCCTAATTCGCCCCATGATGTCCTCCAGCACCTTGATACCTAATTTGGCCCATCGTTCAATGCCTATTTCAGCCCATGAGGTCCTCGAGTACCTTGATACCTAATTCGGCCCATTGTTCAATGCCTTATTCGGCCCATGAGGTCCTCCAGTACATTGATAACAAATTTGGCCCATCGTTCAATGCCTAATTCGGCCCCTGAGGTCCTTCAGTACCTTGATACCTAATTTGGCCCATTGTTCAATGCCTAATTTGGCCCATGAAGGCCTCCAGTACTTTGATACCAAATTCGGCCCATTGTTCAATGCCTCATTCGGCCCATGAGGCCCTCCACTACCTTGATACCTAATTTGGCCCATCGTTCAATGCCTAATTGGGCCCATGAAGTCCTCCAGTACCTTGATACCTAATTCAACCCATCGTTCAATGCCTATTTCGGCCCATGAGGACCTCCAGTACCTTGATACCTAATTTGGACCATCGTTCAATGCCTAATTCGGCCCATGTAGTCCTCCAGTACCTTGATACCTAATTTGGCCCATCGTTCAATGCCTAATTCAGCCCATGAGGTCCTCCAGTGCATTGATACCTAATTCGGCCCAACATTCAATGCCTAATTCAGCCCTTGAAGTCCTACAGTACCTTGATACATAATTTGGCCCATCTTTCGGCCCATGAAGTCCTCCAGTACCTTGATACCTAATTTGGCCCATCGTAGATTGCCTAATGAGGCCCATGAGGTCCTCCAGTACCTTGATACCTAATTCGGCCCATAAGGTCCTCCAGTACCTTGATACCTAATTCGGCACATCGGTCAATGCCTAATTTAGCCCTTGAAGTCCTCCAGTACCTTAATACCTAATTTGGCCCATTGTTCAATGGCTAATTCGGCCCATGAGGTCCTCCAGTACCTTGATACCTAATTCGGCCCAACATTCAATGCCTAATTCAGCCCTTGAAGTCCTACAGTAGCTTGATACATAATTTGGCCCATCGTTCGGCCCATGAAGTCCTCCAGTAGCTTGATACCTAATTTGGCCCATTGTAGATTGACTAATTCGGCCCATGAGGTCCTCCCGTACCTTAATACCTAATTCGGCCCATGAGGTCCTCCAGTACCTTGATACCTAATTCGGCCCACTGTTCAATGCCTCATTCAGCCCCTGAGATCCTCCAGTAAATTGACACCTAATTCGGCCCATCGTTCAATTTCTAATTCGGCCCATGAGGTCCTCCTGTATCTTGATACCTAATTTAGCCCATCGTTCAATGCCTAATTCGTCCCCTGAGGTCCTCCAGTACCTTGATACCTAATTTGGCCCATCGTTCAATGCGTTATTCGGCCCATGAGGTCCTCCAGTACCTTGATAACAAATTTGGCCCATCGTTCAATGCCTAATTCGTCCCCTGAGGTCCTCCAGTACCTTGATACCTAATTTGGCCCATCGTTCAATGCCTAATTTGGCCCATGAAGGCCTCCAGTACTTTGATACCAAATTCGGCCCATCGTTCAATGCCTAATTCGGCCCATAAGGCCCTCCACTACCTTGATACCTAAGTTGGCCCATCTTTCAATGCCTAATTTGGCCCATGAGGTCCTCCAGTACTTTGATACCTAATTCGGCCCTCTGTTCAATGCCTCATTCAGCCCCTGAGATCCTCCAGTAAATTGACACCTAATTCGGCCTATCGTTCAATTTCTAATTCGGCCCATGAGGTCCTCCTGTATCTTGATACCTAATTTAGCCGATCGTTCAATGCCTATTTCGGCCCATGAGGTCTTCCAGTACCTTGATACCTAATTCAACCCATCGTTCAAAGCCTATTTCGGCCCATAAGGACCTCCAGTACCTTGATACCTAATTCGGACCATCGTTCAATGCCTAATTCGGCCCATGTAGTCCTCCAGTACCTTGATACCTAATTTGGCCCATCGTTCAATGCCTAATTCAGCCCAAGAGGTCCTCCAGTGCATTGATACCTAATTCGGCCCAACATTCAATGCCTAATTCAGCCCTTGAAGTCCTACAGTACCTTGATACATAATTTGGCCCATCCTTCGGCCCATGAAGTCCTCCAGTACCTTGATACCTAATTTGGCCCATCGTAGATTGCCTAATTCGGCCGATGATGTCCTCCAGTACCTTGATACCTAATTTGGCCCATAAGGTCCTCCAGTACCTTGATACCAAATTCGGCACATCGGTCAATGCCTAATTTAGCCCTTGAAGTCCTCCAGTACCTTAATACCTAATTTGGCCCATCGTTCAATGGCTAATTCGGCCCATGAGGTGCTCCAGTACCTTGATACCTAATTCGGCCCAACATTCAATGCCTAATTCAGCCCTTGAAGTCCTACAGTACCTTGATACATAATTTGGCCCATCGTTCGGCCCATGAAGTCCTCCAGTAGCTTGATACCTAATTTGGCCCATCGTAGATTGCCTAATTCGGCCCATGAGGTCCTCCAGTACCTTAATACCTAATTCGGCCCATGAGGTCCTCCAGTACTTTGATACCTAATTCGGCACATCGGTCAATGCCTAATTTAGCCCTTGAAGTCCTCCAGTACCTTAATACCTAACTTGGCCCACCGTTCAATGGCTAATTCGGCCCATGAGGTCCTCCAGTACCTTGATACCTAATTCGGCCCAACATTCAATGCCTAATTCAGCCCATGAGGTCCTCCAGTGCATTGATACGCCACTCTGCACCAGTGGAAGCGGTGGAGCTGTGGAACCGATTCCAGGTACTTGCAGATGAGACTGGAGGACAGCCTGCAGAGGAAGAATCACAGGGGAACCTGCATGAGAGTGAGCAAGAGGCTGAAGGTCAGTCAAACAGAGGCGATGAAACCCAGGCCTACAAGAAGAAGAAGAGAAGAGTGGTAGTAGTGGGAGACTCCTTGCTGCGTGGGATCGAGACCCAAGTATGTCGCGAAGACCCGTGGACTCGCCAGGTATGTTGTCTCCCGGGAGGACAGATTAGAGACGTGACTGAAAGGTTGCCTGCACTCATAAAGCCCACTGACAGGTATCCCTTTCTTCTCATCCATGTGGGAACAAATGATACCGCCAAGCGGAGCTACGAAGAGATCACGTCAGACTTTGAAGCTTTGGGAAGGAAACTCAAGAACTTTGGGGCCCAGATAGTTTTCTCATCCATCCTTCCAGTAGTTAGAAGAGGGATAGAAAGGGAACGAAAAATACTCCGGGTGAATGACTGGCTACGAAGGTGGTGCCGACGAGAGAGATTTGGATTCTGGGACCACGGGCTATACTTCCTGGAAGATGGGCTGTTGGCTAGGGATGGGTTGCACCTCACAAAGGCTGGGAAGAATGTGTTTGGCCACAGCATGAAGAACTTCATCAGGAGGGCTTTAAACTGAATCCTACGGGGAAGGGAGATGTAATGTTGGGGGTAACAATGGACGTAGGCGCATGCACTGCAGTGGAGAGAACAGCGCTGATAGCGCCCAATAATAGTCTTCAGACACATGTAGGAAGAAAGCCAGACTATGAAGCACATGGTCTTCGATGTCTATATACTAATGCCCAGAGTATGGGAAACAAACAGAACGAACTTGAACTCTTAATACAGGAGGGAAATTATGACTTGATAGGTATAACTGAGACTTGGTGGGATGACTCTCATGACTGGAATACAGCAGTTGAAGGATATAACTTGTTCAAAAAGAACAGGAGGAACAGAAAGGGAGGCGGGGTTGCACTGTATGTGAAAAATACATATCTCTGCACAGAAATACAGGAGGAGGAGCTTGGTAGCCCCATCGAGAGCATCTGGGTTGAAATAAATGGAGCAAAGAATAAAAGGAACCTGGTGGTCGGAGTCTACTACCGGCCACCCAATCAAGGAGAAGCCAAGGATGAAACTTTTGAAAAGCAAATAGCCAATGTTTTAAGGAAGCATGATGTAGTAGTAATGGGGGACTTCAATTTCCCCGATATTTGTTGGGAGACAAATTCTGCAAAACATGGCCCCTCCAGGAAATTCCTGACTTGTGTGGCGGATAACTTCCTCCTACAGAAAGTAGAGGAAGGAACTAGAGGATCGGCTATCCTTGACTTGATCCTAACCAACAGAGATGACTTAGTGGATAAAGTAGCAGTTACAGGAACTCTGGGGGAAAGCGACCATGTTGTACTTGAGTTCTTGGTTCTAAGGGAAGCAAAAGCCGAGTGTACTCAAACGCGTACCCTGGATTTTAGGAAAGCTGATTTTAACAAACTCAGAACAATGATCAGTAAGGTCCCATGGCAAGCAATGCTAGCAAGAAAAGGAGTCCAAGATGGGTGGGAACTTTTAAAAAAGGAAATTCTCAAGGCACAATCACAAACAATTCCAACAAGAAGAAAAGGTGGAAGACAACAGAAGAAGCCAATGTGGCTTCACAAAAAGCTTAGGGATGACCTGAAAACAAAAAAGGACACATATAGGAAGTGGAAAGAAGGCCAAGTAACAAAGGAAGAGTACAGGCAGGTAGCACAGAATTGCAGGGATGGCGTCAGGAAGGCTAAAGCGGAGAACGAGGTGAGGTTAGCGAGGGATGCTAAAAACAACAAAAAGGCTTTCTTCAGCTACGTGCATAGTAAAAGGCAGAGGAAAGAAATGGTTGTTCAGCTATTAAATAAGGATGGCAAAATGATAACAGATGACAAAGAAAAGGCAGAGGTGCTCAATTCCTACTTTGGCTCAGTCTTCTCCCAAAAGAGGGTCTATGACCCCCCTGGCAAAGGCGAAGTACAGGCTGAAGGGGCAGGATTGCAGCTTGAGATCGACAGGCATATGGTCAAGGAACACCTCATTACTTTGAATGAGTTCAAATCTCCAGGGCCAGATGAACTGCATCCTAGAGTCATAAAGGAACTGGCAGAAGAGCTCTCAGAACCGCTGTCTATTCTCTTTGAGAAATCATGGAGGACCGGGGAAGTGCCAGATGACTGGAGGAGGGCTAACGTTGTCCCTATCTTCAAAAAGGGTAAAAAGGAGGAACCTGGGAACTACAGACCAGTCAGTCTGACATCAATCCCTGGGAAAATTCTGGAGCAGATCATAAAGCAATCCATCTGGAAGCACCTTGACAACAATGCAGTGATTACTCGAAGCCAACATGGATTTGTCAAAAACAAGTCCTGCCAGACAAATCTGATCTCATTTTTTGATCAAGTCACCTCCCTTGTAGACCGTGGGAATGCTGTAGACATCATATACCTCGACTTCAGCAAAGCTTTCGACAAAGTGCCCCATGATATCCTGATGAGCAAACTAGCTCGAAGTGGGCTAGATGAAACAACGATCCAGTGGATCCACAGTTGGCTACAGAATCGGACTCAAAGAGTGCTTATCAATGGGACCTTCTCAAGCTGGGGAGAGGTAACGAGTGGGGTACCGCAGGGCTCAGTCCTGGGCCCAGTGCTCTTCAACATTTTTATTAATGACTTGGAGGAGGAGGTGCAGGGAATGCTGATCAAATTTGCAGATGACACAAAATTGGGAGGGATAGCTAATACTTTGGAAGACAGAAACAAAATTCAAAGTGATCTGGATAGACTGGAGTGCTGGGCAGAAAACAACAGAATGGCATTTAATAGGGACAAATGCCAAGTTCTGCACCTAGGAAAAAGAAACCAAATGCACAGTTACAAGATGGGGGATACGTGGCTCAACCACACTACGAGCGAGAAGGATCTTGGAATTGTCGTCGATCACAAGCTGAATATGAGCCAACAATGTGATGTGGCTGCAAAAAAGGCCAATGCTATTTTGGGCTGCATTCATAGAAGCATCGCTTCCAAATCCCGGGAAGTACTAGTTCCCCTCTACTCAGCACTGGTTAGGCCTCATCTGGAGTACTGTGTCCAGTTCTGGGCACCACACTTTAAGAAGGATGCAGACAAGCTGGAGAGGGTTCAAAGGAGGGCAACAAAGATGATCAGGGGACTGGAAACAAAGCCCTATGAAGAGAGACTGAAAGAACTGGGCATGTTTAGCCTTGAGAAGAGAAGACTGAGGGGAGATATGATAGCGCTCTTCAAGTACTTGAAAGGTTGTCACAGAGAAGAAGGCCAGGATCTCTTCTTGATCATCCCAGAGTGCAGGACACGGAATAATGGGCTCAAGTTACAGGAAGCCAGATTCCGACTGAACATCAGGAAAAACTTCCTGAGTGTCAGAGCAATACGGCAATGGAACCAATTACCTGGGGAGGTGGTGGGCTCTCCCACACTGGAGGCCTTCAAGACAAGGCTGGACAGCCATTTGTCAGGGATGCTCTGACTTGGATTCCTGCATTGAGCAGGGGGTTGGACTCGATGGCCTTGTAGGCCCCTTCCAACCCTACTATTCTATTCTATGATTCTATGATACCTAATTCTGCATGTCGGTCAATGCCTAATTCAGCCCTTGAAGTCCTCCATTACCTTAAAACCTAATTTGGTCCATCATTCAATGCCTAATTTGGCCCATGAGGTCCTCCAGTACTTTGATACCTAATTCGGCCCATCGTTCAATGTCTAATTCGGCCCATGATGTCCTCCAGTACCTTGATACCTAATTCGGCCCATAAGGTCCTCCAGTACCTTGATACCTAATTCGGCACAGCGGTCAATGCCTAATTTAGCCCTTGAAGTCCTCCAGTACCTTAATACCTAATTTGGCCCATCGTTCAATGGCTAATTCGGCCCATGAGGTGCTCCAGTACCTTGATACCTAATTCGGCCC
Organism: Heloderma suspectum; assembly: GCF_057233095.1. NCBI lineage: Eukaryota > Metazoa > Chordata > Lepidosauria > Squamata > Helodermatidae > Heloderma > Heloderma suspectum. The sequence goes on from NC_139462.1 coordinate 5,173,903, forward strand.
AACATTCAATGCCTAATTCAGCCCTTGAAGTCCTCCAGTACCTTGATACCTAATTTGGCCCATCGTTCAATGCCTAATTCACCCCATGAGGTACTCCAGTACCTTGATACCTAATTTGGCCCATTGTTCAATGCCTCATTCAGCCCATGAGGGCCTCCAGTAAATGGACACCTAATTTGGCCCATCGTTCAATGCCTATTTCAGCCCATGAGGTCCTCCAGTACCTTGATACCTAATTCGGCCCATCGTTCAATGTCTAATTCGGCCCATGAGGTCCTCCAGTACTTTGATACCTAATTCGGCCCATCGTTCAATGTCTAATTCGGCCCATGAGGTCCTCCAGTACCTTGATACCTTCTTCAGCCCATAGTTCAAAGTCTAATTCGGCCCATGATGTCCTCCAGTACCTTGATACCTAATTCGGACCATCGTTCAATGCCTAATTCGACCCATGTAGTCCTCCAGTACCTTGATACTTAATTTGGCCCATCGTTCAATGCCTACTTCAGCCCATGAGGTCCTCCAGTGCATTGATACCTAATTCTGCATGTCGGTCAATGCCTAATTCAGCCCTTGAAGTCCTCCATTACCTTAAAACCTAATTTGGTCCATCATTCAATGCCTAATTTGGCCCATGAGGTCCTCCAGTACTTTGATACCTAATTCGGCCCATCGTTCAATGTCTAATTCGGCCCATGATGTCCTCCAGTACCTTGATACCTAATTCGGCCCATAAGGTCCTCCAGTACCTTGATACCTAATTCGGCACATCGGTCAATGCCTAATTTAGCCCTTGAAGTCCTCCAGTACCTTAATACCTAATTTGGCCCATCGTTCAATGGCTAATTCGGCCCATGAGGTGCTCCAGTACCTTGATACCTAATTCGGCCCAACATTCAATGCCTAATTCAGCCCTTGAAGTCCTCCAGTACCTTGATACCTAATTTGGCCCATCGTTCAATGCCTAATTCACCCCATGAGGTCCCCCAGTACCTTGATACCTAATTTACCCCTTTTGTAGATTGCCTAATTCGGCTCATGAGGTACTCCAGTACCTTGATACCTAATTTGGCCCATTGTTCAATGCCTATTTCAGCCCATGAGGGCCTCCAGTACCTTGATACCTAATTCGGCCCATTGTTCAATGCCTAATTCGGCCCATGAGGTCCTCCAGTACCTTGATACCTATTTCAGCCCATGAGGTCCTCCACTACCTTGATACATAATTCATCCCATCGTTCAATGCCTAATTCAGCCCACGAGGTCTTCTAGTACCTTGAGACCTAATTCGGCCCATTGTTCAATGCCTCATTTGGCCAATGAGGACCTCCAGTACCTTGATATCTTTTTCGGCCCATCGTTCAATGCCTAATTCGGCCCATGAGGTCCTCCAGTACCATGATACATAATCCGGCCCGTCATTCAATGCCTCATTCGGCCCGTGAGGTCCTCTAGTACTATTAGACCTAATTTGGCCCATCGTTCAATGCCTAATTCGGTCCATGGGGACCACGAGTACCTTGATACCTAATTCGGTCCATCGTTCAATGCCTAATTTGGCCCATGAGGTCCTCCAGTACCTTGAGACCTAATTCAACCATCGTTCAATGCTTATTTCGGCCCATACGTTCCTCCAGTACCTTGATACCTAATTCGTCCCATCATTCAATGCCCAATTCGGCTCATGAGGTCCTCCAGCACCTTCACACCTAATTTGACCCATCGTTCAATGCCTAATTTTTCCCATGAGGTCCTCTAGTACCTTGATATCTTATTCGGCCCATCGTTCAATGCCTAATTCGGCCCATAAAGTCCTCCAGTATCTTGATACATAATTCAACCCATCGTTCAATGCCTATTTCGGCCCATGAGGACCTCCAGTACTTTGATATCTAATTTGGCCCATCATTCAATGCCTAATTTGTCCCATGAAGTCCTCCAGTACCTTGATACCTAATTTGGCCCATCGTTCAAGGGCTAATTCGGCCCATGACTTCCTCTAGTATCTTGATAACTAATTCGGCCCAACATTCAATGCCTTATTCAGCACCTGAAGTCCTCCATTACCTTAAAACCTAATTTGGTCCATCATTCAATGCCTAATTTGGCCCATGAGGTCCTCCAGTACTTTGATACTTAATTCGGCCCATCGTTCAATGTCTAATTCGGCCCATGAGGTCCTCCAGTACCTTGATACCTTCTTCAGCCCATAGTTCAAAGTCTAATTCGGCCCATGATGTCCTCCAGTACCTTGATACCTAATTCAGACCATCGTTCAATGCCTAATTCGACCCATGTAGTCCTCCAGTACCTTGATACTTAATTTGGCCCATCGTTCAATGCCTAATTCAGCCCATGAGGTCCTCCAGTGCATTGATACCTAATTCTGCATGTCGGTCAATTCCTAATTCAGCCCTTGAAGTCCTCCATTACCTTAAAACCTAATTTGGTCCATCATTCAATGCCTAATTTGGCCCATGAGGTCCTCCAGTACTTTGATACCTAATTCGGCCCATCGTTCAATGTCTAATTCGGCCCATGATGTCCTCCAGTACCTTGATACCTAATTCGGCCCATAAGGTCCTCCAGTACCTTGATACCTAATTCGGCACATCGGTCAATGCCTAATTTAGCCCTTGAAGTCCTCCAGTACCTTGATAAATTTGGCCCATCGTTCAATGGCTAATTCGGCCCATGGGGTCCTCCAGTACCTCGATACCTAATTCGGCCCATTGTTCAATGCCTTATTCGGCCTATGAGGTCCTCCAGTACCTTGATAAATTTGGCCCATCGTTCAATGCCTAATTCGGCCCATGGGGTCCTCCAGTACCTTGATACCTAATTCGGCCCATGAGGTCCTCCAGTACCTTGATACCTAATTCGGCACATCGGTCAATGCCTAATTTAGCCCTTGAAGTCCTCCAGTACCTTAATACCTAATTTGGCCCATCGTTCAATGGCTAATTCGGCCCATGAGGTCCTCCAGTACCTTAATACCTAATTCGGCCCAACATTCAATGCCTAATTCGCCCCATGATGTCCTCCAGTACCTTGATACCTAATTTGGCCCATCGTTCAATGCCTATTTCAGCCCATGAGGTCCTCGAGTACCTTGATACCTAATTCGGCCCATTGTTCAATGCGTTATTCGGCCCATGAGGTCCTCCAGTACCTTGATAACAAATTTGGCCCATCGTTCAATGCCTAATTCGTCCCCTGAGGTCCTCCAGTACCTTGATACCTAATTTGGCCCATCGTTCAATGCCTAATTTGGCCCATGAAGGCCTCCAGTACTTTGATACCAAATTCGGCCCATCGTTCAATGCCTAATTCGGCCCATAAGGCCCTCCACTACCTTGATACCTAAGTTGGCCCATCGTTCAATGCCTAATTCGGCCCATGAAGTCCTCCAGTACCTAGATACCTAATTTGGCCCATTGTTCAACACCTAATTCTGCCGATGAAGTCCTCCCGTACCTTGATACCTAAGTTGGCCCATCTTTCAATGCCTAATTTGGCCCATGAGGTCCTCCAGTACTTTGATACCTAATTCGGCCCTCTGTTCAATGCCTCATTCAGCCCCTGAGATCCTCCAGTAAATTGACACCTAATTCGGCCCATCGTTCAATTTCTAATTCGGCCCATGAGGTCCTCCTGTATCTTGATACCTAATTTAGCCGATCGTTCAATGCCTATTTCGGCCCATGAGGTCTTCCAGTACCTTGATACCTAATTCAACCCATCGTTAAATGCCTATTTCGGCCCATGAGGACCTCCAGTACCTTGATACCTAATTCGGACCATCGTTCAATGCCTAATTCGGCCCATGTAGTCCTCCAGTACCTTGATACCTAATTTGGCCCATCGTTCAAGGCCTAATTCAGCCCAAGAGGTCCTCCAGTGCATTGATACCTAATTCGGCCCAACATTCAATGCCTAATTCAGCCCTTGAAGTCCTACAGTACCTTGATACATAATTTGGCCCATCCTTCGGCCCATGAAGTCCTCCAGTACCTTGATACCTAATTTGGCCGATCGTAGATTGCCTAATTCGGCCGATGATGTCCTCCAGTACCTTGATACCTAATTCGGCCCATAAGGTCCTCCAGTACCTTGATACCAAATTCGGCACATCGGTCAATGCCTAATTTAGCCCTTGAAGTCCTCCAGTACCTTAATACCTAATTTGGCCCATCGTTCAATGGCTAATTCGGCCCATGAGGTGCTCCAGTACCTTGATACCTAATTCGGCCCAACATTCAATGCCTAATTCAGCCCTTGAAGTCCTACAGTAGCTTGATACATAATTTGGCCCATCGTTCGGCCCATGAAGTCCTCCAGTAGCTTGATACCTAATTTGGCCCATCGTAGATTGCCTAATTCGGCCCATGAGGTCCTCCAGTACCTTAATACCTAATTCGGCCCATGAGGTCCTCCAGTACTTTGATACCTAATTCGGCACATCGGTCAATGCCTAATTTAGCCCTTGAAGTCCTCCAGTACCTTAATACCTAACTTGGCCCACCGTTCAATGGCTAATTCGGCCCATGAGGTCCTCCAGTACCTTGATACCTAATTCGGCCCAACATTCAATGCCTAATTCGCCCCATGATGTCCTCCAGTACCTTGATACCTAATTTGGCCCATCGTTCAATGTCTATTTCGGCCCATGAGGTCCTCCAGTACCTCGATACCTAATTCGGCCCATTGTTCAATGCCTTATTCGGCCTACGAGGTCCTCCAGTACCTTGATAAATTTGGCCCATCGTTCAATGCCTAATTCGGCCCATGAGGTCCTCCAGTACCTTGATACCTAATTCGGCCCATGAGGTCCTCCAGTACCTTGATACCTAATTCGGCACATCGGTCAATGCCTAATTTAGCCCTTGAAGTCCTCCAGTACCTTAATACCTAATTTGGCCCATCGTTCAATGTCTAATTCGGCCCATGAGGTCCCCCAGTACCTTGATACCTAATTCGGCCCAACATTCAATGCCTAATTCGCCCCATGATGTCCTCCAGCACCTTGATACCTAATTTGGCCCATCGTTCAATGCCTATTTCAGCCCATGAGGTCCTCGAGTACCTTGATACCTAATTCGGCCCATTGTTCAATGCCTTATTCGGCCCATGAGGTCCTCCAGTACATTGATAACAAATTTGGCCCATCGTTCAATGCCTAATTCGGCCCCTGAGGTCCTTCAGTACCTTGATACCTAATTTGGCCCATTGTTCAATGCCTAATTTGGCCCATGAAGGCCTCCAGTACTTTGATACCAAATTCGGCCCATTGTTCAATGCCTCATTCGGCCCATGAGGCCCTCCACTACCTTGATACCTAATTTGGCCCATCGTTCAATGCCTAATTGGGCCCATGAAGTCCTCCAGTACCTTGATACCTAATTCAACCCATCGTTCAATGCCTATTTCGGCCCATGAGGACCTCCAGTACCTTGATACCTAATTTGGACCATCGTTCAATGCCTAATTCGGCCCATGTAGTCCTCCAGTACCTTGATACCTAATTTGGCCCATCGTTCAATGCCTAATTCAGCCCATGAGGTCCTCCAGTGCATTGATACCTAATTCGGCCCAACATTCAATGCCTAATTCAGCCCTTGAAGTCCTACAGTACCTTGATACATAATTTGGCCCATCTTTCGGCCCATGAAGTCCTCCAGTACCTTGATACCTAATTTGGCCCATCGTAGATTGCCTAATGAGGCCCATGAGGTCCTCCAGTACCTTGATACCTAATTCGGCCCATAAGGTCCTCCAGTACCTTGATACCTAATTCGGCACATCGGTCAATGCCTAATTTAGCCCTTGAAGTCCTCCAGTACCTTAATACCTAATTTGGCCCATTGTTCAATGGCTAATTCGGCCCATGAGGTCCTCCAGTACCTTGATACCTAATTCGGCCCAACATTCAATGCCTAATTCAGCCCTTGAAGTCCTACAGTAGCTTGATACATAATTTGGCCCATCGTTCGGCCCATGAAGTCCTCCAGTAGCTTGATACCTAATTTGGCCCATTGTAGATTGACTAATTCGGCCCATGAGGTCCTCCCGTACCTTAATACCTAATTCGGCCCATGAGGTCCTCCAGTACCTTGATACCTAATTCGGCCCACTGTTCAATGCCTCATTCAGCCCCTGAGATCCTCCAGTAAATTGACACCTAATTCGGCCCATCGTTCAATTTCTAATTCGGCCCATGAGGTCCTCCTGTATCTTGATACCTAATTTAGCCCATCGTTCAATGCCTAATTCGTCCCCTGAGGTCCTCCAGTACCTTGATACCTAATTTGGCCCATCGTTCAATGCGTTATTCGGCCCATGAGGTCCTCCAGTACCTTGATAACAAATTTGGCCCATCGTTCAATGCCTAATTCGTCCCCTGAGGTCCTCCAGTACCTTGATACCTAATTTGGCCCATCGTTCAATGCCTAATTTGGCCCATGAAGGCCTCCAGTACTTTGATACCAAATTCGGCCCATCGTTCAATGCCTAATTCGGCCCATAAGGCCCTCCACTACCTTGATACCTAAGTTGGCCCATCTTTCAATGCCTAATTTGGCCCATGAGGTCCTCCAGTACTTTGATACCTAATTCGGCCCTCTGTTCAATGCCTCATTCAGCCCCTGAGATCCTCCAGTAAATTGACACCTAATTCGGCCTATCGTTCAATTTCTAATTCGGCCCATGAGGTCCTCCTGTATCTTGATACCTAATTTAGCCGATCGTTCAATGCCTATTTCGGCCCATGAGGTCTTCCAGTACCTTGATACCTAATTCAACCCATCGTTCAAAGCCTATTTCGGCCCATAAGGACCTCCAGTACCTTGATACCTAATTCGGACCATCGTTCAATGCCTAATTCGGCCCATGTAGTCCTCCAGTACCTTGATACCTAATTTGGCCCATCGTTCAATGCCTAATTCAGCCCAAGAGGTCCTCCAGTGCATTGATACCTAATTCGGCCCAACATTCAATGCCTAATTCAGCCCTTGAAGTCCTACAGTACCTTGATACATAATTTGGCCCATCCTTCGGCCCATGAAGTCCTCCAGTACCTTGATACCTAATTTGGCCCATCGTAGATTGCCTAATTCGGCCGATGATGTCCTCCAGTACCTTGATACCTAATTTGGCCCATAAGGTCCTCCAGTACCTTGATACCAAATTCGGCACATCGGTCAATGCCTAATTTAGCCCTTGAAGTCCTCCAGTACCTTAATACCTAATTTGGCCCATCGTTCAATGGCTAATTCGGCCCATGAGGTGCTCCAGTACCTTGATACCTAATTCGGCCCAACATTCAATGCCTAATTCAGCCCTTGAAGTCCTACAGTACCTTGATACATAATTTGGCCCATCGTTCGGCCCATGAAGTCCTCCAGTAGCTTGATACCTAATTTGGCCCATCGTAGATTGCCTAATTCGGCCCATGAGGTCCTCCAGTACCTTAATACCTAATTCGGCCCATGAGGTCCTCCAGTACTTTGATACCTAATTCGGCACATCGGTCAATGCCTAATTTAGCCCTTGAAGTCCTCCAGTACCTTAATACCTAACTTGGCCCACCGTTCAATGGCTAATTCGGCCCATGAGGTCCTCCAGTACCTTGATACCTAATTCGGCCCAACATTCAATGCCTAATTCGCCCCATGATGTCCTCCAGTACCTTGATACCTAATTTGGCCCATCGTTCAATGTCTATTTCGGCCCATGAGGTCCTCCAGTACCTCGATACCTAATTCGGCCCATTGTTCAATGCCTTATTCGGCCTACGAGGTCCTCCAGTACCTTGATAAATTTGGCCCATCGTTCAATGCCTAATTCGGCCCATGAGGTCCTCCAGTACCTTGATACCTAATTCGGCCCATGAGGTCCTCCAGTACCTTGATACCTAATTCGGCACATCGGTCAATGCCTAATTTAGCCCTTGAAGTCCTCCAGTACCTTAATACCTAATTTGGCCCATCGTTCAATGGCTAATTCGGCCCATGAGGTCCCCCAGTACCTTGATACCTAATTCGGCCCAACATTCAATGCCTAATTCGCCCCATGATGTCCTCCAGCAACTTGATACCTAATTTGGCCCATCGTTCAATGCCTATTTCAGCCCATGAGGTCCTCGAGTACCTTGATACCTAATTCGGCCCATTGTTCAATGCCTTATTCGGCCCATGAGGTCCTCCAGTACATTGATAACAAATTTGGCCCATCGTTCAATGCCTAATTCGGCCCCTGAGGTCCTTCAGTACCTTGATACCTAATTTGGCCCATTGTTCAATGCCTAATTTGGCCCATGAAGGCCTCCAGTACTTTGATACCAAATTCGGCCCATTGTTCAATGCCTCATTCGGCCCATGAAGTCCTCCAGTACCTTGATACCTAATTCAACCCATCGTTCAATGCCTATTTCGGCCCATGAGGACCTCCAGTACCTTGATACCTAATTTGGCCCATCGTTCAATGCCTAATTCGGCCCATGTAGTCCTCCAGTACCTTGATACCTAATTTGGCCCATCGTTCAATGCCTAATTCAGCCCATGAGGTCCTCCAGTGCATTGATACCTAATTCGGCCCAACATTCAATGCCTAATTCAGCCCTTGAAGTCCTACAGTACCTTGATACATAATTTGGCCCATCTTTCGGCCCATGAAGTCCTCCAGTACCTTGATACCTAATTTGGCCCATCGTAGATTGCCTAATGAGGCCCATGAGGTCCTCCAGTACCTTGATACCTAATTCGGCCCATAAGGTCCTCCAGTACCTTGATACCTAATTCGGCACATCGGTCAATGCCTAATTTAGCCCTTGAAGTCCTCCAGTACCTTAATACCTAATTTGGCCCATTGTTCAATGGCTAATTCGGCCCATGAGGTCCTCCAGTACCTTGATACCTAATTCGGCCCAACATTCAATGCCTAATTCAGCCCTTGAAGTCCTACAGTAGCTTGATACATAATTTGGCCCATCGTTCGGCCCATGAAGTCCTCCAGTAGCTTGATACCTAATTTGGCCCATTGTAGATTGACTAATTCGGCCCATGAGGTCCTCCCGTACCTTAATACCTAATTCGGCCCATGAGGTCCTCCAGTACCTTGATACCTAATTCGGCCCACTGTTCAATGCCTCATTCAGCCCCTGAGATCCTCCAGTAAATTGACACCTAATTCGGCCCATCGTTCAATTTCTAATTCGGCCCATGAGGTCCTCCTGTATCTTGATACCTAATTTAGCCCATCGTTCAATGCCTATTTCGGCCCATGAGGTCCTCCAGTACCTTGATACTTAATTTGGCCCACCGTTCAATGCCTAATTTGGCCCATGAAGTCCTCCAGTATCTTGATACCTAATTCAACCCATCGTTCAATGCCTATTTCGGCCCATGAGGACCTCCAGTACCATGATAGCTAATTCGGACCATCGTTCAATGCCTAATTCGGCCCATGTAGTCCTCCAGAACCTTGATACCTAATTTGGCCCATCGTTCAATGCCTAATTCAGCCCATGAGGTCCTCCAGTGCATTGATACCTAAATCGGCACGTCGGTCAATGACTAATTCAGCCCTTGAAGTCCTCCAGTACCTTAATACCTAATTTGGCCCATCTTCAATGGCTAATTCGGCCCATGAGGTCCTCCAGTACCTTGATACCTAATTCGGCCCAACATTCAATGCCTAATTCAGCCCTTGAAGTCCTACAGTACCTTGATACATAATTTGGCCCATCGTTCGGCCCATGAAGTCCTCCAGTACCTTGATACCTAATTTGGCCCATCGTAGATTGCCTAATTCGGCCCATGAGGTCCTCCAGTACCTTGATACCAAAGTCGGCACATCGGTCAATGCCTTATTTAGCCCTTGAAGTCCTCCAGTACCTTAATACCTAATTTGGCCCATCGTTCAATGGCTAATTCAGCCCATGAGGTCCTCCAGTACCTTGATACCTAATTCGGCCCAACATTCAATGCCTAATTCTGCCCTTGAAGTCCTACAGTACCTTGATACATAATTTGGCCCATCGTTCGGCCCATGAAGTCCTCCAGTAACTTGATACCTAATTTGGCCCATCGTAGATTGCCTAATTCGGCCCATGAGGTCCTCCAGTACCTTGATACCTAATTCGGCCCATGAGGTCCTCCAGTACCTTGATACCTAATTCGGCACATCGGTCAATGCCTAATTTAGCCCTTGAAGTCCTCCAGTACCTTAATACCTAATTTGGCCCATAGTTCAATGCCTAATTCAGCCCATGAGGTCCTCCAGTGCATTGATACCTAATTCGGCCCAACATTCAATGCCTAATTCAGCCCTTGAAGTCCTACAGTACCTTGATACATAATTTGGCCCATCGTTCGGCCCATGAAGTCCTCCAGTAGCTTGATACCTAATTTGGCCCATCGTAGATTGCCTAATTCGGCCCATGAGGTCCTCCAGTACCTTAATACCTAATTCGGCCCATGAGGTCCTCCAGTACTTTGATACCTAATTCGGCACATCGTTCAATGCCTAATTTAGCCCTTGAAGTCCTCCAGTACCTTAATACCTAACTTGGCACACCGTTCAATGGCTAATTCGGCCCATGAGGTCCTCCAGTACCTTGATACCTAATTCGGCCCAACATTCAATGCCTAATTCGCCCCATGATGTCCTCCAGTACCTTGATACCTAATTTGGCCCATCGTTTAATGCCTATTTCGGCCCATGAGGTCCTCCAGTACCTCGATACCTAATTCGGCGCATTGTTCAATGCCTTATTCGGCCTATGAGGTCCTCCAGTACCTTGATAAATTTGGCCCATCGTTCAATGCCTAATTCGGCCCATGAGGTCCTCCAGTACCTTGATACCTAATTCGGCCCATGAGGTGCTCCAGTACCTTGATACCTAATTCGGCCCAACATTCAATGCCTAATTCGCCCCATGATGTCCTCCAGTACCTTGATACCTAATTTGGCCCATCGTTCAATGCCTATTTCAGCCCATGAGGTCCTCGAGTACCTTGATACCTAATTCGGCCCATTGTTCAATGCCTTATTTGGCCCATGAGGTCCTCCAGTACCTTGATAACAAATTTGGCCCATCGTTCAATGCCTAATTCGGCCCCTGAGGTCCTCCAGTACCTTGATACCTAATTTGGCCCATTGTTCAATGCCTAATTTGGCCCATGAAGGCCTCCAGTACTTTGATACCAAATTCGGCCCATTGTTCAATGCCTAATTCGGCCCATGAGGCCCTCCACTACCTTGATACCTAATTTGGCCCATCGTTCAATGCCTAATTGGGCCCATGAAGTCCTCCAGTACCTTGATACCTAATTCAACCCATCGTTCAATGCCTATTTCGGCCCATGAGGACCTCCAGTACCTTGATACCTAATTCGGACCATCGTTCAATGCCTAATTCGGCCCATGTAGTCCTCCAGTACCTTGATACCTAATTTGGCCCATCGTTCAATGCCTAATTCAGCCCATGAGGTCCTCCAGTGCATTGATACCTAATTCGGCCCAACATTCAATGCCTAATTCAGCCCTTGAAGTCCTACAGTACCTTGATACATAATTTGGCCCATCCTTCGGCCCATGAAGTCCTCCAGTACCTTGATACCTAATTTGGCCCATCGTAGATTGCCTAATTAGGCCCATGAGGTCCTCCAGTACCTTGATACCTAATTCGGCCCATAAGGTCCTCCAGTACCTTGATACCTAATTCGGCACATCGGTCAATGCCTAATTTAGCCCTTGAAGTCCTCCAGTACCTTAATACCTAATTTGGCCCATCGTTCAATGGCTAATTCGGCCCATGAGGTCCTCCAGTGCATTGATACCTAATTCGGCCCAACATTCAATGCCTAATTCAGCCCTTGAAGTCCTACAGTACCTTGATACATAATTTGGCCCATCCTTCGGCCCATGAAGTCCTCCAGTACCTTGATACCTAATTTGGCCCATCGTAGATTGCCTAATTAGGCCCATGAGGTCCTCCAGTACCTTGATACCTAATTCGGCCCATAAGGTCCTCCAGTACCTTGATACCTAATTCGGCACATCGGTCAATGCCTAATTTAGCCCTTGAAGTCCTCCAGTACCTTAATACCTAATTTGGCCCATCGTTCAATGGCTAATTCGGCCCATGAGGTCCTCCAGTACCTTGATACCTAATTCGGCCCAACATTCAATGCCTAATTCAGCCCTTGAAGTCCTACAGTAGCTTGATACATAATTTGGCCCATCGTTCGGCCCATGAAGTTCTCCAGTAGCTTGATACCTAATTTGGCCCATTGTAGATTGCCTAATTCGGCCCATGAGGTCCTCCCGTACCTTAATACCTAATTCGGCCCATGAGGTCCTCCAGTACTTTGATACCTAATTCGGCACATCGGTCAATGCCTAATTTAGCCCTTGAAGTCCTCCAGTACCTTAATACCTAATTTGGCACATCTTTCAATGCCTTATTTGGCCCATGAGGTCCTCCAGCACTTTGATACCTAATTCGGCCCACTGTTCAATGCCTCATTCAGCCCCTGAGATCCTCCAGTAAATTGACACCTAATTCGGCCCATCGTTCAATTTCTAATTCGGCCCATGAGGTCCTCCTGTATCTTGATACCTAATTTAGCCCATCGTTCAATGCCTATTTCGCCCCATGAGGTCCTCCAGTACCTTGATACCTAATTCGGCACATCGGTCAATGCCTAATTTAGCCCTTGAAGTCCTCCAGTACCTTAATACCTAATTTGGCCCATCGTTCAATGGCTAATTCGGCCCATGAGGTGCTCCAGTACCTTGATACCTAATTCGGCCCAACATTCAATGCCTAATTCGCCCCATGATGTCCTCCAGTACCTTGATACCTAATTTGGCCCATCGTTCAATGCCTATTTCAGCCCATGAGGTCCTCGAGTACCTTGATACCTAATTCGGCCCATTGTTCAATGCCTTATTTGGCCCATGAGGTCCTCCAGTACCTTGATAACAAATTTGGCCCATCGTGCAATGCCTAATTCGGCCCCTGAGGTCCTCCAGTACCTTGATACCTAATTTGGCCCATTGTTCAATGCCTAATTTGGCCCATGAAGGCCTCCAGTACTTTGATACCAAATTCGGCCCATTGTTCAATGCCTAATTCGGCCCATGAGGCCCTCCACTACCTTGATACCTAATTTGGCCCATCGTTCAATGCCTAATTGGGCCCATGAAGTCCTCCAGTACCTTGATACCTAATTCAACCCATCGTTCAATGCCTATTTCGGCCCATGAGGACCTCCAGTACCTTGATACCTAATTCGGACCATCGTTCAATGCCTAATTCGGCCCATGTAGTCCTCCAGTACCTTGATACCTAATTTGGCCCATCGTTCAATGCCTAATTCAGCCCATGAGGTCCTCCAGTGCATTGATACCTAATTCGGCCCAACATTCAATGCCTAATTCAGCCCTTGAAGTCCTACAGTACCTTGATACATAATTTGGCCCATCCTTCGGCCCATGAAGTCCTCCAGTACCTTGATACCTAATTTGGCCCATCGTAGATTGCCTAATTAGGCCCATGAGGTCCTCCAGTACCTTGATACCTAATTCGGCCCATAAGGTCCTCCAGTACCTTGATACCTAATTCGGCACATCGGTCAATGCCTAATTTAGCCCTTGAAGTCCTCCAGTACCTTAATACCTAATTTGGCCCATCGTTCAATGGCTAATTCGGCCCATGAGGTCCTCCAGTGCATTGATACCTAATTCGGCCCAACATTCAATGCCTAATTCAGCCCTTGAAGTCCTACAGTACCTTGATACATAATTTGGCCCATCCTTCGGCCCATGAAGTCCTCCAGTACCTTGATACCTAATTTGGCCCATCGTAGATTGCCTAATTAGGCCCATGAGGTCCTCCAGTACCTTGATACCTAATTCGGCCCATAAGGTCCTCCAGTACCTTGATACCTAATTCGGCACATCGGTCAATGCCTAATTTAGCCCTTGAAGTCCTCCAGTACCTTAATACCTAATTTGGCCCATCGTTCAATGGCTAATTCGGCCCATGAGGTCCTCCAGTACCTTGATACCTAATTCGGCCCAACATTCAATGCCTAATTCAGCCCTTGAAGTCCTACAGTAGCTTGATACATAATTTGGCCCATCGTTCGGCCCATGAAGTTCTCCAGTAGCTTGATACCTAATTTGGCCCATTGTAGATTGCCTAATTCGGCCCATGAGGTCCTCCCGTACCTTAATACCTAATTCGGCCCATGAGGTCCTCCAGTACTTTGATACCTAATTCGGCACATCGGTCAATGCCTAATTTAGCCCTTGAAGTCCTCCAGTACCTTAATACCTAATTTGGCCCATCTTTCAATGCCTAATTTGGCCCATGAGGTCCTCCAGCACTTTGATACCTAATTCGGCCCACTGTTCAATGCCTCATTCAGCCCCTGAGATCCTCCAGTAAATTGACACCTGATTCGGCCCATCGTTCAATTTCTAATTCGGCCCATGAGGTCCTCCTGTATCTTGATACCTAATTTAGCCCATCGTTCAATGCCTATTTCGGCCCATGAGGTCCTCCAGTACCTTGATACTTAATTTGGCCCACCGTTCAATGCCTAATTTGGCCGATGAAGTCCTCCAGTATCTTGATACCTAATTCAACCCATCGTTCAATGCCTATTTCGGCCCATGAGGACCTCCAGTACCTTGATAGCTAACTCGGACCATCGTTCAATGCCTAATTCGGCCCATGTAGTCCTCCAGTACCTTGATACCTAATTTGGCCCATCGTTCAATGCCTAATTCAGCCCATGAGGTCCTCCAGTGCATTGATACCTAATTCGGCACGTCGGTCAATGACTAATTCAGCCCTTGAAGTCCTCCAGTACCTTAATACCTAATTTGGCCCATCTTCAATGGCTAATTCGGCCCATGAGGTCCTCCAGTACCTTGATACCTAATTCGGCCCAACATTCAATGCCTAATTCAGCCCTTGAAGTCCTACAGTACCTTGATACATAATTTGGCCCATCGTTCGGCCCATGAAGTCCTCCAGTACCTTGATACCTAATTTGGCCCATCGTAGATTGCCTAATTCGGCCCATGAGGTCCTCCAGTACCTTGATACCAAAGTCGGCACATCGGTCAATGCCTTATTTAGCCCTTGAAGTCCTCCAGTACCTTAATACCTAATTTGGCCCATCGTTCAATGGCTAATTCGGCCCATGAGGTCCTCCAGTAACTTGATACCTAATTTGGCCCATCGTAGATTGCCTAATTCAGCCCATGAGGTCCTCCAGTACCTTGATACCTAATTTGGCCCATGAGGTCCTCCATTACCTTGATACCTAATTTGGCCCATCGTTCAATGCCTAATTTGGCCCATGAAGGCCTCCAGTACTTTGATACCCAATTCGGCCCATCGTTCAATGCCTAATTCGGCCCATGAGGCCTTCCAGTATCTTGATACCTAATTTGGGCTATCGTTCAACACCTAATTCTGCCGATGAAGTCCTCCAGTACCTTGATACCTAATTTGGCCCATCGTTCAATGCCTAATTCGGCCCATGAAGTCCTCCAGTACCTTGATACCTAAGTTGGCCCATCGTTCAATGCCTAATTCGGCCCATGAGGTCCTCCAGTATCTTGATACCTAATTTAGCCCATCGTTCAATTCCTATTTCGGCCCAGGAGGTCCTCCAGTACCTTGATACCTAATTCGGCCCATCGGTCAATGCCTAATTCAGCCCCTGAACTCCTCCAGTACCTTAATACCTAATTTGGCCCATCGTTCAATGCCTAATTCTGCCCATGAGGTTTTCCAGTACCTTGATACCTAATTCGGCCCATCGTTCCATGCTTAATTTGGCCCATGAAGTCCTCCAGTACCTTGATACCTAATTTGGCCCATCGTTCAATGCCTAATTCACCCCATGAGGTCCTCCAGTACCTTGATACCTAATTTGCCCCTTTGTAGATTGCCTAAGTCGGCTCATGAGGTACTCCAGTACCTTGATACCTAATTTGGCCCATTGTTCAATGCCTCATTCAGCCCATGAGGGCCTCCAGTAAATGGACACCTAATTTGGCCCATCGTTCAATGCCTATTTCAGCCCATGAGGTCCTCCAGTACCTTGATACCTAATTCGGCCCATTGTTCAATGCCTAATTCGGCCCATGAGGTCCTCCAGTACCTTGATACCTAATTCAGCCCATGAGGTCCTCCACTACCTTGATACATAATTCATCCCATCGTTCAATGCCTAATTCAGCCCACGAGGTCTTCTAGTACCTTGAGACCTAATTCGGCCCATTGTTCAATGCCTCATTCGGCCAATGAGGACCTCCAGTACCTTGATATCTTTTTCGGCCCATCGTTCAATGCCTAATTCGGCCCATGAGGTTCACGAGTACCTTGATACCTAATTCGGCCCATCGTTCAATGCCTAATTCAGCCCATGAGGTCCTCCAGTACCATGATACATAATCCGGCCCGTCATTCAATGCCTCATTCGGCCCGTGAGGTCCTCTAGTACTATTAGACCTAATTTGGCCCATCGTTCAATGCCTAATTCGGTCCATGGGGACCACGAGTACCTTGATACCTAATTCGGTCCATCGTTCAATGCCTAATTTGGCCCATGAGGTCCTCCAGTACCTTGAGACCTAATTCAACCATCGTTCAATACTTATTTTGGCCCATACGTTCCTCCAGCACCTTAACACCTAATTTGGCCCTTCGTTCAATGCCTAATTTTGCCCATGAGGTCCTCTAGTACCTTGATATCTTATTCGGCCCATCGTTCAATGCCTAATTCGGCCCATAAAGTCCTCCAGTATCTTGATACATAATTCAACCCATCGTTCAATGCCTATTTCGGCCCATGAGGACCTCCAGTACTTTGATATCTAATTTGGCCCATCATTCAATGCCTAATTTGTCCCATGAAGTCCTCCAGTACCTTGATACCTAATTTGGCCCATCGTTCAAGGGCTAATTCGGCCCATGACTTCCTCTAGTATCTTGATACCTAATTCGGCCCAACATTCAATGCCTAATTCAGCACCTGAAGTCCTCCATTACCTTAAAACCTAATTTGGTCCATCATTCAATGCCTAATTTGGCCCATGAGGTCCTCCAGTACTTTGATACCTAATTCGGCCCATCGTTCAATGTCTAATTCGGCCCATGAGGTCCTCCAGTACCTTGATACCTTCTTCAGCCCATAGTTCAAAGTCTAATTCGGCCCATGATGTCCTCCAGTACCTTGATACCTAATTCGGACCATCGTTCAATGCCTAATTCGACCCATGTAGTCCTCCAGTACCTTGATACTTAATTTGGCCCATCGTTCAATGCCTAATTCAGCCCATGAGGTCCTCCAGTGCATTGATACGCCACTCTGCACCAGTGGAAGCGGTGGAGCTGTGGAACCGATTCCAGGTACTTGCAGATGAGACTGGAGGACAGCCTGCAGAGGAAGAATCACAGGGGAATCTGCATGAGAGTGAGCAAGAGGCTGAAGGTCAGTCAAACAGAGGCGATGAAACCCAGGCCTACAAGAAGAAGAAGAGAAGAGTGGTAGTAGTGGGAGACTCCTTGCTGCGTGGGATCGAGACCCAAGTATGTCGCGAAGACCCGTGGACTCGCCAGGTATGTTGTCTCCCGGGAGGACAGATTAGAGACGTGACTGAAAGGTTGCCTGCACTCATAAAGCCCACTGACAGGTATCCCTTTCTTCTCATCCATGTGGGAACAAATGATACCGCCAAGCGGAGCTACGAAGAGATCACGTCAGACTTTGAAGCTTTGGGAAGGAAACTCAAGAACTTTGGGGCCCAGATAGTTTTCTCATCCATCCTTCCAGTAGTTAGAAGAGGGATAGAAAGGGAACGAAAAATACTCCGGGTGAATGACTGGCTACGAAGGTGGTGCCGACGAGAGAGATTTGGATTCTGGGACCACGGGCTATACTTCCTGGAAGATGGGCTGTTGGCTAGGGATGGGTTGCACCTCACAAAGGCTGGGAAGAATGTGTTTGGCCACAGCATGAAGAACTTCATCAGGAGGGCTTTAAACTGAATCCTACGGGGAAGGGAGATGTAATGTTGGGGGTAACAATGGACATAGGCGCATGCACTGCAGTGGAGAGAACAGCGCTGATAGCGCCCAATAATAGTCTTCAGACACATGTAGGAAGAAAGCCAGACTATGAAGCACATGGTCTTCGATGTCTATATACTAATGCCCAGAGTATGGGAAACAAACAGAACGAACTTGAACTCTTAATACAGGAGGGAAATTATGACTTGATAGGTATAACTGAGACTTGGTGGGATGACTCTCATGACTGGAATACAGCAGTTGAAGGATATAACTTGTTCAAAAAGAACAGGAGGAACAGAAAGGGAGGCGGGGTTGCACTGTATGTGAAAAATACATATCTCTGCACAGAAATACAGGAGGAGGAGCTTGGTAGCCCCATCGAGAGCATCTGGGTTGAAATAAATGGAGCAAAGAATAAAAGGAACCTGGTGGTCGGAGTCTACTACCGGCCACCCAATCAAGGAGAAGCCAAGGATGAAACTTTTGAAAAGCAAATAGCCAATGTTTTAAGGAAGCATGATGTAGTAGTAATGGGGGACTTCAATTTCCCCGATATTTGTTGGGAGACAAATTCTGCAAAACATGGCCCCTCCAGGAAATTCCTGACTTGTGTGGCGGATAACTTCCTCCTACAGAAAGTAGAGGAAGGAACTAGAGGATCGGCTATCCTTGACTTGATCCTAACCAACAGAGATGACTTAGTGGATAAAGTAGCAGTTACAGGAACTCTGGGGGAAAGCGACCATGTTGTACTTGAGTTCTTGGTTCTAAGGGAAGCAAAAGCCGAGTGTACTCAAACGCGTACCCTGGATTTTAGGAAAGCTGATTTTAACAAACTCAGAACAATGATCAGTAAGGTCCCATGGCAAGCAATGCTAGCGAGAAAAGGAGTCCAAGATGGGTGGGAACTTTTAAAAAAGGAAATTCTCAAGGCACAATCACAAACAATTCCAACAAGAAGAAAAGGTGGAAGACAACAGAAGAAGCCAATGTGGCTTCACAAAAAGCTTAGGGATGACCTGAAAACAAAAAAGGACACATATAGGAAGTGGAAAGAAGGCCAAGTAACAAAGGAAGAGTACAGGCAGGTAGCACAGAATTGCAGGGATGGCGTCAGGAAGGCTAAAGCGGAGAACGAGGTGAGGTTAGCGAGGGATGCTAAAAACAACAAAAAGGCTTTCTTCAGCTACGTGCATAGTAAAAGGCAGAGGAAAGAAATGGTTGTTCAGCTATTAAATAAGGATGGCAAAATGATAACAGATGACAAAGAAAAGGCAGAGGTGCTCAATTCCTACTTTGGCTCAGTCTTCTCCCAAAAGAGGGTCTATGACCCCCCTGGCAAAGGCGAAGTACAGGCTGAAGGGGCAGGATTGCAGCTTGAGATCGACAGGCATATGGTCAAGGAACACCTCATTACTTTGAATGAGTTCAAATCTCCAGGGCCAGATGAACTGCATCCTAGAGTCATAAAGGAACTGGCAGAAGAGCTCTCAGAACCGCTGTCTATTCTCTTTGAGAAATCATGGAGGACCGGGGAAGTGCCAGATGACTGGAGGAGGGCTAACGTTGTCCCTATCTTCAAAAAGGGTAAAAAGGAGGAACCTGGGAACTACAGACCAGTCAGTCTGACATCAATCCCTGGGAAAATTCTGGAGCAGATCATAAAGCAATCCATCTGGAAGCACCTTGACAACAATGCAGTGATTACTCGAAGCCAACATGGATTTGTCAAAAACAAGTCCTGCCAGACAAATCTGATCTCATTTTTTGATCAAGTCACCTCCCTTGTAGACCGTGGGAATGCTGTAGACATCATATACCTCGACTTCAGCAAAGCTTTCGACAAAGTGCCCCATGATATCCTGATGAGCAAACTAGCTCGAAGTGGGCTAGATGAAACAACGATCCAGTGGATCCACAGTTGGCTACAGAATCGGACTCAAAGAGTGCTTATCAATGGGACCTTCTCAAGCTGGGGAGAGGTAACGAGTGGGGTACCGCAGGGCTCAGTCCTGGGCCCAGTGCTCTTCAACATTTTTATTAATGACTTGGAGGAGGAGGTGCAGGGAATGCTGATCAAATTTGCAGATGACACAAAATTGGGAGGGATAGCTAATACTTTGGAAGACAGAAACAAAATTCAAAGTGATCTGGATAGACTGGAGTGCTGGGCAGAAAACAACAGAATGGCATTTAATAGGGACAAATGCCAAGTTCTGCACCTAGGAAAAAGAAACCAAATGCACAGTTACAAGATGGGGGATACGTGGCTCAACCACACTACGAGCGAGAAGGATCTTGGAATTGTCGTCGATCACAAGCTGAATATGAGCCAACAATGTGATGTGGCTGCAAAAAAGGCCAATGCTATTTTGGGCTGCATTCATAGAAGCATCGCTTCCAAATCCCGGGAAGTACTAGTTCCCCTCTACTCAGCACTGGTTAGGCCTCATCTGGAGTACTGTGTCCAGTTCTGGGCACCACACTTTAAGAAGGATGCAGACAAGCTGGAGAGGGTTCAAAGGAGGGCAACAAAGATGATCAGGGGACTGGAAACAAAGCCCTATGAAGAGAGACTGAAAGAACTGGGCATGTTTAGCCTTGAGAAGAGAAGACTGAGGGGAGATATGATAGCGCTCTTCAAGTACTTGAAAGGTTGTCACAGAGAAGAAGGCCAGGATCTCTTCTTGATCATCCCAGAGTGCAGGACACGGAATAATGGGCTCAAGTTACAGGAAGCCAGATTCCGACTGAACATCAGGAAAAACTTCCTGAGTGTCAGAGCAATACGGCAATGGAACCAATTACCTGGGGAGGTGGTGGGCTCTCCCACACTGGAGGCCTTCAAGACAAGGCTGGACAGCCATTTGTCAGGGATGCTCTGACTTGGATTCCTGCATTGAGCAGGGGGTTGGACTCGATGGCCTTGTAGGCCCCTTCCAACCCTACTATTCTATTCTATGATTCTATGATACCTAATTCTGCATGTCGGTCAATGCCTAATTCAGCCCTTGAAGTCCTCCATTACCTTAAAACCTAATTTGGTCCATCATTCAATGCCTAATTTGGCCCATGAGGTCCTCCAGTACTTTGATACCTAATTCGGCCCATCGTTCAATGTCTAATTCGGCCCATGATGTCCTCCAGTACCTTGATACCTAATTCGGCCCATAAGGTCCTCCAGTACCTTGATACCTAATTCGGCACAGCGGTCAATGCCTAATTTAGCCCTTGAAGTCCTCCAGTACCTTAATACCTAATTTGGCCCATCGTTCAATGGCTAATTCGGCCCATGAGGTGCTCCAGTACCTTGATACCTAATTCGGCCCAACATTCAATGCCTAATTCAGCCCTTGAAGTCCTCCAGTACCTTGATACCTAATTTGGCCCATCGTTCAATGCCTAATTCACCCCATGAGGTACTCCAGTACCTTGATACCTAATTTGGCCCATTGTTCAATGCCTCATTCAGCCCATGAGGGCCTCCAGTAAAT
This sequence comes from Heloderma suspectum, assembly GCF_057233095.1. NCBI lineage: Eukaryota > Metazoa > Chordata > Lepidosauria > Squamata > Helodermatidae > Heloderma > Heloderma suspectum. The sequence continues at coordinate 5,195,500 of NC_139462.1, forward strand.
GGACACCTAATTTGGCCCATCGTTCAATGCCTATTTCAGCCCATGAGGTCCTCCAGTACCTTGATACCTAATTCGGCCCATCGTTCAATGTCTAATTCGGCCCATGAGGTCCTCCAGTACTTTGATACCTAATTCGGCCCATCGTTCAATGTCTAATTCGGCCCATGAGGTCCTCCAGTACCTTGATACCTTCTTCAGCCCATAGTTCAAAGTCTAATTCGGCCCATGATGTCCTCCAGTACCTTGATACCTAATTCGGACCATCGTTCAATGCCTAATTCGACCCATGTAGTCCTCCAGTACCTTGATACTTAATTTGGCCCATCGTTCAATGCCTACTTCAGCCCATGAGGTCCTCCAGTGCATTGATACCTAATTCTGCATGTCGGTCAATGCCTAATTCAGCCCTTGAAGTCCTCCATTACCTTAAAACCTAATTTGGTCCATCATTCAATGCCTAATTTGGCCCATGAGGTCCTCCAGTACTTTGATACCTAATTCGGCCCATCGTTCAATGTCTAATTCGGCCCATGATGTCCTCCAGTACCTTGATACCTAATTCGGCCCATAAGGTCCTCCAGTACCTTGATACCTAATTCGGCACATCGGTCAATGCCTAATTTAGCCCTTGAAGTCCTCCAGTACCTTAATACCTAATTTGGCCCATCGTTCAATGGCTAATTCGGCCCATGAGGTGCTCCAGTACCTTGATACCTAATTCGGCCCAACATTCAATGCCTAATTCAGCCCTTGAAGTCCTCCAGTACCTTGATACCTAATTTGGCCCATCGTTCAATGCCTAATTCACCCCATGAGGTCCCCCAGTACCTTGATACCTAATTTACCCCTTTTGTAGATTGCCTAATTCGGCTCATGAGGTACTCCAGTACCTTGATACCTAATTTGGCCCATTGTTCAATGCCTATTTCAGCCCATGAGGGCCTCCAGTACCTTGATACCTAATTCGGCCCATTGTTCAATGCCTAATTCGGCCCATGAGGTCCTCCAGTACCTTGATACCTATTTCAGCCCATGAGGTCCTCCACTACCTTGATACATAATTCATCCCATCGTTCAATGCCTAATTCAGCCCACGAGGTCTTCTAGTACCTTGAGACCTAATTCGGCCCATTGTTCAATGCCTCATTTGGCCAATGAGGACCTCCAGTACCTTGATATCTTTTTCGGCCCATCGTTCAATGCCTAATTCGGCCCATGAGGTCCTCCAGTACCATGATACATAATCCGGCCCGTCATTCAATGCCTCATTCGGCCCGTGAGGTCCTCTAGTACTATTAGACCTAATTTGGCCCATCGTTCAATGCCTAATTCGGTCCATGGGGACCACGAGTACCTTGATACCTAATTCGGTCCATCGTTCAATGCCTAATTTGGCCCATGAGGTCCTCCAGTACCTTGAGACCTAATTCAACCATCGTTCAATGCTTATTTCGGCCCATACGTTCCTCCAGTACCTTGATACCTAATTCGTCCCATCATTCAATGCCCAATTCGGCTCATGAGGTCCTCCAGCACCTTCACACCTAATTTGACCCATCGTTCAATGCCTAATTTTTCCCATGAGGTCCTCTAGTACCTTGATATCTTATTCGGCCCATCGTTCAATGCCTAATTCGGCCCATAAAGTCCTCCAGTATCTTGATACATAATTCAACCCATCGTTCAATGCCTATTTCGGCCCATGAGGACCTCCAGTACTTTGATATCTAATTTGGCCCATCATTCAATGCCTAATTTGTCCCATGAAGTCCTCCAGTACCTTGATACCTAATTTGGCCCATCGTTCAAGGGCTAATTCGGCCCATGACTTCCTCTAGTATCTTGATAACTAATTCGGCCCAACATTCAATGCCTTATTCAGCACCTGAAGTCCTCCATTACCTTAAAACCTAATTTGGTCCATCATTCAATGCCTAATTTGGCCCATGAGGTCCTCCAGTACTTTGATACTTAATTCGGCCCATCGTTCAATGTCTAATTCGGCCCATGAGGTCCTCCAGTACCTTGATACCTTCTTCAGCCCATAGTTCAAAGTCTAATTCGGCCCATGATGTCCTCCAGTACCTTGATACCTAATTCGGACCATCGTTCAATGCCTAATTCGACCCATGTAGTCCTCCAGTACCTTGATACTTAATTTGGCCCATCGTTCAATGCCTAATTCAGCCCATGAGGTCCTCCAGTGCATTGATACCTAATTCTGCATGTCGGTCAATTCCTAATTCAGCCCTTGAAGTCCTCCATTACCTTAAAACCTAATTTGGTCCATCATTCAATGCCTAATTTGGCCCATGAGGTCCTCCAGTACTTTGATACCTAATTCGGCCCATCGTTCAATGTCTAATTCGGCCCATGATGTCCTCCAGTACCTTGATACCTAATTCGGCCCATAAGGTCCTCCAGTACCTTGATACCTAATTCGGCACATCGGTCAATGCCTAATTTAGCCCTTGAAGTCCTCCAGTACCTTAATACCTAATTTGGCCCATCGTTCAATGGCTAATTCGGCCCATGAGGTGCTCCAGTACCTTGATACCTAATTCGGCCCAACATTCAATGCCTAATTCAGCCCTTGAAGTCCTACAGTACCTTGATACCTAATTTGGCCCATCGTTCAATGCCTAATTCACCCCATGAGGTACTCCAGTACCTTGATACCTAATTTGGCCCATTGTTCAATGCCTCATTCAGCCCATGAGGGCCTCCAGTAAATGGACACCTAATTTGGCCCATCGTTCAATGCCTATTTCAGCCCATGAGGTCCTCCAGTACCTTGATACCTAATTCGGCCCATCGTTCAATGTCTAATTCGGCCCATGAGGTCCTCCAGTACTTTGATACCTAATTCGGCCCATCGTTCAATGTCTAATTCGGCCCATGAGGTCCTCCAGTACCTTGATACCTTCTTCAGCCCATAGTTCAAAGTCTAATTCGGCCCATGATGTCCTCCAGTACCTTGATACCTAATTCGGACCATCGTTCAATGCCTAATTCGACCCATGTAGTCCTCCAGTACCTTGATACTTAATTTGGCCCATCGTTCAATGCCTACTTCAGCCCATGAGGTCCTCCAGTGCATTGATACCTAATTCTGCATGTCGGTCAATGCCTAATTCAGCCCTTGAAGTCCTCCATTACCTTAAAACCTAATTTGGTCCATCATTCAATGCCTAATTTGGCCCATGAGGTCCTCCAGTACTTTGATACCTAATTCGGCCCATCGTTCAATGTCTAATTCGGCCCATGATGTCCTCCAGTACCTTGATACCTAATTCGGCCCATAAGGTCCTCCAGTACCTTGATACCTAATTCGGCACATCGGTCAATGCCTAATTTAGCCCTTGAAGTCCTCCAGTACCTTAATACCTAATTTGGCCCATCGTTCAATGGCTAATTCGGCCCATGAGGTGCTCCAGTACCTTGATACCTAATTCGGCCCAACATTCAATGCCTAATTCAGCCCTTGAAGTCCTCCAGTACCTTGATACCTAATTTGGCCCATCGTTCAATGCCTAATTCACCCCATGAGGTCCCCCAGTACCTTGATACCTAATTTACCCCTTTTGTAGATTGCCTAATTCGGCTCATGAGGTACTCCAGTACCTTGATACCTAATTTGGCCCATTGTTCAATGCCTATTTCAGCCCATGAGGGCCTCCAGTACCTTGATACCTAATTCGGCCCATTGTTCAATGCCTAATTCGGCCCATGAGGTCCTCCAGTACCTTGATACCTATTTCAGCCCATGAGGTCCTCCACTACCTTGATACATAATTCATCCCATCGTTCAATGCCTAATTCAGCCCACGAGGTCTTCTAGTACCTTGAGACCTAATTCGGCCCATTGTTCAATGCCTCATTTGGCCAATGAGGACCTCCAGTACCTTGATATCTTTTTCGGCCCATCGTTCAATGCCTAATTCGGCCCATGAGGTCCTCCAGTACCATGATACATAATCCGGCCCGTCATTCAATGCCTCATTCGGCCCGTGAGGTCCTCTAGTACTATTAGACCTAATTTGGCCCATCGTTCAATGCCTAATTCGGTCCATGGGGACCACGAGTACCTTGATACCTAATTCGGTCCATCGTTCAATGCCTAATTTGGCCCATGAGGTCCTCCAGTACCTTGAGACCTAATTCAACCATCGTTCAATGCTTATTTCGGCCCATACGTTCCTCCAGTACCTTGATACCTAATTCGTCCCATCATTCAATGCCCAATTCGGCTCATGAGGTCCTCCAGCACCTTCACACCTAATTTGACCCATCGTTCAATGCCTAATTTTTCCCATGAGGTCCTCTAGTACCTTGATATCTTATTCGGCCCATTGTTCAATGCCTAATTCGGCCCATAAAGTCCTCCAGTATCTTGATACATAATTCAACCCATCGTTCAATGCCTATTTCGGCCCATGAGGACCTCCAGTACTTTGATATCTAATTTGGCCCATCATTCAATGCCTAATTTGTCCCATGAAGTCCTCCAGTACCTTGATACCTAATTTGGCCCATCGTTCAAGGGCTAATTCGGCCCATGACTTCCTCTAGTATCTTGATAACTAATTCGGCCCAACATTCAATGCCTTATTCAGCACCTGAAGTCCTCCATTACCTTAAAACCTAATTTGGTCCATCATTCAATGCCTAATTTGGCCCATGAGGTCCTCCAGTACTTTGATACTTAATTCGGCCCATCGTTCAATGTCTAATTCGGCCCATGAGGTCCTCCAGTACCTTGATACCTTCTTCAGCCCATAGTTCAAAGTCTAATTCGGCCCATGATGTCCTCCAGTACCTTGATACCTAATTCGGACCATCGTTCAATGCCTAATTCGACCCATGTAGTCCTCCAGTACCTTGATACTTAATTTGGCCCATCGTTCAATGCCTAATTCAGCCCATGAGGTCCTCCAGTGCATTGATACCTAATTCTGCATGTCGGTCAATTCCTAATTCAGCCCTTGAAGTCCTCCATTACCTTAAAACCTAATTTGGTCCATCATTCAATGCCTAATTTGGCCCATGAGGTCCTCCAGTACTTTGATACCTAATTCGGCCCATCGTTCAATGTCTAATTCGGCCCATGATGTCCTCCAGTACCTTGATACCTAATTCGGCCCATAAGGTCCTCCAGTACCTTGATACCTAATTCGGCACATCGGTCAATGCCTAATTTAGCCCTTGAAGTCCTCCAGTACCTTAATACCTAATTTGGCCCATCGTTCAATGGCTAATTCGGCCCATGAGGTGCTCCAGTACCTTGATACCTAATTCGGCCCAACATTCAATGCCTAATTCAGCCCTTGAAGTCCTACAGTACCTTGATACATAATTTGGCCCATCGTTCGGCCCATGAAGTCCTCCAGTAGCTTGATACCTAATTCGGCCCATAAGGTCCTCCAGTACCTTGATACGTAATTCGGCACATCGGTCAATGCCTAATTTAGCCCTTGAAGTCCTCCAGTACCTTAATACCTAATTTGGCCCATCGTTCAATGCCTAATTCGGCCCATGAGGTCCTCCAGTACCTCGATACCTAATTCGGCCCATTGTTCAATGCCTTATTCGGCCTATGAGGTCCTCCAGTACCTTGATAAATTTGGCCCATCGTTCAATGCCTAATTCGGCCCATGGGGTCCTCCAGTACCTTGATACCTAATTCGGCCCATGAGGTCCTCCAGTACCTTGATACCTAATTCGGCACATCGGTCAATGCCTAATTTAGCCCTTGAAGTCCTCCAGTACCTTAATACCTAATTTGGCCCATCGTTCAATGGCTAATTCGGCCCATGAGGTCCTCCAGTACCTTAATACCTAATTCGGCCCAACATTCAATGCCTAATTCGCCCCATGATGTCCTCCAGTACCTTGATACCTAATTTGGCCCATCGTTCAATGCCTATTTCAGCCCATGAGGTCCTCGAGTACCTTGATACCTAATTCGGCCCATTGTTCAATGCGTTATTCGGCCCATGAGGTCCTCCAGTACCTTGATAACAAATTTGGCCCATCGTTCAATGCCTAATTCGTCCCCTGAGGTCCTCCAGTACCTTGATACCTAATTTGGCCCATCGTTCAATGCCTAATTTGGCCCATGAAGGCCTCCAGTACTTTGATACCAAATTCGGCCCATCGTTCAATGCCTAATTCGGCCCATAAGGCCCTCCACTACCTTGATACCTAAGTTGGCCCATCGTTCAATGCCTAATTCGGCCCATGAAGTCCTCCAGTACCTAGATACCTAATTTGGCCCATTGTTCAACACCTAATTCTGCCGATGAAGTCCTCCCGTACCTTGATACCTAAGTTGGCCCATCTTTCAATGCCTAATTTGGCCCATGAGGTCCTCCAGTACTTTGATACCTAATTCGGCCCTCTGTTCAATGCCTCATTCAGCCCCTGAGATCCTCCAGTAAATTGACACCTAATTCGGCCCATCGTTCAATTTCTAATTCGGCCCATGAAGTCCTCCTGTATCTTGATACCTAATTTAGCCGATCGTTCAATGCCTATTTCGGCCCATGAGGTCTTCCAGTACCTTGATACCTAATTCAACCCATCGTTCAATGCCTATTTCGGCCCATGAGGACCTCCAGTACCTTGATACCTAATTCGGACCATCGTTCAATGCCTAATTCGGCCCATGTAGTCCTCCAGTACCTTGATACCTAATTTGGCCCATCGTTCAAGGCCTAATTCAGCCCAAGAGGTCCTCCAGTGCATTGATACCTAATTCGGCCCAACATTCAATGCCTAATTCAGCCCTTGAAGTCCTACAGTACCTTGATACATAATTTGGCCCATCCTTCGGCCCATGAAGTCCTCCAGTACCTTGATACCTAATTTGGCCGATCGTAGATTGCCTAATTCGGCCGATGATGTCCTCCAGTACCTTGATACCTAATTCGGCCCATAAGGTCCTCCAGTACCTTGATACCAAATTCGGCACATCGGTCAATGCCTAATTTAGCCCTTGAAGTCCTCCAGTACCTTAATACCTAATTTGGCCCATCGTTCAATGGCTAATTCGGCCCATGAGGTGCTCCAGTACCTTGATACCTAATTCGGCCCAACATTCAATGCCTAATTCAGCCCTTGAAGTCCTACAGTACCTTGATACATAATTTGGCCCATCGTTCGGCCCATGAAGTCCTCCAGTAGCTTGATACCTAATTTGGCCCATCGTAGATTGCCTAATTCGGCCCATGAGGTCCTCCAGTACCTTAATACCTAATTCGGCCCATGAGGTCCTCCAGTACTTTGATACCTAATTCGGCACATCGGTCAATGCCTAATTTAGCCCTTGAAGTCCTCCAGTACCTTAATACCTAACTTGGCCCACCGTTCAATGGCTAATTCGGCCCATGAGGTCCTCCAGTACCTTGATACCTAATTCGGCCCAACATTCAATGCCTAATTCGCCCCATGATGTCCTCCAGTACCTTGATACCTAATTTGGCCCATCGTTCAATGTCTATTTCGGCCCATGAGGTCCTCCAGTACCTCGATACCTAATTCGGCCCATTGTTCAATGCCTTATTCGGCCTACGAGGTCCTCCAGTACCTTGATAAATTTGGCCCATCGTTCAATGCCTAATTCGGCCCATGAGGTCCTCCAGTACCTTGATACCTAATTCGGCCCATGAGGTCCTCCAGTACCTTGATACCTAATTCGGCACATCGGTCAATGCCTAATTTAGCCCTTGAAGTCCTCCAGTACCTTAATACCTAATTTGGCCCATCGTTCAATGTCTAATTCGGCCCATGAGGTCCCCCAGTACCTTGATACCTAATTCGGCCCAACATTCAATGCCTAATTCGCCCCATGATGTCCTCCAGCACCTTGATACCTAATTTGGCCCATCGTTCAATGCCTATTTCAGCCCATGAGGTCCTCGAGTACCTTGATACCTAATTCGGCCCATTGTTCAATGCCTTATTCGGCCCATGAGGTCCTCCAGTACATTGATAACAAATTTGGCCCATCGTTCAATGCCTAATTCGGCCCCTGAGGTCCTTCAGTACCTTGATACCTAATTTGGCCCATTGTTCAATGCCTAATTTGGCCCATGAAGGCCTCCAGTACTTTGATACCAAATTCGGCCCATTGTTCAATGCCTCATTCGGCCCATGAGGCCCTCCACTACCTTGATACCTAATTTGGCCCATCGTTCAATGCCTAATTGGGCCCATGAAGTCCTCCAGTACCTTGATACCTAATTCAACCCATCGTTCAATGCCTATTTCGGCCCATGAGGACCTCCAGTACCTTGATACCTAATTTGGACCATCGTTCAATGCCTAATTCGGCCCATGTAGTCCTCCAGTACCTTGATACCTAATTTGGCCCATCGTTCAATGCCTAATTCAGCCCATGAGGTCCTCCAGTGCATTGATACCTAATTCGGCCCAACATTCAATGCCTAATTCAGCCCTTGAAGTCCTACAGTACCTTGATACATAATTTGGCCCATCTTTCGGCCCATGAAGTCCTCCAGTACCTTGATACCTAATTTGGCCCATCGTAGATTGCCTAATGAGGCCCATGAGGTCCTCCAGTACCTTGATACCTAATTCGGCCCATAAGGTCCTCCAGTACCTTGATACCTAATTCGGCACATCGGTCAATGCCTAATTTAGCCCTTGAAGTCCTCCAGTACCTTAATACCTAATTTGGCCCATTGTTCAATGGCTAATTCGGCCCATGAGGTCCTCCAGTACCTTGATACCTAATTCGGCCCAACATTCAATGCCTAATTCAGCCCTTGAAGTCCTACAGTAGCTTGATACATAATTTGGCCCATCGTTCGGCCCATGAAGTCCTCCAGTAGCTTGATACCTAATTTGGCCTATTGTAGATTGACTAATTCGGCCCATGAGGTCCTCCCGTACCTTAATACCTAATTCGGCCCATGAGGTCCTCCAGTACCTTGATACCTAATTCGGCCCACTGTTCAATGCCTCATTCAGCCCCTGAGATCCTCCAGTAAATTGACACCTAATTCGGCCCATCGTTCAATTTCTAATTCGGCCCATGAGGTCCTCCTGTATCTTGATACCTAATTTAGCCCATCGTTCAATGCCTAATTCGTCCCCTGAGGTCCTCCAGTACCTTGATACCTAATTTGGCCCATCGTTCAATGCGTTATTCGGCCCATGAGGTCCTCCAGTACCTTGATAACAAATTTGGCCCATCGTTCAATGCCTAATTCGTCCCCTGAGGTCCTCCAGTACCTTGATACCTAATTTGGCCCATCGTTCAATGCCTAATTTGGCCCATGAAGGCCTCCAGTACTTTGATACCAAATTCGGCCCATCGTTCAATGCCTAATTCGGCCCATAAGGCCCTCCACTACCTTGATACCTAAGTTGGCCCATCTTTCAATGCCTAATTTGGCCCATGAGGTCCTCCAGTACTTTGATACCTAATTCGGCCCTCTGTTCAATGCCTCATTCAGCCCCTGAGATCCTCCAGTAAATTGACACCTAATTCGGCCTATCGTTCAATTTCTAATTCGGCCCATGAGGTCCTCCTGTATCTTGATACCTAATTTAGCCGATCGTTCAATGCCTATTTCGGCCCATGAGGTCTTCCAGTACCTTGATACCTAATTCAACCCATCGTTCAATGCCTATTTCGGCCCATAAGGACCTCCAGTACCTTGATACCTAATTCGGACCATCGTTCAATGCCTAATTCGGCCCATGTAGTCCTCCAGTACCTTGATACCTAATTTGGCCCATCGTTCAATGCCTAATTCAGCCCAAGAGGTCCTCCAGTGCATTGATACCTAATTCGGCCCAACATTCAATGCCTAATTCAGCCCTTGAAGTCCTACAGTACCTTGATACATAATTTGGCCCATCCTTCGGCCCATGAAGTCCTCCAGTACCTTGATACCTAATTTGGCCCATCGTAGATTGCCTAATTCGGCCGATGATGTCCTCCAGTACCTTGATACCTAATTTGGCCCATAAGGTCCTCCAGTACCTTGATACCAAATTCGGCACATCGGTCAATGCCTAATTTAGCCCTTGAAGTCCTCCAGTACCTTAATACCTAATTTGGCCCATCGTTCAATGGCTAATTCGGCCCATGAGGTGCTCCAGTACCTTGATACCTAATTCGGCCCAACATTCAATGCCTAATTCAGCCCTTGAAGTCCTACAGTACCTTGATACATAATTTGGCCCATCGTTCGGCCCATGAAGTCCTCCAGTAGCTTGATACCTAATTTGGCCCATCGTAGATTGCCTAATTCGGCCCATGAGGTCCTCCAGTACCTTAATACCTAATTCGGCCCATGAGGTCCTCCAGTACTTTGATACCTAATTCGGCACATCGGTCAATGCCTAATTTAGCCCTTGAAGTCCTCCAGTACCTTAATACCTAACTTGGCCCACCGTTCAATGGCTAATTCGGCCCATGAGGTCCTCCAGTACCTTGATACCTAATTCGGCCCAACTTTCAATGCCTAATTCGCCCCATGATGTCCTCCAGTACCTTGATACCTAATTTGGCCCATCGTTCAATGTCTATTTCGGCCCATGAGGTCCTCCAGTACCTCGATACCTAATTCGGCCCATTGTTCAATGCCTTATTCGGCCTACGAGGTCCTCCAGTACCTTGATAAATTTGGCCCATCGTTCAATGCCTAATTCGGCCCATTAGGTCCTCCAGTACCTTGATACCTAATTCGGCCCATGAGGTCCTCCAGTACCTTGATACCTAATTCGGCACATCGGTCAATGCCTAATTTAGCCCTTGAAGTCCTCCAGTACCTTAATACCTAATTTGGCCCATCGTTCAATGGCTAATTCGGCCCATGAGGTCCCCCAGTACCTTGATACCTAATTCGGCCCAACATTCAATGCCTAATTCGCCCCATGATGTCCTCCAGCAACTTGATACCTAATTTGGCCCATCGTTCAATGCCTATTTCAGCCCATGAGGTCCTCGAGTACCTTGATACCTAATTCGGCCCATTGTTCAATGCCTTATTCGGCCCATGAGGTCCTCCAGTACATTGATAACAAATTTGGCCCATCGTTCAATGCCTAATTCGGCCCCTGAGGTCCTTCAGTACCTTGATACCTAATTTGGCCCATTGTTCAATGCCTAATTTGGCCCATGAAGGCCTCCAGTACTTTGATACCAAATTCGGCCCATTGTTCAATGCCTCATTCGGCCCATGAGGCCCTCCACTACCTTGATACCTAATTTGGCCCATCGTTCAATGCCTAATTGGGCCCATGAAGTCCTCCAGTACCTTGATACCTAATTCAACCCATCGTTCAATGCCTATTTCGGCCCATGAGGACCTCCAGTACCTTGATACCTAATTTGGCCCATCGTTCAATGCCTAATTCGGCCCATGTAGTCCTCCAGTACCTTGATACCTAATTTGGCCCATCGTTCAATGCCTAATTCAGCCCATGAGGTCCTCCAGTGCATTGATACCTAATTCGGCCCAACATTCAATGCCTAATTCAGCCCTTGAAGTCCTACAGTACCTTGATACATAATTTGGCCCATCTTTCGGCCCATGAAGTCCTCCAGTACCTTGATACCTAATTTGGCCCATCGTAGATTGCCTAATGAGGCCCATGAGGTCCTCCAGTACCTTGATACCTAATTCGGCCCATAAGGTCCTCCAGTACCTTGATACCTAATTCGGCACATCGGTCAATGCCTAATTTAGCCCTTGAAGTCCTCCAGTACCTTAATACCTAATTTGGCCCATTGTTCAATGGCTAATTCGGCCCATGAGGTCCTCCAGTACCTTGATACCTAATTCGGCCCAACATTCAATGCCTAATTCAGCCCTTGAAGTCCTACAGTAGCTTGATACATAATTTGGCCCATCGTTCGGCCCATGAAGTCCTCCAGTAGCTTGATACCTAATTTGGCCCATTGTAGATTGACTAATTCGGCCCATGAGGTCCTCCCGTACCTTAATACCTAATTCGGCCCATGAGGTCCTCCAGTACCTTGATACCTAATTCGGCCCACTGTTCAATGCCTCATTCAGCCCCTGAGATCCTCCAGTAAATTGACACCTAATTCGGCCCATCGTTCAATTTCTAATTCGGCCCATGAGGTCCTCCTGTATCTTGATACCTAATTTAGCCCATCGTTCAATGCCTATTTCGGCCCATGAGGTCCTCCAGTACCTTGATACTTAATTTGGCCCACCGTTCAATGCCTAATTTGGCCCATGAAGTCCTCCAGTATCTTGATACCTAATTCAACCCATCGTTCAATGCCTATTTCGGCCCATGAGGACCTCCAGTACCATGATAGCTAATTCGGACCATCGTTCAATGCCTAATTCGGCCCATGTAGTCCTCCAGTACCTTGATACCTAATTTGGCCCATCGTTCAATGCCTAATTCAGCCCATGAGGTCCTCCAGTGCATTGATACCTAAATCGGCACGTCGGTCAATGACTAATTCAGCCCTTGAAGTCCTCCAGTACCTTAATACCTAATTTGGCCCATCTTCAATGGCTAATTCGGCCCATGAGGTCCTCCAGTACCTTGATACCTAATTCGGCCCAACATTCAATGCCTAATTCAGCCCTTGAAGTCCTACAGTACCTTGATACATAATTTGGCCCATCGTTCGGCCCATGAAGTCCTCCAGTACCTTGATACCTAATTTGGCCCATCGTAGATTGCCTAATTCGGCCCATGAGGTCCTCCAGTACCTTGATACCAAAGTCGGCACATCGGTCAATGCCTTATTTAGCCCTTGAAGTCCTCCAGTACCTTAATACCTAATTTGGCCCATCGTTCAATGGCTAATTCAGCCCATGAGGTCCTCCAGTACCTTGATACCTAATTCGGCCCAACATTCAATGCCTAATTCTGCCCTTGAAGTCCTACAGTACCTTGATACATAATTTGGCCCATCGTTCGGCCCATGAAGTCCTCCAGTAACTTGATACCTAATTTGGCCCATCGTAGATTGCCTAATTCGGCCCATGAGGTCCTCCAGTACCTTGATACCTAATTCGGCCCATGAGGTCCTCCAGTACCTTGATACCTAATTCGGCACATCGGTCAATGCCTAATTTAGCCCTTGAAGTCCTCCAGTACCTTAATACCTAATTTGGCCCATAGTTCAATGCCTAATTCAGCCCATGAGGTCCTCCAGTGCATTGATACCTAATTCGGCCCAACATTCAATGCCTAATTCAGCCCTTGAAGTCCTACAGTACCTTGATACATAATTTGGCCCATCGTTCGGCCCATGAAGTCCTCCAGTAGCTTGATACCTAATTTGGCCCATCGTAGATTGCCTAATTCGGCCCATGAGGTCCTCCAGTACCTTAATACCTAATTCGGCCCATGAGGTCCTCCAGTACTTTGATACCTAATTCGGCACATCGTTCAATGCCTAATTTAGCCCTTGAAGTCCTCCAGTACCTTAATACCTAACTTGGCACACCGTTCAATGGCTAATTCGGCCCATGAGGTCCTCCAGTACCTTGATACCTAATTCGGCCCAACATTCAATGCCTAATTCGCCCCATGATGTCCTCCAGTACCTTGATACCTAATTTGGCCCATCGTTTAATGCCTATTTCGGCCCATGAGGTCCTCCAGTACCTCGATACCTAATTCGGCGCATTGTTCAATGCCTTATTCGGCCTATGAGGTCCTCCAGTACCTTGATAAATTTGGCCCATCGTTCAATGCCTAATTCGGCCCATGAGGTCCTCCAGTACCTTGATACCTAATTCGGCCCATGAGGTGCTCCAGTACCTTGATACCTAATTCGGCCCAACATTCAATGCCTAATTCGCCCCATGATGTCCTCCAGTACCTTGATACCTAATTTGGCCCATCGTTCAATGCCTATTTCAGCCCATGAGGTCCTCGAGTACCTTGATACCTAATTCGGCCCATTGTTCAATGCCTTATTTGGCCCATGAGGTCCTCCAGTACCTTGATAACAAATTTGGCCCATCGTTCAATGCCTAATTCGGCCCCTGAGGTCCTCCAGTACCTTGATACCTAATTTGGCCCATTGTTCAATGCCTAATTTGGCCCATGAAGGCCTCCAGTACTTTGATACCAAATTCGGCCCATTGTTCAATGCCTAATTCGGCCCATGAGGCCCTCCACTACCTTGATACCTAATTTGGCCCATCGTTCAATGCCTAATTGGGCCCATGAAGTCCTCCAGTACCTTGATACCTAATTCAACCCATCGTTCAATGCCTATTTCGGCCCATGAGGACCTCCAGTACCTTGATACCTAATTCGGACCATCGTTCAATGCCTAATTCGGCCCATGTAGTCCTCCAGTACCTTGATACCTAATTTGGCCCATCGTTCAATGCCTAATTCAGCCCATGAGGTCCTCCAGTGCATTGATACCTAATTCGGCCCAACATTCAATGCCTAATTCAGCCCTTGAAGTCCTACAGTACCTTGATACATAATTTGGCCCATCCTTCGGCCCATGAAGTCCTCCAGTACCTTGATACCTAATTTGGCCCATCGTAGATTGCCTAATTAGGCCCATGAGGTCCTCCAGTACCTTGATACCTAATTCGGCCCATAAGGTCCTCCAGTACCTTGATACCTAATTCGGCACATCGGTCAATGCCTAATTTAGCCCTTGAAGTCCTCCAGTACCTTAATACCTAATTTGGCCCATCGTTCAATGGCTAATTCGGCCCATGAGGTCCTCCAGTGCATTGATACCTAATTCGGCCCAACATTCAATGCCTAATTCAGCCCTTGAAGTCCTACAGTACCTTGATACATAATTTGGCCCATCCTTCGGCCCATGAAGTCCTCCAGTACCTTGATACCTAATTTGGCCCATCGTAGATTGCCTAATTAGGCCCATGAGGTCCTCCAGTACCTTGATACCTAATTCGGCCCATAAGGTCCTCCAGTACCTTGATACCTAATTCGGCACATCGGTCAATGCCTAATTTAGCCCTTGAAGTCCTCCAGTACCTTAATACCTAATTTGGCCCATCGTTCAATGGCTAATTCGGCCCATGAGGTCCTCCAGTACCTTGATACCTAATTCGGCCCAACATTCAATGCCTAATTCAGCCCTTGAAGTCCTACAGTAGCTTGATACATAATTTGGCCCATCGTTCGGCCCATGAAGTTCTCCAGTAGCTTGATACCTAATTTGGCCCATTGTAGATTGCCTAATTCGGCCCATGAGGTCCTCCCGTACCTTAATACCTAATTCGGCCCATGAGGTCCTCCAGTACTTTGATACCTAATTCGGCACATCGGTCAATGCCTAATTTAGCCCTTGAAGTCCTCCAGTACCTTAATACCTAATTTGGCACATCTTTCAATGCCTTATTTGGCCCATGAGGTCCTCCAGCACTTTGATACCTAATTCGGCCCACTGTTCAATGCCTCATTCAGCCCCTGAGATCCTCCAGTAAATTGACACCTAATTCGGCCCATCGTTCAATTTCTAATTCGGCCCATGAGGTCCTCCTGTATCTTGATACCTAATTTAGCCCATCGTTCAATGCCTATTTCGGCCCATGAGGTCCTCCAGTACCTTGATACCTAATTCGGCACATCGGTCAATGCCTAATTTAGCCCTTGAAGTCCTCCAGTACCTTAATACCTAATTTGGCCCATCGTTCAATGGCTAATTCGGCCCATGAGGTGCTCCAGTACCTTGATACCTAATTCGGCCCAACATTCAATGCCTAATTCGCCCCATGATGTCCTCCAGTACCTTGATACCTAATTTGGCCCATCGTTCAATGCCTATTTCAGCCCATGAGGTCCTCGAGTACCTTGATACCTAATTCGGCCCATTGTTCAATGCCTTATTTGGCCCATGAGGTCCTCCAGTACCTTGATAACAAATTTGGCCCATCGTGCAATGCCTAATTCGGCCCCTGAGGTCCTCCAGTACCTTGATACCTAATTTGGCCCATTGTTCAATGCCTAATTTGGCCCATGAAGGCCTCCAGTACTTTGATACCAAATTCGGCCCATTGTTCAATGCCTAATTCGGCCCATGAGGCCCTCCACTACCTTGATACCTAATTTGGCCCATCGTTCCATGCCTAATTGGGCCCATGAAGTCCTCCAGTACCTTGATACCTAATTCAACCCATCGTTCAATGCCTATTTCGGCCCATGAGGACCTCCAGTACCTTGATACCTAATTCGGACCATCGTTCAATGCCTAATTCGGCCCATGTAGTCCTCCAGTACCTTGATACCTAATTTGGCCCATCGTTCAATGCCTAATTCAGCCCATGAGGTCCTCCAGTGCATTGATACCTAATTCGGCCCAACATTCAATGCCTAATTCAGCCCTTGAAGTCCTACAGTACCTTGATACATAATTTGGCCCATCCTTCGGCCCATGAAGTCCTCCAGTACCTTGATACCTAATTTGGCCCATCGTAGATTGCCTAATTAGGCCCATGAGGTCCTCCAGTACCTTGATACCTAATTCGGCCCATAAGGTCCTCCAGTACCTTGATACCTAATTCGGCACATCGGTCAATGCCTAATTTAGCCCTTGAAGTCCTCCAGTACCTTAATACCTAATTTGGCCCATCGTTCAATGGCTAATTCGGCCCATGAGGTCCTCCAGTGCATTGATACCTAATTCGGCCCAACATTCAATGCCTAATTCAGCCCTTGAAGTCCTACAGTACCTTGATACATAATTTGGCCCATCCTTCGGCCCATGAAGTCCTCCAGTACCTTGATACCTAATTTGGCCCATCGTAGATTGCCTAATTAGGCCCATGAGGTCCTCCAGTACCTTGATACCTAATTCGGCCCATAAGGTCCTCCAGTACCTTGATACCTAATTCGGCACATCGGTCAATGCCTAATTTAGCCCTTGAAGTCCTCCAGTACCTTAATACCTAATTTGGCCCATCGTTCAATGGCTAATTCGGCCCATGAGGTCCTCCAGTACCTTGATACCTAATTCGGCCCAACATTCAATGCCTAATTCAGCCCTTGAAGTCCTACAGTAGCTTGATACATAATTTGGCCCATCGTTCGGCCCATGAAGTTCTCCAGTAGCTTGATACCTAATTTGGCCCATTGTAGATTGCCTAATTCGGCCCATGAGGTCCTCCCGTACCTTAATACCTAATTCGGCCCATGAGGTCCTCCAGTACTTTGATACCTAATTCGGCACATCGGTCAATGCCTAATTTAGCCCTTGAAGTCCTCCAGTACCTTAATACCTAATTTGGCACATCTTTCAATGCCTTATTTGGCCCATGAGGTCCTCCAGCACTTTGATACCTAATTCGGCCCACTGTTCAATGCCTCATTCAGCCCCTGAGATCCTCCAGTAAATTGACACCTGATTCGGCCCATCGTTCAATTTCTAATTCGGCCCATGAGGTCCTCCTGTATCTTGATACCTAATTTAGCCCATCGTTCAATGCCTATTTCGGCCCATGAGGTCCTCCAGTACCTTGATACTTAATTTGGCCCACCGTTCAATGCCTAATTTGGCCGATGAAGTCCTCCAGTATCTTGATACCTAATTCAACCCATCGTTCAATGCCTATTTCGGCCCATGAGGACCTCCAGTACCTTGATAGCTAACTCGGACCATCGTTCAATGCCTAATTCGGCCCATGTAGTCCTCCAGTACCTTGATACCTAATTTGGCCCATCGTTCAATGCCTAATTCAGCCCATGAGGTCCTCCAGTGCATTGATACCTAATTCGGCACGTCGGTCAATGACTAATTCAGCCCTTGAAGTCCTCCAGTACCTTAATACCTAATTTGGCCCATCTTCAATGGCTAATTCGGCCCATGAGGTCCTCCAGTACCTTGATACCTAATTCGGCCCAACATTCAATGCCTAATTCAGCCCTTGAAGTCCTACAGTACCTTGATACATAATTTGGCCCATCGTTCGGCCCATGAAGTCCTCCAGTACCTTGATACCTAATTTGGCCCATCGTAGATTGCCTAATTCGGCCCATGAGGTCCTCCAGTACCTTGATACCAAAGTCGGCACATCGGTCAATGCCTTATTTAGCCCTTGAAGTCCTCCAGTACCTTAATACCTAATTTGGCCCATCGTTCAATGGCTAATTCGGCCCATGAGGTCCTCCAGTACCTTGATACCTAATTCGGCCCAACATTCAATGCCTAATTCAGCCCATGAAGTCCTCCAGTGCCTTGATACCTAATTTGGCCCATCGTTCAACACCTAATTCTGCCGATGAAGTCCTCCAGTACCTTGATACCTAATTTGGCCCATCGTTCAACACCTAATTCTGCCGATGAAGTCCTCCAGTACCTTGATACCTAATTTGGCCCATCTTTCAATGCCTAATTTGGCCCGTGAGGTCCTCCAGTACTTTGATACCTAATTCGGCCCACTGTTCAATGCCTCATTCAGCCCCTGAGATCCTCCAGTAAATTGACACCTAATTCGGCCCATCGATCAATTTCTAATTCGGCCCATGAGGTCCTCCTGTATCTTGATACCTAATTTAGCCCACCGTTCAATGCCTCATTTGGCCCATGAAGTCCTCCAGTACCTTGATACCTAATTCAACCCATCGTTCAATGCCTATTTCGGCCCATGAGGACCTCCAGTACCTTGATACCTAATTCGGACCATCGTTCAATGCCTAATTCAGCCCATCTAGTCCTCCAGTACCTTGATACCTAATTTGGCCCATCGTTCAATGCCTAATTCAGCCCATGAGGTCCTCCAGTGCATTGATACCTAATTCGGCACGTCGGTCAATGCCTAATTCAGCCCTCGAAGTCCTCCAGTACCTTAATACCTAATTTGGCCCATCTTCAATGGCTAATTCGGCCCATGAGGTCCTCCAGTACCTTGATACCTAATTCGGCCCAACATTCAATGCCTAATTCAGCCCTTGAAGTCCTACAGTACCTTGATACATAATTTGGCCCATCCTTCGGCCCATGAAGTCCTCCAGTACCTTGATACCTAATTTGGCCCATCGTAGATTGCCTAATTCGGCCCATGAGGTCCTCCAGTACCTTGATACCTAATTCGGCCCATGAGGTCCTCCAGTACTTTGATACCTAATTCGGCACATCGTTCAATGCCTAATTTAGCCCTTGAAGTCCTCCAGTACCTTAATACCTAACTTGGCCCACCGTTCAATGGCTAATTCGGCCCATGATGTCCTCCAGTACCTTGATACCTAATTCGGCCCAACATTCAATGCCTAATTCGCCCCATGATGTCCTCCAGTACCTTGATACCTAATTTGGCCCATCGTTCAATCCCTATTTCGGCCCATGAGGTCCTCCAGTACCTCGATACCTAATTCGGCCCATTGTTCAATGCCTTATTCGGCCTATGAGGTCCTCCAGTACCTTGATAAATTTGGCCCATCGTTCAATGCCTAATTCGGCCCATGAGGTCCTCCAGTACCTTGATACCTAATTCGGCCCATGAGGTCCTCCAGTACCTTGATACCTAATTCGGCACATCGGTCAATGCCTAATTTAGCCCTTGAAGTCCTCCAGTACCTTAATACCTAATTTGGCCCATCGTTCAATGGCTAATTCGGCCCATGAGGTCCTCCAGTACCTTGATACCTAATTCGGCCCAACATTCAATGCCTAATTCGCCCCATGATGTCCTCCAGTACCTTGATACCTAATTTGGCCCATCGTTCAATGCCTATTTCAGCCCATGAGGTCCTCGAGTACCTTGATACCTAATTCGGCCCATTGTTCAATGCCTTATTCGGCCCATGAGGTCCTCCAGTACCTTGATAACAAATTTGGCCCATCGTTCAATGCCTAATTCGGCCCCTGAGGTCCTCCAGTACCTTGATACCTAATTTGGCCCATTGTTCAATGCCTAATTTGGCCCATGAAGGCCTCCAGTACTTTGATACCAAATTCGGCCCATTGTTCAATGCCTAATTCGGCCCATGAGGCCCTCCACTACCTTGATACCTAATTTGGCCCATCGTTCAATGCCTAATTGGGCCCATGAAGTCCTCCAGTACCTTGATACCTAATTCAACCCATCGTTCAATGCCTATTTCGGCCCATGAGGACCTCCAGTACCTTGATACCTAATTCGGACCATCATTCAATGCCTAATTCGGCCCATGTAGTCCTCCAGTACCTTGATACCTAATTTGGCCCATCGTTCAATGCCTAATTCAGCCCATGAGGTCCTCCAGTGCATTGATACCTAATTCGGCCCAACATTCAATGCCTAATTCAGCCCTTGAAGTCCTACAGTACCTTGATACATAATTTGGCCCATCCTTCGGCCCATGAGGTCCTCCAGTACCTTGATACCTAATTCGGCCCATAAGGTCCTCCAGTACCTTGATACCTAATTCGGCACATCGGTCAATGCCTAATTTAGCCCTTGAAGTCCTCCAGTACCTTAATACCTAATTTGGCCCATCGTTCAATGGCTAATTCGGCCCATGAGGTCCTCCAGTACCTTGATACCTAATTCGGCCCAACATTCAATGCCTAATTCAGCCCTTGAAGTCCTACAGTAGCTTGATACATAATTTGGCCCATCGTTCGGCCCATGAAGTTCTCCAGTAGCTTGATACCTAATTTGGCCCATTGTAGATTGCCTAATTCGGCCCATGAGGTCCTCCCGTACCTTAATACCTAATTCGGCCCATGAGGTCCTCCAGTACTTTGATACCTAATTCGGCACATCGGTCAATGCCTAATTTAGCCCTTGAAGTCCTCCAGTACCTTAATACCTAATTTGGCCCATCTTTCAATGCCTAATTTGGCCCATGAGGTCCTCCAGCACTTTGATACCTAATTCGGCCCACTGTTCAATGCCTCATTCAGCCCCTGAGATCCTCCAGTAAATTGACACCTGATTCGGCCCATCGTTCAATTTCTAATTCGGCCCATGAGGTCCTCCTGTATCTTGATACCTAATTTAGCCCATCGTTCAATGCCTATTTCGGCCCATGAGGTCCTCCAGTACCTTGATACTTAATTTGGCCCACCGTTCAATGCCTAATTTGGCCGATGAAGTCCTCCAGTATCTTGATACCTAATTCAACCCATCGTTCAATGCCTATTTCGGCCCATGAGGACCTCCAGTACCTTGATAGCTAACTCGGACCATCGTTCAATGCCTAATTCGGCCCATGTAGTCCTCCAGTACCTTGATACCTAATTTGGCCCATCGTTCAATGCCTAATTCAGCCCATGAGGTCCTCCAGTGCATTGATACCTAATTCGGCACGTCGGTCAATGACTAATTCAGCCCTTGAAGTCCTCCAGTACCTTAATACCTAATTTGGCCCATCTTCAATGGCTAATTCGGCCCATGAGGTCCTCCAGTACCTTGATACCTAATTCGGCCCAACATTCAATGCCTAATTCAGCCCTTGAAGTCCTACAGTACCTTGATACATAATTTGGCCCATCGTTCGGCCCATGAAGTCCTCCAGTACCTTGATACCTAATTTGGCCCATCGTAGATTGCCTAATTCGGCCCATGAGGTCCTCCAGTACCTTGATACCAAAGTCGGCACATCGGTCAATGCCTTATTTAGCCCTTGAAGTCCTCCAGTACCTTAATACCTAATTTGGCCCATCGTTCAATGGCTAATTCGGCCCATGAGGTCCTCCAGTAACTTGATACCTAATTTGGCCCATCGTAGATTGCCTAATTCAGCCCATGAGGTCCTCCAGTACCTTGATACCTAATTTGGCCCATGAGGTCCTCCATTACCTTGATACCTAATTTGGCCCATCGTTCAATGCCTAATTTGGCCCATGAAGGCCTCCAGTACTTTGATACCCAATTCGGCCCATCGTTCAATGCCTAATTCGGCCCATGAGGCCTTCCAGTATCTTGATACCTAATTTGGGCTATCGTTCAACACCTAATTCTGCCGATGAAGTCCTCCAGTACCTTGATACCTAATTTGGCCCATCGTTCAATGCCTAATTCGGCCCATGAAGTCCTCCAGTACCTTGATACCTAAGTTGGCCCATCGTTCAATGCCTAATTCGGCCCATGAGGTCCTCCATTACCTTGATACCTAATTTGGCCCATCGTTCAATGCCTAATTCGGCCGATGATGTCCTCCAGTACCTTGATCCCTAATTTGGCCCATCGTTCAATGCCTATTTCGGCCCATGAGGTTCTCCAGTACCTTGATACCTAATTCGGCCCATTGTTCAATGCCTTATTCGGCCCATGAGGTCCTCCAGTACCTTGATAACAAATTTGGCCCATCGTTCAATGCCTAATTCGGCCCCTGAGGTCCTCCAGTACCTTGATACCTAATTTGGCCCATCGTTCAATGCCTAATTTGGCCCATGAAGGCCTCCAGTACTTTGATACCAAATTCGGCCCATCGTTCAATGCCTAATTCGGCCCATGAGGCCCTCCACTACCTTGATACCTAATTTGGCCCATCGTTCAATGCCTAATTCGGCCCATGAAGTCCTCCAGTACCTTGATACCTAATTTGGCCCATCGTTCAACACCTAATTCTGCCGATGAAGTCCTCCAGTACCTTGATACCTAATTTGGCCCATCTTTCAATGCCTAATTTGGCCCATGAGGTCCTCCAGTTCTTTGATACCTAATTCGGCCCACTGTTCAATGCCTCATTCAGCCCCTGAGATCCTCCAGTAAATTGACACCTAATTCGGCCCATCGTTCAATTTCTAATTCGGCCCATGAGGTCCTCCTGTATCTTGATACCTAATTTAGCCCACCGTTCAATGCCTAATTTGGCCCATGAAGTCCTCCAGTATCTTGATACCTAATTCAACCCATCGTTCAATGCCTATTTCGGCCCATGAGGACCTCCAGTACCTTGATACCTAATTCGGACCATCGTTCAATGCCTAATTCGGCCCATGTAGTCCTCCAGTACCTTGATACCTAATTTGGCCCATCGTTCAATGCCTAATTCAGCCCATGAGGTCCTCCAGTGCATTGATACCTAATTCGGCACGTCGGTCAATGACTAATTCAGCCCTTGAAGTCCTCCAGTACCTTAATACCTAATTTGGCCCATCTTCAATGGCTAATTCGGCCCATGAGGTCCTCCAGTACCTTGATACCTAATTCGGCCCAACATTCAATGCCTAATTCAGCCCTTGAAGTCCTACAGTACCTTGATACATAATTTGGCCCATCGTTCGGCCCATGAAGTCCTCCAGTACCTTGATACCTAATTTGGCCCATCGTAGATTGCCTAATTCGGCCCATGAGGTCCTCCAGTACCTTGATACCTAAGTCGGCACATCGGTCAATGCCTTATTTAGCCCTTGAAGTCCTCCAGTACCTTAATACCGAATTTGGCCCATCGTTCAATGGCTAATTCGGCCCATGAGGTCCTCCAGTACCTTGATACCTAATTCGGCCCAACATTCAATGCCTAATTCAGCCCTTGAAGTCCTACAGTACCTTGATACATAATTTGGCCCATCGTTCGGCCCATGAAGTCCTCCAGTAGCTTGATACCTAATTTGGCCCATCGTAGATTGCCTAATTCGGCCCATGAGGTCCTCCAGTACCTTGATACCTAATTCGGCCCATGAGGTCCTCCAGTACCTTGATACCTAATTCGGCACATCGGTCAATGCCTAATTTAGCCCTTGAAGTCCTCCAGTACCTTAATACCTAATTTGGCCCATTGTTCAATGGCTAATTCGGCCCATGAGGTCCTCCAGTAGCTTGATACCTAATTCGGCCCAACATTCAATGCCTAATTCACCCCATGATGTCCTCCAGTACCTTGATACCTAATTTGGCCCATCGTTCAATGCCTATTTCGGCCCATGAGGTCCTCCAGTACCTTGATACCTAATTCGGCCCATTGTTCAATGCCTTTTTCGGCCCATGAGGTCCTCCAGTACCTTGATAACAAATTTGGCCCATCGTTCAATGCCTAATTTGGCCCCTGAGGTCCTCCAGTACCTTGATACCTAATTTGGCCCATCGTTCAATGCCTAATTTGGCCCATGAAGGCCTCCAGTACTTTGATACCCAATTCGGCCCATCGTTCAATGCCTAATTCGGCCCATGAAGTCCTCCAGTACCTTGATACCTAAGTTGGCCCATCGTTCAATGCCTAATTCGGCCCATGAGGTCCTCCATTACCTTGATACCTAATTTGGCCCATCGTTCAATGCCTAATTCGGCCGATGATGTCCTCCAGTACCTTGATCCCTAATTTGGCCCATCATTCAATGCCTAATTCGGCCCATGAGGTCCACGAGTACCTTGATACCTAATTCGGCCCATCGTTCAATGCCTAATTCGCCCCATGAGGTCCTCCAGTACCTTGATACCTAATTTGGCCCATCGTTTAATGCCTAATTCCGCCCATGATGTCCTCCAGTACCTTGATACCTAATTTGGCCCATCGTTCAATGTCTAATTCGGCCCATGAGGTCCTCCAGTACCTTGATACCTAATTTGGCCCATCGTTCAATGCCTAATTCGGCCCATGAGGTCCTCCAGTACCTTGATACCTAATTTGGCCCATCATTCAATGCCTAATTCTCCCCATGAGGTCCTCCAGTACCTTGATTCCTAATTTGGCCCATCGTTCAATGCCTAATTCGGCCCATGAGGTCCTCCAGTACAGCCTTTGAGGCCTTCTGATATGGAGTGCCCCCTTCCATGGGCCACTCTCCTTTGCCTTTGATTTCCTCCTTGGCTCAGTTGCAACGGGGAGCATCATAAGGTGGGCTCCCCACTGTGCTGCAAAGGCTTGAGGAACACTCCTTGAGGGTGTGGGGTTCAGTCATTGCTTTGCATCCTCCACATCGGGAAAGGTGCCTGAGGATGTGAAGCTGGTCCTTCTGAGCCTCAGAGCCTTGAGGAACTCTCTTTAAGCCCCTACAGCTCAGTGCCTCACTCATCTGGTGTCCTCCCCGATTGGTGGAAGTGCGGGTGGGCAAAGCCAGCTGTGAATAAGGCTGCATCCAGAGGAGCCCCTAGTCTAGGTGCAGGTTTGGTCAGAGCCAGTGTAGGCTGGCGGCTCCAATATCAGTGGGGCAGTGTATCCGCTCTGGGTTTGAGTCAGAACCAGTCAGAGCTCTAGGGGAGCTATCCAAGGTGTGAAGCACCGTGGAGAGCTCCTTTAGAGTTCTGACTGAAACCCGGAGTGGATTCACCGCCCCACTGGCATCAGAGCCACCAGCCTCCACAAGTCAGACTTTGCCTGGTCTGCACCCTTCCTGATCAGGGAAGGGGTGGGGCAGACAAAGCCGTGTCAGTGTCCTGCATGCTGGCCGTGGCCCTGCCAGCATCCCACCCACAGGGGCTTCCTCAAGAGCAATCCGGCCCCTGGGGCCAAACGAGTTCCCTGCCCCCGATTGAAAGTACCATCTTCTCCCAGACGTGATCCTGCCTTTCCACCTCGGCCTTTCTTTTCTTCCCACTGCCAGCAAAGGCATGGTTTCTGGGCACACAGGGCAGGAACGTCTTGGCAGGGTGCCCACAAGGTGGAACCTCCCACCCCGCCCCCTGTCGCAGGGTGTGAACGTGATGTGTATTGTCGGTAAGAATTCATTGTCTTTCATAGGAGTGCTGTTCCTAATGATCTGTGTGTGCTAACTGTAAGTTAATCAGTCATCTTTGAGCAATGGAATGTATTCTTGGAAATAAGGGAAAACATTATTGGAAATGGAGCAAGGTTGCCACAAGTGGTGTAGCTAAGTACTCTGGAACCAGAAAGCTGCTTAGCTTAGCAGAGATGCCTTCATTACGGGCTTAGTGGTGTCAATGGCAAACCAGGCTACATTGAGAGAAACAGGAGGAGGAGGAGGTAAGATGAGGTCATCTTCAGCATGAGGGTTATAAAAGCAAGTGTTTGTTCTGATTGCCCAGAAAGATCCTGGGAGAATGAGGAGCCCACCAAACATGATCACCTAAGCTCTGCGAACCATGCTTGTCAATAGGTAACTGTAAGATCTTCATGATGACATCTTTGTTGACTGAGAAGAATGGAACTGTAGTTTTACTAAGAAATATGCTAGCCACGATTTCTATTACGCTTCTAATCATCCTAACTGCGTAGCATGTAGTAATGTGTTTTTCTTGTTTCATCATTTCAAAGTTTTGTTATTCTCTAATACTGTTTGAGCAATAAATATATACATTGTGTGGTACCACTTTGTACTATTTGGCTTGAGAGAAGTTTCAGGGACCTCAACCCATATGCATTAATTCTTGAAGCCCCCAAACACTCAGCTAGATTCATACATCTGTCACTGAGTGTGGTCTGCCCTTGAAGGCATTGTGTTCTCTCTTGATCCGGTGAATCTCAGATATGCCCACTCAAGTTCAGGTAACAAGCTAGTCGGGTAGAGTGAGAAGAAGTTACCCATCTCACCCCTAGCATCACTGTTCAGATTGGCCTGTGGGTACAGAACTAATTACTCCCATTATCTGATCTTGATTCTGGTTTCTATGTTATTGCTTTTTGCTACTGAGACTGCTTCCAGCTCTCAGTTGCTTTAGTGTTATGAGGCTGGAATTGGGTTGTTTGTTTTATGTTGGGTTGTTGTTGTTTTTTAAAATCTGACTCGTTATCTATTTTGGGAGCCCCACTTTGGGAGACAAGAAGGCAGAATATAAATATTCAGATAGATAGATAGATAGATAGATAGATAGATGAGTAAACACCATCTAATTCTGGGAATGATTTTAGCCATAGAGGTAGCAGGTGAACTAGAGAAGCTGCCACTGAAATTAGAAGCAGCCCTGGCAATCTATGAAGAGCAGAAATCAAAGTATCGTAAGTATCTACATTTCTAAATATGGTAAGACCATTCTGAGAATGCAAGGGTGAGCAAATCTCCATGAGTTTAAATTTGGTACTGGGGCATGCTGCAAATTCAGAAAGGAAAAGCACATGGATCCATAGCTTAGTGAATCAGCATGCCTTTCCCCCTCAGGCTTCATCCCTAGGCATGATCTGCCAAGACAAAGGAAGAGGCATGTCTGGGAGAGTGCAGTGTGATAGCCAGAGTGAGTGGTCTAAGGGCCAACAACCTCACCTGGTAACTATTGGCCACGGGATACCTGCCATTTTGTCCACAGCTGTTGGCTCTTACGGTCCCTGTGAACCCCTTCTGCCCTCCCCCCACAAACACATCTTTTGCATCCCAGTCACCTGGTTTATCACATCAGCGGTATCCAAGGGTGGGCAGTCAGAAGGACAAGGAGCTGCTGCTCCAGGGGCAAGACTGTGGCCAGGATATGGGCTCTTTGCCTGGGCATGGTGTGGTGGTGGTGGAGAATCCCTCAGCCCTCCCATTGTGCGTCTACGACTTACAGGGACAGCCGCTCCGTGTGCTCTGTCTCCGATCCTGCAAGGAAAATGGTTCATGGGTGTTTGGCCAGCAGAGGCAATAGAGGCAGTGAAGTCCTGGGTGTCCAGCACGAAAGGGGGCTGTGCTCCCCATTGCTTTCGCCTGCCCATAGTGGGAGCTCACCTGGCTTTGGAGGCTTGCTATCGGGGGGGGGGGCTTTCTGTACCGTGCCAGCTTATCTCACGGCTTTTGTGCAGCCACCACCACTTGAGGGAGGGAGGGTTGTTTATCTAGTACACACTTCCCCCATATCCTGAGGGAAGGCAAGGGAGACAGAGACAGCCTGTGTTCGGGGGGACTGAGCGATCTGCAGTATACGCTCTCCCTGTCCATACTTCCATTGTTCCGCCGCAGTTTGTTCATGTAGGCCACCTTGGGAATATGACTGAAAGGTGCCATAATGACACCAACGGGAAAACGAGTGCTTTATTCCGAGATAAGCCCAACGCGTTCCAGTCTTGTTTCATTTGGGACTTTCTTCAGGTGCTATAAAAACACACTATACAATAAATTAAACTTTTAAATATAAAACAGCAAGATAACAGAAAACATAAATAGGTACGAATTGCATCGCAGCCTATAAATAATCGCTAGTATTAAAAACCAGCCTACAGAGATCTCTGTTGGATGTATCTCATCAATCAAGATAGCCAGTGTGGTGTATTGAATAGAGTGTTGGACTGGGAGCTGGGAGATCTGGGTTCTAGTCCCCACTTGGCCATGGAAGCTCACTGGGTGACTTTGGGCCAGTCACAGACTCAGCCTGACCTACCTCACAGGGTTGTTGTGAGATAAAATGGAGACAAGGAGGATTATGTACACCAACTTGGGTTCCTCAGGGAGGAAAAAAGGTGAGATATAAATGAAATGAATGAATGAATGAATGAATGAATGACTGGCCAGTAAAATGACTGCTGAGGGCAACAGATTAAATATTATTTCCATACAGGTGTTATGAATCTCTCACTCAGGTGTTACAGAGACTGGAAGTCAGGGATCATCATGAGGTGACCACTACTCACAGGATATGGAGTGGATTTCAAAGGGAAAGACCTGGCCTCAGAAGGCATCAATGAGGCATTAGATTTCTTTCCTCTTTTCTAATCCTAGCTTTTTACTTTATTTACACTCCCCTGAGCTTCCCTGTTTTACTGTGGTTCCACCCCTAGCTAGTGGGTAGGTTCCAGAGAAGAGAGAGAGTGTGTGTGTGGGGCTGTACGTCAGCCCCCTTGCTGTGGGGTGCCCCAAGATGCCACCTTGCGGCCAGCGCTATTTAATACCTACATGAAGCCGCTGGGTGTGGTCACGAGGGGAGTCAGGCTGAGCTGCCATCGGTGTGCTGATGGCGCCCAGCTCTCTTTCTCCAGCACATTTGAATCAGGAGAGGCTGTGCGTGACCTGGAGCAGGGCTTGAACACAGTGCTGGGCTGGATGAGGGCCAACCAGCTGCAGCCAAACCCCAATGAGACTGAGGCACTGTGGGGGCATGTGGTTCCTGGGTCCAAGAATGAGCTCTGGATGGGGTTGTGCTCCCCCTAAAGGAACGGGTTCACGGTTTGGGGGTGCTCCTGGATCCATCACTGTCACTGGAGGCCCAAATGCCTTCCGTGGCTGCAGCGCCTGCTCCCAGCTCAGGTTGTACACCGATGGCACCTATTTCTGGAGAGGGATAACCTGGCCGCTGTGATCCGTGCATGGCAACCATGAGATGCCCCCCAGGTGGGGTTGCCCGTGGGGCTGGTTCAGAAGCTGCAGCTAGTGCAGAACGCAGCGGCTCGGTCACTGACTGAGCTGCCTCGTCACATGCGTATTCGGCCTGTGCGCAAGGATTCTCCCTGGCTGCCAGCCTGCTGCTGAGTTAGGCGCCAGGTGTTGGTGTTGTGATGCAAAGCCCTACACAGCTTAGGACCAGGCTGCCTCAAGGAACATCTCTCCCTCTGCCAGCCTCCCAGGCCACTACCATCTTCAGGGGAGGCCCTGTTATCCGTGCATGGCCTACGGATTTCCATTTGGTGACAACATGGGGAAGGGCCTTCTCCGCACTGGCCTCCACCCTGTGGAATCACCGTCCCTCCGAGGTATGCCAGGCCTCAGCGCTGACTTGTTTCAGGCATTTGTTGAAAACGAATGTTTTTGCTTTGGCTTTCCCTCAGCCATGAGCAGTCCTTGAACCATTCTCTAACATGGTCGTATTTTATGTACTATATTTATGGTATTCTTTTGTAAACCACTTTGGGATTTGTGGAAATGGGAATTGGTACAGAAATATGGCTAATACATAAATCAATACAACCTCAACTATGGTGATTATCAGCAGCCTTCAAGTATAATTCACCCAACTGAGCATTCTCAGTGGAAACATTTAGAGACCATGTTTATTATCTTTAGGATCCTGTCCTTTCAGCAAAGGACTCAGGACAGCATTCACTGGATTGTCCAATTCACCCCCACAACAACCCTTTGAGGTGGGCTAGGCTGAGAGAGTGCCCTCCACCCCCAGGTCACCAAACAGGGATTTGAACCCAGCCGTTTCGAGTCCACACCCAACAAGGTACCTGCTACATTACGATCTCCTCTGTATATTCATTCCTCTTAGAATCCCTGTTCAAGAAAAAAGAAAAGTCTGCTGGGGGCTGGCAGAATTTTGGGAGGAATCTGTACTACATTTCACATGGAGAAAAAGATTGGTATGATGCTGAGAACTTCTGCATATCCAGAGATACCCACTTGGCCTCCATCCTAAATAAGGAAGAGCAGGTTTTATACTTTCCTTTCCTTTCTAATATTTGTAGTTAAGAACATAAGAAGAGCCATGCTGGATGCCCGGATCAGACCAAAGGCCATCCTAGTCCAGCATTCTGTTCCCACATTGGCCAGCCAGGCACCCCAATGGGAAATCCACAGGCAGGACAGGAGTGCAACATCCCCCTCCCACTCGTTTTCTTCAGCAACTGCTATTGAGAGGCATATTGCCACTGATCATGGAGACAGTATATAGCACGTCTAGCAGTGGTTGACAGCTTTATCCTCTGTGAATGTATTGAACCCCTCTTTACCGCAGCTCAAGCAGCTGGCCATCGGTACAACTTGTGATAGTGGAGTGTACAGTTTCACTATGCGCCTTGTGAAGGAGTCCTTCCTTTTGTCTGTCCTGAATCTCCCACCACTCATGGGATGGCCCTGCTGGATTCTAATATGAACAGGGAGAAAAAGTTCTCCCTACCCACTTTCTTTACACCAGGCACAATTTTGCACACCATTAACATGTTCCCACCTACCCACCCCTATTTGCATTTTTCAGATCTAGAAAGCCCCGGATGTTGTAAAGTTTCCTCATAGTTGCCCCACCCCCTTCCTGCACTTTTTCCAATTCTACAATATCCTTTTTGGGGTGTGAAGAACAGAACTGTATGCAGGATTCCAAGTGTGGTTGCACCATAGATTTGTAAGAAGGAATGATGATGTTGAGCATTTCATTTTTGATTCCTGTTATACTGATCCCCATCCTGGAATCTGGCTTTTTCACAGCAGCTGTACACTGGGTCAACTGAGCTGTTCACCATGACTCCAAGATCCCATTCCTGGTTAGCCACCACCAGCTCAGACCCCATCAGCATATATCTGAAGTGTGTGTGTGGGGGGGGTGTTGTCCCAATGTGCATCACTTTACACTTGTTTACATTGAACTTCATTTGCCATTTTAATACTCATTTCCCCAGTACAGAAAGATTCTTTTGGAGCTCTTCACTAGCCATTTTTGTTGGCCTCTGCAGAGGCCATGCTGAGCCTTCTTCAGCAAGACCTGTCCTTTGATCTGATAATGTTTAATTTAATTTAATAATGCTTTCCGCCAATATATCCCCAAAACTGATGTTAAGCTAACCTACCTGTAATTTCCTGGATAACCTCTGGATTCTTTTGGTGTTACATTAGCCACTTTCCAGACTTTTAGTACAGAGGTTGATCTTGGGACAGGTTACATATTTGTTACATACATGTTAGAAGATTAACAATTTCACATTTGAGTAAATTAAGAATTCTTGGAAGGTGACCCAGTCTGGACCCAGTGACCTGTTTATTTTCAATTTGTCAGTAAGGTTGACAAATAAGGTTCGTCTCTTGTCGCCACTTTTTGCCTGTGCTCCTCAGGCTCCCTTCCTGGATATATTAGTTCATGCTGGTGACCACTTGGAAGTAGTGGTATCTTTCTTTGACCTATAGCATAAATTCTAGCAGAGCTTCTGTCATTGTGTCTTTGAGTTAATCCCTCAAGATCTCTGGAGAGACCTTAACCTCTTGACTTTCTCTTTCAACTTTTTAAATAACCTCAAGCTTTTACTCTCTGTAAATATTTTGTGATCACTTGCAGGTACCATTATGGTTGTTTCCAATCCACACAAACCCTTTGTCCCCCCCCCCCCCCGCCTGTATTAATGCAGGACTGTGGAAATTGTGTCCCAAACTATGCTGAGATTTCATGGAACCTTATGAGAAGCTTCTTAATTAGAAGATCAAAAATGGCAGATAAGGTTCCCTCAAATATACTTTTTGACCACTACTGATCTTTCCCTGCACTGTGTTGCGCAGCAGAGTGTTGAGTATGTTCTAGGGCAAGCCCCCCATTGCACATGGGGTGAGGGTGAAGCTTAATGGGTGGGGTGGGAGTGTGCACCCTAGAAAATGCCCCAGACTCCTCTGCAATCCAGAGGGTCTCTGTGACTGATATGGAAGGGGTTCCTTGGCAGAGATGTTGGTGTGGAAAGGGCTCCTTGAAGGTAGAAATGACATTCAGGTCCCAGAACCCAAGTTCTCTTAGCACACAATCAGGGTTACTTTGGCAAAGGCTAAGCACAGGAGATCTGCACACCCTGTCATGCTGCCGTCTCTCTACTGCTGTGATGTTCATGCTTAGGGAGGTGAATCTGACATGCCATCTTGTGAGGCTGTTCCTCCTTTTTTGCAGAACTACATCACCTCTCAGCTCGATGAGCCTGCCTGGATTGGCCTTACAGATGAAAACGAGGAAGGCAACTGGGAATGGACGGACGGCTCCAGATTACTGGCAGAGTGAGTCTGCAAAACAGTAATCCGGGAGGAGATGCTTCTGAATGTCAGTGCCTCTGTCATTTCTTGCAAAATCTGGTGCAGAACCTAGAATCTCCGCCCTTTGGGAAATACCCCTCAAGTTCCCATTCCTCAAGCAAAAGTCAAGTTGCCATGTAGCGTTTGGTATAGGGCCCCACAGACACAATATGTACAATTTCTGGGCCAAGGTGGGCTGGGCTACAGGATGGAGCAGATCTCTGGGCACTTCCCTTCCACAGCCTCACAGGTGTGCCACCCTGTGGCCCGTTCTGCTGTGCACATGGCTCCTCCCTGGGGAGGACTGAGCACAAAGCTCAGGCAGAGAAAATGTGCACACTTGCCCAACGGTATGCCTCCTCCAATTCCCCCCCAAATATGTGGACTGCTGGGAAACATGGGAGGGGCCAGGGGCTGGCACTCATCTTCCTGGGGAAAGGAGGGACTGAGGCTGCCCTACCCAGTGGTATAGTGGAGGCAGGGCTCCCAGGGATGCAGCACTGACACTTTTTTATTAGCATGGATGCTGACAATATCTGCCACCCCCCTTCCTGGACTTCCCCATTTCCCAACAGCAAGATATTGTTCCCTGTTGTAATTAACAGTATTTTGTGGTGGCTTGGTCTTGAATGGGCAAATAAGACCTATTAGCTTTACAAAAGCCCTGGTCCTATCAGATGGAAACTCCTACTGCTTTGTTGGTATGGATCAGCGCAGTTGCCTGCAATTTTCTACTCTCCTAGGGGGCGTGGCCATGGGGACGGTCATGATGACTGCCTGTACTTCCGAATTTACCACTACACCCCTGGTTCTAATACGAGTCAACATTTGGGGTCTCCTTAAGGGCAGCTTATGGGGGAGAGCAGACAGACCTGAGACAGGGGGCACAATCTGCGAAGACGTTCCCCTGTACAAACACTAATGAAATGCACAGGAGTTCATTCCTGCCACCCTGGCCATATTACATTTCCCAGCCAGCAGGAATTTGGGGTGGTTTAAAAAAAAAAAAGTGGTGGGGAAAGCATTAAAAACATCACCCTTTCTCCACCTACAGTCCAAAGTGGTGCAGCCCATTCTCCCACCTTAAGACGCAGCACCTCTCACTCATTCCTCAGTCTGCTGCTCCCACCCCCTCTCTGCCTTTTATGCATAATGAAAATCTCCCCCACCCCCATCCAGGTACTGGTTTTCTGGGAATCCTACCCGTGCAGGGGGTCACAGAGGAACAAAGAAAGACTGCACCGCCATTGATCCTTCATCTAGTGGGTACAACTGGAACGATGCCAACTGCCGTGAACTGAAAAAATGGGTTTGTAAAGAGAGCCTAGATCTCAACCAGCAATAAAGTTGGTCAAAGCCTTTACCTAGAGCATCTAGAAGTGAAGAAGGAATGCTTTTCATTTCATTGTCAATCCCCATGGGAAATCTACTATTGCATGCAAGCATCACTTTTTACAACCCCTGAAATCAAGTCAGATGGGAGGGTGTGTGCCATTATCATGTGGACATGTGTGTCCTGGGTGATGGGTTCCTGTTCCATTCCTTTGTTATTTGTGGCATGTCTATGCTGCTTTTTGGGACACAAAGCCCCTCAAAGAGGCGCATAAAATTTGTACCGGCAGCGCTTCGTTGACTCTGGGTGGAAGGGAGGAAATTAGACACACAGCGAAGGGAGGAAATTAGACACACAGACGTAGCTGCGGTAATACGTCGGCCACAACTTCATTGACTTTCACTTGAATAGGCTTCGCAGCGGCAGAGGGTGTGGGACTTGTCCTCAGCCAGCCCGCCTGCAGGAGCGCTGGTGGTGGATGATGGGGCCAGGGGCTCACCACGGCATAGACTGCTAATGTGAACCCCTTTCCACCACCCTGGACGTGGCCAGCTCATAGTCCCCATGCTGAGCAGGTCCTGGTACCATGTCCTCGAGGTCCCCAATGGGAATCTCCACCATGGGAGAGCAGGGGGCCCAATCCCACTCCCCCTCACCAGTGGCTCCAGACCCATGCCTATCACACCCCAAGAGGCGTGTGTGTGTGTGTGCGTGTGTGTGTCCCTTACCATCCCTGCCTTGCCACCACATCTATTCAGGTTGTAGCCAATTCATGATACCATCCTGGTTGTCTTCCAACCCAGACACTGATGCCTTTGTAAGACAGGTGGACGCCATTAGGCCTGTACAGTTCTTGATGGCTAAACTGGTGGCTCTGGGCCTGCACAAAGCACCATATGGCCTTATTCATCTTCTGTCCAGCTGCATCCACTCTGGCCAGGTTTTTGGCCCACCTCCAAACATGCCTCCCAGGACTTCAGTCTGAGATCCATCCATTCCTTAACGCTGCTTGTTAGGCCCAATGTATGATGCCGTGTGCACAAATCCACACGGGCATGGCATTTTTTGCCTGCAGCTATAAGCAGGTGAGGTTAATGATGAGAGGCCCTTAGTGGGTGACTGTATGATCCATTGGCAGATGATTTCCAACAGCCAATTGCCTGGCTTTTTGCCTGCCTTGGCTGTGTTTGTGGCTGCCCTGGTCTTGAATTAATATTAGCTGAACTCATGAGAAGGAAGGTTCATGGAGCTGACGCCAAACCATAATATGCTCACCAATCATACTGCTAACATTGTCAAGCTGCCCTTAGGAGGTGGGGTGTGTGTGGGCCCTTAGTCAAGGTATCCTTCAGGTGAGCCAGGTGGCCCTTCTGCTTTTGAACAGTTTTTTAAACTCCTAATGTTGAGGCATTCTTCCTTTGCCAGTGGTGACACATCTTGGACATCTATGGCTCACCTTGTGGCATCTACCCAGTATGTGGCAACCAGCTCATTTACCCTTAAGGGCCCCAAAATGGCCAGGGTGAAGTCTGCCCTCCATAGTGTGGCCTTGAACCATGACCAACCTAACTTAGTGGTGATGTGGCACAGCTGAGCCAGCAGGGCAAACTTGATGGGTCTCCTCCCATTGGGTGTTGCCGCCCACTCCCAGTGCAAGCCCTCTATTGCCCTTCTAGTCCAAAAGGAGGCCCAGGGGTCTGGCTTGCTTTGAGCCTTTCTAAATGGGGAAATGGCTGCCCAGTAGATGCACATGGTCTTGAGACCGAGGTTCGGGGCTGATTCCCGCTTCTAAGGTTCAAGTCCAGAAATCTGTCCTTCTGGAAGTGAGAGAGGGCTTCTGCAATATTATTATCTATACCTGGAACGTGTTGGGCTGAAAATCCTATGTTGGCTGACAACTCACCAATACAAATTTCATGGCTCTGTCTGAGTGATGAGGTCGCATGTGAGACCTATGGCCTGCCAGTGAGATGGCCATCTTTTGCAGAACACCCCAGGCTGCATCAGACTGGATTTCTAAATCTGATCCAGGTGGAAGAGGATCCTGCAGAAATGACATACCATTGTATATAGTTAAGAAGGTTAGCTGTACCCTCAAATCTTCCTTCATGCCCTTTGTGATCCTGAAATGATGATATGGGGATGGGATGGTGGCTGTGGACCTTGCTAGGTGAGCGTGAGAATTAAGATGGCCCCGAGAACCCCCGCAGTTTCCTCAAGGTGCATGTTTGATGCTGCAGCACTAGCTTGATCTTGCGCTGGAGTGCAGGTAGCTTGTTCAGTGGCAAGCGTGAAGCACCAGACCTCCAGCCTAGGTATATAGCTAAGTAGGCCAGTTTGTGGCCAGTCCCCCCATTTGATCTTGAGGCAGCCTTGCATTCCTTCTCTATCGTGGCTGCCACCACCTCAGGCATGTCCCTAACCGACTTCAGAAATGGTGCATCCATGGCTATGCATTCCCTGAGGAATGGATGTGGAACCCTAGCTTCAAGCCCTCCCATAGCTAGCATGCTGATATATCTGGATAGCAGCCCAGGAGAGGGTGGAGGCATTTGGGCAAATCGGTGTGTGAGCCAACCCCAATACCCTTGCATGCAACCCTAGTTCCCTACTAATTAATTAGTTAATTATGTTATTTTAGTGATTGTGGCTGGGTT
This sequence comes from Heloderma suspectum, assembly GCF_057233095.1. Classification (NCBI taxonomy): domain Eukaryota; kingdom Metazoa; phylum Chordata; class Lepidosauria; order Squamata; family Helodermatidae; genus Heloderma; species Heloderma suspectum. Next base: position 5,231,936 of record NC_139462.1, read on the forward strand.
GGGGATGGGTAATGAGTTGGGTACAATCCCTTACCCCATAGTGGCCACTGGACTCAGGGCCCCCTAAAGGAGCCCTGCCCTCCCAAGCCTGCAGGCATGAAGCCCAAGGGTGGGGGCCCAAACTGCTCTCATACTCACGGGAGAATTTGCAGGGTGCCCCTGGACATTTCCCTTGATTGAATTGCCAACATACTCTGTGCAGAGCATCCCTCCTAGACTGGGGCCTAATTGATCAGGAGGACTCTGGCCTGTCCCTGACATGGGGCCCCATGATTAACAGCCATGATCCACAAGCCAGTTGAAGAATGATCTATCTCCTTCGTTCCTCCTCCCTAGTTTGCAGCCCTTTGCTACTTTGGCTTCACCTGTTCCTAGTGCATAGAGGTGACTGGTTCCTCATCTGAGCTCCCCCTCCTGTCGCCCATATTACCCCTGGGCTTGTCTCCCTGCTTGCGTGTTTTCGCCCTGTGGCATAGTGCTCACCCAGGGAGGCCAGGGGTGTGAGCTCCCAATGCCCAACAGGCCCTGTCTGGAGTTAGGGAACCCTCCTCAGTGAGAGGGATCACCGGATGTTCCTCTGCTCTCTGTGACCTGCCTGTGTTTCTTAGGTGATCTCTTGGCTTTCTGGGTCTTCCCGGGTCTTTTGGACTGGGCTCTGCCTGTTCTGGGCATGTCTTAGTTGCTTGATTCTCCAGATGATGTGTGGGATTCTGTTACAGTGCAGTGAGTTGTACTGCCTATATTTATTTATTATTTCTATTATTAAATTTATTAAACGCCCATCTGGCTGGTCACCCAGCTACTCTGGGCGATGTACAACATACAATAAAACAGTTTAAAACAATAAAATTCTACAATAAAAACATTTCCTAAAATACCCTAACCCACCCCGAATGCCTGCCTGAACAACCACGTTTTTAATGCACAGCGGAAGCTCATTAAAGAGGGGGCATGATGGAGTTCCCTAGGGAGGGAGTTCCACAGAGTGGGGGCCACCACAGAAAAGGCCCTGTCCCTCGTCCCCACCAGTCTAGCTGTCCTGGCTGATGGGACAGACAGAAGGCCATCCGAGGCTGATCTTGTTAAGTGGCCTGTCTGGTGCTGCTGGAGGCGCTCCTTAAGATAGGCTGGGCCGGAACCATATAGGATTTTAGAGGTCAAAACCAATACCTTGAATTTGGCCCGGAAAACCACTGGTAACCAGTGCAACTCCTTCAGCACTGGAGTGATGTGATCTCGCCGGCAGCTGCCTTTAATCAGGCGAGCCGCCGCGTTCTGTACTAGGTGCAGTTTCCGAACTGTCTTCAAGGGTAACCCCACGTACAGCGCATTACAGTAGTCTAAACGAGAGGAGACCAGGGCATGTACTACCGATGGGAGCAGATGGTCGGGAAGGAAGGGGCGCAGCTGCCATATCAGATGGAGTTGGTACAGTGCTGTCCGGCTCACAGCTGACACCTGAGCCTCCACGGACAGCTGGGAGTCCAAAATGACCCCCAGGCTGCGGACCTGGTCTTTCAAGGGTAACTGTACCCCATTCAACACCAGGTCAACATCCCCCAGCCTCCTCTTGTCTCCCACCAAAAGTACCTTGGTCTTGTCAGGGTTCAGCTTCAGCTTATTCCTCCCCATCCAGCCACTCACCGTCTCCAGACATTTGGACAGGGATTCTACGGCCAACCTTGGTGAAGATTTGAACGAGAGGTAGAGCTGCGTGTCATCCGCATATTGATGACACTGCACCCCAAACCTCCTGATGATAGCCCCCAGCGGCTTCACATAGATGTTAAATAGCATCGGGGAGAGGATGGAACCCTGTGGCACCCCACAAGTAAGTGGCCACGGGTCTGAAACCTCCTCTCCCAGTGCTACCCTGCTCTGGTACCTGCCGGAGAGGAAGGACCGGAACCACCGCAATACGGTGTCCCCAATGCCCAACCCCTCCAGGCGGTCCAGGAGGATACTGTGGTCAACGGTATCAAAAGCCACTGAGAAGTCGAGGAGAACAAGGAAGGAGCATTTACCCCTATCCAGAGCCCTCCTCATATCATCTACCAAGGCGACCAAGGCCGTTTCTGTCCCATGCCCAGGCCTGAAGCCCGACTGAAATGGGTCTATTTCAGTCGGCTGATGGCCAGAGAAGTAGAAGATGTCATAGAAGAAAGAGTATTTCATTTATTTATTCTCACAACAACTCTGCTAGGTTGGTTAGGCTGAATGTCAGCAACTGGTCCAAAGTGAACTCCACAACTGAGTGGGGCCCAGAACCTGGATCTCCTAAGTCCCAGTCCAAATCTCTGTCTCTTACCCCTCACTGGCTCTCCCCCATCTGCTCAATGAACTCATTAAAGCAGGGGCAGCACCCACATTGGGCCTTGCAACAGCACATCGCAGTCCTGCTCCTGTGCCGCCTGGTCATGGTTCCTATTCGCCTCCCCCCTCTGTGGGCTCTCTGCTGGTGGAAGCCTTGAACTGGTTCTACTGTTGCTTATGCCCTTTAGGGCAAGGTGGCGAATATGTTGCCTTCCCAAACTCGCTCTCCGAGGTGGTGACAAATTAGCACGGGGCACTGCCTTCTGCTAGGCCTGACCCCTCTTTCAGAAATCTCAGTGTTGGCTGGGACCTTCTGCGTGCAAAGCCGGTGCTATGCCTGTTCGCATCTGTATTGGCCCCAGGACCATAGCCAAGTCATTTATGGTGCTGGAGGGGCCTAGAGAGCCATAATGCTTGCTTAAGTTCATTACTGGTGCAATTCCCATGCTAGTAAGCCTCTGAGCATGTGCAGATAAGTCAAAAGGCCTATATCAGCCTTCTTGGTGCATTCCTTGCTAATGAAGAGAATCTTTATCTCCGATGTGCCTGGGAAGCAAAGTCTGTTTACAGGTGGCTGTGCCTGAGAACCAAACACTGCTAGCCTATTCTGGGAATGAATGCTGGGGGCGCGTGCTGCTGAAACGCTGCTTACTGCTAAGCTGTAGAGTATAAGACCCATTGTACCCAGTGGCTCGGGGTTCAGAGAAGCTGTCTGATCCAACCATTGGGTATGCCTGTGTGCTGTAAGTTACCCAATAAAGTACTCCTTGTAAGCAAACCTCTGAGTCTGATTTATCACTATCTTGGCACTTCTAACCTAAGAGTTCAACACCCACTGCAGGGGCGACATAACATCCCCCCACCCCTACCCAAGAAATACTGTGTACAGAGCCAGTGCTAGGGTCTGTGGACAGTGACCAAGAAAGAGATCTTGGGGTTGTGGTGGACAGCTCAATGAAAATGTCCACTCAGTGTGCGGCTGCTGTGAGAAAGGTAAATTTTATCTTAGGCATAATTAGGAAAGGAATTGAAAATAAAACTGCCAAAATCATACTGCCCTTATGCAAATCTATGTTGCAGCCACACTTGGAATATTGTATTACAGTTCTGGTCACTGCACATAAAAAAAGGACATTGTAGAGTTGCAGAAAAGGGCAACTCAAATAATCAAGGGGCTGGAGCAACTCCCCTATGAGGGAAAGTTACAACATCTAGTGATCGCGGGCCACCTGAAAGAGGGAGTGGTGAGACCACTCCTGAAGAAACCCTCCCTGGCCCTGGAAAATCTTAATAATTTTAGGCCAGTGGCAAATGTTCCTTTCCTGGGCAGGGTTCTTGAATGGGTGGTTACCAACCAGCTCCAGATGCTCTTGGATGAGACTAATTATCTAGATCCATTTCAGTTGGGGTTCAGGCCAGGTTTGGGAATAGAAAGAGCCTTGGTCACCCTGTATGATGACCTATATCAGAGGAGATGGGGGAAGTGTGGCCTTGTTGATTCTCCTTGATCTCAGAAGCTTTCGATACCATTGACCATGGTATCCTTCTGGGGTGACTGTCTCAGCTGGGGGTATACATTGTAGTTGCTCTGCTCCTACTTGGATGACCAGCTCCAGAAGGTGATGCTTGGGAACATTCCTTGGCCCTGCGGATTCTCCAGCATGGGGATCCTCAGGGGTCAGTTTTGTTCCCCATGCTATTCAACACCTGCATGAAACTGTTGAGTGCGGTCATCCAGAGTATGCTGATGATGTGCAGCTCTTTCTCCTTTTCATCTTCTTCAGGTGAGGCTGTAGATGTGCTACATCAGTGCCTGGCTGCAACAATGGACTGGATGAGGGCTAATAAACTGAAACTCAGTCCAGACAAAACTGGGACACTGTTAGTGGTTGGTTCTTCTGACTGGATGGAGGGTACTCAACCTGTTCTGGACAGGGTTGCACTCCCCTTGAAGGAGGAGGTTTGTAGCTTGGGCGCTCTCCTGGAGCCATCTTTGTCACTTGAAGTTCAGGTGGCCTCAGTGGCATGGAGTGCCTCCTACAAGCTTTGTCTGGTGACCCAGCTATGCCCCTATCTGGACAGAGATAAGCTGGCTTCAGTAGCTTATGCTCTGGTAACCTCCACGTTAGATTACTGCAATGCACTCTGTGTGGGGCTGCCTTTGAAGACAGTCCAAACATACAACACCAGTTCTGGTCCACTTGCACTGGCTGTCTGTATGTTTCCTAGCCCAATTCAAGGTGTTGGTTTCGACCTATAAAGCCTTACATGACTTGGGACCACAATATCTGATGGAGCACCTCTCCTGGCATGAACAGGCCCATATGCTACTTTCAGCATCTAAGGCACTCCTCCTGGTGCCTCCTTTGAGGGAGGCTTGAAGGGTGGCAACAAGGGAGAGGGCCTTCTTGGTGGTGGCCCTCAACTATGGAATGATCTCCCTTACGATGCCCGCTTGGCACCAACACTTATCATTTCAGCATCACGTTACAACTGTCCTCTTCACTCAGGCATTTGGTAGCATATGAGTACTTAATCAGGTCCTGGATTAACTTTGGTTGATTGTTTAAAAAATATTTATTTATTTATTTATTTATTTATTTTCCGTGGTCTCTCTGACTCTGGGTTCTGCAACATAAATGGTGCCGTGACTCGGATGTGGCAGGCTCTGAGCCAGACAGGTGGCATTTGCCTGCTCTTAATCGCCGCACCGGGAAGACGAGCTCAGTGCACGCCTCCCTTTCTTGGCGCCACCGACCTTTTTGTCGGGTGAACGGGAGAAAGCCTGCTCTGGGACCGCCTGAACAGCAGCGAGTGGCAAGAGAACCTTGGGAAGCGGAGGAAGGAACTTGAGCCCTGCCTCTACCGCAGCTGCAATTGAGTTGAAACCCACATTGGAAGCCTTCAGGAGAAAGGCAAGTATATGGGAAAAAGAGGGCCCCGCCTTTAGGGAGAAAGGCCACTGGGCAGAAAAAAAGAGGGCCCCGCCTTATGAAGAAGGTCAGTGTTGGTGGTATACGTATACAAAAAGAACCTACTCCTTGTGGGTAGAAGGGGGGCCTGATCACACCCCCGAGTGGGCGCCAGTACCCAGCATGCCAGTACTCAGTAGGAAGCTGAGGAAGCTGGGGAAGCCGCTTTCCGCTCTGGTAAAAAGTGGGAAAAGTGGGTGGCAGGGACATATGGATGCAGTGGAGAGATTGATGATTGTGTGAGTGGCTACTGCGGTTTCTGATGCATACCGTTGACCGTCCGGGTGCCCAGGCCAGTAGCAAAGTGCGTGGTGTGTAAAATCCTCTTGTGTCGGCCAGTGAGACCTCTTACTCACTGACCAATTCCCATTCCCTAATTGTGTCTGTCTTCAATTTAGGAGGGAGGCTATGGGTGGTGGGGGAAGCAAACCTTGCACCCCCTTGGGATGTATGCTAGCAAATTTTAAGAAAGGTTTTAGTGGAGATTATGGGGACCCCCCCATGAATCCTCAACAGTTGCAGACTTTGTATGAAATAGAGTGGCCGTCTTTTGGTGTAGGATGGCCTACTAAAGGCTCTTTAGAGCCCAGCAAAATCAGCCGTGTATATGCCATTGTGGTTGGGAGACCTGGGCACCCCGACCAATTTCCCTACATAAACTCGTGAGATTCCATAGTCCGCGCTTCTCCTCCATGGCTAAAGAAATGCCTAGAATCCCAGGCAAAAGTTTTGGTGCTCAGAAAAGAAAAATTGGCCAAGAAATTACAACCAGTGTTAGAAGCCCCATGTGAAGATCTGGCAGAGCTAACGGCGTTTCCACCTGCTTATGCCCTGCTTCCACCACGGGCCCATGTTACTGTGAGACCGCCCCGTCGAGATCCAGATCCTGTGGCTCCTGAGCCCCTGCCATCCCCCCCTACAGAGGCATTGCCCCTCGCTTTGACTTAGAACTGTCGCCATCAGTTTCAAGCCCCACCGGCAGTAATTCGCCGATTTCAGCTACGGTCCTCAACTCCCAGATATTGTCTGCCGAGACTTCCATCTCTACGGGATCGGGAGGTTCCCCTCTTACACCTCAATCAGCGTTAATAAAAGAAACTGAAGAATTGAAGTGTTGGGCAGAAGATTTAATAAAATTGGCGGTGACCCTTAAAAAGATGTGTTCTCACAAAAAAGAGGAGGCGAGCTCGTCTACTGCTCAAGACTTGCACCCCCTTAAGATGTATGTCAAACAAAAAAGGAAAAAGGTTTTTTTAAAAAGATTCAGAATAGAGAGAGAAAACAGCAAAAAGCTCAAGGTCGAGCTGAGAGAAAAAAAAGAACAAGATCTGAGGCTGTTAATTAGAAAAATGTTGTTGCAGGACAGTCTGGCTTTTAACAAAGCGTGGGAGCGTGAGAGTGTAAGGCCGAAGAAGTAACTGTTAGCCTAGCGCGCCGAGAGGGGGGGGCAGGAAAATTGCCCACAACGTTCTGAGTTGTGGAACATCATCACCTCGCCTAATTGAGATGAAATCCCTAAGAAATGGAAACTGAAAATGAAGACCCAGAAGATGAAGGCAAAATAGAAAATAAAGGTGAAGAATCAGCCCCCAGAGCACAGGCTAGACCCCTCTTCGAGTGAAAAGTGTGCCATAAGACTGTCCCAAAGCAGAATGAAGCGGAAAGACCATGATGAAGATCTCTGTCAAGGTAGCCGTGTTTAGCTTTGAACTGTGTTAGAATTGCATAGAGCCTGTAGCTACTGACCATCGGCTGTATGATTTCTGAAGAGTGTAACCATTAAGCTTTTGCCGTGGGATTCCCTGCAATGAAGAAATCTCACTGATTTAAGTGTCCAGTGTTGGACTGCCTGAGTGTGTGTGCTGAAGAGACCGAGAAACCAGAAAGCATGTTCCTGGCCAAGCCAAAATCACGCTACTACCATGCTCCTGAAAGCTGCAATAAACTGTGTAAGCTGGGAGACCCAACCTGATTGAGAAGAAAAGGAGATATTGGAGCAACTGTCTTAAAAAACAATGAGATCTGTGTAGCTGGCTGGCTGACACTGTCAGTGATGTTACAACTTTAAATTAAGACTGTTTTCCTGTTTGAGACCCCAGCGAAGAAAGCTGACCCGAGTTATTTGTTGCCCGTGCCAAAGCAAGAATTTGGCTGCCCTGTACCTCATCGTGTCCTGTTTTAAGCTTGGGATTTACAAATACAGACAAACTGAGAAGCTTGCCTTTGAAGTCCTGCAAATCACCCCACCGCCTCCCCGAAGATTAATGGCTGCCTGAAAAATGCAAGTATAAGGTGATGCCCATCACCCCCCAGTGTCCTGAGTTTCGGCACTCAGTGTTTCAGTGCTTTCGTGTACCAGGTTAAAAGAAGAAAAAAAGAAGTAAGTTTTTAGAATGTCTGTGAGAACCTGACAGAAGTAAAATAGAATTTACAGAGGAGTTGCCCAGGTTAAAGCGTCACGGCTAGAGAGCTGAGCTGTGCCGCTCTGTTTAGACAGAGGCCTTGCTAAAAAGTTAAAGGCCCTTGTCTGTCAGAAGGGGTGTAGGGCCACACTTCCCCCTTTTAAACTGATGCAAAAGTGGAGAGCCTTTGCTGGAAACATCGCATCTTCATTGCCCAGAGCCTTCTCTGTTTGCCTCCATCATTGTCTGGGCTTTTTAGAGACACTCTGCACATGAACTAAAATTTTAAATTGTCAAAGACTTGCCATGGACAGTGCTGTGAAGCTTTGGATAAACTTAAACTCTCATCGCTGTGGACCGTGTGTCTGTGTTTGTAGTCAGCTCAGTGTACAGCAGGCTGAGTTTGATCTATGACTTTTAGATTTCCTTCTGCCAGAACTCATGCAGCATAGAGTTGCCGATGCAAAAATGGTGACCTAGAACTCTTTGCGTGTGTGGGTACGCCCATCCCTTGATTTTAATGGGCCCTGAGCATGCCAGAAGAGCAGTATAATTGCTGGATCTGCTCCATCATGCCTTACCATGCTAGAAGTGCTTTCCATTCATTGTGTTAAATTGCGGGAAAAAGTTTGTTGTGTATATTTTATGATTTCTTAAATATCATAAAATATATGTGATATTTGCAGATTAGTGTTAGTTGCAACTCCAGATGATACTGAGTGTGTGGTTCCCAATGGATGACAAGGAAAAAAGACAAAGGCAAGTCGAGAAAGACAGAAGCAAGTAGAAAAGAAGGAATAGAGAAAGTAGCAGACAGATAGAGAAGAGAAAAAAAAAGAAAGAAAAGGCAAGAGGCAAAGAAAAAAAAATTTGTAGAGAAGAAGTGTGGCCATAGTTGCCCCCAGGGTAAATTAAAAGCAGCTGATTGTGCCTAGAGCTTATTACCTGGGTAAAGTAGCCACAATAATGTAATAGTTCTTTAAAATGAAGAAAATGTAACTAAAAAGAGAAGAAGAGCCTATCCCAAATGTGTGTCATTGGGACTAGTGTAAGGCAGAAAGGTTTAAGTAAGTTTAACTTGAAAAAGACAAATAAAGAGACAAGGCTGGTGCATGGAGCAGGAAGTTTTATGTAAAAAGTTTGAAACATGATCTGCAATACAGGCAGATCAGCAAAGAAAAAGAAAGCAAAAGAAAGAGAAAAAATTTGTCTTCCCATACTAATGAATAAAAGTGTTATCAAGCACTTTAAGGAGCGAAGTTGTTTACAAGAAGCTGTGCCTGAGAACCAAACACTTCTAGCCTATGCTGAAAATGCTTGCTAGTGTTGTGTTGCCTCATAGCTCGTGGTTCAGAGAAGCTGTCTGATCCAACCATTAAGTACACCTGTGTGCTGTAAGTTACCCAATAAAGTCTCCTTGTAAGTAACCCCCCCCCCCCGCTGGAATCCCAAAACACAAGTGGGGCTAGAGCGCCTCACCCAGTATCAAACCCTGCTGTTAAAAGCCGTAAAGGCAGGTATAAAGAAATCAGTTAATATGACCAAAGTGTCTAAAGTGCTGCAAGGTGCCACCGAGGCCCCAGAGCGTACTTGGAGCGTCTTTCAGATGCCTATCGCCAGTACACCCCCCTCGACCCAGAGGCCCAAGAAGACATGGACGAAAGAAGAAAAGAAGAAGACCCGGCAGAGGCAGAAGATTCTTAAAAAAGAACCAGTGTGCCCAGTGTGGACAAGACAGACATTAGTGGCATGAATGCCCAAATAAAGTAAATCAAATACACAAAGAAGAAAACCAAAGGGGCCAGAATGGGCGAAAAGAGAGACAGCTTGAGAGGGGCCATGACATTGACTTCATGATTGACACTGGAGTGGCATCAAGAGCAAGCAAACGTTAGCCTTAAACAAGAAGTCCAAACACTGAGCGAAGTTCTTCAAGCCTAGCGTCGCTTTGTCTTAAAAAATAAGCCATTCCCATCACAGAAGTTCATCCTTTCCAACCAAGAGTTAAAGTATGAGTTAAAGAGAGAAAAATAACCCTTTGACTCCCAGATGGAGGGGACTGAGAACTGTCATACTTTCCACCCCTGCAGCTATGAAAGCAGCTGGAGTTAAACCCTGGATACATTGGACACGAGTCAAGAGAGCGAGAGGGGGAGAGTAGACTGTAAACAGAAATCCTGAAAATCCTTTAAAAATCATTCTGAAAAAGCAGTAAGAAGACTCAGGCTAGACCTTACTGTAGTCACACCGGGAGACTGTCCCCCTGCGTACGGTCAGACCTGCAACTGGAGAATTGAAGAAGGGGACTAGACCCTACTGCAGCTTGCCAGGTGAATAGCTGCCCAGCGTACGGTCAGATCCCAAAGAAGATCAAACATGCGTGTTGTAGTGTTAGTAGTGTTGCATTGTGTTTCCTTAATAAGGTGCAAAAAGGGGGGTCTGCCCCTGGAAGGAGAAGTTTGTCCCAGTAATTTGCTGATAATTACTGGCTTCACCTGGCTAACATCACGAGAGTAAAACATTTTTGTTTGCCAAGAGATATACCTGTAAACAGGCTTATTAGCTCTTGCCTAATACCTGTCTGTAGACATCCTGGGAAAATTCAAAAAGATACCATGTTAAAAGTGTATAGTGTAAGTTTAACTTATTCCCAAAATGCTAATTGGGGCATGGTTGCAAAGATCCTACCCCCTACAGAGTTCACTCTACGCACCCCCATCGTTGCTGAAACAAATACTACGTGTGCACGAATGCGTAATTGTCAAAAATTTTCCAGAAAATATAAAGCTATCCCTGGCCCCCTTCCACTGTAATAAAATTCAAAACATATATTTTAATGATGCCCACATACTTTTGCCTCATGAATGGTTTTAGACATGTAGTTCCCGCACTTGGTCATTCATTCCTGCTAACTTGTCTAATAACCACCCATGTTGCCTCAGCCGCCAATTGAACTGGTGCCAATTCTTCCCCTGTGGCCCGAGAAAATCCGTCGACGGCAGCCTCGAGCACTCCAACTAACTAAAAATTGTAATAGTCATGTGCAGTTATATTCTGACTCAGAAAAATTGGCCTTAGCAATGTCACTGGTTGGGGTTCCAGGTTTAGCCTTGGCTGATGGTCTGGAGATCAACCGGTTAGCTTGCAGCTTAGCCAAAAGCATAAATGCCACCTCACGAGCATTGTCATTGTTAAATAAAGAGTTGTGTGATCTAAGAGGTGCAGTTCTAGAAAATAGAGCTGGTATAGATTACCTCTTCCTTCTTCATCATTTAAGTTGTAAGACACACCAAAAGCTCTGTTGTTTTAACTTAACTGATAATGGCAATGCTGTAGATGAACAGATCAACAAGCTGCACAATATAGTAGCTAACAAAACAATAAGACAAAACAATTAGCTCAATTAGTTAACCCCTTGGCTTCCAGATCTTAGCTGGCTTGAAGCATTGTTCATCCTAATTCTACCAGTGTTGTTCATAAAAGTTCTGTTATGTCTCTGCGTTCCTTGTCTTATGCGCTGTTTAACCAATCTGTTTTATGTCTCAGCTAATAAAACTGCTGCCCTCTATGCTCTAATAGCCCAACAAGAGGCTAAGTAATATTTATGTCACAAAAAGCTTTGTATAGTTATCAGAAATGCTATAACTGTAATGAAATTATGCATTTAAGGGGGGAATGTAGCAGCCATATCGGGGGTCAGACTAAGTAGCCTCATGCAGTCTCATGCTTCATGTTCTTGCTGAGCTCTTTCTCCCTTGAATATATTGTTGTAAGCTGACGAGACACAGGAATTCCTTATCTTGTCAAAGGTCATACAATTGTATATCTTGTTCTCTGCTGTTCTCTTCTGTTCTCTCCTTATCATGGCTACCCTATAACCCAGTTCTTGTATTATAAACAATGGTGCTGGGAAAAGAAATGTTGAGGACTGCAACCCCACGCGGGATGGAGAGGAGGAGCCGTTTCATATGTGTCACAATGTCTATAAAAACAATGTGCTGATGTATTTCAGGGCTTCTGGCTCTTTGGAAATGATTCCAGCCTTAAGTAAAAAGGTAAAGGTGTCCCCAACCAGTCGTGTCCGACTCTAGGGTGCGGTGCTCATCCCCGTTTCTAAGCCGAAGAGCCAGCGCTGTCCAAAGACGCTTCCGTGGTCATGCGGCCGGCATGACTGAACACCGAGGTGCACGGAACGCTGTTACCTTTCCCGCCGAGGCGGTACCTATTTATCTACTTGCAATTTCTTGCTTCCGAACTGCTCGGTTGGCAGGAGCTGGGACTGAAGACGGGAGCTCACTCCGTCACGCAGCACTCGGGTCTCGAACTGCTGACCTGCCGACCTTCCAGTCTGCAGTTCAGCGTCTTAACCTCCCATGAAGCTGATTGGTGGGAGATTCAGGGCAGAGAAAAGGGAGTCCTTCTTCACACAGAACAGAGTTCAACTACGGGATTCACTTCCACAATGTGCAGTGAGGGCCACCACTTTGGATGGCTTTAAAAGGGGGTTGGACAAATTACTGGAGGAGAAGGCTGTCGATGGCTACTAGTCCTGAAGGCTCTATGCTGCCTCCAGTATCAGAGGCAGTGTGCCTATGTACACCAGTTGCTGGGGAACATGGGCAGGAGGGTGCTGTCAGGACCTGCTTGTGACTTCCCTACAGGTATCTAGTTGGCCACTGTGTGAGCAGAATGCTGAACCTAAGCAGAACGTAGGTGACCCATGCTGCAGCAGACCAAGGCCCATCCAGTCCAGCATTCTGCTCACACACTGGCCAACCAGCTGCCCACAGGAAACCCACAAACAGGACATGAGGGCATATCAAAGGATAAGATGGTCCTTGCTCAGAATCTGTTAGACATGATGCAAAAGGAAAAAAGGAATGGGAAGGAGAGAGGAAAACAGGTATCGGAGGAGCTGCTCTGTCACTGACTCATGGCTAGAATGTAGGACTGCAATGTTGAATTGATTAATTAGTTAGATTAATCAATTCCATTTTAATTGACTACAATGTTGCCCTTGTTAAAAGGTTAAAACATACAGTATATACTGTTTGTAATAAAAGTACTTATAAAAACTGCAGATAGCAAGAGGCACCATCTTAAGAGAGACATTCCTCATCCCCCACAGGTGAGAATTCCTGTTCTAATCTGAGGCCTGCTCCAAAAGTGAGTGTGCGTCTTGCTTCAGAAACATTGTGTTGTTCTATATGTATATATATGCAGATTTAACTGATATATTAAAAAACTCAAGATGATTAATCCATTGAAAGGTCTTTGGGTTACAGCCCTAATAAATATACTGTATGGACAGTGTCCATGAAAAGAGCAGTCTTGTGGTTTCTTGGAGACTAACAATGTTTCTTAATAATTCTCTTGGTCTTTAGGGTACCACAAGACCCTTGGTTGTTCTGCAGGAGATTAACATGGCTCTGGAACAATTATACACGGTTAAGCCACTTAGGGAAAATAGTATATGCATGAGGCTGCAGAGGGAAGTACAGGTGTGTATTCATTTCTATGGTGCAGAACTTGGGAAGAATTGGGTAGCAAGTAAATATGCAAAGGCAATGGGACTGAACATTGAGGCAGTTACCATTCTGGGCAGTGCAAAGAACCTTTAAAGTGATATTAGCAGATTAATTTCCAATTTCTTTCCTAATGACACCCGACATGGAATTTGCCTTGTTCACAGCTGTTGAGCACTATGTTGATGATTTCATTGAGATATTCACCATAACCCCAAGATCCCTTCCTTGGTTAGTCATCACAAGCTCAGACTGCATCAGCATATCTGTGAAGTTAGAATTTTCTGCCCAGCTGTTACTATTCCTTTTTGTTTTAATCACTGTAAAGGAACAGATGTGTCCCCCATTTTTGTATTTTGTTGATTTTAGGATATTATGGGGTCAAATCTTTTGTGTGTGTATTAGTCAGTTTCAGCCCAAAAGGTTAATAGGTTAGAAGTCAAAAGTTTAGTTAGAATATAGTGGTCAGGAAGTTGTGCTTAGGAGCAAGGGATTATAAAGTTCAACAAAAGGTCAGAGGAAGAGACAGAAAAAGGTATTGGTTCAGGAGGCTAAGAAAGTATAAAGTTCAACAGAAGGTCAGAGGGAGAGAAAAAAGGGTTTTAAATGCAGGAAATAGAAACTTAGTTTGCAGGAAGGAAGAAGTAACCTCTGGATTGGCTGGAGTTAGGTAAGAAAAAAACTAATTGCAAGCGATAAAGGCATAGGAGGAGGAGGCAGGCCAGCCAGCCAGCCCGCCCCAAATCCTAGAGGGAATACTGAGGCAGAGTTGATGCAACTGGATAAGTGATTGAGAGAGCTGGAGCAATGATATTGTTTGGAAGGGACCTGGAGAAAATAGGGACACAGTCTAGTTAGGTTAGCTGGCTGCATTTATCTCTGGTTATTTTAACTTTTAAACTTTGTTTCTTGAAACTTTGTGGTCTCTTTTCTTGTTAGGTTGCCCACCCCACTTCTAGTAGCCAACTCCCACACTACCTAAAGGTGGATACTTGAGACCCAAGGAGTTTTAAGACTGGTTTGGTGGAGGGAGCCAGAGAGGGAAAATACTTCCATCTGGTGGCAGCAGAAAAGACCAGAGAAAGGGAAGAGCAAAAAGGAGTGAGCAGAGCATGCTATTTTGGCTGGATTCCCTTCCACACACACAACAAGGTGTCCAAGGTGTGACAGACGACAAGACGTTCCTAGGCAACTTGGGTCAGGTCCTGCTACATTTGTCTGCAGACATCTCCACAGGTTAAGGGATCACAGAGACATCCTCCGCCTGCTCCACCAGATAATGTGCTGCCACATTCTCTGTGACATCCTTATCATTAACATTTATCATTAATATTTATATGCCACCTCATTTTCTAAAATGCCCTCAATCCTGATGGTGTGGTTCAGTGCCTCTGGGCCCAACCAGTGCCCCATGAGCCTTGGCCCACATTCCCATCCCCTCCTGAGCTGTTGCCTAAGAAGGGTCTGTGTGACTGGGCAGAGCGGCTGGAGCAGAAGGGGGTGACCACCCTCATCGACCTCCTGATTTGGCCTCTGCCTCTCCTCCTGGGCCTCCCACACTTTCTCAACAACCTGTCTGAGTACTTTGCTAAGGCTGCTGCCAGAAAGGCTGCCCTTGAACCTTTGGTCACACATGGTGGCAAACATGTATGCCCTGTCCTGGCAGAACAGGTCCACTGATAATATTTTGCCATCCCTCAGCCTCTTGACCATTACCCATACCCCTGGCTGAAGACTCAGTATCCCCAGCATTGAGAAGCTGGGAAAACTCCCACAATTTTCCAGATGCTTTCCAGATGTTTAGCCATGGGGATCACCTGACTGAGGAGGGCAGTGCTCCTGCTCAGGATCTTGGTGGTCCTGCTGCCTGATCAGTGGGCTTTGTACACCAGCCTCCCTAGCCCTAGACATTCCACAGATGGCTCTCTGTGGCTCAGCCAGCCAATTGAGCATCGTGCATGCATGTGGGGTTCTGTTGTGTCCCCACTTCGCACGTCATCTTGTGCTGTGAGATGCCCAACTCTGCTGGCTTGTCCCACAGCAGCTTCCTCCCTTCACGCTGCAGGGAGAAACTCCCAACAATCACCCCGCACAAGTGGATCAGATTGTGGGTGCCACTTCAGGCTGCATTACCCTCAGTTCCCAAGCGAAGGGCGTTCCCACACTATGAGGCAGAACGTGTGAGCAAGGCAGCGGATACTGACAAATTGCTCCTTCTGCATTGCCTTAAGGCTGCTGGACCCACTGCCAGTTGCCCTTCCACCATTTGGTTCATGGCCTGTTTGATTCCAGCTGCCATGTGGGTACATCATAGGAACAGAGGAGGCTGCCTGATACTGAGAGACTGCTGGTCCATCTGGCCCAGTATTGTCAACGCTGACTTGCAGCAATGGCTCTCCAGGGTTTCAGGCAGGAGTTTTTCGAGCTCTACCTGAAGATGCTGCCAGAGATCGAAACTGGGACCTTCTCCACGAAGCCCCACTTCACCTTGGACAAGGTCTGAACACCTCCAAAGTGACCTACTTCAGTTTGGTATTTGGGTTTTGTCTGAAGCGGAGGCACTTCCATTGG
Organism: Heloderma suspectum; assembly: GCF_057233095.1. Lineage (NCBI taxonomy): Eukaryota > Metazoa > Chordata > Lepidosauria > Squamata > Helodermatidae > Heloderma > Heloderma suspectum. The sequence goes on from NC_139462.1 coordinate 5,247,719, forward strand.
GATTAGCCATAAATTGTTGACATCTGTCTCAAGTAAGGTCTGCAGGAAGGCTTGCCACATTAATTTATTTGTTTAACAGTGATTGTGGCATTTGACAGCCAATTAACAATTAATCAAGAGCTCTGCAGAAAGCCAGCAGATGCAGATCCAAACAGCTGCTATTAGAAACAGTGGTGAGAAACATGCAGCCCACTCAGTCTAGTCGTAGAAAGAGAGATGTTCCCAATCTGGCCAGTCTCAAATTGCAAAAATGCCCCTGCTCTGTATTTCTCCAAGAGATGAAATCTCATGTTTTGACAGGAAAGACCAACTGCAATGACTCTGTCTAACAAAAATCAGTTGGACCTTCTTGTCATCTTTGCTTTCTGCTTTTTTGTCTTAATCTATATAGTTTTGTAGGGGCTGTGGTGGCTTAGTGGTTAAGACGCTGAACTGCAGACTGGAAGGTTGGCAGGTCAGCAGTTCGAGACCCGAGTGCCACGTGACGGAGTGAGCTCCCATCTTCAGTCCCAGCTCCTGCCAACCTAGCAGTTCGAAAGCAAGAAATGGCAAGTAGATAAATAGGTACCGCCTTGGCAGGAAAGGTGACAGCGTTCCGTGCACCTCGGTGTTCAGTCATGCCGGCCACATGACCACTGAAGCGTCTTCGGACAGCGCTGGCTCTTCGGCTTAGAAACGGGGATGAGCACCGCACCCTAGAGTCTGGTTGGGGACACCTTTACCTTTTTATATAGTTTTGTAGGGAACAAGGCTACAATATGTGGGCTTGAAGGTTCACCTTGAAGGATGCTGTTGTTCAAACCTGCCTAGGCCTCACCTTCTGCCCTCAAACCCCATAGTCCTTCACCAGATGCATGGGGCTGGGTTGTGGTTCCTCTGCAGTAAGAGAAACGGCCCTGCTATACATCTTCAGAGAAATGGGCCATGAAAATGCTGAATGTGGCTTAAAGGTTTGCAGCAAAGGCAACTGTGGGCAATGCTGTGGACAATGCTAGTGCCCATGTGTCACTGAGACACCTCCCCACAATGCATAGAAAAGTTGTGAAAATGTTTCTATTTTTTAAAACAAATCACTGCATTTCAAAAGGGGGCATATAAATGAATATCCCATGAAGCTGATTGGTGGAAGATTCAGGACAGATAAAAGGAGGGACTTCTTCAAACACCGCAGAGTTACACTATGGAATTCATTACCACAAGATGCAGTGATGGCCACCAATTTGGATGGCTTTAAAAGGGGGTTGGGCAAATTCCTGGAGGAGAAGGCTATCAGTGGCTACTAGTCCTGATGCCTCTACCTCCAGTATCAGAGGCAGTATCCTATGTGCACCATTTCTCTTGCACTCGTGTCCTGCTTGTGGGTTTTTAATTAATTAATTAATTAATTTCTATACCACCCAATAGCCATAGCTCTCTGGGCAGTTCACAAAAATTAAAACCAAAAAGCACACAGGGTTCCTGGTCGACAGCTGCTTGGCCACTGTGTGAACAGAATGCTGGACTAGATGGAACTTTGGTCGGCTCCAGCAGGGCTCTTCTGATGTTCTTACGTCGGGGATGAACCATCATCTAAGAGCTGTGCTGGTTCCAACCACTTCTAAGCTGCAAACACTCTTGGTGGGGGAGAGCCAAGCTCAGGAAGCCAGTGTAGAGCCCGCGATGGCTTTTCCTTTACTGCCCCTGGGGGTGCTCCTTTGCTGCTTTGTCTGAGGTGGGGAGCCAACCCTGCAGCTGCCCCCCTCATGTGGCATCACAATCCACCCCCCCTTGGCTACAGGTGTGCTGGTGATTGTGAGCGCTGGCTGGCCAGGGGAGCAGGCAGCCAATCGGCAAGCCCTTGAGACACGGGGCTCCTGAAGGCGCCATGTTGAGAGGACAGAGGAAGTGAGCGGGGCAGCTGGAGGAAGTGGCAAGAGGCAATGGGAGACACAGGCGAGAAGTAGCGCAGGATCCAAGGGAAACGGACCTGGAGGGAGAGCCAGGGAGGCACTCGAGTGGTAGCCGGGGCTCCTAAGGGGAGTCACAAGCTGCAGGTACGGTCCGTGGCCATCCAGTCTGCCCCCTGTGCTGCAGCGGGCCACCCTTGGTGTGATAGGCTGACGTAGGCTATTTATATTCTTAGACTGAATATTTTGGAGTTTAACTTGTTTTCATCTTGCCCTGCTCTCCATGAACAATTTTATTCTTCAGCTTTAAAAAATATTTAAACGGTGTTAGCAACTTCCCTTTGTCAATATCCCCCAGTTTAAAGAGGTTTCTGAGTTTCTCATATGGTTTGCCACCTTTTATGCCACCTTGATCCCTTTTGCATCCTAATGGACATCATGGACATCCACAGAATTAGATGCAGCATTACGCATGAAAAACAGAAGGGGGGCAATTGGCTGTTGCTCAGCAACTACCCAATGTGTACACTTCCTGCTGCCTATTGGGTATGGTGCCAAAAGTCCCAGAAGTGGCAAAGGATGGAGTCCTGAAAGTGATGAATTTGTGCGTTGCTATGTCATCTTCATGAATACTTCTTTCTTCTCATCCTTCAAGTTATGGCTCCTAAGAAAGAGGCACCTCCTTCTTCAAATCCTTTGAAGTCTCCAAAGGTCCTGTGGAGGATTGTAAGAACCGGTGTAGCTGTGTTATTTGTCATCTTTGTCGTAATGCTCACTTTGTGTAAGTTCAGCTCTGCCAGCTAATGCACATCTCCCAAATCTATACTGCCTGCTTTCTTCTGCCATACCCAAGGGTGTTAAAAGGGGGTATCAAAAAAACAACCTATGTAAACCTGGTCTCTATAAGGCAGCTTCTTATGTTTATGGGGTGTGTATGTGGTGGTGGTGTGGGGATCATAGAATCATAGAACAGTAGGGTTGGAAGGGGCCTACAAGACCATCGAGTCCAACCCCCCTGCTCAAAGCAGGAATCCAAGTCAGAGCATCCCTGACAGATGGCTGCCCAGCCTCATCTTGAATGCCTCCAGTATGGGAGAGACCACCACCTCCCTAGCAAATTGGTTCCATTGTCATATTGCTCTAACAGTCAGGAAGTTTTCCTGATGTTCAGCCAGAATTTGGGTTCCTGTAACTTGAGCCCATTATTCCGTGTCCTGCATTCTGGGATGATCAAGAAGAGATCCTGGCCTTCCCCTCTGGGACAACCTTTCAAGTACTTGAAGAGCACTGTCATATCTCCCCTCAATCTTCTCTTCTCAAGGCTAAACATGCCCAGTTCTTTCAGTCTATCCTCATAAGGCTTTGTTTCCAGTCCCTTGATCATCTTTGTTGCCCTCCTCTGAACCCTCTCCAGTTTGTCTGCAACCTTCTCAAAGTGCGGTGCCTAGAACTGGACACAGTACTCCAGTTGAGGCCTAACCAGTGCTGAGTAGAGGGGAACTAGTACTTCCCAGGATTTGGAAGCTATGCCTCTATTAATGCAGCCCAAAACAGCATTTGCCTTTTTTGCAGCCACATCACATTGTTGGCTCATATTCAGCTTGTGATCGACAACAGTTCCAAGATCCTTCTCGCTTGTTGTTGAGCCACATATCCCCCATCTTGTAACTGTGCATTTGGTTTCTTTTTCCTAGGTGCACAACTTGGCATTTATCCCTATTAAATGTCATTCTGTTATTTTCTGCCCAGTGCTCCAGTCTATCAAGATCACTTTGAATTTTGTTTCTGTCTTCCAGTGTATTAGCTATCCCACCCAATTTTGTGTCATCTGCAAATGTGATCAGCATTCCCTGCACCTCCTCCTCCAAGTCATTAATACAGATGTTGAAGAGCACTGGGCCCAGGACTGAGCCCTGCGGTACCCCACTCATTACCTTTCCCCAGTTTGTGAAGATCCCATTGATAAGCACTCTTTGAGTCCAGTTCTGTAGCCAACTGTGGATCCACATGATCATTGTTTCATCTAGCCCACTTTGAGCTAGTTTGCTCATCAGGAGATCATGGGGCACTTTGTCGAAACTTTGCTCGAGGTATATTATGTCCACAGCACTCCCACAGTTCAAAAGGGAGGTTACTTGATCAAAAAATGAGATCAGATTTGTCTGGCAGGATTTGTTCTTGACAAATCTATGTTGGCTTTGAGTAATCACTGCATTGTTTTCAAGGTGCTTACAGATGGATTGCTTTATAATCTGCTCCAGACTTTTCCCAGGGATTAATGTCAGACTGACTCATTTGTATTTCCCAGGTTTCTCCTTTTTACCCTTTTGGAAGAGAAGGACAACATTAGCCCTTCTCCAGTCATCTGGCACTTCCCCCGTTCTCCATGATTTCTCAAAGATAACAGACAGTAGTTCTGAGAGTTCTTCTGCCAGTTCCTTTCTTACTCTAGGATGCAGTTCATCTGGCCCTGGAGATTTGAACTCATTCGAAGTAATTAGGTGTTCTTTGACCATATGCCTATCGATCTCAAGCTGCAATCCTGCTCCGTCGGCCTGTACTTCGCCTTTGCTGAGGAGTCATAGACCCTCTTTTGGGAGAAGGCTGAGCCAAAGTAGGAATTGAGCACTTCTGCCTTTTCTTTGTCATCTGTTATCATTTTGCCATCCTTATTTAATAGCTGAACCACCATTTCTTTCCTTTGTCTCTTACTATGCAAGTAGCTGAAGAAAGCCTTTTTGTTGCTTTTAGCATCCCTCACTAACCTCAGCTCATTCTCAGCTTTAGCTTTCCTGACGCCATCCCTGCAATTCTGTGCTACCAGCCTGTACTCTTCCTTTGTTGCTTGGCCTTCTTTCCATTTCCTATATGTGTCCTTTTTTGTTTTCAGGTCATCTCTAAGCTTTTTGTGAAGCCACATTGGCTTCTTCTGTTGTCTTCCACCTTTTTTTCTTGTTGGAATTGTTTGTAATTGTGCCTTGAGAATTTTCTTTTTTAAAAGCTCCCACCCTTCTTGGACTCACTTGCCATGGGACCTTACTGATCATTGCTCTGAGTTTATTAAAACTGGCTTTCCTAAAATCCAGGGTACGCATCTGGCTACACTTGGCTTTTGCTTCCTTTAGAACTAAGAACTCAAGTATAACATGGTCACTTTCCCCGAGAGTTCCTGTAACTGCTACTTTATCCACTAAGTCATCTTTGTTGTTTAGGATGAAGTCAAGGATAGCCGATCCTCTAGTTCCTTCCTCTACTTTCTGTAGGAGGAAGTTATCCGCCACACAAGTCACGAATTTCCCAGAGGGGCCATGTTTTGCAGAATTTGTCTCCCAACAAATATCAGGGAAATTGAAGTCCCCCATTGCTACTACATCATGCTTCCTTGAAACATTGGCTATTTGCTTTTCAAAAGTGTCATCCTCGTCTTCTCCTTGATTGGGTGGCCTGTAGTAGACTCTGACTACCATGTTCCTTTTATTCTTTGCTACATTTATTTTAACCTAGATGCTCTCGATGGGGCTACCAAGCTCCTCCTCCTGTATTTCTGTGCAGAGATATGTATTTTTCACATACAGTGCAATCCCACCTCCCTTTCTGTTCCTTGTGTTCTTTTTGAACAAGTTATATCCTTCAATTGCTGTATTCCAGTCATGAGAGTCATTCATGAGAGTCATCCCACCAAGTTTCAGTTACACCTATCAAGTCATAATTTGCCTCCTGTATTAAGAGTTCAAGTTTGTTCTGTTTGTTTCCCATACTCTGCGCATTAGTGTATAGACATTCAAAATCATGTGCTTTATAGTCTGGCTTTCTTCCTACATGTGTCTGAAGACTATTATTGGGTGCTATTAGAGCTGTTCTCTCCATTGCGGTGCATGAGCCTTCATCCATTGTTACCCCCATCTTTACATCTCCCTTCCCTGTAGGATTCAGTTTAAAGCCCTCCTGATGAAGTTCTTCATGCTGTGGCCAAACACATTCTTCCCAGGCTTTGTGAGTTGCAACCCGTCCCTTGCCAACAGCCCATCTTCCAGGAAGTATAGCCCGTGGTCCCAGAATCCAAATCTCTCTCATCGGCACCACCTTCGTAGCAAGTCATTCACCCAGAGTATTTTTCTTTCCCTTTCTATCCCTCTTCTAACTACTGGAAGGATGGATGAAAAGGCTTCAATTATATAGGGGACATTTTCTAATACCCATCCTATCTCAATCATTTTAGATATTAGGTAGGCCTTGCAAAAGAAGAACCCTCTTGAGGACCCTTCCTAAAACTTAAATATTTTTTAAAATTATTATTTTTTACATTTCTATTCTGTCCAATAGCCGGAGCTCTCTGGGCAGTTTACAAAGATTAAAAACACTAAAAATACAATATACAAAGATTAAAAACCATTTACATAAAAAAACCACATGAACAGACAGTATACACAAAAGAAACATATATCTAAAACAACTTCAAACAAACAATCTCAAAAGCAAACAACTATAACCATAAGACATTCCAGGATCGATTAAAACTTATCATATGCTGCTGAATGCCTGGGAGAAGAGAAAGGTTTTAACCTGGTGCCAAAAAGACAACAATGTTGGTGCCAGGTGGGCCTTGTCAGGAAGATCATTCCATAATTTGGGGGCCACCACTGAAAAGGCCCTCTCTTGTTGCCGTCTTCTGAGCTTCCCTCGGTATAGGCAGCTGGAGGAGGGTCTTAGATGTTGAGCATAGTATATGGGTAGGTTCATGTAGAGAGAGGCACTCTGTCAGGTATTGTGGTCCTAAGCAGTGTAAAGCTTTATGGGTTAAAATCAGCACCTTGAATTGGGCTCGGAAGCATATAAGCAGCCAGTGCAAGTGGGCTAGAGTTGGTCTTATATGTTCAGACCTTCTGGTCCCCATTATCAATCTGGCCACTGCATTTTGCACGAGCTGCAGTTTCTGAACTGTTTAAGAACATTTAAGAATGTTTATATACCACTTCCCATTTTAAAAATCCTGAAGTGGTTCACAGCATATTACAAAACAATACATCATTAAAAGCATTTAGACAAGTTAATGGTTGGGAAAAGCCAACTATTATGATGTGTGTGTGTGTGTGTGTGTGTGTAGGGAAGGCAAAACCTCGGTTATACAGGGGTCATTTCCTAACCCCCACCCTATCTCAATTGTTTTAGATATTAAGTTGCGCTTGCAAGGGAAGGAGCCTCTTCAGGATGAAATGAATAAACTGAGGAGCACAATCGCAGAGGGGCACAGAGCACAAAAGATTAATTATTACAGTCGTAAGTGGAAGAGAAAGAATTGGTTATTTTTAAGACGTTTAGGACCCCCCCACTTTAAAATAAAAAAAGACAGTGGAGAAAATGAGAGATTCCCTCAAAGGCACGACAGATAAGACTTTGCCATGGCTTCACCATTAGGTTGTGTGGAAACTATGACACTTCTCCGTTCCCCACAGTTCCCAGCGCAATACTAAAACAGGAATAATAGGACTGATGCATCTCTCCTCTGCAAGAAATCTTGCTTCCATTTCCAAAAGCCTCTGCTGGATGTATTATTCCCTTCCATCAAAATGAATCTAACCCTTTGTGAAGTCCTTATATTGGCACCTTCCTCTGTTTCAAGGTTCTAGTTCTCTTATTGGCAGGTACAGGCAACGATGAAGGTAGGGCTAGACCTGGGGGCCAAAGTCCAGAGCCCCAGAATCCTGCTTTCCCCCTGGTGATGAGGTCATCAGGGCAGCAGAAGCAAAGCCCATTTTCTTCCTGCAGTCATGATGAAGCTGTGATTGAAGTGAGTTTAAAATGCAGAACTGCACACGCTCAGATTTATTTTTTAAAAATCAGGGTTGGCAAACAGTTTTGTTGTTGTTCTCATGTAATAAGAATTTAAAAACAAGTGAAAAGCATGGAATGGCAGTTCGGGGGGAAGAGAAATAATAGTCGTGTGCTCAGAACTGAAGCAGTGCTTATGCGGCCATCTAAAGCCACACCCCTCTCTGCATAAGACCAGGAAGTCCAGGGTCTAAAAGTACCAAGATGCACCACTGAGTATAGGTAACTACCTTCTTTTGCTGGTTCCCCAGGAAAGCTCCTACGGAATTGGCATGTTATGACCTTTAGGCCGGAGACAGCCAGAATGACAAGAGACAAGCCAGATCCCACCCACCCCTTCAGGTGGTCAAATGCCTTCATGACTGCGCTTCTCCCCGGGGCCTCTCACAAGATGAACTAGCTCCAGAGAGTACAGAAAATCAATGCCTAATAGCAAAATGGACTTGCCCTGGTTTGTTACAATAGCAAATGGCCAGTCTCCAAGTCCCAAAGCTGATCAGCCTCACGGCCATGTCTCAAAATGCGCAGCAATTCTGAAGTTCGTGCCCTTTCTCCCTCTTGTCGTATTGCTAGATATACCAATTACGCTCGATCCATTTTCTCACGCTAAATTGACTTTATGAGGCCATTCTGATCTAAAAATGGGTAAGAAAATGATTTTGTGGCTGACATGGGTGAGCAAGGCGATTTTTACTTTGGATCGACCAGTGTGTGCCAATTATAAGTTTTTGTCGTTGTCGACCCCACGTGCCAAATACGACTTGCCAGCTATGACTGAAGGGCGACACTTGCAAGCGCAGCACTTGTTAGCCACTTTGACAGCATGAGAATCTCTCGTTACTTTTGACTCATCAGCTACCTTGGGTGAGAGAGGAAGGTGGGGTATACATATCTAAACAAAGAAATGTGTATGTATATGGAGGGTGAAGACATTTTCTAATTCTGGGTTTAGCCACACAGGTTGCAGAAGAAACAACGAAATTGCCGGATGCCATAACAGTTTCTGAAAATGCCTTCAATGAGCGGAAATCCAAATACCGTACGTATCCACATTTCTATATATGGCGCCATCAGTGCGAGGGTAGATGGATATATGTGAGTTTAAATTTGATAATGTGTCATGCTTCAGCTGCAGAAAAGGAAAAAGTCATTCCGTCAGTTGTTATAAAGATTAAAGTGTACCTTGAATAAATACAAATCACATATAAGAAACAGTACACTTAGCTGATGCAACTTATATAACAATCCTTCCTTCCTTCCATACCATATCATAAGCCTTCCCAATATTGAGGAACAGAGAAACAAAATATTCCTTCAAAGAAAAACTCTTCCACACAACAGTCTCCAAACATAAAATATGATCAAGTGTGCTCACCCTCTATGAAATCCACTCTGCATGGACACAGGAAGCTGATTTTTCTCTAGAGAAATAACCAGGCATGCATTCAACATTCATTCTTTAAATTTACAAATGCAAGATGTCAATGTGATTAGCCTATAGAAAGGAGCATATAATTTTTCCCCAGGCTTTCTTATGGGGCCAGCAATTCACATTTCCAGAATTTTGGTAAAGCACCTGGGGTGGGGGGCCTTCATGACAACGGAAGGAGACGGAAGGAGAAGCCAATTGTGTCTTACCTGGATTTTCCAAGGAGCTGGCTTTGCTCCGCACAGGGCTCCACGAGCAAAAGTATCACACCAGTAAAAGTTGCTTCACAGAACATACTTCTGGGTAGGGTGGGGGTGGGGGCTGGAGGAAACTTCATCTCACAATCTACTGAGAGATATTCAAAAGGAGTTCCTGTTCCTCCAACTCCACAAAGTTTAAAAGCACTCTCATGAAAATTGCAACACCTCCACCCCTTCCAGCATCTCTATCTTTACGAATAGCAACATAACCTGGGATCACAATATTCAGTTGATTTACAAGCCATATTTCCTGAATACAAATCAAATCCAAAAGAGTTTATTGAAGAGAATCCTAAACTCATGACAGCTAGATGCATTTTTTGCTTCCAAGGGTTTGGGCCCATATCTTCCAATATCATCAGAATAAATGCTGATACCCGCTTAAAGATGATTTTTAACCAAAAAAGCAGGGCTAATCTAAGAGCTTTAGCTTTGATAATCATTACACCCAGTTCTGCATGAACCAATTCTAGTTTTGTAGAAATGGGAACTGCCAGAAGTCTATGCAGAAATGTATTTTGAGCTCTTTCTAATGGATCTAAATTGGCCATAGCCCATAGTGCAGCTCCATATAGCAATTTTGGCAGAACCCTAGTCTTACACAATTTTAGGATGGACTGAACCAGATTGCCCCCTTTTGTATGATAAAACCATAATAATCCATTTAATGTTCTACCAGATAGTAAAGTGCTTGACTGAACCTGGAAAGACCGTACACCTGTCCACTGGAAGACCTCTCCAAGATACTTAAAAGAGAACACTTGCTCCAGTCTATTCCCATCGAGTGACCAATTAAGAATTTGTTTGGATTTACCAAATATAGTTTCTGTTTTTTCGTAATTCATTGAAAGAAGCTCATTCCTACAATATAAACTAAACCAGTTCAACAATCTACATAAGCCCAACCAGGTGTGAGAAATCAGGATTGCATCATCCGCATAAAGGAGGATTGAATATTTCCAATTTCCCACTTTGACTGGAAAATAATGGCCATCCCTTAAGAACTCTACTACATCATTTATAAATAAATTGAAAAGGAGTGGGGCAAGTAAATACCCTTGTTGTTGTTCAGTCGTTAAGTCGTGTCTGACTCTTCGTGACCCCATGGACCATAGCACGCCAGGCCTTCCTGTCCTGCGCTCTCTCCTGGAGTGTGCTCAAGTCCATATTCATTGCATCCGTGATGCTATCTAGCCATCTCATCCTCTGCCGTCCCCTTCTCCTTTTGCCTTCAATCTTTCCCAGCATCAGGGTCTTTTCCAGGGAGTTTTCTCTTCGCATTAGGTGGCCAAAATATTGGAGCTTCAGCTTCAGTATCTGTCCTTCCAATGAGCACTCAGGGTTGATTTTCTTTAGGATGGACTGATTGGACCTCCTTGCAGTCCAGGGCACTCGTAAGAGTCTTCTCCAGCACCACAGTTCGAAGGCATCACTACTTCGGTGCTCAGCCTTCCTTATAGTCCAGCTCTCACAGCCATACGTTGGTACTGGGAAAACCATAGCTTTGCTTATACGAATCTTTGTTGGCAAGGTGAAGTTTCTGCTTCTTACTATGCTGTCTAGGTTTGCCATAGCTTTCCTCCCAAGGAGCAAGCGTCTTTTAATTTCATGGCTGCAGTCACTGTCTGCGGTGATCTTGGAGCCCAAGAAAATAAAATCTGTCACTGCTTCCATTTCTTCCCCTTCTATATGCCAGGAAGTGATGGGGCCAGATGCCATGATCTTTGTTTTGTTAATGTTGAGTTTCAAACCAGCTTTTGCACTCTCCACTTTCACCCTCAACAAGAGGCTCTTGAGATCCTCTTCTCTTTCTGCCATTAGGGTGGTATCGTCTGCGTATCTGAGGTTGTTGATAATTCTCCCGGCAATCTTAATTCCGACCTGTGATTCATCCAACCTGGCATTTCTCATGATGTACTCTGCATATAAGTTAAATAAGCAGGGTGACAATATGCAGCCTTGTCATACTCCTTTTCCAATTTTGAACCACTCGGTTGTTCCATGTCTGGTTCTTACTGTTGCTTCTTGACCCTTGTATAGATTTCTCAGGAGACAGGTAAGGTGGTCTGGTACTCCCATCTCTTTCAGATTTTGCTGCAGTTTGTTGTGATCCACACAATCAAAGGCTTTAGCGTAGTCAGTGAAGCAGAAATAGATGTTTTTCTGGAATTCTCTTGCTTTCTCCATGATCCAGCGAATGTTGGCGATTTGATCTCTAGTTCCTCTGCCTCTTCGAAACCCAGCTTGTACTTTAACACCTCTTGAGGTGTTAGTAACCTCAAGACTGGATTACTGCAACGTGCTCCATGCGGGGCCGCCCTTGAGGCTGGTCTGGAAGCTGGAGCTAGTGCAGAATGCAGCAGCTCAGCTGTTGTCAGGAGCTGCCCCTTTTCAGCATGTAACTCCTCTGCTGAGGGAACTGCACTGGCTGCCTACTTGCTACTGGGCCAGGTTTAAGGTATTAGCACTAGTGTACAAAGCCCTAAGCAACTTGGGACCAGGATACCTGAGAGGGTGCCTCCTTCTTTATCAACCTGCCCGGTCCCTGAGGTCATCGGAGGGCTTGCTCCTGGTGGTTCCACATGGACCTAAGGCCTGGTTGGAGTCCACCAGGAAAACAGCATTCAGTGTAGCGGCCCTCTTCCTGTGGAACTCCCTGCCTTTGGAGGTCAAGCAGGTGCCAATGTTGTGTTGCTTTCAGCGCCTCCTGAAGATGTTGTTATTCCGAGAGGCTTTCCCTGAGTGACCAGCTGCAGTTTATTATGTTCAGAATTTGTTCTTTTAAAATGTTTTAATTGTTTTAATTATGGGATTTTATTATTTTATCTTGCTGTTCACTGCTCGAAAATCTTTGATGCGGAGTGGTATATAAATATTGTAAGTCAGTCCATAAGTCAGTCAGTAAGTCAGTAAATAATATGGTGAGCTCCTAGGGGAACAGAAATATTAACAAAAGTGTAAGAATAATTGAACTCTAAATAATTGAAAACCAATAACCACACACTCAGGAAGCTCTTGTCCCCGAAAGCAAAAGAAAACCAGGAGTCCAGGAGTGACATGGACTCTGAGGCTTAAGAACCAGTGGTGCCAACAGGCCTGAGCACCACGGCAGAGCTGACAGAAACCCCTGAGCCTGAGCTGCCAGAGATGCCTGAGCCTAGCTCTGTCACTGGACCAGCACCCCTTTCTACAAGAGCCCCTCATTCCATGGAACCGATGTGCCAATGCTGACAGTGTGCCAGGCATGAGCTCTTGGAGAGACAGAGGAGTGCTAGGCTACAGGCCAGGGGCCGCTCCCTTTAAGGCTCCAATTCTGCAGGAAAGGGTGTCGTCTGGGACTGTGTCAGAAGAGGCTTCAGTTTGGACTCGGGCCTCATGGGAGCAAGCTGCTCGCTAGCTCTACCTGGTGCTGCGACTTCCAGGCCAGCCTGCCTTGCCTTGTCTCCTGCCTCGTTGTCCCCGCAGCCTGGCACTGAGCCCCACGGGGCTCTGCTCAGTCCAGAACAGGGCACATGGGCGGGTTCTCCACCATGCTTAAAAGCTGAACACTTGGCCGCCAAAGCCAATCCTCCCCCAGAGCTTTCACAGTATCGCTTCCAGAGCGTTCCAAGGAACGACCCCCTTCTTCTCCTCCATGAAACATGGTAGCTGCCTGGTGATCTTGTTCTTTCCCAGAGCGTTAAGCTGAAGTCCTTCTCATTCTGCTCTTTACCATCACATTGGACTAAGAAATCCTCCCCCTTGCATATGCGTAGCCCACGCCCTGTCTCCAACCGCCTTCTTAATCCGTTCAGCCAAGCTTCAAAGGGCAAATAGCTCCAACGTTAACACCCTTCACCACAGCTTTTCAATTCAGAAGGTAATCTCCTCTCAGTCTCCATGTTGGGGAACTCATTCCCACCCCACCTCCCAAAGAGCCCTCTTTCCCACCCCACCTCCCAAAGAGCCCTCTTTCCCACCCCACCTCCCAAAGAGCCCTCTTTCATCTTCTTCTGCCTAACTCCTCAGTCTCCGCCAGTGAATGCCCTCCCTTGTCTTTCCCCAAGCTACCAAGACATTTTCCTCTTCCTCAGCCATGCCAAACAATACCCTATGCTGCCCCTCACCAATCTTCCAGGGAAAGAACCAAAGCCCCTAACTAGAACACCAAACAACAACCCCCCAGCTCCTAGCCAATCCACATCCGCCCTGCACCATGTACTCCATCGCCAAAACACATCCTCCCAGTACCCCATTCCACCAGCAAAGGCTGCTCTTATGGCTGTGACCTACCCCCACGCCTCATTCCCCTCAAGCCCCCTTTCTGCACAATGCATGTTTACCTATTGAGTGAGGTTCATGGCCCTCTGTCTGTCTGTCTGTCTGTCTGTCTGTCTGTCTGTCTCTTTCTTTCTGAACTGTGTCACCTTCTAATACATATTTCCTTTGCACAGCCATTCACAATGCTATTCTAGTCAGTTAGTAATCGCTTATACTGAATTATTACTTGACATAACTTTACAACGTTCCTTCACACTGTTCCTAATTGAGTTGCACTTTGTCTTGTACTTTATTATTCTAAAACATAACAAAAAACCACTATTTTTCAATAAAATTTTTGTTTTCTGTCTATCCTAATACTAATAACATTCATGAGTTTCAGCATAAACACCAACTTCCAAACTCTTTATCCATTCTCTTATTGATGAGATATCTTTTTGCTTCCGTTTATAACTGACAGCAATTCTAGCAGCTGTTAGTAAATTAATGATCATTTTCTGCTTTTCTTGTGGTACCTGATTCTTCACATATCCAAAAAGCACAATGAATGGGTCATAAGATTTTATGCATCATTTCACTGATGTTGCTTGGGAAGAGAGAGACTGGAAGGACAGAGGTCTTGCTGGGTTCCTTGTCTGGGGAACTCATCTTAACAGCCCCAGTTGCACAGGTGGAGTTGATCTTGCCCGTTGTTCTTCAGCTGATTTTGAGAACTTGTTGGCTTTTAGTCTATTATGCTCATTGTATTTATATTTTCATTGTTTCATTGCAATTTTATGTAAAGTGCAAGTACAACTGGGTGTTCGTAGGCTCCTAAAGCAGGTGATCTCTGTGGATGTGGATGAGGAGTCTGGGCTGGAATGGAAGTCATCAGGACCCTGGAGAGAGCACGGTGGAAATGGAGGCAGAGCTACGGTCCTGCAAGCAGGGAGCAGCTATTCATGCCCCCTCCCTGCCCTGCCAATCTAGCTCTTTCAGTCATTCCAACTGTCCCCTTCAAAAGAAAAAAAGGAAAGGAAAGAAAAAGGAAGTGGGTGCACAGGATGAAAAGAAAGGTTCTTGCCTGGCCCCGAAAAGATAACAACGTATCTAGCACAAAAATGTCCTAACTGGGCTCAGCTCATATTGGGCCCTAATATTTATTTATTTATTAAATTTATTAATTGCCCATCTGGCTGGTCACCCAGCCACTCTGGGCAATGTACAACAAAACAGTTAAAACAATAAAATTCTACATTAAAAACGTCATAAAAAATACCCTAACCCACCCAGAATGCCTGTCTGAACGACTACATTTTTAATGCGCGGCGGAAGCTCATTAAAGAGGGGGCATGGCGGAGTTCCCTAGGTAGGGAGTTCCACAGAGTGGGGGCCACCACAGAGAAGGCCCTCTCCCTCGTCCTCACCAACCTAGCTGTCCTGGCTGATGGGACAGACAGAAGGCCATCCGAGGCTGATCTTGTTAAGCAGCCTGTCTGGTGCTGCTGGAGGTGCTCCTTAAGATAGGCTGGGCCGGAACCATATAGGGTTTTAAAGGTCGACTCAAAACCAACACCTTGAATTTGGCCCGAAAAATAACTGGTAACCAGTGCAACTCCTTCAGCACTGGAGTGATGTGATCTCGCCAGCAGCTGCCTGTAAACAGGCGAGCCGCCGCGTTCTGTACCAGCTGCAGCTTCCGAACTGTCTTCAAGGGTAACCCCATGTAGAGCGCATTACCGTAGTCTAAACAAGAGGAGACCAGGGCATGTACTAATGATGGGAGCAGATGGTCGGGAAGGTAGGGGCACAGCCGCCATATCAGATGGAGTTGGTACAGTGCTGTCCGGCTCACAGCTGACACCTGAGCCTCCATGGACAGCTGGGAGTCTAAAATGACCCCCAGGCTGCGGACCTGGTCTTTCAAGGGTAGCTGTACCCCATTCAACACCAGGTCAACATCCCCCAGCCTACTCTTGTCTCCCACCAAAAGTACCTCGGTCTTGTCAGGGTTCAGCTTCAGCTTATTCCTCTCCATCCAGCCACTCACCGTCTCCAGAAATTTGGGCAGGGATTCTATGGCCAACCTTGGTGAAGATTTGAATGAGACGTAGAGCTGTGTGTCATCCGCATATTGGTGACACCACACCCCAAACCTCCTGATGATAGCCCCCAGCGGCTTCACATAGATGTTAAATAGCATCGGGGAGAGGATGGAACCCTGTGGCACCCCACAAGTAAGTGGCCACGGGTCTGAAACCTCCTCTCCCAGTGCTACCCTGCTCTGGTACCTGCCGGAGAGGAAGGACCGGAACCACTGCAATACGGTGTCTCCAATGCCCAGCCTCTCCAGGCGGTCCAGGAGGATACCGTGGTCAATGGTATCAAAAGCTGCTGAGAGGTCGAGGAGAACAAGGAAGGGGCATTCACCCCTATCCAGAGCCCTCCTCATATCATCCACCAAGGTGACCAAGGCTGTTTCTGTCCCATGCCCAAGCCTGAAGCCCGACTGAAATGGATCTAGATAATTGGCTTCTTCCAAGTGTGCCCTCAATTGCATCGCCACCACCCGATCAATCACCTTGCCCCAAAATGGCAGATTAGAGACTGGGCGAAAGTTGTTCAGAATTTGGGGATCCAAGGAGGGCTTCTTTAAGAGCGGTCTTATCACTGCCTCCTTGAGGGCTGACGGCATCACTCCCTCCTCAAGGGAGGCATTCACCACCGCCCCGTTCCCCTCACCCAGCCTCTCTCTGCAGCCCATAATGAGCCAAGATGGGCAAGGATCAAGTAAGCAGGTGGTCGGCCGTACAGATGAAAGCACCTTGTCCACTTCATCAGGAGGAAGAAGCTGGAACCGATCCCACAAAACTGGTTTGCCACAGACCACCTCTTGCTCACTAACTGTATCCACAGTGCACGGAATAACACTCCTAATAACAACTCCTAATAACACCCTAATTGGCTCCTTTTGTGCTTGGGCCCATTCCAAGCTCCAAGCCTTGTTGCATTTCCAGTGATGCAATTGTTGCATTTCCCCCAGCCCTACTGTCTTTAGTGGGAAGGGGTGGGAGCAGCAGGGAGGACTCGTGCTAGCAATGAGCTGGACCTGAACTTCAGGGAGGCTGGATCTCAGCTTACAAGCAGCCCAGAAGGCCCAGACTGGTGGAGGTCATAGACCAGACTCCTTAATTCCAACAGTTAGCTGCATCCCTGAGGCACTGCAGGGACAGCTGGAGCAGCATGAGGGTGGAGGCAGAATGCCAGGAGCTGAGGGAGTTTCTGGGGAGGACCATCCATGACAAAGATGTGAGCAGGGAACACCTGGGAACACAGTGCCCAGGGCAGAGGATGAAGGAAGCATGGCCCTTATGGGGTGTCCTCTCTTATCCCACTGCCCCACAGAGGAGGGTTCTGAGCAATCTTCCAGGGAGAGTATCCTCGCCACCCCCAGCTACCTTGGTGTTCCAGACATCCTCTCCCAATGCAGGGGGCTCCAAGTCAGCAACTGGGGACACGTCCTGCCCCCCTCCCACGGATGCGAGGGGGTGATCTGCAGCAGCCTTCCAGTATAACAGCCCAACTGGAAACACTGTGGGGCTATGTGTATTACCTTGGGTACCCCGCCCTTCCACCCAGGGACTGAGGACCGTATTTCTCGGATCCCACAATTTGGCCCCGCAATGCTTTGGGCTTGGCTAGAGGGAACGACACTCCAGGTCACCGATTACGTATTTGAACCCAGCGGTTCCCAGTCCACTCTTGGCATAAGACCTGCTACACATAGCCTTGCCTCATTCATTCATTTATACTCATACATTTATTGGCTTATATATTTCTTACTTGTACCTGGCCTTCCTTCCACGAAAATGGCTTTCAAGGTAACTTTGCACTCATTTCTTCTTAGAATCGCTTTTCAAGAAAGGTGCGAGGACAACTGGTAGCTGGCTGCTTTTTGAGAAAAGTCTCTACTACATTTCAAATGAAAAAAAGACCTGGTATGATGCGGAGAACTTCTGCATGTCCCAAGATGCCCACTTGGCTTCTGTCCTAACTGATAAAGAGCAGGTTTTACATTTTTCTTCTTTCTATTCTCACTATTCTGTCTAGCGCTTGCATCATTCTTTTCACGTTAATTCTTTTTAGTCTTCATGTAGATATTTCATGATCTCTTGGAAGTAAGCTATGACTGCTTCCAATCCACACTATAAAATTAAAAGTGTGCAGGGATTATGCCTGCCAAAGTTCAGAAAAATAGATACAGTGTTGTTGGAGTTATGCACGCGAAGGTGGTGGTGTTTTTCACCTACAGGGAGATGATGAACTGGCCATCAGCACTGGTGCTTTTCAAGAAGATAGTGCTGGCCACAGAAAGACCCAGGGCGCTTTGGCTATTGGGCAGTATAGAAAAGAAATAAGGGTGGGCAGCATGGGTAAGGCACTTATGAAAGGAGCATCAGCAAGCACCCAGAGACACTTTTAAGGTCAAAGGGGATTCTGAGGAGATGCTACCCTAGGGTCATGCAACATGGGGCAGGAACATTGGGTGGAAAGTACTCCTTGAAGTAGAAATTGGAGTGTGCATTATTTATATAGGTCACAGAACCCAAATTTCCTTAGCATGCAATTGGGGCTACTTTGTCAAAGCATTTTCTTTTTAATTTTTATGCACAGAGGATCCACACGCCCCGTCATGCTGCCGTCTCTCTACTGCTGTGATGTTTATGCTTAGGGAGTGCCATCTGAGATTTCATCATGTGAGGCTGTTCCTTCTTTTTTGCAGAACTACATCGCTTCTCAGCTCGATGAGCCTGCCTGGATTGGCCTTACAGATGAAAACAAGGAAGGCAACTGGGAATGGACGGACGGCTCCAGATTACTGGCAGAGTGAGTCTGCAAAGCAGTAATCTGGGAGGAGATGCTTCTGAATGTCAGTGCCTCTGTCATTTCTTGCAAAATCTGGTGCAGAACCTAGAATCTCCGCCCTTTGGGAAATACCCCTCAAGTTCCCATTCCTCAAGCAAAAGTCAAGTTGCCATGTAGCGTTTGGTATAGGGCCCCACAGACACAACATGTACAATTTCTGGGCCAAGGTGGGCTGGGCTACAGGACGGAGCAGATCTCTGGGCACTTCCCTTCCACAGCCTCACAGGTGTGCCACCCTGTGGCCCGTTCTGCTGTGCACATGGCTCCTCCCTGGGGAGGACCGAGAACAAAGCTCAGGCAGAGAAAATGTGCACACTTGCCCAACAGTGTGCCTCCTCCAATTCCCCCCCAAATATGTGGACTGCTGGGAAACATGGGAGGGGCCAGGGGCTGGCACTCATCTTCCTGGGGAAAGGAGGGACTGAGGCTGCCCTACCATGAGGCAACCTGTGTGGTGTAATTAAGGGCAGCAGAGGGGCAGGCCGGCAGGCAGACCTGAGCCAGGGGACACACCCTCCCAGGGGTTTCTCCTGCACAAACACTACTGAAATGGAGAGAAATTCACCTTTCTCCCTGCCATGTTAGATTTTCTAACTAGCAGAAAGTAGTCGTTTTTTAAAATAAAAAATAAATTGGTGGTAGGGAAAGCTTTAAAAATTTTACCCTTTTCCCACCTACAGTCTGAAGTGGTACAGCCCATTCTACCCCTTTATGAGTCACTACTTCTCACTTCTCATTCTGCTGTATGGGCAGATCCATCCGCTGCCTTTCTGAAGTCTCCCCATCCCACCCCCAGGTACTGGTCTCCTGGCAATCCCACCTACTCGGAGGGCTATGAAGAAATGGAGCAAGATTGCACCTTCATAGAGTCTCCATCTAGTGGATACAACTGGAATGATGCTAATTGCAAAGAATTTTACCGATGGGTTTGTAAACAGAATGTGGATCTCAAACAGCCATAAAGTTGACCAAAACCATTACCTGGAGTGTCTAGAAGAGAAGAAGGAATGATTTTTTTTATTGTCAAACCCCACAGGAAATCTACTAGTGCATGTAAGCACTATTCTTTACACCCCCTAAAATCAAGTCAGAGGGGAGGGTTGAGCTGTTATCGATAGGTTGTGGACATCTGGATGATGGGTTGCCATTTCATTCATGTATTATTTGCAGCATATCTATGCTGCTTTTTAGGACATAGAACCCTCTCGAAGCAGCTCATAAAATACATCAAAAGAGGAGACAGTCCCTGCTCAATGCTAGACATGATGCAGAAGGAATGGGGAGGGGAACAGGAGCTCGAGCAGCCGCTTGGTCACTGACTCTGATGGATTGGGTCAGGCGCATCTCCCCATTGTCATGGGCAAAGCATGGGATGCACCCTCCCAGTGGCTTTTCCACCCAGGGGAGGACTGGCTATCCTTTGTCAAAAGCCAAAAGCAAAGGGGTCGGCAGAAAGAATGTTTTATTCAGTGAAAGAAAAAGTTTCCAACATGTTTCGGACCACATGCAGATCCATCAGGGAAATGTAAAAATAATATGCAACGTTTATAGACTGTAAATATTTCCTGTGCTCAACAGTATATACCACATCAGGGGCATTGTTAAGAGGGCTGCCTGGGCACAGGCCCTGGATCTTTTGAGCTGTGCCCCGGATCTTTTGAGCTGTCCTAATTGCCACCCCCCCCTTTTTTTACATTTCCCATTGACTTGCATTGGAAAACACAAACGGCCATACCTTTTTGAATTTGTATGATAAATACATGAAATTTGAAGGCTTGGTAGTGCCCATGCAGCTGAGTGAATATGCTAAATTTCAGATAGTTAGGTCTTGTGGGTTTTGTGCTAATCACAGGTAAAATTTGCTATTTTCAAGAAAATCTGTCAAAGCAAAGAGCTATTTTTTTTGTGTGCTTCCACATATTTGCATGGAATTTGGGGACCTGGCAGCCCCTATAGAGATGACTGAGCCCACCAAAGGTCAGAAGGTTAGGTCTAGTGGCTTTTGAGCTAGCCACAGGTAAAATTTGCTTTTTCCAAGAAAATCTGTCAAAGTAAAGAGCTATAATTTTTTGTGCTTCCACATAAATTCATTGAATTTGGAGACCTGGCAGGCCCTATGGAGCTGATTGAACCTACCAAATTTCAGACAGTTAGGTCCAGTGGCTTTTGTGCTAACCATGCATAAAGTTTCCTTTTCTCGAAGTCTAAAACAAAAAGTAAAAACTGTCAAGCCAACCAGGGGATTAAGAGATCCTAATCAGAAGGTGTTTAAGGTGACCATTAGGAGGTCACTATCCCTAATCTCTGGTGTAAGTTTTTTTTGAGGTGCAAGAAACCTCTCTCCCCTAGTTTTCAGCTCTTACATGCCCACTGTTGGGAGCTTGCCTGCAATGAAATTTTGAAGAGGGAGAAGGAAGGGAAGAAAGAGCTCCATGTGAAATACCGGTATTTCACACTGTGTCTGATTTCACTGCCCCAAACTGGAACTTTTGGATTCTGCTTCAGTACAGCAAAGGATCCAATCAGCCTCCACAAACCTCTTTCTCCCCCTCCACTCTAATTTCTCCTAAATAGCTGTAGGACTCAAATAATCCCAAAGGGAGAGTTAGGACTATGTGGTGTCATGATGGAGAAACTGCTGGGGCTTTTAAATAGGTTCTACAGTTTTAAAAAAAGCTAGAAAAAGCCCTCAGCCACCTTACCTCATAAAGTTCATTTAAGTATGTGCAATCCTTACAAACCATCCACAGCCTCCTAAATTCCTCCGAAGTACTACCTCTCTGAAAGGAGCCACTTGGCTTAGGGAATTCTCTCTATCCCCCGCCCCCCATGCACATTTCCAATCACCATTCTTCTTTTCTTCTCTTCTTTATTCCACCCAGAGCATATCTTGGGGAATTCTTAAAGAGAATTCTCTTTGGTAGGCAAGAGAAGTTCTGAACTGTATTTGACTTTACAGAAACAGACAAGAGGGTTGGTTTTTCTCCTTCACCTCACTCAAGTCTTTGAGAAAAGTGGGTTCACATGGTTGCAGAGAAACAAATCTGGGGCTGTTTTGTTGGTCAGTGGCCATTATCCAGCAATAGGAAGGGCTGTGGCTCAGTGGTAAAGCGCATCCTTGGCATGCAGAAAGTCCCAGGTTCAATTCCCAGCATGTCCAGGTAGGGCTAGGAAAGAATCCTGCCTGAAACCCTGGAGAGCTGCTGCTGCCAGTCAGTGCCAACAATTTTGGGCTAGACGGACCCAGGGTCTGACTCAGTATAAGGCAGCTTCCTATGTTCCTATGAACAGAAAGCTTTGATTAAAAAAAAATAGGAGTTTTTGGTTTGTTTTTTAAGTGGAGGGGAGATAAATATTGCTAATTTATGCAATCCTACGTATGCTTACTGAGAAGTCCCATTATGTTTAATGAGACTTACCCTCAGGAAAGTGTGCATAGGATTCCAGCACAACTTACTTTTGCAGGGAGGTTTGCACCTGGATGTTCTGCATGTTTTCTCAGAAATAAGTCCTGAGTTGTGAGCATGGTTGTTGTTGTTCAATCGTTCAGTCATGTCCGACTCTTCGTGACCCCATGGACCATAGCACGCCAGGCCTTCCTGTCCTCCGCTCTCTCCCGGAGTGTGCTCAAGTTCATGTTCATTGCATCGGTGATGCTATCTAGCCGTCTCATCCTCTGCTGTCCCCTTCCCCTTTTGCCTTCAATCTTTCCCAGCATCAGGGTCTTTTCCAGAGAGTTTTCTCTTCGCATTAGGTGGCCAAAATATTTGAGCTTCAGCTTCAGTATCTGTCCTTCCAATGAGCACTCAGGGTTGATTTCCTTTAGGATTGACTGATTGGACCTCCTTGCAGTCCAGGGCACTCGTAAGAGTCTTCTCCAGCACCACAGTTCGAAGGCATCAGTTCTTCGGCACTCAGCCTTCCTTATAGTCCAGCTCTCACAGCCATACGTTGCTACTGGGAAAACCATAGCTTTGATGATATGAACCTTTGTCGGCAAGGTGATGTCTCTGCTTCTTACTATGCTGTCTAGGTTTGCCATAGCTTTCCTCCCAAGGAGTGACCGTCTTTTAATTTCATGGCTACAGTCACCATCTGTGGTGATCTTGGAGCCCAAGAAAATAAAATCTGTCACTGCTTCCATTTCTTCCCCTTCCATATGCCAGAAAGTGATGGGGCCAGATGCCATGATCTTGGTTTTTTTAATGTTAAGTTTCAAGTCAGCTTTTGCACTCTCCACTTTCACCCTCAACAAGAGGCTCTTGAGATCCTCTTCTCTTTCTGCCATTAGGGTGGTATCGTCTGCGTATCTGAGGTTGTTGATAATTCTCCCGGCAATCTTAATTCCGACCTGTGATTCATCCAACCTGGCGTTTCTCATGATGTACTCTGCATATAAGTTAAATAAGCAGGGCGACAATATACAGCCTCATCATACTCCTTTCCCAATTTGGAACCACTCGGTTGTTCCATGTCTGGTTCTTACTGTTGTTTCTTGTCCCTCGTACAGGTTCCTCAGGAGACAGGTAAGGTGGTCTGGTACTCCCATCTCTTTAAGAATTTGCCACAGTTTGTTGTGATCCACACAATCAAAGGCTTTAGCGTAGTCAATGAAGCAGAAATGGACTTTTTCTGGAATTCTCTTGCTTTCTCCATGATCCAGCAAATGTTGGTGATTTGATCTCTAGTTCCTCTGCCTCTTTGAAACCCAGCTTGTACTTCTGGTAGTTCTCTGTTCACATGCTGCTGAAGCCTAGCTTGTAGGATTGGGTGGCTCTGCACGGCATAGCTTATGGCTTCACTGAGTTACGCAAGCCCCTTCACCACAACAAGGCAGTGATCCATGAAGGGGTCATATATATATATATATATATATATATATATATATGTGCAAATTTTTGTTATGGCCTGTGCCCTGCATCTTTTAAGAACCTAGCAACGCCCCTGTACCACATCAATAACACAATGGTCCATCACCATATGAAATTTTTTAAAAACTCTGGAAAACCTAAAGAAAGAGAAGCTCAAAATATGCAAACTATGTGCAAACATTCACATTTCTAAGGGATAAACTGACTTAATTACTATAATGCAACAAGTGCAGTTTGCTCTTCCGATGCCAGTCTCCTATGCTATGTCAGATTTGGGAGAAGAAACTAGGGATGGCGGAGAATTTCTCCCCGAAACTTCGGGGGGCCGAGCGCCAACGTGTTCGGCCCCCCGAACAAGTTTCGGGGAGAAATCCTCCGCCCCCCCTGCCCCCCGCTCCCCCCCTGGGACGGGACTTACCTTCCCTGAATGTCCCTCCCGGCGGCGGGTCCGGCTGGCGGTTCGTCCGGTGTTCGAGCGGGGCGGGAGCGGCAGCCGGTCTTTCGACCGGCTGCCGCCCCCGCCATTGCAATGAAAGAAAAAAAAAAAAGTCCCCTGATAGGCTACGTGACGATTCACGTAGCCTATCACGGCAAGATTTGCAAAGTCAGCCGTGATAGGCTACGTGAATCGTCACGTAGCCTATCACGGGTGACTTTAAAAAAAAAAAAGTGTGTACGGATAATGGCGGCCCCCATAGGGAGCCGCCATTCCCCTTCCTTATTTGGTCGCTGTAGTCTACGTCAATGTTTACGTAGACTACGGCGAAAATAAGGGCAACGCTATTTGCGTTTCCCTTATTTTCGCCGTAGTCTACGTAAACATTGACGTAGACTACAGCGACCAAATAAGGAAGGGGAATGGCGGCTCCCTATGGGGGCCGCCATTCGCGTACGCGCTTTTTTTTTTTTTTTTTTTAAAGTTACCCGTGATAGGCTACGTGACGATTCACGTAGCCTATCACGGCTGACTTTCCAGATCTAGCCGTGATAGGCTACGTGAATCGTCACGTAGCCTATCAGGGGACGTTTTTTTTTTTACTTTCGTGTTCGCGGCCGGGCAAGGCGGGAAGCCTCCTCCCCGGCCTGAATTTCGGCCGGGCGAGGCGGGAAGCCTCCCCCCCCGGCCTGAATTTCGGCCGGGCGAGGCGGGAAGCCTCCCCCCCCCGGCCTGAACTTCGCGGGGGGAGCAGCGAAGCGCTCCCCCCCACCGCGAAAAAGCTGCGAGAAAAGGTAAGTGACTTTCGTTCACCCCTAGAAGAAACTAGGGTGTTTAAGTACACAAAACCTGAGTGGAAACTAGGGATGTACGAAAGTCACTTACCTGTTTGCGGATTATGTTGATGGTGGTTGGGGAGGTGTTCCGTCCCTCCCCCCAGAATCCTCCGCAGCCGGCTGTGCTCCATGGCAGCTCCGCGGAGCAGCCGGCCAGGCCTGTCTGCAGCTGGATTTCTGGGTAAAAAAACAAAACAAAAACTGCCTACGCAAATGGCGGCGGCTACGGCTGCTGCCATTTGCGTTCCTTATTTTTGCCCTCTTAATCTACGTAAATATTTACATAGACTATGACGGCGAAAATCAAGGGAAATGCAAGTAGCGTAGCGGGCGCTATTTGCGTCCCTTTTTGATTCCCCGTTTTAGCCTACGTAAATATTTATGTAGGCTAAAACTGGGAATCAAAAAGGGACGCAAATAGCGCCTGCTACGCTATTTGCTCCCCTTGATTTTTGCCATCATATTGTACGTAAATATTTACGTAGATTAAGAGGGCAAAAATAAGGAATGCAAATGGCGGCAGCCGTAGCTGCCGCCATTTGCGTACGTGGTGTTTTTTTTTTTTTAACCCACCCAGCCATGATAGGCTACGTAAAGATTTACGTAGCCTATCACGTCTTTTTTTTTTTTTTACCAGAGTGGAAATGGCGGCGGCGGCAGGCGGTCAGAAGACCGGCCGCCGCTGCCGGAGCCACCACTGCCTGGAAGATCCGCCCCAGGTGAGTCTCGTCCTGGGGGGGATCTGCGGGGGGGGCGGGGGGGGCAGGCCGTTCTGCCACAGAGTTCGGGGGGCTGAATGCACTGGCATTTGGCCTCACCATGATCCGTGGCGGAATTCTCTGCCATCACTAGTGGAAACAGCTGTATTTTAAAGGCATGTTGCAAGGTTGAGAGACTCATCATGGCCAAAAGGGGTAATTGTATTCAATTTCACCCTGAAGCTTCACCTGGCTTCCCTTTCTAAAAGAATCCTGTCTCCCGTTAACAAATCATCTGCATTTCCCAGAATGAAAGGTCTCTCATTCTATGGGATTTATCATTCCAATGTTTGACTAATGGTGCATCCACAATTCCATGTTTGGTATCTTATCCTATTCTGATTTTAAGATTTCTTGTAGTTTTTCCTATATACAATTTGTTACAGGGACAAAGTATATCATATACCACAAACTTGCTATTACATGTTGTGAAATCTCTCTGCATATTTCCCCTGCCCCATCTATGGGATTCACAAACTGTTTCAGTCTTAAATAATATTCACAATATCTACAGTGTCCACAAGGAAAATTTCCTGCTGGAGGTCTCAATCCTAGTAAGAGAAATTGTTTGCCCCTGCTGTTTTTCTTTTCTGATGTATCTCTCCTGACCACATGTCTCTTATGCTCCTAGCTGTTTTATAAGCCATATATGGTTTTTCTTTGCATCCAAATATGTCTTTTACTAAATACCTATATTTGTTAATGGATTGTCTTAGAGATACTGATGTTATAAATGATGTACCATCCTATTACTGGAGACTGGGTGGTCAGGAGTAGACATGCAAGATTTCCAGAAATTTTGAAGCCATGGGAAAAAAAAGGGTTTTTTTCAGGGTGGTCAGGGGAATGAATTTCTTTGGGAAAAATGGAAAAATAAACAATATTAATTTGTTTAGTACACTTTACAAATCTAAAGTCACTTTGTTGCTTTACAACAGCCTTCCTCAACCTGGTGTCCTCCAAATATTTTGGACTTCTGCTCCCATCAGCCTCGGGCAGGATGGCTAATGGTCAGGAAAGCTGGGCATGTGGTCTGAAAGTACAGTGTAGTCCTCCTACAATGGACTGTCCATTGTAGGAGGGCACCAGGTTGGGGAAGGCTGTTTCAGGAACATAAAAGAGCCTTCACATTCCTGAAGTTATATCATATATAATTTGGGTTGCTCATGAAATTATCATCAAATTTAACACATTTTAAAAGTAAACTCCGTTAGTAAATTTGTAATTATTGTCTGAATAAACCTTTAAGCAATCTCAACCTATTGTTTGAGAAGTGACATTTTATTCACTTTTGTTAATAATTCCCGATAAGGAACATCTTTTTTCTTTTTACTCATTTTGAAAGGTTGTCTCTAGTTGTGGTTTCAATTCCATGCCTATGCCATCGGAAACGGGGTACAATGGCCAAATCTACACCTTGTGTCATATCATTACATTCCCATCATGGTAATGCTATATCCTTCTTGCGCATTTATACCTCGTAGGACACACAATGACATTTGTGCAATATATTGGATAATGTGGGATAAAAAGCAGGAAATCACTACACATTTGATATACTGCTTTTGTAATGTGCCCCAATAGTGATCAGTGCACTCTGATACTGCTGTAAGACAGTAGTGTAGATCTAGGCTGCCTTTACACTAAAGAAACCCCCTGCAGTCCTCCCATTCTGGAGCCTTTCTGCGTTTATCACAGGCTCCCAGACAGCGACCACATGATTAGTGAGAGGGGAAGCTTTTAATTTTCAATGTTCCATTGACCTCAATGAAACAGCACCATCTAGCAGCTGTTTTAATGGTGTTACATTCTGAGTTTAGAAAATGGTTCATTATTTCCAGATCTATTTGAGACGGAAAAACCAGGAAATACTTCTGGATGTACCCTGGAGATTAACATCTTGAAAAGGACCCACAAACTTCCGTGAATGAGCAATCTCAATAGCAGGATAAAAGCTCGGTGTGAAGGAGTCCCTAGTCTGAGTTTCTTTTAGGAAGAGAAGGTTTATTCTAGTGGCAGCAGTTTAAAAGTTTTATAGCACAGGCAGCATTCCGTAGTGGTGAGGTCTAATTGAGAACTTTATTAAAAACTGGCAGCGAGTTCTATAGACCCAAGCCAAAGTTAATTTTTTAAAAATTCAAAGGTTGTGTGTGTATAAATGAATATCGCATGAAGCTGATTGGTGGGAAATTCAGGACAGATAAAAGTACTTTTTAACACAGCACATAGTTAAACAATGGAATTCACTACCACAGGAAGTAGTGATGGCCACCAATTTGGATGGCTTTAAAACGGGGTTGGACAAATTCCTGGAGGAAAAGGCTATCAGTGGCTACTAGTCCTGATGGCTATATGTGCTTCCTCCAGTACCAGAGGCAGTGAGCCTACGTACACCAGTTGTTGGGGAACATGGGTGGGAGGGTGCTGTTGTGCTCATGCCCTGCTTGTGGGTTCCTGGTTGACAGCTGGCTGGTCACTGTGTGAACAGAATGCTGGACTAGATGGACGCTTGGTCTGATCCAGCATGGCTCTTTTTAATCCCAAGATCCCTTCCCTGGTTAGTCATCACCAATTCAGACTGCATCAGCATGTATGTGAAGTTAGACTTTTCTACCCCAGCTCTTCAGTATTCCCTTTTGCTTTAAGCACAGTAAAGGAACAGAATTGTCTGCCATTTTTGTATTTTGTTGGGTGAAAAATGTTTTTGTATTTTGTTGGGTCAAATCTTGTGTGTGTGTGTGTGTGTACGTGCACACATACATGTTATTCAGTTCCAGCCAAACGCACATGTGTGCATACGCGCACACATACATGTTATTCAGTTCCAGCCGAATGGTGCATAAGTTGGAGGTTAAAAGTTTAGTTAGAATATATTAGTCAGGAATTTGTGCTTAGGAGCAGGAGATTATAAAATTCACAATAAGGTAAGAGGAACAGACAGAAAAAGGTATGAGCTCAAAAGATCAAGAAATTATACAGTTCATTAGAAGGTCAGAGGAAGCAAAAACAAATTTAAATGCAGGAAATAGAAACTTAGTTTGCAGAAAGGAAGAAGCAACTAACCTGCAGATTGGTTAGAGTTTGCCTAGTTTTTTCCTATCTAAGAGGCAGAGGAGGAGGAAGGGAAAGAGAGAGATAAACACGGAGGGGGGAGAGGGGAGAGAAGGAAAGAAAGAAAGAAAGAAAGAAAGAAAGGAGTCAGAGTTGCTGGAACTGGAGAACTGATTGAGGGAGCTGGGGCAATACTATTGTTTGGAAAGGACCTGGAGAAAATAGGGACACAGTCTAGTTAGGTTAGCTGGATGCATCTATCTCTGGTTATTTTAACTTTTAAGCTTTGTTACTTGAAACTTGGTGGTCTTGTTTCTTGTTGGGTTACCAGTGGAGGCTCATGGCCAAACTACCTGTTGGGGCAGAAAGGGGGTCACCAGAGGTGGAGCCAAGGACACCTATTTTGCTACACAAGCCTCACTGGCTTTACTACAGAAGCCTTTTGCTACACAGTTGAACCCACCAACCCACCCTCTCAGAAATTTCCCCAGGACAGCAACATAGAGAAAATAGTTTGTGGTAGAGCCTGCTTATTGAAAGCAAAGGGAGTGGGTGGGAGAGGAATAATCCTGTTTCACACAAGGCAAACTGAGGCAGTAGGCAATTAAACTAAATGACTGCAAGAGAGAGAGCGCGCGTTTGGGTTACATAAACACAGCATACTAAGTTCACAGAACCAACAGAAAGCAGGCTTTTTTTTAAAAAAAGTGTCTTAAAAATACACTCCAATTTATCCAGAGTATGAAACAACACAGAGAGAAGCAATTTGCAGACATTGCAGACACTTCTCCAAGGTTAAAATTAAAGGGAGGTGGGAGAGCAAGAAACTCATTTCACACACAGGCAAACTAAAGCAGCAGGCAGAGTCAATGGCCGCAAGACAGAGAGAGTTTGGGTAACATAATCAGTTTGTTTTTTAAAGTGTGGCTCACCAAGCATTAAACATGAGGAATTTAGCCAGGAATATGTGTTCTAACACATCAATTTGCACCCCCAAAAGCAAAGAAAGGATTTTAAAAACTACATGTTCACAATGTGACTGGGATACACTATACAACAAAACAAAATGGATTCCAAGCATAGTCCTCCATGAGATTAATTAGTTAAGGCATGGAAAATGGAGGCCAAAAACTGATTCAAATTTACCTACAATTTGACCCACTAACCCCTTCCCCCACCCTGCAAATTTATTCAGAGTAACAACACAGAGAAAGCAATTTCTAGCAGAGCTTGCTTCTCCAACATTGAAAGCAAAGGGGAGGTGGGGGGAAGCCTCCATTTCTCTCACACACGTGCATGCTTACATGGGAGTAAGGCCCATTGAATTCAGTGGTTCATAATACATACCTCTATGGTTCATAACCCCTTCATGGATCACTGCCTTGTTGTGGCAAAGGGGCTTGCGTAACTCAGTGAAGCCATAAGCTATGCCGTGCAGGGCCACCCAAGATGGACAGGTCATGGCAGAGAGTTCTGACAAAATGTGGTCCACTGGAGAAGGAAATGGCAACCCACTCCAGTATTCCTGCCAAGAAAACCCCATGGAACGTATCACAAGGCTAAAAGAGATGATGCCGGAAGATAAGCCCCTCAGGTCGGAAGGTGTCTAATATACAACTGGGAAGAGCAGAGGGCATTTCCAAGTAGCGCCAGAAAGAGTGAAGCGGCTGGGCCAAAGCCAAAAGGACACTCAGCTGTAGATGTGTCTGGTGGTGAAAAGAAAGTCTGAAGCTGTAAAGAACAATATTGTTTAGATATCTGGAATGTCAGATCAATGAATCAAGGTAAGCTGGAGGTGGTCAAACATGAGATGGCAAGATTGAACATCGACATCTTGGGAATCAGCGAGCTAAAATGGACAAGCATGGGTGAATTTAATTTAGGTGACCATTATATCTACTACTGTGGGCAAGAATCCCTTAGAAGAAATGGAGTAGCACTCATAGTCAACAAAAGGGTGGGAAAAGCAGTACTGGGGTACAATCTTAAAAATGATAGAATGATCTCAGTATGAATCCAAGGCAAACCATTCAATATCACAGTAATTCAAGTCTATGCCCCAACCACTGAGGCCAAAGAAGCTGAGGTTGATCGGTTCTATGAAGACTTATAACACCTTCTAGAACTAACACCAAAACAAGATGTCCTCTTCATCATAGGGGATTGGAATGCTAAAATAGGAAGTCAAGAAATCACCGGGATAACAGGCAAGCATGGCCTTGGTGTACAAAATGAAGCAGGACAAAGGCTAATAGAGTTTTGCCAAGAGAACATGCTGATCATAGCAAACACTCTTTTCCAACAGCACAAGTAGGGATGTACAAAAGTGACTTAACTTTCGCGGATTATGTTAATGGTGGGAGGGAGGCGTTCTGTCCCTCCCCCCGGAATCCTTGAACGGCCGGCTGTGCTCCACGGCAGCTCTGCGGAGCAGCCGGCCAGGCCCAGCCAGGCAAGAGCTGTCCGCAGCCAGATTTCCGGCCGCAGAGGGCTCTGGGTAAAACAAACAAACAAAACAACCGTGAACACAAATGGCGGTGGCTACGGCCACCGCCATTTGCGTTCCTTCTTTTTGGCTGTCTTAATCTACGTAAATATTTACGTAGACTATGACGACGAAAATAAAGGGGAATGCAAATAGCGTAGTGGGCGCTATTTGCGTCCCTTTTTCATTCACCATTTTAGCCTACTTAAATCTTTACGTAGGCTAAAATGGCGAATCAAAAGGGGACGCAAATAGTGCCCGCTACGCTATTTGCGTTCCCCTTGATTTTCGCCATCATAGTCTATGTAAATATTTACGTAGATTAAGACGGTAAAAAGAAGGAATGCAAATGGTGGCGGCCGTAGCCGCTGCCATTTGCGTACGCGGTTTTTTTTTTTTAAACCCACCCAACCATGATAGGCTATGTAAAGATTTATGTAGCCTATCATGTCTTTTTTATTATTATTATTATTTTTTACACAAGCCTGGAAATGGTGGCGGTGGCAGCTGGTTGGAAGACCGGCCGCCGCCGCCGGAGCCGCCGCCGGAGCCGCCGCCGCCCGGAAGATCCACCCCAGGTGAGTCTCGTACCAGGGGGGATCCACGGGGGGGCAGGGGGGTGGCAGGCTGTTCCGCCAGGGAGATCAGGGGGCCGAATGCACTGGCATTTGGCCTCACCGAGATCCGTGGTGGAATTCTCTGACATCCCTAAGCACAAGAGGCGACTCTACACATGGACATCACCAGATGGTCAATATCGAAATCAGATTGATTATGTCCTTTGCAGCCAAAGATGAAGAAGCTCTATACAGTCAGTAAAAACAAGACCTGGAGCTGACTGTGGCTCAGATCATGAGCTTCTTCTTGCAAAATTTCAGCTTAAATTGAAGAACATAGGGAAAACCACTAAACCATTCAGGTATGACCAAAATCATATCCCTTATGAATATACAGTGGAGGTGAGGAATAGATTTCAGGGATTAGACCTGATAGATAGAGTGCCTGAGGAACTATGGACGGAGGTCCGTAACATTGTTCAGGAGGCAGCAACGAAATCCATCCCCAAAAAAAAGAAATGCAAGAAAGCAAAGTGGCTGTCTGATGAGGCTTTACAAGTAGCTGAGGAAAGAAGGGAAGAGAAAAGCAAGGGAGAAAGGGGAAGATATATCCAACTGAATGCAGAGTTCCAGAGAATAGCAAGGAGAGACAAGAAGGCCTTCTTAAATGAACAATGCAAAGAAATCGAGGAAAACAACAGAATGGGAAAGACTAGAGATCTCTTCAAGAAAATCGGAGATCCCAAGGGAACGTTTTGTGCAAAGACGGGCATGATAAAGGACAAAGAAGGCAGGGACTTAACAGAAGCAAATGAGATTAAGAAGAGGTGGCAACAATACACAGAAGCACTATACAGGAAAGATCTGAATGTCCCTGATAGCCATGATAGTGCGGTCACTGAACATGAGCCAGACATCCTAGAGAGTGAAGTCAAGTGGGCCTTAGGAAGCATTAGTAACAACAAAGCTAGCGGAGATGACAGTATTCCAGCTGAGCTATTTAAGATCCTAAACGATGATGATGTTAAAGTGCTGCACTCAATATGCCAACACATTTGGAACACTCAACAGTGGCCACAAGACTGGAAAAGGTCAGTTTACATTCCAATTCCAAAGAAGGGCAATGCCAAAGAGTGTTCAAACTACCATACAATTGCGCTCATTTCACATGCCAGAAAGGTTATGCTCAAAATCCTACAAGCTAGGCTTCAGCAGTTTGTGAACCGAGAACTACCGGAAGTACAAGGTGGGTTTTGAAGAGGCAGAGGAACTAGAGATCAAATCGCAAACTTTCGCTGGATCATGGAGAAAGCAAGAGAATTCCAGAAAAACATCTATTTCTGCTTCACTGACTACGCTAAAGCCTTTGATTGTGTGGATCACAACAAACTGTGGCAAATTCTTAAAGTGATGGGAGTACCAGAACAACCTTACCTGTCTCCTGAGAAACCTGTATGAGGGTCAAGAAGCAACAGTAAGAACCGGACATGGAACAACCGATTGGTTCAAAATTGGGAAAGGAGTATGACAAGGCTGCATATTGTCGCCCTGCTTATTTAATTTATATGCAGAGTACATCGTGAGAAACTCCGGGATGGATGAATCACAGGTCGGAATTAAGATTGCCGGGAGAATTATCAACAACCTCAGATACGCTGACGATACCACCCTAATGGCAGAAAGCGAAGAGGATCTCAAGAGCCTCTTGTTGAGGGTGAAAGTGGAGAGTGCAAAAGCTGGTTTGAAACTCAACATTAACAAAACTAAGATCATGGCATCTGGCCCCATCACTTCCTGGTATATAGAAGGGGAAGAAATGGAAGCAGTGACAGATTTTATTTTCTTGGGCTCCAAGATCACCGCAGACGGTGACTATAGCCATGTAATTAAAAGATGCTTGCTCCTTGGGAGGAAAGCTATGGCAAACCTAGACAGCATAGTAAGAAACAGAGACATCACCTTGCCGATAAAGGTCTGCATAATCAAAGCTATGGTTTTTCCAGTAGTAACGTATGGCTGTGAGAGCTGGACTATAAGGAAGGCTGAACGCCGCCGAAAAATCGATGCTTTCGAACTGTGGTGCTGGAGAAGACTCTTACGAGTGCCCTGGACTGCAAGGAGGTCCAATCAGTCAATCCTAAAGGAAATCAACCCTGAGTTCTCATTGGAAGGACAGATACTGAAGCTGAAGCTCAAATATTTTGGCCACCTAATGCGAAGAGAAAACTCTCTGGAAAAGACCCTGATGCTGGGAAAGACTGAAGGCAAAAGGAGAAGGGGACGACAGAGGATGAGATGGCTAGATAGCATCACCGATACAATGAATATGGACTTGAGCACACTCCGGGAGAGAGCACAGGACAGGAAGGCCTGGCATGCTATGGTCCATGGGGTCACGAAGAGTTGGACATGAATGAACAACAACCACAACAAATGGTTCATAATACAAGGCAAGGTTAAGGGTCATGATAAATCCAGGCAAGATAACATTCCAGGCAATTCAAGATATGGCTCAAAAGCAAGTAACTTGAATACACACACAGGCAGAGATCAGTCCAACAATAGAGTCTATGCTGGAAACTCCATGGGGCACAGCAAGTCCAATCTAGAGGGAGTGAGGTTACCAGGCAGTAGAGACATTCCCTTTGAGGGCCTCAAGTGCATAGATTCAGTTTCCAGGGTGGATTTGGGTGGGATGGCAATCCACTGGATCAGACATGTCCCTTCCTTCTAGACTCCAGATGACCCTCAGTGCAAAGGTATTGATCAATCAGTTCAGGTGACCTTGTAGGGATGTCCTGCCAGGCCAACTTACCTCAAGTAGGGTCTGCCATGCCCTCCTGGAACTGGTCCATTCCACTCAAGGTCCTGTGTGCACAGTTGGAAGGCGCTGGCATAACTCAACACCAATGCTGTTCCTTGGTGGAATTGCTGGATTTGATGATTAGCAGATTTCTGGGGGGCCTCAAAACTGAGGCACATCTGCTCTAAAAACTGCACATAATCTGCGAGGAGCAGGCTTGTTTGCAGGCATAAAGAGTCACCCATTTGGCAGTAGGGCCTGTGAGTGAGCATATCACAATGCCCACCCAGGTCTGGTCACTGAGGCTTTGTTCACACAGAGTTTTCCTCCTGCGATTGAGATGGCTTCTTCACAGAAGTTTGTGGGCTCTTTACATGATGCTGTGACTCTCCAAGGCATCTCCTGCACGAAATCCCTTTGTTCCGTTTTTAAATCGATCGCAGATAATGAGCTATCAAATTACCTCATTGTGTTCCGCTTCCGTTCCTCCATGAAAAGAGGAAAAGCGGCAAGAAGAGGAGCGAGATCAATGAAAGATATGGAAGACTCAGATACAGGGAGAAGGAGGGGGAAAGGGGAAGGGGGAAAAGGAAGAATGGGGAAAGGGGGAGTTGTGATCCTGCATTTAAAATGGAAGCAGAAAGCCCCATTTTAAATGCAGGATTTTAGGCTGGTGTAGAGATGCCCCCAGAAATCCTCAGGATGCAATTGCATATACAGGACACATTGAGCCAAGACAGCTGGAAACCACTCAGGCAAGCCGTCAATTTTTTTAGGCATTGCTACAGGGCCTTTGCGCCTGGGAGGTGGAGACAAAAGTGGGTGCGCAGTCAGTGGCTGACCCAGCTCAGCCTGGAGCGCAGTGATATCAGAAGGCAGCTGGGCCACCTGGATCTTTAAAAGCATTGCTTCCTGTGTTAAAAGTCTTTATCCAAAGTGCTGGAAAGAAATTGTCTTGCTCTAAACGAGTCCTGGGTCTTTGCTAAGGAAATACAGGGAAATATGCAATAAAGTAGCCAGTTTAGTAGGCAAATGGTCAAGCAGAGTTTTACCAGCTGCTGGTTTTTATACAAAGCAAGATCTGAAGTGCAGCCAGGACCAAACACCAGGCGACCCAGTAAAAACACAGTCCAAAAACAGAGTCATATAAACACCCAGAGGTTAGCCACATGGAAGTCCACACACACAGCAAGGTCAGGGAGAAAACAAGATACAGAAACCAGCACTGAAATTCCCAACATTGTTTCCAGTAGCTCTCAAGGTACAAGTGAGAGCTAATGTAGCTGGAGCTCCTAGACCTCCACCCAGTGCTCAGCTGCATCACATTAGAGGCTTGTCAGATGTCCTCCTCATGAGGAGAGCCCAACTCATGTTTAGTCCTCTTCCGTAAGCAAGCACTCCTTTGCCTGGCTACCATGCTATCATTGACATTAAGGTGATGGCATTCTTGGAGGCCAGATGGTAGCCCTGCATCCCCCTCTGCCTCGGAAGCTGAGCTCTCTGCCTCTCTAGGAGGCAAGTTTGAAAGCATCAACCTGGAGGGTCCTGGACTATCTTGGCTGGGGGTCTTCTGAGGTCTTCTGAGGGGCCAATTGGCTCTGACGGTTCTAGCTCTACTTCTGTAGATGACTCCAGTGGCAGCATGACCCCTGGGACCATGACAGGAAAGAATGGTGAGAAAAGCGCAACCCACTCGGTCTAATGGTAGAAAGAGGGATGTTCTCATTCTGGCCTTCCTTGAATTTGCAAACATGCCCCTGTTCTGTGCTTCTCCAAGAGACAAAATCCCATGTTTTGACAGGAAAGACCAATTACAGCCACTTTGTAGAACAAATATCAGTTGGATCAATTGGAGGCTGCTGGGGTCTCACCTTCTGCCATGGTCCTTAACCAGATGTGCGGGGAGAGAAAACACCAACCCAATTCACATGACATGGCCAGTTATCATAGGTTAATTAACCCATGATTAGCCCTGGCACATGCAAAGCACATGTGGCCACTGTTGTGAATATGGAACTTCTGATTGGGGCGATTGAGGGTTGAGGCATGTCATGCAAATACAGCCATCGTGAGTTATTGAGGGTAAAACGTAACCCTCGATCAGTAGTTGGGTTAAGTGTGGGTTGGTTAATCCTTGATTAATCCATGATGGCTGGTTTCACAGACCATATCGCAACCCCCAATTGTCCTGATCAGAGGTCACATATTCATGGCAGCGGCATGTGCCCCACACATGCCAGGGCTAATCCTCGGTTAATTAACCTTTGATAACAGCAGTGTCTTGCAAACTGGCCCACCCTGTGAATCGGGGTGCAGAATCTTTGCCCATGGGATAGTCCAGTCCAACTGGACTATGGTGCTTTACTTCTTTTCCCCCCCCGCCCCCCACCTACCACAAGAATTAAGTTCAGAAAAAGCCTTCCATTGTCATAATTGGAAGGCTCTGATTAACCTAATTGCAGTGTCAGTGTGCGTGTGAGTGATGTGGGCAGGGGTGCAGTTGAAGAGGAAAGCATTAACCCCCCTTCCTCATGAGTTGTGACCTGTCCAGGAAACATGACCCCCTGGGGCTGCAATTAGACTTGAGAGCCAGTGTGGTGTAGTGGCGAGAGTGTTGGACTGGGAGCTGGGAGATCCGGGTTCTAGTCCCCACTCGGCCATGGAAGCTCACTGGGTGACTTTGGGCCAGTCACACACTCTCAGCCCAACCTACCTCACAGGGTTGTTGTTGTGAGGATAAAATGGAGAGGAGGAGGATAATGTAAGCCGCCTTGGGTTCCTTGCAAGAGGAATAAAGGCAGGATATAAATGCAATAATAAATAAAAAATAAAATAAAAAGCCTCCTATGGTGCAAACGGGAAGATTTTCATGCATGTATCTGTTTGGATGTATGTGTGTGTGGATGAAAGAGAGTGTGTGGGGTTCTCTTTGCAGATATCATGCTCAGTTTTTGTAGACAACCCATCCACCTGTGGCACATGGCCCCCGGAAAATTAGCCACAGGGCAATGTGGCTCTTTGGCCAAAAAAATGTTCCTTACTCTTGTTGTAAATGTTCGAAGGCACTGTGCCTAGAACAGTTTAAAATGTTCCTTTGGAAATAAAAGTGGATTTGAAAGGTGAACGTATAAACAAATAACCACGGTGTAGTGGCTAAGAGGATGAGCTGCAATCTAGGAGCTGTTCCAACCTCAGCTCAGCCTCAAACCGTCTCCGTGACTGCAAAGGCGGGAGACAGCTGGGCTCAGGAAGCCAGTGCAGAGCCCGCAATAGCTTTTCCTTTACTGCCCCTGGGGGTGCTCCTTTGCTGCTTTGTCTGAGGTGGGGAGCCAACCCTGCAGCTGCCCCCCTCATGTGGCATCACAATCCACCCCCCCTTGGCTACAGGTGTGCTGGTGATTGTGAGCGCTGGCTGGCCAGGGGAGCAGGCAGCCAATCGGCAAGCCCTTGAGACACGGGGCTCCTGAAGGCGCCATGTTGAGAGGACAGAGGAAGTGAGCGGGGCAGCTGGAGGAAGTGGCAAGAGGCAATGGGAGACACAGGCGAGAAGTAGCGCAGGATCCAAGGGAAACGGACCTGGAGGGAGAGCCAGGGAGGCACTCGAGTGGTAGCCGGGGCTCCTAAGGGGAGTCACAAGCTGCAGGTACGGTCCGTGGCCATCCAGTCTGCCCCCTGTGCTGCAGTGGGCCACCCTCGGTGGGATAGGAGGACGTAGGCTATCCCTGAAGATTTAAACTCGGCCTCCCAGTTTTGGGGCTCAAATTGTTTCCTACTTGTTCTGCCCCCAGAACAATTTTATTCTTCAGCTTTTACAACTATATAAATGGTGTTAGAAACTGCCCCTACTCAACATTCTCTAGTTTAAAGAGGTTTCCCTCATAAGGTTTGCCACCTTTTATGCAATCTCGATCCCCTTTGCATCCTAATGGACATTCACAGAATTTGATGTAGCATTAAGCATGACTAGTGGAAGGGGTGCAATTGGCTGTTGCTTAACAACCACCCCATGTTTGTGCTTGCTGCTGTCTATTGGGTCTTGGGTACAGTGCCCAAAGTCCCAGAAATGGCCAAGGACAGAGGTCTGATGGTGGGGATTTTGTCCCTTGCTATGTCATCTTCATGGGTACTTCTTCTTTCTTCTCATCCTTCAAGCCATGGCCCCCAAGGGGAAAGCACCTCCTCCTCCGAAGAAGGAAAGTGCACCTCCTCCATCCAAAATCGCTGCTATTTCTCCAAAGGTCAGATGGATGCTTCTTATATCCCTTGGAGTCATATCCTTCATCATCTTCATCATAACACTCGTTTTCTGTAAGTTCAGCTCTGCAGACTAATGCACACCTTCCCAAAAGCAACGATCGAATAAGCTGAACGGCGGGCCTTCCTTCTCTGCTGTGCCCTGGTGTGTTAACTGGATACAAACAGCCTATGTATGTTCAGCCAGGGTGTGTGTTTGCATCAACTGCTGTAGTGGAGTCAGGGCTCAGAGGGACTCAGTGCCTGCACTTTTTTATTAGCAGGGATGCTGTCATCATCTGCCACCTCCCCCTTCAAAATTCCCTGTTTCTCCTGAGCTTAGCTGCAGTCTCACAGCAGCCAGGGCAGGGGGTTGGGGGACGAATTTTCCCAGGAACAATATATATCGTTCCATGTTGTAATGTAAAGTCTCTCAGGGTGGCTTAGT
This sequence comes from Heloderma suspectum, assembly GCF_057233095.1. Lineage (NCBI taxonomy): Eukaryota > Metazoa > Chordata > Lepidosauria > Squamata > Helodermatidae > Heloderma > Heloderma suspectum. Next base: position 5,286,766 of record NC_139462.1, read on the forward strand.
CTTGAATGGGCAATGAAGGCTCATTGCTTTACCAAAGACCTCTCCTGTGGTTTCTTCATATGGACCAACACAGCTGCCTGAATATTTGGACTCCCCTTAGGGGCATGGCTATGGGGACTGTCATAATGAGCCCTTGCACTTCAAAACTGACCACTGTGCCATTGGTTGTGCCTGCTGACCACAGCCACTGACACTGATGTGTTTTCTGGTGTGTTTGGTGGCCATGAGAAGAGGCATTCCATGTGTTCTGTTGAGTCATGCAGAGGAAGTCTAGATGCCTATGTCGGTATGTGCGTAGGGCCCTTTCTCTTGTAGCTGGAATGGCTGAGTGGCTGTAATGCACAGTGGTAGGAGTTAGAGACAGGTCTAGCCTCCATGGCGCTGTGATCCAACCACATGCCCATTTAATGCATGAGGGATTTTTTCCTTAACCCTCACAACTGCAGTCCTCCTCTCATGTGTAGAAGGGAATCAGGGCTGGATATCTGGTCCTGCCCCTGACTTCACGGCCCCACTGGCCTCACCCCCTCATATCTGTCCATGTAGCATGGGCGTTTGGCAATGGGTGGCTACATATCAAGAGCTGCTCATGTGTTGGTTCTCCGTGTGATCAGGACCGCTGCATGACAGGGGGACCAAACTGCATGGAGTAGCCACACATGTGTAGCTGATCATGTGTAGCCACCGCTTTGAAGGCCTTGGGGTCCACCTCCCACAGCCCTGGGGCAGACCCCTTCTGCCCCCATGCTGCCCAGTTTCAGCCACAGATTCAGCAGTGGCATATCAGGGTTGAGTGGGGGCCACAATAAAGTCCAGGGGGACCACATTCAGCCTGCAGACCGCATGTTGCCCAGCCCTGCTTTAGGTGGTGCTGTACTTAGCTAAGTGCAAAACAGAGGTGGGTCTGAGCTCCAAAACACAGAACCGCTCTTCTGAAACCAGATAAAGGTGGCACTGGGGGGCAGCACTTGGCTTTGCACCATGCCAGTTCAAAAAATAATTACTATGTTCTTATGAAATAAGAACCAGGAGGGCAGGGATCTTGTTGGGCATCAAGAGAGGTGACTGCAGGCACATTGGTGCCCATGCACTCCACAGTGTAGATGCCAGGTCTAGAGGATGGCACTTGGGAGGAGAGGCTGCAGCTGCGTGGCACAGCTCATGCTTTGCATGTGTGAATGCATACAGTACAGGCTTTGCATGCAAAGAACCTGTTTGTTATATTCTGTTTATGTCTTACCTTCTTTTTGTAAACCACCCTAGAAGCTCCACTGAAGGGCAGCACATGCGCCGTACAAACAAACAAACAAACAAACAAGGCATCTCCACGTCAGACCCAAGTCCCTGCTTGAGCCCCTGAAGAGCCATTGTCAGTCAGAACTTACTGTCCCATCTAGATTACCAGTGTTCAAACTCTCTATAAGGCAGCTTCATATGTTTATGGGCTGGGTGGGGGTGGGGGAGGGTGAGACTTCAGTTATAGAGGGGTCATTTACTAACACCTATCCTTTCTCAATCATTTTAGATATTAAGTTGTCCATGGAAACGAAGAACCCTCTTGAGGAACCTATGAAAAAACTGAGGAGTACCTTAGCAGATGGGCTCAGAAATAAACCGTTCAATTATGCAAGTCGTAAGTGGGAGGGAGAGAATTATTTATTTTCAATCAGCTTAGAAACAGACTACAGGAAGCCAGATTCCGGCTGAACATCAGGAAAAGCTTCCTGACTGTTAGAGCAATACGACAATGGACCCAGTTCCCTCGGGTGGCGGTGAGCTCTCCCACACTGGGGGCGTTCAAGACGAGGCTGGACAGCCATCTGTCGGGGATGCTCTGAGTTGGATTCCTGCATTGAGCAGGGGGTTGGACTCGATGGCCTTGTAGGCCCCTTCCAACCCTACTATTCTATAATTCTATGACTCCCCTCCACGTATGTGTGTGTGTGTGTGCGTGCGTGCGTGCACGTGTGCGTGCGCACACACACTGTATTGCCTCTTCAGTAGGCTCTGAACTATTAATTTAGAGGTGCCAAGATAGTGATAAATCTAATTCAAAGGTTTACTTACAAGGAGACTTTATTGGGTAACTTACAGCGCATAGGTGTACCCAATGGTTGGATCAGGCAGCTTCTGTGAACCCAGAGCCATTGGGCAGAATAGGTGTTATACAATAAGGCAGCATAACAGCAGCAAGTGCCCCCAGTGTTCATTCCCAGCATAGACTAACAGCACTAGGTTCTCAGTTCAGCCACCTGTGTCTCAGCATAAACACATAGCTTCACTTCCCAGGCACGGCCTGATAAGGCCTTCTAGCATTCATTAGTATAGAATGCGCTGGGGCTGTTATTGGCCTTTTGACTCATCTGCACATGCTCAGAGGCTTACTAACAAGGGAATTGCACCAATAATGAACTTAAGCAAGCATTATGGAACTCTAGGCTCCATTAACAGTATAAATGATTTGGCTACGCTCCTGGGCCAATACACACACACACACACACACACACACACACGTTAAAATAAAAAACAGAAGACAAAATGAGATAGTCCCTTGAAGGCACAGTAGATAAAACCTTGCCACAGCATCTTAGTTAGGTTGTGTGGGAACTATGACACTTCTCTGTTACCCACAGAGCAAAATGCTAAAGCAGGAATAATAGGACTGATGCATCTCTCTTCTGCAAGAAATCTTAGTTACATTTCCAAAAGCCTCTGCTGGATGTATTATTCCCTTCTATCAAAACGGTTGTGGAACCCAACTCTTTATTAACACTGGCTACTTCCTGTGCTGAACTTCAAGGTTTTAGTTCTCACTGCCTCATCGTCCCCGTTATAAGCAAGTGCAGGTAGCCACCTTCTTTGGGATGTCCACCAGCTTCTTCAGCTCCCTCCTCATGGTGGATGGCTGCTGGACAAAAGCAGGATTGGGTGGTCCAAGAGGAGGTGTTGTAACTGTGATACTGAGGCATCAAGACAGAGTCAGTGTAGCAGAATCTGTTCATGTCTGGCAAGATGGCCTGAACTGCCTAAGACAAGAGCGACATGCAGCAGTGGTATGAGGTGGCTGTATTTTGAGAGGAACAAAATGTGTGTTTTGAAAGAGGCACTTGTGCGTATTCTGGGATCCAGCCTTCTCTGCGACTCTGCAGGTGACCTTGGGGTGAGCACCCTGGAGCATGCAGTCAATGACTTGGGGTGGCAAATGTTGTGTGACGAGTTTAACATGGACTCTGGAACCGCGGTGTGTGAAGTGGCAGGCTGTGTGCTTAGTCCCTTGGCATCCGTGGAGCATGCAGGCATCTCCAGCTTTGAGATCTAGCCTCTAGATATACTGGGGGAAAGAGCGGAACCCTGGAAAATGGTGATTCCAGCAGCTTTTACTAACATAAATGTTACAAGGGAACCCCAAGGCAAAAATAGGAGTGATTCTCCAGGGAATGGTACTGCAAATAGGGGGAGCTGTAGTATACCTATTCACCTGGGAGAAAAAGCAGGGACTCTAAGGCTGCAATGTTACACCTACTTTCCTGGGAGTAAGGACCATTTAACTGAATGGGACTTACACCTGAGCAGATGTGTATAAGACTGAGGTGCAAATATTTAAGATAGCAGGAGAAGGAGTGGGGTGGATATTTAAAGTACCTTCTCCCAGATGTGACCCTACTTGCCCACCTGGGTCTCTGATGAGATCTTCTTTTCCTTTGCACTGCCAGCAGAGGTGCAGATGGTACACAGGACAAGGTTGTGGAACTCTCGCCTCCAAAATACACATTTGAGTCTGTTTCTCATTTATTCCCCCTATCTGATTTTGATTCTGGCTTCTATGTTATTATTTTTTGTTGCTGATAGTGCTTTAGGTTCTTGATTGTTTTAGTTTAATGGGTTTCTTTTTTGCGGGGATCATATTATGCTTTTTTTTTTTTTACATTTGACTCATCAGCTACCTTCAGTGAGAGGGGAAGGTGGGGACTAAATATTTAAACAAATAAATATGTATGTGGGGTCTAATTCTATTTCTGGGAATGTTTTTAGCCCCAAAGGTTGCAGATGAAGTAATTCAATTGCCAAGCCACATAGCACAATCTGAACAGTCCTTTGAGGAGCGGAAAGGAAAGTACCGTAAGTATTTACATTTCTATATATGATGCCATGAACGTGAGGGTAAACAGATATATGTGAGTTTAAATTAGATAATGCATCATGCTACAGATGAAGAAAGGGAAAAGGCTATTCCTTCACCTGTTATAAAGATTAAAGACTATTTTGAATAAATATTAAATGCTGGGGAACAGCAGTAGTTAAGAGAAGAACATATGGACTGGGAAGCTCTGCATTCAGATCTCAGCAACTGGGCAGCCATAGGGAAACCATTGTCTCTCCTTGTCATGTGCTGGGTGTTCACCAAGAAAGGTGGCTGTGCACTACTGAGTATGGTAGAAGCTTACCTGGGTTTGGAGGTTTGCTAGCCAAGAAGGCCCCCTTTCTGCACAATGTACACTTACCTTTTTGAGTGAGGTTCACAGCCATCCTTTCCCCCCATTTTTTCCTGACCTGAGTCAGTTTTTAATACATATTTCAATTGCACGGCCAATCACAATATTATCCAAGTCAGTTAATAATTGCTTATACTGTATTCTTACTTTACATAACATTACAATGTTCCTTCATAACAGAGTTTCATAATACTTTAGTATTCGAAAACATAACAAAAATACATAATTTTTCAATAAAACTTTTGTTTCCCTAGTCTTGCCTCATTCATTCATTTATACTCATACATTTATTGGCTTATATATTTTTTTCTTGTACCTGGCCTTCCTTCCATGAAAATGGCTTTTGAGGTAACTTTGCACTCATTTCTTCTTAGAATCGCTTTTCAAGAAAGGTGCGAGGTCAACTGGTAGCTGGCTGCTTTTTGAGAAAAGTCTCTACTACTTTTCAAATGAAAAAAAGACCTGGTATGATGCGGAGAACTTCTGCATGTCCCGAGATGCCCACTTGGCTTCTGTCCTAACTGATAAAGAGCAGGTTTTACATTTTTCTTCTTTCCCTTATTATTTTGGGTTTCTCAGCAAAGTGCACCATTCTCTCGGGTGCTATCACTTTCCTGTCCATATTGGTTTTTAGTTTCCCATGTAAATATTTCATGATCTCTTGGAAGTTATGCTGTGGCTGCACCCAGTGCATGGAAAACAATTAGAGTTGTGCACTGACCATAATATTTGATGCAGACCCCCAATTTGGCATGTCAGAAAATGGATGAGTTCTGCTTCACCCAAGGCGAGATTCAGAAATCTGAGTCTTTGTGCCTCTGATTGACTTTCATTGGGGGAAAAAAACCCAGCCTCATACTGAAGCCTGGTGGCATGGTGGGAATGGCCATCTCATGGTTCTATCCTTTCCCTCCTTCAAAGTACAGTGATTCCCCTGGAAAAATGGGACCTATGATTAGAAGACCGACCTGTCCATCACTCAACTCCCCAACTGCCCAGTATTTTGAGAAAGGAATGCAAAAGAAGCTAATTTTGGAGACATGCCATTTGCTTTTCCAAAGCTGGAATCACAAAATAAGGCTTGTGCAGAATCTGGTCACTTTGGAGGGAAGCACCAGTAATGGTCCGAATGTGCAGTCGTCCCAATACACATTGCTAAACACAACCCCCATTAGTATTAATGCAGTGCTTTGCAAATTCTGTCTTAAACTGGAAGCATATGGGATTATCTCTACTGTGAAGATCAGAATCAGAATGCTCCCCCCCCCGCCCCCAGGCACAGCGTGACCTGCTGGGCTGTGTGCTGACATTACTGGCTGGCCCTGAGGAGGGGAAGGGTGCATGGGGGCGCAAGTGATGCACTCACATACATTGTGACATCTAGATCATGTACGGGATGGTGCTGAGAGGCCCATACAAACCAGTCCCACCTGCTCTCCTCTGCATTTGCTACTTTGCTGGCATCCATCCTCCCTCCCTGGGTTAGTTGCAGCGTGGGTGGTGATGGCCCTGTTGGGCCAACTAAGCATTTCCCCTCCAGACCTCAGATTGGCATGGCGGGGGGTGCTCAGGTTTTTCACCTACTCCATACTGTAGTGCCAGGGAGAGATGAAGAATGGGCGCTTAGTGCTGGTGCTGTAGAAGAAGATCATATTGGACATAGCAAGGCAGGCAGCGTTAGTGGGGCACTCATAAAGCGAGCATCAGTGAGCACCCGGAGGCACTTTTTAGGTGAAAGGGGATTCCCAGGACATGCTAGATCAGGGTCATGGGCAGGAACAGGAAACCCTTTACATCTGGCATGCATACCCTGGAAAATGCCACAGGCTCCTCGGCAATCCAGAGGGGCTCTGTGACTGATATGCAAGGGGTTCCTTGGCTGAGACCTTGGTGTGGAAAGTGCTCCTTGCAGGTAGAAATGAGTGCGCGCAGTATTTATTCAGATCAGAGAACCCAAGTTTTCTTAGTACACAATGGAGGCTATTTTGCCAAAGCATTATGAACTTCTTTATTGTTATTTTTAAGCACAGGAGATCTGCACACCCTGTCATGCTGCCGTCTCTCTACTGATGTGATGTTCATGCCTAGGGAGGTGACTCTGACATGCCATCATGTGAGGCTGTTCCTCCTTTTTTGCAGAACTACATCACCTCTCAGCTTGATGAGCCTGCCTGGATTGGCCTTACAGATGAAAACGAGGAAGGCAACTGGGAATGGACGGACGGCTCCAGATTACTGGCAGAGTGAGTCTGCAAAGCAGTAATCCGGGAGGAGATGCTTCTGAATGTCAGTGCCTCTGTCATTTCTTGCAAAATCTGGTGCAGAACCTAGAATCTCCGCCCTTTGGGAAATACCCCTCCAGTTCCCATTCCTCAAGCAAAAGTCAAGTTGCCATGTAGCATTTGGTATAAGGCCCCACAGACACAACATGTACAATTTCTGGGCCAAGGTGGGCTGGGCTACAGGACAGAGCAGATCTCTGGGCACTTCCCATCCAGTCTCAAAGGTGTGCCACACTGTGGCCCCGTTCTGCTGTGCACATGGCTTCTCCCTGGGGAGGACTGAGGACAAAGCTCAGGCAGAGAAAATGTGCACACTTGCCCAACGGTGTGTCTCCTCCAATTTCCCCCCAAATATGTGGACTGCTGGGAAACATGGAAAGGGATGGAGGCAGGTTGAACTTGCTGCAGACTCTCATCTTCCTGTGGACAGGAGAAACTGAAGCTGTTCTACCATGAGGCAACATTTGGGGTGCCTTTAGGGCAGCAGAGGGGTGGGCGGGCAGGCAGGCAGGCAGACCTGAACCAGGGGGGCACACTCTCTCAGGGGGTTCTCCTGCACAAACACTATTGAAATGAAGAGAAGTTAATTTTTCTTCCAGTATATTAACTATCTCAGCTTTGTGTGTGAGGGGTCATAGAATCATATCATAGAATCATAGCATAGTAGGGTTGGAAGGGGCCTACAAGGCCATCGAGTCCAACCCCCTGCTCAAAAGTCAGAGCATCCCTGACAGACGGCTGTCCAGCCTTGTCTTGAATGCCTCCAGCGTAGGACAGCCTTGTATTGCTTTGTGTATTGTTCCATTGTCGTATTGCTCTAACAGTCAGGATGTTTTTCCTGATGTTCAGCCAGAATCTGGCTTCCTGTAACTTGAGCCCATTATTCCATGTCCTGCACTCCGGGATGATCGAGAAGAGATCCTGGCCTTTCTCTCTGTGACAGCCTTTCAAGGACTCGAAGAGCGCTATCCTATCTCCCCCCAGTCTTCTCTTCTCAAGGCTAAACATGTCCAGTTCTTTCAGTCTCTCTTCACAGGGCTTTGTTTCCAGTCCCCTGATCATCTTTGTTGCCCTCCTCTGAACCCTCTCCAGCTTGTCTGCATCCTTCTTAAAGTGTGGTGCCCAGAACTGGACACAGTGCTCCAGATTAGGCCTAACCAGTGCTGAGTAGAGGGGAATTAGAATTTCACATGATTTGGAAGCTATGCTTCTATTAATGCAGCCCAAAAGAGCATTTGCCTTTTTTGCAGCCACAACACACTGTTGGCTCATATTCAGCTTGTGATCTACCACAATTCCAAGATCCTTCTCGCTTGTAGTATTGTTGATCCAAGTATCGCCCATCTTGTTACTGTGCATTCGGTTTCTTTTTCCTAGGTGCAGAACTTGGCATTTATCGCTATTAAATTTCATTCTATTGTTTTCTGCCCAGCGCTGCCCAGCACTCCAGCCCACTTTGAATTTTGTTTCTGTCTTCCAGGTTATTAGCTATTCCACCCAATTTTATGTCATCTGCAAATCTGATCAGCATTCCCTGCACCTCCTCATCCAAGTCATTAATAAAACTGTTGCAGAGCATTAGGCCCAGGACTGAGCCCTGTGGTACGCCATTCATTACCTCTCTCCAGTTTGAGAAGATCCCATTGATAAGCACTCTTTGAATCCGATTCTGTAGCCAGCTGTGGATCTACCTGATAGTTGTTTCATCTAGCCCATTTTGAGCTACTTTCCTAATCTGGATATCATGGGGCACTTTGTCAAAAGCTTTGCTGAAGGTGAGGTATATTATGTCCACAGCATTCCCACAGTCCACAAGGGAGGTGACTTGATCCAAAAATGAGATCAGATTCGTCTGGCAGGATTTGTTCTTGACAAATCCATGTCGGCTTCAAGTAATCACTGCATTGTTTTCAAGGTGCTTCCAGATGGATTGCTTTATAATCTGCTCCAGACTTTTCCCAGGGATTGATGTCTGACTGACTGGTCTGTAGTTCCCAGGTTCCTTCTTTTTACCCTTTTTGAAGATAGGGACAACATTAGCCCTCCTCCAGTCATCTGGCACTTCACCCATCCTCCATGATTTCTCAAAGATAATAGCCAGTGGTTCTGAGAGTTCTTCTGCCAGTTCCTTTATTACTCTGGCCCTGGAGATTTGAACTCATTCAAAGTAATTAGGTGTTCCTTGATCATATGCCTCTCAATCTCAAGCTGCAATCCTGCCCCTTCAGCCTGTACTTCGCCTTTGCCAGGGGGGTCATAAACCCTCTTTCGGGAGAAGATTGAGGCAAAGTAGGAATTGAGCACTTCTGCCTTTTCCTTGTCATCTGTTATCATTTTGCCATCCTTATTTAATAGCTGAACCACCATTTCTTTCCCCTGTCTTTTACTATGCACGTAGCTGAAGAAAGCCTTTTTGTTGCTTTTAGCATCCCTTGCTAACCTCAGCTCATTCTCAGCTTTAGCCTTCCTGACACCATCCCTGCAATTCTGTGCTACCAGCCTGTACTCTTCCTTTGTTGCTTGGCCTTCTTTCCATTTCCTATATGTGTCCTTTTTTGTTTTCAGGTCATCTCTAAGCTTTTTGTGAAGCCACATTGGCTTCTTCTGTTGTCTTCCACCTTTTCTTCTTGTTGGAATTGTTTGTAATTGTGCCTTGAGAATTTCCTTTTTTAAAAGCTCTCACCCATCTTGGACTCCTTTTCTTGTTAGAGTCGCTTGCCATGGGACCTTACTGATCATTGTTCTGAGTTTATTAAAATCAGCTTTCCTAAAATCCAGGGTACATGTTTGGCTACACTCAGCTTTTGCTTCCTTTAGAACCAAGATTTCAGGTGTAACATGGTCACTTTCCCAGAGAGTTCCCATAACTGCTACTTTATCCACAAAGTCATCTCTGTTGGTTAGGATGAAGTCAAGGATAGCCGATCCTCTAGTTCCTTCCTCCATTTTCTGTAGGAGGAAGTTATCAGCAATACAAGTCAGGAATTTCCCGGAGGGGCCGTGGTTTGCAGAATTTGTCTCCCAACGAATATCAGGGAAATTGAAGTCCCCCGTTGCTACCACATCATGCTTCCTTGAAACATTGGCAATATGCTTTTCAAAAGTTTCATCCTTGTCTTCTCCTTGATTGGGTGGCCGGTAGTAGACTCTGACCACCATGTTCCTTTTATTCTTTGTTGCATTTATTTTAACCCAGATGCTCTTGATGGGGCTAAAAAGCCTGTCCTCCTGTATTTCTGTGCAGAGATGTGTGTGTGTGTGTGTTTATGTATAATGTGACCTTCTCTCTACCTACAGCCCAAAGTGGTATAAACTAGTCTATCCCCTAAGGCCTCACCACCTCTCACTCCCTCCTCATTTTGCTGCAGGTGTTGAGCTAATATATCTTTTCTGTGTAATGGGAGCTTTCCTTCCCCCCCCCCGCCCCGGCAGGTTCTGGGCGCTTGGCAATCCCAGCCACTCAGAGGGCTACAACTATGGAGAAATGGACAACGACTGCACTTCTATAAAGCCCATGTCATCTAGTGGACATAACTGGAATGACGTCAACTGCCAAGAACTTTACAGATGGGTTTGTAAGGAGAACCTAGATGTTGATGCACCATAAAGTTGGCCAAGCCCATAACGTCGGGCAACTCTAGATGTGGAATGGTTTTCATTTTATTGTTAAATGCTTTTCAGCCACAGAATGAAGAGGAACATCCTATCTTGCACACACCTGGAATAAAGAGTTGGTTATACGTGCTGGGTAAAGGAGGGCCACAACATTTAATTTGACAAAGGAATTCTGTAGCAAGCTGAGTAGCTGCATAGAAGTCAGTTGAGGCAGGGGTGGTGTGAACTCCCCCTCCCCCCTGCATTTTTAATGTTGAGCTTACTCCTGAGCTTGGCATAAACTGAATTTTACACTTTCCTGCTGACCCCTCCAGTTTGAGGGAGGCCATCCTGACTCACTAGCCCCTCCTCCCATGACGTGTGTTTTCTGGATGAGGGTCCAAAGGGATCCCTTCTCTGTTCCCTGGGTCTCACAGCTTCAAAAGACAATTCTTGGAAAACCCCTCTCACCATAAATGCACCTTTGGGAACTGAACAATGATGACTTACTTAGCGTAGTTCCTCCAGTGCCCTTTCATGATAAAGCAACAATCTTCTGCTTAGTTCCTTCCCCCACTGGGTCCATGAGGGAAGTCCTCAATACTCCAGAAAAATGTAACTGCCCTGATTGAAAAGACACATTCCATCCTTCCTACAGAGGTGTTCCTGTTCATACTTGATTTCAGGGTGGGAGGGTAAGACAGTAACCACCCACCTTTGAGCCATGGTTATGTGAATCTTTCCCTTCACTGTTCTCCATGGCTTGTCCAGGCCCCTTGGGTCACCCTCACCACACCTTTTCAGAGCCAGATCAAGGCCCTGGTAGGTCCTGGGTTTAGCCATCTCTCGTGGCCCTGCTGCTCTGCCTCAGATGTTGAATTCACACACAACATTTGTGTGTACACGTTTCTGTTCTAAATATGTCACTGCATTTTTAATCTTTGCATTGCTGCTGGGTTTTATTTTGGTTCTTTTTTATTTTAGACTGCCGTTTTAAACTTTTTTATTGTAAATGGAAAGCAAAAGGAAGAGGGGCTGACCAAGGGCAAGATGGATGGATGATATTCTGGAGGTGACGGACTCGACCTTGGGGGAGCTGGGGGTGGCAACGGCCGACAGGAAGCTCTGGCGTGGGCTGGTCCATGAAGTCACAAAGAGTCGGAAGCGACTGAACGAATAAACAATAAATTTTATGGTTTTATTTGTTGTAAATTGCCCAGAGAGCTTGAGATATTGGGTGGTAGAGAAATGTAATCAATACACATCCACACAGTCAGAAAGCTATTTTATGTACAACAATAGCAAGAAAACATTTTTACTACATATTTTAGCAGAAACTGGCTTCCATGCTTTTCTGAAGGCAAAAGACTAATAATCCATGATACTCAAATGTAAACACAAGCTTCTCCCTTTGCAGTATAGAACACACAGACACAGAAAACATAAAGACACATTGAAGTGACTCACAACAGCAACTCACTGTCTCCTTCAGACACATAAGAGCCAAACAGCGTGCATGCACACGCACGCACACAGCTGGCGCAAAGCATTTTGCTGCCTGTGGAAGACCAGCAAATGCCTCCCATTTTTCATTGCATGATTTTTGCCCAGTCACCTCTCCTCACTGGGCATAACCTAACTCACAGGAGTGTTGGGAGATATTTAGCTCCTGGAGTAAAGGCAGAACATAAATGTAATAAAAAAAGTAAATAATTATATGCTAGAAAAGTATATAAAAGTAGGTATGTTTCCGCAGGCAGGCAAAAACTTTTTTGTTCTGGCAGGCCTTTGGGGATAGATAGTCTGGACCTGTGAGAATATGATGGATTGATACTATTGTTTGTGTTGTTGCTGTCTTTTAAAATTTTGATCTTTTATACAGTTTTAATAGTATTCTTGATTTAATTATATTTTTAACTTTTGTATATTTCTATTTCTATGTTTTAACTGTAAAAGTTTTTAATGTTGTAAAGCTGCCTTGAGTCCCAGTATTGGGAAAAAGGTGGGATATAAATATAATAACAGAAAAGCGTAACTGTCTAACACTTTTTTCATAATAAACCTTCCTAGCATGTAAAATGGACATCTGTGCATTGCATTACTGTGTGCACATATTTACATGCATGTGAACTAGAGATGAGAAACATTCTGTACTCCACTTGGAAATTCAGGAGGGTGCCTGAAAACTGACTCATATCAAACATTCAAAATTAGGAAAAAACATCATCTAGTTTCTCATATGTCTCACCCATATGCTTTCATCATCTCTACGAGCATCAGCTCAAAGAAACTTCATGAATAGCACAACTCTTGTTGTTGTTCAGTCGTTCAGTCGTGTCCGACTCTTCGTGACCCCATGGACCATAGCACGCCAGGCCTTCCTGTCCTGCGCTCTCTCCCGGAGCGTGCTCAAGTTCATATTCATTGCATCCGTGATGCTATCTAGCCATCTCATCCTCTGCCGTCCCCTTCTCCTTTTGCCTTCAGTCTTTCCCAGCATCAGGGTCTTTTCCAGGGAGTTTTCTCTTCGCATTAGGTGGCCAAAATATTGGAGCTTCAGCTTCAGTATCTGTCCTTCCAATGAGCACTCAGGGTTGATTTCCTTTAGGATGGACTGATTTGACCTCCTTGCAGTCCAGGGGACTCGTAAGAGTCTTCTCCAGCACCACAGTTCGAAAGCATCAATTCTTCGGCGCTCAGCCTTCCTTATAGTCCAGCTCTCACAGCCATACATTACTACTGGGAAAACCACAGCTTTGATTAGACGGACCTTTGTCGGCAAGGTGATGTCTCTGCTTCTTACTATGCTGTCTAGGTTGGCCATAGCTTTCCTCCCAAGGAGCAAGCGTCTTTTAATTTCATGGCTACAGTCACCGTCTGCGGTGATCTTGGAACCCAAGAAAGTAAAATCTGTCACTGCTTCCATTTCTTCCCCTTCTATATGCCAGGAAGTGATGGGGCCAGATGCCATGATCTTAGTTTTTTTAATGTTGAGTTTCAAACCAGCTTTTGCACTCTCCTCTTTCACCCTCAACAAGAGGCTCTTTAGATCCTCTTCGCTTTCTGCCATTAGGGTGGTATCGTCTGCATATCGGAGGTTGTTGATAATTCTCCCAGCAATCTTAATTCCGACCTCTGATTCATCCAACCCGGCATTTCTCATGATGTACTCTGCATATAAGTTAAATAAGCAGGGTGACAATATGCAGCCTTGTCGTACTCCTTCCCCAATTTTGAACCAATCGGTTGTTCCATGTCTGGTTCTTACTGTTGCTTCTTGACCCTTGTACAGGTTTCTCAGGAGACAGGTAAGGTGGTCTGGTACTCCCATCCCTTTAAGAATTTGCCACAGTTTGTTGTGATCCACACAATCAAAGGCTTTAGCGTAGTCAATGAAGCAGAAATAGACGTTTTTCTGGAATTCTCTTGCTTTCTCCATGATGCAGCGAATGTTGGCGATTTGATCTCTAGTTCCTCTGCCTCTTCGAAACCCAGCTTGTACTTCCGGTAGTTCTCGGTTCGCATACTGCTGAAGCCTAGCTTGTAGGATTTTGAGCATCACCTTGCTGGCATGTGAAATGAGCGCAATTGTGCGGTAGTTTGAACACTCTTTGGCGTTGCCCTTCTTTGGAATTGGAATGTAAACTGACCTTTTCCAGTCTTGTGGCCACTGTTGAGTGTTCCAGATTTGTTGGCATATTGAATGCAGCACTTTAACAGCATCATCTTTTAGGATTTTAAATAGCTCGGCTGGAATACTGTCATCTCCGCTAGCTTTGTTGTTACTAATGCTTCCTAAGGCCCACTTGACTTCACTCTCGAGGATGTCCGGCTCAAGTTCAGTGACCGCACTATCATGGCTATCAGGGACATTCAGATCTTTCCTGTATAGTTCTTCTGTGTATTCTTGCCACCTCTTCTTAATCTCATCTGCTTCCGTTAGGTCCCTGCCTTCTTTGTCCTTTATCATGCCCGTCTTTGCACAAAACATTCCCTTGAGATCTCCAATTTTCTTGAAGAGATCTCTAGTCTTTCCCATTCTGTTGTTTTCCTCGATTTCTTTGCATTGTTCATTTAAGAAGGCCTTCTTGTCTCTCCTTGCTATTCTCTGGAACTCTGCATTCAGTTGGGTATATCTTCCCCTTTCTCCCTTGCTTTTTGCTTCCCTTCTTTCGTGAGCTACTTGTAAAGCCTCATCAGACAGCCACTTTGCTTTCTTGCATTTCTTTTTCTTTGGGATGGATTTCGTTGCTGCCTCCTGAACAATGTTACGGACCTCCGTCCATAGTTCCTCAGGCACTCTGTCTATCAGGTCTAATCCCTGAAATCTATTCCTCACCTCCACTGTATATTCATCAGGGATATGATTTAGGTCATACCTGAACGGTTTAGTGGTTTTCCCGACGTTCTTCAATTTAAGCCGAAATTTTGCAAGAAGCAGCTCATGATCTGAGCCACAGTCAGCTCCAGGTCTTGTTTTGACTGACTGTATGGAGCTTCTCCATCTTTGGCTGCAAAGGACATAATCAATCTGATTTCGATATTGACCATCTGGTGATGTCCATGTGTAGAGTCGCCTCTTGTGCTGTTGGAAAAGAGTGTTTGCTATGATCAGCATGTTCTCTTGGCAAAACTCTATTAGCTTTTGTCCTGCTTCATTTTGTACACCAAGGCCATGCCTGCCTGTTATCCCGGTGATTTCTTGACTTCCTACTTTAGCATTCCAATCCCCTATAATGAAGAGGACATCTTTTTTTGGTGTTAGTTCTAGAAGGTGTTGTAGGTCTTCATAGAACCGATCAACCTCAGCTTCTTCGGCCTCAGTGGTTGGGGCATAGACTTGAATTACTGTGATGTTGAATGGTTTGCCTTGGATTCGTACTGAGATCATTCTATCATTTTTAAGATTGTACCCCAGTACTGCTTTTCCCACCCTTTTGTTGACTATGAGTGCTACTCCATTTCTTCTAAGGGATTCTTGCCCACAATAGTAGATATGATAGTCACCTGAATTAAATTCGCCCATGCCTGTCCATTTTAGTTCGCTGATTCCCAAGATGTCGATGTTCAATCTTGCCATCTCATGTTTGACCACCTCCAGCTTACCTTGATTCATTGATCTGACATTCCAGGTTCCTAAACAATATTGTTCTTTACAGCATCGGATTTTCTTTTCACCACCAGACACATCCACAGCTGAGTGTCCTTTCGGCTTTGGCCCAGCCGCTTCACTCTTTCTGGCGCTACTTGGAAATACCCTCTGCTCTTCCCCAGTAGCATATTGGACACCTTCCGACCTGAGGGGCTCATCTTCCGGCGCACAACTCTATACTTACTTATCTAAAACATTTGTATCCCACCTTATATCATTAAGATCTCAGGGTGGCATCTATACATGACTACTTAGAAGTAAGTACCACTGTATTCAATGGCATTTACTCCTAGGTAAGTGTGTATAGGTTTGTAGCCTTACAGGACAATTCTATGCATGTGTACTTAGGAAAAAGTTTGATTGTGTTCAATAGGACTTACTCTTAGGTAGGAGTGCATAGAACTGCGCAGGGCTAGCCCTACCATTATGCAGGCTGATGCACCCGCATCAGACAACGCAGTGGGAAGGGTGGTGAATTGCACCACTCTCTCTCCTTCCCCTGCCAGAAGGGCTCACAGTTGCCTCCCTGACACCTCCAGTGGGTACTCTGGAGTGCCCTGCCTGTAGTTGCTGCAGTAAGAGAACAACTGGCAGGGCTCTCCAGAGTAATGTGCTGGTGTGCCACCTGCGCCACTTCCGTGCTCAGCACTGGAATGCATCCCCCCTTCTCAGAAATGGAATTCAGCCCTCAGAGTGGAGGGTTCTGCACCTCTGCCTACAATTTCTGGAAGAAGCCCTCTTTTCTCTAATAGCTTCCTTGACATTGCTCATTTAACCATGCCGGTAATCACGTGGCCTTGGTGCCACCTGTCCTGACCTGTGCTACACATTCCAGCTGAGCTTCTATTACTGCGGTTTTGAGTAACCTCCAGGCATTTTGAAGGGAATTTAATCCTCTTGACTCCCCCTTTTAACTTCCCCTTTAGCAGTTGCCTTATTTTAGAGGTTTCCTCTTTTGAAGTCAAAAGAGGTTTTCCCTGCCAATTTTCCATTTAAATATATATTAAATCTGATAGCACTGTGATCACTGTTTCCAATTGGCTCAACAAAATTTACATCTAATGGTTCAGCCACCTCCCTAGCTGGTTTCCTGCTTGTGATATATTTAAAGAACCATTTATTGTTGGCCTTGATATTGACATGCTACGCTCCTCCAAGGGCCTTTTTTTGCATCTCTTATTGTCTGCTTGCATCGCCTTTGTGCCAGCTTGTGCTCCTTTTTGTTTTCTTCACTTGGGCAAGTCTTTCATTTTCTGAAGGAAGCCTTCTTCTCTCTAATATCTCCCTTGACACTGCTCATTAACCATGCCAGAGACCTCTTAGACTTTGTGTTGGGCTTTCTTTCCACTTAAATATTTATTAAACCTGATAGCACCATGGTCACTGTTTCCGATTGCTTCAACAGCACTCACATCTCGTACTAGGTCCTGGGTGACGCCATTTAGGATTAAATCCAGGGTTGCCTTCCCTCTGGTTAATTCAATGACTAAGTGTTCTAGGGCACAGTCATTTAGGGCACTGAGAAATTTAACTTCTTTGTCATGACTGGAACATGCATTTATTCTGTCAATATGGAGGGAATTGAATTATTAAACACTTCCTCATTTGGAGGTGTTGGGGAAGGGGTTCCCTTAGACTGGAGGCCCAGACAACCAAAGAAAATGCAAGTCTGTCACTCTTTCAAGCAGCTTTATTAAGAGTACATGCATGCTTGGTTAGAGCTCCGAGAGAGGTCTAACCAAGCTTTGACTTAGCTCTTTTTATAGCTTTAACAATTTACAACAACTCTATGGTTACACATAAGCACAGCTATACATTATGTTGTATAAACAATAGCTAAGGTGAAAAGGTTACACAGTGTTCACAGGACGTTTGCACTTACATCAGGTCCTTTGTCTAGTTCTATTTCCTTGCAAGTTAGTCTTATCTTATCTTGAGCTATACATGCACAAATTCTTGGGAAGAATTTCTCTTATTTTTCAGTCATTTTACTTAAAGGATTTTTAACTCTTTCTCCTACAGAGGTCTCCCTGATTTCATTTTCCATCTCAAGGTCACCCTGAGCATTCTGGTCTAGGGGACAATAGCACATTCCTAGCACTAAATTAGTTTTCGAGTCCGGTGTTATCACCCACAACACTTCTGTGGAAGAATCTACTCCTTTTAGGTGTTTAGTCTGCTTGACAATATGCCCTCTTTGACGTACAGAGCAACATCTCCTCTGCCCTTTCTGTAGACTTTATAGCCAGAGATGTCCATGTCCCACTGGTTCTCCATTCCACCAGGCTTCAGTACTGCCCACTATATCCAGGTTCTCCTTTAAAGCCAGGCACTCCAGCTCTCCCATTTTGGCCCAGAGGCTTCCAGCATTTGCATAGAAACACCAATACATGGGGTCCTGCCTCAGATGTCTCTGGTGTGTGGATCTTTTGCTGTGACATTCAGGCTATCACGTTTCACCATATGTTCGTGGTCTATTTCCTCCCCTTCAGCATCTGGGCCATTGAAAACATTTTCATTTTGATCCTTTCAAGTTGATTCAACCTGAACCGGATGCTTCCCAGCTCCTGTCAGCTTTCCCTCAGGGTTCAGTGTAAAAGCTGATCAGCCACCTCTTTTATGTTTAGCTCCCGGAGACTGGTTCCATTTTGGTTCAAGTGGAGCCCGTCCCCTTGTACAGGCCCGGCTTGTCCCAAAATGTTCCCCAATGCCTAACAAAACTGAACCCCTCCTCCCTGCACCACCATCTCATTGAGACTCCTCAGCTTCGCCTGTCTAGCTGGCCCTGCGCGTGGAACAGGTAACATTTCAGAGAAAGCCACCTTGGTGGTCCTGGATTTCAACCTCCTGCCTAGCAACCTAAATGTGGCTTCCAGGACTTCATGACTACATTTCCCCACATCATTGGTAGCAACATGAATCACAACCACTGGGTCCACCCCAGCACTGTCTACAAGGCTATCTAGACAGAGCGTGATATCTACACTATTCACACCAGGCAGACAGTTTGTCATGCTGTCTACATGCCTATCACAAACCCAGCTATCTGTGTGTCTAATGACTGAATCCCTCAGAAGCCCTCGTCCCTCTGGAGGTACATCCTCAGTGCAAGAGGATATTGCTCATCTTCTGAGGAATGGCTCCCCTCTAAGGGATCATTTCCCTCTTCCTCAGAATGCCCTCCTTTCCCAAGTCCCCATTCTCCATGACAGCAGAGGAGCTGTCACCCAGGGATTGGGACACCATCACTAGCTCCCTGAAGGTCTTGTCCACCAACCTCTCTGCCTCTCTTACCTTCTCCGGGTCAGCAACCTTAGCTTCAAGGGAACAAATGTATTTCCTGAGAACAAGGAGCTCACAACACCAAGTACATACCCATGACTTCTGTCCAGCAGGCAGATAGTCATACATGTGGCACTGAGTGCAATACATGTGTAAGGATTTTCTTGGGCCTTGCAATTTACATTTGGGGTATGGGGAGTTTAAAGTTTAAGGGGGTAAGAAATTATGCTTATAGAGGGTTGATGCTTGGGGAACAGGGCAAGTAGGAAGATGGGTATGTGAGTTGCTTGCCAGAACTTAGAGGGGTAATGGGATAAGGGGTTGGATTGATAGCATACATCTCTAGGAATGAGGTGGCTTGTCCTTAGATATTATCACAGGACATTTGAAGGATAAAGAACAGAGCTGGTTCTAACTGGTTTTAGGAAAAAGGGAAGGAGAAAGGAGTCATTTGATCACAGGAAAGGGGGGAACTGAGGCATTCTTGGAGTAAACAAGATGTGTCAGAGATAGGAGGGAATTGCTGGGAAATGTGTCATGAAAGTACACGTATGAAGTGATGTGGTCCAATAGAAGAGGTAATTTTTGGAATATGTATTAGATGGGAGGACATCGAGATAGAGGGGTACTTAAGTTCGGACATGAAAGGGATTGGGGTTTCCCTTTGAGGAGAGGGTCCCTTTTACTGGTAAAAGAACTTATATGAATGGTAATTAAATAGAGCTGCTAGAAGTGTGAGTATGTCTTATCTTTGCTTTGGTGCTGCATGGAAGGTTTGTGTGCTTATTAAAACTTGATCTTTTATCTTTCTTTCATAAATTATTTTAGGGAGCAATCCTATGGCCGCTAGTCAGCAGCTAGACGACCATAGGAGATCTGGTTTTCCGGGAATCGACCTTGCAGCCTGCACTCTAAGGTCAGTTCCTGGAGAACTGACCCCCCCCCTTCTGCGCTGGGGGAGATGGGATCATTCCCTCTGTGCTTCTCTTGCCCTGCACTGGATAGGCAGTTGCCCCAAGTTCAGAGGAGGCCACCTATCCTCAGAGGATTGCGCCTTCGCTTATGTTGTTGTTTTAATCCTTATTTATAGAATTTAAGTAAATCTGGGTGGATGGGAACACTCTGGTCTCAGTTCCCAAAGGTACCTCCCCTACCACGTTGGGACCAAACTGAGGCTGTTTAAAGTAGGTGGGCCTAGGTACCCAATACCAGGGAAATTTTAGCCTCCAGGTTTTCCCTTTCACACTAGATAGCGCCAACATCCTCGCTGGCTTTCTACCTTCATAACTGCTAATATTATCACTATTATTGGATTTGTTTACCTGGAAAACTTAGTTGTTACTAGGATAAGGTATAGGGAATTTATAGTTATTTATTTACAGTTTGTTACTATGAGTAGGGCTATAAGGAAGGCTGAGCACCGAAGAATTGATGCCTTCGAACTCTGGTGCTGGAGAAGACTCTTACGAGTCCCCTGGACTGCAAGGAGGTCAAATCAGTCAATCCTAAAGGAAATCAAGCCTGAGTGCTCATTGGAAGGACAGATACTGCAGCTGAAGCTCAAATATTTTGGCCACCTAATGTGAAGAGAAAACTCCCTGGAAAAGACCCTGACGCTGGGAAAGACTGAAGACAAAAGGAGAAGGGGATGGCAGAGGATGAGACGGCTAGATAGCATCACTAGTGCAATGAATATGAACCTGAGCACACTCCAGGAGAGAGTGGAGGACAGGAAGGCCTGGCGTGCTATGGTCCATGGGGTCACGAAGAGTCGGACATGACTGAACGACTGAACAACACTATGAGTAGGGAGGGAAGAATCAGCTGCCCTGGCTTAATTGCCTTGTTGCTAGATTCGCACGGGTGCTTAAGTTGCTTGTGTGCTTTAAGTTGCTTTTAAGTTGCTTTATCACTGGGGCTCCTTGCACTTGCGCTGTCATGAGGAGCACCTGCACTTCAAAATTTACAGTATACCACTGCTCAGATGTAGGGATGGCGGAGATTCCGCCACGGATCTTGGTGAGGCCGAATGCCACTGCATTCGGCCCCCCGAAACCCATGGCGGAACGAAGCCCCCTGCCCCCCCCGCGAAAGGCATGCGAAACGGAGCACTCACCTGCTGCCGTTCGTGCTGCTCTGCGAATGGCGGCTGCGTCTGTGGCTGCCATTCGCTTCACCATTTGAGCCATGGTAGGCTATGTAAATACTTAGGTAGCCTATGACGGCTAACACAGGGACACTACTTGCGTCCCTGCAGAGGCAGTGATAGGCTATGTAAATATTTACGTAGCCTATCATGGCAAAAAAAAGGGAACGCAAATGGTGTTGGCTACAGTGGCTGTCATTTGTGTTCAGTTTTTTAGCTGTGATAGGCTACGTAAATATTTACGTAGCCTATCACGGCAAAAAAAAGGGACACAAATGGCGGCGGCTATGGCGGCCGCCATTTGTGTCCCTGTGCAGCCCAGCAGCGGCCAGATGTTGCTGCGGGCTGCCCCAGCTGGTGGCTCTGCGGAGTCACTGTGGAGTGGAGCTGGCTGTCGAGGATTTCGGGGGGAGGGGCGGAGCGCCCCCCCCGCGGATGTACGAAACAAAACAGGTAAGTCATTTCATACATCCCTACTCAGATGTGAATTCTTCTCTCATGATGTTTTGGTTTGTGCTCTATCTCTAGTCCCTCACAAGCAGGCTGACGCCATCTTGTCTTTATAGCATTGTGAAGGAAGGTAGAGGGAAGAACGTGACTCAAAACTGAACCACTTCTAATGGAAAGCTGCCACCACCACCCCTGCCAGCAGCCTAGGATGGGGGAGTCTCCAGGTTTGCTTAGTCTCCTGAGCTCCGCTAGATTAGTGACCAAATTGGTTCTCCTGAGCCTCAGAGCCAAGGACAACATAAAGGGAGTAGTGCCAGCTGCAAAGTAACACTTACCACTGGCCTATGCTGGAAAGAACAGAGGTAGAAGTTTATTTACAAGAGGAAAACAGAAATTGGAAGTTACAACCCCAAATCATTATACGTAAGGAAAAGGCAAAGAGGAACTTACAATGACACATTGGTACATACTTGGAAGTTACAAAGTCAAATTGGTGCAACGGATTAATACAAGTACAAGACAGTTGGAAACCCAATACAGACTAAAAAATAAAAATCTGTCCTAGACTTGACTTATGCATACCTTCATATGGGCCTTCTCATAAATCGTGCCAGGCACAAACACTAGTTCTCAAAGCAAGACGAGAACAAACACGAAGTCTCAATGGCCCTGCCCAGTTTTATACACTAACTACACCAGCCTCCAGTTTTCTCCCCCTCCCCTCCTTGAGGAAAAGGTTGACAGAAGAAGTGACATCTTTCACACATGCCCAGCTGAAAACAATCTCCACTCCCTCCCATGGAACTGGGCATGTTATGACCTTGAGGCGGGAGACAGCCAGAACCCATCCTCCCCTTCAAGTGGGTAGATGCCATCATGCCTATGTTTTCCCCCAGGGCCTCTCACTAAGCCAGTCAGCTCCAAGAAGTTTGCCACAGAACATTCAGCTAATAGAAAATGGATTCACTTTGTTCTTTACAAACAACAATTTTTATTCAGCCTATGAGCATTCACTTTACAACCGTGTGGAGTAAACTCTCTTGCCCCCTCTGATAATCTTTGAAAATGCATTCTTGGCTAGTTCTATCTATCTATCTATCTATCTATCTATCTATCTATCTATCATCACAATTTGTTGTTGTGGGACTGGTGGGAACTGTAGAAATTAGGGATGTGGGTGATGTTTGCCCAAGAAAGGCTGAGAAATGAACTACAGGAACACGTTCAAGCCAATCTCAAAGCCAGGATGAGCTTTAACAACCTCCAAACTTCTCCAGCTCAGTACATGATGAGAGTTAGAGGACAATGCCCCCCCAATCTCTGGGATAATAAAAAAGGCTGCAGGAACATATTTGGAGAGTACTGGTGGGGACCCAAAATCTGTTCCTGCAGCCATTTTCAAACCCTTCCTTATAGGAACTAATAGAGCAGCTTTACACCATTGGTTCCTATGGAGGCCAGACCAGCAACCTTGTTGGAGCAAAATTGGAGGATGGCATCTGAAGGCCATCCCACTGTGAGTCATGCATGGGCATGGCCTTTGGTCTCCACTCTTCAATTTGGCTCCAGCCATGTCTTTAGTCTTCCCCCTCCATTGGAACTTGTGAAGCACACTGCAACAATACATCATGCCAGACCAGCCCTATCTCCTTTTTTGATAGGGTTAGTAGTTTGGGAATGTAGTGGATATAGTATGTCTTGATTTAAGCAAAGCACGTAACCAAGTCTCCAGAACTACCCCTCTCACATTTCCCAAGTCTGAGCCTAGCAGTTACAGGTTCAAGGGTCAAAGAGTTCCAAAGTAGTCAGCACAAACAGGGATCAGGCAAAAGGCAAGATCTCAGCAGTCCAGGTCACAGGCAACAAGGTTCCAAGGCAACCCAGCAGGCAGGAGGAGAGTCAGAGTTCAGTCCAGAAGTACTCATGTCAGGAAGCACTCAAGGAAGTAGTCCAAAGTCAAAGGATGCTGGATTCACAAAATCTAGTCAATATTGTTTCCAGCAGCTCCCTCCATCTATACTGCTGGTTTTACCCAGAGGCTGTCAGAGCCACACCCAAGTACCTGTGAGCTGTTAATGGCAGTGGCGGAAAAGGTCCTCCTTGTGAACACGCCTCCTACATGTGAGTAGACCTTTTCTTGCAAGGAGGCCTCTGGTTCAGTCTCGCACTCCTTCTGAGTACCTGTCTTTTCAGGCAGCATCTCTCCAGAGTGCTTGAGGATTTCTCTGCCTTCAGCTCTATGGCAGAGTCCTTGCTCTCCACAGGTGCTTCCCTCACTGTAATCAGCCCTGAGGGGCTGGACTCATCCTGGTCTACTAGCAGATCCTGGGCATTGCTGGTGGCAGCTGGTTCTTGGTCCTCCAGCTCTTCCTCCAAGGAGGGGACTTCAAGCAGGGGCATGTCAACACCATAGAAAAGATGGTAAAATATGGACTAGATGTTACTACCATTAGGTAGATCCAGAGCTGGTTAAACAACCATGCTCACTGAGTACTCATGAATACCTCTGTGACAACCTGGACAGAAGCCTCAAGTGGAATGCCACAGGGCTTTGCCCTTGACTCTGTGCTGTTCAACAGTTTTTTGAATGACTTAGATGAGGGTGTAGAGGGAATGCTTTACCAAATTTGCAAATGACATGAAGCTGGGAGGGATTGCTAACCACATTGGTTTCTGGGATATGAGGTCAGAGACATGGCTCCAACCTCATAGCCAGGAAACCATGCTCTCCCCCTCCCCCGCATAGCCAGTGCACAGAGAACTATGCTGGCTATTTCTCTGTGCTTGCAAAACAGAGTGTGGAGACAGGGGAAAAGGGATGTTCCTGGGAGCAGGGAAAGAGAAAGGCCTGGGCAGCTAGCTTACACCCTTTCCAATTGCTGCCCCAGCCTCCTTCCCTTCCCCTCCCCAAAGCCTCCACTAGATGGGTGAGATTGCCCATCTAGGTAAAATGCAGAGAGGGAGGCCTGTGGTGCCTCTGTCTCTGCACAGGATACTCATAAGCCTCCAAGTTGCTATGGGGCGCGCCCTCAAGGTGCAACCCTCCACATATGCAGACAGAAAAAAAGTTGTACATGGCTGGCTGGGGAATGCTGGGAGTAGTAGGACTTTTTTCCCATCTAAACATGCAGAGGGTTGCACCTTGAGTTGATCAGAAGCTGAACTTGAGCTTCTGGTATGGAAACCGAGGTGCTCAAACTAAAAGAGAAGTGGTGGCCATTAGGACTCCATCAAACACCCTCACAACTTGGGAATATTTATTTATTTATTTATTTATTTATTTATTTATTTTCTATACCACCCAAGAGCTGAAGCTCTATTGATATGTTCTGCATTGATATGAGGTATGTCCTGTGTTCCCAAAATATTAAAGGTCCCTGGATTCCTTGCCTATTCCAAAGATTACAGCAGATCATAGTGCAACTTTGGAAAGGTTAATCTCTTAAGAAGAAATAGACCAAGTAATAGAAATCATAAATCCCCACAAATCTGCTGGTCTTGATGGGTTTCTGGTGGAGTTTTATAACTCTTTCAAGCATTAGATGCTTACACCTCTTACAGAACTATTCAGTCATGTTATGATGAGAGCCATAACTCCAAGTACAAAGTGTGACGCAAAGATCATACCAAAATTAGACAAGCTGGTCCAACACCTTACAGACCTATATCTTTAATTAATTAGGATTCAAAGTTGTTGTTGTTGTTGTTGTTGTTTTTACTGAGGTTCTCACTAGGGCTGTACACGGAACCCCCGCTCGGCTTCAGATTCCAATTCGGACCTTCTGAAGCAGCCCTGCTTCTCTTCAGATCAATTTGGACCCATTATCTTTGCTTTGGATTTGGATCTGAATCAAGATTCAGATATCTGAATCATCTGGTTTTGACATTTTCCCATTGACTTGTATTGGGAAACAGAGATGGCCATAACATTTTCGGTTTTCATGATAAACTAATGAAATTTGGGGAGCTGTCAGCCTCCATGGAGCAGATTTCATCTGCCAAATTTCAGACAGTTTAGCCCAATGGTTTATGTGCTAGGTGAAGGTGAAATTTGATTTTTTCAACAAAAACTCTCAAAGCAAAGAGCTATAACATTTCACTGTTTCCACAGGAGTGCATGAAATTTGGGGACCTCTTTGCCCCCATAGAGGGGATCCCACTTGCCAAATTTCAGACACTTTGGCCCAGCAGTTTTTGTGCTACACACAGATAAAATGTGCTGTTCTCAGAAACTCAAACCAAAGGGCATAAAGGGATAATCAGAGAAGTATGGTGTTTAAGCAGTGATTAGGAGGAGGTCACAATCCCCAGTCTCTGCTGTAGGCTTCTTTGAAGTGAATAACTCCTTTCCCCTAGTACTTTCCTATTCAAATTCACAGTTGATGACCACAGGCTCTCAGTTGTCTTGTCTGACAGAGGCAGGAAGATATAGCAACCCAGCCAGGAGGGCACATTGGCTTGAACTGAGAGCCCCTCCCTCCTTCTCTCCTCCTCCCTGATCTTTCTCAAGTTGATACATTTTGGAAACAGGCTGTCTGGTCTTCAGATGGCATCAGAATAGCTCTGAATCTCCGAGGCATACTGAGGCACTTTGTCAGTGATCCACTTCACTTTAGAGCAGCTTGGTCTGATTTGCTTTGGATTGCACCGAGGCACCCCAGAAGCACCCTGATTTGCTTCAGGATTTGGATTTGGCCCCGAAGCAATGCACAGCCCTAGTTCTCACTCAAAGGTTGAATGCAATGATTACCCAGGATATTCATCCAGCCCAAACAAGATTCATTCCACCCACGCATTTGGAAGATAATGTGTGATGTACCGTAGATTTTATACATAAAGCAAAGATGGATATCTTTGTCCATCTTTGTCCACCTGATAAGGAAAATGACATTGATTGTGTGGAATGGCCTTATCTGAAATACCTCCTTTTGAAGATGGGTTTGGGGACAACATTTTATCTCTTTTATATTCTTTTAAACTGTTGTGTATTTTATATCCTAATTCCTAATATTTTAATATGTGCCTGGGAGGACTATTGGGCAACTCAGGGGGTGGGGGAGGTGCCACCATAACTGTGGTCACGGGCAGGGGGAGGTATGGCATTGGGGGATTAACAGGCCAGCTGAGGAGAAGAGGGGCTAGACACCTTACAGCTGTCCCCCTCTTCTGGTTCTTCCCCCAACCTGATGGTTCCTGGCAGCCTTACCAGTCTGCCCTCGGGTCTGGTGCTGCTGCTGCTGAATGCCAGGTCAGCCCAAAATAAGACCTCCCTCATCCATGATTTGATTGTGGATGAGGGGGCTGACCTGGCATGTATTACTGAGACCTGGGTGGGGGAACTGGGAGGGGTCACTCTCTCCCAGCTGGGCCCTCCTGGGTACTCGGTGCAGCACCAACACCGACTTGAGGGTCGGGGAGGGGGGGTTGCCGTGGTCTATAGGAATTCAATCTCCCTCTCCAGGCTTCCTGCTCATTCGAGTGCAGATCTTGAGTGTTTGTACCTTGTGTTGGGTACCCAGGACAGATTAGGGATTCTGTTGGTGTACCGCCCACCCCACTGCCCATCAGACTCCCTGCCTGAGCTGACGGAGGTGGTCTTGGACTTGGTGTTGAGGACCCCCAGGATGATGGTCCTGGGGGATCTCAACTTCCATGCCGAGGCCGCTGTATCCGGGGCGGCTCAGGACTTCATGGCTGCCATGACAACCATGGGGCTGTCCCAACATGTCATCGGCCCAACGCATACAAAAGGACACACGCTTGATCTGGTTTTCTCGATTGGGCAGGTGGATGGTGATCTGAAAGTGGAGGAATTAACATCTGTCCCTTTGTCATGGTCAGATCACTTCCTGCTGAGGTTTAGACTTCTGGCGGCCTTTCCCCTCTGCAAGGGTGGGGGACCTATTAAAATGGTCCACCCCCGGAGATTAATGGATTCCGATGGATTCCAGAGGGCTCTGGGGGATTTTCCTGCTGGTATGGCTGGTGCTCCTGTCAAAGCCCAGGTCGCTCTGTGGAATGCAGAGATGACTCGGGCGGTTGACACGATCGCGCCCAAGCACCCTCTCCCTCTGAGCAGAGCCCAGCCAGCTCCTTGGTATACACCTGAGCTGAGGGCAATGAAGCAAGAGGGGAGACAGCTAGAACGCAGGTGGAGGAAAACTTGTGCTGAGTCTGACCGAACACAGGTAAGAGCCCACTATCGAGCCTACTCTGTGGCGGTGAGGGTGGCAAAGAGGTAGTTCTTTTCCACCAGCATTGCATCTTCTCAGTGTCGTCCAGCGGAGCTTTTCTGAGTGGTTTGCGGCCTGTTACATTCTGGGCCAGGGAGAGAGATGGTGGAACCCTCGGTAGCACGCTGTGACAAGTTTGCGCAGCACTTTGAGGATAAAGTCGCTCACATTCGTCATGAATTGGACACCACCATTAATGCAGTTCCATTGGTAGAGGCATTCAGAGCACCGTCTGGTCCAGTTTTATTGGATGAGTTTCAGTTACTGAGGCCTGAGGATGAGGACAAGGTGCTTGGCCAAGTCCGATCGACCACTTGTGTGCTTGACCCTTGCCCTTCATGGCTTATTAAATCAAACAAGGAGGGGTTGTCCAGCTGGGTCCAGGAGGTTGTAAATTCCTCCTTGAGAGAGGGAGTGGTGCCTGCTGCTTTAAAAGAGGCAGTAATGAGACCACTCCTGAAAAAGCCTAACCTGGACCCAGAGGATGTTAACAATTATAGGCCAGTGGCCAACATCCCCTTCCTGGGCAAGGTGCTTGAGCGGGTGGTTGTAGGACAGCTCCAGGCACTCTTGAATGAAACGGATTATCTAGATCCATTTCAGTCGGGCTTCAGGCCTGGTTTTGGAATGGAAACTGCCTTGGTCGCCCTGTGGGATGACCTCTGCTGGGAGAGGCACAGGGGGAGTGTGACCCTGTTGATTCTCCTGGACCTCTCAGCGGCTTTCGATACCATCGACCATGGTATCCTTCTGGATAGGTTGTCTGGGTTGGGAGTTGGAGGCACTGCACTACAGTGGTTCCGCTCCTACTTGGATGGCCGATTCCAGAAGGTGGTGCTGGGGGATTATTGCTCTGTGCCATGGCAATTATGCCATGGGGTTCCACAGGGCTCTATTTTATCTCCCATGCTGTTTAACATCTACATGAAACCGCTGGGGGAGGTTATCCAGAGGTGTGGGCTGAGGTGCCATCAATATGCAGATGACACCCAGCTCTACCTCTCTTTCTCATCAAAACCAGGTGAGGCAGTGGCTGTTCTGAACCAGTGCCTGGGCACAGTAATGGACTGGTTGAGGGCTAATAAACTGAAACTCAATCCAGACAAGACGGAGGTACTGTTAGTGGGTGGTTCGTCTGCCCGGCTAGGTGATATTCAACCTGTTCTGGAGGGGGTTGCACTCCCCCTAAAGGATCAGGTTCGTAGTTTGGGGGTGCTCTTGGATCCAGAACTGTCACTTGAGGCACAGGTGAACTCAGTGGCACGGAGCACTTTTTATCAGCTTAGGCTGGTATACCAACTACGCCCTGATCTGGACAGAGATAGCCTAGCTACAGTTATCTATGCTCTGATAACTTCTCGTCTGGATTACTGCAATGCGTTATACGTGGGGCTGCCTTTGAAAATGCTCCGGAAACTTCAGCTGGTCCAAAATAGGGCAGCAAGATTGTTAACAGGGACTGGCCTGAGAGCTCATATTACGCCAGTACTTTTCCAGCTGCACTGGCTGCCAGTCCATTTCCGGGCCCGATTCAAAGTGCTGGTGTTAACATTCAAAGCCCTTAACGGCTTGGGGCCAGGTTACCTGAAGGATCGCCTCCTCCCATATGTGCCTGCCCGGACCTTAAGATCATCATCAGCGGCCCTTCTCCATGAGCCCCTGCCAAAGGAAGTGAGGCGGGTGGCTACTAGGAGGAGGGCTTTTTCTGTTGTGGCACCCCGGCTCTGGAATGAGCTCCCTAGTGAGGTTCGCCTGGCGCCTACATTGTACTCCTTTCGGTGCCAGGTGAAGACCTTTTTATTTTCCCAGGCATTTTAGCTTTCTAAATTTTTATCTTTGCTGTTTTAAATCTGTATTTTAAACTCCTGTACTGCTGCTAGGTTTTATTGTGGTTGTATTGTTATATTGTGGTTTTAATGTTCTATATATTTTAAATTGTTTTATTGTGTGTTGTTTGGTTTTAATTTTTGTGAACCGCCCAGAGAGCTTCGGCTATTGGGCGGTATAGAAATGAAATGAATGAATGAATGAATGAATGAATAAATAAATAAATAAATAAGGGTGTCACATCCAATTATCAAAGTCCTCAAGCAATTGCCTCTTTTGTTGTTGTTGTTGTTCAGTCGTTCAGTCGTGTCTGACTCTTCGTGACCCCATGGACCATAGCACGCCAGGCCTTCCTGTCCTCCGCTCTCTCCCGGAGCGTGCTCAAGTCCATATTGCCTCTTTTATATAGTCTCAATTCAAGGATGTGAAGGGAAGAAGGGAATGGCTCTAGCTCCTGGCAGTGTAGGCAGTGACAAACAGGCTGCCATCACCCCTTACATTCATCTCAGCCTGAGCCAGGGGACTCTCGGGCCTCACAGAACCTGCCTAGGGCTTAAGAAATAAGGGTCCAGGCCAGCACCCTCTATTTCATTGCCTTAGGCCTGAAACTTTAAACAGGACCAACAACAGTGCCAACAACAACAACAACAACAACAACGGCTCTGGCTTCAGTACCAGGGCTTACTTGGAATAGGCATTACGTTTATTTACAGTGGGGAAGGGGAGGGTGCACCATAGCTAAACACTCTTTCTCTATGGTAGCTAGACTTTTTCCCTCATGGCAGCACCTTTTTGCTCAGGTAAACTGTAGGATTAAATCCCTTGTCAGGCCCATTTTGCAACAGAATAGCCTGAAGTCCTGATTCTGAAGTCTGCAAAACAAAAAGGGAGTCAAAATCTGGGGTTTGTAAAATCAGATAATCCATCAGCAGAGACTTCAAAGCATCAAAGGCCTGTTAGCATTGCGCTGTCCATTGAACTCTGTTGGACTGGTGCTTTTTATACAAATCAGTTAAGTGCACCACCGAGCTACTAAAATGGGGGTATGAACTGGCAATAACAACGTACTAGATCCAAAAACAATTGAACGTTCTTCTTGGTAGTTGGCACTGGCCATTTGCTAATGGGATCAATTTTATCATCCAGGGGCTTAACGCTGCTCCTTCCCACAAATATGTTACTTCCCCCAAGCTGAAGTTGCACTTCTGTGCCTTGATGGTAAATTCAGCATCATAAATATAGCCATATCATTGAGATCACATAGGCAAAATCTCCTAATCCATTTAACAGGGCATTAATAAGTCTCTGGAAGGTTCCAGAAGTATTGTGCAACCCGAACAGAAGAACCATAAATCAGAACAGCTCCAGATGGGTAACAAAAGCTGAATTATGGGTAGCATCCCCATTCAAGGGTAATTGCCAATATCCCTTAGTCAAATCTATGGTAGCAATATACTCAGCACTGCCCATCTGTTTGATTAAATTATCCATCCAGGACATGGGGTAGGGATCAGCCTGAGTAATTTGGTTTAACTGGCATTAATCTAGGCAAAATCTAATTTCCCCTGCCTTTTTTGTCCACCATCACCACTGACAGGGAGTATGAGAGGGCTAAATAATGCCCAAGTTTAACATGGCTTGAATTTCTTTAGTGATGCTCTCAGCCTGCTTCCCTGTAGCATGGTAGGGCATAGATTGAACAGGTTGATGGTCTCCAGTAAGGATAGAATGCTAAACCAAGGAGGTTCACCCTGGGACACTTGAAAACATAGTCTGATAGTCCAATAGCACCTCTTTCAACTGGGCCTGCTGTCTGGCAGTCAAGCTGGGGAAAAAAAAAAACTTTTACTGTACCCCCTCCTGCTGGCATCTTTCAAGCAAATCAACCATTTGGCGTACATGTTCTTAATCAACAGAATAATGAAAGACCATATGACTATGGTCTATATAAGGCTTTAAGATATTTACATAGAAAACCGTAGGCTTTTTGGCAGAAATGGGGTAATCCAATTTTCTCCCAAGCCTTGTTTCATCACAAGAGGGGCCTCCCACATTAAGGATAGCTTATCCAGTTTAATCAGGTTCAGGACAGGCATTTGGTTTCTTTTTCCTAGGTGCAGAACTTGGCATTTATCCCTGTTACATTTAATTCTATTGTTTTCTATTGTTAAGCTGCTTTCACATTCCAACATTAACAGCCCAATCCTATGCATGTTTAGGTAGTGGTGGGGTTTAAGCCACAAAAAGCCAGTGTACATAAGGAGTGTGTCTTCCCCTGTGATTCTGGGACTGGAAGGAATGATTCTTTCAAGCAATCCCCCCCCCCTTCCCAGATGGGTGACATTCCTATGTTCTCACCTCACCTCACCTGTGGACTGGAAAAGAAGTCATTGGTTCACTTTAAATTTAAGTGAAGTCAGCCAGGGGCCCATGCCAGGTGAAACAGGATGGGAAGTCAGTGATTTCCATAGTCACAGTCAGTGAGGGATGCTTTACGAGGCAGGCACTCCCACAGGCTACCAAATGTTATGGTATGGGAGCCAGCAAAGGCTTGGAAATCATGCTTGGAAATCATGGCAGGAGTGGGGGTGTGGGGCATGGATTGACACTGGGATGAGAATGGGGGGAGCTGACACAGGCAGAAGAAGATACTTTTAATGCAAAGCAGACCAATTGGAGACAGGCTGCTGATGTCGTGGAAGCATGAGGATGGAAGGATATGGTTTCCACCACAAAGGAAGCTGGGATACCAGCCTGGCCAGGTGGGAGGACTACAAGGGGAGGAGGGGCAAGGAGGGGAATAAACTACACTGTGTGGCTTGGTTGTCAGATCATCTGTCAGGAGCACAGTATTGCATAACCAGCCAGCATAGCTTGCCAGCCACCATGGGTTAGCGTGATGTGTGAACAGGCCCACTGGGACAGACCTAAGTTCCTCTTTGAGCATCCACTGATTAGAGACACTATACTTACTTGGAAGTGCTGGTGGAAAAACATTTGCTCTTGATCTGTCTCTGCTAATGTTAGTGCTGCATCATCCAGAATTCACAGCACACAACAATCCCCAAAATTTTCATGCTTGGATAGCAGCAAACATTTATAGATTGTTTGATGTATTTGATAAGGGGGAACCTCTCTTATGTGCAGGCCTTGGACAGTAATTAGGAGAGTCTTTGAAAGTAGATTTGGCAGTGTATCTGGATTTCAATTGCATCTTGATTGACAGAGAAGCCCCTCCATTGACATGGCACAGTGTGATCTTGTGGCTCCGATTCTCCTTGGTTTCTGTCTTCCCCACAACTAACCCATTAATGTCTCCTCAGAAGTAACTCCCATTGTTCTGAATGAGGCTTGCCTTTGAATGCCTACATCAGAACTTACAGAGATCCCCCTCAACTGAAATGGCACATGTTAAAGCCTGTCAGGGTTGCCTCTGAGTGAGGGAGTGGTGGAGTAGTTCAGATTCTGAAGAAGAACTGCAAGACGTGGGGGAGGAAGTTTCCTAGGCTTCTCCGGACATAGATAGGCAGACTCCTTGGGTTTCAAAGACCCAGCTGGACAGAGAGGGCCCCTCTTCACCCTCCCGTGAGAGATAGCGAACAAGGAGAGGCGGGGCTTGGAGAGCCTGAATTCTTAGATGCCAGGCGCAGACACAGATCCAAGAGAGAGATGGCTGGGGCAGAGCTTAGATGGTCTGCCCGATTGGCCCGGCATGAACAGCTGCACTTAGAGGGCTCACGAGAGAGAGGGAGATCCCCCCCACCCCTTAAGTTAGGATAGTGAGATTACCTTTTCTTCAAATGGTGGGCAACTTTCCTAGCTTTTCTTTCAACTCCCTGAAGGCATTTCCTTTGTAGACTGTGAGTCACTGACAATTTGCATCTGTATGACCCAAATAGATTAAAAGCTGTGGATTGAAGGCTCTTGTCTGTGTTTTGATTTGGCTTTTGAAGTTCAGCAGGGACAAAGGGAATCCTGACAAAGCCCAATTCTTTATGTGTGATTAAGCATGCTCTCAAGGCTCCGATTCATTGCCTTAGGAAGTAAGCACAGCTTTGTTATATACATCCTGCGTGCTACAATGGGGGCTGGTTTCCGTCTTTGTGTTTACTGCTCTTTTTCCCAGAACAAACCCATATGTCTCCTCAAAAGTAGCTCCCATTGTGGTCAATGAGATCCTGCAGGTTAAAATGGGGGATAGTTTCTGTCTTTGTGTTCTCCTCCCACCCTTTCCCAGCACAAGCATATGTGTGTCTACTCAGAAGTAACTCCCATTGTGCCCAGTGAGGCTTGCTCCTAAAATGCAGGTGCATCTGGACTTTCAGGGGAAAAGAGAAAGGGAGGGAGGGAGGGGGGAAGCCTCTCTGACTGGTTGAGCAGCCCTTGCCAGTCAGATGACGTTCACTCTAACCCCCACTCCCACCAGGAAGTATGTTCTGTGAAGCAATTTTTACTGGGCCAGAGAATCTGTCCATGGAGCCATGCTCACAGCAAAGCCGATTCCTTCTAAAAAATCTGGTACTCATCCATTAGCTTATCCTTCTGTTGTCGTGGAAACATGGCCAAAGTCATGTATAGCACATAATTGGAAGTCTCCAGAGCAACCAACTAGAGAGCAGTGGGTTGATAAAATTTGAGAGACTATGATTATGTATAAACCTGCTCAGCACGTGCAGCAAGAAAAGAATCCTAATTTTAAGAAAGATAATATGGCACTGTGGTGGTTTCCATTTATTTACTATGATGAAGCCCTTCAGACTTTTGATCAAATTCCAAGCAAGTTGCCTACCTTTTTTTCTAATACACAAAATAATACACACAAAATAATATACAGCTGCACACACCCCTTTTATAAGCAGTAGAACTTGGATTTTTATTCTTTTGTTAGATATTGAGCTCCTACTTTGGCTGTTTTGCTATAGACGTTCCACAAGCATATCAGTGATAAATTATTTGTCTCTTCAGTGATATTGTTATATTATTATGTATATTTTTCTTTTTTGATGCCTTTTTTAAAAAAATCATGGTAAAAGCAACTACATGCAAGAGTGTAGCATTGGGAGGATGAGCTGCAATCTAGGAGCTGTTCCAACCTCAGCTCAGCCTCAAACCGTCTCCGTGACTGCAAAGGCGGGAGACAGCCGGGCTCAGGAAGCCAGTGCAGAGCCCGCGATGGCTTTTCCTTTACTGCCCCTGGGGGTGTCCTCTGCTGCTTTGTCTGAGGTGGGGAGCCAACCCTGCAGCTGCCCCCCTCACGTGGCATCACAATCCACCCCCCCTCGGCTACAGGTGTGCTGGTGATTGTGAGCGCTGGCTGGCCAGGGGAGCAGGCAGCCAATCGGCAAGCCCTTGAGACACGGGGCTCCTGAAGGCGCCATGTTGAGAGGACAGAGGAAGTGAGCGGGGCAGCTGGAGGAAGTGGCAAGAGGCAATGGGAGACACAGGCGAGAAGTAGCGCAGGATCCAAGGGAAACGGACCTGGAGGGAGAGCCAGGGAGGCACTCGAGTGGTAGCTGGGGCTCCTAAGGGGAGTCACAAGTTGCAGGTACGGTCTGTGGCCATCCAGTCTGCCCCCTGTGCTGCAGTGGGCCACCCTCGGTGGGATAGGCGGACGTAGGCTATCCCTGAAGATTTAAACTTGGCCTCCCAGTTTTGGGGCCCAAATTGTTTCCTACTTGCTCTGCCCCCAGAACAATTTTATCCTCCAGCTTTTCAAAACATTCAGTGATAAAACAACCTGCCAGTTTAAGACCAGAGTTAAGCCTCTCTCTTGTTGGCTCAAGCTCCACAAAGCAGGAAATTAGAAGCTAAGGCACAGACGTCCCTAGAATCATAGAATGATAGAATAGTGGGGTTGGAAGGGGCCTACAAGGCCATCAAGTCCAACCCCCTGCTCAATGCAGGAATCCAAATCAGAGCATCCCTGACAGGTGGCTGTCCGGCCTCGTCTTGAATGCCTCCAGTGTGGAATTGGTTCCATTGTCATATTGCTCTAACAGTCAGAAAGTTTTCCTGACGTTCAGCTGGAATCTGGCTTCCTGTCACTTGAGCCCATTATTCCGTGTGATCAGTAATGATGTTCTACAGTGTCACAAGCTGTGGTTGCTTCCAATCTACTCTCCATACACCCATGCGTTTCTTTGGTCCTTCAGGCCCAAATCCAGATGGGGAGGATGAAGTGCCTGGGACCAGCAAAGATGCCCCATGTTATCCTGGTCCTGTATTGCCTTTTGAAGCAATACATTAGTATAGGCTGATGGAATCCTCCTGTGTTGACCCATGCCTCACAAAAAGCTGCTCTTCAAAATCTCCTGTGGGAGTGATCCAGGGCCAATAAGAGTTGTACTCCAGGGATCCTGTGGGGTGTGTGTGTGTGTCAGGCCCCCCTTTCCTCCCATGCTAGGGTCTCAATCCGTCAAGTAATGTGTAGTCTGACTTTGCGAGATCATATTCAGTAATGAAAGGAAGTGGTGTTGCACAGAGTATCCACTAGATTCCCTCTCCACCATAGAATCCCTCTGAAAACACTGGAGTGCTGGCAGCATTCTAGATAAAATAATTTCGCCAGTGGTTACTGCCATAGCCTGCAACGGGGCAGGAAAACCTTAATAATGTTTGAACTGCTGCTCAGAATTTCACCAAGCAAATGAAGGACTGCCCTCTTCAAGTAGCCTGGATCAAGTACATTAGTAGTTTTCACCCAAATTTGACAGTAATATATGATAACTGTCCCAAAATTGGACCAAAAAGGATATATTTCTCCATTCTCAACACTTTTTAACTTGCTGTACCTGTGGCGATTTTTGGCAGATGGGTTTGAACTTCCGCATAATCGTAGACCTCGTAAAGTAGACACCAAGGTTCATGTTATAAGCTCAACAGCTGCCAGCTTTATAAGCAATTAGAGTTTTGAGGCTTATAGTGGCAGGAACTTTTTTTTTTTAAATGTATAACTTACCTTAACTACTGCACCCCTTTAATTTAAAAAGTGTTAGCAACTGCTGTTATTCAACTTCTTTTTGTTTCTGCATTTCTCATAAGATTTGCCCTGGAACTAACTTGTCTGCACCTATAGAATTGGATGTAGCATTAGCCATGAATAGTGGAAGGGGGGCAACTGGCTGTTGCTTAGCAGCCACCCAATGCCTGTGCTTCCTGCTACCTATTGGATCCAGGTTACAGTGCAAAGATGCCGGAAGAGCCAAAAAGATGGAGGCCTGGTGGTGGTGACTTTGTTCCTTGGTATGTCATCTTCACAGGAATTTCTTTTTTCTTTCCTTCAAGCTATGGCCCCCAAGGGCAAGCCTCCTGCAAAACCTCCTGCACCTGACAAGAAAAAGGAAGCAACTGAAGAGAAACCAAAAACATTTTTAGAACGTTTGAAAAATCCTAAGGTCATATGGACAATTATTGGGATTGTTGCATTTATCTGTTTGGTCATGTTGATCATGATGATTCATCTCTGTAAGTTCAGCTCTGCCTGCTAATGCACACCCTCCTATGGTAGCTATTGAATAAGTTGCACACTGGCATATGGACAGGGTGTCAAAGAAAGACTTCTCACATTAGGGTTGGGCCTGCTGGCCACACTCGTGGCGTGCATGCTGGCCACACATTTGGTGGACAGGAGAAGGGTCCCCACACATGCCGATGGATCCCCCTTCTCATGGAGGAGCTCTATGTACAATGTCAGCACATGCATAGGGCCCCTTCTTGAACTCAGTGAACACATGGCCAGCAAGCCTCTGTGGCAGGAAATGGGGCTAGCCCACATGACACCACAACTCCTTAAAAAGTTCCTTTAACAGAGGAGAGGGTTTGTCAGATGTCCGCTAAATAAAACCCCCTACTTTTGTAGAAGGGAAGCATGCCCATGTCACTGCCCCCGTCCCCCCCGCCCTCACTCCCAAAGCCACCCTCACAGCCCCCACAAGTTTCACTTGTTTCACAGGGATGTGGGGGAGGGAACAGTGTGAGATGCAATATCAGGGATGGGCCAGTTGTTTCTGGAGCCCCTTCCCACATTCAGCATCTGCTCAAGGGTGGCTGCTCCATGTGATCAGAGGTCCAAGCAGGACTGGGGGTCCTGACTGCATGAGTCACCACCCCTTTGCGGACCTCCAGGCTAATCCCAGGGTGACTGAGGTTAGCGGGAAGATTCGTCGAAGTGCCGCAGCATGGGCCTGTTTCCCTTCTACTTGCCAAGCCCCTTGTGTATAATGCACAAGGGGGCTTCAATTAAGAATTTACTTGATTCAAAAACAACAACCACTCTGGGTTGTAGTATATTTCCCAATGAAATATATACTGCAACATATATACATACATATATATATATATATATATATATATATGAATGAAACATACTGTATACTGCTACTGCAGCAAAACACCCATTCCACAGAAGGCAAAGGAGTAAGACTCAAGAGACGAGTCCCTTGTCCAAGCAATTGAGTAAAGGGCCGTGGTAAGGTACGAGCCGCACACACCAAAGCACCTATTTGACCCCCGCAGAGGCTGGTGCTGGATCCCGGTGGTGGGCAGAGGGCCGGGCAGCAGAGGGGGAGCCTGCATCGCCGAGGAACTTCATCAACCCGAGCATGCAGATGCTGTGCTTCAAAGTGTGCAGGCCCAGTCCATCAGCTCATCAGTCCTTCCAACAACCCCGTCAGGGAGCTTCAGGGTAGTGGCTCTGGCAGAATTATATAAACACAGCAAAACAAAACAAGCACAAGCAGCACAGTTGCTCCACTTTTTAAAAGCAAGAGAGGGAAAAGATTTCATCGAGAACACCTGCTTAAAGCTAGCAAGCAAGCTGAGAAGGGTAAAGCCGTCTCCTCCCCCTGCCCCACTCTCTCTCGCACACACTGAGGAGCTCTTTAGACCAGCCAGATGCTTCTTAAAAAAATGTTTAAAGACGCAATCCGATGCATGTTTGGACAGAAATAAGTCCAACATCTCCCCAGCCAGCCAGGCTGGAGGGGCAACGCAGAGAGTTGTAACCCTTGTTCCTGTCTAAACATGCACAGGATTGCACCCTAAGGGCGCAATCTTTGGGGGATGGCTCCGAAACCCATAGGCTTACGGCCATCCAATGCAGAGAAGGAGGAGTGGTGGAGGCGAACTCTGCCTCTGTGCTCCCCCTGCTCTGCATTTCAGCTAGGTGGGCATTTTCACCCCTCTGAGATGTTGGGGAGGGGGAGGGAAGGAGGCTGAGGAGGCCTCTGGATATGGCATAAGCTGGCCTCCACAGTCCCCTCCGCTCCCTGCCCATGGGAATGCCCCCTTTCCCTTCCCTCCAAGGTCATTTTTGCGACCTCGGAGAGGCAGCTGATGCAGTTCTCTCCATGCTGGCTGGGAGGGAGCGGGGAGCTCAGACTCTTGGGTCCAAGTTCGGAGTGCTGTCTCTCACCTCGGATCTAGGAATCTGAACTATCCTATAGCCCCCCTAGTCTCTGTCTAGGGGCCATAGGATTGCTCTCCCCAGACCTTAAAAGAAGAAGCATGTCTCAGCTCCTTTTCAGTTGTTTAACAAACTTTGCAGTCCATTTCAAGGCGGCTAGAAATTATCCCAGTCTTACCCACGCATCTTAAAACTGTGTTGGAACTCAGTAATCAATGCAGCATAATTTTTTAACACATTCTGCAATCCATTTCAATCCAGCCCCCGCCAAATTCCACATACATTTTAAAACCGTTTTCAAACTTAGTAATCCAGTTCAACACAGCACAACTATTTATTTATTTATTTGGGGGACAGGACCCAACCCACAGAGCCAAGCAGGCAGGGAGCAGTGCATATGCCCCAGCTGATTTCCATACTGAGGGGCGCAGCCCGCCCACCCGCCTGCCTGCCTCTGTGGCTTCTTCACAGAGAAGCCAGCGGGCAGCCAAGGCAGCCCGAGCAGCCGTGCCCGTACCACCTCCTCCGCCCGCTGCGAGCCTGCTCCGAGGCACGCTGCATGCCTGCAGAGTGGCCACACCCACAGGAGTTTCTATGGGCGGCTCAGCCTCAATTTGTTGTTGTTGTTGTTCAGTCGTTCAGTCGTGTCCGACTCTTCGTGACCCCATGGACCATAGCACGCCAGGCCTTACTGTCCTGCGCTCTCTCCCGGAGCGTGCTCAAGTCCATATTCATTGCACAGCCTCAATTAAGCCCACCCAAAGGACAGTGACTGGTCTGTGCCATCATCCAAGGCAGAGCAGGAGGCATGGAGGGGGCGACTGCCCTCCCCTCCTCCCGCTCTGCATTTTCACTAGATGGGCTTTTTTGCCCATCTAGCCAGGGCGTTTCAGAGCGGGAGGGAGGAGCCGGGGGAGGCCTCAGGACAGCTCTGTCCCAGCCTCTCCAGGCCCCCTCCCCCCCACTGAAACACCCCCTTTAGCCCCTCTCCAAGGTTGTGTTCCCGACTTCAGAGAGACATCGGGCGTGGCTCTTTCCAGGCCAGCTGTGAGGGGGAGGGGGTCAAAGCACGGATCCCCCCTCTGAGGCCAGAGCGCTGTCTCGGGCCTTGGATCTCTCAGGATCCCAGGCTTGGCCTGGGAATCTCTGCAGCTCCATCTGGTGGCCAGACATAGAAAGCAGCCTGGTCCACACTGCCATATTTGCAGGATCTGGCCCTGGCCCTGCAGGTGCTCACAGGCCCTCTAATGCGGACCAGCTGAGAGCCTCAGGAAGCCCTATAAAGAGCTTCCTCCTCCTTCCAAGCTTTGCAGCAGCAACACGAGTCATTGTGGGGGTAGCAGCGTTGTGCTCTGGTCACCTCTTCCCAGCCTTTGCCATGCCTTGCCAGTTCTTGACCCCTGCCTGTTCTTGACAATGCTCTTGCCCTGCTGCAACCCTGCTGTCAACTGACCCCTGCCTCCTTGGACTCTGCTTCTGCCTCTGGCCCTGCCATGCCTGCTCTGGCTCTTGCCCAGGGAGCCCCTGCTCTCTGCCCACCTCTTGTCACTCCTGCTCCCAGTGTTCTAGCCAAAGATGCCTGCCCCCCCATGCCCCAGACCCAGAATCCAAACTCTCCCATGGCCCCTCAGATGCTTCTCCCTTAAGGCACAATCCTAGGCAAGCTTGGATAGAAAAAAGGCCTACAGCTCCCACAGCTGGCATGGTGCGAGTTGTAGCCATTTTTCTGTCTAAACATGCAGTGGCTGTTGCCCTTCCACGCATAGAACTGGAAGCCCGAGAAGCTGCCTTAGGCTGAGTCCGTCTAGCCTGGGAGAGCTGGTTCTCGCTAGCTGTAGCTCTGCAGGATCTCCAGCAGCGGCTTTTAAGAGCCACCTGCTGTCCTTTGGACTGAAAGTGGCATCTTCTCTGTCTGTCTGAAAGGTTTATGGACTGCCCTTCTGTGGAGCCTCCAGGGTGGTTTACTAAAGCAAGATGACAAATGAAGTCCAAGAAGATGTGTGCATGACTGAAGCATGTCTTTATACAGGCAGCACCTGTACTGTACTCCTGAGCTGCAGCCTCTCATCCCAGAAGCTGTCCTCCATCCAGTGCTGCCTTCCCCAGCGTGGGGCCTATGGGTGCCCCAGAGCCCACAGACACTTCCCCTGGTGCCTGCCAGGCTCACAGCCCCCACCAGTTTTGTAGAAGATTTTTTTTTAATTCACTGGGTAGCGGGGGACATCGCAAAGAGAGGAGCGGCCCCCGAAGCCATCTTTGGTTCCCCAGAATGTCTCTTGACCCCATGTGGAGGGAGGGGAGGGCAGCAGAGCACCCAAGGGTACATGGAGGGGTAGAGTGGCCCTCAGGGCAAGGAGGCGCTGGAGTGACCCTGGAAGGGTGGGGAGGGTGTGGAGATTTGTGGGGCGAATTAGTTGCACACACAGAGAGAGAGAGAGAAAGAGAGAGAGAGAGAGAGTTCACTCCTGAGTCAGCTGGCACACAGAGAGAAATGAATAGATCTCTGTAAAGTGGATGTTCTGTTGGAGCAGAAAACTGTCGTTCCAAAGGAGTAATGCTGTGTTTCGGGGCTCTGGTGTTTCATACTCTGGTTCTCGCGCGAGTTCGTTGTCTTTTCTCACAAGTTTGCCTTTTGTGAAATGGGTGTTTTGTTGCACTATGTGGGGGTCAAACAGTAGTGGTGTGAATCAGAATGCGGAGTGGGGGCAGCACCCCTCTAAACCCCCACAAAGAAAGAAACTTTTTAAAAGAATTATTCCCCCCCCCCCCGCCCTTTCTGGCACATCCCCTCGCCTTGGTTTCTCAGCTGCAGCACGCGATATTGCCGGCTGCTGGTGCTGAGGATAGTGGGCAGGGCAGCTGAGCTCCATTTTTTAAATTGTAATGTTTTTAATTGCACTTGTCTGGAACCGCACTTTCTGCTTATAAGGCATGGGGAAGACTTAATGGAGGGTGTCCGGTCCAGCGCTCTTTCTTGCGGGCAGGAAGTGTTACCAAAAGAGGAAGGCAGGCTTGCCACCTAGCAGAAGCAACACAGAAGGAGGGCGGTAGATGGGTGGAGGCTGAACATCGAGGGCAGAAACAATAGGATTCTGCCCTAAGTCATTTTTTTAGGGGTAGATTTTGAACAGCTTAACATAAGAAACCAGATTCCTATGTTAAACCTTTCAGATTTTTCACTGGAAATGGAGAAGAGCAGCCCTCTTGATGAGCCAATGAAAAAACTGCGGAGCACAATGGCAACTGGGCTTAAAAGTCCTAGGCTCAATTATGAAAATCGTAAGTGGAAGGGCAAAAATTATTAATTTCTGATTGGTTAAGAAACTGAGTACCATTTTAAAACCGTAGAAGACAGAAGAGAAAATGAAGGCACGGCAGATAACAGTTTGACATGGCATCTTGGTTAGGATTTGTGGGAACTGTGACAGTACTCCATTCCCCACAGAGCCCAGCACAACACTAAAACAAGAACAGGATGCTTGTATCTTTCTCCGCTTTGTAAGAAATCCCATTCCCCAAAGCATCTCCTAGACTTCTTATTCACATCCATCAAAATGGTTTTGGAACCCAACTCTTTATTAACACTGGCTCCTTCCTGTACTGAACTTCAAGGTTTTAGTTCTCACTGCCTC
Organism: Heloderma suspectum; assembly: GCF_057233095.1. NCBI lineage: Eukaryota > Metazoa > Chordata > Lepidosauria > Squamata > Helodermatidae > Heloderma > Heloderma suspectum. The sequence goes on from NC_139462.1 coordinate 5,329,260, forward strand.
ATCGTCCCCGTTATAAGCAAGTGCAGGTAGCCACCTTCTTTGGGATGTCCACCAGTTTCTTCAGCTCCCTCCACATGGTGGATGGCTGCTTGACAAAAGCAGGATTGGGTGGTCCAAGAGGAGATGTTGTAACTGTGATACTGAAGCATCAAGACAGAGTCAGTGCAGCAGAATCTGTTCATGTCTGGCAAGATGGCCTGAACTGCCTAAGACAGGAGCGACATGCAGCAGTGGTATGTATGAGGTGGCCGTATTTTGAGAGGAACCAAACATATGTTTTGAAAGAGGCACTTGGGTGTATTCCGGGATCCAGCCACCTCTGAGACTCTGCAGGTGACCTTGGGGTGAGGACCTTGGATCATGCAGTCAATGATTTGGGGTGGCAAATGGCCACAGGCTCCGACTCCAAAACCCAATTCACCTCAGGGCATTCCTTACAATGCACAGCAATTCTGAAGCAAATGTCCTTTCCCCCGTTGGTATAATGCTTGGTATTTAAATAGATAGTCGTGATATTTAGCATGCGTTAAGCACATAGAAAGAGAGGATAAGCAGAGTCTGTGTCCTCGAGACACACAAAATGGAAAGTAGCACCTAGCCATCATGACTAGTAGCCACACAGGCAGCCTTCTCTTCCATCAATTTCTCTAATGCCCTTCTAAAACCATTTAGCCCCTTTTAAAACTATTTAAGATGGTGGCCATCCCTGCATGATGCAGTGGGAACATTTCCGGGGCAGGACCCATGAAAGCGAATGGGAGGAGCCGAGGAGCAGTACTCTGGCCCCTTCCTTCCTTCCTTCCTTCCTTCCTTCCTTCCTTCCCTCCTTCCTTCCACAAGGAGGCTTGGCCAGGAGGCCTCCCTGCTGAAGTGCCATTAACACAAGGTAAAGGAGTGATGTGCTCTCCCCCTGGCGTTGTGTCATCATGACCAGGCAAGGATGGTTGTGCTGTACTAGTGAGCGTACCTGGCTTTGCATGGGTTGGAATAGCCCTTTGTTTGATACAGCAAAACTGCCAAGCAAAGTTACGCAGCTTTCAGACTTGGACACATTTTCTCTGCCCCATCTGAGTGAGGCCATGGCCTGTGACACTGCTAGGCATGGCCCCTGCCACGGTGAATCCCTACAGCAAGCCTTCTAATTGCATTTATGCAGTTGGCAGTCTTGGGCACAATGTGCTCACCCCATCTGAGTGAGGCCAAGCTGCTGGGAGTAAACCCCATTTAATGCAATGGGACTTACACCTGCATTTGTATTTCAGTCGTTCAGTCATGTCCGACTCTTCGTGACCCCATGGACCATAGCATGCCAGGCCTTCCTGTCCTCAACTCTCCCCCGGAGTGTGCTCAAGTTCATATTCATTGGATCGGTGATGCTATCTAGCCATCTCATCCTCTGCCGTCCCCTTCTCCTTTTGCCTTCAATCTTTCCCAGCATCAGGGTCTTTTCCAGTGAGGTTTCTCTTCGCATTAGGTGGCCAAAATATTTGAGCTTCAGCTTCAGGAACTGTCCTTCCAATGAGCACTCAAGGTTGATTTCCTTTAGGATTGACTGATTTGACCTCCTTGCAGTCCAGGGCACTCGTAAGAGTCTTCTCCAGCACCACAGTTCAAAGGCATCAGGTCTTCGGCACTCAGCCTTCCTTATAGTCCAGCTCTCACAGCCATACATTCCTACTGGGAAAACCATAGCTTTGATTATACAAACCTTTGTTGGCAAGGTGATGTCTCTGCTTCTTACTATGCTGTCTAGGTTTGCCATAGCTTTCCGCCCAAGGAGCAATCGTCTTTTAATTTCATGGCTACAGTCACCGTCTGCGGTGATCTTGGAGCCCAAGAAAATAAAATCTGTCACTGCTTCCATTTCTTCCCCTTCTATATGCCAGGAAGTGATGGGGCCACATGCCATGATCTTAGTTTTTTTTAATGTTGAGTTTCAAACCAGCTTTTGCACTCTCCACTTTCACCCTCAACAAGAGGCTCTTGAGATCCTCTTCGCTTTCTGCCATTAGTGCGGTATCGTCTGCGTATCTGAGGTTGTTGATAATTCTCCCGGCAATCTTAATTCCGACCTCTGATTCATCCAACCTGGCATGTCTCATGATGTACTCTGCATATAAGTTAAATAAGCAGGGCAACAATATACAGCCTTGTCGTACTTCTTTCCCAATTTTAAACCAGTCGGTTGTTCCATGTCTGGTTCTTACTGTTGCTTCTTGACCCTCGTACAGGTTTCTCAGGAGACAGGTAAGGTGGTCTGGTACTCCCATCTCTGTAAGAATTTGCCACGGTTTGTTGTGATCTACGCAATCAAAGGCTTTAGCGTAGTCAATGAAGCAGAAATCGACGTTTTTCTGAAATTCTCTTGCTTTCTCCATGATGCAGCGAATGTTGGCGAGTTGATCTCTAGTTCCTCTGCCTCTTCGAAACCCAGCTTGTACTTCCGGTAGTTCTCGGTTCACATACTGCTGAAGCCTAGCTTGTAGGATTTTGAGCATAACCTTGCTGGCATGTGAAATGAGTGCAATTGTACGGTAGTTTGAACACTCTTTGGCGTTGCCCTTCTTTGGAAATGGAATGTAAACTGACCTTTTCCAGTCTTGTGGCCACTGCTGAGTGTTCCAAATGTGTTGGCATATTGAATGCAGCACTTTAACATCATCATCGTTTAGGATTTTAAATAGCTCAGCTGGAAGACTGTCATACTCACTAGCTTTGTTGTTAGTAATGCTTCCTAAGGCCCACTTGACTTCACTCTCGAGGATGTCCGGCTCAAGTTCAGTGACTGCACTATCATGGCTATCAGGGACATTCAGATCTTTCCTGTATAGTGCTTCTGTGTATTCTTTCCACCTCTTCTTAATCTCATCTGCTTCTGTGAGGTCCCTGCCTTCTTTGTCCTTTATCATGCCCGTCTTTGCACAAAACGTTCCCTTGAGATCTCCGATTTTCTTGAAAAGATTTCTAGTCTTTCCCATTCTATTGTTTTCCTCGATTTCTTTGCATTTCATTTAAGAAGGCCTTCTTGTCTTTCCTTGCTATTCTCTGAAACTCTGCATTCAGTTGGATATATCTTCCCCTTTCTCCCTTGCTTTTCACTTCCCTTCTTTCCTCAGCTACTTGTAAAGCCTCATCAGACAGCCACTTTGCTTTCTTGCATTTCTTTTTCTTTGGGATGGATTGAGTTGCTGCCTCCTGAACAATGTTATGGACCTCCATCCATAGTTCCTCAGGCACTCTGTCTATCAGGTCTAATCCCTTAAATCTATTCCTCACCTCCATTGTATATTCATAAGGGATATGATTTTGGTCATACCTGAATGGTTTAGTGGTTTTCCCTACGTTCTTCAATTTAAGCCGAAATTTTGCAACAAGAAGCTCATGATCTGAGCCACAGTCAGCTCCAGGTCTTGTTTTTACTGACTGTATAGAGCTTCTTCATCTTTGGCTGCAAAGTACATAATTAATCTGATTTCTATATTGACCATCTGGTGATGTCCATGTGTAGAGTCGCCCCTTGTGCTGTTGGAAAAGAGTGTTTGCTATGATCAGCGTGTTCTCTTGGCAAAACTGGATTAGCCTTTGTCCTGCTTCATTTTGTACACCAAGGCCATGCTTGCCTGTTATCCTGGTGATTTCTTGACTTCCTACTTTAGCATTCCAATCCCCTATGATGAAAAGGTGTTAGTTCTAGAAGGTGTTGTAGGTCTTCATAGAACCGATCAACCTCAGCTTCTTCGGCCTCAGTGGTTGGGGCATAGACTTGAATTACTGTGATGTTGAATGTTTTGCCTTGGATTCGTACTGAGATCATTCTATCGTTTTTGAGATTGTACCCCAGTACTGCTTTTCCCACCCTTTTGTTGACTATGAGTGCTACTCCATTTCTTCTAAGGGATTTTTGCCCACAGTAGTAGATATAATGGTCACCTGAATTAAATTCGCCCATGCTTGTCCATTTTAGTTGGCTGATTCCCAAGATGTCGATGCTTAATCTTGCCATCTCATGTTTAACCACCTCCAGCTTACCTTGATTCATTGACCTTACATTCCAGGTTCCTAAACAATATTGTTCTTTACAGCATCAGATTTTCTTTTCACCACCAGACACATCCACAGCTGAGTGTCCTTTCGGCTTTGGCCCAGCCGCTTCACTCTTTCTGGTGCTACTTGGAAATACCCTCTGCTCTTCCCCAGTAGTATATTGGACACCTTCCGACCTGAGGGGCTCATCTTCCAGCGTCATCTCTTTTAGCCTTTTGATACGTTCCATGGGGTTTTCTTGGCAAGAATACTGGAGTGGGTTGCCATTTCCTTTTCCAGTGGACCACATTTTGTCAGAACTCTCCGCCATGACCTGTCTGTCTTGGGTGGCCCTGCATGGCATGGCTTATGGCTTCACTGAGTTACGCAAGCCCCTTTGACACAACAAGGCAGTGATCCATGAAGGGGATGCTATACATCTGCATAGATACCTGCATACATTAAAAACAACAAGAGAAGGAGTAGTGTCTCTATGTGAGGTGCCATCTTCTCCCAGATGTGATCCTGCCTGCTCATGTAGGTCTCCCATGGGACCTTTCTCTTCTTCCCATGGCCAGCATAGGTGCAGTTGACAGGTACACAAGACAAGGCCTTCTTGGCCATAGCAACCCCCCCATACTTTTGGCTACTTCTCTATTGATGTTTTGGCATTCCATCAAAAATTGACCTGTTCTGAGGGGCCAGTGGCTTTGTAATGAACGAAACACTCCTTTTTTCTTAACGTGTTTTGTGGGTGTGCTGCATGCATCTGACTTGTTAGCTACTTTGGGTGTCCCGCTCTCTGAGACAGGAAGCAGAACATATATAGTCAAACAAACCATGCAGATGTGCCTTTGTGGGGCTGAGTGAAGAAACTTCTAACTCTGTTGAAACTTCTAGCCATGAAGGTAGCAGACGAAGTAGTGAAATTGCCAGAACACATAACCAGTGCTGAAAAGTACTATGAGGAGCGGAAAGTACAGTACCGTGAGTATCTACAGTTCTTACTATGGTGCCATGGCACATTTTGAGACTGCGAGGGTGAGCAAATACCTGTGAGTTTGCATTTGTTATGCTGGCGTGCTTGCATCAGCTTTCACACCACTAGAACTGAAACAGCAGCGCCATTCTTTGAGCACTTTCTTTGCCTCCTCTATACTCAAAGGAGTATAGAGGCAGCAAGCATGTGTTCTTTCCCCCATTCTTAACAGCCTCAAATAATTCATCTTCTGAATAAAAAAAAAATTAAAATAGCCCTCCCACCAAATTATTATTATATTTATTTTATTAGACTCAGGTTCGCAGTTTGGGGGTGCTCCTGGATTCAGCCCTAAGCCTGGATGCTCAGGTTTCAGTGGTGGCCAGGAGTGCTTTTGTACAGTGAAAACTAGTGTGCCAACTCATTCCTGGAGATGTCTGATCTGGCCACGGTGACACATGCCTTAGTTACATCCTGTTTGGATTACTGCAATGCGCTCTACGTGGGGCTGCCTATGAAGAGTGTTCGGAAACTGCAGCTGGTCCAAAGAGCTGCTGCCAGACTGTTGACTGGGACTGGCTACAGGAAGCATACAACTCCCCTGCTAAAACAGCTTCACTGGCCCCATGTCTGTTTCCGGACACAATTCAAAGTGCTGGCTATGACCTATGAAGCCCTATACGTCTCCAGTCCAGGTTATCTGAAAGACCGTATCCTCCCTTATGAACCTGCCCGTGTCCTGAGATCTTCTGGGGAGGCCCTTCTCTCAGTCCCACCACTGTCACTGGCACGTTTGGTGGGACCCCAAGAGAGGGCCTTGTCAGTGGCTGCCCCATGGCTGTGGAACACCCTTCCCAGGGAGGCTAGGATGGCTCCCTCCTGGATGTGTTTCCGGAGGCAGGCTAAAACATTCTTGTTCCAGCAGGCCTTTGGGACATAGTTGGAACCTGGGGGTAAGCTGCTAAAATGCTGTTTTAAAATGTTGTTTTAATGTTTTAATATAATTTTAATTGCATTGTTTAATTTATATTTTAACTTTTGTATATTTTCATATGTTTTAATTGTATATGTTTTAATTTTTGTAAGCCGCCTTGTGTCTCAGTACTGGGGAAAAGGTGGGGTATAAATAACAACAACAACAAATGCTTTTATAATGACTGATTTCTTTTTCTTTGGTTGCCTCTTGTTTACAGTACTGGTGATCCATTTTAGGTATGCAGTGTTAATTCTTGTTAGGACAGGGTGTGGCTTTTCCTCATTTTGATCTGGTATTTTCTGCTTTGAGATGTACAGGTTTGTGCATCCACTTCTGTATTAGTTCCTTGTCCCTCTTGGCTTATAAAAACTGGCAGGGAGGGAACAGTCAGCTGGGGCAAGGAGGTGATCAATGCCTCCTTTCAAGAGGGAGAGGTCCCGGGCTGCCTGAAAGAGGTGGTGGTAAGACCACTCCTGAAGAAACCTTCCTTGGAACCAGAAACTCTTAATAATTTTAATCCAGTGGCAAATGTTCATTTCCTGGGCATCCAAGATGCTCTTGGATGAAACTGATTATCTGGATCCATTTCAGTCAGGGTTCAGGCCAGGTTTTTTCATGGAAACAGCCTTGGTCGCCCTGTATGATGACCTATGTCAGGAAAGAGACAGGGGGAGTGTGACCTCATTGATTCTCCTTGATCTCTTGATGGCTTTCTTTACCATCAACCATGGTATCCTTCTGGAAGGGTTGTCTGACTTGGGAGTGGGAGTTACCGCATTGCAGTGGTTTCTCTCCTGTTTGGAGGGTCAGCTCTAGAAGGTGGTGCTTGGGGAATATTGCTTGGCCTCATGGATTGTCCATTATGGGGTTCTGTATGGGTTGGTTTTGTCCTCCATGCTATTTAACATCCACATGAAACCACTGAGTGGGGTCATTTGGAGTTTTGGAATGCACTGGCATCAGCGTGCTAATGTCATGCAGCTCTATTTCTCCTTTTCATCTTCCTCAGGTGAGGCTGTGGATGTGCTAGATCCGTGCCTGACTGCAACAGTGGACTGGATGAGGGCTAATAAACTGAAGCTCAGTCCAGACAAGACTGAGATGCTGCTAGTGGGTGGTTCTTCTGACTAGATGGAGGGTGTTCAACCTGTTCTGGATGGGATTACTCTTCCCCTGAAGGAGCAGGTTCATAGCTTGGGGGTTCTCCTGGATCCATCTCTGTCACATGAGGCTCAGGTGACCTCAGTGGCATGGAGGGCCTTCTATCAACTTCAGTTGGTGGCCCAGCTGTGCCCCTAGCTGGACAGGGATAAGTTGGCTTCAGTTGTATTTGCTCTGGTAACCTCCAAGTCAGATTACCCTAAGGCTCTCCATGTGCCTTTGAAGATGGTTCAGAAGCTGCAGCTTGTGCAAAATGCGGCAGTCAGATTGATAACAGAGGGAAGAAGCTCTGAACATATAATACAGATTCTGGCCTGCTTGCACTGGATGCCTGTATGTTTCCAAGCCTGATTCAATGTGCTGGTTTGGACTTATTAAGCCTTAGAAGGCTTGGGACCTCTCCTAGCATGAACCTACCTGTACAATATGCTCAACATCTAAGGCTCTCCTCCAGGTACCTGCTCTGAGGGAAGCTCAGAGTGGCAACAAGGGAGAGGGCCTTCTTGGTGGTGGCCCACCGATTATGAAATGATCTCCCCAGCGAGGCCTGCCTGGCACCAACATTGTTATCTTTTCAGTACCAGGTTATAACCATCTTCTACTCTCAGGCTTTTGTCAGCATATGATAATGCTTTAAATCAGGTAATGGGATGTCTATTGTTAGGATTGTTTGGAGATATATACGTGTGTGTGTGTGTGTGTGTGTGTTGTCTGTTTATATGTTTGTATGTAAATGGTTTTCATATTATATATGACGTATTTTAAAGGTATTTTAATCTTTGCAAACTGCCCAGAGAGCTTTGGCTATCAGGCAGTATAGAAATGTAATGACTGAAATGAATGGCATGAAATGTATAATTCAATTCCAAAACGCCTTCCTCTAAAATAATGGTTGTAGCAACACTCTTCAGTGGCTGAAGAGTGCTTGGCAGGAAGCCTCGTTCATTCCGATCATCTCGCGTTAGTGTGTCGTCGTTCTGTACACTCCCCCTTTTCATTTCTTTTAGCATTTGGCATGTGCACACAACTCACCTGAGTTTTCTAGGCTGCTTGGCTACAGACCTAGTCTGCAAACCTCCCTGGAATAAGCCCCATTGAGCTCAATGTGACTTACCTCTTAGAAGACATCCATTGGACTGCACTACTGATCTCTCAGATCAGACTCTAGCATAGGGGTCCCCAGCATTTTTGAGTCAGTGGGCATATTTGGCATTTTGAAAGAGTGCCATGGGTGCTCTCACAAAAGGGCAGCCATGGTGGCTTCTCCATTCCTAAAATGGCTAATAGGGAGGGCAGGGCTAGTCACAAAACGCACATTTCCCAGAACCAGGCTGGTGGACTGAAAGAAAAACAACTTTCCCAAGAACTTAATTACAAGGCAGAGGTAGGGTCTCAGCTCCAAGGCACAAACTGTTGAACCCAAATAGAAATCATGCTGGGTTGTGTGTGGTGGGCAGATCTTTACTTTACCACATACCAGCCTCTTAATTTTAAAAAGAAAAAAAAAAACTTAAACAAAATAAAGGTCAGGAGGGACAGGGAGCCCATTGGGCACCATAATAGGAGTTTGTGGGCACATTGGAGGCCACAGGTTCTACATTGGAGATCCCAGCCCTAGGTCTTGCTGCAGAAAAAGTGAGCAGGAGCTGCTTGCTTGCATTCTTATTTGCTCTTGTGCCCCAGTAAATCCTTTTTTATTGGCCTTTAGGGTTGCCTGTTTAGTAAAGGACCTGGGGGCAAGACCAGCTTGCAGGGGGAAGGGGAGTTACATACATACTGGACCACTCTATAATCTGTAGACTAGAAAAAGGGGGAGGTGGCAAGGGGTCCAAGGAATGCAATATATGAGAATTCCCAAAGTAGAGACAAATGAGCTAACTGTTTTTTTAGTTCCTTGATTTATATCCCACCTTTCCACCAAAAATGGCATTCAAGGAGGCTAACAATAATAAGAGCATGATTAAAAAAGGGAAAGGTGTCCCCAACCAGTCGTGTCCGACTCTAGGGTGCGGTGCTCATCCCCGTTTCTAAGCCGAAGAGCCAGCGCTGTCCGAAGATGCTTCCGTGGTCATGTGGCCGGCATGACTGAACACTGAGGTGCACGGAACGCTGTTACCTTTCCACCGAGGCGGTACCTATTTATCTACTTGCAATTTCTTGCTTTCGAACTGCTAGGTTGGCAGAAGCTGGGACTGAAGACGGGAGCTCACTCCGTCACGCGGCACTTGGGTCTCGAACTGCTGACCTGCCAACCTTCCAGTCTGCAGTTCAGCGTCTTAACCACTAAGCCACCACAGCCCCAATCACCCACAGCATGATTAAGAAAGTAATTAAAACAATTATAAAAACAGGGCGATTAATAAATTTAATAATAAATAATAAATAAATAAAAGAAATAGAACCCAACCAATTAGAAACCTTTGTTCTTCAGTCGTTCAGTCATGTCCGACTCTTCGTGACCCCATGGACCACAGCACACCAGGCCTTCCTGTCCTCCGCTCTCTCCCGGAGTGTGCTCAAGTTCATGTTCATTGCATCGGTGATGCTATCTAGCCATCTCATCCTCTGCCGTCCCCTTCTCCTTTTGCCTTCAGTCTTTCCCAGCATCAGGGTCTTTTCCAGTGAGTCTTCTCTTCACATTAGGTGGCCAAAATATTTGAGCTTCAGCTTCAGCATCTGTCAGCAATAATAAATAATAAAATAATAGAATAATAAAATCTCGCATCCCCACCCAACATGTCTCCAATGGTGGCGTGACCTAGAGAGGTGCCTCCCTGAAGATCCTGAAACATTGGCAGGCTTCTTTCAGAGACCGTGATCTTTTAGATAGATCCCCTTCTCTTCCATTTGTCAGCGTTAAGGCACAATCCTATGCATGTTTAGACAGAAAAGGGAGGGAAAGGGGAGGAGCAGGAAACTGCACTGAAGACTACAGAGATTCTAAGGCTAGCTATGCCCCAAATTCCAATGCACTATCTAACTGCAACACCGCCTCCCTTCTGCAACTTGCAGATGAGGTTGCAATATTCCCAACAGAAAGCGACTAAAGGAATTGAAGAAGACACTTTGCTGGTGGAAAGTGTCTTCCCATTTTACTCTCTAACTATTGCAACAGTTGCTTTTCCACCGATACTCCTTCCCCAGCCCCACCCCAACCTATGCATACTGTCCATTTTTTTTTCCTTTTGTCCTTTCCAGTTTGACAATTCTTTGGTCTTTTCTCCCTAACACCAAACCAAGCCACAACACCAAACCAACCCATCACCATGCCTCTTCATCTTGCCTCCTGAAAGAAACAAGACTTTGCATGTTTGAAAGCTTACATGGCTTGAAGTTCCAGCAACTTAACAAGATAATTCCCTTCCTTTCTGGACACCGGTAGTAGCATGACTGTTTCTATCTGCCTCTTGCAAGAAACTCAGCAGCGCTTTCCCTTTGTGAGGTACAAAGTTGGAGAGTACTAAATGCCAACCTGCGGCATGGAGGCCAAGCAGTTTTGAAGGGGAAATGAAGCCAAACATAGAAGGAGAATCCTCTCAGATAGACGAGGCCTATTATGCGTGGAAGAGGCCTGATGTACCTCAGATACATGGGTTGCTCTGTTCAGGTATATTGGTTGCTCTTTCCTTAGGGGTCAGATTTCACCAGCTCTGCTGCTGCAGGAGTGTCTTACTATTACTATTAACTCCATCACACTGGAGATTAGCCCAGCATTAATGGCGTAGTGCTCTGGATCTTAGGCATGTGCTCAAGTGATTGATGAGTTTTTCTGGACTCACTTTTGAAACGACTGACCAAAATTCTGATCATTTGGGCTGAGCTTGGATTTGGCCTTAATTGCTCCTTTTTATTCTTTGGTCCATTCCAAGCTCTGAGTTTCATTGGACTCCCAATGACGTAATAGGGAACAGAAGGAGGCATGGAGGCCTACCCAACCCTACTCTCTTGCAAGTCTCCTACCTTTCTAATGAAATGTACCTGGTGGTGGCAGTGGCCTGAGAAGGTCTGCTGCCTTGACTAAGCCCTAGAACCCTTCAGGAACAGCATCCTGGGTGCTGGCTCTTTGGGAACTTCCGATTCCCTGGGCCCCAGGATCCTTAGTGAGGACCCCAAAGCCCCAGGAAACTATATTTCCCATGTGTTTGGGCTCCCAGAATGTAGCTTCTGCAGGGCCCAGTGAAGGCTACATCAGCAGCCTCTTGTATTACTATCGATTCCACCAGGTAAGATTCTAGTGGGAAGGAACGGGAGCAGCAGGGAGGGCTCATGCTAACAACGAGCTGAACTCACATTTCAGAGAGGCTGGATCTCAACTTATAATTAGCCCAGAAGTTCCAAACTGGTGAAGGCCATAGTCCAAACTTGTTAATTCCAAATGTTGGCTGTATCACCGATGCACTCCAGGGACTGACGGAAGGTGCCCACAAGTGCCTCTGGCCACATCTGGGTACAGCATCATGGTGGAAATAGAATACCAGGAGATGAGGGAGGAGCCATTGGTCTCCAGGCGGGATATTCTCTGGGGCAGGTGATGAAGGGTCCTGGGGGTTGCCCTCTTTTGTCCCTTTTTGAGAAGAGGGCTCTTTAGCAATTCCTCAGGGGCTCCTGGGAGAGGATGTTTAACACTCTCAGCACCCTTCGTGTTCCAGAAATCCTCTTCAATGCAGGTGGTTCCACGTCAGCATCTTGGGCCATATCTTTCTCCAACCTCAAATATGCAAATATCAGCAGCATTCATGTAGAATTAGCCCACTTGAGAGTTCCCACTGGAAAGATACTGAGACAATCTTTATTACCTCTGGGATCATGTCCTTTCACCAATGGACTTATGGACAGGATTCACTGAAATATCCAGTTCATCCGCACAACAACCCTTTGAGGTATGCTAGTCAATGCGCCTAAAGGCAGAGCAGGGATTGAAACTCTGCTGTTTCCATTTCATGCCTAACACAGTATATGCTACATTACAGCCTTCTCTTTGCACTCATTCCTTCTTAGGATCCCTCTTCACGAAAGGCACAAAGTCCGCTGGAGGTTGGCAGCTTTTTGGGAGGAGTCTGTACTATGTTTCAAAAGGAGAAAAGTCTTGGTATGATGCTGAGAATTTCTGCATGTCCAGAGATGCCCACTTGGCTTCCATCCTAAGTGATGAAGAGCAGGTTTGTACTTTTCTTCTTTTACTCCGGATATTTGGGGGTCTTCATCAAAATGCACTACCTTCTTTAGTGCTTGCATCTTTCTGTCTACCTCTTTACTCTCCCATGCATATATTTTATGATATCTTGCAAGTTCTGCTGTGGCTGCTTCCTATCCACACATTACAAACCTTGGTTGTATTAATGCAGTCATTTGCAAATGGTGCCCTAAACTATCCTAGGCGCCATGGAAGCTCTGGGGATACTCCTCAGTCTGAAGATCAGAAAGGGCAGACAAGGTTCTCTGGAAGACTTTTGTCTATTGCGACTGATCTTTAAGTGCTGTGCGGTCCCTGGGAGAGTGTTGGATGTCTTCAAGGGCTTGATCCTATTTCACATGAGGTGATGATGAATTCCCATAGGCTACTGTGGGGGATGAATGAATGTGCACTCTAGAAGGGGCAGGCACTTCCACAGAAGCGCTGTGGGTGACAATACCAGGCTCCGAAACTAATCTAATGCTAGGAACATGCTATCGTCCCGCAGGCCAGAATGCTCAGAGTGACTGTGAGATGGAAAACGAAATCAGGGAGGCCTCCAAGCAAGGAAGTATTGTATCAATGGGCAACTTCAATTAACTTCATTGACTGGATAAATGGATGTTCCAGTCACAAAAAAGGGGTTACAGTTCTCAGTGCCCTAAATGATTGTGCCCTAGAACAGTTGGTCATGGAAATGACTAAAGGGGAGGTGACCTTGGATTTAAACCTAAGCAGTGTTGCCCAGGATGTAGTACAAGATGTAAAATGTTGTTGAACCAATTGGAAACAGTCACCACAGTGCTATCAGATTTAGTATATATTTAAGTGGAAAATTGCCCAGGAAGTCCAGCACAGTCACATTTGACTTCGAAAGAGGGAACTTCTCTAAAATGAGGGAACTGGTGAAAAGGAAGTTAAAAGGGGGAGTCAAGAGGATTAAATCCCTTCGAAATGCTTTGGGATTACTCAAAACCACAATAATAGAAGCCCAGCTAAAATGTATACCACAGGTTAGGAAAGGCAGCACCAAGTCCAAGAGGTCTCTGGCTTGGTTAATGAGCAGTGTTAAGGGAGCTATTAGAGAAAAGAGGGCTTCCTTCAAAAATAGAAGTCTTGCCCAAGTGAGGAAAACATAAGGGAGCACAAGCTTGCACAAAGGTGATGCAAGCAGACAATAAGGGAGGCAAAAAAAGCATTTTGAAGAGCATATTGCTAACAACATCAAGGACAAGAATAAAGAATTCTTTAAATACATGGCCGTCACCAGAAAACCAGCCAGGGAGGCAGTTGGACCATTGGAGGACAATGGAGTTAAAGGAGTACTGAAGGAGGACAAGGAGATTGCAGAGAAGCTGAATGAATTCTTCTCATCTGTCTTCACTGCAGAAGGTATAGGACAGATACTTGTGCCTGAATAGATGTTTTCAGGAAGGGAGTCTGAGGAACTGAGGCAAACAGAGGTGACAAAAATTATTTATCTCATCTAAAGCTGAATCAGAATAGTAGGGTTGGAAGGGGCCTACAAGGCCATCGAGTCCAACCCCCAACAGAAAGCAGAGAGCAGGAAGGTTGCTCCAGCCACCAAGCCTAAACAAGATACTACCCTGATGCACCTCCAGCAGCAGGAGCAGCCTTTGTAGCTGGAGTCAGTTGGGGCCCCGTCCTCGCAGGCCAGGCGGAAGAGGCGCAGGCAGAGGAACAGGGACCAGGTCTTGCGGTACTCACACTTGGATGGTCTCAGGCCTCATCACTTTATACTTGCTTACATTGAACTGCATTTCCCATCTAGATGCCCATTCTCTCAGTTAGGAGAGATCCCTTTGGAGCTCTTCACAATCCCTTCCTGTTTTCACCACCCTAAACATAAAATAAAAATAAAAATGGTGTCATCAGCACACTTGGTCACTTCACTGCTCACTCCTAATTCCAGACCATTTATCAACAAGTTGAAAAGCCAATGCAATCCTTGTGGCATCCCACTCTTTATGTCGTTCCATTGGGAGGTTACTATTTATTCCTGCTCTCTGCTTTCTGTTTTTTAACCAGTTACTGATCCAAAAGAGGACAGGTCCTCTTACTCGATGACTGCTAAACTTGCTTAGGAATCTTTGGTGAGGGGCTTTGTTAAAAGCCTTTTGGAAGTCCACGTAAACAATGTCTATTGGATTACCTCTCTTCACATGTTTATTGACGCTCTCAAAGAATTCTAAAAAGTTAGTGAAACAGGACTTACCTTCGTGGAAGTCATGTTGATCCTTGTTCAGCACGGCTTGTCCTTTGGTATGCCTACTGATTTTATCTTTAATAATGCTTTCAACCAATTTTTACTCAGAATAGATATCAAGCTAACTGGCCTGTATTTTACCAGTTCCCCCCTGCACCCCTTTCAAAAAAGGTTGTTAAATTGGCCATTCTCCAGTCCTCTGGGATACTGGTTGATCTTAGGAACATGTGGCATATTTTGGTTAGAAGATCAGCATGGATGGATACCATTTGGACCGGTGATTGATTAGATTTCAGTTCATCAATAAGGTTGAGAACGTCATCATTTGTCACCACTATTTGCCTCAGTTCCTCAGATTCCCTTCCTGAAAACATCTGTTCAGACACAGGTATCTGTCCTAAATTTCAGCAGTGAAGACAGATGAAAGAATTCATTAAGCTTCATTAAGAATTCATTTAAGATTTATTAAGAAAATAATTAATTCAGCTTCTCTGCAATCTCATTATCCTCCTTTAGTTCTCCTTTAACTCTGTTGTCATCCAATGGCCCAACTGCCTCCCTAACTAGTTTCCTCCTGCAGATATAGTGAAAGAAATATTTGCCATTGTTTTTGATGTTGCTAGCAATGTGCTCCTCAAAATGCTTTTTTTTTTTTCCCCCATCTCTTACTGTCTGCTTGCACTTCTTTTGTAAAAGTTTGTTTTCCTTTTGGTTTTCCTCATTTGGGCAAGACTTCCAATTTCTGAAGGAAGCTTTCTTTTCTCCAAAAGTGTCCTTCACGCTGCTTGTTAACCATGCTGGCGACCTCTTGGATTTGGTGCTACTTTTCCTAACCTGCGGGATACAATTTAGCTGAGCTTCTACTATTGTGGCTTTGAGTAACCTTTCAGTATTTTGAAGGGACTTAACCCCCTTAACGCTCCCTTCCAACCTCCTTTTTACCAGTTCCCTCATTTTAGAGAAGCTTCCTCTTTTGAAGTCAAATGTGACTATGTTGGACTTCCTGGGCAATTTCCCACTTAAATACGTATTAAATCTGATAGCGTTGTGGTCACAGTTTTCAGCTGGTTCAACAACATTCACATCTCTCACTAGGTCCTGGGTAAGGATGTCCATTGTGGGAAAATCCAACCATTTTAGGGCCCAATGGATTCCTGTGATGCCCCTGGCTCAGCTTGCCTTTGCGAGGCTAGCTGGGGGTTTACTCCCCAAATTGGGACCTCCCTCCCCCCATAAGCATGATGTTCTACAAATTATGGCCATAATTTGCACAAATTATGGCTGAAATTTGTGGAACACTGCATTTACGGAAAGAAAAACACAGTTCCTGCTGGTGCTGCCACTGGCAGGAAGAGGGGGGGGCTGCATTGCAGCAGTGGTGGCAAGGAGGGAGGGCAATGCCATGGTTTAAAACAGCACACCAAGTCTCCCGTCTTGGCTCACAGGCTTCTAGCATTAGCATATGAACATGGTGTCCCTCCCCAAATGTCTCTGGTGGGCACATCTTTTGCTATGGCCCTTAGCCCTCTTTGACTGGCTAGCATGTTTCACCATATCCTCATGGCCTAATCCTTTCCCATCCCCATTTAGGCAAATGGAAACTTTTTTGCCTTCCTCACCAGGAATAATTCAGCCTGAACCAGATGCTTCCCGGCTCCTGTCAGCTTTCCCCCAGGGTTTAGTTTAAAAGCTGCTCTGCCACCCTTTTTATGTTTAGCACCAGCAGTCTGGTTCCACTTTGGTTCAAGTGCAGACTGTCCCTCTTGTACAGGCCCGGCTTGCCCCAAAATGTTCCCCAGTGCCTAACAGATCTGAACCCCTCTTCCTGGCATCACCGTCTCATCCACTTCTTGAGACTCCTCAGCTTTGCCTGTCTAGCTGGCCCTGCATGTGGAACAGGTAGCATTTCCGAGAAAGCCACCTTGGAGGTCCTAGATTTCAACCTTCTACCTGGCAACTAAATTTGGCTTCCAGGAACTCACGATTACATTTCCCCATATCATTGGTAGCAACATGAATCACAACCATGGGCTCCACCCCAGCACTATCTGCAAAGCTATCTAGATACTGTGTGATATCTCCAACCTTTGCACCATGCAGGCAATTTACCATGCAGTCTACAAACCCAGCTGTCTATGTCTCATCCACCAACCTCTCTGCCTCTCTTAGCTTCTCCAGGTCAGCAACTTTTGCTTTAAGGGAACAAACTTGTTCCCTGAGAGCCAGGAGCTCATTGCACCAAGAACACATGGACACTTTTGTCCAGATGCCACATAGTCATAGATGCGCCTCTCAGTGCAATAGACTAGATAGACTTCATACCTTTGCTGGCTTTCTACCTTCACAACTGGTTTTTTTAATGTTATTATTGGGTGTGTTTACCTGGAAAAATAAGTTATTTACTAGGTGAAGGTATAGAAGAGTTGACTGCCCTAGCCTTCTTGCTCTGTTGCTAAGCTTGCATGGGTGCTTAACTCACTCGTGTGTGTGTGTGTGTGTGTGTTTAAAATCTTTTCTTGTCACTTTGTAACTGTGGCTCTTCGTGCTTGGTGAGCTGGGCTCCCTCGCAAGCCTGCCTCCTGGTACAAATCTTGCTAGCGTGCTCCAAATGCTGCAGCAGCCAATCAGATTAGAGGGCCACATTTAAAAAGCAAAGAGGGTATGGCTCAAGTACTGGTCTGCATTCACTTCCAGTGAGTGGAAATATAGATGAATTGAGCCCCTTGGGGATGGAGATTTTCTTTTCAGGAGAAAAGACAATGGACAATGGGTGATTAAGGAAAGGATATGGTTTGAACTCCCCTGGGGACCAAGGGGCTGAGTCACTGGGCCTGGCTCAGTGTGCACGGAGTATGCACTTTGTTCATTTTTTTTTTTTTTACTAAATGAAAAGTTGAGCTCTGAATTTGGGAGGAGATCAGTTTTTGAATGTTCGTTTCTGAGCTTCCTTATAAAACCTAAAATCTGAGCCCACACTGATCCTGGCAAAACCACCATCGATCTTTACAGGATTCAGAACCTGCAAGTTAGCTATAATGTCAAACAAAGCAGAACAGGCTATGGCAAAACACTTTATGTCACTAAGGCTGCAATCCTATGCACACTGACCTGGGAATAACTTAACTGAAAATAGGTATCTAAATTTGACATTCTGTGATGTGCACTTGCTCCATCTTTTTTGCAGGACTACATCACCTCTCAGCTTGATGAGCCTGCCTGGATTGGCCTTACAGATGAAAATGAGGAAGGCAACTGGGAATGGACGGATGGCTCCAGATTACTGGCAGAGTGAGTCAGCAAAGGTTACACCAGGAGGCAATGCTTCTGAATGTCTCCCCCTGTATCATTTCTTCAAAAATCTGGGGAATGGGGTACAACTTAGAATCTATGCCAGAGCTTTCCAAACTTTTCATGTTGGTGACACACTTTTTAGACATGCATCGTTTCGTGACATGGTAATTCAGTTTTACTAGCAAACTGGAGGTTAAACTAACCCGTTATAAGAGATACGGACACATACATAAATTGTAATAACGAAATGTATGGGGATAGAACATATCTCATGAAAACCTTTCATTTATATTTTTTTAAAATATATGATTTGTAAGATAATAAGATACATTGTTGTCATTTATGAGTAACAGTATGTAAATATGTGCAAGAAAATGTGAAAAATAAACAAAATTAACTAAAGTATTTACAATACATATTAGGACACATAGGCCCAGGTAGGAGCCCAGCTGCAAAAACACATGAAGTAGAGAAGCAAAAGTCCAACAAAAATGGTGTAAATATATATGTCTCACTACAAGGCTATATTGCTGTAAATATTTGCAATGCCTATGTCCAGAGTCCAGTTCCAGCACTCTCCGGTGGTACACTGCTGGTGGGTGGTTAATCCACAATTACAGAAGAGGGAAAATAAAAATAAATGGCAGAAATCAAATTATAAGTGCCACGTGGTGGGTGGCTTGCTGTTTGCTACATTGGGTTTGGGAGGGTGGCCTCCCTTCAGCCAGCAGCAGGTGTGATGACTGGGTGACAGCCTGCAGCTGTGCTCGCCCGGGTGCTTGGGAGCACACTGATTCTGAGGCTTCTGGCCTCCACTGAGCTCCGTTCCGACTGGCCAAGATGGCGGGCGGCCTGCTTGGTGCAGTCCCAGGCAGCGTTTCCACCCGCGCGCTACCGTGTCTTGGCCGTGCAGCAGTGCGGTGCAGAAGTCCGCGAAGGGCACGCTCGAAATCTAGCAGGACTGGTGGCCGCTGCCACTTCTCCGCGCCAGCGTCGGCCAAGCTCTGCTCCCAAGGCGGCTCCTCCCCTCCCCTCTCTTCGCCCTGTGCCTCTACCTAGCTGTACTGCTCCAACACCGCCAATCATGTGTGTCCTACTTCAAGACGCCACATGATCCTAAAGCAGCTAATGTTAAAGCAGCTAAGCCTTAGCTGCTTTAACATTAGCTGCTTTGGGAAGTTCCAGGGGAGGAGCCAAGGGAAGCAAACGTGAGTAAGGGAGCTCCGCGGTGCCCTTCCGCACAATTTTCTGCATTTCGCGCAACACACCTACACACTGTCGCCGACACACTAATGTGTCGCGACACACAGTTTGGAAAGCTCTGATCTATGCCCTTTGGGAAATACCTTTCAATCCACAAGCAAAAGTCCAGTTGCCATGTACAATTTGCTAGAGGGCTAGAGGTTGGCAAAGTCCCTTCCACCTTTGTAGGAACTTTCTACCAATTAAGTTTGAGGTGGGAAGAAATTTGTTTGTTTATTTATTTGCTTTATATCCCACCTTTCTTCCACCGTGGAACTCAAGGTGGCTACATGTAATTCCCAGGTGGTCTCTCCTCCAAGCACTGACCAGACCCAGACCTACTTAGCTTCAGCAAGGTAGCTGTCTCATGTGACATGTGTGGGTGTGGGGTAGAAAGCCATTTGACTTCCAAGGTGGGTGGGTGGGGATTTGGGCAGAATTAGGGATGTACGGATTTTGGAAAATCTGTTCCACCTGCATTTTGCTGATTGTCAGATGACTTTCATTCCGCCATCCATTCATTGGCGGAATCTGATGCTTTTCCAACTTCATGTGAAGGCACGTGAAGGCACATACAAACCTATAAGTTTTTATGTAAATGTGTCTTTATACTGTGCATAATGTATTTTAAACGTTATTTAATTTTTGTCAACTGCCAAGGGAACTTTGGCTATCGGGTGCTATAGAAATGGAATGAATGAATGAATGAATGAATGACTGAAGTGGTACAGACTCACCACATCTCCCCCACTTCTTTCTCATGTGTAATGGAAGCCTTTTCCCTACAGGTACTGGTCTGATGGCAAACCAAGCCGCTCAGTGCAATATGGAGCAATAGAACATGACTGCACCTCCATAGTACCTTCATCTAGTGAACAGAATTGGAATGATGCCAATTGCCATAATCATAAAAGATGGGTTTGTAAGGAGAGCCTAGATGTCAGAGAACCATAAAGTTGGCCAAACCTGTTACCTGGAGTAACACTAGAACTGGACTGTTTTTCATGTTGGTTTCAAACCTCATGGGAAATCTACTGTCATAGAATGAACAGGAGCATCCTATTCAATCTGCTCCTTGAAACCAAAAGAGATGGGAGGCTGTGTGTTAGTAGGTTGTGGACATCTGTGTCTTGGATGATGGGCAGGGCAGCCATTTTCCATCCCGGGTAGGACTGGGTGTTCTTTTGTCAAGACAGCACTCCTGGCAAGGGTGGCCCTTCCATGGGGTGGGGTGAATCCCCTGCTTCAGTGGCGCATCCCTAAGGGTGGTGGATCCTGCATGCCCTGATCTTGCTGGGAGAGCTCCACACCCTGCTGCCACCCTGTGCCTCACTCCTGGGACTTTTCAGAGTGAGGGCAGTCACTGCCACCACAACCATCATTGTCATTGTTGGTGGGCAGGGGAGGGAAGAGAGGGCAGCAGTGCAACCTCCTGGCTCAGGCAGTGGGAGGCGTTGTCCCAGCCCTGGCTCTGGAGCAACATTCAGCAGAGGTACAGTGTTTGCTGTCCTGCACCTCCCCAACTGTTGATGGGAGGCATTTGCTCTGTGAATGCCTTTGGCAGAGCTCTGAAAGGAATAGGGCATGTCCTGGGCACAAGATGGCAGCTCTGTTGCAAGGGGTTTCATGTGGTCAGCTATTAGGCACTTTCCCCTCCTCCATCCCTTCATCACACCTGGCAGCCATATTCCTAAAGGAGAGGAGGAGAAGAAACCAAATAAGAGCATCCTAACAATTCTAGGATAGAGTTCCCAAATACAGCTGGACTCAGGGCTTGTTAACACATGCCACTATTGCTACGGGCATTAGAAGGAAAGTTTACCCTTCAGGTCCTGTATATGCACAGGGGAAATCCCCTGCCAACTGTGACTTCCCTTCCCTAAGCACATACACTTATGGTGAAACATACACATACATATTCAGCACAAACATTAGGGCTGCAAAGTTTATAATAATACTAGAACCCAGAGGGATCATCCAATGAAGGTGGTAATGAATGGTGATAGATTCAGAACTGATAAAGGCAGTGCTCCTTCACACATGTAGTTAAACGATCAAATTTGCTATCATAAGAGATAGTGATGGCCACCCATTTGGATGTCTTTAAGAGAGGCTTGGCCAAATTCATGGAGGAGAAGGCTATCAATAGCTGCTAGTCATGATGGCTATAGATTACTTCCAGTATTAGAGGCAGCACCCCTCTCAGTACCAGTTTCTGGGGATCATGAGTGAGAATGTGTACTAGAAATGTGGAAGACCATTGTAATTTCAAGGAGTTAGTGGTGCACAAATTCCCTTGCCCATGTCTAGAGTTCCATTTGGGCCTGTTTATTCAGCTGGTTAGCTATGCTTTTTCATTAATTCCCAGGGGCAATTCTGTTGAAGCTGTACATTTTGAGGCTGGTAGATAAGCCTCAAGCTGGCAAGAGTTCAAAGTTAGGCTACTTGTTGTCAGCCAGAGTAGCTGAGGTGAGAGTTCTCTGTGCCGGGGTGGCTGCTGGCCAATGGTTGAAGCCAGTTCTTTTCCAGTCTGTAGGAATATTCTTCAAGCTGGTGGGAAAGGGTAGCCTGCCAGGTGTGTGCGTACTACTATATAGGTCTTTGAGGTGGGCTTTAGAACCAGAACCTCTATGCTGGCTGATCTGGACAGTACTGTATAGCCAGGCTGTATGGAATTTCATTCACCACTGACCTCATAAAGGCAATGGGGTTCCCAGTGGCAGAAGGGATGTCTGTGCTATGATCTTCCATGAAAGCAGTGTGCTTTGCTTTCTTTTGCTTTAATGACTTTGTTAATCTGCTTTCGGTTTAATAGAATCTTTCCCAATAGTGTGCTTATTTTATCCTGAATCCTTAAGAGAACTGTTGCAAGGTGGCAACACAGAGGGCACTATTGCCCTCATGTCCTACTTGCAGTGTTCCCAGAGGCATCCCGTTGGCTACTGTGGGAACACAGTGCTGCCCCAGTTGGGCCTTTGGTCTGATCCAGCAAGGCTCTTCTTATGACAACAGCAGAGACGCTGGACTAGTTTATGCGAAATATTAAAAACTGCTAACACAAAAAACATAAAAGAATGGATAGTAAAGACATGGGATTTTGAAGTGAAGGGCAAAGAGAAATATTTCATTAGGCTAAAGCAGGGGTGCAGAAACTTAGGCCCAGAGGCCAAACCTAGCCCTTCAGGGGTCCTAATCTGGCCCTCCAGGGGTCCCTGAAGGCCCTGGCCATGCCCATGGCCCCTGCCCCACCCCCTTTCCCCCAACCACCCATTGTTCACTGGTTTCCCAGTTTTTGTGCAGTGTTCCCCCAATTCTAAAATGGATGACATGCCTCTACAAAGGCCAAGTTCCTGGCAGTCAGAGCTTGAAGCTAAAACATGCTGGTGTTTTTGGCCCTGCCCCCTTTCTCTTTAGCCCCACCCATGCCTGGAATGTGGCCCCTGAGAGCTTCTCCAGAGCTTAACTTGGGTCCTCAGGCTGAAAGAGGTTCTGCACCCCTGGAATAAAGAATAGTCATCAAATTTCACATGCCAGCAAGGTTATGCTCAAAATCCTACAAGCTAGGCTTCAGCAGTATGTGAACCGAGAACTACCGGAAGTACAAGCTGGGTTTCAAAGAGGCAGAGGAACTAGAGATCAAATCACCAACATTCGCTGGATCATGGAGAAAGCAAGAGAATTCCAGAAAAATGTCTATTTCTGCTTCATTGACTACACTAAAGCCTTTGATTGTGTGGATCACAACAAACTGTGGCAAATTCTTAAAGACATGGGAGTACCAGACCACCTTACCTGTCTCCTGAGAAACCTGTACAAGGGTCAAGAAGCAACAGTAAGAACCGGACATGGAACAACCAATTGGTTCAAAATTGGGAAAGGAGTACGACAAGGCTGCATATTGTCACCCTGCCTATTTAATTTATATGCAGAGTACACCATGAGAAACACTGGGTTGGATGAATCACAGCTTGGAATTAAGACTGCTGGGAGAATTATCAACAACCTCAGATACGCAGACAATACCACCCTAATGACAGAAAGTAAAGAGTAAGGCCAACCACCTGCTTACTTGATCCTTGCCCATCTTGGCTCATTATGAGCTGCAGAGAGAGACTGGGTGAGGGGATCAAGGCGGTGGTGAACGCCTCCCTTGAGGAGGGAGTGATGCCATCAGCCCTCAAGGAGGCAGTGATAAGACCACTCTTAAAGAAGCCCTCCTTGGATCCTCAAGTTCTGAACAACTTTCGCCCAGTCTCAAATCTGCCATTTTTGGGCAAGGTGATTGAGCAGGTGGTGGCGGTGCAGTTGAAGGCACACTTGGAAGAAACTGATT
Source organism: Heloderma suspectum (assembly GCF_057233095.1). NCBI lineage: Eukaryota > Metazoa > Chordata > Lepidosauria > Squamata > Helodermatidae > Heloderma > Heloderma suspectum. The sequence goes on from NC_139462.1 coordinate 5,352,665, forward strand.
ATCTAGACCCATTTCAGTCGGGCTTCAGGCCTGGGCATGGGACAGAAACGGCCTTGGTCGCCTTGGTGGATGATATGAGGAGGGCTCTGGATAGGGGTGAATGCTCCTTCCTTGTTCTCCTCGACCTCTCAGCGGCTTTTGATACCGTTGACCACGGTATCCTCCTGGACCGCCTGGAGGGGTTGGGCATTGGAAACACTGTATTGCGGTGGTTCCAGTCCTTCCTCTCTGGCAGGTACCAGAGGGTAGCACTGGGAGAGGAGGTTTCGGACCCGTGGCCACTTACTTGTGGGGTGCCACAGGGTTCCATCCTCTCCCCGATGCTATTTAACATCTATGTGAAGCCACTGGGGGCTATCATCAGGAGGTTTGGGGTGCAGTGTCATCAATATGCGGATGACACGCAGCTCTACCTCTCATTCAAATCTTCACCAAGGTTGGCCGTAGAATCCCTGTCCAAATGTCTGGAGACGGTGAGTGGCTGGATGGGGAGGAATAAGCTGAAGCTCAACCCTGACAAAACCGAGGTACTTTTGGTGGGAGACAAGAGGAGGCTGGGGGATGTTGACCTGGTGTTGAATGGGGTACAGCTACCCTTGAAAGACCAGGTCCGCAGCCTGGGGGTCATTTTGGACTCCCAGCTATCCATGGAGGCTCAGGTGTCAGCTGTGAGCCGGACAGCGCTGTATCAACTCCATCTGATACGGCGGCTGCGCCCCTACCTTCCCGACCATCTGCTCCCATCGGTAGTACATGCCCTGGTCTCCTCTCGTTTAGACTACTGTAATGCGCTCTACGTGGGGTTACCCTTGAAGACGGTTCAGAAACTGCAGCTGGTACAGAACGCGGCGGCTCGCCTGATTAAAGGCAGCCGCCGGCGAGATCACATCACTCCAGTGCTGAAGGAGTTGCACTGGTTACCAGTTGTTTTCCGTGCCAAATTCAAGGTGTTGGTTTTGACCTTTAAAACCCTATATGGTTCCGGCCCAGCCTATCTTAAGGAGCGCCTCCAGCAACACCAGACAGGCCGCTTAACAAGATCAGCCTCGGATGGCCTTCTCTCTGTCCCATCAGCCAGGACAGCTAGACTGGTGGGGACGAGGGAGAGGGCCTTCTCTGTGGTGGCCCCCACTCTGTGGAACTCCCTCCCTAGGGAACTCCGTCATGCCCCCTCTTTAATGAGCTTCCGTCGTGCATTAAAAACGTGGTTGTTCAGGCAGGCATTTGGGGTGGGTTAGGGTATTTTTTTTAAAAAAAATTTATGGTAAAATTTTATTGTTTTAAATTGTTTTATGGTGGGTTGTACATCGCCCAGAGTGGCTGGGTGACCAGTCAGATGGGCGATTGATAAATTTAATAAATAAATAAATAAATAAATAAGAGGATCTAAAGAGCCTCTTGTTGAGGGTGAAAGTGGAGAGTGCAAAAGCTGGTTTGAAACTCAACATTAAAATAACTAAGATCATGGCATCTGGCCCCATCACTTCCTGGCATATAGAAGGGGAAGAAATGGAAGCAGTGACAGATTTTATTTTCTTGGGCTCCAAGATCACCGCAGATGGTGACTGTAGCCATGAAATTAAAAAGACGCTTGCTCCTTGGGAGGAATGCTATGGCAAACCTAGACAGCATAGTAAGAAGCAGAGACATCACCTTGCTGACAAAGGTTCGTATCATCAAAGCTATGGTTTTCCCAGTAGCAATGTATGGCTGTGAGAGCTGGACTATAAGGAAGGCTGAGCGCTGAAGAATTGATGCTTTCGAACTGTGGTGCTGGAGAAGACTCTTACAAGTCCCCTGGACTGCAAGGAGGTCAAATCAGTCAGTCCTAAAGGAAATCAACCCTGACTGCTCATTGGAAGGACAGATACTAAACTGAAGCTCAAATATTTTGGCCACCTAATGCGAAGAGAAAACTCCCTGAAAAGACCCTGATGCTGGGAAAGATTGAAGGCAAAAGGAGAAGGGGACGGCAGAGGATGAGATGGCTAGATAGCATCACGGATGCAATGAACATGAACTTGAGCACACTCCGGGAGAGAGCGCAGGACAGGAAGGCCTGGCATGCTATGGTCCATGGGGTCACGAAGAGTCAGACACGACTTAACGACTGAACAACAGCATATGGCAAACTGGGCGCCATCTTTGCGAACTTAACTTATTAATGTTTTTATTATTATATTTTAAACTATATTTTATTTTAAAATTAATAAAGTATTTATCAATTTGATTAATTAATTATTATTTGAATGAATGAATGAACCCTTATTGTTCAAAGCCATGGGCCATCACAACTGAAAAAAAAGACACACAGGATAAAATACAATAAAAACCAATTAAAAAACCAATTAAAAAACAGTACACAAACAATGATTAAAATGACACATTTGCATCTCACTTCCCCTACAAAGCAACAGCTGCAAAGTCCTTCCCCCTAGATTCATAAGAGGGTACAGTATGATGCTTGCCTCTTAATTTTCAGGCAGCCAGGGCAAATTTTGCAACTGGGTGATAACATATACATTGTTGCCTGCAAGCAATATACAAATCTGATCCAAGGGAGATCTATTTGACAGAAAACAAAGCATATGGGGGAGAAAGTTATATCCTGGGGACTCATACACATGGCAGCAAAGTAAATAGTGTTCAATATACTCAACTTCGCCAGATTCACAGATGCAGAGTCGTAAATGAGGTGGGATATTGTCAGACCTCTCCTCCAGATAAGCAGAGAGCATGGACTGGAATCTTAACACTTGAATGATTTTCTTAAAGGACACAGTAAGTGTTGTAAAGTATTGCTCCAGACCAAATGTTGTCTTATATATGGATACCAAACTGAGTATGACATTTGGCTGATGGTATATGAGTCCCACTGCTGAGAACACAGATGAATTCTTTCTTTGAACAACTGTTTAACTCTTTTGGAAGAGTAGTCAGGTAATACTTCTGTGCTAATCCCATAAGTATGTAGGATATGTCTTACAGAATTTACGCAAGAACTTTGTGTTGGAATTTGCAGTTGCTCCAAGAAACATTCTTTTGGCAGGTGGGAATCATTTATACAAGACAGCTTCAGCCAGTATAGGACAAGTGCAAGATGAGCGCCTGTTTCTATGGAGAGGATTCCTGTTTCTGCCCTTAGAAAAGGAACGGATGTGCCTTGAGGGACAGCTAGCAGGAATCTCATAAGGAATTTTGCACCACCTCTAAGATGGAAACATTAGTATACCCCTATATCTCTGCACCATTTAACAGTTGGGGAAGTATCTTCTTCAGAAATATCTCAACTGCCGGCGCAACCAAACTCCCTCCTTGAAATTTAAGAAAACGCATCAGGGACTGTATAGAGTGGGAAGATTTCAGTTTAACTGTCTTCAAATGAGGTGAGCATTAAACTCGAGACCCAAATATTTAAAATGATGCTGCTGTTCAATGGGCTTATTATCTAGTTTCCATATATGGTTTTTTTTTCTTCCCGAACACAACCACTTTTTTGGGGGTATAATTTATTAATAGGTGCTGTTTTGTGCAAAACGTACTCAGTTTGGTCAATAACCTCCACATCCCAATTAATGTGGGTGGAAATCATAACAATATCATCAGTGTACAAAAGAACTGAGAGCTTGACATCCAAAATAGAAACTGGAAGGTATTCCAGACCACTCAGTTCCTGTACAATGTCATTGATATAAAAATTAAAAAGGAAGGGGGGCAAACGACATACCTGACACACACCTCTGTCAGTTGGTATATTTTCTGAGAGCAATCTGTTTGCCCCTAATATGAACCTAAGAGAGGAATTAGTGTGGAGCATTTGTATTAAGTACAGGAGCCGTCTCTCAATTTTTGTGGCAGATAATTTTTGCCATAGATGGTCTCTGTCTATAAGATCAAAAGCAGAACTAAAATCACGAAGGAAGCAAACAACTCTCTTCCAGCATCTTGAGAGTATTTTTGAATCAAGTGATGGAATACAAAACATTGATCTATTGTGGACATTATCTTCATAAACCCAGCTTGTTCTTCAGCAATAATTGAATTTTCAGCAGCCTACGACTCTAGTCTACATAAGAAATATTTGCAATACAGTTTAACGATAACACTGAGCAAGCAAATTGGTCTAAAATTCTTTGGATCGGCCTTAGAGCCTTTCTTATGGACTGGCAGTACTATACATACTCCCCACCCCCGGGGAATGGTCTGGCCCCAGTTAGACCCAGGGCATGGTCTGAAGGCACATGAAGGCCACCTCACAGAATCATGGAATCATAGAATCATAGAATAGTAGGGTTGGAAGGGGCCTACAAGGTCATCGAGTCCAACCCCCTGCTCAATGCAGGAATCCAAGTCAGAGCATCCCTGACAGGTGGCTGTCCAGCCTCGTCTTGAAGGCCTCCAGTGTGGGAGAGCCCACCGCCTCCCCAGGTCATTGGTACCATTGTCGTATTGCTCTTACAGTCAGGAAGTTTTTCCTGATGTTCAGCCGGAATCTGGCTCCCTGGAACTTGAGCCCATTATTCCGTGTCCTGCACTCTGGGATGATCGAGAAGAGATCCTGGCCTTCCGCTCTGTGACAACCTTTCAAGGACTTGAAGAGTGCTGTCCTATGTCCCCTCAGTCTTCTCTTCTCAAGGCTAAACGTGCCCAGTTCTTTCAGTCTCTCCTCACAGGGCTTTGTTTCCAGTCCCCTGATCATCTTTGTTGCCCTCCTCTGAACCCTCTCCAGTTTGTCTGCATCCTTCTTAAAGTGTGGTGCCCAGAACTGGACACAGTACTCCAGATGAGGCCTAACCAGTGCTGAGTAGAGGGGAACTAGTACTTCCCGGGATTTGGAAGCTATGCTTCTATTAATGCAGCCCAAAAGAGCATTGGCCTTTTTTACAGCCACATCACATTGTTGGCTCATATTCAGCTTGTGATCGACAACAATTCCAAGATCCTTCTCGCTTGTAGTGTTGTTGAGCCACGTATCCCCCATCTTGTAACTGTGCTTTGGTTTCTTTTTCCTAGGTGCAGAACTTGGCCTTTATCCCTATTAAATGTCATTCTGTTGTTTTCTGCCCAGTGCTCCAGTCTATCAAGATCACTTTGAATTTTGTTTCTGTCTTCCAAAGTATTAGCTATCCCGCCCCATTTTGTGTCATCTGCAAATGTGATCAGCATTCCCTGCACCTCCTCCTCCAAGTCATTAATACAGATGTTGAAGAGCACTGGGCCCAGGACTGAGCCCTGCGGTACCCTGCTCATTACCTCTCCCCAGTTTGAGAAGGTCCCATTGATAAGCACCGTTTGAGTCCGATTCTGTAGCCAACTGTGGATCCACTGGATCATTGTTTCATCTAGCCCACTTTGAGCTAGTTTGCTCATCAGGATATCATGGGGCACTTTGTTGAAAGCTTTGCTGAAGTCAAGTTATATGATGTCTACAGCATTCCCATGGTCCACAGGGGAGGTGACTTGATCAAAAAATGAGATCAGATTCGTCTGGCAGGATTTGTTCTTGACAAATCCATGTTGGCTTCGAGTCATCACTGCATGGTTTTCAAGGTGCTTCCAGATGGATTGCTTTATCATCTGCTCCAGAATTTTCCCAGGGATTGATGTCAGACTGACTGGTCTGTAGTTCCCAGGTTCCTCCTTTTTACCCTTTTTGAAGATAGGGACAACGTTAGCCCTCCTCCAGTCATCTGGCACTTCCCCCGTCCTCCATGATTTCTCAAAGAGAATAGACAGCGGTTCTGAGAGTTCTTCTGCCAGTTCCTTTATTACTCTAGGGTGCAGTTCATCTGGCCCTGGAGATTTGAACTCATTCAAAGGAATTAGGTGTTCCTAGACCATATGCCATTGCCTATCGATCTCAAGCTGCAGTCCTGCCCCTTCAGCCTGTACTTCGCCTTTGCCAGGACGGGCATAGACCCTCTTTTGGAAGAAGACTGAGCCAAAGTAGGAATTGAGCACATCTGCCTTTTCTTTGTCATCTGTTCTCATTTTGCCATCCTGATTTAATAGCTGAACCACAATTTCTTCCCTCTGCCTTTTATTATGCACGTAGCTGAAGAAAGCCTTTTTGTTTTTAGCATCCCTCACTAACCTCAGTTCGTTCCCAGCTTTATCCTTCCTGACGCCATCCCTGCAATTCTGTGCTACCTGCCTGTACTCTTCCTTTGTTGCTTGGCCTTCTCTCCACTTCCTACATGTGTTCTTTTTTGTTTTCAGGTCATCTCTAAGCTTTTTGTGAAGCCACATTGGCTTCTTCTGTTGTCTTCCACCTTTTCTTCTTGTTGGAATGGTTTGTAATTGTGCCTTGAGAATTTCCTTTTTTAAAAGCTCCCACCCATCTTGGACTCCTTTTCTTGTTAGCGTCGCTTGCCTTGGGACCTTACTGATCATTGTTCTGAGTTTATTAAAATCAGCTTTCCTAAAATCCAGGGTACGCGTTTGACTACACTCGGCTTTTGCTTCCCTTAGAACCAAGAACTCAAGTGCAACATGGTCGCTTTCCCCCAGAGTTCCTGTAACTGCTACTTTATCCACTAAGTCATCTCTGTTGGTTAGGGTCAAGTCAAGGATAGCCGATCCTCTAGTTCCTTCCTCTACTTTCTGTAGGAGGAAGTGATCCGCCACACAAGTCAGGAATTTCCTGGAGGGGCATGTTTTGCAGAATTTGTCTCCCAACAAATATTGGGGAAATTGAAGTCCCCCATGACTACTACATCATGCTTCCTCAAAACATTGGCTATTTGCTTTTCAAAAGTTTCATCCTTGTCTTCTCCTTGATTGGGTGGCTGGTAGTAGACTCCGACCACCAGGTTCCTTTTATTCTTTGCTCCATTTATTTTGATCCAGATACTCTCGATGGGGCTACCAAGCTCATCCTCCTGTATTTCTGTGTGGAGATATGTATTTTTCACATACAGTGCAACCCCACCTCCCTTTCTGTTCCTCCTGTTCTTTTTGAACAAGTTATATCCTTCAATTGCTGTATTCCAGTCATGGGAGTCATCCCACCAAGTCTCAGTTATACCTATCAAGTCATAATTTCCCTCTTGTATTAAGAGTTCAAGTTCGTTCTGTTTGTTTCCCATACTCTGGGCATTAGTATATAGACATTGAAGACCATGTGCTTCATAGTTTGGCTTTCTTCCTACATGTGTCTGAAGACTATTATTGGGTGCTATTAGAGCTGTTCTCTCCATTGCAGTGCATGAGCCTACGTCCATTGTTATCCCCAACTTTACATTTCCCTTCCCTGTAGGATTCAGTTTAAAGCCCTCCTGATGAAGTTCTTTATGCTGTGGCCAAACACATTCTTCCCAGCCTTTGTGAGGTGCAACCCATCCCTTGCCAACAGCCCATCTTCCAGGAAGTATAGCCCGTGGTCCCAGAATCCAAATCTCTCTTGTTGGCACCAACTTCGTAGCCCGTCATTCACCCGGAGTATTTTTCTTTCCCTTTCTATCCCTCTTCTAACTACTGGAAGGAGGGATGAGAGAATGATCTGGGCCCCCAAGTTCTTGAGTTTCCTTCCCAAAGCTTCAAAGTCTGACGTGATTTCTTCATAGCTCTGCTTGGCGGTATCATTTGTTCCCACATGGATGAGAAGAGATACCTGTCAGTGGGCTTTATGAGTGCAGGCAACCTTTCAGTCACATCTGTAATTCGTCCTCCTGGGTGACAACGTACCTGGTGAGTCCACGGGTCTTTGCGACCTACTTGGGTTTCGATCCCATGCAGCAAGGAGTCTCCCACTACTACTACTACTACTACTACTCTTCTCTTTTTCTTGTTGTAAGCCTGGGTTTCATTGCCTCTGCTTGACTGACCTTCAGCCTCTTGCTCACTCTTGTGCAGGTTCCCCTGTAATTCTTCCTCTGCAGGCTGTTCTCCAGTCTCATCTGCAAGTACCTGGAATCGGTTCCACAGCTCCACTGCTTCCACTGGTGCAGAGTGGCATCTAGTTTTTCTTCTCCTGTCACCCTTTTCCAAGGAGTATCCTCTACTCCATTTTTCCTCACCTCAGCATTTCCCACTTCTTCCTCATCTTGCTGTTGCTCTTCAAGCTTCTGGTCTTCACTTTGCTGCTGTAGTTTCCCCATTCTGTCCAAGAACTCTTTGTGTTCTCTTATTCCTCGGAGGGTTGACAGTCACCACTCCAGTCCACTTACTTTTTCTTCCAGCAGCATGATCAACTTGCACTTGTTGCAGGTGTAGGCCATGTTGTTCTCAGGCAAGAAAACAAACATTGCACACACCTTGCAGGTCACCACCACAGGAGAATCCTGTCCTTCCATAGCCTCTATTCTCTTTTTGTGTCTAGCTTTCTGATTGTTCTAGACTGGCCTGTGCCTGCTCCTCTATTCAGTAGAGGTTAAAAGCAGAGTCTCACTGGTGTGGAAATGTGTGTTACAAGACAAATGAATGAAAAAAGATGTTAGGGGCCTCCCCCTTGACTTCCTGCAGCCCACTTACCTCTTAGCCTCTGTCTCCTCTGTCTCCTTTGTTTCTTCTACCACTGCAACTCCCATGGCCAACTCCTGTTTACTCCCCCTGTTTGCTCGCTCTGGTCACTCGCTCTCTGGGAGCTTGCTTGCTTCTGTAGTCCCTGGACCAGCTGGAGCAGCTTGCTCTGCTCTGCTCTGCTGGGAGGTGGGAAACAGACTCATAGTTCCCTTCTTGCCCTGATCCCCATGAACAATTTTATTCTTCAGCTTTTACAACTATTTAAATAGTGTTAGCAATCCCTTTTTTTCAGTTTTCTTTTGTTTGAAGTTGTTTCTGAATTTCTCATAAGATTTGCCACATAATAGACTTGTCTGCACCCACAGAATTAGATGTAGCTTTAAGCATGAAGAGTGGAAGGGGTGCAATTGGTTGTTGCTTAGCATCCACCCAACATTTGTACTTCCTGCTTCCACTTGGGTCCAGGTTACAGTGCCACAATGCCAGAAGAGGCAAAAAGATAAAGGCCTGGCGGTGGATATTTTGTCCCTTGCTATGTCATTTTCACAGGTATTTCTTTTTTCTTAGCCTTCAAGCCATGGCTCCCAAGGGCAAGCACCCCACAAAAGGTAAAGCTAACACATCAACTGAAGAACATGAAGACAAGGCATTGCTAGGGCTCCTTTCTCCAAAGGAAGTTCTAATATGTTGTGGGATCTTTGCCCTACGGCCTGATCAGCTTGATCAGGGCATTCTATGCATGCAAGTTCAGTTCCATCTTTAAGTGGAGGAGCTCTGCGCAGCAGTGCATGCACATGAGTTGGGTCCCTTCCCATGCTCACTGAGTGTGTGGCTGGTGTGCTCTGTGGTAGGAGATGGGCCTGCAGCACATGGCCCAGTGACACCTCCACACATTCTTTTAATGTGAGACTGTTTTATGACACTTCCTAACGAAAGTCCGCCCTACATCTAGAATGGAAGTGGGGCTGTTTTGCTGGTCCAGTGCCACTCCTTCGTTGTCCCACCTGCTTGACATCCACTCATTTAGTGTTGACATTGGGAACAGGGCAGCTACACATGAGCATCTGCCCAAGGGTAGGTGCTCCAATGATCAGAGATCCAGCAGGACTGGGGGTCCTGATTGCATGGGTCACCTACATATGAACTGTGAGTCCTGTGCAGCCACACCTTTGCAGACCTCCAGGCTAATCCCATAGACATTGAGGGGGGACAATTAGTGGGAGGTGCAACAACAGGAGGCAGGCTAGTGGCACAGTGTAAGGGAAAAACTGGAAGCTAAAATTTCAGGGTCCCTGGTTTTGAATACCTAGGCGCACCTACTTTGAACAGCCTCCGCTTGGCCCTGATGGAGTAGGCAAGGTTCTTTGGGGGACCGAGACAGAGTGTTTACATTCACTCAGATTTACTTACATTCTACAAATAAGGACTAAAACGATGACATAAACTAAATGCATTTATTAAAGAAAAATAAAGATAAAGTTAAACAAGCACATAAGCCTTCCACTTGGCAACAAAGCAAGGATCAGTCTATGAAGAGAGACTGAAAGAACTGGGCATGTTTAGCCTTGAGAAGAGAAGACTGAGGGGAGATAGGATAGCACTCTTCAAGTACTTGAAAGCTTGTCACAGACAGGAAGGCCAGGATCTCTTCTTGATCATCCCAGAGTGCAGGACACGGAATAATGGGCACAAGTTACAGGAAGCCAGGTTCCGGCTGAACATCAGGAAAAACCTCCTGACTGTTAGAGCAATACGACAATGGAACCAATTACCTAGGGAGGTAGTGGGCTCTCCCACACTGGTGGCGTTCAAGATGAGGCTGGACAGCCATCTGTCAGGGATGCTCTGACTTGGACTCCTGCATTGAGCAGGGGGTTGGACTTGATGGCCTTGTAGGCCCCTTCCAACCCTACTATTCTATGATTCTATGATCAAGCATCCTCACACATCCTGCAGCTGTATGCCTACCACTCACACTTGTACTTTCCCAGGAAGGGTAAAGGGACTCTCTCCTTCTCCAAGCATGACCAGGGAGTCACTGAAGCCTAAGTGATAGGCTCAGAGTAACCTCTCAGGTTCAGGGTGAAAGAAGAAAGACAGACCCAGATCTCCTCCATGTATTGAGTTAAATACCCTCCCAGATTTGGTGACCTCCTTCTTATTACGTATTCTAAACTCTTTACAACTATTGGTTTATGTCACATTATAGGTTATCCTATTCCCAGAAAATCCATCCTTTTGCCCCCAATATCACCTTGACGTAACGTGTTGACTATGAAACAGGTCTAAGTCCTCCTTTTCTGTGGTCAACACAGGGGGTTGGACTCGATGGCCTTGTAGGCCCCTTCCAACCCCACTATTCTATGATTCTATGATTCAACAGCTCCTTTTTTTCTTCCCTATATCACCAGACAGGGGAATCCCAAACCACAACATGTTCTTATCTAAGACCCCTTACTTTTTACCCAGTTTCCTTATAAGGAAGAGACAGTTGATAAGGTTGGAAGGTTGTCAAAACATCTCTTATCAGCATCTAGCAAGCTTCTAATACAGTGGATCTTGCTCCCCTACTTGCCCCATTACATATTAAAGCATTAACCCCCCATAAGCACCAACTCTTACCCTTTACACTCTATATGCCTCATACCCTATATTGTACCCAAATGTAAACTGCAAAGCCCAAGAAAGTCCTTACAATGGGCCTGTTTCCCTTCTACTTGCCAAGCCCCTTCACATATATAATGCACAAAGGGGGCTTCAGTTAAGACCTGGTGCTAGAATTTGCTTGATCTAAAAATGTACTCTGTAGTAAAATGCATATTTTGCAATGAATTTTTCAATATTATTTGATGGACATACATATCTCTCTTGAATGCAGCAATGGATTTTATTTTGCTTGTACAACTGTTTGAAGGGGAATTTAAAATGTCTAATATGTAACCCCCTCTTATGTATGTATTTTCCTGTTATTTGTAGCTCATCTCCCTCTAAGACAACAGCACACAACTTTTTAATCCCCCCACCCTATGGCCTAAAGGCCACCACTGCTTGGACGATGCCATTAGCAGCATGGAAGCAGTGATACTTCTGCATCACTTGGGAGAAGAGAGGTCCTCCTCCACCTCCCAGCAACCCCATGGATATTATTGCTTTCACTTTGCCATTGGAAATGTGGAGGCAACAATGATGAAGGGGGGATTTGGTGGCGGGGGAGCACGGGGGCTCCAAAACATGTATCTGGGGGACACAGGTTCTGCCACCCACCTCTAATATAATGGTGGAATGTAGCCCTATTCCCTTCTCCAGCATCCTTGGGTTTTTTTGCCATCTAACAGTGGAGGACAGAATTACTCCAGTGTGTCAGGCAGGGGTCTCCAGCATTTTGGGGCCCATGGGTACCATCCTGAACTGGGAATGTGCCATGGGTGCCATCACAAAAATGCTGACTGTGGCTAGGTATGTGTATTCCCACATGGCTGCCATGGGAGGTGTTTTGTTGCTGCTGCTGCACCAAAACATCCATTTCACTGGAGGCAAAGAAGTGAGGTTAAGTGACAAATAAATTGCCCAAGAAATGCTGTGGAAGGCAGCGCCACACACCCATAACATGAGAAAGCACCCATTTCGCAACAGGCAAACTGCTGAGGTTATACTGCCCATGAAGTGGAGTATAAAACACCTGAGCCACCAAACACAGCACTGTTCCTTTGAAATGAGGAACCACCCACCCATCCACACTCACACTGTTGCCCTCCCTGCCCCCTGGGGTGTTCCACTGCCCTCCCTTCCCACCACAAGGGGCCAAAAGAGATTCGGGGAAGCCAAAGATGGCCCTGGAGGCTGGCCTTCACTTTCCAGTGTGCTCAGCCTCCCATTAATTCTTTCAAGTCTTTTTAAAACATCGGGGGGAGTGGACCTCACTGGTATCAAGGACATGTGAAAGCAATTCGGAAAGATACCAAACATTTCTGGGTCACTGAGCACATCTGGAATTTTGAAAGAGTGTCATGGGCACTCTCACAAAATGGCTTCCGTGGGGTAGGGGCTTGCCCATTCAAAAAATGGCTGCCATGCTGCTCATAGTGTTCAAAGTGTGGGTGCAGCTCAGCTAGCTTCATAAAGAAGAGAAAGGCTGATGCGTCTGCACGCATCTATCTAAGGTAATAGATAGAGAGAGGACCTTCAAGCTTCTTTGACTGTCCTGTGATCTGTGTTGACCTTCCTTCTGGTGCTAGACTGATACTCTTAGGGTTGCTGACCTCACTTCCTACTTCCTTCTTCTTCATGCTCGTGCCTCTTGGAGACGAGACATCTCTTTGGGTCTCCCTCCATCTTGAGTTGGGGACCACTCTATACAATATGTATGTTCTGTAGAAATTCCAGGCTTTCTTATTCCTGTGATCCAGAGTCTCCAGTGGGATCTATCCAGGGTAAAGTGTGCTCCTTCAGCTAGGATTCCACACAGCTCATCCCCTGTCAGGTTCTCCCTGTTCTGCCAACACATAGCTGGTCACAAAGCAATCATTTCCCAAAAGGCAAACTGGTGAGACTGAAAGAAAAGTAACGTGCCCAACAACTGAAGAACAAGGCAGAGGTGCTGTGGAGGTCTGAACTCCCAAACTGAAAACCACTCCTTGGGACCCAAATACAGATGGTGCTGGAGGGCAGCCTTTCGCTTTGCAGAAGACTAGGGATGTCGGAGAATTTCTCCACGAATCTCCGGGAGGCCAAATGCCAACGCATTCGGCCCCCCGAAATTGGTGGGGAAATTCTCCGCCCCCCCCCCGGATGGGACTTACCTCGTGCGAATGTCCCTCTCGGAGGCGGGTCCCGGCGGCGGTTCAGCGGTGGTTCGGTGGTTCGGTGGCAGCGGCGGCCGGTCTTCTGACAGGCTGCCACCGCCGCCATTTCCAAGTAAAGTTAAAAAAAAAAAAAAAGTGATAGGCTACGTAATGATTTACGTAGCCTATCACGGCTAGATTTTCAAAGTCAGCCGTGATAGGCTACGTAAATCGTTACGTAGCCTATCACAGCTGACTTTGAAAAAAAAAAAAAGCGCGTACGCAAATGGCAGCGCCCATGGGCAAATGGCCGCCATTTGCGTATGCGCTTTTTTTTTTTCAAAGTCAGCCGTGATAGGCTACGTAACGATTTATGTAGCCTATCATGGCTGACTTTGAAAATCTAGCCGTGATAGGCTACGTAAATCGTTACATAGCCTATCACGTTTTTTTTTTTTACATAATTTTTTTCTTTCGCGGTTGGAGAGGCGGGGCACTCCCCCCCGGCCAGAATTTCGGTGGGGAGGGATGGGCGCCTCCCCACCCGCCAAGAATTTCGGGGGGGAGAAACAGAGCGCCTCCCCCCCCCACCGAAAACAGCTGCGGGACCAGGAAAGGGACTTTCGTCCATCCCTACGAGAAGACCAGTTAACAAATATTTTATTTAAAAAATCTTAAGAAATAAAATTAGAAGCAGGAGGGTCAGGGAGCCTCTTGGGCAGCAAGAGAGCTTCTGTGGGCACATTGAAGCTCACAGGCACCACTTTGTAAGCCCCAGGTCTGGAGGATGGCACTTGGGACGAAGGGCTGCAGCTCAGTGGAACATCCCTTGCATATGGAAGAGATGCTTTACATGCAAGCAACTATTTTATTTATGTGTTATCGTGTTCATTGTAAACCACCCTGGAAGCTCCACTGGAGGAGACTATACATACGAACAGAAGAAGAGCCCTGCTGGGTCAGTCTCAGGGTCCATCTCGTCCAGCATTTTGTTAACACAGTGGCCAACCAGCTGTTGACCAGGAACTCGCAAGCAGGACATGAGCGCAACAGTGCCTTCCCACCCATGTTCCCCAGCAACTAGTATACATAGGCTCCCTGCCTCTGGTACTGGAGGTAGCACATGGCCATCGGGACTAGTAGCCACTGATAGCCTTTTCCTCCAGGAATTTGTCCAACCCCCTTTTAAAGCTGTCCAAATTGGTGGCCACTACATCCTGTGGTAGTGAATTCCATTGTTTAACTATGTGCTGTGTGAAGAAGCACTTCCTTTTATCTGTCCCAAATCTCCCACCAATCAGCTTCATGGGAGGACCCTGTGTTAGTATTTTGAGAGAGGGAGAAAAATGTCCCCTTATCCACATTCTCCACACCACATATAATTTTGTACACCTCTATTATGTCTCCCCTTACCCTCCTTTTTCCCAAGCTAAACAATCCAAGCTGTTGTAACCTGTTCTCATAGGGGACGTGCTCCAGCCCCTTGATTGTTTTAGTTGACCTTTTCTGCATTTTTTCCAGCTCTACAATACCGTTTTTTTAGCTGTGGTGACCAGAACTGTACACAGTATTCCAAGTGTGGCTGCACCATAGATTTGTAGAGGGGCAGTATGATATTGGCAGTTTTATTCTCAATTCCTTTCCTAATTATGCCTAACATGGAGTTTGCCTTTTTTACAGCAGCCGCACACTGGGCTGACATCTTCATTGAGCTGTCCACCACAACCCCAAGATCTCTTTCTTGGTTGCTCACTGCTAGCTCAGATCCCATCAGGTTATATACCTTCATACATTTTTAAATTGCTATTATTGGTTTGTTTACCTGGAAAACAAAGTTGTTTCTAGGAGAAGGTGGGGAATTTATTTGCATTTATTTACACTTACTTACTATGAGGAGGGAGGGAAGAGTTGACCTCCCTGGCCTCCTTGCCCTATTGCTTAAACCTGCATGGGTGCTTAGCTCACTTGTGTGCTGAGGCTTCATCACTGGTGCTGAGATGGTTCGTCACTGGGGCTCCTCACACTAGGAGAGCTGGCTCCCTCGCAAGCCTGCCTCCTTATATGCCTCTGGCTAGCTTGGCCCAACTGCTGCTGCAGCCCATCTGATTAGAGGGACTTGTTTGAAAGGCAAGGGCTACTGGTCTGCACTAGCTTCCAGTGAGTGGGAATTTAGGTCATTTGGGCCCCTTGGGAGTGGAGATTTTCCATCTAGGGGAGAAGACAATAGTCAATAGGAGACCTATTTAGGGGAGAGGATGCTAGTCAATGGGTCATTTGAGGAGTGAACAGACAAAGGGGAGAAGGGATGATTTGGGATGTAGTTTAGCCTCCTCTGGGGATACAAGGGGCTGAAGGGATGACACTGGGTATCTGATTTTGGAAGGGATGTGGTTTGCAAGGGTTGAGTCCATTTTCTGTGATAAGCTGAGCTCTCAAACTTGGAATGATTCCTTTTTCTGTGCTTTTTAAGACTAAACAATAAGCTGAAGTCTCAGATTTGGGAAGAGTATATTTCTGAACTTCACTTTATGAGCTGCTCTATGAGGGCTAAACCCTGAACATACACTGAGCCCAAACTGAAGCTAGCCTACACTTCTTATTTCTTATAACCCAGCTCTTCCACTAGCTAGGCCTGCACGGTGGCTCCTGTCAATACAGAGCTATGTATTGGTTTTGTTGCTTGGGTTTAGTTGAAATATGTGGTTGAAGTTCTCTTCAACCACTCAGGAATCTTCTTAATGTGTGAATTTTTTAAAAATGCATATTTTAAAGTACATATTTTGTGAATGCAAGTTTTGGAATTTGTGACCTTTTCTGCGGGGAGAACATCAACTCCTGTTCATGTCCATGTTCAGGGTTCCAAGTGGGGCATTTTTGAGTGATTTGTGAACTGAAGCAAAATTCTGGTTCAACCCTAGAGCCAAATTTGGAAGATTTTAGAACTTGCGATACCACAATTGGTGACACCAAAATATTCCCTCCCCCACCTTACAGATTATATCAGAAGGATGAGCCAGAAGTTGGTGAAGGAGAATGTGACAGATGTTTATGGGTAATCTATACTGATACGTTGCAACAGAAAGTGGGCTGTGACTGAAGCCTTTCACACTCTATTTTTTGTCTCATCTACATATTTGACGGAGACAAAATTCTTTTCCAGCCTCAAGGAACCAGCATTGACACAGTGTTGAGTCAGAGAGAGATGCTCCTTTGTGCCCCATTTCCATAAGGTGACTGGATTAGCCATTGACTTCTGCAGTGAAATGGGGCTTCATTCATTTTTGCTTTTGCATGGAGATCAATGAATCCAGGTCTTAACGCGCCCACAGTGGATCTGCATACATCCTACAAACACCAACTCTGTATTCATTGCAGGGAGAATCAGCCCAGCATCTTCCTGGTGTTTGGCAATGTTTTTCAACTTCAGCACAGTTTTTTTTTATGGCACTTGTCTCTTTGGCATCTGCCTTCCAGAATCTAAAAAAAGAAGTGATACTTTTGTCTGGATTTGTTATTTGTTATAGTGTAGCATATCCAGTAGAAATTTTCCATTAAATAGATGCTTACTATACGATACCCCCCCCATCTCACTTACCACCTACTCACAATATTGATTCATTTTGGAGGTCTCTCCCTATACAAAGGAGATCTGCAGAATATGTTGGTGTGTATCTCCATCCCCCACCACAAGTGCTCCTGTCCAGGAGTCCAGCCAGCCAGCCACACCCTCCTCCAGTATACTTTCAGTTGGGTTTTGACATCTCCTCCCCAAGGCTCCTGGAGTGGCTCTATGCATGCCCAGCCTTCTTTGGATTTTCTGTTGATTTTACAAATGTAGGTACTTCTGCATACTTGAGGAGGTCTCCCGGGATGTAGAAACACTTCCCTTAGTTTTCAGCAGCCCCATTTCACTTCCCAGTGGGTAGGCATCTGACCAATGGAGTTAGCTGCTCATACATAGTGGGAACTCACAACAAAATGTAATGGCGTATCCCCAGCCCCTAAGAGAAGAGAACTTGCCCAGGCATCATGGAGAGGGGGGTTTCAGGAGAGGGCAAGGGGGGGGGAATGCATCCTTTGTCTTTCCCAACCCTCTGAGGCTTCCCCCTGTGGTCTTAAACATTTCCAGTGATGGGAAAGATCTCTGCTAGAGTCCTTGAAGAGCTGTGGCTGGTCAGAGTAGGCAATATTGGCATAGATGGTCAAAGAGGATGACCAAGTACAAGGCTGCTTCCTAGGTTCCTATAGCACCAGAGGGGTCAGGCTTGGGGCAGCAAGCCCAGAATCTGAGCATTTGTTTATTTCAAACATTATACCAGCCTCAACAAAATGTGATTCCTGGCCAGTTGACAGAATCCAAATATATAACAACCATGATAAATGGACTGGCACATGAGCAGTTGGGAGAGTTTAAGAAGTGTAAAAATGCTCAAGCCACTTAGGCCATGCTCTGATATGCACTTAGTTGGGCATAAGCCCCACTGAACTCAAGGAGACTTACTTCTGAGTAGACCTGTATTGGATCATGATGGAAAAACACTTAAAATGCTAGAGTGGATACAAATATTTCTGTCTGGGTCTGCAGAAAAAGTGATGGGAATAGAAAAAGTAATGTTGGCAGAAGGTAACCCTCCCTGGGGAGGGCTATTTGATAATGGTGGTAACACTGCTGAAAAAACCCTCTTTGGAGTTGTCACCCACCTCACCTCTATTCTGTACCAGCTGAAGTTTGAGAACCATCTTCAAAGGTGGCCCCATGTATAAAACAGTGCAGTGGTCAAGTTGGGAGATTGCCACAGCATGGAGAAGCACAGTCAGACTGTCCCTATAAAGGAAGGGCCTCAGTGGGTGAGCCAGCCAGAGCTGGAGAGAGGTGCTCTGTACCATTAAGGCTGGCTAATTGAGTGGCAAAGCTGGATCCAGGAGACTTTTCAAATGCAAATCCGCTGCTTCAGGGGGAGTAGAACAATCCCATCCAGAACGGGCAGAATGCCATCTACCTGAATCCGGGAACCATATACCCACAGCCCCTTGATCTTTTCAGGATTTAACTTCTATTCATTAGGCCTCATGTAGTCCTTTTATGGACTCCAGGCACTGATTTGGAATGTCTACAGTTTTACCAGACTTGGAGAAAAAGAACTAGCCTTTATTCTGATGGGGCCTTACTCCAAATCCCTGGCTGACCTCTCCCGCCACTTTTGTATAATTGCTAAAAAAAACATGGGGGACAAGGTGGCATAAGCTTAAGCTGTAAGTGCCAAGGGACTCAGCAGAAGCCCGTAGTGCAACTCTCTGCAAATGACCCATCATGGAGAGGCAGAATCACCATCTCACCATGACTCCAACTCCCAACTTATCATGTTGGCTCAGGAGGATACCATAAACAAGGTACCACATTAAAAGTTGCTGAGAGGTTAAGGAGAATCGATAGGGTCACACTCCTCCTGTCATTCTCCTCGCATAGGTAATCCATCAGGGCAACCAAGACAGTATTTGGGCAGAAGCCAGGTCTGAAATCAGATTGAAATGGCCTAGACAATCCATTTCATTAAAGAGAGCTGGAAGTCGAACAGTCATCACCTGCTCAAGTACATTAGCCAAGAAGGTGATCTTTGCAACTGGATGGAAGATGTTACAATCTTCTGTGTCTGGAGAGGCTTTCTTAAAAAGTAGTTGCACTATCACCTTCTTCGGGGTGGTGGGACTCTCTCTCTCCTTCAAGGAGGCATTGATTACCTCCTGCATCAACAGTTCCCCTCGCTAGACTTAGAGAGCAACCCTATGGCCACTAGAAAGTACCTAGATGGCCATAGGATTTTTTGGTTTCTCAGGACTGAGCTCGGAGCCAGGGCTTGGTCCCCAGAAACCACACTCTCCTCTCCCCCCCACTGCCTCTTAGGCAGCGCAGTTCTTTTCCCTCCCCCCTTCCATAAACCAAGCACCAAGTGGGTGAAAAGGGTGTGTTCCTGGGGGCAGGGAGAGGAGGAGACTACAGAAGTGCCGTTATGATGCTTCCTATGCTCCATGCAGCTTCTCCCCTCCACCTCCGATGTCCCCAGTTAGACAGTTGATTTTGGCTGTCTAGCCATAAATATAGGGCAGAAGGAGCACGGAGGAGATGATCCCTTCCATGCTGCACCCACTCTACATTGGATAGGTGGTCACCTCTGAGTTTTTATTGTATCCGCTTCATGTGGTTTTATCTTGTACACCACCTTAAGAGGGTTGCATCCTTAAAGGGAGCCTAGAAATGATTTTAGATAGATAGAAAGAGATAGAGAGAGAGTTGCCAGAGCTTGCAGCCAGCCCAGGCTGGCACCAGAAACAATGGGAAGGAGAGGGGATAGTACTGGCTGCTAGCACATGGTTTTCCATGGGCAACTCTCACTTCTACCTGGTGGGAGGGGAAAACAATGGCATCAAAACGAACCAGGAAGTCTTCAGACGATCAAATGATGACTCGCAGCTTCTCCAATCAGTATGGATACCTTTATTTTAATTTCCAATTTTTATTTATGACATTTATATGCTGCCCCATACCATGACATTCTCTGAATGGCTTGCAGTACTCCTGCTCCGCCAAACAATTTGAATGCAAAATAGAACCTAAAACCATAATATCGCTGGCTAGAACTGACCTGCTCCATGCCATTTCTAGCCACGACCTCCCCACGGGCTACAAAAATGGAGCAGGGATCAAGCTCCTTTCCTGCTTAAATATCAGGCCGAATTCTGCCCGTGCAGGATATTTCTGGATGTTCAAGACTAAAGGCTTTACTCAAGAGGAGCACTTGGGCACCAGATGGCATGGCGTGGCCCTGGGTGGGCCCCTGATGGGGTTTGGCCCTGGGCAACTGCCCATTTTGCCCACTGGCTCTCTTTGTATCCTGCCTATGGGTCCTTCTGAGGGCCTCCAAGTCAGCCAATGATATTAAACTCATATAATACAAAATCCTAAAACAGGAAAGTTGAACAGAGCGAGAGAACAGCTTGCAGGCAAGAATTAAAAACAGGCCAGAGGGTTGCTGGAATAAAGCCGACGGCCTAAAAGCCATCAGTGAGGGAGCCAGCTGGGTCTCTCCTGGGAGCGAGATCCAGTCAGGGCACCACAGCTGAGAACACCCTGCCCCCATCTCAGCAGCCTCTGTCAGCAGCAGTGAGCCTCAAGTTGTGCATGAAGTCGGTGGGCAGGTTTATGTAGGAGGAGGCAGACATCAAATAACGTGGTCCCACATGGTTTACAGTTTGGTGGGTAATAACCAACATCTTGAGCTGGGAACTGGTGGAAGCCATTGCAGATTAGACACAATGGGAGAGATGCGATCCGAAAAGCAGCGGAAGCATCTCTGGGTGCTGCGGTTTGGAATGCTTTCCAAGGGCAGCCCCACGTGGCGTGTGCTACGGTAATCTAATTTGCATGCGACTAAGGCACGCTGTGGCAGAGGCTGCGCTCCCTGTATATTTGGACTTCATACATTCCCGGGAGTTGGCCCAGCACTGCTGCCTTTGCCTGCTGTTTGGGAATGTGGATGCAAAGTGTGGGGTTTGGTACTTGCCGAGACTTCTGCCATTGCTAGAGAGAGGAAGGGGAAGACTCCACCCGTCCGCTCTCTTCACACCTGTCATGTGTAAGCCTCTGTCATGTCCGCATTAGACGTCTCCCCCCTCAAGTTACAGGCCGCGATCCCTTCAGTCTTTAGTGCTCTAACCCCTTGGTCACTGCTGGGCCTTGTCCCATCGTCGCAGAGCAGACAGCAGCGTCCGTCTGGGAGGGCAGGGATGCTCCTGCCGGGCAATTCGGCCCTCCGCTGACTGGATGGCTGTGAGAATCCTCACAGGAGGGGGCCTGAGGGAGTCCCCTCCTCCCTTGTTAGTGGGAATTAACACCACAGCATGGCAGTATTCAAATATGGTCAAATGCTAAATATAATTGAATGCCAACCTGTCCTGATGTGCCCGGATGATAGAATACTGCTAGCCCCCTACAGACCCCCATTGTTATATATAAATTAAAGCATAGGTTTTCAGTAAACCACATTCTGTGCTAAGTTCAGGGAATGCAAAAAATATGGACTCCTTTTAGAAACTTTCTGAGAAAGTTAATACAATAAAGGCTATAGAAGAGTTTTGCTTTCAGACTCACGTTGTATTAACTGGTGTGTCATCAACCCATCTCCAATGATCACCAAACTTTTGGAGCCCAAACCATACTCCAACATCTAGGTCTCTGACAAGTGACTCGATAAAAGCCTGCAAAAGAGACAATCTGGGTGTCTTTACTGAGACTAAAGGGCTAGCTTCTCCTCTCACACCTTTTCAGACCATGATTCACCACATTGTCATCTTGGCTGGATGTGCCTGATCTTGTCTGATCTCGGAAGCTAAGCAGGGTCAGCCCTGGGTAGTACTTGGATGGGAGACTGCCTGGGAATCAGGCTTCCTGCATTGAGCAAGGGGTTAGGCTTGATGGTCTTGTAGGCTCCTTCCAACCCTATGATTCTATGCTCTATGCTTCTATGTAGCATTTTTCTGGCCCCACTGACAACTCCCTATGACAGGCTGATGCTAGCCAAAGTCCTGATCCAGGAAACAGTAACCAAGATGAGTTTGGGAAAGGCGGAGCACTTACCACAAAGCCTCTGAAGAGGACAGGGAAACAAACACAGGGGAAATAGATTGGGTTGGCAGCCCATTCAATGCAGTGTGGATAGGCAGGAGAGGTGATGTCACAGACCTTTTCGAAATGAGGCCGTTATTGTGTACTTGCCATTCTCCACTCATGGGAGTTTCCAGGTGCTTTAGACAATGCCATCGTCCGTCAGTGTTTCCCCCATGCTTTCCAACCACTTTCCCCCTTTTGTTTTGGGTCTTCTTGAGTGGGGAGAATGTGGTATTTTTTAGAATTGTGAAACAAAACTGCCACCAGGGTACTTGTGTCATTCCACTTTGATCTAGTATGCCACAGCGCCACAGAGAAAGGCCTCAGAGTAATGGGACAGAAAACAACAAGGTGATACAAATTGCATCTCAGTAGAAATAAGGTTGCACCCCTCCCCCCTGCTGCCCCCCTTTTTTACAGGTGAAAACATTGGGCAGTATCCAATGGTAGCCCTACATAAACTAGGCCCATTCACTTTAATGGGTCTACTCTGTGTAGGAGCAACATTGGCTACTGCCCATTAATAGGTATTAATAGGGGTGGGGGACAGAGCAGGTATTGGTGTATGGAGGAACTTCTGCATTGAGCTTTTGAAGTGGCACAAGAGAAGTGTGTGTGTGTGTGTCTATGTACATATAGGCAATGGCTGCCATTCGCTCCAGCCACGACAATGCCCAGGACTGTTATGAGATTTGGGGCAGTGGGGATTATGCAAAATGGTGGCCAGGCCCCCAACACTGTTGTGTTGCTGCTGCTGGAATTTGAAGTCTTGCAGCAGCAGCAAAAGGAGTACCAAAACCCTTCGGAAAAAAGAAATAAGCTGGGCTACATGGGAGGATGCCATCATGATCTTGGGAAGAGCTGCTTTTCAGCCCATTCTTTTACTTACCTCCTCCTCGGGAGTCTTAATAGTAGTCAACCTGAGCTTCATCTTTTCACAAGTCAGTCGGGCGTCTCTGTGACTCAATTCTCCAGGGATGATGTAATAGATGCTGCCATTGTATGGCTTCCACCCAGTATTTATCTTTTTAACAATGTCCTCTTTGAGCCAAGTCAGGAAATATGCAAGGAAGGGGAGGGGGGATTTATTAGAACCTATTTTGTAGATTTATTTATGTATTTATTTATTAACTGTATTTATATCGCTGCCCCATAATGTACATTCTCTGGGTGGCTCACAAATAAATACAAAATTAAAATACTGTTCAAAGCAATAAAAATCATTAAATCTAAAACACAATTAAAACACAGGGCAGTTTCCGACTGTGTCAGTCTGTTAGCGCAAATGATGTTGTGTTACTGGAAACTTGGTTCCAAACTATGTGCAAGAGGATAATCCAACTACAGTTACATGTGCACAAGTGTGGCTGTGCAACCGACTGCAAATTGCATTTGTACAAGTGGCTGTGCATCGTGCTTGCACAGCCAGTTGCACAATCAATTACACATCATGCTCACACAGCTGGTTTGCGAGCATAATGCGCAACCGCCTGCGGGACGGAAAGGCTTGCTGGAGCTCTACTGGTGTCATTTGAGTTTGCTGAGTGACACGGTTGGATACTGCCCACAGATCCATAACAGAAAGGCCTGGACTAAAAGACAAAGGTTGTGGAAATAGCCTGGCTGGATTAAAAGGTTACCTGTCTCATTTTCAGCGAAATGGAGGTTCAGTAAGTGGAGAAACTTGGTCCCATTGTCATGACATGGACTGATATTTTGTTCACTTACCCAATGAAAAGTGTCATTATCGAAGTCATGTAATCAGGGGTGGGCAATGTCAGGAGGTCCTGGGGCCATTCCCCCATGGGCTGCCCCTCCCCTGCACCAGTGGGTGCTGATTGTTTTTTTTAATGGAGTCTGCAGTGGCTAAGGAGTGCCCCAAGGTGTCAAAGTTAGCTTGTTTGCAAAATATTTTCTAAATGAATTTGAGGGGCAGCAGGGGCCACAGCAGGGGGCCCTTACATGTAGCTGACAGTTTTAGCATAAAATGAACAATTCTACTTAAAGGCTACAACATTAAACACACACACACACATAGACACACACACATGCATATTACATACTGGGCTTTTCTACACGGGATTGTTAATCCACTGTATCTACTTTCGGTTTCATCACAGAATTGAGATCCAAGCATTACATGAAGAGCATTTCCTTTCCTGCTTTTCCATTACATAACCTCAAAGAGGCACTGTGGTATAGTGGAACAGTGCAAATACACAAGTGGAAAAAAGCATTTTCTTTTGCTTTCACAAATAATAGCACATTTCCCCTGCTCTAAATTTATTTTTGCTGAAAGTGCTCTTTAGATACAAAATCAAAACTGCAAGGCATCATCTAAAGAACCCATAAACGACCATAAGCAGGGAATGATGAGTGCACAATAAATGCCTCGTGTAGAAAGGCTCACTGATATTTCGTTACATTCAAGTCTACGAAAACACAGAATTCTTCAAGGAGAAAACAAACATTATACCCTCCAAAATTGTTATTCTAAGCATGAACATATTTAACTTATTCTAATGGAAAAATATCATTCATTCCTCTGATGTCTTTCTCTTTGCCCTTTTAAAGCCATTAAACAGTCAGTAATAAAATGTTTATTGACTCTTGGATAATGTATACCCTGCCTTTCCACTTTCCAAACTAGCCACACAGGCTACATGTCTTACTGTGAATGGTCATCATGGACAGCTGAGAGGGTTCAGGGAGTTGTAGGGCTTTTTTTCCTGTCTAAACACGCATAGGGTTGCACCCTAAGGTTACCTAGACAACCACCATTAATTCTGAGAGTATTAAATGGAAAGTTACATGATACGATATCCTGAGTTATCCATATGCCTTGTAGCTAGCAGTTGATTAAATTGCTCTCGTCTATTGGAGCCATGACAGAGACAGCCCGGTCCGCAGTGAAATGACCCCTGCGCTGTTTCTTTGCTTTCAGGTGAGAAAGTGACAGTTGTCCTTGTGGAAAACCAGTGAGGCTATTTT
Source organism: Heloderma suspectum (assembly GCF_057233095.1). Classification (NCBI taxonomy): domain Eukaryota; kingdom Metazoa; phylum Chordata; class Lepidosauria; order Squamata; family Helodermatidae; genus Heloderma; species Heloderma suspectum. The sequence continues at coordinate 5,377,562 of NC_139462.1, forward strand.
CAAGTGGTATTTTCAAGAGGGCTGTGGTGGTTTGAAAGAGCGGTTGCTGCTCTTGGTGTGCACAGTCAGCCCACTCCGGTTCTGCTGGTCAGAACATTGGTCCATCTAGCTTAGTCGTGCTTAGGGCTGGTAGCATCTCTGTGGGGTTTCAGGCTCTGCAGGACTTTCAGCAGGTCCACTTTCAGGGTGGGTTTCCACCCCCCCACCCCCCACCCACAGCAATGAGATTCTTCTGCATTCCATGTACCATCTCTCGATAACTTACCGATATCAGCCTCTACTGCAAGAATTTTCATTTCAAAGTCCACCAGTACGCTTACCCACTTCTCAACCTCAGCAAGTATTTCTGAATCTAAACAGTTTGCAAAAGTTCAGGTCAGGGGAATTTCTAGCAGCCATATATATTTACACACATGCGTGTGCGTGCACACACACACACAATTTCCCAACATCCTATCAGACTCTAGCATGGATCAAGGAACAGAACCCAGAATGGGACTATGTGAATAGGTAGGAACAGACTTAGTTCTTTGTGGCTTGATCATTGGAAGAACTTAGACTCTACCCCAGTAATGTCCCCAAGTGCATCGTTTTCCTTTCCATGTAGGAATATTGTTAAAAAGGGGGAAAGCCTGCCATTCACTGCTGAAACAGGGTGTGGCAAAGATAGGATCCTGGAAGGGGTTGCAATAGTACAAGTCCCCACCTGAAACCATCCCTACGCGCACACACAGACGGTTATTCATGAGTTTCTTGCTCCACTCACTTGCTTCAGTGGCAGGGCTATGCAAATGACTTTGTGCTTGTTCCCTGCAATGAAAGGACCCTTCCCTGGTTTCTGGGTATACATGAGGCACTTATTGTGCACTCGTCATTCCCTATTCAAAGTTGTTTACAGGTTCTTTAAACAACAGCTTGACCTTCTAGTTTCACTTTTGTGTCTAAAGAGCACTTTCAGCAAGTTTTTTTTAGAGCAGGGAAAGTGTGGTATTTAATTATAAAAGTGAAAGAAATTGCATTTTTAACTTATATTTTTGTGCTATTCCGCTATATCACAGTGCCACCAAGAGGTTATGTAGCAGAAAAGCAGGAAAGGAAATGCTTGGTGTAGTGCTTGGATCTCAATTCTGCAACGGAACTGAAAGTAGATACAGGAGATTAACAGCCAACGAACAGCTGATTAACAGCCTCATGTAGAAAAGTTAAATATGGCTGAGTGAAGAAAGAAATGACATAACATTTCTTGGAATCCAAGAAAACCATTAACTCCTAGGTCAGTAAGTCATAAACATGTCAGAATATACCCCCCCCCCCAAAAAAAAACAAACTAACTACAACATGCAACAAATATAAAACAGGAGATCATCCCCAGGACTCAAACTATTTGATTGACTCTAAGAGTCAGAGAAGTTTCCTGATCTGTCCTTTGGCAGCAAGATATAGAGATGCTTGAGGAATTTGATGCTGGGAATTCCTAACAAGATACCCTAATCCACACCTCTCAGGCTAATGTGCAGACCAGGACATCGCTATCTACAAGATTTCAGCCTTCTAAAATAGTAGGCTTCCAGGGCCTTCCTAAAATCCTGCAATGATGGGGCTTGGTGGACCTCCAATCACAACTTGTTCCAGAGGTGTGGGGCCACTGCAGGAAAGGCCCTCTTTGTGGGGCTTGGTATATTAAAATTGGCCCTTGGGGATCAGCTGACTGGATGTTAGGTGGGGTGGGAATGCTGCCTCGGGGGCTACCAGGCTCGCAGAGCAAACAGAACACCCCAGGCACAGGAATTAAGGTGCTGCAGCCTGGTTGTTGGGGGAGCCCTAGTCCAAGACACACACATGCTGCTCACAGCCTCCTTCCCATCATCACTAACCCAGCAGCTCAGCTCCTCTTTGTGTTTGCAGCCAAATGTGGTGCTCTGGTCTTTGGGGCAAACATGCCCCCCTCCCTGGCCCAATTCGCCACCCTGCTTGCAGTTAGCAACATGAAGGCAGCTAATAGGGTGCTTCTTCAGGGGGCCAAAATTATCACAAAAGTTTAAGGGGGGGGGCTACTGTTGTGGCAGCAGTCATAGGGGTCCTTTTCAAAACTTTGTCTTAGGGCCAGCCACCAGCCACCTTTCCACCCTCCCCCAGAACATCCTGGGATGACATAATGCCTGTGGGGGGGGGGTGAGAGTGGCCCACAGCTGTCAGCCAATGAGAGGAGCTCCATGGATGCTCCTGTGGCGATGGCCCTAACACTGATAGATAGGAAAAGAGAAAGATTGCCATGGGTCCTAAAACTAAGTAAAAAAGAAGTAAACGAAGGGATCCCTCCTTCTGCAATGGTAGGTCTGCTACTGCAGTGATCAAGTTTAAGGACAGCCAGATCTGTTGATTTCCCTTCCATTTTCACATGAGATTCCCCCCCTCCCGCAGAAATTTTTATGTATTTTAATGTATATTTTTCAAATGTACACATATGTATACGCATGCACCCCTTGGCTAAAGTGTGTTTCTGTGCTTAGAAATATAGTTTTCTTTGCAAATTTTTCAAATGTGTGCATATTGCTGAACGCACCTTTTTTTCTTTTGTGGAATGCATCACAAGCTGGGAAGTGCATGGATTTCCACCCGCAAATTGCATTCATTTCCGTGTTCTGTTCCAGGAGAGGAGAACCGGGTAAATTCATTTAAAAAACCTTGATGGAGTGAATATCTCACCATCCCTAATCAAGCTTCTTTTATTAATAGGTATTCACTATATTCACTATAAACATATATAAACTATATAGGTTTATAGTTGGTTGGGCCGGGGGGGGGGGGCTGCAGAGGAAACACAGAAACTGAGTCCATAACTGCAGGAGATCCACCATAGGCTCCCCCCACTGAAGATGAAGCACTGCGTCATTTGCATAGTCCTGCCTCTGAAGCAGGTGGGCGGAGTTACCCACTCCTAGCTGCGCTCCACACCTGAAGGGAACACAGGTGGGAAACTCTGCTGAATGCTGTGAATGCCGGGGCGGGGCGTCATTCTCAGAGGAAAGGTGCTGGAGAGCAGGAGGGTGCTTAAGCCTTCACCTGCTGCTCTTCTCCTTCCCGCTACCCCATCCACCAGCGCACAAGGCCAAGAAACTGGACGCGAGTGTCGCTGTGGGTGGAGGGTAATTGCCGTGAGTAGAAGCATGGCAGAAGACCAGAGTGTTCCCAGTGCAACTCAGCGCTTACCATTGTAGCTTTTTTGGGATAGATTGCGGCCGACCACAAAGTTCCTAATTACCTTCATAGAATCAATTTGTTCTGATAGTTTTTGTACGTCCAAATAATCTAATACGGAGGAAGGCAGAAAAGAAATGCAGTTCAGACATACTATTCTTCTGCCAGGTGCAGCTTTGGTTCTGAGCCCAACCTGCCACCAACCCCAGTTGCACGATTCATCTTAGTCCCAGATAGGGATGGCGGAGGATCCATCCAGGGGGTCACATCTGCTGAGCTTGTGGCGGCTCGGATCCCCAGACTCTGGCTTGCTTGTCCATGAGGTGGCCCGACTCGACCTGTGTGAGTGGGGCCAGCTGGTGGACTTCCACCACTGCCACTGCCATGCGCAGAAACCCTCATGATCTCCTTGCTGATGGGGACACCGGCAAGGAGAGTGCAAGAGGTTTGCGCACAGCGATGGTGGCAGGTGGCGACGACAGGAGTCCCCCGCCGCCGCCACCCATTGCCCACCATGCGCAGACTTCAACCGGAGTGATGTGATTTGCCACCTGCCCAACGAGCGAAGCCACCGTTATTCGGAGTCCTGCTCGGGATGTGGCTGCTCTAGTGGATAATGCCCGTGATGCTGTGGGAAGCAGGCACATGGCGCCCCCATGCCATCCCGAGTCAGCTCCCCAAGTGGGGGTGGGAAAAGGCACTCCTGCCCATGTCCACTGCGTGGGCAGCAAGTGTCAGGAGCTCCTGGAAGACTACCGCTGTCCTCTCTCCCTCCTGTAGAGAGAGATCCTGCAGGCAGTACAGGTGACACTTGAACAGGAGAAAATGCACATGCCGCAAGAGAGAATTGAAAAAGAAATGAACGGAGAGGTGCAGTTCAGGATGGAGGACCGTGGAGGTTGTTCCACTAAGCTATGTTGTCCTAGGAAGCACCGAGATATGTCTGAGCAGACAGTCAGGTAACAGCACTATGGTGCCATTGATTACATCTCTCCCATTGAAATCACACACTAAACTAAGTCATTGAAAGCAAACCAGTCCATGGGGATGGGGAGGGCTGAATGGAGCCTGGATCATGCCCACTATTTTTGAAAGGGTTCTTCCCACAGAAGTAACACCAGCCAAGTTAACGCTGAAGGCTTCTCTGTCTTTCTTTCAAGGCTCAACTTACACAGGACACCCAATACAACAGCTCCACAAAGCATGAGCACGGATAGCCCCACGACATACATCATGTTTTTATGAGCTCTCTGGGCAGCAAGCTGTGCTTCTAGAAGGACAAGTGGAAAGAAAATTATGCTTTAGCCATTGGGACCCAACTTCCCATCATCACATTGATACATGAGTGTTCAGACTCTGCAGCAACCTCTCCACCTGAGCGGCAGCAGCCAGCTTGGTATCCCTGTTGGTGCTGCCCCAACCCAATGTCTCAGGGGCCGGACCCTGGCTAAGCCGAGGAGACGGGGAAGCAGATGTGAAAGCTTTACCTCTTGCCCAGAAATATCTGTCCACGTTCCCGCTCTGGCCTTAAAAGAGTAGTTGTCTGAGACACCATCTTACAGAGCAGGGGGTGGGGCACGTGTGATGGACGGAGGGTCCCATTAGCTCTGGGTCACATAGCCAATGGTGAGGGATGATGAACTATGCAGTCCAACAACATCTGGAGGGCCATACGTTCTGCATCCCTATTATACTGCCTTTATTGGCTTGATAATGCAGATCCAGGAGTGGGGCTTGGGAGACTCAACTAGCAGTGTGGCTTTCACACAACCACTGTATGTCACAGCCAGCAGCAGCAGGACTTTCCCCTAACCAAAGTAGGCAGTTATCCACATTGGGCACCTTTGCATTCGCAAAGGGAGGACTCAGATCCCAGACTGTTGCTCCTTCGAGGCTTAGTTAATCTCCTGGGTCCACCCATCCCCATCATGGCTAGTTCCAGACCCCTCCTGTATCTCTAGTCACTTCCCCTTTCTGTTGGTTCTTCCTCTGTACAATAGACCACGTCTGGGTGTGTGGCATACAGACCATCCACTGGGTTGTCTGTTTCAGGCTCATCTTCTTCATCTGCTTCATCCTCTATAAAAGAACAACACAAGTATTGGATATGTGAGGACTGCAGCGTACACAATAATTATTTAGCCCCTGCGGAGATTATACAGCCCAAACTACAAACATTGGTCTCTGCTCAGTAATGAAACTTTCTTCTAGTGTACCAATTTCAAGATTTCAGTGTGAAACTGAACTACAATTCACCAGGAGATTCAAGTCCATGTCCTGTGGCTTGAATAGGGTCAAAGGCTTTTTATCATACTATATATGTAAATCAGCTCACCTGTGCAAGGATATTTGTGTTATCACCCAGCAAGTGTTTGGTGAATGCCAACTGTTAATAAGATAATTAGCACTGTCTGCATTTTCTGCATTTTAATTCCCTCCGAACTCAGTGTTACAATTTCACGCACGCACATGCCCCCAGCAACCAGGTGTATATATACTTGCCAATTGAGGGTAACAGTTAATGCATCTGACAAAGCAGAGAGTAGTCCTCAGAAGCTTATGCCAGAATAAATGTGTCACCTTTATGGTGCCACAAGACTCTTTGGGTTCTTTTTGTTTCGTGTAATGCACCCCCACAGACATGGCAGTCCATAAAGCCCTGCCCACTAGACAAAGAAGTCAGTTATCCATATTGGGCACCTTCCAACCCACAGAGGAAGGACTGAGGTCTTCCTCTTCCCTTGGGCTTAGTGCATCTCCTGAGCAGAAATAACTCCGTAAGCTTTTCTCTTCATGCTGTTCATATCCACCAAGTCTGGTTCCAGCCCCTTCCTTTATCTCTGTCCAGGGGGGTTTCTCCACAACAATGGAAGGAGATGGGAGGAGAAGCCAATCATGGCTTACCCGCATTTTTCAAGGAGCCGGCTTTGGTCTGCGCAGGGGCCCACGAGCAGGTTATCTCAGTCGCTTCACAGAACATGCTTCCGGGGGTGCGGAGGGGTTAGAGTGAATGTCATCTGACTGGCAGGGGCTGCTCAACCAATAAGAGAGGCTCCCTCCACCCTATCCATGCTCTCTCCTCTTTCTCCTTTGATAAAATCCTGGGAGGGTTCCTCCCCTGTATTCGCAGAAATCACTCTCTTTCTCTCTCTCTTCCCCCTGCCCCACTGACAATCATGAAAGGAACACCATATTCTAGCTGCCCTGCTGTGACCAATCAAAGCTGCAAAGCTTCGACAGTCAGGTCTCTATATGCATCATTTCAATTCATGGGAATCTTGGGAGTGCGCAGTTCCAGGACAAGCCCCATTGACCACAGTGGGAGTTACTCCCGAGTAGACACACATATGTTTGTGCTGGGAAAGACAGGGAAAGGAAACAGATGGGAAACCAGCCCCCTTTCTAACCCGATGCTGCACAGGATTGGAATGACTGAAGGTGGAAGCAGCTGCTTCCAAATGGCAATAAACCAAACAATGGAGAATCGCAGCTTCGAGAAAGTGCTTTATAGCCTTTGGGAATTAGTGCTTTAAAATGTGCTATTTCAAGAGGGGGATCTCTGTAAATTCTGATGTGCGCATTCAGGGGACAAGCCTCACTGAGCACAATGGGAGTTACTTCTGAGTAGACACTAATTGGTTTGTGCTGGGAAACACACATGAAACACCCCTTGACCAGGGTCATGGTGAAAGGCACACCCCTGGGCAGGGCTAGCATATCCGAGGTAAATGTGGGGGTTGGGGCAAACAACAACTATACCAGGGAGAACCTGACCTAAGGAAAAGAATCGGACTTGAAGCAGTCTCAGGAAATCCGTTTTTTCCGTGAAAAGCTCCAAGATGGCTGCTGGATGGCCAGGATGTCATATATCCTTAACGACCTCCAAATGCAGCCAGCTCAGAGTAAATCACTTATGAAGACACCCCCCAGTTCCCCTCCCTGTTCATCCTTTCCTCCACACCGTGAATCACTTATGGCTGTGCAACATACAGACCTTCCTCAGGTTCTGGCTGTTCAGTTTTCTTTACCATTGTATCAGTTTTTTTTTCTGTAAAACAACAATTTACATATTGGATATGTGAGATCAGCAGCACACACCGAATGTCTTCTAAATAACTCAACTATTTATTGTTACAATGCACTGGGAAAGGCCCAGGGCAGAAAACCTAGGCTGAAACACACACCCACACCCAGCTGCAACTTAATTGGGAATTGTATCTGATTATTGGCCTGTCTGGGCCCAGAATTGTTAGACTTTGAAGAGGTAATACAGGCTGAACTACACACACTGATCTCTGCTGCAACAGTGAAACCTTTCCTTCTAGTGCACTCAAATGGCCTGTCTCATGGTAAGGTCCCCTGGGTTTGCGTCAGAAGAAGGCAGTGGACAAAATCCCTCTGCCAGACAGAGTTGGGTACCTTTGAACCTGCTGCAATCTTCGTACGGGACTCAGCAGAGGATGCCTCAAGCTCTACGAGAGGAAATTCAGGCACCGCTTTCTGGAGATGGAGATGTGCCCACATTGGTGAGGCCAGGTAGGCACTTTTCAAATGAGTCCATGCACAATGATTGTGGTTGGCGATTGAGAAATGTCATAGGAAGGGCAATTTGCATACGGACATCCAAGCAACTAGTCCACATGGTGGCTTAAGAACTGCCCTCCTGCAATCCACCCGTTGTGGGGGGCAGGCCCCGAGACTTCAACAATTGTATAATGTGGACAATAGCCACAGACTCACACCAACACTGACTCCTGCGGAGAGAAGGGATGCTGGCTTGTGGCTGCCAAAGCAGAGTCCAGCTCTTTCTCCCAATGCAGGTCTCTCATAAGGTCAGGGTGGACTTGATCTAGACATATCCTGCAGCAATGGCACATGGGCAGCTCAGCTGAACTGGACCCAGTTTTCTAAAAACTATTTCCTGCTACAACAATAACAAAAAGAGCAACAAAAGGGCAAAACAAAACAAAACACACCAAAAACACACACATGCACGCATGCAGAGAGAAGAGGAGGAGGAGGAGGAGGAGGAGGAGAAGAAGAAGGAGGAGAGGGAAAAAAGACTGTATCATGAAACACATCCACACACAGCAACTATTTACATCACATCACCACACACACACACACACACACACACACACAGTGTTCACCATATATAAATAGATATGAAAAAAGGAAAGGAGGGGATAAAGAATTTAACACTTCCATTTCAAATATATGTATATATTCAAATATATATGTTAATGCAGGCAGTCCATATATCTAAACATGCATCCATATGAAACAGATGGCTCTAGGAGATACATTCAGCTGTAGCAAAACAGTAAGATCTTCAGTCCATTGAATGGGTGCTCATCCTTCCCAGCTTGAAGTAGAAGTCTCTTTGCAAGTATAAAGGTTCTCAGTGCCATGTTTGCTGTCCGTCTGTGAATCTCCACATCACAGGGATGTAATTTAAAAGCACATGGACACCTGCTATTATCACAATGTTTTCAAGAACAAAATTTACACAAGCAATGACTTCCAACAAAAAAGAAGACACTCCAGGACATGTCTCATCTGCCTCAATGAGGCATTCCTCATGACATCGCCAGCATCTGACATAGCTAGCCAGCTTCTTTTTATCAGGCCTCTGTGTCATCTAATATATGCAAAACATCATTTTTTGTTGTTGAAACAGCCTCAGTTTTAAATTTGCAGAAATAGTACATATGGAAGCTAGGGAAACTTCCCATTGATCAGACTGTATAGAGCACTCCAATTCCTTATTCCGTTCCTCTCTGACATTCTGAATATCTATTTTATTGCATTCCAAAGGACCTTCTAAAACAGCTAACCTAGGCTTAGCTTCCTGTAAAGGACCAATTAATTCCTCCAACAGTGTCGGAAGTGCTGAAGCACTCATTGCTGCTGGCCCATATATAGACTCCAACTATATGCTGTAGCTGAATGTACTGCCAACTAGCACTAGACGCTAAATGACACCTAAGTTTGAAGGTGCTGAAAATGGTAAAACTCATAATCCAACCCTTTTAACAGATCTAAAGTATAAATTCGACTATCGGCCCAATTGCTCCACATAAACGGCAGTTCCTCTATGTTCAAAACTGGATTCTCCCATAAAGTTAATTTAGCATGAAAATATGGATGAAACTGCAGCTGATGAGACATTGCATTCCAGGTCTCTCTCCCTGCTAAAATTGTTAGTGGAGCCATACCTTTCTTTTTACTGTACCTAGATCCTAACGCCTCCCAGCCAGAAAGAGGTGCCAAATGATATGATTCCAAAACAATCCATGGAGGAGTATTAAAAGAAAAAGGTTGTTATCTAGTCATTAGTAGAAGTTATCAAATACACCTTGTGATATAAATTGAGATCTGGAAAACTGAATTCTCCCTCCCCCTTTAATTGACAACTGCATTCTCTTCAGTGAAAAACGGGGAGGATGTCACAGGAGTCCACAAGGGGTGTGGACTCCGGCAGACTCCCCACCGCTTGGCCTCCTGGACTCTGGTTACCATTTATACCTGTAATCATCTGTAAATGGCTACTTTCCAGTTGACATTTGCATAAAAAGCCCTTTACGTAAAAGAACTAGCCGCCATTTTTATGCAAAATGGCAGCTTGCTGAGGCAATAGGCAGGCACGCACCATTCACCAGGTGCTTGCGGACCATCCAGTGGCTTGTGTGGCTGGTGGGGAGGGGCAGCGAGCTGTGCGTGTGTGGATTGGGGTAAGTCCATCGATCCCTTAGAGACAGCTCACCCCAATAAACTTCTGAAATGCTGCATAAAGTTTTTGAAAATTTGTTTGGAGAATGTATAAAGGAATATTACGTAGTACGTTAATTACCCATGGCAAAACATTAATCTTGACTGAGTTTAATGTCAGACAGAGTGTAGAGTATTTTGTGCACATGGGCATCCACAGGAATATTTGTTGGGGGGGCAAAGCTGCAAAGCAGTTTGTGGTTATAATTCATGTGCACAGTGCACACTGCTACAACACACTTTCCTTGAATTCCCCTTCGTCCTCGGAGGAGTCCAAGGGATGCATGACACAGGTTGGGGAAGGCCGTTCTAGAGAGCAGAAGGGGAGTCTGTGGGGAGTAACTTCAGCAGTGGAAGGAGAAATAAGTATGTTTGATCAGGTTTTAGGGTTCTAGAGGAGCCTGGGCTACATATTGTTCACAACTTTTAACATCAGCTAACAATACAACTTTTGCTTGAGTTGAATTTTGAACTTCAGCAGTGTTCTTCTGGAACTGCACATTTTTCATTTTGTGTATGGTGGAACATTTTAGAAAAGCCCTGATAGCATCAGAGAACAGGTCAACTTGGGTTCCACAAGGGCTGGAGACTTGCTTTTATTGTCAACACTGACTGGCAGCAATGGCTTTCCAGGGTTTCAGGCCAGATTCTTTCCTAGCCCTACCTGGAGATGCTGGGGATTGAACCTGGGACCTCCTGCATGCCAAGCATGTGCTCTACCACTGAGCTACAGCCCTTCCGATTGCTGGATAATGGCAACTGACAAACAAAACAGCCCCAGATTTGTTTCTCTGTGACCATGCGAACCCACTCTTCTCAAGGACTTGAGTGAGCAGAAGAAGAAAAACAAACTTTCTAGTCTGTTTGTATAAAGTCAAATACAGTTCAGAACTTCTCTTGCCTGCTGAAGAGAATTCTCTTTAAAAATTCCCCAAGATATGCTCTGGATGGAATAACGAAGAGAAAGGAAGAAAGAACAGGATAGGCGGGGGAAGAAGAAAAGAAGAATGGTGATTGGAAATGTGCATGGGGGTGGGGGGGTAGAGAGAATTCTCTAAGCCAAGTGGCTCCTTTCAGAGAGGTAGTACTTCAGAGGAATTTAGGAGGCTGTGGAGGGTTTGTAAGAATTGCACGTAAAATGAACTTTATGAGGTGACGTGACTGAGGGCTTTTTCTAGCTTTTTTAAAACTGTAGAACCTATTTAAAAGCCCCAGCAGTTTCTTGATCATGACGCCACATAGTCCTAACTCTCCCTTTGGGATTATTTGAGTCCTACAGCTATTTAGGAGAAATTAGAGTGGAGGGGGAGAAAGAGGTTTGTGGAGGCTGATTGGATCCTTTGCTGTACTGAAGCTACTAAACTTCTGCAGAAGCCAAAGCTTCCAGTTTGGGGCAGTAAAATCAGATGTGGTGTGAAATACCAGTATTTCACATGGAGCTCTTTCTTCCCTTCCTTCTCCCTTTTCAAAATTTCATTGCAAGCAAGCTCCCAACAGTGGGCATGTAAGAGCAGAAAAGTAGGGGGAGAGAGTTTTTTTGCACCTCAAAAAAACCCTACACCAGAGATTAGGGACAGTGACCTCCTAATGGTCACCTTAAACACCTTCTGATTAGGATCTCTAATCCCCTGGTTGGCTTGACAGTTTTTACTTTTTGTTTTAGACATTGAGAAAAGGAAAACCTACGCATGGCTAGTGCAAAAGCCACTGGACCTAACTGTCCAAACTTTGGCAGGTTCAATCAGCTCAATGGGGGCTGCCAGGTTTCCAAATTCCATACACTTATGTGGAAGAACAAAGAAATTATAGCTCCTTGCTTCTACACATTTTCTTGAAAATAGCAAACTTTACCTGTGACTAGCACAAAAGCCAATGGACATAACTGCCTGAAATTTGGCATATTCAATCATCTCCATGGGGGCTACCAAGCTTCTGAATGTTATATATTTATCTTACAAACTAAAAGAGTTATGTCCATTTTTGTTTTCCAATGCATGTCAATGGGAAAATGTAAAAAAAATGACAATTAGGACAGCTCAAAAGATCCGGGGCACAGCTCAAAAAGATCCGGGGCCCGTGCCCAGGTGGTCCTGCTCTAGATGTACTTATTCATACAGCACATCGTTAAACTGATAGCCACCAACGTGGATGACTTTAAAAGGGGGTTGGACACATTCCTGGAGGAGAAGTCTATCAATGGCTACAAGGCTTGAGGGTTATGTGTTGTCTCCAGTACCAGAGGCGGAATGCCTATGTACGCCAGTTGCTGGGGAACATGGGTGGGAAGATGCTGTTGCACTCATGTCCTGCTTGTGGTTTCCTGGTCAACAGGTGGTTGGCCGTGGTGTGAACAGAATGCTGGACTAGATGGACCCTTGGTCTGATCCAGCATGGCTCTCCTTATGTTATTATGTTCCTTGCCTCTTCCAGTGGATGCCCATGAGCATGGATGAAATTTGGAATGGCTGTCCTCATAATGTGGCAGTTAGCCATCTCTCCTTCCCTTCATGTCCCCCCCCCCACACACTTTCTGAACCTTTGTGGGTGAAAGCACAGGGTTTTAAGGTGCTTTCACATGCCAACATTAAGAGCATAGGACGTTGGATGTTCACATGCCAACACCTCTGCATGTTTACTAGGGGGGTGGGGGAGGGTGTTCAGCCACAGAAAGCCAGTGTACCTAAGGTGTAGATCTTCCCTGTGCTTCTGGGACTGGCAGGGACTGTCCTTGCAAGCAACACACCCCCACACACTTCCCAGATGGGTGACATTCCTGTGTTCTCCCCCCACCTCACCTCACCTGTGGGCTGGAAAATAACTCAGTGATTCAATTTAAATTAAGGTTAACTCAGCCAGAGGCCCATGACAGGTGGAGCAGGATGGGAAATGGATGATGTGCAGAGTCAGACCCAGCATCGTACTGCTGCCCGTTTGCTTTAGGAGACAGGTGCTTCTGCAGGCTACCAAATGGAGGGCCTAACAGGCCATGGGACTGCCTAGCTGGGCCTGCCAGGAAGCTGGCCTCATGACCCCTTCTAGGCCCACAGTCCACCATTTGCATTGCACCCACTCTGAACCGAGCTTGATGGAATCCCTCCCCCACTCACCCCCCACACACCCAAGTTCAATTTACTGACCTCACCTGCTCAGTTTAGTGTGGATGCATAACCAAGGCTTCTGCTTAACTTCCCAAGGAAATACGGGGGCCTTCTCTGGGTTACGGCATGTAGACAGATCACAGATGGTGTTTTTCAGGCTATCCCATGAAAAAACAGGGACGCAAATGGCATAGTGGATGCCATTTGCGGCCGTAAAGCTGTTAGATTAACCTAAATGCAGCTGTCAATGGCTGCATTTAGGTTAACCTAACAGCTTTACAGCTGCAAATGGCATAGTGGATGCCATATGTGTCCAGAGTTAGCCCAGTGATATGGCATGGCAATGGCAGCTGGCCGTATCACCAGCGATGTGGACCTGTCGGCTGGCTCCACAGGATCACTGTACGGAGGAGCTGGCCTGGACGGATTCCGGAGGGAGGCAGAGGTGAGTGCCCCGTTCCGCCATGGACTCCAGAGGCCAGATTCTTTGGAATCTGGCCTCATTGGGGTCCATGGAGGAATTCTCCAAAATCATTTGGATCTATTCTGACTTGGATGTTGTAGTTGATGCAGATCCTGTGGATGTCACTTTGGCTCCTGCTTGTTCAGTGTCGATGGATTCTTTTCAATTTGTGCAGCCCAAGGATGTGGACAGGGTCCTTGGAGCAGTGAGAGCCACCACATGTATGCTGGATCCTTGCCCCTCCTGGCTTATTAAAGAGGCCAGAGGAGGACTGGCTGAGTGGACAATGGGAGTGGTTAATGCCTCTCTGGAACAAGGCATTGTTCCATTATGCTTCAAAGAGGTGGTTGCGAGACCTCTGTTGAAGAAGCCTTCCCTGAATCCCACCATACTAGATAACTATCATCCAGTCTCTATAGTACCATTTTTGGGCAAGGTATTAGAGTGTGTGGTGCCCTCCCAGCTCCAGGGGTTCCTGGATGAAACGGATTATCTTGATCCATTTCAATCTGGTTTCAGGCCTGGGTATGGGATGGAGACAGCTTTGGTCGCCTTGGTGGATGACCGATGCTGGGAACTGGACAGGGGGAGTGTGTCCCTGTTAGTTCTGCTGGACTCTCAGTGGTATTCAATACCATCAGCCATGGTATTCTTGTGGGACGCCTCACTGGATGGGACTTGGGGATACGGTTTTACAGTGGCTCCATTCCTTCCTAGCAGGGTGAACTCAGAAGGTGGTGTTGGGGGATGCCTGTTCGACTCCATGGCCATTAGCTTGTGGGGTCCCTCAGGGTTCTGTTCTGTCCCCCATGCCATTTAATATCTACATGAAACCGATGGGAGAGGTTGTCCGGAGTTTTGGAGCACCCTATATGTCTCCGGTCCAGGTTATCTGAAAAACCGTATCCTCCCTGATAAACCTGCCCATGTCCTGAGATCTTCTGGGGAGGCCCTTCTCTCAGTCCCACCACTGTCACTGCATGTTTGGTGGGACCCCAGGAGAGGGCCTTGTCAGTGGCTGCCCCAGGGCTGTGGAACACTCTTCCCAGGGAGGCTAGGGTGGCTCCCTCCTTGATGTGTTTCCGGAGGCAGCTTAAAACATTCTTGTTCCAGCAGTCCTTTGGGACATAGTTGGAACCTGGGGTAAGCTGCTAAAATGCTGTTTTAAAATGCTGTTTTAATATAATTTTAATTGTATTGTTAATTTATATTTTAACTTTTGTATATTTTCATATGTTTTAATTGTATATGTTTTAATTTTTGTAAGCTGCCTTGTGTCCCAGTACTGGGAAAAAGGCGAGGTATAAATAATAATAATAATAATAATAATAATAATAATAATAACAATAGTAATAATAATAATAATATGTGAGATACTAGGGGCTAAACTACGTGTGACATTAAACACTTGGTTTAACCTCACATGTATCTTTTTAAAACTGCATCCTGCGGAGCTGTTGCTGGGTGGGTTAGACAACACTGGGCCAGTTAACCACTGATCTGATTTAGTACATCATCGTGTAAATAACGTTTCCCACCCAGCACTGACCGTTTGGAGACTGTGGTGCCTCAGTCCATGTTCTCCCTGCCTCAGCTTCCAACAGCTCCAACCAACTTCCCCTTTGATGCAGAACATTCCAGAACTTCTCCCATTCAGCTCATGCCGCTGCCTGATTGGCTGCCTGCTATTTCCAGTCTGCATTCCACATATAGCATGTACGCAGGGAAATATTTATTTCATTCCATGATCTAAAAAATCATTTTTCACCAGTTCATTTATGTCATTTCTATACTGCCCAATAGCCAAAGGTGGGCGGGGCTGAAGGCAAAAGGGGTGGGGCCAAAAATAACAGCATATTGTAGCTGAACACTCTTACTGTCCGCAGTGAAGCTGTAGAAGAGGCATTTCAACCTTTGAGAATGGGGGAAATGCGGAAAAGCCATAAAACCACCAGACATCTGGTAGTTGGGGGAAAGGGGTGGGGCCAAGGGAAGGGATGTGGCCCTCTGGGAATTGTGGCCTAGTTTTAAAAATTTGTTTTTGCTGTTGTTTGTCTGTCTTGCCTCTAATATGTGTTGTTAGTTATCCGGTAAGAGTGCGTGATGCTTCCCTTGGCACCCACCCAGTTCCAGCCCTAGTAGCATTTGAGTTAATTTCTGTGCTGCGGTGTTGTTGGTCTCTGTGTGTCCGTGACTAGCATGACTCTGTGTCCCCTATTTTGGGAATAGGGTTCAGCACCTTGGATAGCTCTTTTAGAGTTCTGGCTGGTTCTGACCGAAACTCAGAAAGGATTTACAGCCCAACGAAATTGGAGCCACCACCCTCCACTGATGATAACATAGAATCATAGAACAGTAGGGTTGGAAGGGGCCTACAAGACCATCAAGTCCAACCCCCTGCTCCATGCAGGAATCCAGGTCAGAGCATCCCTGACAGATGGCTGTCCAGCCTCGTCTTGAACGCCTCCCGTGTGGGAGAGCCCACCACCTCCCTAGGGAATTGGTTCCATTGTCATATTGCTCTAACAGTCAGGGAGTTTTTCCTGATGTTCAGCCGGAATTTGGGTTCCTGTAGCTTGAGCCCATTCTTCCATGTCCTGCATTCTGGGATGAGCGAGAAGAGATCCTGGCCTTCCTTTCTGTAACAACCTTTCAAGTACTTGAAAAGCGCTATCCTATCTCCCCTCAGTCTTCTCTTCTCAACGCTAAACATGCCCAGTTCTTTCAGTCTCTCTTCATAGGGCTTTGTTTCCAGTCCCCTGATCATCTTTGTTGCCCTCCTCTGAACCCTCTCCAGTTTGTCTGCATGATTTCCCAGACCAAACACAGACTCAAATGCAATCTGTGGTTGAAGTCCATGCATTTCTGAGCTTGCAATGAGATTTGTAGACTAAAGAAAATGCATTAGACAGCATGTGTGCATTGAAACAATATGCATGAATAAATGCGTACCCTTGGAAAATGTGCACAAACATGTTTTATTCAATGGGAGCAGAATGTGTACATTTCAAAGATGTGCACAATTGATGCATACATTTGTGAAAATATGCATGAATTTTCATGCAAAAGGGGGGGGAGAAAGATCACAATCTGATATGGATGTGAGACAGCTTCAAGGTGGAATCTGAAAAACTTTCATGAACTCATGTTTTGCTTGTATGCATATCCAGACTTTTAAGAATTATTATATCAGCTGGCATTTTTTTTAGTTCTGATTCTGTGTTTCAAAACTCGACTGCTGTTTTTAACCAATTCCTGTTTTTTCTTCTTCTGTTGTTTGTTTAACTGACTTCTTATACTGTATTTCAAATAGGGATGTATGAATCCCACTTACTGGTCCACTGCCTGGGTCTGCTGGGGGTGGGGGGAGGCAATCCATCCCTCCCCTGCCAGAATCCTCCCCAGCCAGCTCTGCTCTGTGGCAAGGCTGCAGAGCCACTGGC
Source organism: Heloderma suspectum (assembly GCF_057233095.1). Classification (NCBI taxonomy): domain Eukaryota; kingdom Metazoa; phylum Chordata; class Lepidosauria; order Squamata; family Helodermatidae; genus Heloderma; species Heloderma suspectum. The sequence goes on from NC_139462.1 coordinate 5,394,535, forward strand.
CAGGGCCGGCCACAGCCGGACTTCCGGCCGCTGCCGGGCTGCTATGGCCGCGAATGGCGGCCTTTGTAGCAGCTGCCATTTGCATCCTTGCATTAGGCCGTGATAGGCTACGTAAGTAAGTAAGTAAGTAAGTAGCAGCCGTCATTTGCATCCCTGCCTTTTGCCGTGATAGGCTACGTAAATACTTATGTAGCCTATCAGGCCTAATGCGAGGATGCAAATGGTGTAGCAGCTGCCATTCGCGCCCCTGCTCTTTGCCGTGATAGGCTACGTAAGTATTTATGTAGCCTATCACAGCCTAATACAGGGACACAAATGGCGGCTGCTACGGCGGCCGCCATTTGTGGCCGAAGCAGCCTAGCAGCGGCCGGAAGACAACCCGCCGCATACGCTTCCGCCGCATACGCCGCCACTGCATCCACTGCCGCTGCTGCATCTGCCGCCAGGTAGGTCCGTTCCGGGGGGGACTTCGCAGGGTGGCAGGGGGGGATTGCTCTGTTCTGCCACGGACTCTGGGGGCTGGATTCTAAAGAATCCGGCCTCACTGGAGTCCGTGGTGGAATTCTCCAACATCCCTAATTCAAAACCTTCTAGGATTCCCTTTGTGTATTTTTATACAGGACCACAGGATGTAAATGATCCGCTTTTTGTTGAGGAACAGCCTGGCACTGAATAACAAGACCAACCGGCTGGAAGGAGCATTAGCGTGACAATTCAAGTCCTTCTGGTTGGGAGAGGGCCAGAAAGGGGCATGGCGATGACATTTGACTCCCTTCACTGGAGTGGACTGGCTCCTCCCTTCTGCTCTGAGCAGGGCAGAAGGAGAGACACTGGGGAGCCCGTCGCTACTCACTCCTCCTCTCCAGGCCTCCCAGAGTTCTGGCTGCTCAGTGCTGCAGCTGCTGCTATTCTCAAACTCTGCATCAAGAATTCAACTGCAATAGCTATGGGCAGCATCCGGCACAGGTGGTCTGCCAGTGCCTATCATGCTGCACTAGCCGGAACAACTGCTGGCAAAATGGGAAGCTGGTGCTTGGTAGTGCAGCCCTGGACACTCGCCCAGACGAATGCTTCTGGAATGGGGCAGGTCAGGGCAGCTGCCGCCTTCTCTGAACTCTGCTGGTTTGTCTTGTTTTGGAAGTGCTAGTTTGGCCTAGTTTCTGGGTCACTATTGAGTGCTAGTGGTTATTTCCATTAGTGCAAGGGTAGTGGTGGATACTGCTCTATTATTTAAAATAAGTAAATTTATTTATTTATTTCATTTGTGCCCTCCTGTCTTGTGGTGCTGCTATTTAACGCCAGATCAGTCTGCAATAAGACCGCACTCATTCACAAATTGGTCGTGGATGAGAGGGCCGACCTGGTGTGTATTACTGAGACTTGGGTGGGCGAGCTGGGTGGAGTCAACCTGACTCAGCACTGCCCACCTGGGTACTCAGTGCAGCACCAACATAGGTTGGAGGGCCGGGGGGTGGGAGTTGCCGTGGTTCATAGAACTTCCATCTCTATCACCAGGACACCCCTCCACCTTGGAGTGGGCCTTGAGGGGCTGCACCTGGTGCTGGGCCAGAGAGACAGATTGGGGATGCTGCTGGTGTACTGCCCACCCTGCTGCCCAGCATCCTCCCTGACTGAGCTGGCGGAGGCAGTCGCAAGTGTGGTGCTGGAGGATCCCAGGTCGGTGGTTCTGGGTGACTTCAACTTCCATGCTGAGGCTGTCTCCAGAGTTCCAGCTCAGGACTTCATGGCCTCCATGACAACCATGGGGCTGTCTCCGTATGTCATTGGCCCAACACATGAAGCAGGGCACACCCTTGATCTGGCTTTTGCTCCAACTTGTGAGATGGGTAGTCTGAAGACTGGGGGGCTCCAAGGAACCCCGTCGTCATGGTCAGACCAATTCCTGGCGAGATTTGAACGCACGGTGTTGCTCTCCTCCCGTGGGGGTGGGGGACCTATTTGAATGGTCCACCCCAGGAGACTGATGGAATCCAATGGATTTCTGAGTGCTCTTGGGATTTTCCAGTGGAGAAGCTGGTGATCCAGCCGAGGCCCTAGCCTCACCGTGGAACAGCGAGATGCGGAGGGGCATCGATTTGATTGCACCTGAGTGTCCTCTCTGGCACTGTGGAGCCCATTCTGCTCCCTGGTATACTGGGGAGCTGCGGTCAATGAAACAGGCTGGACGTCGGTTAGAGCACAAATGGTGCAAGACTTGAAGTGAAGACGAGTGAGTATGCTCCAGAGTACATAGTCGTCCCTACTGCGTGGCAATGTGGGCAGCAAAGAAGGTTTATTTTGCTGCCTCCATTGCGTCCTCAAGTAGCCGTCCAGCGGAGTTCCTCAAGGTGGTCCGGCAGTCGTTAACATCTTCCCTAGTAAATGGGGCCCTGGCCCCATCGAGGACCCACGGCCACTGCAACCTTTTTGCATCGCGTTTTGAAGACAAAATTGCTTGTCTCCGCAGCGACCTTGATGCTGTTGTTAGTGCAGTACCAGTCGAGGTGTCTGATACCACCATCTGCCCAATTTTGTGGCAACAGTTCCAGTTGTTGCGGCCTGATGATGTGGGCAAGATGCTTGCAATAATGCAACAGACCACATGCCCTCTTGATCCCTATCCCTTCTGGCTAATAAAAGCTATCTGAGGGGTTATGGCTGGGTGGGTCCAGGGAGTGATAAATGCTTCCCTATGGGAAGGGGTGGTCCCTGCTGTCCTTAAGGAGGTAGTAGTGTGGCCGCTCCTGAAGAAGCCCACTCTGGATCCAACAGTATTAGACAATGACCATCCAGTCACAAACACCCCTTTTCTAGGGAAGGTACTTGAGATAGGGATGTACGAATCCCTTACTTGGTTCCATTCCGGGGCGTCTGCAGTGCGGGGAAGGCGATCCATCCCTCCCATCAGAATCCTCCCCGGCTGGCTCCACTCCACGGCAAGTCCGCAGAGCTGCAGGCTGGGGCTGCCTGCAGCCGGACCTCCGTCCACTGCCAGGCTGCGACCGCAAATGGCAGCTGCCTTAGCGGCCGCCATTTGCATCCCTGCATTAGCCGTGATAGGCTACGTATATATTTACTTAGCCTATCACGAAAAGAGCAGGGACACAAATGGCGTAGCAGATGCTATTTGCATCCTTGCTCTTTGCCGTGATAGGCTATGTAAATACTTAGGTAGCCTATCATGGCTAAAGTAGCGAGGGAAATGGTGGCTGCAGACGAGGGCAACGGACGGCCTACAATAGGTAGGATCCGTCCTGGGGAAGTTTCACAGGGTGGCGGGGGGGATTGCTCCATTCCGCCACAGACTCACTGGAGTCCATGGCGGATTGGTAAATTCTCCCTAACTTGAGAGGGTTGTGGCAGACCAACTGCAGGCACTCTTGGAGGATACTGATTATCTAGACCCACTCCAGTCTGGGTTTTGTCCTGGTTACGGGACTAAATCAGCCTTGGTCGCCCTGATGGATGACCTTTGTCAAGAGAGGGACAGGGGGAGTGCAACCCTGTTAATTCTGCTCGATCTCTCATCGGCTTTTGATACCATCGACCATGGTGTCCTCCTGGATCGACTCCGTGGGATGGGTTTCGGAGGCACTGTGCTACAGTGGTTCCGGTCCTACCTACAGGGCTGATTTCAGAGAGTAAGATTGGGTGACCATTCCTCGGCCCCTTGGCAATTGAGCTGTGGGGTGATGCAGGGCACCATCTTGCCCCCAGTGTTGTTTAACATCTATATGAAGCCACTGGAAGTGGTCATGAGTGGATTTGGAGCTAAATGTCATCAGTTTGCTGATGACACACAGCTCTGTCTTCCTGCGACATCTGAATCAGGAGAGGCTGTGCAAGTCCTGGATCAGTGCCTAGACTCAGTAATGGGCTGGATGAGGGCCAATAAACTGAAGCTGAATCCTGGTAAGAGGAAGCCCTGTGGGTGAGTGGTTCCCGGGTCCAGGAGATAGGCGCATTGCCTATTCTGGATGGGGTCGCACTCCCTCTGAAAGATCAGGTCTGGGGCACTCCTAGATCCATCATTGTTGCTGGAAGTCCAAGTGGTCACAGCAGCTCAGAGTGCCTTTTACCAGCTTCGGCTGGTTCTCCAGCTACAGCCTCTCCTGGACAGGGATAGCTTGACCACAGTGGTAAGGGCATTAGTAACCTCAAGACTGGATTACTGCAATGCGCTCTATGTGGGGCTGCCCTTGAGGCTGCTCCAGAAGCTGGAGCTAGTGCAGAATGCAGCAGCTCCATGGTTGTTGGGAGCTGCCCCTTATCAGCATGCAACTCCTCTGCTGAGGGAGCTGCACTGGCTGCCTATTCGCTACCGGGCCAGGTTTAAGGTATTAGCAGTAGTGTACAAAGCCCTAAACAACTTGGAACCAGGATACCTGGAAGAGCACCTCCTTTTTTACCAACCTGCCCAGTCACTGAGGTCATCGGAGGGCTTGGTCCTGGTGGTTCCACATGGACCCATGGCCCGGTTGGAGTCTACCAGGAAAAGAGCCTTCAGTGTGGTGGCTCCCTTCCTGTGGAATTCCCTGCCTTCAGAGGTCAGGCAGGCATCAACATTGTGTTCCTTCCGGTGCCTCCTGAAGACGTTGTTATTCCAAGAGGCCTTCCTTGCATGACCAGCCGTGGTTTGTTAAATTCCACTTTGTTGGGGTTTGTCTTTTTAAAAAATGTTTTAACTCTTTTAACCTGTTGTTTTATTCTTTTATCATGTTATTCACCACTCTGAAATCTTCTGATGTGGAGTGGTATATAAATATTGTAAATAAATAAATAAATTTCAATCCCACCTATTTTCCTATCGCGAGGAACCCAAGATGGCTCACGTGGCCCTTCTCCTCGCCACTGTATCCTCACAACAACCAGTGAGGCAGGTTGGGCTGAGAGTCTGTGGCTGCCCCAAAGACACCTGGTCAGCTTCCGGCCCAAGTGGGGACTAGAGCCCTGATCTCCCGAGTCCCAGCCCAAGACTCTAAACCAGTATACCACACTGGCTCTCACTAGGTCTGAAATAAACAGCTTAATCTGTGTGTGTAATGCTGATTGGCCGGCTGTCATGTCCAATCAGGGACTAGCATAAGCTGAATGGGAGGAGCTCTGGGAAGTTCTACATCACAGAGGGTTGTAGGCCAAAGGAGTCACCATAGAATCAAAGGGAAAGGCCAAGGCAGACAGATTGGTGCCTCCATCTGTATCCAAGGTATCCAAACAGGGGCAGGGCTGGTGGGTGGAAGACTCTCCCTATGAGGAAAGCACACCAGGAAGACAACCTAACAGCATAATCAGTTAAAAGCTATTCAAAACAGATATGTCTTTAGAAGGCCACAATGTATGGGATCAGCCATTTTCCCCCTGAGAGGGACTTCCACACATTACGGGCCACCATGCAAAAGGCCTTGTCCCTAGTGCGTGCCACTCTGTCCGACCTTAATAGCAGGCCAGCAACCAGGGCGTCTGATGCCCGTCTCAAGGCACAGGCAGGCTCATACGTGTGCAGGCAGCTCCAGACCATTTGGGGCTTTATCCCTCAAAAACAGCACTTTGAATTGGGCCCACAAATGCCCAGTTTCTGATACTGCAATTGGTGCCAGTATCAGTGTAATAGGTTCAGACTTTGTTGCCCCATTAAGCACCCATGGGCCATTCCTGTCCCAGTTGACATTTCCAAGCCATCTTCAAAGGCAGCCCCACGTACAGCCCGTTACTGCGGTCTAGTATCGATATCACCAGGGCACGCATACAGTAGCGGAAGCATCCACTTTCTCCACCTAAGCTTGCAACGGTACTCCTAGGCTCTGCTACCACCTGTACGTCTGCAGCACTGCATCCATAACAATCCCCAGTCTGCCAACATGGTGTTCAGTGCTCTTTGCTCATCCTCTTCCATGACCAGGGATGTGAAAAGAGGTTTGGTGGAATGTGTGGGGCCTGAGAAGGAGAAGCACTGGGTGCGTGCTCAGAAAATGCTGGCTGTCCACGTCCTTCTGCCTCTGCCACTGTATCCAGATCCACCATCCAGCCCACCCTATTGCATTTTCTCTGACTTTGGTGCCAACTGAGCTGAAAACAAAGAAGGCATGGCCTGTCTTGCATTCATTGTAACTCCATAGCCCCTGCAACCATCCTTCTGAAATTTCACAGGTTTCTTGACTAGGGCATATGCCATTTTCATACAAATTGCCCAGACAACGACAGCATCAAGAACAAACATTTACACTTGAAACACTTACCTTCTTCCCCCCAAGTTACGCTTCCTGCCCTTCTAAAAATGTTCAGGTTTCTTAACTAGGGCCACTTCTAGGCTGTATGTGCAGTTTGGGAGGCAGAAAATGTGACCTCTTCTCACTGCCCCTGAAAACACCCCTTTTCACCCAGACTTTTCTTGGGCTGTAAATAAATTAATCACGCTGCTCCATTCTTGCTGCTCCTTTAATTGTTTTTACTGCAGTTGTTTCAATGTTATGCTTTTAATGTGCTTTTAATATTGTATTTAAATGTATTTTAATATTTATTGAGAACTGCAGAGGGATTTTATTATATTCAGTGGTATACAAAGTTCACAAATAAGTAAGAGAGCCAGTGTGGCATAGTGGCTAGAGTGTTGGACTGGGAGTCAGGAGATCTGGGTTCTAGTCTCCATTTAGCCATGAAGCTCATTGGGTGACTTTGGGCCAGTCACAGACTCTCAGTCCAATCTACCTCACAGAGCTGTTGTGAGGATAAAATGGAGAGAGGGAGAATTATGTATGCCACCTTGGGTTCCTTAAGGAGGAAAAAAAGGCAGGATATAAATGTAATAAATAAATACATACTTACTTTAGATATGATATTACTTAAAATATACAAATGATTTGCTTTTGTTTTTTGTTTTTTATCTTTTTCTTAAACTTTCCTCCCATTATTATTATTATTATTAATATTAATATAATTATGGGATTATTATTATTACTATTTCTTGTTGGCTAAACCTTTAATGTTTATTAATACGCGTTAACTGAATGGTAATATATGGCCAATGGAAATGGACTGTTTGCTCCCATTCCTTTGCTACAAGAATGAGGTTATGATACTGAACGATAAGGTTTACCATTTGTGGTGTAGTGGATTGAAGATGTAATAATACTTGCAATGTTTGGAAGAATGCTGTATAGGTATAATCTGCAATTGGATTTATTCTTGGATATTTGGTTTGTTCTTATTGAAGTTTAATATAACTTTTTTCCCCCTTTTCCTTCTTTTGCTATCCTCCCCCTTTTTCCCCTTCAGAATACTGTAATGTTGGAAACTGAAGATTCTAATTATGTTGTTGGTAGTGTTTATTTCATTTATAAAAATAAAATAAAAATAAAAATAGATTCAAAAATGTATTTATTTTATTTATTATTGCATTTATATCCCACCTTTTTTCCTCTTGCAAGGCACCCAAGGCGGCTTACATTATCCTCCTCCTCTCCATTTTATCCTCACAACAACAACCCTGTGAGGTGGGTTGGGCTGAGAGTGTGTGACTGGCCCAAAGTCACCCAGTGAGCTTCCATGGCCGAGTGGGGACTAGAACCCGGATCTCCCAGCTCCCAGTCCAACACTCTTGCCACTACACCACACTGGCTCTCTAAAATTTAAATTTAAAATTTAAATTTAAAAATAAATAAATACATACATACTTACATGCATACATGCATAAAATCTCTCTCTCTCTCTCTCTGTGTGTGTGTGTGTGTGTGTATAGGTTAGGTATTATTGATTGTTGCTTTATATTGATTTGTATGTTCTTTTTAGACTCATGTTATTGCTTTACAGAGAAATATGATACAATAGAAGTTAGTGCCCAGCGCAGGAGATCTGTTGCCATGGGTCCACCTGCAGCAAAACCCCCTGATCCCAATGGAGGAAAAGAACCTGGTGGTCTGTATGCATCCTAACCATATTATTAGTGGCTCATTGCACAGGGAAGGGAAATGGACAGAGAGCCAGGAAAGGAATGGAACAGAGGTGGAGAAAAGTCTTTGGGCCCAGGGAATCACGAAGCCCAAGAGAGGAGCAAAGATCTTGGGCTCCTGTCTGCCCTCTGCTGCTGGCTGAGTCTTAGATGGTGTGAAATCAGGGGCTGAGTTGAAATTTCTCAGAAAATATTTTTTGATACCTTTTCAGGGTTTTTCTTTTTCAAGCTCCTCTTCTGCCGGAGAACGTCAGTACTCCCCTGGAGAATATTTGGCAAAATGGCCTCCCCACTTTCACTGTCCCCATGGAGATGGCAGAGAATTTCAGGCCGATGTGTGGATCCAGTTTTAATACTTTTTCCATAGTATTGGAATACTGTGGAAGGAATCCCTGGGCTTGGCCAATCCTGCTTCCAGTTCTCCCATCTTACCCATTGCTTCCTTCACCCACCAGTCTGAACTAACAATAGTTTCATTCATCACTGAGCCAACATTTCTCAGAATACAGTTTTCTGGGAAAATGTCTGAGAATTCTCTTTTTTAAATCCCTCCTGCCCATCCCCCAGAATATTTGGCATCCTGCACACCCCAGGTTTTCTGCTTAGCATGGAGTGGAGGCTCTTTATTCATTTTTGCTTGGGGCTAGGAAGATCCACAGCGCTACTTGGGTTTTGCACATCTCAGAATGTATTCTGTCCTGATCCAGATTTTTCACTGACAGGCCAGACAAAGGCTCTATAAGATGATGTCTCTGTCCTCCTGAGGCCACACAGGGGGGATAAGTGTCCTCAGCATGTGAGGTTTTCACAGCAGCCCCCTCCGTCCACTTGGCCTTGCACCATTCCAGCCCCGAAGTAGCTGGGAGAGGTGAGTCCAGCCCCACAGGCTTCGGACGTCAACTGTTGCTTGCTGACTAGCTGCGTTGTGGTAGAGCGTGGGAACCTTTTAAACTGGGGTGATCATGCGATGTTGACTGCTGGAGGCTAAAGCAGAATTTTCTTTCTTCTTGCCCTTCAAGAACCAAAAACTCCGTTCCTGGAATCAAGGACTGGGAAAGGTATTACTTTGATCCTGGGGGTGATCCTATTGATTGCCTCGGTTATCCTGATTGCTTTATGTAAGTTGCTCAGCTGTTTTAGCAAGTGTTGTCCCTTAATAACTGTTCAGACAATTTTAGTCCTTTATAGGCAAGATACAAACTCGCCACAGGCAGATACAAAGCCACGGAGCAGCCTGCACAATCCTACCTTGATTCTTTCTCTTAAAAGTGACAGTCGTACTTCCTATAGGACAGCAGAGGTGGGGGAGGCATGTGGCTTTACCTGTGCTGGCTTCACCTCTTCAGATTGAAGTCTCACAGTTCGGAGACTTCCTGAACTCTGCCTTGCTGCCTGTTGCTCATGCGCTGGCAGTACCCAGGAGAGCTTTTTCCCACATTGGCTGGAGAGCCAAAATGGAGGGTGGGGTTAGGGGGATTTTAGAAGGACCCCCGCTCCGCCAAGTGGCTCCCAGCTGGCTCCCCCAGCTCCTGCTGGCTTCCCACTGCCCTTTCTAGCCCCTGCACCCCTGTGCCTAGCCCCCTGATGCTCTGTTTCAGCCCACCCCCAGCTTACCAGATGGAAGTGACAGGTGTCCCTCGCCCCCTTTGTCATGGTGGCTGGGTGCACCGCAGAGGAAACCATCGGCCTGCAGCCACCTGCCACCTTTGTTTCCTGAGGATGTCTCTGAGCCCCACGTGGAGCCCAGGGGCGTTCATGGGAAATGCATATGGCAGCTGCTGGAGGCCCTCACTTGCCTTAAAGCAATCCCAGCTGCTGGTGATGATGCACCTCAGTGGGCATCAAGAAAGGTGTCCAGGGGTGCACTGCTGCCCACAGACTCCACACGGGCTTTCTTGGCAACACAGAAACGGAAATCCAGGTATCCTTCAAAGTGAGCACACCTGAATTTTACTTCTCCCATCAAAAAATTCATACACAAAAGTATAGATTAGGGAAGTGCACACAGAATGCCTATATTCGTGAACGTAACATAAAAAATGCATGGCATTAGGAAAATTGCTTGAAATCATGTGTAAATTAGACAGAATTACGTACAAAAATGCATGCATTGGGAGAAATGCATGAAATAAATGCATATTTGTTTTCATGCAAACATTTTTGTTTGTTTAATTCTCAATGTTTGGGAAGAATCTAACTTAAGCCTGGAAAAATGAGACACCGAGAGGAACTGAAATTGACAGATCCATCCAGTGCTAGCCTTAATTTGAAATCAGTCGCAGCATTTACAGGGTGCGCTAGAACCATGCCCCCCCGCCCCCGCCATAAGCATCAGAGCATCATTCTTCCTACCTCCTTTTCAGATGTTTCAGAACTGAGAAAAAGGGATGAAATGATTGTGGCAATGCGGATGATTCGGAGCTTTATCGTTGGGAGGGATCCATTTTTTGAAGATAAAAGTGGTAAGCAACAATACGCAGGACCTCTCCTCTCCTGACCCCCACTCACCCGTGGTGACTTTCCCCCAGAAGAGCTTATTCTAGTCTCCATGTTCAGCGGAGAGAAAACCTGCCGGGAAGTGGTGGGTTACAGTGGAAAAGTGGTGAATGGAGGGTGGATTTCACACACAGCTCTCACCTACCACATCTCCCCTGCACACATACCATCGTCCCTGCATTCCCAGAAAGAGAGATGGGAACTCATGTTTGCCCAAGAGAAGCGAGGATTAGATCTCACAAATCAGAATGGAGAATCCATTGTATGTTTGTCAACTTCTTTTTGAATGCCTTTATTTATTTATTAACATTTATGAATCACCTTATCTCCCGTAAAGCCATCAAGGTGGTGAACAACAATTCAAAACAATGAAACCTTGCAACAATAAAAACACTAAAAACAGCATAAAAACATCAAACCATTTTTTAGAAATATACATTTTAAAAGATGCTTCTTCACGCCCTTTCTAAAGGCTGAGAGAGTGAGGGCCAATCACTTGGGGCAGCGCATTCCACAGTTTGGGGGCAACATAGGAGACAGCTCTTTCAGCAGGCCTCTGGGGGCACTGGTGTCCTCAGGAGGGCTTCTCCCGCAGGTCTGAGAGCTCTGGCAGGTTCACAGCAAGCCAGGCGGCCCGCAGATGGCGAGGTCCTGAATGAGCCTGGAAACTAGCAACTGAGAACCAGCGCAGGTCTTTCAGGACAGTGCAATATGGTCCCTGTGCTGTGCGCTGGTTAGCAGGCTAGTGGCTGGATTTTACAGCAATCGAATCTTCTGAAACGATCCCCATGTAGAGAGCGCATTCCAGTAGTCTAAACATGGTACCACCAAGGCCTGGATAACTGTTGCCAGGTCAGACCAATTCAGGAAAGGTCACAGCCGGGGCACTAAGCGTAATTGTGCAAATGCACTCCTTGTCACCACTGCCGCCTGAAGATCAGTTCCAACTGTGTTTCACAGATTGTCAGGTACCTTTCATTACATCATCCACCCATCAATGGAGTCAGATTTTTGTTTAGTTTCTGAATGTGTGCAAATTCGCATCTGCACAAATGCAAACTTGCACAAATTTGCACTTGCAAAAATGTGCAAATTTCCTCAAAGTGAGCAGCTTTAGCCTATAGGGGAACTGCACATTTTTGGCTCCTTGAAAAATTACATATTTTTTCTACAATGAAATATGTGCAAAATTCCCGAAAGTCAGAAAAACAGCCCGCAAGTCTGTGGAATCTGTTCAACAGGAGAAAAGCCGGTCCACTGCAGACTCCACGGGTCAGATTCATAAAAAATCAAACTCATTTGGTTCCATAGTGGATTTCTCTACTCCCAAGCTATGGGCCTGATCCTTCTGGGGGAGCGCAGCCTCTCCCAGAACAGGTTGAATTCCAGGCCCCGAGTCAGGTTTCCTAGTGACCAACAGCACCTCCACCTTGTCTGGGTTTAACTTCAGTTTGTTCACCCATGACTTGATTTATACCCCGCCTTTCTGTCAAATGGTGTGTGTGCGTGCGTACAGTAGAGATGAAGGAGGAATTCATTCAGTTTGCATTTTAATGTGAATTTACCCAATTTTGTATTTTCAAACCATTATGCGAAACAAAATGCAGTTATCTTTCGATATTCACACTTCTCCAAATTTTGCAATGGACGTCTCCAATCAAAAAATACATACAAAGATGTGTATATTAGGGGAAATATAATCCAAAAATGCTTTATGTGAAGAAAATTGCTTGAAAAGTGTGTACATTACGTAATGCATGAGAAAATGTATTATTATTATTATTATTATTATTATTATTATTATTATTATTATTATTTACATTTCTATACTGCCCAATAGCCGGAGATCTCTGGGCAGTTTACAAAGATGAAAAACAGGAGAAATTTATTAGGAGAAATGTACACAAAAATACTTAACAATTTTCATGCAAACTAAAAAAATTTCTCAGAGTTCAGGATAAACTGAACTTAAGGCTGGAGAAATTCTGAAAGTTGGAGACAAATCAAACTAAAGACTGGAAGCATGAAAACCTGAGAGAAAGTGAAATGGAAAGATCTGGCCAGCCCAGAATACAGATGTGTGAAGCTGAGACAGAGTGGCTGACGGCAAATCTGGAACGTGGCCCACTATTGTTACCGAAGGCAGCCAATCATGTAAAAATGGCAGACATCTCAAAGAGGAGGGAGGAGGGAAAAGCAGATCACTACAGGAAGAGAACCGAACCAGAGGCTGCAACTCAAGGGATGTCATGACAATTCCTCTCCATAATTTATGGGAGCTATCATTGGGTAAAATCCAACATAAGTCCTAGTTAGAGTAGACCCAATAAATTAATAGGACTCAAGTTAGTCCCGCTAGGGCGCAATCCTATCAGGATAGGTGGCCACCTCCGAACTCAGAGGCGACTGCCTATCCAGTGTAGGGCAGGAGAAGCCCGGGGGGATCAGCTGACGTCTGCTGTCTAGCCATGGGGTGTCTGAGCGTGGTAAGTGGCAGCTGAATGACACATAGGATGTGTAGTACCGGCATTCCCAACTTCCCTGCCCCGGAGCGCCCCTGGAATGCCCCACATTTGCTGCTCCACACTCCTCTTCCGAGCGTGTAGCATGGGGCCATTCTGCACCGCCTATGAGGCAGAATGGGGGGGGGGTGGAGGTCCGTTCTCCGGGAACCAACCTGGGAGCATGGAGCCACTGACTAGCGGCCATAGGATTGAGCCCTGAACATACTAACTTAATTTTCATTCCTTTTAGTGGGTCTGCTCTGAGTTGGACTTCAGTTGGGTTCTGCCTAGTTCCTTTGTACTTTTTCTTTCCCCTATATCAACAGTGTGCACTTCGTTAAAACTCTGCATACAGACAATGATAATGTGACCGAATGCACAGCTCTGTCCAGAATCTTGTTATACAGACTTCAACCCAGGGCTGGGGAACTTCTGGCTGGCAGAGGTTCTCCATCTGGCCGTAAGAGGCTTGGGCTCCCTCCATGGGCCCATGTCGCTCCCCTTGCTTTGCCCTCCTCTTGCAACAACATTCCTAAGGGGAAAGAATTGGATGCACTTGGTGTCATTACTGGAGGCTGGTGGGGACTAAAGCTCCATCCAAAGAACCAGGCCTGCTCCTGCCTGGATAGCCCCATGGGCGCTGCCATTTGCATACGCGCGTTTTTTTTTTTTTAAATTAGTCGTGATAGGCTACGTAAACATTTACGTAGCCTATCACGGTGTTTTTTTTAAATCTAGCCGTGATAGGCTACGTAAATCTTTACGTAGCCTATCATGTTTTTTTGTTTTTTTTACCTGGAAATGGCGGTGGCGGCAGCCGGTTGGAAGACCGGCCGCCACAGCCGCCGCCCCGCCGCCAGAGCCACCGCTGGAGCTGCCGCTGGCAGGAAGATCCACCTAAGGTAAGTCCCATCCCGGGGTGGGGGTGGGGGGCTGTTCCGCCACTGATTTTGGGGGGCCGAATGCACTGGCATTCGGCCTCCCCGAGATCCGTGGCAGAACTTTCATACATCCCTACTTCTAAAGAATCCGGCTCCCCAGAGTCCATGGCAGAACGGACTACTCCCCTACCCCCCCGAAATCCCCCTGGGACAGACCCTACCTGGCGGGGGCTGGTCCACGTTGTTGTCTTCATTCTGCAGCCATCCGCTGCCAGGCTGCGGAACAAAATGGCGTGTGGCGTAATAGATGCCATTTGCGTCCCTGCCCTTGGCCGCGATTGGCTATGTAAATATTTACATAGCCTATCACAGCAAAGAGCAGGGACGCAAATGGTGTCCCCTACGCCGGACGCCATTTGCAGCCGCAGCCAGGCAGTGGATGGAAGTCCAGCTGCAGGCGGCCCCAGATGGCGGCTCTGTGGACTCGCTGCGGAGCAGAGTTGGCCAGGCAGGATTCCGGGGGGAGGGACGGATCGCCTCCCCTCCCGCGGATGCCCGGACCGGGCCGGGGTGAGTATTCTGGACACCCCTAGTTGGACTCGATGGTCTTGTAGGTCCCTTCCAACCCTACTATGCTATGATTCTATGATTCTAATTATTTCTTAGCATCTGTGGATTTTTTTTTAAGGCTTTGATCATTGCAAACCTTTAGATGCGGAAGTACTTGCTGCAGCTCAGAAAATAGCAGAAGAATTGGTCTCTTCTGCCAATATCAATGAAGAACTGCAAGTTGTGATTGGTAAGTGTCACTGAAATGCTGAAGAATCAGCATGCCAGGGGGTGGGGTGGGGGGGCTCCAAGGCTGCATCTGCTGGAAGCCCCTCGTCGACACAGCTCTTAGCCCTGTTTGCCTTTGCATCCCTCCACACTTGCTGAAACACAAGTTGGTTCTAAGAGCCAGGTTTGGTCAAAATCAACAGATCCAGTGCTACTTTTCCACATTTCAGCTTCAGATACCTAACTGGTTTTGCCTGTTCCAGAGGAACAAAAGGAAGAAAGCATTTCGTGGATACTCGGAAAGAGCAAAGCAGCCAATGGAAACATATCAACTAAAAGCATAGTCGTATGCTTGCCTTAGGTCCATTGGTCCACTAAGGACATTGATTTGCACTCAGTTCACACCAGACTAAAGAAGGGATCTGTGTACACAACATGCAAGTAATTGATGGCGCTCCCAAGGCGCATGATGCGCACATGACCACAAACAACGCCGAAAGGAGATCAGAAAAAACGGTCAGCAGGGGGCATCACCTGTGATGGTAGGGTGGAGCCTGCTAGCAGGAGTGCTTGTGTTCAAGGTCCCAGCAGGGC
Organism: Heloderma suspectum; assembly: GCF_057233095.1. Taxonomy (NCBI): domain Eukaryota; kingdom Metazoa; phylum Chordata; class Lepidosauria; order Squamata; family Helodermatidae; genus Heloderma; species Heloderma suspectum. The sequence continues at coordinate 5,409,732 of NC_139462.1, forward strand.
CAGCCCCCCCCCATCAAGCAGGGTGAATCCCCCGCCTCAGGCAGCCGAGCAGGAGTGCAAATCGCCTGCTCCCCCACCGACTCCAGGAGGGCTCCCTGCTGCCACGCGGCTGGAGGGGGGACACGGCAGTGGCACTTGTTCTGGAGAGTCCTGCTGCCAGCCGGCTTGCCCAGAGCAGTGGGCGGGGCTCTCCGGTGCAGCTGCCCACCCTCTCTTTTGTTCTGGGCAGGTTCTCAGAACGAGCCTGAGGGCGAGCTTGCTGGAGAGCTGCCCAGTCTCAGAGGCCTGGCCCTTAGCACAAGATGTAGCGATGGCCACTAAATCCCTGTCCATCTGACTACTAGTCTGGAGTGTTTCCATCTAGTGATGGGCCTGGGGGACAGATTAAGGATTCTTCTGGTGTACCACCCCACCCTACCTGAGCTGACATGCATGTTCTCAGTTGTGATGCTGAGGTTTCCCAGACTGCTGGTTCTGGGGGATATCAGTGTTCCTGCTGTGGGTGCCTTGTCTGGGGCAGCTCAGGATTTCATGGCCCCCATGACAACCATGGGACTGTCTTAACACATCATTAGCCCAACACAAGTAGCAGGGCACACTCTAGATTTGGTCTTCTCAGCCAGCCATGGAATTGGTGATCTCAAGGTGGGGGATTTTGAACTGGTCCTTCTGGCATGGTCAAATCACCTCCTGTTGAGATTTAGACTGGCAGCAGCTTTTCCTCTCTGTGTGGGTGGGGGACCTATTAAGCTGGTCTGCTCTGGAGGCTAATGGATCTGGATGGTTTCCAGAGTGCTTGGGGGTGTTGGATTCTGGCTGATATCACTGGTTCTTTTGTCAAAGCCCTTATGTCAAAGTGGAATACAGAAACAGCCTGGATGGTTGACATGACTGCTCCTGAGCACCTCTCCTGATTAGTAGAGCTTGTGCTGTTCTATGGTATACTCCAGAGCTGAGAGCGATGAAACAAAATAGGAGACAGCTTGAGTGCAGATGGAGAGTAACTCCTAGTGGATATAATGGAACACTGGTGTGTCCTATGCTCAGGTATATTCAGGGGCAGTGAAGGTGGCAAAGAAACAATACCCCTCTGCCTCTCTTGAATCTTCTGTGTGCTGCCCAGCAGAGCTTTTCAGGGTTGCTTATTACATTCTGGCCCTAAGGACATTGCGGATCCATCAGAGGTCCACTGTGATGTTTGCAAGGCACTTCCAAGATAACATCTCTTATATGGATGGCACAGGTGCCCGACTGGGTCTGGAAACCCACCAAATCCCTCCTCACTTGCACCCCCAAACCTGGCTCAATGAACCCCCCACCCCATGAGCAAGGTCAGGACTCACTGCAGCCACCCAGAGTCCATGCAAGTGTCCTTTTTTGCACAAGGTCGGGCTGTGTATTTTCACAGATCTACTGTTTGCACAGTAAATCTACACACAGGTAGCCATAAAGGTTCATTTGAGCCATAGAAATGAATTTTTACACCACTGTTGTTTGAGGTTACTGTGCAAACAGTAGATCTACAAAATACAGAGCCCCATCTTGCACAAAAATGGCATCTTATCAGAAAAGACGAGCACTGTTGAGAGCCCCTCCCCCGATGGCCCAGCAGCTCGCCCTGCACTGCTCACCAGGTCAGGTAAGTAGCAGGGGTTCAGTGAGCAGTGTGTGGGACGTAGAGGAGGTTTTGTCCTTCCCTAATCTCCTACACCACCAGGATGTAGATGCCAGTGTTACAGCAGGCAAATCAGGCAAGGTGTCCAGAGCATAGTTGTGTCCTGTTTTGTTGGGTGAGTTCCAGTTGCTTCTGCTCAAAGCTGTTAACAAGGTGCTGGGATGGCTGTGGACATGGCTGTGCTCTGGACACCTGTCTCTTGGCAGCTTCTGATACTATTGAGCATGCTATCCTTCTGGGGACAATATCTGAGCTGGGAACAGGGGTGAGGGCATTGTAGTGGTTCTGCTTCTACTTGCATGGCCAACTCTAGAAGGTGGTGCTTGGGGGCATTGCTGAGCCCCATGGATTCTCCAGCATGGGGTTCCACAGGGGTTGGTTTTGTCCACCATGCTATTTAACATCTGATGGCACGCAGCTGTGTTTTTTGTTTTCATCCTTATCAGGGGAGACTAGAGGTGCTAGATCGGTGCCTGGCTGTGACAATGGACTAGATGAGCACTAATATAGTGAAACGCAATCCAGACAAGATTGAGATGTTGGTAGTGGGGTTCTTCTGATCAGATGGATGGTGTTCATCCTGTTCTGGATGAGGTTGCACTCCCCCTGAAGGAAAAGCTTCATAGCTTGGGGGTTCACCTGAAGATATCTTTGTTACTTGAGACTCAGGTGGCCTCAGCAGCATGAAGTGCCCTCTACCAGCTTTGTCTGGTGACTCAGCTATGCCTCTATCTGCCCAGAGGTAACCTGGCTTCAGTAGTCCATGCTGTGGTAACCGCCAGGTTAGGTTTCTGCAGTGCTTTCTGCATGGGGCTGCCCTAGAAGATGGTCTGAAAGCTGCAGCTTGTGCAAATTGTGGTGGCCAAACAGACAGCAGGGACCAGAAGGTCTGAGCCTATTCCACCAGTTCTGGCGTGCTTGCACTCCTTGCTTTTATGTTTCGGAGCCCACTAATAATCCTTCTAAATAATTATAGGCTGAATATGTTCGTTATTGGAACAAACATTTTGGAAGGACTGGATAATGTCAATATTTTTCTTCTGCCTTGAAATATGCTAGTATTTTCATAAATTATGCTGGAGTTTAATATCAGTACATAATTCACTTGAAAATGTGCATAGATGTACGAGCTGGCTTCTACTAAACTCTTCTTTTCCTGTTCTTCATACTTTCCTGGTTTGACTCAAAGATGTCATTGATGAAAACCTGAAGAGTGGTGGGAAGTTATTCAACAGGAACCTCTATTATTTTTCTTCTGTGAAACACACATGGAAGGAGTCCATAAAGCATTGTGAGGAGCTAGGTGCCAATTTGGTTGCTATTGAAACGGAGGAAGAACAGGTGAGCAGAAAAACTGAATACAGGAAAGGCCAAAATAACCCTCCACCAGTTGCTGGGGAACATGGATGGGGGGTGCTGTTGTGCTCATGCCCTGCTTGTGGGTTCCTGGTCGACAGCTGGTTGGCCATTGTGTGAATGGAATGCTGGACTAGATGGACCCTTGGTCTGATCCAGCAGGGCTCTTCTGATGTTCTTATGATGGCGTTGTGCCCTTTGGGTGCTTGGAAAGACCTGCTGCAGCCTCTCCATCATGTGCACCTGTGTATCTCCTTGGTCCCGGCTCCTCTCCTCTATGAGCAAAAGGAAGTCACAGGGGCAGCTTTACAGGGCCTGTCTTCCAGGAGGGGAACGCAATCTGACTGGATGGATCGGGGAAGTGGTGAGCACGGTGGTGTGAGGTGGGGTTTCGGCACAGCACTAGGCATGACTCAGTGCCAAGAGGTGTCCTGTCTGCTTCTGAGGCGGCCTCTCAGACTTCTGGCGGAGTGTCTGGGTCAAGCAGCAGAGCATAGTCTGGGATCATTTTGAGATGGTGTGGGATCCCAGCTACACTACCTGCCTGCACTGCTGGAGACAAGTGAGCAGAAGCCAGTGGCCAGGTCATTCCACCATGCCAAGTCTACTCCAACACCTGCATAGGCAATCATGACTCTGTCCTGCTAGGGGAGAAGTCAGACACCAGCATGGGCAAGGCTGCAGGAGAGAGGAAGAGAGCGTGTTGACCCCCCTCATTCTCAAGATCCCCCCCCACATACACACACACACACACACATGCGCACACATGAAACAACAGAAGCCTAGGCAGACCACCGTGGATGACTGGGGGAAGGGGAAGTGTGGTGGCGCAAGATGGCTGATTCCATCACCAGTGTAGATCCCCAAATGCATAGGTCAATTGATGGCATCTGATGACCAGCCCTTTGGCCTGGTTGGATCCATGCCATCCCATGCTACACTGAGCAGGAGGGTATCGCCCTCCCTGTCCTGGCAGCCAGAGAGAAGATGCTGGAGGAGATGTGGAGGGATGAGCCACAGGTGATGCGCTTCACCTCTGACACAAGGAGTGGCTGCCCGGCAGTGTGTGCTTACTTGTCCCTCATGGGGCACTGTGGAGCTGCCAGCTGCCAGAGCCGGCCCGGCCATGGAGGATTCCGGGGGGAGGGACGGATCACCTCCCCCCCACCGTGGACGGCCCCACCCGGAACAAGGTAAGAGATTAGTACATCCCTAGTCAGGAGCAGGACACACCAAGTCCCATTATACATGGACTTAAATGCTCTTCCAAACTTGGTGATCTCCTTCTTGTTACATATTCTAAAATTCCTAAACCTATTGGTTAATATCACCTTTTCTCTGAGAAAGTCCATCCTTTCCCCTGCAAGTTCTCTCCTATCCCTGATGCATATAGTTTCCTCCAAAATGGGTCTTAGTTCCCCTCTTCTCCTTCTTTGTCTAGACATGTAGATGAAAGGGAAATCCAAACCACGTGTTCTTTTCTATGACTGCTTAACTGTTACCTAGCTCCTTTATAAGGATACAGACAGAAGGCTATCAAGACATTTCCCATCAGTTTATATATGGCATCTAGCAAGCTTCTAATGCAATGGGTCTTGCTCCCCTATTTGCTCCGTTAAACACATTAAAGCCCCCACCCTGTACTATCTTCTATGCTACGTGAAAGTGGCAAAGCCCAAGACAAAAAAATCCTGTCAGAAGGAAGGCAAAGCAGCATGTGCAGCCCAGAGGTGAAGGGCAGCCTTTGAGCTGGCGGTGGGAGCTTCAGCCAGAGGTGGTGGTTGCAAGAGTGTGGGAGGCCCAGGGGTCAGGGGAACAGGATGTGCCGTGATGACTGGGTGGTAAGTAAGTAAGTAAGACAGTAAGACAGGAGGTGGAAGAGGAGGCCACACCTTCCCAAACAAGCCCTCTCAGAAGCAGCAGCAGGAGGAACTCTGCCCATTGCCCAGACTCCTCCTTCTAGGGAGCAGCACAGTGTGGGACAAGGCTTTGGTGGTAGCGGTGAGCCCGGGGCATCCAGCCAGGTGTCACACGGTGTGCCATTTAGCGGAGCAGGTGGAGGATGCTTCGTGCAACCTCTTGGCCAACCAGACCACCTGGAGCGAGGAATGGCAGGTTCTCTCCAAGGTCGCCCATGGACATCTGTCTTGCCCACCAACCAGCATTCCAAGCAAATAGGCCTTTTCGAGGGCGGGCGTCATTGTAACACCCCACTGTACCTGCCTGGAACCTGAGTTGGTGACACAGCTGGTGTTCCTCAAGGTGAATCTTCTGCTGTTGGGATCCTCCCTGCCTATCCCAAGTGAGCGGGTGCCAGGATCACACTGCTGCTGCACGCTGCCCCACTTCTCCCTCCATTGGGGTAAACTGAAAGTGCTTGAGGAGGCAGGCTCTGTCCCTGACTTCCATCCTATTTTGAGAATATCTGTAGAGACTTCCATAGAATCATAGAATAGTAGGGTTGGAAGGGGCCTACAAGGCCATCGAGTCCAACCCCCTGCTCAATGCAGAAATCCAAGTCAGAGTATCCCTGACAGATGGCTGTCCAGCCTCATGTGGGAGAGCCCACCAACTTCCTAGGGATCTCAACCTGCAATCCTGAACGGCATATGGTCAAGGAACACCTAATTCTTTTGAATGAGTTCAAATCTCAGGACCAGATGAACTGCACCCTAGAAGAACTCTCAGAACTGCTGTCTATTCTCTTTGAGAAATCATGGAGGACAGGGGAAGTACCAGATGACTGGAGGAGGGCTAATGTTGTCCCTATCTTCAAAAAGGGTAAAAAGGAGGAACCTGGGAACTACAGACCAGTCAGTCTGACATCAATCCCTGGGAAAATTCTGGAGCAGATGATAAAGCAATCCATCTGGAAGCACCTTGAAAACAATGCAGTGATTACTCCAAGCCAACATGGATTTGTCAAGAACAAGTCCTGCGAGATGAATCTGATCTCATTTTTTGATCAAGTCACCTCCCCTGTGGACCATGGGAATGCTGTGGACATCATATACCTCAACTTCAGCAAAGCTTTTGACAAAGTGCCCCATGATATCCTGATGAGCAAACTAGCTCAAAGTGGGCTAGATGAAACAACGATCCGGTGGATCCACAGTTGGCTACAGAATCGGACTCAAAGAGTGCTTATCAGTGGGACCTTCTCAAACTGGGGAGAGGTAATGAGTGGGGTACCGCAGGGCTCAGTCCTGGGCCCAGTGCTCTTCAACATTTGTATTAATGACTTGGAGGAGGAGGTGCAGGGAATGCTCATCAACTTTGCAGGTGACACAAAATTGGGCGGGATGGCTACTACTTTGGAAGACAGAAACTAAATTCAAAGTGATCTGGATAGACTGGAGCGCTGGGCAGAAAACAACAGAATGACATTTAATAGGGATAAATGCCAAGTTCTGCACCTAGGAAAAAGAAACCAAAGCACAGTTACAAGATGGGGGATACGTGGCTCAACCACACTACAAGTGAGAAGGATTTTGGAATTGTTGTCGATCACAAGCTGAATATGAGCCAACCATGTGATGTGGCTGCAGAAAAGGCCAATGCTCTTTTGGGCTGCATTAATAGAAGCATAGCTTCCAAATCCCATGAAGTACTAGTTCTGCTGTACTCAGCACTGGTTAGGCCTCATCTGGAGTACTGTGTCCAGTTCTGGGCACCACACTTTAAGAAGGATGCAGACAAACTGGAGAGGGTTCAGAGGAGGGCAACAAAGATGATCAGGGAACTGGAAACAAAGTCCTATGAAGAGAAACTGAAAGAAGTGAGCATGTTTAGCCCTGAGAAGAGAAGACTGAGGGGGGATAGGATAGCGCTCTTCAAGTACTTGAAAGGTTGTCTCAGAGAGGAAGGCCAGGATCTCTTCTTGATCATCCCAGAGTGCAGGACACAGAATAATGGGCTCAAGTTCCAGGAAGCCAGATTCCGGCTGAACATCAGGAAAAACATCCTGACTGTTAGAGCAATACGACAATGGAACCCATGACCTAGGGAGGTAGTGGGCTCTCCCACACTGGAGGCATTCAAGATGAGGCTGGACAGCCATCTGTCAGAGATGCTCTGACTTGGATTCCTGCATTGAGCAGGGGGTTGGACTCGATGACCTTGTAGGTAGGGATGGGGGAGAATTTCTCCCCGAAACTTCGGGGGGCCGAGTGCCAACGCATTTGGTCCTCCGAAGGTTGTTCGGGGAGAAATTCTCCACCCCCCTGCCCCCCCCGGGATGGGACTTACCTTTCACGAATGTCCCTCCCAGCGGCGGGTCCCGGCGGCGGTTCGGCAGGTCTTCGTCAGGGGCGGGGGCGGCAGCCGGTCTTTTGACCGGCTGCCGCCGCCGCCATTACAAGAAAAGTAAAAAAACAAACAAACGCCCCTGTGATAGGCTACGTAACGATTAACCTATCACGGCTAGATTTAGGTTCCAGGCAGGTACAGTGGGGTGTTACAATGACGCCCGCCCTCGAAAAGGCCTATTTGCTTGGAATGCTGGTTGGTGGGCAAGACAGATGTCCATGGGCAACCTTGGAGAGAACCTAGCGTTGCCCTTATTTTCGCCATAGTCTACGTAAATCTTCACGTAGACTACAGGGACCAAAAAAGAAACGCGAATGGCGGCTCCCTATGGGGGCTGCCATTTGCGTACGCGCTTTTTTTTTTTCAAAGTCACCCGTGATAGGCTACGTGACGATTATCGTAGCCTATCACGGCTGACTTTGCAGATCTAGCCGTGATAGGCTATGTTAATCGTTATGTAGCCTATCACAGGGGCGTTTATTTTTTTTCTTTTGAAGTTCGCGGCCGGGGAGACGGGGCGCTTCTCCCCAGCCTGAATTTCGGCCGGGCGAGGCGGGAAGCCTCCCCCCCCCGGCCTGAACTTCGGGGGGAGCAGTGAAGCGCCTCTCCCCCACCCCGAAGCAAGCTGCGAGACCAGGTAAGTGACTTTCGTGCATCCCTACTTGTAGGCCCCTTCCAACCCCACTATTCTATGATTCTATGATTCTATGATTCTATGATTGCTTCCACTGGTGCAGAGTGGCGTCTAGTTCTTCTTCTCCTGTCACCCTTTTCCAAGGAGTATCCTCTACTGCATTTTTCCTCACCTCAGCATTTCCCACTTCTGCCTCCTCTTGCGGTTGCTCTTCAAGCTTCTGTTCTTCCCTTTGCTGCTGTAGTTCCTCCATTCTGTCCGAGAACTCTTCATGTTCTCTTATTCCCCGGAGGGTCGACAGTCGCCACTCCAGTCCACTTACTTTTTCTTCCAGCAGCGTGATCAACTTGCACTTGTTGCAGGTGTAGGGCATGTTGTTCTCAGGCAAGAAAACAAACATGGCACAAACATTGCAGGTCACCACCACTGGAGAGTCTTGTCCTTCCATTGCCTCTTTTCCCTTTTTGTGTCTGGCTTTCTGATTGTTCTGACTGAACAATCAGATTGTTCTACTTGTTCCAGCATGTATGCCCGAAGTTGCAGCCAGCTCTGTGTGGAAAAGCCTGCCTTTCCAGGGTGTGTAAACCTTTGTGAACCACCCAGTGATCTTTGGCTATGGGGCAGTACAGAAATATAATAAATGAATGAACTGAATGAGTACATGTGCAAAGAGGACCCCTCCGATGTGTGAATGGATGTGCATAGGGCCTGGGGACTCTGCCACAGCAACGACACTACCTTCAGTGTATTCGTTTTAACCCTGTTGAGCCCATATAAGGGGCTGCGGTTTCCCAAGATGAGGGCATTGTTTGGAAGGACTTTGAAAGGAGTATCTGGCCTCTCATTCCTGGTAAAGACTTTCTACTTGTGCTTGTCTGTTTTTGTTTGTTTGTTTGTTTTGTTTTGCAGAACTTTTTACATTCAAATGTCAAAAGATTAAGGCATGCTTACTGGATTGGACTTTTTGAAGACAAGAATGGAAATTGGCAGTGGCTTGGAGGGATGCAAGCTGGAACCACGTGAGTTTGTGAGCAAAAAATCTGTATGGCCTGCATTACAGAAAGTGTCTCAGATTGTTTTTGACCTACAGCTGTCCGTATTCTTTGCATTCACTGAATCTAGAATATACCATAGGACTTGGCTTCCAGAAAATCTGGGCCCCTATTCTTATTTATTTATTTATTTATTTATTTCGAGGTTTGTAGGAGACTAGCACTATTCTACTGTCCAGGTACATCAGAAACCATTGACATGCAGTGGCAGCTGGTGCCCACTAGGACTGGTGGGGCAGAGACAGGTTCACCAGAGGCAGGGCAGACATTTGAACCCACAGCAGCGAGCAACCCATGCCACCAAAAGGTGAAACTGAGGCACCTGAATGTTAAGAGAAAGAACTTGAAGTTTGTGTCTGCGGCAAGAACCCCCACAAATGCACCCCTTTAGGCCTACATTCTCCGATTCCACCAACTCCCATTGCATAGGAAATCAAGTGACTTTAGGATTATGAGCGCAAACAGTGTGAGGGAATCCTCAGAACCGCACAAAATAATGATAATGATCTTCTCAGAGTCTGCAAACAAGACATCTTTGGAAACCAGCTGCCCGTTCTGGGTGCATCTAAAATTCACCCCTTTGCATGTAATAGTATGAATGATAATAATGATAATAATGATAATAATCCACAGAGCCACACAAAGGACTCCAGGCAGGTTGATTCTCTTGGACCTCTCAGGAGCTTTCAATACTATTGGCCATGGTATCCTTCTGGATAGGGTGTCTGGGCTGGGAGTTGGAGGCACTCCACTGCAGTGGTTCTTGGGTGATTGGCCACTTGGATGGCTGATTCCAGGAAGTGGTGCTGGGGGATTATTGCTCTGTGCCTTGGCAATTATGCCATGGGGTTCCACAGGGCTCTATCCCCCATGTTGTTCAACATCTACATGAAACGGTGTGGGCTGAGGTGTCACTAATATGCGGATGACACCCAGCTCCATCTCTCCTTTTCATCAAATCCATGTGAGGCAGTGGCTGATCTGAATCAGTGCCTGGGTACAGTGACAGACTGAATGAGGGCCAATAAACTGAAACTCCGTCTAGACAAGATGGAGCTAATGGTAGTGGGTGGTCTGTCTGGCCAGCTAAGGCGCAATCCTATGCGGATAGTCGGCCGCCTCCAAACTCAGAGGCAACCGACTATCCAATGCAGGGTGGGTGGAGTGCAGAGGGGAACCTCTCTTCCACGCTCTGGCTGCCCTGCATTCAAGGCTTGATGGCTGATTTCGGCTGTCTAGGCACAGGACTTTGGAGTGGGCGGGGGGAAGGCCGGATGATGCATAGGAAGCTCCCCACTCCTCCCTGCCCCTGGGAATGCCCCCTTTTGCCCCACTCCATGCTGCTCTTCCAACTGTGAGGCAGCGGGGGCAAGGGCAGGGAGGCGGTTTTCTGGGAACCAACCTCAGAGCATGGGCTCTGAGGCCAGTTCCCAGAACTGAACAATCCTATGGCTCTGTAGCCACTGTCTAGTGGGCATAGGATTGCTCTCTAAGTGATGTTAACACTGATTAAAATATTAAAGAATCAGTGCCTGGGCACAGTAATGGACTGAATGAGGCCCAATAAACTGAGAGTCAATCCAGGCAAGATGGGGGAACTGTAAGTGGGTCGTCTTGGCAGGGGCAAAGGTGGGCGGGTGCTGCTGGGACCCTTCTGTGCAACCAGTGAAAAGTTACAGCTCTTTGCTTTGAGAGTTTTTGTTGAAAAAAGCACATAGCAGAAAAGCTACTCTGTCAGCCTGCCTGCCGGCCTGTTTTCCCAGGTAATGCCTATTCCATTCAGCCAAAGAGAGCCTGAGGTCATCCACCGTGAAGCTGAATAGGAAAGCAGTACTAGGGGAGAGGGGTTATCTGCACTTCAAAGAAACCTGCACCAGAGATGAGGGATCGTGACCTCTTCCTAATCACCGCTTAAAACACCTCACTTCTCTGATTATCCCTTTATGACCTTTGGTTTGCTTATCTGAGAACAGCACATATTACCTGTGCCTGGAGCAAAAACTACTGGACAAACTGTCTGAAATGTGACAGGTGGAATAATCTCCATGGGGGTTGCCAGGTCCCCAAATTTCATGCGCTTCTCTGAAAACAGTGAGATGTTATAGCTCTTTGCTTTGAGAGTTTTTGTTGAAAAGATGAAATTTTACCTGCACCTAGCACAAAAACTCTCAGGCCAAACTGTCCGAAATTTGGCAAGTTGAATCACCTTCATGGGCGCTGTCAGTTCCTCAAATTTCATTTATTTACCATGAAAACTGAAAAGGCTATGGCTTTTTCTGTTTTCCAATGCAAGTCAATGCAAAAATGTCAAATCTGAAGTTGGATATCTGAATCTCGCTTTGGAACCAAATCCGAAGCAATGTGGATTGGGTCCAAATTGGTCTGAAGTGAAGCAGGGCTGCTTCACAAGGTCTGAATGGGCATCTGAAGCGAAGCCGGGGGTGGGGGTCCGTGCACAGCCCTATTATCCATGCTCTGGTCACCTCTTGTCTGGATTACTGCAATGCGTTGTACGTGGGGCTGCTTTGAAAACGGTCCGGAAACTTCAGCTGGTCCAAAATAAGGCAGTAAGATTGTTAATGGGGACTGACCAACATGATCATAATTTGCCAGTACTTATCCAATGGCACTGGCTGCAAGTCCATATCCGAACCTGAATCAAAGTGCTGGTATACATTCAAAGCCCTGAACAATTTGGGGCCAGGTTACCTGAAGGATTGCCTCCTCCCATATGTGCCTGCCCGGACCCTAAGATCATCCTCAGCAGTCCTTCTCCGTGAGCCCCTGCCAAAGGAAATGAGGTGGGTGGCTCCCAAGAAGAGGGCCTTTTCTGCTGTGGCACCCAAGTTGTGGAATGAGCTTCCCAGAGAGTCTCACCTGGCACCTGCATTGTGCTCTTTCTGGCACCAGGTAAAGCCAGTTCTTACTTTCCCAGGCATTTTAGTCTTTTAATTCTGTTATTTTAGATCTGTGACTGTACTGTTATGCTCCTGCACCCCACTCCTGAGAGGGGAGAACATGCAGGGGCTTCAGGTCTTACTCAGACTTCAGTTTCCTAGAAGGAGGGCAAGGAGGGCACTGGAGATTTGTGGTGTTTCTTTTGTGAAGGTTTGTTTACATTCTGGTCAGGATGAAGGCCTACAACAGAACTCCAAGCAAATCCCTGCTTCCTCCCAGCCGCTCAGGGATCTCCATCTGCAAGACAAAAGCCACTCTCCCCTTATGTCTAAGATTCTGCCTTCCCCCATATTCATTTCCTCCTACCCTCTCAGGCCTTGTAGGACAAAAGTTACTAGTTCAAGATAACCTTTGGTAACTTGCCCAAAGGACTGCATTGGGGAAAATCCTCTGTCTCTTTGCACTCAGCAGCACTGAATGGTAAGGGATCCATGGAGGTAATATAGACTGACCCCAAACACATAACAGTATTTTAAATCTCTGCATTGCTGCTAGGTATACACAAGCACACACATACACACACTGTAGTTTTAAACTTTAAAATTTTATATTGGTGCTGTATTTTGTGGTTTCCATTGTTGTGAACTACCCAGAGGTCATCGGCTATTGGGGTTGTTGTTGTTCAGTCATTAAGTCGTGTCCAACTCTTTGTGACCCCATGGACCAAGCACGCCAAGCCTTCCTGTCCTCTGCTCTCTCCTGGAGTGTGCTCAAGTCCATATTCATTGCATCGATGATGCTATCTAGCCATCTCAACCTCTGCTGTCCCCTTCTTTTTTTGCCTTCAGTCTTTCCCAGCATCAGGGTCTTCTCCAATGACTTTTCTCTTCACATTAGGTGGCCAAAATATTTGAGCTTCAGCTTCAGTATCTGTCCTTCCAATGAGCAGTCAGGGTTGATTTCCTTTAGGATGGATTGATTTGACCTCCTTGCAGTCCAGGGGACTCGTAAGAGTCTTCTCCAGAACCACAGTTCGAAAGCATCAATTCTTCAGCGCTCAGCCTTCCTTATAGTCCACCTCTCACAGCCATACATTACTACTGGGAAAACCATAGCTCTGATTAGATGGACCTTTGTCGGCAAGGTGATGACTCTCTGCTTCTTACTATGCTGTCTAGGTTTGCCATAGCTTTCCTCCCAAGGAGCAAGCGTCTTTTAATTTCATGGCTACAGTCACCGTCTGCGGGGCTCTTGGAGCCCAAGAAAGTAAAATCTGTCACTGCTTCCATTTCTTCCCCTTCTATATGAAGGAAGTGATGGGGCCAGATGCCATGATCTTAGTTTTTTTAATGTTGAGTTTCAAACCAGCTTTTGCACTCTCCACTTTCACCCTCAACAAGAGGCTCTTGAGATCCTCTTCGCTTTCTGCCATTAGGGTGGTATCGTCTGCGTATCTGAGGTTGTTGATAATTCTCCCGGCAATCTTAATTCTGAGCTGTGATTCATCCAACCCGGCGTTTCTCATGATGTACTCTGCATATAAGTTAAATAAGCAGGGCGACAATATGCAGCCTTGTTATACTCCTTTCCCAATTTTGAACCAATCGGTTGTTCCATGTCCGGTTCTTACTGTTGCTTCTTGATCCTCGTACAGGTTTCTCAGGAGACAGGTAAGGTGGTCTGGTACTGCCATCTCTTTAATAATTTGCTACAGTTTGTTGTGATCCACACAATCAAAGGCTTTAGCATAGTCAATGAAGCAGAAATCAACGTTTTTCTGGAATTCTCTTGCTTTCTCCATGATCCAGCGAATGTTGGCGATTTGATCTCTAGTTCCTCTGCCTCTTCGAAACCCACCTTGTACTTCCGGTACTTCTCGGTTCACGTGCTGCTGAAGCCTAGCTTGTAGGATTTTGAGCATAACCTTTCTGGCATGTGAAATGAGTGCAATTGTACGGTAGTTTGAACACTCTTTGGCATTGCCCTTCTTTGGAAATGGAATGTAAACTGACCTTTTCCAGTCTTGTGGCCACTGTTGAGTGTTCCAAATTTGTTGGCATATTGAGTGCAGCACTTTAACATCATCATCGTTTAGGATTTTAAATAGCTCAGCTGGAATACTGTCATCTCCGCTAGCTTTGTTGTTAGTAACGCTTCCTAAGGCCCATTTGACTTCACTCTCTAGGAGGTCCGGCTCAACTCCAGTGACTGCAGTATCATGACTATCAGGGACATTCAGATCTTTCCTGTATAGAGCTTCTGTGTATTCTTTCCACCTCTTCTTAATCTCATCTGCTTCTGTTAGGTCCCTGCCTTCTTTGTCCTTTATCATGCCCATCTTTGCACAAAACGTTCCCTTGAGATCTCCGATTTTCTTGAAAAGATTTCTAGTCTTTCCCATTCTGTTGTTTTCCTCGATTTCTTTGCATTGTTCATTTAAGAAGGCCTTCTTGTCTCTCCTTGCTATTCTCTGGAACTCTGCATTCAGTTGGATATATCTTCCCCTTTCTCCCTCGCTTTTCGCTTCCCTTCTTTCGTCAGCTACTTGTAAAGCCTCATCAGACAGCCACTTTGCATTCTTGCATTTCTTTTTCTTTGGGATGGATTTCGTTGCTGCCTCCTGAACAATGTTATGGACATCCGTCCATAGTTCCTCAGGCTCTCTGTCTATCAGGTCTAATCCCTTAAATCTATTCCTCACCTCCACTGTATATTCATAAGGGATATAATTTAGGTCATACCTGAATGGTTTAGTGTTTTCTCCTACGTTCTTCAATTTAAGCTGAAATTTTGCAAGAAGCAGCTCATGATCTGAGCCACAGTCAGCTCCAGATCTTGTTTTTACTGACTGTATGGAGCTTCTCCATCTTTGGCTGCAAAGTACATAATCAATCTGATTTCGATATTGACCATCTGGTGATGTCCATGTGTAGAGTCGCCTCTTGTGCTGTTGGAAAGAGTGTTTGCTATGATCAGCGTGTTCTCTTGGCAAAACTCTATTCGCCTTTGTCCTGCTTCATTTTGTACACCAAGGCCATGCTTGCTTGTTATCCCAGTGATTTCTTGACTTCCTACTTTAGCATTCCAATCCCCTATGATAAAAAGGACATCTTTTTTTGGTGTTAGTTCTAGAAGGTGTTGTAGGTCTTCATAGAACCGATCAACCTCAGATTCTTCGGCCTCAGTGGTTGGGGCATAGACTTAAATTACTGTGATGTTGAATGGTTTGCCTTGGATTCGTACTGAGATCATTCTATCATTTTTGAGATTGTACCCCAGTACTGCTTTCCCCACCCTTTTATTGCCTATGAGTGCTACTCCATTTCTTCTAAGGGATTCTTGCCCACAGTAGTAGATATGATGGTCACCTGAATTAAATTCGCCCATGCCTGTCCATTTTAGTTCGCTGATTCCCAAGATGTCAGTGTTCAGTCTTGCCATCTCATGTTTGACCACCTCCAGCTTACCTTGATTCATTGATCTGACATTCCAGATATCTAAACAATATTGTTCTTTACAGCATCGGACTTTCTTTTCACCACTAGACACATCCACAGCTGAGTGTCCTTTTGGCTTTGGCCCAGCCACTTCACTCTTTCTGGCGCTACTTAGAAATACCCTCTGCTCTTCCCCAGTAGTGTATTGGACACCTTCCAACCTGAGGGGCTCATCTTCCGGCGTCATCTCTTTTAGCCTTGTGATACGTTCCATGGGGTTTTCTTGGCAAGAATACTGGAGTGGGTTGTCATTTCCTTCTCCAGTGGACCACATTTTGTCAGAACTCTCCGCCATGACCTGCCCATCTTGGGTGGCCCTGCACGGCATAGCTTATGGCTTCACTGAGTTACGCAAGCCCCTTTGCCACAACAAGGCAGTGATCCATGAAGGGGATTGGGTGGTACAGAAATGTAATAAACGAACAAATAAACCCATGCGGTGAACACTTTCTTCAGGCAGCAACCCAGTCACTCAGGCAGAAATCCACTCTCCCTTCATTCACCACAGTGACAACACACAAACAGAGCAAACACACACACAGGCCTCCTGCCTCCGAACTGCCCACAGGTCACTGCCAAGCCCCCTGTTACTCCAACCACAGCACAGAGTCCAACCACTAGCAGATTATTTTTTTTTGTAGAAATGGAAAAAATAATCCCATGGCGTTCCCATCAGGCAATGACCAGAGCATATTTCTTTAAAAATACTAGGCTAAAAGAAAGAAAGAAAGAAAGAAAGAAAGAAAGAAAGAAAAAGAAATCCCCCAACCACTGGCATTAAAACAACAACAACAACAACAACAACCAAGAAACAATCAATACTGTTGTCAGACATAAAGGCTGCAATCCTATACAGACTTACCTGGAAATAAGGCCCAATGAACTCAATGGGCCTTACTTCTGAGGATAGATGAACACATCACTGTCTTCCAAGCATGTTTCTTCCTATGCCAATGATCTGTAGAATGCACAGTTGCCATTTTGGATTTTTTTTAAAAAAGAGTGTGCGGATTAAACACATAGATCCACAGTTTGGCCATTCCTCTGATAGGATTGAATGGGGGAAGGAAAGGCAGGAAAATAGCAGCAAAAAATGATAAAAATGTTTTTTCCCCAATGGTTAGAGAAATAGGGTTCCAAACAGTGTTGCAAATTATGAAGCGCTTCAAGCTGAGGTTCCCCAGATAAAACAGTGAATTCAGTACAAAGCGAAGAAATGGGGATAGGGCGCGGGGAGAAGAATCCCGACTTCTTCCCCAAAGGGGCTGTTTTTAATTCATTTTTTCAAGAAACGAGAGTGGAGAGTGGGGGGAGGGGGACGGAAGAAGGAAGGAAGAGCAACAAAAGCTTGGGGGAATTTAGGGAACAAATTAGGACTGGGGGGGAGTGCAAAATGCATTGCAAGGGAATATAGAAGGTGAGAATTCAAAACTGCAGACTGGGCGGGGTCAAAACAAAAAAAATAAGAGTTACCTACCTTAACAAAAAAGTTTGTGTGAAATTTCAGCAATACAAAACAAAGGAAAAGGAAAAAAATGTAGCTACATAAATTCGAATATATCAATATAATGTACACATAAGAAGTGTGTGCGTGTGTATGTGTTTCTAAGAATTATATATAAACTTCACCAAAGCAAACCAAATATCTAAATAGGTACCTAATTGCAGGTGGCATTTATATACCACCCATTGAAATGTTGGAAGCTTTGTAAGGTCTTCGATCCACTGCATTATAGGAGGTGAGCATTTGTCCTTCCAGTGTTGCAGTATCCGTCTTTTAGCTGTCAAAAGGGTGATCCATTTGTCCTGACCATGCAGTAACTTCAAGAAGCAAACAGATAATTTAAAAGGACATGTATATCAGTAAATATTAAAGAATGTTCTGAGGCAAAGTTTATCCATATAATCTCTCTCTCTCTCTCTCTCTCTCTCTCTCTCTCACACACACACACACACACTTATTTTAAGTAAGTAAGTGTGCAATCCTATGTATGTTTAGACAGCAAAGAGTCCTACAGCTCCCAGCATGCCCAGCCAGCATGGCTGGCTGGGGCACGCTGGGAGTTGTAGGACCTTTTTCTGTGCAAACATGCATAAGATTGCATCCTAAATTTTCGCTCTCTCAGACGCACACACATACACACACATACACCAGTCAAACATGCTATCCTAGGAGAAAGAAATGTGGCTGCCTCTGAGACTGCTCAGGCACAGAAGCCAGCCAGCCCGCCCGCCTGCCCACAAGCTCTCCAATTCTGATTGGAGCTGCAGCGAATTCAACAGCCTTGATCCTCTGCAAGGTGCCCAGCACTTGACCGCCTCCCTTGGGAAGGAAGTTCATCTCCAGTTGGCTGGCTTAGACTCACACCTGAGCTGAGGAGCTGGGGGGGGCACTTTGAGGGTGTGCGAGCCCTCCAGGAAGCCTTTTGCAAGCATGCACAGTTGCAGTTCCCAAAACGAAGCTGCTGGCCAGGAGTTCCTCATCCTCCTGGTCTGCAGCCCAGCAGCAGGCTGCGCAATATTGCCATGCTGCAATGTGTAAGTAAATTGGGGAATCAGGTGGGGGGGGGATTCGCAATTCTCACCCCCCTCTGATTCCCACCTCCCCTGTTGTCATACAATGATAGTGAGTGTTTTGAGAGTATTGCTTCATTTTTATGAACCAGGCACAGTGACAGGCTGCCATGTTATGTAAATGAGTGAAAACAATTGTGATACAATCTTGAGCAACACATCAACATTTAAAGGAAAGCGTATTAATTTGAGCATTTGTGGTGGGCATCTTGGAAATTTTACCATGGGTTGCTATACCAGCCTGTACTGAAAAAAGCATATATATCCTAATTTTAAAATTTTAAAAACATGCCCAGTTCTTTCAGTCTCTCCTCATAGGGCTTTGTTTCCAGTCCCCTGATCATCTTTGTTGCCCTCCTCTGAACCCTCTCCAGCTTGTCTGCATCCTTCTTAATGTGCGGTGCCCAGAACTGGACACCGTACTCCAGATGAGGCCTAACCAGTGTTAACTAGAGGGGAACTAGTTCTTCCCAGGATTTGGAAGCGATGCTTCTATTAATGCAGCCCAAAATAGCACTGGCCCTTTTTGCGGCCCCATCACATTCATAGGAGTAGCCCAGACTAAGGACCTGATCTTTCCGAGGGAGTGCAACCCCATTCAGAACAGGCAATGAGCCTATCTCCCAGACCCGGGAACCACTCACCCACAGGGCTTCCTCTTGCCAGGATTCAGCTTCAGTTTATTGGCCCTCATCCAGCCCATTATTGAGTCTAGGTACTGATTCATGACTTGCACAGTCTCTCCTGATTCAGATGTCGCAGGGAGACAGAGCTGCACATCATCAGCATACTGATGGCATTTAGCTCCAAATCCACTCATGACCACTCCCAGCGGCTTCATATAGATGTTAAACAACACTGGGGGCAAGATGGTGCCCTGCAGCACCCAACAGCTCAATTGCCAAGGGGCCGAGGAATGGTCACCTAATCTTACTCTCTGAAATCAGCCCCGTAGGTAGGACTGGAACCACTGTAGCACAGTGCCTCTGAAACCCATCCCACGGAGTCGATCCAGGAGGACACCATGGTCGATGGTATCAAAAGCCGATGAGAGATCGAGCAGAATTAACAGGGTTGCACTCCCCCTGTCCCTCTCTCGACAAAGGTCATCTGTCAGGGCGACCAAGGCTGATTCAGTCCCGTAACCAGGACAAAACCCAGACTGGAGTGGGTCTAGATAATCAGTATCCTCCAAGAGTGCCTGCAGTTGGTCTGCCACAACTCTCTCAAGTTAGGGATGTTAGAGAATTCCTCCACGGACTCCAGTGAGGCCAGATTCTTTAGAATCTGGCCCCCCAGAGTCTGTGGCAGAATGGAGCAATCCCCCCTGCCACCCTGTGAAACTTCCCTGGGACGGATCCTACCAATTGTAGGCCGTCCGCTGCCCTCATCTGCGGCCGCGAATGGTGGCCCTGGTCTGCGGCCGCCATTTCCCTTGCTACTTTAGCTGTGATAGGCTACTTAAGTATTTATGAAGCCTATCACAGCAAAGAACAAGGATGCAAATAGCATCTGCTACGCCATTTGCATCCCTGCTCTTTTCGTGATAGGCTAAGTAAATATATACGTAGCCTATTACGGCTAACGCAGGGACGCAAATGGCGGCCGCTATGGCAGCTGCCATTTGCAGCCACAGCCTGGCAGCGGATGGAGGTCCGGCTGCGGGCGGCCCCAGCTACTGGCTCTGTGGACTTGCCATGGAGCAGAGCCAGGTGGGGAGGATTCCGGGGGGAGGGACGGATCACCTCCCCCACACCGCGGACACCCTGGAATGGAACCAGGTAAGGGATTCGTACATCCCTATCTCAAGTACCTTCCCTAGAAAAGGGGTGTTTGTGACTGGATGGTCATTGTCTAATACTGTTGGATCCAGAGTGGGCTTCTTCAGGAGCGGCCACACTACTACCTCCTTAAGGACAGCAGGGACCACCCCTTCCCATAGGGAAGCATTTATCACTCCCTGGACCCACCCAGCCATAACCCCTCAGCAAGCGATTTTGTCCTCAAAATGTGATGCAAAAAGGTTGCAGCAGGTCCTCGATGGGGCCAGGGCCCCATTTACTGGGGAAGATGTTAACAACCTCCAGACCACCTTGAGGAACTCTGCTGGACGGCTACTTGAGGACGCAATGGAGGCAGCAAAATAAACCTTCTTTGCTGCCCGCATTGCCATGCAGTAGGTATGATTATGTACTCTGGAGCATACTCACTCGTCTTCACTTCGAGTCTTGCACCATTTGTGCTCTAGCCGACATCCAGCCTGTTTCATACTGACCGCAGCTCCCCAGTATACCAGGGAGCAGAATGGGCTCCACAGTGCCAGAGAGGGCACTCAGGTGCAATCAAATCGATGCCCCTCCACATCTCGCTGTTCCACGGTGAGGCTACGGCCTCGGCTGGATCACCAGCTTCTCCACTGGAAATTCCCAAGAGCATTCATAAATCCAATGGATTCCATCAGTCTCCTGGGGCAGACCATCTGAATATATCCCCCACCTCTGTGGGAGGAGAGTAATGCAGTGAGTTTGAAACTCACCAGGAATTGGTCTGACCATGACGATGGGGTTCCTTGGAGCCCCCCAGTCTTCAGACTACCCATCTCACAAGCTGGAGCAAAAGCCAGATCAAGGGTGTGCCTTGCTTCATGTGTTGGGCCAATGACATACTGAGACAGCCCCATGGTTGTCATGGAGGCCATGAAGTCCTGAGCTGGAACTCTGGAGACAGCCTCAGCATGGAAGTTGAAGTCACCCAGAACCACCGACCTGGGATCCTCCAACACCACACTTGCAACTGCCTCTGCCAGCTCAGTCAGGGAGGATGCTGGGCAGCAGGGTGGGTGGTACACCAGCAGCATCCCCAATCTGTCTCTCTGGCCCAGCACCAGGTGCAGCGCCTCAAGGCCCACTCCAAGGTAGAGGGGTGTCCTGGTGATAGAGATGGAAGTTCTATGAACCACAGCAACTCCCACCCCCCGGCCCTCCAACTTGTGTTGGTGCTGCACTGAGTACCCAGGTAGGCAGTGCTGAGTCAGGTTGACTCCACCCAGCTCACCCACCCAAGTCTCAATAATACACGCCAGTCGGTCCTCTCATGCATGATTAAATCGCGAATGAGTGCAGTCTTATTGCAGACCGATCTGGCATTAAATAGCAGCACTGCAAGACAGGAGGGCACAGTGGAAGAGCTACCAGGTACATGAGAGCTAGAGGAGGGGGGCAGAAGGGGAACAGTGTATAAACACCTGTGACCCATTCTACTATGATGTCCCAACCCCCTCCTCCTGCTGTATCTCCTTCTGCCCCAAGTCACTGGAATAGTGGTGCCCCCCCTGTGGGTCCCTGTACCAGAGTTTCCTAGGCACATCCTTGCCACCGTAAAAATACCCACACACTCTCAACAACCCACCATTCAAATAAACAATCAACCATTCAACACATACACTCCACTCATCCAGCAATCACTCCCAACCAAACTAACACAACCACACTTTGTAATTTGTGGTTGTAACCAGCCGCTGGTCACAGTTAGGACATCGGGCTTGTTAATCAACCATAATAAAGCAGAGAACAAGTAAAGTGCTTATTTCTTAGCCATGTAACCTAAATCCATTGGTCCATGCTCATTCTATCTCACCTGGAAACTGGCAAAGCAGTTCTCTCCCCCCCGCTCCCCCGGCTCTCACCCAGGGGAAGCTCCAACTAACACAGGATCCCACCCTGGGCAGAAGAGCAGTTCTAGCATAGGAAGCCTCTATCCCCCGTCTCTCACCCAGGGTGACCAGCAATAACATATGAAAAACTGCTGTTGGCAGAGGATCCCTGCTCTTGCTCAGGGACACCTCACACACCTCAGACAGGCAATGAATTCAATAGCTGACCAGGATGTAAGCAGACCAAACAGGAAGAGAAGATAGAAGGCACCCTGGCCATCATGGCAAACCAAAGGGGTGAACCAAAGGGGCGTGCCCCCTTTGGTGTTGCCCCCTTCAGGGGTGCCCCTGTCGGGGCGGCCCACCAGTGGCGGCCCCCCAGCTTGTAGCAGGGCAGTTTTTAAGTTTCCACAATGCCCGTAGGTCTCAAGGGTCAGAGACAGCACTCTGCTCCGATTGGCAGGAGTGAATGAGGCAGGGCAATGGCACAGTAAAGGCTGGAAGCCCCCACACTGTGGCATTCCTGGGGCATCCATGCCTGCCCACTTCCAGATACACATCTGGATGCAGCTGGGCACTTCCAGGCTATTCTTCCACTACCAGCATGGTTGGCATCCCAAACCAGGATGCCCACCTGCATCTCTGCTCCCATCCTGGCTGCTCGCTGTGCTGCAAAATCATCTGCATCTTAGATTAGACTTCAGTCTTTTCTCTCTAGCCCAAGCACTTTCTTCCAGCACTTGTCCCCAGTCAGACCTTATTCCAGTCCAGGGGAGTGATAGCCTGTGACGCTGATTCTGAGTCACAGCGGGATGATAGGGAGCCAGGGCCAGCCATGCAAAGCCAGACTCCTCAGAAGTCTACCAGAAGTCTCAGAAGTCTCCTCAGAAGTCTACGACTACCAGGCCTCCCATCTAGTTACGTGCCAGGAGGGGGCAAATCTCAGGAGGCTGATATGGCCCATCTTCCACAGTGGGGAGACCTTGACTGAGGGCCCTGCTTCTTGACCAGGAATGGCTTCCAGGGGAATGGGCTAGCAGGGGGAGGACTCTGCAGGGGAGGGGCTCCTGGGGTGTGTCCTAAGGGGGGAAATCAACTCAAGAGGATGGAACAGGGGCTCCCGGAGAGGCATAGTGCGCATTCGCGGGCTGGGTTTCCTTGCCATGATCAAATGCCTGATAGTGATCTTTAGCGGCTGCTTCCCTGTATTTAAATGAGAGCAACAAGCAGTAGAATTCTCCGGACACAACATCTTTCTAACCTGAAAGGCTTTCTTATCTTATTTCTTCCTTGGAACTATAAGCTCATTTGGAATTATTCTATATTCTGAACCTGAGTCTGCTTAGGTCTTTTTGTTAACAAACCCGGGAACTGATCTTGGTTAAGGAACTACTTCGTAATCAGTTGCCTGCTGACTTATATGGAGACTGTAAAGGCTCAAAGCCAATAATTAGAATTACCGCAATAAAAGCTTTGCCAAAACCCGAGCTTCCATGTCGGGAAGTCAGGACGTAATGCCCCCTCTGGCTCCTCCGCTCACTCCGGTGTCCTTCACATGCTGCCTCCTTGGAGCTCCCATCTTCCTCAGATGTGGAAGACTTCTAGGAGTATTTTTGCAGTCGGAGTCCCCCCACCGCCCATTCTCTTGGTGTTCTAGGCACCTTGCCTCATGATCATCATCTTGCTCTCAAACTTCTCCCTTGCTCACATTAATTCTCTCTCTTTTTCTCTATGCTGAACAGGTGGCAATGCACCCTGTGTTCCCAAACAGCCTTCAATCCTGGTACAGGCCAGACCCTGACACACATGACTCTCACATAAGCAGGGTGGGGTGGGGGGCATCAAGCAAACACACACTGTGTGTAAGTGCATGGATGGTACTACTAGTAGTCATGGATATAACCAAAACCCAATCCATGAGAGAGCGCCAGTGAGGAACAGTTGCCCTTGGACACCAGCTCTGGAGACACTAAGGAAGATGGTGGGGCATCCTGAGGGTGATATTGCTCCAGATATCAAGGGAGCATAGAATCCAACACCTTGAATTCAAAATGGGAAGGGGCAACATGGGAAGTACAGACTCCCTCCCAGCCCCACTGCAGGTGAAATTTGCCAGGCTCCAGAATTAAGCTAGTTCTGCCAACCTACTCTGCCCCCACCCCCGACTCCTTCTCATCAGGAACCTGAGCAGGAAGACCGCAATCTCAGACATCCCAGCAGAACTTGCAGTAAAGCATTGTGACTTCAACCCTTCCTGTAGTCTGGGCAAATCCTGTTCTGGAAAGTTGGTAAAACGTCCAATTCGCCTCCTTGGCTGGGCTGTCAGTCAGTTGCTCACATACCGACTGGAGGGATACCACCACTTAGGCCTAAGTGGCACATGGCCAGGGCACCAGGTGCTTACCGAGCAGGGTCAAGGAAGCAACTGGTGGCACCTTGGTCGCCATTAACCACCCTGAGCACCGCTCTTGGTGGAAAGGCGGGATATAAATTGAATGAACAAATAATTGAATGAATAAATGAGTAAATACAATTTCAAGGTCACCATCAAGATCACCATCATGTGTGTGTGTGTGTGTAAAATATTATGTCCCCATTAGTAAATTACTTTTCAGACTCAGTATTTCCACCCACAGCAGTTCTGTGGAGGAGTTTATTCCTCTTTTCTAGTTTATTGGTCTCAATACCGTCTTTGACGTAGAGCACGTATTACAGAGGAGCTTCAGATACATTGACTGGGTCTACATGACACCCTGGCCAATGATGGTTTATTTTCCCAAACTGCCCATCCTGAGAAACCACGGTCTGCAGAATGGGTTATGTTGCCATTGTGGGTAAACGACATCGGTGAGCCGCTTGGCAAGAGTGGCAAAAGCCCCACCTGCTCTTGCCCAGCGGGGCCGAGATCACCATTTGCTAAGCCACTGCCCATACCCCTTTCCACTTGCCATGGGAAGCCTTTCCAATGGTGCCCAGACAGCACCATGGAGGGGCTGTCCCCTACCACCTTCACCCCTGTCAATCCCCCCTTCCTGGCTCTGATCGCAATCGGAGTCGGGACCCATTTTAAAGATGTCCTGGTCAATTTTTGTGCAAAACCTGATGGGGAAACATTTCCTGCAGTTCCCTGTAATGGCAGAATGTGTGCAAACTGGGCTCTTTGGAGTTTCCCCCCCTTCAGTTTCCCCCCGGGTGCCTCTGTATGTTGCCCCTGCTCTGGTTCGTTGCTGTCAGCTGTCAAAAGTGACAGCTGTCAAAAGCAAAGCAGAGGCAGCGATTCCTATGGGGAGGTGGGAAAGCATCACATTCCTCCTGAAGAGGTAGGGTGCCTGGCACGGGGAGGGGTAGGAGGGGTTGCTTGTACTCTCACACCCCATGCCTGGCAACCCCTCTTCTTCAGAACAAACGGGGTGAAACAATGTTTTTTTTAATTTCCTTGTTCTGAATTTGCACAAGCAGAGCCAGCAATTGTGGGGCTGGATATCAGCTTTCCCCACCTGCTCCTTTGTGTTTTGGGCAACATGGAGGGGTACAAGGGGGAGGGGACTGAACCCCCCCCTCAAAGAGTCCCATTTGTGCATGCTCTTTGGACACAGAGAAGTGCAGAAAAATTTTTCTAGTCCCATTTTTGCACAAAAGTGGGACTGGGGGGAGGGAGGGAGGACCTGACAGCGATTGTGATTGGAGCAGGGAGTCTTGATGGCAGGCAAGACGGGTCTCCCACCAAGTCCCCTGGGATGCAGTGTGGAGGACTGGCAAGGGAGAAGGACAATTGGGAAAACAACCCACCCCCAGTGGGGTGTTTGCCCGATTGTGTGGTGAATAAGCTAACCCTGCATGCTAGCCACCCACCATGGGTAAACGTGATGTGTGAACAGGGTCATTGGTCCTCTGACACATGTATGGATTTAATTGTTATTACTGTAGCACTTTGGCTGAAGAATCCATGTTTGTTCGACACGGCACAGCCTGAGAACCTGCCAGGGATGTGGTTAAGGCTCTGGGAGTGCCACAGTAGTGCAGGAGCCATAGAGTATACCTTGATTAGAGGAGAGAAGAGGGTTCCCTGTGACTGCAGAAACATGCAGGTGCCTTGCCTTCTCAATTTCCACGCCACCACCCATGAGGGTACCTTTGAACTGGCCAATCAAAAGCCCTGGCAGGACATATGAAGTGTCCCCAGCTCCCAGACAAGTCAGCAAGGCCAGGCACCTTGACCTGAGTACCCTCGCTGACACCTTTCGTTTTCCATTTAAAGCATTGGGAAGCAGCCACCAAAAGGTCTTGAGTGGAGTGTGCAATCACTGAATTCCACGGAAATCTCAGAGGAGATGCTCCATGGGCAAGACTCTCCACCCCAGTAACAGTTTCGCCTCTGCTCGGTCTCCTCATCATCACTCATCCAGAAGTCTTTCTCTTGGATATCTGTGGACAACATGGTGTAGCCCATTGTCAACAAGGCCAGAGCGGCTTGAGGCTACTGCCCAAAAGTTTTGAATTGGGAACTGAAGCTGAGACACCTGCAGGTGTTCTATGCCCAGAGCATTTTTCTCATTCTTGGCAATCAACTAGGAAGTGAAGTCCTTCGGGTTCTCTGTCCCCCGAACTTGGGTAATTATAGTCATCCCTTTTCTTTCTTTCTTTCTTTCTTTCTTTCTTTCTTTCTTTCTTTCTTTTTCTCTTATGCATTTGTACCCCCACAGCCCGCCATTGTTAACAGTACCCAAGTTTCCTTGGTCATGTAGCCTCCCAGTTTAATGCTCTGCCATTTCTATAGTGCCACCTTCCCCTTTTTATTTGGCAAATGCTAATTTCAGAAATCTTTGTCTTTGTCTTTTCTAATTAGGTCTATTATAAGGATGTATGAGAAATTCATTTCAGTTCACAAATCACTCAGAAATGCCCTGTTCTCAACACTGAACGCAAACGTGAATGGGCGCACAAATTCTTCAAAAATGTTCACAAATTCCTGAAGTTGCATTTGTGAAATGTGCACTTCTAAAACTGCACATCTTTAAAAATGCTCAATGTTAAAAATGAAAAACTTTAACATGTAGATCTTTAAAAACACACAATTGGAAGTGTGCAGTTTTAAAAGTGAGCATTTTTAAAGCTGTGCATTTTTAAAGATGCACTTTTCATGCTCTAAGCAATGCACACTTTTCCCATTCAAAAGAACTGAAAAAAGAGGTCACAGATGAGAACATGAGAGAACAGAACCAAGCTTTGAAGTAAAGTTCAGAGGATGTCAGTGTGCTTGAGCATCCCTGATTTCCCCATCTTTCATCTGTTAGAGAAAGCATACTGGTGGCCCATGTGCTAGGGGGTGGGTGCACCAATGAAGCTGTTTTTCTCATCTATAATGAATGTGTTTTGAGAACAAAAATCTGTAAAAATAAAGTTCATGCTTTTGGACTTTGAATGAGTAAGTAATTTCCTCAACTTTCCAGGAAGTAGCTATTTCCCATTTGTAAGAGCATAGGGCATAAATCTGCTGTGCACACACCACACTTCAGATTAAAGGCCCAGGCTGGTCATTACCTGCACACACATGAAAGATCATGTGCATGTTTGAGCAAGGATGTGCAGCAACAAGCAACTCTACTCTCAATATACCCTTCCCTGCCCTTTCTGAGGAATTTATAACCAGTGTTAACCATATCCCACTGAGTATCTCTGTTCCAGATTTCTGATATGCCCATTATATCTATGCACTCTTTTAATACCACCAAGATAACTTTTGTTATTGGGCAGATTAAAAATATAATAAATAACCCCATCAGTTCCCCCATCTTGGTGATGAGTGTTCTACCAGTGGCATAGAGAGACTTCTTGTCCTTCTCCAAATATCCTTTCTCCATGCAACTGCATCTATGATCAGGGAGGAAATGCACTCATCATCATTGTCATAGTGAGTGACTGCCCCTCCCCTCTCTGTCAAGGATCCTGTCCCTCCTCTCCATTTCAAGTGACTGAGATGGTCATGAAGAAGCTCAGGAAGGCTTTAAAATGGTATATTGTTTGTGAGTATTAGCTCAAAATCAAAAGGACTGGAGACACTGAAACCTGAGCAAAGCACTCTACAAGAGAATACTTCTTCACTTATCTGTTAATCAGTCTGAACCATGCTGGGTGAAACGTCATTTCTTTTTCTCTTCCTTTGGGATTCCTTTTGGTGACTACTAGCCATGACAGGTAAATGGGACCACCATATTCAGAAGTAATCAACATGACAGATTCCCTCTGAAACCAAAATGGATGACCTGCCTTGGAAAGTTTAGAGCTGAAAGGCAGAATAGATTTTTTAAAATAAATATTCTTGAACACATCATTGTGCTTTCCAAGGAACACCCTCATTTTTTGTTATTTATTCTGGGAAACAACTCATAGTAGCAAAAAAAGAAGAAAAAAGGATGAACTCCACACATAATCAGTTTTAAAATTTTATTTTGTATAGACAGAGGCTCTAAAATATGAAAAATCCCTTAGAGTTATAAGTGGATGGCAATTGAGAGAGAGAGAGAGAGAGAGAGAGAGAGAGAGGCGCAGGCAGACAGGCAGGAAAACAAGAGCAACAAACTGAACATATTTTTAATGCCAGAAGGTGCAGAAGGAAGTAAACATCCACTCTGTATTGATTAGTATTGCTGCCTTTTATTTTCAGATACTGGCACTGGTATCCAAAGATTCTCTATGGTCCCGGCTGCGGGGAAATATCACATCACTATGGGGAAAAGTCTTGGAATAGAGACTACTGCGAGGCAAAAAAGCGGTCTATTTGTCAGAAGGAGCCTGATAAGAAGTGGCTGTGATTGGATGCCTTTAGAAGAATGAAACTGGATTCCATGATCTCTACACAAAAACAAGAGCAACACATTACCCTCCCACTTTTTTTTTTTTCATTCAGCAGTTACAGGTCAGCCATCTGGGTGATGGAATTTGTGTATGAAGAGCTCAACTCTCTGACATCAGCCCTCAAAAGCCCCTTATCAATCCTGTATTCCCAAGTTTGGAAAAGAGGCCCTATTTTGCAACCCGAATGACTTAGATGGCCACAAAAATAAAACAATGAAGAGTATGGTCATAGACTATTTTCTGTTGCAATAAATTAATTTAGCACATCTACCAACTAGGGTTGCCAGGACCAGAACATCCCAGGCCTTGAGATTTCAGGGCCCAAACCTGAGACATAGGGATGGCCCCCGGTGATGCCACAGGGGGTCACTGAAGGTGGATCCAAGGGCACCTCTTGTGCTGTACACAAGCACCTCTTCAGAAGAGGTGTAATTACTGCCTCTTTTAAAGAGTCTGGTATCACCTGCTCTCCCAAGGAGGGATTTGCAACCTCCTGGACCCAACCGGGCATCCCCTCCCTTTTAAATATAAAAATAACAAGAACAGGCCAGGACCAAGCATTGACATGGTTGGCTGAAAATGAACAAGCACCCTTTCCCCCATCCTCAGTTCTTGGCAACTGAACCTCATTCAATGAAACTAGGCAGATGGTGCTCTCGACACCTCCATTAATGGAGCTGCATTAAACATGGAGTCTATGTTACGATGGATATGAATAACTTTATTTTGATATTCAGGATCTATTTCCTGAAATACAGGGAGTTGCCATTTTAAAAATGGCTCCTTCCCGCTGGAACAACTAGACAGCTGTTGGTGTGTGTCCAGAGGACCCAGGAAATGAGCTGAGGGCTGGGTGGTGGCACGGTTAGGCTTCCAGATCTCACCAAGGCACACAGAAGCTCTTTGGAGTGACCTGGCCTGCTTCATGCCACTTTGTGCCCCTTCCACCTCACCTTGGAGGTGGCCCAAAGCAGCTCAAAGCAGCCTGCTTGTGTGGTCAATTGTTCCTTGAGGGAGGATGGAGTAGAAATTAGGGCTGTGCATTACTTCAGCCCAAAGCCGGAGTTCTGAGTTGGAGTGAGGTGCTTCTGGCAGCTTTGGGCTGCCTCCAAGGTGAGGAGGAAGAGGCATGAAGTGGGATGAAGTGGGTTGGGTCACTCTGAAGGTCTTCTGTGTGCTTTGGCACGATCTGGAAGCCCAGCTGTGCCACCGCCCAGCTCCTTACCTGGGCCATCTGGATGCACGCTGGCAGCTGTCTTGTTGTTCTGCGGGGGAGGAGGGGGAGCCATTTTTAAAATGGCAACTCCCTGTATTTTGGGAAATAGATCCTGAACTTCAAAATGAAGATAAATCTCTCTTGCAGTTACCCTGCAGTCAGAACTGACATACTGCTGGAAGTGTAATCAATCAAACCTTTTCTTGTAACCCTTTCTATCACATATACACTTCTGGGAGGAGTATGGGGAAGGGGGCAGGGGGGCTTATCCCACAGCAGGACACTCCATCAGCAGTCTTCCTCATTCAATGTCTTGCAAACCTTCTTTTGACCTTGCACACTTCCCTTTCTTCCACCATTGCCCATGAGGCTGCGGTAGCAAATCTGATTGTGCATTTCCAAATTGCAGTTGTGGGGATCCAAGTTTTCTTCACCACTGAAACAAAAGGACACCTAGGTGGGTTCAGTGGGGCAGGTAGTTAAGGTGAAATATTGCAAAAGAGGGATCGCAGGAATGCACAACAGCAATATATAGGGAGGTCGCACCGCCATGCGATGCACCACATTCACGATATAGGGAAGTAGCGCTACAATGCACGGTATCACTTTCTCGATGTAGCCACAGCTCGAAATAATAAATTGTGCATAACAGGCATTCACAGGTGGGAGAAACAGTGCTTTCGCTGCCCTTTGAGCCATGAAAAGCTGCTCAATCGCTTTCGCGCATCCATGGCCTAGTGTGCGCCTAAGCCTTCAATCAATGCCTCATTACTCCTGTAACCACATAGGCTTTTTTGCTAGCCTAACCCCCACATCTCCCACATACCAGGTACGGGTTCAACTCAACTCAGCTAGGGACCTTTGTTGTAAAGTAAACAGATGCTTCCTGTTTAAATCACAGAACCATAGATACGCTGTTGTGATCCTATGGTCCAGCATAAGTAGGGAGTTAGGGGCTTCTCTCTTTCCTCCAGGGCAAGATGGCTCCCCAGCACTGGGGGGCATACTGGCTGGTGCCAGAAGTCCACATCCTGCTGAAAAAGGTCCAGGTAAGTGGATGGGTGAAGACACTGGTGCATAGCTCCTGTCTTCCAACCGTTCACTTGTACCACAGGATGGCTCACAGCATGTGTGACGCTGGCTACCAGAGGGATGCCCTCCAGTGCAGGTCCAAATTCAAGGTCCTGCAGGGAGCTTCCTACCAGACCCAGGAGCTGCTTGGGAGAATCTGCCCCACGCCGCCCAGCCACCTTCCTTCAGGGAACTGAAAGAGCTGAGGGTGCTGGCTGGCCGGCCAAGTGCAAGGCTCAGCAGACCTGCTGGTGAGTTGTCACTACCTCTGCCCATCAGGGCAGAACCCCTCCCCGTTCCATTGGTGCTTGGAGCAGCACTGAGTCTAGCAGACTCCTGCAGCTGTGTATTGGAGATGGTAAAGGATTTCTACACATTCTCTTTAACACTTATACGTACACTTATACACCTTTGCCAGAGAAGCAGTCCCACTGAGTTCCATGGGACTTACTGGGGAGAAGAAATACCAAGGAATTGCGCCCAAAGGCAGCCATTCTACCAACGGTTAGACAGCCCTTTCTCCCAGTATGTTCACCTCTTCCTTAATAGCTCTTCCTTCATAGCTGCATGAGAACAGCCCTGCTGGATGAGAGCAAGGGCCCATGTCAGGTCCATGTAGTCCAGTGCTCTGCTCACACACAGCCCAACCACCTGCCCAGGGGAAGCACACCAGTGGCTGACGAGTGCAGAGCCTCCCACCCAGGACCCCCAGCAGGTAGTGAACATTGATATCCCGCTCCACATTCCTGGAAGAGGACAGAGCCATCAGGACTAGCAACCATTGCTAGCCAGACTGGTAGCTGTGTGCTGGAGTCCTCACTGCTCTTGTGCTAGGGCCTCCAGCAATCAGCTGCCAGCCCCCCACCCCCCCGGAATTAGCATTAAGAGCAATGGACATGGAGGTTTTTGTGGCCCCTTGTATCTTGCTATGCTGCAACCCCAGAAATGGAGGGCCTTCCGTTCACATTCTCCAGCTCGCTGGGGGCGTGCATGGGGGGAGGTGGGGGTTCACGACTGGCTAGAGCCAGCGCTGTAGGGTGAGTACCACAGTGTCCCATGGACAGGATTGTGCTTCCCCTATGTCACCACTGCGTTGCCTCAGTGGGTGGCTTTTCCCCCACAGGGGGAGCTTCTGGGGGAGATGGAACAAGGGGCTCCTGCTACACCACACCACCCAGGGAGGATCAGCAGCTACCAGAGCTGAGGGTGGGAAGCAGGCTGACCAGCCGTTGTTCAGGGGTGTATTGGGCCCAGGAGTATAACCAAGTCACCTGTAGTGTTAGAGGGTCCTAGAGATCCATAATGCCTTGTTTAAGTTCATTATTAGTGCAATTCCCTTGCTAGTAAGCCTCTGAGCATATGAAGATGAGTGAAAGGGCCCATAGTGTGGCCTAGCACATTCCATGCTAATGAGCAGAGTATCTAATCAAGATGTGCCTGGGAAGTGACGTTTGTTTACCTTAAAGCTACAGGTGGCTGTGCTGAGAACCAAGTGCTGTTAGTCTATGCTGGGAAGGAATGCTAGGGGGCACTTGCTGTTGTCATGCTGCCTCATTGCTAACATGTATGGTATAAAACCCATTGTACCCCATGGCTCTGGGTTCAGAGAAGCTGTCTGATCCAACCATTGGGTATGCCTGTGTGCTGTAAGTTACTCAATAAAGTACTCCTTGTAAGTAAACCTGGGTCTGATTTATCACTATCGTGGCACCTCTAAATTAAGAGGTCGAAGCCCATGGCCAGGTCAATACACATGGATGGAACATTCATTGTATCTTTACTCCCCACAGGACCCCAGGACCAGTTGGAAGCCTGAGAAGTGGGACCTGCTGCCCCTCAAGCTGCCCTTTAGCCACCCCCACCACCCAAAGAAGGAGTTGCTGCCCCCCCCATGCCCCAGAACACCTGGAAGGCTGCAGAGAAGGAGCAGCTGCAGGACAGCACCCTGCATTGGCCCATGACTGCGCCCAGTCTCCGGACATGACCGGCAGCGCAGGTTTACTGCAACAGATCCTGCAGATGGTGCTGCAAATCTGGACTGGGCATAAATATCCTTGCTTTGTTTGCCATCTATAAATCAAGGGAAAGGAAACAACATACTAAGCAGCACTTCCCTCCCCTTTCCCTAGTGAACCCAGTTACCAAACGGGTGGGGGTCCTGGAAGAGGAGCAGGCGAGACACCCCCAGGAAGCCCCACCACCCAGACCACCCAGACCTGCCACCCCCCTGAACTGTGAACCCTCTCTCTCCTTCTCCCTTTGTAAATAGTTCCCCCCCTTTGCATGGTAGCCCTGCATTTCTCTCTGTGTGTCAAAAATAATAGGAGTTTTGTTTTTAACAAATAAAGCTGCTTTGTTTAAAAACTCCTATTATTTTTGTTCAAACCCTAATGCAAAAATAAAAGTGAACATGTCTGTTTTTCAACCAACACCCCTGCCTCTTTGAGTTTTCTATGGTGACCCAGTGGGTGGGGTGGGTTATGGGGAAGCTTTCAGGGATGTACTGACTGGGGGCTATGGGTAGAATGTCTTGGGTTTCTTCACCAGGCGAGCCTCTCTCCTGCACCCAGGTAGGCTCTCCTTGGGGGTGGAAGTATGCTGGGGCAGCACATTAGCTCTCAGCATGCAGGGGCTGAGATACTCTACTGGTTGGGATAGAGGAAACTCTGCTGTTCCTCTAGACATAGATGGAGTAGCATCATCACTGTAGTAGGAAGTTCCTGCTGACTGTGCGTGGGCCCTCCCTTCCCTACAAGTTTCCCAACCAGAGTCTCCAGCAGGTCACATTGCCTGTCTATAGAGGCAAGCGGTGCCCGTCCGTCCCTCCTGTACTCCGATTTGTCTGCTGCAGCATGTTCAACATTTCTTCTGTATGCTTGGGCGTCCCGTTCAGATGCAGCCAGTTATTCTCTGACGTTGTATGCTGAATCAGACAATTGAGGTCGTTAGTCGCAGACCGACCTGCCCTCCTGTTCCCGGCCATTGCCAGCTGTGCCACTGGGAACAGGGTGGCTTTGTGGTTGGCAATGACCAAGTCGGAAAGAGTTGGAGAAAAGAAAACTGTAATTGTTGTTGCAGGCAGTGTCGTTGTCTTTTCTCTGAATAAGACTACCCCCACTATAGGCCCTTGCTCATTGTGGAAGGGGAGCTTAGGGTGCTGTGCATCACACACTTCCCTCTGAGTAGACCCTACTGCCATAGGCCATTGCTCATTGTGGAAGGGGGAACAGAGGCTGCTGTGCATTACACGCTTCCCTCAGAGTGGTGGGCCAGGGGAAAGCAACAAAGAGCCAGCTGAGGAGTGAATAGCACCAAGGAAGATGCGAGAACAACTGCATGAGGCATTATGGTGCGCTGAGAAAGTGCAGTAGCATGGCCCACCTGAACCTACCTGGCCAACACTCATTCTCCAAGCTAGACTCCTGTGAAGTCTGTGGGCCTGTGTCATCCATCAACTCGCCAACATCAATGGAGGGTTCAGAAGACATACTAGCTCTCTGTGATACAGATGTTGGTATAGTTAGGGTTTTTTGTGAGCATGGTGGAGATCTGCCACCCCAGGGATTTGCTAGGGCACCTGCATAGCCACCTTGTGCTAGGGCATGTGAGACCCAAGCTATCTGTGCTCAAGTCCACATGGGGACATGAAGCTCAGGCCAAGCAGTGCTTTTCATTACAGGAGAGTGTCCCACCACAGGTAATGGAAAGTGTGGGATGATTTCTCAGTTCTGAGTTCTCAGAAGATAAGAGATGGATGGAGAGGCAGTGGGCTCAAGTCCCGGCAGCTCACTGCATGCAGTATATTAAAAACAACAACAACAACAGCTCAGCTTGGTGCCCTGGGCAACCACCCAGCTCGTCCACCCCTAAGGCTGGCCCTGGTCACAAGCAGCACGTGAGGGTGGAGTGCAAACCAGGATCACTAGTGTTTTGATGGGCTTACTAAAGTCCCTGGGCTGAAATTGTATTGCAGGCTTTTCTTTGCCCCTTCCTTGCATCACTTGCTCCAGACTCTTCCTGACTTTCCATCAGAATCTTCTTACTGTGCATTCCTCCTCTGTGCAATGAACTACTTATGGGTGTGCATCATACAGACTCTTCTTTTTATGTGGTCTTCTTCTGCTTCCTAGTTTTGATCTGGAGCCCACCTTGGATCTGGATCTGGAACCAACATTAGATCTGGAGCTGATTCCCTTTGCCATGTTCTGTTCCCCTGTACGATAACAACATGGATTTACAATAAACATTACAATCAATATGAAGTAATAATCAATAATACTTAGCCTACAGTAAGTAAGCTATGTGCATAAAAAATACTTCCTAACTATTACAAAACTTCGACAAAGCATCAGCAAACAAGCGAGTTAAGCAACTGTGTCAGTTTAAGCAACAGGGCAAGGAAGCCAGGGTGGTGAACTCTTCCCTCTTTACTCCATACTCACAGTAAGTAAGTGTAAATAAATAACTATAAATAATTTCCCTACCTTCTTGTAGTAAACAACTACGTTTTCCAGAGAAAACACACCCAAATAATTAAAAGAAAACCAGTTATGAAGGTAGAAAGCCAGCAAGGGTATCCAGTGTATTGCACTGAGTGCCACATGAACAACTATCTTCCTGCTGGATGGAAGTCGTGGGTGTGTGCTTGGTGTAATGAGCTACTGGCTCTCAGGGAACAAGTGCGTTCCCTTGAGGCCAAGGTTGCTGACCTGGAGAAGCTAAGAGAGGCAGAGAGGTTGGCGGATGAGACCTTCAGGGACCTTTTAGCTGTGTCCCACTCCCCGGGTGACAGCTGCTTTTCTGTCATAAAGAATGCGGGTCTCGGGGCAGGAGGGTGTAATTCTGAGTAGGGATGTTGGAAAAATCCTCCACAGACCCCAATGAGGTCGGATTCTATTGAATCCGCCCCCCCGAAGTCCGTGGAGGATTGGATCACCTCCCTCCGCCTCCCTCACAAAGTTCTCGCCAGCGGATCCTGCCTGCTGCCGGCTCCAAAGCCTCAGCAATATGGCCTCCATTGCTATATCACTGGCTGGACTGACAAACTGCAGACACAAATGGCATCTGGCGTAGCAGACGCCATTTGCGTCCCTGCTCTTTGACGTGATAGGTTATGTAAATCTTTACATAGCCTATCGTGTGAAGGAATAGGGATGCAAATGGCGTATTTGAGTCCCTGTTCCTTCATATGATAGGCTACGTAAAGATTTATGTAGCCTATCATGTCAAAGAGCATGAACGCAAATGGCGTCCACTACGCCGGACGCCATTTGCGTCTGCAGTTTGTCAGACCAGCCAGTGATATGGCAATGGTGGTCATATTGCTGGGGCTTCAGAGCCAGCCAGTGGCTCTGTGGAATCTCCATGGAGCGGAGCCGGCCAGCGAGGATTCCGGGGGGAGGAACGTATCGCCTCCCCCCCCGGCGGACCCCCACAGACGGCAAGGTAAGGGATTCGTACATCCCTAATTCTGAGGCAGAGGGACAGGGTCCCTTAGAAGGGACCC
Source organism: Heloderma suspectum (assembly GCF_057233095.1). Classification (NCBI taxonomy): domain Eukaryota; kingdom Metazoa; phylum Chordata; class Lepidosauria; order Squamata; family Helodermatidae; genus Heloderma; species Heloderma suspectum. Next base: position 5,446,026 of record NC_139462.1, read on the forward strand.
ATTCCTTGGAAGATGAACAAATATCCTCTCAAACCAAGGATGTGCCTCTGCGGGGATGGGGCTTGTGGTAGTGGGAGATTTCGATCATTAGACACGTAGACAGCTGGGTTTGTGAGTCTGACTGCATGTTTAATTGCCTGCCTGGTGGAAAGGTTGTGGATATCATGTGCTGTCTAGATAGCCTGGTAGATATTGCTGGTGTGGAGTCAGTGGTCATGGTCCATGTTGGTACCAGTGATGTGGGGAAATGTAGTTGTGAGGTCCTGGAAGCCAAAATTAGGTTGCTAGGTAGGAAATTAGGTTGAAATCCAGGACCACCAAGGTGGCTTTCTTGGAAATACTACCTGTTCTATGTGCAGGCCTAGCTAGATGGGTGAAGCTGAGGAGTCCCAATGCGTGGATGAGATGGTGGTGCCGGGAGGAAGGGTTCAGATTTATTAGGCACTGGGGAACATTTTGGGACAAGCTGGGCTGGTACAAGAGGGACGGGCTCCATTTGACCCAAAATGGAAGCAGACTGCTGGTGTTAAACCTAAAAAGGGTGGCAGGGCAGCTTTTAAGCTAAATTCTGGGGGAAAGCTGACAAGAGCTGGGAAGCATCGGGTTCAGGTTTAACTTGAACCAAATATTTGCATAGCCTATTGTGTGAAGAAAAAGCAGGGATGCAAATGGTGCAGTGGATGCCATTTGCAGCCATAAAGCTGGTGGATTAGCCTAAATGCAGCCGTAAATGGCCGCATTTAGGCTAATCCACCAGCTTTACAGCTGCAAATGACGCCCAATATGCCATTTGCGTCCCGATACGTAACATAGTGATACGGCACAGCAATGGCAGCTGGCCGTATCGCCAGCATTGCGGAGCCGGCAGCCGGCTCTGCAGGATTGCTGCAGGGAGGGAGCTGGCCTGGATGGATTCCGAGGGGAGTCAGAGGTGAGTGCTCTGTTCCTCCACAGGCCCCAATGGGGCCGGATTCTTGGAATCCAGCCTCAATGGGGTCTGTGGCGGAATTCTCAGACATCCCTATAAAAAACGCAAACTGCATGTTAAGCATAATTAGAAAAGGAATTGAGAATAAAACTGCCAACATCATACTCCCCTATACAAATCTGTGCTGCAACCACAGTTGGAATACTGTGTCCAGTTCTGGTCACCACACCTAAAAAAAGATATTGTAGAGCTGGAAAAAGTGCAGAAAAGGGCAACTAAAATGATCAAGGGGCTGGAGTATCTCTCTGTGAGAGAAGGTTACAACAGCTGAGATTGTTTTGCTTAGAAAAAAGGATGGTGAGGGGAAACATGATAGAGGTCTACAAAATTATGCATGGTGTGGGGAATGTGGATAGGGAGACATTTTTCTCCCTCTCTCAAAATATTAGAACTGGGGTCATCCTATGAAACTGATTGGTGGGAGATTCAGGATGGATAAAAGTACTTCTTCACACAGAACATAGTTAAACTATGGAATTCGCTATCACAGGAAGTAGTGTAGCGATGGCCACCAGTTTGGATGGCTTTAAAAGGGGGTTAGACAAATTCCTGGAGGAAAGGCTATCAGTGGCTACTAGTCTTGATGGCTATGTGGTGCCTCCAGTACCAGAGGTGGTGACCCTGTGTTAGGGATGTACGAATGTCACCTTTTTGAAAGGTGACATTTGCGGTGGGAGGGAGGCACTCCGTACCTCCCCCCAAAATCTACCCCAGCTGGCTCTGCTCTGCTGCAACTCCGCGGAGCTGCTGGCAGGGTGCATCCGCACGGCAGGTCTGCGGACACAAATGGCAGCCGGCATAGCAGCCGCCATTTGCGTCCCTTTGCTGAGCCATGATAGGCTACATAAATATTTACGTAGCCTATCACAGCAAAAGCGGGGACACAAATGGCAGCTGCTATGCCATTTGCGTCCCTGCTCTGAGTCGTGATAGGCTATGTAGATACTTACATAGCCTATCACGGCTTGCCAGGGATGCAAATGGCAGCTGGTGTAGTGGCCGCCATTTGCGGCCGCAGCCCGGCAGCAGCTGGAGCCGCCAGACCTGCTGCTGCTACCGGCGCTGCCAAAGCCACAGCCAGGTAGGCTCCATTTCGTGGGGCTTTCACGGGGTGGTGGGGCGGATTGCTCCGTTCTGCCACGGATTCCGGGGGGCCGAATTCACTGGAATTCGGCCTCCCTGGGATCCGTGGCGGAATTCTCTAACATCCCTACCCTGTGTGCACCAGTTGCTGGGAAACATGGGTAGTGGGAGGTGCTCTTGGGCTCATGCCCTGCTTGTGGGTTCCTGGTTGACAGCAGGTTGGCCACTGTGCAAACAGAATGCTGAACTAGATGGACCCTTGGTCTGATCCAGCATGGCTCTTCTTATGTTCTGATGTTCTTACCCAAAGGCTGGGGACGGTGGATTCCTAAGAATGGAAGGTTTTCTTATTATTATGAGTAGGGAAAGATGGGTTTGAGATGTGTGTGTAGATGACATGTTCACTTGTCTGCCTGGTGCATGAACCCTTTGACTCATTGGTGGATTTGCCTTCTTCACTTGTACCAAGGCATGGGTGTGTGTGTGTGTGGAAATTTTCTATGCTTTCATGCAAGTGATGTGGCAGATGGCTGCCTAACATGTTAGAGACATCATCAGTCAATAATATGAGCTGGTAGACTGTGCTGGGGAGCAGTCAGGGGTAGTGGAAAAGGCAGATGGCAGAGAGATTTGGAGAGTGGCACCAATATCCCTATCCCAATATACAAAATTGAAGGAGGCCGACTGTAGCAAGAAGTGCCGCCCCTGGGTGCCAGCCTGAGCCATACCACTGGGGGTCTGTGCTGCCAGTGCAGCATCTCCTCTGTCCCTCCCCCTTTTCCTAAGTGTTGTCCCATGCTAGTAAATGTGGAGCATGTAGCAGCAACCAATGAGGGTATGAGCTGGATGCAGACATTGTGGTGAAGGAGAGGCGCCATCCCGTGCCCATCCAAGCAATGCCCTGCTTCCCCTGCATCACAGCTCTCTAGTGGCAAGACATGAATACAGATGTGTCCCTTCCAGAAATGATGGAGATGGGTGGTGTTCCCCCATTAGTATTTTAGGCTCACTTTACCTGCTCCTCGACTGCTACCTGTAAAATATATTTATTCAGTCTTTAATTTCTCAAAGGAGAGGTGCCTGAAGGACTTTTCATGGCCTGAACCATGAGCTGGAAGAGAGACTGTCATGCTTGAATTTCGGAAACCTTGATCTGTGACATCACAATATCCTTTTCATGCCTTGTAACATATACATTATCAAGATCAGAGAGATGATGTAGATATCAGAAATATATAGCAAGGAGACAAGTGTTGGTAGATATATAAGATGAATTTATTGCAAGAAAAAGTGGGCTGTGATGTACCCTTCCTCATTTTATTACTGTGGCCATCTAAGTCCTAGAGGTTGTAAAATAAGGTCTCTTTTTCCAGCTTCAAGGAAGGAACATGGATAAGGGGTTTTTGCATGCTGATCAGAGAGCTGTGCCTTTCTGTGCCCTGGTTCTGAAATCTAGATGTCTGTCTGTGGCTTCTGCATTAAAAAGGGGGTGGTGGTGATCCATTGTTCTTGTTTTTACATAGAGATTGGGAATCTAGTTCCATCAGTGTTAATGGTTTTAATTTAACCATTTTTCATCAGGCATCCTCTTACAAATGGTCCCTAATCTTCTTTTGCAAGGAGAGGTCTTCCAACACTTTTGTGGAGTTTTGCACTTTTTTGCAAATAAGATACAGGTGCTGGTCGTTTGGTTGGATGGCTGACCGTCTTGCCAGTATCTGAAAACAAAGCATAGCACTAAATTAATCAATCAAAAGTAATCATTCCAGTCTGCATGTCTATTTTCCTCTGTACCTCTAGCATAAAAAGTATCTTTAGTTCATTTCTTTCTCTCAGGCTTACTACCCACTCATATTTGCAATGGATTGAATATTTTAACAAATCTTTCCATATTTAGAAAACTCTTTATGGGTGCAGTGCCCCTCACCCCACCCTCTTTGGTACGGTGACATATTTCTCATAAAAACCTAGGAAGAATGAATGTGTTACTTTGGAAGGAACAAGTTTCCAGCCTTAATGTTTTCAAGGCAGCTTATAATTGTGCCCACCATCTGAAGAAGTTGTTTTCTGGGAGGAATAACGTTTGCAGAGATATATATTTCATCTGAATATGGTGGCCCTACACCTATTCTAAACTAATTTATCAGTTATTTTTTATTATTCTTATTCAATTTGATGGAAAATAAATTGCTTCCAAAAGATCTTTCAAAGGAGAAGAACATTTGGTGAAATGTTCACGTGTGGTGTGCTGGCTTTTTGCACTTCCCTAGTGGGGAGGTCGTTGAAGAGTTTGTGTGAGTGTCCTGTCTTTCATCATGCAGTGATCTCTCCATCAGTCTGCAATCTGCTTGGCCGCTCATGTCCTTCACTGAAAGCCCAGGGGAAGACATCACGATCTAAGTCATCCCACAGCACATTTTCAGATCACAAAGCATGGGCAGCCAGGGAGGCTGCAGCGTGATGGAGAGATGTGGAATAGAAAAAAAATCAGCACACAGCCCCCTCGCAACAATAAGCTCAAAAACACCACCACAAGAAATTCTCAAGCTTCATGGGAACGAGACTCCAAAACAGAAGCCTCTTTTCTGCGGGAAGAAAACTTCTGGGAAGTTGGAAGGAAATTTCAGCAGAGCACCAGTACTTGCATCTCCCCTAAACATGGGTTATTGATCCAATGAGTAGGAGAGCCCTCGACGTTGCTTGCATTTTCTTGCTCAACTCTGACTCCAAATCATGTATGAACAAGTTAAATAGCATCGGCCCCAACTCCCATCTCTCCTCATTCATCCCTCCATTGTGAGCTGTCACTTTACTCCTATCCTAATTTTGTCAAAAGTGAGTGTTTTTATTTTTCTTTGTTCTGGGAAATTCAGATATATAATGGCTAGCCAATCACCACCTACATTGGTGAGAAAAATCTGTGAACCCTAAGGATAATTATGGAAATCCCATAATTTTACCATGATAGCCTTTGTGAATCAAAACCAGTCCTTTTGTAAATATCAATAGGATTTATATTAACCAATTCCATGTGTTGTGAAATAAAATGATGTATAAAATATGCTAACTACCTGGGAATATGTTTTGCTTGCAATGGCCTGTGGAATAGCCACTGGTAGGCTGCCAAACTCAAAGCCCAATGTTCAAAACAGTCAGTTTTAAAATTTGCTAGAGTGAAGGGAGCTTTGTGAAGCTGGCTTTAAGAGTTTTTGCTATGAAAGTTATCCCTCAGATGATATATGGGGTGGAAATTTGAGGCATTCTGGGGCCAAATCTGCTCTAATCAGTACAGAATAAATTTATATGCATGCTACTGGGTCTTCTTCCAGGACTGCCAGCAGCATATTTGTGGGCAAAAACAGGTGTAATGCCAATATTGTATTTTATTTTGAGGGCTATTTTTAAATTATTATTATTATTATTATTAATTAAGATTTAACCCCCCCCCCCGAAAATGAATTGGTCAAATTGTGTATAACAGAGCAGTTACATATATCCTCTGTAAATAACTATTTAACTAATAGCAAATTACTACTGAGGAAATATGGACTTGATTTAGAAGCTCCTCTTGCTGCTGCTGGAATTTATTCCAGCCAACGCAATATTTTAGCACAGCTTCAAGGCTTGTTTGTAGCAAAGGAAATGGATGCTATTAGCTCTTCCAGGTTCTCTAACACCTTCCCCAGTTTAAAGCAGTGCCACAAATAAGAGAAATACATGTCTGGATTAAAGCCATCTTCTCTCCACAAGGCATACACAGCTTTGCATTGTCTAACAATGAAATCAATTTTTTTGGAAGGGAGATTCAAGAAAATTCCCGGAGAACAGAGCCTACGCATTTGCGGCAGCCAACAGGTAGAGGACGCCATACATTATATGTTGTATTGTAAACTGTATGATGGACCCAGGCAAAAATATTAGCAGAATCTTGTTGGAAATATCCTTACATTCAGTGATATGGATAGATGAAATATCTACTGTTTGGCCCATAGAGGTTTATAATGTTTTGTTGTTGTTCAATCATTCAGTCGTGTCCGACTCTTCGTGACCCAAATTTGCAGTGACTGCTGCCCAGCTTAGACAGGCTTATTCAGCCTGCCTCGGGATCTAGGATTTTGTATGTTTTATTCCCTGTACCTGATAGGTTCTATTTTATGTATGTTTTATCTTTAGATGTGTGATTGTTTGGCTACAACCTGTATTTGGTTGCCTTAATACTAATAAAGTAAAAGTATAAATTAGGCAAACTATGAGTACTTAAGAGTTTGGGTATGTGCAAAAGTAAGTGAACCTCTGGTTGCATCAGCTCAATTAAAGGGAATAATTACAATCAAGTGTTTCAGTAATTAGGTATTGTTTTAACTGTTTTGTTTTTGTACATCACCCAGAGTGGCTGGGTGACCAGCCAGATGGGTGATTAATAAATTTAATAAACAATCAAACAAACAAACAAATAAATAAATGGGTAGATCTTCAGGGGTGAGTTTAGAAGGCACCACCCTACAAAAGGATCTGAAACTTTGTGAGTTTGGTCTTCACCACATGATTGTGTGGAAACACAGCATACCATGATCAAAAGTCATCTCTGAAGCAGTTATTGCTGCTCATCAGGGTTACAAAACCATTTGTAAGGATTTGGGGCTCCACCAACCCACTGTCAAACAGTCTACAAATGGAGAATGTTCAAGACAACAGTCACTCTACCCAGGAGCGGTCATCCTACCAAAGTCTCTCCAAGAACAAACGAGCACATCATCGAGGAAGTCAAAAAGAACCCCAGAGTATCATTCAAGGATCTGCAGGCCACTCTCGCCCTGGCTAATGTGAGTGTTCATGACTCAATGACCAGAAAAAGTCAGAACAAGAATAGTGTTCATGGGAGGATAGCCAGGAGGAAAACACCATTCTCTAAAAAGAACATTGCTGCCTGTCTAAAGTTTGCTAAAGATCACATAGATGATCCTCAAGACTTCTGGAACAATGTTCTCTGGACAGAAGAGTTAAAGGTAGAATGTTTTGGCCTCAATGAGGAATCTTACATGTGTCACGTGTTTACTCAGGTTATCTATGATTATGGGGTTAGCTTAAGATCTCATAACATTTTAGGTTGGAAATATGTGACAATCCTAAGGGGTTCACAAACTTTTTCTTGACACTGTATATACATACTCACTGACATGTTCCAATAACTTCAAAAAAGATTTGAGGAAGGACCTCACAGAAGCTGTGTTCATCTTTCCTCAGTACACCTTGTTCTTCGACATTGAATAATGCTTTACAGCAGTAGTCTGGAATAATATTTGGCCCAATGGCCAGATTGTCCCCAGGTTGGGATGTTGGGGGCTGTGTGCCAGCAGTGTGTAGGGCCACTGCCCAATGTGGGTAGGGCCACTGCTGGCATAGACGCCCCCCACACCCCATTCATACACTGCCCTGCTGGCAGTGGTGCAGGGACAGAGCTCTAGGGATTGTTGTTGTTGTTCAGTCGTGTCCGACTCTTCGTGACCCCATGGACCATAGCACGCCAGGCCTTCCTGTCCTGCACTCTCTCCCGGAGAGTGCTCAAGTCCATATTCATTGCATCAGTGATGCTATCTAGCCATCTCATCCTCTGCTGTCCCCTTCTCCTTTTGCCTTCAGTCTTTCCCAGCATCAGGGTCTTTTCCAGAGAGTTTTCTCTTTGCATTAGGTGGCCAAAATATTTGAGCTTCAGCTTCAGTATCTGTCCTTCCAATGAGCACTCAGGGTTGATTTCCTTTAGGATGGACTGATATGACCTCCTTGCAGTCCAGGGGACTCGTAAGAGTCTTCTCCAGCACCACAGTTTGAAAGCATCAATTCTTCGGCGCTCAGCCTTCCTTATAGTCCAGCTCTCACCACCATACGTTACTACTGGGAAAACCATAGCTTTGATTAGATGAACCTTTGTCGGCAAGGTGATGTCTCTGCTTCTTACTATGCTGTCTAGGTTTGCCATAGCTTTCCTCCCAAGGAGCAAGCATCTTTTAATTTCATGACTACAGTCACCGTCTGCGGTGATCTTGGAGCCCAAGAAAGTAAAATCTGTCACTGCTTCCATTTCTTCCCCTTCCATATGCCAGGAAGTGATGGGGCCAGATGCCATGATCTTAGTTTTTTTAATGTTGAGTTTCAAACCAGCTTTTGCACTCTCCTCTTTCACACTCAACAAGAGGTTCTTTAGATCCTCTTCACTTTCTGCCATTAGGGTGGTATCATCGGCGTATCTGAGGTTGTTGATAATTCTCCCGGCAATGAATCTGTGATTCATCCAACCCGGCGTTTCTCATGATGTACTCTGCATATAAGTTAAATAAGCAGGGTGACAATATGCAGCCTTGCCGTACTCCTTTCCCAATTTTGAACCAATCAATTGTTCCATGTGTGGTTCTTACTGTTGCTTCTTGACCCTCGTACAGGTTTCTCAGGAGACAGGTAAGGTGGTCTGGTACCCCCATCTCTTTCAGAATTTGCCACAGTTTGTTGTGATCCACACAATCAAAGGCTTTAGCATAGTCAATGAAGCAGAAATAGATGTTTTTCTGGAATTCTCTTCCTTTCTCCATGATCCAGCGAAAGTTGGCGATTTGATCTCTAGTTCCTCTGCCTCTTTGAAACCCAGCTTGTACTACCGGTAGTTCTCGGTCTGCATACTGCTGAAGCCTAGCTTGTAGGATTTTGAGCATAACCTTGCTGGCATGTGAAATGAGCGCAACTGTATGGTAGTTTGAACACTCTTTGGCGTTGCCGTTCTTTGGAATTGGAATGTAAACTGACCTTTTCCAGTCTTGTGGCCACTGTTGAGTGTTCCAAATTTGTTGGCATATTGAGTGCAGCACTTTAACAGCATTGTCTTTTAGGATCTTAAATAACTCAGCTGGAATACTGTCATCTCCGCTAGCTTTGTTGTTAGTAATGCTTCCTAAGGCCCACTTGACTTCATTCTCTAGGATCAGACAGGATCAGACAGCCACTTGGCTTCCTTGCATTTCTTTTTCTTTGGGATGGATTTCGTTGCTGCCTCCTGAACAATGTTACAGACCTCTGTCCATAGTTCCTAAGGCACTCTGCCTATCAGGTCTAATCCCTTAAATCTATTCATCACCTCCTTTGTATATTCATAAGGGATATGATTTAGGTCATACCTGAATGGTTTAGTGGTTTTCCCTACGTTCTTCAATTTAAGCCGAAATTTTGCAACAAGCAGCTCACAATCTGAGCCACAGTCAGCTCCAGGTCTTGTTTTTACTGACTGTATGGAGCTTCTCCATCTTTGGCTGCAAAGTACATCATCAAACTGATTTCAATATTGACCATCTGGTGATGTCCATGTGTAGAGTCTCCTCTTGTGCTGTTGGAAAGAGTGTTTGCTATGATCAGTGTGTTCTCTTGGCAAAACTCGATTAGCCTTTGTCCTGCTTCATTTTGTACACCAAGGCCATGCTTGCCTGTTATCCCGGTGATTTCTTGACTTCCTACTTTAGCATTCCAATCCCCTATGATGAAGAGGACATCTTTTTTTGGTGTTAATTCTAGAAGGTGTTGGGTCTTCATAGAACCGATCAACCTCAGCTTCTTCAGCCTCAGTGGTTGGGGCATAGACTTGAATTACTGTGATGTTGAATGGTTTGCCTTGGATTCGTACTGAGATCATTCTGTTGTTTTTGAGATTGTACCCCAGTACTGCTTTTCCCACCCTTTTATTGCCTATGAGTGCTACTCCATTTCTTCTAAGGGATTTTTGCCCACAGTAGTAGATATGATGGTCACCGGAATTAAATTCGCCCATGCTTGTCCATTTTAGTTCGCTGTTTCCCAAGATGTCGATGTTCAGTCTTGCCATCTCATGTTTGACACACCTTCCGACCTGAGGGGCTCATCTTCTGGCGTCATATCTTTTAGCCTTGTGATACATTCCATGGGTTTTTCTTGGCAAGAATACTGGAGTGGGTTGCCATTTCCTTCTCCAGTGGACCACATTTTGTCAGAACTCTCCGCCACGACCTGTCCGTCTTGGGTGGCCCTGCATGGCATAGCTTATGGCTTCACTGAGTTACGCAAGCCCTTTCGCCACAACAAGGCAGTGATCCATGAAGGGAACATGAATGGGAGTGCAGTGTTAATCTACGACCCCCCTCCCTAAATTACAACATGAGACTTTTAAACCTCTCTGAATGGTACTCACTCAGAGTACCATTTTTCAAACACAACTTTGAATGGTACTCACTCAGAGTTTCAAAGTTTCCGTCTTGGGTGGCCCTGCACGGCATAGCTTATGGCTTCAATGAGTTACGCAAGCCCCTTCGCCACAACAAGGCAGTGATCCATGAAGGGGAGCCTGAATTTGCACATATTTAAATAAGCCCATTTTTAATGACCTCCTTTTTTTCTGTAAAAACAAGCTCGGCAAAATGGCGGGTGCTCACGGATGGGTTCTTGGGTGAGTGCAGGTGGCTAGCGGGGTTGGAGCAAGGTCAGTGCTTCAGTGTGGGGCTGGCGGGGCTGGAGCAGGGTCAGTGCAGGGTCAGTGCTTCAGTGGGTGCCCACAATTACCAGGCGGGGGAGGGTTCATCCATCCCTATCTAGTGGAGCCTTTGGGGAGGGGGAGGGAAGGAGGCTGGGGTGGCCACAGAATTTCTCATATAGCTGCCATCCCAGTCTCCTCCCCGCCCTGCCCCTGGGAATGACTCCTTTCCCCCATTTCTTTGCTCTGTTTTCTGAGTGAGGACAGATAGCTGGTGCAGTTCTATCCATGCCGGCTATGAGGGGCTGGGGCAGGGGGTAGGGAGCATGGTTTCCTGGCTCCTGGCTCAGAGCCATGTCTATGAGATCAGAGTCAGGAAACCAAACAATCCTACGTCCTCCCAGACACTGTGTAGGAAGCATACGATTGCTCCCTTAGTTACTTTAAAATATCCCAGTCTATTTTTTTTCCTGTCCTTTGCATGTTCTGTCCTTTGCTGGCAAGCAATTTTACCAGCAGATATGAATGGCAAATAAGGCAGCCTCTTTTTTTTAAAGAAATCATGGCATGATGGCGTAAGGATTTTCTTAGGCCTTGCCATTTACATTTGGGTACTATATGGGGTATAGGGAGCTTAGACTGTAAGGAGTAAGAGTTGGTGCTTGAAGGGGGTTATGTTATGGGGAAAGTAGGAGAGCAAGATCCACTAGAAGCTTGCTAGATGCTGATAAGAAATGTTTTGACAACCTTCCACCTTATCAACTGTCATTTCCTTATAAGGAAACTCAGTAAAAAGTAAGCGGTCTTAGATAAGAACATGTTGTGGTTTGGGATTCCCCTGTCTGGAGATAAAGGGAAGAATAAAAGGAGCTGTTGACCACAGAAAAGGAGAACTTACACCTGTTTCATAGTCAACACCTTACACAGAATCATAGAATCATAGAATAGTAGGGTTGGAAGGGGGCTACAAGGCCATCAAGTCCAACCCCCTGCTCAATGAAGGAATCTAAGTCAAAGCATCCCTGACAGATGGCTGTCCGGCTTCATCTCAAATGCCTCCAGTGTGGGAGAGCCCACCACCTCCCTAGGTAATTGGTTCCATTGTCATATTGCTCTAACAGTCAGGAAGTTTTTCCTGATGTTCAGCCGGAATCTGGCTTCCTGTAACATCAAGGTCAGAGTTGATATTGGGGGCAAAAGGATAGTTTTTCTGGGAATAGGATGTCCTATAATGTGACATAAAACAATAGTTGTAAAGATTTTAGAATATGTAATAAGAAGGAGATCACCAACTTTGGGAGGGTATTTAAGTTGATACATGGAAGAGATCTGGGTCTGTCTTTCTTCCTTCACCCTGAACCTAAGAGGTTACTCTGAGCCTATCCCTTAGGCCTCAGTGACTCCTCAGTCATGCTTGGAGAAGGAGAGAGTCCCTTTACTCTTCCTGGTAAAGTACAAGTGTGAGTGGTAGGCATATAGCTGCAGGATGTGTGAGAATGCCTTATCTTTGCTTTGTTGCTGAGCGGAAGGTTTGTGTGCTTGTTAAACTTTATATTTTGTATTTTTTCTTTAAGAAATACATTTAGCTTATGTCTTTGTTTTAGTCCTTATTTGTAGAATTTAAGTAAATCTGAGTGAATGTGAACACTCTTATCTCAGTCCCCAAAGGAACCTCGCCTACAATTAGGGGTGGACGAAAGTCACTTACCTGTCGTCGAAGGCTGTTCGCGGTGGGGGGGAGGCGCTTCGCTGCTCCCCCCGCAAAGTTCAGGCCGGGGGGGGGGAGGCTTCCCGCCTTGCCCGGCCAAAATTCAGGCCAGGGAGGAGGCTCCTCGCCTCGCCCGGCCGCGAACGCGAAAGTAAAACAAAACAAAACAAAACGCCCCCTGATAGGCTACGTGATGATTCACGTAGCCTATCACGGCTAGATCTGCAAAGTCAGCCGTGATAGGCTACGTGAATCGTCACGTAGCCTATCACGGGTGACTTAAAAAAAAAAAAAGCGCGTACGCGAATGGCGGCCCCCATAGGGAGCCGCCATTCGCGTTCCTTATTTAGTCGCTGTAGTCTACATAAATGTTTACGTAGACTACAGCGAAAATAAGGGCAACGCAAATAGTGTTGCCCTTATTTTCGCCGTAGTCTACGTAAACATTTACGTAGACTACAGCGACCAAATAAGGAAGGGGAATGGTGGCTCCCTATGGGGGCCGCCATTATCCGTACACTCTTTTTTTTTTTTTTAAGTCACTCGTGATAGGCTACGTGACGATTAACGTAGCCTATCACGGCTGACTTTGCAAATCTAGCCGTGATAGGCTACGTGAATCGTCACGTAGCCTATCAGGGGGCGTTTTTTTTTTCCTTTCATTGTAATGGTGGCGGTGGCAGCCGGTCGAAAGACCCGCTGCCGCTCCCGCCTCGCTCGAACACCCGCCGAACCGCTGGCTGGACCAGCCACCGGGAGGGACATTCGGTGAAGGTAAGTCCCGTCCCGGGGGGGGTGCGGGGGGTGGGGGGGTGCGGAGGATTTCTCCCCGAAACTTGTTCGGGGGGCCGAACACGTTGGCTCTCGGCCCCCCGAAGTTTCGGGGAGAAATTCTCTGCCATCCCTACCTACAATGCCAGGGACAAGCTGATGCCGTTTAAAGAATGTGTGCCTAGGTATTCAATACCAGGGACCCTGAAATTATAGCCTCCAGTCTTCCTCTTACAATGGGAAAACAAAGTGACTGTTGCAATGAAAACAAGGCCTAGAAAGAATACAGTTTTTTTTCCCATTTCCCCCTCGACATGTGAAACAAATAGCTGATAGGTGTTAGGCTGCCTTCTGTGTCTGTGCTGGCTTATGGTCAGTTCCATTGGCTCTCATTACTTGTCAAAATACTTATATAAAATAATTTGTTTATCTATTTTATTTATTTATTTCATTTCTATATTGCCCAATAGCCGAAGCTCTCTGGGTGGTTCACAAAAATTAAAACCACAAAGTGTAGCATAAAAGAATATAAAATATGAAATCTTAAACCCAGAACAGTACAGTACAACCAGAATAAAGCCTAGCAGCAATGCAGAGACTTAAAATACAGATTTAAAACATCAGAGCTATAAGACTAGGAAGCTAAAATGCTAAAATACTGGGAGAATGAAAAGATCTTCAACTGGTGCTGGCAGGAGTAAAATGGAGGTGCCTGGCAAACCTTTCTAGGGAGCTCATTCCACAGCTGGGGTGCCACAGCTGAAAAGGCCCTCTTCCTGGTAGCCACCCACCTCACTTCCTTTGACAGGGAATCACAGAGAATGATCTCTGAAAAGGAACTGAAAAACCATTAAAAATAGTTTCCTACCAACTCCAGTACAGGAGAAATAGAAAGCTATCAATCTTTTATGTGAGACCTAGTTTTTCAGAAACCTGGACTAAAACTGGTTGCCAACCTCTTTCTGAAAGTCACTTTTGGCAGGGTTTTTTCTTCTTCATTTTTCTGTCTTTAAACTGCTCTCCCTCAGACTTTAACCAGTATTCATGAAATGTTACTGATACATAAAACCGACATGTATGTCTGACACCTATAAATTTTTAGGAAGATTGGTGAAACTGTTCCAATGTTATGAAGTTTAGAACATGAACCTCATTACCATTTTACATGGGGAAATGCTTTAAAAACGACAAGGGCCTTATTGAAGGACACAGTACTGTGTGTCCTTCAATACACAGAGATGTTTTGTTCATAGACTCACAGTTTTGGAAGATCAGAATGTATATTTCCATAACATTTCCAGTGCCATCCTGTAAAACGCATTCCAGTCCAATAGGGTATATGAGCATTACTAAGCTGATCTTCTAGGAAATTCTGCAAAAAACACAAGCAGAAAGTCTTTCCTGGGAATGAGGGCCAATTTCTCCTCTTGAAGCATTTTTAGACTATGTACCTTGCCTGGGGTGGACACACAAGGTCCCTTACAGATGTTCATTAAGAGTAAAATTTAAAGGGTTAGGGAATTCATGAGTTATAATGGTAATATATTACCTCCAGAATACCAGTTACTGGGAAACATGAGCAGGAGAGGAGCATTGTGCTCATGTCCTGCTTGTGGGCTTCCCATTGGGGCATCTGGCTGGACATCATGAGAACAAAATGCTGGATATTAAATAGGCCTTTGGTCCTTTGATTCAGCCTCAGGGCTCTTCTTATGCCACATCACTGTGACAGGTTCCACCCCAACCTACATGGATTTGTTTTAATGTCTAAAGAGGTTATGCCTTCATTATTTAAACATTTGTAAATCCCCTCAAATACAATCTTTTTGATCCATTTGTTAGTTAACAAATCCACCAGAACCAAATACGTTCAGAATTGGCATCTATGCATCCATTGTCATTCCTCTCTCTCTCTCTCTCTCTCTCTCTCTCCCTCTCCTCTGATTTCATTTCTCCTAGCAGCAGCATCCAGGTCATCTGGAGGTTACAGGGAAGTGGGACAGAGAGAGTGTGTTTGTGTGCATGTTTGTGTGCTTGTTTGTGTGTGTGTGTGTGTGTGCGTGTAAATTGACAGCATCATTCGTCCAGTCTTCAGCTCAAAGTAAAAGGCATTTCCGGCTTCCCAGACACCTTAGAGCAACCTTGGCATCCTCCAGATGTGTTGGACTACACCTCCCATCACCCGCAGCCAGTGTGGTCTAACTCAGGCAGGCAATCAATTTTTGACTGCAAGCCCCCACTGCAAAGCCCCAGCCACAACAAAGCCCCAAATGCAGGCTGAGCTGGGGGCGTCGGGGAAATCCGACAAGCCTGGAGGCCTAGCTGACTTTAAGTGGGAGTGGTCATCAGGAGATTTGGGGGAAAATGTCACCAGTATGCTGGTGACAGTCATCTCTGTTTCTCTGTGATGAATTGGGAGAGGCCATACACATTCTGAATCAGTGCCTAGCTGTCTTCACGAGCAATTTAATGTGAAGTTAGAGCAGTTTGAATTCCTTTGAGACAGATGATGTCATCACCAGCCCACCACCAATCAGCTGCTTCCCTCTTGAAAAGACACATTTTCTGAAACTCTTGACTTTTTTTTTATTTACTGAAAGCGTTTCCTTGGTGGTTTTACCACAGTGTGCCATCCCCCCCCCCATTAAATCCTGGATATGCCTTTGTGACCTGGCACTGACATGGTCAAGGGGGTGGGATGCCCCATTCCCTCTTGTTTCCCCAATGGAAGTAGTTTTCCCATTGAGAAAATCCCCAGGAGTGCAGCGGTGACCCCTTGCGTTACCTCAGTAGTGGGGACACTCATTCACCTTAGGTAGCCTGCTTCTAATCTTTAACACCCCTCCCACTTCTGTGCATGTTCACGCAGAAGTAAGAAATAACTCTCGCTCCCCTGCAGTGATGGGGTTAAAGGTTAATTTTAGTAACTTGCCCTAAAGCGCTCTTTTGCTTCTCCTTTGCTCTCTTAAATTGCTATTGCAGTGCTGTGCTTCTTTGATGTTCTGTAGTTACTCTGATGTAAAGTTGTTTCACTGTTGTTATGTACAGTCCCTTCACTTTATCTCAGTAATTATCTTTTGGGTTTACAGGAGCTTCTCATTGCAAGCAGGGAGAAGGAGAAAGGGGGGTTTGGAGGCAATAACTCTGGGCAGAGTGCTGGAATGGGGGAAAAATTGGGGGGCTGAGCTGCTTTCAGGGGGAGTTTTCAGATGCTGCACTCGAGAATCAGGGATTTTGGCTTTTCAAGGCAAAAAAGTGCGCACATGGGGAAAAATGCGGTGGGAGTGATAACTCCGCGGCATATTGCTGCAATAGGGCAAAACTGGGGTTGGGGGAAGCTCTCACAGGGAGCCTTCAGATGCTGTACTCAAGAACCAGGGATTTCAGCTTCTTCCAGGAAATCTGCACAAATGGAGAAAATTAGTTGCTCTCTATTAATAATAATGTGGTAGCGGGGGGAGCATGGACGGGGTGGGAAACAAGCCTCTCTCATTGGTTTAACAGCCCCTGCCAGTTTGATGACATTTAGTTCTACTCCCCCCACCCCACCCAGAAGCATATTCCTTTCAAGAACTGTCTGACCCCTGAAAACCGAATTTTAAAGGTATGCTATGATCAGCTTATCTTGCTTCTTGTGTCCCTGACGGACCAAAGCCGATCCATTAAAATCCAGATAATACTCCAACACGTTTCTCATTCCATTGTCTTGAAGATTCCCCCCACCCCTGCAGTTATGGCTTGCTTGCATTAGGTCTAATAAACTGAAACTGAGAGAGCTTTGGCTATTGGGCAGTATAGAAATGGGAAAAAAAAACTGAATCCCAATAAGACAAAGACATTATGGGTTGGCAGTTCCCAGGTCTGGGAATTGGGCTGTTTGCCTGTTTTGGATGGGGTTCCAGTCCCTCTCGAGGAGCAGGTACATAGTTTGGACATACTCCTGGATCCATCTGTGTCACTGGAGGCCCAGGTGACCTTAGTGGCCCAGAGTGCCCGCTACCAACTTTGGTTGGTACACCAACTATACTCAATCTTGGATAGGCATAGCCTAGCCAAGGTGATCTGTGCACTGGTAACCTCACAATTAGACTTCTGCAATGCGTTCTATGCAGGGGCCCCCTTGTGCCTGTCTCAGAAGCTGCAGCTCGTACAGAATGCAGTTGCTAGAGAGCTCACTGGGACACCCAGCTATGCTCATGTAACATCTGTGTTAAAAGGACTGCACTGGCTTCCTATTAGCTATTGAGTAGGGATGTCAGAGGAATCCATTTTGGGGGCGGGGGGAGCTGGGTGAGTTTTTGCTGACTCATCCTCCAGACTCCAGTTCATTTATCTGTGAAGTATCCGGATTTGACACAAGTCAAGTCAAGCGAGCTCTTGGATTTCTGCCATTGCCGAACTGTGGGCAAGTCTCTCATCCTCCCCCCTGGGTCCTGGGAGGGACAAGGAGAGATTCGTTCACAGCACCCCCGCTGCTGTGCACAAATGGCTTCTTCTCCCTCCTTGGTCCCATAAGACTGCCTTCCGTTATATACACCCAGCCAACCATTAAGATCATCAGAGAAGAATTTGCTGGTCACTCCAAACATAATGGAATGTTGCCACTAGGGATGTACAAACTTCCCAGAGTTCAATCCGGGGTAAGCGTGTGTCTGTTTCAGGGAAACCCAGCACCCTTGGGGGTCAGCACGTTTTCTTGGAGCCCCTGCTGCATCCTCTTGATTTCATGCAGATTTTTTTCTGTTTAAACAAGGCACGATATGCCAATTGAGACCACAATTAGGGTATCTTGGGCAAATTACGGCAGTAATTAGCATATTTTATGCCATTTGCAAAGTGCTTCATTATACATAAATTGTGACTGCAAAATTGCCTTTTGGACAGGAAGTCAAAAGGCAAGACTGCCTTTGGGAAGGGAATAGTACCCCTTGTTCAGTATACAGATCCAGATTTGCACATCTTTCTCCTTGGATTTGATGAACTACAGTTAGTAAGTCTGGGTCCTGAGGGGTGCCTGCAGATTTCATGCGATGCAGTGAACCTGTCTGGGGAGTTCCATGCCATCTTGTATATATATTAAGGGTTTTGAATGAAGGCATCGGCCTGACAATCATGGGAATGTGGAAAATGAATTATATAGAAGTCCAATCATGAGAAAAACGAGAGCCATCTTATCTGGCATTGATTGAGGTTTTTGGCTTTTTGTTGAACATGTTCAGGATTCTGATGGTTTGTTTTGTTTTTACTGTTATAGGGTTTGGGGCTTCTTTGGGACAGAGGTGCCAGTCCTCGAGGCATTTTAGGGCTGTGCATGGACCCCTGATTAGGGGTGGACGAAAGTCACTTACCTTTTCTCGCAGCTTGTTCGCGGTGGGGGGGAGCGCTTCGCTGCTCCCCCCGCGAAGTTCAGGCGGGGGGGGAGGCTTCCCACCTCGCCCGGCCGAAATTCAGGCTGGGGAGGGAGGCTTCCCGCCTCGCCCGGCCGAAATTCAGGCCGGGGAGGAGGCTTGCCACCTCGCCCAGCCGCTAACACGAAAGTAAAAAAAAACAAAAAAACCACGTCCCCTGATAGGCTACGGGACGATTCACGTAGCCTATCACGGCTAGATCTGGAAAGTCAGCCGTGATAGGCTACATGAATCGTCACGTAGCCTATCACGGGTGACTTAAAAAAAAAAAAAAAAAAAGCGCGTACGCGAATGGCGGCCCCCATAGGGAGCTGCCATTCGCGTTCCTTATTTAGTTGCTGTAGTCTACGTAAATGTTTAGCGTTGCCCTTATTTTCGCCGTAGTCTACGTAAACATTTACGTAGACTACAGCGACCAAATAAGGAACGGGAATGGCGGCTCCCTATGGGGGCCGCCATTATCCGTACACAATTTTTTTTTTTTTTAAAGTCACCCGTGATAGGCTACATGACAATTCATGTAGCCTATCACGGCTGACTTTGCAAATCTAGCCATGATAGGCTATGTGAATCATCACGTAACCTATCAGGGGACGTTTTTTTTTCTTTTTCTTTCATTGCAATGGCGGGGGCGGCAGCCGGTCGAAAGACCGGCTGCCGCTCCCGCCCCGCTCGAACACCGGATGAACCGCCAGCCGGACCCGCCGCCGGGAGGGACATTCAGGGAAGGTAAGTCCCGTCCCAGGGGGTGTGTGGGGTGCGGGGGGGGGGTGCGGAGGATTTCTCCCCGAAACTTGTTCGGGGGGCCGAACACATTGGCGCTCGGCCCCCCGAAGTTTCGGGGAGAAATTCTCCGCCATCCCTACCCCTGATCCGACTCGGAGGCTGCTTTGGGGCTTCTGGCGTGGGCCTGATTTGGCTCGGGATGATTCAGGCCCCCCGACTCGCTTCCCCCCAACATGCCACCCAGACCCCAGCTCCTGACCTGGGCCCTTGTTTCATGGGGGCCCCTGCTGCCTCTGGAGGAGCCACCGGCGGGCGAGTCGCCACCAGCACTGCTAAGGGAGCCGCCACTGGTGCTGGTGCCACTGCCGGTGCTGCCAGGAGGACCAGTGATGGGGAAGCTGCCGCCTCCATTGCTGCAGGGGAAGCTGCTGCCACTGCCAGCTCTTAGGCCCTGTGGATGCATGCTGGCAGCCATCTTGTTGTTTTGGAGGGGGGGAGCCATTTTTAAAATGGGATTCCCTGTATTTCCAGAAATACAGAGAGTCGCCATTTTCAAAATGTCTCCCCCCTTCCAGAACAACAAGACAGCTGCTGGCATGCATCCATAGGACCCAGGGAAGTTGCTGGGGGCTGGGCAGTGGCAGTGGTGGCGGCATGGCGGCTGGGCATCTGGATCACTTCGAACTGCACTGAAGTGCTTTGGAGTCACTCGCTTCACTTTGGGCCACTTCGTGCCCCCTCCAGTTCACTTTGGAGGTGACCCAAAGCTGCCCACTTTGACTAGGAGTTCGGGCTTCAGGCTGAAGTGGTGCACAGCCCCAATTTTAATGGTCAATATCTCCTTTTTCCATGGAGTTCAATCAGCTGAGCTTAATTTATGGGAGAAGTAAGTGCATGGATGCCGAGGTTCTGATTCTCATAAAAGGCTGATAAATGGTTGCTCCAATAGCCACATTAGAAGCATCAGTTTCCACAATAAAGGATTTAGTAGGGTCACACCAGGACTGTAATGAATTGTTCCTTAAGTTGCTCAAATGCTTTTTGTGCTTTGGGAGTCCAGCAGGAGGTAGTTTGTCCCCATAGCAGTTTTGTCAGGGTTTCTGACAGGGTTGAAAATGGAGGGATGAGCCTGCAATAATAATTAGTGAAACCCAGGAACAGTTAAACATTTTTGACAGTTCTGGCGTATGCCATTCCATCACTGCATGGACCTTATGGGTGTCCATCTGAATGCCTTGAGGAGCGATGATATGTCCCAGGAACTCAACCCAATTCAAGTGAAAGGCACATTTTTCCAAATGAGCATAAGGAATGGTCTCAAGAGATGCAGCATAATTAGCTGTACATGTTTAACATAAAGCTGTGGCATGTAATATATAAGGATGTCATCCAAGTAGATGGTGACAAAGGAGTCCAGCACATCCTGGAAGATCTCATTCATCAATTGGTGGAACACAGAAGAGGTATTTAGGGTTGTTAGAGAATTCCACCATGGATCCCAGGGGGGCCGAATTCCAGTGAATTTGGCCCCCCGGAATCTGTGGCGGAAAGGAGCAACCCACCCCACCACCCTGAGAAAGCCTCCCGGAACGGAGCCTACCTGGCGGCGGCTCCGGCTGCGGCTTCAGCTCTGGCGGTGGCTCCAGCGGTGGCTCCAGATGCTGCTGGGCTGCTGTGGATGCAAATGGCGTCCTGAGAAGGGGGTGCCATTTGCGTCCCTATGGTAGCCTGTGATAGGCTATGTAAATATTTACGTAGCCTATCACGGCTAAAGCAGGGACGCAAATGGCGTCCCCTATGCCATTTGCGTTCCTGTTTTCTCTGTGATAGGCTATGTAAATATTTACGTAGCCTATCACAGGCTACCATAGGGACGCAAATGGCACCCCCTACTCAAGACGCCATTTGCGTCCGCAGCAGCCTGGCAGCGGCTGGAGGCCCAGCTGCCGGTTGGCCTGGCCGGCGGCTCCACGGCCTGGCTGCACGGAGCTGGCTGGGCAGGATTCCGGGGGGAGGAATGGATCACCTCCCCCCCGTCGAGGATTTTGGGGGGAGGGACGGACTGCCTCCCCCCCACGGATGTCCCTGGACGAAACCAGGTAAGTGTTTCGTACATCCCTAGAGGCATTATATATGGGCTGAAAGGCATGACTTTGTATTCAGAGTGCTTATAGAGGCTTTGGAAAGCCACCTTCCACTCCTCACCTTCCCTAATCTGTACCAGATTGTATGTTCTCTGGAAGTCAAGTTTGGTATAAATCATGGCAGATTGTAAGCAGTCAAAGAATTCTTGGGTAAGGGGTTATGGGTATTTGTTCTGAATTGTGATTTTGTTTAGTGCCCAATAGTAATTATAGACTTGTAGCTCACCTTTTTAATAAAATGAACAAATATCCCTGCTGGAGCTGGAGTCATTGAGGGTCTGATGAACACCCATTATAGGTTGATATCTAAAAATTGGCCCCAAAGAAATTCTGGGCCAAAATCCCCAGAAGGCTTTCTGAAGAAGATTTTTTTTTGTACCGCACTAAATTGAATCCATTCCACACTGTTTTGCCTTTCTTATCTTATTCCTTGTGCTAGTTACTTGTAGCTTAGTTGATATATAAGTTAATATTTAGTCTAATACCTGTGAGTCTGTATGTGTGCCTTATTTAACTGCTTATGAACAGTTACCTTTTTTCTTACTTCTCTGAAATTTAACAGGTGGTGGTACCAAGTGATGTATGAAGAATTAGTTGCAATTCAGTTTTTGTCAGAATATGCCCAGTGTTCACCTCCTGGAACCAAATGCAGACCCAAATGCATTTGCAATTGAAATCTGTACATTTCAGAGTTTGTGATGCGATTCACAAAAAACCAAACCAAACCAAATCAAAACCCCCACTGTTTGAAAAATGCATACATTTGAAGAATGCACATTAAAAAACATGTGCAATTTTGAAAAATGTGCACAAACACATGTTAATAGGAGAAACATGTGTACATACCTAAAATTTGTGCAATTGATACATGCATTTAGAAACACACACACACACACACACACACACACACACACATTTTCATTCAAAGAGAAATAATAAAGCTTGCAATCTGATATGGACATGGTGAGTCACAACATGCTTCAAATTGGAATTCGGAGAGCTTTGATGAGCTGAAGTTTTGCTGATTCACACATCCACAGTGTTCCTTTAGAAGGGCAGTAAAATGACTCCAAATTCCATGCCATTCTAAATCACTGGGCAGGGCATCCATGAAAAGGTATTACTCCAACTCACAGAATTCATTATGCAATTAAAGTGACTGTAACAAATGAGAGTCTTTAAACTGAATATGAGTGGAGTAATGAAAGTAAATCCTTGCACACTCTCCTTGTGATTGGGAACCTTGTAGGGATGTCAGAGAATTTCGCCACGAATCTCGGGGAGGCTGAATGCCAGCACATTCGGCCCCCCGAAATCGGTGGCGAAATGGTCTGCCCCCCCGCCCCCCCGGGACGGGACTTATCTTGTGCGAATCTCCCTGGTGGCGGCGGCTCCGGCGGCGGTTTGGTGGCAGTGGCGGCTGCAGCGGCCGGTCTTCTGACCGGCTGCCGCCGCTGCCATTTCCATTAAAAAAAAAAACAAAAACAAAAAAAGTGATAGGCTACGTAAAGATTTACATAGCCTATCATGGCTAGATTTTTTAAAAATACCGTGACAGGCTATGTAAATGTTTACATAGCCTATCACGGCTGAGTAAAAAAAAACAAAACAAAAACCCGCGTGTACTCAAATGGCGGCGCCCACTGGGCACTGCCATTTCTGTTCCTTATTTTGGCACGTCTAGTCTACGTAAACATTTACATAGACTACGGCGAAAATAAGGGGAACACAAATAGCGTAGACGCTATGCTATTTGCCCATGGCCGCCGCCATTTGCGTTCCCGGCCAGCCAGGATTTGTGGCGGGAGGGACGGGGCGCCTCCCCCCAGGCCAGAATTTCGGGGGGAGGGATGGGGTGCCTCCCCCCTGGCCAGAATTTCAGGGAGAGGTACAGAGCACCTCCCCCCCCACGAATCAAATTTCAGTTCAGGTAAGTGACTTTTGTACATCCCTAGAACCCTGAGAGCCTTCCATGTATAAACCAAGAAACTTATTTTCCCACGTGCAGATTTATTTTACCCCCTATTGAATTGTGTGAGAGGCTTATGGATCCCTCCCTTCATGTTTTACCAGCTTTGATGGAAGGCAGAGCCACTGAAGAAGGAAAAATTATAAACTCAGCAGAACAGCATCTATGTTCGGATGACTTTAGTAGATTATAAGCACAGGTGGAAGAATTAAATTCAGTATAGTTTGAAATTGAGAAGCATCTTAAAAGTAATTGAGAAGAAGAATATTTTAGGCTTTCTAGAGGGCCTGTTTAAAGAATTTTCTTGGAATTAGACCAGGAACATTAAGCAGACATTGAGTGTGTACACAGAATAAATGTGTGTTATGTACATAAGAAAATATTACACCGAGATAATTCTGTAAAATTTACAAGTATGAGATTTACGGATGCAATTTTGAAAAAAAAAATCATAAGAAAATGTTCTAAAAGTTAAAGACAAAAAGATAGATGTCTTTACTAATTTGTATCCAGATATTCAGAAGAAAAAGTGGAAACTAAGGTGTTTTTTTTTAACTTTGTGGTTAAAAGAAAGAAATATTCAATACAGATGGACTATTCCCTTAGGATGTTATAGGTAAAGATTTGGTTGCTGTATATAATATTGAAGATGGAATAAGGTTATTAGAAAAAATAATTGGGGCAACAAAAGATGAAACAAAGTACACCCAAACACAGAGGAAGAACAGAAACAAAATAAATGCTTGTGTTTTTTTTTGGGGGGGGGGGAGAATCTGATTTGTGGTGGTTATAAAACATAGTTATACTGAGATTATAGCTGGGTAAATCTGAAGAGAAAAAAATAATCAAAATAAAAGTTTAAATAAGTAAACCCCTTTCACTTTACCTTTCTTTAATAAAAGTTATATATTGGATTCTAATCAAGCTAGAAAATGTATTCAATAAAGGCCTTATCTGCACGTGTTCATGGAACAAATAATATGATAAGAAGAAAGAATATATTCTCCAAGTTAAGAAGGAGAAAAAAAGTATTTAAGTACAGTATACTATGCCATGGGTAATGAAAAAAGAGGAGTTGCAATATATTTTAAAAGCTGGGATTGGTCTGTAGAATAATAAGTTTCAGACACAGATGGGTGGTATATTTTATTAAATGTAAATGGACCTTTAGGAAAATTAACTCTCAGAATAATTTATGCTCCCAATGAAGGATCATAATCTATGAACAATTTTTCAAAATTCTGGTTGATTAGAATGAGAGAAAAATTCTAATTACAGGAGATATGAATGGCGTTCTAAACATCTTTAAAAATAAATTACCTCTAAAGGTAAACACACTTAAGATGAAACTGTATTTCAGATTTCTATGCTTGTTTGCTAGTTATGAAATACAATTCTTTACTACCCAATAGCTAAAGCTTTCTGGGTGATTCATAAACCTTAGACCACAAAATACAGCACAAAATAAACTATATGATATATAAGCTTAAAACTACAGTATATAAGTACAACCAGAATAAAACCTAGCAGCAATGCAGAGATTTAAAATACAATAGCTGATTGAAAACAACAGAGCTAAAAGACAAAGATGCTAAAATGTTAAAATGCTTTGGAAAATGAGAAGGTCTTCACCTGGTGCTAGGGGTGTATGAAACCCCACTTACCTGGCTCCGCTGGGCTCCGCAGGTGCGGGGAGGCGATCCGTTCCTCCCCCCAGAATCCTCAACGGGGGGGAGGTGATCCGTTCCTCCCCCCCAGAATGCTGCTCAGCTGGCTCCGCTCCGCGGCCAGTCCACGGAGCCACTGGCCGGGTCAACCCACAGCGGGGCCTCCACCCGTTGCCAGGCTTCATCCCCTACACCATTTGCGTCCCTGCTTTAGCCGTGATAGGCTTTGTAAATATATACGTAGCCTATCATGGGCTAGCATAGGGATGCAAATGGCAGCTGCTATGACGGCCGCCATTTGCGGCTGCAGCAGCCCGGCAGTGGCTGGAGCCGCCGCCGCTTCATCCACCACTGGAGCCGCCGCCACATCTGCCACCAGGTAGGTCCATCCTGGGGGGATTCCATGGGGTGGCGGGGGGGGGGCGTTCCACCATGGGAAGAATTCTGGGGGAATTCTTTAGAATTCAGCCTCACTGGAGTCCATGGTGGAATTCTCTGTCATCCCTACCTGGTGCTGGAAAGGGCAAGGGTCAAGCACACAGATGGCTGATTAGACTTGGCCAAACACCTTGTCCACATCCTTGGGCCTCAATAACTGAAACTCATCCAATAAAAGTGGACCAAATGGGGCTCTGGACACCTCTACTAATGGAACTGCAGTAATTGTCGTGTCCAATTCATGATGAATCTGAGTGACTTTATCTTCAAAGTACTGTGCAAACTCGTCATGGTATACTACTGAGGGTTGCACCATTTCTCTTCCTGGTCCAGAGTGTAACAGGCCATGAACCACTCAGTAAAGAGCTGCTAGATGACATTGAGAAGATGCAATGGTGGTGGAAAAGAAATCTCTCTTTGCCACTGTCAGGGTTCCCCTTATGACCTGGCCCCCCTGAACAACTCCTCTTGCCTTCTTAAGATTCCCACCTTCCTTCTTTTAAACTTCCCTTTCCCAATACATGGGATTTAGGCTGTAAGTGTGGGGCGACTGACACTTCAGACACCTGGGTGTTAATCACAACAGTTTACTGGTAAATTAAAGCAAGCAAATCACTGCTAAAGGTATTTACAGAATAGAGCTGAGTGATACAAAAGGCATTACAAGGAAATAAAGGTTGCAAAAACACAAGTGCCTCCACCCTAACTGTACTTAGACTTCTCCAGGCTGCTTCTTCCAGCTCTCTCTTTCTGCTCTGGTCTCCCCAACTCTGCTCATGCTAGCTTTCTTGCTCTCTTTATATACTCTCCTCCCTCAAAAGGTACTTTTGTTTCTGTTTCAAACCTGAACAAATGAAACTTAACTGGGGAAATGAAAATGAAACTTAGCTGGGGAAATGAAACTACTCCTCTCAGGGATACCCCCTCCCAACAAAAAAAATTCCAAGCCTCCAAACCTAACTTTTTTCCTCTTTGCCTCTGTAAGCTTCAACCCTTCACAGTCACCCTCACTGCCACATAGCAGGTTTGATAATGAGCTCTAACCTGTGTTTGGACAGACACAGCATGAGGTTTTTCACCACCTGAGTTCTAGCCTTCTCCCCGCTTTCTTCATTGCCCTCAGCTCAGGTGTATACCAAGGAGCTGACCAGCCTCTGCTTAGAAGGAGAGGGTGCTTGGGCATGATCATGGGCAGGAGGGTACTCTTGCACTTCAATCCTGCTTGTGGGTTCCTGGTCAACAGCTGGTTGGCCACTGTGTGAACAGAATGCTGGACTAGAAGTACCCTCAGTCTGTTCCAGCATGGCTCTACTTATGTTTTTATGTGATTTTTAACACTATATCATCTGCATAGAGTTTTAGTTTTCTCTGCAATTTCCTATATTTACTCCACAAATTTTGTTGGAATTTTCTCTTTTTTTTACTGTTAAAGTTTCTAAGACGAATACAAAATGTAATGAAGATAATAAGCATCCCTGCCTAGTGCCTTTAGTTAATTTGAATACTTGTGATTAGGGATGTCAGAGAATTCCGCCACGGACTGAAATGGGATCGAATTCCCTTCAGTGCATGCCACGGAATCCTCTGAGGAATGGCACCACGAGGTCCTGCAGAGCCAGCCATCATCCAGCTTTTTTTTTTGTCATCTGCACAGAGTCGTGAAATTTTCGTAAATAAAAATGCAAGGTAGTATATTCCGATAATAAATACGCAAGTTTTTTTTAAAAAATAAATTGTGCTCACCACCTTGTTTGTGGGTGTTCTTTTTCAGTTGAAATCCTCCGTCTCCATTTACTTTCAGCCAAAACACTTCCTCCTCCTAGGGGCTTCCCCCAAAAAGGCTGTCCTAGGTGCGCCTGAGCGATGCACTCTTTGTTTAAAGCAATGCTGTTTTAAAGAAAGAAAAAGCCTTCTAAAATGACCATGCTGGTCTGGAGCCTACAGGAGGTGTTGGAATGGAGTCTTGGGGGCTCAGCCAATGAAAGCTCACTGAGTTCTGCCCCAGATTTATTGGAATTTGCCAACAAAAGATGTAGTGATGGGCACCAATTTGGATGGCTTTAAAAGGGATTAGACAAATTCCTTGATGAGAAGACAATCAATGGCTACTAGTCCTGATGGCTATATGCTACCTCCAGTATCAGAGGCAGTATGCCTATGTACACCAGTCGCTGTGGAACACTCATTTCCCATTGTACTCATTTCCTGCTTATGGGTTTGCCATGGGCAGCTGCTTGAGCACTCTGTGGACAAAATGCTGGACTAGAAGGACACTTGGTCTGATCCAGCATGGCTGTTTCTATGTTCTTATAGCTCAAACCCATTTATTAAACATTGGTCCAAAATTAAAGGCACTTAGAACTTCAAATAAAAAAGTCCATTCAATGTTATAAAAAGCTTTTTCTGCATCTCAAAACAACAAGCGAGCCCTCTCTTAGTCCAGATGCAAAATCTAGATTATATAGGATTCTCCTCACATCATCCCTCATTCTTATTGTCCAAAGAAACCCAGTTTGGTCTTGGTGTATATACTTATATAATGCTAAACACTTTGCTAATATACCAGTAAAGATTTTATAATCATGATTTAGAAGAGATATTGGTCTATAAGAGGTTATTAACATGAGATCGTCACCTTCTTTATGAATTACAATTCTTGCATCTGTCCCAGTTTCTGGCAATTTATTTCAAAGCATCATAGAATAGTAGGGTTGGAAGGGGTCTACAAGGCCATAGAGTCCAACCCCCTGCTCAGTGCAGGAATCCAAGTCACAGCATCCCTGACAAATGGCTGTCCAGCATCTTCTTGAACGCCTCCAGTGTGGGAGAGCCCATCACCTCCCTAGGGAATTGGTTCCATTGTCATATTGCTCTAACAGTCAGGACGTTTTTCCTGATGTTCAGCCGGAATCTGGCTTCCTGTCACTTGAGCCCATTATTCTGTGTCCTGCACTCTGGGATAATCGAGAAGAGATGCTGGCCTTTCTCTCTGTGACAACCTTTCAAGTACTTGAAGAGCACTATACTATCTCCCCTCAGTCTTCTCTTCTCAAGGCTAAACATGCCCATTTCTATTCAATATCTCATTTATTGTGATGTTTATAAAATGGAATAGCTAGGACTTCAGCAAAGTTTTTATGATTATTTGATGTTAATCCATCTGGACCAGGGCCTAATTTTGTTTACGTAATCTAACTGTGTCTATGACTAGTTTTGCTCTTACTGGTTCTTCCAGTATCATCCTGTCATCCAACAATAACTTCAGGATCTCTTGCTGAGACAGAAAATGTCTAACGTTATCTTTAGGTGTCACAAAGTGTGTTCCCTCCTTCCAGGGGAATTGGTCATTTCCCATGACTTCTATCTAAAAGATCAACTTGACCACCTGACTATTGCCACTATAACTTTATTGATATTTGTTTCCCCACAGGACCATTAAAGTCAGTTGTTGCAGAATCATGACCACTTCTTGGCTTTACTATGCAAGTACTCATAGGACCAGGCTGAATGTCTGTGTAACAATACTGGTAAGTACCTGCAGGACTAGGATGGAAAGTTATTGAGGCAAGTTAATGCAGGACCAGGCTTCACATCTCTGGGTGATACAGGTAAGTATTGGCAGGACCAGGATACAGACTCAATGAATGAGGTAAGAGGATACAGGATCAAGCTGAATACCCAAAAGGCAATGTGGTCAAGAAGTACATGCAGAATCAGAATGATTGCCTATATTGTGGAGTGAGACATGGGTTAGTAATTGCAACCTCAGGCCGAATGTCCACCAAACTGGTTGGAAGAGCAATCAATTCCCTCCACATCCAATGCTCTTTGTATCCATCCCCTCACTGCTGTCTGTTCTCATAGGTCTTCCGCTGTCTCCAGGTACCTGTTTCACCCCCTTGCTTTTTCTGGGAAACAACAGGTGCCTCTCTAGGCCCACCACCCTCTGTCTTTGACTCCTTCAGGTTGGCTTCTACATGCTGCTTCTTCTTCTTAACATCCTTCTTTCTTCCCACTATCCTTGTAGGCCCCTTCCAACCCTACTGTTCTATGATTCTATCTCTCCTGATTTCAGCCTTTTACCCTTTGCTTCTGACCTACCTCTTCCACTCCACCTCTCTCAGAGTCTTTGAGCCTGTTGAAGAGCCCTTGTCCTGACTCCCTTATGCTCTGTTCACTTAGATTTAACTGCTGTAGGCTCTTCTTACTGTATACCTGAGAACACTTATGGTATTACACAGCAACCCCTGAATTCTATCTTTTTTATTATACTCCAGAAAAACCTTAGATATCAGATCTGGTGTTATAGACAGGAAACCCACAAACAGCATAGCAGCATCCCACCCAGCAACTGGAGAACCTAAGCGTATTGCCTCTGATACTGGACGTAGCATATGGCCATCAGAACTAGTAACCAATGATAGCCTTATCCTCTAGGAACTTGTATAACCCCCCTTTAAAGCAATCCAAATTGGTGGCTGTGATGTTTCGGCCCTAGGTTTTACCTTCTCCACCTTCCACCCAATGAAACTGAGAAGTAACCCCCCTCAGGATGTCTGCTCTGCTGGGCCAGTTGTCCTCACTGACACACAAAGCTTCAGCCCCTTTTACTCTCTGGGTTAAAGAGACACCCAATATGCCTAATTGGTTCCTTCTACCCAATGCATGAGAAATAACAAGGAAATATGTTTTTCTAATGGTAGCACCCTCTTTCATGGATCATAGCCTTGTTGTGGCGAAAGGGCTTGCGTAACTCAGTGAAGCCATAAGCTATGCTGTGCAGGGCCACCCAAGACAGACAGGTCATGGTGGAGAGTTCTGACAAAATGTGGTCCACTGGAGAAGGAAATGGCAACCCACTCCAGTATTCCTGCCAAGAAAACCCCATGGAACGTATCACAAGGCTAAAAGAGATGACGCCGGAAGATGAGCCCCTCAGGTCAGAAGGTGTCCAATATACAACTGGGGAAGAGCAGAGGG
Organism: Heloderma suspectum; assembly: GCF_057233095.1. NCBI lineage: Eukaryota > Metazoa > Chordata > Lepidosauria > Squamata > Helodermatidae > Heloderma > Heloderma suspectum. Next base: position 5,476,390 of record NC_139462.1, read on the forward strand.
CATTTCCAAGTAGCGCCAGAAGGAGTGAAGCGGCTGGGCCAAAGCCGAAAGGAAACTCAGCTGTGGATGTGTCTGGTGGTGAAAAGAAAATCTGATGCTGTAAAGAACAATATTGTTTAGGAACCTGGAATGTAAGGTCAATGAATCAAGGTAAGCTGAAGGTGGTCAAACATGAGATGGCAAGACTGAACATCGACATCTTGGGAATCAGCCAACTAAAATGGACAAGCATGGGCGAATTTAATTCAGGTGACCATCCCATCTACTACTGTGGGCAAGAATTCCTTAGAAGAAATGGAGTAGCACTCATAGTCAATAAAAGGGTGGGAAAAGCAGTACTGGGGTACAATCTCAAAAACAACAGAATGATCTCAGTACGAATCCAAGGCAAACCATTCAACATCACAGTAATTCAAGTCTATGCCCCAGCCACTGAGGCTGAAGAAGCTGAGGTTGATCAGTTCTATGAAGACCCAACACCTTCTAGAATTAACACCAAAAAAAGATGTCCCCTTCATTATAGGGGATTGGAATGCTAAAGTAGGAAGTCAAGAAATCACCGGGATAACAGGCAAGCATGGCCTTGGTGTACAAAATGAAGCAGGACAAAGGCTAATAGAGATTTGCCAAGAGAACATGCTGATCATAGCAAACACTCTTTTCCAACAGCACAAGAGGCGACTCTACACATGGACATCACCAGATGGTCAATATCGAAATCAGATTGATTATGTACTTTGCAGCCAAAGATGGAGAAGCTCCAAACAAGACCTGGAGCTGACTGTGGCTCAGATCATGAGCTGCTTCTTGCAAAATTTAGGCTTAAATTGAAGAACATAGGAGAAACCACTAAACCATTCAGGTATGACCTAAATCATATCCCTTATGAATATACCATGGAGGTGAGGAATAGATTGAAGGGATTAGACCTGATAGACAGAGTGCCTGAGGAACTATGGACGGAGGTCCGTAACATTGTTCGGGAGGCAGCAACGAAATCCATCCCAAAGGAAAAGAACTGCAAGAAAGAAAAGTGGCTGTCTGAGGAGGCTTTACAAGTAGCTGATGAAAGAAGGGAAGTGAAAAGCAAGGGAGAAAGGGGAAGATATATCCAACTGAATGCAGAGTTCTAGAGAATAGCAAGGAGAGACAAGAAGGTCTTCTTAAATTAACAATGCAAAGAAATCGAGGAAAACAACAGAATGGGAAAGACTAGAGATCTCTTCAAGAAAATTGGAGATCTCAAGGGAACGTTTTGTGCAAAGACGGGCATGATAAAGGACAAAGAAGGCAGGGACCTAACAGAAGCAGATGAGATTAAGAACAGGTGGAAAGAATACACAGAAGAACTATACAGGAAAGATCTGAATGTCCCTGATAGCCATGATAGTGTGGTCACTGAACTTGAGCCGGACATCCTCGAGAGTGAAGTCAAGTGGGCCTTAGGAAGCATTACTAAGAACAAAGCTAGTGGAGATGACAGTATTCCAGCTGAGCTATTTAAGATCCTAAAAGATGATGCTGTGAAAGTGCTGCACTCAATATGCCAACAAACTTGGAACAGTCAACAGTGGCCACAAGACTGGAAAAGGTCAGTTTACATTCCAATTCCAAAGAAGGGCAATGCCAAAGAGTGTTCAAACTACCGTACAATTGCGCTCATTTCACATGCCAACAAGGTGATGCTCAAAATCCTACAAGCTAGGCTTCAGCAGCATGTGAACCGAGAACTACCGGAAGTACAAGCTGGGTTTCGAAGAGGCAGAGGAACTAGAAATCAAATCGCCAACATTCACTGGGTCATGGAGAAAGCAAGAGAATTCCAGAAAAAGTCCATTTCTGCTTCATTGACTATGCTAAAGCCTTTGATTGTGTGGATCACAACAAACTGTTGTGATCCACACAATCTCTTAAAGAGATAAGAATCTCTTAAATTCTTAAAGAGATGGGAATACCAGATCACCTTACCTGTCTCCTGAGAAACCTGTACGAGGGCCAAAAAGCAACAGTAACAACTGAACATGGAACAACCGATTGGCTCAAAATTGGGAAAGGAGTATGACAAGGCTGTATATTGTCACCCTGCTTATTTAATTTATATGCAGAGTACATCACGAGAAACGCCGGATTGGAAGAATCACAGGTCGCAATTAGTGATGTCAGAGAATTCCTCCATGGATCTCGGAATGCCAGTGCATTCGGCCCCCCGAAATCTGTGGCGGAACAGCCTGTCCCCCCACCCCCCACGGATCCCCCCTGGGACGAGACTCACCTGGGGCGGATCTTCTGGGTGGCGGCGGCGGCAGCGGTGGCGGCGGCCAGTCTTCCAACCGGCTGATGCCGCCGCAATTTCCAGGCTTGCCTTGTGTAAAAAAAAAGATTTAGGTAGCCTATCATGACTAGGTTTTTTTTAAAAAAAGACATGATAGGCTATGTAAATCTTTATGTAGCCTATCTCGGCTGGGTGGGTAACCCCCCCCCAAAACCGCGTACACAAATGGCGGCGGCTATGGCCGCCGCCATTTGCGTTCCTTCTTTTTACCGTCTTAATCTACATAAATATTTATGTAGACTATGATGGTGAAAATAAAGGGGAACGCAAATAGCGTATCTGGCATTATTTGCATCCCCTTTATTTTCGCCGTCATAGTCTACGTAAATATTTACGTAGATTAAGACGGCCAGAAAGAAGGAGCGCAAATGGCGGCGGCCGTAGCCGCCGCCGTTTGCGTACGCGTGTTTTTTTGGTTTTTTTTACCCAGAGCCCATTTGCGTATGCATTTTTTTTTTCTAACCCAGAACCCTCCGCGGCCAGAAATCCGGCTCTGGCCTGGCCTGGAGCTGCCACAGAGTACAGCCGGCCGTTCAAGGATTCCAGGGGGAGGAATGGAGCGCCTCCCCCCCATCCAGGATTTTGGGGGGTGGGATGAAACGCCTCCCCTCTCACCATCAACATAATCTGCAAAAGGTAAGTCACTTTTGTACATCCCTAGTCAGAATTAAGATTGCCTGGAGAATTATCAACATCCTCAGATACGCAGACAATACCGCACTAATGGCAGAAAGTGAAGAGGATTTAAAGAGCCTCTTCTTGTGAAAGTGGAGAGTGCAAAAGCTGGTTTGAAACTCAACATAAAAAAAAATTAAAATTATGGCATCTGGCCCCATCACTTCCTGGCATATAGAAGGGGAAGAAATGGAAGCAGTGACAGATTTTATTTTCTTGGGCTCCAAGATCACCGCAGATGGTGACTGTAGCCATGAAATTAAAAGACGCTTGCTCCTTGGGAGGAAAGCTATGGCAACCTTGACAGCATAATAAGAAGTAGGGATGTCAGAGAATTCTGCGACGGATCTCGGTGAGGCTGAATGCTAGTGCATTCGGTCCCCGAAATCTGTCACGGAACGAAGCCCCCACCCCCCCAACCCACGAAAGGTGCACAGGATGAAGTCCCTGCCACCCCCAACCCACAAAAGGCGCACAGAAATCTTTACGTAGCCTATCACGTTTGTTGTTGTTGTTTTTTTTTTTACTGGGAAATGGCGGCGGCAGCAGCCGGTCGGAAGACCAGCCGCCGCTGAACCACTGCCAAACTGCCGCTGAACCACCGCCGGGAGCCGCCAGCGCCAGGGACATTCGCGCAAGGTAAGTCCCATCCCGGGGGGGTGGCGGGGGAGGCGGACCGTTTCTCTACCAATTTTGGGGGGGCCGAATGCGTTGGCATTCGGCCTCCTGGAGATTCGTGGAGAAATTCTCCGACATCCCTACGTAGCCTATCACGGCTAACGCAGGGACGCCATTTGCGTCCCTGCGGAGGCCGTGATAGGCTACGTAAGTATTTACGTAGCCTATCACAGCAGGGGGAAAAAAACCCAGCATACACAAATGCGGTGGCTACATTTAGCCATGATAGGCTATGTAAATATTTACGTAGCCTATCATGGCAGGAGAAAAAAAACCCAGCGTACACAAATGGCGGTAGCTGCCGCCATTTGCGTACGCTGGTTTCCCCCCCCCGCTGTGATAGGCTATTTAAATATTTACATAGCCTATCATGGCTAAATACAGGGACACAAATGGCGGCGGCTATGACAGCTGCCATTTGCGTCCCTGCAGGGCTGCCCCGCGGCCGGATGTCCGGCTGCAGGAGGCCGGAGCCAGCCAGTAGCTCTGCGGCTTGGCCGTGGAGTGGAGCTGGCCAGGCAGAATTCTGGGGGGGAGGACCGGATCGCCTCCCCCCCCGTCGAGGATTCCTGGGGGAGGGACGGAGTGCCTCCCCGCCCCAGCGGAAACAGAATGAAATGGAAGGTAAGTGTTCTGTCCATCCCTAGTACGAAGCAGATACATCACCTTGCCGACAAAGGTTCATATACTCAAAGCTATGTTTTTCCCAGTAGCAACTTATGGCTGTGAGAGCTGGACTATAAGGAAGGCTGAGTGCCGAAGAATCAATGCTTTCAAACTGTGGTGCTGGAGAAGACTCTTACGAGTCCCCTGGACTGCAAGGAGGTCCAATCAGTCCATCCTAAAGGAAATCAACCCTGAGTGCTCATTGGAAGGACAGATACTGAAGCTGAAGCTCCAATATTTTGGCCACCTAATGTGAAGAGAAAACTCCCTGGAAAGGACGCTGATGCTGGGAAAGACTGAAGGCAAAAGGAGAAGGGGACGGCAGAGGATGAGATGGCTAGATAGCATCACTGATGCAATGAATATGAAGTTGAGCACACTCCGGGAGAGAGCACAGGACAGGAAGGCCTGGTGTGCTATGGTCCATGGGGTCGCGAAGAGTCGGACATGACTGAACGACTAAACAACAACAACAAATGGTAGCACCATAAGACAGACCAACACGTGGGATTTTGTAGCCATAATAAATAGGGATGTCAGAGAATTCCGCCACGGATTTCAGTGAGGCCGAATGCCAGTGCATTCGGTCCCCTGAAATCTGTGGCGGAACAGCCTGCCACCCCCCTGCACCCCCGCCTATCCCCCCTGGGACAAGACTTACCTCAGGCGGATCTTTCGGGCGGCGGCAGTGGCGGCGGCTGCGACGGCTGGTCTTCCGACCGGCTGCCACTGCCGCCATTTGCCTTGTAAAATAAACAACAAAAAAAACACGACGTGATAGGCTACGTAAATCTTTACGTAGCCTATCATGGCTGGGTTAAAAAAACCCCAAAACCCGTGTACGGAAATGGTGGCGGCTACAGCTGCCGCCATTTGCGTTCCTTATTTTTGGCCGTCTTAAACTACGTAAATATTTACGTAGACTATGATGGCGAAAATAAAGGGGAACGCAAATAGCGTAGCGGGCGCTATTTGCATCCCTTTTTGATTCACCATTTTAGCCTATGTAAATCTTTATGTAGGCTAAAACGGCAAATTAAAAAGGGACGCAAATAGCACCCGCTACCCTATTTGCGTTCCCCTTTATTTTCACCGTCATAGTCTACGTAAATATTTAAGCAGACTAAGACGGCCAAAAATAAGGAACAGAAATGGCGGCAGCTGTAGCCGCCGCCATTCGCGTACGCGTTTCCCCCCCCCCCAGAGCCCTCCGCGGCTGGAAATCCAGCTGTGGATGGCTCTGGGCTGGGCTGGGCCTGGCTGGCTGGCTGCTCCGTGGAGCTGCCGTGGAGCACAGCCGGCCATCGAGGATTCTGGGGGGGAGGAACGAATCGCCTCCCCCCCGTTGAGGATTCCGGGTGGAGGGACGGAACGCCTCCCCCCCCATCAACATAATCCGTGGAAAGGTAAGTGACTTTCGTACATCCCTAATAAAACAAATTAAAAAAATATTTACTACAAGAAGAGTTATACAGTGGCGAGAAAAACTTTGTGAACACCTTAAGATTGTTAGATATTTCCACCCTAAAATGTCATTTGATCTTAATCTAACCCATAATCCTAGAAAAGAACAATAGATAACCTGAGTAAACAGATGGCATACAGGCATGATGCTTTCCCAACGTTTATTTATCTACACCTGAGTCAACATTTAACATCCATGTTTGAAAAAAGTATGTGACCCTTTCGATTTAGTCCCTGGTGGCACCCCTTGAGCAGCAATGACTTAAAGGAAGTGTTTCCTATAACTGCTGCTCAGTCTCTCACATGGTTTTTGATTAATGTTGGCCCATTCCACCATACAAAACTACTTCACTTCAGTGACATTTGAGGACTTCCTTGCCTGAACAGCTTGCTTCAGGTCCTACCACAACATTTTGATGGGGTTATGTCCAGATTTTGACTAGGTCATTCAAAAACACAGATTTCTTTTTCTTCCACAGCCATTCTTTTGTAGATCTGCTTGTATGTTTAGGATCATTGACTTGCTGCATGAGCCACTTTCGGTTCAACTTCAGCTCACAGATGGATGGCCTGACATTCTCCTCTGGAATCTTCTGATACTCTGCAGAATTCATGGTTGTGTCAATGATAGCAAGCTGTCTGGGTCCTGAGGCAGTAAAGCAGGCCTAGACCATCACATTCCCACCACCATGCTTGACAGCTGGGATGAAGTTCTTCTGTTCGAACTTGGTGTTTGTTAATCACCAAACATAACATTTCTCATTGAGACCAAAACATTCTACCTTTGAGTGTTCCAGAAGTCTTGGGGATCATCTATGTGATCTTTAGAAAACTTCAAGGCAGCAGTGTTCTTTTTAGAGAGCAGTGGTTTCCTCCTGGCTATCCTCCCATGAACACTATTCTTGTTCAGTCTTTTTCTGATGGCTGAGTCATGAACACTTACATTAGCCAGGGCAAGAGTGGCCTGCAGATCCTGGGATGATACTCTGGGGTTCTTTTTGACTTCCTCGATGATGTGCTGGTTTGTTCTTGGAGAGACTTTGGTAGGATGACCGCTTCTAGGTAGAGTGACTGTGGTCTTGAACCTTCTCCATTTGTAGACTGTCTGACAGTAGATTGGTGGAGTCCCAAATCCTTAGAAATAGTTTTGTAGCTCTTTTTAGACTATTGAGCAGCAATAACTGCTTCAGAGATGTCTTTTGATTGTGGAATGATGTGTTTCCACACAACCATATGGTGAAGACCAAACTCATAAAGCTTCTGATCCTTTTGTAGGTTGGGACCTCCCAAACTCACTCCTGAAGATGATGATGATTAATTTATATAGCACCATCAATGCACATGACATGGTACACAATAAAACAATGAAACAGGAAATCCCTGCCACAAAGCTGTACATTCTAATAAAATCACAAAATAAAACCAAAATGAGGGGAAGACAATCCAGCAGACAGGCACAGGAAAATGCTACAAAACTAAATAGCCATCATTACCAAGAATAATAACATCTATACTAAAGTTCCAGATACTTTGGAAAAGAGAAAGTTTTTTTAACTTAGATTTTAAAACAGTAATTGAATCAACAGTTTGCAAATACTGTGGAAGAGAATTCCAAGAGTATGGAGCAGGAAAAGAGAATGGACAGAGCTGTGCAAGGGAAGTAGAAATGCTTGGACAGGTAAGAAGCAAAGCATTCAAAGAGCAAAGAATGTGAACAGTTCTGTGATGCAAGATAGGGGCTGAAACATAAGGAGTTATACCATGACAGGCTTTAAAAGTAAAAAGAAGAAGCTTATACAGAATCCTAGACTGAATAGGGAGCCAGTGAAGAGATTTCAGAAGTGGGGTAACATGATCAAAGCAACTGTCCAAGAAAAGAATCTTAGTGGCAGAGTGCTGAATAGAAACCAAAAAACTAATACCAGATAAAGGAAGACCAGTCAAAAGAAGGTTGCAATAGTCAAGATGAGAAATGACCAGAGCATGAACAAGAGTTTTGGCAGAAGAGACAAATAAGAACAGCCAGATCCTGATGACATTATAAAGAAAGAAATGACAAGACTTGGCTACAGCCTCAATATGTGTAACAAAGGAAAGGGAGGAATTGAAAATGAAGGCGAGACTACGTGCTTCCTCAACTGGATAGAGAATAACATTATTAACAGTAATGGAAAATGCATACTGAAGAGAAGGCTTGCAGGGAAAAAGGCAAGCAATTCCACCTTCGCTCATATTCAATTTCAGATGACAATGAAGCATCCAAGCTGAGATAACCATAAGGCATGCCAAAATGCAATCTTGACTTGAACATCTGAAGAGAGATCTGGAGATGAAAGATATAATTATGTGTCATTGGCATACAAATGATATCGGAGGCCATGAGATCGAACTAGATTATTACCCAAGGACAGCATGTAGAGAGAAAACAACAACGGGCCCCAAACTGAATCCTGAGGAACTCCAGCTGAAAGGTGAAAGGAAGATGAAGTGCAGCTGTTAGCCAATATATGAAATGACAGACCTGGCAAGTAAGAAGCAAACCAACTGGAAATAGAACTGCAAAACCCTAGGTCACAAAGGGAATCCAGCAAAAGATCATGATCAACCGTGTTGAAGACCACAGAAAGATCAAGGGCTTCTTCACACAGAGCTTTTATCCTGCTATTGCGATTGCTCATTCACGTAAGTTTGCATGCCCTTTAGATGATGCCATGATCCTCCAGGGCGTCTCCTGCACTAAATGCCCTTGGTTCCATTTTTAAATAGAAATTACCCCATTGTGTTCCGCTTCAGTTTCCTCCATGAAAAGAGTTAAAGCGGGAAGAAGAGGAGCGAGATCAATGAAAGATAATGGAAGACTCAGATATGGGGGGAAGGGGGGGAAAGGAAGCACTTGAAAAAGGGAGTCATTGTGATCCTGCATTTAAAACGGAAGCAGAAAGCCCCATTTCAAATGCAGGATTTTAGGCTGATGTGCAGATGCCCCAAGAAGAATAAGAACAGAATAGAGACCTTTTGACTTGGCGTGGTAAGAAGATCATCAGCAATCTTTTGTAAGAGCTGTCTCAGTGGAGTGCAAGGGACAGAACCCAGACTGAAGAGGATCCAAGACAGAATTACAAGAAAGAAAGTCAAGGCAATGAGAATAAACCACCAGGACTTTCAAAACAAAAGACAGCAGAGAAATGGGATGGTAATTAGAAAGAGAAAGCGCATCAAGGCTTTTCAAGGATAGGAGAATAGTAGCATGCTTAAACGCACAGGGAAATGATCCAGAAGACAAGGACAGATTAATAATATGAAACAGTGAAGGGGGGAACATTGGCTGAAAGACAAGAAGGACAGGATCAAGAGACCAAGTGGAAGGGTTCGAGGAGGACAATACTCTAGATAATTCATCAGGTGAGACCAAAAAAACATAGAAAAGTAGCAGAAGGAACTGGCATTTGAAAAAGTGGTGACAGAAAAGGGGCAGAAGTAGCAAGATCAGAATGAATAGTTTGAATGTTGTTATCAAAGAAAGAAGCAAAGTCGTCAGTAGAAAGAGGGAGGGGAAGAGATGGCAGGACAGGCTTTAAAAGAGAATTAAAAGTAGTGAAAAATCGCTGAGGGTGCTTGGCATCTGCTTGAATTAACTATGAGTAGTGCTGCTGTTTAGCCAAAGAGATAGCAGAGGAAACAGAATGAAAAATGAGTTTGTAATGAATATAATCCACTGACTCCCTAGTCTTCCACCAAAGATCTACCTAATTACTTAAACACCTGCTTCTATTTATTCCCTTTAATTGAGCTGATGCAACCAGGGATTCACTTACTTTTGCACATACCCAGACTCTTAAGTACTCATTGTTTGCCTAATTTATACATCATTTTATTTCACAAGACACATAATTGGTTAATATAAATCTAATTGATAGTTAGGAAAGGACTGGTTTTAATTCATGAGGCTACCATGGTAAAACTATGGAATTTCCGTAAGTATCATTAGATTTCACAAACTTTTTATATCAGTATGTATTATTAGGGCTGTACACCACTTTGGTTCAAATCCCAGATCCCAAAGTGATGCTGTTCTGGAGTGGGTCAGGAGGCTGAAGTGCTCCAAAGCAGGTTGGATCACTGTGAAGTGCTTTGGGGTGCTTTGGCCTGATCCCAACAGCCTCTGTGTGAGCCCCTTGCTCCTTATCTGGACCCCAGGGGAGTGCGTGAAGCTGTCACCATCTTGGAGAGAGCTGCCATTTTCTTTCAAAATGGCGACTCTTCTTCCTGTAAGAGGGGGGTCTTGTGCAGCTTGGCGGTGGTGGAGGGGCATGGCAGCAGTGGTGGGGGGCTCGCACAGTGGTGGTGGCAGGGACCCCACTTTGTGCCTCTGGATCTTGCTTCAGATCTGGAGCCCAAAGTGAATTGCCCCAGCTCCGGAGCAGCCTGAGGCAGATTGGGCCCAATTCAGGACCTCCAAAATATTCCTCCAAAGCAGGTGGTGGTGGTGGTGGTGGTGGTGGTGGGGCTGTGTACAGCCCTATATATTATTATTAATCAATCTATACTTGGTCCTAACATACCTAGCTACTCTACCCCTTCTAAATCTTATTCCCAGAACTCCACTCACCAGATGTAGCTTCCTCAATCCCTAAGGCCCTATCTGATTTCTAGCTGTCAGCTCTTTCCTTTTATAACCTCAGAATCCTCTCTCACACACAAGCCCTTCCCACCTTTCACTCACTCCCTAACAATCTATTAATGCTACCTTACCTGGGTCACATTAACAATGCAAACACATACAGTACATTAATATAACAGGCATATGTTACAACTCCCGCCTCCCATTACATACTGGAGGAAAGAACTCCCCCCTCCCCCATTCATTTTGTAGGTTTAAGCAGGAAAGATGGCAAAGGAGTCCTTTCAATAAAACTATCCATCACTTGAACTCACTATCTCACCTGTAAAAACAAAGAAACCCTCCTCACAACAACATCAATCACCCCACCATCAATCAACCCCCCCCCCTTTCCTGCAGTTAGGAAAAGAATTGTTCTGAATACTCAGTTCAAAAGACTAATTCTTAGTCCTAGGTTTATTGCAGAACAGGAATTCTCTCTCCTGGAAATCCATCAGCAACCACATTCTCTTGACCAACCACATGTTGGATCTCGGCTTGATATTCTAGGAGTTTCCATGACCAGCGCTGCAACAATTTGTTATAGTTCTTCATTGGCTGTCTTTTGGATTTCTTTTCTTTGCCATCTTTTTCTTTTGCTGTTTTTGGAGTTTTGACTGCTACAACAGGGATGTCTTATGTGTCTTCTGGGACTCCTTCACCAGGAACATGGGCAACAACCTCCCCTTCACTCTCAGAGCTGACTTCTACAGGACAAGCTTTGGACAACAAGGGCAGAGGAAATTGTACTGCATCAGTTTCTTTAGCTTTGCCATTGCTCTGAGCCTTTGTTATTTGCTGTGGAGGCTTTGGACTTAACACCTGGACCTTTTTTCCCCTTCCACAGGCCCCTTACTCATCTTGGCCACAATAATTTCCCTTCTAGAAGAGGGCAAGGGACTAATCTCTGCCTTTGCTACAGCCATTTCTACAACCTCTGGGTCAGAGTACCTACAGTTACTTGATGAGCTGTCAGCAGAGGATACTTTCCCAGAAGGCTTTGCAAGGGCACTGACGACAGGAACATCAGTCTTTTTAGAGCTCTGTTTGGATAGCACAGGGGAAGCACACTGTACTCCAGTGAATGTCCACACAGTCAGATGGTACACTGGAACCTCACGAGAGTAATAAGGTTTAAGCACACTGATATGTACAACCTTATCCTTTCTTCCATTAGATATGTTAATAATATAAGTGGTTAAATCATATTTGTCCTTAACCACATAAGGTCCTTCCCATCCTGCTTCCAATTTCTTATGCTTCCTTGGTTGGAAAGCCAATAACCTTGTCACCTATATGAAAGTTTCAGAACCTGCCTTCTCTATTATACCACTGCTTTTATTTTTGGTGAGCAGTGACCAAGTTAACCTTTGCCACTTCCATCAATTCTTTTAGCATTTGTTGGAACTCCATAATATATTGTACCACCGACACCTTTTCCTCTGATAAAAGACCTTGCCACCTTTCTCTCATGATATTTAAAGACTCCTTCACTTTTCTGCCAAACATTAACTCAAAAGGCAAAAAACCTATTGAATCCTGGGGCACTTCACAATATGCAAATAGCCTATAATGAAGCCTCTTATCCCAGTCATAAGCCATATAGGCTTTAATCATATTTTTAAGAGTTCTGTTATATTTTTCCACCAAGCCATTTGGTTGTGGGTGGTAAGCCATTGAACTTAGTTTTTTTTATACCACAACACCCGCACAAACATTTAACTACCTCTGACGAAAACACAGCCCCTCTGTCAGAGACCAGTTCATGGGGAAACTTCAGTCTTGAAAATACCTGTAATAATGTCCCTGCCACTGACATGGCATTAAGGATGTACAGATTGCGTAAAATCTGAACATCCAGTCTGCCGTGGAATCTTCAGGTCAGATTCATAAAGATCCAAACTCATTTGTTTCCATTGCAAATTTCTCTGACATCTCTACAGGGCAACCACATTCCTAAGGGCTTCCGCATCTGGATAACATGTTGCAAATTCAACCATTGTTGAAACGTATTTCTTCCCAGACTGTGTAGGTTTGAGAAACAGTCCTACAGTATCAACAGCCACCATATAAAAAGCTTTACCTATTAAGGGCATAGGGTGTAAAGTAGCGTTAGTCTTCTCACCTCCCTTCCCAACATCCTTACACACATCACAGGATTTATAGTACTCGGTAACCTTCTTGGCAATATTAAGCTAGTAGAAATTGGCAGCCAACCATTTACCAGTTTTACGAATGCCCATATGACTGTCATCAGCTAATTTCAACAACTGCTGTCTGTATGGCTGAGGAACAATCAGCTGCTTTTCAGCCTTACAGTTCTCCTCTCTACTTTGTGGCTACCATTTCCTATATAAGAGACCATATCCCCAGAAGATTTGTTCTTTTTGAGCATCATTAAATGAAGATTCTTGTGACTGTGATTGTGCTTTTAATATTTCTAAATTCTTATCATTTTCAATAGCATTTCTGAATTCGTCCACTTGAGCTGAACCATTTAAAACAGCTAAGTCTGCTGTCTCACTGGCTGCCAGTGCCATTTAACTTTGGTTACTAGGCAATAGCTTCGTTGACAAGTCTGTCTCTGTCACTGTGTAACCAATCACCTCTTTCTCTGAGACTCACTCTCCTTTGCTCCATTTTGGGACCTGGTCACAATGTATATTTGCATCTCATGAGACATAATATCCTTTCCCAAATTAAGTGATTCACATTGTTCAGAGTTAACCCCAACTTCAAATTCTCCCTCAGAATCTCTCCAAGCTACTCTGATTTTCACGTATTGGAGGTTTCCCTCTTATCTCTTAAATTTTAATAGTTTTCTGAGGTAAAATATTCTCAGGATTAACTAGATCTGAGCATATTAAGGAAATTTCAGCACCATTACCAAGTACAGCTGCTGTATGCGTTCATTTCCATTTAGGGTCACTTTTCCCCTGAACATGTCATCAAATTCACCTACTTTATCCCACTTCAACATACTGTTATGGATTAGGGACTTGGAGCTATCTGTCTATAGTTCAGTACTTTGGAAGCATTTAGCTCTTCGTTTACCACCTAACAGCAGATTAAATACTTCTCAACAAAGTGTGCACCTAGGATTATGTGGCAGGTTGCAATCCAGGTATTGTATTAACAGTAATTATAGAACAGGAATCTTTGAATCCACTTATTTCCTTTTATTGATACAAAATATGAGTTCCCAGTTAAAATACGAGTAGTGCAGTATTCAAATTTTATTTATTTATTTATTTATTTCATTTCTATACCGCCCAATAGCTGAAGCTCTCTGGGCGGTTCACAAAAACTAAAACCAAACAACACACAATAAAACAATTTAAAATATATATAACATTAAAACCACAATATAACAATACAACCACAATAAAACCTAGCAGCAGTACAGGAGTTTAAAATACAGATTTAAAACAGCAAAGATAAAAATTTAGAAAGCTAAAATGCCTGGGAAAATAAGAAGGTCTCACCTGGCGCCGAAAGGAGTACAATGTAGGCGCCAGGCGAACCTCACTAGGGAGCTCATTCCAGAGCCAGGGTGCCACAACAGAAAAAGCCCTCCTCCTAGTAGCCACCTGCCTCACTTCCTTTGGCAGGGGCTCACGGAGAAGGGCCGCTGATGATGATCTTAAGGTCCGGGCAGGCACATATGGGAGGAGGCGATCCTTCAGGTAACCTGGCCCCAAGCCGATAAGGGCTTTGAATGTTAACACCAGCACTTTGAATCGGGCCCGGAAATGGACTGGCAGCCAGTGCAGCTGGAAAAGTACTGGCGTAATATGAGCTCGCAGGCCAGTCCCTGTTAACAATCTTGCTGCCCTATTTTGGACCAGCTGAAGTTTCCGGACCGTTTTCAAAGGCAGCCCCACATATAACGCATTGCAGTAATCCAGACGAGAAGTTATCAGAGCATGGATAACTGTAGCTAGGCTATCTCTGTCCAGATAAGGGCGTAGTTGGTATACCAGCCTAAGCTGATAAAAAGTGCTCCGTGCCACTGAGTTCACCTGTGCCTCAAGTGACAGTTCTGGATCCAAGAGCACCCCCAAACTATGAACCTGATCCTTTAGGGGGAGTGCAACCCCCTCCAGAACAGGTTGAATATCACCTAGCCGGGCAGACGAACCACCCACTAACAGTACCTCTGTCTTGTCTGGATTGAGTTTCAGTTTATTAGCCCTCATCCAGTCCATTACCGTGCCCAGGCACTGGTTCAGAACAGCCACTGCCTCACCTGGTTTTGATGAGAAAGAGAGGTAGAGCTGGGTGTCATCCGCATATTGATGGCACCTCAGCCCACACCTCCGGATAACCTCCCCCAGCGGTTTCATGTAGATGTTAAACAGCATGGGGGATAGAATAGAGCCCTGTGGAACCCCATGGCACAATTGCCATGGCACAGAGCAATAATCCCCCAGCACCACCTTCTGGAATCGGCCATCCAAGTAGGAGCGGAACCACTGTAGTGCAGTGCCTCCAACTCCCAACCCAGACAACCTATCCAGAAGGATACCATGGTCGATGGTATCGAAAGCCACTGAGAGGTCCAGGAGAATCAACAGGGTCGCACTCCCCCTGTCCCTCTCCCGGCAGAGGTCATCCCACAGGGCGACCAAGGTAGTTTCCATTCCAAAACCAGGCCTGAAGCCCGATTGAAATGGATCTAGATAATCCGTTTCATTCAACAGTGCCTGGAGCTGTCCTACAACCACCCGCTCAAGCACCTTGCCCAGGAAGGGGATGTTGGCCACTGGCCTATAATTGTTAACATCCTCTGGGTCCAGGTTAGGCTTTTTCAGGAGTGGTCTCATTACTGCCTCTTTTAAAGCAGCAGGCACCACTCCCTCTCTCAAGGAGGAATTTACAACCTCCTGGACCCAGCCGGACAACCCCTCCTTGTTTGATTTAATAAACCATAAAGGGCAAGGGTCAAGCACACAAGTGGTCGATCGGACTTGGCCAAGCACCTTGTCCGCATCCTCAGGCCTCAGTAACTGAAACTCATCCAATAAAACTGGACCAGACGGTGCTCTGAACACCTCTACCAATGGAACTGCATTAATGGTGGTGTCCAATTCATGACGAATCTGAGCGACTTTATCCTCAAAGTGCTGCGCAAACTCGTCACAGCGTGCTACCGAGGGTTCCACCGTCTCTCTCCCTGGCCCAGAATGTAACAGGCCGCGAACCACTCGGAAAAGCTCCTCTGGACGACACTGAGAAGATGCAATGCTGGTGGAAAAGAACTGCCTCATTGCCACCCTCACCGCCACAGAGTAGGTTCGATAGTGGGCTCTTACCTGTGTTCGGTCAGACTCAGCACAAGTTTTCCTCCACCTGCGTTCTAGCCGTCTCCCCTCTTGCTTCATTGCCCTCAGCTCAGGTGTATACCAAGGAGCTGGCCAGGCTCTGCTCAGAGGGAGAGGGCACTTGGGTCCGTTCGTGTCAACCGCCCGAGTCATCTCTGCATTCCACAGAGCGACCTGGGCTTCGACAGGAGCACCAGCCATACCAGCAGGAAAATCCCCCAGAGCCCTCTGGAATCCATCGGAATCCATTAATCTCCGGGGGCGGACCATTTTAATAGGTCCCCCACCCTTGCAGAGGGGAAAGGCCACCAGAAGTCTAAACCTCAGCAGGAAGTGATCTGACCATGACAAAGGGACAGATGTTAATTCCTCCACTTTCAGATCACCATCCTCCTGCCCAGTCGAGAAAACCAGATCAAGCGTGTGTCCTTTTATATGCATTGGGCCAATGACATGTTGGGACAGCCCCATGGTTGTCATGGCGGCCATGAAGTCCTGAGCCGCCCCGGATACAGCGGCCTCGGCATGGAAGTTGAGATCCCCCAGGACCATCATCCTGGGGGTCCTCAACACCAAGTCCGAGACCACCTCCGTCAGCTCAGGCAGGGAGTCCGATGGGCAGCGGGGTGGGCGGTACACCAACAGAATCCCTAATCTGTCCCGGGTACCCAACACAAGGTACAGACACTCAAGATCTGCACTCGGATGAGCAGGAAGCCTGGAGAGGGAGATTGAATTCCTATAGACCACGGCAACCCCCCCTCCCCGACCCTCAAGTCGGTGTTGGTGCTGCACCGAGTACCCAGGAGGGCACAGCTGGGAGAGAGTGACCCCTCCCAGTTCCCCCACCCAGGTCTCAGTAATACATGCCAGGTCAGCCCCCTCATCCACAATCAAATCATGGATGAGGGAGGTCTTATTTTGGGCCGACCTGGCATTCAGCAGCAGCACCACCAGACCCGAGGGCAGACTGGTAAGGCTGCCAGGAACCATCAGGTTGGGGGAAGAACCAGAAGAGGGGACAGCTGTAAGGTGTCTAGCCCCTCTTCTCCTCAGCTGGCCTGTTAATCCCCCAACGCCATACCTCCCCCTGCCCGTGACCACAGTTATGGTGGCACCTCCCCCACCCCCTGAGTTGTCCAATAGTCCTCCCAGGCACAGATTAAAATATTAAGATATAAAATATACAACAGTTTAAAAGAATATAAAAGAGATAAAAGAGAACAGCAGCTAAGAAGGAGCAGATAGTCCACGTTTGCCCCTTCCCCTGGTCTTTAAAGCTGCTGCCCTCTGCTGCTGCTGCTATTTGCTACTGGTGTTGTGGCAATTCAAAAGCAATCAAAGCTATATTTCTTAAGCATTTCTTGCTGTTACAAAAGAGAGTATTGCCGAGTCCATTTTGCTTGCCCAAGTCTTACCCATTTTGCTTACCCAAGTTGTCTGGCAGTATCACAGGCAAGGAGCTTCGATATCAAAGAAGCTATCTGACACCCAAATCACACCATATTTATATAGTTTCTAGGAAACTACTTCACTGCCAATATGCCAATACTAATTGCTGTTTCATAAATATAAATTCACAATCTTGACTTCTGAAAGAATCTTTGATGATCAAAACACACTTGCAAAAACTTAAACATATTTTTCAAGTTAGACACAGTTAATTTTGATATATGTCTTTAGCAAAGCAATTCCTCACTCAAAGTTTAATTAAACCTAAGTACACACATTTTTTCTAGACATCTATATATGCGATTTAATGTTTTTACCTTGTAAAATATTTTTGCTCATTAATTGATAGGCAAAATCATTAAGTTCACTCTGACCCCAAATAATACAGTTCAATGTCTCTCCATTTTTCACATAATTCTTTTCATCTCTGGTGATCAGTTATAATTCAGCATTCTCTCTTTGGATATTATCCAAACTGCTTTGCCAGTTACATTCTGATAACAATTACCTAAAGTTCATTGTGAACTCACTTCATATCCTCCCAACTGGTACCAGTTACCTTATTATTTATTTAATTCTCTGTATTCCTAATTCCTAATTACTTTCTGTGCAACATGCTTAATTGCCTGGGGCTTGCAGCTCCAAGACATGATAGTTTTTGCGCCCGCGTGCGTGTGTGAAATAGTCACTTTCTTCAGTAATCATTTTGAGCATACTGAGAACTGTGCCACCAACCTTATGTGGCAGATCTATGACAATATAACAAATTAAAGCCTCAGGTTGTTCCCGGAGTCTGTTTGTATTTGAACATGTCTAACTGAGGTGGATTTTTCTTTCTTTCTTCTCACCCATTCTTGGACAATTAGGTTTAATATGATCAATTAAACCACAGTTATAACAAGCTTTGTCTGTGTTTCCAAATAAAGGTTTTGCTTGAAACCTTCTCTCAGGATTTTCAGATGTCTGTTGATTTTTCTCCTTATCATTCAATTCTCTCTTAGATTATCTAGATTTATTCATTTTTTTCTTCTGGTAATCTTTATGTCTCCGGGAGAGAGCGCAGGACAGGAAGGCCTGGCGTGCTATGGTCCATGGGGTCACGAAGAGTCGGACACGACTGAACGACTGAACAACAACAACAAAATCTTTATGTGGAAATACAAAGCTGAGCTGGGGGCAAGTGGGGTGCTGACATGTGTAGGAGTAAGTCACATTGAACTCAGTAAGACTTACTTCTGAGTAGACATGCACAGAGTTGGTTCTCCTCTCTGCTCAGCTTTGTATTTCCACATCTAGCTCATTATCAAACCTCCTGTTAGTTATCTCAGAAGAACCTTGGGTGAATGGGTTTTTTTTCCAGGGAACAGCTGGATTGAGGGAGATTCCCCCCCACACACATATTATGGAAGAATATAGTTCTTCATATTCCCTGGTATGTTTATTCCTCATTTTGCCCATTCCCTGGGCATGTGCAGAGTGTGCTTTTTATTCAAACAAAGAGAAGCTTGCTGATCTTTCCCCTCATGCTGCATTTGTACAAGTGTGACTGCTTCAGAAAGAACTTTCCATTATACTGTCTCTTTTTCTTCATGAGTTTCATAACAGAAGTATGGTGTAGTGGTTAGAGTCCAGCCCAAGGTCACCCAGTGAGATAACTAACAGGACGTTTGCTAATGAGCTGGATGTGGAAATACAAAGCTGAGCTGGGGGCAAGTGGGGTGCTGACATGTGTAGGAGTAAGTCGCATTGAACTCAATAAGACTTACTTCTGAGTAGACATGCACAGAGTTGGTTCTCCTCTCCATTTTCGCTTCACAACATCAACAATAAGGCTGGATGTGGAAATATAAAGCTTAGCAGGGAGCATAACACCTCCTGCAGGGCTCCAGATTGGCATGGTCATTTTAGAAGGCTTTTTCTTTCTTTCAAACAGCATTGCTTTAAACAAAGAGTGCATCACTCAGGCACACCTAGGACAGCCTTCTTTTGGGAAGCCCCGAGGAGGAGGAAGTGTTTTGGCTGAAAGTAAATGGAGACAGAGGATTTCAATTGAAAAAGAACACCCACAAACAAGGCGGTGAGCACAATTCATTAAAAAAAAAAAAAAACTTACGTATTTATTATCGGAATATACTACCTTGCGTTTTTATTTACGAAAGTTTGGCGACTCTGTGCGGATGACAAAAAAAAAGCCGCATGACTGCTGGCTCCACAGGACCTCGTGGTGCCGTTCCGCAGAGGATTCCGTGGCATGGACTGGAGGGGATTCGATCCCATTTCAGTCCGTGGCGGAATTCTCTGACATCCCTAGAGGAATGCAGATTGAAATGGCAGTGCAATCAATATGGTGTGTGTTGGAAGAAGAGAGGCTTTGACAAATCTTGAAGTGATGTCACCAGATGGAGGAGCCAAACAGGTTTCCTGACTCCTAGCTGAGCAGAGCAGAGGAAGCTGCTCCAGCTGGTCTAGGGGCTACACAAGCAAGCAAGCTCCTAGAGAGTGAGTGGATGGGGGAGCAAACAGGAGTTCAGCAGGGGAGGTCAAGGGGGAGGTCCCTAACAATTTTTTTTCTTGGAACACACAGTTCTATACCAGTGGGACTCTGTGGTTAGCCTGTGCTTTGTCCTCTATACACTGGAGGTTGTCCTAGTACAATCAGACAGCTAGAAATATAAAGGGAATAGAGACTATGGAAGGAAAAGACTCTCCAGTGGTGGTGGCCTGCAAGGTGTGTGCCATGTTTGTTTTCTTGCCTGAGAGCAACATGGCCTATACGTGCAAGAAGTGCAAGTTGATCACGCTGTTGGAAGAAAAAGTAAGAGGACTGGAGCGGCGAGTGTCGATCCTCCAGGGAATGAGAGAAGACAAAGAGTTCTTGGGCAGAACGGTGGAACTACAGCAGCAAAGTGAAGAACAGAAGCAAGAAGAGCAACAGCAAGCTGAGGCAGAAGAGGCAACTGCTGAGGTGAGGAAAAATGAAGTAAAGGATACTCCTTGGAAAAGGGTGACAGTTAGGAGCAGAAGAACTAGAAGCCACTCGGCACTCGGCAGAGTGGAAGCAGTGGAACTATGGAACCATTTTCGGGTACTTGAGGATGAGACTGGAGGACAGCCTGCAGAGAAAGAATTACAGGGGACCCCACAGGAGAGCAAGCAAGAGGCTGAAGGTCAGTCAAGCAGAGGCAATGAAACCAAGGCCTACAACAACAAGAAGAGAAGAGTAGTAGTGGTGGGAGACTCCTTGCTGCGTGGGATCAAAACCCAAGTATGTCGCGAAGACCCGTGGACTCGCCAGGTATGCTGTCTCCCAGCATTTGGAAGACAAACAAAATTCAAAGTGATCTTGATAGACTGGAGTGCTGGGCTGAAAACAACAGAATGAACTTTAATAGGGATAAATGCCAAGTTCTGTGACTAGGAAAAAGAAACCAAATGCACAGTTACAAGATGGGGGATACTTGGGTCAACAGTACTAAAAGCAAGAAGGATCTTGGAATTGTGGTAGATCACAAGCTGAATATGAGCCAACCATGTGATATGGCTGCAAAAAAGGCAAATGCTCTTTTGGGCTGCATTAATAGAAGCATAGCTTCCAAATCCTGTACCAGTTCCCCTCTATTCAACACTGGTTAGGCTTCATCTTGAATATGGTGTCCATTTCTGGGCACCACACTTCAAGAAGGATGCAGACAAACTGGATAGGGTTTAGAGGAGGGCAATGAAGATGATCAGGGGACTGGAAACAAAGTCCAGAGAGACTGAAAGAACTGGGCATATTTAGCCTTGAGTAGAGAAGACTGAGGTGATAGCGCTCTTCAAGGTCTTGAAAGGCTGTCACAGAGAGGAAAGCTGGGATCTCTTCTCAATCATCCCAGAATGCAGGACACAGAATAATGGGCTCAAATTAATGGAAGCCAAATTCTGGCTGAACATCAGGAAAAACATCCTGACTGTTAGAGCAATACGACAATGGAGCCAACTACCTAGGGAGGTAGGGGGCTTTCCCACGCTGGAGGCATTCAAGATGAAGCTGGACAGCCATTTGTCAGGGATGCTTTGACTTAGGTTCCTGCATGGAGCAGGGGGTTGGACTTGATGGTCTTGTGGGACCCTTCCAACCCTTCTTTTCTATGATTCTAGGAGCATGTGACTAGTGCAATGGTCATTTCCACAGCAAAGCATCTGCAGTGGTTGGACAAGCTAGGGCAAGCATCAATCTTTCCCAGGAAGAACATTTGATGTTTTGAGTGTGATGTAACAGTGATCGGGCCAAAACAGGATCACTTCTGTGGGCAGTACTATCAAAGCAGTATTTATTAGTGGAGGAATAGAGCAGCAGTTTCTCTGGCACTTGGGGATCCACTTTGGCAATGGCACCAATGACCAAAAAAATGAGAATGGGGAATATTTGATGGAAGGCAAGTCAGTGATGGTCCATTGTTTGGCACTTGTCAGGGTTTTATACACAGGGTGTATGGACCCGCCGCTGTCCAGTTTTGGCTGGTGCCCACTGAAGTCCTCCCACTGCATGAGCCCCCTCAGACCCACACTCAGTCCTCAACATGCTCATCCACCTGCACTCACCCTGGATCCCATCCACAAATGCCCACCATTTTCCCAACCTTGTTTTTACAAAAAAGGAGGTATTTAAAAGGTTAATATATGCAATATTAGAGGCCTAAATTGGCCATTTGTGCCTCTAATATTGCATAGATCAGCCTTTCTGACCTCAAAGTTGCACGTATTTAAATACGCACATTTTAAAAGGCCTCTTCTTTTCATAAAAACAAGCTCAGGAAAATGGTGGATGCTTGCGGACAAGTCCGGGTGAGTGTGAGGATCAACCAGGAGGGGGTGAGCAGGGGTGAGTGAGGCCAGAGGCTCAGTAAGTAACCAGGATCCCAGGTGGGGGCAGCCCGACGGACTCCTGGACATGGTCAGGCACCTACACCATCCCTACTTATCCACCACAAAGTGTCAATTGGGATGGGAATCAAGGCAGAGGGGCAACCCTGGTTTCCACCAGGCCCCACTGCCCTGTGTTTCAGGAGAGCTGATTCAGGCAACTGCAACGCTTGGGTGAGCTTTTCCCTCCTGCCGTTCCTGATGTGTGAAGCAGGCATGCAGATTGTTCTGACTCTGGGAATGAGTATTTTCTAGGCGATCCGGGTCCAACAGTGGCGTTGTGATCTGTAGTGACCATGGGCCACACCTGCTGGGACAGTGTGGCGCCCACAGCATCAGCTCCCAGAGCCAAGTCTCCTCGTAGACTGGACTGGAACGTACAAGCACTGCTGCACCCACAGCACTCCGTTCCAGATGGCCCACAGCTGGCTTTGGGTAGAGGCTCAGTTGGGAAGGATTGTGGGTGTCTGAGCCTCTCAGGGGAACACAAAGGGCATGCAAGTTTTTCACAAAGCAACAATGATAACTAGTGAAGCCAGGACAACTCTGCAGGTCTTTCTGCATCTCTAATGCTTGCAGTCAAGCAGTGCCTGTGCCTTGGAAAGGTCCATCCAGATACCCTGGAGCAGGAATGTCTAACCTCAAGCCCATGGGCCAAATCTGACCTATCTGGGATACCAGTTTGGCTCTCCAAGTTTCTCCAAAGGCCACACCCCTTCCCCTGGCTCCACTTCTTTTCCCAGAACAGCTTGGGGTTTTCCTGGCATTAATGTAGTTTGCATTTAAAATAGTTGAAATGCTTCTCCTAAGGTTTAGTTATTAGCAGTAAGAGATTTAAGATAAAATATGCTGATATTTTTGGTATTTGGCCCCACCCTTTTTGCCTTGGTCCCACCCACCAGTGGCATGCGGCCCCTAAGAGCTTCCCCAAAACTGAATTTGGCCCTGTGGCTGAAAAAGGGTTGACACCCCTGTCCTGGATGGAGATCATGTGGCCTTGGTAATCTACTGTGGTCAGATCAAGAAAACATTTCCCCAACATGGCATCTAAATATTTTTCCCAAAGCCAGTGCAAGATCTTCCAGAGAGGTTCTGTATCAGCCTTCCCTAACCTGTTGCCTTCTAGGATGCTTTAAAACTTCAATTCCCATCAGCCTGTACCAGGCCCCTGATGGATCAGACCAAAGGTCCATCCCATCCAGCATGCTGTTTCCCACAATGGCCACCTAGATGCCTCTGGGAAGCTTATCTCCTTCTCTTGATGAAGGAGAGGAGCAGGAAGCAACAGGTAAGTGACATAGAGGCCTGTTCAGATGTGTTTGGGGAGAGGGTGGTTAAGGTAACTAAGGAGGGGGGGTAGCAAAACCATGATGCATGGGTCTGCCAGATGAACGCAGAACCACGCAGAATTGCATGGTTCCTCTAACCACCCCCTCACTGTAGTTACCTGGCTACCTTCCCATCATTCTCCATGTCGCAAATGGGCTCCTAGAGGCTGCTCCAGAGTCCCAAATGGCTGAGCAATCATAGAGAAAGTCCGCAGCCCCTAGTATGTTGCCCTCAGTGGAAGATGGTCTAGCCAGCAGACTTGGTCATGGCCTGGAAGTCCTGCAGAGGCTGTTTTAACCACTGTGAAGCCTGCCAGATGACATGGTAAGCCACCCTGAGGGCCCTTAACCTTTTTGCAGGGGGTGGCTAGTTGACCTGGCTTACTAACCATGAGGAACATAGTTTTCTTTTGCCACACGACACACTAGCCACAGTGGTTAGTGGAAATTCCCTAATCATCATGGCTTAGCTTGACATCTGAACAGGCCCAGAGACTGAAACAAACATGGGTAGGCACCAAAAATGGGCTTGAGCATTATAATTCTATGAAGGGCTACTTCTGTCTTCTATGTTTTGCAATGTTCTGCTCACCTCCTCATCTTCAGATTCAATGCAAACCAACACAGCCAGTTCCTTGGAACACAGGTTTTCTGATTTGTACCAGGGGCGTTCCATCTTGTCAAATAAATAGATAGCCCCTTCATGGGGTCTCCAGTGTAGACGAAGCTTTTTAGCAATGTCCTCTATGACCCAAACCAAGATTGGACAAGAGAGAGAAAGAGACAGAGAACAAGAGAGGGGATTTAGTGGAAGGAAGCTTGAAGGGTGTGTGTGTGTGTACATATGAAAGATTAACACCCCCCCTCCAGTCCATTTAAGACCAGTATTAAGGTGATTACATGCTGGCTCAAGCCCCACAAAGCCAGGAAATTGAAAACTAAGGCTGATGCCTTCACAGATGTGCCCCATGATCAGTAATGTTGCTGTGCAATGACACAAATTGTGCTTGCTTGCAACTTACCTTCCATTCACCCACACTGTTCCTTGGTCTTTCAGGCCCAAATCCAGATGGGGAGGATGGAGTGCCTGGGACTAGCAAGGTGCCCACATTGTTCTGGCCCTGAACTGCTTTATGAAGCATTTGAGCCTAACTACAGTGTTAGAGGAATCCTCATGTGAGTTGGCCCAGTGCCTACTTGTTGCACAATTTGTGACACTGTACAATATACCGATCATGGGGCACACATGTTAAAGTGTCAGCCTGAGCTTAAAGAAACTGTATTATTATAGTGTTCTGAAAAACAAAAGAAAAACAAAAAAACAAAAAAAAAATCAAAGAAGTCATTGATCGAGTAGACGTGTATCAATGACTATGTCCCTGTCTGTTCAGAAATGCAGCTCCTGGCTTAGCTGGGGAGCAAGGTTGTGGTGATGCATGGCTGAAGTGAGAAGAAGCAGAGAGGTTGGAGGAGGTGGGCATGTTGCCATGACAGCACTAAGTGCTGAGCTACGTGGGAGGCCTGGAGCCAATCAGGGCTAGATTGGCTCAGTGTGGGCAGGGCTTCTCTGGCAGACTGGATGGAAGTCTACCCCCTCCTGGTCCTCCAAGGACCTATAAGAGCTAGGCTTCCTGCATGGCTTTGGTGCCATTGTCACTGACTTCTCCACCCACCCACTCACTCCAAGGTATGGAGTGGTATGCCAGTTCATTGCCAGTTAATGGGCTGGTAAGGAATTTTATCTGCACACAGACTGGCACCATGGCACAGGGTTTCCACCTTCTGCATTGCAAGAATATTAACCTAGTGATATATGGTGGATTTCCATGGCTTGACAAGTATACATGTAGGGTCATTATAATGCTTTTAATTCTTAATCACAATTATTTAGGAACTGGGCTGAGACCATTTGTAAGGGGAATGGGATTGAGATCCCATTTACCCCTTCATGGGGGGATTCCCTTAACGGACCTTGTTGGGGGTGGAATGAAGACTAAGCTCATTGTGGCACTGCAATCCAGACACCTCCCAAAGGGGCAGAAAGAGGCTCACTTTACCAGTCTGTGCTGTGCTGTGCTTTGTGCTCCTGATTTTCCACTGAGGCCTCTGGCATATCAGTAATGAAAATGGGTACCTTGCATCAAACTCTAAACCACACCTTTTGACAGGTGGCCCACCCCCTTTGGAGACTGGAAATCCCACCCTAGCCAGAAGTCCCATCTCCAAAAGTCTTGCCCTGGAAGGAAGAATCAGCTGATCAGGTCTTGGGACCATTACAATCAACTGATGGGGTTATATGACCCCTCTACAAAGTCATCCTGCCATCGTGGACACCATCACTGTGAGTAAGCATCCCATTGACATCCCTAGTTTTTGGGATAGCCACTAACCCCCCCCCAAAAAAAAAACCCTCCTGGGCTCTCCTGCGGTGAAAGTGCAGCTTCATAACCACCTCACCAGAACAAAATGGTATGTTTTTGTACTGAGCCATCTTTATTTCAACAGTGATGGTGTCAATGGGATGTTTACTCACTGGGATGTAGTGAGTATTGTCATAGCCAATGATGACACATTTGTTGTTCTGTCCATGCCCTGGCACACAGCTCAGTAAAGATACATAAAAGTCCCCTACTATTTAGTGCTCCACAACATCTGTGTAGATGTATAAGGTGTTAAAGCCACCAGTAATGTCTGCTGCAAAAGGCAATTTTTGGACAGGGTGCTCAGGAAACAGCCCTAATAAGTGGGCCAGCTCTGCACTAGCTGGAAAGGTATGCGTTTCTTTGGCTTTAAGACTAATTCTTCTAGACTCCGAATTGTAGTGCAGGATCATTTCCAGGGCATCACGGCTATCTAGAATAACATTCATGTTTTCAAGCAGCTCAGGAGTGTTAACATAATAATGACGGCACAGAAAAAAGCCCCACTTTCTTTCCCCTTGAGCAATTTCAAATCGTGCATCAGCAGTTAGAGTGTTCCAGCTGTGTGGGTATTCATCTCAACCAGACCCACTTCCCATGACCCTGAAAGATCCAGGACCTTGCTAATTGTATGGTAAAGGCTGAACTGGTGTTCTGTGGGAAAACCTTCACACAGGCACTGCTAAGTAGGTTAATGTAAAATCCATTGTCGCTCATTCTTCTCTACCCTTCTATATAGGTTCACAAAGCTCAGAAGCAAGCACCCACCTGTTGATCTTGGTAGGCCAACCTTGCCATTTCACTAGGTGATAGTTTCTCCTACCCCTACCTTTTGTAGCTAGGATTTCTTCAATCCAGTACACCCTATCCTCCTTGGCATTAACCAGGATAGAAGGTCCCCACAACTGTTTCTCCTTCATAATCTTTTAATTGGTATACAGGCCTCTTTGCTCTTTTGATGACTTGATGCATTATAAATAATGCTGTGGTAATTTCTGTTTGTAACCCTTGGCAAAGACCCTCTTGCTTTTAGAAATCTGTATGTGATCCCCTTTTCTGAACAGTGGCACCTTCTATTTTCTTTTTACACAGGCCCCATAAACTTCTTTCCAAACTGCCAGGGAGTTAGACTGATTAACATCCACAGGCCTAGTGTTGATGGTTCTATGAAACTTATGGTTATAACTTTTTAGGAATTTTGGTAGCACATCTCTATAATAGGTGAAAGTGTTGTTAGCTGTGAAATTCCCCCCATTTTTGTTTTAAAGTTCTGTTGAACTGCTCCACAACCCCTGCTTTGATTTTGTTATTGGTAACAAAGCGGTGTACCCCATGCTTTTTGAATAGGCGACCCACATCCTTGTTTAGGAACTCAGGGCCTTTGTCCATCTGTATTTTGTCAGGCTATCTTCCATCTTGTGTGAAAATAGATTTAAAAGCTCTGGACACCTCTCTGCTCATTTTGTCTTTTTGTTCTGGAGGGCGTTGCACCCCCTGAAAGGATCTCATTCATAGTTTGGGGGTGCTCTTGGACCCCGTACTGTCACTTCAGGCACAGGTGAACTCAGCGGCATGGAGCACTTTTTATCAGTTTAGGCTGGTATTGGGGATGTACGAAAGGCACTTACCTGGTCCCGCAGCTTGCTTCGCAGTGGGGGGGAGGTGCTTCGGTTCTCCCCCTGAAGTTCAGGCCGGGGGGGAGGCACCCCGCCTCACCCGGCCAAAATTCAGGCCGGGGAGAAGCGCCCCGTCTCCCCAGCTGCGAAATACAAAAGTGGAAAAAACAAAAACAAAACCACACCCGTGATAGGCTATGTAATGATTTACGTAGCCTATCATGGCTAGATTTCCAAAGTCAGCTGTGATAGGCTACATAAATCATTACGTAGCCTATCACGGGTGACTTTGGAAAAAAAAAAGCGCGTACGCAAATGGCGGCGCCCATGGGCACTGCCATTTGCATTCCTTATTTGGGCCCGGGGAGTCTACGTAAAGATTTATGTAGACTATGGCGAAAATAAGGGCAACGCAAATAGCATTGCCCTTATTTTTGCCATAGTCTATGTAAATCTTTACGTAGACTACCCAGGACTAAATAAGGAACGCAAATGGCGGTGCCCATGGGCGCCGCCATTTGTGTACGTGCTTTTTTTCCCCCCCAAAGTCACCCGTGATAGGCTATGTAACGATTTACGTAGCCTATCATGGCTGACTTTGGAAATCTAGCCATGATAGGCTACGTAAATCATTACGTAGCCTATCACGTGTGTGGGTTTTTTTTTTTACTTTGTTTTGTAATGGCAGTGGCAGCAGCCGGTCGGAAGACCGGCCGCCGCCCCCGCCGAACCGCCGCCGAACCACCGCCGGGACCCGCCGACATTTGAGGGAGGTAAGTCCCATCTCGGGGGGGGCGAGGGGGTGGTGGAGAATTTCACCGCCAATTTCGGGGGGCCGAATGCATTGGCATTCAGCCTCACCGAGATTCGTGGAGAAATTCTCCGCCATCCCTAGCTGGTATACCAACTATGCCCTTATCTGGACAGAGACAGCCTAGCTACAGTTATCCATGCTCTGATAACTTCTCATCTGGATTGCTGCAATGTGTTATATGTGGGGCTGCCTTTGAAAATGGTCCGGAAACTTCAGCTAGTCCACAATAAGGCAGCAGGTTTGTTAACAGGGACTGATCAATGAGATCACATTATGCCAGTACTTTTCCAGCTGCACTGGCTGCCAGTCCATTTCTGGGCCTGATTCAAAGTTCTGGTATTAACATTCAAAGCCCTTAATGACTTGGGGTCAGGTTATCTGAAGGAGTGCCTCCTCCCATATATACCTACCCAGACCTTAAGATCATCCTCAGTGGTCCTTTTCTGTGAGCCCCTGCCAAAGGAAGTGAGGTGGGTGGCTAACAGGAGGAGGGCCTTTTCTGCTGTGGCACCCTGGCTCATTCCTGGCTGTGGAATGAGCTCTGTAGTGAGGTTTGCCTGGCACCTACGATGTATTCCTTCCAGTGCCAGGTGGAGACCTTTTTATTTTTCCAGGCATTTTAGCTACCTAGTCTTTTAGCTTTGGTGTTTTAAACCTGTATTTTAAATCTCTGCATTGCTGCTTGGTTTTATTCTGGTTGTATTGTTATATTGTGGTTTTAATGCTTTTCTATTTTATATTGTTTTATCTTGCACTTTTTGGTTTTAATTTTTGTGAACTGCCCAGAGAGCTTCAGCTATTGGGTGGTATAGAAATGGAATAAATAAGATAAATAAATAAACCCAAGCATATTTAGACAGAATGTTTATCACCATTGTACACCAAATGTACTTGTAAGCATTGGTGTATTTAGAAAATTGCTAAATCGGCCTGCCATTGTGCGTCCACTTCAGACATGATGGTCTTATTTCTTTTTAAATGGATCCTGACCAGTTTATGCAATCTGGAAGCATCCTGATCTGACAGCCATTTGGTAACCTCTCCTCTGACCAGTGTTTTCCTCTGTTTTTTGGCTTCCTGAAATAAGGGGTTCACTCCACCCAAAGTCCCCACATCGCCAGGGGTATAATAAATCTTCTTTAGGATTTCTTCATGCTCTGCCATTTTGTAGGTTAACACAAGAGTGGATGCATATAGTTACAACAAACCATTTTTATTGGTGCAAGAAAACAGAAAATATTATTTTTCAATGCTCAGGTCTGGGGAAATACACAAAATGCAGGAAATGTTGACTTCCGTGAACTCTCGACATCCAAGTTCTCCAGATCACCACGCATTTCATGTTCCTGTGCAAAACAAAGAAAAGCTTGTGGTAATCATCATGAGCCACTCAACAATCACTCTCTACATACTGCTAATAAAATCTCAGAAATACAACACTTACCAGAGGGCCTCCTTTTGCTGTCACAACTTCCCTTCCCAAGCCTCGAGGGGTGACTGGTAAGTAGACTAGGCTGTGTCAGGATCCCCCAGCTCCATTTTCTCTACAGATGGTTTGGCTATTTTCATAAGTATCCTGCCATCCACATCTTCAACAGGCTGCACAGTGGCAGGAATCTCTGCTGTCTTCGCCTTTAGGAGCATGGCATTTAAATCACAGCCACAATCACACTCTGTATCAGACCATTGTTCAGTGCAATCCGTACTCCAATCAGCCTGGCATGGGGTTTCAGGAACAGAACCTTGTCCCAAGGGAAATGCCTTCAGAATGGAAGCCTTAAAGGGACAAGCCTCTGGCTTGTAGCCTAGCACTCCTCCATCTCTCCGAGAGTTTACGCCTGGTACTTTGCCAGCACTAGTGCATTGGATCCCTGGAATGTGAGGCTCTTGTAGATAAGGGAGCTGGTCCAATGCTGAGGCTAGGCTCAGGGGTCTCTGGAGGCTCATGCTCAGGGGTTTCTGGAGGCTTGGGCTCAGGGGTCTCTGGCAGTTCTGCAGGGGTACACAAACCTGGATTTTCCTCTGTTGGCACCACTGGATCGTTAGCCTCAGAGTCCATGTCACTGCTAGACTCTGAGGTCATGACACCATCCAGTCCTCTATGGGCCCCCTCCAATGGGCCTGGCTTTTTTGGCTAACGCTTGTGGAACTGCCTTACCAAGTCTGGGGCAAGCATATCACCAGCATCCTCCCACAAACAATCTTTGGGCCGATAGTCCTTCTAATCTATGAAGTCCTGTAAACGTTTCCTACATACTCATGAGTCCAAAATCAGGGAAACTTCACGTTCCTCTTGCCCCTCAACCATTAATGGAGGTGCTGGCCGCCATAGCCGCTGCCATTTGTGTTACCTGCTTTTTTTTTTTTTTGCCGTGATAGACTATGTAAATATTTACGTAGCCTATCACGGCAAAATATAGGGATGCAAATGGCGGTGGCTACGGCAGCCGCCATTTGTGTCCCTGCAGGCTGCCCAGCGGCCGGATGTCCGGCTGCAGGCGGCTCCGGCCGGCAGCCCCATGGAATCTCTGCAGAGTGGAGCCGACCAGAGACAATTTTGGGGGGAGGGACGGAGTGCCTCCCCCCACCATGGATGTCCCTGGACGAGACCAGGTAAGTATTTTGTACATCCCTAAGTAGGTGACATAAAGCTCGCCAGAACTTTGAGATGAACTGCCCCCCCGATCTAATATAAAATGAACGGGAAGTCCATGCTAGGGGTGTATGGATTCCCCACCATCTGTTCTGGTGGGGAATCTGTGGGGGGGGGAGGCGATCCATTCCTCCCTCCCTGGAATCCTCCAGAGCAGTTCCGTTCTGCTCGAATTCCGGGAGGGAGGAACTGGCTTGGGGGTGCTTACCTTCCCTCCTGCCAGACAGAGCAGTTCGCCTCCTCCCCGTCCTTGCCAATTGCCTTTAAAAAAAAGTAGGGATGTACGAAAGTCACTTGCCTTTTAACGAAATTGATTCACGGTGGGGGGAGGCGCTCCATTCCTCCCCCTGAAATTCTGGCCGGGGGGGAGGCACTCTGTCCCTCCCCCCAAAAATTCTGGCCAGCGGAGAGGCGCTCCGTCCCTCCCCCCCAAATCCTGGCCGGCCGGGTCCGCAAATGGTGGTGGCCATAGCCGCTGCCGTTTGCGTCCCTGCAGTCAGCCGTGATAGGCTACGTAAATGTTTACGTAGCCTATCATGGCTGATTTAAAAGAAAAAAAAAATGCACGTACGCAAATGGCGGCACCCATGGGCACCGCCATTTGCGTTCCTTATTTTGACACGTCTTAGTCTACGTAAACATTTACGTAGACTACGGCGAAAATAAGGGGAACGCAAATAGCGTAGCGTCTATGCTATTTGCGTTCCCCTTATTTTCGCTGTAGTCTACGTAAATGTTTACGTAGACTAAGACGTGCCAAAATAAGGAACCAAATAAGGAAATAAGGCCCATGGGCGCCGCCATTTGCGTACATTTTTTTTTTTTTTTTACTCAGCCGTGATGGGCTACGTAAACATTTACGTAGCCTATTATGGTGTTTTTTAAAATTTAGCTGTGATAGGCTATGTAAATCTTTATGTAGCCTATCACGTTTTTTTTTTTTTTTTAAACATGGAAATGGCAGTAGCGGCAGCTGGTCGGAAGACCGGCCGCCGCCGAACTGCTGCCGGAGCCGCCGCCGCCAGGAAGATTCGCCAAAGGTAAGTCCCATCCCGGGTGGGGCGGGGGGGTGGCAGACCGTTTCGCCACTGATTTCGGGGGGCCGAATGTGCTGGCATTTGGCCTCCCCAAGATTCGTGGTGAAATTCTCTGACATCCCTAAAAAAAAGTCTTTTAAAAAAAGGCGATTGGGAGGATGTGCCCATAGACTTATACACAAATAGTCATTAATCTTGCGTATAAGTCTATGTGTTCATAGGCTTATATGCAAGATTCGCCGCTCTATTTTGCATATAAGTCTATGGGCACATCCTCCCCATCGCCATTTTTTTTAAAAAGCAATCGTTAGGGACAGGGAGGAGGCGAACAGCTCTGGCTGGAAGAAGCAGCTGAGTGCCGTTCCGTATCCAGTCCTCCTGGAGCAGAGGTAAGTGGTCCTGATCAACTGCGGATTCCTGAGGCTGGATTCCAAAGAATCCAGCCTCATTTGTATCCGCAGTGGATGTCTCTGACATCCCTAGTCCATGCAGATGAAAAACATTATGAAGGCAAAGGGAGGCGGTTTCTTGGACACTTGGGGATCCCTGACAGGCAATGAAGTGGGCCATTTTTGTGCAAGTATCAATAGATACCAAAATGGTTGTGAATCGTCAGGAGGGAGGTAGATCTGTGATGAAATCCATGCTGGGACACGGTGACAATCCTATGTACATTCTTGAGTGGACTACTGTAATGCACTCTGTGGGGCTGACTTTGAAGACCGCCCAGAAAGGTGAACTGGTGCAGAATGTTACTGTTAATATAATGAGCAGTACTAAACATTGGGAACGTGGAACTAGGGATGGCGGAGAATTTCTCCCTGAAACTTCGGGGGGCCGAGCGCCAACGTGTTCGGTCCCCCGAACAAGTTTCGGGGAGAAATTCTCCAACCCCCCCTGCCCCCTGCACCCCCCCCGGGACGGGACTTACCTTCACCGAATGTCCCTCCCGGTGGCGGGTCCGGCCGGCGGTTCGGCGGGTGTTTGAGCGGGGCGGGAGCGGCAGCCGGTCTTTCGACCGGCTGCCACCGCCGCCATTGCAATCAAAGAAAAAAAAAAAACGCCCCCTGATAGGCTACGTGAAGATTCACGTAGCCTATCATGGCTAGATTTGCAAAGCCAGCCGTGATAGGTTACGTCAATCGTCATGTAGCCTATCACGGGTGACTTTGCAGATCTAGCCATGATAGGCTACGTGAATCGTCACGTAGCCTATCAGGGGGCTTTTTAAAAAAAAAAAAAACTTTCGCGTTCGCGGCCGTGCGAGGCGGGAAGCCTCTTCCCTGGCCTGAATTTCGGCCGGGGTGAGACGGGAAGCCTCCCCCCCCGGCCTGAATTTCGGCCAGGGCGAGGCGGGAAGCCTCCCCCCCGGCCTGAATTTCGGCTGGGGCGAGGCGGGAAGCCTCCCCCCCGGCCTGAACTTCGCAGGGGGAGCAGCGAAGCGCCTCCCCCCCACCGCGAACGTCCTTCGACGACAGGTAAGGGACTTTCATCCACCCCTACGTGGAACCTCTTTAATGCATCTGTCAGGGTGGACACTGAGCCCATAGAATCCCAGAGTAGTTCTGATGCTGAGGAAGAGCAGTCGCTCCTTTGGGAGAGGAGCGCGCTCCTTTTTTCCCAGGACCATCAGCTGACGGAGATTCCTCCCAGGCACATTCCTAGTTTAGAAAGTAGTCCAGGGAGTGACTCAGCACAGATAGCAGACTGGGGGGGATGCGCGGCACAGACGCAGAGAGCGGCGCCAAATGGTTTGCGCTCAAAGAACGGTTGCGCCCAGAGGATCCAAGGGAAAAGGGGAGGGATTCTCCCTAGTCCTTATATTCAGGGGTCTGCCAGTAATTGCCCTTCAAACGGGGACCAACTGTTCTAACTTAGGGCATAGGGATGCTGCTGCTCAGATCTAGTTGCTACCTGTAGAGCTGTTAAGTTGTAAAAGAAGAATAAAGCTTTGAAAAGAGTCCCTTTGTCTGTGTCTGGACTTGGCTACTGGATTAGACTGAGAGCCCTCCAAGGAGCCCTTGACAGCATCATCTGCACTGGCTGCGGGTCCATTTCCAAGGACATACGTCAGAGAAATCTGCAACGGACACAAATGAGTTTGGATTTTCATGAATCCAACCTGTGGATTCCACAGCAGACTGGCTTTTCCCCTGTCAGGTGGATTCCGTGGACTTGCAGACTGGTTTTCTAACTTTCCCAAATTTTGCGCAAGTTTCGTCATAGAAAAATACGCAAAAAAACCTTGCCCAAAATTGTGCATTTCCCCCATAGGCTAAAATGTGAAATTTAAAGGGTGTAGCACACGCCATTTGCAGCCGTAAAACCCTTGGTTTAAGCTAAATGCAGCCACTTAGGGCTGCTTTTAGCTTAATCTAAGAGCTTTATGGCCGCAAATGGCATAGCAGATGCCATTTGCGGCCAGAGTGAGCCGTCAGCCAGCGATCTGGTGCGGCAGTGGTGGCTGTATCGCTGGCACTACGGAGCCGGCCAGCAGCTGTGCACGATCGCCACAAGGAGGAGGGGCCCTCTGGAGCCCCAAGGCAGAGCAGCTTGGTCCAGGTCAATCAATCAAGGTAGGGAGAGGGAATTACAGGGGTTGAGCCCTGCCCCTAGGGTGGTTGATTCGCAATTTTTGTTTCCGTGGGGTTGTGACTAAATAAGTAGGGGCTGAGGAAATGCATTTAAGTCTGTGCTGCCATATTGTGTAAAATGTATTTGGGCTTTTTGTGTGTGTGTGGTGGGGAGGGATTTGCAAACTTTCATGTATGTTTGTATATAGCGCTGGGTGTGGGTGGATTCTATCCTTAATATAATTCATTTTCAATTTATGGTGCTGCAACTTAAGATGACAGGTAATAATGATAATAATGATGATGCGATACACATTGGCAATATTTGCTTGTGTGTGCCAAGTGCTTTTAATTCATGGGATATATCCAGCAATCCTATGTAGATCTACTCAGAAATATGTCTCACTGAATTCAATGGGACTTACTCAAATGTAAGCATGTGAATATGTGTGAGAAACAGTTTTTCCCCCCTCCCCCCTCCCTTTGCTTTCAGTGTTGGAGAAGCCATTTCCTCTAGAAATGGCTTTTTCTCTGTTGTTACTCTGTATACATTTGTGGGGGAGGGAAGGAGTTGGTGGATTGAACTGTTAGTAAATATGGTCCTGGAATCCATTTTGTTTTGCTATATAATGCACCTAAGTCACATTGCTATATAATGCACCTAAGTATTTTGAACATACGGTTTTAAAAATATTTTTTTTGCAAATGAATACATATTCCTGGCTAAATTCCTCCTGTTCGGTGTCTGCTGGGCCACACTTAAAGAACAACCACCACCCTGGGATTATGTAACCCAAAGTCTCTCACTTACAGTTATTGACTTTTAATTGCCTGCTACCTCAGTTTGCCTGTATGTGAAATGAGTTTCCTGATTTCCCATCTCCCATTAATTTAAATCTTAGGGAGCAATCCTATCTAGATAGGTAGATCTGAACCCATTGGCAACTGCCTATCCAAAGCAGGGCAGGAGAAGCATGGAGGGGATCATTCCCTCCACACTTCTCCTGCCCTGCTTTTTCAGCTAGACATCCAATTGTGGCTGTCTAGCTGCTGGAGAGCTGAGTGGGGGAGGAGGCTGCTGTATGACACATGGGATGTGTCGTACAGGCAGTTACGAACTCCCCACCCCAGAACCCCCCAGCCTCGCCCCTTTCGGCTGCGCTGCACTCCTCTTGCGAGTGAATATTTATGTAGCCTATCACGGCTAAAACGGGAATGCAAATGGCGTGGGGGATGCCATTTGCGTCCCTGCTTTAGCCGTGATAGGCTATGTAAATATTTACGTAGCCTATAATGGGCTACCATAGGGACGCAAATGGCATCCCTTACTCAGGACACCATTTCCATCCGCACCGGCCCGGCAGCAGCCGGAGCCGCCATCAGAGCCGAAGCCGGAGCCGCAGCCAGGTAGGCTCCGTTTTGCGGGGCTTTTGCGGGGTGGAGGGGCGGGGGGCTCCATTCCGCCACAGATTCTGGGGGGCTGAATTCACTGGAATTCGGCCCCCCTGGGATCCGTGGCAGAATTCTCTAACATCCCTACCTATGGCCGTCTAGCCGCTGCCTAGCAGCCATACGTTTGCTCCCTCCATGAAGCGGGCTTGTCTGCAAATGCCTTTCTCTGTGTTATGACATACTCTGGATAAATTGGGGTGTTTTTTTTTAAAGCCACTTAAAAAAAATCCTGCTGTCTGCTGGATCTATGAACTTATGTAACCCAAACTCTCTCTCGTGCGTGTGTGCGTCATTGAGTTTAACTGCCTGCTGCCTTAGTTTGTCTCTGTGTAAAATGGGTTTCTTCCTCCCCCTGTCATTAGGGGTGGACGAAAGTCACTTACCTGTCGTCGAAGGCCGTTCGCGGTGGGGGGGGAGCGCTTTGCTGCTCCCCCCGTGAAGTTCAGGCTGGGGGGGGAGGCTTCCCGCCTTGCCCGGCCGAAATTCAGGCCAGGGGGGAGGCTTCCCGCCTCGCCCGGCCGAAATTCAGGCCGGGGAGGAGGCGCCTCGCCTCGCCCGGCCGCGAACGCGAAAGTAAAAAACAAAACAAAAAAACTTCCCCTGATAGGCTACGTGACGATTCACGTAGCCTATCACGGCTAGATCTGCAAAGTCAGCCGTGATAGGCTACGTGAATCGTCACGTAGCCTATCAGGGGAAGTTTTTTTTTTTTTCTTTCATTACAATGG
This sequence comes from Heloderma suspectum, assembly GCF_057233095.1. NCBI lineage: Eukaryota > Metazoa > Chordata > Lepidosauria > Squamata > Helodermatidae > Heloderma > Heloderma suspectum. Next base: position 5,513,167 of record NC_139462.1, read on the forward strand.
CGGCGGCGGCAGCCGGTCAAAAGACCGGCTGCCGCTCCCGCCTCGCTCGAAAACCCGCCGAACCACCGGCCGGACCAGCCACCGGGAGGGACATTCGCAAAAGGTAAGTCCCGTCCTGGGGGGGGGGTGCGGGGGGTGGGGGTGTGTGGAGGATTTCTCCCCGAAACTTGTTCGGGGGGCCGAACACGTTGGCGCTCGGCCCCCCGAAGTTTCGGGGAGAAATTCTCCGCCATCCCTACCTGTCATTGCTTGTAGTAAGTGGGCTCTGCCATAAACTGCTTTCCCTGTGTTTATTCTGGAGAAATGTCTGGGAGGGGGTGGTGGTGGTGGTGGTGGTGGTGGGTTGAACTGTGTAGCAAAAGGCTTGGGTACTGCAAAATAAGTGCCCTTTGGTCCACCTCGGTGACCCACTTGGCTCTGCCTCCAGTGACACCCCCTTTCCACCCCACCAGTTAGATTGGCCATGAGCCTTCACTGCAGCAACCTAGGTACAAACCCCCCAAACTGCCCCTCCAACTGCCCCCCCAGTCTGGAGCCCTCAACCAAGCTCCCCCCAGGCCCCCCACCCCAGCATGAGCCCCCATCCGTGATACCCATCTCTGGCATTAGATCTGACCCCAGACACCCATCCTTAGCATGAGCTTCCACCAAGCAGACCCTGGCATGTGCTCCTCTCCAAAGCACTGTCCCCAGCCTGGGGCCCCCACCCCCAGACCCCCACCCCCAGCATGAAGTAGGCCTTGGAGGGGGAATCTGTTGTGATTAGAAATGCTTCTGAGCAAACCCATTGTGTGTGAGGAAAGGGGTGAGTGGGCTGGTGTGTCCCCATGCTCTAAATGTGGGGAAATCTTCTCTTACAACTCCAGTTTTGATAAACACCAGAGTCTCCACACCCTTCCTAACAAAACCTGTGATATCAATGGCAAAAACTATGGTGGTTCATGAGTTGTGGTTGAACTGAACACACAAATGCTGGGAAATCATTTTTCCAACCATAACACCAGCCCCTGCTCTGTCAGGTGTGCCCTAGCTGCCTCTTACAGTCCCCTCCAATAGCCAACTCAAGACACAGATGAAAAGGATTCTTTCCAAGGCTTTATTCCTTTTACAACGTAATGATTCTTTCAGATGCTAATCACCAGCGACTAAGCAAGGAACTGCACTGGGGTAGTTAGCAGAGTAGCCTAAGCTCCAGGTAAGGCAGTTGGTCCCTGTTTGAAGGAGAAGAGCAGGAAGACTCTGAACTTATGGGCTATGGAGAGGTCCTCCCTCTTTCCCTTGGGTCCTCGGGACGCGACCGTTGTTTTAGTGCCAAGCGGGCACAGCGCCTCCTCTCGGTGCCCTCCATCTGGTGCCACTCCCTGCATCTGCACCGAGCATCCAGCAAGACCCCATCCCCCACTCTCTTGCTGCCAGGATCACTATCTCTCTCAGGAATGCAGGCAGGAGGAATCTCTCCCTGCCGCTGTGCCTGTGAGAGATGACCGAGCTCCTCTCCCACAGGTTGTTGCTCTTCCTCAGAATCAGAACTGCTCTGGGGCTCTATGGGCTCAGTTTCCACCCTGACACTCTCAAACCACAATGCGCCTTGGGCATAGGGAGCAGCAGAGGTGTGGCAGGAGCCCTCTGGCATGCACACGTGACTGTTGAACCACAGAGCTCATGAACCTATCAGTCAACAGCCTGAGTGCTTGGACCTATGAGATATTATGCATGCCAAGTCAGAGTTGCCCTCTCATGCCTGAATGAAAACAGCTGAGGAAAAGCCAGTAGTACAGGGGTCAACAGTTTGGCACCCCTAGTCTCCGCCCCATATCCCACTTCCCTTTTGTCCCTCCACCCGCCCACCGTGCCACTGTCAGCAGTGAAGGGGATAACAGCTTGAGTGCCGGTTGGCAGAGAGGGAGTTGGGAATGTCATACCGGATAGAGAGAGGAAAGCCAGGGCCCAGCACAAGAAAAAGTTAACATTTTGGTCCCCATTGGGCCACATCAGCACAGCAAGGGCAAACAGCCCCCCCCCCATAGCCTCCACCCCATTTCTATCTGCCTCTAGGAGTGCAGGAGTTAATTGCAGTCAGCTCCAGTCACTAGCTTCAGATGGTATTGGCCCATTGTTGATGTTAATAGCCCATCAGTGACTGAGGATACATTTGAGGTGGCCTGCAATTAGCTGGGGATGCATCTTCAGCTGTGGTGCATCAGCTGACTGCTGAAGCCTCTGGGCTACTGCAGTCAGTACTGCCCCGTAATTAGGGATGTCAGAGAATTTCGCCACGGATCTCAGTGAGGCCAAATGCCAGTGCATTTGGCCCCCTGAAATCCGTGGCGGAACGAAGCCCCCCACCCCACCACCCCGCGAAAGGCACACAAAACGGAGCACTTACCTGGCGCTGTGACTGCTTGGTGCTAAAACATTTGCTTCCCCATTTTTGCCGTGATAGGCTACGTAAATACTTATGTAGCCTATCACGGCTAATGCAGGGGTGTCATTTGCGTCCCTGCAGAGGCTGTGATAGGTTATGTAAATATTTACGTAGCCTATCATGGCAAAAAAAGGGAACACAAATGGCGGCCGCCATAGCCGCCATTTGCGCCCTTGTTTTTTTGCTGTGATAGGCTACGTAAATATTTACATAGCCTATCACGGCGAAAGACAGGGGCACAAATGGTGGCTGCTACGCCATTTGCACCCCTGTTTTTTTGCCGTGATAGGCTACATAAATATTTATGTAGCCTATCATGGCAAAAAAACAGGAACGCAAATGGCGGCCGCCGTAGCTGCCGCCATTTGTGTCTGCAGGCTCCGCACGCCTGCGAATGCACCCAGCCAGCGGCTCCGCGGAGTTGCCACGGAGTGGAGCCGGCCGGGTTAGGATTTTGGGGGGAGGTGCGGAGTGCCTCCCCCCCCACCGCAAATCACCCCCTCCGAAAAGGTAAGTGACTTTCTCACTTCCCTACCCGCAATACTGCATGCTGCTACCAGCTTCTGCTGATGGCACAAGATTGGAAGAGCTGGGAGAAACAGGGAGAGGGAAAGAGTTATCGGTTACGGGGGCTGTTAAACCCTGCAATGGTGGTGCAGCCCAATGGGAGTGGGGGAAACAGTTAACCCTTGTACTGCTGGTCGCTGGCTTCCTCTCTATATCCCAACTTCCTCTCTGCTAGCCAGCACACAGGCTGATAAGCCCTTCACTGCTATAGGACTATAGGCAGCTTGATCCTGAGATACAGAGAAGGCTACAGAAGCAGACACCCAGAGATGCTTAATCAACATGAAATGAGGGGGCAACTCTGATTTGCCATGCATAATATCTCACAGGTCTGAGCTGACTGATATGTCCCAGAGCCCTGTGGTTCAACAGTCACATGCATCCCGATCGGCCCTTCCCCTTTGTCACTTGCCACACGTGTGCTGCTCCCTTTGCCCAAGGCATGTTGTGGTTTGAAAGGGAGCTGGTGTTAGGATTGAAAAAATGATTTCCCAGCTTTTGTGTGTTCAGTTCAACCATAACTCACAAACCACCGTAGGTTTTGCCATTGATTCCTATTTCAGTTTTGATTTGATTGCTTTTAGTCTTCTTGGTTTTCAATTTTTTTTTAAGTGTTCTGCTATTTTTACAGTTCTACATTCATTTGTCAGGATTGGATTGTTGTTATTTTTTCTGTATGTTTTGTTAGCCAGTTTCAGCACTGCTGATGGAGGGATAAAATGTAGTATAAATTTTACCATAAATGAATAAAAATATTTTGGTTTTACCCAAACCTGCATCTCAGAAGCAGCTTCAGCTTCAGCTAGAATGCCAGACACAAAGGATGGCAGGTCCCCTTCAAGAGGGATTCAGAAGAAGGTTTTTCAAGAAGTATCATTTCAGGATGGGTTCCCCCCCTTCTTGCTGATTCTTAAGCATTGCAGTCTCTTAACTTACCAAATTCGAAATTCAGTAACTTGATTTCTGTGCCCCATGTGGTCAATTCTTCTGCTAACTTCTGAGCTTCTACTAGGACAGCTCGATCTGAAAGGTTTGCAACAGATTGTTTCAGTGGGATCTTAAACAGCCATACAAATATATATTTAAAATCCATTTTCTAGCACTCTGTCCCACTCTGAGATGAAACAAGAAGTAGAACCCAGACATGAGGCTATGCAGATAGAAGGACTCTTGGTTCTCAGTGGCTTGGATCTTCAGGGGGAGACAGCAGGCTTAGTTCCCACCCAGATTGGTTTTCCAAGTCCCTTTGATTTCTATCAAGAAATATTGTTACAGTAATGGTCCTTCTCCCCTGACACTGTGTGACTTTGGCGTCATGAATAGCTTCCTGAAAAGAGGGTGGAGTGTGTATATCTATGAAGAGTACACAGGGATACACTGCACACCTCAAAAGGCCCTTGCAAAGTGCATGGCCAGCACTGCATATGGTCCTTTGTCATTTTTCTTTGCCTCGCTTGGTTTTCTAAATTGACATTCTGTAGTTAATGTCAGTTCCCACTTTCTCGCATTTTGCGCTTGTGGAGACTTGGATCTCCTTAGCTGACAAGGCCTCATTTCTGACACTCTGTTATACTCCATCCACCTTTCCCCACTCCTCACCCTCTCCTTCTAGTCATGTTGGTGGGGTGGGTCTCCTCTGTTCAACTTCATTAGAGATGTTCTTGGAGTTCATCTGAGCTTGGTTCAGGAATGAACACTGAGTGCAAGTCTCCCAGCCCATGAAGTTCCTCTCCATATTCAGATAGAAAGATGACCTGAGAGGAAGTCCCACACCCCCTGCTCTGCCCCCCCCTGCTTCACAATCCCCAGAAAGAATGCTACTTTCCATCATCCACTGGCTCTTGTCACTTTGAGAGAGAAGGAAAAGGGCTCTAGCCTGCACCACTGGTCTTGTTCTCTGCCAAAGGACCTATAAGAGGAAGGATGGAAGAATGATTTTGGCCGGGGGCAGGAGGACAGCAGAGGCATGAAGAATGTGGTGTGAACTTTCCCTGAGCCAATTGGATTGAGTTAAAAAACAAACACTTTCCCTGATTTGTTTTGGGAATAGCTGTAAAAATCCCAAGCCAGTCTGAGGAGAGCCTCAGAGATTCAGCCACTCTTACTCTTCTTGTCACACGCACGCACGCGCGCACGCACACACACACACTTTTCCTCCTCATTTTTCCTCTCATTTTGAAGTGCATTTTATTAGTTCCTTTGGTCCTTGCTGTTAATGATGTGCCGTGATTTTTTTCATTCTTCTGTATTTAAAAATAATTTTAGGCCACCGTAAAGGATAAAAAGTAGGCATCTCTTGTTTGCTACCAGGGATGTATAAATTCCCCAAAGTTTGGTCCGGGTTGTGTGTGTCAGTCAAGGGGAAATCCAGCCCTCCTGAGGCTCAGCGGATTTCCACAGAGCCCATGCCATATTGTTGTACAGCTTTTTTCGTGTTTAAACAAGGCCAGATACACCAATCATGGCTGCAATGAGTGTACCTTGGACAAATTATGGCTGTAATTAGTGTATTTCATGCCATTTGCAGCTGTAAAGTGCTTCGTAATATGTATCTTGCAGCAGCAATTTAGGTATAACTAAGCACATTATGGCTGCAAATGGCATAAAATACTCTAATTATAGCCGTAATTTTCCCGATACACTACGGGAGCAATCCTATGGCCACTAGTCAGTGGCTAGACAGCCATAGAATATCTTCTTTTCTTGGAGCACGGGCTCTGAGGTCGGTTCCTGGAGAACCAACCTTCCCTCCACAGGCAGTGCAGAACAGCTCTGTGCTCACAAGAGGAGAGCAGAGCGGCCGAAACAGAGCATTCTGGGGGGTGGAGGAAATGCCTGTATGACACATACTGTGTGTTGTACGGCAGCCTCCTCCCCTGCTCTGCCCTCCTGCAGCTAGACAGCTGAAAGTGGCTGTCTAGCTGAAAATACAGGGCAGGAGGAGCGGGGAGGGAATGATCCCCTCCATGCTTCTCCTGCCTTGCATCGAAAAGGAGGTTGTCTCCGAGTTCAGAGGTGGCCACCTATCCCCATAGGATTGTGCCCTAATTACAGGTGGAGTTGGCATATTTTGCCCTGTTTAAATAGGAAAAAAGCCATGCGAAATCTGGAAGCTTCTCTGGCAGGGAGAGCCAGTCCACTGCAGACTCTGCAGGTCAGACTCCCAGGAATCTGGCCTCATTGGGATCTGTGGGAGATTTCTCCAGCATCACTATTTGCCACTAACTCATTCAAAAGTGATGATGCTTGGATTATTTATAGCAGGAATATATAACTGCAAGCAACATTGGGAGGAATCACCAAAAACCTGTCTTAATTTCAACAGTCATCATTTTGAAGACGTGAATTCTTGTTCTGAGTGAATTTAACTGGGTGTAGGTATGAAAGAAAGTCCCTTTTTTAAGAGAGAAAGTTCTTCAAAATTTTAAGGGAAATGATAAGTTAACCATTAAGTCTGCCTTCTTTTGGGGTCTACACAGTAGCTGTTGACCCTCATCTGATTCCGACTGGAACACTGAGGAAGTGGAGCTGGAGAGAAAGAACAGTCATGATAAGGATCTCCCCTATCAGAGGCGTGCAAGGAATCTCCTTGATCATCAATTGGCTCTTCATCTGATGGAGAGCTAGAAATATCCTGAAAACATAGGAGGAGATGTAGGTTTTAACCTAAGGGAAATCCTCTCATTAGCAAAATCTAGCTCATCGTGTTGTGTTCTATGGTTTTAAGTGTTGTGGACTGCCCAGAGATCCTCAGTTATTGGGCAGTATATAAATGTAATAAATAAATAAATCCCTCTTAAATGTCTTCAGCTTCAAAGCTTAAGGTCCTTGTGGCAGGAAACTAAACTGTGCTCAAGACTCTTCATGTGATTTTCAACCTGCTGTACTTAGGGATGGCGGAGAATTTCTCCCCGAAACTTCGGGGGGCCGAGCGCCAACGTGTTCGGCCCCCCGAACAAGTTTCGGGGAGAAATCCTCTGAAACCCCCGCCCCCTGCACCCCCCCCGGGACGGGACTTACCTTCACCAAATGTCCCTCCCGGTGGTGGGTCTGGCCGGCGGTTCGGCGGGTGTTCGAGCGGGGCGGGAGCGGCAGCTGGTCTTTCGACCGGCTGCCGTCGCCGCCATTGCAATCAAAGAAAAAAAAAAACGCCCCCTGATAGGCTACGTGACGATTCACGTAGCCTATCACGGCTAGATTTGCAAAGTCAGCCGTGATAGGCTACGTCAATCGTCACGTAGCCTATCACGGGTGACTTTAAAAAAAAAAAAAAAAAAAGCGCGTACGGATAATGGTGGCCCCCATAGGGAGCCACCATTCCCCTTCCTTATTTGGTCGCTGTAGTCTACGTAAATGTTTACGTAGACTACGGCGAAAATAAGGGCAACGCTATTTGCGTTGCCCTTATTTTCGCCGTAGTCTACGTAAACATTTACGTAGACTACAGCGACTAAATAAGGAACGCGAATGGCGGCTCCCTATGGGGGCCGCCATTAGCGTACGCAATTTTTTTTTTTTTAAAGTCACCCGTGATAGGCTACGTGACGATTGACGTAGCCTATCACGGCTGACTTTGCAGATCTAGCCGTGATAGGCTACGTGAATCGTCACGTAGCCTATGAGGGGGCGTTTTTTTTTTTTAAAAAAAACTTTCGCGTTCGCGGCCGGGCGAGGCGGGAAGCCTCCTTCTCGGCCTGAATTTCGGCCGGGGCGAGGTGGGAAGCCTCCCCCCTGGCCTGAATTTCGGCCGGGGCGAGGCGGGAAGCTTCCCCCGCCCGGCCTGAACTTCGCGGGGGGAGCAGCGAAGCGCCTCCCCCCCACCGCGAACTTCCTTCGATGACAGGTAAGGGACTTTCATCCACCCCTAGCTGTACTGACCATAGAAACCCCTTTGACTATACACTTCTTATGATATTGTCATTTTCCTGATGTGTTCAGATGTTTTGCATAGGAACATATACAACGGAATCCTTTGGAGGGAGCAATCCTATGGCTGCTAGTCAGTGGCTAGATGGCCATAAGATATCTGGTTTTCCGGGAACCAACCTCAAAGCCTGCACTCCGAGGTTGGTTCGCAGAGAACCGACCTTCCTCTCCTTCTGCGTTGCCTCGCAGGCAGCGAGGAACAGCCCTGCACACACAAGAGGAGTGCAGCATGGCCAAAACAGGGCATTCCAGGTGGCATTCCGGCACTCTGCCCTCCAGTGGCTAGACAGCCAAAATTGGCTGTCTAGCCACAAATGCAGGGCAGGAGAAGCGTGGAAGCAATTATCCCCTCTGTGCTTCTCCTGCCCTGCATTGGATAGGTGGTTGCCTCTGAGTTTGGAGGCGGCCACCTGTCTGCATAGGATTGTGTCCTAAATGTATTTCTTTGACTGAAGTATTAGCCAAAAGGGAAGGCTTTTGGATCTATAAATTGAAATCCATGGGTAAGATCTGACATGTCCTACTTAGAGTAAATCCATTGGAATGAATGGGATTTGATGTAATCCCATTCATTTCAATGGATTTACTCTAATTGGGTCTTATGTTTGATTTTACCCAATGTCACAGACGAGTTTGAACAAGTTAGATTTGGCTGTCTTTCTGTAAATATTCATCATGGGCTGTCTTTACATGAGGCATTTATAGTGCACTCATGATTGGTCACTCATGAAAGTTTGTGGGTCATTTACATGACACTATCAACCTCCAGGGCACATACAGCTGTTTTTGATCTTTATCCAGACAAGATAAAACAAAATGCAACAACCCTAAGATAATCCACTATTTAAAAGTAAATCTCATTTAATGGCTGTGTGTAAATGTGTGGTTCTGCTATATAACCACAGCTTGGGAAGAAGAAGACATTTGGCTAGCAGGAAAATCACAATTGCCCTCCCACACTCCCCCAGTGTTTCTGCCTGTTGGCCTGGGCTGGGAGGAGAGTTTTCTTGGCCTGACTAAGAGAGGCTCAAAATGAGCATGGACCTGGCTGGGGAGGAGGAAGACGGCGGCCCCCATGCAAACAGCTGACAGCAATGAAGCCACACACACACTGCGTGCTGCTTTGCAGAGAGAGAGAGATTGAGAGAGAGAGACTTGAGATCCAGATGATTCACTGCTCACTTTTCACCCCAAGGCTGTGGATAACTTGCCTGTGTAAAGAGCTGATCTTTATCTCACTTAGAATGCAAAAACAGAAGCCCCAGTAAATTGCAAAAGAAAACAAGCCTTGTGTGGTGAACCCCATGGTTTTGGTATCACTGAGTGTCCCTCAGAGTCAACTGGACCTTTCCCCCTAATTGCAGGGGGTGGTGGTGGTGGTGGGGTAATGTGACCACACTTGGGATCCTGTGTCCAGTTCTGGTCACGACACCTAAAAAAAGACACCATAGAGCTGGAAAAAGTGCAGAAAGGGGCAACTAATGGTCAAGGGGCTGGAGCATCTCCCCTATGAGGAAAGGTTATAACAGCTGGGCTTGTTTAGCTTGGAAAACAGGAGGGTGAGGGGAGACAGGAGAGAGGTGTACAAATTTATGCATGCTGTGGAGAATGTGGATAGGGAGACATTTTTCTAGGGCTGTGCAGGGACCCCCAATCCGACTTGGAAGCCACTTTGTGGCTTCGGAGGCAGCTCCCATTTGGCTTGGACTGATTCGGCCCCCTGACCTGACTTGGCCCCAAACCCAAAGCAGGATTCGGATGGCCGCACCCTGCTTCAGGTCCCCCCCCCGATGCCCCTGTGCAACCCCCAGCTCCTTACCTTGCCTCCTCCTCCTCCACTGCTGCCTTCTCCTCACTGCCGCTGCAGCCTTCTGCTCCTCTTCCTCCTCCTCTGCCACCACTGTCATCGCCGCCGCCAGATCCTGAGTCCTGGACGCGTGCTGGCTCTTAGTGCAGGAAGTTCCCATTTTAAAAATGGCGACCCCCTGCACTAAGAGCCGGCATATGTCCAGGCCTCAGGAGCTGGCCGCAGCGATGATGGAGGAGGAGAAGGCGGCGGCGGCAGAGCCAGCAATGACAGTGGTGGTGGTGGCGGAGGTGGGCGGCTCAGCTGAGGACCTGGAGGTGCCAGCGCAGCTGGGCCAGGGGTGCCAAAGCTCCAAAGCCACACCGAATGCTACAGAGAGCCCCCAACCTGCTCTGGGGCACTTCGTGCCCCCTCCGCTTTGCCTCGGGAGGGGCTCAAAGTGACCCAAAGCAGGCACTTCGACTTGGACCTTGGGCCTCGGGCTGAAGCAGTGTACAGCCCTACATTTTCCTCCCTCTCTCAGAATACTAGACCCCAATGGGGTTCTCCCATGAAGCAGATTGGTGGGAGATTCAGGACAGATAAAAGGAAGGACTTCTTTGCACAGCGCAGAGTTCAACTATGGGATTCGCTACCAGAAGATGTGGTGATGGGCACCCATTTGGATGGCTTCAAAAGGGAGTTAGACACATTCCTGGAGGAGAAGGCTATCAATGGCTCCTAGTCTTGATGGCTATGTGCTACCTCCAGTACCAGAGACAATGAGCCTCTGTACACCAGTTACTGGGGAACATGGGCGGGAGGGTGCTGTTTTACTTGTGTCCTGGTTGTGAGTTCATGGTTGACAGCTGGTTGACCACTGTGTGAACAGAACTCTGGACTAGATGGACTCTTGGTCTGATCCATTTCTTGGGGTTCTTTTGTATCATCACTTGTGGGACCTCCTCCTTTTGTTTGGCACTTTTTAGATTATTATACAGTTGCAACAGGACTGTTCGATAGCTAATGTTTTGCACCTGCAGAAGTAAAGAAATATCTGTATTCAACGCCTATTGGTTAAGAAATCATAATGAACTGAAATGTTAAAGTGGGTGTGTCTAGATATGGCCAAAGAGATCATAAGTTCAAGGAAGATGTACCAAGAGGAAACACATCAATCAAGATAACGTTCCCCAATGGGTAGATGGTTTTGGAAGTCTCAGATTAACCCTTTAATGATTGTGCCCGAGATGTTCCCAAACCATGTGGACATAACATGTCATTTTGTTGGAGGAGGTAAATAGACAACTTGCTTATGATTGGTGAATAGGTGGTTTAATCACCCACATGCTGTATTTTTGATTGGAAGATGGCTGTCTCATCACTCATTGGTCCCCCACTGCTGACCATAATAAAAGTATAAAAAGCACAGGTAGTGAGAGCTCTTTTCTTCTGCTGCTTCACTCCGATCTCTCGCTGCTTCGCTTATCGCTTCTGATCTTCTCTGGCCCACCGGACCCAAGGATTTGGGTAACAATGGACCTCTTTAGACTCGTACACTTTAACACTAACAAATAATTTAACCCTTTCCTTCCAGAAGTTAGGTCTTAGGATATTTCCTGAGCTTGCGACTTTAAGATAGAACCTAGAATCATTTCCAAGACTTTGGCTTTTTCTTTTCACTCTAACTTCTATATTTAACTAAGTTTATTTTTTCACATGCCTAGAGGAACTTTGAAATGCTTTAGCTAAGTTCTTTTTGTATTCAAGTAACGTGCAGGAGGAACTAAAGATGAGAGTTAGTGATTTTAGCATGTTTTGTTTTTGTTTAAAACTTCAGCTAAAATGCAGGAGGGTGTTGAGAAGGAGTGTGTGACACTTCTATTATTTGGATTATTCAAACAATGTAAAAAGCTCAATTTGTTATCTTGCTCTCAACATTTGTGGTGCCTGCTTTGTCAATTGCAATTATTTTAGTTTATTTTATATTTTTGTTACATTTTCTTTCACTGCCAATAATGTAATCACAGAAAAAGCTTCTAATGCTCATATAAACATCATGCTATCTTTTCTCAATTTTTGTAATTTTCTTAAAGGAAGCATTTGTTTTTGGTTTACATTTTAGTCTGTGGGGAAGCTTGCCTGTTTGGAATTAGCTTGGTTACTCACCAGGGTGTCTAGAACCCAGTTGGTGTAGATTCTGAAGTTAAATAGGACCAAATTAACAGCCAGTCCTTATTTGGATGCTTTTGTGGTGGTGTTGTCCTGCTCAATTTTTTTTCTTCTTTAAAGCTGTTTTGTACTTCTGCATATTTCAGGGCTGTCCCAAGCATACTGATACCTTGTTTTCTTTCTCAGTGGCCCTCTTCTGGCTATATCAGCTGTTTCATAGCTGTTGTTCAAACCTCTCTATAATGTACCCCTCTCCTGATTTTGTTCTTCAGCAACTGGGATTCAGAGTCATGGTGCCTCTGACTCTGGAGGTAGCACATGGCCATCAGGGCTAGTAGCCACTGAGAGACTTATCAGCCATGAATTTGCAAAAAAAAATGAATAGATTGAAACCATCTAAGTTGGTGGCCATCACTACATCTTGCATAAATGTAAATTCCATGGATTAATTATGAGACATGTGAAGAAGTATGTCTTTTATCTGTCCTGAATCTCCCACCAATCAGCTTCAAGGGATGACCCCATTGGGTTCTAGTATTGTGAGAGAGGGAGAAAAACTTCTCTATATCCACTTCCTCTGCTCCATTAGGACACCTCTATTATGTCTCCCTTCAGTCACCTTTTTTCTAGAATCATAGAATCATAGAATAGTAGGGTTGGAAGGGGCCTACAAGACCATCAAGTCCAACCTCCTGCTCAATGCAGGAATCCAACTCAGAGCATCCCTGACAGATGGCTGTCCAGCCTCATCTTGAATGCCTCCAGTGTGGGAGAGCCCACCACCTCCCTAGGTAATTGGTTCCATTGTCGTATTGCTCTAACAGTCAGGACGTTTTTCCTGAGGTTCAGCCAGAATCTGGCTTCCTGGAACTTGAGCCCATGATTCTGTGTCCTGCATTCTGGGATGATGGAGAAGAGATCCCGGCCTTCCTCTCTGTGACAACCTTTCAAGCACTTGAAGAGCGCTATCCTAGCTCCCCTCAGTCTTCTCTTCTCAAGGCTAAACATGCCAAGTTCTTTCAGTCTCTCCTCGTACAGCTTTGCTTCTGGTCCCCTGATCATCTTCGTTGCCCTCCTCTGAACCCTCTCTAGTTTGTTTGCATCCTTCTTAAAGAACTGGACACAGTACTCCAGATGAGGCCGCACCAGTGCTGAGTAGAGGGGAATTAGTACTTCCCGGGATTTGGAAGCTATGCTTCTATGAATGCAGCCCCAAATAGCATTTGCCTTTTTTGCAGCTACATCACATTGTTGGCTCATATTCAGCTTGTGATCTACAACAATTCCAAGATCCTTCTTCCTAGTGGTATTGTTGAGTCAAGTCTCCCCCATCTTGTAACTGTGCATTTGATTTCTTTTTCCTAGGTGCAGAACTTGGCCTTTATCCCTGTGAAATGTCATTCTGTTGTTTTCCGCTCAGCACTCCAGCCTATCAAGTTCACTTTGAATTTTGTTTCTGTCTTCCAGGGTATTAGCTATCCCACCCAATTTTGTGTCATTTTCTTATTTATTTATTTTCTTATTTATTTATTTATTTATTTATTTCTATACTGCCCAATAGCCGAAGCTCTCTGGGAGGCCTCTCTGGGCAGTCATCTGCAAATTCAATAAGCATTCCCTGCACCTAAGCTAAACAGTCCCTGGCATTGCATGTTTTCCTCACAAGAGAGTTCCTCCAGACCACTGATAATTTTAGTTGTTCTTTTCTGGTGAAGGAGTCAGTCATTTTTATTTATTTAAAATATTTTTAAGCTGTCTTCAGGGGTAAAACCCTTTATACTGAAAGGTATGTATCCCATGTTGCTGCCATGTTTCTGCCCATCAAAATGTCTCCTTTTGGAAATTTAGATTATGTCAAGAATTCAAGGATATAGCAAGGGTGCATCTTTCACTGGTTAGTGAAAAAATACATTGTGATTCCAAAAGTTATGGGTTATGTGTTTTGGGATGAGTGAAAAATTCTCTCCATTGATGTTTTACTTTATGGGTTTTCCCAATTTATATCTCCCAAGCTTTTCCAAGAGCTAAGAAAGAGTTGCATTCTGAAATTTCCATTTTCCTAGGCATTCTGATGCAACTTGTCTCAAGAAAATTGCACACAAAAATATACATGTTATGGAAAAGTGTGCACAAAAAAGCAATTAAAATGTAAACTAATTGGAAAAATACGTACATTCAAAATGCACACAAATGTGTTGGTTATGAAAAATATGCTAAAAAAAAGTACATTTTTTGTTTTTTTCCAAAAAAACCCACAAGCTCATGTGGAAATGGGATGGAACAAGTTTGACCTCAATATCACAAGCTGAGGTTCCCCGCTTACCTGGGTTCACTGTTTGCACTAGTACATGGATGCCAGCCAGCCAGGGAAGAGAGGCAGTCCAGGCTCACAGGGTGATCTGTGCAGCTTTGTGAAGAGTGCAGGCCACGTACAAGAAAACCAAACCAAACCCAGATCAAAACCCATGACAGTCAGTGCACACTGCAAGGAAGCAAATCCAGAAACAGGGACCCACACAATGCTGCAGCACATTTCCAAAACACTTGCCTGGATAGCAGAATGCATGGAGCAGTTTGTCCCTCAAGTCCACAAGGCAATAGCAACTCCGTGGCCAGCAGCAGCAGCACCAGCTCTGGAAGAGACCTGCACGAGCCAGGCAGACTGCAGGACCTGACACATCAAAGGGAATGCAGTGGGGCGACCATGCTGCTCAGACAAACATCAGTAGTGAGTCAAGCTGCCAAAAGAAGGAGCCACTAACCAGAGAGGGCCATCCAGCCAAGAGAAAGAGCTGTGTATTGACAAGAAGGCAAGACAGAAGTTAGACAGTGGGTGAACCTCAGGTGAGACCTCTTCATCGGAAAAGGAACCGCCACAGCCAGCAACGAACTATCAGTTTTCGCTGCTCACATGACAGGAATACCTGGGTGAGCCCTAAAGAGGAGGCTTAGGAAACCCCCATCTGGATCAGGTCAAGTGGAAGTCTGGTCACCCAGCCAAGATGTCACAGAGGATGTATCAACATTCTTCACATACAGGGATGATGAAGACCACGGGGGAAAACATCTCCCACATCAGATCAGGGAAACGATGCTAGATGGATATTATGTAGAATTTTCTTCCTCCTCAAATCAGAAATAGAGGAAGGGGCGGGGGATAAGAAAAGGAGAGGAAGGAAGTAAAGGGAACAAGAGGGAAGCAGCAGATAGGATATTTAACAACTGCCTGGCAGGCTATGCAACCTACATGGCAGTAGTATTGTCAGGATAGTCGTGATGCTCCTGCCCTGGGTATACTTTTTCATGCTTAAAAACTCTGTTACCCTCAGAGTTTTCCTCACCCAAAGTTACTACATGGGTTTTCTTGGAATAGGTTTAGGATTGATATCTTGTAACACAAGTGTATTTTCCTGTCACCTCCTGACTACAGAAGTATATAATTCAGCGGCTGATGATGAAATAAAGCCCCTTTATTTTAGATCCCTTTATTTAGGATCCCACTGCTCTGCCACCACTTGTGATGCTCCTGCCCTGGGTTCTACCTTCTCCAGCCTCCACCCACTGAAACTGAGAAGAAAGCCCCCTCAGCATGCCTGCCTCTGTTGGGCCAGTTGTCCTCACTGACAAACAAAGCTTCAGCCCCTTTTACTCTCTGGGTTAAAGAGACGCCCAGTATGCTTGAGTAGTAGGTCTGTGCACTACTTTGGCATCGGATCCAGATTCCGAGATGAAGCAAGCCGCTTTGGACCACTTTGGTCCAGAGCTGGAATGGGTCGGGATCGGTCTGAAGCCATCCAGAACAGGTCAGATCGATCCGAAGCGCTTCAGGCTGATCCGGACAGCCGCCTGCCCAGTCGCGCGAGCCCCCTCCTCCTTCCCTGGATCTGTGCCTGGAGCCATCGCCCTCTTCAAGAGAGCCACCATTTTCTTTTAAAATGGCAACTTGTCTTTTCTGGAAGTAAAATCTTATGTAAGTGGCACCCATAAGGCCATCGTGCGCACAAGTTAACAGGCATAAATGGCCCACTTATGCCTGTAATGTTGTGTACATGACAGCCTTACAGCTGCCATTTACAATAAGATTTTACTTCCAGAAAAGACAAGTTGCCATTTCCAGCTGGGCAGTGGTGGTTGTGGTGGGTGGGATCGCGGGGCTGAGAGCTTCCAAATTGGGCCGAGGAGGGGTGGGGCCAATTCAGAAGCTCCAAATTGGCCTCTGAAGGGGATGGGGGGGGGTGCACAGCCCTACTAATCAGTAGGGATGGATGGACTCACCTCCGTCTGGGGCCATTGGTCACTTGCAAGCCACCACTGCCCACACCCACAGGCCATGCCATGTGAACCCTTGATGGCTTAATGAGTGACCGTCAAGTTCCACAGCCCCACCTGCTTCTTTCCCAAGCTGCCATTTTACCTGTAATGCTGCATAGATTGCGCTTTATGGCTACAATCTATGCAGCATTCCCTTCCCAGAATAGCCTGAGCTGCCATTGATGCACAAAATGGGATCTCTGGGAAGGAATGGGCAGGCTGCTGGATGCTCGTGGCCTGAGCAGGGCTCGTGGACAGGTCTGGTGAGTGCCATGTGCTCTGTGAATAGGGGTCTGGGGTGCAGAACAGGGGGGAGTCTGTTGGACTCCACCTCTGTATCAGACACCCATGACATTCCTACTAATTAGTTCCGTCTACCCAATACTGGAGAAGTAACAAGGAAATAGGTTTTTCTAATGGGATTTTGTATTAAAACCAAACACATAACATGTTATTTAAAACAAGAAGAGTTATATTAGGGATGTACGAATCTCTTACCTTGCCTTCTGCTGGGGGTCCGCCGGGGGGAGAGGAGGTGATCTGTTCCTCCCCCCCCCCAGAATCCTTGTTGGCTGGCTCCACTCCACAGTGAGTCCGTGGAGCCGCCGGCCGGCTCCGAAGCGCCAGTGATACGGCTGCCATGCCATATTGCTGGCTGAAGGGGACATGACATACTGCGGCCACAAATGGCATCCCAGACACCATTTGCGTCCGTGCTTTTAATTAACGGGATAGGCTATGCAAATATTTGTGTAGCCTATCCCATTAATTAAAAGCATGGATGCAAATGACATCCAGGAAGCCATTTGCGGCCATAAAGACCTTAGTTTAAGGTAAATGCAGCCATTTACGGCTGCATTTACCTTAAACTAAGGCCTTTACAGCTGCAAATGGCGTCTCGGATGCCATTTGCAGCCGCAGTACGTCCTCTTCAGCCAGCGATACAGCATGGTGGCCGTATCGCTGGCAATCCGAGCCAAAGGATCCAGCTGAAGAGGATTCTGTGTGGAGGTGGGGGTAAGTCTTCCGTTCCGCCACGGACTCCGGGGGGCCAGATTCTAAAGAATCCGGCCTCATTGGAGTCTGTGGTGGAATTTTCTGCCATCCCTAAGTTATACAGTATTAATCAATCTATACTTGGTCCTAATGTATCAAACTACTCTACCCCTTCTGAATCCTGTTCCCCAAACCCCACTCACTAGATGTAGCTTCCTCAGTCCCTAAGGCCCTATCTGGCTTCTGTAAGTTAATTCCTCCTATAACCTCAGAATTCTCTCTCATACACAAGTCCCTCCCATCTTTCACTCCCTCCCTGACACTGTATTAAACCTATCCTACCTGGGTCACATTTAACAATGCAAGCACACTCACATTTCATCCAAGTGGGAACAAATGATACTGCTGAGAATACAAGGAGGGAGGATCACAAAATCCCATTGCCTACAATAACCTGCAATCTCCAAGACCACCAAGCAGAGCTACAAAGAAATCACATCAGACTTTGAAGCTTTGTGAAGAAAACTCAAGAACATTGGGGCCCAAATCGTTTTCTCATCCATCCTTCCAGGAGTTAGAACAGGGAAAGAAAGGCAAAGAAAAATACACTGGGTCAATGACTGGCTATGAAGGTGGTGCCGACACAAGATTTGGATCCTGGGACCATGGGCTATCCTAGGGATGTACGAAAGTCACTTACCTTTTACGAAATTTGATTCGTGGTGGGGGGGAGGTGCTCTGTCCCTCCCCCCGAAATTCTGCCCGGGGGGAGGTGCCCCATCCCTCCCCCCCAAATTCTGGCCCGGGGGGAGGCACCCCATCCTTCCCACCGCGAATCCTGGCCGGCCGGGTCTGCAAATGGCGGCGGCTGCAAATGGCGGCGGTGGGAAGGATGGGGCGCCGTTTGCGTCCCTGCAGTCAGCCGTGATAGGCTATGTAAATGTTTACGTAGCCTATCACGGCTGAGTTAAAAAAACAAAAACAAAACCACGCGTACGCAAATGGTTTTAAGGGGAAAATAAGGGGAACGCAAATAGTGTAGCGTCTACGCTGTTTACGTTGCCCTTGTTTTCGCCGTAGTCTACGTAAATGTTTACGGAGACTAGACGTGCCAAAATAAGGAATGCAAATGGCGGTGCCCATGGGCGCCGCCATTTGCGTATGCGCGTTTTTGTTTTTGTTTTAACTCAGCCGTGATAGGCTACGTAAACATTTACGTAGCCTATCACAGTATTTTTTAAAAATCTAGCCGTGATAGACCGGCCGCTGCCGCTGCTGCCGCCGCACTGCCGCCGGAGCCGCCACCGCCAGGGAGATTCGCCCAAGGTAAGTCCCATCCCGGGGTGGCAGGGGGGGGTGGAAGACCATTTCGCCACCGATTTCAAGATTCATGGCGAAATTCTCTGACATCCCTAGGCTATACTTCCTGGAAGATGGACTGTTGGCAAGGGATGGGTTGCACCTCACAAAGGCTGGGAAGAATGTGTTTGGCCACAGCATGAAGAACTTCATCAGGAGGGCTTTAAACTGAATCTCATGGGGTGGGACACGTAAAGTTGGGGGTAACAATGGATGAAGGCTCATGCACTGTAATGGAGAGAACAGCTCTAATAGCACCCAATAAAAATCTTCAGAAACATGTAGGAAGAAAGCCCTACTATAAAGCACATGGTCTTCAGTGTCTATACGCTAATGCCCAGAGTATGGGAAACAAACAGAACAAACCTGAACTCTTAATACAGTAGGGAAATTATGACTTGAGACTTGGTGGGATGACTCCCATGACTGGAATACAGCAACTGAAGGATATAATTTGTTCAACCCCCCCCAGGAGGAACAGAAAGGGAGGTGGAGTTGCACTATATGTGAAAAATACATATCTCTGCACAGAAATACAGGAGGATGAGCTTGGTAGCCCCATCAAGAGCATCTGGGTTAAAAGAAATGAAGCAAAGAATAAAAAGAACATGGTGGCTGGAGTCTACAACCGGCCACCCAATCAAGGAGAAGATGAAGATGAAACTTTTGTAGGGATGTCAGAGAATTTCTCCACGAATCTCAGGGAGGCCGAATGCCAGTGCATTCAGCTCCCCGAAATTGGTGGAGAAACGGTCTGCCCCCCCGCCCCCCTGGGACAGGACTTACCTTGGTCGAATGTCCCTGGCGGCGGCGGCTCCAGCAGCAGTTCGGCGGCAGCGGCGACCCGTCTTCCGACTGGCTGCCACCGCCGCCATTTCCACGTAAAAAAAAACAAAAAACAAGCAAACATGATAGGCTATGTAAAGATTTATGTAGCCTATCACAGCTAGATTTTTAAAAAACACCGTGATAGGCTACGTAAATGTTTACGTAGCCTATCACGGCTGACTTTGGGGGAAAAAAAAAGTGCGTACGCAAATGGCGGCGCCCATGGGCGCCGCCATTTGCGTTCCTTATTTTGGCACGTGTAGTCTATGTAAACATTTACGTAGACTACGGTGAAAATAAGGGCAACGCTATTTGTGTTGCCCTTATTTTCGCCGTAGTCTACATAAATGTTTACGTAGACTACACGTGCCAAAATAAGGAACGCAAATGGTGGCGCCCATGGGCGCCGCCGTTTGCGTATGTGCTTTTTATTTTTCAAAGTCAGCCGTGATAGGCTACGTAAACACTTACGTAGCCTATCACGGCTGACTGCAGGGACGCAAACGGCGGCGGCTACGGCTGCTGCCATTTGCATCCCGGCAGGACTAGAGGATTTGCGGCCGGAGGGACGGGGCGCCTCCCCCCCGGCCAGAATTTTGGCGGGGAGGGACGGGGCGCCTCCCCCCTACCAGAATTTTGGGGGGAGGGACGGAGCGCCTCCCCCCCACCACGAAGCAAGGTTCAGGATCAGGTAAGGGACTTTCGTCCATCCCTAAACTTTTGAGAAGCAAATTGCCAAGGTTTCAAGGAAGCATGGTGTAGTAGTCATGGGGGACTTCCAGTTCCATGATATTTGTTCGGACACAAATTCTGCAAAACATGGCCCCTCCAAGAAATTCCTGACTTGTGTTGCAGATAACTTCCTCCTACAGAAAGTAGAGGAAGGAACTAGAGGGTCGGCTATCCTTAACATGATCCTAACCAAAATAGATTACATAGTGGATGAAGCAGCAGTTACAGGAACTCTGGGGGAAAGTGAAGATGTTATACTTGAGTTCTTGGTTTTAAAGGAAGAAAAAGCTGAGTGTAGCCAAATGCAGACCCTGGATTTCAGGAAAGCCAGTTGTAATAAACTCAGAACAATTATCAGTAAGGACCCATGGCAAGCTACTCTAATGAGAAAAGGAGTCCAAGATGGGTGGGAGTTTTTAAAAAGAAAATTCTCAAGGCACAATTACAAACAATTCCAACAAGAAAAAAAGGTGGAAGACAACAGAAGAAGCCAATGTGGCTTCACAAAAATCATAGAGATGACCTGAAAACAAAAAAGGACACATATAGGAAGTGGAAGGAAGGCCAAGCTACAAAGGAAGAGTACAGGCAGGTAGCACAGAATTGCAGGGATGGTGTCAGGAAGGCTAAAGCTGAGAACAAGCTGAGGTTAGCGAGGGATACTAAAAGCAACAAAAAGGCTTTCTTCAGCTACGCGCATAGTAAAAGACAGAGGAAAGAAATGGATGGATTCAGTGGATGAAATGGATGAAATGGATTCAGTGAGGATGGCAAAATGATAACAGATGACAAAGAAAAGGCAGAAGTGCTCAATTCCTACTTCAGCTCAGTCTTCTCCTGAAAGAGGGTCTATGAGCCCGCTGGCAATGGCAAAGTACAGGCTGGATTGCAGCTTGAGATTGATAGGCATATGGTCAAGGAACATCTCACAACTTTGAATGAGTTCAAATCTCCAGGGCCAGATGAACTGCACCCTAGAGTCATAAAGAAACTGGCAGAAGAACTCTCAGAACCACTGTCTATTCTCTTTGAGAAATCATGGAGGACGGGTGAAGTGCCAGATGACTGGAGGAGGGCTAATGTTGTCCCTGTCTTCAAAAAGGGTGAAAAGGAGGAACCTGGGAACTACAGACCAGTCAGTCTGACATCAATCCCTTGGAAAAGTCTGGAGCAGATTATGAAGCAATCAGTCTGTAAGCTTCTTGAAAACAATGCAGTGATTACTCGAAGGCAACATGGATTTGTCAAGAACAAATCCTGCCAGACAAATCTCATCTCATTTTTGGATCAGGTCACCTCCCTTGTGGACTGTGGGAATGCTGTGGACATAGTATACCTCGACTTCAGCAAAGCTTTCGACAAAGTGCCCCATGATATCCTGATTAGCAAACTAGCTCAAATGTAGGGATGGCACGGGCGCCCGATTCAGTCCAGGAATCCAGTGGACCTTCTCCTGCCCACACTCCTGAGCCCCACTCACTGAGCCCCTGCCCCTGCTCACCCCCTGCCCACACTCAGCAAATGGCCTGCCCTCACCCCGGCAACTTTGTCGAATTTTGTGGTTGTCATTTTCTGAAAAGTAAATGGCGATCACAAAAATGCTCAAATTTGCACATATGTGAAAATGCACATTTTTGCAAATGTGCATATTTGCATATGCACAAAAATGCATATTTTACTAAAATGCACATTTTCGTACACACATTAATGTGTGCCTTCACAAAAATGTGCATTTCACACATGAGAATATGCACATTTGCAAAAATGTGCATTTTTGCGCATAGAAAAACTGAATTTTTGCGGTCATCATTATTTTTTTTTTTTTTAGAAATGGTGACCACAGAGCTTGAAGAGGCCACTGGGGTGAATGCAGGCTCTGAGACGAGAGTGAGAGGGGATTGAGCACAGTCTGGGGACTGATGAGCAAGAGCAGGGGCTGGGTGGGAGTCTGGAGAACCCAGATGAGTTTCCTGCACTTGGCTTCGTCTCAGTAAGTAGTGAGTAAAATTTTAGATTTTGCATTTTTTAAATGGCAGCAGCAATTTGCACAAATGGGATCATGTTTTTTTTTTTTTTGAGGTCATCAAATTTGCCCAAATGGGGTGGGGCCTGTTGGAGGGGGTCTTCTATTTGTGCAGATGTGGTCAAATGTTATTTTTAATATTTGTTTTGTTGTAGGGTGTGTTTTTTAAATAAGTCTGCCTATCCACTATGTGTTCCCATTTTAAAAATCCTTAGTTTCATCCTCTCCACCCACAACCTCACTTAGCCCTGGAGAGCCATATTCTGTGCGTGTCCAAGAATTGTCAGTGCACCCTCCACTTCCGGCTTGCCTTGCTAGCAGACGCCCTTTTGTGTAAAGAAAGGCTGCCTCGTGTCACAAGCCCACCCATGCCCAGAGCACCTCCTCAGAGCAATGAGTGGGATCGCTAAACATACACAAATGTCATGGCAAAGCAATAACAAGGGATGGGGGGAGGGAATTGTGCAAATTTCAAGCAGAGCAGTAAAACGGCAGTGAAAGGGGGGCTCAGTATCCCCCCCCGGCAGTGTTATCTTCTGGCCAATGAGCCGTGAACTGACACTGGACACTGTCCTTCCCCCTTTCAACATGTCCCTGGGACCTGTTCAGAAAAGGGCAACTAAAATGATCAAGAGTGGAAGAAGTGGTCCTGAGCATACTGACTGTAACCCATTGCTTACCACTCAAGCCTTCTAGAGATGGTTCCCTTTTGATCATATATTGCCTAATCTTCGCAATTGCTCTCTTCATTGCAGTTGTTCTTTCATATTCTTTATTATCTAAAAGACAGGTAGAAAGAAAAGAAATGGTGTTCTGCTCCACTAGTCTGGTGCCAGGAGAGGGGGAAAGCATGGGTCTACTCGCACCCCACCCCAGGAAGTGCTGCTGGGCATGATTTTGGATCAAGGCTCCTCATGTCTAATTCATGGAGCTTCTTTTAAATGCCGGCCAGCCCCCCAAAGATGGTGCTTTATTCTTATTTATTTAAGGTGCTTCACATCCAGCTCATCAGTCCAAAAGGAAACAAAAATGCTAGCTTACAAACTATATAAAGATATGAAATAAAACAATATCAAAACACTAAACAGCAGAGTAGGTGGTATTACATCATTAAAACAGCATTAAAAGTAAATCCAAAAGGCCTGGGGTGGGGGCAGGGGAGACACAGCTGAATAGGATTTCATCTGACACCACATGGTAATCAAACACGAAACCAGATGAGCCTTTCTGCAGAAAAGTTCCCGATCTGGGGAGCCACAACCAAGAAAGACCTCTCTCTGAGGATGATCTTAGGAGCACATTCAGGTGGAAGAGGGTGGCTCTTCAGGAGCCCAGCTAGCTCTAAAAGCACTTTGAGCACTTTGAATAATGCTCAGAAGTTGCATGTGTTTCCTCTAAACCAGGGGTGGGCATCTTGTGGCCCTCCAGATTTTGGCCTACAAACCCCAACAGTCCTAGCCTGCACAGCCAATGTTGGGAGATGATGGGAGCGGTAGACCAAAAAATATGTGGAAGGCTACAAGTTGCCCACCCCTGCTCTAAATATTCAGCATCCTGCCCTATTCTTGTGGGGCTGGGGGGGGGGAATCTTCCAGAAGGAGGGACAGGGGTTCTTAGAAGACCTGAGCTCTTTTTTTTTTTTGTCCAAATGTATCATCTCTGTGCACTCATTGAGGCAATGTTGGGAAACCAGAAGTTGGTAGCAGAGAAAGGGGGGGGCAATGATTAAGTCTAGGTGGCTGCCCAGGACAGCACACTGTAGCTGGCAGCATTTCTGTGGCTCTGGCAGATACCAGGAGCATCTTCTTCCCTGGAGACTGACTCTGTGTGAACCAGGCTGCCCATCTACGCTCGGGACAAAGAGATACAACAGTGGGTAACTGGAAGAAATAAGTTCTCTGTGTTTAAAACAACCCCCCCACCACCACCATTGGAAGAAGTGGAGAAGGGTCAGGAAGAGCAACTTGCTGGACTCAAGGGATAGTGAAAAAAGGAGATTCCCTTCACCCTTAGTTCTGGCAATTCTTACAACTTGGACTATGTAGCATTCCAGAATTTTATTTTTTTTTACTACAATAAACAGGATCCTGTGTCTCATATTTTGAATGGGATTTAGACATCTTTCCCTACTTCTGTTGAGGGGCTGTCACATTTCCTAGCCTTTAAATTGCAGTGTTCT
This sequence comes from Heloderma suspectum, assembly GCF_057233095.1. Taxonomy (NCBI): domain Eukaryota; kingdom Metazoa; phylum Chordata; class Lepidosauria; order Squamata; family Helodermatidae; genus Heloderma; species Heloderma suspectum. The sequence continues at coordinate 5,537,471 of NC_139462.1, forward strand.
GTACCCAGTACAATCTGCAAATGCCTCTGAGCCAAGATGGGGCAATGGCCTCCAGACTTAAGTGGAGAATCCTGTTTGCCCTATTGGGTATGTGGCTGCACAGTCCTCATGGGCACCTACTGGATACTGCCTGTGACTTCCCAAGTGACCTGGGAACACTCCCCTTCCATTTTGGCCTGAAAGGCACTCCTGGTAGGTGGCATCATGTGAGCAGAAAGGAGCAAGGCAGAGTCCAGAAGCACTGCCAGACCTGTATTTTCTAGCACAGGTAAAGCCACTATGCCCCCTTCAGCTGAGGTGTGCTACAGAGAATTATCGTAAAGAAAGTGTGTCTGACATTTTAGGAGAAGGAAGCTCTCACCCAGAAAATGGAAAGGAATAGGAGTTGCAGTCTAGAGCTTAGCACAGGCTGGATCATGCTCTCATGTATTTATTTATTTTATTATTTTCCCCCTTGTTCTTCAGATTGAAGTAAAGCCAGCCAGGATAATTTTGTGGACTTTTCTTTGCCAGATGAGTTGAACTTACACATATCATTTGCCCAAATTACAGCGAGGAACAGGAGTATGCACAGCATTATTCCAATAGCCATCGCAATGCCAGTTTGCATGAACTCTTGTAGATGAGTGACAAATGACTTTCCTTGAGGGGCAAAAAGAAAGAGAAATCTGATTAAGCCCTTGAGAGCTGACACCACACTCATAAATATACTTCTAGAAATATGCTTTAAATGAGTGAACAAGTCCATAAATCATGATGAGTTATCTGACTTAAAACAACTCCATTAAGGGCACAATCCTATGGGGATAGGCAGCTGCCTCCAAACTCAGAGGGGATGGCCTATCCAATGCAGGGCAGGAGAAGCACGGAGGGGATCATTCCCTCCACGCTTCTCCTGCTCTGCATTTGCGGCTAGACAGCTGATTTCGGCTGTCTAGCCATGGGAAGGCAGAGTGGGGGAGGAGGCTGCTGGACAACACATAGGATGTGTAGTTCTGGTATTTCTGCCTTTCCTGCCCCAGAACACTCCCCGGAATGCCCTGTTTTGGCCACTCCATGCTCCTCTGAAGAGTGCAGAGCGTGGAGCTGTTCCAGGCCACCTGTGAGACAGCATGGAAGGTGGGGGGGGGGAAGGTTGGTCCTCTGGGAACCAACCTCGGAGTGCAGGCTCTGAGGCTGGTTCCCGGAAAACCAGATATCCTATGGCTGTCTAGCTGCTGACTAGCAGCCATAGGATTGCTCCCCTGATAAACTACTGAGATATTCAAAATATCAGAGAACAAACATTATCCTCCCCTCAACAAACTAACAACAAAGAAACACTCAGACTTGGAAGCAAAATGTTATATTTTTAACATCATACAAATGATTTCCATTTATCTATTAAACGTTCTAATTTGTGATGCTTTTCTCTAATACTTATAGAATTTGTCAGTTTTCCCATTGCAGCATAGCCCCACATTTTCCCAATCCATTCCTTTATAGTTGATATTCTGAGTAGCTTCCCGTATTTATCATTTAATAATTGAGCAGCAGTTTCAATGTAAATGAAACAGTTGATATTTTAAGTAGCTTCCAATGTCTGAAATGTAATAAGCAAGCAGAAATAAAATCTCTTATCTGAACACCATCAGACTATGGGGATTTCTCATTGTTTCAGTTCCTTTTGATATCACCTGTACAATAAAATTCTGTATCCACTGTTAAATCATTAACAATGCAAACTTGTGCATTTCTGCTCAGAAATAATTCTGACTCAGTTTTATGGGACTTGCTCCCAGCTGTGTGGGTAGGATCGCAGCCTAATCATGCAATCATGCTTGTGTCTATGCAGAACTAAGCCCCACTGAGTTCAGCCGACATGAGATCACCTTAACTCTGGTCTTAAACTGGCTGGCTTTTCATAACTGAATGTCTCTCTGCCTGTCTGTCTGATTTGCATCAGATTTGGCCGAAGTCTGAGCTTCCTCGGGTGACGTGGATTTCTCCACATTGTGGCCAGAAAAGCTGAACCCTGCATGAGGCTTCATTCTGGATTTGGGCTTTGGAGAGACAAACAGTGGGCTGGACAGAGTGTGGGTTCTGGGTGGTTTGTTACCCACCCCAGCCACCTACTCATACCCATTCAGACACCATGTCGAGCCACGCCCCACAAGGGTAACTAGATAGATCAACCAGCATGCAACCGGCATGTGTGGGGGTGGTTAATTAGCCACTGTGGCTTATTAACCACCTTCATGGCATATGAACCCCATCAGTGTCTCCAAAAATAGTGTCAATTTCCTTTCCTTTTTCTAAACACTGGTGGTGGTCAAAGCTGGTCAGAAAGCTTTGCAGGTTGAGGACACTCACCTGCCAATATTCCCTGCCTGAGGTTCCCTGTTCAAGTGGGTGAGGAGTCATAATCTTATCAAGCACTTGACAGTCCTGGCAGAGGTGAGTCTGGATCAGGAGAGGTCACAACCTGCGGCCTGGGATAATCAACGAGCTGGGTGGGTTTCACATAATCAGCGTTACAGGCAGCAGTAGAGGACAGATTGCAAACCTGGACTAGTGGTGCTTTGTTGGGCTTAGTGAAGCTTTTGGGCTCAGATAATATTGCAGGCTTTTCTTTCCCCTCCCTGACTGGTTCTCTTCTTGTCTTTCCATCAAGAACCTCATTCTGTGCATTCCTCCTCTATGCCATGAACCACTTCTGCAGGTGCAGTATACAGACCTTCAGCTGGGGGAAGCTCTTCTACTGATGACTTGGGTGTAGAGTCTATTTTGGATCTGGAGCTGCTTTCCTTTCTCAAATATGGTTGCCCTTTAAGATAACAAGATGTATTTACAGTAAACTTTACTATAAATATAAAGCAATAATCAATAATACTTAACCTACATTAAATTATATACAGTGGAGAGAAAAAAATTGTGTACCTTAATGATAATTACGGAATTATCCTATAATTATTCTATAGTTTTACCATGATAGCCTTCATGAATCAAAACCAGTCCTTTTCTAAATATCAATAGGGTTCATATTGAAGAATTCCATGTCTTGTGAAATAAAACAATGTATAAATTAGGCAAACAATAAGTGTCTGGGTATGTGTCAAAGTGACTCCCTGGTTGCACCAGCCCAATTAAAGGGAATAATTAGAATCAGGTGTTTAAGTAATTAGGTCGATCTTCAGGGGTGAGTTTGGGAGGCCCTGCCCTACAAAAGGATCAGAAACTTTGTGAGTTTGGTCTTCACTACATGGTTGTGTGGAAACACATCATTCCACAATCAAAAGTCATTTCTGAAGCAGTTTTTGCTGCTCCTCAGTCTATAAAGGGGTACAAAACCATTTCTAAGGATTTGGGGTCCTCCAGTCCACTGTCAGACAAATGGAGACCATTTCTACACAGCCCTGTTTTAGAAGTGAAAACCAACATGTTGAACTGAGCCCATAAAGCAATTCACAACCAGTGAAGATCCAGTATTGGAGTTAACAGACAAATTCATGAAGGATAAGTCTTTTAATAGCTCCTTATCATGATGTCTATGTGCTAGAGGTGTGCACAGATATTTTTATTTTTTTATTTTTTTGGCTTCAGAACTCACTTTGGCACTTAGGATAGTGGGTGGCTTTGGCTCAGTGCTTCAGACTATCATCGCTTGCTTTCAGATCTGAAGCACAGACTCACTTCGGTTCATTTTCCAAGATGTTGGATTTCATGCCGGGCATGACATGCCCCTGACATCATGTCATGCCCGGCGAGAGCACCAGGAAGTTCTTCTCCCCACAATGCTTCTGCCCAGAACAGCCTTCGCTGCATTTTCCTTTGGAACTCAGCAGGAGTGGCAGTTCCCCTTGTCTACCAGCAAGCTAACCTGGGTGAGCACAGCCTGAATCCTCCTTCATGGAGTGGAGGGGGGAAAGCCAGCAGTGGCTGAGAGGAAAGACTTCCAGGTACTCTCCTCGAAGAGCCCAGGGCTTTCCCCACTCCACGAAGGAGGATTCAGGCTGTGCTCACCCAGGTTAGCTCACCCCCCTGTGAGCTTTTCATTGACTATGGCAGCCTCTCTACATGAGCAAGCAACAGCCAACTCCCTAAGCCAGCCTGGATGGAGTCTCTGCTGCCAACTGCCAGACACTAGAACTAGACCCTTACTCGACTAAGTGGATGGCCGAAGCTGGTCAGAAAGCTTTGCAGGTTTAGGACACTCACCTGCCAATATTCCCTGCCTGAGGTTCCCTGTTCAAGTGGGTGAGGAGTCATAATCTTATCAAGCATTTGACAGTCCTGGCAGAGGTGAGTCTGGATCAGGAGAGGTCACAACCTGCGGCCTGGGATAATCAACGAGCTGGGTGGGTTTCACATAATCAGCGTTACAGGCAGCAGTAGAGGACGGATTGCAAACCTGGACCAGTGGCGTTTTGATGGGCTTAGTGAAGCTCTTGGGCTCAGATAGTATTGCAGGCTTTTCTTTCCCCTCCCTGACTGGTTCTCTTCCTGTCTTTCCATCAACATCCTCTTACTGAGCATTCCTCCTCTATGCCATGAACCACTTCTGCAGGTGCAGTATACAGACCTTCAGCTGGGGGAAGCTCTTCTACTGATGACTTGGGTGTGGAGTCCATTTTGGATCTGGAGCTGCTTTCCTTTCTCAGATATGGTTGCCCTGTAAGATAACAAGATGTATTTACAGTAAACTTTACTATCAATATAAAGCAATAATCAATAATGCCTAACCTACATTAAATTATATACAGTGGAGAGAAAAGGTTTGTGTACCCTAATGTTAATTTTAGAAATTCCATAGTTTTGATTCACAAAAGCTATCATGATAAAATCAGTCCTTTTGTAAATATCAGTAAGGTTCATATTGCAGAATTCCATGTCTTGTGAAATAAAACAATGTATAAATTAGGCAAACAATAAGTGTCTGGGTATATGTCAAAGTGACCCCCTGGTTGCACCAGCCCAATTAAAGGGAATAATTAGAATTAGGTGTTTAAGTAATTAGGTCGATCTTCAGGGGTGAGTTTGGGAGGCTCTGCCCTACAAAAGGATCAGAAATGTTGTGAATTTGGTCTTCACCACATGGTTGTGTGGAAACACATCATTCCACAATCAAAAGACATTTCTGAAGCAGTTATTGCTGCTCCTCAGTCTATAAAGGGGTACAGAACCATTTCTAAGGATCTGGGGTCCACTAGTCCACTGTCTGACAGGATATCTACAAATGGAGAAGGTTCAAGACCACAGTCACTCTACCCAGGAGTGGTTGTCCTACCAAAATCTCTCCAAGAACAAACTGGTACATCATCTAGGAAGTCAAAAAGAAGCCCAGAGTACCATCCAAGCATTTGTAGGCCACTCTCACCTTGGCTAAAGTGAATGTTCATGAATCAATGATCAGAAAAATAGTGAACAAGAATAGTGTTCATGGGAGGATAGCCAGGAGGAAACCTCTGCTCTCTAAAAAAGAACACTGCTGCCCATCTGAAACTTGCTAAAGATCACATAGATGATCCCCAAGACTTCTGGAACAATGTTTTCTAGACAGAGGAGTCAAAGGTAGAATGTTTTGGCCTCAATGAGGAATGTTATGTTTGGCGAAAAATAAACACTGAGTTTGAATGGAAGAACCTCATCCCAACCGTCAAGCAACGTGGTGGGAATGTGATTGTCTGGGCATGCTTTGCTGCCTCAGGACCTGGATGACTTGCTATCATTGACACAACTATGAATTCTGCAGCATATCAGAAGACTCCAGAGGAGAATCAAGCAGGCCTGAAGAGAGACTGTAATTGCACTCGGCTAAATGCAGTTACAGTTCTCTGCATGATCAGGAGCCCTGCACAATCAGGGTTCCCCAGTCACACAGAGGATTGTAACTGCATTCAGCCATTTGTGCTGCAGTCCCTCTTCAAACCTTCCTGATCAATATGGGGAGGTCAGAGATGGAAGTGGTGGGGCCAGCACTCCCGTGTCCCCACCACACCTCCATTTTTTTTTGTAGAGATGTTTGTCTGCTAATACTGGAAGCCTTTGAGACAAGCTTGGGGTGGGGGGTGCTTGGTTCTAAATGAAAATGTAGATATAGTGAGCATAATAGAAACCTGGTGGACTGGGGCGAATCAGTGGGATGTGGTTGTCCCTGGATACAAACTCTATAGGGGCATATGAAGCTGCCTTATACCACATCTGACTAATGGTCAGTGTAGCTCAGTATTGCCCGTACCTTGGTTCTCCAGAATTTCAGGTGGGGTCCTCTCTCTGTCTGACCCAGAGATGCTGGGGATCAAACCTGGGATCTTTGGCATGCAAAGTGTGTGCTCCACCCCTGAGAGGGAACTCCACAGAAAGGGCAGGGAAGGACGTATTGGGCATGGTGTTGCACTCTATGTCCAAGACGCCATAGAGTTCCAGTCATCAAGACAAGAGCAACAGGCACCTCCTACACAGAGTCACGCTGGGTGCAGGAACATCCCACACAAACAGTACTACCCCGCACAAGATGCTGAGAGTGGTCTTGAGCCTGAGAGGGAAATCAGGGAGACATCCAAAGGAGAACGTGGTGTGATCATGGGCGACTTCCATTTCCCTCACAGTGACTGGGTAAATGCAAGTCAGGTCACAAGAAAGATAAAACAAAATTGATAGATACCTTAAATCCATGACCAATTGTTTTAGGACAGCTGGTCATGGAACTGACCAGATTATTGTATATGTCATTCTGTACCTGATTTGAGATGTAAGCCAAATGAAAAGAGCGACAACAGTGCTAAATAGATAATGGAAAATCACTAAGAAACATGCATAGCTTCAAAAGAGGAAACTTCTAAAAAATAAGGGGACTGCTAAAAATTTGAAAGGGAAAATCAAGAGGTTCACGTATCTCCAGAACATCTGGAGGTTATTTAAAAACAGCAATGGAACCACAGCCAGAATGTATGCCTGCATATTAACATACTAGGAAAGGAATAATTAAGTTCGTGAGGATGCCTGGTATAGTTAGCAAATGTAGTCAAAGAAGCTATTATAATTAGGGCTGTGTGTGGACCCCCCAATCCGACTTGGAAGCCGCTTTGTGGCTTCCAGGGCAGGCCAGATTCAGCTCTGGGTGATTCGGGGCCCCTCTGATCTGACTCAGCCCTGAACCCAAGTGTAGAGCCAGTGCTGTGTAGTGGTGAGAGTATTGGACTGGGAGCTGAGAAATCTGGGTTCTAGTCCCCACTCGGCCATGGAAGCTCACTGGGTGACTTTGGGCCTGACACAGCCCCTCAGCCCAGCCTACCTTGCGGGGTTGTTGTTGTGAGGATAAAATGGAGAGGAGGAGAATAATGTAAGCCACCCTGGGTTCCTTGCAAGAGGAAAAAAAGTGAGATATAAATGCAATAAATAAATAAAGTGGGATTCCCGCTTTGGAGCCCTCTCTGATGCCCCTATGCAAACCCCCAGCTCCTTGCCTAGGCCACCACCATCTCTGCCTCCTCCGCTGCTGCCATCGTCATCGCTGCCGCCATTGCCTCCACCAGCTCCTGAGTCCTGGGCGCACACCAGGTCTTGTTGCAGGGAGTTGCCATTTTAGAAATGGCATTTAAAAATGGGGACTCCCTGCAACAAGAGCTGGCGCACGCCCAGGGCTCAGGAGCTGGCGGAGGCAGTGGCAATGGAGGGGATGACGGCAGTGGCAGCGATGACAACGGCGATGGCTTAGGTAAGGAGCTGGAGGCACCGGAGCAGCTGGGCCAGGGTGCCGAAGCTCTGAAGTGCTTTGGTGAGCTTCTGACCCATTTCAGGTCACTCCGCTTTGCCTCGGAAGGGGCCCGAAGCAGGCTGCTTTGACTCAGGCTTCGGGGGCCTCGGGCCAAAGCAGTGCACAGCCTGAAGTATAATGCCTCGCCCCATGGGCGAGAGAGGTTTATTGCTGATATGACCAGCCCACTACCACTCTCTGAGGAATTCCCTTCCATTACCCTGTGTTCTCAAGGACGCCAGAGAATGTGGCTGTTGCTGTGAAAGCTCTCAACCTTGCGAATAAGAACATGGGAATGGGAATTCAGTTTGTCCAAGCCAAACCATACTGGGTAAACAGCATCACACTTAATTCTTTTTTGAAATAACTGTAATAACTTTATATCATTCTGTGCAAAGTCAACCAAGCCAAGAAGGAATCAAAACAAAATAGGCAAAACAGTATCCTCTACTTTCTGGTAGCAAAGATACCTATTTTCTCCTTGGTGCTGTGCCAAAAATTTCTCCAACATGTTTTTCAACCGTTCTCATTCAATTCGATAGAAAATAAATTGCTTTGGGGGAAAAATTCAAAGGAGAAGAAAATTTCAAAAAAATTCTCATGGGTTGGATTCGCGGTTCTTGTGCTAACCTTACTTATGAGCAGTGGAAGCTGGTGGCTCCGATTTCAGTGGGGCTGTAAATCCAATTAGGGTTTCAGTCAGAACCAGCCACAACTCTGAAGGAGCTATCCAAAGCATTGAACCCTATCTGCAAAATGGGTTCAGCACACTGGATACTTCATTTAGAGTTCTGGCTTGTGCAGACTGAAACCCAGAATGGATTTGCTGCCCCACCACAATTGGAGCCACCAGCCTGCACTGCATGTGAGGTAGTCAAGGAGAGGGCGTGCGTGCCCCGCCTTTCATCATGCAATCTTATCCTTGTAGCCTGTCGTCTCCTTGGTTTCCTCCACTTCAGTTAAAGCCCAGGGGACGGTTCTGTGGGCAAGGAGCATAGAGGATTGGGAAAGCGGGGTTATGAGCAACCCCCAGCCATTCCCAGCCTACTTCCACCGCCCTCTGCAGAGCCCTAGGTAGACAGGCAAAGGTGCTAGGGCTGTGCAGAGACCCCCTGATCCAACTTGGAAGCCACTTTGTGGCTTTGGAGGCAGGCCCAATTCGGCTCAGGCAGATTCCAGGGGGGCCCGATCCGACTCAGCCCTGAACCAGAAGTGGGATTCAGATGGTGAACCCTGCTTCAGGTCCCCCCCAATGCCTTCATGCAAACCTCCTTACTTTGCTGCTGCCTCCTCCTCCACCATCCTTGCCACTGCCACTGTTGCCGCCGCTGCCGCTGCCCTTGCCGCCACCGCCATCTTCACTGCCATCTTCACCGCCACCAACTCCTGAGGCCTGGACGCGTGCGCTGACCCTTATTGCAGGAAGTCACCATTTTAAAAATGGCAACTTCCGGGAGGTTGTCATTTTAAAAATAGTGACTCCCTGCGATAAAGGTCGGCGCGTGCATCCAGGCCTCAGGAGTTGGTGGTGGCAAGGATGGTGGTGGCAGCAGCAATGGAGGTGGTGACAAGGAGTGTAATGGAGGCAGCAGCGGAGAAGGCAGCAGCAGAAGCTCAGGTAAAGACCTGGCATGGCTGGGCTGGGGGAGCTGAAGCTCCAAAGCACACTGAGTACTTCGGAGAGCCCCCGACATGCTCCAGGTCGCTTCGTGCCCCCTCCGCTTCGCCTCGGAAGGGGCTCAAAGTGACCTGAAGCAGCCCGCTTCGACTCGGGGTTCGGGCCTCGAGCTGAAGCTGTGCACAGCCCTAAAAGATGCCCATCTAGAAAAATGCTCCTCCCACTCTTCATAAGATGCCCATCTGAGTTTGTAGGCTGATGGGCATCCAGATAGGATTGCACCCTGGAAAGTTTCCATCTTTTTGAAGCCTGGAGTACCCTGTTCAGTCACAGGGTGGCAAATTTCCCTAACAAGCACATAGCTTTCCAGTTGACAAAGTGAGAAGCTGCAGGGGGGCAGGGAATCATCTGAAGTACAGCGTTATGAGCTCCCCCTTCCACCATGCTGTGGACCAGCCCCCTCTCAGAGTGTGCTCCAGAATCAGGAAGAGAGCAAGAAGGGGTTGACACGACCAGAGGCAGGGAGAGGAAATGCTGGCTTACCACAGCAGCGCACTGCTGGTCAGCTGAAGAAATGAAACTGGGAGGAAGCCGAGGGACTGCAGAATACTCCTGTCATATACTTCACACACTGGATGCTGGCAAAGTGGGGAAGGAGCCCAAACTGGGAGTTGAGAAGCTCAGGCTTAATTCTCTGCCCTGTTCCTCACTCTTCCACTACCAGGGCGGGAGCGAGGGAGGGGCAATGCGAAAGTAGAGGGGCAGAAGTGAAGGCTCTGGGTCTACCTCACAAGAATTAACTCTCGCAGAGACACTGTGTTTCTGTACTACAATGAAGAGAAAATAACAGCAGAAGCAACTTACTTCCCCAAGCTGATGGGTTATCTTGCTCTTTAACTTCTCAGTCGGACTTGTATCTCATGTCATCCTATACCAAGAAGCATAGAATACTTAACAGAATATTTTTACTTAGATACTTAACATAATGTTTTTAGACAAACATAGTATCAATCAGTCATAATGGGTCAGTCATAGTGGGTTCTTCATATCTTCTTCTGTTTCTTCCTGAGGTTGTACCTTCCTTCAGCAGCTTCAGCCACCAATCCCTTTGCTGTAGAACATTCCAGAACTTCTGCCATTATGTTGCTCCCACTTGGCTGGTTGCCATGCCTAATCAGCATTCCACATGTAGCATAAGCCTAGGAAAATATTTATTTTAGATGTATTGCATGTATGTATGTATGCATGCCTCTAGACGATAGATAGGAGATAGGAGACAGACAGACAGACAGACAGAAGATTTAGAGTGCAGCAACTGTGTGAGGTAGACAGAACAGTGAGAGATCTGGGAACAAGGACTGAATAGCAACTGAACTCCTTTGGTAGCCCTCTTGCTGACCCAGCCAGAGGAGAGAAGCCAAGCTAAACGTTGACTGAAAACTCCCTCTCATTTCAGGACATCCCCCCTCCCCGCACCCCAAACACACATATGTGAAAGTGGGAGTGCATTTTCTTCTGGTTTGGGGGACCAGGTGAAGTTTCACAGAATTAATCAGGGATGCAGCTATCTTCTTAACTTAGTTAACATAACAAGGTTTGTTCCTCCCTTTTTCTTCTCTTAAAGGGAAGTTTTACAGATCTCGGTAGCTCCCTGGCCCTGCCATATCTCACCTCCCCCCATGCATTTTGTGCCCTTAAGAGAAGGAAATCCAAACACAGCAAGTGAGGATTAGAAGAGAAATGATCAGAGAGTTGCAGGCTAGGAAAGTGGACTGTGCAGGCTATTCCAAAAAGCTGTGTTGGCTTACCTAAAACTGTTTGTGCAAGTTAGTTTGAGGCAATGCTATAGTGCCATTAATTTCAATGGGAAATAATTAATTGCATGCTTAACACAGCCATTGAAACAAAGTCAATGGAGAGTGGAAGAGCTTAATAGATCATGCCCTCTCCTTTTGAAAGGTTCTCCACAGTGACAAGGTAATTCCCAGAGCTTCTCTTTCTTGCAGAGTTGAAGTTACACAGAACAGCCAATGCAACAGCACAAGAAAGCATAAATATGAACATCAACATGATATTCGTGGCATTTCTACACCAGCCTAAAATCTTGCATTTAAAATGGGGCTTTCTGCTTCCGTTTTAAATGCAGGATCACCACTGACTGTCTTTACATGTGCTTCCCCCCCCCCTCGCCCTGTAGCTGAGTCTTCCATTATCTTTCATTGATCTCACTCCTCTTCTTGCTGCTTTTCCTCTTTTCATGGAGGGAACTGAAGTGGAACACAATGGGGTAATCTGATAGCTCATGATCTATTTTAAAAAGGAACAAAGGGCATTTAGTGCAGGAGACACCTTGGAGGGTCACGGCTTCATGTAAAGAGTCTGCAAACTTCCGTGAAGGACTCACAACATGGGGAAGGGCCTTCTCCGCACTGGCCTCCACCCTGTGGAATCATTTTCCCTCTGAGGTATGCCAGGCCTCAGCGCTGACTTGTTTCAGGCATTTGTTGAAAAATGTATGTTTTTGCTTTGGCTTTCCCTCAGCCATGAGCAGTCCTTGAACCATTCTCTAACATGGTTGTATTTATTGTATTATATTTATGATATTCTTTTGTAAACTGCTTTGGGATTTGTGCAAATGGGAAGTGGTACAGAAATATTGCAAATAAATAAATAAACAAACAAACCATTAGCTATAGTGATTATCAGCAACCTTCAAGTATAATTTTCCCAGCTGAGCATTCCCAGTGGAAAAATTTTCATACCATTGTTTATTATCTTTAGAATCCTGTCCTTTCACCAAAGGACTCAGGACATCACTCACTGGATTGTCCAATTCACCCCCACAACAACCCTTTGAGGTGGGCTAGGCTGAGAGAGTGTCCTCCACCCCCAGGTCACCAAACAGGGATTTGAACCCAGCCGTTTCGAGTCCACACCCAACACTTGGTACATTACAATCTCCTCTGTATATTCATTCCTCTTAGAATCCCTGTTCAAGAAAAAATCAAAGGTCAGCCTCAAGTGAGGCCAACTTACTGTCTTTCTGGCCCTGCCTGGCACTGTGTTGCTGTCTAAGAGAGACCCTACCTCTGAGGCTGGAGCTGGAGAGGGAAAAAAAAACCCCTCTCCCCCAGGCAGATAACTGTTGATTTGCGGCAGCTGGGCTCAAGGTTCCTGGGACAGCTCTTGTTTCTGCCCACCCTGATGCAGCATGGCAGTGCCCCAGAGGCAGCATCGCCAGAGGCACGCTGCCAAAGGCAAGGGCAAGGGCCACCCTTGTAACATTGGGCTGATTGACTTTGCAGCTTTACATGTGGGGTTAGCTGTTTCTCCAACAAAATTTTGTTGTGTGCCTGGGAGAGTGGGCATGGGGCCAACTTGGGGGACTTGAGGGCCCCCCAATTAGTGTGGTTATGGGTCAAGGGAGATATGACATTGGGAGAAGGGCTAGCCAGCTTAGGGGAGCACGGCTGAGACAGTTGTGCTGTGTTCTGGCCCTATCGGCTTGCCCTATCAGCCTGCTCTCAGGCCTCCAGTGGCGGCTATTAAATGCCAGATCAGTTCTGAATAAGACCTCCCTTATCCATGATTAAGTAGTGGATGAGTCGGCCAATCTGGCATGCACAACTGAGACTTGGGTGGGTGAACAGGGAGGAGTTGGTCTTTCTCAGCTCTGCCCACTGGGGTACTTGGTTCAGCATTGGGGGAGGCTTGAGGGCCAAGGAGGGGGGGGTTGCTGTGGTCTAGAGGAGTTCCATTTCCCTCTGCAAGCTCCCTGTCCATTTGGGCCAGCAGGATAGATTGGGGATTCTGTTGGTGTACTGCTCACCCCACTGTTCAACAGGCTCCCTGTCAGGGCTGATGGAGGTGGACTCGGGTGTGTTGCTGAGATCCCCCAGACTGCTGGTTCTTGCAGATGTCAACATTCATGGTGAGGGCACCTTGTCTGGGGCAGCTCGGGATGTCATGGCCTCCCTGATGACCATGGGACTGTCCCAACATGTCATCAGCCCAATGCATGTAGCGGGGCATACCCTAGACTTGGCTTTCTCAACTGGACATGGGGACGGTGATCTGAAGGTGGGAGACTTTGCTTCATTTGCTCTGTCATCGTCAGATCATTGACTGCTGAGGTTTAGACTTATGGCAGTTTTCCCCATCTGCAAGGGTGGAGGACCTGTTAAGATGGTCCGCCCCCGGAGGCTAATGGATCTGCATGGTTTCCAGAAGGCTCTGGGGAACTTTCCGGCTGATATGGCTGGCTCTCATGTTGAAATCCTGGTTGATCTGTGGAATGTAGAAATGACCTGGGTGGCTGACGTGGTTGCTCCTCAGTGCCCTCTCCCGAGTAGAGCTCATACTGCTCCATGGTATACTCCAGAGCTGAGAGTGATGAAACAAAATAGGAGACGGCTTGAGTACAGATAGAGAAGAGTGTCTACTGGCCCAAAGGACATGGCAGACCCATCTGAGGCCTGCTATAATTCATTTGGTAGGCACTTTTAGAATAGAATTTCTTGCATCCGCCAGGACGTAGGCTGCAGTGTTACAGCAAGTGAATCTGGTGAGGTGTCCAGAGCACAGCCTTGTCCAGTTTTCTTGGATAAGTTTCAGTTGGTACAGCTTGAGGATATTGACAAGGTGCTTGGACTGGTTCATGCAACCACTTCCATACTGGATCCTTGCCCCTCTTGGCTTATAAAAACCAGCAGGGAAGGAACAGCTGGCTGGGCCAGGGAGGTGATTAATGCCTCCTTGCGAGAGGGAGTGGTCCCAGGCTGCCTCAAAAAGGTTGTGGTGAGACCATTCCTAAATATATCCTCCCTGGACCAGGAAAATCTTATAATTTTAGGACAGTGGCAAATGTTCCTTTCCTGGGCAAAGTTCTTGAGTGGGTGGTTGTCAACCAGCTCTAGACACTTCTGGATGAAAATGATTATCTGGATCGATTTCAGTCAGGGTTCAGGCACAGTTTTGGCATGGAAACAGCCTTGGTCGCCCTGTATGATAATTTATGTCAGGAAAGAGACAGGGGGAGTGTGACCTCATTGATTCTCCTTGATCTCTTGATGGCTTTCTTTACCATCAACCATGGTATCCTTCTGGAAGGGTTGTCTGACTTGGGAGTGGGAGTTACCGCATTGCAGTGGTTTCTCTCCTGTTTGGAGGGTCAGCTCTAGAAGGTGGTGCTTGGGGAATATTGCTTGGCCTCATGGATTGTCCATTATGGGGTTCTGCATGGGTTGGTTTTGTCCCCCATGCTATTTAACATCCACATGAAACCACTGAGTGGGGTCATTTGGAATTTTGGACTGCATTGGCATCAGCAGTATACTAATGACATGCAGCTCTATTTTTCTTTCTCATCTTCTTCAGGTGAGGTTGTGGATGTGCTAGATCCGTGCCTGACTGCAACAGTGGACTGAATGAGGGCTAATAAACTGAAGCTCAATCCAGACATGACCAAGATGCTGCTAGTGGGTGGTTCTTCTGATCAGATGGAGGGTGCTCAATCTGTTCTGGATGGGGTTGCACCCCCCCTGAAGGAGCAGGTTCATAGCTTGGGGGTTCTTCTTGACCCGTCTCTGTCACTCGAGGCTCAAGTGGCCTCAGTAGCACGGAGTGCCTTCTATCAACTTCAGTTGGTGGCCCAGCTACACCCCTAGCTGGACAGGGAGAAGCTGGCTTCAGTTGTCTTTGCTCTGGTAACCTCCAAGTAGGGGTGTATGAAACCCCACTTACCTGGCTCTGCTGGATTCCATGGGGCTGGGGAGGCGATCCAGTTCTCCCCCCGGAATCCTCGACCGGGGGGGTGGGAGGCGATCTGTTCCTCCCCCTGGAATCCTGCCTGGCTGGCTCTGCTCCGCGGCCAGTCCGCGGAGCCACCGGCGGGGCTGATCGGCAGCGGGGGCCCCATCCACTGAGGCTGCTGCAGATGCAAATGATGTCCTGTGTAGGGGACGCCATTTGCATCCCTACGTTAGGCTGTGATAGGCTACATATATATTTACGTAGCCTATCACGGCTACAGCAGGGACGCAAATGGCAGCCGCCACGATGGCCGCCATTTGTGGCTGCAGCAGCCCAGAAGACAACCTGGAACTATCACCGGAGCTGCATCTGCTGCCGCATCCGCTGCCAGGTAGGTCCGTTCCGGGGGGGGGGGTATGGCGGGGTATGGCAGGGGGGCAAGGCCGTTCTGCCACGGATTCCGGGGGGCATGCCACGGATTCCGGGGGGCATGGACTCCTCACTGGAGTCCATGGCGGAATTCTCTAACATCCCTACCTCCAAGTCAGATTACTCTAAGGCTCTCCATGTGCCTTTGAAGATGGTTCAGAAGCTGCAGCTTGTGCAAAATGCAGCAGTCAGATTGATAACAGAGGGAAGAAGCTCTGAACATATAATACAGATTCTGGCCTGCTTGCACTGGATGCCTGTATGTTTCCAAGCCTGATTCAAGGTGCTGGTTTGGACTTATTAAGCCTTAGAAGCCTTGTGACCTCTCCTGGCATGAACCTACCTGTACAGTACACTCAACATCTAAGGCCCTCCTCCAGGTATCTCCTCTGAGGGAGGCTCAGAAAGTGGTAAGAAGGAAGAGGGCCTTCTTGGTGGTGGCCCACCAATTATGAAATGATCTCCCCAGCGAGGCCTGCCTGGCACGAACACTGTTATCTTTTCAGTGCCAGGTTATAACCATCTTCTACTCTCAGGCTTTTGTCAGCATACGATAATGCTTTAAATCAGGTAATGGGATTTCTATTGTTAGGATTGTTTGGAGATATATACGTGTGTGTGTGTGTGTGTGTGTGTGTTGTCTGTTTATATGTTTGTATGTAAATGGTTTTCATATTATATATGAAGTATTTTAAAGGTATTTTAATCTTTGTAAACCGCCCAGAGAGCTTTGGCTATCAGGAAGTATAGAAATGTAATGATTGAAATGAAGGGCATGAAATGTACAATTCAATTCCAAAACGCCTTCCTCTGAAATAATGGTTGTAGCAACACTCTTCAGTGGCTGAAGAGTGCTTGGCAGGAAGCCTCGTTCATTCCGATCATCTCGCGTTAGTGTGTCGTCGTTCTGTACACTCCCCCTTTTCATTTCTTTTAGCATTTGGCATGTGCACACAACTCACCTGAGTTTTCTAGGCTGCTTGGCTACAGACCTAGTCTGCAAACCTCCCTGGGAATAAGCCCCATTGAGCTCAATGTGACTTACCTCTTAGAAGACATCCATTGGACTGCACCCCTGATCTCTCAGATCAGACCTTAGTGTAGGGGTCCCCGGCATTTTTGAGTCAGTGGGCATATTTGGCATTTTGAAGGAGTGCCATGGGTACTCTCACAAAAGGGCAGCCATGGTGGCTTCTCCATTCCTAAAATGGCTAACAGGGAGGGCAGGGCTATTTATTTATTTATTTATTTATTAAATTTTTTTAATCGCCCATCTGACTGGTCACCCAGCCACTCTGGGAGATGTACAACCCACCATAAAACAATTTAAAACAATAAAATTTTACCATATTTTTTTTTTTTAAATACCCTAACCCACCCCAAATGCCTGCCTGAACAACCACGTTTTTAATGCACGACAGAAGCTCATTAAAGAGGGGGCATGACGGAGTTCCCTAGGGAGGGAGTTCCACAGAGTGGGGGCCACCACAGAGAAGGCCCTCTCCCTCGTCCCCACCAGTCTAGCTGTCCTGGCTGATGGGACAGAGAGAAGGCCATCCGAGGCTGATCTTGTTAAGCGGCCTGTCTGGTGTTGCTGGAGGCGCTCCTTAAGATAGGCTGGGCCGGAACCATATAGGGTTTTAAAGGTCAAAACCAACACCTTGAATTTGGCCCGGAAAACAACTGGTAACCAGTGCAACTCCTTCAGCACTGGAGTGATGTGATCTCGCCGGCGGCTGCCTTTAATCAGGCGAGCCGCCGCGTTCTGTACCAGCTGCAGCTTCCGAACCGTCTTCAAGGGTAACCCCACTTAGAGCGCATTACAGTAGTCTAAACGAGAGGAGACCAGGGCATGTACTACCGATGGGAGCAGATGGTCGGGAAGGAAGGGGCGCAGCCGCCGTATCAGATTTTGTGGCTAGCCACAAAACACGCATTTCCCAGAACCAAGCTGGTGGACTGAAAGAAAAACAACTTCCCCAAGAACTTAATTACAAGGCAGAGGTAGGGTCTCAGCTCCAAGGCACAAACTGTTGAACCCATATAAAAATTGTGCTGGGGGCCTGGGGGTGGGGCAAGCAGATCTTCACTTTAACATTACATATCTGGAAAACCCCGAGGCGCCATTTTCACTCAAAATGGCGGCTTGCTAAGGGGACGGGTGGACGCCAGGTGCTTGCGGACTGTGCAGGCGCTTGGTGAGTGGGTCTATGAAGTGGCAGAAGCTTAGTGAGCAGGGTCCAGGAGGCCGAGTGGGTGGGGTCTTTCAGACTCCCCCCCTTTCTCAGACTCCCGTGACATCTCTATCTTGCCCTAGCTAGGCTTGCACAGTGGCTCTTCACAATACAGAGTTATGCATTGCTTTTATTGCTTGGGTTTAGTTTAAATATGTGGTTGAGGTGCTCTTCAATCTTCTTCTTTGTGCATTTTCAAAAATGCTAATTTTAAAGTGCATATTTTGTGAATGCAGGTTTTGGAATTTGTGAACTTTTGGCGGGGGAGAACATGAACTCCCATGTCTGTCCATGTTCAGGGTTCCAAATGGGGGATTTTTGAACAATTTGTGAACTGCAACTTAAGTCTTGTTCACCCCTAGAGCCATTTTTGGAAGGTTTTAGGGCTTGTAATACCATAATTGACGACCTTACAATATTCTCCCCACCACCACCTTTCAATGGACTGATTATCAAGATCAGAAGGATGAACCAGAAGTTGGTGAAGGAGACTGCAACAAATGTTTATGAGTAATCTATACTGATACGTTGCAACAGAAAGTGGGCTGTGACTGAAGCCTTTTGCGCTCTATTTTTTATCTCATCTACATATTTGAGGGAGTCCAAAGAAGATTTCTTTTCCAGCCTCAAGGAACTAGGTTGACAAGTCAGAGAGATAATTTCCTTTATGCCCCATTTCCATAAGGTGACTGGTCTAGCCATTGGCTTTTGCTGTGAAATGGGAATCCATTCATTTTTGCTTTTGCATGGAGATCAATTAATCCAGGTCTTAAAGCGCCCACAGTGGATCTGCATACATCCTACAAACACCAATTCTGTATTCATAGCAGGGAGCATCATTCCAGCATCTTCCTGGTGTTTCACAAGTTTTTTCAACTGCTCCGCAGTTTCTTCTTATGGTACTAAACTCTTTTTTTGAATATGGTGTTGGGGAACCTGGCTTCCAGAATCTAAAAAAGAAGAAGTGATTCTTTTGTCTTGATTTGTTATATTAGTGTAGAATACCCAGTAGATTTCTTGTACCAAATAGTACTATACCCCCCCCATCTCACTTACTGCCTACTCTCAATATTGATTCATTTTGGAGGTCTCTCCCTATACAAAGGAGATCTGCAGGATATGTTGGTGTGTATCTCCACTCCCCACCACAAGTGCTTCTGTCCAGGAGTCCAGCCAGCCAGCCACACCCTCCTCCAGCATACTTTCAGTTGGGTTTTGACATCTCCTCCCCAAGGGGTACCTTCAACATTGCAAGGCTCCTGGAGTGGCTCTACGCATGCCCAGCCTTCTTTGGATTTTCTGTTGATTTTACAAATGTAGGTACTTCTGCATACTTGAGGAGTGCTCCCGGGACATAGAAACACTTCCCTTAGTTTTCAGCGGCCCCATTTCACTTCCCAGTGGGTAGGCATCTGACCAATGGAGTTAGCTATTCATACATAGTGGGAACTCACAACAAAATGTAGTGGCGTATCCCCAGCCCCTAAGCCCCACTGAACTCAAGGAGACTTACTTCTGAGTAGACCTGTATTGGATCATGATGGAAAAACACTTAAAATGCTAGAGTGGATACAAATATTTCTGTCTGGGTCTGCAGAAAAAATGTTGGCAGAAGGTAACCCACCCTGGGAGGGCTATTGCAGAATTGTAGCAAGACTGCTGAAAAAGCCCTCTTCGGAGGTGTTGCCCACCTCACCTCCAACAGGACAGGCACAGACAGAAGGGCATTGGCAGATGACCTGAGGATGCAGGCAGGTTGGTATGGGACTAGGTGCTGTAGTGGCTTGATTAATGAACAAAACCATGGACCTCATGGAATTCTTCAGTTCTTAGATGCTGGTATTAGACCTGTGCAATTGCGCTTAACCAGCAGTTTTATGGTTAAGAAAGCAGACCTTTTATATCAGGCCTTAACCGGTTCCCAGCAAGTGCAGCTCTGTATGGCAACATTTGGACACTGCTAGGCCTTTGCCCAAATGAAGAAGTAAGGATGTGCTGCCTTGATCCTCACAGAGGAGCTGGGTAGGGATGTCAGAGAATTCCGCCATGGATCTCAGGGAGGCCGAATGCCAGCGCATTCGGCCCCCTGAAATCGGTGGTGGAACGGTCTGCCCCCCCGCCCCCCCCCAGGATGAGACTTACCTGGGGCGGATCTTCCTGGCGGCGGCGGCTCCAGCGGCGGCTCTGGCGGCGGTTCGGCGGCGGCGGTTTGGTGGCGGCCGGTCTTCCGACTGGCTGCCGCCGCCGCCATTTCCAGTTAAAAAAAAAAAAGACGTGGTAGGCTACGTAAAAATAGCCTATCACGGCTAAGTTTTTTTTAAAAAAGTGATAGGCTACGTAAATGTTTACCAAGCCTATCATATCTGACTTAAAAAAACCAAAAAAACAATGCGCCTACGCAAATGGTGGTGGCCATGGCCGCCGCCATTTGCGTTCCTTATTTTGGCACGTCTTAGTGTACGTCAAGATTTACGTAGACTAAGACAGCGAAAATAAGGGGAACGCAAATAGCATAGCGTCCGTTACGCTATTTGCGTTCCCCTTATTTTCGCCGTCTTAGTCTACGTAAATCTTGATGTAGACTAAGACGTGCCAAAATAAGGAACGCAAATGGCGGCGGCCGTGGCCGCCGCCATTTGCGTACGTGCGTTGGTTTTTTTTTTTTTAAGTCAGCCGTGATAGGCTACATAAACATTTACGTAGCCTATCACGGCTGACTGCAGGGACGCAAATGGCGGCAGCTATGGCTGCTGCCATTTGCGTCCCTGCTAGCCAGCGGCCGGATGTCCGGCTGCTGGCGGAGCTGGCTGGCAGCTCCACAGAATCCCTGCGGAGCACTCCGACTGGCCAGGATTCCGGGGGAGGGGGAGGAACGGAGCGCCTCCCCCCCCGTCCAGGATTCCGGGGGGAGGGACGGAGCGCCTCCCCCCCCCCATCAACATAATCGGCGAAAGGTAATTGACTTTCGTATATCCCTAGAGCTGGGAGCCTCCTCCAGGGAGCTGGAATGAAGCCTCTCTTTGCAATTAGTTTCCCAAGTTAGGTGCTTCGAGCAGTGGAGGCCCCCCTTCTGTGTGTGTGTGTGTGTGTGTGTGTGTGTATGTGTATGTGTATTCTGCATCCATTTTCTATCAATAAATAAGTGGCTTGTTTCATCTTGGTAACCAAAAACATCTGATTGATGATTTGGATCTGACAGAATTGGGACCCCAGATCAATTCAAGTGCTCATTCAGGTACCTGGATACAGGGTCATTTAAAGTCTTTTAAGGTAAGAATGTGCACTTTGGGCTTGGAGGCCACCAGTGCAGCTTTTTAAAGAACTAGTGAGATATGATCTGAATGGATTCTAGCAACTCTGTTCTGCACCAGCTGAAGTTCTAGAACCATCTTCAAGGGTGGCCCCATGTATAAAACAGTGCAGTGGTCAAGTTGGGAGATTGCCACAGCATGGAGAAGCACAGTCAGACTGTCCCTATAAAGGAAGGGCCTCAGCGGGTGAGCCAGCCAGAGCTGGAGAGAGGTGCTCTGTACCATTAAGGCTGGCTAATTTAGTGGCAAAGCTGGATCCAGGAGACTTTTCAAATACAAATCTGCTGCTTCAGGGGGAGTAGAACAATCCCATCCAGAACAGGCAGAATGCCATCTACCTGAATCTGGGAACCATATACCCACAGCCCCTTGATCTTGTCAGGATTTAACTTCAATTCATTAGGCCTCATGTAGTCCTTTTATGGACTCCAGGCACTAATTTGGAATGTCTACAGTTTTACCAGACTTGGAGAAACAGAACTAGCCTTTATTCTGATGGGGCCTTACTCCAAATCCCTGGCTGACCTCTCCCGCCACTTTTGTATACTTGTTAAAAAAACATGGGGGACAAGGTGGCATAAGCTTAAGCTGTAAGTGCCAAGGGACTCAGCAGAAGCCCTGCAGTGCAACTCTCTGCAAATGACCCATCACGGAGGAGCAGAATCACCATCTCACCATGACTCCAACTCCCAACTTACCATGTTGGCTCAGGAGGATACCATAAACAAGGTACCACATTAAAAGTTGCTGAGAGGTTAAGGAGAATCGATAGGGTCACACTCCTCCTGTCATTCTCCTCGCATAGGTAATCCATCAGGGCAACCAAGACAGTATTTGGGCAGAAGCCAGGTCTGAAATCAGATTGAAACGGCCTAGACAATCCATTTCATTAAAGAAAGCTGGAAGTTGAACAGTCATCACCTGCTCAAGTACTTTAGCCAAGAAGGTGATCTTTGCAACTGGATGGAAGATGTTACAATCTTCTGTGTCTGGAGAGGCTTTCTTAAAAAGTAGTTGCACTATCACCTTCTGGGATGGCTCTCTCTAAATGTATCAACTTGTGAAAGATCAGGGAGGGAGCAAGGAGGATGATGAAGGGGGGAAGGGGAGAGGAGGAGGAGGAGGAGGAGGAGGAGGGAATGACCTTTGGCTAATGGCAACTGGGCTGAACTTAACCCAGCAGTCTCCAGTCAGTGACAGTGGTGGAGGAGGGGGTGAGAATACTGTGTATATCGGAGGTCAACCTGCGTTTGTTTTATTGTGCGAGAGAGAGCTGTTTAGAGTTGGTTAGCTGGCTGGATCTGTGGTGTGTGCGTGTGTGCGCTGTACTACAGCTTTGTCATTTTTCTTTCCCACCCAGCCCTTCTCAGTTCAACTATTCCCTTTCTCTGCCCCCCCAATGCTTTATTTAAAAAAACAAAAACCTTTAAAAACTATGTTAGTTTCCTCCTTTCCTTTCCTTTCCTTTCCTTTCCTTTCCTTTCCTTTCCTTTCCTTGTTCTTTGGCTCCCCCCTTCTCAATTCAACCATTCTTATTAGTTTTCCCTTTCTTTCTAGATTATACACACACACACACACACACACACACACAATGTACTTTAGTTTCCTGCCTTGCCTTGTTCTCCCCCCTCATCTCGATTCAACTATTTTTTAGTAGATTTCCTTTTCTTTCTAGATCTTTTACAAAACACACACACACACACACACACACACACTTGCCTTGTTCTTGGCTCCCGCCCCGCCCTCCTCAATTCCTGCATTCTTTCCCCTGAACTCTAAATATTTTCCCTTAAAAAAACCCACCACTCTTCTTTGCTTGTAGGTAGTTCTGTATTTGCTTTTCTTGTGTGTGTGTGTGTGTGTGTGTGAGAGAGAGAGAGAGAGTGAGAGAGAGCGATTGTGTTATGCTCAAGCAAACAATGTGTGGGAAAACACCACACATATTAACATATATTATTTAAGTTTAATACTACACTGTGTGGCAAAGCAAGCCCAATATGAGGCATCTTCAGGGTCTTGGCAGGAGCAGAGGTGGGCAGATGCTGCTGGGACCCTTCTGTGCAACCAGTGAAAAGTTACAGCTCTTTGCTTTGAGAGGTTTTGTTGAAAAAAGCACATAGCAGAAAAACTACTCTGTCAGCCTGCCTGCCGGCCTGTTTTCCCAGGTAATGCCTATTCCATTCAGCCAAAGAGAGCCTGAGGTCATCCACCGTGAAGCTGAATAGGAAAGCAGTACTAGGGGAGAGGGGTTATCTGCACTTCACAGAAACCTACAGCAGAGATGAGGGATAGTGAGCTCCTCCTAATCACCGCTTAAACACCTAACTTCTCTGATTATCCCTTTATATCCTTTGGTTTGAGTTTCTGATAGGGGTGTACGAACCCCACTCACCCGTCCGGTCTGTCTGCTGGGGGGGGGGAGGTGATCCATCCCTCCCCCCAGAATCCTGCCTGGCCGGCTCCGCTCTCCGGTGAGTCCATGGAGCCACCGGCTGGGCCTGTCTGCAGTAGGGATGTCAGAGAATTTCTCCACAAATCTCGGGGAGGCTGAATGCCAGTGCATTCGGCCCCCTGAAATTGGTGGAGATACGGTCTGCCACTCCCCCACCCCCCCGGGACAGGACTTACCTTGGTCGAATGTCCCTGGCGGTGGCGGCTCTGGCAGTGGTTCGGCGGCGGTGGCGGTGGCGGCGGCGGCTGATCTTCCGACCGGCTGCCGCCGCCACCATTTCCAAGTAAAAACAACAACAACAACAAGCAAACGTGATAGGCTATGTAAAGATTTACGTAGCCTATCACGGCTAGATTTTTAAAAAACACCATAATAGGCTACGTAAAGGTTTACGTAGCCTATCACGGCTGACTTTGAAGAAAAAAAAAAAGCACGTATGCAAATGGCGGCGCCCATTGGCGCCGCCATTTGCGTTCCTTATTTTGGCACATGTAGTCTACGTAAACATTTACGTAGACTACGGTGAAAATAAGGGCAACGCTATTTGCGTTGCCCTTATTTTCGCCGTAGTCTACGTAAATGTTTATGTAGACTACACGTGCCAAAATAAGGAACGCAAATGGCGGCGCCCGTGGGCGCCGCCATTTGCATACCTGCTTTTTTTTTTTTCAAAGTCAGCCGTGATAGGCTATGTAAACCTTTACGTAGCCTATCATGGCTGACTGCAGGGACGCAAACGGCGGCAGCTACGGCCGCCGCCATTTGCGTCCTGGCAGGACTACAGGATTCGCAGCTGGAGGACGGGGCGCCTCCCCCCCACCGCAAAGTAAGCTTCGGGATCAGGTACGTGACTTTCGTCCATCCCTAGTCTGCAGCTGGACGTCCGTCCGCTGCCACACAAATAGGGTTCAGTGTAGCGGATGCCATTTGCGTCCCTGCCCTTGGCCATGATAGGCTACATAAATATTTACGTAGCCTATCACTGCCAAGGGCAGGGACGCAAATGGCATCCACTATGGTGGATGCCATTTGCGTCTGCAGCCTGGCAGCGGATGGCTGCGGATGGCAGCGGATGGACCCGGACCAACCGGTGCCAGGTAGGGTCCGTCCCTACTGGACTTCATGGGGTGGCGGGGGGGAGCAGTCTGTTCCATCACAGACTCTGGGGGATTTAGAATCCGGCCTCATTGGAGTCCATGGTGGATTTCTCCGCCATCCCTAGTTTCTGAGGATGGCACATATTACCTGTGCCTGGAGCAAAAACTACTGGACAAACTGTCTGAAATTTGACAGGTGGAATCATCTCCATGGGGGTTGCCAGGTCCCCAAATTTCATGCACTTCTCTGGAAACAGTGAGATGTTATAGCTCTTTGCTTTGAGAGTTTTTGCTGAAAAGATGAAATTGTACCTGCACCTAGCACAAAAACTGCCTGGCCAAACTGTCTAAAATTTGGCAGGTGGAATCATTGCCATGGGTGTTGCCAAGTCACTGAATTTCATGAATTTATCCTGAAAACTGAAAAAGTTATGGCCAATGTTTTCCAATGCAAGTCAATGGGAAACTGCCAAATTTGAATAATTCAGATATTGAATCTCATCTCAGATCCGTATCTGAAGAGAAGTGGATTGGGTCCAAATTGGTCCAAAGTGAAGCAGGGCTGCTTCAGAAGTTCCGAATCATCATTCAAAGTGAAATGGGGGGGACCATGCACAGCCCTATCGATTACCTCCTGGATCCACCAGTTCCCTTTGCTAGACCTAATTAGCTTTGTTTTAGGGACAAAATGACAAAGGTCAAGCAAAGAGGAAGTCAGCTAAACTGCTCCAAGCACCTTGTCTAGGTCCTCAGGCTCCAGGAACTGAAATTCAGCCCAGAAAAGTGTACCAGATGGCACTCCATATGTAGGTGGGATGGGGGAGGGAGAACAGGAAAGGGAAAGGGTGTCTTTTTTCCTTTCCTGTCTCCTGAAAAAAACCCTTCATAGCGCAGAGAGGGGGGTTTCAAACCTCATGGTACACATCTCCCCCCCAAAAGACTGTATGCCATGCTGCAGGATATTTACAACAAGTTATTCGTTTGAGCGGCTAATTCTCAATGCAACTCATTTTCTCTTCCTTTCCTTCTCTTTGTCTGGATAGGTCATTTCCTGGTTCACGCTCAGAAGCTATTTTAGGATGTCCCCGAGGTCAGAAGTGAAAGCTGCCCATAGACATCAATGGAGAAATCAACATTTTTTCATGCAGCTGGGATTGTGCACAAGTGCATCCACCCCACCACCAGGGGAAAGAATCCAAAGGAGAAAAAAAAAGAAACAATTCCAGAGTATCTGGAATTCCGAACAGAAGAACTCCACACTGCAACACTGTGTTGCAGAACTGTACGCATTCCTTCTAATACTGACTAAACCAAACAAACCAAAACAAATCAACACACTCCATGGTCTTTCTAACTATACTTTTCGGTTATCTTTTTTCAGTTTTTAAACATATAAAAGTACAATGTGTCTGCATGCAAGTCAACAGAGAGCAAGGTTTTTGCATGCAATTGAGCGCTGGATTTAGGCCTGGAGGAATCCAACAAGGCAATTTAAGGAGACTGTCCTTTGCTGCATAAGGTGTTTTCTTTAGGGATGTACGAATCCCTTACCTGGTTCCAGTCGGGGCATCTGCTGGGGGGGGAGGCACTCCGTCTCTCCCCCCGGAATCCTCGACCAGGGGGGAGGCAATCTGGTCTTCCCCCCCAGAATCCTGCCTGGCCGGCTCTGCTCCACAGCAGGTCCGTGGAGCAGCTGGCCAGGACCGTCCGCAGCCGGACTTCCGGCCACAGATGGGCTGGTGCGGACGCAAATGGCAGCCGCCATATGTGTCCTTCCAGGCTGCCCCCCCCCAAAAATGGCATACGCAAATGGCAGTGGCTACGGCTGCCACCATTTGCGTTCCCTATTTTTCGCCGTTATATCCTACGTAAATATTTACGTAGGCAATTATGGAGGGAAAAAAGGGAACCGCAAATAGCGTAGTGAGCGCTATTTGTGTTTCCTTTTTTTTCGCCGTAAAAGCCTACATAAATATTTACGTAGGATAAAAAGGCAAAAAAAGAAGAAAGAACGCAAATAACGCCCACTATGCTATTTGCGGTTCCCTTTTTTTTCGCCGTAATTGCCTACGTAAATATTTATGTAGGATAAAATGGTGAAAAATAGGGAACGCAAATGGCGGCCGCTGTAGCTGCCACCATTTGTGTATGCCTTTTTTTTCTTGGCTTGCCGTGATAGGCTATGTAAATACTTACGTAGCCTATCACGGCAAAGACCAGAATGGAAATGGCAGCTGCGGCAGCTGGTCGAAAGACCAGCTGCTGCTGCCGCCGCCGCAACTGTTGCTGGAGCCGCTGCCGGCCGGAACATCCGCCCCAGGTAAGCTTCATCCCAGGGCGAATCCGCAGGTTGGCGTGGGGGTGGCAGGCCATTCCGCCACAGATTTCAGGGGGCTGAATACCAGTGCATTCAGCCTCAATGAAATCCGTGGCGGAATTCTCCGCCATCCCTAGTTTTCTTTGGAGGACTTCTGGCTGGAAACCAGAATCAGAATCTCTCATCTGACCTTCAGTTTGAACAGTGGAAAACATGGCAGGGCTGTGACAAGCCACACTGCAATATGGGGATGATGGACTTTACTGGCCTTGGCAAGGCCATTTATAAATGTTTAAACACTCAAAAACATGGATTAAACACTCATAAACGTGGATCAGAAAGCCAACTTCAAAATCTTTTCCTACATGAAATAAGACCTAATTTGGAAAGAGTTGAAACTCCTCCCATTGGCTTCTAACATACAGTAATGCTGCTCAATTACAGTGTCATGGATTCTGGGAGTGGAGGTGGGGTGTGTGGGGGGGACCTCATACCCTACTCAGGTTGTATTTTGTTCCTTAATTTGTGCAACTCAACCAAACACACCTTATTTCCCATTTTTAATAGCCTCACTTACGGAGAACTTAAATCACCCTCAGCTGAGAGTTGGTCATGTTTCCCTCTCCTCCTAGTACTGCTCTGACAGAGCCAAGAGTTATCTGGGGCAACTCATGGGCCCCTATTGCTCACTGCTGGCATTATTCACTTGAAGGCCTGCTTCTCCTGTAGCAGCCCACCGGCACCATTAGGCCATCAGCAGAGGCCCTTCTCCCCCGCTTGCCTTCTCCCCTGCCAGCTAGGCTGGGGAGTACAAGGGAGAGGGCCTTTTCAGTGGTGGCCCCACTCCACTGGAATCAGTTTCCATCAGGGTTTTGTCAGGCCCTTCTTTGCAGATCTTCAGGAAGGCTATGAAGACTCACCTGTTTTTGCTGTCCTGCCCTTAATTCGGGGCTGTTGGGTTTTTTTTTATTAGTACGCTTAGTTTTTAATTATTTAAATGGCAACCTCTGTTTTTATGGATTTTATTGAAGCATGTTTTTATGAATTTGTATTGTATCCACTTCATGTGGTTTTATCTTGTACACCACTTTGAGCTGGTTGCATCCTCAAAGGGAGCCTAGAAACAATTTCAGACAGACAGACAGACAGACAGACTGAGAGTTGCCAGAGCTTGCAGCCAGCCCAGGCTGGCACCAGAAACAATGGGAAGGAGAGGGGATAGTACTGGCTGCTAGCACGTGGTTTTCCATGGGCAACTCTCACTTCTACCTGGTGGGAGGGGAAAACAATGGCATCAAAATGAACCAGGAAGTCTTCAGACGATCGAATGATGACTCGCAGCTTCTCCAATCAGTATGGATGTCTTTATTTTAATTTCCAATTTTTATTTATGACATTTATATGCTGCCCAATACCATGACATTCTCTGAATGGCTTGCAGTACTCCTGCTCCACCAAACAATCTGAATGCAAAAGAGAACCTAAAACCATAATATCGCTGGCTAGAACTGACCTGCTCCATGCCATTTCTAGCCATGACCTCCCCACGGGCTACAAAAATGGAGCAGGGATCAAGCTCCTTTCCTGCTTAAATATCAGGCCGAATTCTGCCCGTGCTGGATATTTCTGGATGTACACGACTAGAGGCTTTACTCAAGAGGAGCACTTGGGCACCAGATGGCGTGGCGTGGCCCTGGGTGGGCCCCTGATGGGGTTTGGCCCTGGGCAACTGCCCATTTTGCCCACTGGCTCTCTTTGTATCCTGCCTATGGGCCCTTCTGAGGGCCTCCAAGTCAGCCAATGATATTAAACTCATATAATACAAAATCCTAAAACAGGAAAGTTGAACAGAGCGAGAGAACAGCTTTCAGGCAAGAATTAAAAACAGGCCAGAGGGTTGCTGGAATAAAGCCAATGGCATAAAAGCCATCAGCGAGGGAGCCAGTTGGGTCTCTCCTGGGAGCGAGATCCAGGCAGGGCACCACAGCTGAGAACGCCCTGCCCCCATCTCAGCAGCCTCTGTCAGCAGCAGTGAGCCTCCAGTCGTGCATGAAGTCGGTGCGCAGGTTTATGTAGGAGGCGGCAGACGTCAAATAACGTGGTCCCACACGGTTTACGGTTTGGTGGGTAATAACCAACATCTTGAGCTGGGAACTGCTGGAAGCCATTGCAGATCAGACACAATGGGAGAGATGTGATCCGAAAAGCAGCGGAACCATCTCTGGGTGCTGCGGTTTGGAATGCTTTCCAAGGGCAGCCCCACGTGGCGTGTGCTGCGGTAATCTAATTTGCATGCGACTAAGGCACGCTGTGGCAGAGGCTGCGCTCCCCGTATATTTGGACTTCATACATTCCCGGGAGTTGGCCCAGCACTGCTGCCTTTGCCTGCTGTTTGGGAATGCGGATGCAAAGTGTGGGGTTTGGTACTTGCCAAGACTTCTGCCATTGCTAGAGAGAGGAAGGGGAAGACTCCACCCATCCGCTCTCTTCACACCTGTCATGTGTAAGCCTCTGTCATGTCCGCATTAGACGTCTCCCCCCTCAAGTTACAGGCCGCGATCCCTTCAGTCTTTAGTGCTCTAACCCCTTGGTCACTGCTGGGCCTTGTCCCATCGTCGCAGAGCAGACAGCAGCGTCCGTCTGGGAGGGCAGGGATGCTCCTGCCGGGCAATTCGGTCCTCCGCTGCCTGGATGGCCGTGAGAATCCTCACAGGAGGGGGCCTGAGGGAGTCCCCTCCTCCCTTGTCAGTGGGAATTAACGCCACACCATGGCAGTATTCAAATATGGTCAAATGCTAAATATAATTGAATGCCAACCTGTCCTGATGTGCCTGGATGATAGAATACTGCTAGCCCCCTACAGACCCCCATTGTTATATATAAATTAAAGCATAGGTTTTCAGTAAACCACATTCTGTGCTAAGTTCAGGAAATGCAAAAAATAAACTAAAAATGGACCCCTCTTACAAACATTCTGAAAAAGTTAATACAATGAAGACTATAGTGGAGTTTTGCTTTGAGACTCACGTTTTATCCAATGGTGTGTCATCAATCCATTTCCATTTTTCATGAGCCCTTATGAGCCCAATCCATACTCCAGTACTTAGGTCTCTTACAAGTGACTCTATAAAGGCCTGCAAAAGAGACAATCTGGAAGTCTTTACCGTGACTAAGGGGCTAGCTTCTCCTCTCACATCTTTTCAGACCATCATTCTCACATATAGTACTTTACAGGGCCCACTGACAACTCCCTATGACAGGCTGACGCTAGCCAAAGCCCTGATCCAGGAAACAGTAACCAAGATGCACGTGAGTTTGGGAAAGGCGGAGCACTTACCACAAAGCCTCTGAAGAGGACAGGGAAACAAACACAGGGGAAATAGATTGGGATGGCAGCCCATTCAGTGCAGGGTGGGTCGGCAGGAGAGGTGATGTCAGACCTTTTCGAAATGAGGCCGTTCTTGTGTACTTGCCATTCTGCACTCATGGGAGTTTCCAGGTGCTTTAGACAATGCCATCATCCGTCCATGTTTCCCCCACACTTTCCAACCATTTCCCCCTTTTGTTTTGGGGCTTCTTGAGTGGGGAGATTTTTTTTTAAGAATTGTGAAACAAAACTGCCACCAGGGTACTTGTGTCATTCCACTTTGATCTAGTATGCCACAGCGCCACAGAGAAAGGCCTCCGAGTGATGGGACAGAGAACAAAAAGGCAATGCAAGTTGCATCTCCGTAGAAATAAGCTTGCATGCCTCCCCCTTGCTGCCCGCCTCTATGTATAAGTAAAAACACTGGGCAGTATCCAATGGTAGTCATACATAAACAAGGCCCATTCACGTCAATGGGACTACTCTGTGAAGGACGACCATTAGATGCTGCCCTTTAATAGGTATTATAAGGGTGGGGGACAGAGCAGGTATCGGTGTGTGAAGGAGCTTCTGCACTGAGGAAGTCTGAGCTTTTGAACTTGTGCAAGAGAGATGTGTGTGTGTGAGTGTATTTGCTGATCAATCCCACCCCCCTTGCCGGTTTGAGGCCAGAGCGAAGTCTATCTCATGTTGGTGCAAAACCAGGAAATGGGAAGCTAATTTATTTATTTATTTATTTATTTATATACTGCCCAATAGCTGAAGCTTATGCCTTAACCAATGTGCCCTGAGATCAGTGATCATGTTGTGCCGTGCCACAAATTGTGCTTGCTTACAACTTATCCTCCATGGGATGTCCCATGTTGCCCTGGTCCTGTACTTATGAAGCATCTTAACCTTACAGTTTTGCTAGAGGAAGCCTCCAGTGAGTTGACCCAAGCCGCTTTGTGGCTTCCATCAGTACCTGGCAGGATGGGTTAAACTGTGAAAAGGATATCTCCCCTAGCAGCAAGATTGCTTTACAAAAGCAGATGCTTTTGTAAAGCAATACAGGAACAAGATCACAAGGGACAACTTTGCCGACCAAGGATAAGTGTGGGCATCAGCCTTCGCTTCCAGTTTCTTGGCTTTGTTTGTGGCGCTTGAGCAAAGGTGAGATAACCTTCATTCTGGTCTTAAACTGGGAGATTTTTTGATAATTGAATCCCTCTGGTTTTTGAAAAGGACACTTGTAATTACAGCATTTTCAATCCTACCCTCCCCTGCAATGGATTTGAATCTGATTTCTTGCAAGTTTATCTATAGGGTAAATGGGATTATAAATACTTGACTAATGGTAATTATGATTTCATTTCAAGGATCGGGATTCTAAAAACTTGGGAGTGGGGGGATTTCCACAGATAGAAGAGGCTGTCTTCTGCAGAAGACCATCACCCTCCACTAGGGATGTATGAGGATTTGTGAGCACAAAGCATGTGAGCATGCCCCATTTGAAGCGCCAAATGTGAGTGCGAAGACATGTCCACCAAATTTGCAAATTATTGAACATGTGTTTGCGTTTGTCTTGTTCCCAAGTCTCAGTTTGTTTTGCACAAATTTCCCAGTTTGTGCAGATTTCCTCATTAGACTGAATCAGCCTCAGGTTAGTCTATGGAAGAAATTTGCTCAAATTAGAAAAATTGTGCAAATTTGGGGAGATTTGCAGAAATCCTCCATTCAATCGCTACTCGATTTGCACAAGTTTCCCATTCATGCAAAGCGAGCAGCAACTGCAACTGCAAATGGGATTCGGGCATGAGATGAGCGGTGTCAAGAATGCTGGCCTGCTTTTCCACTACAAAGCTAGGCTTCGCTCTCATGTACAATGCAACCACCCGTGAGTGTGTTATCTGGGAATCTCCTCCTTGGTCCTGCTGCTCAAGGCCAGGTTCAGTCTTCCTTAATTTGGGAAATGATAACAGCTGGTCTTGTTGGGAAGATCCTGCCTCCTTCTGGGGTGAGGGTGAGGGACTGAAGAACTGGGCTGGTGATTGCCTGTGGAAAATCTGCCCTGGGTTGCCAGGGCTGAGCCTTAAAAGGAGCTGAAGCAGAAGTGCAGTCATCTCCCCTTGTTATTGTGGTCCCTGGACCTGGTTTGATGGCTGGACTATCCCGGGAGGCCTTTACTTTGGTATGCACAAGGATAGGTTAGCTAGCTTTTGTTATTTTGCTTCGGTGTGCTGTTTAAAGGCTCTCTATTGATAAAGGCTTCTTTCTTGAGTATATCCACTTTGTACCCTTCTGTACAATCTACTGCCTCCATCCTTCCCTTTCACTCTACTCCCTTCTCAAAATAAGCATTTATCCAACCCAAGGTTGGTGTGATTCCTCTGGGTAACCTCAGTGCTAATTTCAGTGCCTATTGGCCTGGGAGGGTGGCTACTGGGTGTCTTTTGAGAACTTGATGCCAAAAGTGGCCTGTCCTACCCTGTAGGGGAGTTGGAACTAGTTTCAGCTCTCCTCCACAAGCAGTGAGATTATGTTTGGAGAATCCTGGCGATCTCAAACATCACTTGTTTGTCCTTCGCTACCCACCACACATAGAAAGCCATTAGAACTATGTGGGAGAGAGAGAGAGAGCTCCTCCCTGCTTCCCTTCCTCACATGTAGAGCTTACAAAAGATAAGAATGACTGAAAGAATAGGGCTAGATTCTCACAACCAATTTCATATGAATAGCCAGATCGTGAAGGCATGTTCAGTGTAGCATGTGAGTATTCTCTGCATGAGAGACATGATCCTTGCATGTCCTTTCCCCACCACACAGAAAGTGGGAGCAAGGATTTGGGACTTTGTGTTGCATTTCTCCTTTCTGAAAGTCAGTGTGAGGGCCTGCTCCTTCTGCTCTTATCATCTGTGCATTCCATCCCCACTCCTCACAAATTCTCTCAGGGTCAAACTGCACTTTACTTTAAAGATGAAACTAGGTTTTTGTTTTTACTTAAAAGCAGTGCCTTTTTCCATGGTGGAACTCACCGAAACTGAGTTCTGGCACCTTTTCTTAATCTATCTGTCTCTGTCTCACTCTCGCTCTCTAGTGTTTGTCCAGTATTTTAATGCTCTTCATTACAATTTAATCACCATCTACTCCCGAGAAAGCATAATCCAAGAATTCCAGTACCTTTTTCTCCAGGGAAAAAACACACAAAAAGCACCACTGCTTAAAAGAAAGCTCATGGGATCTCTCATGGATCAGGACCCTAGGGTGGTGGGTATGAGGCTTTAACCCTTCTGCCCTATACTGCAATTCACATTACAGCTGGATGGCTTTTTGCCAGTGTAAATTGGAGACATGGGGGGTGTGATACAGATTGGGACCTCAGCGATGATGGGGAAGGATTAAAGTCTCCCTACCTCCCCCCATTATAGGGTCCCAATCCATCTGAAAACCTTGGGGTACTGGCAGCATTCTAGCATCAGAATGAAACTCAGCATGCCTGACAGAATGTTACCAGTCATTGCTGCCATAGGCCTTCATGGGGCAGAAAAACCTTAATAACTTTGGAACTGCTGATCAGAATTTTGCCATATCTCCTCAACAACACTGAATAATGTACATTAATAGCTTTTAGCAAAATTTGAAAGAAATGTATGATATGCTGAGCCACAGCTTGGAGTAACAAGTACAAATGTGTCCATTTTCAGCACATTTTAATGCTGCATCCACGGGAGTTTTTATCAGGTGGGTTTGAAATTTCACAGTTGTAGACCTCATCAGGTAGCTCAACAGGCATCATCTTTTAAAAGCAGTAGAATTTTTCAGCCTTAAAGTGGTGGAACTTGTATTTTTTTTTGCATCTCACCTTAATGAAAGGGTCACTCTTATGCCCTGTTAGTGTGTGTGTGTGTGTGTGTGTGAGGTGTCGCGAGCATCTGTCCAGGGGGTGAAGTCCAATGGACTCACCCCTGCTTGGCCCCCAGACTCAGCTTACCAAGCCTCCGCCTCCACCCCTACCCTCCGAGCTGCTGGGACTTACAGCCTCGCCCGGGAGCACCCGCAGCCAAGTCACAAATGGCGACTTGCTATTTTTCATAAATTAAATCTTGCACAAAATGGCCAGCACTTCCTAGCCGGCCATTGTGCACAAGATTTAATTTTTAAAATGTTGCTGTGGATGCATGGCTGGGGGGTGGGAGCAATCCTTTCTCCCCCTCCCCTCCCCTCCCCTGTGAAGGCAGCGGCTTGACAGGAGAAGGAAGGCGAGAGGGAAGCCCCTCTTGCCTTCCTCTCCCTGTCAAGCTGCTGACCCCACATAGCTAACCCAGGATGGGAGATGGAGACAGGAAGATCCTCCCCCCGATCCCAGCTACACCAGCCCTGGCTGCACCCTTCTTCCCCGCACCCAGCCATTGACAGGTGGCGCAGGGAAGAAGGCCCTTGGCAGCACCCCAGCGATCTTGCCCTGGACTCCAGTCCAGCAGGCCAGGCTGTGCCAGGGACTCGGCAGTCAAGCCCTTGTGTGCATAAACAACAAGAGCTTGACTGGAACCCTTGGTGCAGAGAGGAGGGGTGGCTTGTTCAGTTTGGTGGGCAGGCTGGGCAAGCAGAGAGGCTTGCCAAGTGGGTCTGGGCCGCGTGAGATGGGGGGAGGCAGCTCGTCGAGCTCCCCCCACCCTGGACAGAGATGGGTTCATCCATCCCTGCTTGCAACGGCAACAAAAGAAATACCAAAATCCTTAGGAAAAAGGAAGTAAGTTGTGCTACATGGGAGGATACCTTCATGATCTTGTGAAAAGCTGCTTCTGCTTTTTCAGTCCGTTCTTTTACTTACCTCCTCCTCGGGAGTCTTAATAGTAGTCATCTTGTGCTTCATCCTTTGACACTTCAGTCTGGCCTCACTGTATCCCATTTCTACAGGGAAAATGTAATAGATGCTGCCGCTGTGTGGCTTCCACCCAGCATTTATCTTTGTAGTGACATCCTCTTTGAGCCAAGCCGAAAAATGTGCATGGAAGAGACAGAGAGAGACACACACAGAGAGAGAGAGAGTAAGAAAGAGATTTATTAGAAACCATTTTGTAGATTTATTTATGTATTTATTTATTAACTGTATTTATATCGCTGCCCCATAATGTACATTCTCTGGGTGGCTCACAAATAAATACAAAATTAAAATACTGTACAAAGCAATACAAATCATTAAATCTAAAACACAATTAAAACACAGGGCAGTGTCTGACTGTGTCATTCTGTTAGCACAAATGATGTTGTGTTACTGGAAACTTGGTTCCAAACTATGCGCAAGAGGAGAATCCAACTACAGTTACATGTGTGCAAGTGCGGCTGTGCAACCGGCTGCAAATTGCATTTGTGCAAGTGGCTGTGCATTGTGCTTGCACAGTCAGTTTCACAATCAATTGCACATCATGCTCACACAGCTGGTTTGCGAGCATAATGCGCAACCGCCTGCGGGACGGATAGGCTTGCTGGAGCTCCACTGGTGCCATTTGAGTTTGCTGAGTGACACGGTTGGATACTGCCCACAGATCCGTAACAGAAAGGCTCAGACTAAAAGACAAAGGTTGTGGAAATAACCTGGCTGGATTAAAAAGTCTTCACCCGTCCCATTTTCAGTGAAATGGAGTTTCAGAAAGTGGAGAAACATGGTCCCATTGTCATGACATGGACTGATATTTTGTTCACTTACCCAACGAGAAGTGTCATTATCGAAGTCATGTAATTAGGGGTGGGCAATGTCAGGAGGTCCTGGGGCCATTCCCCCATGGGCTGCCCCCCTTTGCACCAGGGAGTGATGATTTTTTTTTTTAATGGATTCCATAGTGGCTAAGGAGTGCCCCAAGGTGTCAAAGTTAGCTTGTTTGCCTAATATTTTCTAAATGAATTTGGGGGACAGTGGGGGCCACAGCAGGGGCCCTTAACATGTAGTTGACAGTTTTAGCATATAATGAGCAATTCTACTTAAAGGCTACAACATTACATACACACACACACACACACACACACACACTCACACACACACATGCACATTACATACTGGGCTTTTCTACACGAGGCTGTTAATCCACTGTATCTACTTTTGGTTTCGTCACAGAATTGAGATCCAAGCGCTACACGAAGAGCATTTCCTTTCCTGTTTTTCCACTACATAACCTCAAGATGGCACTGTGGTGTAGCGGAATACTGCAAATACACAAGTGGAAGAAGCATTTCCTTTTGCTTTCACATATAATAGCGCATTTCCCCTGCTCTAAAAAAAAGAAAAAATCACTGAAAGTGCTCTTTAGACACAGAAGCAAAACTGGAGGATCACAATATCATCTAAAGAACCCATAAACAACCATAAACAGGGAATGATGAGCACACAATAAATGCCTCGTGTAGAAAAGCTCACTGATATTTCATAACATTCAAGTATATGAAAGCACCTTGCATTTTTCAAGGAGAAAAGAAACATCATACCCTCCAAAATGGTTATTCTAATAATGAACATATTTAACTAATTTTAATTGAAAAAGCTCATCCATTCCTCTGAGGTCCTCTTCTTTCTCCTTTTAAAGCCATTAAACAGTCAGTAATACAATGTTTTATTGAACTCTTGAATAATGTATACTAGGGCTGTGCACGGACTCCCTGCTTCACTTCAGATGCCTATTCGGACCTTTCTAAGTGGCTGTGCTTCACTTTGGACCAATTTGGACCCCATTCACTTTGACTCAGATCCAAATCCGAAGCGAGATTCGGGCATCCAAATCACTTGTTTTTGATGTTTTCCCTTTGACTTGCATTGGAAAACACAAACACAATTTTTTCAGTTTGCATGATAAATATATGGGTTTTGGGATTCTAGCAGCCCCCGTGCAGGGGACTCCACCTACCAAATCTCAGGCAGTTTGGCCAAGCGATTTATGAGCTAGGCAGAGTTAAAATTTGATTTTTTCAACAAAAGCTCCCAAAGCAAAGAGCTATAACTTTTCTCTTTTCACAGAAGTGCATGACATTTGAGGACCTCTCAGCCCCCCTGGATTGGATCCAACATGCCAGATTTCAGACAGTTTGGCTCAGTAGTTTTTGTGTTATGCACAGGTAGAATGTGCTGTTCTCAGAAACGCAAAAGAAAGGACATAAAACAGATAGTCAGAGAAGTTAGGTGTTTAAGTGGTGATTAGGAGGAGGTCACTATCCCTAATCTCTGCTGTGGGTTTCTTTGAAGTGCAAGATAAAGAATCCCTTTCCCCTGCTACTCAGAATCACAATGGATGGCCTCAGACTCTCTTTCGCTGAATTGCCTGGGAAAACCCTGGTTGGTTGGCTGGAAGTAAACAGAGACAGCAACCCTGCCAGAAGGGCACTATGACTTGAACTTCCCCCACCCCACCTCCTCCATGGTGGCCAGTCTAAGAGCTTGTAGGAGTTCTGGCACCACCAGCTTTCTGCTTGCCCCTGCGGCCTGCCTGCTGGGACATGGGGGCCTCTTCTCCGAGCAAGACCGATTGGTGCTGCCTCCTTAAGTGCAGGAGCCAGCTGCTGGGGCTGGAGCGCCCTGGCTCAGAGGCGCCTTGCAGTGGCGGCAGGCAGCAGTGCTGGGATCCACTCCCACCTCAGAGTGGTCCCGCACAATACTGCCCTGACGTTTCTGTGGAGACAGAGACTGCCTGCCTTGAGTCTCGGGGGTCCCCACATGAACAGGGTGAACAATGGAAGAGGGGTCGGATGCTGGAGACTCTGTCTGCTTCTCATCCTCCCCTGCACCCTGGAGGATCTCCTCCTGTTGACCCTCCACCATGCTGAGTACATCAGATACCTCAGATGTAATGTCTGCCAGTGGGCTCCCCTCTTCCATTGCAGAAGGAGATGGTGCTCCTTTGGCAAGAGTGCTGCTGCTGCTGCCTGCACCCGGCTCCTCAAACAGGGACCTCTGGGCTCTGTGACTTGCCTTTGCACTCTGATGCCCTGCTACACCAGGACGCACTATCCAGACTGGGGGAGAGCCCACTTGCCTACCAGTGCTGCTAGCCCCAGCAGCACCTCTAGGGATGTACGAAAGTCACTTACCTTTTCGCGGATGTGATTCGCGGATGTGATCCGGTCCTCCCCCCCGGAATCCTGCCCAGCTGGCTTCGCTCCATGGCGGCTCCACGGAGCAGCTGGCCAGGGCCGTCTGCAGCTGGAGTTCTGGCCGCGGACGGGCTGCTGCAGACGCAAATGGTGGCCACCGTAGCGGCCGCCATTTGCATCCAGCCAGGCTGCCGTGATAGGCTACCTAGCATTGCCCTTATTTTCGCCGTAGTCTACGTAAATCTTTATGTAGACTACCCAGGCCCAAATAAGGAATGCAAATTATTTGCATATGCACTTTTTTTTTTTCCCCCCAAAGTCACCCGTGATAGGCTTTGTGACGATTTACATAGCCTATCACAGCTGACTTTGGAAATCTAGCCGTGATAGGCTACATAAATCATTACGTAGCCTATCATGTGTGTGTGTTTTTTTTACATTTACTTTTTTATTTCGCGGCCGGGGAGACGGGGCGCTTCTCCCCGGCCTGAATTTCGGCTGGGCGAGGTGGGGCGCATCCCCCCCAGCCTGAACTTCGGGGGGAGAACCGAAGCGCCTCCCCCCCCACCGCGAAGCAAGCTGCGGGACCAGGTAAGGGATTTTCATCCATCCCTAGTTGCCATTCTCTAAAGCTCCCTCCCTCCCTCCCTCCCCCCTCCTCCTCCTCCCTCCTTTCCCCTTCCTTCCTCCTCTTCTCCCCCTCCTGGATCTCTCTAAACTTGATACATTTGGAGCCACCCTATCTGGGCTGCTCAGAAGGCATCAGCAGAGCTCCGAAGCTCCGAGGTGGGCCGAGGCCCAAGTTGCCTTGGTGACGAGCCGCTTCACTTTGGGGTGCCTCGGTGCTGTTCTGATGCACCTCATATCCCACCAAGGCACCTCCAAAGCAGCCCACTTTGCCTTGTTATTCTGGATTCAGATCAAAGTGGTGCACAGCCCTAGTTTCCACCCACCCCCTGGCACTGAGGATCTTCTGCATCCCATGTAGCATCTCTGGACAACTTACCAATATCAGCCTCCAGTGCAAGAGTTTTCATTTCATAGTCTCCCAGTACGCTTACCAGCTTCTCAGCTTCAGCAAGTACTTCTGTATCTAAACAGTTTGCAAAAGTTCAAGTCAGGGGAATCTCAAGCAGCCATATATATTTACACACATACGCGTGCACGCCCACACACACACACACACAATTTCCCAACATACTATCAGACTCTAGCACGAAAAAAGGAGCAGAACCCAGAATGGGACTATGTGGATAGGTAGGAATAGACTTAATTCTTTGTGACTTGATCTCTGGGAGAACTTAGACTCTACCCCAGCAATGTCCCCAAGTGCATCGTTTTCCTTTCCATGTAGGAATATTGTTAAAAAGAGGGGAAAGCCTGCCATTCACTGCTGAAACAGTGTGTGGCAAAGATAGGATCCCAGAAGGGTTTACAATAGTCTAAGTCCCCACCTGGACACTTCCCTACATGCACAGGCACACACACGTGCGCACCCCCCCCACCCATGAGTTTCTTGCTCCACTCGTTTCAGTGGCAGGGCTACGCAGATGACTTGGTGCTTGTTCTCTACAGTGAGAGGACCCTTCCCCGGTTTCAGGGCATACATGAGGCATTTAATGTGCACGGGTTCTTTAAACAACATCTTGATCCTTCTGTTTCGCTTCTGTGTCTAAAGAGCACTTTCAGCAAAAATCTTTTAGAGCAGGGCAAGTGTGGTATTTATAAGTGTGGTGTTTTGTGCTATTCTGCTATGCCACAGTGCCACCGAGAGGTTATGTAGTAGAAAAGCAGGAAAAGAAAAGCTCGGCGTAGTGCTTGGCTCTCGATTCTGCAACGAAACCGGAACTTGATATAGCAGATTAACAGCCTCATGCAGAAAAGCTCAATGTGGCTGAGTGAAAAAAGAAATAACATTTCTTGGAATCCAAGCAACCATTAATTCCTATATCAGTTAAGTCATAAAAATGTGGGGATATAAAACCCACCACTAAAACAAGCAAACTACAACATACAAAGAATATGAAACAGGAGATCATCCCAAGATTCAAACTATTTGCATGGATTGACTCTAAGAGTCAGAGATGTTTCCTGTTCTATCCTGTGGCAGCAAGATATAGGGATGCTTGAGGAATTTGATGCTGGCAATTCCTAACAAGATGCACTGATCCAAACTTCTCAGACTAATGTGCAGACCAGGACATAGCTATCTACAAGATTTCAGACTTCTAAAGTAGGGCTGTATGGGTTGTGTAAAATGTTTTCCATCTGTGTTGATGGAGTGGATTTCTCACCATCCCTAATCAAGCTTCTGTTGTGAATAATGTATATATAGGTTTATAGCAGGCTGGGGGTAGGGATGGGGGAGAATTTCTCCCCGAAACTTCGGGGGGGCGAGTGCCAACATATTCGGCCCCCCGAAGTAGTTTCGGGGAGAAATTCTCCACCCCCCCGCCCCCCCCCCAGGGATGGGACTTACCTTTCCCGAATGTCCCTCCCGGCGGCGGGTCCCGGCAGCAGTTCGGCAGGTCTTCGACAGGGGCAGAGGCGGCAGCCGGTCTTTCGACCAGCTGCCGCCGCCACCATTCCAATAAAAGTAAAAAAAAAAAAAACGCCCCCGTGATAGGCTACGTGACGATTAACG
This sequence comes from Heloderma suspectum, assembly GCF_057233095.1. Classification (NCBI taxonomy): domain Eukaryota; kingdom Metazoa; phylum Chordata; class Lepidosauria; order Squamata; family Helodermatidae; genus Heloderma; species Heloderma suspectum. The sequence goes on from NC_139462.1 coordinate 5,578,481, forward strand.
TAGCCTATCACGGCTAGATTTGCAAAGTCAGCCGTGATAGGCTATGTAAATCGTCACGTAGCCTATCACGGGTGACTTAAAAAAAAAAAAAGCGCGTACGGCTAATGGCGGCCCCCATAGGGAGCCGCCATTCGCGTTCCTTATTTGGTCGCTGTAGTCTACGTAAAGATTACGTAGACTATGGCGAAAATAAGGGCAACGCAAATAGTGTTCCCTTATTTTCGCCGTAGTCTACGTAAAGATTTACGTAGACTACAGCGACCAAATAAGGAATACGAATGGCGGCTCCCTATGGGGGCCGCCATTTGCGTACGTGCTTTTTTTTTTTAAAGTCACCCGTGATAGGCTATGTGACGATTAACGTAGCCTATCATGGCTGACTTTGCAGATCTAGCTGTGATAGGCTACGTTAATCGTCACATAGCCTATCACGGGGGCGTTTTTTTTTAACTTTTTATTTCGCGGCTGGGCGAGGTGAGGCGCCTCCTCCCCGGCCTGAATTTTGGCTGGGCGAGGTGGGAAGCCTCCCCCCCGGCCTGAATTTTGGCCGGGCAAGGAGGGAAGCCTCCTCCCCCGGCCTGAACTTCGGGGAGAGCAGTGAAGCGCCTCCCCCCCACCGCGAAGCAAGCTGTGAGACCAGGTAAGTGGCTTTCGTGCACCCCTAGCTGGGGGGTGAGGGTGGGGTGCCTTTTTTTGCTTTGTTTTTTTGCAGACACAACAACTCAGTCCATAACTGCAGCAGATCCACCATAGGCTCCCCACACTGAAGATGAAGCACTGCGTCATTTGCATAGTCCTGCCTCTGAAGCAGGTGGGAGGAGTTACCCACTCCTAGCTGCGCTCCACACCTGAAGGGAACACAGGTGGGAAACTCTGCTGAATGCTGTGAATGCCGGGGCGGGGCGTCATTCTCAGAGGAAAGGTACTGGAGAGCAGGAGGGTGCTTAAGCCTTCACCTGCTGCTCTTCTCCTTCCCACTACCCCATCCACCAGCGCACAAGGCCAAGAAACTGGACGCGAGTGTCGCTGTGGGTGGAGGGTAATTGCTGTGAGTAGAAGTGTGGCAGAAGACCAGAGCATTCCCAGCGCAACTCAGTGCTTACCATCGTAGCTTTCCTGTGATAGATTGTGGCTAACCATGAAATCCCGAATTATCTTCATAGCCTCAGTTTGATCTGATATGTATTTTAACTCCAAATAATCTAATATGGAGGAAGGCAGAAAAGAAATGCTGTTCAGCACATTATTCTTCTGCCAGGTGGAACTCTAGCTCTGAGCACAACCTGCCATCAACCCCAGTTGCACAATTCATCTTAGTCTCAGATACAGATGGCAGAGGAACCTGTCTGGGGGGTCAAGTCCGCCAAGCATTTGGTGGTTTGGATCCCTGGACTCTGGCTCGCTTGTCCATGAGCTGGCCTGACTCGACCTGTGCGGGTGGGGCCAGCTCACGGACTTCTGCTGCTGGCACCACTGTGTGCAAAACCCTCATGCTCTCCTTGCTGCTGGTGACATCAGCAAGGAGAGCACAAAGGATTTGTGCACAGCAGCAGTGGTGGGTGGTGATGGCAGGAGTCCCCGCCACTGCCACCCACTGCCCATCACCACCAGCGCCGCCACTGCCATGCACAGACATCAACCGGAGTGATGTGATTTGCCACCTGCCCACTGCCCAACTAGCGAAGCCATTGTTGTTCGGAGTCCTGCTCAGGATGTGGCTGCTCTAGTGGATAATGCCCGTGACACTGTGGGTAAGCAGGGACATGGTGTCCCCTCTCCATCCCGAGTCAGCTCCCCAAGTGAGGGTGGGAAAAGGCACTCTTGCCCATGTCCACCGCGTGGGCAGCAAGTGTCAGGAGCTCCTGGAAGACTACCGCTGTCCTCTCTCCCTCCTGTAGAGAGAGATCCTGCAGGCAGTACAGGTGACACTTGAACAGGAGGAAATGCACGCACCGCAAGAGAGAATTGAGAGAGAAATGACCAGAGAGGTGCAATTCAGAATGGAGGACCGTGGAGGTTGTTCCATTAAGCTATGTTGTCCTAGGAAGCACTGAGATATGTCTGAGCAGACAGTTGGGGTAACAGCACTATGGTGCCATTGATTTCAGTGGGAGAGATTTAATCATACACTAAACTAAGTCATTGAAAACAAACCAATCCATGGGGATGGGGAGGGCTGAATGGAGCCTGGATCACGCCCACTATTTTTGAAAGGGTTCTTCCCACAGAAGTAACGCCAGCCAAGGTAATGCTGAAGGCTTCTCTGTCTTTCTTTCAAGGCTCAACTTACACAGGACACCCAATACGACAGCTCCACAAAGTATGAATCCAGATAGCCACACCACACGCATCTGGTTTTTATGAGCTTTCTGAGCAGCAAGCTGTGCTTCTAGAAGGACAAGCGGAAAGAAAATCATGCTTTAGCCATCGGGACCCAACATCCCATCGATACATGAGTGTTCAGACTCTGCGGCAACCTCTCCACCTGAGTGGCAGCAGCCAGCTTGGTATCCCTGTTGGTGCTGCCCCAACCCAACGTCTCAAGGGCCGGACCCTGGCTGGGCCGAGGAGACGGGGAAGCAGATGTGAAAGCTTTACCTCTTGCCCAGAAATATCTGTCCACATTCTCGCTCTGGCCTTAAAAGAGTAGTTGTCTGAGACACCATCTTACAGAGCAGGGGGTGGGGCACGTGTGATGGACAGAGGGTCCCATTAGCTCTGGGTTGCATAGCAATGGTGAGGGATGATGGGCTATGAAGTCCAACAACATCTGGAGGGCCATACGTTCTGCACCCCTATTATACTGCCTTTATTGGCTTGATAATGCAGATCTAGGAGTGGGCTTGGGAGACTCAACTAGCAGTGTGGCTTTCACACAACCACTGTATGTCACAGCCAGCAGCAGCAGGACTTTCCCCTAACCAAAGTAGGCAGTTATCCACATTGGGCACCTTTGCATTTGCAAAGGGAGGACTCAGATCCCAGACTGTTGCTCCTTCGAGGCTTAGTTAATCTCCTGGGTCCACCCATCCCCATCATGGCTAGTTCCAGACCCCTCCTGTATCTCTAGTCAATGTCAGGGTGGACACTGAGCCCATAGAATCCCAGAGTAGTTCTGATTCTGAGGAAGAGCAGTTGCTCCTGGGAGAGGAGCGTGCTCCTCTTTCCCAGGGCCAACAGCTGACGGAGATTCCTCCCACCAGCATTCCTAGTTTAGTTAGCAGTCCAGGGAGTGACCAAGCACAGATAGCAGACTTGGTGGATGCGCGACGCAGACGCAGAGAGCGGCGCCAGATGGAGAGCATGGAAAGGAGGCGAAGTGCCAGGTTGGCACGCAAACAACGGCTGCGCCCAGAGGATCCAAGGGAAAAGGGGAGGGACTCTCCCTAGTCCTTAAGTTCAGGGGTCTGCCAGTAATTCCCTTTCAACCGGGGACCAACTGTTCCAACTTAGGGCATAAGTACTGTGCTGCTCAGATCTAGTTGCAATCGGTATAGTTGTTAAGTTGTAAAAGAAGAATAAAGCTTTGAAAGGAATTCCTTTGTCTGTGTCTGGACTTGGCTACTGGTTTAGACAGAGAGAGAGACCTCCAAGGAGCCCTTGACAGTCACTTCCCCTTTCTGTTCATTCTTCCTGTGTGCAATGGACTTTTCTGGGTGTGTGGCATACTGACCACTGTCTGGTTTGTCTGTTTCAAGCTCATCCGTGTCGTCCTCTTGAGCCTCTATAAAAGAACAACACAAATATTGGATATGTGAGGACTGCAGTGTACACAATAATTATTTAGCCCCTCAGGAGATTATATAGACCAAACCACAAGCATTGGTCTCTGCTACAATAATGAAACTCTTTCTTCTGATGTACCAGTTTCCAGGCTTTCAGTGTGAAACTGAACTAGAATTCACCAGAAGATTAGAGTCCACCTCCTGTGGCATGAACAGGGACAAAGGCCTATCACCCTATACAGAGTGGCCTCGAAGTAGGTATACAGTATAGTTTATTTGCATTTTATGACATTGTTTATTACATTTACATTTGTTTAACACTGTTTAATCTCGTAAGTGCTCGAAATGTTGCAAATAAATCAACGTTGCAACATTCCTCGAACCTGTCCAGAACACTGTGACACACAGTACGACACAAATTCCGGTCCGCATCAATGTCCATAAATGCTTCCGAGATGAACTCTTTTAATTCATCCACTGTCCAGGGATTCTTCTCAAAAACCTTATTCTTTAATAAGCCCCCCCCCCCAGAAGTCCATTGGTGTTAAGTCGGGTGAATGTGGTGGCCATTCAATGCTGCCATGTCATCCGATCCAATGCTGTGGGGAGGTGTTGTCAAGATAGCCCCTTACTGCAAAAGCATAATGAGGAGGTGCCCCATCTTGTTGGAAGAACAGTTTGGTGAACTTAGCCCTGGTTCTGAGTTGTGGCACTACCATGTTGCGTAACATGTTTAGGTACTTGTTACTATCCACAGTTGTATTGAAGAAAACTGGTCCTACAACACCTTTGCTGGACAGTGCACCCCACACTGTGATGCCTAGCTGGTTCAGTTGAAATGTGATAGTCAAATGAGGATTTTCATCTGCCCAATACACACAGTTATGCCTGTTCCCGTGGCCTGACAACTTGAAAGAAGCCTCATCTGACCAGATGACCTTATCAAGAAGGTCTGGTTCGTTAGAGATTTGGTTGCACATCATCTCACAGAATTGCGACCGACGGTCTGGGTCGTCCTCCAGAAGACCATGTAACAGCCTTGGACGGTATGGCTTCAATTTCAATTTACGCATTAAGTGTTGCAAGGATGTTCTAGGTATGGATAGCTGCTTAGACACACGCTGTGAGGACTTTTTCGCACTGTTCACAAATGTCAGAGCGACTCTCATCTCATTTTCCTCTGTCATAGACATCCTAGGATGTCCAGATTTCAGTGCATTAGTCACTGCACCTGTTGCTTCACATTTATCTCTAAGACGATAAATTGTCAGACATGTTGGTGGAGGAGTGTCAGATGCTTCTTGCTACGCTGTGCGCACCTGCTCGGCATTTTCAGTCTACCCGTACTGCTTTAGAATCCACTTTCTTTGTTCTTGACTCAAGTTCGCTGCCATCATTCACAATATCAGTAAAAAAACAACAACTAAACAACTAAACAACTGTATACCTACTTAAGGGACTCACTCCCCTCACTCTCTACACTTAACTGGTTTAACTGTCACTCCCTGTCACTCCCTGTTCCCAACTGTTATTCTGACTCCACCCACACATCTTCTACTCACATATTCTCTCCTGCTCCCATCAACATTCTAAACAACTGTATACCTACTTTTGGGCCACCTGGTATATGTAAATCAGCTCACCTGTGCAAGGGTATCTGTGTTATCACCCAACAAGTGTTTGGTGAATGCCAACTGTTAATGAGGTAATTAGCACTGTCTGTATTTTCTGCATTTTAATTTTCTCTGAACTCTGGTGTTACAAATTTCATTTACACACACACACCTCTCCCAGCAACCATGTATATATATATACCTGCCTGTTGGGGGTAACACTTCATGCATCTGACAAAACAGACTGTAGTCCTCAGAAGCTTATGCCGGAATCAATTTGTAGTCTTTATGTTGCCACAGGACTCTTTGGGGTTTTTCTGTTTCTTCTAAAGCACCCCCATGGTCATGGCAGTCCATAAAGCCCTGTCCCACTACACAAAGAAGCCAGTTATCCATATTGGGCACCTTCCAACCCACTGAGGAAGGACTCCGGTCTTTGCTCTTCCCTTGGGCTTAGTGAATGTCCGGAGCTCAAACAACTTTGTAAGCTTTTCTCTTCATGCTGTTCATATGCATGACGTCTTGTTCCAGCCCCTTTCCTTATCTCTATCCAGTTCCCCTTCCTGGTCATTCTTTGCTCCACACAATGAACCACTTATGTCCCATCCCAGTGTCTCAGGGGCTGGACCATTGCTAGGTACAGGATATGGGAAGCTAATGTGAAAGCATTATGTATTGGTAAGAAATGTCAGTTGATGTTATCTCTATGGCCTTAAAAGAGTAGTTATCTGAGACACCATCTTATAGACCCAGGAGTAGGGCATTTGTGGCACTCTGGGTGTTGTTGGACAGAGGGTTCCCTTAGCTCTGGGTAGCATAGACAATGGTGAGAGATGATGGGTTATGCAGTCTAAAACATCTGGAGGGCCATACATTCCTCACCACTATTATACAGCCTTTGCTGGCCTGATAATACAGAGTCAGAAGTGGGCTACTCAACTACCAGTGTGGCTTTCACACATCCACTGTATGTCACAGCCAGCAGCAGCGGGACTTTGCCCTAATCAAAGTAGTCAGTTATCCACATTGGGCACCTTTGCATTTGAAAAGGGAGGACTCAGATCCCAGACTGTTGCTCCTTTGAGGCTTATTTAATCTCCTGAGCCCACTCATCCCCATCATGGCAAGTTCCAGACCCTTCCTGTATCTCTAGTCACTTCCCCTTTCTGTTCATTCTTCCTGTGTGCAATGGACCACTTCTGGATGTGTGGCATACTGACCATCCTCTGGGTTGTCTGTTTCAGGCTCATTCGTGTCGTCTTCTTGAGCCTCTATAAAAGAACAACACAAGTATTGGATATGTGAGGACTGCAGCGTACACAATAATTATTTAGCCCCTGTGGAGACTGTATAATCTCCAGACTACAAACATTGGACTGCTGCAATAATGAGACCCTTCCTTCTAGTGTACCAGTTTTCAAGCTTTCAATGTGAAACTGAACTACAATTCACCAGGAGATTCAAATCCAAAGGCTGTTTTTTTTTAAATTAAATTAAATTAATCACACTATATGTGTAAATCAGCTCACCAGTGCACGGCTATCTGTGTTCTCACCAAACAACTGTTTGGTGAATGCAAACTTTTAATGAGATAATTAGCACTGTCTGTATTTTCTACATTTTAATTCCCTTGGAGCTCAAGTGTTACAATTTCACACACACACACACACACACACACACTGCTGCCAGCAACCAGTTGTGAGTGTGTATATATATGCATATATATAGCTGAGGGTAACACTTCATACATCTGACAAAGCAGACTGTAGTCTCCAGAAGCTTATGCCAGAAGACAATGTAGCCTTTAAGATGCCACAAATTTTTTCTTTCTTTTTCTTCTTCTAATGCACTCCCACAGCCATGGCAGTCCATAAAGTAGGGGTGCACGAAAGTCACTTACCTGGTCTCGCAGCTTTTCGCGGTGGGGGGGAGGTGCTTCGCTGCTCTCCCCGCGAAGTTCAGGCCGGGGGGGGGAGGCTTCCCGCCTCGCCCGGCCGAAATTCAGGCCGGGGGGGGAGGCTTCCCGCCTCGCCCGGCCGAAATTCAGGCCGGGGAGGAGGCGCCTCGCCTTGCCCGGCCGCGAAATTAAAAGTTAAAAAAAACAACAACGCCCCCTTGATAGGCTACGTGACGATTAACGTAGCCTATCACGGCTGACTTTGCAAATCTAGCCGTGATAGGCTACGTTAATCATCACGTAGCCTATCATGGGGGCATTTTTTTTTTCTTTTATTGGAATGGCGGTGGCGGCATTCGTCCGGTCGAAAGACCCGACGAACCGCTGGCTGGACCCGCCACCGGGAGGGACATTCGCCAAAGGTAAGTCCCGTCCCGGGGGGGGGGGGTGCAGGGTGCGGGGGGGTGTGCGGAGAATTTCTCCCCGAAACTTATTTGGGGGGCCGAACACGTTGGTGCTCGACCCCCCAAAGTTTCGGGGAGAAATTCTCCGCCATCCCTACCATAAAGCCCTGTCCCACTAAACAAAGAAATCAGTTATCCATATTGGGCACCTTCCAACCTACAGAGGAAGGACTCAGGTTATTGCTCTTCCTTTGGGTTAGTGAATCTCCTGAGCCCAAATAAATTTGTAAGCTCTTCTCCTCATACCTTTCATATCCATGAGGGTTCTAGCCCCTTCTCTTATCTCTACCCAGTTCCACTTCCAGTTCATTCTTTCCTCCACACAATGAACCACTGATGTCCCATCTCAACTTCTCAGGGGCTGGACCCTTGCTAGTTTAAGGATATGGGAAGCTAATGCGAAAGCATTACGTATTGGTAATAAATATCTCTTGGTGTTCTCACTGTGACCTTAAAAGAGTACTTATCTGAGACACCATGTTATAGAGCAGGGAGTGGGGCACTTGTGGCCCTCTGGATGTTGTTGGAGAGAAGGTTCCATCAGCTCTGTGTAGAATAGACAATCACAGAATCATAGACTCAAAGAATAGTATGGTTGGAAGGGGCCTACAAGACCATTGAGTCCAACCCCCTGCTCAGTGCAGGAATCCAGGTCAAAGCATCCCTGACAGATGGCTGTCCAGCCTCATCTTGAATGCCTCTGGTGTGGGAGAGCCCACCACCTCCCTAGGTAATTGCTTCCATTTTCGTATTGCTCTAGCAGTCAGGAAGTTTTTCCTGATGTTCAGCTAGAATCTGGCTTCCTGTGACTTGAGCCCATTATTCCATGTCCTGCACTATGGGGTGATTGAGAAGAGATCCTGGCCCTCCTCTCTGTGATAACCTTTCAGGTACTTGAAGAGCACTATCATATCTTCCCTCAGTCTTCTCTTCTCAAGGCTAAACATGCCCAGTTCTTTCAGTCTCTCCTCATAGCCCTTTGTTTCCAGTCACCTGATTATCTTAGTTGCCCTCCTCTGAACTCTCTCCAGTCTGTCTGCATCCTTCTTAAAAAGTACTGGACACAGTACTCCAGATGAGGCCTCACCAGTGCTGAATGGAGGGGAGCTAGTATTTCACAGGATATGGAAGCTATACTTCTATTAATGCAGCCCAAAATAGCATTTGCCTTTTTTACAGCCATATCACATTGTTGGCTCATATTCAGCTTGTGATCTATAACAATCCCAAGATTTTTCTTGCAATACTTGTAGTATTGCTGAGTCAAGTATCCCCCATCGTGTAACTGTGCATTTGGTTTCTTTTTCCTAGGTGCAGAACTTGGCATTTATCCTTACCAATTTCATTCTGTTCCTTCCTGCCCAGCGCTCCAACCTATCAAGATCTCTTTGAATTCTGTTTCTGTCTTCCAGGGTATTAGGTATCCCACCCAATTTTGTGTCATTTGCAGATTTGATCAGCATTCCCTGCACCTCCTCCTCCAAGTCATTAATAAAATGTTACACAGCACTGGGCGCAGGAATGAGCTCTGCGGTACCCCGCTTGTTACCTCTCCCCAGTTTGAGAAGGTCCCATTGATAAGCACTCTTTGAGTCCGATTCTGTAGCCAACTGTGGATCCACCTGATCGTTGCTTCATTTATCCCACTTTGAGCTAGTTTGCTCATCAGGAGATCATGGGGCACTTTGTTGAAAGCTTTGCTGAAGTCAAGATATATGATGTCCACAGGATTCCCACAGTCCACAAGGGAGATGACCTGATCAAAAAATGAGATCAGATTTGTCTGGCAGGATTTGGTCTTGACAAACCCATGCTGATTTCGAGTAATTCTATGATTCTAATTACTGCATTGTTTTTTTCAAGATGCTTCCAGATGGATTGCTTTATAATCTGCTCCAGACTTTTCTGAGGGATTGATGTCAGACTGACTGGTCTGTAGTTCCCAGGTTCCTCCATTTTGCCCCTTTTGAAGATAGGGACAATGTTAGCCCTCCTCCAGTCATCTGGCGCTTCCCCCGTCCTCCATGATTTCTCACACATAATAGACAGCGGTTCTGAGAGTTCTTCTGCCAGTTCCTTTATTACTCTAGGATGCAGTTCATCTGGCCCTAGGGATTTGAACTCATTCAAAGTAATTAGGTATTCCTTGGCCATATGCCTATCAATCTCAAGCTGCAATCCTGCCCCTTCAGATGAGGGATGATGGGACATGCAGTACAACAACACCTGGAGGGCCATACGTTCCACACCCCTATTATACAGCCTTTGCTGGCCTGATAATACAGAGTCAGAAGTGGGCTTGGGATACTCAACTACCAGTGTGGCTTTCACACATCCACTGTATGTCACAGCCAGCGGGACTTTCCCCTAAACAAAGTAGTCAGTTATCCACATTGGGCACCTTTGCATTTGCAAAGGGAGGACTCAGATCCCAGACTGTTGCTCCTTCGAGGCTTAGTTAATCTCCTGAGCCCACTCATCTCCATCATGGCAAGTTCCAGACCCTTCCTGTATCTCTAGTCACTTCCCCTTTCTGTTCATTCTTCCTGTGTGCAATGGACTACTTCTGGATGTGTGGCATACTGACCATCCTCTGGGTTGTCTGTTTCGGGCTCATCCGTGTCGTCTTCTTGAGCCTCTATAAAAGAACAACACAAGTATTGGATATGTGAGGACTGCAGCATACACAATAATTATTTAGCCCCTGTGGAGACTGTATAATCTCCAGACTACAAACATTGGACTGCTGCGATAATGAGACCCTTCCTTCTAGTGTACCAGTTTTCAAGCTTTCAATGTGAAACCGAACTACAATTCACCAGGAGATTCAAATCCAAAGGCTGTGTGTGTTTTTTTAAATTAAATTAAATTAAATTAAATTAATCACACTATATGTGTAAATCAGCTCACCAGTGCATGGCTATCTGTGTTATCACCAAACACCTGTTTGGTAAATGCAAACTTTTAATGAGGTAATTAGCACTGTCTGTATTTTCTGCATTTTAATTCCCTTGGAGCTCAAGTGTTACAATTTCATACACATGCAGACACACACACACACACTGCTCCCAGCAACCAGGTGTGAATGTGTGTGTGTGTGTGTATATACACACACACACACACTTGCCAGCTGAGGGTAACACTTCATACATCTGACAAAGCAGACTGTAGTCTCTAGAAGCTTATGCCAGAAGAAAATGTAGCCTTTATGATGCCACAAATTTTTTCTTTTTATTTTTCTTCTTCTAATGCACTCCCACAGCCATGGCAGTCCGTAAAGCCCTGTCCCACTAAACAAAGAAATCAGTTATCCATATTGGGCACCTTCCAACCCACTGAGGAAGGACTCCGGTCTTTGCTCTTCCCTTGGTTTAGCGAATCTCCTGAGCCCAAACAACTTTGTAAGCTTTTCTCTTCATGCCGTTCATATCCACCAAGTCTGGTTCCAGCCCCTTCCTGTTCTCTATCCAGTTCCCCTTCCTGTTCATTCTTTCCTCCACAGAATGAACCACCTATGTCCCATCCCAGTGTCTCAGGGGCTGGACCATTGCTAGGTACAGGATATGGGAAGCTAATGTGAAAGCATTATGTATTGGTAAGAAATATCTGTCAACGTTATCTCTGTGGCCTTAAAAGCGTAGTTATCTGAGATGCCATCTTATGGACCCAGGAGTGGGGCAAGTGTGGCACTCTGGGTGTTGTTGGATAGAGGGTTCCATCAGCTCTGGGTAGCATAGACAATGGTGAGGGATGATGGGATTTTGCAGTACAACAAAATCTGGAGGGCCATACGTTCTGCACCTCTATTATACAGCCTTTGCTGGGTTGATATTACAGAGTCAGGAGTGGGCTTGGGATACTCAACTAGCAGTTTGGCTTTCACACAACCACTGTATGTCACAGCCAGCAGCAGCGGGACTTTCCCCTAGTAGGCAGTTTTCCACATTGGACACTTTTGGATTTGCAAAGGGAGGACTCAGATTCCAGACTGTCACTTCTTTGAGGCTTATTTAATCTCCTGAGACCACTCATCCCCATCATGGCAAGTTTCAGACCCTTCCTGTATCTCTCTAGTCACTTCCCCTTTCTGTTCATTCTTCCTGTGTGCTACTTCTGGGTATGTGGCATACTGACCATCCTCTGGGTTGTCTGTTTCGGGCTCATCCTTGTCATCTTCTTGAGCCTCTATAAAAGAACAACACAAGTATTGGATATGTGAGGACTGCAGCATAGCAAATAGCGTACACAATAATTATTTAGCCCCTGCGGACATTATACAGCCCAAACTACAAACATTGGTCTCTGCTCAGTAATGAAACTTTCTTCTAGTGTACCAGTTTTCAAGATTTCAGTGTGAAACTGAACAACAATTCACCAGGAGATTCAAGTCCACCTCCTGTGGCATGAACAGGGACAAAGGCCTATCACACTATATGTGTAGATCAGCTCACCAGCGCAAAGTTATCTGTGTTATCACCCAACAAGTGTTTGGTGAATGCCAGCTGTTAATAGGGATGTCAGAGAATTTCGCCACGAATCTCGGGGAGGCCAAATGCCAGCGCATTCGGCCCCCCGAAATTGGTGGCGAAACGGTCTGCCCCCCCTGCCCCCCCTGGGACGGGACTTAGCTTTGGCGAATCCTCCTGGAGGCGGCGGCGGCTCTGGCGGTGATTCGGCGGCAGCGGCTGCAGCGGCCGGTCTTCCGACTGGCTGCCGCCGCCGCCATTTCCAGTAAAACAAGAACAACAACAACAAAACGTGATAGGCAACGTAAAGATTTACATAGCCTATCACGGCTAGATTTTTAAAAAATACCATGATAGGCTACGTAAATGTTTACATAGCCTATCACAGCTGAGTAAAAAAACCAAAACAAAACTGCGCATACACAAATGGCGGCGCCCATGGTGCTATGCTATTTGCTATGTTACGCTATTTGCGTTCCCCTTATTTTCGCCGTAGCCTATGTAAATGTTTACGTAGACTAGACGTGCCAAAATAAGGAACGCAAATGGTGGCGCCCATGGGCACCGCCATTTGTGTACGCGCTTTTTTTTTTCTACTCAGCCGTGATAGGCTACGTAAACATTTACGTAGCCTATCATGGCTGACTGCAGGGATGCAAACAGCGGCGGCTACGGCTGCCACCATTTGCGGGCCCGGCCGGCCAGGATTCGGGGGTGGAGGGACGGAGCGCCTCCCCCCCCCGACAGAATTTCGGGGGGAGGGATGGAGCATCTCCCCCCGACCGCGAATCAAATTTAGTTAAAGGTAAGTGACTTTCGTACATCCCTAATAGGGATGTCAGAGAATTCCGCCACAGACTGAAATGGGATCGAATTCCGTCCAGTCCGTGCCACGGAATCCTCTGCAGAACGGCACCACAAGGTCCTGCGGAGCCAGCAGTCATGCAGCTTTTTTTTTGTCATCCGCACAGAGTCGCCAAACTTTCATAAATAAAAATGCAAGGTAGTATATTCTGATAATAAATACGTAAGTTTTTTTTAAAAAATGAATTGTGCTCACCGCCTTGTTTGTGGGTGTTCTTTTTCAATTGAAATCCTCCGTCTCAGCTTACTTTCAGCCAAAACACTTCCTCCTCCTCGGGGCTTCCCAAAAGAAGGCTGTCCTAGGTGTGCCTGAGTGATGCACTCTTTGTTTAAAACAATGCTGTTTGAAAGAAAGAAAAAGCCTTCTAAATGACCATGCCAGTCTGGAGCCCTGCAGGAGGTGTTATGCTCCCTGCTAAGCTTTCTATTTCTACATCCAGCATTGTTGTTGACGTTGTGAGACTAAAATGGAGAGGAGAACCAACTCTGTGCATGTCTACTCAGAAGTAAGTCTTACTGAGTTCGATGTGACTTACTCCTCCACATGTCAGCACCCCACTTGCCCCCAGCTCAGCTTTGTATTTCCACATCCAGCTCATTGCCAAACCTCCTGTTAGTTATCTCAGAAGACCCTTGGGTGAATGGGGGGGAGGGGTGTTCCAGGGAAACAGCTGGATTGAGGGAGATTACACACACACACACACAGAGTTCTTCATATTCCCTGGTATGTTTATTCCTCATTTTGTCCATTCCCTGAGCATGTGCAGAGTGTGCTTTTTATTCAAACAAAGAGAAGGTTGCTGATCTTTCCCCTCATGCTGCATTTGTACAAGTGTGACTGCTTTGAAAAGAACTTTCCATTATACTGTCTCTTTTTCTTCATGAGTTTCATATAACAGAAGTATGATGTAGTGGTTAGAGTCCAGCCCAAAGTCACCCAGTGAGATAACTAACAGGTTTGATCATGAGCTGGATGTGGAAATACAAAGCTGAGCTGGGGGCAAGTGGGGTGCTGACATGTGTAGGAGTAAGTCGCATTGAACTCAATAAGACTTACTTCTGTGTAGACATGCACAGAGTTGGTTCTCCTCTCCATTTTAGCCTCACAACGTCAACAACAACGCTGGATGTGGAAATATAAAGCTTAGCAGAGAGAATAATACCTCGTGCAGGGCTCCAGAGTGGCATGGTCATTTTAAAAGGTTCTTTCTTTCTTTCTTTCTTTCTTTCTTTCTTTCTTTCTTTCAACAGCGTTTTGCTGTTTGAAAGAAAATGCAAAAAGTGCATTGCTCAGGCACACCTAGGACAGCCTTGTTTTGGGAAGCCCCGAGAAGGAGGAAGTGTTTTGGCTGAAAGTAATTACTGCCCGTCTAGGGGCAGGGGAAAAAATACGTAAATATCTATGAAAAAGAGCCTTTCTTACGGAAGTTATGCAGACTCGCGGAGATGGCTGGGCATCGGAATTACGGCTGTTGGTACGGATTTATCTTTGTAATTTTTGGAGTGGAAAAAAAAGAGGAGAATTCCGGGGGCTTGCGAACGATGGTACGGACCACTGGCCGCAAACTGCGGAAGTCAAGCGGCACGGTAGGTACACAATTCGTACATCCCTACCCCAAAAGCGTATGCCGGATAGGGATGGACGAAAGTCCCTTACCTGGTCCCGCAGCTTGCTTCGCGGTGGGGGGAAGCGCTTCGTTTCTCCCCCCGAAATTCTTGGCGGGGGGAGAGGTGCCCCATCCCTCCCCGCTGAAATTCTGGCTGGGGGGGAGCGCCCCATCTCCCCGGCCGCGAATCTCGTCTCCTGCCTGGACGCAAACGGTGGCGGCCGTAGCCGCCGCCGTTTGCGTCCCTGCAGTCAGCCATGATAGGCTACGTAAATCCTTACATAGCCTATCACAGCTGACTTTGGAAAAAAAAAAGCGTGTACACAAATGGCGGCGCCCATGGGCGCCTCCATTTGTGTTCCTTATTTGGGCACGGGTAGTCCACGTAAATATTTATGTAGACTACGGCAAAAATAAGGGCAATGCAAATAGCGTTGCCCTTATTTTCGCCGTAGTCTACGTAAATATTTACATAGACTAGACGTGCCAAAATAAGGAACGCAAATGGCGGTGCCCATGGGCGCCGCCATTTGCATACGCACTTCCCCCCCCCCAAAGTCAGCCGTGATAGGCTACATAAACGTTTACATAGCCTATCACAGTGTTTTTTGAAAATCTAGCCGTGATAGGCTACGTAAATCTTTACGTAGCCTATCACGTTTGTTTGGGTTTTTTTCCCACTTAGAAATGGCGGCTGCGGCAGCCGGTCGGAAGACCGGCCGCCACCGCTGCCGGACCGCCGCCGGACTGCTGCCGGGAGCTGCCACCGTGAGGGACATTCGCTGAAGGTAAGTCCCATCCTGGGGGGTGGGTGGATGGGGCGGACCGTTTCTCCACCAATTTTGGGGGGCCAAATGCATTGGCATTCGGCCCCCCGGAGATTCATGGAGAAATTCTCTGACATCCCTAATGCCAGAATAAATTTGTAACCTTTATGGTGCCACAAAAATGTTTGGGTTTTGATTGTTATTGTTGTTTCCTGTAATGCACCCCCATGGTCATGGCAGTCCATAAAGCACTGTCCCACTAGACACAGAAGTCAGTTATCCATATTGGGCACCTTCCAACCCACTGAGGAAGGACTCAGGACTTTGCTCTTCCCTTGGGTTAGTGAATCTCCTGAGCCCAAATAACTTCATAAACTCTTCTCTTCATGCCATTCATATCCACCAAGTCTGGTTCCAGACCCTTCCCTTATCTCTATCCAGTTCCCTTCCCTGTTCATCCTTTCCTCTACACAATGAACTACTTATGGTTGTGCAGCACACAGACCTTCCTCAGATTTCGGCTTTTCAGTTTCCATTGTATCAGTTTTTCTCTGTAAAACAACAATATATGTATTGGATATGTGAGATCACAGCACACATTGAATGTTTTCTAAATAATGCAATGAGTTATTGTGACAATGCACTAGGAAAGGCACAGGGCAGAAAACGTAGGCTGAAAAGTACACAAACCCAGTTGCAACTTAATTGGGAATTGTTTCTGGTTATTGGCTCATCTGGGTGCAGAATTGTTAGTCTCTGAAGAGGTTATACGAGCTGAACTACACACACTGATCTCTGCTGCAATAGTGAAACTGTTTCTTCTACTGCACTCATATGGCCTGTCTCATGGTAAGGTCTCCTGATTTTGCTTCATAAGAAGGCAGTGGACAAAATCCCCCTGCCAGACCGAGTAATCCAGCATCCGTGTTGAGTACCTTTGAACCTGCTGCAGTCTTCCTACGGGACTCAGCAGAGGATGCCTCGAACTCTATGAAGGGAAATCCAATGGCACTGCTTTCTGGAGATGGAGATGTGCCCATGTTGGTGAGACCAGGTAGGCACTTTTCAAATGAGTCCATGCCCAATGATTGTGGCTGGTGATTGAGAAATGTCATATGAAGGGCAATTTGCATAAGGGCATCCAAGCAACTAGTCCACATGGTGCCTCTAGAACTGCCCTCCTGCAGTCTACCCCTTGTAGGGGACAAGCCCTGTGATTTCCACAATTGTAGAATGTGGACGAGCTGCACAGACTCAAACCAATGTTGTCTCCTGCTGAGAGAAGGGATGCTGGTTTGGGGCTGCCAAAGCAGAGTCCAGCTCTTTCTCCCAATGCAGGTCTCTCATAAGGTCAGGGTGGACTTGATCTAGACATAACCTGCGGCAATGGCACATGGGCAGCCCAGCTGAACTGGACCCAGTTTTTTAAATAATTTTTTTAAAGTATAATTAAAAAAATTATACAGCAATAACAACAGCAACAAAGAAGCAAAACAACACAACACACACAAAAAGCAAGAGAGGGATAGGCAAACTCCCTTGTGTCCTGTTCATGTGCTGCTCGCTGGATTCCTGCCACTTGCCCGACCCTGGTGGGCATGTGAAGCAAGTTGCCAGATGGTCCATGGCCACCCAGTGAGATGGTCCATGGCCACTTATTTTTTTTTGCTGCAAGTCACAATTTTGTGCAAAATCACAGTATAACTCTTTATGGAAATCTCTATTTGCTCAAGATTGCTGCCATAAATACCATGATTTGCCCAAAATTGCAGGTGTAAATGGTCTAATTAGAGCATTTAACCCTACAATTTTGGACAAATTGCTCTATTTATGGCCATGATTTTGTGCATATCATGATTTTTGTAAATAGCTTTGCCCACAATTTTGTGCAAAATCGTGGCTCATGGTGAAACAAAACAAAAACCAGCAGGAAACCATGAGCTTGCCTGACTTGGAGCGCTGAGTCAGGCAAGCTCAGGGTTCTACAAGCTGGAGTCTCAGGGGCTGAGCTGCAAAAACTCAGCAAGCTCCACCCCCAAACCAGATTCCCGTGACATCCCTAAAAGAGAGAGAGAAAGAGAGAAAGGAGGAGGAGGAGGAGGAGGAGAAGAAGATGATAATAGAGGGGGAAAAGACCATATCATGAAACACACAGCAGTCATTTACATCACACTTGATAGAAATTTAATAAACCAAAAACCTATGGTTTACAAAGTGCTGTTGTTACTGCTGTTAATGTTGTTGCTGGTTTTATTGCTGGCTTTTATTGTTATTTTTATGTTTTATTACTTTTAACATTTGAACTGTTTTATGTATTTTTTTGCTGCAAGCCACCTTGGGAGGGCTTCTGCCCTGAAAGGCAGTCAAGAAATGTTTCCAATAAATAAATAAAACAATGTTAACGCTTTCAGCCAAGCACCAAAAAGCAAGGACATTGGAGCCTTAACACCACATCCTCCCTAGGGAGGCAGAAAGCGCAAGTGAACTTCTCATCCTCTCAAAGCAGATAAGCCACGTGGACAGGAAGGAGAAGATGATGTGCAGGGGTGACGGGGGGGGCGGGTGTGAAAAACTGATAATGAACAACTTAGGGCCACCTGCTTCTCTCTGTTTTGGAGCATCTCTGAATGTTGAGAGTTGCAGTCCAGCACTTCTGGAGGGCAGCAGGTTGGGGAAGGCTGACCTAGAGGATGGGTGGGCAGAATGCAGATCTCCAGATGCTTGGGAGTTCCACTCATAGAAACCCCTGCCAGCATGGCAGTGATCAGGAAAGCTGGGAGCTGATGTCCAAAGCATTAGGATAGATCGATTTTTTGCCCACATCTGTTCTAAAGTATGGTGTTTTCCAGAATTAGGATATGCAGTCCACCAAGGAACCCCTAAAGAGGTTCATCGCTTTAAATAGACTGTCTTAAACCAAATGGAGAGATAACAAATTAATTTTGAATACCTAATCCAGACAGTTCCTCTGGTGTTAAAAGTAGTTTTCAGCACATGGCACTGGTTTTCTCTTTATTGAATGTCAGATATATGGTGTTGAGGGACTAACATGGAGGATTGTTCTTACGTTTTCAGCACTGTGAGATCAAAGGCAGAGCTAGGACACATGTAAAGACTTTTAAAAATTAATGATTTTTGTGTTTCCCATAACACATAATATGGGAATTGCAGTGCAACACATCTGAAGGGCATGACATTGGAGGAAGGTTGGTTTACACTTGAATTGTGTGCATGTCTTCTCAGAAGTAAGTCCCACTGAATTCAATAGGGTTTACTCCCAAGAAAGTAGTATAGGATTGCAAACTAATCTCTTTTGAAAGGAGTTAATGACAGCCAAACTAAATATTTTCTGCTCTTCTGTCACTTTGATAAGGTGATGTGCTGAGGAGGGACTGTGGGACGTGAACAGTACATTTTGTACACACTTGAACACTGTTTTGTACACAAGTGTTGAACACTTGAACAGTACACACTTTAAGAAAAACCTAGGTCCTGTTCAGACATCACACTAAGCCATGATGGTTAGGAGTTATGAGCTAGCCATGTTGGCTTAGCATGACATCTGGACAGGAGGCAGACCCAACCATGGTGGTTTATTAACCACGGACTAACCATGTTCACTAACCACTTGCTGCAAGATGGGCTTTACCATGGCTTAGCATGATGTCTGAACAGCCTCTGTGGTTCATTCGCAACTGCCATAGAGCTCTGTGGCAAGAGTGGACGAAGACGAAGTAGCTGCAGCTCCCTGAGAGGTACATTTTTATGGTCAAGATCTGCCTAGCAACACACAACAGGGCTGCTGAGAGCCCGCTGACACACCGCCCCCCTGGCAACAGCCCCATGCATGCCAGAAGAGAAGCGGGCATAGAGTTGTGGCTTGCTGCCCTGCGCTGCCACCACTATGGCCACGTTCCCTCTCCCAGAAATACTGTGTTTTCCTACTCTGCGAGGGGTTCCACCGATAGCGACCAAGAGCGGGCGTCCATGGCGGTGCTGCAACCATGGTGGCGGCTGATCTCCTTTGGTCGAGATCTGCCTAGCCACACATAATGTGGCTGCCGAGAGCCTGCCAATGCACCGCCCCCTGGCAATTGCCCCATGCAATTTAAACGATAATTCAAAAGCTCTTTGGGAGCCCGGCTTGCTGTTCTCGGGAACTCGTTCTTGAGCTCACAGCTTTCCCAGGCATAAACATAAGTCTGTGAAGTGGTAAGTAGGTGCTGAGTGGAGACAAAACTGCAGCCATGCTCAGGACATCTTGTAATCAGCATGCAGCTGCTGGAGCACCTGGTCCTCACACAGGTCAGATGGACAACGTCAACTAACTACTCGCTTTCCCGTCACTGCTCCTACCCCTGCCAACTAAAGGAGACACTGATGATGAGTGCCCCCCCATACCTATGTTCTGCCAACTTCATTTCTCCCTATCAATACTATTAAAACAACACTGTGGAGGGCATAAACTGGTAGGAAGGCAGCCTGCCCCAGTCCACCAGGCCACAAGCAATACACCACATAGCTCTGCTAAATGGCTGGTTCAGGACAGCGCCCAGAATTCTGGGAAACCATGGTGGAGGACAGTGATGGCAACTCCCCTCTCCTAATGTCGGACAATGACTCTGAGGTCTCCCCATGCCAGCGTCCACCCCAGCCCAGTCTGAGGAGCTATCCCAGAACAAGCCAGAAGATGGCGGGAATAAGTGGGAGAGAGCAAGGGCTCAGACATGGACCACGGCTGAGGTGGGTACCTTCATTGCTCTTTGGGGGAGTCAGGAGGTGCAGTCCATCCTCAGTACAGTATGCCATGAGAGCTTTTCTCATGGTTTGCTGGAGAGATGCAGAAGGCAGGATACATCTGCACCCCCCAACAGTGCAAGGACATTTCCTTGCCCTCAAGAAGTTCAGAGAAACAATTTCCTGTAACAAATGGCCTGGGGTGACTCCTCACACTATGCCCTTCTATAATGACCTAGCTTGCATATTAATTGGCCGTAGGGATGTCATCCATACTGCGGGAGTGGTGTGCCAATCGCTCAGCCACCAGGCTGAGAACAAGAGTGATGATGCCTGGAGGTCAAACCCCTCCTGGGATATTCCCATGCTGTTCTCCATTGGGAGAGGCCCAGCCTTCTTCAACCGATATTCCCATTCCCCAAGGGTTGGGAAAGCGAGCAGTGCCAGGCCTGCAGCCATGCCCACAGAGCTCTGTGGACCCAGCCCAAGACCCTCTAGAGGGAACATCCAAGACCCAGCATTAGCCGAGGGGCCACCCACCCACAGGGCAGTGCTGGCCTTACCTAAGGGCAGGGGCCATGGTGATATGCAAGCAGATTTACCCCCAGCAATGCAGGATGACACTATCCTTGGGCAGCCCCTGCTGTCCATTTCTGTTTGGAAACTAACGGAGCAAGAGGTACGAGAAAGCATAGCAGACTGCTCATGGTTGGTCAATCTGGAGAGCATAGCGGGTGGCCAGCAGCTATGGCAGAGGTTTGATGGTCATGATGCCATGAAAGCTGGGCTGCTTGGGGGCCACTGCCCACAGGGGCCATGGTGTGGGGGCATGGGGGCCAAGGCCACTTGCCAGGCTGAGCTGCTTCTCAATGCCTCCCCCCCGCTGTCTCCTTCAGTATGGGGCAGGTGGGAAGAAGACAGCTGAAGGGGGGGATAGGTGGGTGGAGCTGAGGGTACTGGGATGCTGGCCGCAGCAATGGAGAGGGCAGGGCAGGGAGGGGGCACTGGGCTGTGAGGGGCAGGCCCAGAGGTTGTCACACAGTGTCACCAGGGGAGCGACAGGCTAGGAGCACTGGCGGTGGCTCGGGACACATTCCTACAACTGCCAGTTCGGGGAGCGACTGTGCGCTTATAGCAGCAGGGATGCACAGCCTCAAGAATGGAAAAGCAGGGATGGACAGAACAGCGACTGGGCTGCGCAGCAGATGGCATGGCCCAATGGAGAGGCAGCTAATGCTGCACCACTTTCAAAATGGCGGCCACAGCTGCTTTCCCGCTGCAGGGGTGACTGGCATGCATGAGTAGGAGGCCCACAGACTGCGGAGAACAGTGCAGCGAGGGTCGAATAGGTTCTCAGCACAGTGCCGTGTGGTTCATGTGGCAGGCTCCCCTGCTGTGGGTACAGTCCCTGCCCTTGCCATGGGGGTAGTCTGCCCCACCCACCTCTGTGGTCATCTGAACAAGCTCACAGAGAAATTCACCACCCAGCTGCTGCTGCTTTCACTCAGCACAGCAGCTATTCCCTTTCCCTCTCAATGTTCCAAATCTCAGCTGTTACGCAGTGAGCAGGAGAGGCTCGATCTGTGTTGTGCAATACACACAAAACACTTTTGTTGTTGTTGTTGAAACAGCCTCAGTTCTGAATCTACATAAATAGTACATATGGAAGCTAGGGAAACTGTCCATTGATCAGACTGCACTCCAATTCCTTATTCCATTCCGCTCTGACATTCTGAATATTTTATTGCATTCCACAGGACCTTTTAAAACAGCTAACGTAGGCTTAGCTTCCTGTAAAGGACCAATTAATTCCTCCAACAGTGTCGGAAGTGCTGAAGCACTCATTGCTGCTGGCCCATATATAGACTCCAACAAATGCTGTAGCTGAATGTACTGCCAACTAGCACTAGATGCTAAATGACACCTAAGACTGAAGGTGCTGAAAATGGTAAAATTCATCATCCAATCCTATTAACAGATCTAAAGTAAAAATTCAACTATCGGCCCAATTGCTCCACATAAACAGCAGTCCCTATATTTTCAAAACTGGATTCTCCCATAAAGTTAATTTAGCATGAAAACATGGATGAAACTGCAGCTGACGAGACATTGCATTCCAGGTCTCTCTCCCTGCTAAAATTGTTAGTGGACCCATACTTTTCTTTTTAATATGTTGTTGTTCAGTCGTTCAGTCGTGTCCGACTCTTCGTGACCCCATGGACCATAGCACGCCAGGCCTTCCTGTCCTGCGCTCTCTCCCGGAGCGTGCTCAAGTTCATATTCATTGCATCAGTGATGCTATCTAGCCATCTCATCCTCTGCCGTCCCCTTCTCCTTTTGCCTTCAGTCTTTCCCAGCATCAGGGTCTTTTCCAGGGAGTTTTCTCTTCGCATTAGGTGGCCAAAATATTGGAGCTTCAGCTTCATTATCTGTCCTTCCAATGAGCACTCAGGGTTGATTTCCTTTAGGATGGACTGATTTGACCTCCTTGCAGTCCAGGGGACTCGTAAGAGTCTTCTCCAGCACCACAGTTCGAAAGCATCGATTCTTCGGCGCTCAGCCTTCCTTATAGTCCAGCTCTCACAGCCATACATTACTACTGGGAAAACCATAGCTTTGATTAGACGGACCTTTGTCGGCAAGGTGATGTCTCTGCTTCTGACTATGCTGTCTAGGTTGGCCATAGCTTTCCTCCCAAGGAGCAAGCGTCTTTTAATTTCATGGCTACAGTCACTGTCTGCGGTGATCTTGGAGCCCAAGAAAGTAAAATCTGTCACTGCTTCCATTTCTTCCCCTTCTATATGCCAGGAAGTGATGGGGCCAGATGCCATGATCTTAGTTTTGTTAATGTTGAGTTTCAAACCAGCTTTTGCACTCTCCTCTTTCACCCTCAACAAGAGGCTCTTGAGATCCTCTTCGCTTTCTGCCATTAGGGTGGTATCGTCTGCATATCGGAGGTTGTTGATAATTCTCCCAGCAATCTTAATTCCGACCTGTGATTCATCCAACCCGGCATTTCTCATGATGTACTCTGCATATAAGTTAAATAAGCAGGGTGACAATATGCAGCCTTGTCGTACTCCTTTCCCAATTTTGAACCAATCGGTTGTTCCATGTCTGGTTCTGACTGTTGCTTCTTGACCCTCGTACAGGTTTCTCAGGAGACAGGTAAGGTGGTCTGGTACTCCCATCACTTTAAGAATTTGCCACAGTTTGTTGTGATCCACACAATCAAAGGCTTTAGCGTAGTCAATGAAGCAGAAATAGACGTTTCTCTGGAATTCTCTTGCTTTCTCCATGATGCAGCGAATGTTGGCGATTTGATCTCTAGTTCCTCTGCCTCTTCGAAACCCAGCTTGTACTTCCGGTAGTTCTCGGTTCGCATACTGCTGAAGCCTAGCTTGTAGGATTTTGAGCATCACCTTGCTGGCATGTGAAATGAGCGCAATTGTGCGGTAGTTTGCACACTCTTTGGCATTGCCCTTCTTTGGAATTGGAATGTAAACTGACCTTTTCCAGTCTTGTGGCCACTGTTGAGTGTTCCAGATTTGTTGGCATATTGAATGCAGCACTTTAACAGCATCATCTTCTAGGATTTTAAATAGCTCGGCTGGAATACTGTCATCTCCGCTAGCTTTGTTGTTAGTAATGCTTCCTAAGGCCCACTTGACTTCACTCTCGAGGATGTCCGGCTCAAGTTCAGTGACCGCACTATCATGGCTATCAGGGACATTCAGATCTTTCCTGTATAGTTCTTCTGTGTATTCTTGCCACCTCTTCTTAATCTCATCTGCTTCTGTTAGGTCCCTGCCTTCTTTGTCCTTTATCATGCCCGTCTTTGCACAAAACGTTCCCTTGAGATCTCCAATTTTCTTGAAGAGATCTCTAGTCTTTCCCATTCTGTTGTTTTCCTCGATTTCTTTGCATTGTTCATTTAAGAAGGCCTTCTTGTCTCTCCTTGCTATTCTCTGGAACTCTGCATTCAGTTGGGTATATCTTCCCCTTTCTCCCTTGCTTTTCGCTTCCCTTCTTTCGTGAGCTACTTGTAAAGCCTCATCAGAAAGCCACTTTGCTTTCTTGCATTTCTTTTTCTTTGGGATGGATTTCGTTGCTGCCTCCTGAACGATGTTACGGACCTCCGTCCATAGTTCCTCAGGCACTCTGTCTATCAGGTCTAATCCCTGAAATCTATTCCTCACCTTCACTGTATATTCATCAGGGATATGATTTAGGTCATACCTGAACGGTTTAGTGGTTTTCCCGACGTTCTTCAATTTAAGCCGAAATATTGCAAGAAGCAGCTCATGATCTGAGCCACAGTCAGCTCCAGGTCTTGTTTTGACTGACTGTATAGAGCTTCTCCATCTTTGGCTGCAAAGGACATAATCAATCTGATTTCGATATTGACCATCTGGTGACCTCCATGTGTAGAGTCGCCTCTTGTGCTGTTGGAAAAGAGTGTTTGCTATGATCAGCATGTTCTCTTGGCAAAACTCTATTAGCTTTTGTCCTGCTTCATTTTGTACACCAAGGCCATGCCTGCCTGTTATCCCGGTGATTTCTTGACTTCCTACTTTAGCATTCCAATCCCTTATGATGAAGAGGACATCTTTTTTTGGTGTTAGTTCTAGAAGGTGTTCTAGGTCTTCATAGAACCGATCAACCTTAGCTTCTTCGGCCTCAGTGGTTGGGGCATAGACTTGAATTACTGTGATGTTGAATGGTTTGCCTTGGATTCGTACTGAGATCATTCTATCATTTTTAAGATTGTACCCCAGTACTGCTTTTCCCACCCTTTTGTTGACTATGAGTGCTACTCCATTTCTTCTAAGGGATTCTTGCCCACAATAGTAGATATGATGGTCACCTGAATTAAATTCGCCCATGCCTGTCCATTTTAGTTCGCTGATTCCCAAGATGTCAATGTTCAATCTTGCCATCTCATGTTTGACCACCTCCAGCTTACCTTGATTCATTGATCTGACATTCCAGGTTCCTAAACAATATTGTTCTTTACAGCATCGGATTTTCTTTTCACCACCAGACACATCCACAGCTGAGTGTCCTTTCGGCTTTGGCCCAGCCGCTTCACTCTTTCTGGCGCTACTTGGAAATACCCTCTGCTCTTCCCCAGTAGCATATTGGACACCTTCCGACCTGAGGGGCTCATCTTCCGGCGTCCTAGATCCTAATGCCATCCAGCCAGAAGAAGAGGTGCCAAATAATTTGACTCCAAAACAATTCATGGAGGAGTATTAAAAAAAGCAAGTTGTTATCAGGGGAGAGTGGTGGATCCTGTTTCGGTGGGGCAGATATTCCATTACCAATTTTAGTTATAATCAGCCAGAAGTCTGAAGGAGCTATCCAAGCTGCTGAACCTTTTTCCCAAAATGGGTCCAGCACCTTGGATAGTTCCTTTAGACTCCTGGCTGGTTGTAACTAAAACCCAGAATGGAATCTCTGCCCCTCTATAACTGGATCCAGCAGACTCCCCTGGTTGTTGTTCAGTCACTGGTACTCATTTACAGATAAGCCTTATGAGATCTGGAAAGATGAATACTCTTTAAATGACAACTGCATCCTCTTCAGTGAAAAACAGGGAGGAGATAGCTCCCCCACCCCAATAAACTTCTGACATGCTGCATAAAGTTTTTGAAAATATGTTTGGAAAATGTATAAAGGAACAATTTATACATTTATACAAAGGAGAGCCAGTGTGGTGTAGTGGCAAGAGTGTTGGACTAGGAGCTGGGAGATCTGGGTTGGGTTCTAGTCCCCACTCAACCATGGAAGCTCACTGGGTGACTTTGGGCCAGTCACAGACTCTCAGCCCAACCCACCTCACAGGGTTGTTGTTGTGAGGATAAAATGGAGAGGAGGAGGAGAATGTAAGCCGCCATGGGTTCCGTGCAAGAGGAAAAAAGGCGGGGTATAAATGCAATAAATAAGTAAATAAGTAAATAAGTAAATAAGTAAATAAGTAAATAAATAAATAAATAAAACAATTACCTGGTACATTAATTACCCATGGCAAAGCATTCATCTGGATGCAGTTGTGGGACAGAGTGTAGGGCATATTGTACACAAGGACATCCACAGGATTTTTCTGGGGATGGGGGCTGGGCAAAGCTGCACAGCAGTTTGTGGTTGTAATTAATGTGCATAGTGCACATTGCTACAACACACCTGTGCACTTTCAATGCATGTGCTCTTTGTTACTTAGGATCACATTCCATAACATTTAGAAACCTAGTAGAAGATCCTGGGAATTGGGCAACATTAATGTAGAAGAGTGCTATATTCAAGAAGCATCTTTTGTAGAGTTTCTTCCCTCTTGAAGAGTCACATGTCTTGTGAACCAAATAGACACCAAGAGCCCATCATATTTCACTTTCCAGTCATTTGCAATTCTAACATAGGACACCTCCCCTCCCCCCAATAGTATGCAGCACATCTTACTCTCTGATGAAACATTTTAGACTGTCGGGATCAGAAAAGATATTCCGAGTTGTTTTGGTGATAAATTGATTGGTTACACAACTGTCTACAATACCTTCTGATTGCTTCTGGGAGTACAGCATCTATTGGATGAATGTGGTAGCATCCCTCTGTATCAGAACTCAAGGCTTTGTTATCTCTGAGAGTCAGAGTACTTTCTGAGAGTCTTCCTGGAGACAACATATTTCAAGACTCTGTGGAAGTAGCTTGTGACATCAGAACTTGTGGTCAACTGGTGGTTCTCCAGATGTTTTGGTCTGCAATTCCCATCAGACCTAGCCAGCATAGCCAATGGTGAGGGATCATGGGAGTTGTAGGCCAAAGCATACAGAGGGCCACAAGTTGCCCACCCCTATGTTAAATGTTTTAATGTCAACATAATGTTTTAATTTTTAATGTAATGTTTAATTCTAATGTAATGTTACTAATTTTAACGTAAAGTCTTCTTTTAACTTTGTTTTCTATTATTATGTTTGAAATGGTCAAAAGACTTACTCAATAAAGTCATTCATTCATTCATTCATTCATTCATGTTAAACCATCAGAAGGCATGAAGAGGCCAGAATTCTGGTTTCCGCAACAATGTCCCTTATGCTGATGGGCCTGTTGAAGTCAACATGCATGGACCGATCTGATTCTGACTGGTTCTCAGGGTAAGCGTAGACCATTTGTATCTTTTGCACTTATGATTACTGTACCTTCAACAAGAAATGTAGGCAGTACAATACAGAAATCCACTTCCTTTTGTTATAGTCGACAAGCTCTTTTATATCTTCCCCTGCAGTTAATTTGAAAGTTTGTTTCTGGTGGTTGATTGTATGTGGGATACTAGGGGCCAAACTACATGTGACATTAAACATTTGGCTTAACATCATGCGTATCTTTTTAAAACTGCATCCTGGAGAGCTGTTGCTGGGTGGGTTAGACAACACTGGGCCAGCTAACCATTTAGTACAACATCATATAAATAAAATTTCCCACCCAGCACTGACCGTTTGGAGACTGTGGTGCCTCAGTCCATGTTCTCCCTGCCTCAGCTTGTTTGTGCAGTTGCTCTTTCCTCCAACAGCTTCAGCCAACTTCCCCTTTGATGAAGAACATTCCAGAACTTCTTGCATTCAGCTTATGCTGCTGCCTGATTGGCTGCCTGCCATTTCCAATCTGCATTCCACAAATAGTATGTACACAGGGAAATATTTATTTTATTCCATGATCAAAAAAATATTTTATCATTCATTCATTCATTCATTCATTCATTCATTCCATTTCTATACTGCCCAATAGCCAAAGGTGGATGGGGCTGAAGGCAAAAGGGGTGGGGCCAAAATAAAATAGCTAATTGCTGCTGAACACTTTTACAGCAAACCACTAAGCCTTAGAAGAGGCATTTCAACCTTTCAGAATGGGGGAAAAACTGCAGAAAAGCCAGAAAACCACCAAACAATTGGTAGATGGGAAAAAGGGGTGGGGCCAAGGGAAGGCCTGTGGCCATCTGGAGAACTGTGGCCTATCATATATATAATTCAAAGTTGGGAGTTAGTTGGTCATCCCCTTTTGACTGCTTTTCTATTGACCAATTCTCATGAAACACACTTTATTGGAAAGCTCTTCACATGCAGATTCCCTGGATAACATCAGTTTTCAGAAGTTTATGTATGTCCATAAAGGTGTTTTTTTTAAGAAGTAGGCTCTCTTCTATAACAATGTACTATAAACTTTTGTTTTTAATATCAAAAATGGCAAGTATAATTAAACAAACAAAATTCATTGCAAATTGGAATAAAATGAAATATGAACACAAAAAAGTTTTTATAAACACAGGTGCAGGCCAAAGTACAAAGATATTCTAGTAACGTATGGCCTGTAAACAAATCATGGAAGAATTAAGAGACACCTACAGTTAAAAGTAACCCAGTCAAAGTTTAGTTATTGCTCAGAAAGGAAGTCTCTAGCTGGTAAATTTAACAAAACAACATTTAAAAGTCGCTCTACCCCTTTAGTTAAGTTAAGCCTTTCATTAGATTTGATTTTTCTCCCTGAACTCTGTTTGTGGGAACCAACTTTTTTTTTTTTACTCTTGCCATTGTTTGTCTGTGTTGCCTCTAATATGTGTTGTTAGTTGTCAGGGAAGAATGCAAGATGCTTCCTTTTGCGCCCACCCTACCCCGATTCCACCCCTAGTAGCATTTGATTTAATTTCATTGCTGCAGAGTATGTATGTATGTATGTATGTATGTATGTATTTCTATACTGCCCAATAGCTGAAGCTCTCTGGGCAGTTGTTGGTCCCTGTGCATCTGTGACTATAGCATCACTCTGTGTCTGTCCCTGTGTGTTTTGTAGGACTCTTGCACACATTTACAGAGAGTGCCTTGGTGTTGCCTCCAAGATAGTTTCTGGGAAGGGTGGAGGAACAGGCAGCAATTGTGGCAAGATAATATGCTTGCCTCTATAAAGGCTTTGTAGCCTCTCTTGGGAAACAGCCACATATTTGTCTGTTATCTACCCATATGGATTTAGATTACTCTTAACTAGATGCGGAGTAAACACCCTGCAGTTAATGGAGTTTAGGGGATGTTGTAGTGGCCAACATAGGGCAGATAGACATTATTCAGTGGGATGCCAGAAGATATGGGATTTGGTTCACTTTCTTTTGGAGTGCTCATGCTACTTAGATTTGAGGATTTGATATCTTGACCACAATATTGCTGGTATTAGAGATAACTCCCCTTTAAGTAAAATGTTATTCCTATTGGCTGGGACAGATTACTTGATGACATATCTCTTTGTTTTGACAGATGATAGTCAGTGGAGGCTGGTGACTCTGATTTTGGTGAGACTGTGAATCCAATCTGGGTTTCAGTAAGAACCAGCTAGAATTCTAAAGGAGCTATCCAATGTTCTGAACCTATTCTGGGGATAGAGTGCAGCACCTTGGATAATTGTTTTAGAGTTCTGGCTGGTTTTGACTGAGACCCATAATAGATGTACAGCCCCACCAAAATTGGAGCCACCACCCTCCAGTAATGATAACACAGGCCAGGCATTGAGCTATTTAAAGCAATTTAATAATTTTAGTATACAAATCAGTTGTCAACAGTTTGTTATTTTTTAAATATATATATAAATAAATATTATGCTTATTCTGATTTCCTTATATGTTGACATTTTGTATTCTTTTTTGTTTTGTTTTGGATTTGTTTGGTGTATATGCAAAAACCTAGCTGGCTATTGAGCATGAAACTGAAATGAAACATATACTGTACACACACACACACACACTAAAAAAAAAGCACTTTCCTGGGCTGATATTGTATATGAATGCTCATAGGTTATTGCAGCCAGCCAATCAGGGATCGGCACAAGCTGAATAGGGGAAGTTCTGGACTATGCCAGATCACAGGTTGTTGTATATGTTGGCCAAAGAAGAAAAAATGAGGAGGAAGAAACAGCGGTAGGAAGAAGATAATCTGATAGAAGTGCCAAAGTATCCAAACAAGGACTGGGCCAGGATTAAGACTGGGTCATTCTTAAAAGACTGGCTGGATAACTGAAAGGTGCTGTGGACTTCAAATTAAAATTGACAGCTAGTAGTAATCCAGAACTGTCTGGTAGGCAACACTGGGCCAGGGACAGCTCCACCCACAAATCCACCAGTGGACACTTATTCATGTATGGGAATGGGCCTCCTTTGCCAGCTGAAAATAGACAGAAGTGGTTCTCTCATCCACAGAATCTGATACATCACAGCACATAGCAGCAGCAGAAGCATGCACAGAATTAATGTGCCTGAAACAGCTGCTGCTGATAGACCTTGGAATAGATGAACAGAAGCTGATTCAGATTATGGAAGACAACTGGAGCTTTATCAAACTTTCTCAGACTGAGAAGATTCCAGCACGCCCCAAGCACATTGGAGTAAAGTACCGCTTAGCGTGTGACTTAGCAGAACAAGGGTTTATTGAGATGAACTACTGTCCAACTACAAAGATGACAGCAGACGTCTTAACCAAGCCACTACCAAGAACACTTCAGGAGCTCAAGATGAACCTTCCAGACCCTGCATGTTGAGAAGGGGTGTTGGGAATATTGCAGATTCATCTGCAAGTTACAGGAAGGGGGCGGTGTTGCAGTTAGCTAGTTAATGCATGGCAACGTTGGGCATAGCTAGCCTCTGATCTCTATAGCTTACAGTGTGGTTTCCTGCTCCTCCCCCTCCCCCCATCTCTCTCTCTCTGCCTTCACATGTGCTTTCTCTCATTCCTGCCAATGTTATGGAACACAAAGAAATGGACTGCACAAACTCCTTTTGAAACCCTATATTATACTGGCATTTATATGCAAGGGTACTCCTGAGTAAAGGTATTTTCTTTGCTTCGCTAAAGGAAGAGTGTGGTCTCCTTTTGTTACTTTAAGGTAGCCTGTGTGCATGTGGGACTGGTAAATGCTCAATCCATTTTGCCTTTTTGTTTTTCTCTGCTAACTGCCTTTCTAACAAGAGGCAGGAATACCAAATAATCCAATGAGGCTTGGCCTGGCAGCTCATTTACTGCTAACCCGTATTGGCGTCCCCTGCTCCCTCCTTTACTAGGTTGCTTACTCCTTCTCCTACATTGCTGAGCAGCTGTTCCGTTTCTCCTTCTTATTCCATTCTTTGCATTTCTTCACCAAATCTTGTCATAAATCTCAATAGGCTAGCAATGGTACCAACGTTCAGCAATCATGAGCTCAGGGTACAGTCCATTGGCTCATGCTATCAAGATGTATTCCAGAGGGAGAAATTTCCCTCCTAAAAAGTTCTTCTGCTTGTAACTTAACATTGAGAAGAGTGTTCCACCCGGGTGGTGTATATTCCTCAGACTAGATGCTCAACACGACTGCTGCTGTTTTGGTGTGTTGATGGCTGAACGAGACATGCCCTTCTCCTTTTTAATTAATAACCATGCTTTCTCAATTCAATAGTACTCTTACATTTTCCCAATCAAACTATAAGCAATTGCAGCTGTTAAACAACCCCTGTGTAGGTGTGTGCCTGGACCCCCAGATCCGACTTGGAAGCCACTTTGGGGCTTCCGAGGCAGACCCCATTTGGCTTGGGCTGATTTGGGGGGGGGGCTGACTCTCCTCAGTCTATGAAGCTGAAGCGGGATTCGGACATCCGAATCCTGCTCCCCCCCAACATGCCACCTAGCCCCCACTCCTTCCCTGGGCCCTTGTTCTGGAGGGGGGACGGGCACTGCCTTAGGGGAGAAGCTGCTGCGGCTGCCAGAGGAGCCAGTGCCAGCGCTGCCAGGGGGGCAGCTGGGGAAGGTGCTGCTGGTGCTGCCCATCACGGTCCACCAACCGCCTGTTCTGCCCTTTTTGCAAGGGGGGAAAGACAGGCGATTGGCGGGAGGCGCTGGCCGCCTGTCAAGCCTGCATGGCCTCCTTCCTTGCATGGAAGGAGGATACCATGCAGATTGGGCAGGCACAAGGGCAGGAGTCACCCTCCAACTGCACCCCCCTTCCTTACAAGGAGGGGAGGGCACCCAGTTGGAGGATGGCTCCTGCCTCTGCTCAAGCCTTCACGGGTTCCTTGCTTGCGAGGAGCCCACGAAGCCTTGAGTGAGGCCAGCAGCAGCAGCTTGCAATGAGGGTGGGCTGCCGCCAGTGCCACTGGGGGAGCAACTGCCCCCTCCAGCTCCTAGGCCCTCTGGACATGTGCCGGCAGCCATCTTGTTTTTCTGGGGAATGGGGGGAGCCATTTTAAAAATGGCTCCCCCCTCAGGAACAAGACAGCTGCCGGCGTGCATCCAGAGGACCCAGGTAAGGGGCTGGGTGGCGGTGCGGCAGCTGGGCCTCTGTATCGCACTGAAGTACACCAAAGCACTTCAGAGTGACCTGATCCATTTCGGGCCGCTTCACGCCCCCTCCACCTCCACTCAGAGGCAGTCCAAAGCAGCCCTAAGCACCCTGCATCAACGCGGAACTTGGGCTTCAGGCCGAAGAGGTGCACAGCCCTACTTCTGTGGCCTCTTTCCCTGCATTCCAATAATTATTCTTTTGTCTTCAACACTGAATAAATGTGTCCATTGCTCTAAAGAATCCTTTTTGTAACTTGATCCTCCGATTTTGTTTTATAATATGAGACCTTTTGCATTAACACTCTATGCCAAATATTATTTTTCCATCCCCTTTTTGGTATTAGGATCTGAGCTGAGACCAATATGTTTGCATTCATCTGTTCCTTCTTGCATGCTACCAGTCCATCTACTTACCAAATAAACCATTTGATCCAATGGCAATTTATACCCTGTATTTTTTTCTATGCTAATTACATTAATCAAAAAAGAGAGAGAAATCTTATATTTTGCAGGTCTATATATGAATAAAATTGGTGAAATCCTGATTGCATCTCCAACATAATACATTAGAGAAGTGAAAAATTCTCTCCTGTATTCCAAGAGCAGGGAATGCAAATGGGTCAGTAAAGCAAATCATGAGTTTGGCCTTTGGACTGAACAAACTGCAGATCAAGTCATGGTTAACCAATCAATATAAACTTTCTCTGAACAAGGGACTTGATACTTTTTTTAAAAAAAAATCCACCTAACTTAGACAACCACCAATCATACACAAAGAATTACAAATATTCAGATGTCACAAGTTATTTCCTCTTCCTGTACCAATTCAGCCAGCAGATTTTTCTGGGCAGGAGTCATGATCTTCCAGGAACTGATGTTGTCACTAGCCTGCAACAGACTTTGCCTACGCTTTGTGTATAGTGGAAGGGGCAGAAACAAGCATCTCATCCTGGCTGCCAGATACCTCCATTCTGGTGGGTGCCTGTGCTGACCATGTACCATTTGCCAGTCCTGGTCACAGAAGGAGCTGCTGACTTATTTCCAACAGCTTCTTCCACTGTTAGCTTCCATTGTGCAAGGCAACATGATGCACAGAGTTTGGTGAAGGTAAGATAACCTCTCGTGGTTGCCCAGGCAATAGTCTCTTACCCCTGCATGACAATAGTTAAGCAGCAGTCTGAGAATCCAGCTGTGTTTCCCCCAGAAAGGAACTGGGGGGGGCTGTGGCTTAGTGAGGAAAGACATGGTTTAGATGAACATGGTCCCGAGTTCAAGTCCCACCATCTCTTGCTGAAAAAATTCATCTCAGAAACCCTGGAGAGCCCCTGGTGCCAGTCAGTGTCAACACTATTGGGCTAGATGGACCAAGGGCTGACTCACTTAAAGGCATCTACCTAAGTTCCTTTGCAAAATATGTACCCACGAACTACTGGAGAGCTCTCATTGGGGGAAGGGGGGAGGGAAGAGTCCTCTGGGAAGAAATGAACATTGCCTGCAAATGCTGGTAACTGATGGCCCCGTTCCGAACCAAAACGGGTGGAGTTCAATTATTTGAAACAGACCTTCCAGGCTGGCATCAGCACCCAGTATCCTCAGGCAGCTCCTGGAGCCTGAACACCCAGCAGGTGCTGAGAGGGGCACCATGTTGCAGGCAGGGTGTGACATTCGAATGGCACCTAGACTGGCATTGCTCAGCCCACTGCTGTAGCCACTGCCAATGAGCCGGCTTGCCAGGAGCCACCAACAGAGAAAGGAACCCACCAGAAAGCACTTCACCCTGGACCCCTTGAACCTGGTGCTGGGCCTGTTCCCTTGCATGCACTCACACACACCCTTAATTTCTCAAAGGAGAGGGGCCAGGCAGGGCCAAGCCTGCCTGGAAACTGTGGGAGCCATTCAGCTTACATGTGTGGACAGAAAGTGTGAGTAGGGCACTCTGCAAATGCTCAGAGACATTTCCCCATAGTATTGCTTCATATAATCAAAAGGAGAAAGATGCTTCTCCTCACCCCACAGGTTCCTATGGCCCAAACCCACTGGGAGAGAGACCATCACACTTGCATTTGGAAAAGCTTAATCTGTGAAATCACAATAGTTCTTCTCACACCTCGTAATATATACACTTTTCAAGATCAGCAAGACAAGCTGGAAGCAGAAAGCAAGGACACAAATGTTGGTACATATATTACTTTCTAAACTCTTCCATGGTGACATTCAGAAGGCATCAGGTAGCTTCTATACAGAGATCCAGTTCGATTTATCTCCAGGCATCTAATCCAACCAATCTTTGTTAGACTCCTTCTTACAGATATACAGTCTTTTGTCCTCGCATATACCATCATGCCAACATGTCCCAAAGGAGGAGCCTGGAATTATGTAAACACATTTTTCAAATATGTCACCATCTGGCTGATGCTTGTTAATATCCCAGAACCTGGAAAAAAAAGAGAGGGGCAGCACTAATCAATCCATAGTAGATGTCTCCTTCCTTCTGAACATTTTAGGATTAAATACATGTTCAGTTTTCTCTCTCTTTCAGTTGAAACCAACTCAGAATTCTAATTCTGGCTTATCTATATGTTTGGTCTCCTTACTATCTGAAATAGAAAACTCAACATGGGAGGAGGAGTTCCTCTATTGCCTTGCTACCGAGAGTTATTTCTCATAAGGGAGTACTAAGGATGTGGGTATTACCATGGAAGCACAATGGTGTGCTCAAAAACTTTCAGTCAACTTCATTTAGTTATTTAGATGCCTTGAGCACCAATTGAAGAAATAAACAGAACTATTAAAAATTTTATATACCACTGGCCATGAGGACACATGCCTTAGTTACATCCCGTTTGAGGCAGCAACTCAATCCATCCCAAAGAAAAAGAAATGCAAGAAAGCCAAGTGGCTGTCTGATGAGGCTTTACAAGTAGCTGACGAAAGAAGGGAAGCGAAAAGCAAGGGAGAAAGGGGAAGATATATCTAACTGAATGCAGAGTTCCAGAGAATAGCAATGAGAGACAAGAAGGCCTTCTTAAATGAACAATGCAAAGAAATCGAGGAAAACAATAGAATGGGAAAGACTAGAGATCTTTTCAAGAAAATTGGAGATCTCAAGGGAACGTTTTGTGCAAAGATGGGCATGATAAAGGACAAAGGAGGCAGGGACCAACAGAAGCAGATGAGATTAAGAAGCGGTGGAAAGAATACACAGAAGAACTATACAGGAAAGATCTGAATGTCCCTGATAGCCATGATAGTGCGGTCACTGAACTTGAGCCAGACATCCTCGAGAGTGAAGTCAAGTGGGCCTTAGGAAGCATTAGTAACAACAAAGCTAGCAGAGATGACAGTATTCTAGCTCAGCTATTTAAAATACTAAATGATGATGTTGTTAAAGTGCTGCATTCAATATGCCAACAAATCTGGAACACTCAGCAGTGGCCACAAGACAGGAAAAGGTCAGTTTACATTCCATTTCCAAAGAAGGGCAATGCCAAAGAGTGTTCAAACTACCATAAAATTGCACTCATTTCACATGCCAGCAAGGTGATGCTCAAAATGCTACAAGCTAGGCTTCAGCAGTATGTGAACCGAGAACTACCAGAAGTACA
The DNA here is from genome assembly GCF_057233095.1 of Heloderma suspectum. Taxonomy (NCBI): domain Eukaryota; kingdom Metazoa; phylum Chordata; class Lepidosauria; order Squamata; family Helodermatidae; genus Heloderma; species Heloderma suspectum. The sequence goes on from NC_139462.1 coordinate 5,614,567, forward strand.
AGCTGGATTTCAAAGAGGCAGAGGAACTAGAGATCAAATTGCCAACATTTGCTGGATCATGGAGAAAGCAAGAGAATTCCAGAAAAACATCTATTTCTGCTTCATTGACTATGCTAAAGCCTTTGATTGTGTGGATCACAACAAACTGCAGCAAAATCTGAAAGAGATGGGAGTACCAGACCACCTTACCTGTCTCCTGAGAAACCTGTATGATGGTCAAGAAGCTGCAGTAAGAACTGGACATGGAACAACCGATTGGTTCAAAATTGGGAAAGGAGTACGACAAGGCTGCATATTGTCGCCCTGCTTATTTAACTTATATGCAGAGTACATCATGAGAGGTGACGGACTCGACCTTGGGGGAGCTGGGGGTGGCAACGGCTGCCAGAAAGCTCTGGCGTGGGCTTGTCCATGAACTCACGAAGAGTCGGAAGCGACTGAACGAATAAACAACAACAACAACATCATGAGAAACACCGGGTTGGATGAATCACAGGTCAGAATTAAGATTGCTGGGAGAATTACCAACAGCCTCAGATATGTAGACGATACCACCCTAATGGCAGAAAGCGAAGAGGATCTAAAGAGCCTCTTGTTGAGGGTGAAAGAGGAGAGTGCAAAAGCTGGTTTGAAACTCAACATTAACAAAACTAAGATCATGGCATCTGGCCCCATCACTTCCTGGCATAAAGAAGGGGAAGAAATGGAAGCAGTGACAGATTTTATTTTCTTGGGCTCCAAGATCACCGCAGACGGTGACTGTAGCCATGAAATTAAAAGACGCTTGCTCCTTGGGAGGAAAGCTATGGCCAACCTAGACAGCATAGTCAGAAGCAGAGACATCACCTTGCCGACAAAGATTCGTCTAATCAAAGCTATGGTTTTCCCAGTAGCAACGTATGGCTGTGAGACCTGGACTATAAGGAAGGCTGAGTGCCGAAGAATCAATGCTTTCGAACTGTGGTGCTGGAGAAGACTCTTACGAGTCCCCTGGACTGCAAGGAGGTCAAATCAGTCCATCCTAAAGGAAATCAACCCTGAGTGCTCTTTGGAAGGACAGATACTGAAGCTGAAGCTCAAATATTTTGGCCACCTAACACGAAGAGAAAAGTAACTGGAAAAGACCCTGATGCTGGGAAAGATTGAAGGCAAAAGGAGAAGGGGATGGCAGAGGATGAGATGGCTAGATAGCATCACCGATGCAATGAATATGATCTTGAGCACACTCTGGGAGAGAGCGGAGGACAGGAAGGCCTGGTGTGCTATGGTCCATGGGGTCACGAAGAGTCGGACATGACTTAACGACTGAACAACAACAACGCGCTCTACGTGGGGCTGCCTATGAAGAGTGTTTGGAAACTGCAGCTGGTCCAAAGAGCAGCTGCCACACTGTTGACTGGGGCTGGCTATAGGGAGCATACAACTCCCTTGTTGAAACAGCTTCTGTGGCTTCGAGTCTGTCCAGGCACAATTCAAAGTGCTGGCTATGACCTATAAAGCCCTATACGGCTCCGGTCCAGGTTATCTGAAAAACTGTATCCTCCCCGTGTCTTGAGATTTTCTGGGGAGGCCCTGCTCTCAGTCCCACCACTGTCACTGCCACATTTGGTGGGACCCCGTGAGAGGACCTTCTCAGTGGCTGCCCCACGGCTGTGGAACACCCTTCCCAGGGAGGCTAGGATGGCTGCCTCCTTGATGTGTTTCTGGAGGCAGGCTAAAACATTCTTGTTCCAGCAGGCCTTTGGGACACAGTTGGAACCTGGGGGTAAGCTGCTAAAATGCCATTTTAAAATGCTGTTTTAATGTTTTTAATATAATTTTAATTGCATTGTTGTTTAATTTATATTTTAACTTCTGTATATTTTCATATGTTTTAATTGTATATGTTTTGATGTTTGCAAGCTGCCTTGTTTCCCAGTACAGGGGAAAAGGCATGGTATAAATAAATATAGCAGTAGTAACAACAACAACAACAACAACAATTCAGTCCCAAGTTCCCAAGGCTTGACACTGACAGCTGTCAAATTACCCACTGACTGATTGGTTGGGAAAGGGGGACCAAATCACCCACTTAGCAACCTGATCCTCAGGGCTTGAAGTGTTTAACTGGCACTCGGGGGTTCCCTGCTTCCATTGCACACTACCCTGAGTCTCCAACAAGTGGCCTCAACACCGATGTAGCCCCCGCCCCCTTTTCCTGGCTCCTATTTGCAAATAACCATAGCAGCACTTCTCAAGTGAAAGGTGTGTGTGTGTGTGTGTGTGTAGTTGTCAAACAAGGTGTTTGACAACTATGCAATAGGACTCTGTTAGGCTAAATGTGTGGAGGGGATGAAACAGACAAGGATAGTGACTTGGATTCCTGCATTCAGCAGGGCGTTGGATTCGATGGTCTTGTAGGCCCCTTCCAACCCTACTATTCTATGATTCTATGAGTGATAGGAGGGGAATATGCCTCTGTAGGTAGTGGACAAGTGGACTTGTGATCAAGTGTAGTTGCACAAGATTAGCAAAAATTTTTTAAAAAATGATGACAACATTTGCACACAAATAAGCTCTGCGCCGCAAACTCCGGGAAGGTTGATCTGTGTAACCTGATCCACTGCAATAAAGAGTTTCATTGTAACCAGTGATCTGGGTTGACTGCCAGACGGTATCAGAAAGCCAAGCCTGACACTCACTTGTCAGATACAAAAGGAAGGGCAACCTCACCATTCATTTGGGGAAAATGAATGTTTGGGTTGCCCTTTCTTTGGTATGTGATTGTACCACCTCTCCCTCAATGAAACCAAGATGTGCAGGTAATTTTCACCAAGGTGCTCCTTTAAAGCATGGACTTGCACACAAGCTGCATAGGGATAGTGAGTGTCAGGCTTGGCTTTCTGACACCTAGGGATGTCAGAAAATCTGTAGCAGAATTTGGAATTCTATGAATTCAACCTGTGGATTCCAATGTAGACCCTTTGTTTCCCGAGTCCCTTGAAATGGGAATGCAATTGAAAAAAAAATATTGCTAACCCTCATAAGAACATAAGAGCTATGCTGGATCAGACCAAGGGTCCATCTGGTCCAGCATTCTGTTCATGCATTGGCCAACCAGCTGTCCACAGTAGACCCACAAGCAGGACATGAGTGCAACAGCACCCTCCCTCCCATGTTCCCCAGCAACTGGTGTACAGAGGCTCACTGCCTCTGAGTACTGGAGGTAGCACAGAGGCATCAGGATGATGATGAATTATATTTCTATACCGTCCCATAGCTGAAGCTCTCTGGGCAGTTTACAAAAGTTAAAACATTAAAATGCAATATACAAAGTTTAAAAACCATTTACATAAAACATACAGACAAACAACATATAACTAAAAACAAATTGTTTTAAAAATCTAACAATAGAACACAACTTAAAATAACACCGCTTAAAAATAATATACAAAAGTCATCAAAAGGAACAAAAGTTCTAAAAAGGGAAAGCCTGCTGGAATAACAGCATCTTTAATTCCTGCTCAAAAACCTTCAACGAGGTCAGCAGGCGCATTTCAACTGGCAGGCCGTTCCACAACTGAGGGCCAGCAAAGGGAAAGGTCCTCTTGTGTGTGGCTGCCAGCCAGACTCACATCAGACAGCTGCAGCAGGTGGCCCTCAGACGACGTCAGGTGGCGGACTGGGACGTAGGGGAGGAGGCGCTCCCTAAGGTACCTTGGACCTAGACCATGTAAGGCTTTAAAGGTCAGAACCAGCACTTTATATTCTCCCAGAAACAAATTGGCAGCCAGCGTAAAGATTTTAAAACCAGTGTAATATGGTCTCCATGGGATGTCCCAGAGACCAACCTGGCTGCCATATTTTGTACCAGTTGAAGTTTCTGAACTAAATATACAGGCAGCCCCAAGTACACAGCGCATTACAGGAATCAAGCCTAGAGGTTACCAGCACGTGCACCACCGTTACCAGGTCCACATGTTCCAGGAATGGGCGTAGCTGGCGTATCAGCTGAAGTTGATAACAGGCACTTCTCACCATTGCCTGACTCCACAATGGTGGGGTGCCAGGAGCAGGGTTGGGTCGAGAAGCACCCAAGCTACGAACTTGCTCCTTCAGGAGGAGTGCAGCCCCGTCCAGAACTGGTTGACATACCTCAATGCCTGAATTAAGACCCTTCACAGTGAGCACCTTAGTCTTGCCTGGATTCAATTTCAGCTTGTTGAAAGAGAAAGAAAGAGAGAGAGAGACCGACGGACAACATACTCCCTACACTGGGCTGCTTTCATGGATGGAGGGCTCCTTCACACGGCGCTTTTTATCCTGCAGTTTACTGGGGCGTCTGCTTCTGGATTCTTTGTGGGATTTTCTTTACACAGCTGGTTTTTCTTTTACTGCATAACTCTACCTGCCATTTACACTGGTGGGTGGGGCCTGGTGGGATGAGATTGGATGTGTCAGCAGCAGATGTCAGCAGAGGGAGTAGACAGCGGTCCACTCCCTCTGCAGTAGCCCCTCCCCCTCTTTACATGATTCCCCCCCCCACTTCCACTTCCTCACCTCCCTTTTTCACTTCTGCTGCCTCCAATCCCTATCTCAGCAACTTCTATATACAATCCACAGTACATTTGCAACTTCAGAAGTTTGCTCTCTTCCCACCCCCCATGTGTTCAAGTTAGTATTATCCTTATAAAAGCAAGCAGTAACACTTCTCTCATTCCAGTATATACTGGCAGAGGGGGCTGAGTGGATAGGGGTTGCAACATTGCAGGTGTATGAAGCAGCAGTGGTCTCCGCCGTACTGTATTAGTGTAACACCGGTATACTGCACTTCTGCGGTGTTGTTTCCAAGAGTGGAATGGCGATCGGCGAAGGGGCTGAAGGTCAAGGGAGGTGTGGGAGGGTGACACTCCCACCCAGTCACACCACCCAACACCCACTGACATAAGGCACGTCATAGCATGATGTCAGCAATAAACAGGCAAGTGATGCCAGATTCATTGTGTGGCTGCAAATAATACTGCATTTTCTGCATACAGAAATATCATGGAGAAAACAGGGGGAAGGTGCAGGTAAGCCGCTGCAGGATGACGACACAATGTATTGCATGTGGGAAATACCATGAATGAAGAATGACCACTGTACCAAAAAACACACAAAAAAGATGTGAAGGAGCCCTGACCCTGAGTAGGAAGAGAAGGTGGGTTGTGACTATTCAGGTGAAGGGGAAGGGGAGGGAAAGGGACATTTGATTTTATGCAGTTGATTTGTTGCCTCTTGACTTAGATGCTCTTCATGGTGTACTTAGTAAGGGGTGAAACAGCTATCAAACCTGATCAAATACTAAATATCAGTGCACATCATGGTCAACCATCTCTGATGTGGCAGGACAGTAAGAGTACTGCTAATCAATACAAAACACCATTTTTAGTTCAAAACAAAAGACTAGATTTTCTGGAAAGTAAATCCTGTGCTGGATTCTAGATTCAGTGCATACAAAGAATATGAATAGGTCTAAAAAACAAAAACGAATTTCTGAGAAACTTTCTACAATGCAGGAATGTTGTTGTTGTTGTTGTTGTTGTTGTTTATTCGTTGAGTTGCTTCCGACTCTTCATGACTTCATGGACCAGCCCATGCAAGAGTTTCTTGTTGGCCATCGCCACCCCCAGCTCCCCCAAGGTCGAATCCGTCACCTCCAGAATATCATCCATCCATCTTGCCCTTGGTCGGCCCCTCTTCCTTTTGCCTTCCACTTTCCCTAGCATCAGCATCTTCTCCAGGGTATCCTGTCTTCTCATGATGTGGCCAAAGAACTTCAGTTTTGCCTTTAATATCATTCCCTCAAGTGAGCAGTCTGGCTTTATTTCCTGGAAGATGGACTGGTTTGATCTTCTTGCAGTCCAAGGCACTCTCAGAATTTTCCTCCAGCATCACAGTTCAAAAGCATCTCTCTTCCATCGCTCAGCCTTCCTTATGGTCCAGCTCTCGCAGCCATAGGTTACTATGGGGAATACCATTGCTTTCACTATGTGGACCTTTGTTGTCAGTGTGATGTCTCTGCTCTTAACTATTTCATCAAGATTTGTCATTGCTGTCCTCCCAAGAAGTAAACGTCTTCTGATTTCCTGGCTGCAGTCAGAGTCTGCAGTAATCTTTGCGCCTAGAAAGACAAAGTCTGTCACTGCCTCCATGTTTTCTCCCTCTATTTGCCAGTTCTCAATCAAGCTGGTTGCCATTATCTTGGTTTTTTTGAGGTTTAACTGCAACCCAGCTTTTGCACTTTCTTCTTCACCTTCGTCATGAGGTTCCTCCTCCTCGCTTTCAGCCATCAAAGTGGTATCATCTGCATATCGGAGATTGTTAATGTTTCTTCCAGCGATTTTAACTCCAGCCTTGGCTTCATCAAGCCCCGCACGTCGCATGATGTGTTCTGCGTACAGGTTGAATAGGTAGGATGAGAGTATACAACCCTGCTGTACTCCTTTCCCAATCTTAAACCAGTCCGTTGTTCCGTGGTCTGTTCTTACCGTTGCTACTTGGTCGTTATACAGATTCCTCAGGAGGCAGACAAGATGACTTGGTATCCCCATCCCAGCAAGAACTTGCCACAATTTGTTATGATCCACACAATCAAAGGTTTTAGAATAGTCAATAAAACAAAATAGATGTTTTTCTGAAACTCCCTGGCTTTCTCCAGCAGATATTGGCAATTTGGTCTCTAGTTCCTCTGCCTTTTCTAAACCAAGTTTGTACATCTGGAAATTCTCATTCCATGAATTGCTGGAGTCTACCTTGCAAGATCTTGAGCATTACTTTAGTGGCATGTGAAATAAATGCCACTGTTCGATAGTCTGAACATTCTTTGGTGCTTCCCTTTTTTGGTATGGGGATATAAGTTGATTTTTTCCAGTCTGTTGGCCATTCTTGTGTTTTCCAAATTTGCTGGCATATGGCATGCATCACCTTGACAGCATCATCTTGCAAGATTTTAAACAGTTCAGCTGGGATACCGTCATCTCCTGCTGCCTTGTTATTAGCAATGCTTCTTAAGACCCATGCAACCTCACTCTTCAGGATGTCTGGCTCTAGCTCACTGACCACACCGTCAAATCTATCCCTGATATTATTATCCTTCCTATACAGATCTTCCGTATATTCTTGCCACCTTTTCTTGATCTCTTCTGCTTCTGTTAGGTCCTTGCCATCTTTGTTTTTGATCATACCCATTTTTGCCTGGAATTTACCTCCAATGTTGCTAATTTTCTGGAAGAGGTCTCTTGTCCTTCCTATTCTCTTCTCTTCTTCTGCTTCCGCGCATTGCTTGTTTAAAAATAATTCCTGATCTCTTCTGGCTAACCTCTGGAATTTTGCATTTAATTGGGCATATCTCCCCCTATCACTGTTGCCTTTTGCTTTCCTTCCAGTGTCTCAGCAGACCGCCATCTTGCCTTCTTGGTTTTCTTTTTCTTTGGGATGTTTTTTGTTGCCGCCTCCTGAACAATGTTGCAAACTTCTGTCCATAGTTCTTCCGGGACCCTATCTACTAAATCTAATCCCTTAAATCTATTCTTCACCTCCACTGCATATTCATGAGGAATATTAGTGAGCTCATATCTAACTGATCTGTGGGTCTTCCCTATTCTCTTTAGTCTGATTCTAAATTGTGCAATAAGAAGTTCGTGATCTGAACTACAATCAGCTCCAGGTCTTGTTTTTACCAACTGCATAGATGTCTACCACCTTTGGCTACAAAGGATGTAGTCAATCTGATTTCGGTGTTGACCATCTGGTGAAGTCCATGTATAAAGTCGTCTCTTAGGTTGTTGGAAGAGAGTGTTTGTTATGCACAGTGAGTTGTCTTGGCAAAATTCTATCAGCCTATGTCCTGCTTCATTTTGTTCTCCCAGACCTTGCTTGCCTGTAATTCCAGGTGTCGTTTGACTACCCACCTTAGCATTCCAGTCTCCTGTAATGAAAATAACATCTTTTTTTGGCGTACTATCCAGTAGGTGCTGCAGATCCTCATAGAACTGATGTTACATGTATGTATATAATGACCCTGTGCTTATGTAGTCCTGTTATATCTCTATGTTTATGGTGAGTATCTCTAGTGTGAGTGTGAGAGTGAGATGAATAACAGGAATAATGGTGAATTTGCATATGGTGTTATGACTGACTGAGAGAGTGAAGGCGGGATGAAGTGTGTGCACTATATAAACAGTGTGCTGTGCTTGTGTGAGTCAGACAAGGTTTAGAAGAGGTAAAATCAGAGATAGGATGGAGACAGAGATATGATTTGAGACAGGGTTTTGATGTGGCAGAGTTTAGAAGATATAAGGTCAGAGATAGGGATGAGATAGGGATTTGGTGTGAGATAGGGTTTTAGAGCTGTGTGAGAGAGAGGTGATTATGTAGCGATTGATTGAAAGTATGATCGGGACTATTATGTATGAGAGAACATACATTAGTAGAACCATTAAGAGTTAGTTGTTTACTATTCAACAACTTATTGCTGTAATTAATAATGTTTTATTTGTTTCTTCAAATCCTATGCCTTCTCCTCTTGGCTACATAAGAGGAAGGTAATAAAGGGAAACAATACAGGTGATAATATAACAAGGTGTCTCCTCACAGTTTGAATACAGAGTAAAGGGTCACGGCCCTTCTCCGTGAGCCCCTGCCAAAGGAAGTGAGGCGGGTGGCTACTAGGAGGAGGGCTTTTTCTGCTGTGGCATGCCGGCTCTGGAATGAGCTCCCTAGTGAGGTTCGCCTGGCACCTACATTGTATTCCTTTCGGCGCCAGGTAAAGACCTTTTATTTTCCCAGGCATTTTAGCACTTTAGCTTTCTAGACTTTTAGCTTTGCTGTTTTAAATCTATATTTTAAATTCCTGCACTGCTGCTAGGTTTTATTGTGGTTGTATTGTTATATTGTGGTTTTAATGTTCTATATATTTTAAATTGTTTTATTGTGTGTTGTTTGGTTTTAATTTTTGTGAACCACCCAGAGAGCTTCAGCTATTGGGCAGTATAGAAATGAAATGAATGAATGAATGAATGAATAAATAAAGGGTTGAACCTGAGCCTTAAAGGTCCTGGTGGCAGAGTAACTGTGTGCGGGGAAGGTGTTCCCTCCTTGGGTGAGAAAGGCCTTAGAGAAGGGGGATTCTCACTGGGAGTCGGTGGGAATATGACAGCAGGCTGTAAGGAAGTTTCAAAAACTTACGAGGCGCTAGCTGGCACACCATTAAGCCATCGCACAATATCGTCTTCATAGCTCAAAAAGAGTCCAATCCAGTACTCCTTTTGCATAAGTTGTGCTTTCTTGTGTAAAAACATCTGTAAAAGAATAATCAGAATATCTTCATTGGGAATGGGAACTCCATTCTCCTCTCAAAGCTTTCCAGACAATGACCCTTCCCAGCAGTGGTATAGTGGTAAATCCTGAAGTGCAAGGGATCACCATGACAATATATGCACACATGCAAACATGCACACACCCATGAGCAGCAGAACATAGCACAAGACCCAATTTATAGAAGCAGCCTAGCTGCAATCCTGTGCAGAGCCACCTGGTGTGTCAGCTCCACTGAATGGTGTGGGCCTTGTCTGGGGTGGAGAGGGTGGGAACATCCATTATTGGTTTGGCCAACAAGGCCAGTCAGAAATTATAGACCCCTTGTTTCAGTGCTATGAGCACAGACCACAGTGCTTGACTATTGATTCTGCGCATAAACTAGGAGTCAATGTTTCCTTATTGTTAAAGTATCTTCTTTCAGACTTTCAAAATCAAGCTATGGATTTCTCAGATGAAAAATCTCTTTCAGCTCCAGTTTCATGGTCTTCCACAGCCACATCTGTTAGTGAAGAGACATGTGTAGCTGTAGAACCAATTGAGTACAGTGATCACAAGATCAGAAAGCGAGAGCCACCACCAGTCTTAGAATCATACGAGGAAGCTGGTACGTATCAACTACAAAGAAGACTACATCAGGGCTGTGCCACTGCATACCCTAAAAGCGCCAGACATCCTCAGTGAAGATGGGTAGAACAATGCAGATGCAGAAAATGGTTTCTGAAGAGGATGTAACAGAACCATACTGGCTTGGGGCAACCATGATAAATGAATGTACATAGCTCCATGAATACTTGGCTAATATGTGTCATGCTCAACATGACCGTGGTTGTAAATAATATTTGAGCTACATGACTGACCTAAAAAACAATGTTCTTCAGAAGAAACATGTATATGTACACAGTGCCCATTCCATTTATTCCAAGATAGCTATATGGAAGTATCCAGGGAGATATGCCCCCACCCCGTTCTAAAGGGTTGAAATGCCTCTCCTAAGGCTTAGGTGCTGGTAGGAAGAGCTCTAAGCTATGGTGTGCTGGGATAATTTCTGTATTCTGGTTCTGGAAACACCCCTTTTGCTTTTGGTCCTGCACACAGCTGGAATGCAGCTGCTTGAGAGCGTCTCCAAAATCGGATTGGGTCCTCAGGAAGAAAGAGGTTCCATACCTCTAAGTTCCAATGTGAGTTCCAGTGCCAAAGTGAGTATAAGAGGACTACAGGAAGGAATTGAAAAGTGTTATGAGCTGGCTGTCCTGGTGTATTCCCACTCTTCCATTTGTTCTGGAATGACTTGGCCACTAAGTAGAAATGCTAATCCAGGGACAGTCCCAGCCAGCTAGTTATGCCTCCCCAAACCACACAAGATGGACTTTAATGCAGGTTTGGACTTCCATCCATGAATGTAGCCAGAAAAAGGGCTAAACTAAATGCAGCACTGAATGTGTCATGATGAGCAACCACATTTGTGTGTATGGCGTGTTTTAAAACTAGTAACAGGTGTGGGGGAGGGGAGGAGTTGATTTTTATTGAGATCACAGTATGCAAGGAATGGAGATTTAGCCCTTTTCTCCCCTGCCAAGATCCCAGCAAAAATTGCCCAACACCCATTATTAGCACTGGAAAGTAAACTGCCATCGGCACCAAGCATGGCTCTCTTTCCAGGGCAAATAGAAGGTGTGGGGGAGGGTATTTTAACCAAGACCGCTGAGGGGGAGGGAAGGGGTCATCTGCTTTCCCTTCACACTACTGTCTACAAGTGATGTGGTGGAGTCTGCCGCGGGCCTCCGTAGGTACCAAAAGGCTGTAACATTTACCTCCTACAAAGCAATATTCCTGTCACTTATGCATTCCAGTGTTCTGCTGACCTGTTCTTCCTGGGAGAGGACAGAAACCAAGTGTGAATCTTGCAGTTCACAGTATAATTTGGCATCTGGCCAAGATTTATACTCGTTTCCAAAGTAATAGAGTGCTTTTTGAAATGGCATCCATTCATGAACCATTTTAGAAATCTCATCTTTGAGTCAAAACAGGAATGCAGAAGGAAACAAGGAATAGAAAAAGAGAATAAGAGGGGATTAGTATTAACAATCTTATACATCAATGCAGATTTTTAAAAATATACTATCAAGTCAAAGTGAATTACATGCCAATACATCATTACACTCCAGCATAATTTATTAATGTTCTCATACTATACTCACTCACAAGGGTATAAGCCCTATTGAACTTATTGGGGCTTACGTCTGAGTAGACATACATAGGATTGCACTAAAATCCAAACATATCTCAAGGAGAGAGAAAGAATGTCCAATTTTCCAGAATGTTTGTTCAACTAATGGACATATTTCACCTATTTTTATTGAGTTGTACCATTCATTTCCCTCTATTTTTGCATCAATCAATAGATTTGTAACCAATTTTGTAATAGACTGAAGAATACTAGATGCTAATGGAAAAGTATATTCTACATCTACCAGGTCCACCCCAAAATTAGACTTGTAAATGGCTAATTATTTTTAAAAGTCTCATATTGGTCTAGGAAAGTCATTCAAAAACTTTTTTCTCCACAGACCACTTGAAAATTGTTGTGGGTCTTGGCGGACTATTTAATAAACATTTTTTTCCTACAAAACAGAGCATACACATAATTCAAATTTTAATAAGTTTTTTTCCTTCACCATCATTGTCAAATCCAGTGGTCTGTTATGAAAGCCATGGGCCTTAGGCCATGCCAATGAGAAGGGCCTGGTAATTTCTTAGAGGGAAATTAGTAGACTGCATGAGCTCAAAGAGCCCCAGTGATGAAGAGTCTCAGCTGCAGTGACAAAGCATCAGAAGTTCAGAACTGAAGCGATTCAAGCACTTGTGAAAGGAGAAGGTAAGTCTAATAACTTAAATATCTGTTAGGTTATATCAGGTAATCATTTACAAGCCAAAACAAGGGTGTAGTGAATGGAGCTAAATCCCAGAAGGGATTATGAATTTTGCAGTCGGGAGCTAAATCCCAGAGGCAGGAGGAACGCAGGAAGAACTTACAGGTAGTGCAGCCTTGCTGTAGCAGAGATTCCTGAGTGGTTGAAGTGAACCCCAGCCACAGATGTAAATGTATCCCAAGCTTTGAATGGAGCAAAAAGAAGCAATCCATAGCACTATATTGACAAGAACCACTGTACAGAGCCAGCGTGGTGTAGTGGCGAGAGTGTTGGACTAGGAGCTGGGAGATCCAGGTTCTAGTCCCCACTTGGCCATGGAAGCTCACTGGGTGACTTTGGGCCAGTCACAGACTCTCAGCCAAACCCACCTCACAGGGTTGTTGTTGTGAGGATAAAATGGAGAGGAGGAGGATAATGTAAGCCGCCTTGGGTTCCTTCCTTGCAAGAGGGAAAAAGGCGGGGTTTAAATGCAATAAATACAGTCAGGGCCAGAAATATCGGAACAAAGATAGCTGTTTTGGCAGTTGGCCTCTGTACACCACCACGTTGAAGTTGAAAGGAAGCACACCCAGATGGGAGCGAAGTCAGGACTTTCAGCTGTAATTCAAGGGGTTTGACAAAAGTGGGGCACTAACCATTCAGGAAGGACAGCCAGTGGCATACACACACACCCATCATTGGTGGCTCATAAGTAATGGAACAAATGGCTGACAAGCAGCTGCATGGCCAGGTGTGGCCTGTTTCCTGGGCGCCCCATGACCCATCAAGCAGATAAAAGGCCTGGAGGTGAGTGTTACATTTGTATTTGGTAGCTGTTCACTGGAACTCCCAACATGAGGTCCGAAGAGGTGTCCATGCGAGTGAAGGAGGCCATCATTAGGCCTAGGAAACAAAATAAACCCATCAGAGAGATAGCAAAAACAGTGGGAATGGCCAGCACAACAGTTTGGAACATCCTGAAAAAGAAGGAATTAACTGGCAAGCTCAGCAACAGCAAAAGGCCTGGAAGACCACGGAAGACAACGAAAGTGGATGACCATAGAATTCTGCTCATAGTGAAGAGGAACCCTTTCACAACATCTAGCCAGGTCAAGAACACTCTTGTGGAGGTAGGCATGTCATTGTCAACATCTACAGTCAAGAGATGGCTTTATGAATGTAAATACAGAGGCTTCACAACAAGGCGCAAACCATTGGTAACGCTCAAGAACGGACAGGCCAGATTAGCCTTTGCCAGCAAACACCTAAAAAAGCCTGCCCAGTCCTCCTGGAATAAGATTCTTCGGACTGATGAAACCAAGATTAACTTGTACCACAATGATGGGAAGAGAAAAGTATGGACAAGGAAAGGAACAGCTCATGATCCAAAGCATATCACATCATCTGTCAAACATGGTGGAGTCAGTGTTATGGCATGGGCATGTATGGCTGCCAATGGACCTGGGTCACTGGTGTTTATTGATGAGCTGACTGCTGATAAAAGCAGCAGGATGAATTCTGAAGTGTATAGGGCTATACTTTCTGCTCAGATTCAGCCGAATGCTGCCAAACTGATAGGACGCCGCTTCATATTGCAGATGGATAATGACCCAAAGCATACAGCAAAAGCTACCCAAGAGTTTCTCAAGGCAACGAAGTGGGATGTTCTTCAACAGCCAAGTCAGTCACCTGATCTCATCCCAATACAGCATGCTTTTCACTTACTGAAGACAAGACTGAAGGCAGAAAGACCCACAAACAAGCAGCATCTGAAGGCAGCTGCAGTAAAGGCCTGGCAAAGCATCTCGAGGGAGGAAACTCAGCATTTGGTCACGTCCATGGGTTCCAGACTTCAGGCAGTCATTGACTGCAAAGGATTTTCATCCAGGTATTAAAGGCGACCCTTAAGTTTGAAATGATGTTGGTTTGTTCCATTACTTATGAGCCACCAACGATGGGTGTGTGTGTGTATGCCACTGGCTGTACTTCCTGAATGGTTAGTGCCCCACTTTTGTCCAACCCCTTGAATTACAGCTGAAAGTCCTGACTTCGCTCCCATCTGGGTGTGCTTCCTTTCAACTTCATCATGGTGGTGTACAGAGGCCAACTGCCAAAACAGTTATCCTTGTTCCGATATTTCTGGTCCTGACAGTAAATAAATAAAATATAGGACTAACCAGTGGAAGAGTCTCCTTATAAACAACCACCAAAATGCAGGCTAGCTTCAGTTTTGGCGCAGTGTCATGGCATCTGGCCCCATCACTTCCTGGCATATAGAAGGGGAAGAAATGGAAGCAGTGGCAGATTTTATTTTCTTGGGCTCCAAGATCACCACAGACGGTGACTGTAGCCATGAAATTAAAAGACACTTGCTCCTTGGGAGGAAAGCTATGGCAAACCTAGACAGCATAGTAAGAAGCAGAGACATCACCTTGCCGACAAAGGTCCGTCTAATCAAAGCTATGGTTTTCCCAGTAGCAACGTATGGCTGTGAGAGCTGGACTATAAGTAGGGATGTACAAAAATCACTTACCTTTCGCGGATTATGCTGATGGTGGGGGGGGGAGGCGTTCCATCCTTCCCCCCGGAATCCTGGACGGGGGGGAGGCGCTCCGTTCCTCCCCCCCCCCCGGAATCCTGGCTGGCCGGCTGTGCTCCGCAGGAATTCTGCGGAGCTGCCAGCCGGCTCCGCCAGCAGCCGGACATCCAGCCACTGGCTAGCAGGGACGCAAATGGCGGTGGCCGTAACCGCCGCCGTTTGCGTACCTGCAGTCAGCCGTGATAGGCTACGTAAACGTTTACATAACCTATCACGTTTTTTTAAAAAAACCTAGCCGTGATAGGCTACGTAAATCTTTACGTAGCCTATCACATCTTTTTTTTTTTTTAACTGGAAATGGCGGCAGCCGCCGCCACCGAACCGCTGCCAGAGCCGCCACCGCCGCTGCCAGGAAGATCCGCCCCAGGTAAGTCTCGTCCCAGGGGGGCAGGGGGGCAGACTGTTCCGCCACCAATTTCGGGGGCCGAATGAGCTGGCATTTGGCCTCCCCGAGATCCGTGGTGGAATTCTCTGACATACCTAACTATAAGGAAGGCTGAGCACCGAAGAATCAATGCTTTCGAACTGTGGTACTGGAGAGGACTCTTACGAGTCCCCTGGACTGCAAGGAGGTCAAATCAGTCCATCCTAAAGGAAATCAACCCTGACTGCTCATTGGAAGGACAGATACTGAAGCTGAAGCTCAAATAATTTGGCCACCTAATGCAAAGAGAAAACTCCCTGGAAAAGACCCTGATGCTGGGAAAGATTGAAGGCAAAAGGAGAAGGGGACAGCATAGGATGAGATGGCTAGATAGCATCACCGATGCAATGAATATGAACTTGGGCACGCTCCGGGAGAGAGCGCAGGACAGGAAGGCCTGGAGTGCTATGGTCCATGGTGTCACGAAGAGTCGGACACGACTGAACGACTGAACAACAACAACAATTAATGTACTAGGTAATTGTTCCTTTCCCCTTCATGGATCACTGCCTTGTTGTGGCGAAGGGGCTTGCGTAACTCAGTGAAGCCATAAGCTATGCCGTGCAGGGCCACCCAAGACGGACAGGTAGCCATGAAATTAAAAGACGCTTGCTCCTTGGGAGGAAAGCTATGGCCAACCTAGACAGCATAGTAAGAAGCAGAGACATCACCTTGCCGACAAAGGTCCGTCTAATCAAAGCTATGGTTTTCCCATTAGTAATGTATGGATGTGAGAGCTGGACTATAAGGAAGGCTGAGCGCCGAAGAATTGATGCTTTCGAACTGTGGTGCTGGAGAAGACTCCTACGAGTCCCCTGGACTGCAAGGAGGTCAAATCAGTCCATCCTAAAGGAAATCAACCCTGAGTGCTCATTGGAAGGACAGATACTGAAGGTGAAGCTCCAATATTTTGGCCACCTAATGCGAAGAGAAAACTCCCTGGAAAAGACCCTGATGCTGGGAAAGACTGAAGGCAAAAGGAGAAGGGGACGGCAGAGGATGAGATGGCTAGATAGCATCACGGATGCAATGAATATGAACTTGAGCACGCTCCGGGAGAGAGCGCAGGACAGGAAGGCCTAGCGTGCTATGGTCCATGGGGTCACGAAGAGTCGGACACGACTGAACGACTGAACAACAACAAAAATTGTTCCTTTATACATTCTCCAAACATATTTTCAAAAACTTTATGCAGCATGTCAGAAGTTTATTGGGGTGGGGGAGCTGTCTCCTCCCTGTTTTTCTCACTGAAGAGGATGCAGTTGTCATTTAAAGAGTATTCAGCTTTCCAGATCTCATAAGGCTTATCTGTAAATGAGTACTAGTGACTGAATAACAACCAGGGGAGTCTGCTGGATCCAGTTATAGAGGGGCAGAGATTCCATTCTGGGTTTTAGTTACAACCAGCCAGGAATCTAAAGGAGGTATCCAAGGTGCTGGACCCATTTTGGGGATAGACAGCAGAGGATGAAATGGCTAGATAGCATCACCGATGCATGAATATGAACTTGAGCACACTCCGGGAGAGAGCAGAGGACAGGAAGGCCTGGAGTGCTATGGTCCATGGGGTCACGAAGAGTCGGACATGACTTAACGACTGAACAACAACAACATGCTCAGGTTTTAGGCTTTAAAAAGCAGTTCCATAAGTGAAGCACAGAAAAAGATGTATCCCAATTTAGAGTTCAGCTTACCATTTAGTTAAAAAACACAGACACACAGGAAAAAGGTCTCAGCCCTTGCAAACCACATTCCTTCCTAAATCACCTTCTCTTTGTCTGCTGTCCCCTCCAATGACCCACTGAATAGAGGATCTCCCCTAAATAGGTCTCCCATTCACTATTCGCTATAGTCCTCCTTCCTAAAAAGGAATCTCCATGGGGGGGGGGGCAATTGACCTACATTCCCAGCCACTGAAAGCCAGTGCTGACCAGGAGTTCACACACAGCCTCCCTTGATTTCCAAACGAGGCCCTCCAATCAGATTCACTGCAGCAGCAGTTGGGCCTATCTGTATAAGGACGCAGGCTGGTAAGGGAGCCAGCTGTCCGAGTGTGAGGGGCCCCAGTGGCTTTATGTATTTATTTATTTCTATTTATTTATTATTAAATTTATTAATCGCCCATCTGGCTGGTCACCCAGCCACTCTGGGCGATGTACAACATACAATAAAAACAGTTTAAAACAATAACATTCTACAATAAAAACATTTTCTAAAATACCCTAACCCACCCCAAATGCCTGCCTGAACAACCACATTTTTAATGCACGGCTGAAGCTCATTAAAGCGGGGGCATGGCGGAGTTCCCTAGGGAGGGAGTTCCACAGAGTGGGGGCCACCACAGAAAAGGCCCTCTCCCTCGTCCCCACCAGTCTAGCTGTCCTGGCTGATGGGATTGAGAGAAGGCCATCCGAGGCTGATCTTGTGAAGTGGCCTGTCTGGTGCTGCTGGAGGCGCTCCTTAAGATAGGCTGGGCCGGAACCATATAGGGTTTTAAAGGTCAAAACCAACACCTTGAATTTGGCCCGGAAAACAACTGGTAACCAGTGCAACTCCTTCAGCACTGGAGTGATGTGATCTCGCCGGCGGCTACCAATAATCAGGCAAGCCGCCGCGTTCTGTACCAGCTGCAGTTTCCGAACCGTCTTCAAGGGTAACCCCACATAGAGCGCATTACAGTAGTCTAAACGAGAGGAGACCAGGGCATGTACTACTGATGGGAGCAGATGGTCGGGAAGGAAGGGGTGCAGCCGCCGTATCAGATGGAGTTGATACAGCGCTGTCTGGCTCACAGCTGACACCTGAGCCTCCATGGACAGCTGGGAGTCCAAAATGACCCCCAGGCTGCGGACCTGGTCTTTCAAGGGTAGCCGTACCCCATTCAACACCAGGTCAACATCCCCCAGCCTCCTCTTGTCTCCCACCAAAAGTACCTCGGTCTTGTCAGGGTTCAGCTTCAGCCTATTCCTCCCCATCCAGCCACTCACTGTCTCCAGACATTTGGACAGGGATTCTACGGCCAACCTTGGTGAAGATTTGAATGAGAGGTAGAGCTGCGTGTCATCCGCATATTGATGACTCTGCACCCCAAACCTCCTGGTGATAGCCCCCAGCGGCTTCACATAGATGTTAAATAGCATCCGGGAGAGGATGGAACCCTGTGGCACCCCACAAGTAAGTGGCCACGGGTCCAAAACCTCCTCTCCCAGTGCTACCCTCTGGTACCTGCCGGAGAGGAAGGACCGGAACCACCACAATACGGTGTCCCCAATGCCCAACCCCTCCAGGCAGTCCAGGAGGATACCGTGGTAAACGGTATCAAAAGCCACTGAGAGGTCGAGGAGAACAAGGAAGGAGCATTCACCCCTATCCAGAGCCCTCCTCATATCATCCACCAAGGCGACCAAGGCCGTTTCTGTCCCATGCCCAGGCCTGAAGCCCGACTGAAATGGGTCTAGATAATCAGTTTCTTCCAAGTGTGCCTTCAACTGCACCGCCACCACCCGCTCAATCGCCTTGCCCAAAAATGGCAGATTTAAGACTGGGCGAAAGTTGTTCAAAGCTTGAGGGTCCAAGGAGGGCTTCTTTAAGAGCGGTCTTATCACTGCCTCCTTGAGGGCTGATGGCATCACTCCCTCCTCAAGGGAGGCGTTCACCACCGCCTTGATCCCCTCACCCAGTCTCTCTCTGCAGCTCATAATGAGCCAAGATGGGCAAGGATCAAGTAAGCAGGTGGTCGGCCGTACCGATGAAAGCACCTTGTCCACTTCATCAGGAGGAAGAAGCTGGAACCGATCCCACAAAACCGGTTTGCCACAGGCCGCCTCTTGCTCACTAACTGTATCCACAGCATGCAGAGTAACATACCTAATCTGATCAATTTTATCTGCAAAGTGCCTTGCCAAGGCCTCACAGGAGGCCTTAGAATGCTCCAGTGGTTCCGGAGCCACAGGACCGACCAGGCTCCGGACCACTTGGAACAGCCTCCTGGGACAGCACTCTGCAGACGCGATGGAGGCAGCATAATATTCCTTTTTTGCTGCCTTCACCGCCACGTGATAGGCTGAAGATATAGCTCTAGCCCGTGTCTGATCGTCTTTAGAGCGAGACTTCCGCCACCAGCACTCTAGCCGTCTCACCTCCTGTTTCAGAGCTCGTAACTGCGGATTGAACCATGGTGCACTCCGAGCCCTGTTCAGGGGGAGAGGGCATTTCGGAGCCACCTGATCTAATGCCCCAGTGATTGTGGCATTCCAGCCACCCACCAGGGTCTCAACCGAGTGGCCGTTGGCATGCCCCAGAGAATCCCCAAGCGCGTTCAGGAATCCATTTGGATCCATAAGACGCCTGGGGCGGACCATTTTAATGGGTCCTCCACCCCTGCGGAGGGGTTGTGGAACCGAGAAGTCCAACGTCACTAGATAGTGATCTGACCATGACAAGGGGGTGGTGGATATACCCCCGACTTCCAGATCACTCCCCACTTCCCCAGAAACAAACACAAGGTCTAGTGCATGACGGGCTACATGGGTGGGCCCAGTTAGAATATGGTGCAGCTCCCAGGAGGCCATGGTCTCCATGAAGTCCCGAGGTGCTCCTGTGAGGATGGCCTCCGAATGTACATTGAAGTCCCCCAACACCAGTAAGTTAGGGGACTGCACACGCACATCAGAGACCACCTCAAGCACCTCGGCCAGGGAGTCAGTCGTGCATAAAATGTATTTATTTATCTATTGCATTTACATCCCACCTTTTTTCCTCTTGCAAGGAACCCAAGGCGGCTTACATTCTCCTCCTCCTCTCCATTTTATCCTCGCAACAACAGCCCTGAGAGGTGGGTTGGTTTGAGAGTCTGTGACTGGCCCAAAGTCACCCAGTGAGCTTCCATGGCCGGATGGGGACTAGAACCTGGATCTCCTGGCTCCCAGTCCAACACTCTCACTACTACACCACACTGGCTCATCAGCACACAGGAGAGTTAAGCACCTTTAGAGTTAAGCAATAGGGCAAGAAAGCCAGGACAGGTGACTCTCTACTCACAGTAAATAACTGTAAATAAGTAACTGTACATAAATTCCCCATCGTCTTCTAGTAACAACTTAATTTTCCAGGTAAACAAACCTAGCAATAATAAAATAAACCAGTTATGAAGGTAGAAAGCCAGCAGGGGTATGGGGGCTAACCAGTGTATTGAACTGAGTGCCACATCTATGACTATCAGCCTGCTGGACAGAAGTCATGGGTGTGTGCTCCGTGTAATGAGGTCCTGGCTCTCAGTTAATTCCCTTGAAGCCCAGGTTGCTGACCTGGTGAAGCTAAGAGAGGCAGAAAGGTTGGTGGATGAGACCTTCAGGGACATAATAGCTGTGTCCCACTCCCAAGGTGACAGCTCCTCTGCTCTGCTGTCATGGAGAAAAGGGGTCTCAGGAAACAAAGGCGTCATTCTGAGGAAGAGGGAAATTATCCCTTAGAAGGGACCCATTCCTCAGAAGACGAGCAAATATTAGGGAAGTACGAAAGTCACTTACCTTTTCGAAGGGTGACATTCGCGGTGGGGGAGAGGTGCTCTGTCCCTCCCCCCAAAATTCTCTCCAGCCAGCTCCACTCCGTGGCGATTCCGTGGAGACGCTGGCCGGGACCACCTGCAACTGGACATCCGGCCACTGGGCAGCCTGCAGGGACACAAATGGCAGCTGCCATAGCGCCGCCATTTGCATCCCTATATTTTGCCATGATAGGCTGCGTAAATATTTACGTAGCCTATCATGGAAAAAACAAACAAACAGCGAACACAAATGGCGGCGGCTATGGTGGCTGCCATTTGTGTTCCCTTTTTTTTTTTTTTTGCTGTGATAGGCTATGTAAATATTTACATAGCTTATTACGGCAAAAGAGATGGGTGCAAATGGCAGCCACTACGCCATTTGCACCCCTCTCTTTTGCCGTAATAGCCTACGTAAATATTTACATAGGCTATCACGGCCAAAAAAAAGGGAACGCAAATGGTTTTTTTTTTGCTGTGATAAGCTACGCAAATACTTACGTAGCCTATCAGGGCAGCCTGGAAGGACGCAAATGGCGGCCGCTACAATGGCCACCATTTGCGGCCGCAGCAGCTGGCCGAGAGACCAGCTGCCACCGAAGCTGCCACCGGAGCCGCCTCTGCCTCAGGTAAGCTTAGTCCCAGGGGGATTCTGTGGGGTGGCGGGGGGTGGGAGGCCGTTCCGCCACAGGTTTCAGGGGGCCGAATGCCAGTGCATTCAGCCTCACTGAAATCCATGGCGGAATTCTCCGCCATCCCTAGCAAATATCCTCTCACACTGAGGATATGCCTCCTGGAGGAGGGGAGCTTGTAGTAGTGGGGGGTTTGATCATTAGACATAGAGGCAGCTGGGTTTGTGATGGGAGTGTAGACCACATGGTACTGGGAGGAGGGCTTCAGATTTGTTAGGCACTGGGGAACATCTTGGGACAAGCCAGGCCTATACAAGATGGACAGGCTGCACTTGAATCAAAATGAAACCAGACTGCTGGCCCTAAACATAAAAAAGGTGGCAGAACATCTTGTTAACTAAACCCTGGGAGAAAGCCGACAGGAGCTGGGAAGCATCCAGTTTGGGTTAAATCATCCCTAGGTGATGAAGATGAAAATGTTTTTGATTGCCCAAATGTAGAAGGGGAGAAAATAGACCATGAACATATGGTGAGACATAATAGCCATTCAAAGAGGCCTAAGTGCCATAGTAAAAGATTCACACACCAGAGATGGCTGGAGAGGGACACCATGTATTGGTGTTTCTATGCAAATGCTAGAAGCCTCTGAGCCAAAATGGGAGAGCTGGAGCACCTGGTTTTAAAGGAGAACCTGGATATAGTGGGCATTACAGAAACCCGGTGGAACAGAGAGAACCAGTGAGATACGGTCATTCCTGGATATAAACTCTACAGGAAGGAAAGGGAAGGGCGTACCAGGGGAGGTGTTGCCCTGTACTTCAAAGAGGGCATAGTGTCGAGTGGACTAGAACACCTTAAACAGGCAGACTCTTCCACAGAAGCACTGTGGGTGGCAATACTGGGCTCCAAACCAAATTTATTGCTAGGAACAAGCTATCGACCCCCAGACCAGAATACTCAGGGTGACCTTGAGATGGAAAATGAAATGAGGTTGGCCTCTGAATGAGGAAGTGTGGTAATAATGGGTGACTTCAATTATCTCCAGATTTACTGGATGAATGCATGATCCAGTCACAACAAATAGGTTAAATTTGGTGAAAAAGAAGTTGAAAAGGGGAGTTCAAGAGGGTTAAATCCTTTCAGAATGCTTGGAGGTTACTCATAACCCCGAAAACAAAAGCTCAGCTAAAATGTATACCACAGTTTAGGAAAGGTAGTACCAAGTTCAAGAGGTCACTGGCATGGTTAAATGAGCAGTGCCAAGGAAGCTATTAGAGAAAAGGTTTCCTTCAGAAAATTGAAGTCTTGCCGCCCAAGTGACGAAAACAAAAGGGAGCACAAGCTGGCACAAAGGAGATGCAAGCGGACAACAAGAGAGGCAAAAAAGCATTTTGAGGAGCATATCGCTAACAACATCAAGGCCAACAATAAAGAATTCTTTAAATATATCAGAAGCAGAAAACCAGCCAGGGAGGCAGTTGGGCCATTGTATGACAATGGAGGTAAAGGAGTACTAAAGGAGGACAAGGAGATTGCAGAGAAGCTGAATGAATTCTTCTCATCTGTCTTCACTGCAGAAACTATAGGACAGACCCCTGTCCCTGAACTGATGTTTTCAGAAAGGGAGTCTGAGGTGGGGATGTAGGAACCCATCCCCACCTGGTAACAATGGGCACCCGCTGACGCGCTGCCCATGCTCAAGCCCCCACAAGCTCGGTGAGCCACCCGCACTCACCCTGGCTCCTGTCCATGAGCATCCACCATTTTGCTGAGATTTTTTTTATGAACAAAAGAGCTAATTAAAAAGCGCATATTGAAATATGTGCACATTTGGGCTGGGAAAGCTTGATCTTTGCAATAGTAGAGGCATTATACCTCTAATATTGCATAGATCAAACTTCACCAGCCTGAATGTATGCATATTTAAATATGCACATTTTTAATTAGCTCTTTGTTTCATTAAAAAAAAAACCTCTGCAAAATGGCGGGTGCTCACAGATGGGTCCAGGTTGCATGGGGAGCATTTGGGAGGGCATGAATGGGGGCTAGTGAGGCCAGGGCTCAGTGGGCACAGTCCAGGGGTGCAAAGTGGGGGGAGCCCGACAGACTTCTGGACGCAGCTGGGCATCTGTGTCATCCCTAGTCTGAGGAACTGAGGCAAATAGTGGTGACAAAAGATGAAGTTCTCAACCTAATTCACAAACTGAATGCAATTAAAACACTGGGCCCACATGGTACCCATCCTAAAGTTCTTAAATATCTCAGATATAAAATTGCTGATCTTCTAACACAAATATGCATCATGTCCCTAATATCAGCCTCTGTAAAAGGTGACTGGATGATGGCCAGTGTAACACCAATTATTAAAAACAGAGCCAAGGGGGATCTAGGAAACTACAGGCAGGTTAGCTGGTAAATTGGTTGAAAGCATTTTAGAGATAAATTAGCACACATATAGAAGGACAAGCCATGTTGAAAAAGAATCACTGTGGCTTCTGAAAAGGTAAGTCCTGTCTCACTAAAATTTTAGAGTTTTTAATTTTTTTAAATTTTTTTAAAAACATTATTTGTCTCGTTACACACACTTACATACCAGTGCGACTCTGTTTGTAACCTGCAGTGAGTAGAGGACCAGGCACAGGCTACTCTAGAACAACCAGCAAGCTAGGCACAAAAAGGGAAAAGAGACTATGGAACGACAACACTCTCCAGTGGTGGTGACCTGCAAGTTGTGTGCCATGTTTGTTTTCTTGCCTGAGAACAACATGGCCTACACTTGCAACAAGTGCAAGTTGATCACGCTGCTCAAAAAGTAAGAGGACTGGAGTGGCGAGTGGCAACCCTCCAGGGAATAAGAAAACACGAAGAGTTCTTGGACAGAACAGTGGAACTACAGCAGCAAAACGAAGTACAGGAGTTAAAAGAGCAACAGCAAGCTGAGGCAGAAGAGGAAATTGCTGAGGTGAGGAAAAATGAAGTAGAGGATATTCCTTAGAAAAGGGTGACAGGAGCCGAAGAACTAGAAGACACTTGGCACCAGTGGAGGCAGTGGAACTAGATAACTGTTTCCAGGTACTTGAGGATGAGACTGGAGGACAGCCTGAAGAGGAAGAATTACAGGGGAACCTTCATGAGAGCCAAGCAGAGGTGATGAAACCAAGGCCTACAAGACGAAGAAGAGAAGAGGAGTAGTAGTGGGAGACGCCTTGCTGCGTGGGATCGAAACCCAAGTATGTCGCGAAGACCCGTGGACTAGCCAGGTATGTTGTCTCCCGGGAGGATGGATTAGAGACATGACTGAAAGGTTGCCTGCACTCATAAAGCCCACTGACAGGTATCCCTTTCTTCTCATCCATGTGGGAACAAATGATACCGCCAAGCGGAGCTACGAAGAAATCACATCAGACTTTGAAGCTTTGGGAAGGAAACTCAAGAACTTTGGGGCCCAGATAGTTTTCTCATCCATCCTTCCAGTGGTTAGAAGAAGGATAGAAAGGGAAAGAAAAATACTCTTTGAATGATGGGCTATGAAGGTGGTGCTGACGAGAGAGATTTGGATTCTGGGACCATGGGCTCTACTTCCTGGAAGATGGACTGTTGGCAAGGGATGGGTTGCACCTCACAAAGTCTGGGAAGAATGTGTTTGGCCACAGCATGAAGAACTTTATCAGGAGGGCTTTAAACTGAATCCTGGAGACGTAAAGTTGGGGGTAACAATGGACGAAGGCTCATGCACTGCAACGGAGAGAACAGCTCTAATATCACCCAATAATAGTCTTCACAAACATGAAGGAAGAAAGCCAGACTATGAAGCACATGGTCTTCGATGTCTATATACTAATGTCCAGAATATGGGAGATAAACAGAATGAACCTGAACACTTAATACAGGAGGGAAATTACGACTTGATAGGTGTAACTAAGACTTGGTGAGATGACTCTTATGACTGGAAAACAGCAATTGAAGGATATAACTTGTTCAAAAAGAATAGGAGGAACAGAAAGGGAGGTGGGGTTGCACTATATGTTAAAAATACATATCTCTGTACAGAAATACAGGAGGATGAGCTTAGTAGCCCCATGGAGACCATCTGGGTTAAAATAAATGCAGCAAAGAATAAAAGGAACCTGGTGGTCAGAGTCTACTACTGGCTACCCAATCAAGGAGAAGACAAGGATGAAACTTTTGAAAAGCAAATAGCCAATGTTTCAAGGAAGCATGATGTAGTAGTAAAGGGGGGAACTCAATTTCCCTGATATTTGTTGGGAGACAAATTCTGCAAAACACGGCCCCTCCAGGAAATTCCTGACTTGTGTTGCAGATAACTTCCTCCTACTGAAAGTAGAGGAAGGAACTAGAGGATTGGCTATCCTTGACTTGATGCTAAGCAACAGAGATGTAGGGATGTCGGAGAATTCCGCCACGGACTCCAGGGACGCTGAATTCCAGTGAATTCGGCCCCCTGGAATCCATGCTGGAATGAAGCAACCCCCTGCGAAATGGGCCGGGAACGGAGCCTACCTGGTGTCAGCCGTCCAGTGCTCTGCGAATGGCGGCCACGTCTGCAGCCGCCATTCGCCTTCCTTCGAATACGTAGCCTATCATGGCTCTTGCAGGGATGCCATTTGCATCCTTGCAGAGGCCATGATAGGCTACGTAAATACTTACATAGCCTATCACGGCAAAAGGCAGGAATGCAAATAGCGGCCGCTACGCCATTTGCGTCCCTGTCTTTTCTTTTGCCGTGATAGGCTACGTATATATTTATGTACCCTATCATGGCAAAAGACAGGGATGCAAATGGAGTAGCAGCCGCCGTTTGCATCCCTGCTTTTGCCGTGATAGGCTACGTAAATATTTACATAGCCTATCATGGCTCAGCGAAGGGACACAAATGGCGGCTGCTACTCCGGCCGCCATTTGTGGCTGCAGACCTGCCGCAGCTGGATGTCCGGCTGCGGATGCACCCAGCCGGTGGCTTTGTGGAGTCGCCACGGAGTGGAGCCAGCCGGGGAAGATTTCGGGGGGAGGGACGGAGCGCCTCCCCTACCACCGCGGATGCCACTTATGAAACAGGTAAGTGGTTTCATACATCCCTACAGAGATGACTTGGTGGATAAAATAGCAGTTACAGGAACTCTGGGGGAAAAGCAACCATGTTATACTTGAGTTCTTGGTTCTAAAGGAAGCAAAAGCTGAGTGTAGCCAAACGCATACCCTGGATTTTAGGAAAGCCGATTTTAATGAACTCAGAACAATGATAAGTAAGGCCCCATGGCAAGCGACTCTAACAAGAAAAGGAGTCCAAGATGGGTGAGAGCTTTTACAAAAGGAAATTCTCAAGGCACAATTACAAACAATTCCAACAAGAAGGAACGGTGGAAAACAACAGAAGAAGCCGATGTGGCTTCACAAAAAGCTTAGGGATGACCTGAAAACAAAAAAGGACACATATAGGAAGTGGAAAGAAGGCCAAGTAACAAAGGAAGAGTACAGGCAGGTAGCACAGAATTTCAGGGATGGTGTCAGGAAGGCTAAAGCTGAGACTGAGCTGAGGTTAGTGAGGGATACTAAAAGCAACAAATGGGCCCCAGTGCAGACTCTTCATTCTGCATGCTGTTCAGACAGTTTTATTTTGTCGAGCCTTTGATTGTTCCTGACTTTGCAATAGACTTCTAAAATTCGGTGTTCTACTGTTTGGGTTTATTATTTTGTATTCTTTTATTGTTTGAGTATATATTGTAACTATTTTAAAATTTCTTAGGGTTAAGGAAGGAAAATCTTAGGATATCAAGCAGGATAGAAGTAGTTTAAATAAATAATTTTAAAAAAAATATAGAATCATAGAATAGTAGGTTTGGAAGGGGCCTAGAAGACCATCGAGTCCAACCCCCTGCTCAGTGCAGGAATCCAAGTCAGAGCATCCCTGACAGATGGCTGTCCAGCCTCATCTTGAATGCCTCCAGCATGGGAGAGCCAATCACCTCCCTAGGGAATTGCTTCCATTGTCATATTGCTCGAACAGACAGGAAGTTTTTCCTGATGTTCAGCTGGAATCTGGCTTCCTGGAACTTGAGCCCATTATTCTGTGTCCTGCACTCTGGGATGACTGAGAAGAGATCCTGGCCTTCCTCTCTGTGACAGCCTTTCAAGTACTTGAAGAGCACTATCATATCTCCCCTCAGTCTTCTCTTCTCAAGGCCAAACATGCCCAGTTCTTTCAATCTCTCTTCAGAGGGCTTTGTTTCCAGTCCCTTGATCATCTTTGTTGCCTCCTCTGAACCCTCTCCAGCTTTTCTGCATCCATCTTAAACTGTGGTGCCCAGAGCTAGACACACTACTACAGATGAGGCCTAACCAGTGCTGAGTAGAGGGGGACTAGTATTTCCTGGGGTTTTGAGAGCTATGCTTCTATGAATGCAGCCCAAAACAGCATTTGCCTTTTTTGCAGCCACATCACATTGTTGGCTCATATTCAGCTTGTGCTCTACAACAGTTCCAAGATCCTTCTCGCTTGTAGTGTTGTTGTTATCCCCCATCTTGTAACTATGCATTTGGTTTCTTTTTCCTAGGTGCGGAACTTGGCATTTATCCCTATTAACATTCATTGTGTTGTTCTCTGCCCAGTGCTCCAGTGTATCAAGATCACTTTGAATTTTGTTTCTGTCTTCCAAAGTATTAGCTATCCTGCCCAATTTTGTGTCATCTGCACATTTGATCAGCATTCCCTGCACCTCCTTCCCCAAGTCATTAATACAAATGTTGAAGAGCACTGGGCCCAGGACTGAGCCCTGCGGTACCCCGCTCATTACCTCTCCCCAGTTTGAGAAGATCTCATTGATAAGTGCTCTTTGAGTCCGATTCTGTAGCCAACTGTGGATCCACCTGATGGTTGTTTCATTGGGCCCACTTTGAGCTAGTTTGCTCATCAGGAGATCATGGGGCACTTTGTCGAAAGCTTTGCTGAAGTTGAGGTATATTATGTCCACAGCATTCCCACAGTCTGCAAGGGAGGTGACCTGATCAAAAAATGAGATCAGATTCATCTGGAAGGATTTGTTCTTGACATGGGGCCTATACCTTCAAGAGCTGTGCAAAAGAGGGAGATTCAGTAGGTATCATCACAGGGTGGGTTCCCTTCCACTTTCATCCTTCAGCAATCAGCATCACAGTCTCTAAGTAACTTACCAATTTCATTTTGCATTTGTTCATTTTTCAAAGTCAATGCAAGCAGCTGGTCTGATAACTTTTGAGCTACCTTGAATGCATCTATATAAAAAAGGGTTGAAACATCCAAATTAGTGGAATCTTAAAATAGCAGTCTACTGATAATAAGAAACCACTTCCCAGCATTCTGCCACGCACTAGCGGGAAGCAGGAAATGGAACCCAGAATGGGGTTAGGCAGGTAGGAGCTGCCGATTCTGTGGCTGGGATCACCAGTGGAGGATTAGCCTTTCCGCCACCCAGGGATGTTCCTGCGTGCCACCCTTTTCATTCCGCTTAGGAACATTGCTGCAGTGAGAGCAAAGCTGCCTTTCATCTAACACTGGGTTCCAGAGGTCTTGTGGAAGGACGTGCCATGCATCTGGAAGGACGTGCAGTGCATCTCTCTGCACAGAGCACACAGGGCTGCACTGCATCCCCTGAAAGAGGGAGGAGTTGCCATGACCTGATCTGATTTGCAGTGGCTGGCTTGGATCTCTTCCTATGCTGGATCTACACTGCACCTCTTGATTAAAAAACCTTCAGTTTAAGAAAAGGGTTAAGTTGCTTACAAATTCGTTCATAAATGAAAAACTATGGAAAATCTAAGTTAAGGCTCCCCATCTAACTTATACACTGTGTGTGTGAGCAGGAAACAGACTGTACATGTGCTTTGGTTGCACAGACAGTGCTCACTTAGCTTCCATACTTGCTCATTTTCCTTTGGTCTTTCAGCCCAATCCTCTTCCTCTGAAGTTTGGGGAAACAATGTAAAAGGTAAAGGTAAAGGTGTCCCCAACCAGTCATGTCCGACTCTAGGGTGTGGTGCTCATCCCCCTTTCTAAGCCGAAGAGCCAGCGCTGTCCGAAGATGCTTCCGTGGTCATGTGGCCGGCGTGACTGAACACCAAGGTGCACAGAACGCTGTTACCTTTCCCGCAGAGGCGGTGCCTATTTATCGACTTGCAATTTCTTGCTTTCGAACTGCTAGGTTGGCAGGAGCTGGGACTGAAGACGGGAGCTCACTCCGTCACGCGGCATTCGGGTCTCGAACTGCTGTCCTGCCGACCTTCCAGTCTGCAGTTCAGCGTCTTAACCACTAAGCCATCATGGCCCCTCGGGGAAACAATGTAGGGGTGTGCAAAAAAATTTGTTTGGAAGCAGCTTTATAGCTTTGGATAGAGGGTTGTCACAGTCTGGAGATTCAAACTGAAGTGAAGCTTCACTTTTCTTCATTTTCCAAAGCTTTGGATGATTTCCCCGTGACTGAAATGGGAAAATCAAGAAAAGCTTATATGTTTTCCTCTTTTTTGGCAGAATTGGATGTTATTTGCAGGCTCAGTAGTTCCCTGAGGGGATGGAGCCTGCTGAATTTCAGCCAAATAGGTAGAGGGGAGGTGCTTTGTTTTTTGTGTTAGCCATCTTTAAAATATGCAGGATTGTTTAAAAGGTAAAGATTGGAGAGAAATGACCTAGAAATATAAATACTACTGCTCCTGGTGAAGGGGGTAAATTTGATTGTGGAAGTTGGGAGGGGTGTGTGTGTAGAAGAGATCTTTATTTATTATGTATCCATTAAGCATTCTCAAGCCATCCTGCATCCTGGGTAACAGGGTGGCCTACAAGACTCTGACTGAAAATACAGACACCACGACAGGAGCACCAGCCACGTTCCCCGAGTCTCCCCAAGAGCATTCAGGAACCCCTTCCATTCCATAAGTGGGACGGGCAAAGTTCCAAGCTCGATTGCACTTGAGTCCTTATTTTTCCATTTTAAATTAATTCCATCCCATTTCCACACTGGCTTCCACATTATTTCATAGAATCATAAAATAGTAGGGTTGGAAGGGGCCTACAAGGCCATCAAAAAGATTTGTTTAGTCTGTATGGAAATGTGCACATACTTCCATGCACATTTTTCAAAATATACACATTTTTGTGCCACTTTTTCAAATATGCACAATTCTTGTGCACACTTTTCTATTTCTGATCTGCAAACTTCAGTTATGTACATATTTCAATGGTTAACCATGTTCCAGTTTGTGTTTAGGTTCAGAAAGTGTGAATATAATAGATTCATATTGAATGCAAGCTGAATGACTTTCTCATCCATCCCGATCTATAAATCTCCTGGTGCAGACCTCCTGAGCGCAGCACCTCTGCAAAGGGCAACATAAGAAGAGCCCTGCTGGATCAGACCCAGGGACCATCTAGTCCAGCATCCTGCTTACACAGTGGCCAACCAGCTATTGACCAGAAACCCACAAGCAGGGCATGAGTGCAACAGCACCCTCCTACCCATGTTCCCCAGCAACTGGTGTACATAATCTCACTGCCTCTGGTATTGGAGGTAGCACACAGCCATCAAGACTAGTAGCCATTGATAGCCTTCTCCTCCAGGAATGTGTCCAACCCCTTTTTAAAGCCATCCAAACTGATGCCCATCACTACATCCTGTGGTAGCGATTCCATAGTTTAACTATACACTGTGTGAAGAAGTCCTCCCCTTTCTCTGCCCTGAATCTCCCACCAATCAGCTTCATGGGAGGACCCCACTGGGTTCTAGTGTTTTGAGAGAGGGAGAAAAATGTCTCCCTGCCCACATTCTACACAGCATGCATCATTTTGTAGACCTCTATCATGTCTCCCATCACCCTCCTTTTTTCCAAGCTAAACCATCCCAGCTGTTGTAACCTTCTCTCATAGGGGAGATGCTCCAGCCCCTTGATCATTTTAGTTGCCCTTTTCTGCACTTTTTCCAGCTCTTCAGTATCTTTTTTTAGGTGTGGTCACCCTTTTGCCGTGATAGGCTACGTAAATACTTACGTAGCCTATCACGGCCCAATGCAAGGGCGCGAATGGCGGCCACTACAACGGCCGCCATTTGCGGCCGCAGCAGCCCTGCAGCTGCCAGAAGTCCGGCTGTGGCTGGCGGCTCCACAGCCTTGCCGCAGAGTGGAGCTGGCCAGGGAGGATTCTGGGGTGAGGGACAGTTCGCCTCCCCCCCCACTGCGGACTGCCGGCTGGAACGGGGTAAGTGTTTCACACACCCCTAATTTCAAGTAAACAATGTCTACCGGATCACCCCTGTCTACAAGCTTAGAAAAACTTTTTCCATTCATCTGGGATAATGTAAGTCAGGGTGCAAATTAATGAAAGGTTGTTTGTTGTTGTTTTGGTATTTGAAATACTTTCTATGGGAAATGCATTTGGCTGGTTTTGCCTCCAATGAAATTTAAATAAATTCTAGTAATTGTTTGTAAATCTGCATAGAAATATATAAATTTGTATGTGCAGATTTGTGTCCTATAGGCGTGGGTCCTGAATCTTTTGAGTGCCTAGAAAAAAATCTCCTGGCCTTAGGGCCACTCTTGAAGGCCCTCCATTACAATCAGTTATGTTCATGGGTACAAGAGACAAGGCTTTCTCAGTAGTGGCCCCCAAACTGTGGGACTCCTCTCCTATTGGCCCAAGCTTTGCCTCTTCTGTCCATGCATTCTTCAATGGCACTTTTAATGGAACTTGTAATAAGGTGTTTTTTTAAAAAAAAATTCAGAAGATCTTCTCAATGTACTCTGGTTTTGTTTTGTTTTTTTAAAAAATGTTCCTCTGTTTTTTAGGGGTCACTTTGTGAGGGTGTAGCCCTAGAAAGAGACCAAAAATAATACTCCTTTTTCTGTGCTGGTCATAGACAGTATGACCATAAACTGCTTAAGGATATTTTAAAATATGGTGAGTGACATATAAATCTATTAAATAAATAAAAATAAATAAAATGCATGCCTGGCTGTCTATTGACCATGGGCTGATCTACACAAAGGCTTGTTTTAGTCATTTTAATGCCTGGCTCACCAGCATGGCACACGGCATGCTCACTAATTGATTTTTTGTCACACTATTTCAGTCTTTATATCCTGGAATGTCCAGGGCTGCTTTTATACTGATCTCAGGCCATCTTGTAGCTTATTCACAGTCTATGTGCTCTGCAAGTGATGTCATTTCAGTTTCATTACCTGTCCTGGCAGGAGTAGCTTCCTTTGGGAAACTTCAGCAATAGCCAATCCCTTGGGGGGGGGGGTGTTAGTGTGTGGCTCTGCAGGGGAGGAAGTGGGTCAGTCCAACATTTGCTGCTATCCTCCATGGTGGATCAAATTCACCAATTTAATTTGTGTGTGTGTGTGTGGGGGGGTATTCTTTCTGCACACCTCCACATTTGTGAAGAATGGGATTTGTGACCAGGAAGACCCCCTCTTCCTTTCACATTTGCTCTTGCAGGGATGTCTAGCAACCTGGCCCCTCACTGCTGCCATCACCAAGGAAAGAGCAGGGAATGAAAGGAGGAGGAGAGAGATGGCATGAGCAGCGGCAAGGGGCCATTTTGCTGGGCGCTGTTGTGCAAGAGCAGCCCCCCAGCAGCTCTTTTGGACTGTGCACATATAGTGGAGCTTGGAACTGCTATTTTTAAATCTCTGTTGCACCATCGCAGGTGTGCATTCTGTCACCTCAGTCAAAAAAGAAAGAAAAAAAGAAACCAGAGGCAGCACCCCTCCCACTTCTAACACAATCCAAGCTCTACTAAGCAATGCGTGGCACAAACCCGCATTACAGTGTGACGCAACTACGCTCACGCGGCCTTGCAAACTCCTCCTACTCCTTCCACCATTAGAACACTATGCGATTCTGTGTGGCATGCGACTGCTTTATCAATGGGTACTGAGCCCCATCCACTAGCACGTGCCTCAATGGAAACAAATTGCACTTGGAAGATATATTGCTGCAGCACGGACTCGCACGTGGAAGGCGCTCCAGTGTAGACCCTCCCTGTATCATTTGTTACGATTTTGACTGTCATTGATTTCTTCTACCCACTGGCTCTGATGATGTGGCATCAGTATATGGGGAATATGAAAATTAAGTTTAATGTATTGTTATGTATTTTCACTATTTGTAATTTATTAATTTAGTAATCTATTTTGGGGTCAGTTTTGGGGTCACGCTGAGGTCGGTTCCCAGCAAACTGACTCCCTACCCCATCCCCTGCCCAGCCTCCCCC
The DNA here is from genome assembly GCF_057233095.1 of Heloderma suspectum. Taxonomy (NCBI): domain Eukaryota; kingdom Metazoa; phylum Chordata; class Lepidosauria; order Squamata; family Helodermatidae; genus Heloderma; species Heloderma suspectum. Next base: position 5,648,269 of record NC_139462.1, read on the forward strand.
TGCCCCGCTCTGGAGCACCCTGGCTAGACAGCTGAAATTGGCTGTCTATCTGCAAATACAGGGTGGCTGGAGTGAAGAAGAGAAGATCCCCTCTGCGCTCTGCCTTCCCTGCACTGGATATTCGGAAACCTCCGATTTCAGAGGTGGTCAACTATCCCCATAGGATTGTGCCCTTAATGCACTTTCTGTGTAATTAACATGAGTAGTATGTTAAAATAAGTAGTAAAAAGAAAATAAGATGTGCTTTAAGAGAAAAAAATGCCTACGATTCACCTTCGATTGGTAAATTGGATTAATTAAATCTTCAGGATGTCTTTAGGATTTCCACAGCAGGCAAAGGTGTATTTAAACAAACGTGAAGTCCGGCAGAACAAGGACCCCAGCTCCAGCTTTGCCCCGACCCACAGCAGGTGGAGGCTGAAGGACCAAAGGAAGGTGCTGGCACACGGAGGCTAAGGTGCAAGCAAGCACAACGCATGAGCCTGCAGAACAGGTTTCCTGATTACACGGCCTGGGAGTTCGGGGGGCACCTTGACTTATAGCAGCCACACTTTGGGGCACATGAGTGACTCTGCACATGCTCTGACCCTAGCATTGCCATGCAGTGCCTCAGGTTTCCACCTTGGCTGTGTGCCTGTTGTGCTGGGATTTGCGCAGTCATTAGCCAATCTCACTTCAGGCCCACAGCAAAGCCGAGAAATTCACTGGGTTCAAAACAAAGTGGACAAGCACACACACGTCACCTTGCCATTTCTCATGGTGATTTGTCAGGTCTAAACTGCCTGTGTCTTCAGCAGCCTTGGGCTCCCGACACTGAGGGTGCTTCCAGATGAGGCTTTTATTGTGCTATTGCCCTGCCTCCGAACAGAATTTAACAGGGGATCCAGACAATGTTGCCTTCCACCCATAACCCACTCATGCTTTTTCCACTCTTTCTTTCATTTTTGGTTACTGCAGACAATCCATTAGGGAGAGCTGCCCAATGCCTTCTGGTTGGTAGAGTTAGAAGCCCTCTGTCTGGGAGCATCCTGTGTCTGTGATTAATTTTTAGTAGTAGCATCATTTATTACACTTCTATCCCACCCTTCTTCCATGGTGAAACTCAAGTGGCTACATGGGATTCCTTGGTGGTCTCCCCGCCAAGCACAGACCAGACCCAGACCTGCTTAGCTTCAGCACGGGGGCTGTGTCATGGGCCTTCAGACCATGCCCTGAGACCAGTTAATATGGATGCAGGTGTTTGCATGTGGGGAGGAGGACAGAGGACCCATCCTCCACCCATCACTTTTCCCACTACAAACCACTCTCTCCCCAGCTTCCTCTCTTCCTGCTGAGCTACAAGACTGAAAACCGTTCTTCTTGGGGGAGGAGAGGTCCTGAGTATTCCAGCTGTATCTCATTGCTTACCTTCCTTTTTTTGTTAAGTTTTTGTTTTGTTTTATTTGGGGGTGTTTGTTTTTCGGCACTTTTTCTTTTGGGGGTTAGATGGGAGATTTGGGCACAAATTAGTTATTTGGTTTTGGGGAGGAGTTGGATTATATTTTCAATTATTTTTTATACTTGTGCAATTATAAAAGTATCCTCAGTTTCATTATAATATTATCCTGAAACCTTTTGAAATTGTTAGACCTAAATGTATTATATTAAGGATGTATTTGTTATTAGGGATGTACAAAAGGCACTTACCTTTCGTGGATTATGTTTATGGTTGGGGGGGAGGCGTTCCGTCCCTCCCCCCGGAATCCTCGCCGGGTGGGGGAGGTGCTCCGGTCCTCCCCCCCTGGAATCCTGGCTGGCCGGCTGTGCTGCTCAGGGATTCTGCAGAGCCGCCGGCCAGCTCCACCAGCAGCCGGACATCCGGCCGCTGGCTAGCAGGGACACAAATGCCGCCGCCATTTGTTCCCCTGCAGTCAACCATGATAGGATATGTAAATGTTTACATAGCCTATCACGGCTGACTTTTTTAAAAAAACCACACGCGTGCGCAAATGGCAGCGGACACGGCCGCCGCCATTTGTGTTCTTTATTTTGGCACGTCTTAGTCTATGTAAACATTTACGTAGACTAAGACAGCAAAAATAAGGGGAACGCAAATAGCATAGCATCTGTGCTATTTGCGTTCCCCTTATTTTCGCCGTCTTAGTCTATGTAAATGTCTTTAAGAAGTTGAAATCTCTTACAACTCAGTTTGCTTTATAATCATGCTTTTGAATCAGACTCCCTTTCTTCATCATTAAATTATATAATATAGCTTATATTACTGTGATTCCTAGGCCCAGCAATGATCATGGCATATCCCTGATGAATATACAGTGGAGGTGAGGAACAGATTTCAGGGATTAGACCTGATAGACAGAGTGCCTGAGGAACTATGGACTGAGGTCCGTAACATTGTTCAGGAGGCAGCAACTCAATCCATCCCAAAGAAAAAGAAATGCAAGAAAGCCAAGTGGCTGTCTGAGGAGGCTTTACAAGTAGCTGAGGAAAGAAGGGAAGCGAAAAGCAAGGGAGAAAGGGGAAGATATACCCAACTGAATGCAGAGTTCCAGAGAATAGCAGGGAGAGATCAGAAGGCCTTCTTAAATGAACAATGCAAAGAAATGGAGGAAAACAACAGAATGGGAAAGACTAGAGATCTCTTCAAGAAAATTGGAGATCTCAAGGGAACGTTTTGTGCAAAGATGGGCATGATAAAGGACAAAGAAGGCAGGGACCTAACAGAAGCAGATGAGATTAAGAAGAGGTGGAGAGAATACACAGAAGAACTATACAGGAAAGATCTTAATGTCCCTGATAGCCACGATAGTGCGGTCACTGAACTTGAGCCGGACATCCTCGAGAGTGAAGTCAAGTGGGCCTTAGGAAGCATTACTAACAACAAAGCTAGCGGAGATGACAGTCTTCCAGCTGAGCTATTGAAAATCCGAAAAGATGATGCTGTTAAAGTGCTGCACTCAATATGCCAACAAATTTGGAACACTCAGCAGTGGCCACAAGACTGGAAAAGGTCAGTTTACATTCCAGTTCCAAAGAAGGGCAATGCCAAAGACTGTTCAAACTACCATACAATGGCACTCATTTCTAGGGATGTCAGAGAATTTCTCCATGAATCTCCAGGAGGCTGAATGCCAATGCATTCAGCCCCCCGAAATTGGTGGAGAAACGGTCCGCCCCCCCACCCCCCCTGGGATGGGACTTACCTTCGGCGAATGTCCCTCGTGGTGGCAGCTCCCGGCGGCATTTCGGTGGCAGCGGCGGCCGGTCTTCCGACCGGCTGCTGCTGCTGCCGCCGCCATTTCCAAGTAAAAAACAAAACAAAAAAACAAACGTGATAGGCTACGTAAAGATTTACATAGCCTATCACAGCTAGATTTTCAAAAAACACTGTGATAGGCTACGTAAAGGTTTACGTAGCCTATCACGGCTGACTTTGGGGGGGGGAAAGCACTTACGCAAATGGCGGCGCCCATGGGCGCCACCATTTGTGTTCCTTATTTTGGCACGGGTAGTCTACGTAACTCTTTACGTAGACTACGGCGAAAATAAGGGCAACGCTATTTGCGTTGCTCTTATTTTCACCGTAGTCTACGTAACTCTTTACGTAGACTACCCGTGCCCAAATAAGGAACACAAATGGCTGCGCCCATGGGTGCCGCCATTTGCGTACGTGCTTTCCCCCCCCCCCAAAGTCAGCTGTGATAGGCTATGTAAACTTTTATGTAGCCTGTCATGGCTGACTGCAGGCCAGGGACACAAACGGCGGCAGCTATGGCCGCTGCCATTTGCGTCCCGGGCTGCCCGGCAGGAGCAGAACTTTCGCAGCCGGAGAGGCAGGGCACTCCCCCCCGGCCAGAATTGCAGCGGGGAGGGATGGGGCGCCTTCCCCCCGCCCAGAATTTCAAGGGGAGGGATGGGGCGCCTCCCCCCCCAGAATTTCAAGGGGAGGGACGGAGCACCTCTCCCCCACCGCAAAGCAAGTTTCGGGATCAGGTAAGTGACTTTCATCCATCCCTACTCATTTCACATGCCAGCAAGGTTATGCTCAAAATACTACAAGCTAGGCTTCAGCAGTATGTGAACCGGGAACTACCGGAAGTACAAGCTGGATTTCGAAGAGGCAGAGGAACTAGAGATCAAATCACCAACGTTCGCTGGATCATGGAGAAAGCAAGAGAATTCCAGAAAAACGTCTATTTCTACTTCATTGACTACTACGCTAAAGCCTTTGATTGTGTGGATCACAACAAACTGTGGCAAATTCTGAAAGAGATGGGAATACCGGACCACCTTACCTGTCTCCTGAGAAACCTGTACGAGGGTCCTGAAGCAACAGTAAGAAATGGACATGGAACAACCGATTGGTTCAAAATTGGGAAAGGAGTACGACAAGGCTGCATTACTGTCGCCCTGCTTATTTAACTTATATGCAGAGTAAATCATGAGAAACACCGGGTTGGATGAATCACAGGTCAGAATTAAGATTGCCGGGAGAATTATCAACCACTTCAGATACGCAGATGATACCACCCTAATGGCAGAAAGCGAAGAGGATTTAAAGAGCCTCTTGTTGAGGGTGAAAGAGGAGAGTGCAAAAGCTGGTTTGAAACTCAACATTAACAAAACGAAGATCATGGCATCTGGCCCCATCATTTCCTGGCATATGGAAGGGGAAGAAATGGAAGCAGTGACAGATTTTATTTTCTTGGGCTCCAAGATCACTGCAGATGGTGACTGTAGTCATGAAATTAAAAGACGCTTGCTCCTGGGGAGGAAAGCTATGCAAAACCTAGACAGCATAGTAAGAAGCAGAGACATCACCTTGCCGACAAAGGTCCATCTAATCAAAGCTATGGTTTTCCCAGTAGCAACGTATGGCTGTGAGAGCTGGACTATAAGGAAGGCTGAGTGCCGAAGAATCGATGCTTTCGAACTGTGGTGCTGGAGAAGACTCTTACGAGTCCCCCGGACTGCAAGGAGGTCAAATCAGTCCATCCTAAAGGAAATCAACCCTGACTGCTCATTGGAAGGACAGATACTGAAGCTGAAGCTCCAATATTTTGGCCACCTAATGTGAAGAGAAAACTCTCTGGAAAAGACCCTGATGCTGGGAAAGACTGAAGGCAAAAGGAGAAGGGGATGGCAGAGGATGAGATGGCTAGATGGCATCACCGATGCAATGAATATGAACTTGAGCACGCTCCAGGAGAGAGTGGAGGACAGGAAGGCCTGGCGTGCTATGGTCCATGGGGTCACGAAGAGTTGGACACGACTGAACGACTAAACAACAACAACAACTGTGCTATCAACCTATATCATTAATTAACATAGATATTAAAATATTAACAACAATTTTGGCCAATAGATTGCAACAGGTTTTGGCAACATTAGTTTGACCAGAACATGTGGGATTTATTAAAACAGGCAGTGGTCTGATAATCTTAGATTAGTTGTCAATCTGGTTGCCTTAAATTCTGACAGGACTGACCAGGTGGCTTTCATTTTGGCTTTCCTATAGAATTTTTGAAATGGGTTAAAATTTTATACTCAGCCTGAGAGCTAGAGTTATGACCAATGGTTTACTCAGCTTTTTTTCTACTTGGGAGGAGCACCAGACAAGGTTGTTCACTTTTTCCATTGATTTTCAATTTATGTTTGGAACCCTGGTATGTGCTATTAGAACAGTAGTATTCATGGTTTTGTGTATGTTGGTTTAGAATGTAAAATTATCCCCTATGCTGATTATCTTTTGCTGTTTGCTCCAAAACTCCAGTTATCAGTTCCAGCTTTGATGAAACTGATTAATATTTTGGTGAATTGTCTAGCTATTCAATTAAATGGTCAAACTTGGAAATTATGCTGATTGGAGATAGGGCATATTCTACTGCATTAGCTAATTGGCAATTTCAACAGTGCCCAGATTTTCTTACCTACTTGGGAATACTTATCCCTTAGAGATATATCGCAAATGATCAAGCTATATTTAAATGTGTTGATTAATGATATTTCAGAAGATATAGATAGATGGGCATCTTTAAAGTTGAATTTGTGAGGTAAGGTTAATGCACTTAAGATGAATGCTATACCTGGAATTGTTTATATTATATGTGGGATTCCTTTACTTATACCTGGCAAGTATTTCCAAAAGCTTAATGCTTTGTTTCATATTTTTTGGGGGGTGGGTGGGGTCCTTTCTACCAAGAATTTCTAGAAAAGTATGCAACTCCCAATTAAAGAAGGTGGGTTTTGACTTTCTGGATCTTTTCACATATCAGCAGGGTTATCTGCTGACCTGCACTAAATTTTGGTCTTTTCTACTTAGATTTGATTTTTCACCTTGGTCAATTTTGGAATCTTCCTGTCTGCAGCCTCCCTCCAAATGGATGGCATTAGGTTCTTGGCATATTAGAGTGGACAGGCCTTCTCCCACAATTTTGGCATTCAGAGATGTGTGGTATATAATTTCACACCAATTACAGTTCGATCCATTTTCCCAAGCTAAATTGACTCTATGGGGAAATCCCGACTTAAAAATGGGAAAGGAAATGTTTTTGCAGCAGACCTGGATGGACAAGTTAATTCTTAACTTGGATCAATTTTTGGGTGCTGCAGATGAGTTTTTGCCATTTTTGGCTTTGCAAGATAAATTTGATTTGCCTGCTATAGCTGAATGGCAATCCTTGCAATTGCAATATTTGCTAGAATCTAGATTTGGTTCTGTTGCATTTACAGCCTCAAAATCCCCTTTGCTACTAGAAATACTTATTGAAGCTGATCAGGTATATCAACCCACGATTCATGTTTATAAATATCTATTATAAGTGAATAAATATGACACACAGGGTCTTAAGCAGGAATGGAACAGAGAATTGGATTGTCCTATTTTGCCTAATCAAAGGATCACTGCTTTGGCATCCGTATCTGATGTGTCTGTGGATCTTTGGTTATGTCTCATTCAGCAAAAATTCTTGTTTTGGGTCCATTGGATGCCACAACGTCTCTTTAATAAAGGTTTGTCTAACTCGGCTAATTGTTGGAGGTGTAATACAGCTAATGATTCTTTTAATCATATGCTTTGGAAATTCCCAATTGTTGCCTCCTTTTGGGAGGAAGTTATTGTACGGATAAGCTTTGTATTGGAACACTGCTTAATATTTGCTAATGTATGTGTTCTTCATGTTCTTCTACATGATTTACTTTATGCTTCTTGGAATTGAACACATGGTCAGACTAAATGGATTTTTTTGCACCTTTTTGGCCACCAAAAGATTGATATCAGAACACTGGAAGGATAAATGCTTGCCTCCTATAATGCAATGGATTAAAGACCTGACAACACTAGTAACTTTTGAATGAGTGGTATACTGGCACCACATGCCAATGGACCTATATATGGATATTTGGTCTGCTTCTACTTCTGTTTATGTTTTTTTTTTTCTTTTTTAGAATGCTGTAATAATTGAAACTAAGATCTTTAAAGCATGTAGCTATATTACTGATTTTTTTAAAATTTTCTGTTCTTTTTTGTTCTTGTTGAAAGTCACAATAAAAATTTGATTTAAAAGTTGCTTACCTTGCTTATTGATTATTCTTGGACTATACTGATTGCCAAAGGTATGAATCCTTTGCACAGCTTCATGAAAGGCTGCCTCTCTAGCACATAACATTGCATCTAAAACAAACACAGATAGGTAGGGAGCACTCAGTGAGGCAAAGTTGAGAGACCAGAAATTGGTAGCAGAGAGAAAGGTAGGCCTGGCAGTGATTATGTCTAGGTGGCTGGCCAAGACAGCACACCGTAGCTGGCAGCATTTCTGTGGCTCCAGCAGGTACCAGGAGCGCCTTCTTTCCTGGAGATTGACTCTACATGAAACAGGCTACCTAGATAAGATCTGGATGAAGGGGTAGTGGGTAACTGGGAGAATAGTTTTCTCTCTGGTTAAAACAGTGTCTCCCCCCCCCCCCACACACACACATAAGCACATGAGAAGGAGTGGAGAAGGGTCAGAAAGAGCAGCTTGCTGGACTCAAGGGAGGGTGACAAAAAGGAGAGGCCCTTCACCCTTAGTTTGGGCAATTCTTACAACTCAGACTATGGAGCATTCCAGAATTTTTAATTTTTTTTTTACTGTACTAAACAGGTTCCTGTTTCTCATTTGTTGAATGTGGTTTAGATGTCTTTCCCTACTTTTATTGTGGGGCTGTCACACTTCCTAGCACTTAAAGTGCAGTGTTCTATAACCAGTAAATTCTGCTAAAGCTAGACGCCTCTGAGCCAAGATGGGGTAAAATAAGGCCTCTAGACTTAGCTGATGGATCCTATTTGAAATGTGGTTGCACAAGCACCATGGGCATGTATTGGACAATGCCTGTGTTTTCCCAGCTGACCTGGGATGCAATATCTCCTGGATATTTTTGGTAGTTTGTCCTTGCCCATTTGCCTTTTGCCCTGTTATGAAGCACCCCCAAATTATGTTGATCTGGGAAGATAGGGCCCATATTTGGAAGGGTACTAGGTCATTTTGGTCTTGAAGAAGAGCAGAAAAGCAGGTCCCATAGAATATTGAGACCTTGCACAACTGGAGTACAGCTGCAGGTTTCTTGCATACAATTTTCTGGCCAGCTCTGATTGCCTTAATTCCTCCATGTTAACCCTTGCAAATTTCAGATCATACCACGGGACAACAACTACAGAAGACTCCACCAATATTTTACACTGATTCCCTGTTTAAAAATAAAGAATTCAATGTCTTTTAAAGCTGCAAGACCCTGAACACCCAATATTGTGTAAGCAAGTATGCCTACATGACTCTTTTGTCACTTTGTTTAACACCATCACCAAAATGCTCCTGGCTGTCTTGCTCACCTGGACCTGTGAAAGCCAGAGATGTGCACCCACCAACTCCCATCTTTTCCTCACATCAGGAAAGAAAGAGAATCCCATTGTCTTCTTTCTTCCCTTAATGTCTGAGACATAAAATTCATTTTCAAATATCAGTAAGCAATCTTAGAAGAAATGCTTGTTTTGTTTGATTACTAAATCCTGAGTGAAGAGGGATAAAAATAGCAACCCAAATTCATAGATCCTGCAGAGAAGGAGAGAGGACTCCTTCCATCCTCTCTGCTCTGAAGAGCAACCCCCCTTTTTCTCCCATCTCCCCTTCTTTTCCAGAGAAGGAGCTCAACAGAGCTTCCCATCACTTCACAAGTCAGCAGATGAGAGGTAAATATTTGCATTATCTTCTGTTTTCCTTCTATGTGCTCCATATTCTGATTATTCTCTTATCCTTTCTTTTTCCTAATATTCCATCCCATTCCAAACTCTCCTCCCTGATCATTGGTTCCTGTAACATGATTGATGTTGGATCAATCATGTTGCAGCAGGAGGGAAGTTGGATGCCCTTCTAGTGGCCTGGATAGGGGGCTATGGGAGCTGGTCCCCTCCATCCTCCAAGGGAGAGAGTCTTCTTGGTGGCTTACCCCAAGGTTGCTGGTGCTGCTAGTCCTTCTCTGCTAAATATGTCAGTGTGTGATGGAATTAAACGCAGTATATTGCTTGCACTACTGAGTTTGAAGAGTATACTGATTTCCAGGTTCCCAACTACAGAATTACAAAATCCACAAATGGACTTGTATACAGTCAGTGCACCAAGCCATCCTTAGCAGCCCCCCTCCCAAGGTGACCGCTTCATGGGGGACACCTTCATTAGATCCGGCTTGCTTCCCCCCCCCATGCTGTTGTTGCTATTCCCCCTTATTCTAGCTTCCCAACGACACTGCAAGGTGGGCTAGGAGAAGAGATAGTGGCTGGCTAGGTGGGAGGGAGTACTATGGAAACCACCTCAGCATTACTGCCTTATCTAAAACAACTCCACACCCAAAAAGGAAACCATTAAAAATGACCATTCCAGGCTCTGCATGATGAATTTATTCAGGGGAGGAGAAAAGGCACTTTTAATACCCATTGAAATCTTAACTGTCAAGCCTTTCTCCTGCGTGGCTGAGAAGGGAGACTCCACCATCTACCCTGGGAGGAAAAAAGCCCATTGATCAGGTGAGCAAAAGGGAAAAGAAGAAGTCAGTGGAGTCAATGGGAGGGGGAGGTTCAAAGTAAATGCACTGAAGGGGATGGGAGACCTTAAGACTGCTACTCTAAGTAGATTTACAATGCACTCTTATGCATGCCTACTCAGAAGCAAGCCACACAGATTTCAATGGGACTTACTCCCAGGAAAGGAAAGCCTTGCAGCCAATGAGTTTACTCAGAAGTAAGCATTGCTGTGTTCAGGGGGATCTCAGAGAAGCATTTGGGATGTTTAACCACTTTGCAGTTCAAGCGCCCGTACTGGAATGGGAGAGAGGCAGAAACGGGCACTGGAAGCATGGTCAGTGACCTGACCCCCCCCCCATTTGTTGTCATGGCAATGTTATTCAACACCACCCAGCAACACCCCCTAGCACATGCCCACACAAAGCGGGACAAAGAGCTAAAGGGGAAATACACAGGGGGGAAATGGCAATTTCAATTGCAAGCACAGAAAATGCTGGATTTTCCCCGTTCTCAGACAATAAGGGAAAAGGGAAGGGAAGTTGTGAGATAGCAGCAGGAGAGCAGCATCGCTATTTAAAGCTCCCATGAAAACCAGTGATTAAAGAACGATCCTGCTAAAAAAACCAAGGTGTGAACAGAGCCTTTCTTCCCAAACCCCTGCCTTTGCTCTAACCCCCTCCTCCATATACTCTCACAATTCCCCCAAAGAAATAGACTCCTCCATTCAAATTATCCCAAGCTGAAACCTCTTTCTTTTCTCTCACTTTCTCCCCCTTCCTCCACGATCAGCTACACAGACACACCCCTTGCTAAGAGTTAAAACTATTCTTTGAAGTGCTGCAGTTCTATCAAACTTCTTTTAAATGTGTGCGTGCGTGTGCACACACACACACACACACGATTTTCTAAGCATCCAAGTGCACCTTGACTTTAAATGTTTGATCATCTTTAACCTTCTCAGTGTTAATGTATGATTCCAATTCCCCAAATGTGTGATTTTAATTCATTTTAGATTTTTCTTTAATAAAACAAAAAGTTGCTTTCAAAGACCTTATTATGGTCTCTGACCCTCTCAGCTTTGGTGGGTATCAAGTTTCGTAAGCACCCGGAGTTCAATGCCAAAAGATCCCTCAGGTATGTGTTTGGTTTACATGCATATGATATGCACGTCCATGTAAATTAAATCATGTTTCATACTGGAGGTTCCTGTTTCCCCTTGGTTGAATGGGATTTAGGCATCTTTCCCCACTTCTTTTGTGGGGCTGTCACACTTCCTAGCACTTAAGGTGCAGTGTTGTGTACCCAGTAAATTTTCCTAAAGCCAGAAGCCTCTGAGCCAAGATGGGGTAAAATATGGCCTCCAGACTACGCTGGGGGATCCTACTGGAAGTGTGGTTGCACAAGCATCACGGGCACCTATTGGATGATTTATTTTTATTTATTTATTAAATTTATTAATCGCCCATCTGACTGGTCACCCAGCCACTCTGGGCGATGTACAACCCACCATAAAACAATTTAAAACAATAAAATTTTACCATAATTTTTTTTTAAAATACCCTAACCCACCCCAAATGCCTGCCTGAACAACCACGTTTTTAATGCACGACGGAAGCTCATTAAAGAGGGGGCATGACGGAGTTCCCTAGGGAGGGAGTTCCACAGAGTGGGGGCCACCACAGAGAAGGCCCTCTCCCTCGTCCCCACCAGTCTAGCTGTCCTGGCTGATGGGACAGAGAGAAGGCCATCCGAGGCTGATCTTGTTAAGCGGCCTGTCTGGTGTTGCTGGAGGCGCTCCTTAAGATAGGCTGGGCCGGAACCATATAGGGTTTTAAAGGTCAAAACCAACACCTTGAATTTGGCCCAGAAAACAACTGGTAACCAGTGCAACTCCTTCAGCACTGGAGTGATGTGATCTCGCCGGCGGCTGCCTTTAATCAGGCGAGCCGCCGCGTTCTGTACCAGCTGCAGTTTCTGAACCGTATTCAAGGGTAACCCCACGTAGAGTGCATTACAGTAGTCTAAACGAGAGGAGACCAGGGCATGTACTACCGATGGGAGCAGATGGTCGGGAAGGAAGGGGCGCAGCCGCCGTATCAGATGGAGTTGATACAGCGCTGTCCGGCTCACAGCTGACACCTGAGCCTCCATGGACAGCTGGGAGTCCAAAATGACCCCCAGGCTGCGGACCTGGTCTTTCAAGGGTAGCCGTACCCCATTCAACACCAGGTCAACATCCCCCAGCCTCCTCTTGTCTCGCACCAAAAGTACCTCGGTCTTGTCAGGGTTGAGCTTCAGCTTATTCCTCCCCATCCAGCCACTCACCGTCTCCAGACATTTGGACAGGGATTCTACGGCCAACCTTGGTGAAGATTTGAATGAGAGGTAGAGCTGCGTGTCATCCGCATATTGATGACACTGCACCCCAAACCTCCTGATGATAGCCCCCAGTGGCTTCACATAGATGTTAAATAGCATCAGGGAGAGGATGGAACCCTGTGGCACCCCACAAGTAAGTGGCCACGGGTCCGAAACCTCCTCTCCCAGTGCTACCCTCTGGTACCTGCCGGAGAGGAAGGACCGGAACCACCGCAATACAGTGTCTCCAATGCCCAACCCCTCCAGGCGGTCCAGGAGGATACCGTGGTCAACGGTATCAAAAGCCACTGAGAGGTCGAGGAGAACAAGGAAGGAGCATTCACCCCTATCCAGAGCCCTCCTCATATCATCCACCAAGGTGACCAAGACCGTTTCTGTCCCATGCCCAGGCCTGAAGCCAGACTGAAATGGGTCTAGATAATCAGTTTCTTCCAAGTGTGCCTTCAACTGCACCGCCACCACCCGCTCAATCACCTTGCCCAAAAATGGCAGATTTGAGACTGGGAGAAAGTTGTTCAAAGCTTGAGGATCCAAGGAGGGCTTCTTTAAGAGTGGTCTTATCACTGCCTCCTTGAGGGCTGATGGCATCACTCCCTCCTCAAGGGAGGCGTTCACCACCGCCTTGATCCCCTCACCCAGTCTCTCTCTGCAGCTCATAATGAGCCAAGATGGGCAAGGATCAAGTAAGCAGGTGGTCGGCCTTACAGATGAAAGCACCTTGTCCACTTCATCAGGAGGAAGAAGCTGGAACTGATCCCACAAAACCGGTTTGCCACAGGCCGCCTCTTGCTCACTAACTGTATCCACAGCGTGCAGAGTAACACACCTAATCTGATCAATTTTATCTGCAAAGTGCCTTGCCAAATCCTCACAGGAGGCCTTAGAATGCTCCAGTGGTTCCGGAGCCACAGGACCGACCAAGCTCCGGACCACTTGGAACAGCCTCCTGGGGCAGCACTCTGCAGACGCGATGGAGGCAGCATAATATTCCTTTTTTGCTGCCTTCACCGCCACGTGATAGGCTGAAGATATAGCTCTAGCCCGTGTCTGATCGTCTTTGGAGCGAGACTTCCGCCACCGGCGCTCTAGCCGTCTCACCTCCTGTTTCAGAGCTCGTAACCGCGGATTGAACCATGGTGCAGTCTGAGCCCTGTTCAGGGGGAGAGGGCGTTTCGGAGCCACCCGATCTAATGCCCCAGTAATTGCGGCATTCCAGCCACCCACCAGGGTCTCGACCGAGTGGCCATTGGCATGCCCCAGAGAATCCCCAAGCGCGTTCAGGAATCCATTTGGATCCATAAGACGCCTGGGGCGGACCATTTTAATGGGTCCTCCACCCCTGCGGAGGGGTTGTGGAACCGAGAAGTCCAACATCACCAGATAGTGATCTGACCATGACAGACATGATGCCTGTGTCTTCCCAACCGATCTGGATGCAATGCCTCCTGGGTAGTTTTGGTCATTTGGCCCCACCCATTTTGCCTTTTGCTCTGCCCACCACTGGAATGCAGCCCCCAAGAGCTTCTCCAAACCTGAATTTGACCCCTGGGCTGAAAGCGGTTCAACAGTCCTGAACTATCATGTGTTCTGCAGATAGAAAGTGAGCTTGTCACTGTAGGAGAAGGAAACTTTCACCCAGAAAGTGGGGAAGCCTCGGGAGTGGCAGTTTGTGACCGAGAAATGTGGAGGATCTTCATGCAGTTATGTCACTCCACAAATTAGTTAGAAGAAGTAGGGATAGTGATGGTGGAGAATTCCGCCACAGACTCCAGTGAGGCCAGATTCTAAAGAATCTGGCTCCCTGGAATCCATGGCGGAATGGATCACTCACCTCCGCCTCCCCACGGGATCCATCTGGGTCAGATCCCTGTCCACGTCGAACCTGCGGAGCCGGCCGCCAGCTCCGCAGGGCTGGAGAAAGTCGATAATGGCTGGCAGCCATTGCCGTGCCGTTTCTTGTGTAAGTCAGTCCCCTGGATGCAAATGGCATAGCGGATGCCATTTGCGGCTGTAAAGCTGGTCGATTAGCCTAAATGCAGCCATTTACGGCTGCATTTAGGCTAATTGACCAGCTTTACAGCTGCAAATGGAGTCCGCTATGCCATTTGAGTCCCTGTTTTTGGCCGTGATAGGCTACGCAAATATTTGCATAGCCTATTGCATGAACAGGGACGCAAATGGCATGCTAGACTATGAATCCAACGGATTTCTATGTATCTAACTGGTGGATTCAGTAGCAGACCAGCTCTTTCTGAGTCGTACAGATTCTGTGGACCATTTTCTTCTTTTCACTTTTTGGAATTTTACGCAAATTTAGTAATAGAAAAACACGTAAAATTAAAAAAAAAACCAAGCAAAAATGTGTGTTTCCCCCCATAGGCTAAGTATGTAAACGCACATTTTGGAAGGATCTGTGTACTTTGGGAGAGATTTGCACAGTTTCGCAAGTGTGACTTTGTGCAAATAGAACATTTGCACAAATCTGGGAAATTGGGAAAAATCCAATTCCATCGATGAGTGGGCGATGGAACCAAGGCACCTGATAATCTGTGAAATGCAGAGTGGACTGCAATATCCGTACACCCGTAGTTAGAAGTGTGTGAGTGGATATTTCAAGGGAACACACAATGCCATTGATTTCAGTAGGAGAAACCTAGCCATACCCTTGCCTCACTTACTGAAATCAATGGGCTGTGATGGGGCTTGGCAAAGGCTGAATCTTGCTCTCTCTCTCTCTCTCTCTCTCTCGCTCTCTCTCTCTTTAAGGAGTTTACCACTGAAGTAACATCAACCAGGATAATTTTGAATCCAATACTCCACTCACAACCCCACCCACAGACCACCCACTCCCCAGAAGAACTGAACTTACACAGAATGACCATTATAACTGCAGCAATAAATGAGGTTGTGATCATGGCGTAGGCTATTAGGTGACCCGTGGGAGTTTGAAAGAACGCTTTAATCTCATCCAGAGGACCGTTTTCTTGAAGGACAATATGAAAGAAAATCTGCTTTAACCATCAGCAGTCAACAATTAACTATTGTAAATACAATTTTCATATTATATAGCAAACTATCTAAATTGCTAAGCAACAACCTGCTTCATAAGGGCAAAATCCTAGGCATGTTTAGACAGAAAAAAGTCCCGCAGCTCCCAGCATTCCCCAGACAGCTATGTTCAAGTATCATGCTGGGTGGGGAATGCTTGGAGCTCTGGGACTTTTTTCTGTCTAAACATGAATAGAATTGCACCTTAAGCCTCTTGGACTGGACACTTCCCTGCCAACTGCCTGGACGCTGGACCCTTGCTAAGCTGAGCAGAGAGAGAGAGAGAGAGCTGGTGTGAAGACCTCACACACTGAGGACACTTATCTCCCCGCTTTCCCAGGCTGTCTGGCTTCAAGAGGCTGGAGAGACATCAGCTTATATAAGGCAGAGCAGCCTTCACCCATGCTGGCTTGGGGATTATGGGAGTTGTAGTCCAACACATCTGGAGGGCATCAAGTTGTGGGAAGACTGAGGTAGAGTCTTTGCCAAGCCTGGGAGTTTAGAGACTGGATCAAGAGACAACTTTGGCCAGATCCACACCTTGAGTCATATCATTATGATCCCATCATGGTAACGCTATGTCCCTCTTGTGTATTTATACTTCACAGGACCCTCAATGACATTTGTTGCGGCATTTTGGAGAATGTGGAATAGAAAGCAGGAAATAACACTATGATAGCAGTATATAGAATTTGTAATGTGCCCCAACCATTATTAGTGCACTTCAATGCTGCTATAAAGCAGTAGTGTAGATCTAGCCATAGTTTGCAGCCTACAACACTCAACCCACAGTGTGGACTGCAAAAGGTTAGTGAAACACCCAGCAGCAGAGCGGGGATTCAAATGCCACATTGTTCTTCCTCCTTTGGGATCAGTGAATCTCCTGGGTCCAAATTGCTTTACAGGCTTTTCTCCTCATTCCACCCTGCCTCATCACAACTTGTTCCAGACCCTCCAACCCTTTCTATCAACTCCCCCTGCCTGGACACTCCTCCTCTGTGCAACAAATTACTTAATGTGTGTGGCATACATACCCTCATCATCAGGGTTCTCTGCATCTCCAGGCTCTGCAAGATAACAACAGGTGTTTACTTGAAACTAGAGCTGGGCCAAACATTCCAATAAGAACTTGGGCATGGGGGGGGGGAATTGGAGGGGTGTTGGGGGGATGAAAAGGGTGGTGGAAGAAAAATCATGACATTTTCACATGGGATGAAGGCCTTGTTGGATTACGCAACCACCATTAATTAAAGCCCACTGTATGATGGGCTTTAATTCAAAGTGCTGGTGTTAACATTCAAAGCCCTTAACGGCTTGGGGCCAGGTTACCTGAAGGATCGCCTCCTCCCATATGTGCCTGCCCGGACCTTAAGATCATCAGCAGCAGCCCTTCTCCGTGAGCCCCTGCCAAAGGAAGTGAGGCGGGTGGTACTAGGAGGAGGGCTTTTTCTGCTGTGGCACCCCGGCTCTGGAATGAGCTCCCTAGTGAGGTTCGCCTGGCGCCTACATTGTATTCCTTTCGGCGCCAGGTGAAGACCTTTTTATTTTCCCAGGCATTTTAGTATTTTAGCTTTCTAAATTTTTATCTTTGCTGTTTTAAATCTGTATTTTAAATGCCTGCACTGCTGCTAGGTTTTATTGTGGTTGTATTGTTATATTGTGGTTTTAATGTTCTGTATATTTTAAATTGTTTTATTGTGTGTTGCTTGGATTTAATTTTTGTGAACTGCCCAGAGAGCTTCGGCTATTGGGCGGTATAGAAATAAATAAATAAATAAATAAATAAAATGATGGGGGAAATAACAGGGTGAAAAGTCACTAAATGGCTAATGCGTGTAGGGATTTGGGGTGCTGGTTTCGGTTTCACTTTCACTTACTTACTTTGCCTGCTTTTCTTCTGTCTCAAGAACGGTCAGGCAAAGCTTACTCTGCAACAGGCATTAGAGGAAGAGTGGAAAAGCAGCTTAATGGAGACACTCCTCGATGCAGTCAACATTCACTGCCTAAGCCAGGGGCGCTCAACCTTTATGGGTCATTGGGCATGTTTGGAATTTTGATAGAGTGTCATGGGTGCTCTCACAAAATGGCTGCCATATGGAGAACTTGCCCATTCACAAAATGGCTGCCATGGTGGATGTGGCTGCACACAGAATACCCATTTCTCAGAAGGCAAGCTGGAGAGGTTAAGGGAACAGTGACTTGCCCAAGCACCTAAGTAAAAGGCAGAGGTGGGGTCTGAGTTCCAAAACACAAAACAACTCTTTTGGACCCGTGGTTCAAAACATGGACTCAAACCTGCACACTTACAAGCCCACTTAGGAATGGAATGTGAGAGAAACAGCCCAATTTGCTCCCGTAAGAACCCATAGCAAAATCAAGTTTTTGCAGCAGCCTGACTCACCCCAGCTCCTAAGTCCTCCTTGCCATTGGGGGACCTGTGTGATGCCTATTCCCAGCAGGCTGAAGCTGACTTTGCAAAGGCTCAGAGGTGCATTTGAACCCAAAGGGCACTTGGCCAGGACAGAGGAAAGATGGGAAGCAAAGAGAGGAACTGCAGAGGTGCAAAAGCTGGGCTAGCAGCACGGGGAGAAGAAAGAGGAGGAAGCTGAGTGGTTGCAGCAGAACACTGCCTGGCGCTTCACGCACTGGAAGCTGGGAAATGGGGACGGAGCCCACAGCGGGAGCTGGACAGCCCAGGCTTAACTCCCTACCCCCATCCCTGACACTCTCGGGGCTGAAGCAAGCAAACAAGCGTGCAAGCCAGATGGCGGAGGTCACGGGAGCAAAAGGGGGGCCTGTGGGTAGAGACACTGGGTTCTTTTATTCCTCTTAAGAGACAATAATAGAGAAACGTACTTCCTTTTGCTGGTGCAGGAGGTGTTTCGGGTGCCATTTTATCTTCTTACTCTGTGTGGCATGTCATCCTGTTTTCATTCTGTGGGACCATATAATGTTAAAATAACACCTCAAGGCAAAGGAATAAAATACTAGTCACAGTGGGTTTATCTTATGCAGCACTGGCATTAATAAAAACCCTCTAACCTTTTGCTCCCAGTTAATTTTTAACCATGGTAGTATCTACTGTCTGGGGACCCTCCAAAATGCCCTTTTGGAGAAGCTCTCAGGGGGCCCATTCAAGTGGTGGGTGGGCACTGAGGGCAAGAGGGGTGTGAGACAGTGAGAATAAAAATGCCAGCATGATGTAGCTTTAAGCCCTTACAACCAGGAACTGAGCTTAAGGGCAGGCATTTCAACCTTTTAGAACAGAGAAACACTGTAACACACAACATCTGGGAAGCCACCAAACGATTGGTAGTCAGGGGAAAGGAGATGGGGCCAAGGGAAGGGCACATGCTTCTCTGGGGAACCCTGGATTGGGACCTCCAGAGGGCCAGATTGGGACCCAGGCCTGAGGTTGTGCAATCCTGCCTTAGAGTCATTGCTTGTTGACTTCACGCCTCCTTTGCCTCCAGAAGGTGTCAACCTCAATCTCTTGTTTCATCTATTTAACGTTCTCTGGTAATAAGACTGGGAAAGATCTCTCTCTGCCAAAGATCCTAGAGACCGGTGGCTGGTCATATGAAATCACATCGGGCTAGAACCACTATTCTGACGGCTTCATAGGAACCATTTTGCCCTCCCGGCACTGCCTGTGTGGATACCAGGACACCTCAGCCGATGTCTGTTCTCTCTCCTCTTCCCTCCCTACTCAGGTCTTTCCTTCAACTGCCTCAACCTCCTTTCTCTGTGACTAGAACATTCCACAACTCCTCCCATTCAGTTGATGCCGCTCCTCGATTGGCTGCCTGCCTGCCATGCCCAATCAGCATTCCAGCTGGGAGCCATTTTGCTCTGCCTCTCGGTCGGAATGCCAGGGAAAGAGAATGCCAGAGCAAGACATCCTCTGAACTTTTGTTGGTGTTTATAGGGAGATGAAGTTGAGCCCCAGGGGAGAGCTGACGGCAGGGGACGGCACCAGTGGGAGAGGCAGGGCTGTGGAGCCATGATTGAGATATGCTTCTACAGAATCCCTGGCTCTGGGTTTTTCAGAACTTCCTCTTCTGTTCAATCATAGAGTAACATTGCTTTGCTTCACTTGCATTAGAATAATGAAGTCATAGAGTTGGAAGGGAACTCAAAGGTCATCAATTCTAGTCATCCAGTCCAACCAACAGTACCAATAGCGATCAGGAAAAACAAAACAAAACTGGAAACCAAAATAAAAAAGGAACAGCTGCACCAACTGAATTCCCAATGTGTTTCGACAATGGTCTTTATCAAGGGAAAAACTCCTAGAGATTCTTCTGGAGGATTCGCTCTCCCTTGCTTCTTCAAAAGAAAACTGAAAAGTATTCTGCCTTAGAGAAGAATCTCTAAGAGTTTCCAGCCCTGCCCCTTTTCAGTCACTCCGCGCTCCTCTTCTGAGCGCAGAGAATGGGGCTTCTCTGTGTTGCCTCTGACACAGTGCAGACATGGGTGGGGGGGGAGGTCAGTTTTCTGGGAACTGACCTCGGAGCATTTTGGGGAAGTAAAGGCTGGGTAACAATATATAAATTCTTTGTCTTAAATGTTAAAAGAAAATATTTCATAATCCGAAGCAGTTCAAATCTCGGGGGAAAAATGGGAAAAAATGTCTTTTTCAGAATTTTTCCAGTTTATTTTCCCCTGGGCCTTCACATCTCTACCCCTGACTACATTTTGGGCGGTGGCTTCCCAGGTTTTGTGAGGATTTCCCCCCCCCCTGTTCTAAGAGGAGGAAATGCATCTCCTAAAGCTTAGTTACTAGCAGAAGAGCTGGAAGCTCAAACAGGCTGTTACTCTGGCCCCGCCCACTTTGCCTTCTGCCCCGCCAAGTATAGGAATGTGACCCCAGAGGGTTTCTCCAACATTGAATTTGGCCCTCAGGCTGAAAAAGGTCCCCCACCCCGGCGTATACCATCCGGAAGCTCTTCTTAAAGTTTAATTAAGATCTTATTCTTTGTAATTGCAGCTGGTTGGTTCAGGTCCTACCCCTTGATGCAACAGAAAGGGAGCTTGTGGGGAAGAGGACCAGCTGCATCAGATGGACCCTGAGCCTGTTTCTGCCCCACCAAACAGGTACTTAAGGCAGGGCTGCCCTTTGGCGTGCGTCTCGGCATTGCACTTGGAGACTCCTGGAGGAGCATATGAAGACCCACCCGCTGCCTCCCCAGAGACACCAGCAGCCAGAGATACTAGCTGCAAATAGCAGCAGCAGAGGGCAGCAGTTTCAAAGACCAGGAAGAAAGGGGCAAACACAGTTCTTACCTGCTCCTTCTTAGCTGCTGCTCTCTCTCATATTATTTTATACTGTTTTACATTTTACATCTTAACATTTTAATATGTGCCTGGGAAGTCCATTGAGCTACTCAGGGGGTCGGGGAGGTGCCACCGTAACTGTGGTCACGGGCAGAGGGAGGTATGGCGCTGGGGGATTAACAGACCAGCTGAGGAGGAGAGGGGCTGGACACCTTATGGCTGTCCCCTCTTCTGGTTCTTCCCCCAACCTGATGGTTCCTGGTGGCCTTACCAGCTTGCCCTTGGGTCTGGTGCTGCTGCTGCTGAATGCCAAGTCGGCCCCAAATAAAATCTCCCTCATCCATGATCTGATTGTGGATGAGGGGGCTGACCTGGTGTGTATTACTGAGACCTGGGTACTACTATTTATTTATTTATTTATTTATTTATTTATTTCATTTCTATACCGCCCAATAGCCGAAGCTCTCTGGGCGGTTCACAAAAACTAAAACCAAACAACACACAATAAAACAATTTAAATTATATAGAACATTAAAACCACAATATAACAATACAACCACAATAAAACCTAGCAGCAGTACAGGAGTTTAAAATACAGATTTAAAACAGCAAAGATAAAAATTTAGAAAGCTAAAATGCCTGGGAAAATAAAAAGGTCTTCACCTGGCGCCGAAAGGAGTACAATGTAGGCGCCAGGCGAACCTCACTAGGGAACTCATTCCAGAGCCGGGGTGCCACAACAGAAAAAGCCCTCCTCCTAGTAGCCACCCGCCTCACTTCGTTTGGCAGGGGCTCACGGAGAAGGGCCGCTGAGGATGATCTTAAGGTCCGGGCAGGCACATATGGGAGGAGGCGATCCTTCAGGTAATCTGGCCCCAAGCCGTTAAGGGCTTTGAATGTTAACACCAGCACTTTGAATCGGGCCCGGAAATGGACTGGCAGCCAGTGCAGCTGGAAAAGTACTGGCGTAATATGAGCTCGCAGGCCAGTCCCTGTTAACAATCTTGCTGCCCTATTTTGGACCAGCTGAAGTTTCCGGACTGTTTTCAAAGGCAGCCCCACGTGTAACGCATTGCAGTAATCCAGATGAGAAGTTATCAGAGCATGGATAACTGTAGCTAGGCTATCTCTGTCCAGATAAGGGCGTAGCTGGTATACCAGCCTAAGCTGATAAAATGTGCTCCGTGCCACTGAGTTCACCTGTGCCTCAAGTGACAGTTCTGGATCCAAGAGCACCCCCAAACTACGAACCTGATCCTTTAGGGGGAGTGCAACCCTTCCAGAACAGGTTGGGCAGATGAACCACCCACTAACAGTACCTCCGTCTTGTCTGGATTGAGTTTCAGTTTATTAGCCCTCATCCAGTCCATTACCGTGCCCAGGCACTGGTTCAGAACAGCCACTGCATCACCTGGTTTTGATGAGAAAGTGAGGTAGAGCTGGGTGTCATCCGCATATTGATGGCACCTCAGCCCACACCTCCGGATAACCTCCCCCAGCGGTTTCATGTAGATGTTAAACAGCATGGGGGATAAAATAGAGCCCTGTGGAACCCCATGGCACAATTGCCATGGCACAGAGCAATAATCCCCCAGCACCACCTTCTGGAATCAGCCATCCAAGTAGGAGCGGAACCACTGTAGTGCAGTGCCTCCAACTCCCAACCCAGACAACCTATCCAGAAGGATACCATGGTCGATGGTATCGAAAGCCGCTGAGAGGTCCAGGAGAATCAACAGGGTCGCACTCCCCCTGTCCCTCTCCCGGCAGAGGTCATCCCACAGGGCGACCAAGGCCGTTTCCATTCCAAAACCAGGCCTGAAGCCCGATTGAAATGGATCTAGTTAATCCGTTTCATTCAAGAGTGCCTGGAGCTGTCCTACAACCACCCGCTCAAGCACCTTGCCCAGGAAGGGGATGTTGGCCACTGGCCTATAATTGTTAACATCCTCTGGGTCCAGGTTAGGCTTTTTCAGGAGTGGTCTAATTACTGCCTCTTTTAAAGCGGCAGGCACCACTCCCTCTCTCAAGGAGGAATTTACAACCTCCTGGACCCAGCCGGACAACCCCTCCTTGTTTGATTTAATAAGCCATGAAGGGCAAGGGTCAAGCACACAGGTGGTCGATCAGACTTGGCCAAGCACCTTGTCCACATCCTCAGGCCTCAGTAACTGAAACTCATCCAATAAAACTGGTCCAGACGGTGCTCTGAACGCCTCTACCAATGCAACTGCATTAATGGTGGTGTCCAATTCATGACGAATCTGAGCGACTTTATCCTCAAAGTGCCGCGCAAACTTGTCACAGTGTGCTACCGAGGGTTCCACCATCTCTCTCCCTGGCCCAGAATGTAACAGGCCGCGAACCACTCGGAAAAGCTCCGCCGGACGACACTGAGAAGATGCAATGCTGGTGGAAAAGAACTGCCTCTTTGCCACCCTCACCGCCACAGAGTAGGCTCGATAGTGGGCTCTTACCTGTGTTCGGTCAGACTCAGCACAAGTTTTCCTCCACCTGCGTTCTAGCCGTCTCCCCTCTTGCTTCATTGCCCTCAGCTCAGGTGTATACCAAGGAGCTGGCCGGGCTCTGCTCAGAGGGAGAGGGCGCTTGGGCGCGATCGTGTCAACCGCCCGAGTCATCTCTGCATTCCACAGAGCGACCTGGGCTTCGACAGGAGCACCAGCCATACCAGCAGGAAAATCCCCCAGAGCCCTCTGGAATCCATCGGAATCCATTAATCTCCGGGGGTGGACCATTTTAATAGGTCCCCCACCCTTGCAGAGGGGAAAGGCCACCAGAAGTCTAAATCTCAGCAGGAAGTGATCTGACCATGACAAAGGGACAGATGTTAATTCCTCCACTTTCAGATCACCATCCACCTGCCCAGTCGAGAAAACCAGATCAAGCGTGTGTCCTTTTGTATGTGTTGGGCCGATGACATGTTGGGACAGCCCCATGGTTGTCATGGCGGCCATGAAGTCCTGAGCCGCCCCGGATACAGCGGCCTCGGCATGGAAGTTGAGATCCCCCAGGACCATCATCCTGGGGGTCCTCAACACCAAGTCTGAGACCACCTCCGTCAGCTCAGGCAGGGAGTCTGATGGGCAGCGGGGTGGGCGGTACACCAACAGAATCCCTAATCTGTCCCGGGTACCCAACACAAGGTACAGACACTCAAGATCTGCACTCGAATGAGCAGGAAACCTGGAGAGGGAGATTGAATTCCTATAGACCACGGCAACCCCCCCTCCCTGACCCTCAAGTCGGTGTTGGTGCTGCACCGAGTACCCAGGAGGGCACAGCTGGGAGAGAGTGACCCCTCCCAGTTCCCCCACCCAGGTCTCAGTAATACATGCCAGGTCAGCCCCCTCATCCACAATCAAATCATGGATGAGGGAGGTCTTATTTTGGGCCAACCTGGCATTCAGCAGCAGCACCACCAGACCCGAGGGCAGACTGGTAAGGCTGCCAGGAACCATCAGGTTGGGGGAAGAACCAGAAGAGGGGACAGCTGTAAGGTGTCTAGCCCCTCTTCTCCTCAGCTGGCCTGTTAATCCCCCAACGCCATACCTCCCCCTGCCCGTGACCACAGTTATGGTGGCACCTCCCCCACCCCCTGAGTTGCCCAATAGTCCTCCCAGGCACATATTAAATTATTAAGATATAAAATACACAACAGTTTAAAAGAATATAAAAAAGATAAAAGAGAACAGCAGCTAAGAAGGAGCAGATAGTCCACATTTGCCCCTTCCCCTGGTCTTTAAAGCTGCTGCCCTCTGCTGCTATTTGCTGCTGGTGTTGTGGCTGCTGGTGTCTCTGAAGAGGCAGGTGGGTAGATCTTCAGGTCCTACGCGACTCCAAGTGCGATGCTAAGTCCTCCTTCCCCAGCAGCCTCTGGCAGCCCCGCCTTAAGTACCTGTGGGCGGGGGCAGAAGCAGGCTCAGGCTCGGGATCCACCTGGTGCAGCTGCTGGCTGGTCCTCCTTCCCCAGCAGCCTCTGGCAGCCCCGCCTTAAGTACCTGTGGGCGGGGGCAGAAGCAGGCTCAGGCTCAGGATCCACCTGGTGCAGCTGCTGGCTGGTCCTCCTTCCCCAGGCTCCTTCTTAGTCTACTTAGACTACTTAGTC
Source organism: Heloderma suspectum (assembly GCF_057233095.1). Classification (NCBI taxonomy): domain Eukaryota; kingdom Metazoa; phylum Chordata; class Lepidosauria; order Squamata; family Helodermatidae; genus Heloderma; species Heloderma suspectum. Next base: position 5,673,147 of record NC_139462.1, read on the forward strand.
TTAGTCTATGAAGACGAGAAAGGGGAACGCAAATAGCCACCACCCTTTATTTTCACCGTCTTAGTCTACGTAAATATTTACATAGACTAAGACGGCCAGAAATAAGGAACGCAAATGGTGGTGGCCGTAACCACCGCCATTTGCGTACGTGTTTTTTTTTTTTTAACCCAGACGTGATAGGCTATGAAAGTCTTTATGTAGCCTATCATGGCTGAATTCATGATTCATTCATGATGCAAATCATGAATTTGCATGATTCATGCAAATCATGAATTTGCATGAATCAAATCTACAGCCGCCGCCATTTACGTCCCTGCTAGCCAGCGGCCGGATGTCCGGCTGCTGGAGGAGCCAGCCAGCGGCTCTGCGGAATCCCCGCAGAGCGGAGCCGGCCGGCCAGGATTCCGGGGGGAGGGACGGAGCGCCTCCCCCCCCAGCGGAACCCGGCAGAGCCAGGTAAGCGGGGTTTCGTACACCCCTAAGGGCAGCCCTTTGCTTTGCAGCAGGCCAGTTAACAAATACATTTTTAAAAATCTTAAGAAATAAAATTAGAAGCAGGAGGGTCAGGGAGCCTCTTGGGCAGCAAGAGAGCTTCTGTGGGCACATTGAAGCTCACAGGCACCACTTTGTAAGCCCCAGGTCTGGAGGATGGCACTTGGGAGGAAGGGCTGCAGCTCAGTGGAACATGTCTTGCATATGGAAGAGATGCTTTACATGCAAGCAACTATTTTATTTATGTGTTATCGTGTTCATTGTAAACCACCCTGGAAGCTCCACTGAAGAGAAGACTAAACTGAAGAAGAGCCCTGCTGGGTCAGAGTCAGACCCAGGGTCCATCTCGTCCAGCATTCTGTTCACACAGTGGCCAGCCAGCTGTCAACCAGAAACCCACAAGCAGGGCATGAGTGCAACAACCAGTATACAAAGCTTTACTTCCTCTGGTACCTTGAATATGAATTTCAATTTTACCCAGGACCACTCAGTTGATCAGACTGAGAGGTTTGGGATTTTATGAGGTGGAAAGAACACGCACACGACCAATGTAGATGAAATAAAAGGGGAGTTATTGAAATAAAAGGAATAAGCAAAACTCCCTAGAGAGTTACATGCTCTCTGAGGCTGAAGAGGTTACACGCCTCTCAGGTACAAACTGAATTACAAAGAAATCTCAAAGAGTTTCAGGCTCTCTGAAGCTCAAGAGGTTGCACGCCTCTTAGATAAGAGCTTAAAACTAACAATTCTCAAGAAGTTGCATCCTCTCTGAGGCTTAGGTTGCACATCTGAGAAGAATGAATGCTCATTCCCTAGGTGTGTGTCTTAAAATAAAGGGGGGATGCAGGTTAAGCATCTAGAAACAGGGATGCCTGCCAATTTAGCTGTTAGAAAGTAGCTTAAAAAGATGGTGAAGTGCAAGCAAGAATATAGATATCTGGAATTTAGAGTCCAGTCCAGTTAAAGAGCTCCTTAAGGTAGGGGGATGTGACTGAAAGGCAAAAGAGAGCCTATCCCAAATGTGCAGTCTTTATGGATATCATTGGGACTAGTGTAAGGCAGAAAGTTTAAGCAGGTGAGTTTTGGTTGAGAGACCTTGGAAGTATAGCAAGAAGGCTAAATGACTTTATAGCCTAACTTGCAGAGAAGACAGGTGAAGAGTTAAGGCTGGTGCATGGCAAGGAGAGTTTTATGTAGAAAGTTTTAAACACAATCTGCAAAACGGGCAGGTCAGAGAGAGAGAGAGAGAGAGAGAGAGAGAGAGAGATTTCTCTTCCCGAACAGGGGGAAGAGGTAATAGCCCACCTCTGAGCTGTTACATATCAAGTTTACTGCATTCCTGAATGTCTTACCAGCATTGCTTTGCTAGCACCTTTGTAGAGGGGGTGAGGAATTTCAGACTCCCAAGAGTAGGGATGTACAAAAGTCACTTACCTTGAACGAAATTTGATTCGCGGTGGGGGGGAGGCGCTCCGTCCCTCCCCCCGAAATTCTGGTGGGGGGGAGGCGCTCTGTCCCTCCACCCCCGAATCCTAGCTGGTCGGGCTGCAAATGGCGGCGGCCATAGCCGCCTCCGTTTGCGTCCCTGCAGTCAGCTGTGATAGGGTACGTAAATGTTTACGTACCCTATCATGGCTGAGTAAAAACAAAACAAAACAAAACCGCGCGTACGCAAATGGCGGCGCCCATGGGCGCTGGACTACGGCGAAAATAAGGGGAACGCAAATAGTGTAGACGCTACGCTATTTGCGTTCCCCTTATTTTCGCCGTAGTCTACGCAAATGTTTACGTAGACTAGACGTGCCAAAATAAGGAACGCAAATGGCGGCGCCCATGGGCGCCGCCATTTGCGTACGCGCGGTTTTGTTTGTTTTTTACTCAGCCGTGATAGGCTACGTAAACATTTACGTAGCCTATCATGGTATTTTTTTTTAAATCTAGCCTTGATAGGCTACGTAAATCTTTATGTAGCCTATCACTTTTTTTGGTGTTGGTTTTTTTTTTAACTGGAAATGGTGGCAGTGGCAGCTGGTCGGAAGACCAGCCGCCGCCGCCGCCACACCACCTCTGGAGCCGCCGCCACCAGGAGGATTCGCCCAAGGTAAGTCCCGTCTCAGGGGGGTGGGGGGTGGCAGACCGTTTTGCCACCAATTTTGGGGGGCCGAATGTGCTGGCATTCGGCCTCCCCGAGATTCGTGGTGAAATTCTCTGACATCCCTACTCAAGCAAGAGTTAATTCGCATGTGAAATTCAAGCCACAAGGCAATGCTCATCCTGGTGCCCGCTCTTCTATCAGATTTTATACATGAAAAGGCACACGGGGGGGCAGGGGTAGGTGAAATGCTTTTGTTGTTGTTTTTATATACTGAATGGAGACTTGGGTGAAACGGGAAGAAAAAAAGAGTTCATAAAGCACTTGTTAAAAATTATTCATGTTTTCTCTGTACAGATAAAAGCACCCCATTAGTATTCCAGCTCAGAGACAAAACAAGGGGGCACACGCTAATCAACTGAAATCATATTCTCCTTCCCAGACAGTGTTCAGGAATGTCTCTGCCTTCTTGAGAAATCATCCTAGGGGATCCGGAAAGGGAAGTGATAGGAGAATACTCAGACTGGGATGGCCTGCACAGAGACACTCAGCATGTACTGGTGCAAGAGATATGGTTTCTCACGATGTCAGGACTGTCTGGAGAAGAGAAGGAAGCAGCAAGTGTTATGAGTGGCCCTTTTGCATTGTCTGCATAGCAAAGAGAAACAAAATAACTTGCTGGAAAGCTCCTGCCCTGCCCCGGGTAGAAGATTGCTTTCATAATACTGTGCTTATGTGGGACCCAGGATTTAATTGCAAAAGAAAGTGGAATTCTTTAGATACCACCATCCCACTCAAAAGTGAATTCTGAAGTGCCGTCATAAGAGAGGCTAATGAGAGGGGTGAGCAGGAGGAAGAGGGAAGGGGTTAGGTGAAAATGCCTGAAGAGGTTATCTGCACTTTCTCTGTTTCCTCACCTCTCTCTCTCTCTCTCTCTCTCTCTCTCTCTCTCATGTTTCTTGGGAATAAGCAGTAATAGCAGAAAGCCCGAGGTGACTGTTCTTACTGCTTCAAACCAAAGATTTCCTATGGCTTTTAGAGAGATGTGCAGGTGGCTTAAGTTTTATGCTTTGCTGCAAGTATTCTTGAATACTCAGGCCCAAGACAAGATAAACTCTAAAATAGTCAAGAACTGGCTCTGGTAGAAGAGGGGGAGGGTTGTACAGAGTGTTTGAAATGTTGTGATAGGATAGGTCTTAAGGTTTATTCTTACTGCAAGAAAATGTTGGAGCCACAGATTTCATAGTAATGCAAATATCTGCCAAATCAGGTCCCTGATTACCATATCAATCTGCTCCTCTCCACCCCCACGTCTACAAAACTAACTCTCTACAAAGTTTATCAAGTTTTGCAGAAATTCCACCCACAGACCACTTTGCCATTCAAGATCTGTGGCCACTGCCTCGTATTGAAGATGACTTCCACCCTTATTATCTACAGGTGAGAAAACCCTAGATGAAGCAACAATGAAGAATTATAGAGTAAAGGTTATATGGAAAGTTATGAACTGAATTATATAATGTTACAGAAAGAAGGAGGTGTGTGTTGTGATCAGGGCTTTTATGGGGCAGAGCAACCTTGGCTGCAAGGACAGTTAGAAAAAGCAGTGGGTCTAATCACCAGAGCTGATTTGGCAACTATCCAGCTTGTTTAACAGGTAGTGAAGCATACAGTGGCGCTGGTGCTCTACATCCAAGAGATTTTGGAGAACTTAATGGATAAGTTCATCAAGCCTGGAGAAGCCAAAGCCTGGAATATCAGGTGCAACCAGCTGCAGTGGTTCCTGAACCACAAATTCCAGATGATAAAAGCTCATGTGAGACAAGGAGGTTTGGCCAAGAGAGAGATCCAGAAAAATCATGGCATCTTTGGCAATATTGACATGTTTGGAAATTTTTCAATTGGACTTGAGACAAAGTTAGTTGCCCCTTTTTCAGCAGTGAGCCTAGTGGATAAGAAATGGCCACCAGAAATAGAGGTGCAGCCAGGATGATGACAGAGCTGCAGATGAGACTGTGTTATGCACAAGAATGTTTGAGAGATGGAAGTTCTCAGTAATCCAGCAAAAAGGTGTATTTCAGATACAACAACAAATGCCAAGATATTTAGATTGTGGAGAGGAAGTTGTGAGTGCTATGAACAACAGGACCATTTCAAATGGTATGTATTAATCAGGTTACCGCTGGCCTTTTCTATGCAGTAAGATATTAGGTTTGTTGGAAGAAGGAAGCAATTAAGTTAAATAATCTTGGGTCTGTTGTATTGTCTAATATCTCTGCATGCACTTTTTTTTTTTTTTTTTTAAAGAGAGTTTGAACTGAAGCAGAGGACCTGATACTGAAATCAAAGGTCCAAAACTTTACCATTAGTTGGTCCTCAGTGTCTTTTGTTATTATTATGCTGTCTTTAATTTGGGGGGATCAGTTCTAATGTGTTTCTACCTGTTGAGTATTTAAAGGAACAGCTACAAGCTTTCCAGGAAGAGGAGCAAAGTTTAATCGTACTAGAACATTGATTTGATGATGGGAAAAAAGTCTTTGCTGCAGCTGTAAAGTGAGGAGAAATATGCCAAAATGGAGATCTAATATGTTAAAGAGGTTTGAGCCTATTATTGGATGGCTTATGCCATGTTTGGATTATCAGTAATTATGATGATTTTCTTCTGCTGCTGTCAAGAAAAGAATGGTCCCATTTGAAATGAAAATGTTTGGAAAAAACTGGTTCCAAGGAAAAGAAAGCCAAGTGATTGGCTTTTGAGAGTTCTTTGAGGATCATAGAATCATAGAATAGTAGGGTTGGAAGGGGCCTACGAGGCCATCGAGTCCAACCCCCTGCTCAAAGCAGGAATCCAAGTCAGAGCATCCCTGACATGTGGCTGTCCAGCCCCGTCTTGAACGCCTCTAGTGTGGGAGAGCCCACCACCTCCCTAGGTAGATGGTTCCATTGTCGTATTGCTCTAACAGTCAGGACGTTTTTCCTGATGTTCAGCCAGAATCTGGCTTCCTGGAACTTGAGCCCATTATTCCATGTCCTGCACTCTGGGATGATCAAGAAGAGATCCTGGCCTTCCTCTCTGGGACAACCTTTCAAGTACTTGAAGAGCGCTATCATATCTTCCCTCAGTCTTCTCTTCTCAAGGCTAAACATGCCGAGTTCTTTCAGTCTCTCCTCATACGGCTTTGTTTCCAGTCCCCTGATCACTTTTGTTGCCCTCCTCTGAACCCTCTCCAGTTTGTCTGCATCCTTCTTCAAGTGTGGTGCCCAGAACTGGACGTAGTACTCCAGATGAGGCCTAACCAGTGCTGAGTAGAGGGCAACTAGTACTTCCCGGGATTTGGACGCTATGCTTCTATTAATGCAGCCCAAAATAGCATTTGCCTTTTTTGCAGCCACATCACATGGTTGGCTCATCTTCAGCTTGTGATCGACAACAATTCCAAGATCTTTCTCGCTTGTAGTGTTGTTGACCCACGTATCGCCCATCTTGTAACTGTGCATTTGGTTTCTTTTTCCTAGGTGCAGAACTTGGCATTTATCCCTATTAAATGTCATTCTGTTGTTTTCTGCCCAGCACTCCAATCTATCTAGATCACTTTGAATTTTGTTTCTGTCTTCCAAAGTATTAGCTATCCCACCCCATTTTGTGTCATCTGCAAATCTGATCAGCATTCCCTGCACCTCCTCCTCCAAGTCATTAATACAAATGTTGAAGAGCACTGGGCCCAGGACTGAGCCCTGCGGTACCCCGCTCGTTACCTCTCCCCAGTTTGAGAAGGTCCCATTGATAAGCACTCTTTGAGTCCGATTCTGTAGCCAACTGTGGATCCACCGGATCGTTGTTTCATCTAGCCCACTTTGAGCTAGTTTGCTCATCAGGAGATCATGGGGCACTTTGTCGAAAGCTTTGCTGAAGTCGAGGTATATGATGTCTACAGCATTCCCACGGTCCACAAGGGAGGTGACTTGATCAAAAATGAGATCAGATTTGTCTGGCAGGACTTGTTTTTGACAAATCCATGTTGGCTTCGAGTAATCACTGCATTGTTTTCAAGGTGCTTCCAGATGGATTGCTTGATCATCTGCTCCAGAATTTTCCCAGGGATTGATGTCAGACTGACTGGTCTGTAGTTCCAAGGTTCCTCCTTTTTACCCTTTTTGAAGATAGGGACAACTAGGGTTGGCGGAGAATTTCTCCCCGAAACTTCGGGGGGCCGAGCGCCAACGTGTTCAGTCCCCCGAACAAGTTTCGGGGAGAAATCCTCCGCACCCCCCCTGCCCCCCGCAACACCCCCGGGACGTGACTTACCTTCGCCAAATGTCCCTCCCGGCAGCGGGTCCGGCCGGCGGTTCGGCGGGTGTTCGAGCGGGGTGGGAGCGGCAGCCGGTCTTTTGACCGGCTGCCGCCGCCGCCATTGCAATAAAAGAAAAAAAAAAAACGCCCCCTGATAGGCTACGTGATGATTCACGTAGCCTATCACGGCTAGATTTGCAAAGTCAGCCATGATAGGCTACGTCAATCGTCGCGTAGCCTATCACGGGTGACTTAAAAAAAAAAAAAAAGTGTGTACGGATAATGGTGGCCCCCATAGGGAGCTGCCATTCGCCTTCCTTATTTGGTCACTGTAGTCTACGTAAATGTTTACGTAGACTACGGCGAAAATAAGGGCAACGCTAAGGGCAAGATCAGGGGGCGTTGTTTTGTTTTGTTTTTTTTAACTTTCGCGTTCGTGGCTGGGCGAGGCGGGAAGCCTCCTCCCCGGCCTGAATTTCGGCCGGGCGAGGCGGGAAGCCTCCCCCCCCGGCCTGAACTTCGCGGGGGGAGCAGCGAAGCGCCTCCCCCCCCACCGCGAACAAGCTTCGAGAAAAGGTAAGTGACTTTCGTCCACCCCTAGGGACAACATTAGCCCTCCTCCAGTCATCTGGCACTTCCCCCATCCTTCATGATTTCTCAAAGAGAATAGAGAATAGCTCTCAGAGTTCTTCTGCCAGTTCCTTTATTACTCTAGGGTGCAGTTCATTTGGCCCTGGAGATCTGAACTCATTCAAAGTAATCAGGTGTTCCTTGACCATATGCCTATCGATCTCAAGCTGCAATTCTGCCCCTTCAACCTGTACTTCGTCTTTGCCAGGGTGAGGTCATAGACCCTCTTTTGGGAGAAGACTGAGCCAAAGTAGGAATTGAGCACCTCTGCCTTTTCTTTGTCATCTGTAGGGGTGCATGAAACCCACTTACCTGGTCTCGCAGCTTTTCGTGGTGGGGGGGAGGCGCTTCGCTGCTCTCCCCCCTAAGTTCAGGCCAGGGGGGGGAGGCTTCCCGCCTCGCCCGGTCGAAATTCAGGCCGGGGAGGAGGCGCCTCGCCTCGCCTGGCCGCGAAATTAAAAGTAAAAAAAACAAAACAAATGCCCCCGTGATAGGCTACATGACGATTAACGTAGCCTATCACGGCTAGATCTGCAAAGTCAACTGTGATAGGCTACGTAAATCGTCACGTAGCCTATCACGGGTGACTTTAAAAAAAAAAAAGCGCGTACGCAAATGGCGGCCCCCATAGGAAGCCGCCATTCGTGTTCCTTATTTGGTCCCTGTAGTCTACGTAAATCTTTACGTAGACTACGGCGAAAATAAGGGCAACGCAAATAGCCTATCACGGGGGTGTTATTTTTTTTTTAGTTTTATTGGAATGGCGGCGGCGGCAGCTGGTCGAAAGATCGGCTGCTGCCCCTGCCCCTGACGAAGACCCAACGAACCGCCGCCGGGGTCCGCCACCGGGAGGGACATTCGGGAAAGGTAAGTCCTGTCCCGGGGGAGCTGCGGGGGGCAGGGGGGGTGAGGAGAATTTCTCCCCGAAACTTGTTCGGGGGGCCGAACACGTTGGCGCTCGGCCCCCCGAAGTTTCAGGGAGAAATTCTCCGCCATCCCTAGTCATCTGTTATCGTTTTGCCATCCTTCTTTAATAGCTGAACAACCATTTCTTTCCTCTGCCTTTTACTATGCACGTAGCTCAAGAAAGCCTTTTTGTTGTTTTTAGCACCCTCACTAACCTCAGCTCGTTCTCAGCTTTAGCCTTCCTGACGCCATCCCTGCAATTCTGTGCTACCTGCCTGTACTCTTCCTTTGTTACTTGGCCTTCTTTCCACTTCCTATATGTGTCCTTTTTTGTTTTCAGATCCTCCCTAAGCTTTTTGTGAAGCCACATTGGCTTCTTCTGTTGTCTTCCACCTTTTCTTCTTGTTGGAATGGTTTGTGATTGTGCCTTGAGAATTTCCTTTTTTAAAAGCTCCCACCCATCTTGGACTCCTTTTCTCGTTAGCATCGCTTGCCATGGGACCTTACTCATCATTGTTCTGAGTTTATTAAAATTAGCTTTCCTAAAATCCAGGGTACGCGTTTGACTACACTCGGCTTTTGCTTCCTTTAGAACCAAGAAGTCAAGTACTACATGGTCGCTTTCCCCTAGGGTTCCTGTAACTGCTACTTTATCCACTAAGTCATCTTTGTTGGTTAGGATTGAGTCAAGGATAGCCAATCCTCTAGTTCCTTTCTCTACTTTATGTAGGAGGAAGTTATCCGCCACACAAGTCAGGAATTTCCTGGAGGGGCCATGTTTTGCAGAATTTGTCTCCCAACAAATATCGGGGAAATTGAAGTCCCCCATTACTACTACATCATGCTTCCTTGAAACATTGGCTATTTGCTTTTCAAAAGTTTCATCCTTGTCTTCTCCTTGATTGGGTGGCCGGTAGTAGACTCCAACCACCAGGTTCCTTTTATTCTTTGCTCCATTTATTTTGATCCAGATGCTCTCGATGGTGCTACCAGTCTCATCCTCCTGTATTTCTGTGCAGAGATATGTATTTTTCACATACAGTGCAACCCCACCTCCCTTTCTGTTCCTCCTGTTCTTTTTGAACAAGTTATATCCTTCCATTGCTGTATTCCAGTCATGAGAGTCATCCCACCAAGTCTCAGTTATACCTATCAAGTCATAATTTCCCTCTTGTATTAAGAGTTCAAGTTCATTCTGTTTGTTTCCCATACTCTGGGCATTAGTATATAGACATCGAAGACCGTGTGCTTCATAGTCTGGCTTTCTTCCTACATGTGTCTGAAAACTGTTATTGGGCACTATCAGAGCTGCTCTCTCTGTTGCAGTGCATGCACCTACGTCCATTGTTACCCCCAACATTACATCTCCCTTCCCTGTAGGATTCAGTTTAAAGCCCTTCTGATGAAGTTCTTCATGCTGTGGCCAAGCACATTCTTCCCATCCTTTGTGAGGTGCAACCCATCCCTTGCCAACAGCCCATCTTCCAGGAAGTATAGGCCATGGTCCCAGAATCCAAATCTTTCTCATCATCACCACCTTCGTAGCCAGTCATTCACCCGAAGTATTTTTCGTTCCCTTTCTATCCCTCTTCTAACTACTGGAAGGATGGATGAGAAAACTATCTGGGCCCCAAAGTTCTTGTGTTTCCTTCCCAAAGTCTGATGTGATTTCTTTGTAGCTCCACTTGGCAGTATCATTTGTTCCCACATGGATGAGAAGAAAGGGATACCTGTCACTGGGCTTTATGAGTGCAGGCAACTCTTCAGTCAAGTCTCTAATCCATCCTCCCGGGAGACAACATACCTGGAGAGTCCACAGGTCTTTGCAACATACTTGGGTCTCGATCCCATGCAGCAAGGAGTCTCCCACTACTACCACTCTTCTCTTCTTCTTGTTGTAGGCCTGGGTTTCATCGCCTCTGTTTGACTGACCTTCAGCCTCTTGCTCACTCTCATGTAGGTTCCCCTGTGATTCTTCCTCTGCAGGCTGTCCTCCAGTCTCATCCTCAAGTACCTGGAATCGGTTCCACAGCTCCACTGCTTCCACTGGTGCAGAGTGGCGTCTAGTTCTTCTTCTCCTAACTGTCACCCTTTTCCAAGGAGTATCCTCTACTCCATTTTTCTTCACCTTAGCATTTCCCACTGCCTCATCTTGCTGTTGCTCTTCAAGCTTCTGGGCTTCCCTTTGCTTCTGTAGATCCCCCATTCTGTCCAAGAACTCTTCGTGTTCTCTTATTCCCTGGAGGGTCGACAGTCGCCGCTCCAGTCCACTTACTTTTTCTTCCAGCAGCGTGATCAACTTGCACTTGTTGCAGATATAGGCCATGTTGTTCTCAGGCAAGAAAACAAACATGGCACACACCTTGCAGGTCACCACCACTGGAGAGTCTTGTCCTTCCATAGCCTCTTTTCCCTTTTTGTGTCTAGCTCTGTGATTGCTCTAGACTAGACTGTGCCTGCTCCTCTACTCAGTAGAGGTTAAAAGCAGAGTCCCACTGGTGTGGAAGTGTGTGTTACAAGATAAATAAATGAAAAAAAAATTAGTTAAAAAATAAAATAAAATATTTTTTTAAAAAAAATTAAAAAAATTTTTAGGGGCCTCCCCCTTGACCTCCCCTGCCGAACTCCCCTGGCCAACTCCTGTTTGCTCCCCCTGTCCACTCACTCTGGTTGCTCGCTGTCTGGGAGCTTGCTTGCTTCTGTAGTCCCTGGACCAGCTGGAGCAGCTTCCTCTGCTCTGCTCAGCTGGGAGGCGGGAAACAGACTGAAGCTTTCTGCCCACTCAGCTGCTGGGAGTACTCAGGCCACACACCCCCAATTCAGTTGGAGCTCCCAGAAGTACCTGGTGAGCTCACAGTCACTGAGAAGGATAAAGGGCAGCCCCCTGGGCTTCCTGCAGCCCACTTATCTCTTAGCCTCTGTCTCCTTTGTCTCCTTTGCCTCTTCTACCACTGCAACTCCCCTGGCCAACTCCTGTTTGCTCCCCCTGTCCGCTCGCTCTGGTCGCTCTCTCTCTCTGGGAGCTTGCTTGCTTCTGTAGTCCCTGGACATGCTGGAGCAGCTTGCTCTGCTCTGCTCTGCTCAGCTGGGAGGCGGGAAACGAGGCGGCACCAGCAATGTTAAGCAGAAGAACTGCTTAAAGGCCAAGAGGGGGACTGACAAGGTGTGATTTTATTTTTCCTATTTTTTTCATGTTGTCTTCCCTATATCTCCTCACGTCCACGTATATTTCCCTTAATATTTAAGTTTATAACTTATCACTTTTATTAATTTATCTCATTTCTTAAATCCACCTTTACTTGATTTTTGCCAATGAAGATTGCTTCCCTCTATAACTTCTCTCCCTGCTCCTTGTAGATAACCTTGTAGACTTCAGGAGCCACAATGTACTCTTGTTTTCTTTGCAATGTAACAAATGTGGTGTGAAAAGAAATAGAATGCAGAGTTTAACCTTGAATACAAGCCTGAATTGTAAACACCCTGAAATGTATTTTGTAACCCAAAACATTTAAGTGTCCATTGAGAACATCATGAAATGTGAAAAGGTTAACTTTTAACCATTCCATGTCATGTGCATATGAAATACTCTAGCCAAGGTCAGGAAACGGGAGGTGTGAATGGAGAATTAATGGCTTTATTGCAGGAAGGCCAAATGGGGGTGCTCTGGTACATGCTGAAGATTGCCAAAGTATCAGTTACAGAAGATGGAAATAGGCCAATATAAGAGGAGTATCAGTAGTAGGGATGGGGAAGAATTCCGCCATGGACTCCAATGAGGCTGGATTTTAAAGAATCTGCGTCTCCCCCGGATTCTGTGGTGGAACGGAAGACTTACCCCTGCCTCCAGGAGGAATCCTCTTCGGCCGGATCCTCCGGCTCCGGATTGCCAGCGATATGGCCGCCATGCCGTATCACTGGTTGAAGGGAAGTGACTGTGAACGCAAATGGCATCCAGGACGCCATTTGCGGCCGTAAAGGCCTTAGTTTAATGTAGATGCAGCCATTTGCTACACCATTTGTGTCCCAGCCTTTTGCTGTGATAGGCTACGTAAATCTTTACGTAGCCTATCATGGCAAAGAGCAGGGACACGGATGGTGTAGCAGACATCTGCTACGCCAGATGCCATTTGTGGCCACAGACCAGCTATGGCCAGAAGTCTGGCAGTGGCCGGAGCTGGCCGGCGGCTCTGTGGACTCGCCGCAGAGCAGAGTCGCCCAGGGAGGATTCCCAGGGGAGGAGCGGATTGCCTCCCCCCCTGCAGACCCACGGGTGGATGAGGGTGAGTACAATCTGTACATCCCTAGCTGCTGGCTGGGTCCAGTCCGTCCATTGAGTCCGTAGCTGTGTCCGCTGCCAGTCTGCGGACGCAAATGGTGTCCAGCATAGCAGACACCATTTGCGTCCCTGCTCTGTTTGTTATAGGCTACGTAAATATTTATGTAGCCTATCACGGCAAAGAGCAGGTATGCAAACGGCGTCCACTACGCTGGATGCCATTTGCATTCACAGCCTGGCAGCGGATGGAAGTCCAGCTGCAGACGGGCCCGGCCAGTGTCTCTGTGGACTCGCCACGGAGCGGAGCCGGCCAGGGAGGATTCTGGTGAGAGGGACGGATCGCCTCCCCCCACCCTGCAGACCCCCAGGCAGAATGGTGAGTGGGGTTCATACACCCCTACCTCCAGGTCTTTACCTGAGCTGCCCACCTCTTCCACTGCCATCATCACTGCTGCTGCCATGACAACTCCACCTCTGCTGCTGTGATGGCTGCCGCCCTCATCACCGCCACCTTCTCGTCATTGCCAGCGCCGCTGTGTCCACCTCCACTGACACCATCGCTGCCACTGCCTTCTCCTCCTCTGCCCCCGCCGTCATCGCCACCACCACCATCTCCACTGCAGTGGCAGTCATCGCCACCACCAGGTCCTGAGGCCTGGATGCACGCCAACTCTTATTGCAGGGAGTCGCCATTTTTAAAATGGCAACTTCCAGGAACTTCCAGGAGGTCACCATTTTAAAAATGGCAAGTCCCTGCAATAAGAGGCGGCGTGCATCCAGGCCTCAGGAGCTGGCAGCAACGATGACGGCAGCAGCAGCGAAGGCAGAGAAGGTGGCAGCGAGGAGAATGTGGTGAAGAAGGTGGTGGCCAACACAGAGAAGGCAGCGGCAGAGAAGGTGGCAGCGAGGAGAAGGCAGCAGCTGAGGTTGCAGCAGCAGTAGAGGAGAAGGCAGAGGAGGCGGCAGCGATGGAGGAGGAGACGGCGGCAGCAAGGTAAGGAGCTGGGGGGGTTGTGCGGGGGTGTCAGGGGGGACCTGAACCAGGGTTGGCATCTGAATCCTGCTTCAGGTCTGGGGCCGAGTTGGGTCGGGGGGCCCTGAATCAGCCTGAGCCGAATCAGGCCCGCCTCCGAAGCCACGAAGCAGCTTCCGAGTCGGTTCAGGGGGGTCCCTGCACAGCCCTACTTCCTATCCACTTTTTCCACCATGCGTACTTTTGTACACCTCTATCATGTCTCCCATTACTCACCGCTTTTTCCGAGCGAAATAATCTGAGCTATTATAACCTTTCCTCATAGGGGAGCTGCTCCAGCCCCTTGATCGTTTTAGTTGCCCTTTTCTGCACTATTCCCAGCTCCACAATAGCTTTGTTTTAGTGCGGTAACCAGAACTGTACACAGTATTCTAAGTGTGGTCTTTAAAACAAACATCTTCTAAACAAACAAACAGCAAACAAGACACCAAATCCAGTCCTCAGCACCTCCAGTCATAAGGATCCCAGGCAGTAGCACTGGGAAAGTTTCCCACTTCAGACCCTGAACAGCCACTGCCAGTCAGAGTAGGCACTCCTGGGCTAGATGGACCAATGCTCAAACTTTGTCTAAGGCACTTTCATAGGTTCGTAAGTCCTTGGTTCCTTAGGGATAAATTCCTAACAGCTTAAAATTAGGCAAGTGGAAATCCTAGCAACCATGATGTCTTACTTACTTAAGATAACTAATTGAAAGAGGCAGAGAATACCTCCCCCCCCCGAAGATCTAATCAAAGTATTGAAGAAGAGATTCACCACTGGACATAGAACTCCCGACATTAATCAATGAAGTGATAAGTGGAAGGGCAAGAACTACTTACTTTTTGGTTTAGGGACAGCCCCATTTTTAAAATCACCAGAGACAGAAGAGAAGACAAGAGAGTTCCTTGAAGGCACAGCAGATGACCCTGGCTCCTCGCTGTGATCACCTTCAGACTTCTAGTCCTCACTGCCTGTTTGTTCTGATGATTGGCAAGTACAGGTAACCACACTGTTTTGGATGCCCCCCTTTTTCTTTAGCTCTCTCCACATGGTGGATGGTTGCTTTACAGAAGCAGGATTGGCTGGTCCAGGAAAAGACATTGTACCGCTGATACTGAGGCATCAAGATACAATCAGTGCAGCAGAATCTGTTCATATCTAGTGTACCTTTCAAGAAGGTTGCCCTGATTGCCAAAGACAAAACCCAGCCGGCACAGCAGGTTGGCCTTATTTTGAGAAGAACAAACCTGATGGACCTGAAAGTGGCACCCTGGTTCTCATGCAATGCTGCAGAAGATTCTGGGGGGCTGGGCTTTTGGACCAGAGCATGGGGATCAGTGGTTGGGCACAGACATAACCAATCTTCCAAGATGATTCTCATACTGTGGTAGTGTGTTGCCTGGGGGAGGAAGTGGAGGGCTTATCTCACAGCCCCCTGGATTACCTAACCTGGCAGCCCCAAACCAGGTGTGGCAGCACCTGTCCCAAGTTGTCTGAGTTCTCCTCTCATGCCTGCTGATGAGCATTTCAAGTGAGAGGGTGTTTTTGATAGTAGGTTGACATAGTCAACGTCACCTCCAGATTTTTGAGGGTCCTTGGGCAAGACACCTTCAATGGACCATCTCCCTCAGAGAGTTTACTTTCTCACCACCATTGTCACCAGCTGCTCTTGCACCTCCCCCTCTTCTTCACCATTGCTGCCAGTGGCTTGCTTAACACGCAGAGAGTCAGGGAGCAAGTGGGCAGTGGCAGGTCCTGGTCCCCTTTCCCATGAGCACCGTTGTCTGACCCAGAGTGAGAGGCAGATGAACAAGCAGGCTGCAATGGTGAAGGGGAGGTGCAAATGCAGGGGGCTCTTGTCAGTGGGCCCCTGCTGGGACTTGGGCAGGTGCCCAACCTTGCCTACCCTTGATGCTGGCCCTATTCATCATCACATCCCACTGCAGCCACTTGGATCCTGAGTTGGTGGACCAGCCGGTGTGCCTGACCATTACTCTTTCAGTGCTGTGATTCTGCACTTCAACACTTCAGAGTGCCAACCTCACTTTGTGCTTGCTGCCCTCACGTCTCCCTCCTCTATTCTGTTAAGTTTTTAACTTTGATTTTATGATGATGTCCACATTTCTTCAGCGTAGTACCTCAGCTCTGACTCAAAAGAAATTTCTGTTGTTCATTTAGTGTGGCAAGTCAACTCTGAAGCATTAATACTCTTTTCTGTTGCACCCTGGTGGAGCCTACATGCTGTGCTAATGCACACTCTGTGCCCTCTTGGTAAAGGTGGTTTTTACTCATACGAAGAGCCCTCCTGGATCAGACCAAGGGTCCATCTAGTCCAGCATTCTGTTCACAGCAGCCAACCAGCTGTTGACCAGGGAACAACAAGCAGGACATGAGTGCAACAGCACCCTCCCACCCATGTTCCCCAGCAACTGGTGTACATAGGCTTACTGCGACTAGTACTGGAGGTAGCACATAATCATCAAACTTCATAGCCACTGATAGCCTTCTCCTCCAGGAATTCTCCAACCCTCCTTTAAAGCCATCCAAGTTGGTGGGCATCACTACATCCTGTGGTAGCAAATTCCATAGTTTAACTATGTGCTGTGGGAAGAAGTACTTCCTTTTATCTGTTCAGAATCTCCCACCAATCAGCTTCATGGGAGGACCCCACTGGGTTCTAGTATTTTGAGAGAGGGAGAAAAAAGTCTCATTCTCCACATTCTCCACACCAGGCATAATTTTGTACACCTCTATCATTTCTCCCCTTACCCTCTTTTCCCCCAAGCTTAACAATAGGGCTGTGCACCACTTCAGACTGAAGCCCGAATAATGAGGCGAAGCGGGCTAAATTAGAGGTGCCTCGTCACAATCAGAAGCAGATCAGAATAGCACTGAGGTGCCCTGACGCAAAGCAGTTCATTGACAAGGTGCCTCATCCACCTCGGAGATTCGTAACTCTTCTTATGCCTTCTGAGCAGCCCAGACAGGCTGTTTCCAAAACGTATCAGCTTGTGAAAGATCATGCCGAGTGGGAGGAGGAGGAGGGAGGGGAGAGGAGGCAGAGGTGCCAAACGTATCCATTTGAGAGATATGGGAGGGGCTGAAGATGCAGAGGGAGGGGGGAAGGGAGAGGAGGCAGTGGAGGAGGGAGGGAGCTTTGCTGCAAGTCAGCCTCCATTTACTCATTGTGAGAGTGGTGGTGTTACTGGGGAGGAGAGACTGTCTGACCATTATTTGGCTAGAGTAGTGGTCTCCAAAGCGGATCCAAAGGCGATCCATTAGGGTGCATGAACTGCCTGATAACTGAGCAGCCTCCCGCTGCCCTGACAAGCTGCCGTTGTGTGCAATGGTGGTGGTGGTGGCGGTGGTAGTAGGATGGGATGGGAGCCAAGAGGGAAGCTCCGTGGCATTTCTCTCTTGGCTCCAGTCCTATCCTGCCTCTGCTGTGGCCACCTAGAGCAACTGCTCCAGTCTCTACTAGGCACAGCAGAGGAAGCCACAGCACCAGAGCAGCTGGCATCCTGCTGAAGGAGAGTGGGAAGGAGATTAAACCTTTTTCTCTTTTGGTAGGATTATAGTTCCCCCCCCCCCCGGCTTGTAGTGTAGTGTTTGCTTTTTCTTTTGCTCGTGTGTGTGTGTGTGCATGCGTGTGCGCGCGTGCTTGTGCTGTGTGGACAAGCAAACAGTGTGTGTCAAAGGAGTAAACACAGTCCACATTTCCAAAAACAGTGGGCAAAGCCCTACACACATTAACAGCTATTATTTAACTAACAAAATTCTACACTGTGTGTTGCAAGGCAAGCACGCCCCATATGAGGCATCTTTGGGGTGTGGGCAGGGGCAGAGGTGGGCGAGGTGCTGCTGTGCCCTCCTGGCAGGGCTGCTGTGTTGCTTTCTGCCTCTGTCAGTCCAGCAGACAACTGTGGTTGCTCTTCGTTCAAGCTAATGTGCCCACCTGGCAGGGCTGATGTCTTTGTTTGCTTCCCGCCTACCAGCCAGTGTTTTCCCCAGCAATTCAGCCAGAGAGACCCTGAGGTTATGGAGTGTGAATGGGAAAGTAGTACTAGGGGAAAGGGGTTATTTGCAGTTCAAAGAAACCTACAGCAGAGTTTAGGGATAGTGACCTCCTCACCGATGCAACACCTAACTTGCTTATCCCTTTATGAAATTTGGTTTGAGATTCTGAGAACACCACATTTTACCTGTGCCTAACACAACCCCTCCCCAGCCAAACTGTCTGAAATTTGGCAGGTGGGATTCTCTCAAGGGGGGCTGTGAATTCTCCAACTTCCATGCACTTCTGTACAGCAGTGAAAAGTTGTAGCTCTTTGCTTTGAGAGATTTCCTTGGAAAAAAATCCAATTTCACCTGTGCCTAGCACAAAAACTACTTGGCCAAATTGCCCAAGGTTTGGCAAGTGGGTACCCCTCCAGGGGGGCTTTGAGTTTCCCAAATTTCCTTCATATATTATGAAAACTGAAAACATTATGGCCGTTTGTGTTTTCCCATGCAAGTCAATGGGAAAACACCAAAAATGAATGATTCAGATGTCCGAATCTCGCTTCGAATTTGGATCTAAGTCCAGTTTGGTGTCATCAGCAAACTTGGCCACTTCATTGCTCACTCCTAAATCCAAACAAATGGTTGTTGTTGTTTTTTTAAAAAAAGTCAGCTGTGATAGGCTACGTAAACATGTACATAGCCTATCATGTTTTTTTTTAAAAAAAACCTAGCCGTGATAGGCGATGTAAATCTTTACATAGCCTATCACGTGTTTTTTTGTTTTTGTTTTTAACTGGAAATGGTGGTGGTGGCGGCCGGTTGGAATACCGGCCGCCACTGGAGCCACCGCCGCTGCCCCGCTGCTGGAGCCACTGCCAAAGCTGCCTCCGCCAAGAAGATCCGCCCAAGGTAGTCTCGTCCCAGGGGGGTGGCAGGGGGGTGGCAGGCCGTTCCGCCACCGATTTCGGGGGGCCGAATGCACTGGCATTCAGCCTCTCCGAGATCCGTGGTGGAATTTTCGTACATCCCTACTCTAGGATGGATGCCATCTGGGCCCAGTGATTTATTTGCATTCAGTTCATCCATAAGGACTTTGGATAGGGGTGAATGCTCCTTCCTTGTTCTCCTCGACCTCTCACCAGCTTCTGATACCGTTGACCACGGTATCCTCCTGGACCGCCTGGAGGAGTTGGGCATTGGAGACATTATATTACGGTGATTCTGGTCCTTCCTCCCCAGCAGGTACCAGAGGGTAGCACTAGGAGAGGAGGTTTTGGACCCGGGACTGCTCACTTGTGGGGTGTCACAGGGTTCCATCCTCCCCCCAATGCTATTTAACATCTATGTGAAGCCGCTGGGAGCCATCATCAGGAGGTTTGGGGTGCAGTGTCATCAATATGCAGATGACACACAGCTCTACCTTCAAATCTTCACCAAGGTTGGCCATAGAATCCCTGTCCAAATGTCTGGAGAAGGTGAGTGGCTGGATGGGGAGGAATAAGGTGAAGCTGAACCCTGACAAGACCAAGGCACTTTTGGTGGGAGACAAGAGGAGGTTGGGGGGTGTTGACCTGATGTTGAATGGGGTACGGCTACCTTTGAAAGACTAGTTCTGCAGCCTGGGGGT
The DNA here is from genome assembly GCF_057233095.1 of Heloderma suspectum. NCBI lineage: Eukaryota > Metazoa > Chordata > Lepidosauria > Squamata > Helodermatidae > Heloderma > Heloderma suspectum. The sequence goes on from NC_139462.1 coordinate 5,692,475, forward strand.
CATTTTAGACTCCCAGCTGTCCATGGAGGCTCAGGTGTCAGCTGTGAGCCTGACAGCGCTGTACCAGTTTCATCTGATATGGAGGCTGCACCCCTTCCTTCCCGACCATCTGCTCCCATCGGTAGTATATGCCTTGGTTGCCTCTCATCTAGACTACTGTAATGCGCTCTACATGGGGTTACCCTTGAAGACAGTTCGGAAGCTGCAGCTGGTGCAGAATGCTGCAGCTCGCCTGATTAAAGGCAGCCGCTGGCGTGATCACATTACACTGGTGCTGAAGGAGTTGCAATGGTTACCAGTTGTTTTCCAGGCCAAATTCAAGGTGTTGGTTTTGACCTTTAAAACCCTATATGGTTCTGGCCCAGCCTATCTCAAGGAGTGCCTCCGGCAACACCAGACAGGCCGCTCAACAAGATCAGCCTCGGATGGCCTTCTCTCTGTCTTATCAGCCAGGACCGCTAGGCTGGTGAGGATGAGAGAGACGGCCTTCTCTGTGGTGGCCCCCACTCTGTGGAACTCCCTCCCTAGGGAACTCCGCCATGCCCCCTCTTTAATAAGCTTCCACCACGCATTAAAAACGTGGTTGTTCAGGCAGGCAGTTGGGGTAGGTTAGGGTATTTTTAGAAATACTATGTTTTATTGTGGAATTTTATTGTTATAAACTGTTGTATTATTGTACATTGCCCAGAGTGGCTGGGTGACGGGCCAGATGGGCAATTAAGAAATTTAATAAATAAATAAATAAATAAATAAATAAATAAGCAAGCAAGCAAGCAAGCAAGCTTTAGAACTTCATCTTTGGTCACCACTATTTGACTCATCCCTGATTTCATGTTCCATCTCAAGCTCACCATGAGCCTTCTGGTCCAGGGGGTGATAGCATGGTCCTAGCACTAAATTACTTCTAGAGCCTGATATTGTCACCCACAGTGCTTCTGTGGAAGAGCCTACCCCTTCTGGGTTTCTGGTCTGCTTGACAGTGATGGCTAAAGTGGGGAAATCTGGCCTTTTTTCCCCCTGCTGGATTTCCCTGAGCCCCCTGACTTGGCTTGCATTTATGAGCCAATCCAGGGGTGTGTTCCTAAAATCTGGGAACTTTTGACATTTTTTTTCTGTAACTTGCACAAATTGCAGCCGTAAATATGCCTAACTTTTATGCTGCTGCCAGTTGCATACACGTTTTTTCTTTTTAAGCCAGACGTGATGGGCTACGCAAGTCTTTATGTAGCCTATCACGTCTTGTAAAAAAAAAACAACAACCCCGACAAGACTGCAAATGGTGGCGGCGGCAGCCAGTCGGAAGACCAGCTAGGGATGTACGAAAGTCACTTACCTGGTCTCGCAGCTTGCTTCGCGGTGGGAGGGAGGCACTTCGCTTCTCCCCCCGAAGTTCAGGCCAGGGGGGGAGGCTTCCCGCCTCGCCCGGCTGAAATTCGGGCCGGGGGGGAGGCTTCCTGCCTCACCGGGCTGAAATTCAGGCCGGGGAGAAGCGCCCCGTCTCCCTGGCCGCGAACTTCAAAAGAAAAAGAAAAAAGCCCCTGTGACAGGCTACGTAACGATTAACGTAGCCTATCACGGCTAGATCTGCAAAGTCAGCCGTGATAGGCTACGTTAATCATCACGTAGCCTATCATGGGTGACTTAAAAAAAAAAAAGCGCGTACGCAAATGGCGGCCCCCATAGGGAGCTGCCATTCGCGTTCCTTATTTGGTCACTGTAGTCTACGTAAAGATTTACATAGACTACGGCGAAAATAAGGGCAACGCTATTTGCGTTGCCCTTATTTTTGCCGTCATCTACATAAATCTTTATGTAGACTACAGGGACCAAATAAGGAACGCGAATGGTGGCTCCGTATGGGGGCCGCCATTAGCGTACGCGTTTTTTTTTTTTTAAGTCACTCGTGATAGGCTACGTGACGATTAACGTAGCCTATCACGGCTGACTTTGCAAATCTAGCCATGATAGTCTACGTTAATCGTTACGTAGCCTATCACGGGGGCATTTTTTTTTTTTTACTTTGTTGTAATGGCGGCGGTGGCAGCCGGTCGAAAGACCAGCTGCCGCCCCTGCCCCTGAGAAAGACCTGCCGAACCACCTCCGGGACCCGCCTCTGGGAGTGACATTCGTAAAAGGTAAGTCCCACCCCGGGGGGGGGGCGGGGGGGTGAAGAATTTCTCCCCGAACCTTCGGAGGACCGAATGCATTGGCACTCGGCCCCCCGAAGTTTCAGGGAGAAATTCTCCCCCATCCCTACCAGCCACTGCCGCCGCCGCCGCTGCCGCTGAAGCTGCCACCACCCGGAAGATCCGCCCCAGGTAAGTCTCGTCCCGAGGGTGATCCGCGAGGGGGGCGGGGGGCAAGCCATTCCGCCACAGATTTCGGGGGGCCGAATGCACTGGCATTCAGCCTCACCAAGATCCGTGGCAGAATTCTCTGCCATCCCTACTTTTTTGTTTGTTTATAAACTGAATGTTCTACTAGCTAGGCCTGCACAGTGGCTCTTCTCAAAATAGAGCTATATATTGCTTTTGTTCCTTGGGTTTTTTTTAAATATGTGGTTGAGGTTCTCTTCAACCACTCAGGAAGCTTCTTAACATGTGAATTCTTAAAATGCACAAGTTTTGGAATTTGTGAAGTTTTTTTGGGGAGAGAACATGAACTCTCCCATTCATGTTCATGTTCAGGGTTGCAAATGGGGCATTTTTGAAAGATTTGCAAACTGAAATGAAATTCTCGTGTAGAGCCAAGTTCGGAAGATTTTAGAGCTCACAATACCATAATTGATTTCATCAAACTATTCCTGTTTCCCCATCTTTCAACATACAGATTATCAAGAACAGAAGGATGAACCAGAAGTTGGGGAAGGAGAATGCGACAAACGTTTATGGCTAATCTATACTGATAGTTGCAACAAAAAGTGGGCTGTGACTGAAGCCTTTCACACTCTATTCTTTTGTCTAATCTACATATTCAAGGGAGTAAAAATAAGGTTTCTTTTCCAGTCTCAAGGAACCAGGCAAGGTGTTGACAGGGAGAACTTCCTGCCCCATTTCCATAATGTGACATTGACCTTTGCTATGAAATAGGGCTTCATTCATTTTTACTTTTACATAGAGATCAAGGATTCCATGTCTTAAAGTGCCCACTTTGGATCTGAATACATCCTACAAATACCAATTTTTTTATCAGAGCATTCAGCTTTAGACCAGCATTTTCCTGGTGTCTCACAATGTTTTTCAATTTCAGCGCAGTCTTTCGCTCTGACACTATACTCTTCTTCGTCCACCTTCCAGAATCTAAAAAAACAAGAAGTGATACTTTTGTTTGGATTTATTATGTTTGGTATAGTGTAGAGTACCCAGTAGACCTTGTACTAAATAGATAGATAAACAGACTTCTTGTACTAAATATACTATACTATACCCCCATCCCCACCCCTCAATCTCACTTACCGCCTACTCACAATATTGATTCATTTTGGAGGTCTCTCCCTATACAAAGGAGATCTGCAGAATATGTTGGTGTGTATCTCCACCCCCCACCGCAAGTGCTTCTGTCCAGGAGTCCAGCCAGCCAGCCACACCCTCCTCCAGCATACTTTCAGTTGGGTTTTGACATCTCCTCCCCAAGGGATACCTTCAACATTGCAAGGCTCCTGGAGTGGCTCTACACATGCCCAGCCTTCTTTGGATTTTCTGTTGATTTTACAAATGTAGGTACTTCTGCATACTTGAGGAGTGCTCCCGGGATGTAGATACACTTCCCTTAGTTTTCAGCAGGCCCATTTCACTTCCCAGTGGGTAGGCATCTGACCAATGGAGTTAGCTACTCATACATAGTGGGAAGTAACTCACAACGAAATGTAGTGGCGTATCCCCAGCCCCTAAGAGAAGAGTGCTTGCCCAGGCATCATGGAGAGGGGGGTTTCAGGAGAGGGCAAGGAGGGGGGAAGGCATCCTTTGTCTTTCCCACCCCTCTGAGGCTTCCCCCCACGGTCTTAAACATTTCCGGTGATGCGAAAAATCTCTGCTAGAGTCCCTGAATTGCTGAGGGTGGTCAAAGTAGGCAATACTGGTGCAATTAACAACATCCTATCAATTATTTTTCAGATCTGTTTTTGTAGTGCTCTTAATGGTCCATTTAGCTAAAACCATGTCATACTTTTCATGAACTTTTTTTTGCTATTTTATGGAAGACTTTTAACTGATCTTTGATGGTATTCATAATATCTGTTGTTAATTTTTGTCTGCTTATACATGTGCTTCCCCATAATCAAATGCAGTATTTCTTACATAATAAAAAGCTAAGTAGAGACCAACCAAACAGTAATACAAAAATATGAACAATAGAGCAAAGAATGAGAATATGTAGAAATCATAGATTTGATGAACATAAAATTGGAGAGTGAAGCTAGGAGCTACAAATGGGGAAATGTAGAAACCAGAAATTTAAGAAGGTATTTAAGAAGGTTCAAGCTTAGCTCTTTGGTTCAGGCTTTAAAAGCCAGTTAGGCCTTATTGTTGAAAAGACAGTTCGCAAGAAACAGGGTCAAGGGGAAGAAATATGCTAAATGTTAAACTTTTTTTTTTTTAATAAAAGAAGTACAAAGTGCGGTTAACAGCTGTTGGCAGCTGGGTGGCAAACAAGTTAAGAAAGAAGTGTCTGGTGCTGATAAGCATGTTTGTCATGACTGTTTGTTGGACCCCTCCTATAACGTGCTGACCCCTTCTACATTCTGCTGATGTGTCAGTAAATCTGTTAATCTATATGCTAGCTCAGAAGACTACACTAAGCTGGAAAAAATGCTGTTGCATTAGGGTCGGAGGAGGTGGGAAATGTGATTGGGTTGTCTGAGAGAGTGGTCCCATCAGCTGGCCAGTCTGAAGGGGACACTCTCTTTTCCAATGTCCAGGCTGATTACACAAATGACAAACCCCAGCCCTGCAAAATTTCCCCCTCTCCCTCTACTCCTCCCTCTCCCTCTCCGGCCTCTTCCCCTTGAGGCTGGATCTAACACCTGAATTTGTAAAGCTATAAGTTTGATTTCTGAATCTATTTTCTTTTTCTTGTGAGCCTCCCTAAAATGGTTAGCAACTTCTACTATTTCTTCTAATATTTTAGACTGCCAACCAATGACCAATGTTTGAATTGACTTGTTTATCTTTGGGGAAAGATAATTATTTTGTACAAAATAAGTAACAATTGCTCCATGTCCTGTGGTAGGGACCTCTGTGATCCTTGAATGTTGTTCAAAACCCTTCTTAAATTGTGGGAATATTGGGAATAGTTTGATAAATTTGCAGACAGCAGTTGCAATAAACAGTCTGTTAAGACTTATAGTCAAGGTGAAAAAGGAGGAGGATAAAAAAAACTATTCAAGGTAAAAAAGAAAGAAAGAAAGATCACACTCTTCACTGTAATCTTGGCTGGATTGGGATTTAAAATCCTATAATCTCGGGTTCCAAGTTCCAAGTTCCAGAATTCCTTCTTCTGATCCTTCATCAAGCTCTGATCTCTTCTCCTTTGGTATGTGGGCATAAACTTTAGATGCAAACACCCTGATATGACCCATACTGGGCTTCTGCAAATGCCAAAGTTCAAAGGGTGTCTGCCCTGTTGCTTTGGTGGGCAACCTATTATGCAAATAAGTTGCAGTCATCATAGCTTCTCCTCAGTATTTATTGGGAAGATTAGAGACCAAAAGTAAACATCTAGTCATTTTCATAATCGTCTTATTAAATCTCTCACTTGTCTCATTGTGTTTTGGAAAAAAGGGTGTGGTTCACTTGTGCGCTGTGCCTTGCCTTTTCAAGAAATCTTTTACAGCATAGAATCATAGAATCATAGAATCATAGAATAGTAGGGTTGGAAGGGGCCTACAAGGCCATCGAGTCCAACCCCCTGCTCAATGCAGGAATCCAAGTCAGAGCATCCCTGACAAATGGCTGTCCAGCCTCGTCTTGAAGGCCTCCAGTGTGGGAGAGCCCACCTCCTCCCCAGGTAATTGGTTCCATTGCCGTATTGCTCTGACACTCAGGAAGTTTTTCCTGATGTTCAGTCGGAATCTGGCTTCCTGTAACTTGAGCCCATTATTCCGTGTCCTGCACTCTGGGATGATCAAGAAGAGATCCTGGCCTTCTTCTCTGTGACAACCTTTCAAGTACTTGAAGAGCGCTATCATATCTCCCCTCAGTCTTCTCTTCTCAAGGCTAAACATGCCCAGTTCTTTCAGTCTCTCTTCATAGGGCTTTGTTTCCAGTCCCCTGATCATCTTTGTTGCCCTCCTTTGAACCCTCTCCAGCTTGTCTGCATCCTTCTTAAAGTGTGGTGCCCAGAACTGGACACAGTACTCCAGATGAGGCCTAACCAGTGCTGAGTAGAGGGGAACTAGTACTTCCCGGGATTTGGAAGCGATGCTTCTATGAATGCAGCCCAAAATAGCATTTGCCTTTTTTGCAGCCACATCACATTGTTGGCTCATATTCAGCTTGTGATCGACGACAATTCCAAGATCCTTCTCGCTCGTAGTGTGGTTGAGCCACGTATCCCCCATCTTGTAACTGTGCATTTGGTTTCTTTTTCCTAGGTGCAGAACTTGGCATTTGTCCCTATTAAATGCCATTCTGTTGTTTTCTGCCCAGCACTCCAGTCTATCCAGATCACTTTGAATTTTGTTTCTGTCTTCCAAAGTATTAGCTATCCCTCCCAATTTTGTGTCATCTGCAAATTTGATCAGCATTCCCTGCACCTCCTCCTCCAAGTCATTAATAAAAATATTGAAGAGCACTGGGCCCAGGACTGAGCCCTGCGGTACCCCACTCGTTACCTCTCCCCGGCTTGAGAAGGTCCCATTGAGAAGCACTCTTTGAGTCCGATTCTGTAGCCAACTGTGGATCCACATGATCGTTGTTTCATCTAGCCCACTTCGAGCTAGTTTGCTCATCAGGAGATCATGGGGCACTTTGTCGAAAGCTTTGCTGAAGTCGAGGTATATGATGTCTACAGCATTCCCACGGTCTACAAGGGAGGTGACTTGATCAAAAAATGAGATCAGATTCGTCTGGCAGGACTTGTTTTTGACAAATCCATGTTGGCTTCGAGTAATCACGGCATTGTTGTCAAGGTGCTTCCAGATGGATTGCTTTATGATCTGCTCCAGAATTTTCCCAGGGATTGATGTCAGACTGACTGGTCTGTAGTTCCCAGGTTCCTCCTTTTTACCCTTTTTGAAGATAGGGACAACGTTAGCCCTCCTCCAGTCATCTGGCACTTCCCCGGTCCTCCATGATTTCTCAAAGAGAATAGACAGCGGTTCTGAGAGTTCTTCTGCCAGTTCCTTTATGACTCAAGACATAAACTCAAGACATAAACAAGACACAAGACATAAACTCACCCCTACTATCTGTTTGCCAAACCTTCACATTTTGATTAAATGTATTGCTCACAGCTGCCATATACTGCTTTAATACTTGCGGAACTTGGCTTGTTTCTTTCAGCACATAGGTGACCACATACGTGCTATAGTCCTCAATGAAGGTAAAAATAATAATAATACAGATTTCCAGCTTCAGCTGCTGTTTGAATTGGGCCACACAAATCAGAGTAAACCAGTTGTAATGGTTGTATCTTTCTTTCTGTTTTGGGACTGAAGGCTGTATGCCTTTTCCTTTAATGCAACATACACATCTTTCTGTATTGCCATTGCACATTGTTATAGGAATATTTCTTGCTAGATCTTTCCTTTCCAAATCAAGTCTAGACTCATCACTACAATGAGAAAAGCATCTACACCACAATTCCAGTTAGTCAGTAGAGTAGAGATGTTAGAGAATTCTAGGGATGTACGAAAGCTCCGCCACGGATCTCGGGGAGGCCGAATGCCAGCGCATTCAGCCCCCCGAAATCAGTGGTGGAACGGCCCGCCCCCCCGCCCCCCCCCAGGATGAGACTTACCTTGGGCGGATCTTCCTGGCAGCGGCGGCTCCAGCAGTGGCTCCGGCGGCAGTTCAGTGGCAGCGGCTGCAGTGGCCAGTCTTCCGACCGGCTGCCGCCGCTGCCATTTCCAGGTTAAAAAAAAAAAAAAGTGATAGGCTATGTAAAGATTTACGTAGCCTATCACGGCTAGATTTTAAAAAAACACCGTGATAGGCTACGTAAATGTTTACGTAGCCTATCAGGGCTGACTTAAAAACAAAAAACAAAAAACACACATATGCAAATGGCGGCGGCCATGGCCACCGCCATTTGCGTTCCTTATTTTGGCACGTCTTAGTCTACGTAAACATTTACGTAGACTAAGATGGCGAAAATAAGGGGAATGCAAATAGCGTAGATGCTATGCTATTGTTTTTGTTGTTGTTTTTTTTTAAATCAGCCATGACAGGCTACATAAACATTTATGTAGCCTATTACGGCTCACTGCAGGGACGCAAACAGCGGCGGCTATGGCCGCTGCCATTTGCGTCCCTGCTAGCCAGTGGCCGGATGTCCGGCTGCTGGCGGAGCTGGCTGGCGGCTCTGCAGAATCGCTGCAGAGCACAGCCGGCCGGCCAGGATTCCGGGGGGGAGGAATGGAGCGCCTCCTCCCCCCTGGCCAGGATTCCGGGGGGAGGGACGGAATGCCTCCCTCCCACCATCAACATAATCCGCGGAAAGGTAAGTCACTTTCATACATCCCTAGAGAATTCTGCCACAGATCCCAGGGAGGCCAAATTCCAGTGAATTCGGCCCCCTGGAATCCATGGCGGAACGGAGCAACCTGCCCCACCACCCCACGAAAGCCCTGTGAAACGGAGCCTACTTGGCTGCGTCTCTGGCGGCGGCAGCTCCGGTGGCTCCAGCCGCTGCTGGGCTGCGGCCACAAATGGCGGCCGCTACGCCACCCATCATTTGCATCCCTGGCAAGCCATGATAGGTTACGTAAGTATCTATGTAGCCTATCACGGCTCAGAGCAGGGACGCAAATGGCATAGGAGCTGCCATCTGTGTCCTCGCTTTTGCCATGATAGGCTATGTAAATATTTACGTAGCCTATATCTGTTGAGCTGGAATCTGTTAAGCTGCCTTCTCCTTCATCTGAAGTTCTCACTAGAGAACCCTCAGCAACAGCTCACCCAGAAGGACTATTTCATCACTTGTAAAAGTCCTTGTTGCTTTAAAAGTACTTTCAGGTGAAAGAGCCAATTATCAAAATCACTGGGAACCTGTTTTGGAACCACAAAACCATTTACTTGTAAAGCCATTCTGAAAAGAAAAGAAAAGAAAAAAGCAAACCTTTCTTTCTCCACCTTTCATTTAATTGCAAACTTGCTCAATCTGCATATCAATTAGTCTGAGCCCATAACCTTAACCTGTGGGAATATTGGGAATAGTTTGATAAACTTGCAGACAACAGTTGCAATAAACAGTCTGTTAAGACTTATAGTCCAGGTGAAAAAGGATAAAAAACATTATTCAAAGTAAAAAAAGAAAAAGTAAAAGAAACATACATAATCAGCTGCTGGAAAATATAATAGCACCTCATTGCAGACAGAGGAGAAAAAAGGGAGGAGGTGAGATAAGAAGGGAAGCCCTCATCTTATAGGGGTGGGAAAAGGGCAATTAAAGACAGGTTAAACAAGTTAACCTCTTATTTACCAGAGAGAGGATTAGTCAAGAAGGACAGGAAGATTATCATAACCATCACCTCCCACTGGCCCAAACAATTAACCAACAAGTGTTGTTGCCCATTTATAACAAAGGCCTGTCCATAAAATCACCCGGCAACTCATTTTCCTTTTGCTTACAACCAGGTATTTTAGTCCAATCTATCTTCTGGGGGCTGACCTCTGCTATCACTCTGAGAAGGCGCTCTCTTAACTGTGTTAATGCTTCCCCTTCTCCTGGATCATCTTGCGGCCAGTTTATCTTTTCTGACACACGTTGACAAACTTCTTGGGGCATGATCCCTCTCAGGAGCTGATTTAAATCTGCCCACGTGGGCTTGTATGTATCAAAAAGCATTTCTAATCCCTCCACAAATGTTCTGGGGTCCTCTCTCACATTCGGAAAAGTAGCCGTCATGCTTTCAGGGTCTGTTTGAATCCATGGAATGTGACCTGTGACTAAATTTCCTGGTCCCCCAGCTCCTGGTACTTGTCTCAGTGGGAACATGGGCAGTGCAGGCATATCAAAGGATGACATGTCTTGTCTCCAGAGGCTTCGTTCTAACTAGATCTAGTACCTGGGGTACTTGAGCCGTTGCACAGCTGTGTCAAATCTTGCATGGTTTGATGCATACAGGCAAGAGTGTTTTCTGATCTCCCAGGTGAAGGGATCTTTTTTGAATTGTTCCATGTAGGAGCAGGAGCACCTGTATTACTTGCTACAATCTGCAGACTTGTTGATGTAGAGAGGGTTCTGCTCCCCATTGGTGTAGAAAGGCTTTGGTTTCTCCTGGCTATGAGTGTGCCACCTGGAGTTACTCCCCATGTTAATGGGTTACCTATACCAGGCCCTCAAGTGGATGTTGTGCTCATTAATGAATCATCTAAGTCTGAAGGCAAAAGGAGAAGGGGACAGCAGAGGATGAGATGGCTAGATAGCATCACAGATGCAATGAAGATGAACTTGAGCACGCTCCGGGAGAGAGCGCAGGACAGGAAGGCCTGGCGTGCTATGGTCCATGGGGTCACGAAGAGTCGGACACGACTGAACGACTGAACAACAACAACAAAGTCTATAGAAATGGGGCTGGGTGCTGGCCTTTGGGCTGGTACTGCGGGGGTTTCAAAATTTATCAGGGGTTCCTCCTGTTCAGCCTGGGCAGGGCTGTAAAGTGGTGGGCCAGCTAATGCACAAAGATCTAACACATCTTCTTCTTGCTCATGAGCTTCTCCTTTTGTTTGCTGGAGTACTCTGGTAGGAAACAATGCAGCACTTGCACGTAGGTCGCTTTGAGAGAGTGGGGCTGATTTATCTCTGTTTTCTAATTGTTTCTTTGTTTCTTTCAACTGAGTTCTTAATTTTGCTTGGGAGTCTTTAAGGTTCCTAGTTTGTGACTCTTGGTGCCTCTTCCCTATTTCTTCAAGCCGTGGGAAATAAGCAGACTACTGACCATCTCTGACTGTAGATTGCTAGGACTTTAATGCTCCCTTTAAGTGCACTATTTTATCTAGATCAAAAGATCCTTCTTCTGGGAACTGTAGGTTGGGATTGTCACAGGTATACCAATTCCATTTCTCTAAATACTTGCAAGTTTTCAGACCATAGTTTGAATACATGTAAAAGGCACCTGTTCCCTTTCCTGGGATGGAGATCTGTTTTGAACTCCCAGGACTCATCTTTCTTACTTTTACACAGGGCTTACACACAGGAAAGGCTTAGTGACGGTGTTCAGTGTAGGCTGTGGAATCTGTCAATGACTCAGCCAATTTAGGGCACAGGAGCAACCAGACTAAGCCTTTCAGAGGTACTGGTGCCCTGGCACTTCAAAACTGGAAATACAATGGCTTTTCTCCACTATTTAGAACTGACTCATAGCAGCCTCGCTGGATGGGGACATGGGAGAGGAAGGTTTAATCACTCCTGGTCACAGCCTTGCTTGGACAATTACATGGAGCCTCATAAGCCCAAGGCTTTACCTCACTGTCATATGGGCCTTCATACTGTCTCCAAGGTCCAGACAGACTATTTTTACCTTTAGGCTCTATAGACAGCAGATAGTACAACAGGAGTCTTTTCAGCCTGTCATCCAGGACTTACTGGGACATGGAGAGAAGGAGTTAATCATATGCATACACCCAAGTCTTAAACCACTGGACTGAAGTCTTTTGTGGCAGGCAGCCTGAGTAGGCTGACTGCTGTTCTGCGGATGAGACCTCAGAGTCTCTTAGTCCCTTATGCCCTCATTCACTCATGAAAACATGCAGACCTTCTCTTAGAGACTGACTGGCATGCCAACCAGTTTGACCTCACAATCACACCTTGTACACTAACCAGCTCCTTTTTTTTTCCCTTGTTGGTTGGTATGCCAACCAACTTGCCTTGCCTTTTCCCCCTTTATCCAAACGCCATGAGCTGGTTTGCCGACCAGCCACCCTCTTGCATGCAATTCCCCTGGACCCCTCTCCCTTACAGGAGGCCTTCTACTTGATCAATCTTACTTTATTCTCTTAACGTCTGAAGGATTCTCTCAGTCAAAGTTCAGATTCTGTCAGTGCTTGGAAGCTCACCAGGCACAGTGATCAATCCCCTCCCCCCCAAGAGCTCCTGAGATATTTTAAACAGGTCTCTCTCCTCTTTTGGTTGGTTCCTGGAGTGTTCAGGGGAGACTGATCCCCCCCTGTAAATACTTACGTAGCCTATCACAGCAGCCTGGCAGGATGCAAATGGAGGCCACTACGACGGCCGCCATTTGCGGCCGTAGCAGCCCAGCCGCGGCCAGAACTCCGGCTGCGGACGGCCCTGGCTGGCGGCTCCATGGAGCTGCTGCAGATTCCGGGGAGAGGGACGGAGCTCCTCCCCCCCACCGTGGATCCCCCACTGCAGAGCCACGTAAGGGATTCGTACATCCCTAGTCTTCACAAACAAGTAGGAAGAAAGCCAGACCATGAAGCACATGATGAAAAATACATATCTCTGCACAGAAACACAGGAGGATGAGCTTGGTAGCACCATCGAGAGCATCTGGGTAAAAATAAATGGAGCAAAGAATAAAAGGAACCTGGTGGTCAGAGCCCACCCGCCACCCAATCAAGGAGAAGACGAGGATGAAACCTTTGAAAAGCAAATAGCCAATGTTTCAATGAAGCATGATGTAGTAGTCATGGGGGACTTCAATTTCCCTGATATTTGTTGGGAGACAAATTCTGCAAAACATGGCCCCTCCAGGAAATTCCTGACTCGTGTGTCGGATAACTTCCTCCTACAGAAAATAGAGGAAGGAACTAGAGGATTGGCTATCCTTGACTTGATCCTAACCAACAGAGATGACTTAATGGATAAAGTAGCAGTTACAGGAACTCTGGGGGAAAGTGACCATGTTATACTTGAGTTCTTGGTTCTAAAGGAAGCAAAAGCCAAGTGTAGCCAAACCTGTACCCTGGATTTTTGGGAAAGTCAGTTTGCAGATGACACAAAATTGGGTGGTATAGCTAATAACCTGGAAGACAGAAACAAAATTCAAAGTGATCTTGATAGACTGGAGCACTGGGCAGAGAACAACACAATGAACGTTAATTGGGATAAATGCCAAGTTCTGCACCTAGGAAAAAGAAACCAAATGCACAGTTACAAGATGGGGGATACGTGGCACAACAACACTACAAGCGAGAAGGATCTTGGAATTGTTGTAGATCACATGCTGAATATAAGCCAACAAGGTGATGTGGCTGCCAAAAAGGCAAATGGTATTTGGGGTTCCATTAATAGAAGTATAGCTTCCAAATCATATGCAGTACTAGTCCCCCTCTATTCAGCACTGGTTAGGCCTCATCCGGAGTACTGTGTCCAGTTCTGGGTGCCGCATTTTAAGAAGGATGCAGACAAGCTGGAGAGGGTTCAGAGGAGGGCAACAAAGATGATCAGGGGACTGGAAACAAAGCCCTATGAAGAGAGACTGAAAGAACTGGGCATGTTTAGCCTTGAGAAGAGAAGACTGAGGAGAAATTTGATAGCGCTCTTCAAGTACTTGAAAGGTTGTCACAGAGAGGAAGGCCAGCATCTCTTCTGGATCACCCCATAGTGCAGGACACAGATTAATGGGCTCAAGTTACAGGAAGCCAGATTCTGGCTGAACATCAGGAATAACTTCCTGACTGTTAGAGCAATACGACAGTGGGGAACCAATTCCCTAGGGAGGTGGTGGGCTCTCCCACAGTGGAGGCATTCAAGATGAGGCTGGACAGCCACCTGTCAGGGATGCTCTGACTTGGATTCCAGCATTGAACAGGGCTCGATGGTCTTGTAGGCCCCTCTGACCCTACTATTCTATGATTCTATGATCCATCCTGCCCCTAAACCTTATGCCCTGCTGCAGGATATTTACAACAAGCTATTTGTTTGAGCAGGTAAATCCAATGCAACAAATGTTCTCTGCCTTTCTCTCTCATTCTCTGGATAGGTTATTTCCTCTTTCACACTTGGAAGCCATTTTAGAATGTCCCTGAGGTCAGAAGTGAGCTGCCCATAGACATCAATGGAAAAAATCAAAGTTTTTAATATAGCTGAGATTGTGCACAAGTGTATCCACCCCACTTCCAGAAAAAAAAATTTAAAGGAGAAAAAAAGAAGAAAACATTCCGGAGTATCTGGAATTCTGAACAGAAGCACTCAACAGTGCAACATTGTGTTGCAGAAATGTACTTATTCCTTCTAATACTGACTAAACCAAACAAACCAAAAACAAGTCAACACAGTCTTTCTAACTCTAATTTTGGGTAATCTTTTCTAAATTTTTAAACATTTAAAAGTGCAATGTGTCTGCATGCAAGTCAAGGTTTTTGCATGCAATTGAGCACTGGATGTAGGCTTGGAGGAATCCAAGAAGGCAATTTAAGGAGACTGTCCTGTGCTGCATAGGGGTGTTTTCTTTGGAGGACTTCTGGCTGGAAACCAGAATCAGAATCTCTCTTCTAACCTGCAATATGAAGAGTGGAATGCCAGGGCTGTGACAAGCCACACTGCAATATGGGGATGATGGACTTTACTGGCCTTGGCAAGGCCATTTTTAAATGTTTAAACACTCATAAACATGGATCAGAAAGCCAACTTCAAAATCTTTTCCTACATGAAATAAGACCTAATTTGGAAAGAGCTGAAACTCCTCCCATTGGCTTCTAACATACAGTAATGCTGCTCAATTACAGTGTCATGAATTCTGGGAGTGGAGGTGGGGGGTGGGGGGGGACCTCATACCCTACTCAGGTCGTATTTTGTTCCTTAATTTGTGCAACTCAGCCAAACACACCTTATTTCCCATTTTTAATAGCCTCACGTGCAGAGAACTTAAATCAGCCTCATCTGAGAGTTGGTCATGTTTCCCTCTCCTCCTAGTACTGCTCTGACAGAGCGACTCATGGGCCCCTAGTGCTCACTGCTGGCATCATTCACCTGAAGGCCCACTTCTCCTGTAGCAGCCCACCAGCATCCAGAGGTCATCAGCAGAGGCCCTTCTCCCCCGCCTGCCTTCTCCCCCGCCAGCTAGGCTGGGGAGTACAAGGGAGAGGGCCTTTTCAGTGGTGGCCCCACTCCACTGGAATCAGCTTCCATCGGGGCTTTGTCAGGCCCTTCTTTGCAGGTCTTCAGGAAGGCTATGAAGACTCACCTGTTTTTGCTGTCCTGCCCTTAATTCGGGGCTGTTGGTTTTTTTTTATTAGTACGCTTAGTTTTTAATTATTTAAATGGCAACCTCTTTTTTATGGATTTTATTGAAGCATGTTTTTATGAATTTGTATTGTATCCACTTCATGTGGTTTTATCTTGTACACCACCTTGAGAGGGTTGCATCCTCAAAGGGAGCCTAGAAACAATTTTAGACAGACAGACAGACAGACAGAGAGTTGCCAGAGCTTGCAGCCAGCCCAGGCTGGCACCAGAAATAATGGGAAGGAGAGGGGATAGTACTGGCTGCTAGCACGTGGTTTTCCATGGGCAACTCTCACTTCTACCTGGTGGGAGGGGAAAACAATGGCATCAAAACGAACCAGGAAGTCTTCAGACGATCAAATGATGACTCTCAGCTTCTCCAATCAGTATGGATACCTTTATTTTAATTTCCAATTTTTATTTATGACATTTATATGCTGCCCCATACCATGACATTCTCTGAATGGCTTGCAGTACTCCTGCTCCGCCAAACAATTTGAATGCAAAAGAGAACCTAAAACCATAATATCGCTGGCTAGAACTGACCTGCTCCATGCCATTTCTAGCCACGACCTCCACGGGCTACAAAAATGGAGCAGGGATCAAGCTCCTTTCCTGCTTAAATATCAGGCCGAATTCTGCCCGTGCTGGATATTTCTGGATGTACAAGACTAGAAGCTTTATTCAGGAGGAGCACTTGGGCACCAGATGGCATGGCGTGGCCCTGGGTGGGCCCCTGATGGGGTTTGGCCCTGGGCAACTGCCCATTTTGCCCACTGGCTCTCTTTGTATCCTGCCTATGGGCCCTTCTGAGGGCCTCCAAGTCAGCCAATGATATTAAACTCATATAATACAAAATCCTAAAACAGGAAAGTTGAACAGAGCGAGAGAACAGCTTGCAGGCAAGAATTAAAAACAGGCCAGAGGGTTGCTGGAATAAAGCCAATGGCATAAAAGCCATCAGCGAGGGAGCCAGTTGGGTCTCTCCTGGGAGTGAGATCCAGGCAGGGCATCACAGCTGAGAACGCCCTGCCCCCATCTCAGCAGCCTCTGTCAGCAGCAGCGAGCCTCCAGTCGTGCATGAAGTCGGTGCGCAGGTTTATGTAGGAGGCGGCAGACGTCAAATAACGTGGTCCCACACGGTTTACGGTTTGGTGGGTAATAACCAACATCTTGAGCTGGGAACTGCTGGAAGCCATTGCAGATCAGACACAATGGGAGAGATGCGATCCGAAAAGCAGCGGAACCATCTCTGGGTGCTGCGGTTTGGAATGCTTTCCAAGGGCAGCCCCATGTGGTGTGTGCTGCGGTAATCTAATTTGCATGCGACTAAGGCACGCTGTGGGGCCGCGGTGGCTTAGTGGTTAAGACGCTGAACTGCAGACTGGAAGGTCGGCAGGTCAGCAGTTCGAGACCCGAGTGCTGCATGACAGAGTGAGCTCCCATCTTCAGTCCCAGCTTCTGCCAACCTAGCAGTTCGAAAGCAAGAAATTGCAAGTAGATAAATAGGTACGCCTCGGCAGGAAAGGTAACAGCGTTCCGTGCACCTCGATGTTCAGTCATGCCGGCCACATGACCACGGAAGCGTCTTCGGACAGCGCTGGCTCTTTGGCTTAGAAACGGGGATGAGCACCGCACCCTAGAGTCGGACACGACTGGCTGGGGACACCTTTACCTTTTTAAGGCACGCTGTGGCAGAGGCTGCGCTCCCCATATATTTGGACTTCATACATTCCCGGGAGTTGGCCCAGCACTGCTGCCTTTGCCTGCTGTTTGGGAATGCGGATGCAAAGTTTGGGGTTTGGTACTTGCCAAGACTTCTGCCATTGCTAGAGAGAGGAAGGGGAAGACTCCACCTGTCCGCTCTCTTCACACCTGTCATGTGTAAGCCTCTGTCATGTCCGCATTAGAAGTCTCCCCCCTCAAGTTACAGGCCGCGATCCCTTCAGTCTTTAGTGCTCTAACCCCTTGGTCACTGCGGGGCCTTGTTCCATCGTCACAAAGCAGACAGCAGCGTCCGTCTGGGAGGGCAGGGATGCTCCTGCCGGGCAATTCGGCTTTCCGCTGACTGGATGGCCATGAGAATCCTCACAGGAGGGGGCCTGAGGGAGTCCCCTCCTCCCTTGTCAGTGGGAATTAACGCCACAGCATGGCAGTATTCAAATACTGTCAAATGCTAAATATAATTGAATGCCAACCTGTCCTGATATGCCTGGACGATAGAATACTGCTAGCCCCCTACAGACCCCCATTGTTATATAAAAATTAAAGCATAGGTTTTCAGTAAACCACATTCTGTGCTAAGTTCAGGAAATGCAAAAAATAAACTAAAAATGGACCCCTCTTACAAACATTCTGAAAAAGTTAATACAATGAAGACTATAGGGGAGTCTTGCTTTGAGACTCACGTTTTATCCACTGGTGTGTCATCACTCCATTTCCATTTTCCACCATCCTTTCGGAGCCCAAACCATATTCCAACACTTAGGTCTTTGACAACGGACTCGAAAAAAGCCTGCAAAAGAGACAATCTGGAAGTCTTTACCGAGACTAAGGGGCTAGCTTCTCCTCTCACATCTTTTCAGACCATCATTCTCACATATAGTACTTTACAGAGCCCACTGACAACTCCCTATGACAGGCTGACGCTAGCCAAAGCCCTGATCCAGGAAACAGTAACCAAGATGCACGTGAGTTTGGGAAAGGCGGAGCACTTACCACAAAGCCTCTGAAGAGGACAGGGAAACAAACACAGGGGAAATAGATTGGGTTGGCAGCCCATTCAGTGCAGGGTGGGTCGGCAGGAGAGGTGATGTCATAGACCTTTTCGAAATGAGGCCGTTCTTGTGTACTTGCCATTCTGCACTCATGGGAGTTTCCAGGTGCTTTAGACAATGCCATTGTCTGTCTGTGTTTCCCCCACGCTTTCCAACCATTTCCCCCTTTTGTTTTGGGGCTTCTTGAGTGGGGAGAATGTGGTATTTTTTAGAATTGTGAAACAAAACTGCCACCAGGGTACTTGTGTCATTCCACTTTGATCTAGTATGCCACAGCGCCACAGAGAAAGGCCTCCGAGTGACAGGACAGAGAACAAAAAGGCAATGCAAGTTGCATCTCCGTAGAAATAAGCTTGCATCCCTCCCCCCTGCTGCCACCCCTTTTTTACAGGTAAAAACACTGGGCAGTATCTGATCATAAAGGTAAAGGTGTCCCCAGCCAGTCGTGTCTGACTCTAGGGTGCGGTGCTCATCCCCGTTTCTAAGCCGAAGAGCCAGCGCTGCCCGAAGACGCTTCCGTGGTCATGCGGCCTGCATGACTGAACACCGAGGTGCACGGAACGCTGTTACCTTTCCCGCCGAAGCGGTACCTATTTATCTACTTGCAATTTCTTGCTTTTGAACTGCTAGGTTGGCAGGAGCTGGGACTGAAGACAGGAGCTCACTCCGTCACGCGGCACTCGGGTCTCGAACTGCTGTCCTGCTGACCTTCCGGTCTGCAGTTCAGCGTCCTAACTACTAAGCCACCGCGGCCCCTATCTGTTCATAGTCCTATGTAAACTAGACACATTCACTTCCATGGGTCTACTCCATGAACGAATGCCACTGGATATTGCCAATTAATAGGTATTAAAAGGGTGGGGGACGGAGCAGGTATCGCTGTGTGGAGGAACTTCTGCTTTAGAAAGTTTCAGCTTTTACACTTGTGCAAGAGGGGTGTGTGTGTGTGTGTGTGTGTGTGTGTATATATATATATATATATATATATATATATATATATATATATATATATTCAATGATTAAAAAACCCTGCCAGTTTAAGGCCAGAGCGAAGTCTATCTCATGTTGGCTCAAAACCAGGAAATGGGAAGCTAATTTATTTATTTATTTATTTATTTATTTCTATACCGCCCAATAGCCGAAGCTTATGCCTTAACCGATGTGCCCTGAGATCAGTGATCATGTTGTGCAGTGTCACAAATTGTGCTTGCTTACAACTTATCCTCCATGGGATGCCCCATGTTGCCCTGGTCCTGTATAGCCTTCTGAAGTGTCTGAGCCTTGCTGTTTTGCTAGAGGAATCCTCCAGTGAGCTAACCCATGTCACTTTGTGGTTTCCATCAGTAGCTGGCAGGACGGGTTAAATCATGAAAGGGAGATGTCATCTTACAGTAAGGCCAGATATTTTTTTTAAGGCAATACAGGAACAGGATAATATGGGGCAACTTTGCCCACCAAGAATAAGTGTGGGCATCAGCCTGCTCTTCCAGTTTCATAGAATCATAGAATAGTAGGGTTGGAAGGGGCCTACAAGGCCAACGAGTCCAACCCTCTGCTCAATGCAGGAATCCAAGTCAGAGCATCCCTGACAGATGGCTGTCCAGCCTCGGCTTGAATGCCTCTGGTGTGGGAGAGCCCACCACCTCCCTAGGGAGTGGGGTCCATTGTCATATTGCTCTAACAGTCAGGAACTTTATCCTGATGTTCAGCCGGAATCCGGCTTCCTGTAACTTGAGCCCATTATTCTGTGTCCTGCACTCTGGGATGATGGAGAAGAGATCCTGGCCTTCCTCTCTGTGACAACCTTTCAAGTCCTTGAAGTGCGCTATCATATCTCTCCTCAGTCTTCTCTTCTCAAGGCTAAACACACCCAGTTCTTTCAGTCTCTCCTCATACGGCTTTGTTTCCAGTCCCCTGATCATCTTTGTTGCCCTCCTCTGAACCCTCTCCAGTTTGTCTGCATCCTTCTTAAAGTAATGTGCCCAGAACTGGACACAGTACTTCAGATGAGTCCTAACCAGTGCTGAGTAGAGGGGAACTAGTACTTCCTGGGATTTGGAAACTATGCTTCTATTAATGCAGGCCAAAATAGCATTGGCCTTTTTTGCAGCCATATCACATTGTTGGCTCATCTTCAGCTTGTGATCGACAACAATTCCAAGATCTTTCTCGCTTGTAGTGTTGTTGAGCCACATATCCCCCATCTTGTAACTGTGCATTTGGTTTCTTTATGCTAGGTGCAGAACTTGGCATTTATCCCTATTAAATGTAATTCTGTTGTTTTCTGCCCAGCATTCCAGTCTATCCAGATCACTTTGAATTTTGTTTCTGTCTTCCAGGGTATTAGCTATCCCGCCCAATTTTGTATCATCTGCAAATTTGATCAGCATTCCCTGCACCTCCTCCTCCAAGTCATGAATACAAATGTTGAAGAGCACTGGGCCCAGGACTGAGCCCTGCGGTACCCTCTCCCCAGTTCGAGAAGGTCCCATTGATAAGCACTCTTTGAGTCCGATTCTGTAGCCAACTGTGGATCCACCGGATCGTTGTTTCATCTAGCCCACTTTGAGCTAGTTTGCTCATCAGGAGATCATGGGGCACTTTGTCGAAACTTTGCTCAAGGTATATGATGTCTACAGCATTCCCACGGTCCACAAGGGAGGTTACTTGATCAAAAAATGAGATCAGATTTGTCTGGCAGGACTTGTTTGTGACAAATCATGGCTTTGTGGTGCTTGAGCAAAGGTGAGATAGCCTTCACTCTGGTCTTAAACCAGTAGATTTTTGATAATTGAATTCTCCTGTGTTTGTTTTTTTTAAAGGACACTCATAATTACAGTGTTTGCAACCCTGCCGTCCCCCGCAATGGATTTGGATCTGATTTCTTGCAAGTTTAATGGGATTGTAAATACTGTGTGTGTGTCTATGTACATATAGGCAATGGCTGCCATTCGCTCCAGCCACGACAATGCCCAGGACTGTTATGAGATTTGGGGCAGTGGGGATTATGCAAAATGGTGGCCAGGCCCCCAACACTGTTGTGTTGCTGCTGCTGGAATTTGAAGTCTTGCAGCAGCAGCAAAAGGAGTACCAAAACCCTTCGGAAAAAAGAAATAAGCTGGGCTACATGGGAGGATGCCATCATGATCTTGGGAAGAGCTGCTTTTCAGCCCATTCTTTTACTTACCTCCTCCCCAGGAGTCTTAATAGTAGTCAACTGGAGCTTCATCCTTTCACAAGTCAGTCGGGCGTCTCTTTGATTCGTTTCTTCAGGGATGATGTAATAGATGCTGCCATTGTATGGCTTCCACCCAGCATTTACCTTCCTAACAATGTCCTCTTTGAGCCAAGCCAGGAAATATGCAAGGAAGAAAGAGAGAAAGAGAGAAAGAGACAGACAGGTTTGTTAGAAAACATTTTATAGATTTAAGTATTTATTTATTAAGGGTGCAATCCTATGCATGTTTAGACAGAAAAAAAGGCCTACAACTCCCAGCATGCCCCAGCCAGCCACGCTGACTGGGGCATGCTAGGGGTTGTAGGCCTTTTTTCTGTCTAAACTTGCATAGGAATGCACCCTAACTGTATTTATAGAGCCACCCCATACATTCTCTGGGTGGGTCACAAATAAATACAAAATTAAAATACTGTACAAAGCAATACAAATCATTAAATCTAAAGCACATCAAAACACAGGGCAGTTTCCAACTGTGTCATTCTGTTAGCACAAATGACACATTCGTGGAAACTTGGTTCCAAACTATGCGCAAGAGGAGAATCCAACTAAAGTTACATTTGTGCAAGTGCGGCTGTGCAACCGGTCGCAAATTGCGTTTGCACAAGTGGCTGTGCATCATGCTTGCACAGCCAGTTGCACAATCAATTGCACATCATGCTCACACAGCTGGTTTGTGAGCATAATGCGTAACTGCTTGCGGGACAGAAAGGCTTGCTGGAGCTCCACTGGTGCCATTTGAGTTTGCTGAATGACGCGGTTGGATACTGCCCAGAGATCCGTAACAGAAAGGCCCAGACTAAAAGACAAGGGTTGTGGAAATAGCCTGGATGGATTAAAAGATCTTCGCCAGTCTCATTTTCAGCAAAATGGAGTTTCAGTAAGTGGAGAAACTTGGTCCCTTTGTCATGACATGGACTGATATTTTGTTCACTTACACATCGAAAATGTGTAAGTCATATCAAGTCATTATCATTGTCAAGTCATTGTCAAGTCATTACCAAAGTCATGTAATCAGGGGTGGGCAATGTCAGGAGGTCCTGGGGCCATTCCCCCATGGGCTGCCCCTCCCCTCCCCTGCACCTGTGGGTGCTGATTGTTTTTTTAATGGAGTCTGTAGTGGCTAAGGAGTGTCCCAAGGTGTCAAAGTTAGCTTGTTCACAAAATATTTTCTAAATGAATTTGGGGGGCAGCAGGGGCCACAGCAGGGGAGCCGTACATGTAGTTGACAGTTTTAGCATATAATGAGCAATTCCACTTAAAGGCTACAAGATTAAATGCACACACACATACACACACACATATGCACATTACATACTGGGCTTTTCTACACAAAGTTGTTAATCCACTGTATCTACTTTCAGTTTTGTCACAGAATTGAAAGCTGAGCGCTACACAAAGAGCATTTCCATTACTGCTTTTCCACTACATAACCTCAGGATGGCACTGTGGTATAGCAGAACAGTTCAACTACACAAGTGGAAAAAGCATGTTCTTTTGCTTTCACAAATAATAGCGCATTTCCCCTGCTTTAATTTTTTTTTTTTTTTTTTGCTGAAAGTGCTCTTTAGATATAGAAGCAAAACTGGAGGATGACAGCATCTTCTAAAGAACTCATAAACAACCAGGAGCAGGAATGATGAGTGCTCAATAAATGCCTTGTGTAGAAAAGTTCACTGATATTTCATAACATTCAATTCTACGAAAACATAGAATTTTTCAAGGAGGAAAAAAACATTATCCCCCCCCCATGGTTATTCTAATAATGAACATATTTAACTTATTCTAATGGAAAAATATCATTCATTCCTCTGATGTCTTTCTCTTTGCCCTTTTAAAGCCATTAAACAGTCAGTAATGAAATGTTTTATTGAACTCTTGAATAATGTATACCCTGCCTTTCCACTTTCCAAACTAGCCACACAGGGTGGCTATATGTTTTAGTCATCATGGACAGCTGAGAGGGTTCAGGGAGTTGTAGGGCTTTTTTTCCGGTCTAAACATGCATAGGGTTGCACCCTAAGGTTACCTAGACAACCACCATTAATTCTGAGAGTATTAAATGGAAAGTTACGTGACACGATATCCTGAGTTATCCATATGCCTTGTAGCTAGCAGTTGATTAAATTGCTCTCGTCTATTGGAGCCATGACAGAGACAGCCCGGTCCGCAGTGAAATGACCCCTGCGCTGTTTCTTTGCTTTCAGGTGAGACAGTGACAGTTGTCCTTGTGGAAAACCAGTGAGGCTATTTTCAAGTGGTATTTTCAAGAGGGCTGTGGTGGTTTGAAAGAGCGGTTGCTGTTCTTGGTGTGTACAGTCAGCCCACTCCGGTTCTGCTGGTCAGAACATTGGTCCATCTAGCTTAGTCGTGTTTAGGGCTGGTAGCATCTCTGTGGGGTTTCAGGCTCTGCAGGACTTTCAGCAGGTCCACTTTCAGGGTGGGTTTCCACCCCCCCCACCCCCCACCCACAGCAATGAGATTCTTCTGCATTCCATGTACCATCTCTGGATAACTTACCGATATCAGCCTGCAGTGCAAGAGTTTTCTTATTATAGTCCACCAGTACGCTTACCCACTTCTCAACCTCAGCCAGTATTTCTGAATCTAAACAGTTTGCAAAAGTTCAGGTCAAGGGAATTTCTAGCAGCCATATATATACATATATACGCAATTTCCCAATATCCTATCAGACTCTAGCATGGATCAAGGAGCAGAACCCAGAATGGGACTATGCAAATAGGTAGGAACAGACTTAGTTCTTTGTGGCTTGATCACTAAGAGAAGTTAGATTCTACCCCAGTAATGTGCCCAAGTGCATGATTTTCCATTTAGGAATATTGTTAAAAAGAGGGGAAAGCCTGTCATTCATTGCTGAAACAGTGTGTGGCAAAGATAGGATTCCAGAAGGGGTTGCAATAGTATAAATCCCCACCTGAAACCTTCCCTGCATGCACAGGCACAGGCACAGGCACAGGCACGCACGCACGTACGTGTGAACACACACAAGCACACACACCCATGAGTTTCTTGCTCCACACACTTGCTTCAGTGGCAGGGCTATGCAAATGCCTTTGTGCTTGTTTGCTACAATGAGAGGACCCTTCCCAGGTTTCAGGGTATATATGAGGCATTTATCATGCACTCGTCATTCCCTACTCAAAAGTTGTTTATAGGTTCTTTAAGCAACATCTTGACCCTCTAGTTTTCTTTCTGTGTCTAAACAGCACTTTCAGCAGGTTTTTTTTTAGAGTTGGGAAAGTGCGGTATTTAATTATAAAAGCAAAATAAATGGTACTCTTTACTGTGTTTTTGCACTATTCCGCTATACCACAGTGCCACCAAGAGGTTATGTAGCAGAAAAGCAGGAAAGGAAATGCTTGGTGTAGTGCTTGGATCTCAATTCTGCAATGAAACCGAAAGTAGATACAGCAGATTAACAGCCAACAAACAGCTGATTAATAGCCTCATGTAGAAAAGTTCAATGTGGCTGAGTGAAAAAAGAAATGATGTAACATTTCTGGGAATCCAGGAAAACCACTAACTCCTAGGTCAGATAAACGTGTGAGAATATACCCCCCTCCCCCCAAAAAACAAACTAACTACAACATGCAACAAATATAAAACAGGAGATCATCCCCAGGACTCAAACTATTTGCAGAGATTGACTCTAAGAGTCAGAGAAATTTCCTGATCTGTCATGTGGCAGCAAGATATAGAGATGGTTGTGGAATTTGATGCTGGGAATTCCTAACAAGATGCCCTAATCCACACCTCTCAGGCATACCAGGACATCGCTATCTACAAGATTTCAGACTTCTAAAATAGTAGGCTTTCAGGGCCTTCCTAAAATCCTGCAATGATGGGGCTTGGTGGACCTCCAGTCACAACTTGTTCCAGAACTGTGGGGCCACTGCAGGAAAGCCCCTCTTTGTGGGGCTTGGTATACTACAATTGGCCCTTGGGGATCAGCTGACTGGATGTTAGGAGGGGTGAGAATGCTGCCTCGGTGGCTACCAGGCTCGCAGAGCAAACAGCACACCCCCGGCACAGGAATTAAGGTGCTGCAGCCTGGTTGTTGGGGGAGCCCTAGTCCAAGAAACACACACGCTGCTCACAGGACGCTCACAGCCTCCTTCCCATCATCACTAACCCAGCAGCTCAGCTCCTCTTTGTGTTTGCAGCCAGAGCACTCTTTGTGGTGCTCTGGTCTTTGGGGCAAACATGCCCCCCTCCCCGGCCCAACTCGCCACCCTGCTTGCAGGCAGCAACATGAAGGCAGGTAATAGGGTGCTTCTTCAGGGGGCCAAAATTATCACAAAGGTTCAAAGGTGGGGGGCTACTGTTGAGGCAACAGTCATAGGGGTCCTTTTCAAAACTTTGTCTTAGGGCCAGGTGAAGCTCGTTTCTGTGGTTGCCAGCCGCCAGCCACCTTTCCCCCTCCCCCAGAACACCCTGGGATGACATAATGCCTGTGGGGGGGGGGAGAGTGGCCCACAGCTGTCAGCCAATGAGAGGAGCTCCATGGATGCTCCTGTGGCGATGGCCCTAACACTGATAGATAGGAAAAGAGAAAGATTGCCATGGGTCCTAAAACTAAGTAAAAAAGAAGTAAACGAAGGGATCCCTCCTTCTGCAATGGTAGGTCTGCTACTGCAGTGATCAAGTTTAAGGACAGCCAGATCTGTTGATTTCCCTTCCATTTTCACATGCACCTCTCTGCTCCCCCCTTCCCCAGAAAATTTGTATGTATTTGTATGAACATTTTCCAAATGTACACATATTTATACACGTGCACCCCTTGGCTAAAGTGTGTTTCTGTGCTTAGAAATATACAGTTTTTGTTGCACGTTTTTCAAATGCGTGCATATTGTTGAACACAACTTTTTTTTCTTTTGTGGAATGCATGATAAGCTGGAAAGTGCATGGATTTCCACCCGCATATTGCATTCATTTCTGTGTTCTGTTCCAGGAGAGGAGAACTGGGTAAATTCATTTAAAAAACCTTGATGGAGTGAATTTCTCACCATCCCTAATCAAGCTTCTTTTGTGAATAGGTATATTTAGGTTTATAGTAGGTTGGGGCGGGGGGGAGGCGGCTGCAGAGGAAACATAGAAACTGAGTCCATAACTGCAGGAGATCCACCATAGGCTCCCCCCACTGAAGATGAAGCACTGCGTCATTTGCATAGTCCTGCCTCTGAAGCAGGTGGGTGGAGTTACCCACTCCTAGCTGCGCTCCACACCTGAAGGGAACACAGGTGGGAAACTCTGCTGAATGCTGTGAACACCGGGGCAGGGCATCATTCTCAGAGGAAAGGTGCTGGAGAGCAGGAGGGTGCTTAAGCCTTCACCTGCTGCTCTTCTCCTTCCCGCTACCCCATCCACCTGCGCACAAGGCCAAGAAACTGGATGCGAGTGTCGCTGTGGGTGGAGGGTAATTGCTGTGAGTAGAAGTGTGGCAGAAGACCAGAGCGTTCCCAGTGCAACTCAGCGCTTACCATTGTAGCTTTTTTGGGATAGATTGCGGCCAACCACAACGTTCCGAATTACCTTCATAGCATTGATTTGATCTGATACGTTTTGTACTTCCAAATAATCTAATACGGAGGAAGGCAGAAAAGAAATGCAGTTCAGACATACTATTCTTCTGCCAGGTGCAGCTTTGGTTCTGAGCCCAACCTGCCACCAACCCCAGTTGCACGATT
This sequence comes from Heloderma suspectum, assembly GCF_057233095.1. NCBI lineage: Eukaryota > Metazoa > Chordata > Lepidosauria > Squamata > Helodermatidae > Heloderma > Heloderma suspectum. Next base: position 5,719,543 of record NC_139462.1, read on the forward strand.
CATCTTAGTCCCAGATAGGGAGGGCGGAGGATCCATCCAGGGGGTCACGTCTGCTGAGCTTGTGGCGGCTCGGATCCCCAGGCTCTGGCTTGCTTGTCCATGAGGTGGCCCGACTCGACCTGTGCGAGTGGGTCCAGCTGGTGGACTTCCACCACTGGCACTGCCATGCGCAAACCCCTCATGATCTCCTTGCTGATGGGGACACCGGCAAGGAGAGTGCAAGAGGTTTGCGCACAGCGATGGTGGCAGGTGGCGACGACAGGAGTCCCCCGCCGCCGCCACCCATTGCCCACCATGCGCAGACTTCAACCGGAGTGATGTGATTTGCCACCTGCCCAACTAGCGAAGCCACTGTTATTCGGAGTCCTGCTCAGGATGTGGCTGCTCTAGTGGATAATGCCCGTGACGCTGTGGGAAGCAGGCACATGGCGCCCCCACGCCGTCCTGAGTCAGCTCCCCAAGTGGGGGCGGGAAAAGGCACTCCTGCCCATGTCCACTGCGTGGGCAGCAAGTGTCAGGAGCTCCTGGAAGACTACCGCTGTCCTCTCTCCCTCCTGTAGAGAGAGACCCTGCAGGCAGTACAGGTGACACTTGAACAGGAGAAAATGCACACGCCGCAAGAGAGAATTGAAAAAGAAATGAATGCAGAGGTGCAGTTCAGGATGGAGGACCGTGGAGGTTGTTCCACTAAGCTATGTTGTCCTAGGAAGCACTGAGATATGTCTGAGCAGACAGTCAGGTAACAGCACTATGGTGCCATTGATTACATCTCTCCCATTGAAATCACACACTAAACTAAGTCATTGAAAACAAACCAGTCCATGGGGATGGGGAGGGCTGAATGGAGCCTGGATCATGCCCACTAGTTTTGAAAGGGTTCTTCCCACAGAAGTAAAGCCAGCCAAGGTAATGCTTTCTTTCTTCTTTCAAGGTTGAACTTACACAGAACACCCAATACAACAGCTCCACAAAGCATGAATCCGGATAGCCACACGGCACGCATCATGTTTTTATGAGCTTTCTGAGCAGCAAGCTGTGCTTCTAGAAGGACAAGCGGAAAGAAAATTATGCTTTAGCCATCGGGACCCAACATCCCATCATCACATTGATACACGAGTGTCCAGACTCTGCGGCAACCTCTCCACCTGAGTGGCAGCAGCCAGCTTGGTCTCCCTGTTGGTGCTGCCCCAACCCAGCGTCTCAAGGGCCGGACCCTGGCTGGGCCGAGGAGACGGGGAAGCAGATGTGAAAGCTTTACATTTTGCCCAGAAATATCTGTCCACGTTCTCGCTCTGGCCTTAAAAGAGTAGTTGTCTGAGACACCATCTTACAGAGCAGGGGGTGGGGCATGTGTGATGGACGGAGGGTCCCATTAGCTCTGGGTCACATAGCCAATCGTTTTTGGTATAATTATTTTTTTGTTGTGAGTTTTAACAAAACAAACAAACAAACAAAAACATAACAAAACCAAATAATTGAAAATGTAACAGCATACTCTAAAGTCCTCAGTTTCAATTATTACAACATTCTAGGGAGAAAAAAAAAAGGGGGGGGAGAATAGATTACACATAAACTTCAGTAAAAGCAGACCAGATGTCCAGTATGAGTCCATTTGCAAATTACACCTATATACCACTCTTTCAAATGTTGCTAGTGTTGTGTTAAGTCTTCGATCCATTGCATTATAGGTGGTGGGCTTTTATCTTTCCATTATTGTAGTATCAGTCTTTTAGCAGCCAAGAGGGTGCAAAAGATCCATTTACACTGGCCTTGTATCACATTCCAAAAAGCAGATAAATAGTTTAAGAGAACATGTACATCAGTAAATATTAAAGAGCTTTCCAGTACAAAATTGATCCGTATGATAACTTCCTCCCAAAAGGTGGCGATTATTGGGCATTTCCAAAACATATGAATAAAAGTAGCATTAACTGCATTATTCCTCAAACAATTAGTTTGACAAACCTTTGTTAAAGAGACATTGTGGCATCCAATTGACCTGAAACAAAAGTTTTTGCTGAATAAGACATAACCAGAGATCCATAGAGATATTAGATACAGATGCCAAAAAGATGGGCCATTGATTAAACAAAATAGGACATTCCAATTTCCTGTTCCATTCCTGCTGTAGACCCCATGTATCATATTTATTCACTGATAATAAGTATTTATTAACATGAATCCTGGGTCAATATATCTGGTCAGCTTCAATAAATAGCAAAGGAGACTCTGAGGTAGTAAAGGCAGCAGGACCAAATCTAGATAGTAACAAGTGTTTCAGTTCCATATACTGCCATTTAGCTGTAGCAGGCAAATCAAATTTATCTCACAAAATTAGAAGGAAGTGGGGAAGGGGGGAAGGAAGGAAACTGGGATAGAAAGGGTCAAGGAACACCTAATTACTTTGAATGAGTTCAGATCTCCAGAGGCAGATGAACTGCACCCTAGAGTAATAAAGGGACTGGCAGAAGAACTCTCAGAACCACTGTCTATTATCTTTGAGAAATCATGGAGGATGGGTGAAGTGCCAGATGATTGGAGGATTTGTCAAGAACAAATCCTGCCAGATGAACAAATCCTTTGTCAAGAACAAATCCTGCCAGATGAATCTGATCTCATTTTTTGATCAGGCCACCTCCCTTGTGGACTGTGAGAATGCTGTGGACATAATATACCTCAACTTCAGCAAAGCTTTGACAAAGTGCCCCATGATATCCTGATGAGCAAACTAGCTCAAAGTGGGCTAGATGAAACAACGATCTGGTGGATCCACAGTTGGCTACAGAATCGGACTCAAAGAGTGCTTCTCAATGGGACCTTCTCAAACTGGGGAGAGGTAACAAGCAGAGTACTGCAGGGCTCAGTTCTGGGTCCAATGCTCTTCAACATTTGTATTAATGACTTGGATGAGGAGGTGCAGGGAATGCTGATCAATTTTGCAGATGACACAAAATACTTTGGATTTGGAATACTTTGGAAGACAGGAACAAAATTCAAAGTGATCTTGATAGACTGGAGCGCTGGGCAGAAAATGACAGAATGACATTGAATAGGGATAAATGCCAAGTTCTACACCTAGAAAAAGAAACCAAATGCACAGTTACAAGATGGGGAATTCTTGGCTCAACAACACTGCAAGCAAGAAGGATCTTGGAATTAGGGATGTACGAAACTCACTTACCTTTTCGTGAAATCTTTTGCGGTGGGGGGGGAGGCGCTCCATCCCTCCCCCCAGAATCCTTGATGGGGGGGAGGTGATCCGGTGCTCCCCCCTGGAATCCTCGACGGCCGGCTCCGCTCCGCAGCCAGGGCCGTCCGCAGCTGGATTTCCGGCCACCTTTTTTTCGCCGATTTATCTTACGTAAATATTTACGTAAGATAAATCAGCGAAAAAAAAGGGGAACACAAATAGCGTAGTGAGTGCTATTTGCGTTCCTTTATTTTTCGCTGTTCTAGCCTATGTAAATATTTATGTAGGCTAGAACGGTGAAAAATAAAGGAATGCAAATAGCGCCCACTATGCTATTTACGTTCTCCTTTTCTTCGCAATTTTATCTTACGTAAATATTTACGTAAGATAAATTGGCGAAAAATAGAGAATGCAAATGGCGGCCGCCATAGCTGCCGCCATTTGCATACGCTGGGTTTTTTTGGGGGGGTTAGCCATGATAGGCTACGTAAATACTTACGTAGCCTATCACGGCTGCTAGGACGGCAATGGCGGCAGCCGCAGCCTGGCCACAGCCAGCCAGGAGACCAGTCGCTGGAGCTGCTGCCGCTGGAACCGCCGCTGCCTCATCCGCCCCAGGTAAGTGCCGTCCTGGGGGGATTCCGCGGGGGGGCAGGAGGCTGTTCCACCACAGATTCCATTCTTTAGAATCCGGCCTCACTGGAATCCATGGCGGAATTCTCTGCCATCCCTACTTGGAACTGTTGTAGATCATCAGCTGAATATGAGCAAAGATAGTGATGGGGCTGCAAAAAAGGCAAATGCTATTTTGGGCTGCATTAATAGAAGTATAGCTTCCAAACCCCTGGAAGAACTAATTCCCCTCTACTCAGCACTGGTTAGGCCTCATCTGGAGTACTACGTCCAGTTCTGGGCACCACACTTTAAGGAGGATGCAGACAAACTAGAGAGAGTTCAGAGGAGGGCAACAAAGATGATCAGGGGACTGGAAACAAAGCCCTATGAAGAGAGACTGAAAGAACTGGGTATGTTTAGCCTTGAGAAGAGAAGACTGAGGGGAGATATGATAGCGCTCTTCAAGGACTTGAAAGGTTGTCACAGGGAGGAAGGCCAGGATCTCTTCTCCATCATCCCAGAGTGTAGGACACGGAAGAATGGGCTCAAGTTCCAGGAAGCCAGATTCCAGCCGAACATCAGGAAAAACTTCCTGACTGTTAGAGCAATATGACAATGGAACCAATTCCCTAGGGAGGTGGCAGGCTCTCCCACACTGGAGGCGTTCAAAATGAGGCTGGTCAGCCACCTGTCAGGGATGCTCTGACTTGGATTCCTGCATTGAGCAGGGGGTTGGACTCAATGGTCTTGTAGGCCCCTTCCAATCCTACTATTCTATGATTCTATGAAGTTAAAAATGGCAAAATCTCATAATCAACACTCAATAATTGATTCAGAGTAAAGATAATTTTATCTGTCCAGGTCCACCACAGAAAAATTTTCTTTCCTATTCTTAGACATGGATTTCCCCACAAAGTCTCTTTAGCATGGGGAAATGGATCAAACTGTGATTGGCATGAAATTATATGCCACACATCTCTAACTGCCAAGATTGTGGGAGGAGCTCTATCTGCCTTAACATGCTGAGAACCTAATGCCATCCATTTGGAGAGAGGCTCCAGACAGGAAGATTCCAACACTGACCAAGGTGGAAAATCAAATCTGAGTGGAAAAGACCAGAATTTAGTACAAGTCAGTAAATAAGCCTGATGATATGTAGCAAGATCTGAAAAACCCAGCCCACCAACATTAATTCGAAGTTGTATCCTTTTCAAAAATACTCTTGGTGGAAAGCCCCCCCACATTTTTTTTTTTTTTTAACGAAACAAAGCATTAAGTTTTTGGAAATATTTGCCAGGTATAAGTAAGGGGATCCGACATATAACGTAAACAATTTGAGGTATAATATTCATCTTAAGTGTATCAACCTTACCCCATAAACTCAACTTTAAAGAGGCCCATCTATCTATGCCTCATGAAATATTGGGAGGGAGCAATCCTATGGCTGCTAGTCAGTGGCTAGATGGCGGGAACAATCCCCTCCATGCTTCTCCTGCTCTGCATTGGATAGGCAGTCGCCTCTGAGTTTGGAGGCAGCCGCCTATCCCCATAGGATTGTGCCCTTAATCAACCTATTTAAATTTAACTTAAACATTTGAGATATATCTCTAGGGATAATTATTCCCCAATAAGTATTAAACTCTGGGTGCCTTCAAAACTGCTAATTGGCTAATAATGTAATAATAATGGTGTCCCCAACCAGTCGTGTCCGACTCTAGAGTGCGGTGCTCATCCCCGTTTCTAAGCCGAAGAGCCAGCGCTGTCCGAAGATGCTTCCGTGGTCATGTGGCCGGCATGACTGAACATCGAGGTGCACGGAACGCTGTTACCTTTCCCGCCGAGGCGGTACCTATTTATCTACTTGCAATTTCTTGCTTTCGAACTGCTAGGTTGGCAGAAGCTGGGACTGAAGACGGGAGCTCACTCCGTCACGCAGCACTCGGGTCTCGAACTGCTGACCTGCCGACCTTCCAGTCTGCAGTTCAGCGTCTTAACCACTAAGCCACCGCGGCCCCTAATTGGCTAATACACTAGAGTATACCCTATCTCCAATCAGCATTATTTCTGACTTTGAACAATTAATTGAATAGCCAGACAAATCACTGAAAGTATTAATCAGTTTCATCAAAGCTGGAACCTATGACTGGAGTTTTGAAATAAACAACAAAAGATCATCAGCATAAAGGCTAATTTTAAATTCTAAGCCAAAATGCAGAAATCCATGAATACTACCATTTTGTCTAATAGCACACGCCAGGGGTTCCAAGCATAAGTTGAATATCAATGGGAAAAGTGGACAACCTTGTCTGGTGCCCTGCCCAAGTAAAAAAAAAAAAAAAGAAAGCCAAAAATAAACCATTAGTCATTATTGTCACTCTTGGAGCCAAGTATAAAATCCTAACCCATTTCAAAAATTCTATAGGAAAACCGAAATTTATCAATGTGGTAAAAATAAATTTCCAATGAATTTTGTCAAAGGCCTGTTCTGCATCCTAGGAAATGATGGCCGCCTGGTCAGTTCTTTCAGGGTTTAAAGCGACTACATCAACAACTAATCTGAGATTATCAGCCAGCCCCCTGTCTATTTTTGATAAATCCCACCTAGTCTGGTCTAAGCAATGTGTCCATAACACGTTGCAATCTATCAGCCAAAAATGCTGTTAGTATTTTATATCTACATTAATTAATGATACAGGTTGATAGTTAGCACAATAGGGATGATCTTTGCAAGGCTTAGGAATCACGGTAATATAAGCATCGTTTAATGATGAAAGGGAGCCTGCCTCAGAAACATGGTTACAAAGGCAGTACAGCTTTGGGGCTAAAAAGCTGGAGAATATTTTATGCCGCTCAACTGGGAATCCATCCAGACCGGGTGATTTCCCAGTGTTCATATTCATAATTGCATTCATAATTTCCTCCAAGTACAATGGAGCTAAAAGAAGCTGTCATTGTGAAGAATGTAAGCATGGGAGATTAATATAAGGGGGGGGGGAGCATTCATAGCTTGCTCTGATATCTTGCTACCAGTGCTATAAAGATCAGAATAAAATTTTAAAAATTGTGAGTTTATATCTACAGGAGAAGTATATACTCTGTCATTCTCATCTTTAATAGCTGAAATGAAATTTTGATGTTGATACTGCTTAAGGCAATGTGCAAGGATCTTACTAGTACGTTCACCATTTTCCCAATATTTCTGTCGGGAACAAGTCAGAGCAAATTCTGTCTGCTGTGAAAGAATATTATTCAACTCATGCTTAGCATTCTGCAGCTCTTGATAAAGTTGTGCAGTACGGGAAATGGCAAACTGGGTTATAAGAGATTATACTTTCATTTCAGCAATTCACCATAATTGCTTTAGATTAGATTATTTTTTTGGTCTCTACATCTTTGGTTTGTCAAATAAAAGACTGCAAGACTGTCACACTGGAAGTGTCAGATCACGCCCCAGTATGTTTAGAACTGCAATTTCCTGACACCCCTAGGGCCCCTGTCCTTGGGGCTTTAACATTTCTCTTCTTAATGATGAGAAGTTTGAAACTCAGGTGTTAGCTGAACTGACATAATATTTTAATACTAATGAGGGTAGGCAGGTTCGTGCACCATTGAGTGGGAGGCCAGCAAAGCTTTAAGGGGCCCAATTATTGCTTATGCTTTAAGCAAAAAACCCCCCAAAAACCTTTAAACATTCAACAGATGTTTTTAAATACATAGCATAGCTAATGGTGAGGGATGATGGGATATACTGGCACTTGAGAGCCAGTGTAGTGTAGTGGTGAGAGTGACGGACTGGGAGCCGGGAGATCTGGGTTCTAGTCCCCACTTGGCCATGGAAGCTCACTGGGTGACTTTGGGCCAGTCACAGACTCTCAGCCCAACCTACCTCACAGGGTTGTTGTTGTGAGGATACAATGGTGAGGAGGAGGATAATGTAAGCCGCCTTGAGTTCCTTGCGAGAGGGAGAAAGGCGGGGTATAAATGCAATAAATAAATAAAATAAATAAATACGCAGTCCAACAGGATCTGGAGGGCCATATATTCCGCACCACTATTATACAGCCTTTGCTGGCCTGATAATGCAGAATCAGGAGTGGGCTTGGGATACTCAACTAGCAGTGTGGGTTTCACACAAGCAACATCTCTCACAGCCAGCAGCAGCGGGACTTCCCCCTAGACAAATAGTCACGTATCCACATTGGACACCTTTGCATTTGCAAAGGGAGGACTCAGATCCCAGACTGTTGCTCCTTCAAGGCTTAGTTAATCTCCTGGGTCCACCCATCCCCATCATGGCTAGTTCCAGACCCCTCCTGTATCTCTAGTCACTTCCCCTTTCTGTTGGTTCTTCCTCTGTACAATAGACCACGTCTGGGTGTGTGGCATACAGACCATCCACTGGGTTGTCTGTTTCAGGCTCATCCTCTTCATCTGCTTCATCCTCTATAAAAGAACAACACAAGTATTGGATATGTGAGGACTGCAGCATACACAATAATTATTATGCCCCTGTGGAGATTGTACAGACCAAACTACAAACATTGGCCTCTGCTCAATAATGATACTTTTCTAGGGTACCAATTTTCAAGACTTCAATTTGAAACTGAGCTACAGTTCTCCAAGTGATTGAAATCCAGCTCCTGTGGCTTGAACAGGGACAAAGGCTTAAAATATATATATCACACAATACAGTATGTGTAAATCAGCTCACCGGTGCAAGGATATCTGTGTTATCGCCCAACAAGTGTTTGGTGAACACCAACTGTTAATAAGGTAATTAGCACTGTCTGTATTTTCTGCATTTTAATTCCATCTGAACTCAGTGTTACAATTTCACGGATGGACGGACACACACACACACACACACACTCACTGCTTGCAGCAACCACATAATGCTTAATGCATTTGACAAAGCAAGTTGTAGTCCCCAGAAGCTTATGCTAGAATGAATATGTAGCCTAATGGTGCCACAAGACTCTCTGGGTTCTTTTTGTTTCTTCTAATGCCTCCCCATGGTCATGGAACTCCATAAAACCTTGTCTCACTAGACAAAGAAGAAGTTAGTCATCCATATTGGTCACCTTCCAACCCACAGAAGAAGGACTCAGGACTTTGCTCTTCCCTTGGGTTAGTGAATCTCCTTAGCCCAAATAACTTCATAAACTCTTCATGCCATTCATATCCACCAAGTCTGGTTCCAGTTGTTGTTGTTCAGTCGTTAAGTCATGTCCAACTCTTTGTGACCCCATGGACCATAGCACACCAGGCCTTCCTGTCCTCTGCTCTCTCCCGGAGTGTGCTCAAGATCATATTCATTGCATCGGTGATGCTATCTAGCCATCTCACCCTCTGCCATCCCCTTCTATTTTTGCCTTCAATCTTTCCCAGCATCAGGATCTTTTCCAGGGAGTTTTCTCTTCGCATTAGGTGGCCAAAATATTTGAGCTTCAGCTTCAGTATCTGTCCTTCCAATGAGCAGTCAGGGTTGATTACCTGTAGGATGGACTGATTTGACCTCCTTGCAGTCCAGGGGACTCGTAAGAGTCTTCTCCAGCACCACAGTTCGAAAGCATCAATTCTTCGGCGCTCAGCCTTCCTTATAGTCCAGCTCTCACAGCCATATGTTGCTCCTGGGAAAACCATAGCTTTGATTATACGAATCTTTGTCGGCAAGGTGATGTCTCTGCTTCTTACTATGCTGTCTAGGTTTGCCATAGCTTTCCTCCCAAGGAGCAAGCGTCTTTTAATTTCATGGCTACAGTCACCATCTGCGGTGATCTTGGAGCCCAAGAAAATACAATCTGTCACTGCTTCCATTTCTTGCCCTTCTATATGCCAGGAAGTGATGGGGCCAGATGCCATGATCTTAGTTTTGTTAATGTTGAGTTTCAAACCAGCTTTTCACTCTCCACTTTCACCCTCAACAAGAGGCTCTTTAGATCCTCTTTGCTTTCTGCCATTAGGGTGGTATCATCTGTCTATCTGAGGTAGTTGATAATTCTCCCAGCAATCTTAATTCTGACCTGTGATTCATCCAACCCGGCGTTTCTCATGATGTACTTTAATTAAATAAGCAGGGCGACAATATGCAGCCTTGTCGTACTCCTTTCCCAATTTTGAGCCAATCGGTTGTTCCATGTCTGGTTCTTACTGTTGCTTCTTGACCCTCATACAGGTTTCTCAGGAGACAGGTGAGGTGGTCTGGTATTCCCATCTCTTTAAGAATTTGCCACAGTTTGTTGTGATCCACACAATCAAAGGCTTTAGCGTAGTCAATGCAGCAGAAATAGATGTTTTTCTGGAATTCTCTTGCTTTCTCCATGATCCAGCGAATGTTGGCGATTTGATCTCTAGTTCCTCTGCCTCTTCAAAACCTAGGGATGGACGAAAGGGACTTACCTCGTCCAGCAGCTTGCTTCGCTGTGGGGGGGAGGCACTTCGGTTCTCCCCCCGAAGTTCAGGTGAGGGGGGGGAGGCGCTCCATCCCTCGCCAGCGAAATTCAGGCCGGGTAAGAGTGCCCCGTCTACCCGGCTGCGAAAAAAAGTAAAAAACAAAACACACACACCCGTGATAGGCTACGTAACGATTTACGTAGCCTATCACGGCTAGATTTCCAAAGTCAGCCGTGACAGGCTACGTAAATCGTCATGTAGCCTATCACAGGTGACTTTGAAAAAAAAAAAAAAAGCACGTACGCAAATGGCGGCTCCCATGGGGACCGCCATTTGCGTTCCTTATTTTGGCACGTCTAGTCTACGTAAAGATTTACGTGGACTACGGCGAAAATAAGGGCAACGCAAATAGTGTTACCTTATTTTCGCCGTAGTCCACATAAATCTTTATGTAGACTAGACGTGCCAAAATAAGGAATGCAAATGGCGGCACCCCATGGGAGCCGCCATTTGCGTATGCGCTTTTTTTTTTCAAAGTCACCTGTGATAGGCTACGTGATGATTTATGTAGCCTATTACGGCTGACTTTGGAAATCTAGCCGTGATAGGCTACGTAAATTGTTACGTAGCCTATCACGGGTATTGTTTTTTTTTTTTACTTTACTTTTTTTTTTTTGCAATGGCAGCGGCGGCAGCCGGTCCCCGCCCCCAACGAAATGCCACCGAACCGCCGCCGGGACCCACCGCCGAGACGGACATTCATGAAAGGTAAGTCCCATCCCAGGGAGGGCGGGGGGCGGGGGGGCAGAGAATTTCTCCTGGAACAACCTTCGGAGGACCGAATGCGTTGGCGCTCGGCCCCCCGAAGTTTCGGGGAGAAATTCTCCCCCATCCCTAGCCGAAGGTAAGTCCCATCCGGGGGGGGGGCGGGGGGCCGGCGGAGAATTTCCCCAACACTTTCGGGGGGCTGAATGCGTCGGCACTCGGCCTCCCAAAGATTCGTGGAGAAATTCTCCGCCAACCCTATCGAAACCCAGCTTGTACCCAGCTCCGGTAGTTCTCGGTTCACATGCTGCTGAAGCCTAGCTTGTAGCATTTTGAGCATCACCTTGCTGGCATGTGAAATGCGCGCAATTGTACAGTAGTTTGAACACTCTTTGGCATTGCCCTTCTTTGGAATTGGAATGTAAACTGACCTTTTCCAGTCTTGTGGGCACTGTTGAGTGTTCCAAATGTGTTGGCATATTGAGTGCAGCACTTTAACAGCATCACCTTTTAGGATTTTAAATAGGTCAGCTGGAATACTGTCATCTTCGCTAGCTTTGTTGTTAGTAATGCTTCCTAAGGCCCACTTCACTCTCTAGGATGTCTGGCTCAAGTTCAGTGACCGCACTGTCATGGCTATCAGGGACATCAAGATCTTTCTTGATCTTTCTTAATTATTGCATTGTTTTCAAGGTGCTTACATATGGATTGCTTTATGATCTGCTCCAGGACTCTGTCCAGTTCCCCCTCCCTGTTCATCCTTTCCTCTACACAGAGAACCACTTATGGCTGTGCAGCATACAGACCTTCCTTAGGTTTCGGCTCTTCAGTTTTCTTTACCATTGTATCAGTTTTTTTCTGTAAAACAACAATATACATATTGGATATATGAGATCAGCAGCACACACTGAATATCTTCTAAATAACTCAACGATTTATTGTCACAATGCATTGGGAAAGGCCCAGGGCAGAAAAACTAGGCTGAAAAACATACACACACAGAGATGCAACTTAACTGGTAATTGTGTCTGGTTATTGGCCCATCTGGGCCCATAATTGTTAGTCTTTGAAGAGGTTAGCCGAGCTGAACTACACACACTGATCTCTGCTGCAATACTGAAACTGTTCCTTCTAGTGCACTCATATGGCCGATCTCAGGGTAATGAGATGGAGATGGAGATGTGCCCACATTGGTGAGGCCAGGTAGGCACATTTCAAATGAGTCCATGCCCAATGATTGTGGTTGGTGATTGAGAAATGTCATAGGAAGGGCAATTTGCATACAGACATCCAAGCAACTAGTCCACATAGTGCCTCAAGAACTGCCCTCCTGCAATCCACCCATTGTGGGGGACAAGCCCTGAGACTTCCACAATTGTAGAATGTGGACAATAGCCACAGACTCACACCAACACTGACTCCTGCCGAGAGAAGGGATGCTGGCTTGTGGCTGCCAAAGCAGAGTCCAGCTCTTTCTCCCAATGCAGGTCTCTCATAAGGTCAGGGTGGACTTGATCTAGACATATCCTGTGGCAATGGCACATGGGCAGCCCAGCTGAACTGGACCCAGTTTTTAAAAAAGCATTAAAAATTATTTCCTGCTACATCAATATCAAAAGCAGCAACAAAAGGGCAAAACAAAACACACACACACACATGCAGCCATCCATGCACAAAGAGAGAGAGAGAGAGGGAGGAGGAGGAGGAGAAAGGGAAAAAAGACTATATCATGAAACATATCCACACACAGCAACCATTTACATCACATAGGGTTTACATCACCGTGTGTGTGTGTGTGTGTGTGTGTGTGTATTCAAGCATGTATGTTAATATAAGCAGTCCATATATCTAAATAAGCATCCATATGAAATAGTCAGCTCTAAGTTCATATGTAGCAAGAGCAGTAAGGAATTCAGTCCACTGAATGGGTGCTCATCCTTCCAGGCTTGAGGTATACGTCTAATTGCAATGACAGGGGCAATCACAGAGTTCTGAGAGCTCTTCTGCAGGTTCCTTTATTACTCTAAGGTGCAATTCATCTGGCCCTAGAGATCTGAACTCATTCAAAGTAATTAGGTGTTCCTTGACCATATGCCTATTGATCTCAAGCTGCACTCCTGCCCCTTCAGCCTGTACTTCGCCTTTGCCAAGGGAGTCATAGATCCTCTTTCGGGAGAAGACTGAGCCAAAGTAGGAATTGAGCACTTCTGCCTTTTCCTTGTCATCTGTTATCATTTTGTCATCCTTATTTAATAGCGGAACCACCATTTCTTTCCTCTGTCTTTTACTAATCACGTAGTTGAAGAAAGCCTTTTTGTTGTTTTTAGCATCCCTCGCTAACCTCAGCTCGTTCTCAGCTTTAGGCTTCCTGATGCCATCCCTGCAATTCTGTGCTACCTGCTTTGACTCTTCCTTTGTTGCTTGGCCTGCCTTCCACTTCCCATGTGTGTACTTTTTTGTTTTCAGTAGGGATGGGGGAGAATTTCTCCCCGAAACTTCAGGGGGCCAAGTGCCAATGCATTCGGTCCTCCAAAGGTTGTTTGGGGAGAAATTCTCCGCCCCCCCCGCCCCCCGCCCCCCCTGGGATGGGACTTACCTTTCACGAATGTTGCTCCTGGCAGCGGGTCCCAGCGGCGGTTCGGCAGGTCTTTGTCAGGGGCGTGGGTGGCAGCTGGTCTTTCGACTGGCTGCCGCCGCCGCCATTACAAGTTAAAAAAAAAAAAACACCCCTGTGATAGGCTACGTAACGATTTACGTAGCCTATCACGGCTAGATTTGCAAAGTCAGCCGTGATAGGCTACGTTAATTGTCACCAAATAAGGAACGCGAATGGCGGCTCCCTATGGGGGCCGCCATTTGCGTACGCGCTTTTTTTTTTTTTTATGTCACCCGTGATAGGCTACGTGACGATTAACATAGCCTGTCATGGGTGACTTTGCAGATCTAGCCGTGATAGGCTACGTAAATCGTTACGTAGCCTATCACGGGGCTTTTCTTTTTTTTTTACTTTTCTTTTGAAGTTCACGGCCGGGGAGACGGGGCGCTTCTCCCCGGCCTGAATTTCGGCCGGGCAAGGCGGGAAGCCTCCCCACCGGCCTGAATTTCGGGTGGCCAAGGCGGGAAGCCTCCCCCCCCCAGCCTGAACTTCGGGGGGAGAAGCGAAGCGCCTCCCCCCCACTGTGAAGCAAGCTGCGAGACCAGGTAAGTGACTTTCGTACATCCCTAGTTTTCAGGGCATCTCTAAGCTTTTCATGAAGCCACATTGGCTTTTTCTGTTGTCTTCCACCTTTTTTTCTTGTTGGAATTGTTTGTAATTGTGCCTTGAGAATCTCCTTTTTCAAAGACTCCCACCCATCTTGGACTCCTTTCCTCCTTAGAGTTACTTGCCATGAGACCTTACTTATCATGGTTCTGAGTTTATTAAAATTGGCTTTCCTAAAATCCAGGGTACGCGTTTGGCTACACTCAGCTTCCTTTAGAACCATGAACTCAAGTATAACATGGTCACTTTCCCCCAGAGTTCCTGTAACTGCTACTTTACCCACTAAGTCATCTCTGTTGGTTAGGATCAAGTCAAGGATAGCCAATCCTCTAGTTCCTTCCTCTACTTTCTGTAGGAGGAAGTTATCCACAGAAGTCAGGAATTTCTTGGAGGGGCCATGTTTTGCAGAATTTGTCTCCCAACAAATATCGAGGAAATTGAAGTCCCTCATTACTACCACATCATGCTTTCTTGAAACACTGGCTATTTGCTTTTCAAAAGTTTCATCCCCGTCTTCTCCTTGATTGGGTGGCTGGTAGTAGACTCTGACCACCATGTTCCTTTTATTCTTTGCTGCATTTATTTTAACCCAGATGCTCCTGATGGGGCTACCAAGCTCCTCCTCCTGTATTTCTGTGCAGATATATGTATTTTTAACAGATAGTGCAACCCCACCACCCTTTCTGTTCCTCCTGTTCTTTTTGAACAAGTTATATCCTTCAATTGCTGTATTCCAATCATGAGAGTCATTCATGAGTGTCATCCCACCAAGTCTTAGTTACACCTATCAAGTCATAATTTCCCTCCTGTTTTAAGTTTTCAAGTTCGTTCTGGTCAATTCCCCCAGGCCCCTACATTCTGTGGGTTGTGTGTTTTCATTTTGCATAGACTCTGGCTTCAGTAGTGAGGGAAAGGCGCTTAGTATATGGCAAAAAACAGACAGCTCTGCTGATTCCTGGGGAGGAGGTATTGGCACAAATTTAGAGTTCTGGGGTGGAGAAGAAAACAAGAGCTTGATCACAGTGGTGGTAGAAGAGACTTGCAATGAACAGGAATAAAATACATCATCTGCTTTTATGAAGAGTTGCTGAAGGATGGAAAAATGAGGAGGGAGGGACTTCCGGTTGGAACCAATGTCGCCCTCACAGCTTGCCGAGGAGTCTCTGCGGGACGCTATCTCAAACAGATTTTTAAAAGGTTGAAAGACCTTTTCATCTCCCCCTTGGAATTAAAAGGGGGGGCAAAGAGCGCATCTGGATGAAGTCTTGGAGAAGAGTACTCTCTGCAAGGCAGCGGGGTGGAGGGGCTGGATTCCGAGACTACCCTCCCAGAGCTTAATCATCGCAAAAAGCTGTTTTGAAACTCCTATCTAATAGGAGAAAACAGGGCCGACGTATTCCATTGTCATATATGGATTAAGAAATATCAACAACATCCGAGGGATGGTTTAAGAAATATCCACAATATTTGAGAATATTTGAGGACCTGCAAGATTTGTTTGAAGAGAAACATGGCTACAACGATGTCAGGAGCACTCTGGCGGCCACTCCCAGTAGATCCCAATAGCTAACTCAAGACACAGATGAAAGGATTTATTTTCAAAGTTTTAATCCTTTTACAACTTAATGACTCTTTCAGATGCTAATCACCAGCGACTAAAGCAAGGAACAGCAGAGTGGCCTAAGCTTCAAGTAGTCATTTGATTCCCATTTGAAAGAGAGTCACTTGAAGACCCAGAACTTATGGGCTAGGGAGAGATCCTCCCTCTTTCCCTTGGGTCCATGGGAGGCGGCCATTGCTTGTGCGCCAAATGGGCGCTACGCCTCCTTTCTGCGCCCTCCATCGCTCGTCGCTCTTTGTGTCTGTGTCGAGCATCTAAGAAGCCCCCCTCCCACACTCCCTCACTGCCAGGTTCGCTATCTATCTTAGGAATGCTGGCAGGAGGAATCTCTGCCAGGTGCTGAGCCTGGGAGGGATGAGCTGGCCCCTCTCCCATGGATAGCTGTTCCTCCTCAGAATCCGAACTGCTCTGAGGCTCTCTTTGCTCAGTTTCCACCCTGACAAATGGGGAGAAAGAAAGGAACTGCATCACCGCCCACTCCCCCCATACCTCACTTGGCAAAGGCTCCAAGAACCGAAGATACAGGGGAGTTACTTCCTTTGATAAAAACTTTATCTTTGCAATTTGCAGGGCAAGCTAAGAGGTTGGATTCAATTCAAAATTCCATCACCGCCCTGCAAGGGGCTGTGGATTTAATTAACACTTCTTGACAAAAAATGGAGGCAAAGGTTAATGAGCTGCAAGATAGGCTGACAATGAATGAAACTACGACACAAGTTTTTTCCAAAAATTTCTCTGTCAGAATTTCCCAACTGGAGGCCTTCACGCACAGATCCAATGTACGTATTATTGGTATTAAAAATTTGCCTAGTGATGTAAATTTCCCTACCTTTGTGGACAAGCTTTTGCATGAGATACTCCCTGTGCCATCTGATTATTTACTCGATTTTGAGCAGGCATTTCATGTGCCAAATGCTAAAGGGACTGGCTATACGATTATAGTCCAAATTGCAAGAATCTCCACAAAGAATTATATCCTGCATTTGGCAAGAGGGTGGAAGTAGGGATGTACGAAACACCTACCTGGCTCTGCACCAGGCAATCCGCAGTGGGGGGGAGGTGCTCCTTCCCTCCCCCCAGAATCCTCAACAGGGGGGAGCCGCTCCGTCCCTCACCTCAGAATCCTGCCCAGACGGCTCTGCTCTGTGGCCAAGCCGCGGAGCTGCTGGCCAGCTCCGGCCGCCCACAGCCGGATATCCGGCTGCTGGGCAGCCCTGCAGGGATGCAAATGGCAGCTGTCGTAGCAACCGCCATTTGCGTCCCTGTACTGAGCCGTGATAGGCTACGTAAATATTTACGTAGCCTATCATGGCAGAGGGAAAAACCCCAGCGTACGCAAATGGTGGTAGCTGCCGCCAGTTGCGTATGCTGGGGTTTCCCCCCCCCCGCCATGATAGGCTATGTAAATACTTACGTAGCCTATCACAGCCTCTGCAGGGACACAAATGGCATCCCTGCGTTAGCCGTGATAGGCTACGTAAGTATTTATGTAGCGTATCACATCTATTGAGAGGAGGAAGCGAATGGCGGCCGCAGGACAAGCGCCATTCGCAAAGCAGCGCAGATGGGAGCAGGTAAGTGCTCCATTTTGCACGCGTTCTGTGGGGTGGGGGCGGAGGGGACTTCATCCCGTGCACCTTTTGTGGGTTGGGGGGGCAGGGGCTTCGTTCTGTGACAGATTTCAGGGGGCCAAATGCATTGGCATTCGGCCTCACCAAGATCCATCACGGAATTCTCTGACATCCCTAGGTGGAAGTCTTTTTTGGAAACAAGAGAAAGTTATGTTATTTCCAGATTACATCAAAGACATGGGTGATAAAAGAAGGCAATTCATCAAGGCGAAAAATCTGGCAAAACAAATGAACTTACAATATCTTAAAATATCCTGCTACATTTTGCATTGTTTCTGAAGGTCAGATGAAGAAGTTCCTAAATCATGAAATGGCGGAGGCATGGCTGAACGTAAAAATGAGTGAGATTTCTGTTCCAGCCCCATGAACTGGAATCTTTAAACAAGTTTTGTTAACTGTCTATGTTTAGTCTGCATGATTCAGGCAAGTCCAGAGATAACTGATTATACATATATTCATATGCTTTCTTTCATTTTTCTTATCTTTTTTATTTTTCTTTAAATTCTCATTCTCTAAAATGGATATGATATGCTGCATTTAAATATATGGTTTGAGGGTGTATTGTGCACACTCATTTATATATCAAGTATAAGATATATTACTCACTGTTGTAAGGTTGCTTCCAAGCTTTATTATTATATAACATTATAATTTCATCTCTATTATCATCATCGTCATCGTCGTCGTTGTCATTACTATAAGACTACTTAGTAAGATTTTTGGTTGGTTAAACTGTTAAGCTTTATTATTACTATTATATTCTAACTTAAGGGCAATATACGGTTACTGGGAATGAATTGTAGGCCTGTTTCCTTGCTATAAGACTGATATGATATTGAAATGTAAGGTTGATTATTAAATTGTAATATGCTAACGTTATAGGTATAGTTTTTAAAGTAGAATGGGATCTGAAGCCCGTGGGTATTGGAGTTTAAATTTAACTCTTTAAAAAAGAAAAAAAAATCTTTTTCTTTTCTTTCCATTTCCTTTTTCCTCCTTTTCGTTACTATTGTGTCCTCCTAAGAATATTGTATTGCTGGGAAATTGTAGTTATCGATCAGGTTGTTGGTATTGTTTATTTCATTTATAAAGACAAAAATAAATTAAAAAGTATTTTTTTAAAAAAAGAAAAATGAGGAGGGATGGTTTTGTGGAGGGCCACAGGATGTATGCTGTTTTATTTGTAGTGGTGTGGTCAGTGTTCAATCTTTAAAAAAAGAAATGTGGTTTTAATCTCTGTGGTATATATTCCATCACCATGAAGTGTGTGTGCAGGGGGAGGCTGCATTTGTGAATTCTTGAGAGAACATGAACCTGCATATGTTCAGGGGCACTCTTTGTTTCACGATCCTCCTCCTCTCCATTTTGTCCTCACAACAACAACCCCGTGAGGCTGGTTGGGCTGAGAGTCTGTGACTGGCCCAAAGTCACCCAGTGAGCTGGCATGGCCGAGTGGGGACTAGAAGTTCTAGAACCCGGGTCTCCTGATTCCTAGTCCAACTCCAGCCACTATACCACACCGGCTTTCCCACTGATTGAGAGGAGCGTGGACATGGTGGAGGAGGCTGTGCCAGCCAGGCGAACCCAGAAGAATCAGCTCTTGGTGCTGCTGCTGCCCCAGGCGACCAGAGAGTCAGGATGTACGAAAGTCACTTACCTTTTCGAAGGGTGACATTCGCGGTGGGGGGGAGGCGCTCTGTTCCTTCCCCCCGAAATTCTCTCCATCCGGCTCCGCTCCACGGACATTCCACAGAGTCGCCGGCCGGGGCCGCCTGCAGCCGGACATCCGGCCACTGGGCAGCCTGAAGGGACACAAATGGCAGCTGCTGTAGCCGCTGCCATTTGCGTCCCTGTATTTTGCCATGATAGGCTACATAAATATTTATGTAGCCTATGACGGCAAAAACACACACAAAAAAAGCGAACACAAATGGTGGCGGCTACAGCAGCCACCATTTGCGTTCCCTTAGTTTTGCCGTGATAGGCTATGTAAATACTTACGTAGCCTATCACGGCTTCTGCAGGGATGCAAATGGCATCCCTGGGTTAGCCGTGATAGGCTACGTAAGTATTTACGTAGCCTATCACGGCTATATGGAAGAAGCGAATGGCGGCCGCATCTGCGGCCTCCATTCGCAATGCAGTGCGGACAGCAGCAGGTAGGTGCTCCGTTCCAGGCCCATTTCACAGGGTGGGGGGCGGGGGGCTTCGTTCTGCCATGGATTTCGGGGGGCCGACTGCACTGGCATTCAGCCTTACCGAGATCCATGGTGGAATTCTCTGACATCCCTACCAGAGAGATGATCGAGGCCAACTGCACCCTGAGTTTGAAAAGGGACAAAATGAGCCCACGGTGTTGTTACAGGTAGGGTCATCTCTCTCTCTGCATCAACATCATTTCTTCCAGAGATCAGCTTTTAATTTCCACAAGCCTCCTCCTAGCAGAAGCCAATTTGGCTTCACAAAAAGCTTAGAGATGACCTGAAAAGAAGAAAGTATACATATAGGAAGTGAAAGGAAGGCCAAGCAACAACAGAGGCCATGCACTATTATGATAAGACACTCCTGGATGTGACAACCACATAAACATAAATGCATTCAGGCAAAAGTCATGACAACAGAGTGTATTTTTACTTTGCAAGGTCAATTAAAATATATGGAACAGGAATATTTTAATTGTATACAACTGCTTAAGACAACAAGCAATAGCATACCCATAACACAGCCTGCACATATGGTAATTGCAGAATGGGGAAAACAAAAGGGACTGCAGTTGTGTACATTGTGTACCTCAAGCAGAGATATTGCTTGGAAGGAATAGAAGAGGGAAAGGCATATCTTCCATTCAGACACTGCAGCATGCCTAAATAAGCCCCCCTCCCCCCTGCCCTTTCCACAGCCAGGCATGTGAATGAATCTCTGACTGATGTCGGTAGACATTCAGTTATATCCCCAGGCAGTCAGCTAAAGAGAATGAATGAGGTACTGAGTCACCTGCCCTGGCCTGTCCTTTATCATGGAAATGCATTTTTAAAACAAGGGAGAGGTGATTCTGTTTAGCAGATGAACAGTATGGCTGATTTCTGAGGGAGTGTATACCTTGGTTCCATATCCAAGTAGGTCTGTACAGTAGAAGGTCAGTAGAATGTCTGTGCAGGTAAAGACTAATGTAACATTTTGAGAGCAGCAGGGATACTCTGGAAGTGCCCCCCCCCCCATGCATTTAGTCCAGTCATGCCTCTCCTATGCAGGGTCATGTTCTGAAGAAACAGTTCTGCAAGTTTGAAGCAGAAGGCAGCTGTGCTGTCTCATGTCACCAAGAACTGCCTCCTCCAATCCGGGGAGCAGTTTTGCACTTTTAAAACGTTCCCTTTTTTAATAAATGAAGAATGAAGGAAGGCACACAAGCACAAATGTGCACGCTGCACTTATAAATAGATTTGTTGAAGCAGACAAGCCACAGGAGTGCAAGACTGACATCCGAGCCAGCATTTGATTCACTAGTCTGCATGTCTGTCATTTCAGTTAAGCTGGGCTCACACCTGGGGGATAAGCTACAAGCTCTTTTTATGTTATCTTCATCCCAAGGTGTTCATCAGGATGTGGGTCAGTGAGTATGTCTGGAGTCTTGGTGCACTTGAGCAGGGAAGAGATGCCAGTAAACCTGCTCCATGAATTGTGGAAGGGAGCGTGTGAAGAACGAGAAGTCAATTTGGGTGCAGAAAAACTCCCTCCCCCGGTGCAAGAACTCCAACAGGGTCTGGGCATAGGAGCGCAGCTCTGGAGGAAACAGGGGAAAGTGCTGTCAAGAGCGGCTCCCAGGAACCTTCCATGCTTCCCTTAACTGGACCTTCCTTACCAGGGCCATAGGTACTTTGGCAGCCGATTTTCATCGGGACTGCAGCATGCGGGGGAAGGATTTAAACCCCATTGGACCCTTTCTTTCTTTCTTTCTTTCTTTCTTTCTTTCTTTCTTCCTTCCTTCCTTCCTTCCTTCCTTCCTTCCTTCACCAGACCATGAAATGTGATCACATACCTTCTGTATCACCTGTCAAGTTTGCCCCTAAGTGCTTTGAAGATGGGCAAAGTTTTCCTTTACATCCCTTCAGCATATGCACTTCAGTTGTTAAGAGACATGAATGGTTCAGATACCCCTTACAATCTCTAAATTGTTATTTTACATTATTTAAATGGCCAAAAATCAGGCATGGAATGAATGTTATAATCAGCAGCAAAATTAAAAATAGCCAGGGGGAGAAATCATGATCTGTCCCTGAGATGTCTGAACAGTCCAAAAAAGTATGGAATGTGTCATTTATGCTAAAATGAACATATTACGCAAAATCCTGAACAGGAACTCAAAAAGCTAATCTATTTTATAGATAATTAGTTTTCATAATGCACTGGAATGATAAAGATTGGGGGAAACGTTGTACCAGGCCCATTAGTTTCTCATGTATAGTATACATTATTGCATATTATTGCATTGTGTGTGAGGGCAGGGGGAGAGAAGGAGAGAGAGAAATGGCATGGGGAGAAGGAACGACAGAGGGCCTGGCACTAGTGTAGGTCAACAAAGAAAACCTGGGCAACCCACAAAGGCTCCCAGGAGGGTTGCCAACTGTTGAGCCAGTCCCTCTAGCATAGCTGTGGCCTAAGCAGCCATGTGATCTGCAGCAATTAGCAGAGCAATTACGTCTGTCTACACATCTTCTATGAAATGCTTCAGCTACTGATTCCTGAATACTGAGCTGCTGTTAAGGGTGCAAGAGTAAGCCAGGAAGGGGTTTTTCTTCTTCCTGATCACTTGGCAACCTCAATCCCTTATAGTATCAGAAGGAAACAGAGGAGGGTACAATTGGTCAGGGCCGGTCCAAGAGGTTTTCCCAGGCCCAGAAGATGTCCTGCCAAACTTGGAGGTTTCCTGCAGGATCCCCTTGCAAGGCTGCAGAAGTGTGGAGGTGCAACTCCCAGGCCACATGTGCACGATCTCCTCCCCCAACATCCTCTGCCTTTCTCTTTCATCTGCAAGGAATCCTGACCTCAGGTTCCATGAGGAAACTATGATGGTTAAACTATAGCAAATTTGTTCTGACATCTGTAGCTTTTCTCTCCCCAGCAGCACTAACCCGTACCATGCAGCACCTTCTGAAATCGCTCCTTCAACACAGCTCTTAAGGGCACAGGAGTCCTGTTGCATCCAGCTTGCCCCTCTCCAAATGCACCCCCAGCACTTGGTAAGTATGTTTGCAGGGTTTGACTTTTGGAGGCAAAATCACGATGCAAACGTTCTGGTCAAAACCTTGTTTTTTCTTGTCCAACCCCCCCGCCTACCTAATTCTTACCCATCTCCACTGGCCAGTCCCTCCCTATGTTCTTTAGATAAAATAAGTAGCAAGGGGGAAGGAAATTAGGAACAGCATATTAGCAAAACAAAGGACAGGAGAGTTCAGGCAGTAGGCAGAATCAATGAGCAGCGACAGACTGAAAGACTGGGTCATAGAGATGACTAATCATGCTAATGGCTTACAGAATGAAAAAATGGTTGGATTCATTCACTACACAGAAAGATCATTGTTGAATGGGAAACACAGGACCCTGCCAGCTTCTTCTTTTTGCTGGGGGGATGGGGGGGTGTCTCTGTCAGAAGGGCAGGCTAAATTAGCACATTGCAGGAACAACTCAACACTCCTCATGTTCCCTCTTCCCCAAAATCATTGCAATGGCGAATGGATGATTGAACAATACTGTATTGAAATTTTGCGCAGATGTAGCTGAAAGCGCACATTTCGGAGATTTAAAAGTGCGCGAATTCAAGGCTTTTGTGTGCAAACTTGCCTTTTTTTGTGCACATGGGTTCCCAAGTAAAAAGAAAAAACAGCGAAGCCACAAACAGTTCGAGGGACGATCGACAGTGATCGCCGATCGCTTGCATGCTTCGACGAAGGGGAGGAGAGGCGAGCTGCAGGGAGTTCTCACATCCCTAACAGAGAGTAGCAGGGGAGTCTGTGGGGGAGTAACTTCAGCAGTGGAAGGAGAAATAAGTATGTTTGATCATATTTTGAGGTTCTAGAGGAGCATGGACTACCCACTTTACTTTTCACATTGTCAGCCACTTTTTACATCCGCTGACCATACAACTTCTGCTTGAGTTGAATTTTGAACTTCATCAGTGTTCTTCTGGAAATGCATTTTTTTTTTCATTTTGTGTATGGTGGCACATTTTTGAAAACCTCTGATAGCATCAGAGAGCAGATCACTTCTAGAAGATCTGGTAACAGAGTCTGGGCCTGGGGACAAGGGCTGGAGACTTGCTTGTTATAAAATGAAAGCTGGGGACCTGGACACCACAGCTCATCCCCTGGGGGTCAATTGCCTCTCTTTGGAAACAAGGAGGGTCAGGGGACACAGGATGGAAGTGTACAAAATTGTGCTAGGTGTGGAGAATGTGGAGAGGGAGGCTTTTCTCTCCCTCTCTCATAACACTAGAACCCAATGGGGTCATCCCATGGAGCTGATTGGTGGGAGATTCAGGGCAGAGAAAAGGAAGACTTCTTCACACAGTGCAGAGTTAAACTATGGAATTTGCTACCACAGGATGTAATGATGGCCACCAATTTGAATAGCTTTAAAAGGGGGTGAAACAAATTCCTGGAGGAGAACTCTATCAATGGCTACGAGGCTTGAGGGCTATGTGCTACCTCCAGTAGCAGAGGCAGAATGCCTATGTACACCAGTTGCTGGGGAACATGGGTGGGAGGATGCTGTTGCACTCATGTCCTCCTTGTGGTTTCCTGGTCAACAGGTGGTGTGAACAGAATGCTGGACTAGATGGACCCTTGGTCTGATCCAGCATGGCTCTCCTTATGTTATTATGTTCCTTGCCTCTTCCAGTGGAAGCCCATGAGCATGGATGAAATTTGGAATGGCTGTCCTCATAATGTGGCAGTTAGCCATCTCTCCTTCCCTTCATGTCCCCCCCCCCGGCACTTTCCGGACCTTTGTGGGTGAAAGCACAGGGTTTTAAGGTGCTTTCACATGCCAACATTAAGAGCATAGGATGTTGGATGTTCACATGCCAACACCTGTGCATGTTTACCAGGGGGGTGGGGGAGGGTGTTCAGCCACAGAAAGCCAGTGTACCTAAGGTGTAGATCTTCCCTGTGCTTCTGGGACTGGCAGGGACTGTCCTTGCAAGCAACTAGGGGTGCACGAAAGCCACTTACCTGGTCTCGCAGCTTGCTTCGCGGTGGGGGAGAGGCGCTTCGCTGCTCCCCCCGAAGTTCAGGCCAGGGGGGGGAGGCTTCCCGCCTCGCCCGGCCGAAATTCAGCCCGGGGGGGGAGGCTTCCCGCCTCGCCCGGCCGAAATTCAGGCCGGGGAGGAGGCGCCTCGCCTCGCCCGGCCGTGAAATTAAAAGTTAAAAAAACACAAAAAATGCCCCTATGATAGGCTACATGATAATTAACGTAGCCTATCATGGCTAGATCTGCAAAGTCAGCCGTGATAGGCTACGTTAATCGTCATGTAGGCTACATTAATCATCATGTAGCCTATCACGGGTGACTTAAAAAAAAAAAGCGCGTACGCAAATGGCAGCCCCCATAGGGAGCCGCCATTCCCGTTCCTTATTTGGTCGCTGTAGTCTACGTAAATCTTTACGTAGAATACGGCGAAAATAATTTTTTTCGCCGTAGTCTACTTAATCTTTTCGTAGACTACAGCGACCAAATAAGGAACGTGAATGGCGGCTCCCTATGGGGGCCACCATTAGCCGTACGTGCTTTTTTTAAAAAAAGTCACCCGTGATAGGCTACGTGACGATTTACGTAGCCTATCACAGCTGACTTTGCAAATCTAGCCGTGATAGGCTACGTTAATCGTCACGTAGCCTATCACGGGGGCGTTTTTTTTTTTTTTACTTTTATTGGAAGGGCGGCGGCGGCAGCCTGTCAAAAGACCGGCTGCCGCCTCTGCCCCTGTCGAAGACCTGACAAACCGCCACCGGGACCCGCCGCTGGGAGGGACATTCGGGAAAGGTAAATCCCATCCCGGGGGGGTGCGGGGGGCAGGGGGGGTGGAGAATTTCTCCCCGAAACTACTTCGGGGGGCCGAACACGTTGGCACTCGGCCCCCCGAAGTTTTGGGGAGAAATTCTCCCCCATCCCTACAAGCAACACATCCGCACACACTTCCCAGATGGGTGACATTCCTGTGTTCTCCCCCCACCTCACCTCACCTCACCTCACCTGTGGGCTGGAAAATAACTCAGTCATTCAATTTAAATTAAGGTTAACTCAGCCAGAGGCCCATGACAGGTGGAGCAGGATGGGAAATGGATGATGTGCAGAGTCAGACCCAGCATCATACTGCTGCCCATTTGCTTTATGAGACAGGAGCTCCCATAGGCTACCAAATGGAGGGCCTAATAGGCCATGGCACTGCCTAGCTGGGCCTGCCAGAAAGCTGGCTTCATGACCTCTTCCAGGCCCACATTCCACCATTTGCATTGCACCCATTCTCAACTGAGCTTTATGGAATCCCCCCCCCCCATACACACTCCCCACACACAAACACACCCAGGTTCAGTTTACTGACCTCACCTGCTCAGTTTAGTGTGGATGCCTAACCAAGGCTTCTGGGTCACTTCCCACGGAAATACAGGGGCCTTCTCTGGGTTACGGCATGTAGACAGATGGTGTTGTATTGGTTCCCAAGCTTTCCTATCCCTGTATCCATTCCAGGGCACCACATACAGCTTCCACCACTAGCATCTGCACAGTTCCTAGGGATGTACAAAAGTCACTTACCTTTTCGAAGGGTGACATTTGCGGTGGGGGGAGGCACTCTGTACCTCCCACTGAAATCCTACCCCAGCCGGCTCCACTCCACAGCTACTCCGCGGAGCCACCGGCTGGGTGGGGTGCATCCGCACGGCAGGTCTGCGGACTCAAATGGTGGCCAGCGTAGCAGCCGCCATTTGCGCCCCTTCGCTGAGCCGTGATAGACTACGTAAATATCTATGTAGCCTATCACGGCAAAAGCAGGGACACAAATGGCGGCTGCCACGCCATTTGCGTCCCTGCTCTGAGCCATAATAGGCTACATAGATACTTACGTAGCCTATTACAGCTTGCCAAGGACGCAAATGGTGGCCGGCATAGCACCCGCCATTTGCGGCCACAGCCCGGCAGCAGCTGGAGCCACCGGAGCCAGGTAGGTTCTGTTTCACAGGGCTTTCACGGGGTGGTGGGGCGGGTTGCTCCATTCCGTCACAGATTCCAGATAGGGTTGGCGGAGAATTTCTCCCCGAAACTTCGGGGGGCCGAGCGCAAACGTGTTTGGCCCCCCGAAAAAGTTTCGGGGAGAAATCCTCTGCACCCCCCCGCCCCCTGCGCCCCCCCCGGGATGGGACTTACCTTTCCCGAATGTCCCTCCCGGCAGCGGGTCCTGGCGGCGGTTCGTCGGGTCTTCGTCAGGGGCGGGGGTGGCAGCCGATCTTTTGACCGGCTGCCGCCGCCGCCATTCCAATAAAAGTAAATAAAAAAAAACGCCCCCGTGATAGGCTACGTGATGATTAACGTAGCCTATCACAACTAGATTTGCAAAGTCAGCCGTGATAGGCTACGTAAATCATCACATAGCCTATCACGGGGTCGTGTTTTTTTTTTAACTTTTAATTTCGCGGCCGGGCGAGGCGAGGTGCCTCCTCCCCGGCCTGAATTTCGGTCGGACGAGGCGGGAAGCCTCCCCCCCCGGCCTGAATTTCGGCCGGGAGAGGCAGGAAGCCTCCCCTCCTGGCCTGAACTTCGGGGGGAGAGCAGCGAAGCGCCTCCCCCCCACTGCGAAAAGCTGTGAGACCAGGTAAGTGACTTTCGTGCACCCCTAATTCCAGAGGGCCAAATTCACTGGAATTCGGCTTCCTTGGGATCTGTGGTGGAATTCTCTAACATCCTTAACAGTTCCTGAATGTGGTGTTTGGAGTTCTCAGTATGATCTGGCATCCAGCTTCTGGAAGTACTGCATGATTTCCACATAGTGTACAATCTTTGTAGGGTAGCAGTTCATGCTGATGAGCTGGAAATGGTCTGAATTCTTCAGACATTTTCTCTGTTGGCTGGCACCTCCATATCCAACTGAGAATGCTTGCCAAAGTAGGATCTATTGCAATCGTCCTGGTGGAACCCAAGCATTTTTTATGGGGACCAGTATATACATATAACATCTTCCCCTCCCACAGAAACGATCCCACCCCTTCTTGTATTCCCATCACTGTAGAATGTGCTGATCTCAGATTCAATGTTTTCTCTATTAAAACTGTCTGAGCTTGTGGAATTTCATTCTTCATATTCCACAGTTTCATCAGATTCACGTGCATTTAGGGATGGACGAAAGTCACTTACCTGATCCCAAAGCTTGCTTCGTGGTGGGGGGGAGGCGCTCCGTCCCTCCCCCCGAAATTCTGGCTAGGGGGGAGAACCCCGTCTCTCCGGCCACGAAACCTCTTCTCCTGCCAGGACGCAAATGGCGGCGGCCGTAGCCGTCACCATTTGCATCCCTGGCCTGCACTCAGCCGTGATAGGCTACATAAATGTTTACGTAGCCTATCACGGCTGACTTTGGAAAAAAAAAAAAGCACGTACGCAAATGGCGGCACCCATGGATGCCGCCATTTGTGTTCCTTATTTTGGCACAGGTAGTCTACGTAAATATTTACGTAGACTACAGCGAAAATAAGGGCAACACAAATAGCGTTGCCCTTATTTTCGCCGTAGTCTACCTAAATATTTACGTAGACTACCCGTGCCAAAATAAGGAACGCAAATGGCGGCGCCCATGGGCGCCACCATTTGCGTACGCGCTTTTTTCCCCCCAAAGTCAGCCGTGATAGGCTATGTAAACATTTACGTAGCCTATCATGGTGTTTTTTGAAAATCTAGCCGTGATAGGCTACGTAAATCTTTACGTAGCCTATCACGTTTGTTGTTGTTGTTGTTTTTTATTTGGAAATGGCGGCGGCGGCAGCCAGTCGGAAGACCGGCCGCCGCCGCCACCACACCGCCGCTGGAAGCCACAGCCGCCAGGGACATTCGCACAAGGTAAGTCCCATCCCGGGGGGGCATACCGTTTCTCCACCAATTTCGGGGGGCTGAATGCGTTGGCATTCGGCCTCCCGGAGATTTGTGGAGAAATTCTCTGACGTCCCTACATGCATTGAGCATTTTGACTTGGACTCCACTTCTTTCTATGGCTGTGCACACACCCCCTGATCCACTTTGGATGGAACTTCAGATCCTCAGAAGCTACCCCTATCTGATTTGGACCAATTTGGACCCCCTGTGCTTTGACTCAGATCCAAATCTGAAGTGAGATTCAGATACCCGTTTGGGGCATTTCCCTTTGACTCGCATGGGGAAACACAAATGGTCATACCTTTTTCAGTTTTTAGGATACAGGCATGGCATTTGGGGACCTCTCCACCCCCCTGGAGAGGAGGCCATCTGCAAAATGTCAGACACTTTGGCTATTGTGGTTTTTGTTCTAGGTGGAGTTAAAATCTGAGGTTTTCCAAAGAAACTCTCCAAGCAAAGACCTGTAAATTCTCACTGTTTCCAAGCACACCCGTGAAACCTTGGCCCCTCTCAGACCCCCTCACCAGCATCACATCCCCCCAAAGTCCAGACAGTTTGGCCCACTGGCTTGTATGCTAGGCACTGGTGAAACTTGGGTTTTTCCAGAAAAAATCCCAAAGCAAAGAGCTATAACTTCTCCCTGTTTCCAGTGACATGCGTGATACCTGGGCTCCTCCCAGCCCCCCTCGAGGGCATCCCACTTGCCAAAGTCCAGGCCGTTTGGCCCACTGGCTTGTGGGCTAGGTGCAGGTTGAATTTGATATTCCCAGAAACTCAGTCCAAACTCAGAAGGGAAAGAGGGTTGAAGCAGAGATCACTATCCTTGATCTCTGCTGCAGGTAGGGATGTTAGAGAATTCTGCCACGGATCCCAGGGGGGCCGAATTCCAGTGAATTTGGCCCCCTGGAATCCATGGTGGAATGGATCCCCCCGCCCCACCACCCCATGAAAGCCCTGAGAAATGGAGCCTACCTGGCTGTGGCTCCAGCGGTGGCAGCGTCAGCTCCAGCTGCTGCCGGACTGCTGCGGCCGCAAATGGTGGCTGTCATAGCAGCTGCCATTTGCATCCCTACACTGGCCTGTGGTAGGCTACGTATATATTTACATAGCCTATGATCACGGCTAAAGCAGGGATGCAAATGGCATCCCCTATGCCATTTGTGTTCCCGCTGTAGCTGTGATAGGCTATGTAAATATTTATGTAGCCTATGACAGGCTTGAGTCGGGACACAAATGGCATCCCCTACGCAGGACGCCATTTGCGTCCGCACCAGCCCAGCAGTGGCTAGAGGCCCTGCTGCGGGTTGGCCTGGCTGGCAGCTCCGCAGCCTGGCCGCAGAGTGGAGCCGGCTGGGCAGAATTCTGGGGGGGAGGAACGGATCACCTCCCCCCACCTGCGGAACCTGGTGGAGCCAGGTAAGCGGGGTTTCATACACCCCTAACTGCAGGTTTCTTTGAAGTGGAAAACAACCCTTATTCAGAAGGATCACCGGCTCAGCCTCTCTATGGCTGAATACACACGTTACCAGGCAGGCAGGCTGGAAGAGGTTATTTTTTTTATCTGCTTTTCTTTATTTCTAGCACACACTAAATGGGTATTTTGAACATATTTCACCCAGTGGTAGCTGCTCTGTGTGCAGCTAAATTTTGATTTTCTCCACAAAAACTAGGGGTGGGAAAGACTGTGGGGAAGGGGGCGTTGTTGTCATCTCAGAGATTGCTGCTCATAAGACAGCTCCACCACCTCAGAGGTGAGTTAAACCTGGAGGAATGATGGGATGAGCACGAGTAAAAGCCAGAGGGCAAATCCTTTCTGGAGAAGGAGAAGCATTTGGACAACTGAGCTCCACTGAGCATTTAAGTGAAAGCTTGGAGCCGGGTGAAGGTGGGCAGGCAGAGGTGGGCAGAGGGAAGCCGGCAGAGGTCAGCAGGCAGGCTGGAGAAGCCTGGAGGAGGCAGACAGGCTGGCAGAGCCTAGAAGGGGCAGGAAGGCTGGCAGAGGCATATAGTGTTGGTGGAACAACAACCTAGCACGCAAACACATACACAGACATAGACACACAAGAGATAAAGAAAAGCAGAACTACCTAAGCAAATGATGGGTGTCTTTAATTTATTGTTGTATATTTCATGTTCTATTATGGAAGTCAGGGTAACTTCAGGAAATACAGGACAACAGCACAAGCAATAAGATAAGAGCCAAGAGAAATCAAGCAATAATACTTTTAAAAACAACCCTTCTTTAATTTCAGTTTTGGGAGGAACAACACAGAGAGAAGACACAGACAGTTCATTTCAGCATGGGGAGGGGGAGAACCAAACACTACACACACAGGCTGCTATAATATGCCTTTCTTTAAGAATTTAGAAAGAAAGAAAAAACTAAATGCTTGAATATGACTTACAAAGTGTGTGTGTGGGGGGGAACATGCTCAGACAGAAGCCAATGTCTGCTTTTAAAAATCAAAATAAGACTTGGTTTTTTAAAATCTAAATGAGACAGAGTTGACAGACAAAAATGACAAGGAAATAGAATGGAGAAAACAGACGTGAGGGTTGACCTTAAACAACAAACGCGGGCTTTTCCAGAGTCCTAAATCGAGATAAACAAACAAACACAGGAATTGCGGGGGAGGGGAGAGCGTAGCAGAAACAAGCGAGGAAAAACTATGTTAGTTTGAAAAAATATGGAAAGGAGAGATGAATCTAATCAAATACAAATATCAAATGAGTCGGAGGTAGAAAGAAATAGGAGAAGGCGGCAGGAAGAGGTACTGCAAAAGACACTGTTCCAAAGGTAGGGATGTACAAAAGTCACTTACCTTTCCGCGGATTATGTTTATGGTGGGGGGGGAGGTGTTCCATCCCTCCCCCCAGAATCCTCGATGGGGGGGGAGACGATCCGGTCCTCCCCCCCAGAATCCTCGATGGCCGGCTGTGCTCCGTGGTGGCTCCGCGGAGCAGCCGGCCAGGCCTAGGCCAGGGCCGTCCGCAGCCGGATTTCCAGCCGCGGAGGGCTCTGGGTAAAACAAATAAACAAAAAAACCCACCATGTATGCAAATGGAGGCGGTTACGGCCACCGCCATTTGCATTCCTTATTTTTCGCCGTCTTAGTCTACGTCAATATTTACGTAGACTATGATGGCGAAAATAAAGGGGAGAGCAAATAGCGTAGCAGGAACTATTTGCATCCCTTTTTGATTCGCCGTTTTAGCCTACGTAAATATTTATGTAGGCTAAAACGGCAAATCAAAAAGGGACGCAAATAGCGCCCACTACGCTATTTGCATTCCTCTTCATTTTTGATGTAATAGTCTACATAAATATTGACGTAGACTAAGATGGCGAAAAATAAGGAATGCAAATGGCAGTGGCCGTAGCTGCCGCCATTTGCGTACGCGTGGTTTTTTCTTTAACCCAGCCGTGATAGGCTACATAAATCTTTACATAGCCTATAACGTCTCAGTAAAAAAAACACACCTCCAGACTGCAAATGGTGGTGGCGGCAGCTGGTTGGGAGACCAGCCACCGCCGCCGTCCGGAACATCCACACCAGGTAAGTCTCGTCCCGGGGGGGATCCGTGGGGTGGCAGGCCGTTCCGCCACAGATTTCGGGGGGCCGAATGCACTGGCATTCGGCCTCACTGAGATCCGTGGCAGAATTCTCTGACATCCCTACCCAAAGGGGACGGACGATCAAGCAGTGAGGGAACCCTCCCAGTACAACCAAGCTGTTTCCTTTTAATTTAAACTTTGAGGAAAGCCTAATGGCAATCACAATTGAATAAATTTAAGGAACAACTCCTAGGAAAGCATGAGCATGCACACACACACACACGATCATCTAGCAACACCAGCCCTCTCCCAAAGACACAGCTAGTGCAATAACTGAACACAGCCTTTTGCTGAAGTATATATACCCCCTTCCTCCACCACTCTCTCTGCTTGGAGACTGCTGGCATCAGTTCTGGGTGAAAGTTCCTATTCGCCAAAGCACACTCCCTCCTCCTCCTGCACTTGCCTCCCCCTCCCTCCCTCCCTCCCTCCCTCCCTCCCTCCCTCCACCTCCTCCTCCTCCTCCACCTCCTCATGCCCCTCCACATGAGCATTGAGAAATTGATACATTTTAGAGACAGCCTGTATGGCCTGCTGAAGCATTAAGTAGAGCTCCGAATATACGAGGCAGAGGAGGCACTTTGTGGGGTGGGGGATCGCTTCATACCATGAGGATTTTACTCCAAATAACCTAGGGGTGAACGAAAGTCACTTACCTTTTCTCGCAGCTTTTTCGCGGTGGGGGGGAGCGCTTCGCTGCTCCCCCCGCGAAGTTCAGGCCGGGGGGGGAGGCTTCCCGCCTCGCCCGGCCGAAATTCAGGCCGGGGGGGGAGGCTTCCCGCCTCGCCCGGCCGAAATTCAGGCCGGGGAGGAGGCTTCCCGCCTCGCCCGGCCGCGAACACGAAAGTAACAAAAAAAAAACAAACACGTCCCCTGACAGGCTACGTGACGATTCACGTAGCCTATCACGGCTAGATTTGCAAAGTCAGCCGTGATAGGCTACGTGAATCATCACGTAGCCTATCACGGGTGACTTTAAAAAAAAAAAAGCGCGTACGCGAATGGCGGCCCCCATAGGGAGCCGCCATTCGCGTTCCTTATTTAGTTGCTGTAGTCTACGTCAATGTTTACGTAGACTACGGCGAAAATAAGGGCAACGCAAATAGCGTTGCCCTTATTTTCGCCGTAGTCTATGTAAACATTGACGTAGACTACAGCGACCAAATAAGGAACGCGAATGGTGGCTCCCTATGGGGGCCGCCATTATCCGTACACACTTTTTTTTTTTTTTTTAAGTCACCCGTGATAGGCTACGTGACGATTCACGTAGCCTATCACGGCTCACTTTGCAAATCTAGCCGTGATAGGCTACGTGAATCGTCACGTAGCCTATCAGGGGACGTGTTTGTTTTTTTTTTCTTTCATTGCAATGGTGGGGGCGGCAGCCGGTCGAAAGACCAGCTGCCGCTCCCGCCCCGCTCGAACACCGGACGAACCGCCAGCCAGACCCGCCGCCGGGAGGGACATTCAGGGAAGGTAAGTCCCGTCCCGGCGGGGGGCGGGGGGGCGGAGAATTTCTCCCTGAAACTTGTTCAGGGGGCCGAACACGTTGGCGCTCGGCCCCCCGAAGTTTCGGGGAGAAATTCTCCGCCATCCCTAAAATAACCCCTCTTCACCTCATTATTCGGGCTTCGTAATGAGGTGGCTCACAGCCCTTCTTACTGTATTTCCCTCTTATTTCTTTTTTTTTTTTTTAATTTCTGGGAGCTCAGTCTTGAGCTCTCGTATTGATAACCTTCTTCAAAATTAACATCCTTTGCAGAGTTTCTTCCCTTTTGAAGAGCCACTTGCTGTCCTGTGAACCTACTAGGCACCAAGAGTCCATCATGTTTCACTTTCCAGTCATTTGCCATTATTAGGGTCCCCCCTACCCCCCACAAAGAGCAAATCTCTCTGTCTTGATAAAACATTTTAGATTGTTGGGATCAGAACATATTCTCAGTTGTTTTGGTGATAAGTTGATTGTAGAATCTTACATGACTGTCTACAATACCTTCTGAGTGTGGTAGCATCCCCCTCTGTATCAGAATTCAGTGCTTTGTTATCTCTGAGAGTTCAGAGCACATTGAGCTTATCAGTTCTGAGAGTCTTCCTGGAGACAACATACTTCTATTAGGGATGTATAGACTGTGTAAATTCCATTCTATCTGTGTTTTGTGGGTTGTCAGGCACCTTGTGTTCCATTGTCCGCCCATCAACGGAATCAGATTATTATTTTTTTTAGTTCGTGAAATGTGTGAAATCCCCCAAACAGTGCATTTTCACTTTTTAGCCTATGGGGAAATGCACTTTTTTTTTTAGCTTATTTTTCTTCATGAAATTTGTGCAAAATTGGGGAAGTTTTGAACTTAGGGGACATCATCCCTAAATTCAAAACTCTGTGGAACTAAGTTGTGATGTCAGAACTTCTGGTCAACCTGTGGTTCTCCAGATGTTTTGGCCTACAGTTCCCATCAGAGCTAGCCAGTGTAGCCAATGGTGGGGGATCATGGGAGTTACAGGCCACAGCATATACAGGGTCACAAGTTACCCACCCCTATGTTAGAGCATGAAAGGCAGGTGAAAGAGGCCAGAATTCTGATTCCTGCAACAATGTCTGTTTCCTGTCTCCTAGCTGAGCAGAGCAGAGGAAGCTGCACCAGCTGGTCTAGGGGCTATACAAGGAAGCAAGCTCCGAGAGAGAGAGAGAGATCAGAGTGAGCAAACAGGGAGAGCAAACAAGAAGTTGGCCCAGGGAGTTCGGCAAGGGAGGTCAAGGGGGAGGTTCCTAACATTTTTTTCTCATATTTTCTTTAAAAAAATATTTTCTTGTAACAGACACTTCCATACCTGTGGGACTCTGTTTTTAAACTCCAGTGAATAGAGGACAAAGCACAGGCTATTCCAGTACAATCATAAAGCTAGAAACAAAAAGGGAATAGATACTATGGAAGGAAAAGACCCTCCAGTGGTGGTGACCTGCAAGGTGTGTGCCATGTTTGTTTTCTTGCCTGAGATCAACATGGCCTACACGTGCAACAAGTGCAAGTTGATCATGCGATTGGAAGAACAAGAAAGAGGACTGGAGCGGCGAGTATTGACCTTCCACAGAATAAGAGAACACAAGGAGTTCTTGGACAGAACAGTGGAACTACAGCAGCAAAGTGAAGAACAGAAGCTAAAAGAGCAATAGAAAGCTGAGGCAGAAGAGGAAACTGCTGAGGGGAGGAAACATGCAGTAGAGGATACTCCTTGGAAAAGGGTGACAGGAGCAGAAGAACTAGAAGACGCTCTGCACCAGTGGAAACATTGGAACTATGAAACCGTTTCCAGGTACTTGAGGATGAGACTGGAAGACAACCTGGGAGGATGAATTAGAGACATGACTGAAGGATTGCCTATACTCCTAAAGCCCACTGACAGGTATCTCTTTTCATCTATGTGGGAACAAATGATACCACCAAGCGGAGCTACGAAGAAATCACATCAGACTTTGAAGCTTTGGGAAGGAAACTCAAGAACTTTGGGGCCCAGATAGTTTTCTCATCCATCCTTCCAGTAGTTAGAAGAAGGATAGAAAGGGAAAGAAAAATACTCTGGGGGAATGACTGGCTATGAAGGTGGGGCCGATGAGAGAGATTTGGATTCTGGGACCACAGGCTCTACTTGCTGGAAGATGGACTGCTGGCAAGGGATGGGTTGCATCTCACAAAAGCTGAGAAGAATGTGTTTAGCCACAGAATAAAGGACTTCATCAGGAGGGCTTTAAACTGAATCCTATGGGGGAGGGAGACATAAACTTGGGGGTAACAAAGGATGAAGGCTCATGCACCTCACCAATTACCTAGGGAGGTAGCAGGCTCTCCCACACCGGAGGCATTCAAGAAGATGCTGGACAGCCATCTGTCAGGGATGCTCTGACTTGGATTCCTGCACCAAGCAGGGGGTTGGACTCGATAGTCTTGTAGGCCCCTTCCAACCCTACGCTTCTATGATTCTATAATTCTATGACCGCAATGGAGAGAACAGCTCTAATAGCACCCAATAATAGTCTTCACAAACATGTAGGAAGAAAGCCAGACTATGAAGTGCATGGTCTTCGATGTCTATATACTAATGCCCAGAGTATGGGAAACAAACAGAATGAACTTGAACTCTTAATACAGGAGGGAAATTATGACTTGATAGGTGTAACTGAGACTTGGTGGGATGACTCTCATGACTGGAATACAGCAATTGAAAGATATAACTTGTTCAAAAAGAACAGGAAGAACAGAAAGGGAGGTGGGGTTGACCTGTACGTGAAAAATACATATCTCTGCACAGAAATACAGGAGGATGAGCTTGGTAGCCCCATGGAGGCCATCTGGGTTGAAATAAATGGAGCAAAGAATAAAAGGAACATGGGGGTCGGAGTCTACTACCAGCCACCCAATCAAGAAGAAGATGAGGATGAAACCTTTGAAAAGCAAATAGCCAATGTTTCAAGGAAGCATGATGTAGTAATGGGGGACTTCAATTTCCCCAATATTTGTTGGGAGACCAATTCTGCAAAACATGGCCCCTCCAAGAGATTCCTGACTTGTGTGTCGGATAACTTCCTCCTACAGAAAGTAGAGGAAGGAACTAGAGGATCGGCTATCCTTGGCTTGATCCTAACCAACAGAGATGACTTAGTGGATAAAGTAAGTGACCATGTTATACTTGAGTTCTTCTTGGTTCTAAAGGAAGCAAAAGCTGTGTGTAGACGACAAAAGTTTACCCTGAATTTTAGGAAAGCCAATTTTAATAAACTCAGAACAATGATAATTAAGGTCTCATGGCAAGAGACCCTAATGAGAAAAGGAGGCCAAGATGGGTGGGAGTTTTTAAAAAAGGAAATTCTCAAGGCATAATTGCAAACAATTCCAACAAGAAATAAAGGTGGAAGACAACAGAAGAAGCCAATGTGGCTTCACAAAAAGCTTAGAGATGACCTGAAAACAAAAAAACACACATATAGGAAATGGAAGGAAGGCCAAGTGACAAAGGAAGAGTACAGGCTGGTAGCATAGAATTGCAGGGATGGCATCAGGAAGGCTAAAGCTGAGAATGAGCTAAGTTTAGCAAGGGATGCTAAAAGCAACAAAAAGGCTTTCTTCAGATATGTGCATAGTAAAAGAGAGGAAAGAAATGGTGGTTCAGCTATTAAATAGGGATGGCAAAATGATAACAGATGACAAGGAAAAGGCAGAAATGCTCAATTCCTACTTTGGTTCAGTCTTCTCCTGAAAGAGGGTCTATGAGGCCCCTGGCAAAGGCGAAGTACAGGCTGAAGGAGCAGGATTGCATGTTGAGATCGATAGGTATATGATCAAGGAACACCTCATTACTTTGAATGAGTTCATATCTCCAGGGCCAGATGAACTGCTCCCTAGAGTAAGAAAGGAACTGACAGAAGAACTCTCAGAACCACTGTCTATTCTCTTTGACAAATCATGGAGGACGGGGGAAGTGCCAGATGACTGGAGGAGAGCTAATGTTGTCCCTATCTTCAAAAAGGGCAAAAAGGAAGAACCTGGGAACTACAGACCAGTCAGTCTGACATCAATCCCTGGGAAAAGTCTGGAGTCAATCCATCTGGAAGCACCTTGAAAACAATGCAGTGATTACTCAAAGCCAACATGGATTTGTCAAGAACAAATCCTGCCAGATGAATTTGATCTAATTTTTTCATCAGGTCACCTCCCTTGTGGACTGTGGGAATGCTGTGGACATAAAATACCTTGACTTCAGCAAAACTTTCGACAAAGTGCCCCATGATTTCCTGATGAGCAAACTAGCTCAAAGTGGACTAGATGAAACAATGATCTGGTAGATCCACAGTTGGCTACAGAATCGGACTCAAAGAATGCTTATCAGTGGGATTTTCTCAAACTGGGGAGAGGAATCGAGCAGGGTACCACAGGGCTCAGTCCTGGGCCCGGTGCTCTTCAACATTTGTATTAATGACTTGGAGGAGGAGGTGCAGGGAATGCTGATAAAATTTGCAGATGACACAAAATTGGGCGGGATAGTTAATACTTTGGAAGACAGAAACAAAATTCAAAGTGATCGGACAGACTGGAGCTCTTGGCAGAAAATAACAGAATGACATTTAATAGGGATAAATGCTAAGTTGTGCACCTAGGAAAAAGAAACCAAATGCACAATTACAAGATGGGGGATACGTGGCTCAACAACACTGCAAGTGAGAAGGATCTTGGAATTGTGGTAGATCACAAGCTGAATAGGAGCCAACAAGGCGATGTGGCTGCAAAAAAGACAAATGCTATTTTGGGCTGCATTTATAGAAGTATAGCTTCCAAATCCTGTGAAGTACTAGTTCCCCTCTACTCAGCACTGGTTAGGTCTCATCTGGAGTACTGTGTCCAGTCCTGGGTGCTACACTTTAAGAAGGATGCAGACAAGCTGGAGAGGGTTCAGAGGAGGGCAACAAAGATGATCAGGGGACTGGAAACAAAGCCCTATGAGGAGAGACTGAAAGAACTGGGCATGCTTAGCCTTGAGAAGAGAAGACTGAGGGGAGATAGGATAGTGCTTTTCAGGTACTTGAAAAGTTGTCACAGGGAGGAAGGCCAGGATCTCTTCTTGATCATCCCAGAGTGCAGGACACGGAATCATGGGCTCAAGTTACAGGAAGCCAGATTCTGGCTGAACCTCAGGAAAAACATCCTGACTGTTAGAGCAATACGACAATGGAACCAATGACCTAGGGAGGTGGTGGGCTCTCCCACACTGGAGGCATTTGAGATGAAGCTGGACAGCCCTCTGTCAGGGATGCTTTGACTTAGATTCCTCCATTGAGCAGGGGGTTGGACTTGATGGCCTTGTAGGCCCCTTCCAACCATACTATTGTATGATCCTATGTCCCTCATACTGATGGACCCATTGAAGTCAATATGCATGAACCAATCTGAATCTGGCTGGTTCTCAGGGTACGCATAGACCATCAAGATTGGTACATCTGTATCCTTTGCACTTAGGATTACTGTACCTTCAACAACAAATGTACACAGTACAATACTGATATCTACCTACTCTTGTTACAGTCAACAAGCTCTTTTATATCTTCCCCTGCAGTTAATTTGAAAGTTTGTTTCTGGTGGTTGATTGTATATGAGATACTAGGGGCCAAACTACATATGACATTAAACACTTGGTTTAACCTCACATGTGTCTTTTGAAAACTGCATCCTGCAGAGCTGTTGCTGGGTGGGTTAGACAACACTGGGCCAGTTAACCACTGATCTGATTTAGTACATCATCGTGTAAATAACGTTTCCCACCCAGCACTGACCGTTTGGAGACTGTGGTGCCTCAGTCCATGTTCTCCCTGCCTCAGCTTCCAACAGCTCCAACCAACTTCCCCTTTGATGCAGAACATTCCAGAACTTCTCCCATTCAGCTTATGCTGCTGCCTGATTGGCTGCCTGCTATTTCCAGTCTGCATTCCACATATAGCATGTACACAGGGAAATATTTATTTCATTCCATGATCTAAAAAATCATTTTTCACCAGTTCATTTATGTCATTTCTATACTGCCCAATAGCCAAAGGTGGGCGGGGCTGAAGGCAAAAGGGGTGGGGCCAAAAATAACAGCATATTGTAGCTGAATGCTCTTACTGTCCACAGTGAAGCCGTAGAAGAGGCATTTCAACCTTTGAGAATGGGGGAAAATGCGGAAAAGCCATAAAACCACCAGACAACTGGTAGTTGGGGGAAAGGGGTGGGGCCAAGGGAAGGGATGTGGCCCTCTGGGAATTGTGGCCTATTTTTAAAAATTTGTTTTTGCCATTGTTTGTCTGTCTGTCTTGCCTCTAATATGTGTTGTTAGCTATCCAGGAAGAGGGCAAGATGCTTCTCTTTGCGCCCACCCGGTTCTAGCCCTAGTAGCATTTGAGTTAATTTCTGTGCTGCGGTGTTGTTGGTCTCTGTGTGTCTGTGACTATAGCATAACTCTGTGCCCATTACTGTGCCTATAGCATTACTCTGTGTCTCCTCTTTTGGGAATAGGGTTCAGCACCTTGGATAGCTCTTTTAGAGTTCTGGTTGGTTCTGACTGAAACCCAGAATGGATTTACAGCCCCAATGAAACAAGAGCCACCAGCCTCCACAGGACATTGAGCTAGTTAATTAAATTTATTAATTTTAGTATACAAATCAGTTGTCAACAGTTTGTTGTTGTTGTTTTAAAAGTATTATTATGTTTACTCTGATTTCCTTATATGTTGACATTTTCTATTCTTTCTGGTCTTGTTTTGGATTTGTATGATGTATTTGCAAAAGCCTAGCTGGCTATTGAGCAAGAAACTGAACTGAAATATATATTGCACATAAACATACACACACACACACACACACACACACACACTTAAAAGTAGAAGAAGAAGCAAGCATTTTCCTGGACTGATACTGTGTGTGACTGCTCATAGGACATGGCAGCCAGCCAATCAGGGACCAGCACAAGCTGATTGGGAAAAGTTCTGGAATGTTCCAGATGACAGGTTGTTGTAGATGTTGGTCAAAGAAGAAGAATAAAGGGGAAAAAAACAGGTGTAGAGAGAAGATGATCTCATAGAGGTGGTAAAGTATCTAAACAAGGACAGGGCCAGTGGATGGAACACCTTCCCTACAAGGAAAAGCGACAGTGTTTGAAACTTCTTTAGTTTAGACAAAAATGTGACCAAACATGGTATGGAGAGAAGGATAGAGGGGAGTCTCTCAACAGTACAACTTAGGATCATCCAATGAAATTGAACGGTTGCAGGTTCAGGTGAGATGGAAGATTGTACTTTTTCACACAACACATAACTAGCTCATGGAATTCTCTGCCACAAGATGTGTTGGTGGCCATGGGCTTGGATGGCTTCAGAAGGGAAGCAGACAAATTCACAGAAGAACTGTGATGGTCTATCAGTGGCCACTAGTCCTAATGGTAACAGCTCTCCAGGGTAGGCACCAGAGAGAAGTCTTTCCCAGTCATACTGCCAGAGACGCTTCTGACTGGAGATGCCAGGGACTGAACCTGGGAGCTCCTGCCCCCAAAGCAAGAGCTCTGCCCCTGAGTGATGATTCACAGAGCTCCAAATGTCCTGTTACTCTAGAAGAGTACAAATTTCCTTTGGTCCTCAGATAGGAGGAGGTCTCATGTTCAACAATTAGGTGGGAGCAGATTGGGAGTTTTTCTTCATGAGAACTTCCCTGCATATGGAAGAAAAACCACTGAGACTTCTCCTTAAATAGGATGTCTTAAGATCTTACTTTAACAGTCTTCTCCATGATATGGTCCCATAGGAAAAACAGCAGATGACACGAGGCACCGATCAGAATGAACAGATAAAATGGCAAAGGCAGGAAAACCACTTCCACTGTTTTGTTCTCTTCACAGAAATACAGGAATGCTGTGTCTCTAGAAGGAATTTATTCTGAAGGCAAGATTGGGTTTGGACCCTGCTTTGGCACTTCAGAAAGGGCTCCCTTTGGAGGCTCCCCACTTTGGCTCAGGCTGAATCAGAACTATGTTTTGGAATTTCAAATCTTTGTAGGTCTCCTCATTGATTATAATGGGAAAATTAACAAATGGCAATAGGGTTTTGATAGTATTTGATGGAAATTTCAGTCATAATAGCCCCTCCTGAGTGAATTAAGCCTGCCAAGTCAAATAGGAGACAAATAGGCACAGGGAATTTTATTCAAAATTTAGGTTTGACTTTTTGAAAAGAGGGAACTGCCTATAACTTTCTGAACTGGATGAAATAAGCATCCATATTTGCATTCGTGTTCAGGGTCGCAAATTTGGATTATTTGCAAACTGAAACAAAATTTGTGTACATCCCTGGCTAGCTCTCAAGCCATTCACAGAAGCCCTGAGAACTCCTGCCACTCTCTGCTGTGACAGACACACAGTCCCAAAATGCAGTGAGAAAACACACAGGGGCTCCAACAAGCTACTCCGCCCCCAGTTAGGGCTCCTCCCCCTTTTGAACAGCTTCCAGGGTATGGCACACCAGCTCATCAGCTTCTTCCTTGCTCTCCCACCTCTTTCCCCCTGTGCTGCCCTAGCACAGCAGCACTGAATCTGCTGTTCCTCTCCCTGCCTCCTTTCCTGGCATGCCTCCTTTGCTTCCCCCCAAGGGCTCAGGTCTACCTCCGACTCTTTGCAAACTTGGTAGCACTGTCCAGGGGAAGAACTAGCTGGTTGGGCTCTCCATGGGGAGTGGGACAGGGAGGCTGGGGTGAGCCAAGCTACTGCCACAAGCTTGTTTTCCTTACAGCCAGGGGCATAGTGCTGAATTTGAAAGCTCAGGTGCTCCTCATAACAATTCCCATAGCCACTCCTCCAAGGAAACTCCCCAAATTCAGGCAGCTGTGTTGAGCCATATCAACAAACTGGTTCTATCAGCTTCCAACTCTCCAGGGAGCGGGTCTTTTGTAAAGCCAATGGGTCTTAACTGTCGATTCAAGACCAAGTCACCCCCAAATAGTTTGAATAAATTTACAACAGGAAACAATCTGTTCATTCCCTCCCCAGCTATGGTGAGAATTGCAGCTAAGCTCAGAGGGGAGAGGGAAGTCTGAGGGGGTGGTGCAGGACATCAGTGTCCCTGCTAATAGAGCAGTGCCAGCACTGCCTCCCTGTGAGCCCCGGCTCCATGGCGTCACTGCTACAGCATTATTCTTAATAGAACAAATTCAGCTGTTTATTTCAGTCTCAGACAATATATCCCATGATGTCTCCCTCTGTAGTTTGTTCAGGGGCAGGCTGAATCTGAGGAAAAGGTGGGCATATGGAGAGAGAGTCTGTACAACCCTTCCCTTTCCAGTTCAAAATCCTCCTCCCCTAAATCTAGTTGAATTCACTGGGACCTTAAGACACCTCCATCTGGCTGGCTCTTGCCCATTATCTTTGGGGATGTTTAGGAGGGATATTACAAATTTACTTATGTTGTTTTAGAGTGAAAGAGGAAAAGGGAACCAAAAGGCAAAAGAAGGAAACTGAAGCCAAGGCAAAGCCAGCAACAGGAGAAACTGTGCAGGGACCAGGTCTGTACACTGAACACCCGTAAGACCCATACGTAGGGATGGTGGAGAATTCTGCCACGGACTCCACTGAGGCTGGATTCTAAAGAATCTGGCCCCCTGGAGTCCATGGCAGAATGGAGCACTCACCTCTGCCTCCCCCCAGAATCCGTCCGGGTCGGATCCGTCTCGCCATCGATCCTGCGGAGCTGGCCGCCTGCTCCACATCACTGCTGAATGTCGATACGGCCAGCAACCATTGCCAACTGTGTCCACCACCCTAGCCATTTCCCTATTCCAGAGATCAGCCAGGGTTTCAGCAGAATCTCCTGCCAAGGCAGCAGGAAAATCCCTAAGAACCATCAGGAAACTATCCGGATCCATCAGCCTCCTGGGGTGGACCCTCTCAATCGGCCCTCCACCCCTGCAGAGGCACCGTGTTCCAATGAGTCTAAACCCCACCAGGTAGTGATCTGTCCATGACAATGGAACAACAGAAAGTTCCTCCACACCTAGATCACTATCATCCTGCCCAGCATAGAAAACTAGGTCTAAAGTGTGACCTGCTGTATGAGTGGGGCCAGAAACCCCTTGGGGCAGACCCTGCTGGCAAAATGGGAAGCTGGTGCTTGGTAGTGCAGCCCTGGTCACTCGCCCAGATGAATGCTTCTGGAATGGGGCAGATCAGGGCAGCTGCCGCCTTCTCTGAGCTCTGCTGGTTTGTCCTGTTTTGGAAGTGCTAGTTTGGCCTAGTTGCCGGGTCGCTATTGAGTGCTAGTGATTCTTTCCATTAGTGCAAGGGCAGTGGTGGATACTGCTCTATTATTTAAAATAAGTAAACACATTTATTTATTTCATTTGCGCCCTCCTGTCTTGCGGTGCTGCTATTTAACTCCAGATCGGTCCGCAATAAGACCGCACTCATTCACAAATTGGTCATGGATGAGAAGGCCGACCTGGCATGTATTACTGAGACTTGGGTGGGCGAGCTGGGTGGAGTCAACCTGACTCAGCACTGCCCACCTGGGTACTCAGTGCAGCACCAACATAGGTTGGAGGGCTGGACAGGGAGTCGCCATGGTTCATAGAACTTCCATCTCTATCACCAGGAGACCACTCCACCTTGGAGCGGGCCTTGAGGGGCTGAACCTGGCGTTGGGCCAGAGAGACAGATTGGAGATGCCTCTGGTGTACCACCCACCCTGCTGCCCAGCATCCTCCCTGACTGAGCTGGCGGAGGCAGTCGCAAGTGTGGTGTTGGAGGATTCCAGGACGGTGGTTCTGGGTGACTTCAACTTCCATGCTGAGGCTGTCTCCAGAGTTCCAGCTCAGGACTTCATGGCCTCCATGACAACCATGGGGCTGTCTCAGTATGTCATTGGCCCAACACATGA
Source organism: Heloderma suspectum (assembly GCF_057233095.1). Classification (NCBI taxonomy): domain Eukaryota; kingdom Metazoa; phylum Chordata; class Lepidosauria; order Squamata; family Helodermatidae; genus Heloderma; species Heloderma suspectum. The sequence goes on from NC_139462.1 coordinate 5,764,202, forward strand.
AGCAGGGCACACCCTTGATCTGGCTTTTGCTCCAACTTGTGAGATGGGTAGTCTGAAGACTGGGGGGCTCCAAGGAACCCCATCGTCATGGTCAGACCAATTCCTGGTGAGTTTCGAACTCACGGCATTACTCTCCTCCCACAGAGGTGGGGGATATATTCAGATGGTCTGCCCCAGGAGACTGATGGAATCCAATGGATTTCTGAATGCTCTTGGGGATTTTCCAGCGGAGAGAGCTGGTCCAGCCGAGGCCCTAGCCTCACCGTGGAACAGTGAGATGCGGAGGGCCATCAACTTGATTGTGCCTGAGTGCCCTCTCCAGCACTGTGGAGCCCATTCTGCTCCCTGGTATACTGGGGAGCTGCAGTCAATGAAACAGGCTGGACGTTGGCTAGAGCACAAATAGTGCAAGCCTCGAAGTGAAGATGACCGAGCATGCCATAGAGTTCATAACTGTGCCTACTGCATGGCAGTGTGGGCTGCAAAGAAGGTTTATTTTGCTGCCTCCATTGCGTCCTCAAGTAGCCATCCAGTGGAGCTCTTCTAGGTGGTCTGGCAGTTGTTAACATCTTCCCCAGTAAATGGGGCCCTGGCCCTGTCAAGGACCTGCTGTGACCTTTTTGCATCCCACTTTGAGGACAAAATCACTTGTCTCCACAGCAACCTTGATGCTGTTGTTAGCGCAGTACCAGCTGAGGTGTCTGATGCCACAATCTGCCCAATTTTGTGGGATCAGTTCCAGTTGTTATGGCCTGATGATGTGGGCAAGATGCTTGCAATAATGCGATGACCACGTGCCCTCTTGATCCCTGTCCCTCCTGGCTAATAAAAGTTAGCTGAGAGTATGGCTGGGTGGGTCCAGAGAGTGATAAATGCTTCCCTGTGGGAAGGGGTGGCCCCTGCTGTCCTTACGGAGGCAGTAGTGCAGCCACTCCTGAAGAAGCCCACTCTGGATCCAACGGTATTAGACAGCTACCGCTCAGTCGCAAATACCCCTTTCCTAGAGAAGGTACTGGAGAGGGTTGTGGCGGACCAACTGCAGGCACTCTTGGAGGATGCTGATTATCCAGACCAGTCTGGGTTTTGTCCTGGTTATGGGACCGAATCAGCCTTGTTCGCCCTGACGGATGACCTTCGTTGAGAGAGGGACAGGGGGAGTGCAACCCTGTTAATTCTGCTCCATCTCTCATCGGCTTTTGATACCATCGAGCATGGTATCCTCCTGGATCGACTCCATGGGATGGGTATTGGAGGCACTGTGCTAAAGTGGTTCCAGTCCCACCTACAGGGCTGATTTCAGAGAGTTACCCTGGGTGACTATTCCTCGGCCCCTTGGCAATTGAGCTATGGGGTGCTGCAGGGTACCATCTTGTCTCCAATGTTGTTTAACATCTATATGAAGCTGCTGGGAGTGGTCATGAGGGGATTTGGGGCTAAATGCCATCAATATGCTGATGACATGCAGCTCTGTCTCCCTGTGACATCTGAATCAGGAGAGGCTGTGCAAGTCCTGAATCAGTGCCTAGACTCAGTAATGGGCTGGATGAGGGCCAATAAACTGAAGCTGAATCCTGCCAAGATGGAAGCCCTGTGGGTGAGTGGTTCCCAGGTCCAGGAGATAGGCGCATATGCATTGCCTGTTCTGGATGGGGTTGCACTCCCTCGGAAAGATCAGGTCTATAGTCTGGGGGTACTCAGATCCATCATTGTCGCTGGAGTCCCAAGTGGTCGCAGCAGCTCGGAGTGCCTTTTACCAGCTTCGGCTGGTTTGCCAGCTACCCTCTCCTGGACAGGGATAGCTTGACCACGGTGGTACAGGCATTAGTAACCTCAAGACTGGATTACTGCAACGCGCTGTATGTGGGGCCACCCTTGAGGCTGGTCCCGAAGCTGGAGCTAGTGCAGAATGCAGCAGCTTGGCTGTTGTTGGGCGCTGCTCCTTTTCAGTAGGGATGTACGAAACCCTTACCTGGCTCCGCACAGGGGCATCTGTGGTGGGGAGGAGGTGCTCCGTCCCTCCCCCCAGAATCCTTCCTGGCCAGCTCCACTCCACAGCGGCTCCGTGGAGCTGCCGGCCAGGGCCGTCTGCAGCTGGAGTTCTGGCCACAGCCAGGCTGCTGCGGCCGCAAATGGCGGCCGTTGTAGCGGCTGCAATTTGCATCCTTGCAAGCAGCCGTGATAGGCTATGTAAGTATTTACGGAGCCTATCATGGCAAAGAGCAGGGACGCAAATGGCGGCCACAGCAGCCCGGCCGCAGCCGGCCGGGAGAGCAGCCACTGCCGCTGGAGCTGCCTCCGCCGCATCCGCCCCAGGTAAGTTCCATCGCAGGGGGATTTCACGGGGGGCGGGGGGTGGGAGGCTGTTCCGCCATGGATTCCAGGGGGCCAGATTCTAAAGAATCCAGCCTCACTGGAATCCATGGTGGAATTCTGTGACATCCCTACTTTTCAGCATGTAACTACTCTGCTGAGGGAACTGCACTGGCTGCCTATTCGCTACCAGGCCAGGTTTAAGGTATTAGTATTAGTGTACAAAGCCCTAAACAACTTGGGACCAGGATACCTGAGAGAGTGCCTCCTTCCTTACCAACCTGCCCGGTCACTGAGGTCATCAGAAGGCATGTTCCTGGTGGTTCCACATGGACCCATGGCCCGGTTGGAGACCACCAGGAAAAGAGCCTTCAGTGTGGTGGCTCCCTTCCTGTGGAATTCCCTGCCTTCAGAGGTCAGGCAGGCATCAACATTGTGTTCCTTCCGGTGCCTCCTGAAGATGTTGTTATTCCAAGAGGCCTTCCTTGCATGACCAGCCGTGGTTTGTTAAATTCCACTTTGTTGGGGTATGTCTTTTTAAAAAATGTTTTAACTCTTTTAGCCTGTTGTTTTATTCTTTTATCGTGTTGTTCACCACTCCGAAATCTTCTGGTGTGGAGTGGTATATAAATATTGTAAATAAATAAATAAATTTTGATCCCACCTATTTTCCTATTACGAGGAACCCAAGATGGCTCACGTGGCCCTTCTCCTTGCCACTGTATCCTCACAACAACCAGTGAGGCAGGTCGGGCTGAGAGTCTGTGGCTGCCCCAAAGATGCCCAGTGAGCTTCCGGCCCAAGTGGGGACTAGAGCCCTGATCTCCCGAGTCCCAGCCCAAGACTCTAAACCAGTATACCACACTGGCTCTCAGGTCTGAAATAAACAGCTTAATCTGTGTGTGGAATGCTGATTGGCTGGCTGTCATGCCCAATCGGGGACCAGCATAAGCTGAATGGGAGGAGCTCTGGGAAGTTGTACATCACAGAGGGTTGTAGGCCAAAGGAGCCACCATAGAATCAAAGGGAAAGGCCAAGGCAGACAGATTGGTGCCTCCATCTGTATCCAAGGTATCCAAACAGGGGCAGGGCTGGTGGGTGGAAGACTCTCCCTATGAGGAAATTCTACAATGTTTGGGGCTTTTTAGGCCAGGGAATTAATTAACTGATTTGTGGAATTCACTGCCACAAAACATACCAGTGGCCAGTAGCCCAGATGGCCTCAAATGTGTTTATTGTTGATTTTAAATATTTAGGACTGCCTTTCAAGACAAAGCCTTCTGAAGACAGCTTAGACCAAATATGAACCATCAAATCACAATTTCAGTTATCCAACACAGTTCAAAACCAGAAATTACAAGTATCAGAATATCAAGACAACCAATACCAATATCCAGAGTTAATGAACCATTTAAAATAGAATTCAAGCCAGTACAATCACCACCAGCGATCCAAAAACACACCAGGAAGACAACCTAACAGCATAATCAGTTAAAAGCTATTCGAAACAGATATGTCTTCAAGGCCTTTAGAAGGCCACAATGTATGGGATCAGCCATTTTCCCCCTGAGAGGGACTTCCACACATTACGGGCCACCATGCAAAAGGCCTTGTCCCTAGTGCGTGCCACTCTGTCCGACCTTAATAGCAGGCCAGCAACCAGGGCGTCTGATGCCCGTCTCAAGGCACAGGCAGGCTCATACGTGTGCAGGCAGCTCCAGACCATTTGGGGCTTTATCCCTCAAAAACAGCACTTTGAATTGGGCCCACAAATGCCCAGTTTCTGATACTGCAATTGGTGCCAGTATCAGTGTAATAGGTTCAGACCTTGTTGCCTCATTAAGCACCCATGGGCCATTCCTGTCCCAGTTGACATTTCCAAGCCAACTTCAAAGGCAGCCCCACGTACAGCCCATTACTGCGGTCTAGTGTCGATATCACCAGGGCACGCATACAGTAGCGGAAGCATCCACTTTCTCCACCTAAGCTTGCAACGGTACTCCTAGGCTCTGCTACCACCTGTACGTCCGCAGCACTGCATCCATAACAATCCCCAGTCTGCCAACATGGTGTTCAGTGCTCTTTGCTCATCCTCTTCCATGACCAGGGATGTGAAAAGAGGTTTGGTGACGTGTGTGGGGCCAGAGAAGGAGAAGCACTGGGTGCGTGCTCGGAAAATGCTGGCTGTCCATGTCCTTCTGCCTCTGCCATTGTATCCAGATCCACCATCCAGCCCACCCTATTGCATTTTCTCTGGTGCCAACTGAGCTGAAAACAAAGAAGGCACAGCCTGTCTTGCATTCATTGTAACTCCATAGCCCCTGCAACCATCCTTCTGAAATTTCACAGGTTTCTTGCCTAGGGCATATGCCATTTTCACACAAATTGCCCAGACAACAACAGCATCAAGAACAAACATTTACACTTGAAACACTTACCTTCTTCCCCCCAAGTTATGCTTCCTGCCCTTCTAAAAATGTTCAGGTTTCTTAACTAGGGCCACTTCTAGGCTGTATGTCATTTCCATAACAATTGCCTACACAAATGTAGGGGAACAGGCACATCCTTAAAAAACAAAAACCAAACCAAACCTGTAAAGGCTGCTCTTGCATAAAGCTCCTTGCACCCACTCATCTGACACCTGGATGGCTTAATCCCCTCAGAAGTGGCAACTACTACCCCTGCAAATTTCATCCAATTCTGCCAAGAAAAAAAAAACACAGTTCCCCTTTAAAAGTAAAATTTAGGGCGGGAGGAATCTAAACTGAAATGTGTATAGCACAAAAACCCCTGCACATGTCTGAAACTTGGCAAATGAAATTCCCTCATAAGTGGCTTATATGTCTGCAAATTTCATCCACATATGATTAACGAAAAAAGTTATAGCTATTGATGTTTTTTTTATTTCCAATAAGAGGCATGAAGATTTGGATTTCCAAATTGAGATTCAGATCTAAGTCAAATGGGGTGGTTTCCAAATCAGTCTGAACAAAATCAGTCTGTTTTCTCAATTGCCAAATGTGGGTCCAAACCAAATCTTATAGTTAGACCAAGCCCCTGGTGTGTGTGTGTGTGTGTGTGTGTGCATGTGCGCGCGTGTAGGTTAGGTATTATTGATTGTTGCTTTATATTGATTTGAATGCTCTCATTAGACCCATGTTTTACAGAGAAATATGATACAATAGAAGTTAGTGCCCAGCACAGGAGATCTGTTGCCATGGGTCCACCTGCAGCAAAAAAAACTGTTCCCAATCCCAAGGGAGCAAAAGAACCTGAAGGTCTGTATGTGACACAACCATATTATTAGTGGCTCATTGCAAAGGGAAGGGAAATGGACAGAGAGCCAGGAAAGGAATGGAACCAGCCATGATGAACAGAGGTGGAGAAAAGTCTTTGGGCCCAGGGAATCACGAAGCCCAAGAGAGGAGCAAAGATCTTGGGCTCCTGTCTGCCCTCTGCTGCTGGCTGAGTCTGAGATGGTGTGAAATCAGGGGCTGAGTTGAAATTTCTCAGAAAATTTTTTTGATACCTTTTCAGGGTTTTTCTTTTTCAAGCTCCTCTTCTGCCGGAGAACGTCAGTACTCCCCTGGAGAATATTTGGCAAAATGGCCTCCCCAGTTTCACTGTCCCCATGGAGATGGCAGAGAATTTCAGGCCAATGTGTGGATCCAGTTTTAATACTTTTTCCATAGTACTGGAATACTGTGGAAGGAATCCCTGGGCTTGGCCAATCCTGCTTCCAGTTCTCCCATCTTACCCATTTCTTCCTTCACCCACCAGTCTGAACTAACAATAGTTTCATTCATCACTGAGCCAACATTTCTCAGAATACAGTTTTCTGGGAAAATGTCTGAGAATTCTCTTTTTTAAATCCCTCCTGCCCATCCCCCAGAATATTTGGCATCCCGCACACCCCAAGTTTTCTGCTTAGCATGGAGTGGAGGCTATTTATTTATTTTTGCTTGGGGCTAGGAAGATCCACAGCGCTACTTGGGTTTTGCACATCTCAAAATGTGTTCTGTCCTGATCCAGATTTTTCACTGCCAGGCCAGACAAAGGCTCTATAAGATGATGTCTCTGTCCTCCTGAGGCCACACAGGGGGGATAAGTGTCCTCAGCATGTGAGGTTTTCACAGCAGCCCCCTCCGTCCACTTGGCCTCGCACCGTTCCAGCCCCGAAGTAGCTGGGAGAGGTGAGTCCAGCCCCACAGGCTTCGGACGTCAACTGTTGCTTGCAAACTAGCTGCATTGCGGTAGAGCGTGGGAACCCTTTAAACTGGGGTGATCATGCGATGTTGACTGCTGGAGGCTAAAGCAGAATTTTCTTTCTTCTTGCCCTTCAAGAACCGAAAACTCCGTTCCTGGAATCAAGGACTGGGAAAGGTATTACTGCGATCCTGGGGGTGATCCTATTGATTGCCTCGGTTATCCTGATTGCTTTATGTAAGTTGCTCAGCTGTTTTAGCAAGCATTGTCCCTTAGTTACTGTTCAGACAATTTTAGTTCTTCATAGGCAAGATACAAACTCGCCACAGGCAGATACAAAGCCACGGAGCAGCCTGCAGAATCCTACCTTGATTCTTTCTCGTGAGAGAGCCGCACTTCCTATAGGACAGCACGGGGTGGGGTGAAGGCGCTGGCTTCACCTCTTCAGATTAAAGTCTCACAGTTCAGTCTTCCTGGACTCTGCCTTGCTGCCTGTTGCTCATGCGCTGGCAGTACCCAGGAGAGCTTTTTCCCACATTGGCTGGAGAGCCAAAATGGAGGGTGGGGTTAGGGGGATTTTAGAGGGACCCCCGCTCCGCCAAGTGGCTCCCAGCTGGCTCCCCCAGCTCCTGCTAGCTTCCCACTGCCCTTTCTAGCCCCTGCACCCCTGTGCCTAGCCCCCTGATGCTCTGTTTCAGCCCACCCCCAGCTTACCAGACGGAAGTGACAGGTGTCCCTCGCCCCCTTTGTCATGGTGTCTGGGTGCACCGCAGAGGAAACCATCGGTCTGCAGCCACCTGCCACCTTTGTTTCCTGAGGATGTCTCTGAGCCCCACGTGGAGCCCAGGGGCGTTCATGGGAAATGCATATGGCAGCTGGTGGAGGCCCTCACTTGCCTTAAAGCAATCCCAGCTGCTGGTGATGATGCACCTCAGTGGGCATCAAGAAAGGTGTCCAGGGGTGCACTGCTGCCCACAGACTCCACACGGGCTTTCTTGGCAACACAGAAATGGAAAGCCAGGTATCCTTCAAAGTGAGCACACCCGAATTTTACTTCTCCCATCAAAAAATGCATACACAAAAGTATACATTAGGGAGAAGTGCACACAGAATGCCAATATTAGTGAACGTAACATAAAAAATGCATGGCATTAGGAAAATTGCTTGAAATCATGTGTAAATTAGACAGAATTGCATACACAAATGCATGCATTGGGAGAAATGCATGAAATAAATGCATATGTGTTTTCATGCAAACATTTTTGTTTGTTTAATTCTCAATGTTTGGGAAGAATCTAACTTAAGCCTGGAAAAATGAGACACCGAGAGGAACTGAAATTGACAGATCCATCCAGTGCTAGCCTTAATTTGAAATCAGTCACAGCATTTACAGGGTGCGCTAGAACCATGCCCCCCCCGCCCCCGCCATAAGCATCAGAGCATCATTCTTCCCACCTCCTTTTCAGATGTTTCAGAACTGAGAAAAAGGGATGAAATGATTGTGGCATTGCGGATGATTCGGAGCTTTATCGTTGGGAGGGATCCATTTTTTGAAGATAAAAGTGGTAAGCAACAATACGCAGGACCTCTCCTCTCCTGACCCCCACTCACCCGTGGTGACTTTCCCCCAAAAGAGCTTATTCTAGTCTCCATGTTCAGCGGAGAGAAAACCTGCCGGGAAGTGGTGGGTTACAGTGGAAAAGTGGTGAATGGAGGGTGGATTTCACACACAGCTCTCACCTACCACATCTCCCCTGCACACATACCATCGTCCCTGCATTCCCAGAAAGAGAGATGGGAACTCATGTTTGCCCAAGAGAAGCGAGGATTAGATCTCACAAATCAGAATGGAGAATCCATTGTATGTTTGTCAACTTCTTTTTGAATGCCTTTATTTATTTATTAACATTTATGAATCGCCTTATCTCCTGTAAAGCCATCAAGGTGGTGAACAACAATTCAAAACAATGAAACCTTGCAACAATAAAAACATTAAAAACAGCATAGAAACATCAAACCATTTTTTTTAGAAATATACATTTTAAAAGATGCTTCTTCACGCCCTTTCTAAAGGCTGAGAGAGTGAGGGCCAATCACTTGGGGCAGCGCATTCCACAGTTTGGGGGCAACACAGGAGACAGCTCTTTCAGCAGGCCTCTGGGGGCACTGGTGTCCTCAGGAGGGCTTCTCCCGCAGGTCTGAGAGCTCTGGCAGGTTCACAGCAAGCCAGGCGGCCCGCAGATGGCGAGGTCCTGAATGAGCCTGGAAACTAGCAACTGAGAACCAGCGCAGGTCTTTCCGGACAGTGCAATATGGTCCCTGTGCTGTGCGCTGGTTAGCAGGCTAGTGGCTGGATTTTACAGCAATTGAATCTTCTGAAATGATCCCCGTGTAGAGAGCACATTCCAGTAGTCTAAACATGGTACCACCAAGGCCTGGATAACTGTTGCCAGGTCAGACCAATTCAGGAAAGGTCACAGCTGGGGCACCAAGCGTAATTGTGCAAATGCACTCCTTGTCACCACTGCCGCCTGAAGAGCCAGGGGCAGCGTAGGATCAAGGAGCACTGCCAGCTAGGGACTTGATCCTTCTGGGGGAGCGCAGCCTCTCCCAGAATAGGCTGAATTCCAGGCCCCGAGTCAGGTTTCCTACTGACCAACAGCACCTCCACCTTGTCTGGGTTTAACTTCAGATTGTTCACCCATGACTTGATTTATACCCCGCCTTTCTGTCAAATGGTGTGTGTGCGTGCGTACAGTAGAGATGAAGGAGGAATTCATTCAGTTTGCATTTTAATGTGAATTTACCCAATTTTGTATTTTCAAACCAATATGCAAAACAAAATGCAGTTATCTTTCGATATTTGCACTTCTCCAAATTTTTCAGTGGAGTTCTTCAATAAAAAAATGCATAGATATATATGTATGTTAGGGCAAACATCATCCAAAAATGCATTATGTTAGGAAAATTGCTTGGAAAGTGTGTATATTAGGGAGGGATGTCAGAGAAATCCACAATGGAACCAAATGAGTTTGGATTCTCATGAATCTGATCACAGATTCTTCAGCGGACTGGCTTTTCCCCTGTTGGGTAGATTCCCCAGACTTGCAGACTATTTTTCTTTCTTTCCTGAATTTTGCACAAATTTCATTGTAGTATTAGTATTAGTATTCCCACCTTTTTCCCAATACTGGGACTCAAGGCATCTTTACAATATTAAAACTTGTACAGGTAAAAAAGTATACAGAAGTTAAAAATATAATTAAATCATCAATAACATTAAAATTGTATAAAATATCAAAATGTTAAAAGACAACACGAAATGTAACCATAGTATCCATCTGTCATATTCTCACAGGTCCAGACTAGCTATCCCCAAAGGCTTGCTGGAACAAAAAAGTTTTTACATGCCTACAAAAGCATGTCAAGGAGGGTGCCACTCTCACATCCCTGGAAAGGGAGTTCCAGGGCGTTAGCGCAGCCACTGCAAAATAAAAGAGCAATTAAAAAAAAAAATGGCCAGAAATGTGCATTTCCCCAATAGGCAAAAGTGTGGAAATGTGCATTTGGGGGAATTTGCATGTTTTCTTATATTTATTTATTTATTTATTGCATTTATACCCCACCTTTTTTTCCTCTTGCAAGGAACCCAAGGCGGCTTACATTATCCTCCTCCTCTCCATTTTATCCTCACAACAACAACCCCGTGAGGTAGGTTGGGCTGAGAGTCTGTGACTGGCCCAAAGTCACCCAGTGAGCTTCCATGGCTGAGTGGGGACTAGAACCCAGATCTCCCAGCTCCTAGTCCAACACTCTTGCCACTACACCACACTGGTGTATATATGTATATGTGAATTTTCACAAATTCAGAAAGTAAAAAAAATCTGATTCCATTGATGGGTGGATGATGGAATGAAAGGCGCCTGACAATCCACGAAACACAGACGGAGCAGATTTTATGCAATCTGTACATCTCTAATAGTAGGTAAACATGCATACAAAAATGCGTGTATTAGGAGAAATGTACATAAAAATACTTAACACTTTTATGCAAACTTTAAAAAAATCTCGAAGTTCAGGATAAAATTATTATTATTATTATTATTATTATTATTATTAATTTCATTTCTATACCGCCCAATAGCCGAAGCTCTCTGGGCGGTTCACAAAAATTAAAACCAAACAACACACAATAAAACAATTAAAAATATATAGAACTTTAAAACCACAATATAACAATACAACCACAATAAAACCTAGCAGCAGTACAGGAGTTTAAAATACAGATTTAAAACAGCAAAGATAAAAATTTAGAAAGCTAAAATGCTAAAATGCCTGGGAAAATAAAAAGGTCTTCACCTGACGCCGAAAGGAATACAATGTAGGTGCCAGGCGAACCTCACTAGGGAGCTCATTCCAGAGCCGGGGTGCCACAACAGAAAAAGCCCTCCTCCTAGTAGCCACCCGCCTCACTTCCTTTGGCAGGGGCTCACGGAGAAGGGCCGCTGATGATGATCTTAAGGTCCGGGCAGGCACATATGGGAGGAGGCGATCCTTCAGGTAACCTGGCCCCAAGCCGTTAAGGGCTTTGAATGTTAACACCAGCACTTTGAATCGGGCCCGGAAATGGACTGGCAGCCAGTGCAGCTGGAGAAGTACTGGCGTAATATGAGCTCACAGGCCAGTCCCTGTTAACAATCTTGCTGCCCTATTTTGGACCAGCTGAAGTTTCCGGACCGTTTTCAAAGGCAGCCCCACATATAACGCATTGCAGTAATCCAGACGAGAAGTTATCAGAGCATGGATAACTGTAGCTAGGCTATCTCTGTCCAGATAAGGGCGTAGTTGGTATACCAGCCTAAGCTGATAAAAAGTGCTCCGTGCCACTGAGTTCACCTGTGCCTCAAGTGACAGTTCTGGATCCAAGAGCACCCCCAAACTACGAACCTGATCCTTTAGGGGGAGTGCAACCCCCTCCAGAACAGGTTGAATATCACCTAGCCGGGCAGACGAACCACCCACTAACAGTACCTCCGTCTTGTCTGGATTGAGTTTCAGTTTATTAGCCCTCATCCAGTCCATTACCGTGCCCAGGCACTGGTTCAGAACAGCCACTGCCTCACCTGGTTTTGATGAGAAAGAGAGGTAGAGCTGGGTGTCATCCGCATATTGATGGCACCTCAGCCCACACCTCCGGATAACCTCCCCCAGCGGTTTCATGTAGATGTTAAACAGCATGGGGGATAAAATAGTGCCCTGTGGAACCCCATGGCACAATTGCCATGGCACAGAGCAATAATCCCCCAGCACCACCTTCTGGAATCGGCCATCCAAGTAGGAGCGGAACCACTGTAGTGCAGTGCCTCCAACTCCCAACCCAGACAACCTATCCAGAAGGATACCATGGTCGATGGTATCGAAAGCTGCTGAGAGGTCCAGGAGAATCAACAGGGTCGCACTCCCCCTGTCCCTCTCCCGGCAGAGGTCATCCCACAGGGTGACCAAGGCAGTTTCCGTTCCAAAACCAGGCCTGAAGCCCGATTGAAATGGATCTAGATAATCCGTTTCATTCAAGAGTGCCTGGAGCTGTCCTACAACCACCCGCTCAAGCACCTTGCCCAGGAAGGGGATGTTGGCCACTGGCCTATAATTGTTAACATCCTCTGGGTCCAGGTTAGGCTTTTTCAAGAGTGGTCTAATTACTGCCTCTTTTAAAGCGGCAGGCACCACTCCCTCTCTCAAGGAGGAATTTACAACCTCCTGGACCCAACCGGACAACCCTTCCTTGTTTGATTTAATAAGCCATGAAGGGCAAGGGTCAAGCACACAAGTGGTCGATCGGACTTGGCCAAGCACCTTGTCCGCATCCTCAAGCCTCAGTAACTGAAACTCATCCAATAAAACTGGACCAGACGGTGCTCTGAACGCCTCTATCAATGGAACTGCATTAATGGTGGTGTCCAATTCATGACGAATCTGAGCAACTTTATCCTCAAAGTGCTGTGCAAATGTGTCACAGTGTGCTACCGAGGGTTCCACCGTCTCTCTCCCTGGCCCAGAATGTAACAGGCCGCGAACCACTCGGAAAAGCTCTGCTGGACGTAGGGATGGCGGAGAATTTCTCCACGAATCTCCAGAAGGCCGAATGCCAACGCATTTGGCCCCCCGAAATTGGTGGTGAAATTCTCCGCTGGCCCCCCGCCGGGATGGGCTTACCTCGTGCGAATGTCCCTCTCAGCGGCGGGTCCTGGCAGCGGTTCGGCGGCGGTTCGGCAGGGGCGGCGGCGGCAGCCAGTCATCTGACTGGCTGCCGCCGCCGCCATTGCAAAATAAAAAAGGAAAGTAAAACACACACACACACACACCCGTGATAGGCTACGTAACAATTTATGTAGCCTATCACGGCTAGATTTCCAAAGTCAGCTGTGATAGGCTACATAAATCATCACGTAACCTATCACGGGTGACTTTGAAAAAAAAAAAAAGTGCGTATGCAAATGGCGGCGCCCATGGGGCGCCGCCATTTGTGTTCCTTAGTTTGGCACGTGTAGTCTACGTAAAGATTTACGTAGACTACGGCGAAAATAAGGGCAACGCAAATAACGTTCCCTTATTTTCGCCGTAGTCTACGTAAATCTTTACGTAGACTAGACGTGCCAAACTAAGAAACGCAAATGGCGGCGTCCCATGGGCGCCGCAATTTACGTACATGCTTTTTTTTTTTCAAAGTCACCCGTGATAGGCTACGTGATGATTTACATAGTCTATCATGGCTGACTTTGGAAATCTAGCCGTAATAGGCTACGTAAATCGTTACGTAGCCTATCACGGGTGTGTGTGTGTTTCTTTTTACTTTACTTTTTTTTTTCGCGGCCGGGTAGACGGGGCGCTCCTCCCCGGCCTGAATTTCAGTGGCGAGGGATGGGGCGCCTCCCCCCGGCCTGAATTTCAGCCAGGCGAGGCGGGGCGCCTCCCCCCCCTCGCCTGAACTTCGGGGGGAGAACCGAAGCGCCTCCCCCCCACCGCGAAGCAAGCAGCGGGACCACGTAAGTCCCTTTCGTCCATCCCTAGCTGGATGACACTGAGAAGATGCAATGCTGGTGGAAAAGAACTGTCCGTTTTTCCACCCTCACCGCCACAGAGTAGTCTCAATAGTGGGCTCTTACCTGTGTTCGGTCAGACTCAGCACGAGTTTTCCTCCACCTGCGTTCTAGCCGTCTCCCCTCTTGCTTCAGTGCCCTCAGCTCAGGTGTATACCAAGGAGCTGGCCGGGCTCTGCTCAGAGGGAGAGGGCGCTTGGGTGCGATCGTGTCAACCGCCCGACTCATCTCTGCATTCCACAGAGCGACCTGGACTTCGACAGGAGCACCAGCCATACCAGCAGGAAAATCCCCCAGAGCCCTCTGGAATCCATCGGAATCCATTAATCTCCGGGGGCGGACCATTTTAATAGGTCCCCCACCCTTGCAGAGGGGAAAGGCTGCCAGGAGTCTAAACCTCAGCAGGAAGTGATCTGACCATGACAAAGGGACAGATGTTAATTCCTCCACTTTCAGATCACCATCCTCCTGCCCAGTCGAGAAAACCAGATCAAGCGTGTGTCCTTTTATATGCGTTGGGCCGATGACATGTTGGGACAGCCCCATGGTTGTCATGGCAGCCATGAAGTCCTGAGCCGCCCCGGATACAGCGGCCTCGGCATGGAAGTTGAGATCCCCCAGGACCATCATCCTGGGGGTCCTCAACACCAAGCCCGAGACCACCTCCGTCAGCTCAGGCAGGGAGTCCGATGGGCAGCGGGGTGGGCGGTACACCAACAGAATCCCTAATCTGTCCCGGGTACCCAACACAAGGTACAGACACTCAAGATCTGCACTCGAATGAGCAGGAAGCCTGGAGAGGGAGATTGAATTCCTATAGACCATGGCAACCCCCCGTCCCCGACCCTCAAGTCGGTGTTGGTGCTGCACCGAGTACCCAGGAGGGCACAACTGGGAGAGAGTGACCCCTCCCAGTTCCCCCACCCAGGTCTCAGTAATACATGCCAGGTCAGTCCCCTCATCAGCAATCAAATCATGGATTAGGGAGATTTTATTTTGGGCCGACCTGGCATTCAGCAGCAGCAGCACCAGACCCGAGGGCAGACTGGTAAGGCTGCCAGGAACCATTAGGTTGGGGGAAGAACCAGAAGAGGGGACAGCTATAAGGTGTCTAGCCCCTCTTCTCCTCAGCTGGCCTGTTAATCCCCCAACGCCATACCTCCCCCTGCCCGTGACTACAGTTATGGTGGCACCTCCCCGACCCCCTGAGTTGCCCAATAGTCCTCCCAGGCACATATTAAAATGTTAGGGTATAAAATGCACAACAGTTTAAAAGAATATAAAAGATAAGAGATAAAAGAGAACAGCAGCTAAGAAGGAGCAGATAAAGTCCACGTTTGCCCCTTTCCCCTTGTCTTTAAAGCTGCTGCCCTCTGCTGCTGCTATTTGCTGCTGGTATTGTGGCTGCTGGTGTCTCTGGAGAGGCAGGTGGGTAGGTCTTCAGATCCTACGTGACTCCAAGTGCGACGCTAAGTGCACACTTAGCGTCACACTTGGCGCGACGCCGAGGTGCACGCCGAGGCGCTGCCTCTGGCAGCCCCGCCTTAAGTACCTGTGGGCGGGGGCAGAAGCAGGCTCAGGCTCAGGATCCACCTGGTGCAGCTGCTGGCTGGTCATTTTAAGATCTTAAAATGATCTTAAGGCTGGAGAAATTCTGAAAGTTGGAGGCATATCAAACTTAAGATTGGAAGCATGAAAACCTGAGAGAAAGTGAAATGGAAAGATTTAGCCATCCCTAACATACACATGTGTGAAGCTGAGACACAGTGGCTTAAAGCAAATCTGGAACATAGCCCACTACTGTTACCACAGACAGCTGATCAAGTACAAATGGCAGAAATCTCAAAGGGGGGAGGGCACAAGCAGATCAGTACAGGAAGAGAACCGAACCAGAGGCTGCAACTCAAGGGAAGTCATGTCAATTCCTCTCCATAATTTATGGGGGCTATCATTGGGTAAAATCCAACATAAGTAATACTTAGAGTAGACCTATTGAGATTAATAGGACTTAAGTTAGTAATGGCTAGCTTAATTTTCATTCCTTTTAATGGGTCGGCTCTGAGTAGGACTTCAGTTGGGTTTTGCCTAGTTCCTTTGTACTTTTTCTTTCCCCTACATCACCAGTGTGCAATTCGTTAAAACTCTGCATACAGACAATGGTAATGTGACCGAATGCACAGCTCTGTCCAGAATCTTGTTATACAGACTTCAACCCAGGGCTGGGGAACCTCTGGCTGGCAGAGGTTCCCCATCTGGCCGTGAGAGGCTTGGGCTCCCTCCATGGGCCCTGTCGCTCCCCTTGCGCGACAAAGTAGGCTCTCCCACACTGGAGGCATTCAAGCAAGGCTGGACAGCCCTCTGTCAGGAATGTTCTGACTTGGATTCCTGCATTGAGCAGGGGGTTGGACTCGATGGCCTTGTAGGCCCCTTCCAACCCTACTATGCTGTGATTCTATGATTCTAATTATTTCTTAGCACCTGTCGATTGTTATTTTAAGGCTTTGATCATTGCAAACCTTTTAGATGCGGAAGTACTTGCTGCTGCTCAGAACATATCAGAAAAATTGATCTATTTTGCCAATATCAATGACAGAGTGCAAGGTGTGATTGGTAAGTGTCACTGCAATGCTGAAGAATCAGGGTGCCGGGGGGCGGGGGGGGGCTCCAAGGCTGCATCTGCTGGAAGCCCCTCGTCGACACAGCTCTTAGCCCTGTTTGCCTTTGCATCCCTCCACACTTGCTGAAACACAAGTTGGTTCTAAGAGCCAGGTTTGGTCAAAATCAACAGATTCAGTGCTACTTTTCCACGTTTCAGCTTCAGATACCTAACTGGTTTTGCCTGTTCCAGAGGAACAAAAGGAAGAAATCATTTCGTGGATACTCGGAAAGAGCAAACAAAGCAGCTAATGGAAACATCAACTAAAAGCATAGTCATATGCTTGCCTTAGGTCCATTGGTCCACTAAGGACATTGATTTGCACTCAGTTCACACCAGACTAAAGGAGGGTATACAACACACAAGTAATTGATGGTGCACAAGGAGCAGTCATTTTAAAAAATGGCTCTCCCCACCACTCCCCAGAACAGCAAGATGGCTGCCAGCATGCGTCCAGAGGGCCGAGGTAAGGAGCTGGGGGCTGGCCACAGCGGTGGCGGTGTGGATGGGCTAGGCTTCCTGATCATGGCAAAGTGCTTCAGAGCCACCCAACTCACTTTGTGCCCCCTCCCCCTCCTCTTGGAGGTGGCATGAAGCCCTCGCTTCAACTTGGAGCTCAGGGTTCTGGCCAGAGTGGTGCACAGACCTACAATGATCAGTCTTTTCGATCAAAAATCAAAGATATCCATCACAACTTAATTGATAGAAATTTATAAAATTACTCATGGTATGGAGATAGTGCATAGATGTATCTTTCTCCCTCTCCTGTAATATGAGAACTCAGGGTCATCCAATGACACTGAACAGTGGGAAATTCAGGACGAAGAGAAGGAAGTGCATCTTCACACATAGTTAAACAATAAACCTTTAATTTGTTAACACAAGATGTAGCGATGGCCACTAAATCCCTGTCCATCTGACTACTAGTCTGGAGCATTTGCATCTAGTAATGGGCCAGGGCGACAGATTAAGGATTCTACTGGTGTACCACACCCCACCCTACCTGAGCTGACATGAGTGCTCTCAGGTGTGATGCTGAGGTTTCCCAGACTGCTGGTTCTGGGGGATATCAGTGTTCCTGCTGTGGGTACCTTGTCTGGGGCAGCTCAGGATTTCATGGTCCCCATGACAACCATGGGGCCGTCCTACCATGTCATTGGCCCAAGTAGCAGGACACACTCTAGACATGGTCTTCTCAGCCAGCTATGGAGATGGTGATCTCAAGGTGGGGGATTTTGAACTGGTCCCTTTGACATGGTCAGATCACCTCCTGTTGAGGTTTAGACTGGCAGCAGCTTTCTCCCTCTGCATAGGTGGGGGACCTATTAAGCTGGTCTGCCCCAGAGGGTAATTTGTCAAAGCCCTGGTTGATCTATGCAATACAGAAATAGCCTAGATGGCTGACATGACTGCTCCTGAGCACCTCTCCTGATTAGTAGAGCTTGTGCTGTTCTATGGTAACCCCAGAGCTGAGAGCGATGAAACAAAATAGAAGACAGCTTGAGTGCAGATGGAGGAAAACCTCTAGTGGATATAATGGAACACTGGTGTGTCCTATGCTCAGGTATATTCAGGGGCAGTGAAGGTGGCAAAGAAACAATATCCCTCTGCCTCTCTTGAATCCTCTATGTGCTGCTCAGTGGAGCTTTTCAGGGTTGTCCAGGGGTTATAACATTCTGGCCCTTAAGGACAATGTGGATCCATCATAGGCCCACTGTGATACATTTCCAAGGCACTTCTAAGATGAAGTCTCTTACATCCACCAGGACGTAGACTCCAGTGTTATAGCAGGCAAATCAGGTAAGGTGTCCAGAGCACAGCAGTGTCCAGTTTTGTTGGATGAGTTTCAGCTGCTTCAGCTTGAAGACATTAACAAGGTGCTGGGATGGATCTCAATCCTTGCCCCACATGGCAGGGAGGGAACAGCCAGCTGGGCCAGAGAGGCAATTCATTCCTCCTTACAAGCAGGAGTGGTTCTGGGCCACCTGAAAGAGGTGGCAATAAGACCACTCCTGCAGAAATCCTCCCTGGACCCATTGCCTCAAAAGAACTTTAGACCAGTGGTAAATGTTCCTTTCCTTTCATGAGCTTTGCACAGGTGGTTGCTGACCAGCTCCAGATGCTTTTGGATGAGACCAATTATCTGGATCCATTTCAGCCAGGGTTCAGGTCAGGTTTTGGCATGGAAACAGCCTTGGTCACCCTGTTTGATGACCCAAGTTGGGAGAAAGACAGGGGTCTTTCCTGTCCCTTGGCAGCCAATACCATTGACCATGCTATCCTTCTGGGGACAATGTCTGAGCTAGGAAAGGGGGGGGGGGTTACTGCATTGCAGTGGTTCTGGTTCTGCTTGCATGGCCAGCTCCGGAATGTGATGCTTGGGGATATTGCTCACCTCCATGGATTCTCCAGAATGGGGTTCCACAGGAGTTGGTTTTGTCCACCATGCTATTTAACATCTGCATGAAACAGTTGAGTGGGGCCATCCAGAGTCTGGAGTGTGTTACCATCAGTATGCTGATGGCACGCAGCTCTGTTCCTTGTTTTCATCCTTATCAGGGGAGACTAGAGGTGCTAGATTGGTGCCTGGCTGTGACAATGGACTAGATGAGTGCTAATATATGGAAACTCAATCCAGACAAGATTGAGATGCTGGTAGTGGGTGATTCTTCTGACCAGATGAGGTTCTGGATGGGGTTATACTTTCCCTGGAGCAGCTTCATAGCATAGGGTGACTTGAGGTCAAGGGGCCTCAGCGGCATGAAGTGCCCTCTATCAGCTTTGTCTGGTGACTCAGCTATGCCCCTATCTGCCCAGAGGTAAACTGGCTTCAGTAGTCCATGCTGTGGTAACCGCCAGGTTAGGTTTCTGCAGTGCTCTCTGCATGGGGCTGCCCTAGAAGATGGTCTGAAAGCTGCAGGTTGTGCAAATTGTGGTGGCCAAACAGACAGCAGGGACCAGAAGGTCTGAGCCTATTCCACCAGTTCTGGCCTGCTTGCACTCCTTGCTTTTATGTTTCGGAGCCCACTAATGATCCTTCTAAATAATTATAGGCTGAATATGTTCGTTATTGGAACAAATATTTTGGAAGGACTGGATAATGTCAATATTTTTCTTCCGCCTTGAAATATGCTAGTATTTTCATAAATTATGCTGGAGTTTAATATCAGTACATAATTCAGTTGAAAATGTGCGTAGATGTACGAGCTGGCTTCTACTAAACTCCTCTTTTCCTGTTCTTCATGCTTTCCTGGTTTGTCTCAAAGATGTCATTGATGAAAACCTGAATAGTGGTTGGACGTTATTCAACAGGAACCTCTATTATTTTTCTTCTGTGGAAGACACATGGGGGAATGCCAAAGAGCAATGTGAGGGACTCGGTGCCAGTTTGGTTTCTGTTGAAACGGAGGAAGAACAGGTGAGCAGAAAAACTGAATACAGGAAAGGCCGAAATAACCCTCCACAGGTTGATGGCGTTGTGCCCTTTGGGTGCCTTCAAAGACCTGCTGCAGCCTCTCCATCACGTGCACCTGTGTATCTCCTTGGTCCCGGCTCCTTTCCTCTATGAGCAAAAGGAAGTCACAGGGGCAGCTTTACAGGGCCTGTCTTCCAGTGAGGTGAGAGCAGTCTGATTGGATGGATTGGGGGAGTGGCGAGCACAGTGGTGAGAGGTGGGGTTTTGGCACAGCACTAGGCATGACTCAGTGCCAGGAGGTGTCCTGTCTGCTTCTGTGGTGGCCTCTCAGACTTCCAGCGAAGTGTCTGGGTCAAGCAGCAGCGCATAGTCTGGGATCATTTATTTATTTATTCATTCATTCATTTCATTTCATTTCATTTCATTTCTATACCACCGAATGGCTGAAGCTCTCTGGGAGGTTCACAAAAATTAAAACCAAACGGCACACAATAAAACAATTTAAAATATGTAGATAGGGGTGGATGAAAGTCACTTACCTGTCCTCGAAGCTTTTCGCGGTGGGGGGGAGGTGCTTCGCTGCTCCCCCCGCGAAGTTCAGGCCGGGGGGGGAGGCTTCCTGCCTCGCCCGGCCAAAATTCAGGCCGGGGGGGAGGCTTCCCGCCTCGCCCGGCCGAAATTCAGGCCGGGGAGGAGGCGCCTCGCCTTGCCCGGCCGCGAACTCAAAAGTTTTTTTTTTTTTTTTTAAACCGCCCCTGTGATAGGCTACGTGACGATTAACATAGCCTATCATGGCTAGATCTGCAAAGTCAGATCTAGCCAGGCAGACGAACCACCCACTAACAGTACCTCCGTCTTGTCTGGATTGAGTTTCAGTTTATTGGCCCTCATCCAGTCCATTACCGTGCCCAGGCCCTGATTCAGAACAGCCACTGCCTCACCTGGATTTGATGAGAAAGAGAGGTAGAGTCGGGTGTCATCCGCATATTGATGGCACCTCAGCCCACAACTCTGGATAACCTCCACCAGCGGTTTCATGTAGATGCTAAACAGCATGGGGGATAAAATAGATCCCTGTGGAACCCCATGGCACAATTGCCATGGCACAGAGCAATAATCCTGCAGCACCACCTTCTGGAGTCAGCCATCCAAGTAGGAGTGGAACCACTACAGTGTAGTGCCTCCAACTACCCCCCCCCAGACAGCCTATCCAGAAGGAATCCATGGTTGATGGTATCAAAAGCCTTTGAGATGTCCATGAGAATCAACAGGGTCGCACTCCCCCTGTCCCTCTCCTGGCAGAGGTCATCCTACAGGGCGACCAAGGCAGTTTCCGTTCCAGAACTAGGGATGGCGGAGAATTTCTCCCCGAAACTTCGGGGGGCCGAGCGCCAACGTGTTCGGCCCCCCGAACAAGTTTCGGGGAGAAATTCTCCGCACCCCCCCGCTCCCCGCAGCCCCCCCGGGATGGGACTTACCTTTGCCGAATGTCCCTCCCGGCGGCGGGTCCGGCCGGCGGTTCGGCGGGTCTTCGTCAGGGGCGGGGGCGGCAGCCGATCTTTTGACCGGCTGCTGCTGCCGCCATTGCAATAAAAGAAAAAAAAACACCCCCGTGATAGGCTACGTGACGATTAACGTAGCCTATCATGGCTAGATTTGCAAAGTCAGCTGTGATAGGCTACGTAAATTGTCACGTAGCCTATCACGGGTGACATTAAAAAAAAAGAGCGTACGGATAATGTACTATTTATTTGCTATTTGCATTGCCCATATTTTCGCCGTAGTCTACGTAAATCTTTACGTAGACTACAGCGACCAAATAAGGAACGCGAATGGTGGCTCCTTATGGGGGCCGCCATTTGCGTACGCGCTTTTTTTTTTTAAGTGACCCGTGATAGGCTACTTGGCGATTTACGTAGCCTATCACGGCTGACTTTGCAGATCTAGCCGTGATAGGCTATGTTAATCGTCACGTAGCCTATCACGGGGGCGTTTTTTGTTTTTTTTTACTTTTTTTGGAATGGCGGCGGCGGCAGCCGGTCGAAAGACCGGCTGCCGCCCCCGCCCCTGTCGAAGCCCTGCCGAACCGCCGCTGCGACCCGCCACTGGGAGCGACATTCGGGAAAGGTAAGTCCCATCCCGGGGGGGGGGGTGCGGGGTGCTGGGGGGTGCGGAGAATTTCTCCCTGAAACTACTTCGGGAGGCCGAATACGTTGGCACTCGGCCCCCCGAAGTTTCGGCGAGAAATTCTTTGACACCCCTAGGTCCAGGTTAGGCTTTTTCAGGAGTGGTCTGATTACAACCTCTTTTAAAGTGGCTGGCACCACTCCCTCTCTCAAGGAGGAATTTACAACCTCCTGGACCCAGCTGGACATCCCCTCCTTGTTTGATTTAATAAGCCATGAAGGGCAAGGGATCTGAAGAATAGCTGAAGAAAGGCAGAACAGCATGTGCAACCCAAAGGTGAAGGCCTTTGAGGTGACCATGGGAGCTTCAGCCATAGGTGGTGGTTTCAAGAGTGTGGGAGTCCCAGGGGAACAGGATGTGCCATGATTACTGGGTGGTTTAAAAGTACAGTAAGCAAGCAAGCAAGCAAGCAAGCAAGACAGGAGGTGGAAGAGGAGGCCACACCTTCCCAAACAAGCCCTCTCAGAAGCAGCAGCAGGAGGAACTCTGCCCATTGCCCAGACTCCTCCTTCTAGGGAGCAGCACAGTGTGGGACAAGGCTTTGGTGGTAGCGGTGAGCCCGGGGCATCCAGCCAGGTGTCACGCGGTGTGCCATTTAGCGGAGCAGGTGGAGGATGCTTCGTGCTACCTCTTGGCCGACCAGGCCACCTGGAGCGAGGAATGGCAGGTTCTCTCCAAGGTCGTCCATGGACATCTGTCTTGCCCACCAACCAGCATTCCAAGCAAATAGGCCTTTTCGAGGGCGGGTGTCAATGTAACACCCCACTGTACCTGCCTGCAACCTGAGCCGGTGACAAAGCTGGTGTTCCTCAAGGTGAATCTTCTGCTGTAGGGATCCTCCCTGCCTATCCCAAGTGAGCCGGTGCCAGGCTCACACTGCTGCTGCACGCTGCCCCCTTCTCCCTCCATTGGGGTAAACTGAAAGCGCTTGAGGAGGCAGGCTCTGTCCCTGATTTCCATCCTATCATGAGAATATCTGTAGAGATTTCCAGCATGTATGCCCGTAGTTGCAGCCAGCGCTTTGCAGAGAAGCCTGCCTTTCCAGGGTGTGTAAACCTTTGTGAACCGCCCAGCGATGTTTGGCTATGGGGCAGTACAGAAATATAATAAATGAATGAACTGAATGAGTACATGTGCAAAGAGGACCCCTCCGATGTGTGAATGGATGTGCATAGGGCCTGGGGACTCTGTCACAGCAACGACACTACCTTCAGTGTATTCGTTTTAACCCTGATAAGGCACTGTGGTTTCCCAAGATAAGGGCATGGCTTGGAAGGACTTTGAGAGGAGTATCTGGCCTCTCATTCCTGGTAAAGACTTCCCGCTTGTGCTTGTCCTTTTTTTTGGCAGAGGTTTATAAATTCGAATGTCAAAGAATTACAGTACCCTTACTGGATTGGACTTTTTAAAGACAAGAATGGAGATTGGCAGTGGCTTGGAGGGATGCAAGCTGGAAGCAAGTGAGTTTGTGAACAAAAATTCTGTATGGTCTGCATTGCAGAAAGTTTCTCAGATGGTTTTTGACCTACAGCTGTCCGTATTCTTTGCATTCACTGAATCTAGAATATACCATAGGACTTGGCTTCCAGAAAATCTGGGCTCCTATTCTTATTTATTTATTTATTTATTTACTTAGAGGTTTGTAGGCGACTAGCACTATTCTGCTGTCCAGGTACATCAGAAACCGTTGACATGCAGTGGCAGCTGGTGCCCACTAGGACTGGTGGGGCAGAGGCAGGTTCGCCAGAGGCAGGGCAGACATCTAAATGCACAGCAGCAAGCAACCCATGCCACCAAAAGGTGAAACTGAGGCACCTGAACGTTAAGAGAAAGAACTTGAAGTTTGTGTCTGGGGCAAGAACCCCCAAAATGCGCCCCTTTGGGCCCTCATTCTCCGATTCCACCAACTCCCATTGCATAGGAAATCAAGTGACTTTAGGATTATGAGTGCAAACAGTGCAAGGGAATCCTCAGAGCCACACAAAATAATGATAATGATCTTCTCAGAGTCTGCAGACAAGACGTCTTTGGAAACCAGCAGCCTGTTCTGGATGCAACCAAGTCTCCCCACACTGCATGTAATAGTAATAGTGATAATAATAATAGGGATGGCCAAACACACCCTTGCCTATGCTGTGTGCTGTTTGCCAGCTGCCCACTGGCCAGCCACACCTGTTTGCTGCTCGTGGCAAGCCACGAGGAGGCTCACAGGCACCGAGCAAGTGGTGTGCAGTGCCCCACTCCTCCACCGAGCTGCCATTCTGTGCAAAATGGTGGCTCAGCCTTTTCTGTAAAGGCAGTTTTTACATAAATGGCAGCTGTAAAGAGGCCCATTTACGCAACATTACAGGTGTAAATTGTTAGTTTGGAGGGGCTTGTGCTGGGGAGGGGAGAGAGGCATGGGAAAAAAGGACCTAGATCACAGTCACAATTGGAGTGGGGATGGGGGCTTGGCAGCAGACAAAATGGTTCTGCCACCAAGTTCCCTGAGATGCCAGGCATAGCTGGCTGGATGACTGAGGGGTAAGGGGGACAAGCTATGCACTGTGGGTGGTATGCCCGATCATCTGTTGAGCACACCCTCCACACACTGGGAGTTGCTCACAAAACAACCCCCAGTGCATAGCTTGTCACTCACGATGGGGTAGCGTGTCATGCAAACTCATCCAGAGAGAGAGAGAGAGAGAGAGAGAGAGAGAGAGAGATGCAGACCGACAGGCAGGAAAACAATAACAACGGCTTAAACAACTTTTGTAGGGATGGACGAAAGTCACTTACCTGATCCCGAAGCTTGCTTCGCGGTGGGGGGGAGGCGATCCATCCCTCCCCCTGAAATTCTGGGTGGGGGGAGGTGCCCCGTCCCTCCCCGCTGAAATTCTGGGTGGGGGGGAGGCACCCCAGCCCTCCCCACCGAAATTCTGGCCGGGGGGGAGCGCCCCGTCTCTCCGGCTGCGAAAGTTCTGCTCCTGCCGGGATGCAAATGGCGGTGGCTGTAGCCATCACCATTTGCGTCCCTGGCCTGCAGTCAGCCGTGATAGGCTACGTAAATGTTTACGTCGCCTATCACGGCTGACTTTGGGAAAAAAAAAACGCGTACGCAAATGGCGGTGCCCATGGGAGCCGCCATTTGCGTTCCTTATTTTGGCATGCGTAGTCTACGTAAATATGTACGTAGACTACGGCGAAAATAAGGGCAAGGCTATTTGCGTTGCCCTTATTTTCGCCGTAGTCTACGTAAATATTTATGTAGACTACCCATGCCAACATAAGGAATGCAAATGGTGGTGCCCATGGGCACCGCCATTTGTGTACTAGGGATGGACGAAAGTCCCTTAACTCGTCCCACAGCTTTTTTGGGGGTGGGGGGAGGTGCTTCGTTTCTCCCCCCAAAATTCTTGGCGAGTGGGGAGGCACCCTGCCCCTCCCCGCCAAAATTCTGGCCGGGGGGGAGGCGCCCCATCCCTCTCTGCCGAAGTTCTGGCCGGGGGGAAGCGCCCCATCTCCCCGGCTGCGAAAGAAAAAAATAAAGTGTAAAAAACAAAAACCAAAAACGAGATAGGCTACGCAAAGATTTACGTAGCCTATCACAGCTAGATTTTCCAAGTCAGACGTGATAGGCTACGTAAATCTTTACGTAGCCTATCACGGCTGACTTTGGGGGGGGAAGCTTGTATGCAAATGGCGGCGCCCATGGGTGCCGCCATTTGCGTTCCTTATTTGGGCACGGGTAGTCTACGTAAAGATTTACGTAGACTACATAGTCTACGTAAAGATTTACGTAGACTACATAGTCTACGTAAATCTTTACGTAGACTACCCGTGCCCAAATAAGGAATGCAAATGGCAGCGCCCATAGGCGCCGCCATTTGCGTACACGCTTTCCCCCCCCCCAAAGTCAGCCGTGATAGGCTACGTAAAGATTTACGTAGCCTATCACGGCTGACATTGAAAATCTAGCCGTGATAGGCTACGTAAATCTTTACGTAGCCTATCACGTTTGCCCCCCACACACACACAAGCCTGGAAATGGCGGTGGCCGACCGGCTGCCGCCGCAACGCCGCCGCGACCCGCCGCCGCGAGGGACATTCGGCCATGGTAAGTCCCATCCCGGGGGGGGGGGGGGCTTTGGCCGTCGGAGAATTTCCCCACCAATTTCGGGGGGCTGAATGCGTTGGCATTCGGCCTCCTGGAGATTCGTGGAGAAATTCTCCGACATCCCTATTGTGTACGCGCTTTTGTTTTTTTTTTCCAAAGTCAGCCGTGATAGGCTATGTAAACATAGCCTATCATGGTGTTTTTTGAACATCTAGCCATGATAGGCTATGTAAATCTTTACGTAGGCTATCACGTTTTTTTTTTACTTGGAAATGACGGCAGCGGCGGCCGGTCAGAAGACCGGCTGCTGCCGCCACCGCACCGCCGCCGCACCGCCACCGGGAGCTGCCGCCGGGAGGGACATTCGCACAAGGTAAGTCCCATCCCGGGGGGTGGCGGCGGAGTGGCGGACCGTTTCTCCACCAATTTGGGGGATCTCCCGGAGATTCATGGAGAAATTCTCTGACATCCCTAAACTTTTGTAATGCCAGAAAGTGCGGAAGGAAGTAAACGTCCACTCTGGATTGATTAGTGCTGCCTTTTATTTTCAGATACTGGGCCACAGGACAAAAACCTGTCATTGGTCCCTCCTGCGTTTCGACAGTACATACCTGTGCGAAAAACTGCTGGATGGAGGTATCCTGCAATCTAAAACAGCGGCCTTGTTGTAAGAAGATGCCCGATGACGAGTGGCTGTGATTGGATGCCTTTAGAAGAATGAAATTGGATTCCACAATCTTTATACAAGAACAAGGACAATAGATTACTCCCCCCCCCCCGCACCCTTTTTTTTAAAGAAACACAGCAGTTAGGGTCAGCCATCTGGGTGATGGAATTTGGGTATGGAAGAGGTCAACTCTCTGACATCAGCCTTCGAAAGCCCCCTATCAAACCTGTTTTCCTGAGCCTAGAAAAGAGGCCTTACTTTGCAACCTGAACGACTTAGATGGCCACAAAAATAAAACAAGGAATAGCATGGTCATAGCCCACTTTCTGTTGTAATAAATTACTTTAGCACATCTACCAACATTTGTTTCCTTGTTTTATATTTCTGATTTGCACCTTGCCTTTCTGATCTTAATGAACTATACCTATATTACCAGTGGTGATATCATAGATCCAGGTGACGGTGTGATTTTATTTTTCTTATTTTTTCATCTTGTCTTCCCTATATTTCCTTCTATCCCCATATATTTCCCTTAAATAGTTAAGTCTATATGTTGAAATGTAAAAAATGCAGTGAGAAACTAAAAGGATGTATGCAAAGCTTGACCCTGAATGCAACTTGTACTGTAACTATTCTGAGTGTATCCTTTTAGCCAAAACATTTAAATGTCAGTGGAAACATTCCAGCCCAGGTCAGGAAAGGGGGGAAGGAGAGTGTGAATGGAGAGTGAATGCTTTTATTGCAAAAAGGCCTAATGGGACGCTTTGGTATGTGCTGAAGATTGCCGAAGTATCAATTGTGAAAGATAGTGATGGGCTAAGACTTTACCACCTTGAGAGGTGTTGGGGAATCAGAAGGAAGTGCCAGACGGTCAGTATGCAACCATCAGTCTTGGAATTTGGGATCAAAAAAGAACATATCGAACCCCTCTTTGATGCCATAGGCCCCAATGAAAGAAAAAGGATATAAACCCCGGATCCTGCCATTGTTAGGAGGGGCATGGTTGCATCTGGATCATTTGTATGTGCACATACCAACAGTACCCTCGATCCACGCATTGAGTGCTCTGGCCAAGTACTTGATAGTGTGTGGTGAGTATGTGTTGGGTTGAATTCAGGGAATAGGATTTTACCGTCCAGGGCATAGACAAAGGGCAATTATCTTTGCACTGTCGTAGTCACTGTTTTGGAGGTTTTCATACAGACAGCAGGTTCTCACTTGAGCTTGGCTGGAACTGTGTGCCCATTACACAGTCAGCAGGCTGACATGAGCTTGGCTGCAAGGAAGCTGTGTAACAAACAGAGACTAACTGTATATTTAGTAGGGATGTCAGAGAATTCTGCCACAGATCCCAATGAGGTCGGATTCCAAGAATCCAGCCACATTGGGGTCCATGGAGGAACAGAGCACTCACCTCTGTGCCCCTCCAGAATCTGTCCAGGCCGGCTCCTCCACGTGGTGATCCTGCGGATCCAGCCACCGGCTCCACAGCGCTGGTGATACGGCCAGCCACCATTGCTGTGCCATATCGCTGTGCTAAGTCCGGACGCAAATGGCGTCCACTACACCATTTGCGTCCCTGTTTTCATGTGATAGCCTACACAAATTATATTTACATAGATATTTGCATAGCCTATCACATGAAAACAGGGATGCAAATGGCATAGTGGACGCCATTTGCTTCCAGACTTAGCATAGCGATACGGCATGGCAATGGTGGCTGGCTGTATCATCAGCACTGTAGAGCTGGTGGCCGGCTCCGCAGGATCACCACAGAGCAGAGTCGGCCTGGATGGATTCCGGGGGGAGGGACGGATCACCTCCCCCCCTGCGGACCCCCCCCCCGGGACAGGGCAAGTGATCCACTCATCCCTAATATTTAGTCATTTAAGGCATCATGTTTGGGTAACTAAGTTGTGACCAAGGAGCATAGAGTTCCTTGAGGTACTTGCTAGATTGTGACTAAGGAGCGTGCAGTTCCTTGAGGTATTTATAACTAAGTTTGTAACTAAGAGGTGAACTGTCTCTTAAGTCTCAGATAGTTTGCAACTCTCTGAGGAGGCTCAGCTGTTGTTTGTTTCTTTATTGTGAATAAATCTCCTTTTTCTTTCACCTATATTGGTTGTGTGTCTGATCTCCACCTCAAAAGATCCCAGACCCCTCAGCCTGATCTACTGAGGGGTCCTGGGTATAAATTCAAATTCAAACCTCATACAGAGGCCAATCTACGTGGAAATGGAATGAGAAGCACTTTCTAGTTATGTCTTGATTTTAATGACATCACTTTGGTCCTTCAGGGGCACACGAAGCAAGAAAAAGCTGAGTATACGCTTCCTAAAAACCCACTTTCACAGGTCACACAGTATGGGAAGCCCCCATACTTTGGGGTTGGATGGGAGGAGTAGAACAGAATGTCATCAGTTCTGTAGGTGCTGCTCAGTGAATGAGAGAGGCTTGTTCCCCACCCCTGTCCAGGCTTCCCTGCTCAGGGAAGTTTACTGGAAGTGCTGAATTAAGCCCCTGTAGTTTACCCCACAAATCTCCCCTCTCATCCACTGTTGGGATATTATGAAAGATAGGGATGTCAGAGAAATCCGCTGTGGATTCAAATGAGGATGGATTCTTTGGAATCCGGCCTCAGGAATCCGCAGTGGATCGGGACCACTTACCTCTACTCCAGGAGGATTGGAGGTGGAATGGCACTTGGCTGCTGCTTGCCAGCCAGAGCTGTTCACCTCCTCCCTGTCCCTGCCAATCTCCATGTCTTGTCTTTTCTTTTCTTCTTTAAAAAAGGTGATCGGCAGGATGTATCCATAGACTTATATGCAAAATAGAGCTGAGAATCTTGTGTATAAGCCTATGGACACATAGACTTAGATGCAAGATTCATGACTCTATTTGCATCTAAGTTTATGGGCACATCCTGCCAATCACCTTTTTTTTTTTTTAAAGAAAAGACATGGCAATCGGCAGGGACAGGGAGGAGGAAAAGGGCTCTTGCTGGCAGGAGGGAAGGTAAGTGGCCCCCAAGCCGGTTCCCCCTCTGGAATCTTTGCAGAGCGGAGCTGCTCCAGAGTATTCTGGGGGGGGGGAGGAACAGATCACCTCCCCCCCATAGATTCCCCACCGGAACAGATGGTGGGGAATCCATACACCACTAGTGAAAGATTAAAAGATTCTGCACTATTGTGAATGGAAAAACAGGGTACATATTTTGAATGGGTGAAGCAGCTACTGCGCTATTGTGATTTCTTGAAATAGCGGTACTGCGCTATAGTCAATGGGGACAACAAGCTATATACTGTTAATGGGAAAACAGCACTAGTGCAATATTCTGAAAGGATGAAACAGTGTGAAGTAGTCTTAAGTGAGACAGGAAGCCTGTGTCCAAATGCTCCCTACTATGAATAAGGTAAAGGGGGAATGGGAGGGTGGCCCCACCCCTTGGCTATGTCACTACCAGGTCACAGCCAGGTCACAGAAATAGGCATGCCCAGGATTTAATGCGAGGCAGCAGGAGGGCACACTGCAGTGGAACTGCACTGGAGTAAAAGGACTTTCTGAAAATGTGTGTTTTCCAGAGGGAAGCTGCAGGGTTGCTGTGGTTTGGTGAGAGCATCACCTGTCATGAATGACCCTGATGTGCTGTCGCTCCACACTAAATCACCAGTGCAGATGGACTCCTGGTGTCACAAATGTGAGCACAATGGTCTCTCCCTCCCTATGGGTTCAGACTAGGGATGGCGGAGAATTCCGGCACGGATTCCAGTGAGGCTGAATGCACTGGCATTAGGCCCCCTGGAATCTGTGGCGGAATGGCCTCCTGCCCCCCCGCCCGCCCCGCAGAACCCCCCGGGATAGCACTTACCTGGGGCGGATGCGGTGGAGGCTTCGGTGGCGGGTGAGGCGGTGGGTGAGGCAGTGGCGGCGTGGCAGTGGTGGCAGAAGGTGCAGCGGAAGGTGCAGTGGAAGGTGCGGCGGAGGCGGGGGTGGCAGGTGCGGCGGCGCGGCAGCGGTGGCGGAATGTATGGCAGGGGCGGGGTGGTGGCAGGTGCAGCAGCAGTGGAAGGGGCGGCGGCGGGGGTGGCAGGTGCAGCGGTGCAGCAGTGGCGATGGAAGGTGTGGCGGCGGGGGCGGTGGAAGGTGCAGCGGTGGCGGAAGGTGCGGCGGTGGGGGGGTGGCGGGGTGGGGGCAGCAGATGCCGTGGCGGCAGAAGGTGCGGAAGTGGCAGGTGTGGCAGCAGGGCAGCAGGTGCAGTGGCGGGGGCGGCGGCGGCTGGTCTCCTGGCTGGGCGCAGCATAAGCACGTGGCGGCGGCTATGGCTGCTGCCATTTGTGTTCGCTATTTTTAGCCGTTCTAGCCTACGTAAATATTTACGTAGGCTAGAAAGGCGAAAAATAGTGAACGCAAATGGCAGCCACCGTAGCCGCCACCATTTGCGTATGCGTTTTTTTTTCACTTTGCCGTGATAGGCTACGTAAATATTTACGTAGCCTATCACGGTTAAGTACAGGGACGCAAACGGTGGTGGGTACGGCTGCCACCATTTGCATCCCTGCTGCCCAGCGGCTGGATGTCCGGCTGTGGGTGGAGCTGTCCGGCGGCTCCGCGGAATCTGCGCGGAGAGGAGCCGGCCGGGCAAGATTCCGGGGGGAGGGACAGAGCGCCTCCCCCCCACTGCGAAGCAGATCAGCGAAATGGTAAGTGATTTTCGTACATCCCTAGTTCAGACCATGAAAACATTTCTGTCAGTCTGTGCAGAGCTGGTAGGGATGGAGCCACTAGCAGGAAAGAAAATCTATACCCCAATTGTGTGAAGTAGAAGTAAGGGAAATGCATCTGAACATGTACAGAGTGCTCCTCTCCCATGTGTGTAGGACCTCACCCAGTCCCCACCTAGCTAGGATAAGGGAGCAAGGTTTATACACAGGCCTGGCACCAGTACCTACCCTTTGAGGAAGTAAGGGCAGAATATATACATTTCACAGGTAGTGGTAGAAGAACAGGAAAAGTGAGTCGAAAGTAGTCGTGGGTGAACTCCGCCCACCTTAATTAACATAGACTATTAGGGGTTTGTTGTTTTCCTGGGGAATTCTTTATTCCTGAGGCAAGGTGGTGCTTGGTTTCCCCAGACGTATCACTTAGTTTCATGTCACTTTGGCATGCTTTGGTCTTGAGATCCAAGTGAGATGTTCAATAGCCAGAAAGGCGACTCGCAGGTGAGGAGCCAGGGCATTGCTCTCTGAAGTACAGGCATGAAAAGTTCCAAGTCCATTTCAGCACCAGCAGACATGCACCGACACAGCAGTGGCCATTTTGAGTATCTCCTCTGAAGAATGCACACTACACAGGTGCATCCTGTAAATTCACTCTTAACGCTTTCAATTTTAATTTAAAAGAAGAAGCACCCTCGGGGTTGAGAAGTTCTCTCCTTCGAAGACCCCTGGGCATTATGAGCCAAACATACTTGTTGTATCCTGAACTGTGAGGGCATCACGAGACTGAAGTGCAAATCACCTATGATCATAGGGTTGATCAGGGCATTCAACTTGCAGTGCCTCAGCTTCAGCAGACTTTGTCTTGTTTGCTCCTTGCCAGGGTTACAGAATGCCATTGTTGATTCACTGTCACTGGGCAGTTTTCATCCACTCCCCCATTAGTCCATGGCAGCAGAGCTTGGCCCTACCATGAGGCAGAGCAAAGCTGCTGCCTCAGGCAGCAGATGCTGGGAGGCAGCAGCAAAGTGTTGGAGGAGAGGCCTGTGTGCCATTTGTCCTGCTCTGCGCCCCCTAAGTTAGCCTCCTGCCTTCAGTTGCAGTGGAGGATACTGTCTCCCTGACCGGGTGGAAGACAGCCATCCATCCACCAGTCCCGTCAACGTTCGTACATGGAATGGGAGCAAGGCACCTTCTTGTCCGTCTCATCCAGCAAAATGTCTTTGGCCCTGTGGGCATCATTGGAGAACTGAAGGGGAGCAAGCAGCAATGCAGGCATTGGCCCCTAGTTTCTGTGAGAGCTAGAACAGCGCAGGTAAGGAATTCAATTTAGGGATGACGGAGAATTCCGCCACGGATTTCAGTGAGGCCGAATGCACTGGCATTCGGCCCCCCGAAATCCGTGGCGGAATGGCCTGCCCCCCGCCCCCCCCAGATCCCCCCCAGGATGAGACTTACCTGGGGCAGATGTTCTGGAAGGTGGCGGCTCCAGCGGCGGCTTTGGCGGCAGCGGCAGCTGGTCTTCCCACTGACTGCCGCCACCGCCATTTGCAGTCTGGTCTTTTCTTTTTTTTACCCAGATGTGATAAGCTACATAAAGATTTACGTAGCCTATCACATCTGGGTAAAAAAAAACAACACGTATGTAAATGGCCTCCACAAGGATGCAAATGGCGGCCGCTACGGCTGCCGCTATTTGCTGCTGGCGCAGCCCAGCAGCAGACGGAAGTCCGGCTCCGGGAGGCCCTGACTAGGGATGGACGAGAGTCCCTTACCTGGTCCTGCAGCTTTTTTCGGGGGGTGAGGCGCTCCGTTTCTCCCCCCAAAATTCTTGGTGGGTGGGGAGGTGCCCCGCCCCTCCCCGCCAAAATTCTGGCCGGGGGGGAGGCACCCCATCCCTCCCCGCCGAAGTTCTGGCCGGGGGGGAGCGCCCCGTTTCCCTGGCCGCGAAAGAAAAAAGTAAAGTTTAAAAAAAAAAACGTGATAGGCTATGTAAAGATTTACGTAGCCTATGACGGCTAGATTTTCA
The DNA here is from genome assembly GCF_057233095.1 of Heloderma suspectum. Classification (NCBI taxonomy): domain Eukaryota; kingdom Metazoa; phylum Chordata; class Lepidosauria; order Squamata; family Helodermatidae; genus Heloderma; species Heloderma suspectum. Next base: position 5,797,583 of record NC_139462.1, read on the forward strand.
AAGCAGCCGTGATAGGCTACGTAAATCTTTACGTAGCCTATCACGGCTGACTTTGAAAAAAAAAGAAAGAAGAGCATACGCAAATGGCGGCGCCCATGGGCGCCGCCATTTGCGTTCTTTATTTGGGCACAGGTAGTCTACATAAAGATTTACGTAGACTACGGCGAAAATAAGGGCAATGCAAATAGCCACTTGCGTACGCGCTTTCCCCCCCCCCAAGTCAGCCGTGATAGGCTATGTAAAGATTTACGTAGCCTATCACGGCTGACTTTGAAAATCTAGCCGTGATAGGCTTCGTAAATCTTTACGTAGCCTATCACTTTTTTTTTTTTTTACTTTACTTGGAAATGGCGGCAGCGGCAGCCGGTCGGAAGACTGGCCACCACCACCGCACCACCCTCGGGACCCACCACCGCGAGGGACATTCGCACGAGGTAAGTCCCATCCCGGGGGTGGGGGGGGTGTCGGAGAATTTCCCCACCAATTTCGGGGGGCCGAATGCCTTGGCATTTGGCCTCCCGGAGATTCGTGGAGAAATTTTCTGACATCCCTAGCCCTGACTGGCGGCTCCGCAGAGTTGCCATGGAGTGGAGCTGGCTGGGGAGTATTCCGGGGGAGGGACAGAGTGCCTCCCCCCCACCGCGGATGCCCCCACCCGGAATGAGGGAAGGGATTCGTACATCCCTAGACTAGGGAGAGGGCCTTTTCTGTGGTGGCCTCCACTCTGTGGAATTTCCTCCCTAATGACCTCCGCCATGCCCCCTCTTTGAGTAGCTTCTGCAGGGTTTGAAAATTTTTGTGAACTGCCCAGAGAGCTTCAGCTATTGTGAACCGCTCAGAGAGCTTTGGGTGGGTTAGGGCTTTTTAGAGCAGTGTTGTTTTGTTCAGTTGATTACGTCGTATTTTTTGTGTTGTTATTTGTACTGTACGCCACCTAGAGTGGCCGGGTAGCTGGCCAGATGGGCGGCTAATACATCTAATAAAAAATAAAATAAAAATACAATTTTGGAAGGCAGCTGCCCTGCTGTTAGTATGGTATTTGCCTGTCAGTCAGTTCATGCACTATTGTCTTCCCCTGCAGAGACAGGGTTGTCCACCCACACCTTGAAGGTAAATCGGCCACTCCTATCTTTGATGCATAGTGCAAGTATTTCACAGATGATGGACCTGACTTCAGAATTAGTAGTTGGCCAAGGAGGCAGGCAGTGCAGCGGGACATGAGGCAGCCAGTTTCACCAGCTCTTGTGGCTGGTTCGAAGGCACTTTGATTAGAAATCTGCACATCAGAATGCAAAGCCCTCATGTCCCATGCCGATCCGGGGGGGGGGCATTCAGGAGGGTGAGCTGGCACAGGGCCTTCATCAAGGGCAGGCATGATGGGGCGCCTGCTGTGAGTCCACAGCCCACTGACAAGAGCCCCCTGCAAGTTCTCCTCCTGCTCACCGTTGCAGCCGCTTGGCCCAGACAATGGTAGCAGTCAGAAAGAGAAGCAGCAGACGCAATTGCTTGCGCGCTGGCTGACTCTGCCAGGGGTGGCGATGGCGAGAAAGCAGAGGAGGCGCAACTGCAGTTGGTGACAACGACGTTGCGGAGGGAGACTCGCGAAGGGGGCCCTACCCAAGGGCCCTGCGGAACGTGGGGCTGGCACGGAGCTGGTGGCCCATTCCAGGACAGATTTCTTCAGCCTGGCATTAGAATGCAGGGATGCCAGCCTAGGAGAGGTTGGCACCCATACACGTTTGCAGGTCCAAGGCTGACCGGTGGGGCCAGGGGACTGCAGTTGCTCTGGCTGCTTTGCCAGATGTTGATTTCTGCCTTGTCTGGCCATTAGACAGTGGTATGCAGGCTTGGGGCAGGGGCAGCCAGGGCCCTTTTTGCCACCAGGATGGCGGTGGTATCCATATCAGCTGGGAACACTCACGCAGTAGTTCCTGGCAAAGTTAGACCAAGGCGGCTATAGGTCTGAGGCTCATTCTTTGCATGTTGGGGCAGCACCCACTGCAGCACAGCTTGGCTTTCAGGGTAGGTGCATACTGGTAGTAGGCCGGTGGTGCCCGAGGGCATTTAAGACTCGTGCATGGCCATTTCCCAGCACTTTGAGTGACAGAGAGGGGAAGGTTTGTGGTTGCCCTGAATTCGTTCGATGCACTTGTTATACTTCTGTGTAGGACTTCATTCATTCATTCATTCATTCATTCTTCTGTGTAGGACCCATCTGCCAGACCCAACCTATGACCTTTCCAACTGCATGGATATGTGGAAGCATTGAAGCATTTTCATTCGCCAGAAGACTTTGAAAGACTTGCATGAGATAAGAATTTAAATGTAACTGATTATTGTGGTCTGTTCTTATGATACACTGAATGAGGAAGGCAGTGAAAATATTATACCACAGAGATGAGAACATCCAAATTTTTTGGAGTTGAGAGCTTTAGGACTGTGTTACTGGAATACGCCTGAAGATGAGCCCCTCAGGTCGGAAGGTGTCCAATATACTACTGGGGAAGAGCAGAGGGTATTTCCAAGTAGCACCAGAAAGAGGGAAGCGGCTGGGCCAAAGCCGAAAGGACACTCAGCTATGGATGTGTCTGGTGGTGAAAAGAAAATCCGATGCTGTAAAGAACAATATTGTCTAGGAACCTGGAATGTAAGATCAATGAATCAAGGTAAGCTGGAGGTGGTCAAACATGAGATGGCAAGACTGAACATTGACATCTTGGGAATCAGCGAACTAAAATGGACAGGCATGGGCGAATTTAATTCAGGTGACCATCGTATCTACTACTGTGGGCAAGAATCCCTTAGAAGAAATGGAGTAGCACTCATAGTCAACAAAAGGGTGGGAAAAGCAGTACTGGGGTACAATCTTAAAAATGATAGAATGATCTCAGTACGAATCCAAGTCAAACCTTTCAACATCACAGCAATTCAAGTCTATGCCCCAACCACTGATGCCGAAGAAGCTGAGGTTGATCGGTTCTATGAAGACCCACAACTCCTTCTAGAACTAACAGAGAGCTTCGGCTATTGGGCGGTATAGAAATGAAATAAATAAATAATAAATAAATAAACACCAAAAAAAGATGTCCTCTTCATCATAGGGGATTGGAATGCTAAAGTAGGAAGTCAAGAAATCACCAGGATAACAGGCAAGCATGGCCTTGGTGTACAAAATGAAGCAGGACAAAGGCTAAGAGAGTTTTGCCAAGAGAACACGCTGATCATAACAAACACTCTTTTCCAACAGCACAAGAGACGACGCTACACATGGACATCACCAGATGGTCAATATCGAAATCAGATTGATTATGTCCTTTGCAGCTAAAGATGGAGAAGCTCTATACAGTCAGTAAAAACAAGACCTGGAGCTGACTGTGGCTCAGATCATGAGCTGCTTCTTGCAAAATTTCGGCATAAATTGAAGAAAGTAGGGAAAACCACTAAAACATTCAGGTATGACCTCAATCATATCCCTTATGAATATACAGTGGAGGTGAGGAATAGATTTCAGGGATTAGACCTGATAGACAGAGTGCCTGAGGAACTATGGACGGAGGTCCGTAACATTGTTCAGGAGGCAGCAACTCAATCCATCCCAAAGAAAAAGAAATGCAAGAAAGCCAAGCTGTCTGATGAGGCTTTACAAGTAGCTGAGGAAAGAAAGGAAGCGAAAAGCAAGGGAGAAAGGGGAAGATATATCCAACTGAATGCAGAGATCCAGAGAATAGCAAGGAGAGACAAGAAGGCCTTCTTAAATGAACAATGCAAAGAAATCGAGGAAAACAACAGAATGGGAAAGACTAGAGATCTCTTCAAGAAAATTGGAGATCTTAAGGGAACGTTTTGTGCAAAGACGGGCATGATAAAGGACAAAGAAGGCAGGGACCTAACAGAAGCAGATAAGATTAAGAAGAGGTGGAAAGAATACACAGAAGAACTATACAGGAAAGATCTGAATGTCCCTGATAGCCATGATAGTGCGGTCACTGAACTTGAGCCGGACATCCTCGAGAGTGGAGTCAAATGGGCCTTAGGAAGCATTAGTAATGACAAAGCTAGCGGAGATGACAGTCTTCCAGCTCAGCTATTTAAAATCCTAAAAGATGATTCTGTTAAAGTGCTGCATTCAATATGCCAACAAATTTGGAACACTCAACAGTGGCCGCAAGACTGGAAAAGGTCAGTTTACATTCCAATTCCAAAGAAGGGCAATGCCAAAGAGTGTTCAAACTACTGCACAATTGCACTCATTTCACATGCCAGCAAGGTGATGCTCAAAATCCTACAAGCTAGGCTTCAGCAGTATGCGAACCGAGAACTACCGGAAGTACAAGCTGGGTTTCGAAGAGGCAGAGGAACTAGAGATCAAATTGCCAACTTTCGCTGGATCATGGAGAAAGCAAGAGAATTCCAGAAAAACGTCTATTTCTGCTGCATTGACTACGCTAAAGCCTTTGATTGTGTGGATCACAACAAACTGTGGCAAATTCTGAAAGTGATGGGAGTACCAGACCACCTTACCTGTCTCCTGAGAAACCTGTACGAGGGTCAAGAAGCAACAGTAAGAACCAGAGATGGAACAACCGATTGGTTCAAAATTGGGAAAGGAGTACGACAAGGCTGCATATTGTCGCCCTGCTTATTTAATTAAAGTACATCATGAGAAATGCTGGGTTGGATGAATCACAGGTCAGAATTAAGATTGCCGGGAGAATTATCAACAACCTCCGATATGCAGACGATACCACCCTAATGGCAGAAAGCGAAGAGGATCTAAAGAGCCTCTTGTTGAGGGTGAAAGAGGAGAGTGAAAAAGTTGGTTTGAAACACAACATTAACAAAACGAAGATCATGGCATCTGGCCCCATCACTTCCTGGCATATAGAAGGGGAGGAAATGGAAGCTGTGACAGATTTTACTTTCTTGGGCTCCAAGATCATGGCAGACGGTGACTGCAGCCATTAAATTAAAAGACGCTTGCTCCTTGGGAGGAAAGCTATGGCAAACCTAGACAGCATAGTAAGAAGCAGAGACATCATCTTGCTGAAAAGGTCCATCTAATCAAAGCTATGATTTTCCCAGTAGTAATGTATGGCTGTGAGAGCTGGACTCTAAGGAAGGCTGAGCGCCGAAGAAATGATGCTTTCGAACTGTGGTGCTGGAGAAGACTCTTACGAGTAGGGATGGGGGAGAATTTCTCCCTGAAACTTCGGGGGGCTGAGTGCCAACGTATTCGGCCCCCCGAAGTAGTTTCGGGGAGAAATTCTCCGCCCCCCCGCCCCCGCCCCCCCCCCCGGGATGGGACTTAGCTTTCCCGAATGTCGCTCCTGGTGGCGGGTCGCAGAGGCAGTTCGGCAGGGCTTCGACAGGGGCAGGGGCAGCAGCCGGTCTTTCGACTGGCTGCCGCCGCTGCCATTCCAAGAAAAGTAAAAAAAACACGCCCCCGTGATAGGCTATGTGACAATTAACGTAGCCCATCACAGCTAGATTTGCAAAGTCAGCCATGATAGGCTACGTAAATCGTCACGTAGCCTATCACGGGTGACTTTGGGGGAAAAAAAAGAAGCGCATACGCTAATGGCGGCCCCCATAGGGAGCCGCCATTCGCATTCCTTATTTGGTCGCTGTAGTCTACGTAAATCTTTACGTAGACTACAGCGAAAATAAGGGCAACGCTTCTTGCGTTGCCCTTATTTTCGCCGTAGTCTACGTAAAGATTTACGTAGACTACAGCAACCAAATCAGGAACGCAAAGGGCGGCTCCCTATGGGGGCCGCCGTTTGCGTACGTGCTTTTTTTTTTTTTTTAAAGTCACCCGTGATAGGCTACGTGACGATTAACGTAGCCTATCACGGCTGACTTTGCAGATCTAGACATGATAGGCTACGTTAATCGTCACGTAGCCTATCACGGGGGCGTGTTTTTTTTAACTTTTTATTTCGCGGCCGGGCGAGGTGAGGTGCCTCCTCCCCGGCCTGAATTTCGGCCGGGTGAGGTGGGAAGCCTCCCCCCCAGCCTGAATTTCAGCCGGGCAAGGAGGGGAGCCTCCCCCCCCAGCCTGAACTTCGGGGGGAGCAGCGAAGCGCCTCCCCCCCACCGCGAAGCAAGCTGCGAGACCAGGTAAATGAGTTTCGTGCACCCCTACTTACGAGTCCCCTGGACTGCAAGGAGGTCAAATCAGTCCATCCTAAAGGAAATCAACCCTGAGTGCTCATTGGAAGGACAGATACTGAAGCTGAAGCTCAAATATTTTGGCCACCTAATGCGAAGAGAAAACTCTCTGGAAAAGACCCTGATGCTGGGAAAGACTGAAGGCAAAAGGAGAAGGGGATGGCAGAGGATGAGATGGCTAGATAGCATCTTCGATGCAATGAATATGAACTTGAGCATGCTCCGGGAGAGAGCGCAGGACAGGAAGGCCTGGTGTGTTATGGTCCATGGGGTCACGAAGAGTCGGGCACGACTGAACGACTGAACAACAACAACAACAACAACACTGGAATACTGTATTATCTTTTTCTGAACTCCCAAACCTATCAACTGCTTCTGACAGTCTGAAAAATGCTTGCAGCACAAGTCCTGATCACTTTGAGGGAAATGGACTATTGAAAGAAATAAGATCCTGAATGAAAAAGAAAATGACACCTGCTGGGAAAGCAGAAACTTTAACCTTGATGCAGGTCAGAGTATTTAGAGCTGCAGGCCAACCTGTGTGGCAATATGTCTTCCAGGTGTTGAATGGATGTGAGTGGACTGGACACATCAAAATTTCCCCAAACCAGGGTGTGAGACCCACTGCCCTGAGTAACTGCAAACCAATTGTCCAAAGACAACCACAGTTCTCACATCAACAACCAATAATCTGTCCATGACATCTCCAAAAGAGACCCCCAGATAAGACACCAGACCTGTTTTGAAGCAAGATGTAAATGCTTATGGAGGAAGTACAGCGCTGCAAAAGGACTCTGTTGTATTTGTAACACCGGAACACCAGACCGTGTCAGCCTGACTGCACTTGGACTTATCTGCCATCAATGTATCCAGACTTACCCCAGTGTGCTTCGTATCTCCCAGGGCATTTGGGCAGCTGGCAGGTGGGCTCTGTGAGAGCCTCTCCCACCACTTTTGTGCTACAGAATTCACTACCACCAACATGCCACACAGCCTCTGTGAGCACCGCCACCTTCAGGGAGTCATTTTCTGCCCCCAGCATTTGGCACCCAAAATGGTCACACTGCTCACCCCCCCACACACACACACACAGCCACCATCACCGCCCTGTCATCATGAAACCTAATACAGGGGCCAGTTGTTAAACAATCAATTATGTTCAGTCTCGGGGAGGGGGGAAGGGGGAGAGGCTATCTAAATATATCTCACAAGGCCCCACATCTCACTCAGATGCTCTTTCCTCCCTATTGCTCTCACCTGGAGCAACTTTTCAGAATTTTTCACACACATCCCTCCACACACTGACAAGGGTTTAGAATACTTCTTACACTTGCTTTATATGACAGAGAGACAAAGCAGCGTTGTGCCACTGTCCTTGGCCCACCCTTGAAGAGAGCAATCCCAAGGGATGAGCCTATTCAGAGCTACTGCCCCTTGGGTCAAACTGCCTCCAGCAGTTCTTAGTGAAGTACCCACCACCAGTGGAAGTCACATGAGCCTGAATAGTGTTCTTTCCTCATGCTGACCACTGATGGCATGGCTTGGCATAGTGGTGGTCCAAAACGTTCTGCCCAGGTTTTATCAGAAATGTGTCAGGGTTGGGGGTGAAAAGACAATGGCCCCAAAGACTCGCAGCGGTGGGCAAAGCTTCCCAATTCTTGGTGTTGGTGTTGGCTGTGTTCTTACCGTAGTTAATGCTATGAGGCAGGTGAGGGTTTCCCCCTCCTCCTTCTTCACTTTGAAAAACAAAATGAAAATTTCTGCGGGTCTCTAAAGCAGGACAGTGTGACTACATTTTTAGAAGAGCCTTGCAGCTTTCTCTGGGAAGCGACAGAGAACCACGCGGCTCTTATTTAAGTGCACTAAAAAGGGTGTGGTAGCAGGACCAGGAAGCTACAAAGATCCGCAACGCTTCCTTTTAAGAGAAGAAAAGTGGGAAAGCAAAGGTGGAGTGCACATTGGCCTGTGGGCCTGCACCCTGAGCATCTGGGCCGTGGTTGACTTTGCAATGTATTTGTAGCCCACAGCAGCTGGGCCAGCCCTCCCTTGAGGCTGGGTGGATTCCCCGGCTCAGACAGCAGAGCAGCGAACTGCGCACCCCCTCCCCCACCAGGAGCCCCCTCCCTCCCCTTGATCCAGCAAGGCCAGTGCTCCAGAGAGCCCTGCTGGTTGCCCTCCCACTGTGGCATTGGCTGCAGTTGGAGGCGGGGCTCTCCAGAGAAGCAGCAGCACTACAGCGGGTGCTCTGGATTGCCCTGCTGGCCCTGTTCTCCGGCTTTGGCAGATTTCCAAGCAGATGTGTCTGGGCGAGGGCACTCCAGGTATCTCCTGTTGTGTTACACATCTCTTTGAGAGTTTCCCTTGAGGAACTTCCACAGGTCTCTCGTGCACATTGCTGCATCTTTCCCTGCTCACTTCAGATGTGCCTCTCATGCCTTTTTCCTGATGAACTGCACAACTTTCATCATAGAATCACAGAATAGTAGGGTTGGAAGGGGCTTACAAGACCATTGAGTCCAACCCCCTGCTCAATGCAGGAATCCAAGTCAGAGCATCCCCGACAGATGGCTGCCCAGCCTCATCTTGAATGCCTGCAGTGTGGGAGAGCCCACCACCTCCCTAGGGAATTGGTTAGGGATGGCAGAGAATTCCACCACAGATCTCGGTGAGGCCGAATGCCAGTGCATTCAGCCCCCCGAAATCTGTGGTGGAATGGCCTGCTACCCCCCCGCCCCCCGCGGTTCCCCCCTGGGATGAGACTTACCTGGGGCGGATCTTCCAGGAGGTGGCGGAGGCGGCGGTGGCTTCAGCAGCGGCAGATGCAGCGGCTGGTCTTCTGACCGGCTGCCACCGCCGCCATTTCCAGTCTTGGTAAAAAAAAAAAAAAAAAAGACGTGATAGGCTACGTAAAGATTTATGTAGCCTATCATGGCTGGGTGGGTTTAAAAAAAAAAAAAGACGTGATAGGCTATATACATCTTTCCATAGCCTATCATGGCTGGGTGGGTTTAAAAAAAACAAAAACCCAGCATACGCAAATGGTGGCGGCTACGGCTGCCGCCATTTGCGTTCCTTCTTTTTGGCCGTCTTAGTCTACGTAAATATTTATGTACACTATGACGGCGAAAATAAAGGGGAACGCAAATAGCGTAGTGGGCGCTATTTGCGTCCCCTTTTGATTCGCCATTTTAGCGTATGTAAAGATTTACATAGGCTAAAACGGTGAATCAAAAAGGGACGCAAATAGCGCCCGCTATGCTATTTGCGTTCCCCTTTATTTTCACCATCATAGTCTATGTAAATATTTACCTAGACTAAGACGGCCAAAAAGAAGGAACGCAAATGGCCACGGCCATAGTCGCTGCCATTTGCGTATGTGGTGTTTTGTTTTGTTTTTTTACCCAGAGCCCTCCTCAGCCGGAATTCTGGCTGCGGACGGCTCTGGCCTGGCTGAGCCTGGCCGGCTGCTCCGTGGAGCTGCCGCGGACCACAGCCGGCCGTTCGAGGATTCCGGGGGGGAGGAATGGAGCGCCTCCCCTCCCGTTGAGGATTCCAGGGGGAGGGACGGAACGCCTCCCCCCCCACCATAAACATAATCCGCGAACAGTTAAGTCACTTTTGTACATCCCTAGAATTGGTACCATTGTCGTACTGCTCTAACAGTCAGGAGGTTTTTTCTGAGGTTCAGCTGGAATCTGGCGTCCTGTAACTTGAGCCCATTACACTGTCACAAATGATGAAGTGTTCTTCATCCTTTGTTGTAAAATTTATTGCAATGTTGAAGGAGAAATGAGAGCTGCATTTAGTGATATTAGTTCATTATCAACATTTTGTATCTTAAGTTAAAACATCTATAACGCATAGAAATAACAGGCAGAATTAATATAAATAAATGTTAAAAATAGGCAGCATCAGGAAAGCAGCCTTTCCCCAGGAAGAAAGCTCTAGATTTCTTGCCTTTCTATAGACATTCTCAAAAAAGGAAAGGGTGTTTGGGATGGATTAGGGTACAATCAACTTCTACATCTATGGGACTAAGGACAGAGGCAATTTCTTCTCCCATTCCTCCTCAACCCCCCACCCCCTTGCCAAATGGGCCTCTGAGCCACACTGGCTCACTCACTGATGGTGAGCCAGCAGGAGTGATGGAAAGGCCATAGGACTCTGTGGATCCGGGCCTCTCCTCTCCTCTCCCCTCCCACCAGAATGCCCCATTTTCAACTTCTGCGAGGATTTTGGAAAGCAGCTAGTGTGGTTCTTCCCATGCTGGCTGTGAGGGGTAGGGTCCATGGGAGGGATCCAATGTTGGATTCCCCCTTCTGAGGTTGTAGGTGTGTCTACAGCCTGAGGAGGAGAAATCCAACATATCCTATGGTCCCTGGGACCCTCTCCCAGGGATCTTAGCATTGCTCTGAAAAAATGGTAGCAATGTTAAAGAGCCGTTTTGATCAGCAAAGCACCAGGTTAGAAATTAAATGCCTGATGGATGAGGAAGCTCTCAACCTGGCATCTAAACATAGACTGTGAAGACATCTACAAAAATATTGTTCTATAATAATCACAGCAATAACCTCGGGACAGAAAATCCAGCCTGTCATAACTGCCTGGGATGGGTGTGTGTGTGTGTGTGTGGATCAGCCCCTATGCCCCTCCAGGCAACCCTCCTGGTAATCTGAAGTGGTAATCCTGCTCATGTCTGTCTGTCCTATGTCTAGGTTACTGCTGTCACTTGGAGAATGGCTCATGACTTCACTGGTGCCAAGAAGGGGCAAGGAGGGATGTATCAGTAACAGATGTGTATTTTTGTGTATGTTTGTGTAGATTGTGGGAAAGTACATGCAGACAGTACTGGAGAATGAATATGGGCAGGAGAGGCCATCTGCCTCCCAGGGCCCAAGTGGGAAGAAGAACCCCTGTTGTTACTGTTAAAATGACTGACTATAGTTCTAGGCCTCACTTTTGTTTTTATCTAAAATGAACGGCTTAAGTTCATTTTTAAGAAGCCGAGTCTATTCTTCGTGGAAGCCAGAGAAGGTTTCTGAATGAGGGATGGATGAATGAGGGATGTGCTCTTGATGCTTCTGTGTTGGGAAGGAAGTGGCAAGGCGTTCAGGGACAGGTTCCCAGAGGAAAGAAAGTGGTGGGTTGTGTTGTGTTCCAGGACGAGAAAAGGCAGATGGGTGCTTCGGGAAGGGAAGGAAGAAAGTGTGTGTGTGTGCGTGGCGGGGGTCAACAGTTTGGCACCCCTAGTCTCCGCCCCATATCCCACTTCCCTTTTGTCCCTCCACCCACCCACCGTGCCACTGTCAGCAGTGAAGGGGATAACAGCTTGAGTGCCGGTTGGCAGAGAGGGAGTTGGGATGTCATACCGGATAGAGAGAGGAAAGCCAGGGCCCAGCACAAGAAAAAGTTAACAGTTGGGCCTCCATTGGGCCACATCATCACAGCAAGGGAAAACAGCCCCCCCATAGCCTCCACCCCATTTCTATCTGTCTCTAGGAGTGCAGGAGTTAATTGCAGGCAGCTCCAGTCACTAGCTTCAGATGGTATTGGCCCATTGTTGATGTTAATAGCCCATCAGCGACTGGGGATACATTTGAGGCAGCCTGCAATTAGCTGGGGAATGGGGATGCATCTTCTTCAGCTGCGGTGCATCAGCTGACTGCTGAAGCCTCTTGGCTACTGCAGTGAGTACCGCCCCGCAATACTTCATGCTGCTACCAGCTTCTGCTGATGGCGCAAGACTGGAAGAGCTGAGAGAAACAGGGAGAGGGAAAGAGTTATTGGTTACGGGGGCTGTTAAACCCTGCAATGATGGTGCAGCCCAATGGGAGTGGGGGAAACAGTTAACCCTTGTACTGCTGGTCGCTGGCTTCCTCTCTATATCCCAACTTCCTCTCTGCTAGCCAGCACGCAAGCTGAGAACCTGTTTGCTGCTACAGGACAATAGGCAGCTTGATCTTCAGGTACAGAGAAGGCTACAGAAGCAGACTTGTCATGCGTAATATCTCACAGGTCTGACCACTCAGGCTGTTGACTGAGAGGTCCCAGAGCCCTGTGGTACAGCAATTGCGTCTGCATCCCAATGGGCTCCTGCCCTTGGTCCGTTGCCACACATGTGCTGGTCCCTTTGTGGATTGAAAGGGAGCTGGCATTATGGTTGAAAAAATGATTTCCCAGCTTTTGTGTCTTCGTTCCAACCATAACTCACAAACCACCATAGGTTTTGCCACTGACATAACAAACATAGGGACTTTAAAACTCTTGTGATTCATTCAACCTTGTAAATTCTTCATTTTGTGAATCACCCACCCAATCCATTTGTTATTTTCCCCAACCATTTTTACTCAGGCATGAGGGGGCAACTCTGACTTGGCATGCATAATATTACACAGGTCTGCGCACTCAGGCTGTTGACTGAGAGGTCCCAGAGCCCTGTGGTACAGCAATCGTGTCTGCATCCCAGCGGGCTCCTGCCCTTCGTCACTTGCCACAAAGGTGCTGGTCCTTTTGCCCAAGGTGCATTGTGGCTTGATAGCGGGGTGGCTCTGGGACCTATGAGTCAACAGCCTGAGAGCTTGGACCTGTATAAAAGATTTCCCCACATTTAGAGCATGGGGATACACCAGCCCACCCACACACAATGGGTTTGCTCAGAAGAATACCATAATCACAACAGATTCCCCCTTCCAAGGCATAGTTCATGCTGGGGTGGGTTCCTGGAGGTGAGGGCTTGTGGCTGGGGTGGGGACTTGGAGGTGGGGACTCCAGGCTGGGGGCACTGGTTTCGGGAAGAGCTCATGGGTGGGGGCTCATGCTAGGGATGGGTGTTTGGGGTCAGATCTCATGCCAGGGATGGGTATCAAGGGTGGGGGCTCATGGTGGGGGTCTGGGAGGAACTTTGTTGAGGGGTCCAAGCTGGGGGGACAGTTGGAGGGGAAGTTTGGGGGGTTAGTACCTAGGTCTCTGCAGCGGAGGCTCATGGCCAATCTAACTGGTGGGGTAAAAAGGGGATGTCATGTCACTGGAGGCAGAGCCAAGGGGTTCCCCCAAGTTGGACCCAAGGGCACCTATTTTGCTATACAGTTCAACCCACCAACCCTCCCCCGACATTTCTCCAGAATAACAGCACAGGGAAAGCATTTTGTGGAAGAGCCCGCTTACTGAAAGCAATGGCGGGGGGAGGAAGAACCCATTTTACACAAACATACACATACTTACATGGGAATATAAGTCCAATTGAATTCAGTGAGACGTACTTTTGAGTAGACCTACATAGGATTGCTGTATACATCCCACTGTTTAAAAGCACTTGGCACACAAGCAAATAACGCCAATGTGTATTCCATCACAACAACAACAGCAACAATCATCTTAAGTTGCAGCACCATAAATTGAAAAGGATTTATATTAAGGATAGAATCCACCCATACCAAGCGCTATATACAAATGCAAACACACACACACACACACACACAAGAATTTATCAGCCTCCAGAATGCTGATATCAGCAAACTGGAAAGAACTGAAAGCCCCTACAGTTGATGAATGGATTATTAAAGTATGGGAAATAATATATATGGTTAAGTTAACTAACATAGTAAGGGTTAGAGAGGGAAGACAGCAATACATTTTCAGAAAAGTGGTCTTTATTTGTAATGTATTGGTGTAACAAGAATCAAGAGAATGTACAGCCTTTTGTGTTATTGGGAACTTTGTGATATTTGCTGGTTTTGTTGATAAATTTTATTATATTCTATATTGTTTAAATTGTTGATAATATTTGGTATTATTATTTGTTGTATTTTTTGATATACTATTGTCAGCACTGTAAAAATAAAAATGGGGAAAAAAAGAATTTATCGATTTGTAAATCCCTCCCCCCCTGCAAGCCCAAATTGTTACACAGCTTTAAATGCATACCCCTTACTGCTATTTATTCAATCACAACTAGGGATGGACAGATTGCTTACCATCCAATCTGCGGCGTCGTCCGCTGTGAGGGGGAAGCGATCCATTCCTCCCTCCTGGAATCCTCCACATGCCGGCTCCGTACTGCTTATGATACGGTGATGGCAGCTGCAACCTACCTTGGGAGGTAAAGGTAAGTGATCTGTTCCGCTGCGGATTCTGGAGGCCAGATTCAAAAGAATCCAGCCTCATTTGGGTCCACAGCGGAATTCTCCACCATCCCTAATCATAGTCCCATGGGGGGAAAAAAATGCGAATCAACCACCCTTCTGCAGGGGCAGGGCACAGCCCCTGCAATTCTGTCCTTACCTTGAACCTTGATTGATTGACCTGGACCAAGCTGCTCTGCCATGGGGCTCTGAGGGCCCCCTTTAAATCCCCCCATTCCAAACCCTCAACTGACTTCCCTCAATGCAAACACATGGGGTTTGGGGGAGGGGGAAACTCAGATCTCCCTCAATCCTTGACCAATCTTGCTGGATTTCGACCTGACTGCTAGTTAACCCATTCTCTCCCAGCCTGGCAAATTTGGTTGGTTTCCATCCATATTACACGAGACAGGCAGCTGGTCACTCCTTTTCACTCTATTTTCTCAAATTTTCACACTCAATGTTTTTCTACCATAACCTATGCACCAGAAGAATTCCCCACAGACCTAACTCTCAAAGGACAATGCCAACTTCTGTCCATGAGGCCCTACATGAGGGGTGAATCCTTTCCCCCCAATAACACCCCATAATAAGCTTTGTCATGCACCAAACCTAGCCAATCCGCTGGAAAATTATGTAGCTATGTATGTGCAAAATTTGGGGCAGATTGAACAAGGGGGAGTTTAGTTATGCCCGCAAAACTGACTTTTAGCCCCTGTGGAAAAATGAGCAAAATAGTGTTCCCAACCATAACTAGGGATGTACGAAAGTTCCGCCACGGATCTCGGGGAGGCCGAATGCCAGCACATTCGGCCCCCTGAAATTGGTGGCGGAATGGCCCACCACCCCGCCACCCCCGGGACGGGACTTACCTGGGGCGGATCTTCCTGGTGGCGGCAGCTCCAGCGGCGGCTCTGGCGATGGTGCGGCGGCGGTGGCGGCTGGTATTCTGACTGGCTGCCGCCGCCACCATTTCCAGGTTAAAAAAAAACAAAAAAACGTGATAGGCTACGTAAAGATTTATGTAGATCACGGCTAGATTTTTTAAAAAACACCGTGATAGGCTACGTAAATGTTTACGTAGCCTATCATGGCTGACTTAAAAAAAAACACACAAAAACGCACGTACGCAAATGGCGGCGCCCACAGGCGCCGCCATTTGCGTTCCTTATTTTGGCACGTCTTAGTCTACGTAAACATTTACGTAGACTAAGATGTCGAAAATAAGGGGAATGCAAATAGCGTAGATAAGTAGTGTTAATAGCGTTTTTTTTTTTAATCAGCCGTGATAGGCTACGTAAAGATTTACGTAGCCTATCACAGCTGACTGCAGGGATGCAAACGATGGCGGCTATGGCCACTGCCATTTGCGTCCCTGCTAGCCAGTGGCCGGATGTCCGGCTGCTGGCGGAGCTGGCCGGCGGCTCCGCAGAATCGCTGCGGAGCACAGCCGCCCGGCCAGGATTCCGGGGGGGGGGAGGTACGGAGTGCCTCCCCCCCCGGCGAGGATTCTGGGGGGAGGGATGGAACACCTCCCCCCGCACCATCAGCATAATCCCCGAAAGGTAAGTACCTTTCGTACATCCCTAACCATAACTCTGGGTGGCTTAACTGCACCACCTGCAACCAGTTTCTGATTTTTTCAAGGGTAGACTAATGGTGTAGAACACTGCTTAATTATCACTCTAATTTTATTTTGAAAAGTATAACAGTGTGCAGCCTTTTTGCATTGAAAATGTTAGTTACATAGAAATAATCCAATTAGGCTGCAATCCTATACACACTTACCTGGCAGTGTATCCCATGGAACTCCAGGGGCTTACTGCTGAGCAGGCATGCATAGAAGAATTGCAGTATTTCTTTTTTAATATATGTAAAATAAGCAGGTGGATGTATTTTATGTTTTTGATTGAATTTTATCTGAAGATGTCTGCGCAGGGGCCACTTTGTCGCAAGAGAGTGGTAGTTGGTGAGAGTTGGATGACTACCATGGATTCACTTGATCTGAGGCTTAGCTTGTTTTGTGACCCAGAGTGATCTGTTTTGTGTGGATTTTGAGTTCCGTTCACATCCTGTGGCTGGGCTCACATATTTTTATTACGTTCTTGATGCTCATGCTTTGTTTGTGCTTGGGACAATCCGCAAAACATTACAATCTTATATGTGCACTTCCTAGACAGAAGTCTCATTAAAATCAGTCTTACTTACAGTAGCTCTGTAGAGAAAACATTTCTGACAGTACGTTTATTTTCTTAAATCATTAAAATCAGATTGCATTGCAAAAGATCTTAGTCCCAATGTCACCAGTGTAGTCTTAGCATAATAAATCTAGTGATAAAACAGACAATGGGCAATTGCTAATTTATCACAAATGGATGTTCATTGTTTTAGTTCTGAGTAAACAACAGAGATTGGACTGGACCGCATAAATAATTCCTCATGTGTAATTGCTGAAAAATGTGTTAATTTAGGGGAAGGGGGGCTCCCGTTGCTGGAACTGTGTCGGGCAATGTTTCTGCAAGTCTAAATTCACAGTGGGAAGCCTTGTCCAGGCTCTCTTTACCAAAGGGAATACATTGGGCATGGTTTGTATGAGTCAATATCAATGGGAAAGCCTTGTCCGGGGTCTGTGTAGCAAAAGGAATGCACTGAGTATTGGCATTCACCGTGGATGGCCTTGGGGGTGTCAGGCTCTGCACTGATCCCTTAGATCAGGGGTGGGCAAGTTGTGGCCCTCCAGATGCTTTGGCTTACAACTCCCATCATCCTTCACCACTGCCTATGTTGGCTAGAGCTGATGGGAGTTGTAGGCCCAAACATCTGGAGGGCCACAACTTGCCCACCCCTGCCATAGATCCACCCTAACTTACCTGTGTTCAGTGTCCAGGAGTGGAAGCACAGATTGCCTCACAACAACCAGCAGGATTTCTTGGGCCCCACCAAGAGAAAATGTCTTGATACAATCCTGCTCTGTGCCCTTCTTCTTTCACCCTCCCTCTATTTCTTCTCCTCCCGGATGTGGCCAGATGAAAAAGAGGAGACCTGCAGTGTTTATAGTTCTGTAGAAAGGGTAGGGATGGCAGAGAATTCTGCCACCGATCTCGGTGAGGCCAAATGCCAGTGCATTCGGCCCCCCGAAATCTGTGGCGGAATGGCCTGACACCCCCCACCCCCCCGCGGATCCCCCCGGGACGAGACTTACCTGGGGCGGATCTTCCGGGCGGTGGCGGCTCTGGCGGCGGCTTCAGAGGCGGCGGCTGCAGCAACTTGTCTTCCGACCAGCTGCCATCGCCGCCATTTGCAGTTTTTTTTTTTTTACAGAGACGTGATAGGCTATGTAAGTTTTTATGTAGCCTAAAACGCCTGGGTAAAAAAAAAAAAAAGGCATACGCAAATGGCGGTGGCTACGGACGCCGCCATTTGCGTTCCTTATTTTGGGCCATCTTAGTCTATGTAAATAATTACGTAGACTAAGACAGCGAAAATAAGGGGAACGCAAATAGTGTCCGCTACGCTATTTGCTTTCCCCTTATTTTCGCTGTCTTAGTCTACGTAAATATTTACGTAGATTAAGACGTCAAAAATAAGGAATGCAAATGGCGGCGGCCATAGCCGCCGCCATTTGCATATGCGGTTGTTGTTTTTTCCTCCAGAGCCCTCCGTGGCCGGAAATCCAGCTGCGGACGGCTCTGGCCTGGCTGGGCCTGGCTGGCTGCTCCGCAGAGCTGCCACAGAGCACAGCCAGCAGCGGAGAATTCCAGGGGGGAGGAACGGGGCACCTCCCCCCCTGTCCAGGATTCCAGGGGGAGGGACGGAACGCCTCCCCCCCCCACCATCAACATAATCCACGAAAGGTAAGTGACTTTCGTACATCCCTAAGAAGGGGACATTTCAAATAGGTGTGGTTTGTAAGGCAAGATACACCTGCTGAAATTCTCCCTTTGATGGCTCAAAGCAGAGGTGCCATGAGGGCCCAGGCCTGTCTGGAAACTGCCATTGGCCCTGGAAGCCTCGATCTTTCATCCTACATGTGTGGGACAAAGTATGGCCCGACAGTGACGTGAGTAGGGCACTCTGCACATGCTCAGAGGCATTTCCCCATACTACTGCTTCACGAAATCAAAAGGAGAGATGTTCCTCCTCATGAACAGCTCCAGTCCCATCACCTGCCCACAAGCTGACAGAAGGACTTTCATAGCCTGAACCCACCTGGAGAAAGACTATCATACTTGCATTTGGGAAACCTTAATCTGTAGCATCTGTGGCATCATGCCTTGTAACATATAGATTGTCAAGATCAGAAAGATAAGTTAGAAATCAGGAATGAAAAGCAAGGAAACAAATGTTGGTAGATATACTAAATTAATTTATTGCAACAGAACATCGGCTGTAATGTACTCTTCCTTATCTTATTTCAGTGGCCATCTAAGTCCTGGAGATTGGAAAATATGGCCTTCTTCTCCAGTTTCAGGGAAAGAGGGTTGACAAAGGGCTTTTGAATGCTGATATCAGAGCGCTGACCTCTTCCATGCCCCACTTCCATAACATAGATGTCTGTCTGTGGTTTCAACATTAAAAAGGGCTTGGTCCATTTTTCTTCTTTTTATGTAGAGAGCAGGGAATCCAGTTCCATCAATGTTAAGGGTTCGATTTGTACCACCTTTTATCAGCCTTCTTCTTACAAATGCTCTGGGTTTTTCCATTGCAAGGAACACTTACCCAACACTTCTGAGCTGTGGAACACTGTTTTCTTAATACGGTACATGAGTCAATCCTTTCATTGGATGGCTTACTAGGTTCCCAGAAACTAAAAACAAAGCACAACACTAAATCAATAAATCAATCAATCAATCAAAACTAATCATCCCAGACTGCATGTCTATTGTCTTCTATACCTCTAGCATAAAAAATACATTCAGTTCATTTCTTTCTCGTGGGGTTACCACCCACTCATGTTTGCAATGGATTTAACATTTTGACAAGTCTGTCCGTAAGTAGAAAACCTTTTATGGGTGGAGTGTCCCCCCCCCCTTTGGTACGGTGACATATTTCTCATTAAAAAACTACAAAAAATGAATGTGTCACTTTGGAAGGAACAAGCTTTCAGTCTTAATGTATTTACAGCAGCTTATGAATCATGCCCACCATTTGAATAAGTTGTTTTTGGGAAGGGATCAGGCATGCAGAGGTAAACATCATCTGAATATGGTAGCCTTACTTATGTAGTAAGTACCTACTTAGAAGCCACCTATTCTCCAGGAATTTATCAAAACCTCTTTCAAAAGCATCTAATCAAGAATGATGTAGGCGTTGCCGTGCTGTGCCAAAGATGTCTTCCACCTTTTTTGACTACTCTCATTCAATTTGATGGGGAAAAATTGCTTTCAAAAACATTTTCAAAGAAGAACATTTCAGTGAAATTTCTGTGTGTGGGGTGCAGGCTTTTTGCACTTCCCTAGTTATGAGGTCCCTGAAGGGTATGTGTGAGTGTCCTCTCTGTGCACAATTCTGCTCACCGTATCTCAAAAGGGTATTCTAGAGCTGGAGAAGGTGAATAAAAATGCACTCAAAATGATCAAGGGGCTGGAGCAACTAACTACATGGAGAACTTAGAATATTGGAGCTCCTGTATCATAGAACTCCCTGCCCCTGGAGGTCAGGTAGGCACCAACACTGTGCCAAGTCCAAGAGGTCACCGGCTATTTATTTATTTATTTAATTTCTTAATCGCCCATCTGGCCAGTCACCCGGCCACTCTGCGCAATGTACAGCAGCAGTACAAACTGTCTAAAACAGTAAAATTAAATAGTAAAACAGCATGTTCTAAAAATACCCTAACCCACCCCAAATGCCTGCCCTAACATCCAAGTTTTCAATGCGTGGCAGAAGAGAGGGACATGGCAGAGTTCCCTAGGGAGGGAGTTCCACAGAGTGGGGGCCACCACAGAGAAGGCCCTCTCCCTTGTCCTCACCAGCCTAGCTGTCCTGGCAGACAGAAGGCCATCTGAGGCTGGTCATGTTGAGCAGCCTGTCTGGTTTTGCTGGAGGTGCTCCTTGAGGTAGCCCAGGGTGGAACCATATAGGGTTTTAAAGGTCAAAACCAATACCATGAATTTGGCCCAGAAAACAACTGGTAGCCAGTGCAACTAGGGATGTTGGAGAAATCTGCCGCAGATTCAAATGAGGCTGGATTCTTTTGAATCTGCCATGGATCAGTACCACTTACCTCCACTCCAGGAGGATTGGAGGCAGAATGGCACTCGGCTGCTTCTTGCCGGCCAGAGCCATTCGCCTCCTCCCTGATGATCACCATTTCTTAAAAAAAAAAAAGATAAAAGAAGGCGATCGGCAGGATGTGCCCATAGACTAGGGATGGACAAAACACTTACCTTCCGTTCCGTTCTGTTTCCACTGGGGGGGGGAGGCGCTCCATCCCTCCCCCTGGAATCCTCGACGGGGGGGGGAGGCGATCTCGTCCTCCCCCCCGGAATCCTGCCCAGCCGGGTTTTTCACCCCGCCATTTGCGTATGCTGGTTTTTTTTCCCCCTGCCATGATCGGCTACGTAAATACTTACGTAGCCTATCATAGCCTCCGCAGGGACGCAAATGGCATCCCTGTGTTAGCCGTGATAGGCTACGTAAGTATTTACGTAGCCTATCACAGCTATGCTATGAAGAGGAAGTGAATGGCGGCCACAGGATGGCCGCCATTCGCAAAGCAGTGTGGACGGGAGCAGGTAAGTGCTCTGTTTCACGCGCCTTTTGTGGGTTGGGTGCGGCAGGGACTTCGTCCAGTGCACCTTTCATGGCTTTGGGGGGCAGGGGCTTCATTCTGCGTTGGATTTTGGGGGGCCGAATGCACTGGCGTTCGGCCTCACTGAGATCCGTCGCGGAATTCTCTGACATCCCTACCATAGACTTATACGCAAATAGAGCCATGAATCTTGCATATAGGTCTATGTGTCCATAGGCTTATATACAAGATTCATGGCTCTATTTTGCGTGAATCTTGCGTAATCTGTTCTCCTGGCCGGCCGCGGCCAGGCGCAGCATACGCAAATGGCAGCGGCTACGGCGGCCACCATTTGTGTTTGCTATTTTTCACCGTTCTAGCCCACATAAATATTTATCTAGGCTAGAAAGGCGAAAAATAGTGAACGCAAATGGTGGCCACTGTAGCCGCCGCCATTTGCGTACACATTTTTTTTACTTTGCCGTGATAGGCTACGTAAATATTTACGTAGCCTATCACAGTTAAGTACAGGGATGCGAACGGCGGCGGCTACGGCCGCCGCCATTTGCATCCCTGCTGCCCAGCAGCCGGATGTCCGGCTGCGGGCGGAGCCGGCCGCCAGCTCCGTGGAATCCCCGCAGAGCGGAGCTGGCCGGGCAGGACTCCAGGAGGAGGGACGGAGCGCCTCCCCCACCACCACGAAGCAGATCCATGAAATGGTAAGTGACTTTCGTACATCCCCAGCTACAGCTTCCGAACCATCTTCAAGGGTAACCCCACATAGAGCGCATTACAGTAGTCTAGACGAGAGGCGACCAAGGCATGTACTACCGATGGGAGCAGATGGTCGGGAAGGTAGGGGCACAGCCGCTGTATCAGATGGAGTTGGTGCAGTGCGTCCAGCTCACAGCTGAGCCTCCATGGACAGCTGGGAGTCTAAAATGACCCCCAGGCTGTGGACGTGGTCTTTCAAGGATAGCTGTACCCCATTCAACACCAGGTCAACATCCCCCAACCTCCTCTTGTCTCCCACCAAAAGTGCCTTGGTCTTGTCAGGGTTCAACTTCAGCTTATTCCTCCCCATCCAGCCACTCATCATCTCCAGACATTTGGACAGGGAGTCTATGGCCAACCTTGGTGAAGATCTGAATGAGAGGTAGAGCTGCGTGTCATCCGCATACTGATGACACCGCACCCCAAACCTCCTGATGAAAGCCCTCAGTGACTTCACATAGATGTTAAATAGCATCAGGGAGAGGATGGAAACCTGTGGCACCCCAGAGGTGAGCAGCCATGGGTCCGAAGCCTCCTCTCCCAGTGCTACCCTCTGGTACCTGCTGGAGAGGAAGAACCTGAATCACCATAATACAATGTCTCCAATGCCCAACCCCTCCAGGCAGTCCAGGAGGATACAGTGGTCAATGGTATCAAAAGCCGCTAAGAGGTCGAGGAGAACAAGGAAGGAGCATTCACCCCTATCCAGAGCCCTCCTCATATCATTCACCAAGGTGACCAAGGCCGTTTCTGTCCCATTCCCAGGCCTGAAGCCTGATTGAAATGGATCTAGATAATCGGCTTGGTTAACAAGCAGTGTTAAGGGAGCTATTCGAGTAAAGAGAGCTTCCTTGAGAAAATGGAAGTCTTGCGCAAGTGAGGAAAACAAAAGGGAGCACAAGCTGGCACAAAGGCGATGCAAGCAGACAATAAGAGATGCAAAAAGTATTTTGAAGAGCATATCGTTAACAAAATCAATAATATTTGTTTTGTTTTGTGTTTTGTGTTAACAAAATCAATTAATATTCTTCCATTATGTGTGTGTGTATGGGGGGAATCTCCCTCAATCCAGCTGTTTCCTGGAAAAAAAAACCCATTCACCCAAGGGTCTTCTGAGATAACTAACAGGAGGTCTGATAATGAACTGGATGTGGAAGTACAAAGCTGAGTGGAGAGGAGAACCAACTCTGTGCATGTCTACTCAGAAGTAAGTCTTACTGAGTTCAATGCAACTTACTCCTACACATGTCAGCACCCCACTTGCCCCCAGCTCAGTTTTGTATTTCCACATCCAGCTCATTATCAAACCTCCTGTTAGTTATCTCAGAAGACCCTTGGGTGAATGGGTTTTTTTTTCCCCCCAGGGAACAGCTGGATGGAGGGAGATTACACACACACACACACACACACACACACACACACACGAAGAATATAGTTCCTCATATTCCCTGGTATGTTTATTCCTCATTTTGTCCATTCCCTGAGCATGTGCAGAGTGTGCTTTTTATTCAAACAAAGAGAAGGTTGCTGATCTTTCCCTTCAGGCTGCATTTGTACAAGTGTGACTGCTTCAGAAAGAACTTTCCATTACACTGTCTCTTTTTCTTCATGAGTTTCATATAACAGAAGTATGATGTAGTGGTTAGAGTCCAGCCCAAAGTCACCCAGTGAGATAACTAACAGGAGGTTTGCTAATGAGCTGGATGTGGAAATACAAAGCTGAGCTGGGGGCAAGTGGGGTGCTGACATGTGTAGGAGTAAGTTGCACTGAACTCAGTAAGACTTACTTCTGAGTAGACATGCACAGAGTTGGTTCTCCTCTCCATTTTAGCCTCACCATGTCACCAACAAGGCTGGATGTGGAAATAGAAAGCCTAGCAGGGGGAATAATACCTCGTGCAGGGCTCCAGACTGGCATGGTCATTTTAAAAGGTTCTTTCTTTCTTTCTTTCTTTCTTTCTTTCTTTCTTTGTTTCAAACAGCGTTGCTTTAAACAAAGAGTGCATCGCTCAGGCACACCTAGGGCAGCCTTGTTTTGGGAAACCCAAGGAGGAGGAAGTGTTTTGGCTGAAAGTAATTACTGCACGTCTCAGGGCAGGGGAAAAAATACGTAAATATCTACGAAAAATAGCCTTTCTTATGGAAGTTATGCAGAATTACTGCTGTTGGTACGGATTTATCTTCGTAATTTTCAGTGCGGAAAAAAAAGAGGAGAATTCCGGGGGCTTGCGAACAACGGTACGGAGCACTGGCCGCAAACTGCGGAAGTCAAGCGGCACGGAAGGTACACAATTCGTACATCCCTAAGTGATGTTTTCAGGAAGGGAGTCTGAGGAACTGAAGCAAATAGTGGTGACAAAAGATGAAGTTATCAACCTTATTGATAAATTGAAAGCAAATAAATCACTGGGCCCATATGGTATCCATCTAGAGTTCTCAAAGAACTCAAATATGAAATTGATGATCTTCTAACCAAAATATGGAACATGTCCCTAAGATCAGCCCCTATACCAGAGGACTGGAAGATGGCCAATATAACACCAATTTTCAAAAAGGGATACGGGGGGGATCTGGGAAATTACAGCCCTGTTAGCTTAACGTCTGTTCCGGGTAAATTGGTTGAAGGCATTATTAAAGATAAAATTAGTAAGCATATAGAAGGACAAGCTCTGCTGATAAAGAATCGACATGGGTTTCGCAAAGGTAAGTCTTGTCTCACTAACCTTTTAGAGTTCTTTGAGACTGTCAATAAACATGTAGACAGGGGTGATCTGGTAGACATTGTTTACTTGGGCTTCCAAAAGACTTTTGACAAAGTCCCTCACTAAAGACTCCCGAGCAAACTTAGCAGTCATGGAATAAGAGGACAGGTCCTCTTATGGATCAGAAACTGGTTAAAGAGCAAAAAGAACAGAGTAGGAATAAATGGTAAATTCTCCCAATGGAGGGAAGTAAGCAGTGGGGCCGACAGGGATCTGTATTAGGATCAACGCTTTTGAACCTGTTCATAAATGATCTGGAGTGAGCAGTGAAGTGGCCAAGTTTGCTGATGACACCAAATTATTTAGGGTGGTTAAAACAAAAAAAGATTGTGAAGAGCTCCAAAAGGATCTCTCCAAACTGGGAGAATGGGCATCGAAATGGCAAATGCGGTTCAGCGTAAGCAAGTGTAAAGTGATGCACGTTGGGGCAAAAAATCCCAACTTCAAGTATAGCTGGTTGGCCACTATGTGAACATTATGCTGGATTAGATGGATCCTTGGACTGATCCAGCATGGCCCTTCTTATATTCTTACACTTTCAGCAGTTCCTGAAAACAGCTCTTTTCCAGGAAGCATTCCTTAACAGGCACAGTTTTTATTGGCATTCTGTTTTTAAAAGAACAATTTTAATAATGGTGTTTTAATTGTTTTTTATCTTTTTACTTCTTATGTTCACCACTCTGGAATCTGTTTTAGATATGGAGTGGCATATAAATGCTGTAAATAAATAAATAAAAAAATGGTTTAGCAAAAGATTAGGGGGCATGACTGAGTGAAGTGTATAAAATTATGCATGGTGTGGAGAAAACACATAGGGATATTTTTTTTCTTTCCTCTCTAATAAGAAACAGCCTGTCTTCCCCATTGATTCTAGATGCTTTCCAGGTCTTGTCCCAATTTCTGTTCCAAACTTTTTTTGTATTTTGAAAGTTTTAAATATTTGTTGTTTTCATGATGTATTGTTAATAGTCATTAAAGTTTTGGTGTTCTTGAGTGAGCTCTGTGTTGTTGTTGTTGTTGTTATTTATACTTATATCCCACCTTTCTTCCATCATGGAACTCAAGCTGGCTACATGTGGTTCCCAGGTAGTCTCCCCTCCAAGCACAGACCAACTTATTTGCTTATTTATTTAGTGCCAAAGTTCTCTGTGTGGTGTAAAATACATTAGAGACATAATGCAAACATTAAAACAAAAAATAAAAATGGAGGAGAATACAATCAAGATAAAACCTGCAAGAAATTGTAAAACCATAAAACCATTCCAGCATATAAAACCAAATCTAAGAACAGCAGCAGAATAAAGTGCTCAGAACAGTTCTTTAAATACTTGGGGAAGAGGAAGGTCTGCTCCTGGTGCTGAAAGGACCATAATGTAGGTGCCAGATGAGCCTCTTTGTGGAGAACATTCCACAAATGTTTTCAGTGCCACCATTGAAAAAGCCCTCTCTTTTACAGCTCATCTCTCTCTCATTTGGTGGGGGAACCTGGAGGAGAGCCTCAGATGATTATCTTAGTCTGGGTAAGTACATACAGGAGGAGATGTTGCTTCAGATAACATGGCCCTAAGTCTTTTCAGTCTTTAAAGGTCAAAAACAGCACTTTGAATTGGGCCTGGAAACAGACCGGCCGCCAGTGCAGATGGAAAAATACTGGTATAATGTAACTGCACTGGTCTGTTCCAGTTAGGAGTTTGGTCACTCTATTCTGAACTAGGGATGTACGAAAGTCACTTCCCATTTCACGGATCTGCTTCGCGGTGGGGGGGAGGCGCTCCATCCCTCCCCCTCGAATCTGTCGCGGAATTCTCTGACATCCCTATTCTGAACTAACTGAAGTTTCCAGATCATTTTCAAAGGCAGCCCCACATATAACACATGGCAATAATATGAATGAGAGATTACCAGAACATGAATAACTGTTGCAAGGCTCTCTCTGTCCAAATAGGGTCATATTTTGTATATCAGCCTAAGTTGAAAAAAAAAAGCCAATCTGAGCCACCCAGACTAGCTGCCCCTCTAGTGGCAATGATGACCTAAGAACACCCCCAAACTATGAACCCCCTCCAGAACATGTTGAGCACTTCTTAATCAGATAGATGGATGACCCACAAGTATCTCTGTCTTGCCTGGATTGAATATCAGTTTGTTGGCCCTCATCCAGTCTTTTACCCTGCCCAAGCACGGGTTCAGAACATCAACTCCCTCACCTGTATTAGATGAAAAGGAGAGGTAGAGCTGGGTGTCATCTGCCTATTGGTGACACCTCAGACTACATCGCTCGATAACCTCTCCCGGTGGTTTCATGTAGATGCTGAAAAAACATGGTGAATATAACAAAGCCCCAAGGAACTCCATAGCACAATTTCCATACCATGATCAATGGTACTGAAAGCTGCTGAGAGGTCCAAGAAAATCAACGGGCTCAAACTTCCCTTGTCTTTCTCCGAGCACATGTCTTTCCACAGGGCGACCAAAGTAGTTTCCATTCCTTTATTCAGCATAACTGAATCAACCCCTCAACACACCACCCAATTCTGATATGTCAAATTCTGAGGGCGTTTTTGGAAATCTGTTTTATTGGGGGGGGGAGTGGTATTCTTTGCACCTGCTGCCCTTTGGCAGAATCCTACCCCCAACCCCAAGACCCAGGTATAGCATTGTTCCAGGGCATTCTTGGAAAAAAGGCTACTGCAACAACAAAGATGCCAGTGGAGAGCACCATTTTCCCTCAGAATGTCTTTGGCATTCTGGGTGGTGGGTGGTGGAGGGAATGGCAGCCAACAGAAGGCAATCAAGGAGACCTCCACTGCCACTATGAAGCTTTTTTAAAAACAAATATTAAGCCAAAATTAAAAGGAAAAAAACCCAGTGCTGCTACGACCATTAAGTTAACCCCCTTAATTTTTTAAAAAGATTTTCACTCCCTCCCCAAATTGCCAAAATACTGCCTGATCCCCCTATTTCAAACCAAAAGCTTTCACCTGAGAGCTTTTTGTCATGAATATTTGCCCCAGAAGTTGTTCGACTCTTGCTTAAGCATCATGCAAGACTCTTGCACCGACCTGCAAAGTAGATACCTAACAAAAATTCATCCTGAATAAATTTTGTTCTCCACATCTCTCATATAAAGCTACAACTCTCATAATAGGGAATATGAAACCTCATATTAAGATTTATTCATTTTTATTCTAGCAAAGGCATTCATTCTGCCACGCTGTAACTTTTCACTGAATTTTTCTTTTGACCTCTTAACCTACTGTTGTTAACCCAAGTGACAAGTAAAAAGCAAGGTGGCACTTTCCCTACGTAAACTCAGCAGTGGGGGAAATTATATGCTTCAGATAAGGAGTTTGATAAGGCTGATTAGGTAGTAAAGATAGTATTCTTAATATGTTCTGCTTATGGTGTAAACGAATGAAGATGACATGAAATATTTTGAAAAGTTAAGAGCGCAATCCTATGGCCACTAGACAGCATCTAGATAGCTATAGGGTTTTTTGGTTTCTGGTAACCGAGCTCAGAGCCAGTGCTCTGAGCTCGGTTTCCAGAAAACTGACTAGTCATGGAATAGTGTGTCCAGAATCAATGTGTCCATCTCCCACTCATGGGGGGTTGATATGGTGTGACTGAGTTGGTCTGCTAATATGTTGTCCATGCCGGCCAGGTGTGATGCCACCAGGCCAATCTGTTGAGGCAGGTGCCAATGAAAAATTCTTAGCATTAAAGCCAGGAGGGGTGGCAATCTTGTACCCCGTTCCTTGTTCAAGTATACAATTACAGTTGTATTGTCTGATGTGATCTGGACTAGTCTGCTCACTAGATCTAGTTCAAATGCCTGCAGAGTCCATACCACCGTGAACTCTAGCCAGTTGGTGTGATGCTCTGCCTCCATCGCTGACCACTGACTATGGATGGTTAAATCCAAGCAGTAAGCTCCCCATCCTGAGATAGAGAAATCTGTAGTCACAACCCAGGATGTTGACGGCTGCAGGAATGGCATCCCTTCTGACAGGTTGCCTGGATGTGTCCACCACTGTAGGGAGTCCTTCACAGCAGCTGGGAGATGCAGCTTGGTTAGAAAGGCATCTTGGTCAGTACTGAAGCTGAGGATGAACCAGTTTTGGACCAGTCTCATATGCAACCAGGCATATCGGACCACTGATGCCATCACAGCCATTAGGCCTAACAGGAGCTGCATTTTGAAGGCCGAGATGGTGTGACAACTTAGCTCCACTGTGAGTGAAGTCAGCCAGTTCAAAGGAAGGAATGCTCTGCCTGATCAGGAGTGTAGCTGCACCCCTTCTACAGACTCTGGGTAGGTTGTAGATGAGACTTTTCGACGTTGATACAAAGTCAGAAGTTTTGGAGAAGATCGCAGGTCACCTCTATCAACTGCAGAAGACAGTTTTGTGTTGATGCCAGTATCAACCAATTGTTGATTTATGGATATATCTTAACTCCTTGCAGTCTGAGATGGGAGCAGACTACTGCCATGCATTTAGTGAATACTCTCAGCACTGTCAAGAGGCCGAAGGGGAGCACTCGGACTTGTTAGATGTCTGGACCGATGGTGAAACATAGATAGCATTGGTGCGGTTCTGCTATGGCAATGTGGAAGTATGTTATTATTTATTATTTATTTCATTTCTATACCGCCCAATAGCTGAACCTGTCTGGGTGGTTCACAAAGTAGTCATCTTTGAGGTCGATGGGGTGAACCAGTCTCCTTGGGTAAGGAGGGATAGGACTGATGCCAAAGAAACCATGTGGAATTTCTTGGCCGAGCTGTATAGGTTGAGTTCTCACATGTCCAGGATTGGCCAGAGTCCTCCATCTTTTTTCAGTACTGTGAAGTATCTGGAATAGAAACCATCCCAAATACTTGATCTTAGTACAGGGATGATAGCTCCCTTCCCAAGCAATGTTTCGACCTCCTGGTGGAGAATGGGAGACAGAGCTGTAACTTTCACAGTACTGACAGGAGAAAGGGCATGGAACTTGATCATGCATCTCTCCTGAACACTGGAGTGGACCCAGGAGTCTTTTGTATTGCCAAGTTGGAAAGAACAAGGTTAGGCGATTTCTGAATGTCAGAAGATAACTGGAGGGGTAAACAAGAAGGGCGGCAGAGTAAAAAAGGCTGCTTACTCTTTGAATCCATTTTGTGGCAGTAACTGTGCAGCTTTAATGGTTGGGCTGACCTTACGGAAGCAGGCTGCTGTGATTGGTGCTGTTGCGATGAGGCCAGCTCTTGTTGTTGGTATCTGGTGTAGGGATGGTGGAGAATTTCTCCCCGAATCTTCGGGGGGCCGAACGCCAACGCATTCGGCCCCCCGAAATCGGTGGTGAAATTCTCCGCCCCCCCGCCCCCCCCCCGGGATGGGACTTACCTTTGGCGAATGTCCCTCCCGGTGGTGGGTCCCGTCGGCGGTTCGTCGGCCTTTCGCCAGGGGCGGCAGCCAGTCTTTTGACCGGCTGCCGCCGCCATTACAAAGTAAAGTGTTAAAAAAAAACACACCTCGTAATAGGCTACGTAATGATTTATGTAGCCTATCACGGCTGACTTTGGAAATCTAGCCGTGATAGGCTACGTTAATCGTTACATAGCCTATCACTAGGGTTGGCGGAGAATTTCTCCCCGAAACTTCAGGGGGCCGAGCGCCAACGTGTTCGGCCCCCCGAACAAGTTTCGGGGAGAAATCCTCCAACCCCCCCCCGCACCCTGCACCCCCCCCGGGACGGGACTTACCTTCGCCGAATGTACCTCCCGGCGGCGGGTCCGGCTGGCGGTTCGGTGGGTGTTCGAGCGAGGCGGGAGCGGCAGCCGGTCTTTCGACCGGCTGCCGTTGCCGCCATTGCAATAAAAGAAAAAAAAAACGCCCCCTGATAGGCTACGTAACGTTTCACGTAGCCTATCACGGCTAGATTTGCAAAGTCAGCCATGATAGGCTACGTAAATCGTCACGTAGCCTATCACGGGTGACTTTAAAAAAAAAAAAAGTGTGTATGGATAATGGCGGCCCCCATAGGGAGCCGCCATCCCGTTCCTTATTTGGTCGCTGTAGTCTACGTAAAGTTTTATGTAGACTACAGTGAAAATAAGGGCCACGCTATTTGCGTTGCCCTTATTTTCGCCGTAGTCTACGTAAACATTTACGTAGACTACAGCGACTAAATAAGGAACGCGAATGGCGGCTCCCTATGGGGGCTGCCATTAGCATATGTGCTTTTTTTTTTTAAGTCACCCGTGATAGTCTACGTGACGATTGACGTAGCCTATCACGGCTGACTTTGCAGATCTAGCCGTGATAGGCTACGTGAATCGTCACGTAGCCTATCAGGGGGCGTTTTTTTTTTTAAAAAAAAAACTTTCACGTTCGCGGCCGGGCGAGGCGGGAAGCCTCCTCCCCGGCCTGAATTTCGGCCGGCGCGAGGCGGGAAGCCTCCTCCCCGGCCTGAATTTCGGCCAGGCTGAGACGGGAAGCCTCCCCCCCCAGCCTGAACTTCGTGGGGGGAGCAGCGAAGCGCCTCCCCCCCACCGCGAACGTCCTTCGAGGACAGGTAAGGGACTTTCGTCCACCCCTACATATCACAGGGTTTTTTGTTGTTGTTTTTTTACACTTTGTTTCGTGGCCAGGGAGACGGGGCGCTTCTCCCCGGCCTGAATTTCGGACGGGCGAGGCAGGAAGCCTCCCCCCCGGCCTGAATTTCGGCCGGGCGAGGCGGGACGGCTCCCCCCCCTCACCTGAACTTCGGGGGGAGAAGCGAAGTGCCTCCCCCCCACCGCGAAGCACCCCTGAGAAAAGGTAAATGACTTTCGTACATCCCTAATCTGGTGTAAGGTCTCTGGTACTAGCACCTCTGCTTTGGAAGCTGTTGAGGCAAGAAACCAATATGCCTTGCTGTGGTCTTGGCTTTCTATACCGAATCTAAGGCACCATCAGTTTTAGTATTAAATAAGCCTAGTTCATCAAAAGGCAAATCTTCTATATGAGCCCTTGTGTTCTGTGGAAGCCCAGCAGTAGGAGTGCATGAAAGCCACTTACCTGGTCTCGCAGCTTGCTTCGCGGTGGGGGGGAGGCGCTTTGCTGCTCCCCCCCAAGTTCAGGCTGGGGGGGGAGGCTTCCCGCCTCGCCCGGCCGAAATTCAGGCTGGGGGGGAGGCTTCCCACCTCGCCCAGCCAAAATTCAGGCCGGGGAGGAGGCGCCTCGCCTCGCCCGGCCGCGAAATAAAAAGTTAAAAAAAAAACGCCCCTGTGATAGGCTACGTGACGATTAACGTAGCCTATCATGACTAGATCTGCAAAATCAGCCATGATAGGCTACGTAAATCGTCATGTAGCCTATCACGGGTGACTTAAAAAAAAAAAAAGTGAAAATAAGGGCTATTTGCGTTGCCCTTATTTTCTTCGTAGTCTACATAAAGATTTACGTAGACTACAGCGACCAAATAAGGAACGCGAATGGCGGCTCCCTATGGGGGCCGCCATTTGCGTACGCGCTTTTTTTTTTTTTTAAGTCACCCGTGATAGGCTACGTGACGATTTACGTAGCCTATCATGGCTGACTTTGCAAATCTAGCCGTGATAGGCTACGTTAATCGTCACGTAGCCTATCACGGGGGCATTTTTTTTTTTTTTTTACTTTCGCGTTCGCGGCCGGGCGAGGCGAGGCGCCTCCTCCCAGACCAGAATTTCGCGGGGGGAGCAGCGAAGCGCTCCCCCCCACCGCGAACGGCCTTCGATGACAGGTAAGTGACTTTCGTCCACCCCTACTCAGTTTGGAACAGTTGTCCCAATTCTTTCTTTTCATCAGGAAGATGATCAAAGGGTCGGCCTGCCTTTTCCCAAAGTAATAACTGATAACCAGACATTGCTGCTTGGTCATTCAAGAACCTGAGGCCCATTGCAACTGAGGAATAGATTCTCCTTCCTAGGAGAGCTAGTCGTCTCCCTTCTTTATCAGTAGGTGATAAATGAGCTCTTTGGGTCTTGCCTTGAGCTGTATCTTGCAAATGATGCAGGCCTTCTGGATGTTTGGATGTTGAGGCCATTGTAGATGGATGCTTCCAGGATTGTTTTACTGTCTCCTCTAGTGCAGGGAGGAGAGGAATGGCCATAGGGTGGACAGAGTCAGTGTTAGGAATGGCAGAGAAATCCAAAGAATCTGGCCCCCTGTAGTCTGTGGCAGAACGGACTACTCCCCCCACCCACCCTGCAAAGTTCAGTTGGGACGGACCCTACCTGCCATCGGCTGGGTCCGGGTCCATCTTTTTCAGTCTGCAGCCATCCGCAGCAAAGAGCAGGGACGCAAATAGTGTCCGCTATGCTATTTGCGTCCCTGCCCTTTGCTGTGATAGGCTATGTAAATATTTACGTAGCCTATCAGCAAAAGCAGGGACACAAATGGCATCTGTTACGCTGGACACCATTTGTGTCCGCAGCCTGGCAGCGGACGGAAGTCTGGCTGCAGACGGGCCTGGCCAGCGGCTCCACAGACTCACAGCGAAGCAGACCTGGCCGGGGAGGATTCCGGGGGGGAGGAACGGATCGCCTCCCCCCCCACCGCGGACACCCCGAAACAGACCGATGAGTGGGTTTCGTACACCCCTAGTCAGTGTTCACTGAATTAAATACTGGATCTTTCACTGTCAATGCCACCTGTTGGGTTTCTAACCCTAATGCTTGAGCCATTCAAGGTACTTGGCTGGGAAATTGGCCTAAGTCCTTGGATGAGGAAATGGATTCATTTGACCCAACCAGTGCATCTGGGGATGAAATAGAAAGAGGGCAGAAGGACTGTGATGACATATCAGAGTGGGAGTTCTCTGCAGCAGATAAAGGAGATTCCTGAGGGGGAGCCTGCGACTCCCCCCATCCCTGCTATACAGGCAGAGCAGTGTCCAACCATGACAAAATGTTGTGTACAGGCTGTGGCTGAGTGGCAGACATGGATGGAAAAACTTTTGTCTGCTGTACCAATAGTGATTGAGGTTGTGGCGGTACTGGTAGTGTAGTGGTGTAGAGTGACGGACTGGGAGCCGGGAGATCCGGGTTCTAGTCCCCACTCGGCCATGGAAGCTCACTGGGTGACTTTGGGCCAGTCACAGACTCTCGGCCCAACCCACCTCACAGGGTTGTTGTTGTGAAGATAAAATGGAGAGGAGGAGGATAATGTAAGCCGCCTTGAGTTCCTTGCGAGAGGGAGAAAGGCGGGGTATAAATGCAATAAATAAATAAATAAAATAAATACTGGTAGTTCTACCAGTCTTGGATCAGGGGGTCTCGATACCATGGCCAACAGTTGCAATTTGTACTTTCTTGCTGTACCATAGGGTGAGTCAGAGCATTGGGGCAGGTAATAATGACTGTAGCGTTCATCACGCTCTTCTCTCCAATCCCATGATCTCCTGTACTGCAAGTCCCATGCTGGATGGTCATCCCATCTATAATGAGGGAATCTGAAAGTTTCCTGGTATTGGGTATGCTCGTAAAAACTGGGGCATGACTCCTATAAGACGAGGCACCAGACAACAGCAATCATATCTCTTATCATAATCATCTCTCTGATAAGGGCATGACAAGTGAAGGGATGGTGATGGATCCCAAAGAGTTTGATTCAATTCCTGGAGAGAC
This sequence comes from Heloderma suspectum, assembly GCF_057233095.1. Taxonomy (NCBI): domain Eukaryota; kingdom Metazoa; phylum Chordata; class Lepidosauria; order Squamata; family Helodermatidae; genus Heloderma; species Heloderma suspectum. The sequence goes on from NC_139462.1 coordinate 5,831,777, forward strand.
TTAGGCCGAATGGGTATGCTCGATCCCACGACGCAGCGATAGACTCACTTTTCACTGATCTTTTTCTTCTTCTTTGGTTCCAAGGAAGATAGAGCTGCCTTTTTGGAAGGTTTCACTTTCTTTGAAAGCTTCTTAACCAGCATGAATGCCAAAGATCTGCCCGGTGTGGGGGGATCTTCTGTACTCGGTGGAGTACGGTGTTGCGGGGATTGCGACCCCACATGGCAGCTGCATTCTCAGAAGCCATATTTTTCAGCTCGTCAATTGTTTCCAGTGCATGTTTCCAAAGTGCAGCTTTGAGGGGGTTTGTCCAATTTTTACAGACTTCTTTGAAAAAAGCCTGACAACTTGGACAGGCTTCAACAATGTGGCCTTCTCCAAGGCAGAATAGGCAGAGAGAGTGCCTGTCAGAAAGCAGTAGCTTTGCCCCACAGCAGGAGCACTTTCTGAATGGGGCGTGAAGGGCCATACACCCATAAGGGCAATCGCAGGAGTGCAAAAATAAACAAGGAAATAATAAAAACACAAACATACAGACAGAATAATAATAGAAGAAGAAAAAGAAAAGAATAAAACCCCATCTTTTTCAATATAAATGCTATCAGAAACAAGTCTGATCACAAATGTTCCCAAACAAGGTCACTGAAACAGTGGTCGAAAGAGAACTGAGGGAATAGATGGGAACCCTGTGGGGACAGGCACACTGAGACAGTGGGGGAGGGTTCCCACCAGAACTCCTCAGCTATAGACATTTCCTGAATTGATGTTCCGCACAGGAGCAAAGCCCATATGTGTGATGCATAGAGACCACGAAGAAGAATGTACTGGTAACCAGTGCAGCTGATGCATTATAAGCCTTATATAATCTGACTGCCTCACCCCCACCAGCATTCAGGTAGCACAAAGGTGAAACTTTTTTCTGGGGAAGCAAATATGATCAGTTAATTTTTAGCCTACAATCAGCTATGCACAGAAATCACATCTGAGAAAATTGGTAAGGCAAGGGCAAATTTGTTTAATTCAGCCTTAGATCTGTGTGTTGTGTGATTAGGAGACATATCAGAATTGGGTGGTGTGTTGAGGGGTTGATTCAGTTATGCTGAATAAAAGAGAGCTTCAGCTATTGGGCGGTATAGAAATGAAATAAATAAATAAAAAATAAATAAAATGGAAACTACTTTGGTCACCCTGTGGAAAGACCTGTGCTGGGAGAAAGACAAGGGAAGTTTGACCTGGTTGATTTTCTTGGACCTCTCAGCAGCTTTCAGTACTTAACAGATTTTCTGCACACAATGTGGCCTGGACCAAGCCTTGTAAAATTCCATGAGTGAGGCAGGGTGATGGCATGTTAAAAGCCCAGCCTGGTACACTGTTCGCCTTCCAAGGAGTGCTAGGGATAGACAAGTGGGCAAGCTGACACCACAGAGATACATCCTGCAGTAGGCTGCTTTGAAGGACTGTAGAATGACAAGGGAGACTGAAAGAAGGAGAGCGTGAAGAAGCAGTTGGTTATGTACAGTTGACTTTTTGTCTCTCAATATCCTTCATGTCCTGCTTGGTAAGGATGAAGCAACAGTCTAAATCAGCCATCCCAGCTTGGTGCCCTCTAGCAAAGAACAGAAATGAATTTCTGACAACATTTATACAATATATTATGCAGATGTATTTTGTTCATAGACTCACTTTTGGTCAGGTCTTGTGTTGTCAACACATTTCCACTCTCCCACATAATAGAATCCAATCCAATAGTCTCTCCGTGCAGAATGGGTTTGAACTTCTATGAACATCTGCAAAAAGTACAATCAGAATGTCTTTCCTGGGACTGAGGGGTCAAATCAGAAAGTCTTTCCTGGGAATGAGGGGCCAAATTCTCTTCCTGAAGTCTTTTAGATTATGTACCTTGTCTAGGGAGACAAGCTACATACAGATGTTGATTAGAAGTGAAGTCAGTATGAGCAGGGGGAGTCACTAGTTAATATATATATTACCTATATATTACCTATATGGTGGCTATATATTACCACCAGTATCAGAGGCAGTATGCCTCTGAATTCCAGTTGCTGGGGAACATGAGTGGGAAAGAACTATTGAGCTCATGTCCATCATTCATTCATTCATTCATTCATTCATTCATTCATTCATTTTATTTGTATACTGCCCAATAGCCAAAGTTCTCTGGGCAGTTCACAAAAATTACAACCCCAAAATGCAACATAATAAAAACAAAATATAAAATCTTCAACACACACAATTTAAAAACTTAAAAGAGTTACAATGAAAAAGATGACATGACAGCCCACTGTGGGTAATCAATCATGGTGGGTTGTCAGGTCATCCAAGCCAAGCATGTTTTCGGCAGGATGGCTTATTTTTCATGAATTTGGCTCATTCTAGGGTTGTTGATATCCATGGTGGGTTGTTGTGTCATCCAAACCTGGCAGACAACTTTATTGTGGGTTATTGAAAAGGCTTGCAGAGTTGCTCAGCAAGAATGGCTAAAAACCATGCGTCTCATCACAAGCAATCTTACTTGTCGAACTCTGCCTAGCAACAGGCTGCCATGATGCAGCCTCTGTCCTTCCTACTTCCTACTCCACCCGCTCCAACATAGTTTCACTGCTTCAGTTGTCAGTGACCTTCCCCCCCCCCGCTCCTTTCCCTTGTGAGCCAGCTCTGTCTAATCTACAGAGTGATCTTGGAGGAAACTTACAATTCTGACATGGGTAGTTGTGTCTTCATTGCACCCTACCTCCACACACCTACACCAAGGTTTCTGGAAGGCTCCTGGAGAAGAAACCTCTAATTTTTTAACTGAAGTAACTTATGCAGTATTTAGACCCTTCATATTGTATAATCCATTAAAATAATTGAATGTGTTAAATTTAGGGTTGGCGGAGAATTTCTCCACGAATCTTCGGGAGGCCAAGCGCCGACGCATTCAGCCCCCCGAAAGTGTTGGGGAAATTCTCCGCCGGCCCCCCCCCCCAGGATGGGACTTACCTTCGGCGAATGTCCCTCTCGGTGGCGGGTCCCAGCGGCAGTTCGGCAGCGGTTCGGTGGGGGCGGGGGTGGGGGCCGGTCTCCTGACCGGCTGCCGCCGCCATTGCAAAAAAAAAAGTAAAGTAAAAAAAACCACAACACACCCGTGATAGGCTACGTAACGATTTACGTAGCCTATCACAGCTAGATTTCCAAAGTCAGCCATGATAGGCTACGTAAATTGTCACGTAGCCCATCCTGGTTGACTTAGAAAAAAAAAAAAGCGCATACACAAATGGCAGCACCCATGGGGCGCTGCCATTTGCATTCCTTATTTTGGCATGTCTAGTCTAGATAAAGATTTACGTAGACTACGGCGAAAATAAGGGAACGCTATTTGCTTTTTTCTTTTTTTTTTACCGGTAGACCGGCCGCTGCAACTGCTGCCACCGAACCGCTGCCGGAGCCGCCGCTGCCAGGGACATTCGAACAAGGTAAGTCCTGTCCCGGGGGGGCGGGGGGGCAGACCGTTTCTCCACCAATTTCGGGGGGCCGAATGTGCTGGCATTCAACCCCCTCAAAATTCGTGGAGAAATTCTCTGACATCCCTAGGTGGCAGGCCGTTCTGCCACGGATTTCAGGGGGCCTCACTGAAATCCGTGGCGGAATTCTCGGTCATCCCTAATCCAGAGTGCCATCCAAGTAGGGATGTACGAAAGTCACTTACCTTTTCGCAGCTTGGCTTCGCGGTGGGGGGGAGGCGCTTCGCTTCTCCCTCCAAAGTTCAGGCGAGGGGGGGGAGGCATCCCGCCTCGCCCAGACGAAATTCAGGCTGGGGGGAGGTGCCCTGCCTCGCCCAGCTGAAATTCAGGCCGGGGAGAAGCGCCCCGTCTCCCTGGCAGCGAAACAAAAAGTAAAAAAAAAAAAGACCCCGTGATAGGCTACGTGACGATTTACGTAGCCTATCACGGCTAGATTTCCAAAGTCAGCCATGAAAGGCTACGTAAATCATCACATAGCCTATCACGGGTGACTTTGGGGAAAAAAAAAAAGTGCGTACACAAATGTAAAAAAAAAAAAGCGCGTACGTAAATCTTTATGTAGACTAGACGTGCCAAAATAAGGAACACAAATGGTGGCGCCCCATGGGCACCGCCATTTGCGTACACGCTTTTTTTTTTTTCAAAGTCACCAGTGATAGGCTACATGACGATTTACGTAGCCTATCACGGCTGACTTTGGAAATACAGCCGTGATAGGCTACGTAAATCGTTACGTAGCCTATCATGGGTGTGGTTTTTTTTACTTTATTATTTTTTTTTTGCAATGGCGGCGGTGGCAGCCGGTCGGGAGACCGGCTGCCGCCCCCGCCCACAACGAAACGCTGCCGAAACGCTGCCGGGACCCGCCGCCGAGAGGGACATTCGCCGAAGGTAAGTCCCGTCCTGGAGGGGGCGGGGGGCCGGCGGAGAATTTCCCAACCAACTTCAGGGGGCCGAATGCGTCGGCGCTCGGCCTCCCGAAGATTCGGGGAGAAATTCTCCACCATCCCTACATCCAAGTAGATGATTTTGAACCAATCTAGCACTTCTCAGAACATATCATTCATAAAATACTGCTGTAGCATTGCAGGGTACAAAGGGCATCATGGCATACTCAAAATGCCCAGGAAAGCCCTGCTGGATCAGACATCAGACAATGGCCACTTGGATGCCTCTGGGAAGCTCCTCTCCTTCTGTTCATGAAGGAGAGGAGTAGGAAGCAGCAGGCAAGTGACACAGAGACTGAAACAGACCTTGGTGGACACCCCAAAATGGCCTTTAAAATTATCATATCTTGTGAAGAGTTACTCCTGCTTTTTATGTATTGTGTTCTGCTCACCTCCTCTTCTGCACTTTCAACACAAATCAGCATAGACTTTTCCTCCAAACAAAATAGTCTTGATTCTTCCCATGTGAGTGTGACTTGATGAAATAAATAGATGGCACCTTTAAACGGCATCCAGTTTAGACGAAGCCTTTTAGAAATGTCCTCTTTGACCCAGGCCAGGATTGTGCGAGAGAGAGAGAGAGAGAGAGAGAGAGAGAATAAGAGAGGGGATTTAGTAGAACACAGTTTAACTATTTTTACAGTTTAAAACAAGATATAAAGTCAAAGTGAATCATATTATATATCAGCATAATTTATTGAAATATCAAGATATTCAATCCTCTAGAATGTTTCTTCCAATAATGAACATGTTGTTGTTCAGTCGTTCAGTCGTGTCCGACTCTTCGTGACCCCATGGACCATAGCACGCCAGGCCTTCCTGTCCTCCGCTCTCTCACGGAGTGTGCTCAAGTTCATATTTATTGCATCAGTGATGCTATCTAGCCATCTCATCCTCTGCCGTCCCCTTCTCCTTTTGCCTTCAGTCTTTCCCAGCATCAGGGTCTTTTTCAGTGACTTTTCTCTTCGCATTTGGTGGCCAAAATATTTGAGCTTCAGCTTCAGTATCTGTCCTTCCAATGAGCACTCAGGGTTGATTTCCTTTAGGATGGACTGATTTGACCTCCTTGCAGTCCAGGGCACTCGTAAGAGTCTTCTCCAGCAACACAGTTCGAAAGCATCAGTTCTTCAGCACTCAGCCTTCCTTATAGTCCAGCTCTCACAGCCATATGTTGCTACTGGGAAAACCATGCCTTTGATTATATGGACCTTTGTTGGCAAGGTGAAGTTTCTGCTTCTTACTATGCTGTCTAGGTTTGCCATAGCTTTCCTCCCAAGGAGCAAGCGTCTTTTAAATTCATGGCTACAGTCATCGTCTGTGGTGATCTTGGAGCCCAAGAAAATAAAATCTGTCACTGCTTCCATTTCCTCTTCTACATATATGCCAGGAAGTGATGGGGCCACATGCCATGATCTTAGTTTTGTTAATGTTGAGTTTCAAACCAGCTTTTGCACTCTCCACTTTCACCCTCAACAAGAGGCTCTTTAGATCCTCTTCGCTTTCTGCCATTAGGGTGGTATCGTCTGCGTGTCTGAGGTTGTTGATAATTCTCCCGGCAATCTTAATTCCGACCTGTGATTCATCTAACCCAGCGTTTCTCATGATGTACTCTGCATATATATTAAATAAGCAGGATGACAACATACAGCCTTGTCATACTCCTTTCCCAATTTTGAAGCAATCAGTTGTTCCATGTCTGGTTCTTACTGTTGCTTCTTGACCCTCGTGCAGGTTTCTCACAGGTAAGGTGTTCCGGTACTCCATCTCTTTCAGAATTTGCCACAGTTTGTTGTGATCCACACAATCAAAGGCTTTAGCGTAGTCAATGCAGCAGAAAGAGACGTTTTTCTGGAATTCTCTTGCTTTCTCCATGATCCAGCGAATGTTGCCGATTTCGTCTCTAGTTCCTCTGCCTCTTCAAAACCCAGCTTGTACTTCCGGTAGTTCTCGGTTCACATACTGCTGAAGCCTAGCTTGTAGCATTTTGAGCATCACCTCGCTGGCATGTGAAATGAGCGCAATTGTGCGGTAGTTTGAACACTCTTTGGCGTTGCCCTTCTTTGGGATTGGAATGTAAACTAACCTTTTCCAGTCTTGTGGCCACTGTTGAGTGTTCCAAATTTGTTGGCATATTGAGTGCAGCACTTTCACAGCATCATCTTTTAGGATCTTATATAGCTCAGCTGGAATACTGTCATCTCTGCTAGCTGTGTTGTTAATAATGCTTCCTAAGGCTCACTTGACTTCACTCTCGAGGATGTCCGGCTCAAGTTCAGTGACCGCACTATCATGGCTATCAGGGACATTCAGATCTTTCCTGTATAGTTCTTCTGTGTATTCTCTCCACCTCTTCTTAATCTCATCTGCTTCTGTTAGGTCCCTGCCTTCTTTGTCCTTTATCATGCCCGTCTTTGCACAAAACGTTCCCTTGAGATCTCCGATTTTCTTGAAGAGATCTCTAGTCTTTCCCATTCTGTTGTTTTCCTTGATTTCTTGGCATTGTTCATTTAAGAAGGCCTTCTTGTCTCTCCTTGCTATTCTCTGGAACTCTGCATTCAGTTGGATATATCTTCCCCTTTCTCCCTTGCTTTTCGCTTCCCTTCTTTCCTCAGCTACTTGTAAAGCCTCATCAGACAGCCACTTGGCTTTCTTGCATTTCTTCTTCTTTGGGATGGATTGAGTTGCTGCCTCCTGAACAATGTTACGGACCTCCGTCCATAGTTCCTCAGGCATTCTGTCTATCAGGTCTAGTCCCTTAAATCTATTCGTCACCTCCACTGTATATTCATAAGGGATATGATTGAGGTCATACCTGAATGGTTTAGTGGTTTTCCCTACGTTCTTCGCTGAAATTTTGCAAGAAGCAGCTCATGATCTGAGCCACAGTCAGCTCCAGGTCTTGTTTTTACTGACTGTATAGAGCTTCTCCATCTGATTTTGAATAATGAACATACTTAACCTTTTTTAATTGAAAAGTATCATTAATTTCTTTCCTTGTTTAGGAACATAATAACCCTGCTGGATCAGACCAAAGGCTCATCAAGTTCACATTCTCATTCAAGTTCACATTCATTCAAGTTCTCATTCTGTTCACACAGTGGCCAACCAGAGACACATGGAAAGCCCTCAAGCAGGGTATGATGTTCCTGAGCAACTGGAATTCAGGGGCAAACCAGGGTGGCAGCCAGTTACAAATATAACCAAATACAGCCAATCTCAGCATTGGCTTGGGGGCCCCCAGACTCCAGCCACATAGCAGCCACCAAGCCCTGGTCTGTAGAATGGGTTCTCACTCCAGAAGAGCTCTCTCAGCTCCCCAACAGCAAAGCAGCTTCTGGCACAGGCAGGATCAGCAGTCTCTTTCTCGAAGAAGAAGGCAGAAAAATACACCATAGCTCTCGAGAAGCTAGGACAATTCCCTAGTTCCCTATTGAAGTAAATCAGACTGTGTCCGTTCTGCTCTGCTTCCTTCAAATATCCCTTGAACAAGAACTAGCACCAGCAAAAGAAAGGCTCCCCTTTTCCTCCATGCTTTCAGGGCTTTGGCTTAAATACCCACTTCGGTCAGGGAGAGCACCCCCACATTAAAGCCAAGTATATTATTAATCAAACCATGGTACAGTTACATTTATATAAACTAAACAAAAACTTAAAATATGCCATCACCATAGGAACATAGGAAGCTGCCTTGTACTGAGTCAGACCGTTGGCCCATTTAGCCCAGTACTGACACTGACTGGCAGTGGCTTTTGAGGGTTTCAGGCAGGATTCTCTCCTTGCCCTACCTGGAGAAGCTGGGGATCAAACCTGGGACCTTCCGCGTGCAAAGCAGGTGCTCTATCACATTGAGATATGGCCCGGGCCCCTCCCTCTCTTGCTTGCTGTACTCCATTACATGGCAAATGTCTGAGGCCCAGTCTGTTACAGGTAGAAGCTTTGTTCTCCCCATCCCCCTCCCCTCCCCCACCCCCACCCCACCCCATACACTGTCGAGGGGAGAGGTGCTCAATGAGAATCAGAGTTCAAATTCAGTGGGATGCAGCAATATTCTGCTTGTTTGGAACATTGTCTTAACTGGGAATTGCCAAGCACCTACTTTATGAATAACAAGACAGGTACCGGACAGAAAGTTCAAGGGGAAAAAATCAGACCATGAAGTAGATTTAAAACAAACAAACAAACAAACTTCTAGCTCTCTTTGTTCTACAGTCATTTGGTCCAAAGAAGACTTTCAACACCAGTCCCCAGTGAACCCCTAAACCCTATTCCTGACACTCTTTTCCCTTTCACCAATCTTTCTTGAACACTGACTCCACTCCACCCCAGCACTATCTACTATGCTATCTAGATGGTGCATGATATCTGCAACCTTTGCACCAGGCAGGAAATTCACCATGCGATCTACACACCCATCACAAACCCAGCTGTCTATGTATCTAATGATCAGAGCTCCCACTACCACAAGACCCGCTCTCCCCAGAGGCACATCCTTGGTGTGATAGGATATTTGTTTATCTTCCAAGGAATGGGTCCCTTTGAAGGGATCATTTCCCTCTTCCTCAGAATGACGCCCTCCTTCCCCAAGACCCGCATTCTCCGTGATCACAGAGCAGCTGTCATCCTGGGAGTGGGAAACAGCTAATAGGTCCCTGAAGGTCTCATCCACCAACTTCTCTGCTTCTCCTAGCTTCTCCAGGTCAGCCACCTTAGCCTCAAGGGAACAAACTTGTTCCCAAAGAGTCGGGAGGTCATTACACCGAGCACACACCCATGACTTCTGTCCAGGAGGCAGATAGTTGTACATGTGGCACTCAGTGCAATATACTGGATAGCCCCCTCCCCCCTTTGCTGGCCTTCATAACTAGTTTTTTATTTGGGTGTGTATACCCTGGAAAACTTAGTTGCTGACTACGAGAAGTTGGGGAAATTATTTGTAGTTTTTTATTTACAGTTACTTTGAGTACAGAGTAGGAAGGGAAGAATTCTGCACCCTGGCTTCCTCACCCTGTTGCTAAACTCGCCCTCTTGCTTAACTCGCTTGTTTGCCCATGCTTTGTCACTGGGTCTCCTCGTGCTCGGAAAGCTGGCTCCACTGCAAGTGTGCCTCCTTATACAGATAGGCCCAACTGCTTTTGCAGTGAATCTGATTGGAGGGCCTCGTTTGAAAGGCAAGGGAGGCTGTGTGAAAATTCCTGAGCAGCGCTGCAGCACTGGCTTTCAGTGGCTGAGAATGTAGGACAGTTGGCCCTCCAGGGAATGGTGATTACTATTTAGGAAGGAAGACTATTACCAATAGTGAATGGGGGACCTATTGAGGGGAGATCGTCTGTTCAATAGGTCATTGGAGGGGCCAGCAGACAAAGGGTAGGTAATTTGGGAAGGCTGTGGCTTGCAAGGTCTGGATCCCTTTTCTGTGTGCTCTTTAAAACTTAAATGATATGCTGAACCCTTAAACTTGCTTTATGTAGTGAACTGCTATTTAAGGCCTAAAGCTTGAGCCTAAACTGAGCCCAATCTGAAGCTAGCATGTAGTTTTTCCTGCTTTAAGCAGACTCTTATTCTCCCTTTCTAAGCTTGGTGTGAGTTTAAAATATGCAGCTGAGGTTCTTTTCAACCACTCAGTGGTCTTTCTTAATGCAAGGCCTGTAAGCCCTTGATAGATCCCCCCCCCAATATTTAGCTCTGTCCTGTAAGTTTGTAAGGGGTTAACCCTCTAGCATTTAGCTGTGCCATTGTTTTGGCTTCAGCTGCTATTTATCCATTTTAAATTATTACCTGAGGTACTTTAATAGATAATTAAGTAATTTCACTACCGTTCCCTCACACAGATTGCTTCACTTGCTTGTTTGCTAGTGCTTTCTCACTGGGGCCGAGTTGCTTCGTCACTGGGGCTCCTCACACTCGGAGAGCTCCCATGCCCCCCCTGCAGCTTTGAATCAACAGGCTGCCCCCCTCGTTTGAGTGTAATGGAGGCGTTACTTCCAAGCAGACATGCAAACATCCTTCCTCCTCCCCCCTTCCCCTGGTGGCGGCGTGCCCCTCAGCCCAAGTGCAGTAATGCAAAGGTGTGCAACAACGCTTCTCCAGAAAAGCGATATTGTGAATGACTGAACAGCAGCAGTGCTAATAACAATAATGGTCCTGGCTGGATTAAGGTTCATTTGGGGGCCATCAGCTCTTAAAATCAATAAACTGCATAGCTGAGAATCGGAAGGGGGGGAGGGCTAGGGATGTACGAAAGTCACTTACCTTTCTGCGGATTATGTTGATGGTGGGGGGGGAGGCATTCCGTCCCTCCCCCCAGAATCCTCGACAGGGAGGGAGGCGATCCGTTCCTCCCCCCCAGAATCCTCCACGGCCGGCTGTGCTCCACGGCAGCTCTGCGGAGCAGCCAGCCAGGCCCAGGCCAGAGCCGTCCGCAGCCGGATTTCCTGCCACAGAGGGCTCTGGATAAAAAACAACAACAAAAAACCACGTACGCAAATGGCGGCAGCTATGGCCACCGCCATTTGCGTTCCTTATTTTTGGCAGTCTTAGCCTACATAAATATTTACGTAGGCTAAAACAGCGAATCAAAAAGGGACGCAAATAGTGCCCGCTACACTATTTGCATTCCCCTTTATTTTCGCCATCATAGTCTACATACATATTTATGTAGGCTAAGACGGCCAAAAATAAGGAACGCAAATGGCAGTGGCCGTAGCCACCGCCATTTGCATACGCGGGTTGTTGTTTTTTTTAACCCAGCCATGATAGGCTACGTAAATCTTTATGCAGCCTATCACGTGGTTGTTGTTGTTTTTTACAAGACAAGACTGCAAATGGCGGTGGCGGCAGCCGGTCAGAAGACCAGCCACCGCTGAAGCCACCGCCAGAGCCGCCCGGAACATTCGCCCCAGGTAAGTCTCGTCCCGGGGGGGGATCCGCGGGGGGGTAGGGGGTGGCAGGCCATTCCGCCACAGATCTTGGGGGGCCGAATGCACTGGCATTCGGCCTCACCGAGATCCGTGGCGGAATTCTCTGACATCCCTAGGGAGGGCATTACAGGAATGAGTGCATAACTATGATGCTGCATGGAGATGATGAAGTTGTTGTTGTTATTATTATTATTATATTATTATTATTATTATTATTATTATTATTATTTTAAACAAAGGGAAGCCAAAAGCAACCTGCTGACTTTCTCAGGAGTAAGCCTCATTTAACAAAATGTGATTTACTTCTAAGCAGACATGAGTTATCCATGCCAGCTCATTTTTCCTTGAGGGAAAGAAATTAAAAGGGAGAAAGTAGAGAAGTGATCTCATTCATATTCAAAGGTGTGCAGATATGGAGATATGCATTTTCAAACCGCACATAGGGAGAAGTTGAAGGTTAACTCCTTCCATTCCTTCCTTCTCCTGCTGTTTGAAGCTTGCTCTCCTCCACTCCCCACACCCATCTGCAGGTGGTGAACTGCAAAAGAGAACAAGTTACTTCCAAGCAGGGATGCCTAGTTTTAAAACAGCAGGTTTGAGGCTTGCTCTCCACCATTCCTACTCCCCATTCCCATGCTCAGTGTCTGGACTGCAGGGGTGGTGGTGGTGGTGTGTGTGTGTGAGAAGTAGGGGTGTACGAATTACTTATCCCGGTCCGGGGCATCCACGGGGGTGGGGGGAGGCGATCCGTCCCTCCCCCTAGAATCCTCCCTGGATGGCTGGGCCCACCCAGAGCTGGACTTCTGTCTGCTGCCAGGCTGCAGCCGCAAATGGTGGCCACCATAGCAGCTGCCATTTGTGTCCCTGCATTAGCCGTGATAGGCTATGTATATATTTATGTAGCCTATCACGGCAAAGAGCAGGGATGCAAATGGCGCCCACTACGCCATTTGTGTCCCTGCTCTTTTTGTGATAGGCTACGTAAATACTTACGTAGCCTATCATGGCTAACACAGGGACACAAATTGTGGCTGCAGACCAGGGCAGCCATTTGTGGCCGCAGACCAGGGGCAGCAGACGGACTGGATAGCCAACATCAGGTAGGGTCCGTCCTGGGACAATTTCGCAGGGTGGCGGAGGGGATTGCTTCGTTCCACCACAGACTCCAGGGGGCCGGATTCTAAAGAATCTGGCCCCACTGGAGTCCATGGTGGAATTCTCTAACATCCCTAGTGAGAAGCTTGCCCTTGCTCCTTTCCAGCAAGCTGGATCAGGATCACTCTGAATGGCTGAGGGAAGAAAAAAGGCTTTAAACTTCATTCTAGAATCACATTCCCTGATCACAGCAGACAGGAAGGAGAAGTTTAAACCTCCCCACCCCTGCACACTAAGATGACTTGAGGGAAAGAGGGTGTATGTGTGTGGACGCATGCAACTATGCACATATGTAGGCACTGATGCACCACCCAGTACTGTAAAATGTTTGCCCACCACACATGCTTTAGCTAGGAGTGCACGAAAGCCACTTACCTGGTCTCGCAGCTTGCTTCGCGGTGGGGGGGAGGCGCTTCGCTGCTCCCCCCGAAGTTCAGGCCGGGGGAGGGAGGCTTGCCACCTCGCCCGGCCGAAATTCAGGCCGGGGGGGAGGCTTCCTGACTCGCCCGGCCGAAATTCAGGCCGGGGAGGAGGCGCCTCACCTCGCCCAGCCGCGAAATAAAAAGTTAAAAAAGAAAACGCCCCCGTGATAGGCTACGTGACGATTAACGCAGCCTATCACAGCTAGATCTGCAATGTCAGCCATGATAGGCTACGTTAATCGTCACGTAGCCTATCACGGGTGACTTTAAAAAAAAAAAAAAGCACATACGCAAATGGCGGCCCCCATAGGGAGCCGCCATTCACGTTCCTTATTTGGTCGCTGTAGTCTACGTAAATCTTTACGTAGACTACAGCAAAAATAAGGGCAACGCAAATAGCGTTTATATATTGGGGCAAATAGCCCCAATATCTAGGGATGTACGAATCCCTTACCTGGCTCCACAGTGGGGGATCTGCGGTGGGGGGGAGGCGCTCCGTCCCTCCCCCCGGAATCCTCCCTGGCCAGCTCCGCTCCGGCCAGGGCTGTCCGTAGCCGGAGTTCCGGCCATGGTCGGGCTGCTGCAGCAGCAAATGGCGGCCATCGTAGTGGCCGCCATTTGCGTCCTGCCAGGCTGCCGTGATAGGCCATGTAAGTATTTACATTAGGGATGTACAAAAGTTACTTACCGTTTCACGGATCTGCTTTGCGGTAGGGGAGGAGGCACTCCGTCCCTCCCCCCGGAGTCCTGCCCAACTGGCTCTGCTCTGCAAGGATTCTGCGGAGCTGCCGGCCAGCTCCGCCAGCTGCCAGACATCCGGCTGCTGGGTAGCAGGGATGCAAATGGCGCTGCTGTAGCCGCCGCCATTTGTGTCCCTGTATTCAACCATGATAGGCTACATAAAGACTTACGTAGCCTATCACGTCTGGGTTTAAAAAAAAGGTCCATAACTCCGCAGAATCCATGCGACTTGGGAAAAGCTGGTCTGCTGCGGAATCCATGTGTTGGATTCATAGAAATCCAAACTCATTGGACTCTGTTGTGGATTTCTCTGGCATCCCTACCAGCCATTAGTGCTTCCTGCTCCTCCACTCTGAAGAGGCCTACAAATGCAAGGGAACTACATGTGTAGCACAGTGAGGTGACAGCAGTTTTTAAATACCTGAAAGGCTGTTGCATAGAAGAGGGTAAAGGCATTATTTGCTGTCCCAAGAGGGATCTAATAGGCTTAAGTTATAGGAAGGTAGATTTTGTTGAACACTAGGAGAATGTTCATAAAGAACTAGTAACTGTGAGATTAACCTGAAGGATTAAGTCTACACACTGGTTCAATCTAGAATAAATATTTAGGTAGAGTATTACGGCGAAAATAAAGGGGAACGCAAATAGCGTAGTGGGCGCTATTTGCGTTTCTTTTTGATTTGCCGTTTTAGCCTACGTAAATATTTACGTAGGCTAAAACAGCGAATCAAAAAGGAACGCAAATAGCGCCCACTACCCCTATCCATGGTCGCCTGCTCAGGGAAGTGGATTTCCAGCCGCGGATGGGCTGCTGCGGACGCAAATGGCGGCCACCGTAGCGGCCGCCATTTGCATCCAGCCAGGCAGTCATGATAGTCTACATAAGAATTTATGTAGCCTATCACGGCTAACCCCCCCCCCAAAAAAAACCCAGCGTACGCAAATGGTGGCGGCTATGGCGGCCGCCATTTGTGTTCCCTATTTTTTGCCGATTTATCTTACATAAATATTTACGTAAGATAAAATGGCGAAAAAAAGGGGAGCGCAAATGGCGTAGTGGGCGCTATTTGCGTTCCTTTATTTTTCGCTGTTCTAGCCTACGTTAATATTTAAGACGCTATGCTATTTGCGTTTCCCTTATTTTCGCCGTCTTAGTCTACGTAAATGTTTATGTAGATTAAGACGTGCCAAAATAAGGAACGCAAATGGCGGCGCCCATGGGTGCCGCCATTTGCGTACGCGCATTTTTTTCGCTTTTAAATTGGCCATGATAGGCTACGTAAACATTTACGTAGCCTATCACAGCTGACTGCAGGGACACAAATGGCGGAGGCTATGGCCGCCGCTGTTGGCATCCCTGCTAGCCAGTGGCCAGATGTCCGGCCGCTGGCAGAGCCATCTGGCAGCTCTGCAGAATCCCTGCGGAGCAGAGCTGGCTGGCCAGGATTCGGGGGGGAGGGATGGAGCGCCTCCCCCCCCCACGAATGTCACCCTTCGAAAAGGTAAGTGACTTTCGTACATCCCTAAAGAAAACAAATTTTACCTGTGGCTAGCACAAAAGCCACTGGACCTAACTGTCTGAAAATGGGCAGGTTGAATCACCTCTATGGGGGCTATCAGGTCTCCAAATTTCATGTATTTATCAGAAAAACTAAAAAAGATTTTTTTTTTTTTTGCAATGCAAGTCAATAGGAAAATGCAAAAACTGAATAATTCAGATTTCTGAACCTTGCTTAGGATCCAGAGTCTGAACCAAGTCAGATTGGGTCTGAATCAGTCTGAAGCAGATCGGGGCCCAATTCTGAAGCTCCAAATTGGCCTCTGAAGTGGGCTGGGGAGTCCATGCACAGCCCTAATTTTATTCCTGTTTCAGTTATGATTTGTTCAGTTTTTGACTTTCTGTGTTTTCAATGCTAGGTTTGTTTGGTTTTGGTGTTGAGCTGTTGTAATGTTTCTGGATTTATATTATTTGTAGTGAATGGATTGGGGTTTTTTTCTGTATGTTTTGTTAGCCACTTTCAGCACTGCTGCTGGAGAGGTAAACTGGAGTGTAAATTCTACTGTAAATGAATTAAAAAAAAATGGTTTTGGCCAAACGTGTGTCTCAGAAGCAGTTTGAGCTTCAGCTAGAGTGCCAGATGCACAGGATTGCAGGCCTCCTTCAAGAGCTGAATAGAAGAGGGATTTTCAGGAGGTGTCGTTTCAGGACAGGTTCCTCCTTCCATCTGATTCTTAAGCATCACAGTCTCTTAACTTACGAATTGCGGCATCCAGTTCAATGGTTTTTAAGGCCCATGTGGCCAATTCATCTGCTAACTTCTGAGCTTCTTTAAGTATTTCTGTATCTGAAAGGTTTGCAACAGTTCAAATCAGTGGAAACTTAGATAGCCATCCAAATATATTTTAAAATACATTTTCCAACACACTATCCCACTCTAGAATGAAACAAGAAGGAGAACCCAGATGTGGGGCTATGCAGATAGGAGCACTCTTTGTTCTCAGTGGCTTGGATCTTCAGGGGAGAGAGCAGGCTTCAGTCCCTCCCAGACCGGTTCCCCAAGTGCATCCTCTTGAAGGAAGGACGTCCTTCTTCACATGGCACATACCTAAATTGTGGAATACACTACCACAAGATGTGGTGATGGCCACTAACTTGGAGGGATCCCTGTCAGGAGTCTCAGTGGACCACTCCAGAAGAGGATGGTGTGAAATGTTCTTTCAGCTGAAGTGAAACCACATTCAAAGATAGGGGCTTTACTTCAAAGGCTGTTGATTATCAGGCACTCCCTGAATAGAAGCTATGCTCTCCTTAGTTTCCCATCATTATTATACAGTTGCAAGAGCAGTTATGTCTTAAAGTGCCTGTTTCTCCCAGTGATGTATGAACCCTTCACTTTCCGGTCGGGGGGGGGTTCATAGAGGGGCCCTCTGTGCCACTCAGGGCCCCTCGAAAGCCCCGGGAGCTGCTCCACATCTGGGGCAGTGTGTGGAGTGGCTCTCCAGCTCCCTATACAAGGCGATTCGCTAATGGCGGCTGCCATTAGCCTATCGCGGGGGGAAATACAGACGTAAATAGCGTATTGGATGCCACTTGAGGCCGTAAAGCCCTGACTTTGACCTAATGGCAGCTGTTCATGTATTTAGGTCATGTTTTACAGCCGCAAATGGCATACAATATGCCATTTGCATCTGAATTTGTCCCAGCGATAGGCTAATGGCAGCCACCATTAGCGTATCGCCTAGGGATGTACGCAAGTCACTTACCTTTTCGCAGCTTGGCTTCGCGGTGGGGGGGAGGCACTTCGCTTCTCCCCCTGAAGTTCAGGCGAGGGGGGGAGGTGTCCCACCTCACCCGGCTGAAATTCAGGCTGGGGGGGAGGCGCCCCGCCTCGCCCGGCCGAAATTCAGGCCGGGGAGAAGCGCCCCATCTCCCCGGCCGCGAAATAAAAAGTAAAAAAACAAAACAAAACAAAAGACCCTGTGATAGGCTACATGACGATTTACGTAGCCTATCATGGCTAGATTTCCAAAGTCAGCCATGATAGGCTACGTAAATCGTCACATAGCCTATCACGGGTGACTTTGGGAAAAAAAAAAAGCGCGTACGCAAATGGTGGTGCCCATGGGGTGCCGCCATTTGCGTTCCTTATTTTGGCACATGTAGTCTACGTAAAGATTTATGTAGACTACAGCGAAAATAAGGGCAAAGCAAATAGCGTTCCCTTATTTTCGCCATAGTCTACGTAAATCTTTACGTAGACTAGACGTGCCAAACTAAGGAACGCAAATGGCGGCGCCCCATGGGCGCCACCATTTGTGTACGTGCTTTTTTTCCCCCCCAGAGTCAGCTGTGATAGGCTACGTAAATTGTCACGTAGCCTATCACGGCTGACTTTGGAAATCTAGCCATGATAGGCTACGTAAATCATTACGTAGCCTATCACAGGTTTGTTTTTTTTTTTACTTTAGTTTTTTTTTTGCAATGGCGGCGGCGGCAGCTGGTCAGGAGACTGGCCGCCGCCCCCACCCGCGACGAACCGCCACCGAACCACCGCCGGGACCCGCCGCCGAGAGGGACATTTGCCGAAGCTAAGTCCCATCCCGGGTGGGGGGCGGGGGGCTGGTGGAGAATTTCCCAACCAACTCTGGGGGGCCGAATGCGTCGGCACTCTGCCTCCCGAAGATTCGGAGAGAAATTCTCCGCCATCCCTAGTATCGCCTTGTATAGGGAGCCGGAGAGCCACTCCACATGAAATCCTCCAGAGCTGGAGGTAAGTGATGCCGTTCGACTGTGGAATCTGGAGGTCAGATTCTCTGGAATTCAGCCTCATTTGAGTCCACAGCGGAATTCTCTGCCATCCATAGTTTCTCCTCAACATTCTGTTTAGGGATGGGTGAATGAGCACTGTTCGAGATCACCAGGATTCTCCGAACATTATCTCACCGCTAGTCTCATGTTCCCATTCGCATTTGCAATCACTGCTCACTCAGTGTGAACAGGAAACTTGGGCAAATTGAGCAGAGATCGAATGGGAGATATGCACACGTTTCTCTAAATTTGCTAATGTGTGCTACTTTCCTCCAAAGGCTAAAGCACGGGTGACGAATTTTGTGCAGGTCAGGAAATTGTGCAAATCAGTCTGGGAACTGGGAATGAGATGAACACGGGTTCAACAAATATTTCTGGGGGGCACATGCTTGCACTCACATTCATGTTCAGAGATTCGAACAGGGCATGCTTGCACATTTTGCGAGCAAAAACCGAATTCTTATACATTCCTCTTTCTGTTATGAAAAATTGAGCCTGCTACAGTATGCTGCTATATATCTTCCCCTTCTTGGTGGAGAGTTTCTGTTTAGAGTGCCTTCCAGCCACCATCCAAGGCCCAATGTACAAGGCTGATTTAGTGCAGAGCAACAGCACATCAGGGTCATTCGCAACAGATGACACTGCCTCCAATCTGCAACAACCCCACAGTTTCCCTCTGGAAAAGGGGCATTTTCATAAAAACCTTTGAGTGCATCTTTTTTCCTTAAATGTGGGTCCCATGTAGTTCTGCTGCAGTGTGCCCCATCCCCCCACATTAAATCCTGGCCATGCCTATACCTGTGACCTGGCAGTGACCTGGTCAAGGGGTGGGGCCACCCACTTCCCCCTGCATTCCCTCTTTTCCCATATTTGCAGTAGGGCTGCTTTCCCATTCTGAATATCTAGCCTCTTTTCCCCATTCACAGTATCAAAGTAGTGAAACAGTATTGTTTCAAACATCCACAATAGCGCAGTAGCTGCTTTACCCATTCACAGTTTGTAGCCTGTCTTTCCCATTCAGTATATCGCAGTAGTGCTGTTTCAGGCATTTACAACAGCACAGTTGCTTCTTTCCCCATTCACAGTATGCAGCCTGTATTTTCCATTCAGAATATTACAGTAGCACTTTCAAGCATTCACAATAGTGTAATAGCTGCTTTCCCCATTCAGTTTGTAGCTTGTTTTCCCCATTCAGAAGAGCATCACAGTAGCATTGTTTCAGGCATTCACTACAGCACAGTAACAGCTTTCCCAATTCACAGTATGTAGCTGGTATTTCCCATTCAGAATATTGCAGTAGTGCTGTTTCAGGCATTCACAATTGCACAGTAGCTGCTTTCCCCATTCAGAGTAAGTAGCCTGTTTTTCCCATTCATAGTAGTGCAGTATCTTTTAATCTTTCACAATATCCCAATTGTGGATGAGAAGGGACAGATGTGGGGTAAACTACAGGGGCTTAATTTAGTGCTTCCAGTAAACATCCCTGAGCAGGCGAGCGTGGATAGGGGTGGGGAGCAAGCCTCTCATTCACTGAGCAGCACCTACAGGGCTGATGACATTCAGTTCTACTCCACCCACCCACCCCCGAAGTATGGGGGTTTCAGACCAAGGGTCCATCTAGTCCAGCATTCTGTTCACACAGTGCCCAAACAGATGCCTGTGGGAAAAACCCAAGCAGGACATGAGTGCCACAGCACCTTCCTGCTTGTGTTCCCAGGAATTGGTGTACATGTACTGGCGTACACGGGTATACTGCCTTTGGCACTGGAGGTAATCTATTGCCATCATGACTAATAACCATTAATAGCCTTATCCTCCTTGAATTTGTCTAATCCGCTTTTAAAGCTATCGAGGTTGGTGGCCATCACTACATCCTGTGGTAATTAATTTCATAATTTAATATGTGCTGTGTGAAAAAGTACTTCTTTTTATCTGTCCTGGTTCTCCCACTAATTAGTTTCATAGGGTAACTCCAGTGGGTTCCAGGATTATGAGGGAGAAAAACATCTCCATATCCAATATATCCATATTCTCTGCACCATGCAAAATTTAAGACACTTATAGTATGTCATCCCTTACTCAGCTTTTTTTTCTAAGCTAAACAGTCACAGTGTTGTATTTTTTCAGCATTCCTCCAGGCCTCTGATTATTTTGGTTGTCCTTTTCTGGTAAGAGATACAATGTCAACATTTCCATAAGCATTTCTGAAAATTCTGATGAGAAATGGCTGTGTAATTAGGAATGTACAAAAGTCACTTACCTGTACCGAAATTTGATTCGCGGTGGGGGGAGGCGCTCCATCCCTCCCCCCAAAATTCTGGCCGGGGGGGAGGCGCCCCGTCCCTCCCGCCGCGAATCCTGGCTGGCCGGGAACGCAAATGGTGGTGTCCATTGCTGCCGCCGTTTGCGTCCCTGCAGTCAGCCGTGATAGGCTATGTAAATGTTTACGTAGCCTATCACGACTGAGTAAAAAAAACAAACAACACCGCACGTACGCAAATGGCGGTGCTCATGGGCGCCGCCATTCGCGTTCCTTATTTTGGCACGTCTAGTCTACGTAAACATTTAAGTAGACTACGGCAAAAATAAGGGGAACGCAAATAGCGTAGATGCTACGCTATTTGCGTTCCCCTTATTTTCGCTGTCTTAGTCTACGTAAATGTTTACGTAGACTAAGACATGCCAAAATAAGGAATGCCCATGGGCACCGCCATTTGCGTATGCGCATGTTTCTTTTTTAATCAGCCGTGATAGGCTACGTAAACATTTATGTAGCCTACCACGGCTGACTGCAGGGATGCAAACAGCGGTGGCTATGGCTGCTGCCATTTGCGTCCCTGCTAGCCAGCGGCCGGATGTCCGGCTGCTGGCGGAGCTGGCCGGCGGCTCCGCAGAATCACTGCGGAGCACAGCCAGCCGGCCAGGATTCTGGGGGGGGGGGAGGAACAGAGCACCTCCCCCCCCAGTGAGGATTCCGGGGGGAGGGACGGAACGCCTCCCCCCCAACCATCAGCATATTCCCCGAAAGGTAAGTGATTTTCGTACATCCCTAATGCTGACTCAGCAGGCTTCATAAGAAAAATTAGTCAGGGAAACTGCAGCAGTAAAGACTCTAGTAGACCCCCCCACGTCACTCGGACCCTGATTCAGTGGTTTGGAAAAGATCCTGCTTCTGCTTCAGCCAATTTGGAATCAGTCCACTTCAGCTCAGTACCAAACCTGAGTCAAGGTTCAGAAAACTGAGGCTTTGTGCCTCAAGTTGACTCTCATGGGAAATTTTTTAAAAAACAAAAAACACCTGTAACTTTTTTCTCTTGGTCAGAATTGGATGATAATTGCAGGCATAGTAGCCCCTTAGGAGAGGATTACACCTGCCCAGTGCCAGAAAAATAGTTGAAGGGCTTTTTGTGGTATGTGCCTTTATATTTTTATTTTCTTTCAAAGGGAACTGCCAATAATTTTTTTATTCCTTGGAAGAATTGGTGAAAATTTCACAATTCGTTGCCCCATCTGAGAGGATCATGTATACCAAATAGTGGAATGATCATCACAGGGGGTTTTGTGCAAGGGTAACCTTGACATTTTGAAGGTCTCCAAAAGAGGACCTGCTTATCTGCCTATGTTCTTTGTGAACCATTGTTCTGAAAATTGCACCCTAGAGGTGTCCCTAAGTAAGGAACCAGCAAAGTTTTGGAAAGATAGATACAGTGGTTCATGTGGAAGGGGAGTTTTCCAGTTTGGGAGAGGGAGTGATTTGCTTTCCCTTCATTTCATCCTATTCTCCTCATGGTTTTTAGGTAAATTTGTGTGAAAATGCACAGGTCACAGAGGAGTCCCCAGGCAAGGAACCTGAAAAATTTCAGGAAGCGAGGAGCAGGAGCTAGGGATTATGATGCTCGAAATCCAGTGCAAGGCTTTTTCATAATGAATTGTGCTGACATTGGAAGAATGGCCATCTCATGATCCCATCCCAATGTGCCCTAGGCTTAGAAGATGGACCTGTAAGTCACTGAAACATCCCCACACACACAGCATTTAGTGAAACAAAACCAAAATATGTTATTTTGAGACATCAAGACTGCGTGATTCTGCTTGGGTTTCAAACTTCATCTGAATTCAATGTACATCCATAATTATATGTATGCAAATTTAGAATTACTGGAATTTATTTTCATTGCACCAATGTTAGCAGCAGGGGAACATGGGTGGGTGGGTACTTTTGCACTCATGACTGGCTTGTGGGTTTTCCATGGGCAACTGGTTGGTCACTGTGTGAACTAAATACTGGGCTAGATGGACCTTGGTCTGATGCAGCATGACTCTTCTTACGTTCTTAAATATAGAGTGCCTCTGAGCATATGCAGAATGCTTTTCTTTCACCACTAAGCACTTACAGTCTCCTCCTACCCAGTATGTTCCCCTCCATACAACAATCCATCCTCATTCTTCCATCTTCCAGCAACTCTTCATAAAAACAGATGTTTTGTTTTGTACAACTCTCCTCTACGGACTCAAAGAGTGCTTATCAATGGGATCTTCTCAAACTGTTGGCCGTTGCCACCCCCAGCTCCCCCAAGGTCGAGTCCGTCACCTCCAGAATCTCATCCATCCATCTTGCCCTTGGTCGGCCCCTCTTCCTTTTGCCTTTCACTTTTCCTAGCATCAGCATCTTCTCCAGGGTATCCTGTCTTCTCATGATGTGGCCAGAGTACTTCAGTTTTGCCTTTAAGATCATTTCCTCAAGTGAGCAGTCTGGCTTTATTTCCTGGAGGATGGACTGGTTGAATCTTCTTGCAGTCCAAGGCACTCTCAGAATTTTCCTCCAGCACCACAGTTCAAAAGCATCTCTCTTCCTTCGCTCAGCCTTCCTTCTGGTCCAGCTCTCACAGCCATAGGTTACTACGGGGAATACCATTGCTTTAACAATGTGGACCTTTGCTGTCAGTGTGATGTCTCTGCTCTTCACTATTTTATCAAGATTTGTCATTGCTCTCCTCCCAAGAAATAAACGTCTTCTGATTTCCTGGCTGCAGTCAGCATCTGCAGTAATCTTTGCACCTAGAAAGACAAAGTCTGTCACTGCCTCCACGTTTTCTCCCTCTATTTGCCAGTTCTCAATCAAGCTGGTTGCCATAATCTTGGTTTTTTTGAGGTTTGACTGCAACCCAGCTTTTGCACTTTCTTCTTTCACCTTCGTCATGAGGTTCCTCAGCTCCTCCTTGCTTTCAGCCATCAAAGTGGTATCATCTGCATATCGGAGATTGTTAATGTTTCTTCCAGCGATTTTAACTCCAGTCTTGGCTTCATCAAGCCCAGCACATCTCATGATGTGTTCTGCGTACAGGTTGAATAGGTAGGGTGAGAGTATACAACCCTGCCATACTCCTTTCCCAATCTTAAACCAGTCCATTGTTCCGTGGTCTGTTCTTACCGTTGCTACTTGGTCGTTATACAGATTCCTCAGGAGGCAGACAAGATGACTTGGTATCCCCATACCACCAAGAACTTGCCACAATTTGTTATGATCCACACAGTCAAAAGCTTTAGAATAGTCAATAAAACAGAAAGAGATGTTTTTCTGAAACTCCCTGGCTTTCTCCATTATCCAGCGGATATTGGCAATTTGGTCTCTAGTTCCTCTGCCTTTTCGAAACCCAGCTTGTACATCTGGCAATTCTCGTTCCATGAATTGCTGGAGTCTACCTTGCAAGATCTTCAGCATTACCTTACTGACATGTGAAATAAGTGCCACTGTTGGATAGTTTGAACATTCTTTGGTGCTTCCCTTTTTTGGTATGGGGATATAAGTTGATCTTTTCCAATCTGTTGGCCATTCTTGTGTTTTCCAAATTTGCTGGCATATGGCATGCATCAGCTTGACAGTATCATCTTGCAAGATTTTAAACAGTTCAGCTAGGATACCGTCGTCTCCTGCTGCCTTGTTATTAGCAATGCTTCTTAAGGCCCATTCAACCTCACTCTTCAGGATGTCTGGCTCTAGCTCACTGAACACGCCATCAAATCTATCCCTGATATTATTATCCTTCCTATACAGATCTTCTGTATATTCTTGCCACCTTTTCTTGATTCCTTCTGCTTCTGTTAGGTCCTTGCCATCTTTGTTTTTGATCATACCCATTTTTGCCTGGAGTTTACCTCCGATGTTTCTAATTTTCTGGAAGAGGTCTCTTGTCCTTCCTATTCTGTTATCTTCTTCTGCTTCCGCGCATTGCTTGTTCAAAAATAATTCCTTATCTTTTCTGGCTAACCTCTGGAATTTTGCATTTAATTGGGCATCTCTCCCCCTATCACTGTTGCCTTTTGCTTTCCTTCTTTCTTGGGCTGCTTCCAGTGTCTCAGCAGACCGCCATCTTGCCTTCTTGGTTTTCTTTTTCTTTGGGACGTTTTTTGTTTCCACCTCCTGAACAATGTTGTGAACTTCTGTCCATAGTTCTTCCGGGACCCTATCTACTAAATCTAGTCCCTTAAATCTATTCTTCACCTCCACTGCATATTCATGAGGAATATTTGTGAGCTCATATCTAACTGATCTGTGGGTCTTCCCTATTCTCTTTAGTCTGATTCTAAATTGTGCAATAAGAAGTTCGTGATCTGAACTACAATCAGCTCCAGGACTTGTTTTTACCGACTGCATAGATGTCCGCCACCTTTGGCTACAAAGTTTGTAGTCAATCTGATTTCGGTGACGACCATCTGGTGAAGTCCATGTATAAAGTCGTCTCTTAGGTTGTTGGAAGAGAGTGTTTGTTATGCACAGTGAGTTGTCTTGGCAAAATTCTATCAGCCTGTGTCCTGCTTCATTTTGTTCTCCCAGACCATGCTTGCCTGTAATTCCAGGTGTCGTTTGACTACCCACCTTAGCATTCCAGTCTTCTGTAATGAAAATAACATCTTTGTTTGGCATACTATCCAGTAGGTGCTGGAGATCCTCATAGAACTGATCTACTTCTGCTTCTTCAGCATCTGTGGTTGGGGCATATATTTGGATCACTGTGATGTTAAATGGCTTACCCTGAATTCGAATTGAGATCATTCTGTCATTTTTTGGATTGTATCCAAACACTGCTTTAGCCACTTCATTATTAATTATGAAGGCTATTCCATTTCTTCTGTGGTCCTCTTGTCCACAGTAGTAGATCTGGTCGTCATTTGATGTGAAGTGGCCCATTCCAGTCCATTCCAGTTCACTGACACCCAAAATGTCTATATTTAATCTTGACATCTCCCCAATAACCACATCCAAATTGCCCTGGCTCATAGATCTTACATTCCAGGTTCCTATGGTGTGTTGATCTTTAGAACATCGGATTCGTCGTTCACCCCCAGCACCATCGGCTGCTAGCTGTCCTTTCGGCTTTGAGCTAGCTGCGTCATCACATCTGGGGCTAGCTGAACTTATCCTCTGTTCCTCCCCAGTAGCTTTTTGACCATCTTCCGACCTGGGAGTCCCATTTTCCGATGGTATACCGACATATCTCTGGTTGTACTGATCCATTTAGTTTTCACTTTTCATGCATAACATTGATAGGACTGGGCTAAAAGAGTAGTCAATTCATTGGATTAAAATTAGGTGGGCACTGTATTAAGCCTGCAGTACCATGCTCACAACACAGGACTTATTTCTGAGTGAACATGCAGAAGATCAGGCTGCTGCAAACCTCTCTGTAAAAATAACTTGTGCTGGAATCCTGTGTACACTTTCCTGGGAGTAAGTCCCATTAAACATATGTCTGAGTAGGCATACATAGGATTGTAAAAGTGAGCAGTATTTATCTCCCCTCCACTTTAATAATAATGATGATGGTGTCCCATTTTTATTAAAGCTTTCTGTTCATAGGAACAGAGGAAGCTGCCTTATATGGAGTTAGACTTTTGGTCCATCTAGCCCAATATTGTCAACATTGACTGGCAGCGGCTCTCCAGGGTTTGAAGCAGGAATCCTTTCTTATCTCTACTGGGAGATGCTGGGGATTGAACCTGGGACCTCCTGCATGCCAAGCATGTCCTCAACCACTGAGCTACAACCCTTTCCTATTGCTGGATAATGGCCACTGACCAAACAGCCTCAGACTTGTTCCTCTGCAGCCATGTGAACCCGTTTTTCTCAAAGACCTCGGTGAGGAAGAGAACAAGAAAAGCTAGCCCTCTTGTCTGTTCATATAGAGTCAAATACAGTTCAGAACGTCTTGTGCCCACCAAAGAAAATTCTCTTTAAAAATTCCCCAAGATATATTCTGGATGGCATAAAGACCAGGAGAGAGGAAAGGAAGGGAAAAAGAAGAAGAATGGTGACTGGAGATGGGGGTGGGGAGGGAATTCCCAAAGCCAAATGGCTCCTTTAAGAGAGGTAGCACTTCAGAGGAATTTAGGAGGTTGTGGAGGGCTTGTAAGAATTGCATGTATTTAAATTAACTTTATGAGGTGAGATGGCTGAGGCCTTGTTCTTGCGTTTTTAAAACTGTACAACCTATTTAAAAGACCCAGCACTTTTTGGATTGTGACCTCACATAGTCTTAATCCTCATTTTGGTATAATCTGAGGCCTGCAGCTATTTAAGAAAAACTAAGGTGGAGGGGAAGAAAGAAGTTTGTGGAGGCTGACTGAATCCTCTGCTATGCTGATGCTACTGAACTTCTGCAGAATCCAAAGGTTCCAGTTTGGGGCAGTAATATCAGATGGTATGTAAAATACCACTATTTCACATGGAGTTCTTCCTGTCCTTCCCCCTCCCTCTTCAAAATGTCATTGAAAGCAAGCTCCTAGCAGTCAGCATGTAAGAGCAAAAAAGTAGGGGGGAGAAAAAAGAAAGAAAGAAAGAGAGAAAGAGAGAGAGAGAGAGAGAGAGCAGACTGTGGAAGGAAAAGTTACAGTCTCCCCTCTAGTTTAAAAGGATGGTGCATTCATGCTGCATGTTGGTTTGCTAAGGGTCTCCTACTAACTGCAAGGCTACTGAGCTCAAAAAAGCAGGCTTGTATTCAGGCAGATGATGGCAACTGGAACAGCTCTAAAGATCCAGGGTCCAGTGCTTATGTGAGCAGGGAACTCCTATAATTTTTTGCTTGACTAAATTAATGAAGGAGGTTCATATTGAAGCTTACCTAGTAACATTTGAGAGGGTAAAAGCAGTGGCTAATTGGCCAAAGCAACACTGGGCGTCTACGATAGCTCTTTTTCTGACTGGCCCTGCCCAAACGGTATATCACTCCCTGAGTACGCTAGATGCATTAGATTACGATAAATTGAAGAATGTTCTCCTAGGCAAATACCAGATAACTGAAGAAACATATAGGCAAAATTTTAGGAGGTATAGCTGGGTTAAGGGTGAGACTGCTTGGAAAAGCTAGCCCACAAATGGTTGAAGGCAACAGGGCAAGATGGCTTGGCACTTATGGACGAGGTGATCACTGAGCAATTTCTTCAAGTAATGCCAACTAAGTGCTGGGCATGGATCATGAGTCATCAGCATCCTAAACTGGAAAATGCAATTTGTCTTATGGATAATTATGGAGCTTCAGAAGATCCCTTTATTAGTTTTGAGGGGTCTGCAAGAGAAAAAACTCAGGTGATATGGGTCACTGGAGAAATTAAAAAGGGGGAAAGTGGCAGATCAGGAGAGATAAGGTCAGTAGCAGTGGAAGGTAGTCAGTCCCAAGAAGCAGGGTCCTCAGGAGACTTTAGGCCCTGAAACAGGTATAATGTGCTGCCTACCTGGAAGGAGAAACCTCCTATGGCAAGAAGTAGGCCAGAGGATAGAAAGGCCAAAGAGACTACACCTGTAGAGCATGGCTTGATGCGAGAAAGAGTTTGTGGCCCTTGTTTCACATGTGAAAAAATAGGACAATATCAAAAGAACTGCCCTACAATGGAATGTGACTTTTTGTCTCCTGCTATGTGGGTGGAACCTACTAAGAGAAGCGACGGGGCTCCTTTATATGTGCAGGCTTCAGTATGGGATAAGACTATGTCAGCTCTATTAGATACTGGGAGTGCCTTGACAATTGCTAAGGAAGCAGTAGTGCCTACAGGAATATCCTGGGTGCTTCCCAGCCCCAAAGTGCATCCATGGAAGCAAGGATACTTATCCACCATGTTGGCAACTATAGAAGTAGGACCTTTTGAAGCTTCCCTATTAGCAGAAATAGCATCAGACCTCCCAGCTGATATGTTGATAGGAAGAGATTCTCCCTTCTGGAAACAGCTAGTGGCTAGAGAATGAGCAGTACAGGGAGATACCTCAGAAACTGTTTTAGTTACTCAGGAAGAAGATGAAGCACCCAGAACTTCCACTGAAGGATACTTGGAAGGTTCTTTCTCCCACTGGACAGTCAGTCCAGAGATTTAGGGCTGGCAGGCATCTGATGGCTCCCTGCATTCAGTAAGGAAGGCAGTAGCAGTATGGTATGGGGTGATATTAAATTAGGGATGGCGGAGAATTTCTCCCCGAAACTTCGGGGGGCCGAGCGCCAACGTGTTCGGCCCCCCGAACAAGTTTCGGGGAGAAATCCTCCGCCCCCCCGCCCCCCGCCCCCCCCCCGGAACGGGACTTACCTTCCCTGAATGTCCCTCCCGGCGGCGGGTCCGGCTGGCGGTTCGTCCGGTGTTCGAGCGGGGCGGGAGCGGCAGCCGGTCTTTCGACCGGCTGCCGCCCCCGCCATTGCAATGAAAGAAAGAAAAAAAAAAGTCCCCTGATAGGCTACGTGACGATTCACGTAGCCTATCACGGCAAGATTTGCAAAGTCAGCCGTGATAGGCTACGTGAATCGTCACGTAGCCTATCACGGGTGACTTAAAAAAAAAAAAAAGTGTGTACGGATAATGGCGGCCCCCATAGGGAGCCGCCATTCCCCTTCCTTATTTGGTCGCTGTAGTCTACGTCAATGTTTACATAGACTACGGCGAAAATAAGGGCAACGCTATTTGCGTTGCCCTTATTTTCGCCGTAGTCTACGTAAACATTGACGTAGACTACAGCAACTAAATAAGGAACGCGAATGGCGGCTCCCTATGGGGGCCGCCATTCGCGTACGCGCTTTTTTTTTTTTTTTTTAAGTCACCCGTGATAGGCTATGTGACGATTCACGTAGCCTATCACGGCTGACTTTCCAGATCTAGCCGTGATAGGCTACGTGAATCGTCACGTAGCCTATCAGGGGACGTTTTTTTTTTTTTACTTTCGTGTTCGCGGCCGGGCGAGGCGGGAAGCCTCCCCCCCCGGCCTGAATTTCGGCCGGGCAAGGCGGGAAGCCTCCCCCCCCCGGCCTGAACTTCGCGGGGGGAGCAGCGAAGCGCTCCCCCCCACCGCGAAAAAGCTGCGAGAAAAGGTAAGTGACTTTCGTTCACCCCTATATTAAATACCCAACTAGCCAGTTGAGAAGCCTAGTTTGAAATACAGAAGGGGCTATTCTGGAGGGTGAATAGGGCGGTCCCTGGAGGGAAGATACTGAGAAAGTTAGTATTACCTTCTAATTGTCAGCAGGAAGTACTACCACACAGGCCCACAATCTAACTTGGCCAGTCATTTTTGGTAACAAAAACCTTGGCCCTATTATTGTTTTATTTATTTATTTATTTATTTATTTATTAAATTTATTAAATTTATTAATTGCCTATCTGGCTGGTCACCCAGCCACTCCGAGCGATGTACAAAGCACATAATAAAACAGTTTAAAACAATAAAATTCTACAGTAAAAACATTATCTAAAATACCCTAACCCACCCCAAATGCCTGCCTGAACAACCATGTTTGTAATGCACAGCGGAAGCTCATTAAAGAGGGGGCATGGCAGAGTTCCCTAGGGAGGGAGTTCCACAAAGTGGGGGCCACCACAGAAAAGGTCCTCTCCCTCGTCCCCACCAGTCTAGCTGTCCTGGCTGATGGGACAGAGAGAAGGCCATCCGAGGCTGATCTTGTTAAACAGCCTGTCTGGTGTTGTTGGAGGCACTCCTTAAGATATTTATTTGGCCTTCTACTGGGGAGGATGTAAGGAGTTTTTGTTGTACCTGTGGAAGATGCTAAAGGGCCACTTACAGACTACCTCCTCCAGGGCCATTGCAACCATCACCTCTAGTAGGAGAACCATTTAGGGAAATAGGAATGGACTTCATAGGCCCCCTAGAGAGAACTCCAAGGGGCAATGGATTCCTATTAGTGATAGTAGACTATGCTATACAGTTTTCTGAAGTTTATCCTATGAAATCTATGAAAGCTCCTGGAGTGGCATGGGCCTCCTCCTATTCTATTCTATTCTATTCTATTCTATTCTATTCTATTCTATTCTTTC
The DNA here is from genome assembly GCF_057233095.1 of Heloderma suspectum. Lineage (NCBI taxonomy): Eukaryota > Metazoa > Chordata > Lepidosauria > Squamata > Helodermatidae > Heloderma > Heloderma suspectum. Next base: position 5,862,092 of record NC_139462.1, read on the forward strand.
TTTCATTCATTCATTCATTCATTTCATTTCTATACTGCCCAATAGCCGAAGCTCTCTGGGCGGTTCACAAAAAATAAAACCAAACGGCACACAATAAAACAATGTAAAATATATAGAACTTTGAAACCACAATATAACCACAATATTAAAACCACAATATAACAATAGAACCACAATAAAACCTAGCAGCAGTGCAGGAATTTAAAATACAGATTTAAAACAGCAAAGCTAAAAGCCTAGAAAGCTAAAATGCCTGGGAAAATAAAAAGGTAAAAAAAAAAAATTCTCTAGGGTTGGATTGCCTTGTGACATACTTATAGATCTGGGGCATAGTTTTATATCAGGATTATTCAGGCAATTATGTCAGCTTCTGCAAAAAATATCTCAAACAAGATCACTTGCTTCTGCAAGTGAAACATATATGGACTTGTTTATTTATTTATTTATTTATTCTGTTCATCACCCATGATCTGATGGTTTGGTTGAGAAATTCAATCAGTCGATGAAGAGTATGATAAGGAAATGTATACTTGAACATATAACACAAGATAGTACCTATTTGGACTCCCTTATGCTTGCCATAGGGGAAGCCCTACAGTCCTTCCTTGGATGTCTCCATTTCAGTTACTGTGTAGATGAATGGTTAGAGGCCCTTTGGCATTGTTGGGAGACTAGTGAGTCAAGACTGGAGAGCAAGAAGAGCTAGAAATAGAACCCTAAATCTGAAACATAAAGGACCAAATAGCAGAGATGAGCTTGCTGGCCTTAACTCACTCGAGAGAGGCTCAGTTATGTCAACATCAATATGGGCCTATGACACATGGACCCAGGGGAGGTCCTTGCAACCAGGAGACCAGGAGATCAAGTGCTAGTCCCCCAAAATGTTTTGGAACTGAGCAGACGGATCCATGGCATAGTCCATATGAGATCTTGATCTTGAGGAAGCTAGGCCAACTAATTATGAGGTAATGGTTGGCTGCACCCATCATTTAAATTTGTGGCATGATCAGGAAGTAGGTAGATATCAGCCCACCTCTGGGATATGAATGCTTTTTGCTAAAGGGAAGGAGGAAAGATAGACCTTACCCACACTGGATAGACCTCAGTTCATAGAGGAACAGAACCAAGAGGCAGTTCAGCTTCTGGAGAAACTCAAGGAATTGTTTTCCTCTTTATCAGCTTGGACATCAGTAATATATCATGAGGTACAGACCAAGCCAGGGAAGGTCATAAGAAACACTGCACAGGAAATTGTGGGAGCCTTTTATGAAAGACATTGAGGAGATGCTAGTGGAGGCTGGTGGCTCCAATTCTGGTGGGGCTCTGATCAATTCCAAGTTTCAATCAAAACCAGCCAGGACTCTAAAGTAGCTATCCAAGGTACTGAGCCTACTTTGGGGGGTAGGATTCAGCACCTAGGATAGCTCCTTTAGAGGTTATGACTGAAACCTGGAATGGATTCACAGCCCCACCAAAATTGGAGCTACCAGCCTCCACTGGGAGATGCTCCATTTAGGAGCCCTCCCATAGTCCATGGCATAGATCATTGGCAAACACTCCAAAATAAGGTGGTTCTATACAGCTCTGTATTGACTTTAGGGCAGTGAATAGAATTTCCTAATTTGATACATATCCCATGGCCTGTGTGGATACCATATTAAACTACTTGGAGGAGGCCCATTTCTTGTCTACATAGGACTTGACAAAATAATACTGGCAAATTCATCTCAATGCCACTTCAATGGAGAAGACAGCCTTTGCTACTCCCTGGGGTTTGTACCAGTTCAGGACTATGTCATTTGGCCTTAAAGGGGCTATAGCTACTTTTCAAAGGACAGTAGATTTCCTATTAGCCTCTTTCCAAATTTTTGCTACTGAATATCTAGATTATATAATAGTCTATAGTAATATCTGGGAAGGACATTTGCAGCATCTTGATCTGGTCTTTAAGACCATATGAGATGCTGGCTTGCATGCATCTCTGTCCAGCCAAATGTCACATGACTTGTCTACAAGTACAGTACTCGGAGTACGTGGTAGAACAGGGAGAAGTACAGCTGGTAGTAACTAAGGCTCAAGCCCTGAGGACTCTTCCAATTCCATCAGTAAAGGAGCAGGTAAGACAAATATTGGGCTAATAAGGTATTATATTTGGTTTGTGCCACAGTTTGCAACCCTTCCAGCCCCATTAACAGATATCTTACAGAAGAAAATTAAAGAACCTCTAACCTGGTAAAACCCCTTCATGGATCACTGCCTTGTTGTGGCGAAGGGGCTTGCATAACTCAGTGAAGCCATAAGCTATGCCGTGCAGAGCCACCCAAGATGGACAGGTCATGGCAGAGAGTTCTGACAAAATGTGGTCCACTGGAGAAGGAAATGGCAAACCACTCCAGTATTCTTGCCAAGAAAACCCCATGGAACCTATCACAAGGCTAAAAGATATGATGCCAGAAGATGAGCCCCTCAGGTCGGAAGGTGTCCAATATAGTACTGGGGAAGAGCAGAGGGTATTTCCAAGTAGCGCCAGAAAGAGTGAAGCGGCTGGGCCAAACCCGAAAGGACACTCAGCTGTGGATGTGTCTGGTGGTGAAAAGAAAATCCGATGGTGTAAAGAACAATATTGTTTAGGAACCTGGAATGTAAGATCAATGAATCAAGGTAAGCTGGAGGTGGTCAAACATGAGATGGCAAGATTGAACATCGACATCTTGGGTATCAGCAAACTAAAATGGACAGGCATGGGCGAATTTAATTCAGGTGACCATCATATCTACTACTGTGGGCAAGAATCCCTTAGAAGAAATGGAGTAGCACTCATAGTCAACAAAAGGGTGGGAAAAGCAGTACTGGGGTACAATCTTAAAAATGATAGAATGATCTCAGTACGAATCCAAGGCAAACCATTCAACATCACAGTAATCCAAGTCTATGCCCCAACCACTGAAGCCGAAGAAGCTGAGGTTGATCGGTTCTATGAAGACCTACAACACCTTCTAGAACTAACACCAAAAAAAGATGTCCTCTTCATCATAGGGGATTGGAATGCTAAAGCAGGAAATCAAGAAATCACCAGGATAACAGGCAGGCATGGCCTTGGTGTACAAAATGAAGCAGGACAAAAGCTAATAGAGTTTTGCCAAGAGAACACTCTGATCATAGCAAACACTCTTTTCCAACAGCACAAGAGGCGACTCTACACATGGACATCACCAGATGGTCAATATTGAAATCAGATTGATTATGTCCTTTGCAGTCAAAGATGGAGAAGCTCTATACAGTCAGTAAAAACAAGACCTGGAGCTGACTGTGGCTCAGATCATGAGCTGCTTCTTGCAAAATTTCAGCTTAAATTGAAGAACGTAGGGAAAACCACTAAACCATTCTGGTATGACCTCAATCATATCCCTTATGAATATACAGTGGAGGTGAGGAATAGATTTAAGGGATTAGACCTGATAGTCAGAGTGCCTGAGGAACTATGGACGGAGGTCCGTAACATTGTTCAGGAGGCAGCAACTCAATCCATCCCAAAGAAAAAGAAATGCAAGAAAGCCAAGTGGCTGTCTGATGAGGCTTTACAAGTAGCTGAGGAAAGAAGGGAAGCGAAAAGCAAGGGAGAAAGGGGAAGATATATCCAACTGAATGCAGAGTTCCAGAGAATAGCAAGGAGAGACAAGAAGGCCTTCTTAAATGAACAATGCCAAGAAATCAAGGAAAACAACAGAATGGGAAAGACTAGAGATCTCTTCAAGAAAGTTGGAGATCTCAAGGGAACGTTTTGTGCAAAGACGGACATGATAAAGGACAAAGAAGGCAGGGACCTAACAGAAGCAGATGAGATTAAGAAGAGGTGGCAAGAATACACAGAAGAACTATACAGGAAAGATCTGAATGTCCCTGATAGCCATGATAGTGCGGTCACTGAACTTGAGCCGGACATCCTCGAGAGTGAAGTCAAGTGGGCCTTAGGAAGCATTAGTAACAACAAAGCTAGCGGAGATGACAGTCTTCCAGCTGAGCTATTTAAAATCCTAAAAGATGATGCTGTTAAAGTGCTGCACTCAATATGCCAACAAATTTGGAACACTCAACAATGGCCGCAAAACTGGAAAAGGTCAGTTTACATTCCAATTCCAAAGAAGGGCAACGCCAAAGAGTGTTCAAACTACCGCACAATTGCGCTCATTTCGCATGCCAGCAAGGTGATGCTCAAAATCCTACAACCTAGGCTTCAGCAGTATGCGAACCGAGAACTACCGGAAGTACAAGCGGGGTTTCGAAGAGGCAGAGGAACTAGAGATCAAATCGCCAATGTTTGCTGGATCATGGAGAAAGCAAGAGAATTCCAGAAAAATGTCTATTTCTGTTTCATTGACTACACTAAAGCCTTTGATTGTGTGGATCACAACAAACTGTGGCAAATTCTTAAAGAGATGGGGGTACCAGACCACCTTACCTGTCTCCTGAGAAACCTGTACGAGGGTCAAGAAGCAACAGTCAGAACCAGACATGGAACAACCAATTGGTTCAAAATTGGGAAAGGAGTATGACAAGGCTGCATATTGTCGCCCTGCTTATTTAACTTATATGCAGAGTACATCATGAGAAACGCTGAGTTGGATGAATCACAGGTTGGAATTAAGATTGCTGGGAGAATTATCAACAACCTCCGATATGCAGACGATACCACCCTAATGGCAGAAAGCGAAGAGGATCTCAAGAGCCTCTTGTTGAGGGTGAAAGAGGAGAGTGCAAAAGCTGGTTTGAAACTCAACATTAAAAAATGAAGATCATGGCATCTGGCCTCATCACTTCCTGGCATATAGAAGGGGAAGAAATGGAAGCAGTGACAGATTTTACTTTCTTGGGCTCCAAGATCACCGCAGACGGTGACTGTAGCCATGAAATTAAAAGACGCTTGCTCCTTGGGAGGAAAGCTATGGCAAACCTAGACAGCATAGTAAGAAGCAGAGACATCACCTTGCCGACAAAGGTCTGCATAATCAAAGCTATGGTTTTTCCAGTAGTAACGTATGGCTGTGAGAGCTGGACTATAAGGAAGGCTGAGCGCCGAAGAAGAATCGATGCTTTCGAACTGTGGTGCTGGAGAAGACTCTTACGAGTCCCCTGGAGTGCAAGGAGATCAAATCAGTCAGTCCTAAAGGAAATCAACCCTGAGTGCTCATTGGAAGGACAGATACTGAAGCTGAAGCTGAAATATTTTGGCCACCTAATGCGAAGAGAAAACTCCCTGGAAAAGACCCTGATGCTGGGAAAGACTGAAGGCAAAAGGAGAAGGGGACGGCAGAGGATGAGATGGCTAGATAGCATCACTGATGCAATGAATATGAACTTGAGCACGCTCCGGAGAGAGTGCAGGACAGGAAGGCCTGGCGTGCTATGGTCCATGGGGTCACGAAGAGTCGGACACAACTGAACGACTGAACAACAACAACCTGGTAAAAACAACAACAGACAGCATTTGAGACAATGATGGTTGGATATAGTACCCCAGTCTGCAGTCTTCACAAGACCTTTTATATTAGCTATAAACACATCCAACAGGAACAGGAACAGCATTGACACAGGACTGTCTATAAGGGAGTAAAGTATCGTGCTTTATTTGAGTAGGAAACTATTCCCTAGACAGCATAATTACTCTACAGTGGAGAAGGAGGCTGCAACTGTGAAGTGGGTTATATGCTCATCATGGTACTACTTGTTACATAACCCTTTGCTCATGATTACAGATCATGCAGCACTCTGGTGGCTTCACACAATGAGTTGTCAAAATGCATGATTACAAAGATGGCTGCTAGATTTGCAACCTCATGATTTATGATGAATTAAAATGCTATATATTTTTTAGAATTTAAACACTAGGCAAACATGCAACTCTGATGTTATGACAAGCCTGTATAGTTACTTTGCTGGTTTTAATTTTGGCCCAATATGCACATGACTGCTTTCTGTGGCTTTAGATAAGCTATGAGAAAGGCTGACTGTCAGAATGGAGAGCTTAGAATTATATATCTACACAAGATGGATGCAAACTTCAGTTTTACTCCCAGCTCATAGAAGATTGGGAGGAAAAGACAAAGGGAAAGGGTGGGTACACAGAAGCTGTTGTAAACCAGCACAGTATGTGAGAGTGTGAACATGTTTTCTGCTTATGGAGTGTGGAAGTGCAGGTGTGCAAAATTTCCACACTTTTTGGTGAATTAGTGAATTGGTAAGCATCTTGACATTTCCCTTAATCACATTTATTAATAAATTTATTATTAAATTTATTAATCGTCCATCTGGTTGGTCACCCAGCCACTCTGGGCGATGTACAACATACAATAAAACAGTTTAAAACAATAAAATTCTACAATAAAAACATTTTCTAAAATACCCTAACCTACCCCAACTGCCTGCCTGAACAACCACGTTTTTAATGCACGACGGAAGCTCATTAAAGAGGGGGCATGACGGAGTTCCCTAGGGAGGGAGTTCCACAGAGTGGGGGCCACCACAGAAAAGGCCCTCTCCCTCGTCCCCACCAGTCTAGCTGTCCTGGATGATGGGACAGACAGAAGGCCATCCGAGGCTGATCTTGTTAAGCAGCCTATCTGGTGCTGCTGGAGGCACTCCTTACCATATAGGGTTTTAAAGGTCAAAACCAACACCTTGAATTTGGCTTGGAAAACAACTGGTAACCAGTGCAACTCCTTCAGCACTGGAGTGATGTGATCTCGCCGGCGGCTGACTTTAATCAGGTGAGCTGCCGCGTTCTGTACCAGCTGCAGTTTCCGAACCGTCTTCAAGGGTAACCCCATGTAGAGTGCATTACAGTAGTCTAAACAAGAGGAGACCAGGGCATGTACTACCGATGGGAGCAGATGGTCGGGAAGGAAGGAGCGCAGCCGTCGTATCAGATGGAGTTGATACAGCACTGTCCGGCTCACAGCTGACACCTGAGCCTCCATGGACAGCTGGGAGTCCAAAATGACCCCCAGGCTGCGGACCTGGTCTTTCAAGGGTAGCCGTACCCCATTCAACACCAGGTCAACATCCCCCAGCCTCCTCTTGTCTCCCACCAAAAGTACCTCAGTCTTGTCAGGGTTCAGCTTCAGCTTATTCCTCCCCATCCAGCCACTCACCGTCTCCAGACATTTGGACAGGGATTCTACGGCCAATTAAAAAACAAACACCTAGAATTGTCCATGTAATGTCCCTGATTTCCACCTCTGGTGTATTCTTTTTCTGTGATTTCCAGAGTCATTGCCAATCTCTCCTGAGTCACACAGTAAAGCCAGAACCAAGTGGGCAAACATGTAAGAATTTATTGTGATCTCTTAGTTTTTATTTGCCAGGTCTAAGCTACTTGTCTCCTCAGCAAACATAGATTCCCAACTCTGTTTCTGATGGATATTGTAAACACAATGGGAGGAGAGGGGTAGAATTTTTAGAGATAGGTACGTAACTCTTTCTCCACTCAATGCTATTCCATTGAAACCCACCCTCCAAGAGCATTATTACCAGCTAAACTATAAAAGACAAGAAATAAGTTCTGCTTCAGTGAAATGTCACTAGATAGGGTGGAAGGAAGAAGGAATCCTGAGCATACTGACAGTAATTCATTGCTTACCGTTCTTGCCTTTTAGTGATGGTTCCTTTTGGATCATAAACCGCTTAATAATCTTAACTGCTCTACGTATTTTGGCTGTTTTTTTCATTTCTTTCATATCTAAAAGAGTGGTAGAAAGAAAAGAAATGGTGTTCCGCTACACTAGACCAAAGCCAGGGGTGGAGAAAATCATGGCTCTATTTCTACCCCCACACAAGAATTGCTGGGCATGATTTTGAATCAAGGCTCTGCATATCTTAGGGTGTAATCCTACGCATGTTTAGACAGGAAAATAGTCTTTCAACTCCCAGCTTCCCTCAGCCACCCATGCTGGCTGAGGGATGCTGGAAGTTATAAGACTTTTTCTGTTTAAAGATGCATAGGATTGTGCCCTTTGTCATGGAGCCTCTTTTAAATGCCATGGCTCATCCCCAAGAGGACAGTGCCTGATTCTTATTCATTTAGGGCACTTCACATCCAGCTCTTCATCCAAAAGGACAGCAGAAAACTAGCTTTCTCCCTCCCTCCCTCCCTCTCTCTCTCTATATATATATATATATACACACACACACACACACACACACACACACACACTAAACCACTATCAAAACATAAAACAGCAGACTGGGCAGTATTCCAAAAACAGTATTAAAAGTAAATCCAAAAGGCCTGGGGGGCAACTGAACAGGACTTTATCTGGCACCAAACTGTAATCAAACACGAAACCAGGTGAGCCTTCTTGCAGAAAAAGTTCCAGATCTGGGGAGCTACAACCAAGAAGGACTTCTCTCTGAGGATGATCTTAGTGGCATATTCAGGTGGAAGAAGATGGCTCTTAAAGTGCCTAGCTAGCTTTAAACACACTTTGAGCACTTTGAATAATGCTCAGAAAATGCATATGGCAACTTGTGGCCCTCCAGATTTTGGCCTAGAACTCCCAACAGTCGTTGCCTGCATAGCCGGTGTGTGGGGATTATGGGAGTTGTAGACCAAAAAATATCTGGAAGGCCACAAGTTGCCCACCCCCACTCTAAGTATTCAGCATCCTCCCACATTCATGTGGGGCTAGCGGGAAAGGCTTTTGGAGGGAGAGAGGAGACTTCCTAAAAGACTTGAGCTCCCTTTCTGGTCCAAATGTAGCATCTCTGCACAGTCACTGAGACACTGTTGGGAAACTAGAAGTTCGTAGCAGAGAAAGGTGGGCCTGGCAATGATTAAGTCTAGGTGGCTGCTCAGGACAGCACACTGTACCTGGCAGCATTTCTGTGGCTCCAGCAGGTACCAGAAGTGTCTTCTTCCCTGGAGATTAAATCTACATGAACCAGGCTGCCCATCTACACTCAGGACAAAGAGGTACAATAGTGGGTAACTGGAAGAAATACTTTCTCTGTGTTTAAATAATCCCCCCTCCCACATGAGAAGGAGTGGAGAAGGGTCAGAAAGAGCAGCTTGCTGGACTCAAGAGATGGTGAAAAAAGGACAGTCCCTCACCCTTACTTTTGGCAGTTCTTACAACTGAGACGATGGGGAATTCCAAAAATTATTATTTTTCTACATTAAACAGGTTCCTGTTTCTCCTTTGTTGAATGGGATTTAGACATCTTTCCCTACTTCTCTTGTGGGGCTGTCACACTTCCTAGCGCTTAAACTGCAGAGTTCTATACCAAGTAAATTCTGCAAATGCTAGGAGCCTCTGAGCCAAGATGGGGCAATGGCCTCCAGACTTAGGTGGAGAATCCTGTTTGCCCTATTTGGTATGTGGCTGCACAGGCCTCATGGGCACCTATTGGATACTGCCTGTGACTTCCCAAGTGACCTGGGATGCCACAGCTCCCTTCCATTTTGGCCTGAAAGGCACTCCTGGTGGGTGCCATCACCTGAGCAGAAAGGAGGAAGGCAGAGTCCAGAAGCACTTCCAGACCTGAATTTTCTAGCACAGGTAAAGCCACTGTGCCCCCTTCAGCTGAGGTGTGCTATAGAAAGTATGTCTGACACTTTAAGAGGAGGACGCTCTCACCCAGAAAATGGAAAGGAATAGGAGTCTAGAGCTTAGCATAGGCTGGATGGTCATGCCCTCATTTTCCCCCCATGTTCTTCAGACTGAAGTAAAGCCAGCCAGTATAATTCTGAGAGCTTTTCTTTGCTAGAAGAGTTGAACTTACACAGAGTAGTTACAGTAGATGTAGCGAAGAGCAGGACCATGCACAGCATTATTCCAAGAAATACCCCAATCTCAGATTGCATGAACTCTAGCATATGATACTGAAAAGCAGCTATTTGTCCTTGAGGGAGAAGAAGAAAGAAAAATCTGCTTTAGCCGCCAAGAGCCAACATCACACCCATAAATGTCTCATAAATGTACATCTAGAAATGTGCCTTAAAAGAGCGAGGAAGTCCATTAATCATGAGGCGTTATCTGCCTTAAAAGAACTCCATGGAGGGCACAATTGTATTGGGATAGGCGTCCGCCTCCAAACTAGGAGGCGACCGCCTATCCAATGCAGGGCAGGAGAAGCGCGGAGGGGATCCTCTCCTCCACACTTCAGCCACCCTGCATTTGCAGCTAGACAGCCGATTTTGGCTGTCTAGCCACGGGAACTTGTAGTGGGGGCAGCGGAGGCCGGGCGACACATAGGATGTGTTGTGCCGGCATTTCAGCCGTCCCCGCCCTGGCATGCCCCTGGGAACACCCTGTTTTCATCGCTCCATGCTCCTCTTATGAGCGCAGAGTGTGGGGCCAATCCGCACTGCCTACAAGGCAGCGAGGAAGGGGGTTGGTTCTCAGGGAACCAACCTCGGAGCGCAGGCTCCAAGGTCGGCTCCCGGGAACCGGCCTATCCTATGGCCATCTAGCTGCTGACTAATGGCCATCGGATTGTGCACTAAATAAACTACTCAGATATTCAGAACATTGGAGAACTCATGTTATCCCTCCTTCAATAATCTAAAAGTAAGATTCAGACTTGGAAGCAAAATATTATACTTTCAACGTTGTAATGGTTTCCTTTTATCGTTTAAAAGTTCTAATTTGTGAAGTTTTACTCTGATCTTTATATAATTTGTCATTTTTGCCATTGCAGCACAGCCCTGCACTTTCTCAGTCCATTTGGTATTTTTAGTAGCTTCCAATATTTGATATATAATAACCAAGCAGAAAAAAACTCTAATCTGAAAGTATTCAAACTATCTGGGTTTCTTGCTGGTTAGGTTCCTTTTGATATCACCATATGATATAATTCTATATCCACAATTAGTTCACTAAATGCAAACTTGTGGATTTCTACTCAGAAGTAATTCTGAGTTTTATGGGCCTTGCTATCAAGGATTGCAGCCTAACTATGCAATCATTCAGGTCTCTATTAGTAAGTAATCCCCACTTTCAGTGGGACTTACTTCGAGGTAGGTGGGTGTAGGATTCCAGACTGACAGGACAATCCTATATGTGTGGTCTCAGAAGTAAGTCCCATTGAGTTCAAATGGGCATACCTCCACTTAAGTGGGTATAGGATTGCTGCCTTTATGTATGAAGTCCATGTTATTCCAACTTGCAAATTTCAGAGTATCTCAACTGAATTGTGGATCTATTGCAGAAGTGAGAGAAGACTTAGATGGCTGTATGCCAATCTTAAGCTTTTCCTATATTCTAAGAATATTAGATAATTTAGCATTCTCTCTTACTATTTCTGACCTTAGTAAAGTGTGTTGTGACAAAAGAAACCTGGGGACCTACATGACTACCCCTGACTGCTCTTCACATCTGCTCTGGAATCTTCCCAGGTATTGATGGCAGACTATAATTCCCTAGATCTTCCTTTTTGCTCTGTTTGAAGATAGGAACAACATTTGCCCTTCTCCAGTCCACCAATATGTCACCCATTCTCAGGGATTCCTCAAAGATAATACAGGTTCTGAGAGTCCATCTGCTTGCTCTTTCAACACCCTAGGATGTAATTCATCTGGACCTAGGAACTTGAACTCATTTAAGGTGCTCATATATTTCCTGACCCTCTCTCTGTCAACATCAAGCTGCATTCCTACCCCTTCAGTGTGTCTGTTACATATGGCAGATGGAACAGAGATCCTCTTTTGGAAGAGACTCAGCCAAACTAGTAGTTGAACAGTACCATCTTTTCTTTGTCAACTGTCAGCATTTTGCCATCTTAGTTGCACAGCTGGTCAACCATTACTTTTGTCCTCTTTTTACTTTGAATATATCTGAAGAAGCCCTTTTTTCTTAGCATAACTTGTCAACTGTAGCTCATTCTGGTGCCTTCCTGAAACCATCTCTGCAATTCTGGACTATCTTCCTGTATACTTCCTTTGTGATCTGTCCCTCCTGCCACCTCCTGTACGTGTCTTCTTTTTTTCAGCGGCAATATTGACTCCAGAAGAACCTTCAAGCTATGAACCTCCTCCTTCGGGGAGAGTGCAGCCCCATCCAGAATAGGTTAATCATCCTTCATCTTGTCAGAAGAACCACCCACTAAGAGCATCTCAGTCTTGTCTGAACTGAGCTTTAGTTTACTTGCTCTCATCCAGTCCATCATTGAAGACAGGCAGTGATCTAGCACATCCACAGCTTCACCTGATGATGATGGTGGTGGTGGTGGCAGTAATGGTGATGTAAAAGAGTAATAGGGCTGTGTGTCACCAGAATATTGATGGCAACACACTCCAAAACTCCTGATGACTCCACTCAATAGTTTCATGTAGAACCAACAGTCTGAGAGACCTCCACACCACACCTGAGATCACCTCCATCGGCTCAGGTAGGGGGACTGTTGGGCAGTGGGGTTTCATGTACATGTTAAATAGCATGGGGGGTGACCTCTGCAGAACTCCATACTGAAAATCCATGTTACTGAGTAATGTAACCCAAGGCTGTCCCAGCATCCTCCCACCGCCCCAATGCACCCCCGCTAGATGGGCAAAAAAGCCCATCTAGCCAAAATGCAGAGCAGGAGGAGTGCAGAGGTGAAGACTGCTTCCGCTGCTCTTCCCTCTCTGCAGAGGATGCCCATGAGCCCCCACCTTCACCCTTAGTCATTGACATTGTGCCCTTAATCACTTAAGCAAAATCTTTAAAAGTCAGTAAATACAGTTTAGTAAAGTAGATGTTTAAAAGTTAGCATTGTTTTGTAAATCAGTGGCTAAATTTACTGGAGAGAGTTGACTCACATGGAAATGCAGCAGGATTTATCATTTGTTATGCTCAACTGTAAATAAGTAATTTTTAAAGAAAAATGATAACTTTTGTAGAAATCAACAGTAAAACTTCTCTGTTCTATGAGAAGTTATATAAAATAAACAGTAGAGGGTGGCAATGAGGCTTTTACATCTTCTGAGCTGATCTTTTTAGGGATGGGGGAGTAATTCATTCAGGTTGTTTTTCATGCAAACTTTGCTATTTTTGCATTTTCAAACCATTATGTGAACCAAAACTCAATTATATTTTATAATTTGCACTTCTCTGTATTTTGTAATGGAGTTCTTTCAATCAAAACATGTGGACAAAATGTGTACATTAGGCAAAGGCATTAAAAAAATAGATGCATTAGGAGAAATGTGCAAAAAAAAGCCTTCTGAATTTTGATGTGAACTTTTCTAAAAAGTACTTGAAGTTTGGGATAAACTAAGCTTCAGACTGGATAAATTCTTCACATTGGAAATGAACCCAACTTAAGATTGGGGAAAAAAAGAGAGAGAAATGCCGAGAAACCAAAATTGAAAGATTAATCCATCCCTAGATAATCTTCATAAAGCAAAGCAAAGCAAAGCAATGCCCCCAGCCCAGCCCAACCAATGCTGTCTTCTCTATGGCAGCCCTATGCATAGTCTGCAAAAGCTGCCTTAACTTTGGGTAACCCATGCTTCAGTTGCTGCTCCCAGGTCCCAGCACTGAGAGTGGTGAATCTAGCATGCCTGTGTTTGTGGGCACTTGGTGGAGTTATTATCCTCTCCCCTCTCTTTCTAGAACCAGCTATTGGAGCATGCTCAGTAAGTGCTCTTCTGGGTGGGCAGGCTGGACTTCTTTGAGAAGATTCCAGCAGTCCAGCCTTGCTCAAGAAGAGAAAGCTGCTCCAGAGAGAAGGCCTGCAGACTCTGTTATTCACAGGCCTGCTTTATTTGTTTTTAGGATACAATCAACTAAGAAGTAAGAATGAAGATTTAGATTCCTGCACAAGAAAACTGCAACAACTATAAAAGGACTGTGAGCTTGCTTGCTTGCTTGCTTCCTTCTCTTCTTCTTCTTCTTCTTCTTCTTCTTCTTCTTCTTCTTCTTCTTCTATGCACCCTGTTAATAGCTGAGGGAAACTTGTGACTTCTTTGCTGCTATGGAGCAATAGCAACCAGACTGTCAATAATATCAAGATGTTACTATCATCTGACTGTGTATTGCTGTTCCGTGTATAAATGAGAATTATGTATTTTATTTCAGTATAATTTAAATTTGATCTCTGATGTTGTTTCTTTTCTTTGTTATTGCAAATATGGATGGGAATCACACTGTCAGAAAAGACTGAACCCAACTACTTCTCCTATCTAATGCAGAGAAATTGTGGGTTACATTTGCACACTTAGTGGCCTTATTTGTGCAGCTGCTGAGGTGTAGCCTTGGCTTCAGCTGGGCTCTGTGAAGAGAGCTCCTGGAGGTCCTTCCTCTCACCCACTGCTGGCTGTCCCCTCCCCTCTCCATGGAGGAGGATTCAGGCTGTGCTCACCTAGGCCTGCTAGCTTTCATCATCTATGGCAGCCTCTCTACATGAGCAAGCAACAGCCAACTCCCTAAGCCAGTCAGGCTGGAGTATCTGCTGTCAATTGCCAGGGGCTAGGGCTAGACCTTCGCTCGACTAAGTGGATGGCTGAAGCTGGTCAGAAAGCTTTGTAGGCTGGGGACACTCATCTGCCAACATTCCCTGCCTGAAGTTCCCTATTCAAGTGGGTGGGGAGTAATATGAAGCTTTTGACCATCCTGGCAGAGCTGAGTCTGGATCAGGAGAGGCCACAACCTGAGGCCTGGGATAATCAATGAGCTGGGTGGATTTCACATAACCAGTGTCACAGGCAGCAGTTAAGGGTGGAGTGCAAACCTGGACCACTAGTGTTTTGATGGGCTTACTGAAGTCCCTGGGCTGAAATAGTATTGCAGGCTTTTCTTTCCCCTCCCTTTCATCACTGGCTCCAGACTCTTCCTGACTTTCCATCAGCATCTTCTTACTGTGCATTCCTCCTTTATGCAATGACCTACTTATGGGGGATGCAGCATACAGACCCTTCCTTTTATGTGGTCCTCTTCTGCTTCCTATTTTTGATCTGGAGCCCACCTTCGATCTGGATCTGGAGCCAACATTGGATCTGGAGCCCACAATAGATCTGGAGCTGATTCCCTTTGCCACGTTCTGTTGCCCTGTACAATAACAACATGGATTTACTATAAACATTACAATCAATATAATGCAATAATCAATAATTGCTTACAGTAAGTAAGCTATCCACATAAAGAAATACTTCCTAAATATTACAAAAATACCCAGAGATAGGGGACAGGGGATTCCTAATACCTGATGATTTTATTATTATGAAGAGGGAAAGATGGGTTTGATATTGGTGTGTAGACCACATGATGACCTGTCTGCCTGGTGCATGGATTCTCTAACTCATTTGTGGACTGCCTTTCTCTCTTGTACCAAGCGGGGTGGGGTGGGGGGGTAAAAATCCTTCGCCTGTGCTTTCGTGTAGGTGATGTTGCAGAAGCCTGCCTAATGTGAAGGCTGCAGACATCGCCAGTCATCTGTATAAGCTGGCAGGCAGTGGAAATTGCACATGCCAGAGACACTTGATCGCCCTATGTAGCTCATACAAAATTGGAAGTGTAGCGGGACCATGGGGACATGGGCACCACTCCCACCACCCGATGTTGGCTGGGAAATTCTGAAGAGAGACCGTAGTGTTGTTGTTGTTCAGTCGTTCAGTCGTGTCCGACTCTTCCTGACCCCATGGACCACAGCACACCAGGCCTTCCAGGCCTTCCTCTGCTCTCTCCCGGAGTGTTAGACTGTAGTAAGGATGGGCAAATGAGCAATGTTTGAGCTTGCCAGGATTATCTGAGCATCATCTCACTGCTCATCTCTCCTTGATTTGTGCTTGTGCTTTTGTTTTGTGCAGACAGGAAAATTGCACAAAATGAACAGCTGGCAAATGTGAAAGGTGCACAAAAAATTCTCAGGTTTGCCCCACTTTCCAAATTAGTGCACATTTCCCCCATAGACTAATGTGTGGATGATTTAAAAAATGTGCATTTTGAGAAAGGTGTGCATTTTGAGAAGTTGCACATTTTTCAAGAATGCATTTTGCAAACACATACATAAGTTTGGGAATTTGTGAACATTTTTAGAGAAAATGTGCTCCCATTCGCATTTGAGAATTAGGAATAGAATAGTGCATTTTTGAGTGATTTGTGAACTGCAACAGAATTATCATATGTCCCTAGACTGTAGTTGCATCTGGATAAAGGCAGTCACACTCCTATGCATGATCAGGAGCTCTGTGCAATTGGAACAGACTCCTCCAAAGTGGTAAGTATTACTCTGAGAGGTAATACCCAACACAAAAAGTAATGCCCTCCACAAACTTCTGAGGATGATCTTGAGATGGACAAAGAAATCATGGAAGGCATCCAAAGGCAAAAGTGTTGTAATAATGGCTGACTTCCATATCTATTGCTGAACCAAATGACCATGGCGCTATCAGAAACACATATGACTTCAAAAGAAGAAACTTCTAAAAAATGAGGGGACTACTAAAAAGGAATTTGAAAGGGAAGTCAAGAGGTTCTCCTGAATATTTGGAGGTTATTTAAAACCACAGCAATTGAAGCAGTCCATGTCCGGTTCGAAGTGTTGATATTAACATTCAAAGGCCTAAATGGCTTGGGGCTGGGTTACCTGATGGATCGCCTCCTCCCATATGTACCTGCCCAGACCTTAAGATCATCTTCAGCGATTCTTCTCTGGAGCCCCTGCCAAAGGAAGTGAGGTGGGTGGCTACCAGGAAGAGGGCCTTTTCTGTCGTGGCACCACAGTTGTGGAATGAGCTCCTTAGAGAGTTTCAGCTGGTGCCTGCCTACATTATACTCTTCCAGCACCAGGTGAAGACCTTCTTATTTTCCCAGGCTTTCTAGACTTTTAGCTTTGCTGTTTTAAATCTGCTATTGTATTTTAATTCTCTGCATTGCTGCTACATTTTATGCTGGTTGTACTTTTATACTGTAGTTTTAACGCTTTTATACTTTATATTGCTTTTATGCTGTACTTGTGGTTTTAATTTTTGTGCACCAGCCAGAGAGCTTCAGCTATTGGGCGGCATAAAAACGTAATGAATGAATGAATGAATGTGTCATAAGTCACACTGGGTAAATGATGAGAGGGACAAAGGTGGGATAAAAATGTAATAATAAAATAATTAGAAGGAATTTAATGTGTGGATAGTTGGCAGTGGCAGACTGTTTTTGTCCCCTACTTGTAGTTACTTGTTCATAAATATTCCTGTAATCTGAGTGTGCCTGCTACAGTACCTCAGTGTTCTGGCAGGGAGCTCATAAAATCAGAATGTGTGTACATAGCACGACAGGCAGCAAACTGCACCTGTTGACTCTCTGACTTCCTCCTTCGGCATTTTTAATTATGTTGGCATTGGAGTTTTTACACTGCAAATAAGAAGCCTCCCCCCCCCCCCCGAGTGATGAGAATGGCTGGTTAAACTGAGTTCTGTGAATCGCCATAAGCAGGCTACATTTCATTGGGATTAGCTCAGTGTTATTTTAAGTTAGGGGTGAAATAGCCCCATCCACTCAAATCAATGAGACCTTCTGATCACATGTGATGTTTTCCTGTCAGCATTCTGACAGTGGGGGAGGCGTAGCAGGAAACATTTTAACATTTTGTGGGGTAATTCTGAGGGCTGAGGGAGTCATTCTGCTTGACAGATATGCAACCCCTATTGATGTGTTGCTCACTATTCACATTGATGAAGGCCTGGATTTATTTACACTCCCTACTAGGGATGTTGGAGAATTCCGCCACGAAGCTAAGGCTGATGCTTGATGCACTCCGTGATCAGTGATGATGTTGTAAAATGTCATAAATGAGTCTCCCTTTCTCTTCAACCAGCAGCTTCCAACAGTTTCCCTCCAACTGTTCAACTGTTCTGACAACCCCATTGGCTAATCCCATTTCAGAAAAGAAACCCAATATATTGAAGTTCTATCATCTCATGGCCAATCAAAACAGCACGTTTGCTTCCCTTCTTATTTCCTAATACTCAAGATATAACTTGTATTACATTTTATCGTCTAGCCACATTGTAAGAGGCTAGGGGCTTCTTCACACAGAGCTTTTATCCTGCTATTGAGATTGCTCATTCATGGAAGTTTGAGGGCCTTTTAGATGACGTCATGAACCTCCAAGGCATCTCCTGCACTAAATGCCCTTTATTCCATTTTTAAATAGATCAGAGATAATGAGGTATCAAATTATCCCACTTGTGTTCTGCTTGATTTCCCTCCCTGAAAAAGGAAAAGCCACAAGAAGAAGAGCTGGACCAATGAAACATATGGAGGACTCCAATAAGGAGGAGGAGGTGTGGGAAAGGCAAGAGGGGAAAGGAAGCGGGTGAAAAAGGGAGTCGTTGTGATCCTTCATTTAACATGGAAGCAGAAAGCCCCATTTTAAATGTGGGATTTTAGACTGGTGTAGAGACATTCTAGGAGACCAGGCTAGGAGATGCGTTGTGTGATATTCATACATGAGTAGCCACCATTTCCTTTATTTCCCCTTACTCCCCAAGTCGGATGGATTTGACAGCTCTGGGAATTAATCTGAGCGGAAGAAGTACAATTAGCAGGCCCTGTGGTTGGCAAAGCAGGGTCCTAAATCTTTCTTCTTACTTCCCCTTAAAAACCTATGGCATTGATGGATGGCTAAGACTTCTATGGACAGTCAATTTCAGGCTTCTGATTTGATTGGGATGCTGAACTGCAGACCGGAAGGTCGGCAGGTCAGCAGTTTGAGACCCGAGTGCTGCGTGACGGAGTGAGCTCCCGTCTTCAGTCCTAGCTTCTGCCAACCTAGCAGTTCGAAAGCAAGAAATTGCAAGTAGATAAATAGGTACCGCCTCGGCGGGAAAGGTAACAGCGTTCCGTGCACCTCGGTGTTCAGTCCTGCCAGCCACATGACCACGGAAGCGTCTTCGGACAGCGCTGGCTCTTCGGCTTAGAAATGGAGATGAGCATCACATCCTAGAGTTGGACACGACTGGCTGGGGACACCTTTACCTTTACCTTTTTTCTTCCATCCAAGAAGGGATGCTCAGAAGGTGGCAATGAGGGAGAGGGCCTTCTCGGTGGTGGTCCCCCATCTGTGGAACAAGCTCCCTGATGAGGTCCACCTGACACCAACATTGTTATCTTTTTGGTACCAGGTTAAGACCTATGTCTTTTCCCAGGCATTTGGCAGCACATGACGAGTTTTAATCAGCCTGGAATGAGTCTTTAGTTATGACTCACACTTGAAAGTTGTTTTTAGTTATATGTCGTTTTTGTGTATATTGTCTGTGTGCTTTTATGTAAATGACTTTTAAACTTTGTATATTGTATTTTAATTTTTTAACTTTTATTGTTATTTATTTATTTATTTATTTCATTTCTATACCGCCCAGTAGCCGAAGCTCTCTGGGTGGTTCACAAAAATTAAAACAAAATGGCACACAATAAAACCATATAAAATATATAGAACATTAAAACCACAATATAACAATACAACCACAATAAAACTTAGCAGCAGTGCAGGAATTTAAAATACAGATTTAAAACAGCAAAGCTAAAAGTCTAGAAAGCTAAAATGCTAAAATGCCCAGGAAAATAAAAAGGTCTTCACCTGGTGCCGAAAGGAATACAATGTAGGTGCCAGGCGAACCTCACTAGGTAGGGAGCACATTCCACAGCTGGGGTGTCACAGCAGAAAAAGCCCTCCTCCTACTAGCCACCCACCTCACTTCCTTTGGCAGGGGCTCACGGAGGAGGGCCGCTGAGGATGATCTTAAGGTCCGGGCAGGCACATATGGGAGGAGGCGATCCTTCCGATAACCTGGCCCCAAGCTGTTAAGGGCTTTGAATGTTAATACCAGCACTTTGAATTGGGCCCAGAAATGGCCTGGCACTGGCAGCCAGTGCAGCTGAAAAAGTACTGGCGTAATATGAGCTCGTTGGCCAGTCCCTGTTAACAATTTTGCTGTCCCATTTTGGACCAGCTGAAGTTTCCGGACTGTTTTCAAAGGCAGCCCCATGTATAATGCATTGCAGTAATCCAGACGAGAAGTTATCAGAGCATGGATAACTGTAGCTAGGCTATCTCTGTGCAGATAAGGGCATAGCTGGTATACCAGCCTAAGCTGATAAAAAGTAGGGATGTCAGAGAATTCCGCCACAGATCTCGGTGAGGCCGAATGCCAGTGCATTCGGCCCCCTGAAATCTGTGGTGGAACGGCTTGCCCCCCCAGCTCCCCCGTGGATCCCCCCAGGGACAAGACTTATCTGGGGCGGATGTTCCGGGTGGCGGTGGCTCCGGCGGCGGCTTCAGTGGCTGGTCTTCTGGCTGGCTGCTGCCGCCGCCGCCATTTGCAGTCTGGTCGTTTGTTTGTTTGTTTGGTTTTTTTTACAGAGACGTGATAGGCTACGTAAAGACTTACGTAGCCTATCACATCCCGGTAAAAAAAAAAAAAAAAAGGCGTACGCAAATGGCGGCAGCTACGGCCGCCGCCATTTGTGTTCCTTATTTTTCGCCGTCTTAGTCTACATAAATATTTATGTAGACTTTTACGGCGAATCAAAAAGGGACACAAATAGCACCCACTACGCTATTTGCATTCCCCTTTATTTTCGCCGTAATAGTCTACGTAAATATTTACGTAGACTAAGACGGCCAAGAACGCAAATGGTGGCGGCCGTAGCTGCCACCATTTGCATACGCCGTTGTTGTTGTTGTTTTTTACCCAGCAGCCACCGCGGCTGGAAATCCGGCTGTGGACAGCCCTGTCCTGGCCGGCTGCTCCGTGGAGCCACCGCGGAGCAGAGCCGGCCGTTGAGGATTCTGGGGGGGAGGACTGGATCGCCTCCCCGCCCATTGAGGATTCCGGGGGGAGGGACGGAACACCTCCCCCCCCACCATGAACAGAATCCGCGAAAAGGTAAGTCACTTTCGTACATCCCTAATAAAAAGTGCTCCATGTCACTGAGTTCACCTGTGCATCAGGTGACAGTTCTGGATCCAAGAGCACCCCCAAACTATGAACCTGGTCCTTTAGGGGGAGTGCAACCCCCTCCAGAACAGGTTGAATATCACCTAGTTGGGCAGACGAACCACCCACTAACACTACCTCCATCTTGCCTGGATTGAGTTTCAGTTTATTGGCCCTCATCCAGTCCATTACCGTGCCCAGGCACTGGTTCAGAACAGCCACTGCCTCACCTGGTTTTGATGAGAAAGAGAGGTAGAGCTGGGTGTCATCCGCATATTGATGGCACCTCAGCCCACACCTCCGGATAACCTCCCCCAGCGGTTTCATGTAGATGTTAAACAGCATGGGGGATAAAATAGAGCCCTGTGGAACCCCATGGCACAATTGCCATGGCACAGAGCAATAATCCCCCAGCACCACCTTCTGGAATCGGCCATCCAAGTAGGAGCGGAACCACTGCAGTGCAGTGCCTCCAACTCCCTACCCAGACAGCCTATCCTGAAGGATACCATGGTCGATGGTGTCGAAAGCCGGTGAGAGGTCCAGGAGAATCAGCAGGGTCGCACTCCCCCTGCCCCTCTCCCGGCAGAGGTCATCCCACAGGGCGACCAAGCCAGTTTCCATTCCAAAACCAGGCCTGAAGCCCAATTGAAATGGATCTAGATAATCCGTTTCATTCAAGAGTGCCTGGAGCTGGAACTTCTATAAACCACTCAGAGAGCTTCAGCTATGGGGCAGTATAGAAATGTAAATAATAATAATAATAATAATAATAATAATAATAATTCCAATGAAATTGATTGGAGGCGATTCAAAACAGACCAAAGGAAGCTCTTCACACGGTACATATTTATTGCATGGAATTTGCACAGCCACCAGATGAAGCGATGGCCACTAGTTTAGATGGCTTTAAAAGAGGATTAGACAAATTCATGGAGAGGAAGTCTTTTAATGGCTACTCATTGTGATGGTTGTATGCTAGGCATGTGCCTAGAACAGATGGTTATATGATAGGGGTGTGCACAGATTTATTTATTTTTTGCTCCAGAACCCGCTTTAGCACTTAGGATACTGGGTTGCTTAGGTTCAGTGCTTCAGGCTGACATAACTTGGTTTAGATCTGAAGTGGAGCCTCCCTTTGGTTCACATGAAGCCTGCCAAATTTCAGACATGTCACTGCACAGTTTTGTTTTATTGTGCAAAGAACCTTTAAAGTTTGAGGGTATTTTGTTTAGTTTTGTTTTAAAGGTAAGTTTAAAAGTTAAGTACCCTTTTGTGTGTTTGGCAGAATTGCATTATATTTGCGAGCATAGTAGCTCTTTTTAAGCAAATGAGGCCAGCCAGATTTAAGACAAAGAGGTGCAAAGTGTTGTGTGCAAGGATCCTTTAAAGTTTCCTTAAAAACAAAAGAAAAATGGGGTATGTCGTATCTTCTCCGTGGTTTGTGGGCAATCTGAATGAACATTATCAGGAGGGCTTTAAACTGAATCCTATGGGGAAGGGAGAAGTAAAGTTGGGGGTCACAATGGACAAAGGCTCATGCACTGCAATGGAGAGAACAGCTCTATTAGCACCCAATAATAGTTTTCAGAAACATGTAGGAAGAAAGCCAGACTATGAAGCACATGGTCTTTGATGTCTATACACACTAATGCCCAGAGTATGGGAAACAAAAAGAATGAACTGGAACTCCTAATACAGGAGAAAAATTATGACTTGATAGATGTAATGGAGACTTGGTGGGATGATTCTCATGACTGGAATGCAGCAACTGAAGGATATAACTTGTTCAAAAAGAACAGGAGGAACAGAAAGGGAGGTGGGGCTGCACTATATGTGAAAAATACATATCTCTGCACAGAAATACAGAAGGATGAGCTTGGTAGCCCCATCGAGAGCATCTGGATCAAAATAAACAGAGCAAAGAATAAAAGGAACCTGGTGGTCGGAGTCTACTACCGGCCACCCAATCAAGGAGAAGACAAGGATGACACTTTTGAAAAGCAAATAGCCAATGTTTCAAGGAAGCATGATGACTTCCATTTCCCTGATATTTGTTGGGAGACAAATTCTGCAAAACATGGCCCCTCCAGGGAATTCCTGACTTGTGTTGTGGATAACTTTCTCTTACAGAAAGTAGAGGAAGGAATTAGAGGATCGGCTATCCCTGACTTGATCCTAACCAACAGAGATGACTTAGTAGATAAAGTAGCAGTTACGGGAACTCTGGGGGGAAGTGACCATGTTATACATGTTATTCTTGGTTCTAAGGGAAGCAAAAGCCGAGTGTAGCCAAACGTGTACCCTGGATTTTAGGAAAGCTGATTTTAATAAACAGAGAACAATGATCAGTAAGGTCCCATGGCAAGGGACTCCAATGAGAAAAGGAGCCCAAAATGGGTGAGTGTTTTTAAAAAGGAAATTCTAAAGGCACAATTACAAACAATTCCAACAAGAAAAAAGGCAGAAGACAACAGAAGAAGCCAGTGTGGCTTCACAAAAAGCTTAGAGATGACCTGAAAACAAAAAAGGACACATATAGGAAGTGGAAGGAAGGACAAGCAACAAAGGAAGAGTACAGGCAGATAGCACAGAACTGCATGGCGTCAGGAAGGCTAAAGCTGAGAACAAGCTGAGGTTAGCGAGGGATGCTAAAAGCAACAAAAAGGCTTTCTTCAGATACATGCATAGTAAAAGACAGAGGAAGGAAATGGTGGTTCAACTATTAAATAAGGATGGTAAAATGATAACAGATGACAAAGAAAAGGCAGAAGTGCTCAACTCCTACTTTCATTCAGTTTTCTCCCAAAGGAGGGTCTGTGACCCCCCGGCAAAGGCATTCTTTGGCCCGCTATGCCATTTGCATCCCTATTCTTTGCAGTAATAGGCTATGTAAAGATTTATGTAGCCTATTACTGCAAAGAACAGGGACGCAAGTGGTGCCCGCACGAGGACGCCAGTTGCGTCCCAGCGGCCAGAGCCGACCGGCAGCTCTGCGGACTCACTGCGGAGCGGAACCGGCTGGGGCCAGCGAGGATTCCAGGGGGAGGAACAGATTGTCTCGACCCCCGCGGACCCAAGGTAAGGGGGTTTCGTACACCCCTAATTAATACGTGTTAACTGAATATTAAGGGGCCGCGGTGGCTTAGTGGTTAAGACGCTGAATTGCAGACCGGAAGGTTGGCAGGACAGCAGTTCGAGACCCGACTGCTGCATGATGGAGTGAGCTCCCATCTTCAGTCCCAGCTACTGCCAACATAGCAGTTCGAAAGCAAGAAAAAATTGCAAGTCGATAAATAGGCATCGCTTTGGCGGGAAAGGCAACAGCGTCCTGTGCACTTCAGTGTTCAGTCATGCCGGCCACATGACCACGGAAGCGTCTTCGGACAGCGCTGGCTCTTCGGCTTAGAAATGGAGATGAGCACCACACCCTAGAGTCGGACATGACTAGGGTTAGCGGAGAATTTCTCCACGAATCCTCGGGAGGCCGAGTGCCGACGCATTCGGCCCCCCGAAAGTGTTGGGGAAATTCTCCACCGGCCCCCTGCCCCCCCCCGGGATGGGACTTACCTTCGGCGAATGTCCCTCTCGGCGGCGGGTCCCAGCGGCAGTTCAGCGGCGGTTCGGCGGGGGCGGGGGCGGCGGCCGGTCTCCCGACCGGCTGCCGCCGCCGCCATTGCAAAAAAAAAAAGTAAAAAAACAAACAAACACCCGTGATAGGCTACGTAACGATTTACGTAGCCTATCACGGCTAGATTTCCAAAGTCAGCCATGATAGGCTACGTAAATCGTTATGAAGCCTATCACGTGTGTGTGTGTGTGTGTTTTACTTTTTTTTTCGCGGCCGGGTAGACGGGGCACTCCTACCTGGCCTGAATTTCGCCGGCGAGGGATGGGGCACCTCCCCCCCGGCCTGGATTTCGGCCAGGCGAGGTGGGGCGCCTCCCCCCCCCTCGCCTGAACTTCGGGGGGAGAACTGAAGTGCCTCCCCCCCACCGCGAAGCAAGCTGCTGGACGAGGTAAGTCCCTTTTGTCCATCCCTAGACACGACTGGTTGGGAACACCTTTAACTTTTTTAACTGAATATTAATTTATGGCTAATGGAAATGGATTGTTTGCTTCTATTTCAGTGCTATAAGACTGTTTCGATATTTGGTTTGTTCTTATTGAAGTTTAATATAATTCTGTTTTTTTTTCCTTTTTTCTTTTTCCCCCTCTTCCTTCTTTTGCTATCCTCCCTTGCTTTTTGTTTTTTTTTAGAATACTGTAATGTTGGAAACTGAAGATTTTGATTATATTGTTGGTAGTGTTTATTTTATTTGTAAAAACAAAATAAAAGCAGATTTTAAAAAAACTTACCCTCTGGACCTGTGGGAACAGGCTGCTTTGCTTCAGACCCCTCTGGAGACACTTCACTTTGGTGGCAGTTCAAATACCTCCAAAGCAGACTGATTCCATTTGAGATTCAGGCTTTGTCCAAAGGGGATGCACACCCTTACTATCTGTTACCTCCAGGTTCGGAGGCACTGTATCTGTCAGCACTAGTTGCAGGGGAAGCAACAGCAGGAGCAGGCTAATGCCCTCTTGGTCCATATTCAGGGCTGCTTAGTGCAGACAGAGGGTGAGTAAAAGGGGACATGATAGAGCTGCATAAAATTACGCACGGCGTAGAGAAAGTGGATAAGGGGAAGTCTTTCTCCCTCTCTCATAATTCTAAAACTTGGGCTCCCCCAAGCTGAAGGGTGCAAGATTCAGGACAGATAAAAGGAAGTCCTTCCTCACACAGCACATAGCCAAACTCTGGAACACGCTACCACAATATATAGTGATGGTCACCAATTTGGATGGCTTTAAAAGGGGATTGGGCAAATTCATGGAGCGTAAGGCTATTGATGGCTACAAGTCTGATAGCTATCTGCTACCTCCAATATCGGAGGCAGGATGCCTACATACTCCAGTTGCTGGGGGTACGGGTAGGATGGTATTATTGCACTCATGTTATACATGTGGGCTTCCCAAAGGGATATGGTTGGCCACTGTGCGAACAGAATGCTGGACTACATGGATCCACTGTGATCTGATCCAATGGGGCACTTCTCATGTCAAACATAACAATTGGAGATAAAACCCTTCCTTAGAGATTTGAGATTCAAAAGAACTCAACTTTGCTTAGGTTGAACTATGTGTAAGAATATGTTTTGTTATATTTGTATCGTGCATACCTAAAAAAATAATACAGAAAAAAGAACAGTTCTGGAAAGGTAATGAAAATCAAAAATATTAATCAAAAAGTCTGACGTATGCCCTTAATTGTTAGAATGCTGATTACTTCACTCTTTGCCATGACAAGCAGATGAAGAAATGAAATTGGGAGGAAACCAAGGGATTGCAGAATGATCTTCTCATATACTTCACACACTGGATGTGATAAAGTGGGGAAGGAGCCCAAACTGAGAGTAGAGAAGCGCAGACTTGATTCTCTGCCCTGTTCCTCACTCTCATACATCCAGGGCTAAAGGGAGGGAGGGAAAATGTGAAGGAAGAAGGGCAGAAGTGAAGGCTCTGGGTCTTCCTCCCAAGAAATTACTGTGGGTGGAGACACAGTGTTCCTCTTCTACAATAAACAGAAAATAACGGCGGAAGCAGCTTACCTCCCCAAGCGAACAGGTTATCTGGCATTTTAACTGCTCAGTTGGATTGGCGTCTCATGTCATCTTGTAATCAGAACCATAGAATGGAGTAGATCGTTAAGACACCCTTTTAAGGCAAGCATAGTGTCAGTCAATCAGAATGGGTTGTTCATACGCAGGGAAGCTGGCATCCTGCTCCCACTTAATGCTTAAACATGGACTCTCCTATAAGCACTGCTCTGCCAGTACCATAGGCCACCTGGAGCCTTGGGAGTCCCAGCTCAGTGGCAGTGCAGAAGGGTCCAGGTTCAACCCCTGGCATCCCCGGTCCAAAGGATCTCCATCAGTAAGACTGGGAAAGGCTTTTCTCTGCCTGAGGACCTGGGGAAACTGTTGCTGGTCAGATTAGTTGGCCAGATAACCAAAGATATATAGGTATAAGGCAGCTTCATGTGGACAACATTCCCTACCCAGCAGTGCCCTCCTTGGATTCCGTGGCACCTCAGTCGAATCAGTCTCCCCTCTGCCGTGGCTCCTTCCTCATGGTGTCCCTTCCTTCAACAGCTTCAACCATCTATCCCTTTGCTGGAGAGCATTCCAGAACCTCTGCCATTCTGCTTACGCTGCTCCCAATTGGCTGCTTGCTATGCCCAATCAACATTGCACACATAGCATGAGCCCAGGAGAGTATTCATTTTGGAAGTATTTGGGGGGTAATTATTCATCATCAATTGATCTGTCCGTAGTGGAAATTACCGGAAGACCTTTGGGATCGCGAGGAGGCCTTCCTGCTGGACAGGAAACTTTTGAGCAGCCAGCTATGCTCCGCTATGTGCTGGGAAAAGAGTCTCAAGGTCAACCACCTGTTTAGGGAGTAGTGAGATGATCATGCTGCTACCCATATTGGCCACTGGCCATATCTACACTTATCCCTGCAAGGGCAGATAAACATGATCAAGACGGACGTGGAACCAGCACAACAGGCCTGATTACTCCGTGTTGCGAGGAGGACTCAGCAAAATGTGTTCTGGTCTATGGGGCTGAAACAGTGCGCAAGTCCCAAGGGAACTTCTTCAGACGGAACCTCCACGCAGACCGGGACTCCAGAAGGAGCTGTGTGTGGCCGTTGGCAGGTCTCTCCGTTGTCTTTCTCCAGGGGTTTTCAACAACAAAAAGGAGAAGCAGGCCTTACATTCTTGCTTTGGAAAAGTCTTTGTCTGCCTTTTGATTGTTATTCAATAAAATCTGAAACACTGACCCACTGCTCGGTTCATTTCCTCCAAACCCAAAAAGACTTGCTTAATGACGTACCTAAAACTGCACAGTTAGTTTGGGGCAACACTATAGTGTCATTAATTTCAATGTGAGAGAATTAATCCCTCCACTGAAACAAAGTCAATGGAGAATTAATGGTACTGGATCATACATGCCCTCTCTTTTTGAAAGTTTCTCCACACTGACAAGGTAGTTCTGGTACCTTCTCTTTCTTACAGAATTGAACTTACACAGAATAGCCAATGAATGAAGTGGTGCTGGAAAGTATGAATATGAACATCAGCATGATATTCAGTCTTGTTGAACAAGCTTTGTGAGCATCAAACAGCCTTTCAAGAAGAACGAGCATAAAGAAAATTATGCTTTAACCATCAGTACCCAACATCCCATCATCATTTTAGTAAATACGTTTTCAGGGCTTTAAACTGAATCCTACGGGGAAGGGAGATGTAATGTTGGGGGTAACAATGGACATAGGCGCATGCACTGCAATGGAGAGAACAGCTGTGATAGCACCCAATAATAGTCTTCAGACACATGTAGGAAGAAAACCAGACTATGAAGCACATGGTCTTCAATGCCTATATACTAATGACCAGAGTATGGGAAACAAACAGAACGAACTTGAACTCTTAATACAAGAGGGAAATTATGACCTGATAGGTATAACTGAGACTTGGTGGGATGACTCTCATGACTGGAATAGAGCAATTGAAGGATATAACTTGTTCAAAAAGAACAAGAGCAACAGAAAGGGAGGTGGGGTTGCACTGTATGTGAAAAATACATATCTCTGCACAGAAATACAGGAGGAGGAGCTTGGTAGACCCATCGAGAGCGTCTGGGTTGAAATAAATGGAGCAAAGAATAAAAGGAACCTGGTGGTCGGAGTCTACTACCAGCCACCCAATCAAGAAGACAAGGATGAAACTTTTGAAAAGCAAATAGCCAATGTTTTAAGGAAGCATGATGTAGTAGTAATGGGGGACTTCTATTTCCCCGATATTTGTTGGGAGACAAATTCTGCAAAACATGGCCCCTCCAGGAAATTCCTGACTTGTGTGGCGGATAAATTCCTCCTACAGAAAGTAGAGGAAGGAACTAGAGGATCGGCTATCCTTGACTTGATCCTAACCCACAGAGATGACTGAGTGGATAAAGTAGCAGTTACAGGAACTCTGGGGGAAAGCGACCATGTTGTACTTGAGTTCTTGGTTCTAAGGGAAGCAAAAGCCGAGTGTAGTCAAACGAGTACCCTGGATTTTAGGAAAGCTGATTTTCATAAACTCAGAACAATGATCAGTAAGGTCCCATGGCAAGCGATGCTAGCGTGAAAAGGAGTCCAAGATGGGTGGGAGCTTTTAAAAAAGGAAATTCTCAAGGCACAATCACAAGCAATTCCAACAAGAAGAAAAGGTGGAAGACAACAGAAGAAGCCAATGTGGCTTCACAAAAAGCTTAGGGATGACCTGAAAACAAAAAAGGACACATATAGGAAGTGGAAAGAAGGCCAAGTAACAAAGGAAGAGTACAGGCAGATAGCACAGAATTGCAGGGATGGCATCAGGAAGGCTAAAGCTGAGAATGAGCTGAGGTTAGCGAGGGATGTTAAAAACAACAAAAAGGCTTTCTTCAGCTACGTGCATAGTAAAAGGCAGAGGAAAGAAATGGTGGTTCAGCTATTAAATAAGGATGGCAAAACAATAACAGATGACAAAGAAAAGGCAGAGGTGCTCAATTCCTACTTTGGCTCAGTCTTCTCCCAAAAGAGGGACTATGACCCCCCTGGCAAAGGCGAAGTACAGGCTGAAGGGGCAGGATTGCAGCTTGAGATCGACAGGCATATGGTCAAGGAACACCTCATTACTTTGAATGAGTTCAAATCTCCAGGGCCAGATGAACTGCATCCTAGAGTCATAAAGGAACTGGCAGAAGAACTCTCAGAACCGCTGTCTATTCTCTTTGAGAAATCATGGAGGACCGGGGAAGTGCCAGATGACGGGAGGAGGGCTAACGTTGTCCCTCTCTTCAAAAAGGGTAAAAAGGAGGAACCTGGGAACTACAGACCAGTCAGTCTGACATCAATCCCTGGGAAAATTCTGGAGCAGATCATAAAGCAATCCATCTGGAAGCACCTTGACAACAATGCCGTGATTACTCGAAGCCAACATGGATTTGTCAAAAACAAGTCCTGCCAGACAAATCTGATCTCATTTTTTGATCAAGTCACCTCCCTTGTAGACCGCGGGAATGCTGTAGACATCATATACCTCGACTTCAGCAAAGCTTTCGACAAAGTGCCCCATGATCTCCTGATGAGCAAACGAGCTCAAAGTGGGCTAGATGAAACAACGATCCGGTGGATCCACCGTTGGCTACAGAATCGGACTCAAAGAGTGCTTATCAATGGGACCTTCTCGAACTGGGGAGAGGTAACGAGTGGGGTAACACATGGCTCAGTCCTGGGCCCAGTGCTCTTCAACATTTTTATGAATGACTTGGAGGAGGAGGTGCAGGGAATGCTGATCAAATCTGCAGATGACACAAAATTGGGAGGGATAGCTAATACTTTGGAAGACAGAAACAAAATTCAAAGTGATCTGGATAGACTGGAGCGCTGGGCAGAAAACAACAGAATGACATTTAATAGGGACAAATGCCAAATTCTGCATCTAGGAAAAAGAAACCAAATGCACAGTTACAAGATGGGGGATACGTGGCTCAACCACACTACAAGTGAGAAGGAACTTGGAATTGTTGTCGATCACAAGCCAACAATGTGATGTGGCTGCAAAAAAGGCCAATGCTATTTTGGGCTGCATTCATAGAAGCATCGCTTCCAAATCCCGGGAAGTACTAGTTCCCCTCTACTCAGCACTGGTTAGGCCTCATCTGGAGTACTACGTCCAGTTCTGGGCACCACACTTGAAGAAGGATGCAGACAAACTGGAGAGGGTTCAGAGGAGGGCAACAAAGATGATCAGGGGACTGGAAACAAAGCCCTATGAAGAGAGACTGAAAGAACTGGGCATGTTTAGCCTTGAGAAGAGAAGACTGAGGGGAGATATGATAGCACTCTTCAAGTACTTGAAAGGGTGTCACAGAGAAGAAGGCCGGGATCTCTTCTTGATCATCCCAGAGTGCAGGACATGGAATAATGGGCTCAAGTTACAGGAAGCCAGATTCCGGCTGAACATCAGGAAAAACGTCCTGACTGTTAGAGCAATATGACAATGGAACCAATTACCTGGGGAGGTGGTGGGCTCTCCCACACTGGAGGCCTTCAAGACGAGGCTGGACAGCCATCTGTCAGGGATGTTCTGACTTGGATTCCTGCATTGAGCAGGGGGTTGGACTCAATGGCCTTGTAGGCCCCTTCCAACCCTACTATTCTATGATTCTATGATTCTATGATTCTATGATACTTTGTGGGTTCTTGGCACACACAGGTCCAAGAAGTCTTGTGCAGTTTTCCCATGTATCTATGAAGAATGTTTTCATGTGCACAGTAATATGCCATGTAAAACATTGTGACAATCAAGCTGATGGAGTCCACTTTGAATCTGTCCTTGAAGGAGATAATGATGATGATTTCTCTGATTCATTGAAACTATTGAGAAAACTTTATACTTCAGCTTTGCTGTTTTGTGGATTTGTGATTGACATATTGGCATAATAACACAAAATGTTGTCATGCAATCAAGTTGTTTCATTTTCATCTGTCCGACTTTTATTTTACCTACAATACATTGCACTTCTCAACTTGTTTTGTCACTTTGTGCTCAAATTTGAGTATGATATCTGACTGCCTTTTTTTTTTTTTTACACAATAAAGGTATTCTTTGCCGTAACTAGGGGTGCACGAAAGTCACTTACCTGGTCTCGCAGCTTGCTTCGCGGTGGGGGGGAGGCGCTTCGCTGCTCCCCCCGAAGTTCAGGCTGGGGGGGGAGGCTTCCCTCCTTGCCCGGCCGAAATTCAGGCCGGGGGGGAGGCTTCCCACCTCGCCCGGCCGCGAAATAAAAAGTAAAAAAAAAAAAAAACGCCCCCGTGACGATTTACGTAGCCTATCACAGCTAGATCTGCAAAGTCAGCCGTGATAGGCTACATTAATCGTCACGTAGCCTATCACGGGTGATTTAAAAAAAAAAAAAGCGCGTACGCAAATGGCGGCCCCCATAGGGAGACGCCATTCGCATTACTTATTTGGTCGCTGTAGTCTATGTAAATCTTTACGTAGACTACGGCGAAAATAAGGGCAACGCAAAATAAGGGCAACGCAACAAAGTTGATCAGGGGACTGGAAACAAAGCCCTATGAAGAGTAGGGATGTACGAAAGTCACTTACTTTTTCGCAGTTTGGATTTGCGGTGGGGGGGAGGTGCTCCATCCCTCCCCCCAGAATCCTCCCTGGGCCGGCGCCTCTCTGCGGCGGCTCTGCAGAGCCGCTGGCCAGGGCCATCAGCAGCTGGAGTTCCAGCCGCAGATGGGCTGCTGCAGACGCAAATGGCGGCCGCCGTAGCGGCCGCCATGTGCGTCCAGTGAAGCTGCCATGATAGGCTACGTAAGTATTTAAGTATTTAGTGTTTACGTGGTAGGCTACGTAAGTATTTAAGTATTTAGGCTACATAAGTATTTGCCTTCTCAGCAAGCCCTTCAGCAAAGGAGATCGTTACCTTGTCATGGTGCTGGAGCTTGAGCACCTCAATGACATCATGAGCTAAACTGTGAAGGGACACCCAAGACGGGAAGGTCATGGCAGAGAGGTCAAACTAAATACGATCCCTGGGGAAGGAAACGGCAACCCACCCAAGTATTCTTGCCATGAAAACTAAATGGATCAGTACAACCAGAGATATGTCGGTATACCATCGGAAGATGGGACTCCCAGGTCGGAAGATGGTCAAAAAGCTACTGGGGAGAAACAGAGGATAAGTTCAACTAGCCCCAGATGTGATGATGCAGCTAGCTCAAAGCCGAAAGGATGGCTAGCAGCCGATGGTGCTGCTGGTGAATGACAAATCCGATGTTCTAAAGATCAACACACCATAGGAACCTGGAATGTAAGATCTATGAGCCAGGGCAAATTGGATGTGGTTATTGGGGAGATGTCAAGATTAAATATAGACATTCTGGGTGTCAGTGAACTGGAATGGACTGGAATGGGCCACTTCACATCAAATGACCACCAGATCTACTACTGTGGACAAGAGGACCACAGAAGAAATGGAGTAGCCTTCATAATTAATAATAAAGTGGCTAAAGCAGTGTTTGGATACAATCCAAAAAACGATAGAATGATCTCAATTCGAATTCAGGGTAAGCCATTTAACATCACAGTGATCCAAATATACGCCCCAACCACAGATGCTGAAGAAGGAGAAGTAGATCAGTTCTATGAGGATCTGCAGCACCTACTGGATAGTACGCCAAAAAAAAGATGATATTTTCATTACAGGAGACTGGAGTGCTAAGGTGGGTAGTCAAACGACACCAGGAATTACAGGCAAGCATGGTCTGGGAGAACAAAATGAAGCAGGACACAGGCTGATAGAATTTTGCCAAGAGAACTCACTGTGCATAACAAACACTCTCTTCCAACAACCTAAGAGATGGCTTTATACATGGACTTCACCAGACGGTCGACACCAAAATCAGATTGACTACATCCTTTGTAGCCAAAGGTGGCGGACATCTATGCAGTCGGTAAAAACAAGACCTGGAGCTGATTGTATTTCAGATCACAAACTTCTTATTGCACAATTTAGAATCAGACTAAAGACAATAGGGAAGACCCACAAATCAGTTTGATATGAGCTCACGAATATTCCTCATGAATATGCAGTGGAGGTGAAGAATAGATTTAAGGGACTAGATTTAGTAGATAGGGTCCCGGAAGAACTATGGACAGAAGTTCACAACATTGTTCAGGAGGCGGCCACAAAAAACGTCCCAAAGAAAAAGAAAACCAGGAAGGCAAGATGGCTGTCTGCTGAGACACTGGAAGCAGCCCAAGAAAGAAGGAAAGCAAAAGGCAACAGTGATAGGGGGAGATATGCCCAATTAAATGCAAAATTCCAGAGGTTAGCCAGAAGAGATCAGGAATTATTTTTAAACAAGCAGTGCACGGAAGCAGAAGAAGATAACAGAATAGGAAGGACAAGAGACCTCTTCAAGACAATTAGAAACATCAGAGGTAAATTCCTGGCAAAAATGGGTATGATCAAAAACAAAGATGGCAATGACCTAACAGAAGCAGAAGAGATCAAGAAAAGGTGGCAAGAATATGCGGAAGATCTGTATAGGAAGGATAATAATATCAGGGATAGATTTGACGGTGTGGTCAGTGAGCTAGAGCCAGACATCCTGAAGAGAGAGGTTGAATGGGCCTTAAGAAGCATTGCTAATAACAAGGCAGCAGGAGACGACGGTATCCCAGCTGAACTGTTTAAAATCTTGCAAGATGATGCTGTCAAGGTGATGCATGCCATATGCCAGCAAATTTGGAAAACACAAGAATGGCCAACAGATTGGAAAAGATCAACTTATCCCCATACCAAAAAAGGGAAGCACCAAAGAATGTTCAAACTATCCAACAGTGGCACTCATTTCACATGCCAGTAAGGTAATGCTGAAGATCTTGCAAGGTAGACTCCAGCAATTCATGGAATGAGAATTGCCAGATGTACAAGCTGGGTTTAGAAAAGGCAGAGGAACTAGAGACCAAATTGCCAATATCCTAGGGATGGACGAAATTCCCTTACCTGTCCTCGAAGCTTGCTTTGCGGTGTGGGGGAAGCGCTTTGCTTCTCCCCCCGAAGTTCATGCGAGGGGGGGGAGGCGCCCCGCCTCGCCCGGCCAAAATTCAGGCCGGGCGGGAGGCGCCCCATCCCTCGCCGGCGAAATTCAGGCCAGGTAGAAGCGCCCCGTCTACCCGGCCGCGAAAAAAAACAAAAAAACAAAAAAAACACCCCCGTGATAGGCTACATAATGATTAACGTAGCCTATCACGGCTAGATTTCCAAAGTCAGCCATGATAGGCTACGTAAATCGTCACATAGCCTATCACGGGTGACTTTGAAAAAAAAAAGCGCGTACGCAAATGGCAGCCCCCATAGGGAGCCGCCATTTGCGTTCCTTATTTGGTCCCTGTAGTCTACGTAAAGATTTACATAGACTACAGTGAAAATAAGGGCAACGCTATATCCGCTGGATAATGGAGAAAGCCAGGGAGTTTCAGAAAAAC
Organism: Heloderma suspectum; assembly: GCF_057233095.1. Lineage (NCBI taxonomy): Eukaryota > Metazoa > Chordata > Lepidosauria > Squamata > Helodermatidae > Heloderma > Heloderma suspectum. The sequence continues at coordinate 5,897,149 of NC_139462.1, forward strand.
ATCTCTTTCTGTTTTATTGACTATTCTAAAGCCTTTGACTGTGTGGATCATAACAAATTGTGGCAAGTTCTTGGTGGCATGGGGATACCAAGAGTTAAAATAGCTGGAAGAAACATTAACAATCTCTGATATGCAGATGATCCCACTTTGATGGCTGAAAGTGAGGAGGAGCTGAGGAACCTCATGACGAAGGTGAAAGAAGAAAGTGCAAAAGCTGGATTGCAGTTAAACCTCAAAAAAACCAAGATTATGGCAACCAGCTTGATTGAGAACTGGCAAATAGAGGGAGAAAATGTGGAGGCAGTGACAGACTGTGTCTTTCTAGGCGCAAAGATGACTGCAGATGCTGACTGCAGCCAGGAAATCAGAAGACGTTTATTTCTTGGGAGGAGAGCAATGACAAATCTTGATAAAATAGTGAAGAGCAGAGACATCACACTGACAACAAAGGTCCGCATAGTTAAAGCAATGGTATTCCCTGTCGTAACCTATGACGGAGAGAGCTGGACCATAAGGAAGGCTGAGCGAAGGAAGATAGATGCTTTTGAACTGTGGTACTGGAGGAAAATTCTGAGAGTGCCTTGGACTGCAAGAAGATTCAACCAGTCCATCCTCCAGGAAATAAAGCCAGACTGCTCACTTGAGGGAATGATCTTAAAGGCAAAACTGAAGTACTTTGGCCACATCATGAGAAGACAGGATACCCTGGAGAAGATGCTGATGCTAGGGAAAGTGGAAGGCAAAAGGAAGAGGGGCCGACCAAGGGCAAGATGGATGGATGATATTCTGGAGGTGACGGACTCGACCTTGGGGGAGCTGCGGGTGGCAACGGCTGACAGGAAGCTCTGGCATGGGCTGGTCCATGAAGTCACGAAGAGTCGGAAGTGACTGACTGAATAAACAACATCACGGCAAGCCAAAAAACACACAAACAAACAGTGTACGCAAATGGCGGTGGCTATTGCGGTCGCCATTTGCCTTCCCTATTTTTAGCTGTTTTAGCCTACGTAAATATTTACGTAGGCTATTACGGTGAAAAAAAGGGGAATGCAAATAGCATAGTGGGTGCTATTTGCGTTCCTTTTTTTTAACTGTAATAGCTTACATAAATATTTACGTAGGCTAAAATGGCTAAAAATAGGGAACACAAATGCATACGCTGTTTATTGGGGGGGGGGGCTTGCCGTGATAGGCTACATAAATACTTACGTAGCCTATCACGGCTATGCTGAAGAAGCGAATGGCGGCCGCAGGGCGGCTTCCATTCGCAAGTCAGCACGGATGGCAGCAGGTAAGCGCTCTATTTCGCGCGCCTTTCATGGGTTGGGGGGGCGGGGGCTTTGTTCCGCCACGGATTTCGGGATTCGGGATTCACCGAGATCCATGGCGGAATTCTCTGGCATCCCTAATGAAGAGAGACCAAAAGAACTGGGCATGTTTAACCTTGAGAAGAGAAGACTGAGGGGAGATATGATAGCGCTCTTCAAGTACTTGAAAGGTTGTCACAGAGAGGAAGGCCAGGATCTCTTCTCAATCATCCCAGAGTGCAGGACATGGAATAATGGGCTCGAGTTCCAGGAAGCCAGATTCTGGCTGAACATCAGGAAAAACTTCCTGACTGTTAGAGCAATACGACAATGGAAACAATGACCTAGGGAGGTGGTGGGCTCTCCCACCCTGGAGGCATTGAAGACGAGGCTGGACAGCCATCTGTCAGGGATGCTCTGACTTGGATTCCTGCATTGAGCAGGGGGTTGGACTCGATGGCCTTGTAGGCCCCTTCCAGCCCTACTATTCTAGGATTCTATGATTCTATAAGGTGATGCAGGACTCTTTGTTGTTAAACAACAGCAGGGAAGTATAGGTGCTTTACAACTGGTTGCTCTCCCACTTTTATGCAAGGCTAGTCAGAGGCACAACCACTCACTCTACCTTGAGACACAAGGGTAGCACAGGAGGAGTTTGGGCAGCCCTGCCAGTGAAAAAGAGCAAGATAGAGCAGGAAAGTGTGTGTGTGTGTGTGTGTGTGTGTGGGGAGTGGGGGAGAGAGAGAGGGAGAGAGAGCAAAAAAACAAAACTTCAAGAGCAAGACCAAACAGGAGAGAGAATAAGACAGAGGGAGTGAGGGTGCGCAAAACTGGGAGAATGGAGGAGAGAGTGGGGGATCAAGAGCAAGTGAGAGCAAGTCAGCAAGAGAGCATGTAAGGCAGAGAGGAAAGGCAGAGAGAGAGAGAGAGAGAGAGAGAACGCAGGCAGGAGAGAGAATGCAGAAGACATTGAGGGCATAATGCTTGTCAGAGGTGTCCCAAATACCTCCAGTGTTACATGAGGATATGGGCCCAGTCTTTCCTGGGAGAATGGCATGCCTCCCACCAACATGTTATATGGAGGTTATTGAAGATTAGAGCTCAGCCTTTATAACAAAAGCAGTTGATTTACATTATTTAGGGTGGTTAAAACAAAGAGGGATTGCAAAGAGGTCCCAAAGGATGTCGCCAAACTAGGAGAACGGGCATCACCATGACAAATGCAGCTCAGTGTAAGCAAGACTATGTGATGCATCTTGGGGCAAAAACTCCCAACTTCACATGCTGATCTGATCTGAGCTACTGGTGACTGGCCAAGAAAGAGATCTTGGGGTTGTGGTGGAGAGCTCAGTGAAAATGTTTACCCAGTGTGTGGCTGCTCTGAAAAAAGGCAAAGTTCATGTTACACCTAATTAAGAAAGGAATTGAAAATAAAGCTGCTGTGGCAGATCAAGCAAATCTCTCATATTTGCATGATCTTACCCCTACTGCTCGATTAGGAAATTCTACAATCAAATGCCTCCAAGATAATTCTGGAATTAAAAATGGGATTCAAATGCCCAATACCACCCAGTATGGTCTTCTCACCCAAGAGTAATTAAAATGTCTTATCTCTGGGGTTTGCCAGATGAGAGACAATTGTACTAGGCCATTAGAAATATATAATTAGTATCCTTGTACTATTTGGAAAGGAATGCAGATAAGGAGGTATCAATGTTAAATATAAGTTTAAGACTTTCACTTAGTAGAGTCTCCTAAAGTTATTAGGTCAGATGGGCCATCAGATAAGTGACCAAGAGGAGACCATAAATATGTAAGAAAAACAAGCTCACAAGGCAGGTTGATGTTAAGTAGATATGCTTGTGTCAAAAAACATACCTGTAACATGTCAAAGTAAGCTAAAATAAAATGTAAATGTTTAAAGAAGTATGTTGATATGCACATTAATCTTGAAAACTTCAAAATTCGATACTCTTATTTAGACATATGACAATTTAGAGTAGAAAGGTTATCTATCTTTAGAATTCCTGGATAAGAAATATAAACTGTAGTAAAAATAGTTCGGACATGTTTTATAGCATCCAAAAAGCATATAAAGGAGAGAGACTCAGAATATGCAACAATGGAAGCTATCCTTTAGGATCAGCTTTCCCCAGCGTGTTGCCTGTAGAATCAACCTGGTAAACTTGATACTGATTATCGTTGAGAACCAGCAAATGTACTTGACTCTGCTTAGAAGCCTTGTTTAAGAATGATGTTAGATGTTTTTTATGCATGCATAAGCTCTTGGATTTAGTACTGTTATGCTAATACTTTGTAGTAAAAGGCAAAAAGACAGATCTTGTCTGAGAGAGTATTTCTTAAGAACTAGAATTCTGTATTACCCATAGCAGAGTGAAGTACTGAACTGGCTCTAGATGGTATCTAGTTGTAAGAGAAATCTGACTGTATACACAGTAGATAGGTGATCAGTGGTTGTCAACATACTGACAATATAGTTTGAGAGACTCTTTAAACCATATGCCACACTGCCAAGGTCTTACTCCCTTTATACAAATCTATGGTGCAATCTCAATTGGAATACTGTGTACAGTTCTGTTCATCACACCTAAAAGAAGATACTGTCTGTACATACCATGAAAAATCCAGTATTCCTTCATTTGCTTCACCCTTCTGTTGTTGTGGGAACACGGCCCTGGACTCAAAAGATTGAGCTATAATGCTTTCACGTATTTTCAGTGTCTGCTAGAAAGGATCAAAAGGAAGGGAGAGGCAGGGCTGGTCTTGCTTTGAGGTGACCACCAGTTTGCATGTGGAGGTCCAGGATCTGGAAACTGATTCACCATGCTTGCAGGTTGTTCATTTGACCAGGTCAAAGGGAGTAAGATTGGTGCGCATAAATGTGTACAACTCTGCAAGAAGTTCTAAAGATTATGCCTCTAATACTTGGGATACTCTTGAGTCCCTTTTGGAAATTGCCAATCAACAGTCTCCCTTTTGTCCAAATATAGTAATGGGAGACTTCAAGACAAGAATAAGTGATGAATATATAATAGCAACAAAAAAGCTTGCCTTAAGTATGGAGGATATTGCATATTTGCCAGATACGAAATCTAGGGACAAGGTTATAAACAATACCAGCATTCATTTATTTTAGTTTCTGTATAAGCTAACAATGCTTCTATGTAATGGGACTGGCCCAGATGAATGCACAGGCAACTTTATGTATTGCTCCTTGAAAGAGGGGTGTGTCATAGGTTATCTTTGTTAAATTCTTTAAGTGCTGCCTATGTAAGATTGGAGAACAGCCAGGAAGTGACCAAAAGTAACTGCTTTTGGAGTTAGTAGGGTTTCAAGAGATTAACAAGGGAATGTGGCAAGATCCCCCCCCCCCACATACAGTCTGGGAAGCATAGATTGAGATGGGACTCTAATTTACAGTTAAAGATAGCAGATGTCCTATTAAGTGAACATATGTGGATGCTAAAAGCTAGATTTCTCAGGGCAGATACACCAGATCCCCTTCCTATGTATCATATCATGGTGAAGCATTTGGGCACTATTTGCTCAACCAGCTCTCCCCTTAAGCCAAGACATAATCCGGACGGTTGGTTTGCTTGGGAGTGTAGGCAAGCAAGATGTGATCTCTGCTCCCTGAGGAGACAGGCTCGTGTTGGAGCCCTCAACCTAGGGATGTATGAATCCCTTACCTGGCTCCGCGCAGGGGCATCCACGGTGGGGGGGAGGCGCTCCGTCCCTGCCCCCGGAATCCTCTCTGGCCAGCTCCGTTCCACGGCAGCTCCGCAGAGCTGCTGTCCAGGGCTGTCCGCAGCTGGAGTTCTGGCCGTGGCCAGGCTGCTGTGGCCACAAATGGTGGCCATCGTAGCGGCCACCATATGCATCCTTGCAAGCAGCCGCGATAGGCTACGTAAGTATTTACATTGCCTATCACAGCAAAGAGCAGGGACGCAAATGGCGGCCGCAGCAGACTGGCTGCGGCCGGCCGGGAGACCAACCGCTGCTGCCGGAGCCGCCCCCGCATCTGCCCCCGCATCCGCCCCAGGTATTTTCCATCGTGGGGGGATTTCGCGGGAGGGCGGGAGGCCATTCCGCCATGGATTCTGGGGGAGGGGATTCTAAAGAATCCGGCCTCACTGGAATCTGTGGCGGAATTCTCTGACATCCCTACCTCAACCCCTTGCTGAGGGATTTGACAGTGAAGTGTCGCTTATAGAGGAAATTGCTGAAGCAAAAGCAAGCCTCTTATTATACCCAGCTATCAGTAGATATAGAACAGGCAGCAATCACTTTGGACTCAGTGAAATTCTGGCAGCTGGTATCCTGCAAATAAAGGAAACTGAATGGCTTGGATGCACATATTATGCCTAAGACATGGGAAACATATTTTGAGCAAGCCCTTAATTCTGAGGCTGGCATAGACCTGGGCACGAATTATTTGTCACCACTTCAGCTCCCTAACATCACAGAAACTGATATGTGGCCCGCTGTGACTGCCACTGAGGTGAAGCAATTAATTTCAAGCTTAGGTAGGCGGAAGGCGCCTGGGGAAGACATGCTTCCTCCAGAAATCTGTGTCCTTGTGCTGTGGACAAGCGTGGTCACTACACAATCCACATTTCCAAAAACAGTGGGCAAGGGACGACACACACATTACCATCTATTATTTAAATAATATAGTACTACACCGTGTGGCAAACCAAGCAATCCCAATATGAGGCATCTTCGGGGTCTTGGCAGGGGCAGAGGTGAGAGAGGTGCCACTGGGACTAGCAGCAGTGGTAGGCAAGCTGGCCCTCCCCCAGTCCGGATAGTACGTCCTGGTGTAGCAGGGCAGCAGAGTGAGGAGGCAAGTTGCAGTGTCTGTAGGTCACTGTTTGAAGAGGCTGGTGCAGGCAGCAGCAGTAGCACGCTTGAAAAAGGAGCAGCATCTCCTTCTGCACAGGAAGAGGGGAGCCCACTGATGGAGCTTAAGTCTAGGTAATGTATATTCCCAGGTAATGTGCCTTCCATTCAGCCAAAGAGAGCCTGAGGTCATCCACTATGAAGCTAAATAGGAAAGTAATACTAGGGGAGAGGGGGTTATCTGCACTTCAAAGAAACCTACAGCAGAGATGAGGGAGAGTGGCCTCCTCTGCTTCAAAACCTAACTTCTCTGATTATTATTCCTTCTGAGTTTGGTTTGAGTTTCTGAGAACAGCACATTTTATCTGGGCATAGCACAGAAATTACTGTGCTAAACTGTCTGAAATTTGGCAGGTGGTTTCCCTTCCATGGCGGCTGACAGTTCCCCAAATTTCATGCACCTCCGTGCAACCAGTGAAAAGTTATAACTCTTAGCATGGAGAATTTCTGTTGAAGAAATCAAATTTCACCTGTGCCTAGATCAAAAACTAGTGGGCCAAACTGCCTGAAATTTGGCAGGTGGGAACCCCTCCAGGGGGGCTGAGAGTTTCCTAAATTTCATGCACTTCTGTGCAACCAGTGAAAAGTATGGCTCTTTGAGATTTTTTTGTTGAAAAAAATCAAATTTTACCTTCACCTAGCACAAAAAATACTGGGCCAAACTGTCTGAAATGTGGCAGGTAGACTCCCCTCCCGGGTGGCTGAGAGTTCTCCAGATTAGGGATGTCAGAGAATTCTGCCACGGACTCCAGTAAGGCCGGATTCTTTAGAATCCGGCCCCCCGGAATCCGTGGCGGAACGGCCTTCCCCCCCGCGGAATCCCCCTGGGACGGAGTGTACCTGGCGGCGGATGTGGTGGCTCCAGCTCCAGTGGATGTGGCGGCTCCGGCTGGTCTCCTGGCTGCTGCCGGGCTGCTGCGGCCGCAAATGGCAGCTGTCGTAGTGGCCACCATTTGCGTGGCTGCCTTTCTTCGTGATAGGCTACGTAAATACTTACATAGCCTATCACAGCAAAGAGCAAGGGTGCAAATGGCAAGGTAAGTGTTTCGTACATCCCTACTCCAGATTTCATGTATTTATCATAAAAACTGAAAAAGTTATGGTCGTGTGTGTTTTCCAAGGCAAGTCAATGGGAAAATGTCAAAAATCAGTTATTCGTATATCTGAATCTTGTTTCAGATTCAGATCCGAAGTGAAGTGTGCTGGATCCAAATTAGTCCCAACAAGCGGGGCCACTTCAGAAGATCCAAATCGGCATACAGAGCAAAGTGGGGGACCCGTGCACAGCCCTATTAGAAATCAGAAATATAAAGCAAAGAAACGTGTTGGTAGATATACAAGATTAATTTATTGGATCTGAAAGTGGGCTTCCTTATTTCACTTCTGTGGCCATCTAAGTCCTGGAGGTTGCAAAATAATTTCTCTTTTTCAAGGAAGGAGGGTGGATAAAGGGCTTTGATGTGCTGATATCACAGAGTTGAGCCTTTCCATGCTTCAGTTCCATAACCTACATGTCTGACTGTGGCTTCTGCATTAAAAAGTGTGTGTGGAGGGGTTTGCTTCATTGTTCTCGTTTTACATAGAGATCCAGTTCCATCAGTGTTAAGGCTTCGATTTATACCACCTTTGATCAGGCTTCTTCTTACAAATTGTCCTTAATTTTCTACTGCAAGGAGCATTAGCCCAACACCTTTTTGGTGTGGTGCAATTTTTTTGTATAAAGGCACATGACCTATTATTTGGACTGAGTGGACTATCGGCGTTCCAGAATCTGAAAACAAAGCATAGCACTAAATCAATCAAAAGTAAACATTCCAGACTGCATGTCTATTTTCTTTTATACCTCTAGCATAAAAAAATACATTCAGTTCATTTTCACTCAAGTTTGCAGTGGATATTTTTGACAATTCTGCCCATAAGTAGAAAACAGTTTATGGGTGGAGTTCCTTCCCCCAACTCTTTTGGTACTGTGACATATTTCTCTTAAGAAACTACAAAAAATGAATGTGTCATGTGGGAAGGATCAAGCTTTCAGGCTTAACATTTTCAAGGCAGCTTATGAATCATGCTCACCGTTTGAAGAAGCGTTTTGGAAGGAATCAGGTATACCAAGGTATATACTTCATTCAAATGTGGTGGCCTTATTTACCATTCATGGTTAGTAGCCACCTATTCTCTAGGAATTTTTCAATACTCCTTTCAAAAGGCATCTAAGCAAGAATAAAGTTATAGTTGTAGTGTTGTGCCAAAGATTTCTTCCTCCTTTTTTTGAAGATTCTCATTCAATCCGATGGAAAAGAAATTGCTTTCAAAAATGTTTTCAAAGGAGGAGAACATTTTAGTGAAATGTCCATGTGTGGTGTGCAGGCTTTTTGCATTTCCTTAGTTATGAGTCCATTGAGGAGTTTCTCTGAGTGTCCTGCCTTTCATCATGCAGTCATCTCCCCAGCAGTCTGCAACCTCCCTGGCTTCATGTTTTTCATCTAAAGCTAACTCATCCCATTGTGCTTTTTCAGAGGAGGAAGCATGGACAGCCAGGGAGGCTGCAGTGCAATGGAGAGATGTGGAATAGAAAAAAAGCAGCAGCGCACAGCCCCCTTACCCCCTCGCAACAATAAGCTCAAATACACCACCACAAGAAATTCTTAAGCGCCATGGGAATGAGACTCAGAAATAGAAGCCTTCTGGGAAATTGGAAGGAAATTTCAGCAGAGCACTAGTACTTGCATCTCTCCTTAACATAGGTTATTGATCCAATGAGTAGGAGAGCCCTCAGTGCTGCTTGTGTTTTCTTGCTCAACTCTGGCTCCAAGTCATTTATGAGCAGGTTAAATAAGAGTGGTCTGATCTCCCAATTTAGATGCTAATGTAGATCCTTGAGAGATGTTCCACCTCATCTCACCGGAAAACAGACATGCCAACCCATCATAGGTAAAGGACATTGGGTGGTGAGACGCTTGGCAAGAGTGGCAGAAACCTCTCCCGTCGCAATTGCTTTTCAGGATCGCAGCCAGTGCCCCTTACCCCTTGCCAGAGGCAGACCCCTCAAAGTGCCCAAACAGCACTTTGGAGACACTGCCACTGCCCCCAGCTTCTGACAAGCCCCCCATCCCTGTTCTAGCTGTGATCCCGATTCCAGTTGGAGCCCTTTTTCTATTTTTATTTTTTTCTGCAAAAATGGGGCTGGGAATTTTTTTTCACATTTTCCTAGCCCTGTTTTACTTGCACAAATGCCCCCCTTTTTTAAAAAAAAAAAAAATTATTTAGTTTACTTGCACAAGTGGGCATCCAAACATAGGAGCTCACCTTCCCTGCTGCTTTGTATGTTGCAGTTGTCAAGCATAGAAGGTAAGAATCAAAGCCAGAGCGTAGCAAGGCTGTTCTGACAGCATTATATTGTCAGGTGGGGAAAATGGGGTGTACAGAGGAGGGACTTTACATAACAACAGAGAAATAACTTTACAAAACATCAGAGAAGTGATTTAACAGAGCATCGAAACAACGATGTAACAGAACATCAGAGAAGCGAAAGAGCACTCTAGGGCTTTCCTGTGTTGGAAAGGCAGGCGAGTACTAAAGTTAGCCTTTAACCCTTTAACACTTTAGCGATTTACCGTGGCTCCATATGCATTGAGATATGTTAAAGATTCACTGCAAAGAAGTGTGATTTATTTCTTACTTTTGAGTAAACATGCACAGAAAGGGGGATGCTTTATAGAGACTCTCATCCAGCATTGGGATATGTTAAAGATTCACTGTGGGGGAGTGGGATTCAGTTCAGTTCAGTGTGTGTATGTGTGTCCGTATGGGGGGGAGTATGTTAAAGATTAAAAGCAGGCTACCTAAGGGAAATGAGTGTCCCCACTACTGTGGTGTTGTGAGGGGTCACTCCTGTGCTCCTGGGGATTTTCTCAATGGGAAACACTGCTCAGATTGGGAAGCAAGAGGGAATGGGGTGTTCCACCCCCTTGACCACATCACTGCCACCAGGGCACAGAGGCATGCCCAGGAATTATTGGGGGGGCATGGCACACTGTGGCAAAACCGTGTGTGACGGTAAAAAGCCACATTTTAGGGAAAAGACGCAGTAAAAGGACTTTCAGAAACTGCGTGTTTTCAAGAGGGAAGCGGCAGCTTTGATGTGGATTGGCGATGATGTCATGTGCCACAAACGACCTCAAAGTGCTCCCCCTCTACAGTAAATCCTCTGTGAAGATTGGCCCCAGGTGAGGAGGGAGAGAGAGATGCTGACAGAGGTGGCTCCCCATTTTATTTCAAATACTTCTTTGTTTTAGTTTCTGGGATTCTAGAACACTTTTTAAACAGTTCTTGGGCTTTAACTTCTCTTCCTTTCCCTGGCAGTGAAAATACAAAAATAATGAATAAATAATGAATAATTGCTTTTTTCATGTTATACCAAATCAGCTGTCTCAGGCAGCTTCCTCAAAATCTAAAACGTGTGTGTGTGTGTGTGTATGTGTGTGTGTCTCTAAAGGACCCTGCCTCCCAAAGCCACCCTTATTTGATAAAAGGGATATATGGACAGGGGAGAGGAGGGCAACAATTTTTACACCTCTGATCCTCTTTGTAAACCACACAAGTTTGGATATTTGTGAGAAACTCTAATTTTAAGAAAGAGAAGATGCCTCTCTCTTTTGCCTCTACACACATGCTCCATCTTTCCCTTCCTCACTCTTGCAGTCAGAGGTATACTGGCTCTGAACACAGAGGAGTATTGGCTAGGGATGTACAAAATGACTTAACTGTTTCGTTTCGTGACATCCGCGGTGGGGGGGAGGCGCTCCGTCCCTCCCCCCGAAATCCTTGCCGGCTGGCTCCACTCTGTGGCAACTCTGTGGAGACGCTGGCCGGGGCTGCCGGCAGCGACATCCAGCCGCTGCTGGACTGCACAGGGACGCAAATGGCGGCCACCACAGCCGCCACCATTTGCGTCCCTTTTTTTTTGCCGTGATAGGCTATGTAACCCCTTCATGGATCACTGCCTTGTTGTGACGAAGGGGCTTGCGTAACTCAGTGAAGCCATAAGCTATGCCGTGCAGGGCCACCCAAGATGGACAGGTCATGGCAGAGAGTTCTGACAAAATGTGGTCCACTGGAGAAGGAAATGGCAACCCACTCCAGTATTCTTGCCAAGAAAACCCCATGGAACGTATCACAAGGCTAAAAGATATGACGCCGGAAGATGAGGCCCTCAGGTCGGAAGGTGTCCAATATGCTACTGGGGAAGAGCAGAGGGTATTTCCAAGTAGCGCCAGAAAGAGGGAAGTGGCTGGGCCAAAGCCGAAAGGACACTCAGCTGTGGATGTGTCTGGTGGTGAAAAGAAAATCCGATGCTGTAAAGAACAATATTGTTTAGGAACCTGGAATGTCAGATCAATGAATCAAGGTAAGCTGGAGGTGGTCAAACATGAGATGGCAAGATTGAACATCGACATCTTGGGAATCAGCGAACTAAAATGGACAGGCATGGGCGAATTTAATTCAGGTGACCATCGTATCTACTATTGTGGGCAAGAATCCCTTAGAAGAAATGGATGTCCTCTTCATCATAGGGGATTGGAATGCTAAAGTAGGAAGTCAAGAAATCACCGGGATAACAGGCAGGCATGGCCTTGGTGTACAAAATGAAGCAGGACAAAAGCTAATAGAGTTTAGCCAAGAGAACATACTGATCATAGCAAACACTCTTTTCCAACAGCACAAGAGGCGACTCTACACATGGACGTCACCAGATGGTCAATATCGAAATCAGATTGATTATGTCCTTTGCAGCCAAAGATGGAGAAGCTCCATACAGTCAGTAAAAACAAGACCTGGAGCTGACTGTGGCTCAGATCATGAGCTGCTTCTTGCAAAATTTCGGCTTAAATTGAAGAACGTCGGGAAAACCACTAAACCGTTCAGGTATGACCTAAATCATATCCCTGATGAATATACAGTGGAGGTGAGGAATAGATTTCAGGGATTAGACCTGATAGACAGAGTGCCTGAGGAACTATGGACGGAGGTCCGTAACATTGTTCAGGAGGCAGCAACGAAATCCATCCCAAAGAAAAAGAAATGCAAGAAAGCAAAGTGGCTGTCTGATGAGGCTTTACAAGTAGCTCACGAAAGAAGGGAAGCGAAAAGCAAGGGAGAAAGGGGAAGATATACCCAACTGAATGCAGAGTTCCAGAGAAGACAAGGAGAGACAAGAAGGCCTTCTTAAATGAACAATGCAAAGAAATCAAGGAAAACAACAGAATGGGAAAGACTAGAGATCTCTTCAAGAAAATTGGAGATCTCAAGGGAACGTTTTGTGCAAAGACGGGCATGATAAAGGACAAAGAAGGCAGGGACCTAACAGAAGCAGATGAGATTAAGAAGAGGTGGCAAGAATACACAGAAGAACTATACAGGAAAGATCTGAATGTCCCTGATAGCCATGATAGTGCAGTCACTGAACTTGAGCCGGACATCCTCGAGAGTGAAGTCAAGTGGGCCTTAGGAAGCATTAGTAACAACAAAGCTAGCGGAGATGACAGTATTCCAGCCGAGCTATTTAAAATCCTAAAAGACGATGCTGTTAAAGTGCTGCATTCAATATGCCAACAAATCTGGAACACTCAACAGTGGCCACAAGACTGGAAAAGGTCAGTTTACATTCCAATTCCAAAGAAGGGCAACGCCAAAGAGTGTTCAAACTACCGCACAATTGCGCCCATTTCACATGCCAGCAAGGTGATGCTCAAAATCCTACAAGCTAGGCTTCAGCAGTATGAGAACCAAGAACTACCGGAAGTACAAGCTGGGTTTAGAAGAGGTAGAGGAACTAGAGATCAAATCGCCAACATTCGCTGCATCATGGAGAAAGCAAGAGAATTCCAGAAAAACGTCTATTTCTGCTTCATTGACTACGCTAAAGCCTTTGATTGTGTGGATCACAACAAACTGTGGCAAATTCTGAAAGTGATGGGAGTACCAGACCACCTTACCTGTCTCCTGAGAAACCTGTACGAGGGTCAAGAAGCAACAGTCAGAACCAGACATGGAACAACCGAGTGGTTCAAAATTGGGAAAGGAGTACGACAAGACTGCATATTGTCACCCTGCTTATTTAACTTATATGCAGAGTACATCATGAGAAATGCCGGGTTGGATGAATCAGAGGTCGGAATTAAGATTGCTGGGAGAATTATCAACAACCTCCGATATGCAGACGATACCACCCTAATGGCAAAAAGCGAAGAGGATCTCAAGAGCCTCTTGTTGAGGGTGAAAGAGGAGAGTGCAAAAGCTGGTTTGAAACTCAACATTAAAAAAATGAAGATCATGGCATCTGGCCCCATCACTTCCTGGCATATAGAAGGGGAAGAAATGGAAGCAGTGATAGATTTTACTTTCTTGGGCTCCAAGATCACCGCAGACAGTGACTGTAGCCATGAAATTAAAAGACGCTTGCTCCTTGGGAGGAAAGCTATGGCCAACCTAGACAGCATAGTAAGAAGCAGAGACATCACCTTGCCGACAAAGGTCCGTCTAATCAAAGCTATGGTTTTCCCAGTAGTAATGTATGGCTGTGAGAGCTGGACTCTAAGGAAGGCTGAGCGCCGAAGAATTGATGCTTTCGAACTGTGGTGCTGGAGAAGACTCTTACGAGTCCCCTGGACTGCAAGGATGTCAAATCAGTCCATCCTAAAGGAAATCAACCCTGAGTGCTCATTGGAAGGACAGATAATGAAGCTGAAGCTCCAATATTTTGGCCACCTAATGCGAAGAGAAAACTCCCTGGAAAAGACCCTGATGCTGGGAAAGACTGAAGGCAAAAGGAGAAGGGGACGGCAGAGGATGAGATGGCTAGATAGCATCACGGATGCAATGAATATGAACTTGAGCACGCTCCGGGAGAGAGCGCAGGACAGGAAGGCCTGGCGTGCTATGGTCCATGGGGTCACGAAGAGTCGGACATGACTGAACGACTGAACAACAACAAGGCTATGTAAATATTTATGTAGCCTATCATGGCAAAAAAAAAAAAAAAGGGAACGCAAATGGAGGCGGCTACAGTGGCCACCATTTGCATTCCCTTTTTTTGCCGTGATAGGCTACGTAAATATTTACATAGCCTATCATGGCCTCCGCAGGGATGCAAATGGCGTCCCTGCATTAGCCATGATAGGCTGCGTAAGTATTTATGTAGCCTATCACAGGAAAAATCATGAAGTGAATGGCAGCCGTAAATGCAGCTGCCATTTGCAAAGCAGCGTGAACGGTACCAGGTAGGTGCTTCATTTCGTGCGCATGGTGGGGGGCGGGGGAGCTTCGTTCTGCCATGGGTTTCGGGGGGCCGAATGCACTGGCATTCGGCCTCACTGAGATCCATGGCAGAATTCTCTGCCATCCCTAGTATTGGCCTTTTTCAAGAGAGAGAAAAAAAAGAATGTTTTCCTCCCCTTTACCAAAACCAAGATGTTTCTTAACTGGGAATTAAGACTGCAATCCCATATGCACTTAACTGGGAATGAAACAGAAATTCTAAAAAGACTGGGAATGAAACAGAAATTCTAAAAAGTCATGCATAGGAGTGCAGTATAAACCGCTGCAGTTGCTCTTCAGTCACACATCTTTGCGAAACTAAAACAGAATTCATTTAAAGAACATTTAGGAGAAAGGAGAGAGTGAAACTAAATTCAATCAATGGTAAAGTTACTTGCAATACATAGAACTATACAGGCAGGAAGAAGCAGGCACACAGACAATAAAAGACCCATACCAGCATTTATTTAAAGCATTTA
The DNA here is from genome assembly GCF_057233095.1 of Heloderma suspectum. Classification (NCBI taxonomy): domain Eukaryota; kingdom Metazoa; phylum Chordata; class Lepidosauria; order Squamata; family Helodermatidae; genus Heloderma; species Heloderma suspectum. The sequence continues at coordinate 5,912,174 of NC_139462.1, forward strand.
CTTATTTTGAAAGATCCCAGTCTACTTTTCTGTCCTTTGCTTGCTCAGTACATACCCACTTCTCAGCAGGCCATTTTCCCAGCAGATATCCATGGCAAAGGTGACAGACATTTTTATGGTGGCACCCAGTTTTATTCACTCTTAGACACTAGAAAACATGGCATGATGGTGAAAACAAAATGGCTGTCACATTCCTCCATGCCCAGGGGCAGGGTGGGGGGGATCTTCACGAGAACGACATGAGAAGTGCATTGGAGCATTTCCTGGATTTTCATGGGATCAGCATTGGTCCATCAGGGACACACGAAGCAGGAAAAGCCAAGTGTACAGCACTGTTAAAATCAGTTTTCAGGGGTCACACAGCGCTTGAAAGGAACATACTTTGGTGGGGGGGTAGAACTGAACATCATCAGACTGGCAGGGGTTGCTCAACTAATGAGAGAGGCTCCCCCACCCCAATCCAGGCTCCCCCCTGCTACTATGTTATTATGAATGAGAAAACAAAAGGCTTCCCATCTAAAGGCTTCCCATGAAAGCAGCTCAGCCTCTCAATTTTGCCCCATTCCTCCCCATTCCAGCACTCTGCCAGGGAACTATTGTTTCCAACCCCGCGCTTTCTACCCCACCTTTCTCCTTCTCCCTGCTCAATGAGATGAGAAGCTCCCATAATCTCGACTGCTAGTGTGACTTTACAGAACAACTGAGAAACTACAGAACATCAAAGAAGCACAGCATCGAGATAGTAATTTCACAGAGAAGTGAAAGAGCGCTTTAGGGTGAGTTCCTAAAATTAGCCTTTAATCCTTTAAACACTACTGCGATTTACCGTGGCTCCATATGCATTGAGATCTGTTAAAGATCCATTGCAGGGAAGCAAGATGTATTTCTTACTTCCGAGTAAGCCTGCACAGAAGGAGAGGGGTTTGCTCTGGTTTGTTTTCCCTGTAGCTGAGCTCAGCCAATCACAGGTTCCCGCTGCTAAATGCAGCACTACTTACCGCTTAATGCTGGCTGAGCCCAGCCAAATGCACGATCGGTTTATTAAACAATAAATAAATTGGGGGGTTACCTAGGTATGAAGGGTGGCTGATGTAGTGAAGAAGATAAAAAGCAACTGCAATGACTGGCAAAGTGAAGCAAGGAAAAATAAATACTGGAACTCTGGAGTGCCTTCCTGGCTGTGAAATGGCGGAAAGCTTGGGAAAATACAGACCTGGTCAGGGCTATCATGCCAAAGTAGGTGCAGAGGATAGGAGCAAACAGCATGAGAAGCACAGAGAACCCAAATTAAAGGAAAAAATCCAGAGTATAAGTAGTTTCAGAAAATACAGATTTTTCACTGCAAAGCCTGGGATGGCTTCGGTTTTGCCATGACATCATCTGCCACCAACAACCTCCAAACGCTCCCAATTTGCAGCAAATCATCCATGAGAACAACCCCCAGTACAGGAGGAATAGAAAGCCATCAATGTTTAATGTCAGACCACTTTCAGTTTTTCAAACACTTGGCTTAAAATGGGTTGCCAACCTGTTTCTGAAAGTGACTTTTGACAGAAGGAGGATTTTTTTTTTTTCATTTTGTCTTTAAACTGCACTTTCTCCCTCAAACTTCAACCAATCTTCCTGAAAATTTTCATGATATATAAAACCAACATATCGTTCTGGTGCCTGTAAATTTCAGAAAAATTGGTGAAACTTTTATGAAGGTTAGAACAACATCCTCCCAATTACCATTTTACATGGTGAAATGCTTTTATTAGTCATAGGCCTTAACAAAGGGCACACTATTGTGCGTCCTTTAGTATACAGTAATGTTTTGTTCACAGACTCACCGATTTGCAGATTGTATTATTGTGTTATCAGCACATGTCCAGTCTGCCAAATATACAACTCCAATCCAGAAGTGTTGATGAGAAAAATGGAGCTGTTCTTCTAGGAATACCTGCAAAAAGCAGAATCAGAAAGTCTTTCTTGGGAATGAGAGACCAAATTATCCTCTTAAAGCCTTTCTAGATGTTATACTTTGCTTTGGAAGACAAGTCTCTTACAGATGTTCATCAAGAGTAAAATTCAAATGGACTTCCGGCTGGAGCATGTCATCCTGGCAGTGACTTGCAGAGCTCTGCAGGTTACTTATCTCAAATAGCTATGAAAAGGTTGAGAAACTTTTTAAAATTCCCCTGGAATTAAAGGGGGAATCTTACAGTACCATCCAGTTGAAATCTTGGAAGAACAGCTGCTTTTGCAGCGCAGCAGAAGGGCTGCAAATAAGGCCAGCGGCCGGAGTGTCATCTACTGAATGCTGTTGGAAACTCCTAAGCAATTAGGAGACTACAGGACTGACGAGCTTCAAAAAGTATTTGTGAATTTAAACCACCAGCAATATCTGGGGACTGGCAATTAAATCTAATTAAGCATTTGTTTTTTTCTGTTTCTGCAATTATACTTGCTTGTTGTGCTTTTGGAAGTGGAGGATGGCAGTATCAAAGGGAAAAAAGAAAGGTCTGGGAGCACCACCTACCACCGCCCCAATTGCTCCCCGGGCCAAGGTTTCTAGAAATGCCGGAGGTGAAGAGGAGTTGCTTGCTTTGATAAAAACTATGTCTTCTCAGCTATCAGAGCAGTCAAAGAAGCTTGAAACAATCCAGGACTCAATCACTGCCCTTCATCTCTCTTCAAAAGATGGAATCAAAGGTTAATGGTCTCGGAGATTGGGTTGCTGCTCATGAAACTGCTATGCAAGCATCTCACAATATTTTGTCTGCTCCAATTTCCCAATTGGAGGTTTTTACATGAAGAGCGAACCTTCGTATCCTTGGTATTAAAGACCTGGCTACTGATATATGGTTGGCTGAATGTACAGATAAACTTTTGCATAAGTTATTGGTTTTGCCATCCAATTTTCTACGGGATATTGAGCATGCATATCATGTTCCTGGCTTAATACGTGGCACTAAAGGGACTTTTGGGACTCTTATTGTTCAATTTTCACAAGTTTTCTACAAAAAATTATCTTATGCATCTGGCAAGAGAACGAGGTGAGCTTCGGTGGGGACCAGCAAATGACAAGGTTATGCTCTTTCCTGATTATACTAAAGAAATTGCTGATAGAAGAAGGCAATTCACCAAAGCAAGAAGTTTGGAAAAGCAAAATAACCTGCAATATCATATTAAATATCCTGCTATGTTTTGCATTCTTTTTGAAGGCCAGATGAAAAAGTTTTTAAATCCTGAGGCAGCGGAATCATTTCTCATTGGTATTAACATTAAAACAAAGGAGCCAACTTTCTCAGCCTCCTGAGTTGGAATTTAGCCATTTTTACTGTTCCTCTGAAGCCCTGTTTGGGGTTTAGCTAATAGGATGTCTGGGAAGTTTACATATTTCTGTTTTCTTTCTCCTTTGTTTGTTGTATTGTATAAATTCCTGTTGGTGTGTGTATGTGTGTGTACAGATATATTTTTAGATATTAGTTAAAATAAATAAATGGTTTGTTTTTACTTTTTACTTTTTATTTTTTATCCTTTTCTTAAAGTTCTTCTTTTTTAAATTATCACTAGTATTATTATTACTATCATTATTATGGGATTATGATTAATAATATTTTTTGGATTACTAATATGTGTTAATGGAATGATAATGTATGGTTAATGGAAATGGATTGTTTGCTCCCTTTTATTTGCTATAAGACTGAGGTTATGACATTGAAAGACAAGGCTCACCATTTATGGACCAGCGGATTGAAGATTTAATAATACCTGCAATGTTTGGTAGAGTGCTGTATAGGTATAATTTGCAATTGGACTTATATTTGGATATTTGGTTTGCTTTAATTGAAGCTTAAATATAATCTTTCTTTCTTTCTTTCCTTCTTTCTTTTCTTTCCTTCTTTTGCTTTCCTCCTTTCTTCCCCAGAATACTGTAATGTTGGAAACTGAAGATTTTGACTATGCTGTTGGTATTGTTTATTTCACTTATAAAAATAAAATATAGATTTTTAAAAAGAGTAAAATTCAAATGAGCTGGGGGAGTCACAAGTTATAATGGCTATATATTACCTCCAGAATACCAGTTACTGGGAAAGATGAGTGGGAAAGGAGTGTTGCACTCATGTCCTGCTTGTGGACGGCATCTGGTTGGACACTGTGTGAACAAAATGCTGGATTAAATAGGCCTTTGGTCTGATTCAATTTCAGGGCTCTTCATATGTCACATTACTTTGACAAGTTCCACTGCAACCTACATGGATTTGCTTAAATGTTTAACGAGGTAATGTATTCACAATTTAATGATTTTTTTAAAACACTCAAATGCAATCTTTTTTATTAATTTGTTAGTTAAAGAAAATCCACCAGAACAAAGTAAGTTCAGAATTGGCATCAATGCATTCATTGCTGTTCATCTCTCTCTCTCTCTCTCTCTCTCTCTCTCTGTCCCTCTCTCTCTGTCTCTGATTTCATGTCTCCTAGCAGCAGCATCTGGGTCAGCTGCAATTTTCTGGGAAGTGGAAACACTCTCTGGGACAGAGAGTGTGGAGAGTAAACTGACAGTGTCATTTGTCCAGTCTTCAGCTCAAAACACATTTCCAACTTCCCAGTCACCTTACAGCTAGGGTTGGCGGAGAATTTCTCCACGAATCTTCGGGAGGCCGAGTGCCGACACATTCGACCCCCCGAAAGAGTTGCGGAAATTCTCCACCGGCCCCCCGCCCCCCCCCCCCCCGGGATGGGACTTACCTTCGGCGAATGTCCCTCTCGGCGGCGGGTCCCGGCGGCGTTTCGTCGGCGTTTCGTCAGGGGCGGGGGCCGGTCTCCCGACCGGCTGCCGGTGCCGCCATTACAAAAAAAAAAAGTAAAGTAAAACACACACACACACACCCATGATAGGCTACGTAACGATTTACGTAGCCTATCATGGCTAGATTTCAAAGTCATTTCAAAGCTATTTGCGTTGCCCTTATTTTCGCCGTAGTCTACGTAAATCTTTACGTAGACTAGACGTGCCAAAATAAGGAATGCAAATGGCGGTCCCCATGGGAGCCGCCATTTGCGTACGCGCTTTTTTTTTTTCCAAAGTCACCCATGATAGGCTAAATGACGATTTACATAGCCTATCATGGCTGACTTTGGAAATCTAGCCGTGATAGGCTACGTAAATCATTATGTAGCCTATCATGGGTGTGTGTGTTTTACTTTTTTTTTCGCGGCCGGGTAGACAGGGCGCTCCTACCTTGCCTGAATTTTGGCGAGGGATGGGGCGCCTCCCCCCCGGCCTGAATTTCGGCCGGGCGAGGCGGGGCGCCTCTCACCCTCGCCTGAACTTCGGGGGGAGAAGCGAAGCGCCTCCCCCCCACCGCGAAGCAAGCTGCAAGATGAAGTAAGTCCCTTTTGTACATCCCTACTTACAGCAGCCTTCGCCTTTTGGCACCCTCCAGATGTGTTGGACTACAAGTTCCATCATCCACAGCCAGCATGGCTTAACTCAGATGGGCAAACAATTTTGTACTGGGAGCCCCCACCACAAAGCACCACCCCTTATGTAACGTCATCACGTCCCACTCCATCCACTGTTTCTTCTTTGGCCTGTCAGCTAAAAGGGCCTGACAGCCTCGTCCTGGGTCTTACAGTTTCTCTGAGAAAAAAGGTCTTCTGAGAAATTTTGGATCAGCTCTAGTTAGCGTTCTTCAGACTTCACTGTAGGGATGTCAGAGAATTCCTCCATGGACTCCAGTGAGGCCGGATTCTAAAGAATCTGTGGAATCCATGGCAGAATGGCCTCCCCCCCCCCAGCCACCCTGTGGAATCCCCCCGGGACGGAGCGTACCTGGAGGTGGATGCGGCGGCTCCGGTGGCGGCGGCTCCGGCCGCTGCCAGGCTGCTGAGGCTGCAAATGGCTGCTACGCCATTTGCGCCCCTGCTCTTTGCAGTGATAGGCTATGTAAGTATTTACATAGCCTATCATGACGAAAGGCAGCTATGCAAATGGTGTAGCAGCCGCCATTTGCGGCCGCAGCAGCCCGGCAGCAGCTGGAATTCCGGCTGCAGCCAGCCCTGGATGGTGGCTCTGCGGAGTCACCGTGGAGCGGAGCCGGCCAGGAAGGATTCCGGGGGGAGGGACAGAGTGCCTCCCCCCCACCGCGGATGCCCCAGAATGGAGCAAGATAAGCCTTTCGTACATCCCTACTTCGTTGCCTTCCTCAGTGACTTCCAAACGTTAAATTTAGAAGCAGTTGTGTGTATATTGGGGGAGGGGGCAGTGTTTCATCTATTATTATTATTATTATTATTATTATTATTATTTTCATTTCTATACCACCCAATAGCCAAGGCTCTCTGGGCAGTTCACAACATCTCACATACACACACAACCCCCCCACGGCATTATAAACACGACTCAACATCACATAATAAAATATTATAACAAAACATAATCAATTATTTTTAACATACAAACTTTAATTTATTTATTTATTTATTTATTTCTATACCGCCCAATAGCCGAAGCTCTCTGGGCGGTTCACAAAAATTAAAACCAAACAACACACAATAAAACAATTTAAAATATATAGAGCATTAAAACCACAATATAACAATACAACCACAATAAAACCTAGCAGCAGTACAGGAGTTTAAAATACAGATTTAAAACAGCAAAGATAAAAATTTAGAAAGCTAAAATGCTAAAATGCCTGGGAAAATAAAAAGGTCTTCACCTGGCGCCAAAAGGAATACAATGTAGGCGCCAGGCGAACCTCACTAGGGAGCTCATTCCAGAGCCAGGGTGCCACAGCAGAAAAAGCCCTCCTCCTACTAGCCACCCGCCTCACTTCCTTTGGCAGGGGCTCACGGAGAAGGGCCGCTGAGGATGATCTTAAGGTCTGGGCAGGCACATATGGGAGGAGGCGATCCTTCAGGTAACCTGGCCCCAAGCCGTTAAGGGCTTTGAATGTTAACACCAGCACTTTGAATCGGGCCCGGAAATGGACTGGCAGCCAGTGCAGCTGGAGAAGTACTGGCGTAATATGAGCTCGCAGGCCAGTCCCTGTTAACAATCTTGCTGCCCTATTTTGGACCAGCTGAAGTTTCTGGACCATTTTCAAAGGCAGCCCCACGTATAACGCATTGCAGTAATCCAGACGAGAAGTTATCAGAGCATGGATAACTGTAGCTAGGCTATCTCTGTCCAGATAAGGGCGTAGTTGGTATACCAGCCTAAGCTGATAAAAAGTGCTCCGTGCCACTGAGTTCACCTGTGCCTCAAGTGACAGTTCTGGATCCAAGAGCACCCCCAAACTACGAACTTGATCCTTTAGGGGGAGTGCAACCCCCTCCAGAACAGGTTGAATATCACCTGGCCGGGCAGACAACCACCCACTAACAGTACCTCCGTCTTGTCTGGATTGAGTTTCAGTTTATTAGCCCTCATCCAGTCCATTACCGTGCCCAGGCACTGATTCAGAACAGCCACTGCCTCACCTGGTTTTGATGAGAAAGAGCGGTAGAGCTGGGTGTCATCTGCATATTGATGGCACCTCAGCCCACACCTCCGGATAACCTCCCCCAGCGGTTTCATGTAGACGTTGAACAGCATGGGGGATAAAATAGAGCCCTGTGGAACCCCATGGCATAATTGCCATGGCACAGAGCAATAATCCCCCAGCACCACCTTCTGGAATCGGCCATCCGAGTAGGAGCGGAACCACTGTAGTGCAGTGCCTCCAACTCCCAACGCAGACAACCTATCCAGAAGGATACCATGGTCGATGGTATCGAAAGCCGCTGAGAGGTCCAGGAGAATCAACAGGGTCGCACTCCCCCTGTCCCTCTCCCAGCAGAGGTCATCCCACAGGGCGACCAAGGCAGTTTCCATTCCAAAACCAGGCCTGAAGCCCGATTGAAATGGATCTAGATAATCCGTTTCATTCAAGAGTGCCTGGAGCTGTCCTACAACCACCCACTCAAGCACCTTGCCCAGGAAGGGGATGTTGGCCACTGGCCTATAATTGTTAACATCCTCTGGGTCCAGGTTAGGTTTTTTCAGGAGTGGTCTAATTACTGCCTCTTTTAAAGCGGCAGGCACCACTCCCTCTCTCAAGGAGGAATTTACAACCTTCTTGAACTTTAAATCAATTTAAATAGCTAAAAACAATTTCAGCACACAATTTCAATAAAAGACCGCTAAAAACCAGATCAGATAGTTTTTTCTGGAGTATTATACAAATTATAGAATTCAGTTAACCCAATTGTCATGTTGTTGTTGTTCAGTCGTTAAGTCATGTCCGACTTTTCGTGCCCCCATGGACCATAGCACGCCATGCCTTCCTGTCCTCCGCTCTCTCCCGGAGTGTGCTCAAGTCCATATTCATTGCATCGGTGATGCTATCTAGCCATCTCATCCTCTGCCATCCCCTTCTCCTTTTGCCTTCAATCTTTCTCAGCATCAGGGTCTTTTCCAGGGAGTTTTCTCTTCGCATTAGGTGGCCAAAATATTGGAGCTTCAGCTTCAGTATCTGTCCTTCCAATGAGCACTCAGGGTTGATTTCCTTTAGGATGGACTGATTTGAACTCCTTGAAGTCCAGGGGACTCGTAAGAGTCTTCTCCAGCACAGTTAAATTTCTTGAATAAAATAAGGCACCTGGGCCAGATGGATTAACAGCAAGTTACTATAAAACCTTTGCTGAAATCCTAGCTATTCCATTTTAAAAACACAGAACAAATATGAAATTGAGTAAAAGATGAATTGCCAGAATCTTAGACAGATGCAACAATTGTTGTAATTCATAAAGAAAGTAAAGATCTCATGATAATAACCTCTAACGGACAAATACCTCTTCTAAAATATGATTATAAAACATTTTTAGTATATTAGCAAAGCATTTAAAGAAAGGTGTATGTAAGTATACACACCAAGACCAAATTCATTTTCTTTGGACAAGAAGAATATGGAATGATGTGAGGAAGAACCTACAAACTACAGATTTTGCATCTGGACTAACAGAAAAATCTCTATTGTTGTTCTGAGATGCAGAAAAAGCTTTGACAACATTGAATGAGCAGACACCATTTGCGTTCCTTATTTTTCGCCGTTTGAGTCTACGTAAATATTTACGTAGACTATTACGGCGAAAAAAAGGGGAACGCAAATAGCGTAGTGGGCGCTATTTGCATTCCCCTTTTTTCGCCGTAATAGTCTACGTAAATATTTACGTAGAGTAAAATGGCGAAAAATAAGGAACGCAAATGGCGGCCGCCATAGCTGCCGCCATTTGCGTACACTTTTTTTTTTTTTGCCCAGCCGTGATAGGCTACGTAAAGACCTACATAGCCTATCATGGCTGCCTGGCTGGATGCAAATGGCGGCCGCTATGATGGCCGCCATTTGCATCCGCACCAGCCAGTTTGCGGCCGGAAATCTAGCTGCAGACGGCCCTGGCCGGCTGCTCCGCGGAGCCGCCGTGGAGCAGAGCCGGCCATCGAGGATTCCAGGGGGGAGGACCAGATTGCCTCCCCCCGTCGAGGATTCTGCGGGGAGAGATGGAGCACTTTGCCCCCCCCAACAGAATCCATGAAAAGGTACGTGACTTTCGTACATCCCTAGGTACAAGTTAATCTTGGTTTCATCAGTCCAAAGAATCTTAGTCCAGGAGGACTGGGCAGGCTTTTTTAGGTGTTTGCTGGCAAAGGCTAATCTGGCCTTTCTGTTCTTGAGCGTTACCAGTGGTTTGCACCATGTTGTGAAGCCCCTGTATTTACATTCATAAAGCCGTCTCTTGACTGTAGATGTTGACAATGACATGCCTACCTCCTCAAGAGCATTCTTGACTGGGCTAGCTGTTGCAAAAGGGTTCCTCTTCACCATGAGCAGAATTCTGCGGTCATCCACTTTAGTTGTCTTCTGTGGTCTTCCAGGCCTTTTGCTGTTGCTGAGCTTGCCAGTTAATTCCTTCTTTTTCAGGATGTTCCAAACTGTTGTGTTGGCCACCCCCACTGTTTTTGCTATCTCTCTGGTGGGTTTATTTGATTTCCTCAGCCTAAAGATGGCCTCCTTCACTTGCATGGACACCTCTTTGGACCTCATGTTGGGAGTTCCAGTGAACAGCTACCAAATGCAAATGTAACACTCAGAACCACCTCCAGGCTTTTTATCTGCTTGATTGGTCATAGGGTACCCAGGAAACAGGCCACACCTGGCCATGCAGCTGCTTGTCAGCCATTCTTACTTATGGGCCAGCAACGATGGGTGTGTGTGTGTATGCCACTGGCTGCCTTCCTGAATGGTTAGTGCCCCACTTTTGTCAAACCCCTTGAATTACAGCTGAAAGTCCCGACTTCGCTCCCATCTGGGTATGTTTCCTTTCAGCTTCAATGTGGTGGTGTACAGAGGCCAACTGCCAAAACAGTTATCCTTGTTCTGATATTTCTGGCCCTGACTGTATATATCTTACTTTAGTGATTCAGAGTTCTGATGTCTCATTGATTGATGTGTATAATATGTGTTGCATTACTCTTATTTTATAGTGGGAAATATGTTTTCAGACAATTGTATTAGCAGAATGTCAACTTAATTAAAAAAGGGGGGAAAACAAAACCCCTCAGCAGAAAGTGGATTGAAATGGCAGTGCAATCAGTGTGGTGTGTGGAGGAAGACAAGAGGCTTTGACAAGCTTTGAAGTGATGTCACCACATGGAGAAGCCAAACTGGAGCATGTGACTAGGGCAATGGTCCTCCACAGCAAAGCAACTGCAGTTGGTGGGCTGGCTAGGGCCTCATCACCCCTTCCCAGGAAGAACGTTCAATGTTATGAATGTGCGGTAACCATGATCGGGCCACAACAGGTTCATTTCTGTGGGCAGTACTAACAAAGCAGTACTTATTGGTGGAGGAATAGAGATGCAGTTTCTTTGGCACTTTGGGATCCACTTTGGCAGTGGCACCGATGACAAAAAAGGGGATGGGGAATATTTGATGGAAGGCAAGTCAGTGATGGCCATTGTTTGGCGTTTGCCAGGGTCTTGTACACCCAAAGGGTCAAGTGGGATGGGAATCAAGGCAGAGGGGCAACCCTGGTTTCCGCCAGGCCCCACCACCCTGTGTTTCAGGATTGCTGATTTGGGCAACTGCAAGGCTTGGGTGAGCTTTTCCCTCCTGCCGTTCCTGGTGTGTCAAGCAGGCGTGCAGATTGTTCCGACTCTGGGAATGAGTATTTTCTAGGCAATCCGGGTCCAACAGTGGTGTTGCGATCTGTAGTGACCATGGGTGACACCTGCTGGGACACTGTGGCGCCCACAGCATCAGCGCCCAGAGCCAAGTCTCCTCGTAGACTGGACTGGAACGTACAAGCACTGCTGCACCCACAGCACTCCGTTCCAGACGGCCCACAGCTGGCTTTGGGTAGAGGCTCAGTTGGGAAGGATTGTGAGTGTCTGAGCCTCTCAGGGGAACAGAAAGGGAATAAAAGTTTTTAACAAAGCAGCAATCGTGATAACTAGTGATGCCAGAACAACTCTGTGGGTCTTTCTGCATCTCTAACGCTTGCAGTCAAGCAGTGCCTGTGCCTTGGAAAGATCCAACCAGATACCCTGGAGCAGGAGTGTCTAACCTCAGGCCAAATCTGACCTATCTGGGATCCCAATCTGGCTCTCCAAGGTTCTCCAAAGGCCACACCCCTTCCTCTAGCTCCACCTCTTTCCCCACAACTGCTTGGGGTTTTCCGGGGATTTGTTTAATTTCCATTTTTAATGGTTGAAATGCCTCTCCTAAGGCTTAGTTACTAGCAGTAAGATATTTGAGCTAAAATATGCTGATATACTTGGTACATGCTTTGAACTTCAAGTTCTATCAGCCCCAGCCAGTATAGTCAGGAATCCTGGGAATTGTAATCCAAAACATCTGGAGGGCACCAGGATGGGGAAGGCTATAATGCCTGTTTCCCAAGTATCATACAAGGAGATGATTATGAACCAATGTAGCAACTCACAGCACCTTTCATAAAAAGCTGCTTGAGCACTGCAGGGGTTAAAAGGCATTATGGCAAACTCAAAATGACCACAAGAAGAGCCCTGATGGATCAGACCAGAGGTCCATCACATCGTATATGCAGGAAGCATTAGGCAAGTGGCGTAGAGACTGTAACAGACCTGTGTAGGCACCTCAACCCCCCCCCCAAGCTTTACAAGTTATCATACTTCTATGAAGGGTAACTCCTGCCTTATATGTATTGCTCTGTTCTGCTCACCTCCTCTTCTGCACTTCCAACACAAATCAACATGGACGTTCTCTCCAAACAAAACATTCTCGACTCTTCCCATCTGAGTGCAGCAGTCTCAAATAAATAGATGGCGCCTTTATTGTGTATCCAGTTTAGACGAAGCCTTTTAGAAATGTCCTCTTTGACCCAACACAGGTTTGTGGAAGACAGAGAGAGAGAGACAGAGAGAGAGAGAGAGAGAAAGAGAAAGAGAAAGAGAGGGGATTTAGCTGAAGGCAGCCTGAAGGTAGGGGTGTGTGTGTGTACATACATACACATACATACATGAATGAATGATCAAAAACTTGTCCATTTAAGACCAGAGTTAAGGTGATCTCATGTTGGCTCAAGCTCCACAAAACCAAGAAATGGGAGGCTAGGTCTGATGCCTTCACAGTCATGCTCCAGGATCAGTAATGTTGCTGTGCAATGTCACAAATCGTGCTTAGTTGCAACATACCTTCCATTCACCCATCAGGCCCAAAACCAGATGGAGAGGATAGTGCCTGGAACCGGCAAGATGCCACACATCATTCAAACCTGTATTGCGTAATACAGCATCTAGCCTTAATATATTGCTAGAGTAATCCTCCTCCTGCTTATTGACCCATGCCTCTTTGTTGCACAATTTGTGGCATTGCACAACCTCATCACTGATCATAGGACATGTCTGCTAAATCATCAGCCTAAGCTTAAAGGAAATGTATTATGACAGTGTTCCCATGTGGAACTTTAAGAACAAACCACTGCCTCCTGCATTTGGTGGCAAAGCAAGGAGCAAGAGTACTTTGTGGCAGCACCGCTATGTGGAACTCCCTGGCCCTTGTGCTCAACCAGTTTTCTTTTGTGTTCTTTTTCAGCAAGCCTTTGATTTTATTCCTATTTCAGTCATGATTTGTTTGGTTTTAGCTCTCTTAGTTTTCAGTGCTGGGTTTTTCTGTAGTGTTGAGCTGTTGTATGTTTCTGCACTCAATTCATTGGATTGTTGTTATTTTTTTCTGTATGTTTTGTTAGCCACTTTCAGGACTGCTGCCGGAGGGGTAAAGTGGAGTGTAAATTTTTACCATAGATGAATAAAAATATGTTGGTTTTGGCCAAATGTGCATCTCAGAAGCAGCTTGAGCTTCAGCTAGACTGCCAGACGTGAAGGATTGCAGGGCCCCTTAAAGAGCTGTGCAGAAGAGATTTTCAAGGAGTATCATTACAGGACAGGTTCCCCCCTCCCTCTGAGTCTTAAGCATCACACTTTCTTAACTTACTAATTGCAGCTTCCAGTTCAATGGTTTTTAAGGCCCATGTGGCCAGTTCATCCGCTAACTTCTGAGCTTCCTTAAATATTTCTGTATCTAAAAGGTTTGCAACAATTCTAGTTAGTCAGATCTTAAACAGCCATCCAAATATATATTTCAAGTGCCATTTTCCAACATCCTATCCCATTCCAGCATGAAAAAGAAATAGAACCAAGATATGGGAACTTGGTTCTCGGTGGCTTGGATCTTCAGGGGGAGAGAGCAGGCTTCGCTCCCACCCTGATGGGTTCCCCAAGTGCATCCCTTTGATTTGCAGTGATGGCAAAGTGTGTCCTTCTCCCCTGACACTGTGTGACATGTGCCTCATGAATAGCATCCTGAAAAGGGGATGGGGTGTCTAGAGTACACAGGGAGGCACTGCACACATAGACTTATACACAAAAAGCGCTGTGAATCACCCATAGACTCTAGTTCACTGAGCTATTTTGCGTATAGCTCTATGGGCAAGTGCTGCCGGTCGCCATTTTTTTAAAAACATGGTGATCGGCACAGAGACAAACAGGCCTGGGGTAAGTTGCAGGCTGCTCACCGAGCACAGAGGGGGCGCTCGACTGCAGCTCAGAGGGCCAGTGAGCAGGCGGGAGTTTGGCGGGCACGGGCGCCAGCGGTCCCTCAAATTTGCAGATCAAAACGGGCGCCAGCGGTCCCTCAAATTTGCAGACCAAAACGGGAGCCAGCAACATCCCTAAGCACAGCTGAGAAAAATAAGGGCAGGGCTGGGAAGGCAGATAAGTTTAAAGAGCAGGAAAGAAAGTAGCTTTATAAACTCCAGAGAACTTGGGGAAAGGTGGAGAGAAGTAAGACTAATGATAGAAAGAAGACAGGAAGGAAGCCTCCAAGAAAGAGTTTGACTCATAGCACTAATTAACCGTGGGCATGTTTCCACGCTATCGGCTTCACTATGTTTGCAACTTTGTTGCAATGTTTCCCCAATCGCATCTTCTCCTTTTCCGGTTTCCACAGTGCCTAAAGTCCCGGCTTATCATCGCTGTAGCCTGAGGCTCTGTGCTGTTTCCAATGAGCTCTAATCGAATTATTTTCTGGATGGCTGGGTGGAGTCTGAGTGGAGTCTGGGTTGGGTCTGATGACTAGGGATGTATGAAAGTCACTTACCTTTTTGCAGGGGTGATTCGTAGTGGGGGGAAGCGCTCCGCACCCCCCCCCCGAAAACCTAACCTGGCCAGCTCCGCTCCGCGGCAACTCCGCAGAGCCGCCAGCCAGGTGAATTTGCAGGCATCTGGAGCCTGTGGACGCAAATGGCGGCGGCTACAGCATTTGCACCCCTGTTTTTTTACTGTGATAGGCTACGTAAATATTTACGTAGCCTATCATGGCAAAAAAAAACAGGAACGCAAATGGCGGCTACGGCAGCCGCCATTTGCGTTCCCTTTTTTCACCGTGATAGGCTACGTAACTATAACGGCCTCCACAGGGATGCAAATGGCATCCCTGCATTAGCCATGATAGGCTACGTAAGTATTTACGGAGCCTATCACGGCCTAAATGGGGAAGTGAATGGGGGCCGCAGATGCAGACGCCATTCACAAAGCAGCACAAACGGCACCAGGTAAGTGCTCCGTTTCGCGCACCTTTCATGGGGTGGTGGGGTGGGGGGCTTCGTTCTGCCATGGATTTCAGGGGGCCGAATGCACTGGCATTCGGCTTCACTGAGATCTGTGGTGGAATTCTCTGACATCCCTGCTGATGACCTCATCAGTGTTCCCACCTCCTCGGCTGTGTTTCCAGGACAACGGAAGGAGAAGCTAATGGAGGAGTACCGGATTTTTAAGAAGGAATCAGCTTTGCTGTGAAGAGAGGCTTCCCCCGTTTTCCCCCCCAGCCATTTCTCCTTTCCCCTGAAAGTCCAGATGCACCTGCATTTCAGGAGCAAGCCTCATGGAGCACAATGGGAGTTACTTCCGAGTAGACACACACATGCTTGTGCCGAGGAAGGGTGGGAGAACACAAAGATGGAAACCACCCCCCATTTTAACCTGCAGGATCTGACTGACCACAATGGGAGTTACTTCTGAGGAGACACTAATGGGATTGTTGTGGGAAAGAGAGCAGTAAACACAATGACGGAAACCAGCCCCCATTGAAACCCACAGGATAGCTGTAACAAAGCTGCGAAGAACTTTCTTCCTAAGACAATTAATCAGAGCCTTGCTTGGTCGCTTAAATGCATTTAAGCAATTGGGCTTTAATGTGTGCCATTTCAATTGAGGGGGAATCTCAGCCTCACCCACAGTAATGGGATTTACTTCTGAGAAGACACTAATGGATTTGCTGCGGGAAAGAGAGAGAAACCAGCCCCCATTTTAACACACAGGATCTCTACAATGAAGCTGTGAATGATTTACATCCTAAGGCAATGGACAGAAGCCTCAAGATCGCGCTTAATCGCATTTAAGGAATTGGGCTTTGATATTTGCCGTGTCAATTGGGGGGCTCTTATTTCTGTGGTCATTGAGAGGGCAAACCTCATTCAGCACAATGGGAGAACACCCCTCCCTGCAACTGGGGTCATGGGCTGTGTTCTAGTGCTTATTTTCAATGATGTTTTAAGAGTTGGTCCCTCCGCATCCTGCTCCAAAACGGTGATGGAACGTCCGGAAAATGGGGAGGGAAAGGGTTGGGTCACTGAGGTCAGAGCGACACACCCACAAAGGTTGGGCTACACGCCCCATGGGCAGGACTATGATACTGGACCCAGTGCGATTGTGGAAACAGGTCAGTAATGGAGCTATGGTAAGCTGGAAAAGTCTCAGAAGAAGCAGTTTTGCAGTGACAAAATGCGGGGCTGGGGCTGAATGGCCACGACATCATGGAAACACAGAGACCTCACCATGCAGCCAGGTTGGATTAAATTGCTGGTGGAAACACAGCCTGTATTAAGTGGGAGAGGTTGTCAGGCCCATTCCTACCGTTCAATGAGCGGGGGCTCTTAACTCCAAGAATTGAGAGCTGGAGCTGTTCCAAGCCCTGTCCTCTGGTGTAAGAGGGGGCTGAGAGCACTCTGAGGGTTTGTAATTTTGAGGAGGATCTTCACCATTACAGTTGTGAATAAAGATGCATAGCACTGCCCTTTGAACCAGATTGGCTCCATTTAAAATGATTTCTTTCTTTTAATTGACACACTAAGCAAACACATTAACTCTGATGTCATAACAAGCTTGAATAGTTACTTGGCCAGTTTTAATTCTGGTCTAAAATGTACACAATTGTGTTTTGCAGTTTTAGAGAAGATATGAAAGAGGTTGACTGTCAGAATGGAGAGTTTAGAATTAAATATCTACACAACATGAACCACACTCCTGTTTTACTCCCAGCTCACAGAGGTTTGGGAATGCAAGATGAAGGGAAAGAGTGAGTAAACAGAGGGCTTTATCACACGGAGCTTTTATCCTGCGATTCCGTGAGATTCTGTGCTCCTTCACGGAGGTTTGTGGGCTCTTTACATGACGTCATGACCCTGCCATGACCCTCCTGCACTAAATGCCCTTTGTTCCATTTTTAAATAGATCGTAGATAATGAGCTATCAAATTACCCGTTGTGTTCCGCTTCAGTTTCCCCCGTGAAAAGAGTTAAAGGGGGAAAAAGAGGAGCGAGATCAATGAAAGATAATGGAAGACTCAGATATGGGGGGAAGGGGGGGGAAAGGAAGCACTTGAAAAAGGGAGTCATTGTGATCCTGCATTTAAAACGGAAGCAGAAAGCCCTGTTTTAAATATGAACTTGAGCACGCTCCGGGAGAGAGCGCAGGACAGGAAGGCCTGGCGTGCTATGGTCCATGGGGTCATGAAGAGTCGGACACGACTGAACGACTGAACAACAGAGATGCCCAGAGGGTGTTGTAAACTATCACAGTATGTGAGACTGTAAAAGATATTTTCTGCTTACATGGTGTGGAAGTGCAGGTGTGCAAAAACTGCACACTTTTTGGTACAGGAGTAAATCTGTAAGCGCCTTGACTTTTCTCTTAAACAGTTAAACAAAAAACAAAAAACCACATACTGAGAATTGTCCATGCAGTATCCCTGATTTCCAACTCTGTGATTTCCTGAGTCATTGACAATCTCTCCTCAGTCTCACAGGAAATCCAAGAACATTAGTAAATTTGGAATGAAATGGGAAACCATATAGGAATATGTTGTGGTTTTTGAGTTCTCATTTCTCAGGTCTAAGCTACATGTCTCTTCAGCAACACAGATTCCCAACTCTGTTTCTGATTAATATTGTACATGTAGTGGGAGGAGAGGGGTAGAATTTTTAGAGATGGGTACGTAACTCTTTCTCCACTCAGTGCTATTCTACTGCAACCCAGCCACCAAGAGCTTTTATTCCAGCTAAGCTATACAAGACTAGAAATATGTTCTGCTGCAGTGAAATGACCCTAGATGGGGAGGGAGGAAGAAGCGGTCCTGAGCATATTGACTGTAACTCATTGCTTACCATTCTTGCCTTTTAGTGATGGTTCCTTTCGGATCATATACTTCCTAATAGTCTTAACTGCTCTATGCATTTTTGTATTTTTTTTTACTTCATGATGATCTAAAAGACAGGTAGAAATAACATAAATGGTATTCTGCTACACTAATATGATGCCAGGGTGACTCATAGAATAGTAGGGTTGGAAGGGGACTACAAGGCCATCGAGTCCAACCCCCTGCTAGGGATGGGGGAAGAATTTCTCCCCGAAACTTTGGGGGGCCGAGTGCCAATGTATTCAGCCCCCCGAAGTAGTTTCGGGGAGAAATTCTCCGCCCCCCCGCCCCCCCCCCGGGATGGGACTTACCTTTCCCGAATGTCCCTCCTGGCGGCAGGTCCCGGCGGCGGTTCGGCAGGTCTTCGTCAGGGGCAGGGGCGGCAGCCGGTCTTTTGACCGGCTGCCGCCGCCGCCATTCCAATAAAAGTAAAAAAAAACAAATGCCCCCATGATAGGCTACGTGACGATTTACGTAGCCTATCACAGCTGACTTTGCAAATCTAGCCGTGATAGGCTACGTTAATCGTCACGTAGCCTATCACAGGGGCATTTTGTTTTTTTTTAAACTTTTTATTTCGCGGGCGAGGCGAGGCGCCTCCTCCCCGGCCTGAATTTCGGCCGGGTGAGGCGGGAAGCCTCCCCCCTGGCCTGTATTTCGGCCGGGCGAGGCGGGAAGCCTCCTCCCCCCGGCCTGAACTTTGGGGGGAGCAGCGAAGCGCCTCCCCCCCACTGCGAAGCAAGCTGTGAGACCAGGTAAGTGGCTTTTGTGCACCCCTACCCCCTGCTCAGTGCAGGAATCCAAGTCAGAGCATCCCTGACAGATGGCTGCCCAGCCTTGTCTTGAAACCTCCAGTGTGGGAGCGCCCACTACCTCCCTAAGTCATTGGTTCCATTGGTGGGGGAAAGCATGGCTGTATTCCCACTCCCACACAAGAATTGTTGGGCATGATTTTGAGTCAAGGCTCTGCAAGTCTTAGTTGTGGAGCTTGCTGATTAATTAATTAATTAATTAATTACATTTATATCCTGTCTTTAATGGCATGGCTCAGCCCCAAGAGGACAGTGTCTTATTCTTATTTGTTTAGGGCACTTCACATCCAGCAATTCAGTCCAAAAGGATACAAAAATGCTAACTTACAAAATATGTAAAGATATCAAATAAATATCAAAACATAAAACAGCAGAGCACTTTGAATAATGCTCAGAAAATGCATATGTTTCCTCTAAACCAGGGGTGGGCAACTTCTGGCCCTCCAGATTTGGCCTACAACTCCCAACAGTTGTAGCCTGCATAGCCAATGTTGGGGGATGATGGGAGTTGTAGAGCAACAGTATCTGGAAGGCCACAAGTTGCCCACCCCTGCTCTAAATATTCATCATTTTCCCCTGTTTATGTGGGCTAAGCGGGAAAGATTTCGGGGGGGGGGGCTTCCTAGAAGACGTGAGCTCCCATTCTGGTCCAAATGTAGCTTTTCTGTTCACTCAGCGAGGCAAAGTTGAGAGACCAGAAATTAGGAGCAGACAAAGGTGAGTGAGCCTGGCAGTAATTATGTCTAGGTGGCTGCCCACCTGGCAGCATTTCTGTGGCTCCAGCAGGTACCAGGAGCGTCTTCTTCCCCAGAGATTAAATCTACATGAACCTCTCTAAGCTCTGGAAGAAACATTTCCTCTGTTTTTAAATAATGCCCCCCCCCCCCGCCCACATGAGAAGGAGTGGAGAAGGGTCAGAAAGAGCAGCTTGCTGGACTCAAGAGATGGTGAAAAAAGGACAGTCCCTCACCCTTACTTTTGGCAGTTCTTACAACTGAGACGATGGGGAATTCCAAAAATTATTATTTTTCTACATTAAACAGGTTCCTGTTTCTCCTTTGTTGAATGGGATTTAGACATCTTTCCCTACTTCTCTTGTGGGGCTGTCACACTTCGTAGCGCTTAAACTGCAGTGTTCTATACCAAGTAAATTCTGCAAATGCTAGGAGCCTCTGAGCCAAGATGGGGCAATGGCCTCCAGACTTAGGTGGAGAATCCTGTTTGCCCTATTTGGTATGTGGCTGCACAGGCCTCATGGGCACCTATTGGATACTGCCTGTGACTTCCCAAGTGACCTGGGATGCCACAGCTCCCTTCCATTTTGGCCTGAAAGGCACTCCTGGTGGGTGCCATCACCTGAGCAGAAAGGAGGAAGGCAGAGTCCAGAAGCACTTCCAGACCTGAATTTTCTAGCACAGGTAAAGCCACTGTGCCCCCTTCAGCTGAGGTGTGCTATATAGAGAGATGATACAGGAAGTGTGTCTGACACTTTAAGAGGAGGACGCTCTCACCCAGAAAATGGAAAGGAAAAGAAGTTGCGGTCTAGAGCTTAGCAAAGGCTGGATCCTGCCATCATCATCATCATCATCATCATCATTATTATTTGTTTTGCATGTTCTTCAGATTGAAGTAAAGCCAGCACGATAATTTTGTGGGCTTTTCTTTGCTAAAAGAGTTAAGAACATAAGAAGAGCCATGTTGGATCAGACCAAGGGTCTATCTAATACAGCATTCTGTTCCCACAGTGGCCAACCAGCTGCCCACGGGATACCCATAAACAGAACATGAGTGCAAAAGCACCCTCCTGCCCATTTTTCCCAACAACTGGTATACATAGGCTTACTGCCCCTGATAATGGAGGTAGCTTATAGCCATCAAGACTAGTAGCCATTGTTAGCCTTCTCCTCCTCCATGAATTTGTCCAATCCCCTTTTGAAGCCATCCAAATTGGTGGCCATCACTACATCTTGTGCTAGCAAAATCCATAGTTTAACTATGCGCTGTGCGAAGAAGTCCTTCCTTTGATCTGTCCTGAATCTCCCACCAGTCAGCTCCATGGGATCATCCTGGGTTCTAGTATTATGGGAGAGAGGGAAAAAAATGACGCCTTATCCACATTCTTCACACCATTACATATCTGCACGTACTCTTACCCGCCTTTGAACTTACACATAGCAGTTAGCCCAGCTGCAGCGAAGAACAGGACTATGCACAGCATTACTCCAAGATATAACGCAATGTCAGATTTCATGAATTCTAGCATACGATAGTGAAAAGCAGCTAACTTTCCTTGAGGGACAAGAAGAAACACAAATCGGGTTTAGCCATTGAGAGCCAACATCACACTCATAAATGTACATCTAGAAATAAGCCTTAAAAGAGTGAGCAAAATCATCAAAACCATAAATCATCAAGGGTTATCTGACTAAAAACAACTCCATTAAATACAATACTGAGGCATGCAAAACATCAGAGAACACATGTTATCCTTCAGAAATCTTAAGGACAGATTAGGATTTGGAAGCAAAAATATTATATTTTCAACATTGTATGAATGGTTTCCTTTTATCTATTAAAAGTTCTAATTTGTGATGTTTTACTCTGATCTTTATATAATTTGTTGGTTTTTCCACAGCAGCATAGCCCTGCATTTTCCTGATCAATCCAATTGCATTTGGTAATTTGAATAGCTTCCAATATTTGACATATTGGAAATTCTCACTATTTCAGTTCCTTTATATATCACATAGGGATGGCGGAGAATTTCTCCGAACGCATTCGGCCCACCTAAATTGGCAGTGAAATTCTCCGCCCCCCGCCCCCCCCCCTGGGATGGGACTTGCCTCATGAGAATGTCCCTCTCGGCGTCGGGTCCCGGCGGCGTTTTGGTGGGGGCAGGGGCGGCGGCTGGTCTTCCGACCAGCTGCCGCCGCCGCCATTACAAAGTAAATGCAAAAAAACCACAAACCACACACGTGATAGGCTACGTAACGATTTACGTAGCCTATCACAGCTAGATTTCCAAAGTCAGCCATGATAGGCTACGTAAATCATTACGTAGCCTATCACGGGTGACTTTGAAAAAAAAAAGCGCGTATGCAAATGGCGGCGCCCATGGGCGCCGCCATTTGCGTTCCTTATTTGGGCACGGGTAGTCTATGTAAAGATTTACGTAGACTACGGCGAAAATAAGGGCAAGACTATTTGTTTTTTTTAAAATCTAGCCATGATAGGCTACGTAAATCTTTACGTAGCCTATCATGTTTTTTTGTTTTTGTTTTTTTTTAAACTGGGAAATGGCGGCGGCGGCAGCCAGTCAGAAGACCGGCTGCTGCCGCTGCACCACCACCGGAGCCTCTGCCGCCGCCAGGAAGATCCGCCCCAGGTAAGTCTCATCCCGGGGGGGCAGGGGGGAGACCGTTCCACCACTGATTTCAGGGGGCCGAATAAGCTGGCATTCAGCCTCCCCGAGATCCGTGGTGGAATTCTCTGACATCCCTAGTTGTTAGTAATGCTTCCTAAGGCCCACTTGACTTCACTCTCTAGGATGTCCGGATCAAGTTCAGTGACCGCACTATCATGGCTATCAGGGACATTAAGACCTTTCCTGTATAGTTCTTCTGTGTATTCTTGCCACCTCTTCTTAATCTCATCTGCTTCTGTTAGGTCCCTGCCTTCTTTGTCCTTTATCATGCCCATCTTTGCACAAAACGTTCCCTTGAGATCTCCGATTTTCTTGAAGAGATCTCTAGTCTTTCCCATTCTATTGTTTTCCTCGATTTCTTTGCATTGTTCATTTAAGAAGGCCTTTTTGTCTCTCCTTGCTATTCTCTGGAACTCTGCATTCAGTTGGATATATCTTCCCCTTTCTCCCTTGCTTTTCGCTTCCCTTCTTTCCTCAGCTACTTGCAAAGCCTCATCAGACAGCCACTTGGCTTTCTTGCACTTCTTTTTCTTTGGGATGGATTGAGTTGCTGCCTCCTGAACAATGTTACAGACCTCCGTCCATAGCTCCTCAGGCACTCTGTCTATCAAGTCTAATCCCTTAAATCTATTCCTCACCTCCACTGTATATTCATAAGGGATATGATTTAGGTCATACCTGAATGGTTTAGTGGTTTTCCCTACGTTCTTCAATTTACGCTGAAATTTTGCGATAAGAAGCTCATGATCTGAGCCACAGTCAGCTCCAGCTCTTGTTTTGACTGACTGTATAGAGCTTCTCCATCTTTGGCTGCAAAGGACATAATCAATCTGATTTCGATATTGACCATCTGGTGATGTCCGTGTGTAGAGTCGCTCTTGTGCTGTTGGAAAAGAGTGTTTGCTATGATCAGCGTGTTCTCTTGGCAAAACTCAATTAGCCTTTGTCCTGCTTCATTTTGTACACCAAGGCCATGCCTGCCTGTTATCCTGGTGATTTCTTGATTTCCTGCTTTAGCATTCCAATCCCCTATGATGAAGAGGACATCTTTTTTTGGTGTTAGTTCTAGAAGGTGTTGTAGGTCTTCATAGAACCGATCAACCTCAGCTTCTTCGGCCTCAGTGGTTGGGGCATAGACTTGAATTACTGTGATGTTGAATGGTTTACCTTGGATTCGTACTGAGATCATTCTATTGTTTTTGAGATTGTACCCCACTACTGCTTTTCCCACCCTTTTATTGACTATGAGTGCTACTCCATTTCTTCTAAGGGATTCTTGCCCACAGTAGTAGATATAATGGTCACCTGAATTCAGTTCGCCCATGCTTGTCCATTTCAGTTCGCTGATTCCCAAGATGTCGATGTTCAGTCTTACCATCTCATGTTTGACCACATCCGGCTTACCTTGATTCATTGACCTTACATTCCAGGTTCCTAAACAATATTGTTCTTTACAGCATCGGACTTTCTTTTCACCACCAGACACATCCACAGCTGAGTGTCCTTTCGGCTTTGGCCCAGCCGCTTCACTCTTTCTGGCGCTACTTGGAAATGCCCTCTGCTCTTCCCCAGTAGTATATTGCACACCTTCCGACCTGAGGGGCTCATCTTCCGGCGTCATCTTTTAGCCTTGTGATAGGTTCCATGGGGTTTTCTTGGCAAGAATACTGGAATGGGTTGCCATTTCCTTCTCCAGTGGACCACATTTTGTCAGAACTCTCCACCATGACTTGTCTGTCTTGGGTGGCCCTGCACAGCATAGCTTATGGCTTCACTGAGTTACGCAAGCCCCTTCGCCACAACAAGGCAGTGATCCATGAAGGGGCAGTAGCAGTTAGGCTTATCTATATAAGGAGGCATGCTTGCAAGTGAGCTCACTCTCCAAGTGCGAGGAGCCCTACTGATGAAGTGTCTCAGCACTAGTAACAAAGCGTCAACAAACAAGTGTGTTAAGCACCTGTGTGAGTTAGCAATGGGGAGAAAGCCAAGGCAGTGAACTCTTCCCTCCCTACTCACAGTAAGTAACTGTAAATACATAACTATAACTAAATCCCCCAATTTCTCAGAGTAAATAGCTAAGATTTCCAGCTAACAGCACACACCCAAATAAAAAACCAATTGTGAAAGTAGAAAGACAGCAGGGGTGTGGGGGCTATCCAGTGTATTACACTGAGTGCCACATAAGAAGAGCCATGTTGGATCAGGCCAAGGGTCCATCTAGCCCAGCATTCTGTTCACACAGTGGCCAAGCAGCTGTTGATCAGGAACACACAAGCAGGGCATGAGCGCAACAGCACCCTCTCATCCGTGTTCTCCAGCAACTGGTGTACATAGGCTCAGTGCCTCTGGTACTGGAGGTAGCACATAGCCATCAAGACTAGTAGCCATAGATAGCCTTTTCTTTCAGGAATTTGTCCAACCCCCTTTTAAAGCCATCCAAATGGGTGGCTATCACCACATCTTGTGGTAGCCAATTCCATAGTTTAACTATGCGCTGTGTGAAGAAGGCTTTCCTTTTATCTGTCCAGAATCTCCCACCAATCAGCTTCATAGGATGACCCCAGTTCTAGTATTTTGAGACAGGGAGAAAAAGGTCTCCCTATCTACATTCTCCGCACCATGCATAATTTTGTAGACCTCTATCATGTTTCCCTTTACCCTCCTTTTTTTCAAGCTAAATAATCCGAGCTCTTAAATTCAATTGTAAATAAGTACATTTTTTAAGAAACATGATAACTATTGTAGAAATCAATACAACAGACGTTATATAAAAGTCACCAGAAAAACATGGTGGTGGGGGGGGGAGACTTTTGCACTTTATTTATTTATTTATTTATTGCATTTATACCCTGCTTTTTTCCTCTTGCAAGGAACCCAAGGCGGCTTACATTATCCTCCTCCTCTCCATTTTATCCTCACAACAACAACCCTGTGAGGTGGGTTGGGCTGAGAGTCTGTGACTGGCCCAAAGTCACCCAGTGAGCTTCCATGGCTGAGTGGGGCTAGAACCAGGATCTCCCAGCTCCTAGTCCAACACTCTTGCCACTACACCACACTGACTGAGCTGATAATTTTAGGGCTTAGTGAAGTTTCTTGGCTAAAATAGTCTTGCCAGCTTTTCTTTGCCCCTCCAGTTCATCACTGCCTCCAGACTCTTCCTGTCTATCCATCAACTAATGAACTACTTATGGGGCTGCCATACAGACCCTTGTTTGGGGGCGGTCCTCTTCTGCTTCCTACTTTTGATCTGGAGCCCGCCTTCGATCTAGAATCAACATTGGATCTGGAGCCCACTTTCGATCTGGGTTTAGAGCCCACATTGGATCTGGAGCCCACTTTCGATCTGGGTTTAGAGCCCACATTGGATCTGGAGCCCACAGTGGATCTGGAACTGATTTCCCTTGCCACGTTCTTTTGCCCTGTAAATAACAAGTATTTACAATAAACATTACAATCAATATAAAGCAATAATCAACTTAATCATCAAAAAGCCTGCCGGTTTAAAAGACCAGATGATAAGGCTAACTCACATCAATCCAAGCTCCACAAAGCCAGGAAATCGGAACCTAAGGCTCATGCCTTATCTGATATGCCCCGTAATCAGTCATGATGTTGTGCAATGTCACAAATTGTGCTTGCTTACAACTTACCCTCCATGCACCCACACTTTTCCTGGGTCTTTCAGTCCCAAATGCAGATTGGGAGGATGGAGTGCCTGGGACCAGCAAAGATGCTCCACATTGCCCTGGTCCTGTATTGCATTTTTTAGATCCCTGCAGGCAGGAATTGTCTTCACTTATTGTTTATTTGGGTTCAATGTGCATGTGATTTGTTTGGTTGTAAACCTGACTTATCCAAAGCCTTCATAGCATGTTTGATTTGATGATCCTCCTTTTGCACTATGTTCTCATTGCACATTGCATGGTGCATACAAGAAACAGCTACGTCACATGGCTTCTCCATCTTGGCCCTGTGTTTCCTCCTCCCTCCCAATCCCCTTTCCTTTTGTGTTATGTCTTTTAGAATGTAAGCCTGTGGATAGGGGCTGTCTTATTTCCTATCTTTGTAAGTCACCTTGGGAGACTTTTGAGCTGAAAGGCAGAATTTGTTGTTGTTCAGTCGTTCAGTCGTGTCCGACTCTTCGTGACCCCATGGACCATAGCACGCCAGGCCTTCCTGTCCTGCGCTCTCTCCTGGAGCGTGCTCAAGTTCATATTCATTGCATTGGTGATGCTATCTAGCCATCTCATCCTCTGCCGTCCCCTTCTCCTTTTGCCTTCAGTCTTTCCCAGCATCAGGGTCTTTTCCAGTGACTTTTCTCTTTGCATTTGGTGGCCAAAATATTTGAGCTTCAGCTTCAGTATCTGTCCTTCCAATGAGCAGTCAGGGTTGATTTCCTTTAGGATGGACTGATTTGACCTCCTTGCAGTCCAGGGGACTTGTAAGAGTCTTCTCCAGCACCACAGTTTGAAAGCATCAATTCTTCGGCGCTCAGCCTTCCTTAGAGTCCAGCTCTCACAGCCATACATTACTACTGGGAAAACCATAGCTTTGATTAGACGGACTTTTGTCAGCAAGGTGATGTCTCTGCTTCTTACTATGCTGTCTAAGTTTGCCATAGCTTTCCTCCCAAGGAGCAAGCGTCTTTTAATTTCATGGCTACAGTCACCGTCTGCGGTGATCTTGGAGCCCAAGAAAATAAAATTTGTCACAGCTTCCATTTCTTCCCCTTCTATATGCCAGGAAGTGATGGGGCCAGATGCCATGATCTTCGTTTTTTTAATGTTGAGTTTCAAACCAGCATTTGCACTCTCCTCTTTCACCCTCAACAAGAGGCTCTTTAGATCCTCTTTGCTTGAAAGGCAGAATAAAATGCAGTAAATAAATAAATAGGATCGCATACAGTTTCAATCTATGTCTCTCACTCAGAACTGGTTTTGAAAAAGTGACTGGCAGTGTGGAAGCTTCTGTGATAAAAAAAATTAATGAAAGTGTCTGAGTGTATGATACAGTATATCTCTGATTCTGTTGCACAAAGAATCCTGTGTAACTGGGAAGTTTGCACTTTTCTTTTTGTTTGAATCTGCAGAAATTGCCCTGAGAAGATGTTAAAAGGAGAGGGCCTTTTCAGTGGTGGATCCCCATTTATGGAATAATCTCTCTGATGAGGCCCACCTGGCACCAACATTGTCATCTCTTCAGCGCCAGGTTAAAACTGCCCTCTTCTCTCAGGCATTTGGCAGTGTATAATGAGTCTCTTGATTGTCTCTGGCTGATTGTTTTAAATTGTTTTAGATATATTTTGTTGTTGTGCATGTTATTTGTTTTATGTCATTATGTGAATGGTTTTTATATTTTACATAATGTATTTTAATGGTTTTTAATTTTTGTGAACTGCCCAGAGAGCTTCAGCTATGGGGTGGTATAGAAATACAATGAATGAATGAAATTACTGACCCTATACAGTATCTGCCTGACTTGAACCAGAACGTTGAAACATCTGTGCCTTGCAGCATTTTCCCATCCCCTAAGCCAAGTCCACTCCTTTCCTAATCATGCCTTGGAGTACATGGAATGTGCCTTTTTTCATAGCAGCTGCACACTGGGTTGACATTGTCATCAAACTGTCAACCAAAAGTCCAAGATTTCTGTCTTGGTCAGTCACGAGCACACAAGTGAAGTTGGGATTTCCCCCCCCCCCCCACAATGTGTATCACTTTACACTTGCTTACATAGAACTGCACTTGCCATTTTGATCTCAATTTTTCCATTATGGAGTGATCCTTTTAGAGCTCATCACAATCCCTCTTTGTTTTAACTGCCTAAATAATGTCGTGTAATCAGCAAACTTGGCCACCCTGCTGCTTAGTCCTAGTTCCAGATCATGTATTATTATTATTATTATTATTATTACTACTACTACTATTATTATTATTATTATTATTATTATTGAATTTGTTATTATTACATTTGTACCCTGCCCTTTTTACAATGCAAGGAACTGAAGGCAGCTTACATGGGCATCCACCTCCTCCGTTTCATCCTCACAACAACCATGTGAGGTAGGTTAGGCTCAGGGTCAGTGAGTGGCCCAAAGCCACCCAGTGAGCTTCATGGCCAAGTGGGGACTAGAACCCAGATCTCACAGGTTCCAGTCCAACACTCTAACCACTACACAACACTGTCTTTATGAACAAGTTGAAAAGCACTGGTCCCAATACAGATCCCTGCTATCTAAAAAGCAATGTAAAAGTTTGATATGTTTGAAAATACATTTTAAAACTTAAGCAGGAAAACAGTGAATACCCTTTTAAGTTGTTAAACAAATGAAATCATGCCACACCAGAAGTCTTAAGGTATGAATGGTTTATAAAGAAAAGTAAATGCAGAACAGCATCATGTACAGAACTAAAATGTGAAACATACAATGATTACAAAGAAAATACATGCGTACACTATGCAAAATACACTGCAGTTTAACTCTTGCTATGCCTATTGAAAATAAAAAGAACCAATGTTAGTAGGCCCAGCAGGAGTTTCAACTGTATTTAGCTGTACTTAAACTTATACCAATCCAAACTAATTAAATGCAGTGTTTGAAGCTTTCACCTATATTGCAGTATGGTCCAAACTTTTAGAGAAAAGAGAGGGGCACAGAGGAGTGGGGTGGATTAAAAGAAACGTATAGCTTTGGGGTTGGACTCGATGGCCTTGTAGGCCCCTTCCAACCCGACTATTCTATGATACCTCTGCTGATCTCAAGCAGAGATCTGAAGACCAGGCTTTCGTGGACCCAGAGGAAGGTTGAAAGAGACCTATCCTAGAATCCAGAGTGTAGAACTCAGCAAAGTCCAGGTAGGGAAAATTAATCCAGGTAGAGACTGAAGACAATATTTTCAGTTGAAAGTGTTGCGAAGCCCATGCTTCACCAGTGAGCGAAATAAAATAGCAGGCAAAAGCTACACCAAGCTGCTCAGGCACCAGGTGCCTGGCTCAGAAAAACCAGTTTCGGGAAAGATAGCCCAAAATAGTCCCAAAAGCCAAGAGAAAACATATTTAAAAGGAAAAAAGAGGACTCTTCTTCTCCCAGAAGGGAAGCAAGAACCAAAACAGCTCTCAAAACAAATCAAAATCTGCTAATAATGTTCAGAGTTAAGCAAAAGGTAAAAAACAGGCCCGCCAGGTTTGGAACAAACGTGGTTCTTGTCTTTTTCAAAGGGTGCTGATGCTTTCTTTAAACCCCTGAGAGCCCTCAATTTTCTGCTTTTTGACTTGCTCTTTTCTGTAGTTGCGAACGGGAAAATTTGGTTCTGAATGACCGGGCCGGGGGGGGGGGGGGCGCAAAAACCTGCAGGGACAGTTTCTCATTGTTTTAGGTCACTGATCTTACTCTAGGCCTGATCAGGGTACCTGGGAACACTCCAGACTGGTGGAGCTGCTAGCTGCAAGGAATAACAAACCGTGATGTTTTCTCATACTGCTGTGTTGTTCCATGGCTTGACCACAACTTTGTCAGCAGGATTGCCTGCTTGAGGCTGCTTCTCAAACTCCAGGCAGCAAAAATTTCTGCCCTCAAGGAAAGACAGGCCTGCTTATGAAGCAAAATTTCAGTCCCATTCCATGCCATAGCTTCCTTCTAAGCCCTCTGTTCCCAGCACTTGAATTCAAAAAGGGAATTTAGTAACACAAACAATTAAGGGGACAGGGGGGAGCAGAGGAAGAAGAGGAATGGCTGGGAGTACAGACCGGTAAGCAATGGGGCCCAGTCATGCTGAGGGGATAACTTGTCTGCATACACACACACACACACACACACACGCGGTCCCAGAAACTCAGTTAGCTGCTGCTTTTACTGCTTCTGCTTTTTATCCACATGGCAGTTATTTCCCCCTTCCTTCACCCTCAACATTCTAAGTGCTGCCTTATGAAATCTCATAGGGATTCATTACACCAATAAAAATTATTTTAAAAATAAGTAAATTGGTTTTTTTTAAAAAAAAAGCAAAATTCCATTCCACCAACTACAATAGAAAGGGAATAGGAAAACATATATGGTTTCCATATATGGCCTCCAGACTTTTGGCAAATGATGGGCACAAAAAGTTGCCAACACACGTTTTCAGTGTCAACACTGCATGACCAAGTGTGTTTTTTTTCCTGCTAACTGCCATTTCTCCCTCAATCTTCAACCAATTTTCCTGAAATTTTCAGGTTATGTAAAATAAATATCTGTCTGGCACATGCAATTTTCAGGAGGATTGGTAAAACCCTTTCGATTTTAATAAGATTAGAATACCACCACCCCATTTTCATTTAACATGGCACAGCAGAACCCTTTTTTGACTGATCACCTTATCTATTGGAGGCACAACTATGCCTCCAGTGATAATATTTAACCTTCACTAAGTAAGGTATGTAGATAATGGAATACTTCCTAAATATTACAAAAATACTCAGAGATGCGGGACAGGGGATCCTAATAATGGATGATTTTATCATTTAGAACAGGGAAAGATGGATTTGAGCTGGGTGTATAGACCACTTGTCTGCCTGGTGCATGGACTCCCTGACTCATTGTGGACTTGCCTTCCTCTCCGTACTGAGGAGGGTGAACGTTCTCTGTGCAGTTTCTCCAGGGGACATGGGAGAAGGCTGCCTAACGCAAAGGCAGCAGCCATTATCAATCATCTATATAAGCTGGTAGACAGTGCTAGGGAGCAATCAGGGGTAGTGGAAAATGCACATGCCAGACACATCTGGAGAGTGGCACTCATAGCCCTACGCAGGCCACACAAAATTGAAAGAATTGAGGGAACGTGGGGACATGCACAGGCCACCGATGTTTACCAGGTGGGCCTGAAGAGAGACTATAACTGCATTTGGCTAAATGCAGTTGCAGTCCTCTGCATGCATGATCAGGAGTCCTGGACGATCAGGGTTCTGACGTCCAAGTCACACAGAGGATAGTGACTGCATTCAGCCAAGCATGGCTGCTGTCCCACTTCAATTCTTCCTGATCAATATAGGGAGGTCAGAGGTGGAAGTGGTGGGGCAGGTGTGGATACACCCATGTCCCCCCACCCTTTCAATTTTTTTAGAGATGTTTGTCTACTAATACCGGAAGCCTTTGAGCCAAGCTTGGGGCATGTGTGCTTGGTTCTAAATGAAAACATGAAGATTGTGGGCATAATGGAATCCTGGTGGAATGGGGATGTGGTTATATCCCTGGATAATATAGGGGATAATATGCCTCTATAGGGGCATATGAAGCTGCCTTATGCTGCATCAGACCAATGGTCAGCGTAGCTCAGTATTGCTTGTGCTGACTGACCCTGGCTCTGCAGAATTTCAGGTGAGGTCCTCACTCTGTCCTACCCAGAGATGCTGGGGATCAAACCTGGGATCTTTTGCATGCAAAAAAAATGTGTGCTATCCCTGAGACAGAGGCCTTTCTGAACTCTCTCTCTCAGTGTGTGTGTGTGTGTGCGCGCGCGCGTATATATATATATATATATATATATACACACAATTACAAAAAAACACATATGACTTCAAAAGAGGGAACTTCTCAAAAATCAGGGGACTACTAAAAATGTGAAAGGGATAGTGAAGAGATTGACATATCTTCAGGACATTTGGAGGTTATTTAAAACCTCAACAATAGAAGCACAGCCATAATATATGCCTGCAGATGAATGGATTATTCTCCCTGGTAATGAATTGCTGAATTGCCCTGCTGCAACTTCTTTGAACTCACATTCACCTCTGGTCATCTTTGATCATATCCACCCTAACGCCTCCTCCAGTTGCCATCTGCAGGCGTACATCAGGAGATGTGGAACATCCCTCCTCCAGGTGGGCATCTGAGAATGCGCAGTTCTTCTGTTCTTTCAGACACTCATATCATCTTGTCTGCCAGCACAGCTCACTATGGCCTTGAGATTGCTGTGTGAAGCCGCTTGCAAAGACAGCTGCATCCCCCCCCCCCCGCTTTTGTCATAGCCACTCCTGCAGTATCTTAGACTTAGTTAGAGGTATTATAATGCCATAACATCAATTAGCAGAAAATCAAAATTTCAAGGTCTTCTTTCCCATGGGTCAGTGGTCTGGAATATAACTATGGGGTCTTCTTAAATATGAGTCTGGGGTCTTTTAGGGGGGTCTTCTTGTAGGTCTCCCCAGAGAGCTTCGGCTCTTGGGCAAATGTGATAAATAAATAATTGCCCTCATTCAGAGCATTCAACCATTCCAGATAAGCTTAGCCCTGTTCAGTTTGGAGTAGCCTCTTCAATCTGTCATGAACAAAATTATTTAACCCGTTTAATACCAGACTAACAGGAGGGAGGGTGCTGCTGGTAGAGGCGCAGAAGTGAAGGCTCCTGGTCTGCCTCCCAAGGAGTAACTGTGGGTAGAGACACTGTGTTCCTGTATGACCATGAAGAGAAAATAACAGCAGAAGCAACATACCTCCCCAAGCTGAGAGGTTATCTGGCATTTTAACTGCTCAGTCGGATTGGTGTCTCCTGTCACCTTGCCATCGAAACCACAGAATGGAGTAGGTAGTCAGCACAATGTTTTTATACAAACATCGTGTTAGTCGGTCAGAACAGGTTCTTCATAATTTCTTCTGTTTCTTCCTGATGATGTCCCTTTTTTCAACAGCTTCAACAACCTATTCCTTTGCTGCAGAACATTCTAGAACTTCTGCCATTATGCTGCTCCCAATTGGCTGGTTGCCATGCCTAATCAGCATTCCACGTGTAGCATAAGCCCAGGAAAATATTTATTTTAGATGTATTTCATGTAATTATCTATCTAGGTCATAGATACAGATATAAATATTCTAGATGTTGAGAGCAGCAGCAGTGTGAGGCAGACAGAACAGCGAGAGGTCTGGGAAGAAGGACTGAATAGCAACTGCACTCCTTCGGTGCCCCTCTTGCTGATGCAGCCAGCTGAGAGGAGAAGAGCCAAGCTAAAGGTGGACTGAAAGCCCCCCTTCATTTTGGGGGACCCTCCCGCCCCCATGAAAATGGGGTGGATTTTCTCCTGGTTTGGGGGATCAGCGATGCAGCTGTCTCCTTAACTTGGTCAACCCTCTAAGGTAGACGAGGCTTTGTTCCCCCCTTTTCTTCTCTTTAAAGAAAGGGTTGCAGATCTGCGTAGCTTCCCAGTCCTGCCACCCCGCCACTTGGGTGCACTTAAAAAGAGCTGCATGGCTCTCCGTAGCTTCCCATAAAGAGCTGCAAGGCTCTTCTAAAAATGTAGCCTGGCTGTTATTCTTTGGAAATCCACAGCGTTTCTCTCCCTTTTTTCTGAAGTGAAGAGAAAGGAGGGGAAAACCCTCGCCCACATCATACCTTTAGCTAAGGTAAGAAGACAGCCACCCCCAGGCCCCAAACTGGGAGACTTTGCCCACCCCTGCCAGTGTTCGGGGCAATGTTATTTTCTCCCCATCCAGCTTATGAACTATCAGATGTGATACAGTCATCGTCCTGGTTCATTGCCTCATAGTTTGGCCAAGGCCCAATCACCACAGCAACCTCACAGCACAGTTTCCCCCCACATTTCAGAATCCATGGGCCCAAGGTGAGAAGAATCTCTGCGCTCCCATCCAAGAGGAAACAGATCTCCAGGCCCTTTATGAGCCGCGGGTCTGAACGGAGCTGGCCCTCCCCTTCCGCAGCACAAGTCCGCTGCCTCAGGCAGCAGTCGCTGGGGAGCAGGGAGCGGTGCTGGAGCGGCAGCTGTGTGCCAGGCGGCCTGCGCTGCGCCCCAGAAGAGAGCCTGCCGCGCTCAGGCTCAGTGGAGGGAAACGGCCCTGTTGCCAGTGCTGGACTGGAACTCGGCTGCCAGTCCGGTGAGCTTCTCCACGTGGGATGGGAGCTGGGAGCGCCACAGGAACGTGCGATGTAGGGATTGTGGAGACGAGAAGGGCAAACCAGAAACCGGAAGCACAGAGCAAGGAAACAGATGCTGGTAGATATACTCAGTTAGTTTATTGCAAGAGAAAATGGGCTATGTCTGATCTCTTCCACACATTGGCCACCTGAAGATGCAAAGCAGCACTGTATTTCAGTTATTCACACACACATATACATATATGTATGTGTGTATATATATACATACATGCACACACACATATTCGCCTGGGAATAACTGGCTAGTAGTGAGCAAGGGTGCCTTTAACAACACTGGTGGGGGAGTGAATGTAAGGCACATGGGTACATGTCACTGGTGCGTTCTCAGATGTGCCAAGCAAACAACAGGGGATACCTCTGACTTGCCAGCCAGGGCTGTAGGGCTTGGGACAGGGAAAGGAACTGCTTTGGGGCTCAAGTAGGTCCCACACTGAATCATGGGACTTGAGGGGGATGCGGCTTAAGAACAGCCTGTGTGTAGGTAGGAGGAATGTGACAACCATTGTGCTGTATCCAGACTGAAGGGTGGGTCAGGCTAACACCAACAAGCAAACCCTAACACTTTAATTACAGGCATCTTCCCTTGTAAGTTAACAGAGTTGTGGCCTCAGTTTGTGTATTGTCTCTTTATTTCTGGGTGTGGTCACAACACACCCAGCACAGACGGTGGGGGAGTTCCAATAGAAAATATTCACCCGGACAGGAATCCAGGAATCTGACAGTGGAAACCCTGATGAAAGCATCAGATACGAGGGGAGAAGGAGGGAGAAGCAAAAGTGGTAGTGTTTTAAGTGTGTACTACAGACTACTTGCCAGTCGGAAGGCAAGGATGATATGTTCCTGAAACAGATTAGAAACGGGTGAGCCCTAGTAGCAGTGGGAGATTTCAGCTACCTTGTCATCTGCAGGAAGACTAAGCGTACTAAGAATAAAATTTCCCACAACTTCTTGGCTTGACTTCCTGACATGTTCATCTCTCAGTCTCAGAAGGTGGAGAAGAGCTGCTGTCCTGGACTTAGTCCTAACAAAAAAGCAAAAAACTGGATGATGAATGTACGCAGCGGAGACTTTGGGGGAAGGTGACCCGAGAATCCATGATGATGAGGGAAGGGCATAAATGTATACCCTGGGCTTTAAGAAGGCTGAATGAAAAGGGCTCAGAGAAAGGTTCAGTAGTATCCTGTGGCTGAAGGAAAATTCTGAAGGAAAAAGGACTTCAAGGGGGATGGGAGATTCTGAGAAGTGAGATACTGAAAGTCAGTAGAATTAGGGCTGTGCATAGCTTTGGTGCCAAATCCGAATACCGAAGCAAATCAGGGCGCTTCAAGGGTGCCTCGGTGTGATCCGAAGCAAATCAGACCAGCACCGAGGTGTTCTAAAGTGAAGCGGGCCACCAACTAAGTGCCTCAGTCCACGTCGGAGATTCTGAGCTACTCTAAAGCCATTCTGAAGCCCGGGCAGCCTGTCTCTAAAATGTATCAACTTGCAAAGGACTAGGGAGCGGGCAAGGGGGAGACTAACATAGGGAGAAAGGGGAAAGGAGGAAGAGGGAGGGGGGAAATCGTGAGGCTTGGTGAATGGCAACTCTAGTTGCCAAATTAGGGCTGAACTTAACCCAGCAGTCTCTATCAGTGACAGTGGTGGTGGTGAGGATACTGGATATATTGAAGAAAAAAGCCTGTGTTTGCTCATTGCTAGAGGGAGAGAGATCTGGAGTTCTGAAGTTATTTAGCTAGATCTGGTGTGTGTGTGTGTGTGTGTGTGTGTGTGCGCGAGAGAGAGAGAGAGAGAGAGAGAGAGAGACTCCCACCCAGCCCTTGTTTTCTTCTAGATTATTTATTTAAAAACCAAAAACATTTAGTACCTCTTTCTTTCCTCCTTTCCTTGGCTTGTTAAAAACACACAAAATATATTTTAAAAGTATTTCCCTTGCCTTGTTCTTGGTTCTCCTCCCACCCACCCTTCTCAGTTCCTGTATTCCTTCCCTTCCCATTTTTGAATTCTATGTGTTTTCCCTAAAAAATAAAATATAAACCCTTTTCTTTGCTTGTAGGTAGTTCTGTATTTGCTTTTCTTTCGCTCGTGCATGTGTGCGTGAGCGTGCACACTTGTGTTGTGGTCAAGCAAACAGTGTGTGGCAAAGCGCTACACACATCCACATATCAAAACAGAGTGGGCAAAGCACTAAACACATAACATCTATTATTTAAATAATACTCCACTGTGTGGCAAGCCCAATATGAAACATCTTTGGCATCTTGGCAGGGGCACTTGCATTTTTTTTTTTTAATTAAAAACTGTCTGAAATTTGGCAGGTATGGTGTGGCTATTTTTTTAATTAAAATATAAAAATAAAAATAAAATATTTATTTTGTGTTTGCTAAAAACAACACAATAACAACAACAACAACAATGCACAGCACATTAGCACAAAAACTACTCTGCCAGCCTGCCTTCTTGCCTGTGTTTCCCCAGGTAATGTGTATTCCAAATTCAGCCAAAGAGAGCCTGAGGTTATCCACTGTGAAACTGAATGGGAAAGGGGAGAGGAGTATTTCACTTCAAAGAAACCTACAGCAGAGATTAGGGATAGTGACCTCCTCCGCTTCAACACCTTTATGACCTCATAGAATCATAGAATAGTAGGGTTGGAAGGGGCCTACAAGGCCATCGAGTCCAGCCCCCTGCTCAATGCAGGAATCCAAGTTCCAATCCAAGCACCTTTCTTTTGAGTTTCAGAGAAAAGCACAATTTATCTGTGCTTAGCACAAAAACTACTGGGCCAAACTGTCTGGCATGTGGCAGGTGGAATTCCCATCCATGGGGGCTGACAGGTCCCCAAATTCCATGCACTTCTATGGAAACAGTGAAAAGTTATAGCTCTTTACTTTGAGAGTTTTTGTTGAAAAATTCAAATTTCACCTGCGTCTAGCATAAAATCTGCTGGGCCAAACTGTCTGAAATTTGGCAGATGGGATCCCCTCCATAGGTGCTGCCAGGCCCCCTAATGTCACATATTGATCATGAAAACCGAAAAAGTTATAGCCGTTTGTGTTTTCTAATGCAAGTCAATGAAACTGAATGGTTCAGATATCCGAATCTCCCTTGAGATCCGAAGCGAAGTGATGGGGTCCAAATCAGTGCGAAGCAAAGCAGGGGTACTTCAGAAGGTCCAAAGTGGCATTCAAAACAAAGTGGTGGGTCCGTGCACAGCCCTAAATAGAATCATGCAAACTATTCCACTGAGGAAGGAAATTGGAAACTTCTAAAGAAACCAGTGTGGCTCCACAATGACCTGACTTGTGACCTGAGGCTTAAAAAGGGCATTCATAAAAGACAGAAGGAGAGACATGTAACCGAGGGTGAGTTCAAGTGAGTAACCTTGGGGTCTCCAGCCTGGTCCCATGGGCACCAAGGTGCCTATGGACACATCTTTTGCAGCCTACCAGGCTTCCTGCCTCTCCTGGTTTTTATTTTATTTCTTAAGGTTTTTTGAAATAAATATTTTGTAAACTGGGATGCTGTCATGCTATAAAGGGAAGTTCTACTCCCCACCCCCCACATACGTTTTACTTGGGTTCAAAAAATGTATTTTGGAGCTCAGGCTCCACTTCTGCCTCATACTTAGGTTCTTGGGGACATTCCGTTTTCTTTTTAGTCTCACCAATTTGCCTTCTGGGAAATGAATGTTTGTGGCTGGCCACACCCTCCATGGCAACCATTTTATGAATGGGCAAAAGCCCCCCCCCCCCCGGTTGCCAATTTGTGAGAGCACCCATGACACTCTCTCAAAATTCCAAATGTGCCCACCAACTCAAAAAGGTTATTTTTTTGTAGGGATAGTGTCAGGAAGACTAAAACCCAGAATAAGGTGAGACTTGAGAGGGATGCTAAAAACAACAAAAAAGGGCTCAATGGGCTACGTTCATAGCAAGGGGTGGCATTACTACTAGGTGAATCCATAGCTGGCTGGAGAACCATACCCCAAGAGTGCATGTCAGTGGTTTCCCATCAAACCGGAAGGAGGTATCAAGTGGGGTGCCATAGGTCTTGGTCCAGGGTCCTGCACTCTTCAACATATCTGTTAATGACTTGAAAGAAGAGGTAGGGGAAATGCTCATCATGCTTGCAGGTGACCCAAAATTGAGAGGGATATCTAATACCATAGAAGGTCAAACAAAATTCAAAATGATCTCGATAGCTTAGAAAACTGGGCAGAAAAAAAACAATGCAATTTGATAGAGACAAGTGCGAAGTTCATTTAGGAAAAAGAAATCAAATGCACAGGGATAAGATGGGGGAATACCTGGCGTGACAGTTGTACATGTGATCAATTGTTACAGACAGCTAATTTTAAAAAGTTATCTGACAATCGTAAATATCTCTTAAGTAAACCTATTGCATTAGATGAATTGTATAAAATGATTTAAAAAATTAAACCTAATAAATCTCCTGGGCTGGATGGCGGGGGGGGGGGGATTTTTTAATGAAGTGTTCAAGGAGGAGCTATCACCTTTACTTCTTTTGTTATTTAATTTGATTTTACAAGGAAACTCAAATTCATGGCATTTTGCGAGGATTATTTTAATACCCAAACCAGATAAAAACCTGAAGTAGCTGACCCTTATCGGCCTGTTGCACTTATCAACCAGGATGCAAAACTTTTTACTGGGATTCTAGTGAACAAATTGGGAGATTTGGCCAGTTATTATATTAACACAGATGATCCATCTGGATTTTTTAGGTAAAGACAAACAGCAAATCTGATTAGAAGACTTTTTAATGCTATTTTCTATAGTGCAACAGGGCTGGGGCATTGGCCATTGCCTCTTTTCTTTTGTTGCCTCTAAAGCCTTTGACAGGCTGAAATAGAATTTTCTTTTTAAAGTTTGTAAAGTGATGGGGATGGGTGATACCTTTTTAAGGATTTTGTGTTTATTATATTCTACACATAGGGTGGTGAGTAGAACAAATGGGGTAGATTCAGACCCCATTTCCATCACTGGGGAGACTAAAGAGGGATGCCTGCTCTCACCCTTGTTGTTTGCCTTCACTATGGAGCTCTTAGCTAATTTAGTGTGGAATGCCCCCAGAATTACTGGTGCATCTATTAATGGTCAAAGGTGTCTTCTAAATTTTTTTTGCTGATGATGTGACAGTTTCTGTATCCAACCCTAAATTGGTAATCCCTAAAATCCTAGAAATTATTTCACGCTAGGGTGAAGTGGCTGGGTTGCAAGTCAACCTAAATAAATCTCAAATATTGGCTTTAAATTTACCAGCTATAGATAGGCTTTATTTATGAACTTACAGTGGAATTCCTATTAATTCATTAATACTAAATACTAAAGTATTTAGGAGTTGTGATACCTAAACCATTGAACAAAACCAATTCATTGAATTATAAGCCTCTTTTGTATTATTTTAGGCAGAAATTAAAGGAATGGGAGAAGCTGAAAATATCTTTCTTGGGTAGGATTGTTGCTGTTAAAACATTTTTGCTCCCTAAATTAACTTACATTTTCCAAACCATCCCTACAGGAGGTACAACACATTTTTTTGTCCTATTGGTGAATGCTCATGTCAAAATTCATTAATGACAGCAAAAAACCACAGTGTTACTAACTCTACTAGTTTCTATAGACAGAAGGAGGCTGGTTTTGGGATACCCAATTTATGGTGCTACTATGCAGCCTTTCAGTTTAAACATTAATAAGGTTGGGTGTGTGTCCCCCCCCCCCCCGAAATGTGTCTGGGCACCTTTGGAAGTTAGGGATGCCGAATTGGACAACATTAGAGCTTGTTTTTTTCTTTCCTTCTTTCTGCCCTCCCAAGAAATTACACTTAAAAAAATCCCAAGTCCATTTCTTCGTAATGATTTTGGGATCTAGAAGGTATGGCAGAAACATTTGATTCTTGTACCATCACCCCTTATCCCTTTCCTTAATCATCAACTCTTCTGCGATATGGATAAGAGTAGGGGTGTATGGATTACTTACCCTGTTCCATTGGGGCCGTCTGCTGGGGGGGGGAGGCGATCTGTCCCTCCCCCCCCGGAATCCTCCCCGGTCAGCTCCGCTCCACGGGGAGCCCACAGAGCTGCCGGCTGGGGCCGACTGCAGCCGGACTACCATCTAGGGATGGCAGAGAATTCCGCCACGGATCTGGGTGAGGCCGAATGCCAGTGCATTCAGTCCCCCGAAATCTGTGGCGGAACGGCCTGCCCCCCCGCCCCACCGCGGATCCCCCCCGGGATGAGACTTACCTGGGGCGGATCTTCCGGGCAGTGGCTTTGGCGGCAGCGGCTGCAGCGGCTGGTTTTCCGACCGGCTGCTGCTGCCGCCATTCGCAGTTTTGTTTTTGTTTTTTACAGAGACGTGATAGGCTACGTAAGATTTTATGTAGCCTAAAATGTCTGGGTAAAAAAAAAAAAAGGCGTACACAAATGGTGGCGGCTATGGCCGCCGCCATTTGCGTTCCTTATTGTGGGCCGTCTTAGTCTATGTAAATAATTATGTAGACTAAGACGGCGAAAATAAGGGGAACGCAAATAGCATCTGCTACGCTATTTGCGTTCCCCTTATTTTCATTGTATTAGTCTACGTAAATATTTACATAGATTAAGATGTCAAAAATAAGGAACGTAAATGGCGGCAGCAGTAGCCGCCGCCATTTGCGTACGCGTTTTTTTTTTCCCCCAGAGCCTTCCGCGGCCGGAAATCCGGCTGCGGATGGCTCTGGCCTGGCTGGGCCTGGCCGGCTGCTCCGCAGAGCTGCCGCGGAGCACAGCCGGCTGCAGAGGATTCTGAGGGGGAGGAACGGAGCGCCTCCCCCCCCGTCCAGGATTCCGGGGGGAGGGACGGAATGCCTCTCCCCCCCACCATCAACATAATCCGCGAAAGGTAAGTGACTTTCGTACATCCCTACTTTCATCGGCTACTGGGCTGCGGCCACAAATGGCGGCCTCTATTTGTGTCCCTGCCTTTTGCCATGATTGGCTATGTATATATTTACGTAGCCTATCACGGCAAAAGGCAGGTACACAAATGGTGTCCCTGCATTAGTCATGATAGGCTACGTAAATACTTACGTAGCCTATCACGGCTAAAGTAGAGATGAAATGGTGGCCGCAGACCAGGGCAGCCATTCGCGGGGCGGC
This sequence comes from Heloderma suspectum, assembly GCF_057233095.1. Taxonomy (NCBI): domain Eukaryota; kingdom Metazoa; phylum Chordata; class Lepidosauria; order Squamata; family Helodermatidae; genus Heloderma; species Heloderma suspectum. Next base: position 5,953,534 of record NC_139462.1, read on the forward strand.
AGACAGCCGACAAAGTTAGGCTCTGTCCTGGGGAAATTTCACAGGGTGATGGGGGGGATTGCTCCATTCCGCCACGGACTCCAGGGGGCCGGATTCTAAAGAATCCAGCCTCACTGGAGTCCATGGCAGAGTTCTCTAACATCCCTAGATAAGAGGTTACAATTTCAACTTTGGAAACAGTAGGGTTTATACCAACTTCAGGATCTATATGTTGGTTTTTACCCCAAATCTAGGGAACAAATTCAGATGTAGCTTGGTAATACTTCTCAAGAAGGGCCACAGTGGCTTAGTGGTTAAGACGCTGAACTGCAGACTGGAAGGTCGGGAGGTCAGCAGTTCGAGACCCGAGTGCTGCGTGATGGAGTGAGCTTCCGTCTTCAGTCCCAGCTTCTGCCAACCTAGCAGTTCGAAAGCAAGAAATTGCAAGTAGAGAAATAGGTACCGCCTCGGCGGGAAAGGTAACAGCGTTCTGTGCACCTCGGTGTTCAGTCATGCCAGCCACATTACCACGGAAGCGTCTTCGGACAGCGCTGGCTCTTCGGTTTAGAAACGGGGATGAGCACCACACCCTAGAGTCGGACACGACTGGTTGGGGACACCTTTACCTTTAATACTTCTCATTGTTGTTGTTGTTCAGTCGTTCAGTCGTGTCCGACTCTTCGTGACCCCATGGACCATAGCACGCATAGATAGCATAGATAATACTTCTCATACCTGCTTCCAAATATGCCAAGTGGCACATTTCTCAGTGCAAAAACCGGGGTTGGAACAGGGGACTGGGGGGCTCTTTACTGTTGATGAACTGATACTAAAAAGCGAAACCAGCTCAAAACGTTTAACTGCAAACATTTATAATATCCTGATTTTGGGGATGTATCCACGTTCCCTTGGGCTGTGTTTCCACCAGTGATTTACTCCAACCTGGCTGTGCGGTGAGTTCTCTGTGTTTCCATGATGTCGTGGCCATCAGCCCCAGCCCCGCATTTTATCACTGAAAAACTGCTTCTTCTGAGACTGCTTATAGTCCAACTTTTCCAGCTTACTGCAGGTCCATTACTGACCTGTTTCCACAATCGCACTGGATCCAGTATCATAGTCCTGACCATGGGGCATGTAGCCCAGCCTTTGTAGGTGTGTCGCTCTGACCTCAGTGACCCAACCCTTTCCTTCCCTGTTTTCTGGAAATTTCATCACTATTTTGGAGCAGGATGCGGAGGGACCAGCTTTTAAAGCATCACTGAAAATAAGCACTAGAACTCAGCCCATAACCTGAGTCAGGGTTTTTTTCCCCCCACTGTGCTCAATGAGGCTTGCCTTTGAATGCCTACATCAGAACATACAGAGATTCCCCCTCAATTGAAATGGCACACTTTTCAGCCCAATTCTTTAAATGCAATTAAGTGCAATCTCGAGGCTTTGGGCCATTGCCTTAGGACGTAACTCATTCACAACTTCCATATAGAGATCCTGTGCATTAAAATGGGGGCTGGTTTTGCTTTTTCCCACAACACCCCCATTCCTGTCTTGTCAGAAGTAACTCCCATTGTGGTCAATGAGGCCCTTTGGGTTAAAATGGGTGCTAGTTTCCCTCTTTGTATTCTCCCCCCCCTTTCCCAGCACAAGCATATGTGTGTCTACTCGGAAGTAACTCCCATTGTGCTCCATGAGGCTTGCTCCTGAAATGCAGGTGCATCTGGACTTTCAGGGGAAAGGAGAAATGGGGGGGGGGACGGGGGAAGCCTCTCTTCACAGCAAAGCTGATTCCTTCTTAAAAATCTGGTACTCCTCCGTTAGCTTCTCCTTCCGTTGTCCTGGAAACACGGCTGAGGAGGCGGGAACACTGATGAGGTCATCAGACCCAACCCAGACTCCACTCAGACTCCACCCAGCCATCCAGAAAATAATTCGATTAGAGCTTATTGGAAACAGCACAGAGCCCCAAGCTACAGCGATGATAAGCCAGGACTTTAAGCACTGTGGATACTGGAAAAGGAGAAGATGCGACTGGGGGAAAATCGCAACAAAGTTGCAAACATAGCAAAGCAGGTAGTGTGGGAACATGCCCTTGGTATAAAAGAGGTCTGGGGAAAAGATTTGGGTGTTACCGTAGAAGCTAATGTTTTTAGAAGAATGTGGAAGAGACCTCCAATGTACTCTTTGCCTGACAAATTAACAACATCAGAAGAGCCCTGCTGGATCAGACCCAGCGTCCATCTAGTCCAGCATTCTGTTCACACAGTGGCCAGGAACCCACATGCAGGACATGACTGCAGCAGAACCCTCCCACCCATGTTCTCCAGCAACTGGTGTACAGAGGCTCACTGCCTCTGGTATTGGAGGTAGCACATAATTACTGGTAGCCACTGATAGCCTTCTCCTCCATGAATTTGTCTAACCTCCTTTTAAAGCCAATCAAACTGGTGGCCATCACCACATCCTGTGGGAGTGAATTCCATAGTTTGACTATGAACTATGCAAAGAAGCACTTCCTTTTATCCATCCTGAATCTCCCACAAATCAGCTACATAGGATGGCTCCGGGTTCTAGCATTTTGAGAGAGGGAGGAAAAAGGCTCCCTATTCACATTGTCCACACCATGCATATTTTTGTAGACCTCTATCATGTCTCCCCTTATACTCTCCCCCCCGCCCCAAGCTAAACAATCCCAGCTGTTGCAACCTTTTTTCATAGGGGAGATGCTCCAGCCCCTGGATCATTTTAGTTGCCCCTTTCTGCACTTTTTGTAGGTCCACAATACCTTTTCATAGGTATGGTACACAGGACTGGACTCAATATTCCAAGTGTGGCTGCACCATAGGTTTGTATATGGACAGTATGATATGGGCATTTTTATTCTCAATTCCTTTTCTAATTATGCCTAACATGGAGCTTTCCTCATGTACAGTGGCCACACACTGGGCCCGGCTGACATCTTCACTGAGCTGTCCACCACAACCTAGGGATGTCAGAGAATTTCGCCATGAATCTCGGGGAGGCCGAATGCCAGCGCATTCGGCCCCCCGAAATTGGTGGCGAAACGGTCTGCCTCCGTCCCCCCCCGGGACGGGACTTACCTTGGGCGAATCTCCCTGGCGGCAGCGGCTCCGGCGGCAGTTCAGCGGTGGTTCGGCAGCAGTGGCTGCGGCAGCCGGTCTTCCGACCAGCTGCCGCCGCCACCATTTCCAAGTTTAAAAAAAAACCTCAAAAAACATGATAGGCTACGTAAAGATTTACATAGCCTATCACGGCTAGATTTTTTTAAAATTCCATGATAGGCTACGCAAATGTTTACATAGCCTGATGGCAGTGCCCATACGCGCAGTTTTTTTTTTTAACTCAGCCGTGATAGGCTATGTAAACATTTACGTAGCCTATCACGGCTGACTGCAGGGACACAAACGGCGGCAGCTACGGCTGCCACCATTTGCAGACCCGGCTGGCCAAGATCCGTGGCGGGAGGGACGGGGTGCCTCCCCCCCAGTCAGAATTTGGGGGGGGAGGGATGGGATGCCTCCCCCCCGGCCAGAATTTTGGGTGGAGGGACGGAGCGCCTCCCCCCCCACTGCGAATCAAATTTCGTAAAAGGTAAGTGACTTTCGTACATCCCTACCACAACCCCAAGACGTCTTTCCTGGTCACTCACTGCTAGCTCAGATCCCATCAGCTTATATTGGAAGTTGGGATTTTTTGACCCAACGTGCATCACTTTACACTTTCATACATTGAACCACGTTTGCTATTTAGATACCCATTCTTCCAGTTTGGAGAGATCCTTTAGGAGCTCTTCACACTCCCTCCCCCCCTTTTAATGATCCTAAATAATTTGGTGTCATTGGCAAACTTGGCCACTTCATTACTCAGTTTTGATTCCAGATCATTTATGTACAGGTTGAAGAGCATTGGTCATCATACAGATCCCTGTGGGATCTGTATTTACTTCCTTCCATTGGGAGAGTTTACCATTTATTCCTACTCTCTGCTTTCTGTTCTTTAACCAGTTAGTGATCCATAAGAGGACCTGACCTCTTACTCCATGACTGCTAAGTTTGCTCAGGAGTCTTTGGTGGGGGACTTTGTCAAAAGCCTTTGGAAGTCAAATATAGGCTAGCCAACCAGAGAAGATCCATTCCTTCCACAAAGGAGGGGTTCTACTGGGGAATGGAGTAGTCAATGGTGGGAGGTGGAAAAGAAAAAGAGAGTGAGTGTGTGTGTTTGTTTGTTTGCTTGCTATGTTGCTGTTTGCTTTCAGGAACCAGACCAGTCTAGAACAATCCAGGTACGTAAACTAGTTTTCATAGGGGTATATAGAAATTCATTTGTGAGTCTAGCTTATAATGCTTTTGTGAAACTGGAAAAACAATTAACTGGCTTTTAATTGTTTTGGGAGCCTGGAAAAAACATAAACTGGCTTATAAGTGTTGGACTGGGAGTCAGAAGCCAGATTCTAGTCCTCACTTGACCTAGGACTGGGCGGATCACTTACCCCATTCCAGCTGGGGGGGTCTGCAGTGGGGGGGAGGCGATCCCTCCCTCCCCTCAGAATCCGTCCAGGCCAACTCTGCTCCGTGATGATCCTGCTGAGCTGGCCACTGGTTCTGCAGCGCTGGCGATATGGCTGGCCGCCATTGCCATGCCATATCGCTGTGCTAGGTCTGGACACAAATGGCGTCCAATACGCCATTTGTGACCCTGTTTTTTCATGCGATAAGCTACGCAAATATCTACGTAAATATAATTTGCTTAGCCTATCGCGTGAAAACAAGGACGCAAACGGCGTAGTGGATGCCATTTGCATCTGGACTTAGCACAGCAATACGGCATGGCAATGGTGGCTGGTCGTATCGCCAGCGCTGCAGAGCTGGTGGCCAGCTCCGCAGGATCACCGCATGGAGGAGCCGGCCTGGATGGATTCTGGAGGGGCGCAGAGGTGAGTGCTCCATTCCACCACAAACCTCAGTGGGGCTGGATTCTTGGAATCCGGCCTCATTAGGGTCCATGGCAGAATTCTCCAACATCCCTAACTTGGCCATGAAAGCTCACTTGGTGACTTGGGCCAGTCACAGACTCTTAGCCCAACATACTGCACAGGGTTGTTGTTGTGAGGATAAACTGGAGAGGAGGATGATTATGTAAGCTGCCTTGGGTTCCTTAAGAAGGAAAAAAGGCAGGATATACATGTAATAAATACAGAAATAATGCTTTTGGGAGCCTAGAAAAATGATAAACTGCCTTTTACTTGTTTTGTGAGACTGGAAAAATCATAAACTGGCTTATACTGCATTTGTAAGTGTGGAAAAAAACATGGCCTTGCTTATAATGTATTTGGACAATGTTGTGTAGCAACAAAAACCTGTTCCAGCTGGCTGGCTGGCCAACTTTTATATCTTTAAAAGCTCTTCTGGACAGTGTTGGCCCCACCTCCTGTGACAGCCTTGGCTCCACCTCTGCTGACCTGCTTTCCGTCCATCGGTCAGATTGGCTGCTACCTGCTAGCTGCCACTGAATCTAAGATCTGAATTTGCGCTTCAGCCACCCACTGGGTCAGGACTGGGTAAGGCCTGACCAGTGATGGGGATCACACAATTGGGACTGGAACTGGGGCAAATTAAATGGTGTATTGATAGAAACCCAAAATTACAGAAACATCAAAGAAATAGCAGCATGGACTTACATCTGTAATAATAAAAGAGGATGTGTGTTTGTATTACTTGAGACCAAAGGCCTACCTACTCCAGCATTCTGTTTCCACATTAGCCAACCAGATGGGAAGCCCACACATAGGACATAAATGCCTTAGCACCCTCCTACTCATTTCTCCCAGGAACTGGTACACAGAGGCAGGCTGCCTCTGATACCACAGGTAATGTATAGCTCAGCATCCCTTGACAGCCTTATCCTCCATGAATTTGTCTAATCCTCTTTGAAAGTCATTCAAGTGGCCATAAATGTATCTTGTAGTAGTGAAGTCCATAATTTAACTATGCCCTCTGTAAAACAGTACATTTTATCTGTCCAAATCCACCATTCAGCTGCATGGGATGACTTTGGGTTCTAGTATTATTTATTTTATTTAAAGTTTTATTAGTTTTAGAGAGGGAAAAAAACCTGTATCCACTTTCTCCACACCATGCATAATTTTGTACATACAAAATTTTTGTACATACAAAATACTATAAGAACATTACCCAGTACTCACTGTTTTTCTAAGCTAAACATTCCCAGACCTAGGGGAGTTGCTACAGACTGTCAATCATTTTGGTTGCCCTTCACCTTTTCAAATTCCACAATATCTTTTCTGAGGGGCAGTTACCAAAACTGTACCCAGTATTCCAAGTGTGGCCTCATCATAGATTCGTTGTTGACATTTTCATTGAGCTATCCAGCCCAACACCAAAAATCTCCTACTTGATAAGTCACCGTTAGCTCAGATCCTATCAGCTTATACTTTAAGTTGGGATGCTTTGCCCCAATGTGTTTCACTTTACACTTGCTTACAATGAACAGCCTTTGCCCTTTTGATGCCCATTCCGCCAGTTTGGAGAGAAATTTTTAGAGCTCCTTGCAATCCCTTCTAGTTTTAACTACCCTAAATAAATTGGTGACTTCATCAAACTTGGCCACTTCACTGCTCACTCCTAATTCCAGATTATTAATTTATGAAGAAGTTGAAAAACATTGTTCCAAATACAGATCCCTGTGGGATCCCACTGTTTACATCCCTCCATTGGAAGAATTTACCATTTATTCCTACTCCCTGCATTCTGTTCTTGAAGGTATGAATCCCTAAGTGGGCCTCTCCTTATTCCATGACTACTAAGTTTGCTCAGGCGTTTTTGGTGAGGGACTTCATCAAAAGCCTTTTGGAAGCCCAATTAAACAATGTCTACTGAATCACCCCTGTCTCCATGTCTATTGACTCTCTCAAAGAACCCTAAAAGATGTAATGTGACAAGAAATATCTTTGCAGAAGCCATCTTGATTCTTTTTCAGCATGGCCTGTCCTGGCAGCTCATCTATTGCCAGCCCTTGTTGGCATCCCCTGCTCCCTCTTTAGCTAGATTTGTCACTCCATCTACTGGTTTGCCGAGCAAATGTTTTGTTTCTCCTTCTTAATCCATATTGCAAATCCCAACGAATTTCTTCACTGAACCTTCTCCTAAATCTCTATAGGCTAGTGATGGTACCAAAGTTCAGAAACCATGAGCTCAGAATACAAATCATTTGGCTCGTGCGCTACCCAGATGTATTCCAGTGGGAGAAATTTCCCTCCTAAGAAGTTCTTCTGCTTGTAACTTAACATTGAGAAGAGTATTCCACCTGAGTGGTGTATATTCCTCAGACTAGGTGCTCAACACGAGTGCTGCTGCATTGGTGCATGTTCGCTGATGGCTGAAAGAGACATGCCCTTCTTCTTTTTAACTAATAACCATACTTTCTCAATCCAATACTTCTCTTACCCTTTTCCAAATGTATAATCAGTTATAGCTGTTAAACAACTTCTGTGCCCTCTTTCCCTGTATTCCGGTAATTATTCTTTTGTCTCCAGTACAGAATACATTTGTCGGTGATCTAAAAACTATTTTTTTGTAACATGACCCTCCTATTTTGTTTTGTAACATGAGATCTTTTGCATTAATACTCTGTGCCAAATGTTATTTTCCCATCCCCTCTTTGCTATTAGAAACTGAGCTGAAACCAATATGTTTGCATTCATCTGTTCATTCCTCGATGCTACCAATCCATCTAACTTACCAAATAATAAAACCATTGGATCCAAAGGTTTTATTATACGAAGGCAATTTATACCCTGTATTTTTCTATGCTAATTACATTAATTCAAAGAATAAAATATATTTTTTGCAGGTCCATATACGTCTATAAATTCGCAAAATCCTGACTGCATCTCCAATATAATACATTAGACAGGTTAAAAATTCCCACCTGTCTCCCAAGAGCAGAGAATGCAGATGGGTCAGCAAAGCAAATTGTGAGTTTGGCCTTTGGACTGAACAAACTGCACATCAAGTCATGGATAACCAACCAATATAAACTTTCTCTGAACAAGTGAATTGATTTTCCTTTTCCTTTTCTTTTTTTAATCCACCAAATTGGGACAACCACCCAATAAACAAAGAATTACAGAAATGCAGATGTCACAATTCACTCCCTCTTCCTGTACCGATCCATCCAGCAGATCTTGCTGGGCAGGACTCATGACCTGCCAGAGGAATGGACATTGTCACTTGCCTGCATCAGACTCTGCCCACACGTTACTCTGCCCACACTTTGTGTATAGCGGAAGGGGCGCACTGCTGAGACAAGCGTCTCATCCTGGCAGGCCACAGGTGAGTGTCTGTGCTGATGATGGACCATTTCCCAGCCCTTGGTACACAAGAAGCTGCTGACTCATTTCCCACAGCTTCTTCCACCACTAGCTTCCATTCTGCAAGGCAACATGATGCACAGAGTTTGGTGAAGGTAAGAGAACCTCTCGTGGTTGCCCAGGCAACATTCTCTTTCCCCTGCATGACAACAGTCAAGCAGCAGTCCAAGAATCCAGCTGTGTTTCTCCTAGAAAGGAACTGGGAGGGGCTGTGGCTTAGTGGTGGAAGAACTCATGGTTTGCACACAGAAGGTCCCGAGTTCAATCCCCACCATCTCTTGCTGAAACGTTTCATCCCAGAAACCCCGGAGAGCCACTGCCGCCAGTCAGTGTCAACTATACTGGGCTAGATGGACCGAGTGCTGACTCAGTATAAAGCATCGACCTGTGTTCCTTTGCGAAGTATGTACCCGTGAACCATTGGAGAACTCTCAGGTGTGTGTGTGTGTGTGTGTGTGTGTGTGTGTGTGTGTGTGTTGGGGGTGGGGGAGTCCTCTGGGAAGAAATGAGCATTGCCTGCAAATGCTTGTAAATGACGGCCAACTTCCAAACCAAAACGGATGGAGTTCAATTATTTGAAACAGACCTTCCAGGCTGGTATCAGCACCCAGTATCCTGAGAGGGGCACCATGTTGCAGGCTGGGTGTAACGTTCGAATGGCACCTAGATGGGCATTGCTCGGAGCACTGCTGCAGCCACTGCCAACGAGCCGGCCTGCCTGCCTGCCTGCCAGGAGCCACCGACAGAGGAAGGAGCCCACCAGAAAGCACTTCCCCCTGGATCCCTCAAACTTGGAGCTGGGCCTGTTCCCTTACCTGTTCTCCCACCATGTAAAGCACATGCACGCACACACAGAGACACACACACCTTAATTTCTCAAAGGAGAGGGGCCGGGTGGGGCCAGGCCAGTCTGGGATCTGTGCCAATGGCCCTAGGAGCCATTCAGTCTACTTGTGTGGACAGAAAGTGTGTCCCACAGCGATATGAGTGGGGCACTGTACAAATGCTCAGAGACATTTCCCCTTAGGACTGCTTCATATAATCCAAAGGAGGAAGACCTTTCTCCTCACCAGTGGCTCCAGCTGCCCACAGGTTGCCGGAAAGGCTTTTATGGCCTGAACCCACTGGGACAGAGACTATCATGCTTGCATTTGAAAGACCTTGATCTTTGAGATCACAGGAGTTGAGAGTCAGTGCGGTGTAGTGGCTGGAGTGTTGGGCTGGGAGTCGGGAGATCCGGGTTCTAGTCCCCACTCGGCCATGGAAGTTCACTGGGTGACTTTGGGCCAGTCACAGACTCTCAGCCCAACCCACCTCACATGGTTTTTGTTGTGAGGATAAAATGGAGGGGGAGGACTATGTACGCCGCCTTGGGTTCCTTAAGGAGGAAAAAAAGGCGGGATATAAATGTAATAAATAAATAAATAGTTCTTCTCACGCCTCATAATGTAGACACTGTCAAGATCGGAAAGACAGGCTGGAAGCAGAAAGCAAGGACACAAGCATTGGTGCATGTATTGATTAGTTTCTAAATTCTTCCTTGCGGACATTCAGGTGGCATCGGGCTGTTTCTACACAGAGATCTGGGTCGGTTCATCTTCAGGCATCTACTCGTACCATTCTTTGTTAGGCTCCTTCTTACAAATATACAGTCTTGTATTGTCGCATTTACCAGCATACCAACAACTGCCTCTGCAGTTGATACCTATGTAAATGCATTTGTTTTCCACTTTCTCTTGCTGTCCCGGAACCCAGTATCTGGAAAAAACAAACACAGAGGGGCAACACTAATCAATCCATAGTGGATGTCTGCTTCCTGCTTCTGAACCGTTTAGAATTAAATGCATGTTCATTTCTCTCTCTCTCTCTGTTGCAACCCCTTCCACATAAACTGCTGCGCCTCTCCTTCCAAAATTCTGCAGTGAGTTTTCTCACTTCCATCCACCTATGTGCTTTCTGTCATTTTCAGAAGAATGGTTGGAATTGCTATATTCAGCACAGTACTGAATTGTTCTTTCAAGTCTGTATTAGGCAGAGGTGTGCACTGACAACGAGTTTCAACTTGTCGCTTGGGAAAAGGGCTTAATTTGGCTTGGATAATTTCAAATTGATTCCACTAACTAATGGAAGAGTCTGCTTATAAACAGAAAAAAAGTGCAGGGTAGCTTTAGCTTTGGGGTCAGTTTTAAGGCCTCAAAACAGTTCATTAAATAAAACAACTTTAAGGGTGCAGTCCTATGGCCACTAGTCAGCGGCTAGATGGCCATAGGATTGGTCAGTTCCCATGAACCGACCTCGGAGCCCGTGCTCTGAGATTGGTTCCCAGGGAACCAACCTCCACCCCCTCCTGTGCCACTTCGTAGGCAGCATGGATCAGCCCCGTGCTCTGCACTCTGAAGAGCAGTGTGGAGCGGGGAAAACAGGGCGTTCCTGGGGCAGGGCAGGGCAGGGCAGGGAAGTTAGAAGTCCCAGTACGACACCTCCTATGTGTTGCCCGGCCTCCCCACCCCGCACTCCAAGGTCCTGTGGCCAGACAGCAAAATTGTCTAGCCACGAAAGCAGGGCGGCGGGAACGTGAAGGAGATGCGCTCCTCCCACTGCCCTGCAATGGATAGGCATAGGATTGCTCTCTATGAGCTCAGCATCATTTAGTTTTTAAAAAACACGGAGAAAAGACTCAGTCCCTGAAAGTCACATCCTTCCCAAACTAACTACCCTTTGTCTGCTACAGCCTCCAATGACCCACTGAATACAGGATCTCCCCTAAGTAAGTATCCCATTCACTATTCTCTATAGTCCTCCTCCTTAAATGGGAATCTCCATTTCCTGGGGGCCAAATTGACCCACATTTCCAGCCACTGGAAGCTAGTGCCGATCAGGAGTTCACACCCAGCCGCCCTTGGTTATTCATACAAGGCTCTCCAGTCAGAGGAGTTCACACACGGCCTCCCTTGCTTATCCAGATGAGGCCCTCCAATCAGGTTGGCTGCAGCAGCAGTTGGGCCCATCTGTATAAGGAGGCAGGCTGGCATGGGAGGCAGCTCTCTGAGCGTGAGAAGCCCCAGTGATGAAGTGTCAGCAAACAAGCAGATTAAGTGCCTGTGTGCAGAGAAGGTAAGTAACATTACTAAATTATTTATTAAATCATCTCAGGTAATCATATATAATTCACAAATAGCAGCTGAAGCCAAAGTGGGCACAGTGAAGAGAGTAAATTCCAGAGTGTTAACCCCTTGCTAACTTACTGGGGGGTGGGGATGGGGGGACCAGCAGTAACTAACACGTCTTGTAGCTTTGCACTAGGGATGTTAGGGAATTCCGCCACGGACTCCAATGAGGCCGGATTCTAAAGGAGTCCATGGCGGAACGGACCACCCACCTCCGCCTCCCCACGAAGTTGCCTCGGAACGGATCCTACCTGCCACCAGCAGAAGTTGCCACCAGCAGAAGTTGCCCTGGAATGGATCCAGACCTGCCACCGGTCCATCCGCTGCCAGTCTGCAGAAGCAAATGGCGTCTGGCGTAGCAGACGCCATTTACGTCTTTTCTCTTTGCCGTGATAGGCTACGAAAATCTTTGCGTAGCCTATCACGGCAAAGAGCAGGGACCCAAATAGCCTTCTCTACACCATTTACGTCCCTGCCTTTTGCCATGATAGGCTACATAAAGATTTACATAGCCTATCATGGCAAAGAGCAGGGACACAAATGGTGTCGGCTATACCGGACACCATTTGCGTCCCAGCGGCTGGACATCCACCAGCAGCCGGAGCCAGCCTGCAGCTCCACGGACTTGCCATGGAGCAGAGCCAGCCAGTGAGGATTCCAGGGGGGAGGGACAGATCACCTCCCCCCACCCCGTGGACCCCCCACGGACTCCAGGTGAGGGGGTTTCGTACATCCCTACTTTGCACTAACAAAGATTCTTGGTTGAAAAGAATGTCAACTACATATTTTAACTGAACTCAAGCTTGGAAAGGGGAAGTAAAACATAGAGCTTAATATTGTGTGTGTGTGCTTGATGTAATTAGCTCCTGGCTCTCGGGGAACATGTTTGTTCCCTTGGGGCCAAGGTTGCTGACCTGGAGAAGCTCAGAGAGGCAGAGAGGGTGGTGGATGAGACCATCAGAGACCTATTAGGGGTGTTTCCACTCCCAGGGTGACAGCTCCTCTGCTGTCACAGAAAATGGGGGTCTTGGGGAAGGAGGGCACCATTCTGAGTAAGAGGAAAATCATCCCTTAAAAGGGACTAATTATTTGGAATACATGCAAAAATCCCCTTGCACTGAGGATGTGCCTCTGGGAGAAGGGAGCTTGTGGTAGTGGGAGACTCGATCATTAGACACATAGAAAGCTGGGTTTGTAATGGGTGTGTAGAGTGCATGGTGTATTGCTTGCCTGGGGCGAAGGTTGGGGATATCACACGCCTTTTAGATAGCCTAGTAGATAATGCCAGGGTGGAGTCAGTGGCCATGGTCCATGTTGGTACCAACAATGTGGGGAAATGTAGTTATGAGGTCCTGGAAGCCAAATTTAGGTTGCTAGGTAGGAGGTTGAAATCTAGGACCACCAAGGTGGCTTTCTCGGAAATGCTACCTGTTCCACATGCAGGGCCAGCTAGACAGGTGAAACTGAGGAGTCTCAATGAGATGGTGGTGCAGGGAGGAAGGGTTCAGTTTTGTTAGGCACTGCGGAACATTTTAGAACAAGCCCAGCCTATACAAGAGGGTCGGGCTGCACTTTGACCAAAATGGAACCAGACTGCTGGTGCTAAATATAAACAAAAGTGGCAGAGCAGCTTTCAGATTAAATCCTGGGGGGAGGGGGAGCCGACAGGAGCTGGGAAGCATCCAGTCAAGGTTAAATCATCCCAAGGGGAGGTAGATAAAAATGTTTTCAATTGCCCAAAGGTGGAAGTGGAAGAAATAGGCCATCAGTACATAGTAGAACATGATAGCCAATCAAAGATGCCTAAGTGTCATAGCAAAAGATTCACACGCCAGAGACATTTGGGGAGGGATGTTGTGTATAGGCATTTCTATGCAAATGCCAGAAGCTTCCAAGCCAAAACAGGTGAGTTGGAGTGCTTGGTTTTAAAGGAGAACCTGGATATAGTGGGTGTCAAGAATGACGGCCTGTTTTCCACCATAAGATTAGGCCAGGCAGTCATGTCTGATGTAACCACCTATGACTGTGTGTTATATAGAGGCTCTTTAGCCCCTTCACCCAAGGCCAGGTGCACTCACTGCTAAGTGGGAAGTGAGAACAGCTGGAGTTGGTGGGGAGTTCTAGCCTCTTGGAGGCAAGGGTGGCCCACCCAGGGACTGAGCCAGTGATTGGCTGAAGGAAAATCTGCCCTGGGTGGGCTTTAAAAGAGGGCTGAGGTTGAGGCATGGGGTCTCCCTTCATCCTGGTGGTCCTGGACCTGCAAACAGCTGGTTGCTACCTGAGGAGATCCATACTTAGGTATGCAAGGATAGGCCAGGTAGATTTGTTATTTTGCTTGGCATGTGTTCATGAAGCTCTCTGTATACAGTTAAGTGATTTGGCTTTGTACTCTGTCATAGAATCATCAGGTTGGAAGGTGCCTACAAGACCATCTAGTCCAACCCCCTGCTCAGTGCAGGAAGACTGTTTCCCAGGGTCTCCCATACAAATACTAACCAAGGCTGACCCTGCTTAGCTTCCAAGACCAGATGAGATCGGGCTCATCTCTTGTGAAACTTGCTACTTCCATTCTTCCCTTTCCCTCCTTTACCCCTTTATTTTGATCTTAATAAACCTTTATCCAACCTTTAGGTGGTGTGGTCTCTCTGCATAACCTCAGTGCTAATTTCAGTGCCTCTTGGCTTAAAAGGGTGGCTACTGGGTATTTTGGGGGACTGAAAGGCCAGGTTTGGCTAGTCCTGTTTTTAGGAAATGGATCCCGGAATCGGGTCCTGAGTGGTCCTCCCTCGCAGGGAGGTTGGGGCCAGTCCCAGTGGCTGGGATCTTCCTTCCTTTCCCTTCACAGTGGGCATTACAGAAACCTGGTGGAACAGAGAGAATCAGTGAGATACGGTCATCTCTGGATATAAAATCTATAGGAAGGACAGGGAAGGACATTTTACTTCAAAAGAGGAACTTCCCTAAAATGAAGGAACTGGTGAAAAGGAAGTTAAAAGGGGGAGTCAAGAGGATTAAATCCCTTCGAAATGCTTGGGAATTACTCAAAACCACAATAATACAAGCCCAGCTAAAATGCATACCACAGGTTAGGAAAGGGGAAACCAATCCAAGAGGTCACTGGCATGGTTAACAAGCAGTGTCAAGGGAGCTATTAGAGAAAAGTAGGCTTCCTTCAGAAAATGGAAGTCATGCCCAAGTGAGGAAAACAAAAAAAGAGCACAAGTTTGCACAAAGGCGATGCAAGCAGACAATACAAAATTCAAAAAAAGCATTTAAGGACATATTGATAAAAATATCAAGGCCAACAATCAAGAATTCTTTCAATATATCAGAAGCAGAAAACCAGCTTGGGAGGCAGTTGGATCACTGGTGGATGACAATAGAGTTAATGGAGTACTGAAGGAGGACAAGGAAAAGCTGAATGAGTTCTTTTCATCTGCCTTCATTGCAGAAGACATAGGACATCTGCCTGAACTGATGCTTTCAGGAAGGGAGTCTGGGGAACTGAGGCAAGCAGTGGTGACAAAAGATGAAGTTCTCAACCTTACTGATAAATTGAAAGCAAATAAATCAATGGTCACAGACGGTATCCATCCTAGAATTCCCAAACTACTCAAAAGACGAAATTGCTCATCTTCTAACCAAAATATACAACAGATCCCTAAGATTAGTCTCTGTACCAGACTACTGAAAGATGGCCAATGTAACACCAATTTTCAAAAAGGGATCCAGCAGGGATCCAGGAAATTACAGGCTGGTCAGCTAAACATGTGTTCCAGGTAAATTAGCTGAAAGCAATATTAAAGATCAAATTAGTAAGGATATATAAGGACAAGCCCTGCTGAAAAAGAATCAACACGGCTTCCGTCCTGTTTCACTAACCTTTTAGAGTTCTTTGTAGGGATGTCAGAGAATTTTGCCACGAATCTCGGGGAGGCCGAATGCCAGCGTATTCGGCCCCCCTAAATCGGTGGTGAAATGGTCTGCCCCCCCACCCCTGCCCGGGATGGGACTTACCTTGGGCAAATCTCGCTGGCGGTGGCAGCTCCAGCGGTGGTTCGGCAGTGGTGGCAGCAGCCAGTCTTCCGACCGGCTGCCGCCACAGCCATTTCCAGTAAAAAAAACCCCAAAAACAAAAAAAGTGATAGGCTACGTAAAGATTTACATAGCCTATCACAGCTAGATTTTTAAAAAACACTGTGATAGGCTACGTAAATGTTTACGTAGCCTATCACGGCTGAGAAAAAAAAAACCGCGCGTACGCAAATGGCGGCGCCCAAGGGGGGCACCATTTGCGTTCCTTATTTTGGCACGTCTAATCTACGTAAACATTTATGTAGACTACGACGAAAATAAGGGGAATGCAAATAGTGTAGCCTCTACGCTATTTGCATTCCCCTTATTTTCGCCGTAGTCTACGTAAATGTTTACGTAGACTAGACATGCCAAAATAAGGAACGCAAATGGCAGCGCCCATGGGCGCTGCCATTTGCGTACGCATGGTTTTTTTTTTACTCAGCCGTGATAGGCTACGTAAACATTTATGTAGCCTATCACGGCTGACTGCAGGGATGCAAACGGCAGCAGCTACAGCCACTGCCATTTGCAGACCTGGCTGGCCAGGATTCGCAGCGGGAGGGACGGGGCGCTTCCCCCCCAGCCAGAATTTCGGGGGGAGGGACGGAGCGCCTCCCCCCACTGCAAATCAATTTCGTCATAAGGTAAGTGACTTTCGTACATCCCTAGTTCTTTGAGAGTATCAATAGACATGTAGATGGGGTGACCTGGTAGACACTGTCTACTTCAATTTCCAAAAGGCTTTTGACCAAGTCCCTCACCAAAGACTCCTGAGCAAACTTAGCAGCCATGGAATAAGAGGAGAGGTCCTCTGATGGATCACTGACTGGTTAAAGAACAGAAAGCAGAGAGTAGGAATCAATGGTAAATCCTCCCAATGGAAGGAAGTAAATAGTGGTGTCCCACAGGGATCTGTATTGGGAGCAATGCTTTTCAACTTGTTCATAAATGATCTAAAAGTAGGAGTGAACAGTGAAGTGGCCAGGTTTGCCAAAGACACCAGATTATTTAGGGTCATTAAAAGGGGGGGAGGGAGTGTGAAGAGCTCCAAAAGGATTTCTCCAAATGGGGAGAATGGGTATCTAAATGGCAAATGTGATTCAATGTATGAAAGTGTAAAGTGATGCACGTTGGGGCAAGAAATCCCAACTTCCAATATAACCTGATGGGATCTGAGCTAGCAGTGAGTGACCAGGAAAGAGGTCTTGGGGTTGTGGTGGACAGCACAGTGAAGATGTCAGCCCAGTGTGTGGCCACTGTACATGAGGAAAGCTCCATGTTAGGCATAATTAGAAAAGGAATTGAGAATAAAACTGCCCATATCATACTGTCCATATACAAACCTATGGTGCAGCCACACTTAGAATACTGAGTCCAGTTCTGGGTACCATACCTATGAAAAGGTATCGTGGACCTACAAAAAGTGCAGAAAGGGGCAACTAAAATGATCCAGGGGCTGGAGCATCTCCCCTATGAAAGAAGATTACAACAGCTGGGATTGTTTAGCTTGGGGGGGGGAAGTATAAGGGGAGACATGATAGAGGTCTACAAAAATATGCATGGTGTGGACAATGTGAATAGGGAGCCTTTTTCCTCCCTCTCTCAAAATGCTAGATGGTTAGATAAATTCTCGGAGGTGAAGGCTATCAATGGGTACTAGTCCTGATGGGTCTATGCTCCCTCCAGTATCAGTGGCAGTGAGCCCCTGTACATCAGTTGCTGGGGAACATGGGCTGTTGCACTCATGTCCTGCTTGTGGGTTTCCTGTGGGCAGCTGGTTGGCCACTGTGGGAACAGAATGCTGGACTGGATGGACCCTGGGTCTGATCCAGACCAGTGTGGCTGTTCTTATGGAGGCCATCCACTTTGACTTGGTTACTGAACCCAATTCAAGAGTTGGAAATCCAAGACTTTGTTTCTCCCATTGACTATTATGGGAGATGTTAAAAGGGGTATAGATTTTTTTTTCTGTTTTTCATTAGTGGATGAAATTTTCAGAATAATTTCCCCTCAAGAGGAGATTATACCTGCCAGACTGCTTATGCACTGGAATCCATTTTCAGGGGCATGTGGCCCTTTAAATCAGAAGTGTGGTGTCTTAATTCAAAAGGTCAGTCTGTGCTGCAAATGTGGATAATTGCCAATAGATAACAGATGAGTTATCTATTGGCAAGCTCTTTCTGCTTGTATCTGCATCGTGACTAGTCCATGAGAGGGACTGGAGTGAAACAAGTGAGGGCTTGAAGAAGAGTTAAGATAATGCACAGGTTGTTTAATATTTCAGCCAGAGAAAACATTATTAAGTAAGGCTCTACCGGGGAAGAGTTATTTTAAGGCTCAATCCCTGTACATTAAGCAAGTTACTCTGTTCTCTTTCAACGGCCTCCTGCTTATCCTTGGTAGGTTCATAGAAGGAGTCCAAAGCTGGTCCTCAGCAGGCTCTTGGTACTCCAAGACCTCCCTCAGAAAGAGCTGCGATCTCTCAGAACTATCCATGCTTCCCTCTAAAGGAGACAGCAGCTCACTGTCCAGCTCAGGGCCCCAGTGCTGCTGTGGGCCCTACAGTTTGGGAATCAGTCTCTGATTCAGAGTTTGAGCAGCGTGATTTTGAGTCCAGTCCAGTCATGGGAAGCTCAGGGCCTCCTGAGAGCCTGGCTCTGCCTGGCTCCCCACCTCATTGCGGGCCCAAAGAGGGCGATACTCCCCATCGGCCGCCGCAGCGAGATGTGGCCTAGAATCAGACCTCCGATTTACAACCAGAGGAATCTTCTGTGGGGGCCGAGCAGGAGGAGAACACTGGGGAGGGGGCCTTCAGGGGTGTCACGCAGGTTATGACGCCCAATGAAAAGGCAGAACAGAGACTCCCCCTCAGACGCGGCGATTGCTTACGGGCCAGATTCCCCTGTGAGGCGAGATCATCGGGAGGGGAGTTTTGCAGGCCGAGCGCCCACCCCCAGCGTCCCCCATGCTGTAACATGCACTTTGTCCCAATGCTGCCAGCTGCCACCTTCCTGCCTTGCCTGTGCTCCTGCCTGCCAAACAGTCACCTGAGCAGGGCGAGTGAGCCTGTGTGGCAACAGCAGCACCACCTCCCTGGACGATGTGGCTGAAGGTTGGGGCTGAGACAGAACATGCAAGCGCACACAACGGAGGGAACGGTGCACCCCCCTGTGGTGGCTGGTGCCCCTTATTGCTGGTGGGGTAGAGAACAGGCAGCTAACAGTAGGCAGAGCAGGGGAGCCAAGGGGTGGCAGTTGGTGAAGCCTCCTAGAGCATGAGTTCAAATCAGAGAGTTGGGGAGGATTAACCCTGACTACAGATGTCAGAAAAATCTGCAGTGGAATTTGGATTTCTATTCATTTGACTAGCAAATTCCACAGTGGATCCCCCCGCGCTCCCCAGAAGTCCCTTTAAATAGGAATGCAGTTAAAAACATTATTGCTACACCTCATGAGAACATAAGAGCCATGCTGGATCAGACCAAGGGTCCATCTAGTCCAGCTTTCTGTTCACACAGTGGCCAACCAGATGCCCACAGGAAACCCACAAGCAGGACAGGAGTGCAACAGCACCCTCCCACCCATGTTCCCCAGCAACTGGTGTACACAGGTATACTGAATCTGATAATGGAGGTAGCACATAGCCATCAAGACTAGTAGCCATTCATAGTCTTCTCCTCCCCTTACCCACAATTTATAAAAAATATACTTACATGGCAAAAAAAGAGCACACAAAGGTTTGAAAGGAAAAAGATATGGTCAAAAGCTATGGAATGAATAACATATTAAAACTGAAATAAAATAAATGGTGCAAGGTGCACGTTAACCCACATTATATTGAATATATTTCTATCCCCCGCCCCCAAAAAAATCACACACACCCTGCCCAAGGTTAAGTAGGCTTTTATTTGGCTTCAGCATTTCCAAAAATTTTACATCTCTCAGTGTGGTGAAAGGACACAATGTCCATAATTTGCCCCCACCCTCTTTCTCTTTTCCTCTTTATTAGTTCTGTTAAATAGAAAAAATGCAAACAGATGCTGCAGTCTCCTTATTTCTAAAGAGATGCCAGACAAGTTGCTCAGTCATTCAAGAAGTGCTGTGGGACACATCTGTGGAGAGGCAGGTAGTTAAGCTGACACCAGAGAGAGAGAGAGAGACTGACTGACTGACATACTCCCTGCATTAGGCTGCCGTCAAGGACTGAGGAGCAAGAAAAGGTGGGTTGCGACATTTCAGGGGAAGGAGAGGGGTGGGGGCCGGGGACAGTCGGTCTTGTGGAGCTGATTTCTTGCCTCTTGGCTTAGATGCTCTCCATGGTGGTCTACTTGGCAAGGGTGAAACAGCTATGAAACCTTGTCAAGTACTAAATATCAGTCAACCATTTCTGATGTGGCAGGACAGTAAGAATACTGCTAACTAGGTTCTTGAACTAGGTTCAAGTCAGGCTGTTGGGCGGGTGTGGAGAAGAAGAACTTTGGCGTGGCCAGCCCTCAGCGCTCTTGCCCTGGCTTCCTCTTTTGGAGGCCAGGGAAAGAACACTGTGGTGCTGCCAAGGCCCTCCTTCTCTGTGCCAGCTGTCAAGGGCTTCCTTAATAGCTGGCATGGGAAGAAGGGTCCCAGTGTGGCCAGGAGGACAGCCACACTGCAGAATCCGACAGACGTGGCAAAACTGTAGGGAAATCCGCAGGCCTCCAAGCG
Organism: Heloderma suspectum; assembly: GCF_057233095.1. NCBI lineage: Eukaryota > Metazoa > Chordata > Lepidosauria > Squamata > Helodermatidae > Heloderma > Heloderma suspectum. The sequence continues at coordinate 5,973,861 of NC_139462.1, forward strand.
GGCTGGATTTCCCCACCATGGACCCCCCCTCCCCTGGACCAGAAGTTGGGGGGGGGTCCATGGTGGGGAAATCCCCTACATACACCCCTACTGCTAACCAATACAAAACACCATTTTTAGTTCGAAACAAAGACTAGGTTTTCTGGAAAGTAGATCCTGTGCTGGATTCCAGATTCAGTGCTTACAAAGAATATGAATAGGTCTGAAAAAGAAAAAGGAATTGCTGAGAAACTTTCTACAATGCAGGTTATAAAGATGTTTCAAGAACTTACGTGGTTCCAACTGTCACACCACTAAGCCATTCCAAGCCATTATGTTTGTCCTTGTTCCTAATGAGTCCCATCCAGTACTCCTTTCCCGCAGTTCGAGCTTTCGTGTCTAAAAACATCTGCAAAAGAATAATCAGAAAATCTTTATTGGGAATGAGGGTCTCCATTCTCCTCTCAAAGCTTTCCGGACAATGAGCCTTCCCAGCAGTGGCACAGTGGTAAGCCCTGAAGCATAGGGCTCACCACGACAATATATGCACACACACGAACGTGCACACGCCCATGAGAGGCAGTACATAGCACAAGACCCAATTTTTTAGAACCAGCCTCGCTGCTGTCCTGTGTGTAGTCAACCAGGAGTCAGCTCCATTGAATAGTGTTGGTCTTGCCTAGGGTGTTTGTGGGTGAGAACTGGGCTTCTAGGGGGGTTTCTCCACAACAGTGGAAGAAGAATCGAATGGAAGATTACCCAGATTTTTTTAAGGGATCGGCTTTGCTGTGCTTGTGTCCGTGCAGGCCTCCACACCAGTATAAGTTGCTTCACAGAAGGTACTCCTGGGTGGGGTGTGTTTGGAGTGAACATCACCTGACTGGGGGGGGCTGCTCAACCAATAAGAGGCTCTCCTGCCCCCCCAGGATCTCCCCCCTTTCTCTGATAAAATCCTGGGAGGTTTCCTCTTGTGTTTTGACAAAAATCAATCTCCTCCCCCCACATTAAGTACTTCCTTAAAGCAACAATCATCACAGGAACAGTGTTTCCCCTGCCTGAAAGCTGCTGAAGCTGCAAACAATCTCCCCCCCCCACCCCCATTACTTACTTCCTTAAAGCGACAATCATCACAGGAACACAGTGTTCTCACTGCCCTGCTGCGATCAATTGAAGCTTCAAAGCATTGACATTAAGGCTCTCTAAATGCATTATTTTGATTCATGGGAATCTCAGTAACTTCGGGAGTGCGCATTTTGGGAACAAGCCTCATTGACCACAATGGGAATTACTTCTGAGTAGACGCACATATGTTTGTGCTGGGAAAGACAAGGAGGGGAAACAAAGGGATGGGAAACCAGCCCCCTTTCTAACCCGATGTTGCACAGGAATGAAGGTGTGAATTAGTTACTTCCAAAGGCAATAAACCAAACCGTGGAGAATCACAGCTTTGGGAAAGCACTTTACAGCCTTCAGGGAATTAGTGTTTTAAAATGTCTATTTCAATTGAGGGGGATCTCTGTAAATGCTGGTGTGCGCATTCAGAAGACAAGCTTCATTAACCACAATGGGAGTTACTTCTGAGTAAACACACATATGTTTGTGCTGGGAAAGACAGGGAGGGGAATCACAGGGACAGGAAACACCCCTTGACCAGGGTCACGGTGAAAGGCACACCGCTGAACAGGTCTAGCAGACCCGAGCTGAATGTGGGGGTTAGGGCACACAGCAACTATACCAGGGAGAACCAAACTTAAGGAAAAGAATTGGACTTAAAGCAGTCCCAGGAAATCCAGTTTTTCCCTGATAAGTGCCAGGGCGGCTGCTGGATGACCACAACATCATGTATCCCTAACGATCTCACCACATGGCCAGCTTGGAGTAACTCACTGGTGGAGACACCCCCTAGGTTAGCCGTAACTCCTTGTTAACAAGGCTCTGATATATCCTGCTGTGAAGCCTCCAGCTGCATTTCCAAACTGGCCTTGAGGGTCTCATTAAGCTTCTGTAAAGCCTCTCAGTGCTGCTGCTTCAAGGCCTCCATCTGCCCAGATGAGGCCTGCTGGAACACCAGCTTCATCTGCTCCAGGAGTGTTGTGGGTTCATTCCCCATTCTTGCACAGGTACACCTTAGCTCACAGTTCCTCTTCCAGGAAACACTAATCCCACTTCTAGGACCAGTGTTGTGTTCCTGAACCCCGATCCTGAGAGGAGAGAACTTGCAGAGCCTTCAGCGCTTACACGGACTTCAGTTTCCTCAAAGGAAGGCTCTGGAGACTTGTGGCATTTCTTTTATAAAAGATTTATTTACACTGTGTTCAGGATGAAGGATCACAACATCACCACTCCAATCAATCCCTGCTTCCTCTTGGCTCCTAGGGAACTCCTCCTTCTTCAAGACAAAAGATGCTCTTTCCTTTTGTTTGAGATTCACTCTTCCCCCAGATCCATTTCCTCCTACCCCCTCAGGGCTTGTAGATCAAAAGTTACCAATTCAAGAGCTGCAGTGTTGGGGGAAATCCTCAATGTCTTTGTACGCAGAGGCATGGAGTTGTAAGGGATCCTGGAGGTAATTTAGACTGACCCCAAACACATAACACAAGTTTTGGAGTTCTATCCATGAATGAGGCCAGAAAGAGGCCTGAACCAGTTGTGACACTGAATGTGTCATGAGCAATCACATTTGTGTGTATGTGTGTGTATTAAATTAATAACAGGCGTGGGGGGGATTGATTTTCACTGAGATCACAGAATGCAAGGAATGGAGATTTAGCCCTTCCCTCCCCTGCCAAGATCCCAACAAAAATTGCCCAACACCTACTGTTAGCACTGGGAAGGAAGCCTTCATTGGCACCAACTGGGGTTCTCTCTCCAGGGCAAATACGAGGTGCGGGGGGGTGATTTTAACTAAGACCATGCAGGGAGAGGGAAGGGAGAGGGAGGAAGGGAGAGAGGGGGGGAGGGAGGGGGAAGGGGAGGAAGGCAAGGGGCAAGGGAGGGAGAGGGAAGGGGGAGGGAGGGAGAAGGAAGGGGTCACCTGCTTTCCCTTCGCAGTACTGTCTAGAGGAACATGGGAGGCTGCTAATGACGGGCGAGGCCAAGGGGCGCAATTGCTGGGCAGGCCCTGCTGCTGCCCTGGGACCAGCACTGCTTCGCGGCGCGTCTGCGTGATGCTTCCCAGCTCCTCTTCCTGTCCATTTCGTAGCAGCTCTTAGAGAGGGCACCACCAGTCTCCGGCACTGTAACCCTCGCTGCAACGGAGCCCCGGGCAGTAAACCACCCCCCGAGTTCCTCCTGCTCATGCAGGGGAGGCGCAGGAAGCACTACACTGTCCAGCTACGAGTGACGTGGTGGAGTCTGCCGCGGACCTCTGTAGACACCAAAAGGCTGCAACATCAAATCCTACAAAGCAATATTCCTGTCACGTGTGTATTCCGGTGTTCTGCTAACCTGCTCTTCACCAGTGAGGACCGAAACCAATGCAGATTCTCTCTTTTCACAGTCCTCTTTGGCAGCTGGCCAAGATTTATATCCATTTGAAAAGTGATAGAGTATTTTTTGATATGGTACCCATTCATGAATCGTTTTAGCAATCAAATCTTAGCGTCAAACCAGGAATGCAGAAGGAACAGAAAAAGAGAATAAGACAGGGGATTAGTACTAACAATCTTATGCATCTATCCAGATTACACACACACACACACACAAACACACATGAGTCAAAATGAATTACATACCGATACATCATTACACTCCAGCATAATTTATTAAAACTGCAATACTATACTCACTAAATGGGATTTACTTCTGAGTAGACATACATAGGATTGCACTAAATTACAAGCATATCTCAAGGAGAAAGAAACAGTATCCAATTTTCCAAAACCTGTGTTCAACTAATTGTCATTTTCACCTATTTTTACTGAGACATACCATTCATTTCCCTCCATTTTTGCATCCCTCAATAGATTTGTAAACAATTTTGTAATAGATGCAAGAATACTAGATTCCAGTGGAAAAGTATATTCTACATCTGCTACGTCCACGCTAAAATTAAACCTGCTCATAGCTTTTTTTCTTTTCTTTTTTAAGTCTCATATTGGTATAGGAACATATTTCTAAAACTCCACACACACACACACACAGACCACTTGAAAATGGCTGTGGGTCATTTTGGACCCCCTGTACCTCCTCTTTGAAATACATCACAGTGCTCACAGCAAGTGGCATTCTTATCACGAATGGACTACGGGGGGGGGGGGGCGGCAACATGGTGCCCATGGGCATGAATGTGCCCCCAGACACCTTCCTTGGTGCCCACTGAGATGCCCTCCTCCTCCCAATTTTTATCTTTAGAGCGTTTTTTAAATGCTTTCTTCCTGGCAGCTGGGAGGGCTTCAACGTGAAGTGGGAGACTCTACCCGCGGCCATCTTGCTTTCCCATGAAAGGGCTCCTTGTCCTTGGTGACTAGCCCACGGCCCATCAGAGTAGACAATGCTGGGTTGGACAGGCAAACAGTCTGACCTGGCATAAGGCACATTCCTACCTAAGAAGAGCCCTGTGGGATCTGACCGGAGGCTCTCTAGTCCAGCATTCTGCTTGCATAGTGGCTGACCAGCTGCCCGAGGGAAGGCCCCATGGAGGACCCGAGACCTACATTCCTAAGCACTACTTTTCTGTGATTTAGGAATAGTTGTCCACCTAGAACAGGAGTGCCGCTACTTTCCAACAGTACACGAAATCCTGCGAATTCCCAAAACTAATCCTTGCAGTCTAGTTCAGGCCAGTGATATAGACTGTGGCTGCAATTCAGTGTGTGGTCATGTGCCGTCAAGTCCCGCAGAGATCGACAGGCTGACCTGCATCTGGCTGTGCTGCTGTATGACTGCTCAACTCACTAGGTGTTAGGGGTTCCTCTCCCCCTCCCCACCCCTGCATCTCTTTACTGGCTGAAATCTTAACCAACTACATAGGGAAGATACAGATGTGGAGGAAGTACAGGGGAGGACTCCCAGCCCCACTGCCTAGGGCCTCCCGGCCTAAGGAGATGGCATCCCCACCTTCCTCAGACGCAGACGATGACCCTCAATAGAATCCCCAACCGCTGTGGTGCTTACTTCGTCACCTTTCCAGCACCAGGCACAAGACCTTTTTTGATTCTCTCGGGATGTTTAATCTTCTGTATGTTCCTGCCGCTACGTTGTGTTAAAGAGTTCGGTCTGTGTGATACTTTTAGACCTTATGAGGCCTGTTTTAGCCTCTGCTGGTTTGAGGTGGCTGTTTTATTATGCTGTTCCTGATTTGGTTCTCTGGATTTTGGATGTTTATTTGTGTTTTATTGAATGTTGTCCTGAAGTCTTTTAGCTATAGGGTGACTAGGAAATGTTAGAATGAGCAAATAAACAAAACATACTTTCTTTCCCTCCCCAGGAACTGGAAAAACCAGTTAGGTGCCTGAGGCTCAAACACAGGCAACCTGAATATTTTGGTCTGGGATAAATCTGCATCTCAGGACCAGCATGAACTTCAGCTAGGGTGTCGGATGCAGAAGATGGCAGGGCCCCACACCTTCCAGATCTGTGCAAAAGAGGGAGATTCAGTAGGTGTAGCTATGGGATGGGTTCACCTCGTGCTCTCATTCTTCAGCATCCCAGGCTCTGAGTAACTTACCAATTTCACGTTGTACTCGCTCATTTCTCTGAGTCAACAGAAGCAGGTCCTCTGATAAGTTTTGAGCTAGGTGGAATGCATCTATATCTAAAAGGGTTGAGAGAATCCAAATTAGTGGAACCTTAAAATAGCAATCTACTCATAATAAGAAGCCATTTCCCAGCATTCTGCCACGCACTAGCGGGAAGCAGGAAATGGAACCCAGAATGGGGTTAGGCAGGTAGGAGCCACCGATTCTCCATGGCTGGGATCAACCTGTCTGCCACCCAGTAATGCTCCTGCATGCCTCCCTTTTCATTCTGCTTAGGAATGTTGTTGCAGTGAGAGCACAACTGCCTGTCATCTAACACTGTGTTCCAGAGGTCTTGTGGACAGACTCCTGGAAGGACATGCAGTGCATCACTCTGCACAGAGTGCACGGGCCTGCACTGCATCCCCCGAAAGAGGGGGGAGTTGCCATGACCTGATCTGATTTGCAGTGGCTGGCTTGGATCGATTTCTTTAGAACTCTGCACTCTGTCTCTTGGGTCATCTCTACATTAAAGGAAAATCCGGGAGCCCCCTGGAGCATTTTCTTCCATCTCTGTGGCTCAATGAGAATCGGCTCATTAGACAAGGAATGCAACCAAATGTGCTTTCTGGGCAGCCCGTATATCTTTCAATGAAAAACAGTGCCATCTAGTGGCTGAAAAATGGTTGTGCGCCCATTGTATTTATTAGGGGTGTACGTTGTTGTTGTTGTTGTTGTTGTTCAGTCGTTCAGTCGTGTCCGACTCTTCGTGACCCCATGGACCACAGCACGCCAGGCCTTCCTGTCCTGCGCTCTCTCCCGGAGTGTGCTCAAGTCCATATTCATTGCATCGGTGATGCTATCTAGCCATCTCATCCTCTGCCGTCCCCTTCTCCTTTTGCCTTCAGTCTTTCCCAGCATCAGGGTCTTTTCCAGGGAGTTTTCTCTTCGCATTAGGTGGCCAGAATATTTCAGCTTCAGCTTCAGTCTCTGTCCTTCCAATGAGCACTCAGGGTTGATTTCCTTTAGGATGGACTGATTTGACCTCCTTGCAGTCCAGGGGACTCGTAAGAGTCTTCTCCAGCACCACAGTTCGAAAGCATCAATTCTTCGGCGCTCAGCCTTCCTTACTGTGTAAAATCCGCTCCATCTGTGTTTCACGGATTATCAGGTGCCTTTGGTTCCATCATCCGCTCACAGACAGATGGGATTTTTTTTTTCATCATGTGGAAAAATATGTAAATAATTACGAAAGTATTTAAGTATTTACATAATTTACCGTAGTACGTAACATCTGGCGTATTGTATCCCATTCCATTCAACATTTCCTCAGCAGAAACTTACATATTTTTCCTACGAATTTATATGCATAAACTTCGGGAAAGTAAAAAAAATCATCCGAAAGTCCACAGACTCCATGTGGCCTGCGGGGGTCGCTCCGCAGCAGATTCCACAGATCGGATTCTTAGAAATCTGAGCTCATTTTAGTCCATCTCGAATTTATCCAGCATCCTTAATTTAAATACGTCATTTAAACTGTTAAAAAAAAAAACACTATACTTTTTGCAGGGGATAGCACAAGAGGGGCCCTGGATGACAACTAAATCATATAATGGACCCACAAACTTCTGTGGGTGGCCAGTCACAAATGCACTACAAATGCCTTGTGAAAAGACAACCTTCATTAAAAAAACCCTTCAGTTTAAGAAAAGTCTTAAGTTGCTTAGAAATTCATTCATGAACTAAAAGCAATGGAAGAACTAAGTTAAAGTTTAGACATACACATTACCCTTGACTTTCCTGAGAGTAAGTGCCATTGAACTCAGTGGGGTTTGCCTCTGAGTATGGCTTGTGTAGGATTACACTGTAATTTGGCTTAAGTAGCAGTCTTAAGGTCCCCCATCCTCAATCTGCAATGGATTTACTTGATACCTCCCAGCCCCCATGCTTGACTTCACTGGAGTTTATATCTATGAGGGGAGGATTGTTATTCTGATCCTTCACCTGCTTCTTCTTGCTTTTGCTCAAATTATTTGTCACCAGTGTGATCCTTGCTTTCAGTAGGCTTTTTTCCTCCCTCAACGGGCAGGGAAGTCTCTCCTTTCAGCCGAGCAGGAAAAAGCCTTGAAAGTTAGGATTTCACTGGCTATTTCAAGTGCTCTCCTCCACCCCCACCTAAATAAATTTATCAGGGAGAGCTTGGCATGGTCATTTTTAAAAGGTTAAAAAAAACTTGCTTTAGATAAGGCACTAATGTTTGGGTGGGGAAGGGGGTCTCCATCACCTCCAAATCAGGAAAAAACCTTGGAGGCTAGCAAATTCTTTTTCCTATCCATGGGTTTTCCCTCCATCCTTGAAAGACACAGGCAACCTCCCTCTTCCTGGAATGCCATGGAAGGAGCTCCCAGGTTTGCGAACGGCAGACAAGAAAACATGGACCGGTGAAATATGATCCTAAAATTCCCTAGGGATATTGTAGGGATGTACGAAAGTCACTTACCATTTCGCGGATCTGCTTCGCGGTGGGGGGGAGGCGCTCCGTCCCTCCCCCCAGAGTCCTGCCTGGCTGGCTTCGCTCCGCAGAGATTCCGCGGAGCCACTGGCCGCTCCACCAGCAGCCAGACATCCGGCCGCTGGGTAACAGGAATGCAAATGGCGGCTGCTGTAGCCGCCGCCGTTTGCGTCCCTGTATTCAACTGTGATAGGCTATGTAAATATTTACATAGCCTATCACGTCTGGGTTAAAAAAGAAAAAAAAGGTGTACGCAAATGGCGGTGGCTATGGCGGCCGCCATTTGCGTTCCTTATTTTTCGCCGTCTTAGTCTATGTAAATATTTACATAGACTTAAGACGGTGAAAAATAAGGAACGCAAATGGTGGCCGCCATAGCCGCCACAATTTGCGTACGCGTTTTTTTTTTTACCCAGAAGTGATAGGCTACGTAAATATTTACATAGCCTATCATGGTTGAATACAGGGACGCAAACAGCGGCGGCTACAGCAGCCGCCATTTGCATTCCTGTTACCCAGCGGCCAGATGTCCGGCTGCTGGCGGAGCCGGCCGGCGGCTCCGCGGAATCCCACAGAGTCTTTACGTAGCCTATCACAGTTATGTAAAAAAAGAGGAAAAAGACCAGACTGCAAATGGCGGCTGTGGCAGCCGGTCGGAAGACCAGCCGCCCCCGAAGCTGCTGCTGGAGCCGCCGCCATCTGGAACATCTGCCCCAGGTAAGTCTCGTCCCAGGAGGGATCCACGGGGGGGCGGGGGGCAGGCCATTCCGCCACGGATTTGGGGGGGCTGAATGCCAGTGCATTCGGCCTCACTGAAATCCATGGCAGAATTCTCTGCCATCCCTAGGATGGTGGAATGAAAGCTGCCTGACAAGCCACGGAATGCAAACAGAACAGATTCAACAAAATCTGTACAGCCCTAGTTGCACAGACAGTGCTCCCTTAGTGTCCATACACCGATAGTTTCCTTTGGTCTTTCAACCCCAACCCTCCTCCTCCATAGTTTGGGGAAGGACTGTAGGGGTGTGCAAAAAACATACACAATGGTTTGGATAGTGGGTTGCCTAGGGATGTAAGAAAGTCATTTACCTTTCCGCGGATTATGTTAATGGGGGGTGAGATGTTCCGTCCCTCCCCCCGGAATCCTCGACGGGGGGGGGAGGCGATCCGGTCCTCTCCCCCGGAATCCACAAAAGCCAGCTGTGCTCCGCGGCGGCTCCACAGAGCAGCCGGCCAGGGCCAGGCCAGGGCCATCCGCAGCCGGATTTTCAGCCATGGAGGGCTCTGGGTAAGGGGGGGGAAGCACGTACGCAAATGGCGGCGGCTACGGCCACCACCATTTGCATTCCTTATTTTTCTTCGTCTTGGTCTACGTAAATATTTAAGTAGACTAAGACGGCCCAAAATAAGGAACGCAAATGGCGGCGGCTACGTTTGCATACGGGCGTATTTGTTTTTTTTTAAAAGTAAGACGTGATAGGCTACATAAAGATTTACGTAGCCTATCATGTCATTTTTTTTTTAAACCTAGCCATGATAGGCTACGTAAATCTTTACGTAGCCTATCACGTCTTTCCCCCCCCCCAACACTGGAAATGGCGGTGGTGGCAGCCGGTTGGAAGACCAGCCGCCGCAACCGCCGCTGCCAAAGCCACCGCCGGAGCCGCCGCCACCTGGAAGATCCGCCCCAGGTAAGTCTTGTCCCGGGGGGGATCCACGGGGGGGGCGGGGGGGGCAGGCCATTCCACCACAGATTTCAGGGGGCCGAATGCACTGGCATTCGGCCTCACCATGATCCGTGGCAGAATTCTCTGACATCCCTAGGGTTGCCTCAATTTGGAGACTGAAACTGCAGTGAGGCCTCACTTTTCTTCATTTTCCAAAGCTCTGGATGACTTCCACGTGACTAAAAGGGGGAAATCAAGAAATGCTGATGAGTTTCCCTCTTTGGGGGCAGAACTGGAGGACATGTAGGCTCAGTAGTTCCCTGAGGGGATGGAGCCTGCTGAATTTCAGACACATAGGTAAAGGAGAAGTGTTTTGTGTTTTCTCCTAGGCATCTGTAAAATCTGCAGGATTTTTTAAATGTAAAAGTTGAAGAGAACTGATCTAGAAATAGAGGTACTACTGCTCCTGGTGAAGGGGTCAAATCTGATTGTGGAAGGGGGGGACATATTTATTTATTATGTATCCATTAAGCATTCTCAAGACATCCTTCAACCTGGGAAACAGGGTGGCCTACAAGACTCTGACTGAAAATGCAGACACCACAACAGGAGCACCAGCCACGTTCCCCGAGTCTCCCCAGGAGCATTCAGGAGCCCATTCCATTCCATAAGTGGGATGGGCAAAGTTCCAAGCTCGATTGCACTTGAGTCCTTATTTTTCCATTTTAAATTAATTCCATTCCATTTCCACATTGGCTTCGACTGTAGATCACTTTTTCTTTTTTTTAGATCACTTTTTCAAATGTACACAATTCTTGTGCACACTTTTGTATTTCTGACCTGCACTGTAGGGATGTCAGAGAATTCCGCCACGGATCTCGGTGAGGCCGAATGCCAGTGCATTTGGCCCCCCGAACTCCATGGCGGAATGGTCTGCCCCCCCGCCCCCCCGCGGATCCCCCCCGGGATGAGAATCACCTGGGGCGGATCTTCCGGGCGGCGATGGCTCTGGCGGTGGCTCTGGCGGCAGCAGCAGCTGCGGCGGACAGTCTTCCGACCAGCTGCCACCGCCGCCATTTCCACTCTTGTAAAAGAAAAAAAGAAAGGAAAAGAAAGACGTGATAGGCTACGTAAAGATTTACGTAGCCTAACATGACTAGGTTTTTTTTTAAAAAAAAAAACACGATGTCATAGGCTACATAAATCTTTACATAGCCTATCATAGCTGGGTGGGTTAAAAACAAAACAAAACCGTGTACGCAAATGGCGGCGGCTACGGCTGCCACCATTTGCGTTCCTTATTTTTGCCCTCTTAATCTACGTAAATATTTACGTAGACTATGACGGCAAAAATCAAGGGGAACGCAAATAGCATAGCATCTATGCTATTTGTGTTCCCCTTATTTTCGCCGTCTTAATCTACATAAATGTTTGTAGACTAAGATGTGCCAAAATAAGGAACGCAAATGGCGGCGGTCATGGCCGCCGCCATTTGCATACTCGTGTTGTTGTTGGTTTTTTTAAAAGTCAGCCGTGATAGGCTACATAAACATTTACATAGCCTATCACTTTTTTGGTTGTTTTTTTTTTAACCTTGAAATGGTAGCGGTGGGAGCCGGTCAGAAGACCGGCCGCCGCAGCCGCCGCCACCGAACTGCCGCTGGAGCTGCCAGCAGAGCCGCTGCCGCCAGGAAGATCTGTCCAAGGTAAGTCTTGTCCCGGGGGGGGCAGGGGGGGCTGTTCTGCCACCGATTTCAGGGGGCCGAATGCGCTGGCATTCGGCCTCCCTGAGATCCATGGCGGAATTTTCATACATCCCTATTCTCATCCACCCACCGCTATCCATGGACCTCCTGGAGCAGGCCTCCTGAGCGAGTCCACGACCTCTGCAAAGGGGAATGACCACTGTCCATCCAAATTTGACCGGAAAGTGGTCTGACCATGGCAGCGGGGACACAGAGAACACCCCTAGTTCCAGAGTCCCAGCCTCATACTCATATGGGCCAAGGAAATACCGAGACAGCCCCTTTTCTGTCATGCAGCCATGAAGTCCCGAGCTGAACCCTGTAAGGCATCTGCAGTGCAAATGTTGAAATCCCGCGTGACAGTGGTCTCAGGGTTGTCCAGCACCAGGCCAGGAACCACCGCAGGGAGCTCAGTCAGTCAGAGTGAGAGGCAGTAGGGCGGTCGGTACACCAACAAAATCCCAGCCTGTCTCTAGTCCAGTCCAGCACCACATACAGACACTCGAACCTGATTGGTCTCCCGGTGAAGGGGGTGGATGCCGTTTGGATGACAGTAGCCCCCCTCGCTGCCCCTCCAGCCCACACGGGTGGTGCTCTGTGTGCCCAGGTGGGCAACGCTGGGGCAGACCCACTCACTCCAGGTCATCCACCCAGGTCTCAGCGACACATGACAGGCAGGCCCCTCAGTCCACCCTCGACCCTGGGTGAGAGCTACCTTGCTGTGGACCAGCCTGGCACTTACAAGCAACAGCAGCTCCCCCTGACTAGAGGGAGGTTAACGGGGCAACCGAGGTGCTGCCCTTTGGGGTGAGGACCAAAGTGGGAATGGCCCTTGGAGGTCTCTCCACTCTTCCCACTGCCTGGCCAATCCAGGCCCCATGCAGTTCCCCCACACACACACACCTGAACTTAGGGATGTCAGAGAATTTCTCCACGAATCTCGGGATTCGTGATTCGTGATTCATGATCTCGGGATTCGTGTCCCCCAAAATTGGTGGCAAAACGGTCTGCCGCGCCCCCCCCCCGCCCCCCCGGGACGGGACTTACTTTGGGCGAATCCTCCTGGCGGCGGCGGCTCTGGCGGCAGTGCGGCGGTGGTGCGGCAGTGGCGGCGGACGGTCTTCCAACCGGCTGCCGCCGCCATTTCCAGTAAAAACAACAACAACAAAAACAACAACAAAACATGATAGGCTACATAAAGATTTACATAGCCTATTACGGCTAGATTTTTAAAAAATACCGTGATAAGCTACGTAAATGTTTACGTAGCCTATCACAGCTGAGTAAACAAAAAACAAAAAAAACCACGCGTACACAAATGGCGGCGCCCATGGGTGCCGCCATTTACGTATGCGCTTTTTTTTCACGCAGCCGCGATAGGCTATGTAAACATTTATTTATTTATTTATTTATTTCTATACCGCCCAATAGCTGAAGCTCTCTGGGCGGTTCACAAAAATTAAATCCAAACAACACACAATAAAACAATTTAAAATATACAGAACATTAAAACCACAATATAACAATACAACCACAATAAAACCTAGCAGCAGTGCAGGAGTTTAAAATACAGATTTAAAACAGCAAAAATAAAAATTTAGAAAGCTAAAATGCTAAAATGCCTGGGAAAATAAAAAGGTCTTCACCTGGTGCCGAAAGGAATACAATGTAGGCGCCAGGCGAACCTCACTAGGGAGCTCATTCCAGAGCCGGGGTGTCACAGCAGAAAAAGCCCTCCTCCTAGTAGCCACCCGCCTCACTTCCTTTGGCAGGGGCTCACGGAGAAGGGCCGCTGACGATGATCTTAAGGTCCGGGCAGGCACATATGGGAGGAGGCGATCCTTCAGGTAACCTGGCCCCAAGCTGTTAAGGGCTTTGAATGTTAATACCAGCACTTTGAATTGGGCCCGGAAATGGACTGGCAGCCAGTGCAGCTGGAGAAGTACTGGCGTAATATGAGCTCGCAGGCCAGTCCCTGTTAACAATCTTGCTGCCCGATTTTGGACCAGCTGAAGTTTCCGGACCGTTTTCAAAGGCAGCCCCACGTATAATGCATTGCAGTAATCCAGACGAGAAGTTATCAGAGCATGGATAACTGTAGCTAGGCTATCTCTGTCCAGATAAGGGCGTAGTTGGTATACTGGCCTAAGCTGATAAAAAGTGCTCCATGCTTAAACATTTACATAGCCTATCACAGCTGACTGCAGGGACGCAAACGGCGGCGGCTACGGCCGCCGCCATTTGCGGGCCTGGCTGGCCAGGATTCGGGGGTGGAGGGATGGAGCGCCTCCCCCCCACCGCTAATCAAATTTCGTTAAAGGTAAATGACTTTCATACATCCCTACCTGGACTCCCTCTCCCGGAACAGTGGCACCCCCACACCCTGCCCAAGCATGCCCTTGTCCAGGCACATGATCTTGCCCCTCAGCCCCGTGCTCCTCTGCTCTTCCCAGAAACGGTCCAGGGGCAACGTGAAATTTGCCGTGCATCTGCTTCACACTTGATGGAGCGGATGGGTCACGCTCTGCTGGCAAAAGAGCGTGCACCAATGTAGTGCTTGGGGCACAGCGCACATGTGACACGCGCTGTATGTGCATGCGACAGCCCTGCAAGCACACAAGCCACACGGGGAGAGAGTGACACTGTGGTCACAGACACACACAGACCAAGAGCACCGCAGCACTGAAATGGCATAAAATGCTGCTAGGGCTGGAATTGGGCTGGGCGGGGAGAGCATCGCACACTCTCGCCTGGCAAATAACAAGAGAGGTGAGAGGCAAGACAGACATGCGCGACGGCAAGAGTGATGTTTTTTAAGTCCAGGGTTAAACGCAAAGCGTTCCCTTTATTTTCCGTTAAAATATTTTCCCTTTAAGTTCCCTTAAAAGCGTTCCCTATTTTCGCCGTAGTCTACGTAAATCTTTACGTAGACTAGACATGCCAAAATAAGGAACGCAAATGGCGGCGCCCATGGGCCGCCGCCATTTTCATACGTGCTTTCCGCCCCCCCCAAAGTCACCCGTGATAGGCTACATGATGATTAACGTAGCCTATCACGGCTGACTTTGGAAATCTAGCCGTGATAGGCTACGTTAATTGTTACGTAGCCTATCACGGGGTTGTTTTTGTTTGTTTGTTTGTTTTTACTTTTTCTTTCGCTGCCGGGGAGACGGGGCGCTTCTCCCCGGCCTGAATTTCGGCCGGGCGAGGCGGGACGCCTCCCCCGCCCTCACCTGAACTTCGGGGGGAGAAGCGAAGCGCCTCCCCCCCACTGTGAAAAAAGCTGCGGGACAAGGTAAGTCCCTTTCGTACATCCCTACTGAACCCTTGGGGGAAGTGGCTGCTGGGCCATCCTTGTCAGGAGAGAGGGACTCTTCCTCTGATCCCTGGGAGCATCATCACCTCAAGTGACAGGCTAGCAGGGCTCCTGTGCGAAGGAGTGCTCACCTCCAGAAGTGGTCTCCTCAGGAGAAAGGGACTCCTCAGGAGTAGGCTCTGAAGGGAGCGCTGATCGCTACAGCTGACTCTGGGTGGGGTCTGGCGGGCTTGGAGCTTAAAAGCCTTCACTGGGACCCCAGACAGGGTTGGAACAACTTGGTCCTTCCAGCCTCTGCCGTGTGCCTGGCCTCCTGTATCATGCCCAGTGTCTGATGCTTCGGTTCCTGACCTCTCGGACTGCTCCACGACCTGCGTCTGGACTGCGTAACGCACCTGACTGCTTCACTGTGTTTGGCCTCTTGCTTGTTATCTTGACTACTCCCGCTGCTGCCTGATCCTCGTTGCCTGACTGACTGCTGGCGATCTGACCTCTGCCTGGATTTTGACCACTCCTGCCTTAGCTTAAAACTCCTTGGACTGAAACCTGTGTGCTTGACCATTTGCTTGCCAACTTGACTATTCTGTTGCCTCGCTTCCTGTGCAGGCTTGCAAACAGCCAAGATTTTCTCTAGAGCAGGACATTTGGCTGCACCCGCTTTGCCTTCGAACCCTGCCCACCACTGGGATGCAGACCCCCAGAGCCTCTCCAAAAATGCATGTAACTTCTCAGCTAGCTAGAACTATGTAAGGAGGCAGGCTTGTGGGGGAGCCAGCTCTCCAAGCACAAGGAGCCTCAGTGACGAAACATCACAGCCCCTGTGACAAAGCATCACCACATAAGCATGTTAAGCACCCATGCAAGTTTAGCAACAGGACAAGGAGGCCAAGGCAGATGACTCTTCCCTGCTTTCTCATAGTAAGAAACTATAAATAAGTAACTATGAGTAAATTCCCCATCTTCTCCTAGGAAATCACTTAGTTTTCCAAGTAAACAAACCCAACAATAGCGATTTAAAAACCAGGTATGAAAATAGAAAGCTAGTAGGGCTGTGCAAGGACTCCAAGATTCTCTTTGGAGGCCAGTTCAGATCTTCTGAATCAGCCCTGATTCACTCTGGACTGATTCAGATCTAGGGATGTATGAATCCCCTTACCTGGGCTCCTCAGGGGGCTCTGTGGGGGGGAGGGAGGCAATCCATTCCTTGCTGGCTGGCTCCGCTCCGCAGTGAGTCCACAGAGCTGTCAGCCAGCTCCACTCCACAAGCGATACGGCCACCAATGCCGTGCCGTATCACTGCTGATGAGAAACAGGAAGTGATCCGGATGCAAATGGCATCCGCTACGTCATTCTCATCCCTGTTTCTTCTTGTGATAGGCTATGCGTCTGTATTTACATAGCTATTTACATAGCCTATCGCATGAAAAAATGTCCCTGTTTTCTCACTCAATAGGTTACGTAAATAGCTACATAAATACAGACACGTAGCCTATCGCAAGAAGAAACAGGGATGCAAATGGTGTGGCAGACTTCCTGTTTCTTATCTGCAGCAATATGGACAGCAATGGCAGCCGTATCGCTTGCGGAATGGAGCCGCCGGCGAGGAGGATTCAGCTCTGTGATGATCCGGCGGGAGGCAGAGGTGAAAGGGAACATTCCGCCACGGACTCTGGAGTTCGACTCATTGGAGTCTGTGGCAGAATTCTCTGCCATTCCTCTTCAGATCTGATCTGATTTGCTTCAGATTCGGTCAGATCCAAAGTGAGACTTGGATATCTCAATTATTCAGATTTTACATTTTCCCATTGACTTGCACTGGAAAACAGAAATGACCAAAACATTTTTCAGTTTCTATGAAAAAAATATATGAAATTGAGGAACCTGGCAGCCTCCGTGGAGCTGACTGAACCTGCCAAATTTCAGACAGTTTGGCCAAGTAGTTCTTGTGCTAAGCACAGGTAAAATTTGCTTTTTTCAAGGAAACCTCTCAAAGCAAAGAGCTATAATTCTTAAGTGCTTCCACAGAAGTGCATGAAATTTGGGCACTTGGCAGCCCCAATAGAGATGACTGAACCTGCCACACTTCAGACAGTTTGGTCCAGTAGTTCTTGTGCTAGCCATGCATAAAGTGTCATTTTCTCAGAAACTAAAACAAAAGGTAAACAACAACAACCATCAGCCACACAGGAGATTAGAGTTCCTAATCAGAAGGTGTTTAAGGTGACAATTAGGAGGTCACTATTCATAATCTATGAAATCAGATTGATTATGTCCTTTGCAGCCAAAGATGGAGAAGCTCTATACAGTCAGTAAAAACAAGACCTGGAGCTGACTGTGGCTCAGATCATGAGCTGCTTCTTGCAAAATTTCGGCTTAAATTGAAGAAAGTAGGGAAAACCACTAAACCATTCAGGTATGACCTAAATCATATCCCTTATGAATATACAGTGGAGATGAGGAATAGATTTCAGGGATTAGACCTGATAGACAGAGTGCCTGAGGAACTATGGACGGAGGTCTGTAACATTGTTCAGGAGGCAGCAACGAAATCCATCCCAAAGAAAAAGAAATGCAAGAAAGCCAAGTGGCTGTCTGATGAGGCTTTACAAGTAGCTGAGGAAAGAAGGGAAGCAAAAAGCAAGGGAGAAAGGGTATATATTCAGTTGAATATATCCAACTGAATGCAGAGTTCCAGAGAATAGCAAGGAGAGACAAGAAGGCCTTCTTAAATGAACAATGCCAAGAAATCGAGGAAAACAACAGAATGGGAAAGACTAGAGATCTCTTCAAGAAAATTGGAGATCTCAAGGGAACGTTTTGTGCAAAGACGGGCATGATAAAGGACAAAGAAGGCAGGGACCTAACAGAAGCAGAGGAGATTAAGAAGAGGCGGAAAGAATACACAGAAGAACTATACAGGAAAGATCTGAATGTCCCTGATAGCCATGAGAGTGCGGTCACTGAACTTGAGCCGGACATCCTCGAGAGTGAAGTCAAGTGGGCCTTAGGAAGCATTAGTAACAACAAAGCTAGCGGAGATGACAGTATTCCAGCTGAGCTATTTAAAACCCTAAAAGATGATGCTGTTAAAGTGCTGCACTCAATACGCCAACAAATTTGGAACACTCAGCAATGGCCGCAAGACTGGAAAAGGTAAGTTTACATTCCATTTCCAAAGAAGAGCAATACCAAAGAGTGTTCAAACTACTGCACACTTGCGCTCATTTCACATGCCAGCAAGGTGATGCTCAAAATCCTACAAGCTAGGCTTCAGCAGTATGCGAACCGAGAACTACTGGAAGTACAAGCTGGGTTTCGAAGAGGCAGAGGAACGAGAGATCAAATTGCCAACATTCGCTGCATCATGGAGAAAGCAAGAGAATTCCAGAAAAACGTCTATTTCTGCTGCATTGACTATACTAAAGCCTTTGATTGTGTGGATCACAACAAACTGTGGCAAATTCTTAAAGTGATGGGAATACCAGACCACCTTACCTGTCTCCTGAGAAACCTGTACGAGGGTCAAGAAGCAACAGTAAGAACCAGACATGGAACAACCGAGTGGTTCAAAATTGGGAAAGGAGTACGACAAGACTGCATATTGTCACCCTGCTTATTTAACTTATACGCAGAGTACATCATGAGAAATGCCGGGTTGGATGAATCACAGGTCGGAATTAAGATTGCTGGGAGAATTATCAACAACCTCCGATATGCAGACGATACCACCCTAATGGCAGAAAGCGAAGAGGATCTAAAGAGCCTCTTGTTGAGGGTGAAAGAGGAGAGTGCAAAAGCTGGTTTGAAACTCAACATTAAAAAAACGAAGATCATGGCATCTGGCCCCATCACTTCCTGGCATATAGAAGGGGAAGAAATGGAAGCAGTGACAGATTTTACTTTCTTGGGCTCCAAGATCACCGCAGACGGTGACTGCAGCCATGAAATTAAAAGACGCTTGCTCCTTGGGAGGAAAGCTATGGCAAACCTAGACAGCATAGTAAGAAGCAGAGACATCACCTTGCCGACAAAGGTCCGTCTAACCAAAGCTATGGTTTTCCCAGTAGTAATGTATGGCTGTGAGAGCTGGACTATAAGGAAGGCTGAGCACTGAAGAATTGATGCTTTTGAACTGTGGTGCTGGAGAAGACTCTTACGAGTCCTCTGGACTGCAAGGAGGTCAAATCAGTCCATCCTAAAGGAAATCAACCCTGAGTGCTCATTGGAAGGACAGATACTGAAGCTGAAGCTCAAATATTTTGGCCACCTAATGCGAAGAGAAAACTCCCTGGAAAAGACCCTGATGCTGGGAAAGACTGAAGGCAAAAGGAGAAGGGGACGGCAGAGGGTGAGATGGCTAGATAGCATCACTGATGCAATGAATATGAACTTGAGCACACTCCGGGAGAGAGCACAGGACAGGAAGGCCTGGCGTGCTATGGTCCATGGGGTCACGAAGAGTTGGACACGACTGAACGACTGAACAACAGCAACATTCATAATCTATAGTGTGTGTGTGTGAGTGAGTGAAATATGAATTCCAATTTTACCCAGGACAACTCAGTTGATCAGGCTGAGAGGTTTGGAATCTTATGAGGAGAAGAACATGCCCACAACCAATATAGATGAAAGAAAAGGAGATTTATTGAAATAAAAGAAATAAGCAAAAGTAGAAACTCCCCAGAGAGCTGCATGCTCTCTGAGGCTGAAGAGGTCACACGCCTCTCAGGCACAAACTTGATTACAGACCAATCTCAGAGAGTTTCAAGCCCTCTAAAGCTCAAGAGGTTGCACGCCACATGCAGGGCCAACTAGACAGATGAAGCTGAGGAGCCTCAGTGCATGGATGAGATGGTTTATACTGAGAACCAGACTGCTGCCGCTAAACATAAAAAAGGTGGCAGAGCAACTTTTAAATTAAACCCCGGGGGGAAGCTGATAGGAGCTGGTAAGCAGCCGGTTCAAGTTAAATCATCCCTAGGGGATGAAAATGAAAATGAAAATGTTTTCAATGGCTGAAATGTAGAAGGGGAGGAAATAGGCCAGGAGTACATGGCAGAACATAATAGCCAGTCAAAGGGGCCTAAGTGCCATAGAAAAAGTGCCATCTGGGGTGGGTATTTCTATGCAAATGCCAGAAGCCTCCAAGCCAAAACAGGTGAGTTGGAGCGCTTGGTTTTAAAGGAGAACCTGGATATAGTGGGCATTACAGAAACCCAGTGGAATGAAGAGAACCAGTGGGATATAGTAACATCTGGATATGAATTCTACAGGAAGGATAGGAAAGGGCGTACTGGGGGAGGTGTTGCCCTGTATGTCAAGGAGGGTATAGTGTTGAGCAGACTAGAACACCTAAAAGGTAGACTCTTCCACAGAAGAGCTGTGGATGACAATAGTGGGGTTCCCAAACTAATTCAATGCTAAAAATAATATTATAGTCCCCTAGACCGTAATGCTCAGGATGAACTTGAGATGGGAAATGAAAACAGGGAGGCCTCCAAACGAGGAAGTGTTGTAGTAATGGGTGACTTCAATTACCCCCCATTGACTGGACAAATGCATATTCCAGTGATGACAAAGAGGTTACATTTCTTGACCGTGCCCTAGAACAGTTGGTCATGGAACCGACCAGAGGGGAGGTGGCCCAGAATTTAATCCTAAATGGTGTCACCCAGGACCTAGTATGAGATGTAAATGTTGTTGAACCAACTCAAAACAGTGATCAAAGTGCTAGTTGATTTAATATAGATTTAAGAGGACAATTTCCCAGGAAGTCCAACATAGTCACATTTTACTTCAAAAGAGGAAACTTCTCAAAAAAATAAGGAAACTGTTGAAAAGGAAGCTGAAAGAAAGAGTCAAGAGACTTAAATCCCTTCAAAATGTTTGGAAGTTAGTCAATACTACAATAAATCCAAGGGGTCACCAGTATGGCTAACAAGCAGTGTCAAGGAAGATCTATAAGAAAAAAAGGTCTTCCTTCAGATAATGGAAGGCTTGCCTAAATAAGGAAAACAGAAGGGAGCACAAGCTTGCACAAAGGCTATGTAAGCAGACAACAAAAGATGCAAAAAAGCATTTTGAAGAGCATATCACTAACAATATCAAGCCAACAATAAAGAATTCTTTAAATATATCAGAAGCAGGAAACCAGCTAGGGAGGCAGTTGGACTGTTGGATGACAATGGAGCTAAAGGAGGACAAGGAGATTGCAGTGAAGTTGAATGAATTCTTCTCATCAGTCTTCACTGCAGACAATATAGGACAGATACAGTAAATAGTAACAGTAACTCAAGGCTTTTAAAAAAAATGCCTTCGATTCACCTTGGATTAATTAAATCTTCAGAATGTCTTTAGAAGTTCCAAGGAAGGCAAAGCTGTATTTAAACAAATATGAAGTTTGACTGATTCCAGATGAACTTCAGGAAAACCTTCCTGGCTGTTAGAGCAACAGCACAATGGACCCCATGCCCTAGGGAGGTGGCGGACTCTCCCACACTGGAGGCATTCAAGATGAGGCTGGACAGCCACCTGTCAGGGATGCTCTGAATTGGATTTCTGCACTGAGCAGGAGGTTGGATGGATGGCCCTTCCAACCCTACTAGTCTATGATTCTAAGAACAGGTTTGCCTAGGATTCACCTTCAGTTGGTAAATTGGATTAATTAAATCTTCAGGATGTCTTTAGGATTTCCACAGCAGGCAAAGCCGTATTTAAACAAACGTGAAGTCCGGCAGAACAAGGAC
Organism: Heloderma suspectum; assembly: GCF_057233095.1. Classification (NCBI taxonomy): domain Eukaryota; kingdom Metazoa; phylum Chordata; class Lepidosauria; order Squamata; family Helodermatidae; genus Heloderma; species Heloderma suspectum. The sequence continues at coordinate 5,995,504 of NC_139462.1, forward strand.
CCCAGCTCCAGCTTTGCCCCGACCCACAGCAGGTGGAGGCCAGAGAGGACCAAAGGAAGGTGCGGGCGCACGGAGGCTGAGGTGCAAGCAAGCATAACGCATGAGACTGAAGAACAGGTTTCCTGATTACATGGCCTGGGAGTTCAGGGGGGGCACCTTGACTTGCAACAGCCACACTTTGGGGCACATGAGTGACTCTGCACGCGCTCTGATCCTAGGATTGCCATGCAGTGCCTCAGGTTTCCACCTCGGCTGTGTGCCTGTTGTGCTGGGATTTGCACAGTCATTAGCCAATCTCACTTCAGGCCCACAGCAAAGCCGAGAACTTCACTGGGTTCAAAACAAAGTGGACAAGCACACACACGTCACACACAAGCACACACATGTCACCATTTCTCATGGTGATTTGTCAGGTCTAAACTGCCTCTGTCTGTGTCTTCAGCAGCCTTGGGCTCCCGACACTGAGGGTACTTCCAGATGAGGCTTTTATTGTGCAATTGCCCTGCCTCCGAACAGAATTTTACAGGGGAGCTAGACAATGTTGCCTTCCACCATAACCCACTCATGCTTTTTCCACTCTTTCTTTCATTTTTGGTTACTGCAGACAATCCATTAGGGAGAGCTGCCCAATGCTTTCTGGTTGGTAGAGTTAGAAGCCCTCTGTCTGGGAGCATCCTGTGTCTGTGATTAATTTTTAGTAATAATATTATTTATTACATTTCTCCGAGAACTACCGGAAGTACAACCTGGGTTTAGAAGAGGCAGAGGAACGAGAGATCAAATTGCCAACATTCGCTGCATCATGGAGAAAGCAAGAGAATTCCAGAAAAATGTCTATTTCTGCTTCATTGACTACGCTAAAGCCTTTGATTGTGTGGATCACAACAAACTGTGGCAAATTCTTAAAGTGATGGGAGTACCAGACCACCTTACCTGTCTCCTGAGAAACCTGTACGAGGGTCAAGAAGCAACAGTAAGAACCAGACATGGAACAACCGATTGGTTCAAAATTGGGAAAGGAGTACGACAAGACTGCATATTGTCACCCTGCTTATTTAACTTATATGCAGAGTACATCATGAGAAATGCCGGGTTGGATGAATCAGAGGTCGGAATTAAGATTGCTGGGAGAATTATCAACAACCTCCGATATGCAGATGATACCACCCTAATGGCAGAAAGTGAAGAGGATCTAAAGAGCCTCTTGTTGAGGGTGAAAGAGGAGAGTGCAAAAGCTGGTTTGAAACTCAACATTAAAAAAACGAAGATCATGGCATCTGGCCCCATCACTTCCTGGCATATAGAAGGGGAAGAAATGGAAGCAGTGACAGATTTTACTTTCTTGGGCTCCAAGATCACCGCAGACGGTGACTGTAGCCATGAAATTAAAAGACGCTTGCTCCTTGGGAGGAAAGCTATGGCAAACCTAGACAGCATAATAAGAAGCAGAGACATCACCTTGCCGACAAAGGTCCGTCTAATCAAAGCTATGGTTTTCCCAGTAGTAATGTATGGCTGTGAGAGCTGGACTATAAGGAAGGCTGAGCGCCGAAGAATTGATGCTTTCGAACTGTGGTGCTGGAGAAGACTCTTACGAGTCCCCTGGACTGCAAGGAGGTCAAATCAGTCCATCCTAAAGGAAATCAACCCTGAGTGCTCATTGGAAGGACAGATACTGAAGCTGAAGCTCAAATATTTTGGCCACCTAATGCGAAGAGAAAACTCTCTGGAAAAGACCCTGATGCTGGGAAAGACTGAAGGCAAAAGGAGAAGGGGACGGCAGAGGATGAGATGGCTAGATAGCATCACGGATGCAATGAATATGAACTTGAGCACGCTCCGGGAGAGAGCGCAGGACAGGAAGGCCTGGCGTGCTACGGTCCATGGGGTCACGAAGAGTCGGACACGACTGAACGACTGAACAACAACAACAATTACATTTCTATCCCACCCTTCTTCCATGGTGGAACTCAAGTGGCTACATGGGATTCCTTGGTGGTCTCCCCGCCAAGCACGGACCAGACCCAGACCTGCTTAGCTTCAGCACGGGGGCTGTGTCATGGGCCTTCAGACCATGCCCTGAGACCAGTTAATATGAATGCAGGTGTTTGCATGTGGGGAGGAGGACATTTCCAGAGGACCCATCCTCCACCCATCACTTTTCCCACTACAAACCACTCTCTCCCCAGCTGCCTCTCTTCCTGCTGAGCTATGACACTGAAAACCAGTCTTCTGGGGGGAGGAGAGGTCCTGAGCATTCCAGCTGTATCTCATTGCTTACCTTCTTTATCTATTATTCTTGGATCATACTCATTGCCAAAGGTCCGAATCTTTTCCACGGCTTCACGAAAGGCTGCAGTTTTAGCATATAACAATAGATCTAAAACACAAATAGGGCAAAGTTGGGAGACCAGAAATTAGTAGCAGAGAAAGGTGGGCCTGGCAGTGATTACGTCTAGGTGGCTGCCCAGGACAACACACTGTATCTGGCAGCATTTCTGTGGCTCCAGCAGGTACCAGGAGCGCCTTCTTCCCCGGAGATTAAATCTACATGAACCAGGCTACCTAGGTAGGATCTGGACAAAGAGGCAGTGGGCAACTGGGGGAAATATTTTCTCGGTGTTTAAAACAATGTGCTCCTCCCCACTGCCCCGCCCCACCCCCATGAGCAGGAGTGGAGAAGGGCCAGAAGAACAGCTTGGTGAATTCAAGGGACGGTGAGAAAAGGAGAGCCCCTTTGCCCTTAGTTTTGGCAGTTCTCACAACTTGGACTTCAGAACTTTCCAGAGCTTATTTTTTTACCCCACTAAGCAGGATCCTGTCTGCCATGTGCTGAATGGGATTTAGGCATCTTTCCCCACTTCTCTTGTGGGGCTGTCATGTTTCCCAGCACCTAAAGTGCAGTGTTGTGTACCCATTAAGTTCCACTAAAGCCAGAAGCCTCTGAGCCAAGATGGGGTAAAATATGGCCCCCAGACTACGCTGGGGGATCCTACTGGAAGTGTGGTTGCACAAGCATCACGGGCACCTACTGGATGATGCCTGTGTCATCCCAACTGACCTGGATGCAATGCCTCCTGGGCAGTTTTGGTCATTTGGCCCTGCCCATTTTGCCTTTTGCCCCACCCACTGCGGGAATGCAGCCCCCAAGAGCTTCTCCAAAGTTGGCCCCTGGGCTGAAAGTGGTTCAACAATCCTGAACAAATCATGTGTTCTGGAGATAGAAAGTGGGCTTGTTGCTGTTGGAGAAGGAAGCCTAGAAAGTGGGGAAGCCTAGGGAGTGGCAGTTTGTGACTGAGGAATGTGGAGGTTGTTCATGCAGTTATATCACTCCACAAATTTAGGGATGAACAAAAATCACTTACCTTGAATGAAACTTGATTCGCGGTGGGGGGGGAGGCCCTCCGTCCCTCCACCCCCGAATCCTGGCTGGCCAGGCCGCAAATTTGCGTCCCTGCAGTCAGCCGTGATAGGCTACGTAAATGTTTACGTAGCCTATCACGACTGAGTAAAAAAACAAAAACCACGCGTACGCAAATGACGGCGCCCATGGGCGCCGCCATTTGCGTTCCTTATTTTGGCACGTCTACTCTACGTAAACATTTATGTAGACTACGGCAAAAATAAGGGGAACGCAAATAGCGTAGACATTTACGTAGCCTATCACTGTTTTTGTTGTTGTTGTTGTTTTTACTGGAAATGGCGGCGGCAGCAGCCGGTCGGAAGACCAGCTGCTGCAGCTGCCACCACTGAACCGCCGCCGAACCGGCACCGGAGCTGCCGCCACCAGGAGGATTCACCCAAGGTAAGTCCCATCCTGGGGGGGGGGCAGACCATTTTGCCACCAATTTCGGGGGGCCGAATGCACTGGCATTCGGCCTCCCCGAGATTCATGGCGAAATTTTCTGACATCCCTACACAAATTAGTCAGGAGTATGGATGCTGGAGAAATTTGAGACGGACTAAAGTGAGCTTGGATTTTTAAGAATCCGACCTGCTGTGGACCGGCCTCCTCAGGCTGCGAGGAGTCCATGGACTTTCAGATCTTTTTTTTTTTTTTTTTACTTTCCCCAAATATATGCCAATTGATTCGTAGGAAAATATGCAATGTTTCTGCTGAGACTCGTAATTATACATGGGAAAAGTTGAATGGAAGGAGGAACAATACACTAAATGTTATGTAATAATGTAAATTACGTAGATTTTGCAAAACCTCTTATGGAATTATTTGTGCATTTTTCCACATAAAGAAAAAAAATGAATCCGTCTGTGAATGGACGCCGGAACAAATGACACCACACAATCCACGAAACACACACGGGATGGATTTCACAAAATCCAGACATCCCTAGTTAGAAGTAGTGACGGCGGAGAAATCTGCAACTGAGGCGAATGTGGCTGAATTCCTATGAATCCAAATTGCGGATTCTGAGGCAGACTGGCTTTTCCCAAGTTGCATGGATTCCATGGATCAGTGCTTGCTTGCTTTCAACCTTCCAGAATATTACACATATTTAGTCATGGAAAACTACGTTAAAAAACCCTGACTATCTGCACAATGCAGATGGAACGGATTTTACAAAATCCCTACATCCCTAGTTAGAAGTCTCTGAGCAGATATTCAAGGGAACACTGCAGTGCCATTGATTTCAATAGGAGAAACCTAGCCACAGCCTTGCCTCCCTTACTGAAATCAGTGGGCTGTGATGGGGCTTGGCCGAGGCTGGATCTTGCCCTCTCTTTTTAAAAAGGAGTTCTTTACACTGAAGTAACATCAGCCAGGATACTTCTGAATCCAGCCTGAATCCTCCCCTCCCACCCCCCACCCGCAGCTCCCCCAGAAGAACTTAACTTACACATAATGACCATTATAACTGCAGCAACAAACGAGGTTGCAATCATGGCGTAGGCTGTTAGTTGACCCGTGGGAGTCTGAAAGAACGCTTTGATCTGACCCAGAGGACCTTTTCGTGAAGGGCAAAATGAAAGGAAAATGCGCTTCAACCATCAGTAGTCAACATCTCACCATTGTCCCTGTAAATAAGGCTTTCATATTCTATAGCAACCGATCTGGATTAGTAAGCAATGATCCGCTCCCTACGTCTCTTGGGCTGGACGCTTCCCTGCCAACTGCCTGGATGCTGGACCCTTGCTAGGCTGAACGGGCAGAGGGAGCTGGAGTGAAAAACCTCACACAGTGGGGACATTATCTCTCAGTGTTCCCAGGCTGTCTGGTCTCAAGAGCGTGGAGAGACATCAGCTTATAGAAGGTAGGGCAGCCTTTCCCCATGCTGGCTTGGGGATTATGGAAGTTGTAGTCCACCACATCTGGAGGGCATTAGGTTGGGGGAAGGCTGAGATAGGCCTGGAGTGAGAGACTGGATCAAGGGTCAACATGGTTTGGAGCCTACAACACTCAGCCCACAATGTGGATTGCAAAGGGTCGTGAAACAGCCAGCCACAGAGGGCAGATTCAGACTCCACATCTTTATTCCACTGTGTCCTCTGGGCCCAGTGGATCTCCTGGGTCCAAATTGCTTCACAGGCTTTTCTCCTCATTTCACCCATCACAATTTGTTCCACCCTCCAACCCTTCCCATCAACTCCCCCTGCCTGGACATTCCTCCTCTGTGCAACAAACTACTTAATGTGTGTGGTGTACATACCCCCATCACCGGGTTTCTTCTCTGCATCTCCAGGCTCTACAAGATAATAACAGGTGTTTACTCAAAACTAAAACTGGGCCAAACATTCCACTGAGAACTTATGGCGGGGAGATAGAAGGTATTTGGGGGGGATGAAAAAAGTGGTGGAAGAAAATTCATGACATTTTCAAATGGGATGAAGGCCTCGTTGGTTAAAAAACCAACAAGTTGGGGAAAACAACTGGTTGAAAAGCCACTAAAAGGTTAATGCATGTATGGAGTTGGGGTGCTGGTTATGGTTTTCCTTTTGCCCACTTACTTTGCTTACATTGAAGATCTCTGTCAAGGTAACAGTGTTTAGCTTTGAACTGTACTAGAATTGCATAGAGCCTGTAGCTACTGACCATCAAACTTTTGAAGAGCGTAGCCATTAAGCTTTTGCCGTGGGAATGGGATTCCCTGCAATGAAGAAATCTCACTGATTTAGGTGTCCAGTGTTGGACTGCCTGAGCGTGTGTGCTGAAGAGATTGAGAAAATGCTGCTACCATGCTCCTGCAAGCTGCCAAGAAATTGTGTGAGCTGGGAGACCCAACCTGATTGAGAAGAAAAAGAAGAGATCATAGTAGCTGTACCTGTATAGCTGGCTGGCTGATGCTGTCAGTGATGTTATAAATGCAAATTAAGACTGCTTTCCTGTTTGAGACCCCAGCGAAAAAAGCTGACCTAAGTCATTTGTCGCCTCTGACAAGGCAAAGATTTGACTGCCCTGTATCTCATCGTGTCCTGTTTCGAATTTGGGATTTACAAATACAAACTGTGAAGCTTCACCTTCAAGCCCTGCAAATCACCCCGCCGTCCCCCAAAGAAGATTGCTGGCTGCATAAAAAATGCAAGTATGAAGCGACCCCCGCCTCCCTGTTCGGCACTTTGCTGCTGTGTGCCAGGTTAAGGGAGAAGAAAAAGAGTGTATGCGTGTCATGTTGTGAATCCCTGGCTAGCCTGTCTAGTGACTGATAGCCCCAAAGGCTTACTCCTTGTTTAAGAAGTGTTTAAAAGCACAATTGTTGTTCTGTTGTTGTTAAGTGTTATGAGAGCAAAAATAATGTCAAGGCCTAGTATCATTAACGCAGTGAAGCCTTGCACGTTATAACCAAGATTTGATTAGAAGTAGCCTGAAAGAGTTTAGGCCTATCCCATTTTTAGAGTGTCAGAGTCTGTGTGAGCTTATCTCTGTGTGTTCTCAGAGCAGAGGCAGGGGGAGTCACTCAACTCCCTAGCTGCCGCTGGTCTAGCCTTGGCGGGGAAGGAGGCTAGAAGATGTCTGTGAGAACCTGACAGAAGTAGAGTAAGATTTACAGAGGGGTTGCCCAGGTTGAAGTGTCACGGCTAGAGAGCTGAGCCGTGCCTCTCTTCATTGCCCAAAGCCTTCTCTGTTTAGATCCATCATCGTTTGGACTTTTTAGAGACACTCTGCACATGGACTGGAACTTTGGATTGTCAGAGACTTGCCATGGAAAGTATCGTGAAGCTTTTCATAGCCTTGAACTCTCATTGCTGTAGACTGTGTGCTTGTGTGCTTGTAGTCAGCTCAGTGTACAGCAGGCTGAGTTTGATCTATGACTTTTGGACTTTCCTCCCCAAGGACTCATGCACCATGGAGTTGCCAGTGCAAAAATGGTGGCCTAGAACTCTTTGCGTGTGTGAGTATGCCCTTCCAGTGATTTTGATGGGCCCAGCCAGAGGAGCAATATGACTGCTGGATCTGCTCCATCATGCCTCACCATGCAAGAAATGTTTTCCGGTCATGGTATTAAATTTCAATAAAAGTTTGTTGTGTGTATTTTATGATTTGTTAAATATTATGTGATATTTGCGAACGTTTTTACTGTCAGTTGCAACCCCAAATGACACTGAGTGTGGTTCCCAGTGGTTTGATGTTAGTACCACCTGGGACAGGGCCTTCAGAGTTACAAGGACAGAGAGAGAGACAAGGAAAGTGTGAAGAGAGAAGAAATAGTGGTAGACAAAGCAGAGGAAAGAAGAGAAAAAAGGCAAAGAGAAGAAGAGGGAGGAGGAAAGAGGCACAGAGAAAGGACATTTGTAGAGAAAAAGCGTAGCCGTGGTTGCCCCCAGAGTGAATTGGAAGCAGCTGATTATGCCCGGAGCTTATTACCTGGGGGTGGAGTAGCCACAATAATGTAAGAGTTCTTTAAGATGAGAAAATGTGACTAGAAGGTGAAAAATAGCCTATCCCAAATGTGTGTCATTGGGACTAGTGTAAGGCAGAAAGGTTTAAGTAAGTGAATTTCTGTTGAGACGAAGGCAAACAGCCTAACTTGCAGAGAAGACAAGTGAAGGGTTGAAGTTGGTGCATGGCACAGAGAGTTTTATGTAGAAAGTTTGAAACAGGATCTGCGAGACTGGCAGGTGAGAGAGAGAGAAAGAGAGAGAGAGAGAGAGAGATTTCTCTTCCCAAACAGGGGGGGAGGAGGTAATAGCCCACCACTGGGCTGTTACATACAAGCAAAGCGAGAAAATGCAGCAGCTAGAAGGCACGTCCCTTTTCAACCCAATTTCAGAGTGGTTTCAAGGAATCGGGGAGGGGGTGGAAGCGAGTGGTTGCAATAATTCTGACTGTTATTAGCAGCTTCGTAGGTTTGTGTGCTTGCTTATATGGCTATCACATTCGAAGTATACATTTAAGTAGATGTCAAGCCCCTGGTGATCAAGTGGCAAGGCAGGCTGTTATCAGCCTTTGATCATCTGAGGGTGAAATGTATTGGCCCGAGGAGGGTTAGCCAAGTCATTTGTAGTGTTAGAAGGGCCTAGAGATCCATAATGCTTGCTTGAGTTCATTATTGGTGCAAGTCCCATGCTAGTAAGCCTCTGAGCATGTGCAGATGAGTCAAAAGGCCTATATTAGCCTTCTTGGCGCATTCCTTGCTAATGAGGAGAGTCTTTATCTCCGATGTGCCTGGGAAGCAAAGTCTGTTTACAGGTGGCTGTGCCTGAGAACCAAACACTGCTAGCCTATTCTGGGAATGAATGCTGGGGGCGCGTGCTGCTGAAACGCTGCTTATTGCTAAGCTGTAGAGTATAAGACACATTGTACCCAGGGGCTCGGGGTTCAGAGAAGCTGTCTGATCCAACCATTGGGTACGCCTGTGTGCTGTAAGTTACCCAATAAAGTACTCTTTGTAAGCAAACCTTTGAGTCTGATTTATCACTATCTTAGCACTTCTAACTAGGGATGTCAGAGAATTCCACCACGGATCCCAGGGAGGCCGAATTCCAGTGAATTCGGCCTCCTGGAATCTGTGGCGGAATGAAGCAATCCCCCCCACCACCACCCTGCGAAATGGGCCCAGAATGGAGCCTACCTTGTGTTGGCTGTCCGGTGCGCTGTGAATGGCGGCTGCATCTGCGGCTGCCATTCGCAATCCGTCGAATGGCCGTGATAGGCTACATAAGTATTTATGTAGCCTATCACGGCTAACGCAGGGACACCATTTGTGTCCCTGTGGAGGCCATGATAGGCTATGTAAATATATACGTAGCCTATCATGGCAATAGGCAGGAACGCAAATGGCGGCTACGGCAGCCGCCATTTGCATCCCTGTGTAGCCCAGCAGCCGGATGTCTGGCTGTGGGCAGCCCCGGCCAGCAGCTCTGCAGAGTCGCTGTGGAGCGGAGCTGGCCAGGGAGAATTTCATGGGGAGGAACGGAGCACCTTCCCCCCACAGCGAATGACCCCACGCGGAACGAGGTAAGGGATTCGTACACCCCTACTTCTAGCCTAAGAGTTCAACGTCCACTGCAGGGATGACACAAAGGCTGATCAAAACAAATGCCTTTAATTGTCATGACAAAGATCACTATTTCTAAACCTTGATTGTTTGCAGCAGTAAGCTGTTGTTCAGGTTCCTTTTGGGGTTCAAGTGCTGAGAACAGAGGGCTTAGAAGGAAGCCATGGAATGGATTGGGAGTGAAACTTTGGTTCACAAGCAGGCCTGCCTTTCCTTGAGGGCAGAAAGTTTTGCTGCCTAGAGTCTGAGATGCAGGCAATTGTGCTGACAAAGCAGTGGTCACATTGTGGAACAACAGGCCTGAGGCCACTATGAGAAGTTACATTTGTTACTCCCTGCAGCTAGCAGCTCCATGAGTCTGGAATGTTCCCGTATACCTTGATAACACCTAAGGTAACATCAGCTGTCTAAAACTATGAAAAAACAACACTGTTTTTGCAGGTTTCTGCCCACCCAATATGTCTTTCACCAATCCAGAACCAAATTTCTAATTGACAACTGAAAAGAAGGGAAAAAAGCCAATCAGAAGGCAAGAAAGTTTAGAGCAGTCAGTGAATCAAAAAAAGATTGAACCCCAGGAGGAGGACTTTTGTGGTGAGTTTCTCTCTCTCTCTCTCTCTCTCTCTCTCTCTCTCTCTCTCTCTCTTTTGCATAGCTCTAGGTTTTGCTAACAGAATTTTGCTAGTTTGGGGACCTTTCAGGCTAAAATTTGCAAGTTTGCCTTCTTTCTGAGAGAACAAGCGATTTCTTAGTTTGACCATGTCCCTTCTTCAGTTTGTAAGGCTGCAGCTGGCCGTTGTTTCTGAACTAGCTTTGGGGGGCTGGAAGCCACGCTCCTAAGCAGCTTGATTCCGCTTTCTCCAACAGTTTTACTTTACTCACTGGGGAGGATCAGACTTCACCACTTTTTTCCATGTTAAAACACTCTCTCCATTTTCTACCTGGATTAATTTTCTTATCTGGACTTTGCTGAGTCCAACACCTTAGATCCTAGCAGAAGTTTCTCTCAGCTTTCCTCTGGGTCCACACAAGCCTGTTCTCCAGATCTCTGTGTGGGATAAGTAGCTATACCTTCCTTTTAATTCCCCCTCTCTTTCTTTTTCTCTAAACGTTTGGACCATACTGCTATACGTAGGTGGCATACAGTGCTAATAACATGAAATACAACAAATTTTCATAACCAACTGAACAAATAACACAAGAAAACAACACTGTTCTAAAAAACACTAACCGACCCCAAATGCCCACTGAATAGCCACATTTTCGAAGCCCAGTGGAAGCTCATCAAAGAGGGGGCATGGTGGAGATCACTAGGGATGGAATTCCACGAAGTGGGGGCCGCCACAGAAAAGGCCCTCTCCCTAGTCCTCACCAGCCTAGCTGTGCTGGCTGATGGGACAGACAGAAGGCCTACCAACACCGATCTTGTTGAGTGGCATCCTTGGTGTTGCTGGAGGTCCTCCTTAAGATAGACTGGGCCGGAACCATATAGGGTTTTAAAGGTCAATGCCAACACTTTGAATTGGGCCCAGAAAACAGTTGGTAACCAGTGCAACTCCTTCAGCACCAGAGTGATGTGATCTCACCAACGGCTGCCTTTAATCAGATGGGCCGCCACGTTCTGCACCAGCTGCAACTTCTGAACTGTCTTCAAGGGTAACCCCACATAAAGTGGATTACAGTAGTCTAGGCGAGAGGAGACCAGGCATGAACTGCTGATGGGAGCAGATGGTTAGGGAGGTAGGAGTGCAGCTGCCATATCAGATGGAGTTGGTACAGTACTGCCCAGCTCATGGCTGACACCTGAGCCTCCATGGATAGCTGGGAGTCTAAAATGACCCCTAGACTGGGGAACTGGTCCATCAGGGGCAGCCGCACCCCATTCAATGCCAGGTCAACCTCCCCCAACCTCCCCTTGTCTCCCACCAAAAGTACTTCGGTTTTGTCGGGTTTCAGTTTCAGCTTAGTCCTTTCCATCCAGCCACTCACTGACTCCAGACACTTGGACAGGGTTTCTACAGCAAACCTTGGTGAGGATTTAAATGAGTTAAACTATAGTGTATTTTGCATAGGGTACACATGTATTTTCTGTATAATCATTACGTGTTTCACATTCTACTTCTCTTTGCTATATTCTTTTGCATTTACTTTTCTCTATAAACCATTCATATCTCAAGAGTTCCTGTGTGGCATGTTTCATTTGTGTATTCATTGAATACTCTTTCAACAAAATGAAAGAGTATTCAATGTTTTCCTGGTTTAGCTTTCAATCATATTGAACTTTTAAATAGTCTTAACTTGGTCATATTTACACTCTCTCACCCATTGGGGCAAAGTCAGAACCTCTTTTTCATAAGCTATCTTTAGTGTTTTATTGTTGTTAAAGGGTGGCAGCGGTGGGTGGGGAGATAGAAAATATATTACAGTCCTAACCCAAACCAAAAATGTAAAATGGGACTCAAACCTGCAAACCAATGGAGTATAAATGAAACAGGCCACTAAGGAACAGAATGTGGGAGAAACAGCCCAATCTGCTGCCTTAAGGACCCATAGCAAAATCAAGCTGTAGCAGCGGCCTGACTCACCCCAATTACCAAGTCCCTCTCGCCATTGGGGGACCAGTGAGACGCCTCTTGCCCAGACTGCTGAAGCCGACTTTGCAAAGGCTCAGAGGTGCATTTGAACCCAAAGGGGGCTTGGCCAGGACAGAGGAAAGACGGGAAGCAAAGAGAGGAACTGCAGAGGTGCCACAGCTCTGCTAGCAGCACGGGGAGAAGAAATTAAAAGAGAAGGAAGCTGAACGATTGCAGCAGAACACTCTGCCTGGCGCTTCACGCACTGGAAGCTGGGAAATGGGGACGGAGCCCACAGCGGGAGTTGGACAGCCCAGGCTTGACACTCTCGGGGCTGGAGAAAGGAAGTAAGCAAGACGGCAGAGAGGTCACGGGAGAGCAAAAGGGAGGCCTGTGGGTAGAGACACTGGGTTCCTTTATTCCTCGTAAGAGACAATAATAGAGGGAGAAACTTACTTCCTTTTGCTGCTGCAGGAGGTTTTTTGGGTGCCATTTTATCTTCTTACTCCGAGTGGCATCTCATCCTGTATTTATTCTGTGGGACCATATAATGTTAAAATAATACCTCAAGGCAAAGCTTTAAACCCACAGTGGGTTTGTCTTATGCAGCACCGGCATTAGTACAAATCCTCTAGCATTTTGCTCCCGCTACATCCTTAGCCATGGTACTGTCTACTGCCTGGGCACCCAGAGAGGGCTGCTACTTCCTGAGTGGAGTAGTCCAGTTGGAACCTTTAGCGCAGGGATGTTGAACCTCTTTCAGCCTGGCGGCCAAATGCCCTTTTGGAGAAGCTCTCAGGGGGCCCATTCGAATGGTGGGCAAGGACTGAAGGCACGAGGGGTGGGGCCAAAAATGCCCACATGCTGTCGCTTTAAGCCCTTACGGCCAGGAACTGAGCTTTTGGACAGGCATTTCAACCATTTGAACGGAGGAAAAAAACTCACAACATCTGGGAAACCACCAAACGATTGGTAGTCAGGGGAAAGGGGATGGGGCCAGGGGGAGGGGGCATGGCTCTCTGGGGAACCCTGGAGGGTGGATTGGGACCCGGGCCTGAGGTTGTGCAGTCCTGCTTTAGAGTCATTGCTTGTTGACTTCACGCCTCCTTTGCCTCCAGAAGGTGTCAACCTCAATCTCTTGTTTCATCTATTTAACGTTCTCTGGTAATAAGACTGGGAAAGATCTCTCTCTGCCAAAGATCCTAGAGACCGGTGGCTGGTCATATGAAATCACATCGGGCTAGAACCATTATTCTGGCGGCTTCATAGGAACCATTTTGCCCTCCCGGCACTGCCTGTGTGGATACCAGGACACCTCGGCCGATGTCTGTTCTCTCTGCCTCACCTCTTCCTTCCCTACTCAGGTCTTTCCTTCAACTGCCTCAACCTCCTTTCTCTGTGACTAGAACATTCCACAACTCCTCCCATTCAGTTGATGCCGCTCCTCGATTGGCTGCCTGCCTGCCATGCCCAATCAGCATTCCAGCTGGGAGCCATTTTGCTCGGCCTCTCGGTCGGAATGCCAGGGAAAGACGGAGCAAGACGTCCCCGGACTTTGGGGGTGTTTCTAGGGAGGTGACGTTGAGCCCCGGGGGGAGCTGGCGGCAGGGGACGGCACCAGTGGGAGAGGCAGGGCTGTGGAGCCAGGACTGAGATATGCTTCGATGGAAGCCCTGGCTCTGGGTTTGTCAGAACTGCCCCCTCTGTTTACTAGAGATCTGAAGGCCTGGGAAAAACCCAGAAAAAAAAATGGTTTCCTTCTGAGGAACCCCCCCCCCAAGTGGAAAAATTGAACAGCTTTGGATTATGAAATATTTTCTTTTAGCATTTAAGACAAGTATTTATATATTGTTACCCAGCGTTCACTACCCCCAAAATGATTTATAAAAACTGTGTAATAAGAACACTTTTATAGAAAGACTAGAGATGTAAAATGTCTGGAAATAATGAAGCCATGGGGGGGGGGGGACCCTTTTGAATCCTCTCTGTAAAATTCCCAGCATAGTTAGTTCTTTCATTATTAAATTTATTTAGATAAAATATATTTTACTGATAAGCCATTTATGCTCAGTTTCCCAACATGTGAGTAGAGTTGCCATTGTGTATTCTTGACAGCTTGGGTTTTGTTCTATAGAGTCCTGAGTTTCTGGTGGTGCTGCAGCAGTCACGTAATGTACTTTTACTTTATTCAAACAATAACTACACATTTACTAAGCTTACTTTTAAAAGTTTTAAAATATAAAGACAATGTTATGAGCAAACTAAGTCATACATAAAATAACTTTAGGAACAGAAAGCCTACTTTATGTTCCTAAAGCAGCCCTCCCCAACCTGGTGCCCTCTGGATGTTTTGGGCTACAGTGCCCAGCATCCCTGACCATTGGCCATGCTGCCTGAGGCTGATGGGAGCTGAAGTCCAAAATATTTGGAGGGCACCAGGTTGGGGAGGGCTGTCTTAAAGCAACAAAGTGTCTTTAGATCTGTAAAGAGGGCTAAAAAAGAAGTATTGCTCATTTTTCCATTTTTCCAAAATTTCCCATTGTTTTGCTCCACTTGCATTAGAATAATGAAATCACCGACTTGGAAGGGAATTCAAAGGTCATCCAGTCCAACCCATGCTGATGCAGGAAATTCACTACTAAGCATCCCTGACATGTAGCCATCCAGCTTCTGCTTAATAGCAGGAAAGGAGAGTTAACCTCCTCCCAAGCCAGCCTGTTCCACTGTCACATGTCTTACACCAGGAGTGGGGGACCTCTGCCCCGCACGGGTCCCAGTCCAGCCCTCCAGAGTCCTTCAAAGGGCAATGTCTCCTTCCCCTGGCCCCTCTCTTTTCCCCACCTGCAATTTGTGTTGGTGACTTCCCAGCTTTGGCACAGATCCCCCCCCCCCCCGTTCTAAGAGGTGGAAATGCATCTCCTCAGAGCTCGGAGCTCAAATAGGCCAGTATACTGGCTCCACCCCTTTTGCCTACAGTCCCTCCCACTTTGCCTTCCGTCCTGTCCAGTGCTGGAATGTGGCCCCAGAGAGCTTCTCCAACACTGAATTTGGCCCTGGGGCTGAAAAAGGTCCCCCATCCCTGGCATATGTCATCCGGAACCTCTTCTTAACATTTAATTAAGATCTTCTTTCTTGTAATTGCAACCAGTTGGTTCAGGTCCTACCCCTTGAGGCAAAAGAAAACAAATTTGGTCCATCATCTGTGGAGCATATTTGAAGGGTCTTCCCTCCAAATATTTGAAGATGGCTGTTGTATTGCCTCTCACTCATCTCTTCCCCTTGCTAAACATAGTCCTTCAACCTTTCCTCCTAGGACATGGTCTCCGGGCCCCTCACCATCTTTGTTGCCCTCCTCTGGACATACTCCAGGTTGTCAATATGTCCCAGATTTTTAGAAAATAGCTGATTTTGCTTTATTGGAATTGCCAGGAAGTCTATCTAAAAATTGTTAACGCACCATTACCAAAGCAGTATAAGTATTCTTGCTAAGAAATGCAAATGCCAGATGTTTAATGATATGTAATTAAGAATAAGTTTAAATATATAGTAATTGTATTAAAGGGAAGACGTCTAAACACACAAGCAGGTTCACAAGTAATTCTGGTTAACTGGCATAAAAAACAACAACACCATGGTCAAGATGGAGTCAAGAACAGATTATTATCTAGAGGATATCTAAAGAATGAAGGATTGTAAGACTTCAAGGCCAGGCCAGGAGTTAGTCAAAGTGCACTAAAATCTGAAGCTCTTTTTTTAATGTGAAGACAAAAAGTGTAATTGAAGTTTTCACATCAGATATAAGTGGACAATATTGTATAAGTCACAGACATCAAAATGTTTGGTATCTCATGTTCTAAAAATATTTCTGTACTTAATAAGTCTTGAGTAAAGGGTAGTATTTTAAAGATATCATTCAAAATTCATCTCCAGCCTCCTCAGCTGCCTATTTATCCTGATCTTAAAACACAACACAACATAACACGGGGGAGGAGTTACCTCATGACATCTTCGATCTTCCCGTGGACTTGAATTGCGGGTGTGGACATCCACAAAATGTACCATAATCTCCAGATTCCCAGGTTTCTTAAAAAGAAAAAAGCAAGTCTATAGCTCTTGCAGAACCTGAGATATGAGGCAAAATGCGCAGCCGCTATAATGCCTTTTTTTGTTTTGTGGGAAACTTAGGGATGTCAGAGAATTCTGCCACGGATCTCGGGGAGGCCGAATGCCAGCACATTCGGCCCCCCAAAATCGGTGGCGGAACGGTCTGCCCCCCCGCCCCCCCAGGATGGGACTTACCTTGGGCAGATCTTCCTGGCGGCGGCGGCAGCTCCGGCGGCAGTTCGGCGGCGGCAGTGGCGGCCGGTCTTCTGACCAGCTGCCGCTGCTGCCATATCCAGTTAAAAAAAAAAAAGTGATAGGCTACGTAAAGATTTACGTAGCCTATCACGGCTAGATTTTTAAAAAAACACTGTGATAGGCTACATAAATGTTTATGTAGCCTATCACAGCTGATTTAAAAGAAGAAAAAAACGCGCATACGCAAATGGCGGCGCCCATGGGTGCAGCCATTTGCGTTCCTTATTTTGGCACCTTACATTGGTAGACGCTACACTATTTGTGTTCCCCTTATTTTCGCCATCTTAGTCTACGTAAATGTTTACGTAGACTAAGACATGCCAAAATAAGGAACGCAAATGGCAGCGCCCATGGGTGCCGCCATTTGCGTATGCGCGTTGTTGTTTTTTTCCTTTTAAATCAGCCGTGATAGGCTATGTAAACATTTATGTAGCCTATCACAGCTGACTGCAGGGACAGTCGCCATTTGCGTCCCTGCTAGCCAGCGGCCGGATATCCGGCCGCTGGCGGAGCTGGCCGGCGGCTCCGCAGAATCCCACCATGAATGTCACCCTTCGAAAAGGTAACTGACTTGCATGCATCCCTAGGGAAACTAGCCTGCTCCTGCCTTTCAGATTTTTTAGCCAATGAATGAAGTCATAGCAATGGCTGACACTCCTACTATCTTCAGAAAGAACTCCCTGGCTCATTTTAAAGCCTTTAGAGGATTTCCCCTGTTAGGAAGAAATTGCAGCCTCCTTAAAAAAGAAAATAAAAAAGAAAGAAATCCGGGAGTTTAGTGTTTGGGCACACTCCCCCCAAAACAAAACATAGCAAGAGAGACAGGAGTTCATGATCTTTCTAACTCAGGTCTTGTTAAAGAAAATTCTGAGTTTATAAACATTTTTAAAAATTACCCTGACAATGTTTGCAGATTAAAAACAGTGCAAACCCTGGAACATCTTCTGATGAGTTCCTTCTACATCCCTCCCAAAGCTCTGTGCTTGGAAGTAAAAAGGGGAGCCCTGGTGAAGCCATTCGCTGGTTGGAAGTTAGAGCTGCCCATCAGAATACTACACTACACTCCTCTACCCACCCCCCCTTCCCTGGCCTATCGTCCGTCATTTTGTCATTTTTGTTTCATGGACAGCTTGGCTGTACAAGGCTCAAAATTGTATCAATTTGGGCTTACACAAAATGGAAACTTTAACTACACCCCGGACCTGTGGGGATTGGCTGCTTTGCTTCAGACCCCTCTGGAGACACTTCACTTTGGTGGCAGTAAGAATACCTCCAAAGCAGAGTGATTCGATTTGAGATTCAGGCTTTGTCCAAAGGGGATGCACACCCTTACTTTCTGTTACCTCCAGGTTCAGAGGTACTGTATCTGTCTGCACTAGTTGTAGAGAGGGAAATAGCAAGATTGGTCAGTCTTCAGGGCTGCTTAGCACAGAAAGAAGGTGAGTACCAGGTAGGGATGGCGGAGAATTTCTCCACGAATCTCCAGGAGGCCGAATGACAACGCATTCGGCCCCCCGAAATTGGTGGTGAAATTCTCCGCTGCCCCCCCCCCCCGGGATGGGACTTACCTCGTGCGAATGTCCCTCTTGGTGGTGGGTCCCAGTGATGGTTCGGCGGGGGCAGCGGCCGGTCTTCTGATCGGCTGCCGCCACCGCCATTTCAAAATAAAAAAGGAAAGTAAAAAACAAACAAACACACACCTGTGATAGGCTACGTAACGATTAACGTAGCCTATCACGGCTAGATTTTTAAAAAAACACTGTGATAGGCTACATAAATGTTTATGTAGCCTATCACAGCTGATTTAAAAGAAGAAAAAAACGCGCATACGCAAATGGCGGCGCCCATGGGTGCAGCCATTTGCGTTCCTTATTTTGGCACCTTACATTGGTAGACGCTACACTATTTGTGTTCCCCTTATTTTCGCCATCTTAGTCTACGTAAATGTTTACGTAGACTAAGACATGCCAAAATAAGGAACGCAAATGGCAGCGCCCATGGGTGCCGCCATTTGCGTATGCGCGTTGTTGTTTTTTTCCTTTTAAATCAGCCGTGATAGGCTATGTAAACATTTATGTAGCCTATCACAGCTGACTGCAGGGACAGTCGCCATTTGCGTCCCTGCTAGCCAGCGGCCGGATATCCGGCCGCTGGCGGAGCTGGCCGGCGGCTCCGCAGAATCCCACCATGAATGTCACCCTTCGAAAAGGTAACTGACTTGCATGCATCCCTAGGGAAACTAGCCTGCTCCTGCCTTTCAGATTTTTTAGCCAATGAATGAAGTCATAGCAATGGCTGACACTCCTACTATCTTCAGAAAGAACTCCCTGGCTCATTTTAAAGCCTTTAGAGGATTTCCCCTGTTAGGAAGAAATTGCAGCCTCCTTAAAAAAGAAAATAAAAAAGAAAGAAATCCGGGAGTTTAGTGTTTGGGCACACTCCCCCCAAAACAAAACATAGCAAGAGAGACAGGAGTTCATGATCTTTCTAACTCAGGTCTTGTTAAAGAAAATTCTGAGTTTATAAACATTTTTAAAAATTACCCTGACAATGTTTGCAGATTAAAAACAGTGCAAACCCTGGAACATCTTCTGATGAGTTCCTTCTACATCCCTCCCAAAGCTCTGTGCTTGGAAGTAAAAAGGGGAGCCCTGGTGAAGCCATTCGCTGGTTGGAAGTTAGAGCTGCCCATCAGAATACTACACTACACTCCTCTACCCACCCCCCCTTCCCTGGCCTATCGTCCGTCATTTTGTCATTTTTGTTTCATGGACAGCTTGGCTGTACAAGGCTCAAAATTGTATCAATTTGGGCTTACACAAAATGGAAACTTTAACTACACCCCGGACCTGTGGGGATTGGCTGCTTTGCTTCAGACCCCTCTGGAGACACTTCACTTTGGTGGCAGTAAGAATACCTCCAAAGCAGAGTGATTCGATTTGAGATTCAGGCTTTGTCCAAAGGGGATGCACACCCTTACTTTCTGTTACCTCCAGGTTCAGAGGTACTGTATCTGTCTGCACTAGTTGTAGAGAGGGAAATAGCAAGATTGGTCAGTCTTCAGGGCTGCTTAGCACAGAAAGAAGGTGAGTACCAGGTAGGGATGGCGGAGAATTTCTCCACGAATCTCCAGGAGGCCGAATGACAACGCATTCGGCCCCCCGAAATTGGTGGTGAAATTCTCCGCTGCCCCCCCCCCCGGGATGGGACTTACCTCGTGCGAATGTCCCTCTTGGTGGTGGGTCCCAGTGATGGTTCGGCGGGGGCAGCGGCCGGTCTTCTGATCGGCTGCCGCCACCGCCATTTCAAAATAAAAAAGGAAAGTAAAAAACAAACAAACACACACCTGTGATAGGCTACGTAACGATTAACGTAGCCTATCACGGCTAGATTTCTAAAGTCAGCCATGATAGGCTACGTTAATCATCACGTAGCCTATCACGGGTGACTTTGGAAAAAAAAAGCGCGTACGCAAATGGTGGTGCCCATGGGGCGCCGCCATTTGCGTTCCTTAGTTTGGCACGTCTAGTCTACATAAAGATTTACATAGACTACGGTGAAAATAAGGGCAATGCAAATAGCGTTCCCTTATTTTCACCGTAGTCTACGTAAATCTTTACGTAGACTAGATGTGCCAAACTAAGGAACGCAAATGGCGGTGCCCCATGTGCGCCGCCATTTGCGTATGTGCTTTTTTTTTTCAAAGTCACCTGTGATAGGCTACGTGACAATTTACATAGCCTATCATGGCTGACTTTGGAAATCTAGCTGTGATAGACTATGTAAATCGTTACGTAGCCTATCACGGGTGTGTGTTTGTTTGTTTTTACTTTACTTTTTTTTTCACGGCCGGGTAGACGGGGCGCTCCTCCCCGGCCTGAATTTTGGCCAGGCGAGGCGGGGTGCCTCCCCCCCTCGCCTGAACTTCGGGGGGAGAACCGAAGCACCTCCCCCCCACCGCGAAGCAAGCTGCAGGACAAGGTAAGTCCCTTTTGTCCATCCCTAGTACCAGGTAGGGATGTCACAGAATTCCACCACGGATCTCGGTGAGGCCAAATGCCAGTGCATTTGGCCCCCGAACTCCGTGGTGGAACGAAGCCCCCACCGCCCCGCAAAAGGCGTGCGAAACGGAGCACTTACCTGGTGCCGTTCGCGCTGCTTTGCGAATGGCGGCCGTGTCTGCAGCCGCCATTAGCTTCTTCATTATAGCTGTGATAGGCTACGTAAATAATTACGTAGCCTATCATGGCTAATGCAGGGATACCATTTGCGTCCCTGCGGAGGCCATGATAGGCTACGTAAATATTTATGTAGCCTATCACAGCAAAAAAAAGGGAACGCAAATGGTGGCCGCTGTAGCCGCCGCCATTTGCATTCTTTTTTTTTTCCGTGATAGGCTACGTAAATATTTACATAGCCTATCACAGCAAAAGACAGGGGCGCAAATGGCGTAGTGGCAAAAAAAGGGAACACAAATGGCAGCTGCCATAGCTGCCGCCATTTGCATTCCCTTGTTGTTTTTTTGCTGTGATAGGCTACGTAAATATTTACGTAGGCTATTATGGCAAACAAAAAGGGATGCAAATGGCAGCGGCTACAGCGGCCGCCATTTGCATCCCTGCGCAGCCCAGCAGTGGCTGGACGTCTCCGTCGGCTGCCCTGGCCGGTGGCTCCACGGAGTCGCTGCGGAGTGGAGCCAGCCATTGAGGATTTCAGGGGGAGGGACGGAGCACCTCCGCCCCCCACGGATGTACAAAACGAAACAGGTAAGTCGTTTTGTACATCCCTAGTACCAGGTGACATGATAAATGTGCATAAAATTACGCACGGCGTAGAGAAAGTGGATAAGGGGAAGTCTTTCTCCCTCTCTCATAATTCTAAAACTTGGGCTCCCCCAAGCTGAAGGGTGCAAGATTCAGGACAGATAAAAGGAAGTCCTTCCTCACACGGCACGTAGCCAAACTCTGGAACACGCTACCACAATATATAGTGATGGCCACCAATTTGGATGGCTTTAAAAGGGGATTGGGCAAATTCATGGAGCGTAAGGCTATTGATGGCTACCAGTCTGATAGCTATCTGCTACCTCCAATATCGGAGGCAGGATGCCTACATACTCCAGTTGCTGGGGGACATGGGTAGGATGGTGCACTCATGTTCTACATGTGGGCTTCCCAGAGGGATCAGGTTGGCCACTGTGTGAACCGAATGCTGGACTACATGGACCCAATGTGATCTGATCCAATGGGGCACTTCTCATGTCAAACATAACAATTGGAGATAAAACCCTTCCTTATAGCTATTAGAGATTTGAGATTCAAAAGTACTCAACTTTGCCTGAGTTGTACTGAGGGCTGTGCATTGCTTTGGTGCTGAATCTGAATACCGCAGTTAATTGGGCTGCTTCTGGGATGCATCGGTGAGATCTGAAGTGGATCAGACCAGCACTGAGGTGGTCTGAAGTGGCTCAGTCTGCCTTGGAGTTTCAGAGCTATTCTGATGCCTTCTGAAGCCCAGAAAGCCTGTCTCTAAATGTGAAAGGGGGGGGGGAGGTGAGGAGGAGGAGGGAGGGGGAAGGGAAAAGGAGGAAGAGGGAGTGAGCTTTGGCAAATGGCAGTTCTAGTTGTCAAATTCGGGCTGAACTTAACCCAGCAGCGTCCAATCAGTGACAGTGGGGGGGTACTTTGTATGTTGGAGATAATCCTGTGTTTGTTTCATTGTGTGTGAGAGAGCTGTTAGAGTTGGTTTGTTGGCTAGATCTGGGGTGTGTGTTGTACTGCAGCTTTGTCATTCTTTTTTCCCACCCAGCCCTTCTCAATTCAACTATTCCCTCTTTTTTTTTTCTAAATTCTTTATTAAAAAATCAAAAACATTTAAGAGGTACTTTAGTTTCCTGTGTTGCCTTGTTCTCCCCCTCCCCCCGCATCCTTCTCAGCTCAATTATTTCTTAGTAGGTTTCCCTTTCTTTCTAGAGTGTGTGTGTGTGTGTGTGTGTGTGTGTATATATATATATATATATATATATATATATATGAATGAAATACTTTCTTTTCCTTGTTCTTACCCCCACTTCTCAATTCCTGCATTCCCATTTTTGAACTCTATATCATTTCCCTAAAAATAATAAAAATAAAAAACCCTTTTCTTTGCTTGTAGGTAATTCTGTATTTGCTTTTCTTTTGCTCATACGTGTGTGTGTGCGTGTGTGTGCATGCATGCACACTTGTGTTGTGGTCAAGCAAACAGTGTGTGGCAAAGCGCTATATACATTAACATACATTAGGGCTGTGCACAGACACCCCACCTCACTTCAGATGACAATCTGGACCTTCTGAAGCAGCCCCGCTTTGCTTCGGACTGATTCAGACCCCATTTGCTTCACTTCAGATTCAGATCTGAAGTGAGATTCGGTTTTGACCTTTCCCATTGACTTGCATTGGAAAATACAAATGGCCACAACCTTTTCAGTTTTCATGATAAATACAGGAAAGCTTGGGACCTGTCAGCCTGCATACAGGGAATTCCATCTGCCACATTTCAGACAGTTTGGCCCAGTAGTTTTTGTGCTACGCACAGGTAAAATGTGCTGTTCTCAGAAATTCAAACCAACCTCCAAAGGGATCATCATCAGTCAACTTAGGTGTTGAAGCGGAGTAGGTCACTATCCCTAATCTCTGCTGTAGGTTTCTCTGAAGTGCAAAAAACCCCTTTCCCCTAGTATTTTCCTATCAGTCCATGACCTCAGGCTCTCAGTTGTCTTGTCTGATAGAGATAGGAAAACACAGCAAGCAACCCTACCAGGTGGGCACATCACATTGAACTGAGACCAATGACAGGGGTCTTGTCTGGCAGAGGCAGGAAGACACAGCAACCCTGCCAGGTAGGAACTGTGGTAATTCTAGAGCTAATACAAACGAGCGCTAATCTCACATTCTATACAGAAGAGCAGCCTGGGGCTGGAAACAAAATAACAATGCCTTGCCCATCAAGGCATATATATGGAACAGCAGCATAGGGCCAGAAAGGCAGAAACAAACAGGGATGGTGTCAGGAAGGCTAAAGCTGAGAACGAGCTGAGGTTAGTGAGGGATGCTAAAGGCAGCTATGTGCAAAGTAAAAGACTGAGGAAAGAAATGGTGGCTCAGCTATTAAATAAGGATGGCAAAATGATAACAGATGACAAAGAAAAGGCAGAGGTGCTCAATTCCTACTTTGGCTCAGTCTTCTCCCAAAAGAGGGTCTATGACCCCCCTGGCAAAGGCGAAGTACAGGCTGAAGGGGCAGGATTGCAGCTTGAGATCGATAGGCATATGGTCAAGGAACACCTCATTCCTTTGAATGAGTTCAGATCTCCAGGGCCAGATGAACTGCATCCTAGAGTAATAAAGGAACTGGCAGAAGAACTCTCAGAACCGCTGTCTATTATCTTTGAGCAATCATGGAGGATGGGGGAAGTGCCAGATGACTGGAGGAGGGCTAATGTTGTCCCTCTCTTCAAAAAGGGCAAAAAGGAGGAACCTGGGAACTACAGACCAGTCAGTCTGACATCAATCCCTGGGAAAATTCTGGAGCGGATGATAAAGCAATCCATCTGTAAGTACCTTGAAAACAATGCCATGATTCCTCGAAGCCAACATGGATTTGTCAAGAACAAATCCTGCCAGACAAATCTGATCTCATTTTTGGATCAGGTCACCTCCCTTGTGGACTGTGGGAATGCTGTGGACATCATATACCTCGACTTCAGCAAAGCTTTCGACAAAGTGCCCCATGATATCCTAATGAGCAAACTAGCTCAAAGTGGGCTAGATGAAACAACGATCTGGAGGATCCACAGTTGGCTACAGAATCGGACTCAAACAATGGGACCTTCTCAAACTGGGGAGAGGTAACAAGTGGGGTACCGCAGGGCTCAGTCCTGCGCCCAGTGCTCTTCAACATTTTTATTAATGACTTGGAGGAGGAGGTGCAGGGAATGCTGATCAAATTTGCAGATGACACAAAATTGGGCAGGATAGCTAATACCCTGGAAGACAGAAACAGAATTCAAAGTGATCTTGATAGGCTGGAGCACTGGGCAGAGAATAACAGAATGAAATTTAATAGGGATTAATGCCAAGTTCTGCACCTATGAAGAAGAAACCAAATGCACAGTTAGAAGATGAGGGATACCTGGCTCAACAACACTACAAGCAAGAAGGATCTTGGAGTTGTTGTCAATCACAAGCGGAAGATAAGTCAACAATGTGATGTGGCTGCAAAAAAGGCAAATGCTATTTGGGGCTGCTTTAATAGAAGCATAGCTTCCAAATCCTGGGAAGTACTAGTTCCCCTCTACTCAGCACTGGTTAGGCCTCATCTGGAGTACTGTGTTCAGTTCTGGGCACCGCACTTTAAGAAGGATTAGGGATGGGCGGATTCCCTACCTGCCGGTCCATGGGGAATATGCCCGTGGGGGGAGGTGATCTGTTCTTCCCCCCAGAATCCTCTTCGGCCAGCTCTGCTCTGCGGCAATCCCTGTTTTATATGATAGTATTTATCAAATAGTACGCAAATATTTGCATAGCCTATCGCGTGAAAAAAACGCAGGGATGCAAATGGAGTCCAGGATGCTATTTGCAGCCATAAAGGTCTTAGTTTAAGCTAAATGCAACCATTTACAGCTGCATTCACCTTAAACTAAGACCTTTACACCTGCAAATGGCATCCTGGATGCCATTTGCATCCGCAGTCAATCCCCTTCAGCCAGCGATACGGCATGGCGGCCATATCGCTGGTGCTCCAGAGCTGGAGGATCTGGCGGAAGAAGATTCCACAGGGAGGTGTAGGTAAGTGTTCCATTCTGCCACGGACTCCAGGGGGCTGGATTCTTTAGAATCCAGCCTCATTGGAGTCTGTGGCGGAATTCTCCGCCATCCCTAAGAAGGATGCAGACAAGCTGGAGAGGGTTCAGAGGAGGGCAACAAACAAAGATGATCAGGGGACTGGAAACAAAGTGCTATGAAGAGAGACTGAAAGAAATGTGCATGTTTAGCCTGGAGAAGAGAAGACTGAGGGGAGACAGGATAGCGCTCTTCAAGGACTTGAAAGGTTGTCCCAGAGAGGAAGGCCGGGATCTCTTCTTGATCATCCCAGAGTGCAGGACACGGAATCATGGGCTCAAGTTCCAGGAAGCCAGATTCCGGCTGAACATCAGGAAAAACATCCTGACTGTTAGAGCAATACGGCAATGGAACCAACTAGGGATGTACAAAACTCACTTACCTTTTCATGGAATTTTTCGCGGTGGAGGGGGAGGCGCTCCGTCCCTCCCCTCGGAATCCTCAACGGGGGGGGAGGTGATCCAGTCCTCCCCCCCGGAATCCTGCCCTGCCGGCTCCGCTCCGTGGCGGCTCCATGGAGCGGCCGGCCAGGGCCGTCCGCAGCTAGAATTCCGGCCGTGAACGGGCTGCTGTGGACGCAAATGGCGGCCGCTGTAGTGGCCGCCATTTGCGTCCAGCCAGGCTTCCATGATAGGCTACATAAGTATTTACGTAGCCTATCATGGCAACCCCCCCCAAAAAAACCCCCAGTGTATGCAAATGGCGGCGGCTACGGCGGCCGCCATTTGCGTTCCCTATTTTTCGCCGTTCTAGCCTATGTAAATATTTACGTGGGCTATTACGGCGAAAAAAGGGGGAACACAAATAGCATAATGGGCGCTATTTGCATTCCTTTTTTCCCCACCATAATAGCCTACATAAATATTTACGTAGGCTAGAACAGCGAAAAATAGGGAATGCAAATGGCGGCCACCGTAGCTGCCGCCATTTGTGTATGCTGTTTTTTGGGGGAGGGGGTTAGCCGTGATAGGCTACATAAATACTTACGTAGCCTATCACAGCTGCAAGGACGCCAATGGCGGCCGCAGGAGACTGGCCGCCGGAGCCCCCGCTGCCACCGAATCTGCCGAATCTACCCCAGGTAAGTTCTGTCCCGGGGGGATTCCGCAGGGGGGGCGGGGGGCAGGAGGCCATTCTGCCACGGATTCCAGGAGGCCGGATTCTAAAGAATCCGGCCTCACTGGAATCCATGACGGAATTCTCTGCCATCCCTAGAACCTGCCAGAGCCACCGCCGCTGGAACATCTGCCCCAGGTAAGCTTCATCCCAGGGGGGAATCCGCGGGGCAGCAGGGGGGAGGCCATTCCACCACAGGTTTTGGGGGGCCGAATGCCAGTGCATTCGGCCTCACTGAAATCCGTGGCGGAATTCTCCACCGTCCCTACTCTCCCCCCAACCACTGCCTACACTGCCTTGGCCCAAAACCCCTGCCCTGTGGTCCTGCTTGGAGTGATGCTGCTGGAAGGGATGGTGCCCTGTCTCTCCACCTCCTCCTCCTCCTCCGGCACCTGCCCCTGCCTCTTTGCCTGTTCTACTCTCACTTGCCCCACCAGTATTTCCTGCCACTCCATCTGGGAGTTCTCTTAAAGGCCATCTTTCAAGCAGAGATCACACATGGTGGCCAACATGTACATCCTGTCCCAACATAGGGGCTCTACCTGCCACAGGAGGCCATCCCTCAGCCTTGTCACCACTTACTGCATGTCTGTCAGGAAGCGCTTGCCTGTGACAGGATCCCTAGTATCCAGAACCTCACCGAGCTGCTTCTGGAGATGCCAGGCCACAGGGATCACCTGGCTGAGGAGGGCGGTGCTGGTGCTCAAGGTCTTGGTGGCCTCGAGGAATGGCTTGAGGACCACCCCAAGCTGGGACATGGCATCCCACTGCTGCCTGCCCAGGGTGCCTGAATGCCAATGTCCCTGACCCTTGACACCTCATGGACAGCATGCTGTTGATCTACCATATGATCCAGCATGAGGTATGAGGAGTTCCAGCACATGGACACATCCTGCTCTAGCCTGAGATGTGGGAGCCCCAACTCTGCCTGTTACTAGGGATGGTGCAGATGCCCAATTTCATCTGAGAATCTGGCAGAACCTGCCCACCCTCTGAGTCCCGCTCATTGAGCCCCTGCTGCCACTCACCCCCTGCCCATGCTCGGCGAGTGGCCAGCAGTAACCCCAGCAGCCTCATCAAGCTCCGCAAATGGGTGATCACAACAATGCCCATATTTGCATATATGGAAAAATGCACATTTCTGCGAACGCATGTATTTCCATATGCACGAAAATGCACATTTTCGCAAATGCACACATTCACACAAATACAAATATGCCCATTTTCACAATTGTGCATATCCACACACATGCAAATATGCACATTTGCGAAAATGCGCATTTGCGCATACACAAATATGTGTATTCGCAAAAATGCACATTTGGGCAAATATGCACATTTTTGCAATCGCCGTTCCCACCCCTCCCCCCAAAATCACCACTGCAGAGCTTGATGAGGCTGCCAGGCTTAGTGCGGGTCACTCGCCGAGTTTGGGAGGGGCTTAAGCACAGTAACGGGACTGGTAAGTGGGGCAGAAGCTGGGCGGACACCCAGAGAATTGGATGGAGGTGGGTTTGGAAATCCCTACCTGCTTCTCCTGCAGCAGCCTACTGGCCTTCACATTGTGGTGGAAGTGCCCAGCCACCTTCCTGCAGCTCTCCAGCCCACTATGGGTGCCATTATGGGCACCACACTTTAAGAAGCATGCAGACTAGCTGGACAGGGTTCAGGGGAGGGCAATAAAGATGATTAGGGGACTGGAAAAAAAAAGCCCTATGAGGAGAGACTGAAAGAACTGGACATGTTTAGCCTTGAGAAGAGAAGACTGAGGGAAGATAGGATAGCGCTCTCCAAGGACTTGAAGGGTTGTCGCAGAGAGGAAGGCCAGCATCTCTTCTCGATTATCCCAGAGTGCAGGACATGGGATAATGGGCTTAAGTTCCAGAAAGCCAGATTCCGGCTGAACATCAGGAAAAACTTCCTGTTAGAGCAATACGACAATGGAACCAATTCCTCAGGGAGGTGGTGGGCTCTCCCACACTAGAAGTATTCAAGATGAGGCTGGACAGCCACTTGTCAGGGATGCTTTGACTTGGATTCCTGCACTGAGCAGGGAGTTGCACTTGATGGTCTTATAGGCCCCTTCCAACGCTACTATTCTCTAACTCTGTGATGGGTAGGGATGGCGGAGAATTCCGCCATGGATTTCAGTGAGGCCAAATGCACTGATGTTAGGCCCCCCGAAATCCGTGGCAGAACAGCCTCCCCCCTCCCGTGGATTCCCCCCCGGGACGAAGCTTACCTGGGGCGGATGTTCCAGCGGCGGTGGCTCCGGCGACGGGTCCAGTGGCGGCGGCTGGTCTTTTGACCGGCTGCCGTGGCCGCCATTTGCGTCCTGGTCTTTGCCATGATAGGCTACGTAAGTATTTATGTAGCCTATCATGGCAAGCCAAAGGAAAAAAAAACAGCGTGCGCAAATGGCAGCGGCTACAGCAGCCATTTGCGTTCCCTATTTTTCGCCATTTTAGCCTATGTAAATATTTACATAGGCTAAAATGGCGAAAAAGAAGGGGAACACAAATAGCATAGTGGGCACTATTTGGGTTCTTTTTTTTTTTTTGCCGTAATAGCTTACGTAAATATTTACAAAGGCTAAAATGGCGGTGGGGCAAGGAACGCAAATAGCACCCACTACGATATTTGCGTTCCCCTTTTTTTTCGCCGTAATAGCCTACGTCAATATTGACGTAGGCTAAAATGGCGAAAAATAGGGAACGCAAATGGCGGCCGCCATAGCTGCCGCCATTTGCGTACGCTATTTTTTTTTTTGCCTGCTGTGATAGGCTACGTAAATACATAGGTAGCCTATCACGGCAACCTGGCTGGACGCAAATGGCTATTTGCGTCTGCAGCAGCAGCCTGTCCATGGCCGGAACTCCGGCTGTGGACGGCCCTGGCCGGCTGCTCCGCGGAGCTGCCATGGAGTGGAACCGGCCAGGCAGGATTCCAGGGGGGAGGACTGGATCACCTCCCCCCCATCGAGGATTCTGGGCGGAGGAACAGAGAGCCTCCCCCCCACCACGAATCACATCCGCGAAAAGGTAAGTGGCTTTCGTACATCCCTAGTGATGGGTGGGTGGCATACGCCTTGGTGTTGCCCATTTCAAGGGCGTCCCTCACAGTCAGGTTGAAGATATGTGTGATGGAGCAGATGCCCTCCAATCCACCCTTATGCACAGCCTCACCATGTTGGATCCCCCATCCATGAGAATGTAACTGGGTGAGCTGGTGCCCAGCCAGCCACCGCTCCAGCATGTGGCTCATGGCCTCCATAATGTCTGCTTCCACGTGGGACTGATCCATGACTTGTGCGTGAAGGAGGGCCCAGCAATATCCATCCTTCCCAGTCCCAGAAGTGCTGGCAGCTACCGTCCCTATGGCCGCCCACCAGTGAGCTGTCAGGGACAAGTAAGTGTGTGTTCTGCCCTTGCTGGACCAAATGTCCAAGGTTAAGTGCACCTGCCTGGCACAGACATTCCAGCACTTTCTCCCTGGATGCCTGGTACAGGGAAGGCATGATTTGCCTGCTAAGGGTGATGCAATACGGCAGCTTGTAGCAGGATACCACAAGGGCCATCAACCCCTTGAACCCCACATTTTCAAAGAGGCTGAATGGCTGGTTGTCCAACACCACTGGTGCAGTTGGTGATCTGGTAGGGGACTAGAAACCTCCACCTGGTGGACCCATACTTCCCCTACCCCATCTCCTCCATGGTGGCCTCCTCTCCTCTTGGGGGTGAGAGACGGAGAGCTTTTGGGAGCTCTGGCACCACCAGCCTTCTGCTTGCTCCTGCTGCCTGCCTGCTGGGACGTGGAGGCCTCTTCCCCAAGCAAGACCGATTGGTGCTGCCTCCTTCAGTGTAGGAGCAGCGCTGGGGCTGGAGTGCCCTGGCTGTTTTCCCCTGCTCAGAGATGCCTTGCAGTGGTGTCACACGGCAGTGCTGGGATCCACTCCCAACACAAAGTGGTCTCGCATGATGCCGCCTTGATGCTTCTGTGGAGATGTGGACTGCCTGCCTTGAGTCTCGGGGTCACCACACGAGCAGGGGTTAAAATGGAAGGGGGTCAGGTGCTGGAGCCTCTGCCTGCTGCTTGTCCTCCCCCACACCCTGGAGGATCTGCTCCTCCTCACCCTCCACCACGCTGAGGACATCAGGCGCCTCTGACGTGACGTCCATCAGCGGGCTCCCCTCTTCCCCTGCAGAAGGAGACGCTGCTCCTTTGGCAAGAGTGCTGCTGCTGCTGCCTGCACCCGCCTCCTTGGATAATTACTGGCCAGTCTCTAATATTCCATTTCTGGGCAAGATATTGGAGTGCGTGGCGGTGTCAGGGGCGCTTCTGAGCGCAGAGAGTGGGAGAGCAGTTCAGAGTCTGAAGAGGAGCTGCCAGACATAGGGGAGGAATGTTCCCAGGCTATTCTAGGCAAGGCAGGCTCCTCAGGTTTCACAGGTGCAGCTGGAGGAAGGTCCCTCTTCACCACCCATTAGAGATAGCAAACAGGGAGAGGCGTTATTTGGCGAATCTGAATTGATAGATGCAAGGTGCAGACGCAGAGCCAAGAGGGAAAAGGCTGGGGCAGAACTCAGGAGGTCTTCCCAATTGGCCCTGTGTGAACAGTGGTGCTTAGAAGCCTCACAAGAGAGAGAGAGAGAGAGAGAGAGAGAGAGAAAGAAAGACCTCTAACCACCCCTTAAGTTAGGCAGTGAGCCCGCCTTTTCTTTCAAACAGTCACTGAGAATTTGCATCTGTATGACCTTTTGTGGTAATGGAATTAAAAGCTGTAGATTGAAGCCTCTTGTCTGTATTTCATTCAGTGTTTGATAGGGATGGTGGAGAATTCCGCCACAGATTTCAGTGAGGCCGAATGCACTGGCATTTGCCCCCCTGAAATCCTTGGTGGAATGGCCTGCCCCCATGCTCCCCCCCTCAGATTCCCCCCGGGATGAAGCTTACCTAGGGCGGATGTTCCGGACGGCGGCAGCTCCGGCGGCAGCGGCTGGTCTTTCGACCGGCTGCTGCGGCCGCCATTTGCATCCTGGTCTTTGCTGTGATAGGCTATGTAAGTATTTACGTAGCCTATCATGGCAAGCCAAGAAAAAAAAAAAGTGTACGCAAATGGCGGCAGCTAGAGCGGCCACCATTTGCGTTCCTTATTTTTCGCTGTTTTAGCCTACGTAAATATTTACATAAGCTAAAATGGCAAAAAATAGGGAACGCAAATGGCAGCCGCCATAGCCACCGCCATTTGCGTACGCTGTTTTTTTTTTCCTAGCTGTGATAGGCTACGTAAATACTTACATAGCCTATCATGGCAGCCTGGTTGGATGCAAATGGCAGCTGCTACAGCGGCCGCCATTTGTGTCCGCAGCAGCCTGTCTGTGGCCAGAAGTCCAGTTGCGGACGGCCCTGGCTGGCTGCTCCGCGGAGCCGAGCTGGCCAGGCAGGATTCCGGGGGGGAGGACCGCATCGCCTCCCTCCCCTGTCAAGGATTCTGGGGGGAGGGACGGAGCACCTCCCCCCCACCGTGAATCAATTCCGCGAAAACGTAAGTGACTTTCGTACATCCCTAGTAGTGTTTGAAGATCAGTGGGGTAGGGATGGTGGAGAATTTCACCACGGATTTCAGGGAGGCCGAATGCCAGTGCATTCGGCCCCATGGAATCCGTGGCGGAGTGAAGCCCCCACCCCCCACAAAATGCGCACGGAACGGAGCTTATCTGCTGCCGTTTGCCGGTGCTTTGCGAATGGCAGCCACATCTGCAGCCACCATTTGCCTCCCCACGAATGCCACGATAGGCTATGTAAGTATTTACATAGCCTATCATGGCTAACGCAGGGATGCCATTTGCGTCCCTGCAGAGGCCGCAATAGGCTACGTAATAGGGATGGCGGAGAATTTCTCCACAAATCTTCGGGAGGCCGAGCGCCGAGGCATTCAGCCCCCCGAAAGTGTTGGGGAAATTCTCCGCCGGCCCCCCGCCCACCCCCCAGAATGGGACTTACCTTCAGCAAATGTCCCTCTCGGCGGCGGGTCCCAGCGCCGTTTTGGCGGCGTTTCGGCGGGGGCGGGGGTGGCGGCCGGTCTCCCGACCGGCTGCCACTGCCACCATTACAAAATAAATCGTCACGTAGCCTATCACAGGTTGGTTTGTTTTTTCACTTTTGTTTCGTGGCCGGGGAGACGGGGCACTTCTCCCCGGCCTGAATTTCGGCCGGACGAGGCGGGGCGCCTCCCCCCCCTCACCTGAACTTCGGGGGGAGAAGCGAAGCACCTCCCCCTATGCGAAAAAAGCTGCGGGACAAGGTAAGTCCCTTTCGTACATCCCTACTACGTAAATACTTACATAGCCTATCACGGCAAAAAGCAGGAATGCAAATGGCGGCCGCTACGGCGGCTGCCATTTGTGTCTCTGCACAGCCCAGCAGCGGCTGGATGTCGTTCTGTACGGCCCCGGCCGGTGGCTCCGTGGAGTCGCCATGGAGCAGAACTGGCCGGTGAGGAATTCAGGGGGAGGGACGGAGCTCCTGCCCCCCACTGTGGATGCCACAAAACGGTAAGTGACATTTGTACATCCCTACAGTGGGGGCAAAGGGAAATCTGACAGGCGGTCTCCCAATTCCAGGGATTCCTGGATGAGACAGATTATCTAGATCCATTTCAATCTGGCTTCAGACCCAGTTATGGGACAGAAACAGCTTTGGTTGCCTTCGTGGATGACCTATGCTGGGAACTAGACAGGGGGAGTGTGTCCCTGTTGGTTCTGCTGGACCTCTCAGTGCTTTCGATGCCATCGACCATGGTATCCTTCTGGGCCGCCTTGCTAGGATGGGACTTGGAGGCACTGTTTTGCAGTGGTTCCATTCCTTCTTGGAGGGGCAGACCCAGAAGGTGGTGCTGGGGGACTTCTGTTTGACTCCCTCGTCATTGGCCTGTGGAGTTCCTCAGGGTTATGTTTTGTCCCCCATGCTATTTAATATATACATGAAACCACTGGGAGAGGTTGTCTGGAGTTTTGGGGTTTGGTGTCACCAGTACGCTGATGACACCCATCTCTACTTTTCCTTTCCAGCTAATTCCAAGGAAGCTGTTGGGTGCTGAACTGGTGTCTGTCGGCAGTAATGGACTGGATGAGGGCAAACAAATTGAAGCTTAATCCAGACAAGACAGAGGTGCTCCTGTTCAGTCGAAAGGTACATCAGGGAACAGGGATCCAGCTTGTGCTGGATGGGGTTACACTCCCCCTGAAGGCACTTCTGGATCCAGCCCTGAGCCTGGAGGCCCAGGTTTCAGCGGTGGCCAGGAGTGCATTTGCACAATTAAAGCTAGTGCACCAGCTGCACCTGTGCCTTGAGATGCCTGACTTGGCCACGGTGACACATGCCTTAGCTACATCCCGTTTGGATTACTGCAATGCGCTCTACGTGGTGCTGCCTCAGAAGAGTGCTTAGAAACTTCAGCTGGTTCAAAGAGCTGCTGCCAGACTGCTGACTGGGGCTGGCTACAGGGAGCATACAACTCCCCTGCTAAAACAGCTTCACTGGCTTCCAGTCTGTTTCTGGGTACAATTCAAAGTGCTGGTCATGTCCTATAAAGCCCTATATGGCTTGGGTTCAGGTTATCTGAAAGACCATATTCTCCCCTATGAGCCTACTCGTGCCCTGAGATCGTCAGGGGAGGCCCTTCTCACTGTCCGACCAACATCATAGGCACGTCTGGTGGGAAAGTGGGAGAGGGCCTTCTCGGTGGCTGCCCCAAGGCCCTGGAACTCCCTTCCTAGGGAGACAAGAGTGGCACCCTACTTGATATGCTTTCGCAGGCATGTAAAAACTTTTTTGTTCTGGCAGGCCTTTGGGGATAGCTAGTCCGGACTAGGGATGGGGGAGAATTTCTCCCTGAAACTTCAGGGGGCCGAGTGCCAACACATTCGGTCCTCCGAAGGTTCGGGGAGAAATTCTCCGCCCCCGCCCCCCCCCGGGATGGGACTTACCTTTCACGAATGTCGCTCCCGGCAGCGGGTCCCGGTGGCGGTTCGGCAGGTCTTCGTCAGGGGCGGGGGCGCAGCCGGTCTTTCGACCGGCTGCCGCTGCCGCCATTACAAGAAAAGTAAAAAAAAAAAAAACGCCCCTGTGATAGGCTCGTTGCCCTTATTTTCGCCGTAGTCTACGTAAATCTTTACGTAGACTACAGGGACCAAATAAGGAACGCGAATGGCGGCTCCCTATGGGGGCCGCCATTTGCATACGCGCTTTTTTTTTTTTTAAGTCACCCGTGATAGGCTACGTGACAATTTACGTAGCCTATCACGGCTGACTTTGCAGATCTAGCCGTGATAGGCTACGTTAATCATTACGTAGCCTATCACGGGGCTTTTTTTTTTTTTTTTACTTTTCTTTTGAAGTTCGCGGCCGGGGAGACGGGGCGCTTCTCCCCGGCCTGAATTTCGGCCGGGCGAGGCGGGAAGCCTCCCCCTCCCGGCCTGAACTTTGGGGGGAGAAGCGAAGCGCCTCCCCCCCACCGTGAAGCAAGCTGCGAGACCAGGTAAGTGACTTTCGTACATCCCTAGTCCGGGCTTGTGAGAATATGATGGATGAATACTATGGTTGTTGTCTTTTAACATTTCTTGTTGTCTTTTAACATTTTGATATTTTACATAATTCTAATATTATTGATGATTTAATTATATTTTTAACTTTTGTATATTTCTATTTATTGGTTTTAATTGTACAAGCTGCTGATAACTTCCTCCTACAGAAAGTAGAGGAAGGAACTAGAGGATTGGCTATCTTTCACTTGATCCTAACCAAAAGAGATGACTTAGTGGATAAAGTAGCAGTTACAGGAAATCTGGGAGAAAGTGACCATGTTATACTTGAGTTCTTGGTTCTAAAGGAACCAAAAAGAAAGTGAAGCCAAATGCGTACCCTGGATTTTAGGAAAGCCAATTTTAATAAACTCAGAACAATGATAAGTAAGGTCCCAAGGCAAGCGACTCTAGTGAGAAAAGGAGTCCAAGATGGGTGGGAGTTTTTAAAAAAGGAAATTCTCAAGGCACAATTACAAACCATTCCAACAAGAAGAAAAGGTGGAAGACAACAGAATAAGCCAATGTGGCTTCACAAAAAGCTTAAGGATGACCTGAAAACAAACAAACAACAATACATATAGGGAGTGGGAGGAAGGCCAAGCTACAAAGGAAGAGTACAGGCAGGTAGCACAGAATTGCAAGGATGGTGTCAGGAAGGCTAGCCTAAAACTGAGAACGAGCTGAGGTTAGTGAGGGATGCTAAAAGCAACAAAAAGGCTTTCTTCAGCTACGTGCATAGTAGAAGACAGAGGAAAGAAATGGTGGCTCAGCTATTAAATAAGGATGGCAAAATGATAATAGATGAGATGACAAAGAAAAGGCAGAAGTGCTCAATTCCTGCTTTGGCTGAGTCTTCTCTCAAAAGAGGGTCTATGACTCCGCTGGCAAAGGTGAAGTACAGTCTGAAGGGGCAGGGTTGCAGCTTGAGATGGATGGGCATTTGGGCAAGGAGCACCTCATTACTTTGAATGAGTTCAAATCTCCAGGGCCAGATGAACTGCATTCTAGAGTAATAAAGGAACTGGCAGAAGAACTCTCAGAACCGCTGTCTATTCTCTTTGAGAAATCATGGAGGATGGGTGAAGGGCCAGATGACTGGAGGAGGGCTAATGTTGTCCCTATCTTCATAAAGGGCAAAAAGGAGGAACCTGGGAACTACAGACCAGTCAGTCTGACATCAATCCCTGGGAAAATTCTGGAGCAGATGATAAAGCAATCCATCTGTAAGCACCTTGAAAACAATGCCGTGATTACTCAAAGCCGTGATTACTCGTGATTACGGAGTGCCTCCCCCCCAAGCGAGGATTGTGGGGGGAGGGATGGAGCACCTCCCCCCAGCTGCGGAGCCCGGTGGAGCCAGGTAAGTGGGGTTTCATACACCCCTACTACAAGTGAGAAAGGTCTTGGAATTGTAGTTCACAAGCAGAAGATGAGCCAACAATGTGGTTTATTTACTTATTTGTTTGTTTGTTTGTTTATTTGTTTCATTTCTATACCGCCCAGTAGCCAGAGCTCTCTGGGAGGTTCACAAAAGTTAAAACCAAAGAGCGCACAGTAAAATAATACAAAATATACAAAACATTAAAACCATAGTAAACAATACAACCAGAATAAAATCAGAATATAACCTAGCAGCAGTGCAGGGATTCAAAATACAGATTTAAAACAGCAAAGCTAAAAGTCTAGAAAGCTAAAATGCTAAAATGCCTGGGAAAATAAAAAGGTCTTCACCTGGCATTGAAAGGAATACAATGTAGGTGCAAGGCAAACCTCACTAGGGAGCTCATTCCACAGCCGGGGTGCCACAGCAGAAAAAGCCCTCCTCCTAGTAGCCACCCGCCTCACTTCCTTTGGCAAGGGCTCACGGAGAAGGGCCGCTGAGGATGATCTTAAGGTCCGGGCAGGCACATATGGGAGGAGGCGATCCTTCAGGTAACCTGGCCCCAAGCCATTAAGGGCTTTAAATGTTAATACCAGCACTTTGAATCGGGCCTGGAAATGGACTGGCAGCCAGTGCAGCTGGAAAAGTACTGACGTAATATGAGCTCGAGGGCCAGTCCCTGTTAACAGTCCTGCTGCCCTATTTTGGACCAGCTGAAGTTTCCGGACCATTTTCAAAGGCAGCCCCACGTATAACGCATTGCAGTAACCCAGACAAGAAGTTATCAGAGCATGGATAACTGTAGCTAGGCTGTCTCTGCCCAGATAAGGGCGTAGTTGGTATACCAGCCTAAGCTGATAAAAAGTGCTCCATGCCACTGAGTTCACCTGTGCCTCAGGTGACCGTTCTGTGCCTCAAGTGATGTGGCTGCAAAAAAGGCAAATGCTCTTTTGTGCTGCATTAATGGAAGCATAGCTTCCAAATCCCATGAAGTATTAGTTCCCCTCTACTCAGCACTGGTGAGGCCTCATCTGGAGTACTGTGTCCAGTACTTTTTAAGAAGGATGCAGACAAGCTGGAGAGGGTTCAGAGGAGGGCAACCAAGATGATCAGGAGACTGGAAACAAAGCCCTATGAAGAGAGACTGAAAGAACTGCGCATGTTCAGCCTTGAGAAGAGAAGACTGAGGGGAGACAGGATAGCGCTCTTCAAGTACTTGAAAGGCTGTCACAGTGAGGAAGGCCAGCATCTCTTCTCGATCATCCCAGAGTGCAGGACACAGAACAATGGGCTCAAGTTCCAGGAAGCCAGATTCCGGCTGAACATCAGGAAAAACTTCCTGACTGTTAGAGCAATACGACAATGGCACCAATGACCTAGGGACGTGGTGGGCTCTCCCACGCTGGAGGCCAAGATGAGGCTGGACAGCCACCTGTCAGGGATCCTCTGACTTGGATTCCTGCATTGGGCAGGGAGTAGCACTCGACGGACTTATAGGCCCTTTCCAACCCTACTATTCTATGATCTAAGTTTTTAATGTTGTCAAGCTGCCTTGAGTCCCAGTATTGGGAAAAAGGCGGGTTAATAATAATAATAATAATAATAATAATAATAATAATAATAGAAAACACTGAAATACCTACAAGCAAAGGTGCGGGGGGGGGGGAGAGACTATATATAATCTTAACAGAAAAGAAAAGGGTTTGGGCTTTTTTTAGGGAGAAGAGATAAAAAATGGGAAGGGAAGGAATACAGGAATTGAGAAGGGAAGGATGTGTGTGTGTGGAGGGGAGCCAAGAACAAGGAAATGAAATTACTGTAGTGTGTGTGTATACACACAGAGAAAGTAAGAATGAAAGTGTGGGCAAAGTAACGCTTGAGAATTGAGATGGGGGGAGTTACAGAATGAGGTGAGGCAAGAAAAACTAAAGTGGGAACCTGTATTCTTTCTAGGCCTTGTTTTCATTGCGACTGTCATTTGTTTTCCCATCATACAATGTTTCAAAAAAATGGCTGCCTCATTTGCCATGGGTATCTGCTTGGAAAATTGCCTGCTGGGAAGGTTAATGTTTATGTACTGAACAAGCAAAGGACAGAAAAGGTAGACTGGGATATTTTAAAGTAAGGGAGCAATCCTATGCCTCCTAGACAGTGTACACTCAATGGTTTTTGAGTCTCGTTCCCATGGCACTTGAGAATTTCTTGTGGTGGTGTTTTTGAGCTTATTGTTGTGAGGGAGCTAAGGGGGCTGTGTGCTGCTTTTTTTCTATTCCACATCTCTCCATCGCACTGCAGCCTCCCTGGCTGCCCGTGCTGTGTGACCTGAACAAACACCATGGGGTGAGTTAGCTCGTGATGTCTTCCCCTGGGCCTTCAGTGAAGCACGTGAAGCCAAGCAAGAGTGCTGGAGAGATGACCGCATAATGAGAGACAGGGCACTCACACAAACTCCTCGATGACCTCACCACTAGGGAAGTGCAAAAAGCCCGCACACCACACGTGAACATTTCACTAAATGTTCTTCTTCTTTGAAAGATCTTTTGGAAGCAATTTATTTTCCATCAAATTGAATGGAAATGGTCAAAAAAGGAGGAAGAAGTCTTTGGCATAGCACTACAACTACTTCATTCTTGCTTAGATGCCTTTAGAAAAGGGTTTTGTTTGTTTGTTTGTTTGTTTGTTTTTGGATAAATCAGTTTAGAATAGGTGGCTACTATCCATGAAAGGCAAATAGGGCTGCCATATTCAGATGAAGCATGTGCCTCTGCCTGCCTGATTCCTCTCAGAAACCATCTTCTTCAAATGCTGGGCATGATTCAGACACTAAGACTGAAAGGGTGTTCTTTTCAGACTGACACATTCATCCTTTCTAGGTTTTAATGAGAAATATGTCACAGTACACCCCCCAAAAAAAAGTGGAGAGTGGGGGAACTGCGCCCATAAAGAGTTTTCTACTTATGGAAAGAGTTGTCAAAATATTAAATCTGTTGCAAATATGTGTGGGTGGTAAGCCCGAGAGAAAAAAAATGAACTGATGCTAGAGGTACAGACGAAAATAAATGTGCAGTCTGAAATTATTACTTTTGATTGATTGATTTAGTGCTGTGCTTTGTTTTCAGATACTGGCATTCCGCTTACCCATCCAGATATGCAGCCGGAACCTGTGTTCTATTAATGAAAGAGTGCAGCACACCACAACACTGTTGGGCGAACCCTCTTTGCAGTGATCGATATAGGACCCTTTGTAAGAAGACACCTGATAAAAGGTGGTCAAGTTAAAACCCTTAACGCTTTTGGAACTGGATTTCCCAATCTCTACGTAAAAATAAAAACAATGGATCAACCCCCCACTTTTTAAGGCAGAAGCCACAGTCAGACATCTAGGTTATAGAACTGGGGCACAGAAAGGTTCAGCTCTCTGATCAGCATGCAAAAACCCCTTATCCAATTTCTGTCCTTGAAGCTGGAAAAAAGACCTTATTTTATAACCTGCAGCACTTAGATGGCCACAGAAATAAGATGAGGAAGTACAGTACGTCGTGGCCCACTTTCTGTTGCAATAAATTCGTCTTGTATATCTACCAACACTTGTCTCCTATACTTCTGATATCTACCTTGTCTTTCAGATCTTGTTGATGTATATGTTACAAGGCATGAGAAGGACTATTGTGATGTCACAGATCAAGGTTTCCCAAATACGAGCTTGATAGTCTCTCTCCTGGAGCGGGGGGTGGGGTGGTGCACAAATCTTCACGACAACAGAATGAGAAGCATGTTGGAGCATTATCTGGATTTTTTCATGGAATCACTTTGGTCCATCGGGGAGACACGACACAACGCAAGAAAAGCCAAGTATACCGTACCTTAAAAATCCGCTTTTCACGGGTCACACAGAGCTTGAAAGCAATATACTGCCGGGCTGGCTAGGGGAAGTAGAACTGAATGTCATCAACCCAGCAGGTGCTGCTCAACCAATGACAGGCTTGTTTCCCACCCTTGTGCAGGCTCCTCCTGGCTACCATGTTATTATCCCTGACAGCATCTGAAGGCTCCCCATGAGAGCACCCCACCAGTGCAATTTTGCCCCATTCCAGCAATGGTCAGGGAGTTAGATCTCCCATCCCCTTTCTCCTTTTCCAGGGACTAAATACAGTGATCTAGCTGCTTCATCCATTCGCAGTCTGCACAGTCTTTGTTGCCTGCTCTCCCCCCATTGAGAATCTGTAGCGTCTTTTTCTCCTTGAAAAAAACAGAGCTGTGCTGCTTCAAGTACTAGCTATCTAGTGAGAGGAGGCAGCCAGGAACAGGAGCCTACAGTGAAAACTAAAGAATGCAGGAGTGGAAGGAGAGGAGGCACCAGCAGCAGTGGCAGTGGTGGCAGCGGCAGTATTAGCAGAAGGAGGCAAGCCCAGCCAGCCGTTTCCCTCCGTGCAGAGAAGCAGCAAAGTAACACAAGCATCAGAGACCATCAGTGATGACTCTTATGGGGAAACGGAGGCTAGTTACTCCCACTGGTGGAAAGGAAGTACAGAGTGATTCTGGAGGCATGGAAGAGCACGCTAGCACTTCAATGAGTTGGAAAGGCCAGCTAGTTACCTAGGTTACCGAGGTCACAGCCAGGTGAAGACACCCCCGTAGGAATGCCCAATCATACCATATGAACCGGAGGGATGAGCACACAGCAGCTGAACTGCAGGGGAGCCAAATTAAAGAAAAACAACAGAGTAAAAATAAAAACAACAGAGCAAAAAAGTGGCTTCCCCACAGGTATACTCTGGCATGGCTGCAGATGGGCCATGATGTCATGTGCTGCAAAGGACCTCCAAACAGTCCTAATCTACAGCAAATCACCCATGAAGACAGGCCCCAGATGGGTTCAGGCCATAAAAAGTCCTCTAGGCACCTGTCCTTGGAGAAAGTAAAGACTGAATATATGTATACTCTACAGGTAGCAGCGGAGAAGCAGGTAAAGCTAGTCTAAAATACTGATGGGGGAACACCACCCATCTCAATCATTTCTGGGAGGGAGACAACTGCATGCTTGCATTGCCACTAGAGAACTGTGGTTCAGGGGAAGGAGGGCATTGCTTGGACAGGCGCAGGATACTGCCTCTTCATCACCACAACTTCTGCATCCAGCTCATACCCTGATTGGTTGCTACCAGATACTCCATGTTTACTAGCATGGGACAACACTTAGGAAAAGGGGGCAGGCACAGGGGAGATGCCGCACTGGCAGCACAGGTTCCCAACGGTATGGCGAGGGCTGGCACCCAGGGGAAGCACTTCTTGCTGCAGTCGGCCTTAGGGATGTATGAAAGGCACTTACCTGGTCCCGCAGCTTGCTTCGTGGTGGGGGGGAGGCGCTTCGGTTCTCCCTCCGAAGTTCAGGCCAGGGGGGAGGCACCCCGCCTCGCCCAGCCGAAATTCAGGCTGGGGGGGGAGGTGCCCCGCCTCGCCCGGCCGAAATTCAGGCCGGGGAAAAGCGCCCTGTCTCCCCGGCCGCGAAATACAAAAGTGAAAAAAAACACCACCCGTGATAGGCTACGTAACGATTTACGTAGCCTATCACGGCTAGATTCCCAAAGTCAGCTGTGATAGGCTACGTAAATCGTTACGTAGCCTATCACGGGTGACTTTGAAAAAAAAAAAAGCGCGTACACAAATGGCGGCGCCCATGGGAGCCGCCATTTGCGTTCCTTATTTGGTCCCGGTAGTCTACGTAAGCCCCTTCATGGATCACTGCCTTGTTGTGGCGAAGGGGCTTGCGTAACTCAGTGAAGCCATAAGCTATGCCATGCAGGGCCACCCAAGACGGACAGGTCATGGCAGAGAGTTCTGACAAAATGTGGTCCACTGGAGAAGGAAATGGCAACCCACTCCAGTATTCTTGCCAAGAAAACCCCATGGAACGTATCACAAGGCTAAAAGATATGATGCCGGAAGATGAGCCCCTCAGGTCGGAAGGTGTCCAATATGCTACTGAGGAAGAGCAGAGGGTATTTCCAAGTAGCGCCAGAAAGAGTGAAGCAGCTGGGCCAAACCTGAAAGGACACTCAGCTGTGGATGTGTCTGGTGGTGAAAAGAAAATCCGATGCTGTAAAGAACAATATTGTTTAGGAACCTGGAATGTCAGTTCAACGAATCAAGGTAAGCTGGAGGTGGTCAAACATGAGATGGCAAGATTGAACATCGACATCTTGGGAATCAGCGAACTAAAATGGACAGGCATGGGCGAATTTAATTCAGGTGACCATCATATCTACTATTGTGGGCAAGAATCCCTTAGAAGAAATGGAGTAGCACTCATAGTCAACAAAAGGGTGGGAAAAGCAGTACTGGGGTACAATCTTAAAAATGATAGAATGATCTCAGTACGAATCCAAGGCAAACCATTCAACATCACAGTAATTCAAGTCTATGCCCCAACCACTGAGGCCGAAGAAGCTGAGGTTGATCGGTTCTATGAAGACCTACAACAC
Organism: Heloderma suspectum; assembly: GCF_057233095.1. Classification (NCBI taxonomy): domain Eukaryota; kingdom Metazoa; phylum Chordata; class Lepidosauria; order Squamata; family Helodermatidae; genus Heloderma; species Heloderma suspectum. The sequence goes on from NC_139462.1 coordinate 6,038,334, forward strand.
CTTCTAGAACTAACACCAAAAAAAGATGTCCTCTTCATCATAGGGGATTGGAATGCTAAAGTAGGAAGTCAAGAAATCACCAGGATAACAGGCAGGCATGGCCTTGGTGTACAAAATGAAGCAGGACAAAAGCTAATAGAGTTTTGCCAAGAGAACATGCTGATCATAGCAAACACTCATTTCCAACAGCACAAGAGGCGACTCTACACATGGACGTCACCAGATGGTCAATATCGAAATCAGATTGATTATGTCCTTTGCAGCCAAAGATGGAGAAGCTCCATACAGTCAGTCAGAACAAGACCTGGAGCTGACTGTGGCTCAGATCATGAGCTGCTTCTTGCAAAATTTCGGCTTAAATTGAAGAACATCGGGAAAACCACTAAACCGTTCAGGTATGACCTAAATCATATCCCTGATAAATATACAGTGGAGGTGAGGAATAGATTTCAGGTAATGATGAGAAATGCCGGGTTGGATGAATCAGAGGTCGGAATTAAGATTGCTGGGAGAATTATCAACAACCTCCGATATGCAGACGATACCACCCTAATGGCAGAAAGCGAAGAGGATCTCAAGAGCCTCTTGTTGAGGGTGAAAGAGGAGAGTGCAAAAGCTGGTTTGAAACTCAACATTAAAAAAACGAAGATCATGTCATCTGGCCCCATCACTTCCTGGCATATAGAAGGGGAAGAAATGGAAGCAGTGACAGATTTTACTTTCTTGGGCTCCAAGATCACCACAGACGGTGACTGTAGCCATGAAATTAAAAGACGCTTGCTCCTTGGGAGGAAAGCTATGGCAAACCTAGACAGCATAGTAAGAAGCAGAGACATCACCTTGCCGACAAAGGTCCATCTAATCAAAGCTATGGTTTTCCCAGTAGTAATGTATGGCTGTGAGAGCTGGACTATAAGGAAGGCTGAGCGCCGAAGAATTGATGCTTTCGAACTGTGGTGCTGGAGAAGACTCTTACGAGTCCCCTGGACTGCAAGGAGGTCAAATCAGTCCATCCTAAAGGAAATCAACCCTGAGTGCTCATTGGAAGGACAGATACTGAAGCTGAAGCTCCAATATTTTGGCCACCTAATGCGAAGAGAAAACTCTCTGGAAAAGACCCTGATGCTGGGAAAGACTGAAGGCAAAAGGAGAAGGGGATGGCAGAGGATGAGATGGCTAGATAGCATCACGGATGCAATGAATATGAACTTGAGCACGCTCCGGGAGAGAGCACAGGACAGGAAGGCCTGGCGTGCTATGGTCCATGGGGTCACAAAGAGTCGGACACGACTGAACGACTGAACAACAACAACAAAGTCTACGTAAAGATTTACGTAGACTACAGCGAAAATAAGGGCAATGCTATTTGCGTTGCCCTTATTTTCGCCGTAGTCTACGTAAATCTTTACGTAGACTACTGGGACCAAATAAGGAACACAAATGGTGGCGCCCATGGGCGCCGCCATTTGCGTACGAGCTTTTTTTTTTTCTTCAAAGTCACCCGTGATAGGCTATGTAACGATTTACGTAGCCTATCACGGCTGACTTTGGGAATCTAGCCGTGATAGGCTATGTAAATCATTACGTAGCCTATCACAGGTGTTTGTGGGGATTTTTTTTACTTTATTTTGTAATGGCGGCGGCGGCGGCAGAAGAAGACCGGCCGCTGCCCCCGCCCCCGCCGAACCGCCGCCGAACTCCAGCCGGGACCTGCTGCCGAGAGGGACATTCGAGAGAGGTACGTCCCATCCCGGGGGGTGGGGGGGGTGGCGGAGAATTTCACCAACAATTTTGGGGGGCCAAATACATTGGCATTCAGCCTCCCTGAGATTCGTGGAGAAATTATCTGACATGCTAGGGATGGGGGAGAATTTCTCCCTGAAACTTCGGGGGGCCGAGTGCCAACGCATTCGGTCCTCTGAAGGTTGTTCGGGGAGAAATTCTCCACCACTCCCCCCCGCGCCCCCCCTGGGATGGGACTTACCTTTCACGAATGTCGCTCCTGGCGGCGGGTCCCGGCAGCGGTTCGGCAGGTCTTCGTCAGGGGCGGGATCTGCAAAGTCAGCCGTGATAGGCTACGTCAATCGTCACGTAGCCTATCACGGGTGACTTTAAAAAAAAAAAAAAAGCGTGTACGCTAATGCCGGCCCCGATAGGGAGCCACCATTCGCGTTCCTTATTTAGTCGCTGTAGTCTACGTAAATGTTTACGTAGACTACAGTGACCAAATAAGGAACGGGAATGGCGGCTCCCTATGGGGGCCGCCATTATCCGTACACTCTTTTTTTTTTTTTAATTCACCCGTGATAGGCTACGTGACGATTGACGTAGCCTATCACGGCTGACTTTGCAAATCTAGCCATGATAGGCTACGTGAATCGTCACGTAGCCTATCAGGGGGCGTTTTTTTTTTCTTTTATTGCAATGGTGGCGGCGGCAGCCGGTCGAAAGACCGGCTGCCGCTCCCGCCCCGCTCGAACACCCGCCGAACTGCCGGCCGGACCCGCTGCCGGGAGGGACATTCGGCGAAGGTAAGTCCCGTCCCGGGGGGGTGCGGGGAGCGGGGGGGTGCGGAGGATTTCTCCCTGAAACTTGTTCAGGGGGCCGAACATGTTGGCGCTCGGCCCCCCGAAGTTTCAGGGAGAAATTCTCCGCCAACCCTAAGAACAGGTGCAACACACCCTCGGGCTGGTGACTTTGGTCTTTGGCATGTGTACAGGTCTCACATGCAAGTGATATGGGGGCAACCAAAGGTCCCTGGAGAACTGGTGGAGTGTCTTGTACAATCCAAAATGCCCTGCCAAAGGGGCATCATCATGGCATAATCGAAGGACTAAGAGATGGGCATTATAAGCTGGAACATAGAGGCAGGAGTACATATAGAGCACCCCATCTGTATCTTGATTACCTTTTAGAAGGGAATAGTCCCCCTTGTTCAGGATATGGATCTAGATTTACACATAGGGGTCGTTCTGCCGGGATTTACACATTACAGTTACTAAATCTGGGTCCTGAGTAGTGCCTGCAAATTTCCTGGGATGCAGTAATCCTGTCTGGGGAGTTCCATCTGGTCCTATGTATATTTAGGCTTTTGAGTGAAGGGATAGGCCTGGCAGTTATGTGGAAAATTATTTAAGGCAAACCATATGAAGAACAAGAACCATCTAATCTGGCATTGGTTGAGCTTTTTGGCGATTTGTTGGTTATGTTCAGGATTCTGATGATTTTTCTTACTGTTATAGGGTTTGGGGCTCTTTAGAGATAGTGGGGCCAATCCTCAAGGCATTTTTAATGGTCAATATCTCCTTTCCCCATAGGGTTCAATTCAGCAGAGCTTAATGTATGGGAGAAGTAAGTGCATGGATGCGGAAGTTCTGATACACAATTGCTCCAATAGCCACATTAAAAGCATCAGTTTCCACAATGAAGGGTTTAGTAGGGTCAGGGTAGACCCACACCAGGACTGTGATAATTTGTTCCTTGAGTTTCCCAAATGCCTTTTGTGCTTCAAGAATCTAGCAGGAGGGAGGCAGTTTGTCCCACACTACTTCTGTCAGGATTTGTGTTAGGGCTGAAAACAGAGGGATGAGCCTGCAATAATAATTAGCGAAACCCAGAAACAGTAACACATTTTTGACAGTTCTGGGGTATGCCATTCCATCACTGCATGGACCTTATGGGTGTCCATCTGAATGCCTTGAGGAGCGATGATATGTCCCAGGAACTCGACCCAATTCAAGTGGAAGGCACATTTTTCCAATTAAGCATATAAGGAATGGTCTCAAGAGATGCAGCAGAATTAGCTGTACATGTTTAGCGTAAAGCTGTGGCATGTCTGAATATAACAGGATGTCATCCAAGTAGATGATGATGAAGGAGTCCAGCACATCCTCCTGGAAGATCTCATTCATCAGTTGTTGGAACACCGAAGAGGCAGTATATATAGGCTGAAATGCATGACTGTGTACTCAAGAGTGCTTATAGAGGCTTTGGAAAGCCACCTTCTACTCTTTGCCTTCCTTAATCTGTACCAGATTGTGTGCTCCCTGGAAGTCAATTTAGGTATAAATCACTGCGGACTGTAATTGGTCAATTAATACTTGGATAAGGGGCAATGGGTACTTGTTCTGAATTGTGATTTTGTTTAGTTCCCTATGGTAATTACAGACCTGCAGCTCACCATTTTTATAAAAAAAGGATAAATATCCCTGCTGGAGGCATTGAAGGTCTGATGAACCCCCACCACATGTTCATTTCAAAAATTCTTAGAGGGCAGTGAATTCAAATTCAGAAAGGGAGTACAAGCATCCTACAGAAATATGTGCACTGGGAACAAGATCTATGCCACACTCGTATGGCCAGTGACAGGGTCTTGGGTCAGCTTGATGAGGGCTGAAGACCTTGTGGAAGGCTTCTTACTTTGCTGACACTCCTTTAACTCTTTCTTAAAGTTAGTTAACTCAGGATGATCACTGATTTCTAATCTCTTTGGCATTGCTAACACCTGTATAAGAGATTGCAAAGACTTGTATGTAAGATATTTAATCTGCTGCCTTCAATAATGATGCTACTCACTAGTAATTGAACATATGAGACATTTCTTCCAGAGTTGTTTGAAGGCTAATTTAAAGAAGGTAAGTATACATAGGCAATCCTGCAATATGTATACGTTTATCTATTTCCCCCCCATTGTTTTATGTGAGAATTATATTGTCTGTTTTATAGTTGCTAAAAAGGGCCCCAAAGGAATTCCGGGCTGAAATGCATTGGGCTTTCTTAAGAAGAAATGTTTGGGACAGCACTAAATCGAATCCATCCCACACTGTTTTCTCTTCCTTATCCTAATCCTTGTGCTAGTTATTTGTACTTTGTAGTTACATTGATATATTAGTTAATATTTAGCCTAATCTCTGTGAATCTGTATGTGTGCCTTTTTGACTGCTTGTAAACAGGTACCTTTTTTTCTTACTTGTCTGAAATTTAACAGGTGGTGGTACCAAGTGATGTATGAAGAATTCATTTCAATTCATTTTGTCAGAATATGCTGTTTTCACCTCCCGGAACCTAACGCAGACCCAAATGCACTCTGCAGTTGAAGTCTGTGTATTTAAGGGCTTGTGATGCAATTCACAAAACAAAACAAAATGTTTGAAAAATTCATACATTTGAAGAATTCACATGAAAAAATTCATAATTTTGAAAAATGTGCAAATACATGTTAATCAATTGGAGAAAAATGTGTCCATACCTAAAATCTGTGCAAATAATAACACTTGCAATGTGATATGGACAAGATGAGTCATGACAGGTGTTAAAGTAGAATTCGGAGAACCTTGATGAGCTGAAGTTTTGCTAGTCTGCACATCCATAGTGTTCCCATGGAAGGGCAGTAAAAGGACTCCAAATTCTATGCCATTTTAGATCACTGGCGGGGAGGGGAGGGGGCCATGAAAAATAATATCCAAAACTCACAGAATTCATGATGAAATTAAAGTGACTGTAACAAATGAGAGTCTTTAAACGAATATGAATGGAATAATGAAAGAAAGAAAGAAAGAAAGAAAGAAAGAAAGAAAATCCTTGCATACACTCCTTGTGACTGGGAACCCTGAGAGCCCCCCATGTGTAAACCAAGAACCTTCTCTTCCCACATGTAGGTTTATTTTACCCCCTATTGAATTGTGCAAGAGGCTTATGGATCCCCCCCTTCATGCTTTACCAGCTCTGATGGAAGGCGGAGCCTCTGAAGAAGGAAGAAGTATAAACTCAGCAGAACAGCATCTATGTTAGGATGTTTCTAGTAGATTTAAAACACAGGTGGACCAATTAAATTCAGTATTCTTTGAAATTAAGAGGCATCTCAAAGTCAAAAGTAATTGAGAAGAAGAATATTTTAGGCTTTCTAGAGGACTTGTTTAAAGAATGTTCTTGGAACTAGACCAGGAACATGAAGCAGACATGGAGTGTGCCCACAGAATAAATTTGCATTATGTACATTAAAATATTAGACAGAGATAGTTATGTAAAATGCATAAGTTTTAAAGGCAACATTTTGGAAAAAAATGCCTCTAATATTGCTTAGACCAAGCTTTCCCAGCCCCAATGTGGCCATATTTCAATATGCACATTTTTAATTAATTAGATCTTCTTCTTTTTTGTAAAAAGACCTCAGCAAAATGGTGGGAGCTTGGGTCCAGGTGAGTGCAGGTAGCATCTGGGAGGGCGCAAGCAGTAGCAAGCAAGGCCAGGGTCTGGGGGTGCAGATGTAGAGGGGGGGGAGCCCAATGGACTCTCGGACCCAATCAGGCATCCATGACATCCCTAGGGACATCCCATAGGATGACCAAAGCAGTTTCCATTCCAAAACCAGGCCTGAAGCCTGATTGAAATGGATCCAGATAATCTGTTTCCTCCGAGAGTGCCTGGAATTGTCCTGCAACCACCCTCTCAAGCGCCTTGCCCAGGAAGGGGATGTCAGTCATCAGCCTATAGTTGTTATCACCCAGGTCCAGGTTAGGGTTTTTCAGGAGTGGCCTAATTACCTCCACTTTCAAAGAGGCCGGCACACTCCCTCTCTCAAGGAGGAAATTAAAACCTCCTGGACACAGCCGGATATCCCATAAGAGCATAAAAAGAGCCCTGCTGGATCAGACCAAGGGTCCTTCAAGTCCAGCATTCTGTTCACACAGTGGCCAACCAGCTGTTGACCAGGAACCTACAAGCAGGACAGGAGCTCAACAGCACCTTCCCACCCATGTTCCCCAGCAACTGGTGTACATAGGCTTAGTGCCTCTGGTACTGGAGGTAGCACATGGCCATCAAGACTAGTAGCCATTGATAGCCTTTCCCTCCAGGAATATGTCCAACCTCCTTTTAAAGCCATTCAAATTGGTGACTGTCGCAACATGCTGTGGTAGAATATTCCATAGTTTAACTATATGCTGTGTGAAGAAGTCCTTCCTTTGATCTGTCCTGACTCTCCCACCAATCAGCTTCATAGGATGACCCCACTGGGTTCTAGTATTTTGAGAGAAGGAGGAAAATATCTCCCTATCCATGTTCTCCACACCATCCATAATTTTGTAGACCTCTACCATGTCTCTCCTCACCCTCCTTTTTTCCAAGCTAAGCAATCCCAGCTGTTTTAATCTTCTCTCATAGGGGAGATGCTCCAGCCCCTTGGTCATTTTAGTTGCCCCTTTCTGCACTTTCTCCCCTCCTTATTCAATATGATCAGCCATGAAGGGCAAAGGTTCAGCACACAGGTGATTGACCAGACTGGGCCAAGCACCTTGTCCAGCACCTCGGCCCTGAAAAACTGAAACTCATCCAATAAAACTGGAACAAGTTGGTGCTCTGAATGCCTCTACTAATGGAATTACATTAATCGTGGTATCCAATTCATGACAAATCTGAGTGACTTTGTCTTCAAAGTGCAATGCAAACTTGTCACAGTGTGCTACCAAGGGTTCCACCATTTCTCTCCCTGACCCAGAGTGTAACAGGCCATGAACCACTTGGATAAGCTCTGAGAAGATGCAATGGTGGTAGAAAATAAAGCTCTCTCTGCCACCCTCACTGCCACAGATTAGTAGGGATGTCAGAGAATTTTGCCATGAATCTCAGGGAGGCCGAATGCCAGCGCATTCGGCTCCCCGAAAGTGGTGCTGGAATGGTCTGCCCCCCCCCCCCGGATGGGACTTACCTTGGGCGGATCTTCCTGGCGGTGGTGGCTCTGGTGGCGGTTTGGCGGCGGCAGTGGCGGCCGGTCTTCTGACCGGCTGCCACCATTTCCAGTTAAAAAAAAACACACACAAAAAAAAGTGATAGGCTATGTAAAGATTTACGTAGCCTATCACAGCTAGATTTTTAAAAAACACCATGATAGGCTACGTAAATGTTTACGTAGCCTATCACGGCTGATTTAAAAGGAAAAAAAAGCGCGTACGCAAATGGCGGTGCCCATGGGCGCCACCATTTGCGTTCCTTATTTCGGCAAGTCTTAGTCTACGTAAACATTTACATAGACTAAGATGGCGAAAATAAGGGGAACACAAATAGCGTAGACGCTATGCTATTTGCGTTCCCCTTATTTTCGCCATCTTAGTCTACGTAAATGTTTACGTAGACTAAGACGTGCCGAAATAAGGAACGCAAATGGCGGCGCCCATGGGCGCCGCCATTTGCGTTCATGCGGATTTTTTTTCTTTTAAGCCGTGATAGGCTACGTAAACATTTACGTAGCCTATCATGGCTGACTGCAAGGACGCAAACGGCGGCGGCTACGGCCACCGCCATTTGCATCCCTGCTAGCCAGAGGCCAGATGTCTGGCCGCTGGCGGAGCCGGCCGGCAGCTCCGCAGAATCCCTGCAGAGCGGAGCCAGCCAGCCAGAATTTCAGGGGGGATGGACAGAGCGCCTCCCCCCTGGCCAGAATTTCGGGGGGAGGGACAGAGCGCCTCCCCCCCCCACAAATGTCACCCTTCGAAAAGGTAAGTGACTTTCATACATCCCTACAGATTAGGCTCGATAATGAGCGCTAACCTGTGTTTGGTCAGACTCAGCACATGTTTTCCTCCACCTGTGTTCTAATCTTCTCCCCTCTGGCTTCATTGCCCTCAGCTCAGGTGTATACCAAGGAGCTGGCCGGGCTCTGCTCAGAGGGAGAGGGAGCTTGGGCACAATTGCGTCAATTGCGTGAGTCATCTGTGCATTCCACAGAGCGACCTGGGCTTCAAGAGGAGCACCAGGCATACCAGCAGGAAAATCCCCCAGAGCTCTCTGGAATCCATTAGCCTCTTGGGGCAGACCATTTTAATAGGTCCCTCACCTTTGCAGAGGCCACTGAGAGGTGAAACCTTGATAGGAAGTGATCTGACCATGACAAGGGAATAGATGTTAATTCCCCCACTTTCAGATCACCATCCTTCTGTTCTGTCCAGTTGAGAAAACCAGAGCAAGCATGGGTCCTTTTACGTGTTGGGACAATGACATGTTGAAATAGCCCCATGGTTGTCATGGTGGCCATGAAGTCCTGAGCCACCCTGGATACTGCAGGCTTGGTAACCAAAACAAGGCACACACACTCAAGATCAGCACTCAAATGATCAGGAAGCCTAGAGAGGGAGATCGTATTCCTATAGACCACAGCAGCAGCACCCCCGACCCTCAAGTCAGTGTTGGTGCTGCCCCGACTACCCAGTAGGGCACAGCTGGGCGAGACCAACCCCTCCCAGTTGCCCTGCTGAGGTCTCAGTAAGACATACCAGGTCAGCCCCTGCATCCACAATCCAATCACAGATGAGGGATATTTTGTTTTGGACTGAGCTAGCATTCAACAGCCGCACCAAGGGCAAGCTAGTAAGGCCAACAGGAACCATTTGTTTGGGGGACGAACCAGAAGAGGGAATAGCTGTAAAGTACTTAGCCCTTTCTTCTCCTCAATTGGCCTGTTAACCCCCCAATGCCACACCTCCCCCTATCCATGACCACAGTTATAGGGGCATCCACCACCCCCCCCAGGTTACCCAATGTATTTCCAAGGCACATATTAAAATATGAAAGTATAAAATAATATAAAACACTATAAAATAGAGAGCACCAGCTAAGAATGAGCAAGTGAAGACCCCCATTTGATCCTTTGTTCTTGTTCTTTGTAGGGATGTCAGAGAATTCTGCCACAGATCTCGGTGAGGCTGAATGACAGTGCATTCGGCCCCCTGAATTCCATGGCAGAACGAAGCCCCCCACCCCCCCATCCCACAAAAAGCACGCGAAACGGGACACCTACCTGCTGCCGTTCGTGCTGCTTTGCGAATGGTGGCCGCGTCTGTGGCTGCCATTCGCTTCTTCATTATAGCCATGATAGGCTACGTAAATACTTAAGTAGCCTATCACGGCTAATGCAGGGATGCCATTTGCGTCCCTGAGGAGGCCGTGATAGGCTATGTAAGTATATACGTAGCCTATCACAGCAAAAAAAAAGGAAATGTAAATTGCAGTGGCTACAGCGGCCACCATTTGCATTCCCTTTAGGGATGGACGAAAGGGACTTACCTTGTCCCGCAGCTTGCTTTGTGGTGGGGGGGAGGAGCTTCAGTTCTCCCCCCAAAGTTCAGGCGAGGGGGGAAGGCACCCCGCCTCGCCCGGCTGAAATTCAGGCCGGGGGGGGAGGTGCCCCATCCCTCACCAGCGAAATTCAGGCCGGGGAGGAGCGCCCCATCTCCCCGGCCGCGAAAAAAAAAATTAAAAAAAAAAAAGCACACACCCGTGATAGGCTACGTAACGATTTGCGTAGCCTATCACGGCTAGATTTCCAAAGTCAGCCGTGATAGGCTACGTAAATCGTCACGTAGCCTATCACGGGTGACTTTGGGGAAAAAAAAGTGCGTATGCAAATGGCGGTGCCCCATGGGCACCGCCATTTCAGTTCCTTATTTTGGCACATCTAGTCTACATAAAGATTTACGTAGACTACGGCGAAAATAAGGGCAACGCAAATAGCGTTCCCTTATTTTCGCTGTAGTCTACGTAAATCTTTACGTAGACTACCCCGTCCAAATAAGGAACGCAAATGGCAGCGCCCATAGGGGGCCGCCATTTGCGTACGCACTTTTTTTTCCAAAGTCACCCGTGATAGGCTACGTGACGATTTACGTAACCTATCATGGCTGACTTTGGAAATCTAGCCGTGATAGGCTACGCAAATCGTCATGTAGCCTATCACGGGTGTGTGTGTTTTTTTTTTACTGTACTTTTTTATTTTGTAATGGTGGTGGCGGCAGCCGGTCGGGAAACCGGCTGCCACCCCCGCCCCTGCCAAAATGCCACCGAAATGCCGCCGGGACCCGCCGCCGAGAGGGACATTCGCCGAAGGTAAGTCCCATCCCAGGGGGTGGGCGGGGGGCCGGCGGAGAATTTCCCCAACACTTTCAGGGGGCCGAATGCGTCGGCACTCGGCCTCCCAAAGATTCGTGGAGAAATTCTCCGCCATCCCTAGTTCCCTTTTTTTTTTGGTCATGATAGGCTACGTAAATATTTACATAGCCTATCATGGCAAAAGACAGGGGTACAAATGGTGGTGGCTACGGCGGTTCGCCATTTGCATCCCTGTGCAGGCTGCCCAGCGGCTGGATGTCCAGCTGCAGGTGCCCCAGCCGGCGGCTCTGTGGAGTCGCCACAGAGCGGAGCTGGCCAGGGAAAATTTCGGGGGGAGGGATGGACCGCCTCCCTCCCACTGCGAATGTCACCCTTCAAAAAGGTAAGTGACTTTCGTACATCCCTACTTCTTAGAAGCTGCTGCCCTTGCCTTCTGCTATTGGCTGGTTACAGGTAGCCCTGGAAAGGCAGTAGGGTGGGTCTGGTGTGTGCTTCTCTGTGCGCTATTGCTTCTGCAAGTGCTATATTCCATGTTATATGTAGGAAGCCCTAATTTATACCTGGCAAATATTTTCAGAAAAACAATGCTTTGTTTCATTTTTTTTTAATTGGGTGGGGGGAAGTGTCTCTCTTCCTCAAGGTTATCTCTGAAAAGGAAGGTGGATTTGGTTTTTCAGATCTTGCCTTATATCATGGGCTGACTGTTGCCGAATTTTGGCCTTCCCGTCTGCATCAGATATTAGGGTTGGACAAACTGCCACCACTTACCCACCCCCATTCAGCTCCTTGGTTGAGCTGCTGAACAGTCTGCAGGTGGAGTGCAGGTGCCTGACTCCTCAGCGAGCTGCCATGTTGCATGGAAATGGCGGCTTATTGTTTTACATGAAAGACAGCTTACGCAAATGGCGACCATACAGCGGCCATGTGTGCAAGATTACAGGTGTGAATGGTCCAAGCCTGTAATGGAAGCCGAACAGGCCGGGTCAGTGTTGGTGGTCTGCAGATAAGAGGCTGAGGGGCCAGGCCAGGGGGGAGGCCATTGGACTCTACCCCCCTCTCGGACTCCCACGACATCCCTATTTGGAATCTTCTTGTCTGGTTCCTCTCTCTAAATGGATTGCATTTGGTTCTAGACATAGAAGAATGCATAGGGTTCCTCCTGCAGTTTCAATAACTGGAGATGTATGGCATATAATGACTTGTCAATTACAGTTATCTAATTTATTTATTTATTTATTACATTTCTACACTGCCCAATAGCCAAAACTCTCCCCTTTTTCTCATGCTAAATTGTCTTTATGGGACAATTTAGATCTAAAAAATTGATTAAACTGTTTTTGTGGCAGACATGGATAGGTAAGGCAAATTTTACTTTGGGTCAACTGGTGGTTGCTAATGATAAGTTTGACATTTTCTACTTTGTATGCCAAATATGCCTTTCCAGCTAGGGCTGAATGGCAATGCTGCAACTGCATCATGAAAATTGATGCATGAAAATGCACACATTTGCTTATACACAAAACAGGGCCATAAATCACCCATATATGCAAGATGACAGGCGTTTGCTTGCTCCATTTTGCATACGCATGAATATGTGCATTTGTGTAGTACAGGTAGACTATGCCACTCACTAGCCAAAGGCTGTTCCTTTAAGAAACACTATGGCAAATGTGGCAGTCCAGGCATTCTTACAAATTTTTGCCAGGATGGGATTCCCCAAAGAGGTGCTGACTGACCAAGGGACAAACTTCATGAGACATATAATTAGGCAAACGTAGGACACATTGAAGATAAAGCCGCTGAGAACCTCAGTATATCATCCACAAGCTAATGGCTCGGTGGAATGCTTTGTAAAAAATCAAAGAATATGTTTTGCACAGCATCAGCATTCAGAGTCAACTCTCATTCTAAATTGGATTGAAATGCACAAGCACCTCTTTGACCACAAGACTCTGTTCCAGCAGGGCAAATGCTTGTTTTGTGTAAAGGTCCAATTGGGAAGGATCGTGGGCATTTGAGCTCTATCAGGGGAACAGAAAGAGCATAATTTTTTTCGACAAAGCGACAGTGATAACTAGTGAAGCCAGGACAACTCTGCTGGTCTTTCTGCATCTCTAACGCTTGCCAGTGAAGCAGTGCCTTGGAAAGGTCCATCCAAAAACCCTGGAGCAGGTGTGTCTAATCTCAAGCCCGTGGGCCAAACCTGACCTGTCTGGGATCCCAATATGGCTCTCCAAAATTCCCCAAAGGCCACATCCCCTTCCCCTAGCTCCACCCCTTTCCCCACAACTGCTTGGGGTTTTCCTGGTGTTTGTATAGTTTGCATTTGAAATGGTTGAAATGCCTCTCCTAAGGCTTAGTTATTATGCTACAATCTGTGCTAAAATTTGCTGGTATATTTGGCATTTGTCCCCATGCCTTTTGCCTTTGGCCCCACCCACAAGTGGCATGTGGCCCCTGAGAGCCTCTCCAAAACTGAATTTGGCCCTCTGACTGAAAAAGTGTTGACACGCCTGCCCTGGATGGGGATCATGTGGCCTAGGTAACCTACTGTGGACAAATCAAGAAAACATTTTCCCAACATGGCATCTAAAAGTTTTTCTCAGAGCCAGTGCAGGATCTTCCAGGAAGGTTGTACATCAGCCTTCCTTAACCTGGTGCCTTCTAAGATGCTTTGAACGTCAATTCCCATCAGCCTGCGCCAGGCCCCTGATTGATCAGACCAAAGGTCCATCCCATCCAGCATGCTCCCACAATGGCCACCTAGATGCCTCTGGGAAGCTCCTCTCCCTCTGTTCATGAAGGAGAAGAGTAGGAAGCAACAGGTAAGTGACATAGAGCCTGAAACAGATACTGTATGTGTAGGCACCCAAAAATTGGCTTAAAAATTATAATTCTGTGAAGGATTACTTCTGCCTTTTATGTATGGCAATGTTCTGCTCACCTCCTCATCTTCAGATGCAATACAAACCAACTGGGCCTCTTCCCCCAAACACAATTGTTTTGACTCTTCCCAGGGGCGTGCCTTCTTTTCAAATAAATAGATGGCCCCTTTAAACTGTACCCAGTCTAGACGAAGCTTTTTAGCGATGTCCTCTATGACCCAAACCAGGATTGGGCAAGAGAGAGAGAGAGAAAGAGAAAGAGACAGAATAAGAGAGGAAATTTAGTAGAAGGCAGCTTGAAGGGTGTGTGTGTGTGCGTGTGTGTGTGTGTGTGACTTTATCTATATCTGAAAGATCAACAACCTTTTCTTTTTAATAATACCAGAGTTAAGGTAATCTCATGTTGACTCAAACTCCACAAAGCCAGGAAATTGGGAGTTAGGGCTGATGCCTTCACAATCATGCTGCATGATTGGTAATGATACTGTGCAATATCACAAATTGTGCTTGCTTGCAACTTAACTTCCATGTACCCACACTGTTCCTCAGTCTTTCAGCCCCAAATCCAGATGGTGAGTAGGGATGTCAGAGAATTCCGCCACGGATCTCGGTGAGGCCGAATGCCAGTGCATTCGGCTCACCAAACTCAGTGGTGGAATGGCCTGCCCCCCCGCCCCCCCCCGCGGATCCCCCCGGGACGAGACTTACCTGGGGCTGATCTTCCGGGTGGCGGCAGTGGCTGCAGCGGCGGCGGCGGCAGCGGCGGCAGTGGCGGCAGCGGCGGCAGCAGCGGCTGGTCTTCTGACCAGCTGCCACCGCCGTCATTTCTAGTCTTGTTAAAAAAAAAAAAGACGTGATAGGCTACGTACAGATTTACGTAGCCTATCATGGCTGGGTTTAAAAAAAAACACACATGATGTGATAGGCTACGTAAATCTTTATGTAGCCTATCATGGCTGGGTGGCTTTAAAAAAAAACAAAAAACTGTACGCAAATGGCAGCGGCTATGGCCGCTGCCACTTGCGTTCCTTATTTTTGGCCGTCTTAGTCTACGTAAATATTTATGTAGACTATGATGGCGAAAATAAAGGAGAACGCAAATAGCGTAGCGGGCACTATTTGCGTCCCTTTTTGATTTGCCATTTTAGCCTATGTAAAGATTTACATAGGGTAAAATGGTGAATCAAAAAGGAACGCAAATAGCACCCACTACGCTATTTGCGTTCCCCTTTATTTTCGCCGTCATAGTCTACGTAAACATTTACGTAGATTCAGATGGCCAAAAAGAAGGAATGCAAATGGCGGCGGCCGTAGCCGCTGCCATTTGCGTACGTGGTTGTGTTTTTTTTCTCCAGAGCTCTCTGTGGCTGAAAATCCAGCTGCGGACGGCTCTGGGCTGGGCTGGGCCTGGCCAGCTGCTCCGTGGAGCTGCCGCGCAGTACAACCGGCCATCGAGGATTCCGGGGGGGAGGAACAGATTGCCTCCCCCCCGTCCAGGATTCCAGAGGGAGGGGCGGAATGCCTCCCCCCCCATCAACATAATCCGTGAAAGGTAAGTCACTTTCGTACATCCCTAATGGTGAGGATGGAGTGCCTGGGACCCACAAGATGCCCACATTGTTCCAGTCCTGTATTGCTTCATAAAGCATCCAAGCCTTAATATTGTTGTAAATTACTCAAGCTGAGCGACAAGTAGCAGCTAGCGTTAGTCATTAAATAGTCCAAGGTCAAGAAGCCAAGAGTATCAGTCCAAAGCCAAGGGAAGGGGACAGATATAGGGACATGCTGAAGCATAGTCAGAGTAGGGATGTCAGAGAATTCCGCCACGGATCTCGGTGAGGCCGAATGCCAGTGGCGGAACAGTCTGCCACACACCCCCCGCGGATCGCCCCCAGATCCCCCCCAGACTTACCTGGGGCGGATGATCCGGGCGGCGGCAGCTCCGGTGGTGGCTGCAGCAGCGGCAGCAGCAGTGGCTGGTCTTCCGACCAGCTGCTACCACCGCCATTTGTAGACTGGAGGGGTTTTGTGTTTTTTTGGAGACATGATAGGCTACGTAAAGATTTACGTAGCCTATCATGGCTGGGTTAAAAAAAAAGCGTATGCAAATGGCAGCAGCTACGGCCGCCGCCATTTGCGTTCCTCATTTTTAGCCGTCTTAGCCTATGTAAATATTTACGTAGGCAATTACGGTGAAAAAAAAGGGAACCGCAAGTAGCGTAGTGGGTGCTATTTGCATTCTTTTTTTTCCCCACCATTTTATCCTACATAAATATTTACGTAGGCTAAAACGGCGAATCAAAAAGGGATGCAAATATCTCCCACTACGCTATTTGTGTTCCCCTTTATTTTCGCCATCATAGAACACGTAAATATTTACGTAGACTAAGATGGCCAAAAATAAGGAACGGCCATAGCCGCCGCCATTTGCGTACGCTTTTTTTTTTTTTTTTTACCCAAAGCCGTCCGCGGCCGGAAATCCAGCTGCAGACGGCTCTGGCCTGGGCCTGGCCAGCTCTCCACAGAGCTGCCACGGAGCACAGCTGGCCATCGAGGATTCCGGGGGGGAGGAACGGATAGGCTCTCCCCCGTCAAGGATTCTGGGGGGAGGGATGGAATGCCTCCCACCCAAAATGAACATAATCCGCAGAAAGGTAAGTGACTTTCGTACATCCCTAAGTCAGAGTCATTCTGGGTTTGAGAATAATAGGGATGTACGAAAGGGACTTACCTTGTCCCGCAGCTTTTTTCGCGGTGGGGGGAGACGCTTCGCTTCTCCCCCCGAAGTTCAGGCGAGGGGGGGGAGGCATCCCACCTCACCAGGCCGAAATTCAGGCCAGGGGGGGAAGCGCCCCGCCTTGCCCAGCCGAAATTCAGACCGGGGAGAAGCGCCCCGTCTCCCCGGCCATGAAAGAAAAAGTGAAAAACAAAACAAAACCCATGATAGGCTATGTAACGATTAACGTAGTCTATCACGGCTAGATTTCCAAATTCAGCCATGATAGGCTACGTTAATCGTCACGTAGCCTATCACAGGTGACTTTGGAAAAAAAAAAAGCGCGTATGCAAATGGCGGCGGCCCATGGGCGCTGCCATTTGCGTTCCTTATTTTGGCATGTCTAGTCTACGTAAAGATTTACGTCAACTACGGTGAAAATAAGGGAACGCTATTTGCGTTGCCCTTATTTTCGCCGTAGTCTACGTAAATCTTTGCGTAGACTAGAAGTGCCAAAATAAGGAACGCAAATGGCGGCGCCAATGGGCCGCTGCCATTTGCGTATGCGCTTTTTTTTCCCCCCAAGTCACCCGTGATAGGCTACGTGACTATTTACGTAGCCTATCACGGCTGACTTTGGAAATCTAGCTGTGATAGGCTACATTAATCGTCACGTAGCCTATCATGGGGGCGTTTTTTTTTTTTTTTTACTTTTCTTGGAATGGCGGCGGTGGCAGCCGGTCAAAAGACCGGCTGCCGCCCCTGCCCCTGTCGAAGCCCTGCCGAACTGCCGCTGCAACCCACCACCGGGAGCGACATTTGGGAAAGGTAAGTCCCATCCCGGGGGGGGCGGGGGGGCAGAGAATTTCTCCCCGAAACTACTTCGGGGGGCCGAATACGTTGGCACTCGGCCCCCCGATGTTTCGGGGAGAAATTCTCCCCCATCCCTAATTTGTGGAGAAATTCTCTGCCATCCCTAGAGAATAATCAGAGCTGGGACCAGGAGCTGGCAGGAGCACCAACCATTGCTTCCAGCACCTGAATGTGGTTTGAGGCTTGTTTTTTATGCAGAGGCTGATTGATGAGTGAGGCCAGCTGAGTCGAGCTACAGAGGTCTTGCACCACCTGCCCATGTGCTGGGCCCCTCCCCAAACATGTTCAGGCTGAGGCTCCTGTGTCCTCCTCCATCCTAAATGGAGGCACAACAAATATATTGCTAGTGGAATCCTCCTGTGCATTGACCCATGCCTCTTTGTTGCCCAAGCTGTGACATCGCACAGCCTCATTACTAACCACGGGCATGTCTGTTAAGGCATCAGACTACAGTGAATGGAAATGGATTATTACAATATTCTGAAAAGCAAATGTAACACAGAAGCTAACACCTCCCCGCCGTCATTAACTGAGTAGATGTACCAGTGATTATGTGTCTGCCTGTTCAGAAATGCAGCTCCTGGCTTACCTGGGGAGCAAGGTGGTGGTGTTGCATGTTCCAGTGAGGAGGAGGGGAGTGGTGGGACAGCCAAGTGCTCAGCTGCATGGGCGGGTCAGGAGCCAGTCAGGGCTACATTGTTTCAGTGGGGGAAGGGCTTCACTGGCAGACTGGAAAACCTCCCCCCTCTGGTCTACCAAGAGCCTGTAAGAGCTGGGGTTCCTAAATGGCTTTGGTGCTGTCATCTCTGACTTCCCCACACACCCAGTCCAAGGTAGCTAATTTCTTGCTATGGACTATGGTTAGTCACCAGTTAATGCGGCTGGGAACCTACACACAAATTGGCACCATGGAGCAGGGATCCCGCCTTCCCCACTGCAACAATATTAACCCAGTGATATATACGGTGGATTTCTATGGCTTGACAAATAGAAGTGCAGGGTCATTATGAAAGTGTTAATTCTTAGTCACAACTATGTAGGCATGGAAGGCATTGGGCTGGAACCATTTGTAAGGGGAATGGAATTGGGATCCCCATTACACTTTCATGGGGGTGGGGTCCCCTAAAGGACCTTGTTGGGGGTGGCATCAAGACTAAGTTCAGTGTGGGGTTGCAATTAGGGATGAATGGATTGTGTAAAATCTGATTTTCGCAGATTGTCAGGCACCTTTCATTCCGTCATCCGCCCATCCATCCATTTTTTGTGAACCGCCCAGAGAGCTTCAGCTATTGGGCGGTATAGAAATGAAATAACAATCAATCAATCAATCCATGGAATCAGATTTTCTTGTTTCCAAATTTTTGCAAATTCACATTTGCACAAATGCACAGTTGTGCAAATTTGCAAGTGCAAAAATGCGCTAATTCCCCAAAAATGCGCATTTTGACGCTTTTGCCTATGGGGGGGGAAATGTGCATTTTGGGCCGTTCTTTTTTAATTTTGTGTATTTTTCTTGGGCAAAATTTGGAGAAGTTAGAAAGTCAGTTCATTTGGAGAAGTTAGAAAGTCCATTGTATTTGCTGGACAGGGGGAAAGTCAGTTTTCTGTGGAATCTGCGGTTTGGAATCTGCGGTTTTGTTTCGTTGAGGATTTCTCTGACATCTCTAGTTGCAATCCAGCCATACCCCAGGCAGGCAGAAAGGGGCTCACTTTACTGGTCTTTGCATTGATTTGTGCCCCCTGACTTCTGCCTCCTTATTGAGGCCTCTGGCACGTCTGCTAGGGTGGAGAGATAGGAAAGCAGTCTAAGCATCATGCCCCCAGCCTCTTAGTGAGGTGCAATGGAGGATGAGTTACTTCCAAGCAGACATGGGTAGTTTTAAAATGACAGGATGAGGCTTGTCTCCCCACTCCCACGGTCAGTGAAGTGCAATTGGAGAGAGTTACTTCAGAGTAAGCATGTTTATCCAACACACATTCACAACACACATTCCCTGTCCAAATGTCTGGAGACGGTGAGTGGCTGGATGGGGAGGAATAGGCTGAAGCTGAACCCTGACAAGACTGAGGTACTTTTGGTGGGAGACAAGAGGAGGCTGGGGGATGTTGACCTGGTGTTGAATGGGGTACGGCTACCCTTGAAAGACCAGGTCCGCAGCCTGGGGGTCATTTTGGACTCCCAGCTGTCCATGGAGGCTCAGGTGTCAGCTGTGAGCCAGACAGCGCTGTATCAACTCCATCTGATATGGTGGCTGCGCCCCTACCTTCCCGACCATCTGCTCCCATCGGTAGTACATGCCCTGGTCTCCTCTCGTTTAGACTACTGTAATGCACTCTACGTGGGGTTACCCTTGAAGACGGTTCAGAAACTGCAGCTGGTACAGAATGCGGCGGCTCGCCTGATTAAAGGCAGCCGTCGGCGAGATCACATCACTCCAGTGCTGAAGGAGTTGCACTGGTTACCAGTTGTTTTCCGGGCCAAATTCAAGGTGTTGGTTTTGACCTTTAAAACCCTATATGGTTCCGGCCCAGCCTATCTTAAGGAGCGCCTCCAGCAGCACCA
Source organism: Heloderma suspectum (assembly GCF_057233095.1). Taxonomy (NCBI): domain Eukaryota; kingdom Metazoa; phylum Chordata; class Lepidosauria; order Squamata; family Helodermatidae; genus Heloderma; species Heloderma suspectum. Next base: position 6,058,249 of record NC_139462.1, read on the forward strand.
GACAGGCCGCTTAACAAGATCAGCCTTGGATGGCCTTCTCTCTGTCCCATCAGCCAGGACAGCTAGACTGGTGGGGACGAGGGAGAGGGCCTTTTCTGTGGTGGCCCCCACTCTGTGGAACTCCCTCCCTAGGGAACTCCGTCATGCCCCCTCTTTAACGAGCTTCTGGCGTGCATTAAAAACATGGTTGTTCAGGCAGGCATTTGGGGTGGGTTAGGTTATTTTAGAAAATGTTTTTATTGTAGAATTTTATTGTTTTAAACTGTTTTTATTGTATGTTGTACATTGCCCAGAGTGGCTGGGTGACCAGCCAGATGGGCGATTAATAAATTTAATAATAAATAAATAAAAACAGTGCATTTTCAAAGCAAACAGGGCTGGCTTCCCTCCACCTTCCCACTCCCGCAGTCAATGAATATTTGAAACAACAGGCAAGGGAATTCACTTGACCCCTCAGCTCCTATACTCAGCAAAGTGCAATTGAAGTTACTTCCAGGTAGAAATGTTTAGCGCTCTGCTCTCCCCACTCCTGCTCCCCATGCAACTTTCCCTTCTGCCAATCACCACTGCTCCCAGCATCCTGCACTGAGGGCAGTTCAGGTCACACAGATTCCTAAACCATGCTCAAGCTGCTGAGACAGGAAAATCTGTCACAAACTGAGTTTCCTATGACATGGTTTTTAAAACGTGAAAGAGAGCACCTGCTACTGAGAGGGCTGTGTGTCATCTGACATGATCATCTTAAGGGCACAGTAGAACTGAAGTAAAAGCCCCATATAGATTGGCCCTCTAAGTGGTGTCGCCCAGGACCTAGTACGAGATGTAAATGTTGTTGAACCAATTGGAAACAATGACCACAGTGATACCAGAAGTTACATTTGACTTCAAAAGAGGAGATTTCTCTAAAATGAGGGAACTAGTAATAAGGAAGATGAAAGGGGGAGTCTAGAGGGTTAAATCCCTTCAAAATGCTTGGAGGTTACTCAAAACCACAAGCATAGAAGCTCAGCTAAAATGTATACTACAGGTTAGGAAAAGTCGCACCAAGTCCAAGAGGTCACCACTCACCAGCATGGTTAACGAACAGTGTCAAGGAAGCTCTTAGAGAAAAGATGGCTTCCTGAAGAAAATGGAAGTCTTGCCCAAATGAGGAAAACAAAAGAGAGCACAAGGTTGCACAAAAGCGATGCTAGCAGATAATAAAAGAGATGCGAAAAAGCATATTGAAGTGCATATCGCTAACATTATCAAGGCCAACAATGAAGAATTCTTTAAACATATCAGAAACAGGAAACCAGCTAGGGAGGCAGTTGGACTGTTGGATGACAGTAGAGTTAAAAGAGTACTAAAGGAGGATAATAAAGAGACTGCAGAGAAGCTGAATGAATTCTTCTCAATTGTCTTCACTGCAGAAGGTCTAGGAAGGATAACTGTGTCTGAACTGATGTTTTCAGGAAAGGAGTCTGAGGAACTGAGGAAAATACTGGTGACAAAAGATGAAGTTCTCAACCTTATTGACAAGCTGAAAGTAAATAAATCACTGGGCCCAGGTGGTATCCATTCTAGAGTAGGGATGTACGAAACCCCACTTACCTGGCTCCGCCTGGTTCCGCTGGGGTGGGGAGGTGCTCCGTCCCTCCCCCCGGAATCCTCGCTGGGGGGGGAGAGGCGCTCCGTGCCTCCCCCTGGAATCCTGGCCAGCCGGCTCCTCTCTGTGGGGATTCCACAGAGCCGCCGGCCGGCTCCGCAGGCAGCCGGACATCCGGCCGCTGGCTAGCAGGGATGCAAATGGCGGTGGCGTAGCCGATGCCGTTTGTGTCCCTGTATTCAGCCGTGGTAGGCTACGTAAAGACTTATGTAGCCTATCACGTCTGGGTTAAAAAAAAAAAAAAACACATACGCAAATGGTGGCGGCTACAGCCGCCGCCATTTGCGTTCCTTATTTTTGGCTGTCTTAGCCTACGTAAATATTTACGTAGACTAAGACGGTGAAACTAAGGGGGAACACAAATAGCATCCGCTACGCTATTTGCGTTCCCCCTTAGTTTCGCCATCTTATTCTACGTAAATATTTATGTAGACTAAGACAACCAAAAATAGGGAATGCAAATGGCGGCGGCCATAGCCGCCGCCATTTGCGTACATGTTTGTTTGTTTTTTAACCCAGGCGTGATAGGCTACATAAGTCTTTACATAGCCTATCACGAATGGGGGGGAGACTGCAAATGGCGGTGGTGGCAGCCGGTCGGAAGACCAGCCACCGCTGCCGCCGCCACCACCGAAGCCGCTGCTGGAGCCGCTGCCATCCGGAACATCCGCCCCAGGTAAGTCTAGTCCCGGGGGGGATCCACGGGGGGGCGGGGGGGCAGGCCGTTCCACCACGGAATTTCAGGGGGCCGAATGCACTGGCATTCGGCCTCACCGAGATCCGTGGCGGAATTCTCTGATATCCCTATTCTAGAGTTCTCAAAGAACTCAAATGTAGAAATTGATGATCTTATAACTAAAATATGCAACATGTCCCTAAGATCAGCCTTTGCATCAGAGGACTGGAAGATGGCCAATGTAACACCAATTTTCAAAAAGGGATCCAGGGGGAATCCAGGAAATTACAGGCTGGTTAGCTTAACATCTGTTCCAGGTAAATTGGTTGAAAGAATTATTAAAGATAGAATTAGTAAGCATATAGAAAGACAGGTCCTGCTGAAAAATAATCAACACAGCTTCCACAACAGTAGATTCTGTCTCACTAACCTTTTAGAGTTCTTTGAGAGTATCAATAAACATGTAGTCAGAGATCATGCAGTAGGCATTATTTACTTGGACTTCCAAAAGACTTTTGACAAAGTCCCTCACCAAAGACTCTTGAGCAAATGTAGCAGTCATGGAGTAAGAGGAGAGGTCCTTTATGGATCAGTAAGTGGCTAAAGAACAGAAAGCAGAGAGAAGGAATAAATGGTAAATTCTCCCAATTGAGGGATGTTAATAGGGGGGTCCCACAGGGATCTGTACTGGGATCAATGCTTTTCAACTTGTTCATTAATGATCTGGTATTAGGAGTGAGCAGTGAAGTGGCCAAGTTTGCTGATGACACTGAATTATGTAAGGTGGTTACAACAAAAAGGGATTGTGAGGAGCTCCAAAAGGATCTCTCCAAACTGGGAGAATGGGCATGTAAATGACAAATGTGGTTCAATGTTTGCAAGTGTAAAGTGATGCACGTTGGAGGGAAACCCAACTTCAAGTACAGGCTGATGGGATCTGAGCTAGTGGTGAGCAACCAAGAAAGTGATCTTGAGGTTGTGGTGGACCGCTCGATGAAAATGTCAGCCCAGTGAACAGCTGCTGTAAAGAAGACAAACTCCATGTTAGGAGTTTCTCCATAGAAAAGGAATTGAGAGAAAAAAACCTGCCAATATCAGACTGCCTTATATAAAGCTATGATGCGACCAGACTTAGAATACTGTGTATAGTTCTGGTCACCACAAAGATATTTAAAAAGATATTTTAAAGATATTGTAGAGCTTGTAAAAGTGCAGAAAAGGACAACTAAAATGATCAAGGGACTGGAACAACTCCTCTATGAGGAAGGGTTACAAAAGCTTCTGTTGTTTAGCTTGGAAAAAAGGTGAGTAAGGGGAGACATTATAGAGGTGTACAAAATGTGGAGAATATTGTGTGAGAATATTCATGGTGTGGAGAATATTGAGAGGGTCATCCCATGAAGCTGATAGTTGGAGATCTTTGACAGATAAAAGGAAGTACTTCTTCACAAAGCACATAGCTGAACTACGGAACTCGCTCCCACAAGAGGTAGTGATGGCCACCAATTTGGATGGCTTTAAAGGAGGATTGGACAAATTCCTGGAGGAGAAGGCTATCCATGGCTACTAACCTTGATGGGTATGTGCTACCTTCAATATCAGAGGCAGTAAGCTTATAGACACCAGTTGCTGAGGAACATGGGCAGGAGGGTGCTGTTGCACTCATGCCCTGCTTGTGGGTTCCTGGTCGACAGCTGGTTGGCCACTGTGTGAACAGAATGCTGGTCTAGATGGGCCCTTGGTCTGATCCAGCATTGCTCTTCTTAAGTTCTTATGGTTAGGAGGCCTTCTGGTCTAGGGAAGGATTTTAGCCTACTCTGGGTGGGGTTGCATATCTCTTGAAACAGCAGGTTCACTATTTTGGGGGTGATCTTGGACCATGGGCATCCACTCATAGGTGCAAGGGGGTGCAACTGCCCCTCCATGTATTCCAGTCATGACATCATTCTGACAGCAGCAAAAGCTGGTGTTCACGCTCCACCTGCCCCATCTATCTCTACTTTCAGTTTCCAGCCATATAGGCAAGGCTCAGGATAGGACAGGAGGTCAGTAAAAGAGAGAAGGGAGGGGGGAATGTCCTTGCGTTTAACAAGTGCTGCAGGAGCACCTCCCCATAAGGCAAAGAGGTAGTAGCAGGCAGCAGCACAACCAGGGTCCTCCATGCCAAAGTAGTTCCATTCTGAGAGCGGCATCAACATGTCATGCTGCGCACACCTCCTCCATCTATCTCTGCTCTCCAGTTCCCTGCAACATGTGTGGGTGAGGCCTAGCCAGGGAGGTCAGTAAACTAAACCCGGGGTGGGATTCTATTAAGCTCCATTGAGAGTGGCTGCAGTGCAGACAGTAGAATGTGGACCTGAAAGCTCATGAGTCTGGCTTTCTGGCAGGCCCAGCCAGGCAGCACTGCAGCCTGTTAGGCCTTCAGTTTGGCAGCTTGTGGGAGTGCCTGCCTGATAAAGCATCCTTCACTGACTGTGACTATGGAAATCACTGACTTTCCATCCTGTTCCATCTGGCATGGGCCCTTGGCTGAGTTCATTTTAATTTAAAGTGAACCAATTAGTTGTTTTCCAGCCCACAGGTGAGGTGAGATGGGGGGGGGGGACACAGGAATGTCACCCATCTGGGACGTGTGGGGGGGGGTGTTGCTTGAAAGGATAATCCCTGCCAGTCCCAGAAATGCAAGAGAAGATGCACTCCTTATGTACTCTGGCTCTTTGTGTCTTAACACTCCACCACCTGGTAAACATACCTAAGATTGGGTTGTTAATGTTGGTATGTAAAAGCACCATAAAACCTATACTTCCACCCGCAGAGGCTTGGAAAGTGCTGAAAGAGAACATAAGGGAAAGGGAGAGATGGCTAACTATCACATTATAAGGAGAGCTATTCCAAATTTTATCTGTGCTCATGGGTATCCACAGGAAGGGGCAAGGAGGGACAATTGACTGCCTGGAGATGAGCCATAATCTCCAGATTTCCAACTTTCATTGTAAAAAAAAAAAAAGAGAGAAAAAAGGGAATCTCTAGCCCCTGTAGCACCTGAGGCAAAATGTGCAGCCACTATTTTGCTTATTTGTTTTATGAGAAACTAGCCTGCCCCCACCTTTTAGTATTTTTAGCCACTATTTTGCTTATTTGTTTTGTGAGAAACTAGCCTGCTCCCACCTTTTAGTATTTTTAGCCAATGAATGAAGTCACAGCAATGGTTAACACACCCACTATCTAGGTGTGTTAACACTTCTGGGCATGTTAAGTCTTTTGGGGGTCGTCCCTCTTAAGAAGTCTCATAAAAGACTCATCAATTTAGAAGTCCAGGAGTTCCCTGTATCTGGGTTTGGACAGTAATGTGTCTAGCACTACAGGAGTTCATGAAGACAGTTCATGATCTTTCTAACTCAGGCTCTTGTTAATATACTTTATCTGAGTTTATACACATTAAAATTACTTTGACATTGTGTGTAGAATGACAAAGTTTGTCATTCTTATACCCATATTGCAGGAGAGAGGGCTGTGGCTGAGAAAGTGTGGGTTATACAAGTTCTGCAAAGTAGCCCTGTGCTGCCATTCTTATTCTCTGTGTGTGTTAGTGTATGACAACTCTGCAGCATAGTCTAGTGTTGTTGGTGTTTTAGGGAAATGCAGATGGGGCTGTGAAACTGATTGTAGCAGCAGTGCAATTTATTAAGGGTTAGAATGGGCTGTGATATGTATAGCTTTAAGAGAATCTGCCATTTGTAGCTCTTGCAGGTAGCTTGTGAAGGTACCTGACTTTTGGGCATTGCCTGTAGAGCAGAGCCTAGCCATGGGCTGCAAGATGAGCAGGTCACCCCACCCCAGTATTAGCCATGCCTTTCAACCCTGTAATGGCCTTGGCCCATAGGGAGTCATGGAAATAACTGAGGGTTTCAGCTGTGGGTGGACACCAGGTCTACCCACTGAGAAACAACAGAGGGGAAGACCTGGTATACAAATTTTTCAGACACCAGATCTTCCTACCTTGGTAGACCTGGTACCAACCCTTTATCGCTGCTCAGTCACCAGATCTACCAGAAGTGGCAGACCTGTTCTCTGATGTTATCAGGGCTTTTTTAAAAAATGTGCAACCATACACAAAATGTACAGTTCAAGGAAAAATATGCAGTTCCAAAAGAACATTGCTGTACTTCAAAATCCAAGCCATGAAGCTGATGTAGAAAGTGGCTGATAACAATGTGAAAAGTACAGTGAGTCATCCAGGCTGCCCTAGAACCCTAAAACCTGACCCAGCATTTCTTCTTCCATTGCTAAAGACACTCCCCACAGACTCCATGGCTGCTCTCTAGAGCTGCCTTCCCCAACCTGCTTCATGAATATAGCACTCTTCTGCATTGGTGCGGTTCAGTTCCCAGGACTTTCTCCTACTCTTCTAAATGTCATAGACTGTGATGCTAAGCAACAAAGAGCACACATAAGGAAAGTGCACAGGGATGCATGTGAATTACAACCACAAACTGCTGTGCAGCTTTGTCCCCCACCCCGGAAAAAATTCCACCAGACATCCATGGACCTGGTGGTTTGGGGGTGCTAGTGGATCGTGAGGTGGTGGATGCCGTGGCCAGGAGTGCTTTTGCTCAGTGTGAACAGGTGCACCCGCTGGTTCTATTCCAAGTGTGCTGGGACATGGTTACAATCCTACATGTGTTAATTACATTTGAGTGGACTCCTGCAATGCACTCCCTGTCAGGTTGACCTTGAGGACCCCACAGAAAGCTGAACTGGAACAAAATGCTGCTGCTAACATCATGAGCAGTGCTAAGCGTCGGGATCATGGGACCCCTTTATTGCGTCACCTGCGCTTGCTGTGGCCCTTTTCCAACTCACGGTGCTGGTTGTCACCTGTAATTTACAGCCCTGAACAGCCTGGGACCCAGACACTGGGAGGATCACCTCCTCCTCCCATGTGGATCTTGAAGGACAAGCCACTGCCTTCTGCATTTGGTGGCAAGGCAAGCAGCAAGAGTACTCTGGGGCAGCATCCGTACGGGGATCTCCCTGGCCCTAGTGTCCCACCAGTGCTTGAAGACGTTCTCTTTTTCAGCAAGCCCTTGATTTTATTCCTAGTTCAGTCATGGTTTGTTTGGCTTTAGCTCTCTTAGTTTTCAATGCTGTGGTGTTTTGTTTTGTTCTAGTGTTGAGCTATTGTTTCAGCATGTATTTTGTTAGTAATGGGTGGGTTGTTGCTATTTTTTACTGCATGTTTTGTTAGCCACTTTGAGCGCTGCCACTGGAGGGGTAAAGTGGAGTGTAAATGTTACCATAAATGAATAAAAATATATTGGTTTTTTCCAAATCTGCATCTCAGAAGCATCTTGAGCTTCACCTAGAGTGCAAGATGAGAAGGATCACGGGGGCCCTTAAAGAGCTGTGCAGAAGAGGGATTTTCAAGGGGTATCATTTCAGGATGGGTTCCCCCTTCCCTCTGATTCTTAAACATCACAGTCTCTTAACTTACCAAATGCGGTATCCACTTCAGCGGTTTTTGAGGACCACATGGCCAATTGTTCTGCTAACTTCTGAACTTCTATTAGTATTTCTGTATCTGAAAGGTTTACAACAGTTCAAGTCAGTGGGAACTTAAGCAGCCATCCAAATATGTTTTTAAAATCATTTTCCCAAGATCCTCTCCCACTCTAGAATGAAACTAGAAGCAGCAGTAAGATATGGAGCCATGCAGAAAGGCACAGTCCTGGTTCTCGGTGGCTTGGATCTTCAGGGGGAGAGAGCAGGCTTCGCTCCCACCCCAATGGGTTCCCCAAGTGCATCCCTTTGATTTGCAGTGATGGCAAAGTGTGTCCTTCTCCCCTGACACTGTGTGGCGTGTACCTCATGAATAGCATCCTGAAAAGAGGGTGGGGTGTGTAGGGTACACAAGGAGGCACTGCAGACCCCAAAGGGCCATTGCAAAGTACATGGCCAGCACTGCATATGGCCCTTTGTCATTTTTCTCTGCCTTGCTTGGCCATCTAAATTGACATTCTGTAGTTAATGTCAATTCCCACTTTCTTGCATTTTGCGCTTGTGGAAACCTGGATCTCCTTAGCTGACAAGGCCTCATTTCTAACACTCTCTTATACTCCATTCACCCTTCCCCACTCCTCACCCTCTCTTTCTAGTGGTGATGGTGGGGTGGGTCTCCTCTGTCCAACTTCTTTAGAGATGTTCTTGGAGTTCATCTGAGCTTAGTTCAGGAATGAGCACTGAGTGCAAGTCTCCCAGCCCATGAAGTTCCTCTCCATATTCAGATTGAAAGATGTCCCGAGAGGAAGTTCCACACTCTGCCCCCCTCTTCACAATCCCCAGAAAGAACGCTACTTTCCATCATCCATTGGGTCTTGTAACTTTGAGAGAGAAGGAAAGAGCTCTAGCCTCCACCACTGGCCCTGTGCCCTGCCAAAGGATGAGGTAAGGAAAGGGATGGTAGAATTCTTTTTTTTTCAACGTTTCCCAATTTCTTTTAGGAAAAGCTGCAAAAATCCTAAGAAAGTCTGAGAGGGGTCAGATAATTCAGCCACCCCTACTGTTCCTTTCATACACACACACACACACACAAACACACACCCCATTTCCTCCTTATTTTTCCCCTCATTTTGAACTGCATGCTGTTATTGTCTTTGGTCCTTGTAATTAATGAATGACTGAGATTTATTCATTTTTATTTATTTGAAATATTTTAGGCCACTTCTAAGGAATGATGTATTATCAACATGATTTGTTACATGATGTATTATCAACAAAGAACACGCTGACCCCCCTTTTGATGCCATAGGCCCCAACGAAGGGAATAGAGTATAAATCCCCTGGATCTGCCATTGTTCAGGAGGGGTGTGGTTGCATCTGGATCGTTGTATGTGTACATACCAACAGTACCCTCGATCCACGAGACACGTATTAAGTGGTCTGGCCAAGTATTTGATAGTGTGTGGTGAGTATGTGTTGGATAGAATTCAGGGAAAGCATTTTACTGTCCAGCGCATAGCTAAGGTGCAATTATCTCTGTACTGTCATAATCACTGTTTCGGAGGTTTTGTATACAAGACAAAAGGCTCTGGATAGAGCCTGGCTGGCACTGTATACCCATTGCTCAGTGAGCTGATTGTGGCATGGACTGAGCTGGGAATTGCATAACAAACAGGGACTATCTGTATATTTAGTCATTTAAGGCACCATGTTTGGGTAACTAAGTTGTAACCAAGGAGCATGCAACTCCTTGAGATTTCTTTGGTAACTGGATTTTTGTAAAGGTGTGCAACGTCCTAAGCCTCTGAGAGCATGCAACTCTCTGGGGAGGTTCTATCTTTGCTTATTTCTTTACTTTCAATAAATCTCCTTTTCTTTCACCTATACTGGTGTGTGTGTGTGTGTGTGTGTGTGTGTGTGTGTGTGTGTTCTATCTCCACCTCATAAGATCCCAAACTTCTCAGCCTGATCAACTGAGGGGTCCTGGGCATTATAGAAATTGGTACTTCACAAGGAGACCTTGGATTTAATACTAAGTGGAGTCACCCAGGACCTAGTGCGACGAGATGTAAATGTTGTTGAACCAGTTGGAAACAGTGATCACAGTGCTATCAGATTTAATATATATTTAAATGGAAAATTGCCCAGGAAGTCCAACCCAGTCACATTTGACTTCAAAAGAGGAAACTTCTCTAAAATGAGGGAACTGGTGAAAAGGAAGTTAAAAGGGAGAGTCAAGAGGATTAAATCCCTTCAAAATGCTTGGAAATTACTCAAAACCGCAATAATAGAAGCCCAGTGAAAATGTATAACACAGGTTAGGAAAGGTAGCAGAAAGTCCAAGAGGCCCCTGCATGGTTAACAAGCAGTGTCAAGGAAGCTATCAGAGAAAAGAGCTTCCGTCAGAAAATGGAAGTCTTGCCCAAGTTGGGGGGGGGGGAGGGAGAGCACAAGCTTGCACAAAGACGATGCAAGCAGCCAATAAGAGATACAAAAAAGCATTTTGAAGAGCATATTGCTAACAATATCAAGCCAACAATCAAGAATTCTTTAAATATATTGAAAGCAGAAAACCAGCTAGGGAGGCAGTTGGACCACTGGATGACAGTGGAGTTAAAGAAATACTGAAGGAGGACAAGGAGATTGCAGAGAAGCTGAATGAATTCTTTTCATCTGCTTTATTGATAAATTGAAAGCAAATAAATCACCAGGCCCAGATGGTATCCATTCTAGAGTTCTCAGAGAACTCAAATATGAAATTGCTGCGCTTCTAACCAAAATATGTAACATGTCCCTTAGATCAGCCTCTGTACCAGAGGACTGGAAGAGGGCCAGTGTAACACCAATTTTTAAAAAAGGATCCAGGGGGGATCTGGGAAAGTATAAGCTAGTTAGCTTAACATCTGTTCTGGGTAAATTGGTTGAAGGCATTATTAAAGGTAAAATTTGTAAGCATATAGAAAGACAAGCACTGCTGAGAAAGAATCAACATGGCTTCCACAAAGGTAAGTCCTGTCTCACTAACCTTTTAGCGTATTTTGAGAGTGTCAATAAACATATAGATGGGGTGACCTGGTGGACATTGATTACCTGGACTTCCAAAAGGCTTTTGACAAAGTCCCTCACCAAAGTCTCCTGAGGAAACCTAGCAGTCATGGAATAAGAGGACAGGTCCTCTTAAGGATCAGAAACTGTTTAAAGAGCAAAAAGAACAGAGTAGGAATAAATGGTAAATACTCCCAATGGAGGGAAGTAAATAGTGGGGTCCCACAGGGATCTGCATTGGGACCAATGCTTTTCAATCTGTTCACAAATGATCTGGATTTAGGAGTGAGCAGTGAAGCGGCCAAGTTTGCAGATGACACCAAATTAGGGATGTCAGAGAATTTCGCCACGAATCTCGGGGAGGCCAAATGCCAGCGCATTCGGCCCCCCGAAATTGGTGGCGGAACGGTCTGCCCCCCCGCCCCCCCCAGGCTGGGACTTACCTTGGGCGAATACTCCTGGCAGCGGCGGCTCCGGCAGTGGTGCGGCGGCAGCGACTGCGGCGGCCGGTCTTCCAACCGGCTGCCACTGCCGCCATTTCCAGTAAAAAACAAAAACGTGATAGGCTACGTAAAGATTTACGTAGCCTATCACGGCTAGATTTTTAAAAAATAACGTGATAGGCTACGTAAATGTTTACATAGCCTATCACGGCTGAGTTAAAAAAAAAAACCCGCGTGTACACAAATGGCGGCGCCCATGGCGTTCCTTATTTTGGCACGTCTAGTCTACGTAAACATTTACGTAGACTACGGCGAAAATAAGGGGAATGCAAATAGCATAGCGTCTACGCTATTTGCGTTCCCCTTATTTTTGCCGTACTCTACGTAAATGTTTACGTAGACTACACGTGCCAAAATAAGGAATGCAAATGGTGGCGCCATTGCATACGTGCAGTTGTTGTTGTTGTTTTACTCAGCCGTGATAGGCTATGTAAACATTTACGTAGCCTATCACGGCTGACTGCAGGGACACAAACGGCAGCAGCTACGGCCGCCGCCATTTGCAGCCCAGCTGGCCAGGATTCGGGGGTGGAGGGACGGAGCGCCTCCCCCCCCGGCCAGAGTTTCGGGGGGGGAGGGACGGAGCGCCTCCCCCCCACCATGAATCAAATTTCGTTCAAGGTAAGTGACTTTCGTGCATCCCTACACCAAATTATTTAGAGTGAATAAAACAAACAGCGATTGTGAAGAGCTCTAAAAGGATCTCTCCTAACTGGGAGAATGGGCATCTAAATGGCAAATACAGTTCAATGTAAGCAAGTGTAAAGTGATGCATGTTGGGGTAAAAAAAAATCCCAACTTCAAGTATAACCTGATGGGATCTGAGCTAGCAGTGACTGACCAGGAAAAAGATTTTGGGGTTGTGGTGGACAGCTTGATGAAGATGTCAACCCAGTGTGCAGCTGCTGTAAAAAAGGCAAACCCCATGTTAGGCATAATTAGAAAAGGAATTGATAATAAAACTGCCAATATCATACTGACCCAATACAAATCTATAGTACGACCACACTCAGAATACTGTGTACAGTTGTGGTCACCAGACCTTTAAAAAGATAATGTAGTGCTGGAAAAAGTTCAGAAAAGGGCAATTAAAATGATCAAGGGGCTGGAGCATCTCCCTTCTGAGGGAATGTTACAACAGCTGGGATTGTTTAGCTTGGAAAAAAGGAGACATGACATAGTTTCACTAAGGCTAATTAGATTTTCTTTTTTATGTTAATATAGCATAAGCATGGTTTATTTTAAGTTTATTTGGAAATAAAATCTAGCAAAGTGTTGATAGTCTAAAGATACAGCAAGAAACAAATGTGTTACAGGGAACAATTTGTATCAAGCAGTCAGTAAAGATTTGCTATATGTTTGTAAATATTAATTTGATATATGTTTGGGATAAAGACTAAGTGTAAATATTAACTTTATAAGTATTAGATTTAACAGAAATAATAATTTAAAGAAGCATGTCCCACTCCCTATAATTACATGGTATGAGAATGGTTTTTATTAAGTGTATGTGTTGAAAAGAAAAAATAACTCTAAGGGAGCTCTCCTATCGAGATCGACAGTCACCTCTGACCCAGGGGCGACCGCCTATCCAGTGTAGGGTGGGAGGAGTGGTGAGGAGTGGATCTCCTCCTCACTCCCCCTGCCCTGCTTTTGTGGCTAGACAGCCAATTTTGGCTAGCCACAGGACCTCGGAGCACGGGAAGCAGTGGTCGGACGACACGTAGGATGTGTCGTACCAGGATTTCCAACTTCCCCACCCTGCCCCACCCCTGGGAATGCCCAATTCTTGATGCTCTGCACTGCTCTTCCGAGCATGGAGCACAGGGCCGATCTGCGCTGCTTATGAGGCAGTGTGGGAGGGGGTAGGGTGGGATTCTCTGGGAAGTGACCCCAGAGCACGGACTATCCTATGGCCGTCTAGCCACTGACTAGCAACCATAGGATTGCACCCTAAATACCTTATTTGAGAATCAGCTTTTTATATTTTTTGGAATTGTACATGTAAATTTACCATTCAACAAAAATATTTATTACATATATTTTAAACAGATTAATTACTCCTGAAGAACAGACTTTGTCTTGAAACGCATTTTAGAGATTTGTACAACGAATAAACAATTATTATATACCATACTCAGTGCTGCTTTGGGATATTTTCCTTCCTGGTGGTCTTTGCACTTAGTGCCTTCCCTCTCAGTTTTCCAGTTCAAGTGTCACATGATCTCAGGTTAAATACACATTTTTTCAATGCCCCCAGAGTTTGTGGGAGAGCATATCTAAACAAACAGCATCATGAAGACCAGGGAGCTATCAAAACAAGTCCAGGATAAAGTTCTGGAGAAGCACCAGTCAGGGTTGGGTTATAAAAACAATAAATAAATCCCAAACTACAAACATTCATTAAAGCCATTATTACAAAATGGAAAGAATATGACACAACCACAACTCTGCCTAGAGAAGGCCGTCCACCAAAACTCAGTGACCAGGTAGGGTGGGCATTAGTCAGTGAAGCAACCAAGAGGCCGATGGTAACTCTGAGATGGGGGAAACCGCCCATGGGATAACTATCACCCAGGTGCCCCACGCTTCATGGAAGAGTGGCGAGAAGAAAGCCATTGCTGAAAAATACCCATATCAAATCCTATTTGGATTTTGCCAAAAGGCATGTGGGAGGCACAGCAAACATGTAGAAAAAGGTTCTTTGGTCTGCTGAGACCAAAATTGAACTTTTGGGCCTTACCACAACATGTTATGTGTGGCACAAAGCCAACAGTGCTTGTTGCCCTGAGAACACCATCCCCACAGTGAAGTATGGTGGTGGCAGCATCATGCGGTGGGGATGCTTTGCATCAGCAGGGACTGGGAAACTGGTCAGGACTGAGGGCAAGATGGACAGAGCCAAATGTAGGGCAATTCTAGAGGAAAACCTGTTTCATTCTGCAAGGAACCTGGGACTGGGGTGGAGGTTCACCTTCCAGCAGGACAATGACCCTAAACACACAGCCAAAGTTACACTGGAATGCTTTAAAAACAAAAATCTGAATGGCCCAGCCAAAGTCCAGACCTCAATCAAACTGAGAATCTGCGGCAAGACTTCAAAAATTGCTGTTCACCAACAGCCCCCATCCAACCTGACTGGGCTTGTGCAATTTTGCCAAGAAGAATGGGCAAAAATGTAAGGATCTAGACACGCAAAGCTGGTAGAGACTTACCCCCAAAGACTCACAGCTATAATTGCTCCTAAAGGTATTGACTCAGGGGGCAGAATACTTCTGCAATCAACAAATGACAGTTTGCTTTTGTTTAATTAATTTTTGTGCCACAATAAAAAACAAAACAAAAACATTTTGCACCTTCAAAGTGTTAAGTATGTTGTGTAAATCAAATGGTAAAAATGCCTGTTAAATCTATTTTAATTCCAGGCTGTAACCCAACAAGATGTGGAAAAGTCAAATGGGGGTGAATACTTATGCAAGGCACTGTATGTAAGTTCAGGTGTGCAAAGATTCCACACTTTTTAATTCATAAGTCAATTTCTAAGAGCCTTGACTTTTCAGCTGATTTTTTTTTACAAAACACACACACCTAGAATTGTCCCTGATTTCCACCTCTGGTATATTCCTTTTCTGAGATTTCTGGAGTCATTGCCAATCTCTCCCGAGTCCCACCAGGAAGCCAAGAACATTAGTGCATTCAGAACAAAGTGGGCAAACATATAGGAATATCTTGTGGTTTTTGAGTTCTCATTTCTCAGGTCTAAGCTACATGTCTCTTCAGCAAACAAAGATTCCCAACTCTGTTTCTGATGAATATTGTAAATTAGGTGGGAGGAAAAAGGTAGAATTTTTAGAGATGGGTGCTTAACTCTTTCTCCCCTCAGTGCTATTCCACAGCAACCCACCCTCCAAGAGCTTTCATTCCAGTGAAGCTACATGAGACAAGAAATATGTTCTGCTGCAGTGAAATGACCCAAGATGGGGTGGGAAGAAGTGGTCTAGAGCACAGTGCCTATAACTCAATGCTTACCATTCAGGCTTTGTAGCAATGGTTCCCTTTCAATCATAAACTTCCTAATAGACTTAACTGCTCTCCCCGTTACAGATGTTTTCTTGAGTTCTTCACTATCTAAAATACAGGTAGAAAGAAAAGAAATAGTGTTCTGCTACATTAGTCTAATGCCAGGGGTGGGGAAAAAACAAACAAACATGGCTCTCTTCCCATCCCCACCCAGGAAGTACTGGGCATGATTTTGAATCAAGGTTCCACATGTCTTAGGGTGTCATCACATGATGCAGAAATCCTGGGACTGTACCAGGGCTTTCTGCCTCTGTTTCCTTTGCAGGATCATGACATGCTCCATCCCCCCTCCTCCTCCCCCCATGCCCCAGCCGTGGGCTGCTAAGGTTTGGAGGTGCCGAGATAATAAGCCAGACCCAGGTTTGCTTACAAGGAGACTTTATTGAGTACCTACAGCGCACAGGCGTACCCAATGGTTGGATCAGACAGCTTCTCTGAACCCAGAGCCAAGGGGTACAATGGGTTTTATACCATACATGTCAGCAGTGAGGCAGCATGGCAGAAATAAGCGTTAATTAGCGTTCATTCCCAGCATAGACTAAACAGTTGCTTGGTCAGAAGGAAAACAATCACAACTTTCCCAGCACAGACACCTGCAGCTTTAAGGCAAACAAGCTTCACTTCTCAGGCACATCCTAGGCCCTAATAAGACCACTGCTCATTAGCATTGTTGCACAAAATGCTAGTTTCGCCCCCTGGAGGCTAGTCCAATTTGCCCCAAAGAGGAGAGTCAACTTCAGGCTGGGTCCAACTCGATTTTATTGTTTGCAAACAGTTCGACAAAGGAGCTCACGCTCAAAAGCAGAGTCGACCCCTGGCAACCCCCGCGCTGCAGTTTTATCACTTAGCTTGCATTCCTCAGCCAGCGTGTTACTTTTGATTGGTTGCCAGAGGTTTGCTTAGCAACCTTATCTTAGGGTTACTGTCCGCTCATTCCAGGCATGCGCAGCTCTTACAATGCTACGTGCTGCTTAAGGCACATACAATGGCTTTTAGGTTACATTTTTACTACAATTCCCCCCTCAAGATGCTTTCTTCTTATAACACTTAGTCTACTTCAGCCATCACTAATCTCTGGTAATGTACAAACATTTCCCTGCTGACTACAGATTCTACTGTACGTTTGACTAAGGCTATAATGCAGGGAAGTATGCAGGGTAATAAGCACAAAATTAGCATAACTAAGCAGAATATCATAAATCCAGTCTTCAACCAGCGAAAGTTTGGCAACCATGAAGTCAGCCAGTCAGTACTCCACCCGTTCCAGGTTTGTACTGGGACGTGAGTTATTTTTCTAATTTTGGTTGCAATATCCCTAAGGATATCGCCATTGTCATCAATCTGCAAGCAGCAGTCTGTCCAATTAAACTTCTGACAAAGGCCCCCCTCTGCTGCTAACACGTAATCAAGTCCCATCCGATTTTGGGTGACAGCATTGCGGAGTTGGGTTAGCTGTGTGGCTGCTAAATCTATTGCCCTTGTTTTACATAATCTTAATTTCAGTTCTGAAATAGGATAACTATGCCAGTTGTCTTTATCCCGCTGCTTGCAGGCTTCTTCTTCCGAGAGGAGGTCAGCTTCCGGAGTGACCACGCCCTGGGAGCTGGTGTCCTCACCTTGGTTATACCTTTTTATTCTGGAACAGTGAGTCCACCTGTCATTTCCGCTGAGCTTGACAGCTGCATGGGTTACCAACAACACCTGGTATGGTCCCTCCCACCTCTCAGTTAGGGGGCCCTTTTTCCACTTTTGGAGCAGCACCTGGTCCCCCGGCTGGAAGTTGTGGATCGGAGCATCCAGCGGTAGGCTCTGGAATGGTGCAGCAAACCTGTGAAGGGATGACAAAACAGACTGCAAGGCAATAACATGTTCTCCAATTTCAGTTTTTCCCAAATCGACAGTGACTTGTTCCCTCCACCCTGCTGGCAGAACCCTAGGAGGCATTCCAAACATTAATTCAAAAGGTGACAATTTTATCCCTCTACGTGGAGTGCTACGAATGCGAGTTAAAGCCAGTGGGAGCGCCTGGGGCCACTTTAAGTGGGTCTCTATGCAAATTTTTGTTATCATTGTCTTTAATGTCCTATTCATGCGCTCCACCTGACCTGAACTCTGAGGCCTCCATGGGGTATGGAGTCTCCATTTAATGCCTAAAGCTTTAGACACTTCTTGCACTATCTTTCCCACAAAGTGGCTCCCTTGATCCGACTCAATAGACTCAGGCAACAGGAACCGAGGTATCAGTTCCTGGAGCAGGAAGCGTGCCACTGTTGATGCTGTAGCTGTCCTTGTAGGGTAGGCCTCTACCCATCCCGTTAGCTGGTCCACCAGTACCAATAAATATTGGTGTCGGCCTGACCTTGGAAGCTCTGCGAAGTCAATCTGCCAGGCCTGTCCAGGGTAGTGCGCCCACTGTCGTCCTCCCATTGGCGGTGGCACTCGGGCCCCCTTTGGATTTACCTTCTGGCAGGTGGGGCATCTTGCTGCGACTCGTTGGGCTTCTACATACAATCCCGGTGCCACAACCTGTCGAACAAGTAAATCTCCCATTGCGGTGCCTCCCATGTGGGTCTTCGCATGAAGTTGTTTTACCACTTCTTCTGCCAGCCATCGGGGTAGCATGACTTTTCCTCCTGGGACTATCCACCACCCTTGGGGATTTTTTGTGGCCTTGTTTTCCTCGGCAGCTTTGTCATCAGCCTGGGTGTATTTTGCTTTATAGTCTTCCAAGCGGAGGGGTATCTCATGGGCTAAGCCTTGAAACACTACTTCTCCTCCCATCTGTGCTGCTTCTTTGGCTGCCATGTCGGCCTTCGCATTTCCCCTTCTCTGGTGCTCATCTGTGGCTCTGCCATGCGCTTTTACATGCACCACAGCTACCTCCTTTGGCAGTTGGAGAGCCTCCAGTAGTGCCATAATCTGCGGTCCATTTGCAATCTTCTGTCCAGAGGCTGTGATGAACCCACGTTCTTTCCACAGTAGTCCATGGGCATGTATGGTGGCAAAGGCATAGCGTGAGTCTGTAAATATGTTCACTCTTTTATCCTTCCCCAATTCTAGTTCACGTGTCAAGGCAGTGAGTTCTGCTGCTTGCGCTGACCAACTTGCGGGGAGTTTCTCTTTCCACATAGTTTCAGTCAGCGTTACCACGGCGCATCCTGTATGTCGTGTGCCATCGATTACGTTGCTTGAGCCATCTACAAAGAACTCTTCTTCTGGATTTTCAAGCGGGTCATCTGTCAAGTCGGATCGAATCAATACTGTTTGAGTTAACACTTCCAGACAATCATGACATGGGGGTCCCGGTTCTGGCAGAAGGGTGGCTGGATTCAGGGCCGTGGTATGCTTATAGGTGAGGCCTGGATTAGATAACAAAAAGATCTCATATCTAGATTGTCTGGAAGGGTTTAAGAACTTTCCTCCCTCTGCTCCAAGGATTTGGGGCACGCCATGTGGGGTGTGTATCTCCATGTTAGCTCCCATGACAATCTTTTGTGCCTCCTCTACAAGGGTAGCAGTGGCCGCAACGGCTCTCAGACATGCTGGCCACCCTTTTGCTACAGGGTCCAGGACCTTGGAGTAATAGCCCACAGGCCTCCATGTTGGGCCCACTGGTTGAGTCAAGACTCCCGAGGCAACTCTCTTGTTCTCATGCACGTACAATCTATAGGGCTTGTGCCCATTTGGAATCATGAGTGCTGGAGGTTGTGAGAGGGCAGTCTTCAATAGTTCAAATGCATGCTGATTTTCTTTGGTCCATTTCCAACTTGCGAGGCCCTCTTTGGTAAGAGACTCATACAGGGGCCTAGCCTTTCCCCCATAATCAGGAATCCACATTCTGCAAAACCCTGTCAGACCTAGAAAGGCTCGTAGCTCCTTTGGGCTTTTAGGAGCAGGCATATTTTGTATAGCTTGAATTCGATCTTTGCTCAGGGCTCTTGTTCCCATTTCAATTTCATAGCCTAAGAAAGTGACCTTTGGTTGGCATATTTGAGCCTTCTCTCGTGATACTTTGTACCCCCTTTCTCCCAAGGTGTTCAGCAAAGACTCTGTTGCTCTCTTCCCCGTTTGCATGCTAGGGCTCGCTATCAACAGGTCATCAACATATTGCAACAGTGCCACCTCCTGGTGCTTGTCTCTCCACTGCTCCAAATCCTTCTGCAATGCTAATCCAAAAATGTGGGGGGCTGAAACGAGCCCTTGGGGCAACACAGCCCATAACAATTGAGTTTTATGATAAGTATCTGGGTCTTCCCATTCGAATGCAAATATTTTCTGGCTGTCTTTGTGCAGTGGGATAGAGAAGAAAGCATCTTTTAAATCTAGGATGGAAAACACCCTTGCATTTGCTGGGACTTGGGTCAAAATGGTGTGGGGGTTCGGAACCAGGGGATGATCCACTAAACTTTCTTGTTTATGGCTCTCGGGTCTTGCACCAGCCTGTAGGAGGTGCTGTTTGGTTTGAGCAACCCCAATATTGGGGTGTTAAAGGGGGATGAGCCCTCTACTAGCCAGCCATACTTCTTAAACTTTTCAATAAGTGGTTTTAAGCCTGCACGAGTAGCTCTCTTCAAAGGATACTGTTTCACGCACACAGGCAGCTCTCCCTCCTTTAGGGGAATTTTGATTGGTGTTACATACTTTGCCCGAGCTGGGGTTCCATCTGCCCATACACACGGGTCAACATTCTCTAAGAGCTCAATCCCCTTGGCCTTTGACACAGTTTCAGTTGCCTGGAGGGCCATCTGGTAATTTGAGCTCTGCTTCACTGGTAGCTGTACTACAATCTGATCCCCACGAAAGAAGATCTCAGCTTGCAGCTTCGTCAGCAAGTCCCGCCCCAGAAGGGCAACCGGACATGTGGGCGAGACCACAAAGGCATGTTCTAGTCTATTGTCTCCGATCTTTGTGAGGAGGGGCTCACATACAGGCAATCTAGCCTTTCTTCCTTCAATTCCTTCTATTGTCACGTGTCGTCCGCTTTCTTTGGCGAGGGGGGGTTTTGCAGGGATCATGGAAAAGGTGGCTCCAGTATCTACCAGAGCCTCATAGTCTCTGCCACCGACCCTTATCTTTACCATGGGATCTTCCCGAGTACTTACTCATAGGGTGGTGGCTTTAGATCCCGGTCTCCTTCAGCTACATTCCTCAGAGGAGTCTGCTCTCAATTGGCGCCCCTCCCCCTGGCTCTTCTCTCTCTGCCTTCTCAGCGGGCAGTCCTTCTTCCAGTGTCCCTTCTCTCGGCAATATGCACATTCGTCAAACCTCGGGCAGCCCTTTCCCTTCTTCTGCCCCCCCCCCAGCCTCTGCTGAGGCTCTATGCGTCCTGAGCTGCCACTCAAGGCGGCTGCTAGCATCACCAGCTGCTTTTTGCCATGTTTTGTCTCCCTTCTTTCTGTTACTTGCTCTCGGTTGCCATACACTTTATATGCAATCTCTACCAACTCGGAGAGTGGCTTGCGCACGGCTCCTTCAGCTTTCTGCAGCTTCTTTCTTATATCTGGTACTGCTTGCCCTATGAACATTGTATTTACCATGTGCTGGTTTTCTGAGGCTTCAGGATCTAGGTCACTAAACTTCCTAAATGCATCAAACAACCGTCCTAGGAACACAGAGGGATTTTCATCCTTCTCTTGGCGGACTTCATACAACTTTGAAAAGTTAGTCACACGTGGCATAGCCCTCCCCAATGCCTCCGCTATTATTCCCAAATAGTCCTGACTCCACTCTCGGTCCCTGGGGTCATTGGGACGCCACTCAGGGTCTACTTGGGGGCATAATTCATGGGGGTCCCTAGTAGTTCCCGCTACTCACTCCTCAGCGATCCTATTAGCGGTGCCTTGCACTAGGCACCTTTCCTCGGACATTAGTAGGGTTTGCAACATCATCTGCACATCTGCCCATGTGGGACGATGCATCTGCCCCACAGATTGAATAAACTTTGCATCTTATCAGGATCTTCTCTAAAGGAAGGATTCTGATTTTTCCAATTGAACAGATCAGCGGTGCTGAAGGGCACATATACAAATGCAGTCTGCCCCTCCCCTGTCATTACCTCTCACATCGGGCACTGGTATTTAGGGTGCGGGTTTCGGGTAGCCCTAGGCTCAGCCAGAGGAGAAAAATGTATTGCTAACTGGGATGGATCCCGCAGGGGTCTTGGTGAGCCGGGTTGGGCCACTTGTCTTGGGACTTGGTCAGAAGAGAAGTCGGCAGGGCACAAGGGAGTCACGTTATACTCTCCATCATAGGGTGGTGGTTGAGAGAGACTTTGTGACGTGGACCTGGCTGGCCGGGGTTGAGAGGCTGTGGCCACTGTTGGGGTACTTTCTACTGGAGGTTGAGGCAGAATTGCACGATCACGATCCTGCCCCCTCAAACCTTGTGCCAAGTCTATCTCGTCTTCTCCCTCTAAGATTGGCTTTCCCTTCCCTCCCTTCTTTCTCCGAGGGTCTGCAGCCAGCATTTGTTTGCACATCTCTCCTTTACATTGTTTCACCCAGGAAGGGTTGCTCAAAGCGCAACTCAACCATGAGTCTATGTAGGGATACTGATCCCAGTGTCCATCATTTACAACAATAACGTGCACTTTTCTAATTGTGGCCTCATTAAAGGAGCCGATATCTGGCCAGTTGACTCCAAATGACGGCCATTCCGATTGACAGAGTGTAACCAACTTGCCTTTCAACATCTTAGTGCCATAATTATCTTTGACTTTGCTAAAGTTCTTTAGCATGCATCCCAAGGGAGTGGCAGAGCTTTCTAGATGGGAGCTACCCGCCCCCATTGTGCCTACCTCTATTTGAAACCATACACAGAGCCTGACAAACCTCCGACACTTACACGGAGTCTAACAAACCTCAGACGTTTACGCAGAGTCTGACAAACCTCAGACGCTTACACAGAGTCTGACAAACCTCAGACACTCCGAAGGCAACTCAAACAGAAAGACAGAAGGGAAATCAAGTACTTACTCTGCCCAACACCCTAGAGCTGTCTCTTCAGACCCGTTCAGCCTGGTTGACTCAATCAATGGAGTCCACGCCTTTAACCTCCTGGGTGTCCCGACCCCTGTTCTCTGGTGCCATGGCAGACCTCAAAGGCGGTCCGGCGCGCCCCACAGGCACCTTTGCCGGTTCTGTCGTTTGACCCCAGGGTGGTCCAAGGGACTCCTGACTGCTCGCCAATTTGTTGCACAAATTGCTAGTTTCGCCCCCTGGAGGCTAGTCCAATTTGCCCCAAAGAGGAGAGTCAACTTCAGGCTGGGTCCAACTCGATTTTATTGTTTGCAAACAGTTCGACAAAGGAGCTCATGCTCAAAAGCAGAGTCGACCCTGGGCAACCTCCGCGCTACAGTTTTATCACTTAGCTTGCATTCCTCAGCCAGCGTGTTACTTTTGATTGGTTGCCAGAGGTTTGCTTAGCAACCTTATCTTAGGGTTACTGTCCGCTCATTCCAGGCATGCGCAGCTCTTACAATGCTACGTGCTGCTTAAGGCACATACAATGGCTTTTAGGTTACATTTTTACTACAGTAGGCAAGTGGGCTCTCCCTCAGTCTGGATAGCGCATCCCGGTGTAGCAGGGCAGCAGAGTGCCCGGAGGTCCTTGTTCGAGGAGGCGGGTGCAGGCAGCAGCAGCAGCAGCACTCTTGCCAAAGGAGCAGCATCTCCTTCTGCAGGGGAAGAGGGGAGCCCGCTGATGGACGTCACGTCAGAGGTGCCTGATGTCCTCAGTGTGCTGGAGGGTCAAGAGGAGCAGATACTCCAGGGTGTGGAGGAGGACTAGCAGCTGGCAGAGGCTCAGTCTCCACCACCCAACCCCTCTTCCATTGTTCCCCCGCTCCGGTGGTGACCCACAGACTCAAAGCAGGCAGTTTGAGGGGTTGGACTTGATGGCCTTGTAGGCCCCTTCCAACCCTACTATTCTACTATTCTACGAGTTTGTGTTTCCTGCTCCCACAAATATCAGGGCAGCATTGTGTGGGGCCACTTTCAGGTGGGGGCGGATCCCAGCACTGCCGTGTGCTGCCACTGCAAGGCGCCCCTGAGCAGGGGAAACAGCCAGGGCACTCCAGCCCCAGCGCTGCTCCTGCACTGAAGGGGCAGCACCAGTCGGTCTTGCTTGGGGAAGAGCCCTCCACATCCCAGCAGGTGGGCAGCAGGGGCAAGCAGAAGGCTGGTGGTGCCTCCAGAACACCTGCATGCTCTCCGTCCTCACCCCCAAGAGGCTTAGGCAGGCCACCATGGAGGAGATGGGGTGGGGGAAGTATGGGTCCACCAGGTGGAGGTTTCCATAGTTCTACTTGTTGTTCCCTCCTGGCAGGGTTGCTTGCTGTGTCTTGCTGCCTCTGTCAGACAAGACAACTGAGAGCCTGAGGTCATGATGGTGGTTGTGAATAGGAAATTACTAGGGGGAAAGGGTTGTTTGCACTTCAAAGAAACCTACAGCAGAGATTAGGGAGAGTGACCTCCTCGGCTTCAACATCCCTTCTGAGTTTGGTTTGAGTTTCTGAGAACAGCACACTTTACCTGTGCCTAGCACAAAACCTACCTGGTCAAACTGTCTGAGTTAAGGCAGGTGGGATTCCTTCCAGGGGGCCTCAGAGTTCCCCAAATGTCATGCACTTCTGTGCAACCAATGAAAAGTTGTAGCTCTTTGCTTTGAGAGTTTTTGTGGGCAAGGGGGGGAGGGGATCAAAGTTTATCTGTGCCTAGCACAAAAACTATCAGGTCAAAATGTCTGAGATTTGGCATGTGGACACCCCTCCATGGGCGCCAAGATTTCCCCCAAAGTCATGTATGTATCGTAAAAACTGAAAAGGTTATGGCTGTTTGTGTTTACCCATGCAAGTCAATGGGGAAACGCCAAAACTGAGTGATTCGGATAACCGAATTTTCCTTTGGATTCGGATCCAAGTTGAAGTGGATGTGGTCTAAATTAGTCTGAACTGAAGCAGGGCCACTTTGGAAGGTCCACAGTGGCATCCGAAGCAAAGCGGGGGGGGGGTCTGTGCACAGCCCTAACTAGGGATGGACGAAAGTCCCTTACCTGGTCCCACAGCTTTTTTCAGGGGGGGAGGCACTCCGTTTCTCCCCCCGAAATTCTTGGTGGGTGGGGAGGCGCCCCGTCCCTCCCCGCCGAAATTCTGGCCGGGGGGGAGCGCCCCGCCTCTCCGGCCGTGAAAGAAAAAAGTAAAGTAAAAAAAAACAAAAAACGTGATAGGCTACGTAAAGATTTACGTAGCCTATCACAGCTAGATTTTCAAAGTCAGCCATGATAGGCTACGTAAATCTTTACGTAGCCTATCACATTTTTTTTTTTTTACTTTTCTTGGAAATGGCAGCAGAGGCAGCCGGTCAGAAGACCGGCCGCCGCCGCCGAACCACCGCCGAACCGCCGCTGGGACCCGCCGCCGCGAGGGACATTTGCACGAGGTAAGTCCCATCCTGGGGGGGGGCGGGGGGCGGAGAATTTCCCCACCAATTTCGGGGGGCCGAATGCATTGGCATTCGGCCTCCTGGGGATTCGTGGAGAAATTCTCCGACATCCCTAGCCCCTAACAGAAACTGGATGGTGCCCAATGGTGGAAAGAATTGTGGACCAGAGAGGGCATTTACCATGTTGTTGAGATATATATTAAATAACATCCCTCTCTTACCTCCCTATTGACAGGGATATTTTTGGTCAATGTTCCACTGTTTTCCAATCTGACTCTCATGATGGAATTCGTATATAGTTCCTGGATTCTTGATCCCAACTGGGGGTCAATCTGGAGCTCTCTGAGTTTTTGCCAAAGGTGCACTCTTGAGATTAAATCAAATGTGGCTTTCAAACCCACAGACACTGCAAACAGCACTTTGTGCTGTGGAGAAGTATATTTCCCAATCAGATGGTGTAGGAGAAAACAATGCTCTATAGTAGAGTGTTCCTTCCAAAAGCCCATTTGTTCCTCAGCCAGGATCCTCAACTCTTCTAACCAAGACTGTAATTTCTCTAAGAGGTATTTACTATAGAGCTTGCCAATCATGTCCAGGAGACTAATTGGTCTCTAATTTCCTGGGTCAGATCTCGAACCGTCCTTATGGATTGGGATGACAATTGCCACAACCATCCTTATGGACAGGGAATACTCCTGAGACATCAATAGTTGTAAACAAGGATGCAAGCAATGGGACCCAACAATTAATTTGATTTTTCAAAAAATCAGCAGTTCTACCACTGAAGCCTGGGGCTTTACCTTTCTTTAAGCCTGCAGTTATGTTAACAACTGTTTTCCAGGGTTACAGGGGGCTATGCTTGCTGGTTTACCAAGTCCCCTGGACCCATATCTATCTCTGTCCCTACTACATAAAACAGCTTTTGAAAGTGATCATCCCATCTGGATGCACTGATGGAGAATT
This sequence comes from Heloderma suspectum, assembly GCF_057233095.1. Taxonomy (NCBI): domain Eukaryota; kingdom Metazoa; phylum Chordata; class Lepidosauria; order Squamata; family Helodermatidae; genus Heloderma; species Heloderma suspectum. Next base: position 6,084,103 of record NC_139462.1, read on the forward strand.
TTCACAGTCTTGGAGCTATGGTGAAGATGGATGGACAGACAGTCAGGCAGATGGACAGAGACACATCCTCTTTTATGATTATAGGTAGTCATATGATTAAAATGTATGGTTAAAAGCTGGTTGCTTTGGTGGTGAATCAACATGCCAAGTTTGGTTGAAATCAGTTGGTACTGAAGCAGTAAATCTGTAAAAAAAAAATGATTGGTTGCCATTTTGTTTCAAGATGGTGGACCAAATTTTCATGATGCCAGAAACCATCACAGAGAGAGGTAGAATAAATCCTAAAAGTTTCCTAATAATCGGATGTGCTGTTTACAAATCCATCAAGGTCATACAATCAAGTACCTCCATTTATATATATAGAGAGAAGAGATAAATATTAGGGCTGTGCACCATTTCAGTCTGATTCAGAGAGCTGCCTTGTCATGCTATGAGGAAGATTAGAACAGTAGCAAGGCACCCCAAAGTGAAGTGGGTCACCTATGAGGCACCTCAGTCTGCCTCATGTATTTGGAGTTCTTATGCCTCCTGAGAAGCCCAGACAGGCTGTCTCCAAAATGTATCAATTTGTGAAAGATCATGCAGAGGGGGAGGGGGAGGGGGAGGGAAGGGGAGAGGAAGTGGAGGTGCCAAATGTATCAATTTGAGAGAGATCTGGCCACTGGGAGGGGCAGAAGATGAGGAGGGAGAGGGGAAGGGGAGAGGGGAAGGGGAGAGGAGAGGAGGAAGAGGAGGAGGAGGAGGAGGAGGAGAAGGGAGGGAGTTTTGCTGTGAGTCAGCCTCCATTTGCTAATTGAGAGAGAGGTGGTGTTGCTGGAGAGACTAGAAGCTAGAGCAGTGGTCTCCAAAGTGCGGTGCACAAGACAATCCATTGGGGTGCACGCCTGATAATTGAGCAGCCTCCCACTGCCCTGATGTAGTAAAAATGTAACCTAAAAGCCATTGTATGTGTCTTAAGCAGCACATAGTACTGTAAGAGCTGCGCATGCCTGGAATGAGCAGACAGTAACCCTAAGATAAGGTTGCTAAGCAAACCGCTGGCAACCAATCAAAAGTAACACGCTGGCTGAGGAATGCAAGCTAAGTGATAAAACTGTAGCGCGGAGGTTGCCCAGGGTCGACTCTGCTTTGAGCGTGAGCTCCTTTGTCGAACTGTTTGCAAACAATAAAATCGAGTTGGACCCAGCCTGAAGTTGACTCTCCTCTTTGGGGCAAATTGGACTAGCCTCCAGGGGGCGAAACTAGCATTTTGTGCAACAAACTGGCGAGCAGTCAGGAGTCCCTTGGACCACCCTGGGGTCAAACGACAGAACCGGCGAAGGTGCCTGTGGGGCGCGCCGGACCGCCTTTGAGGTCTGCCACGGCACCAGAGAACGGGGGTCGGGACACCCAGGAGGTTAAAGGCATGGACTCCATTGATTGAGTCAACCAGGCTGAATGGGTCTGAAGAGACGGCACTAGGGTGTTGGGCAGAGTAAGTACTTGATTTCCCTTCTGTCTTTCTGTTTGAGTTGCCTTCGGAGCGTCTGAGGTTTGTCAGACTCTGTGTAAACGTCTGAGGTTTGTCAGACTCCGTGTAAGTGTCGGAGGTTTGTCAGGCTCCGTGTATGGTTTCAAATAGAGGTAGGCACAATGGAGGCGGGTAGCTCCCGTTTAGAAAGCTCTGCCACTCCCTTGGGATGCATGCTAAAGAACTTTAGCAAAGTCAAGCGTCTGAGGTTTGTCAGACTCCGTGTACTAAGATGTCGAAAGGCAAGCTGGTTACACTGTCAATTGGACTGGCCAGCATTTGGAATTAGTTGGCCAGACATAGGATCCTTTGGTGTAAATCTTGTAAATGCTGTATATAAAAATGTGGTGAGTAATGGGCAATGGGATCAATTCGCCTATATTGATGGGTGGTTGAATTGGTGCGGAAAGAATCCCCCTTAGTTACAGAAGTGTAAATGTGTAAATGTGTTACTGGCAAAGGACCACAGGGGCAAGAGACCCCGGGTGGTGTCTGAATCAAGTAGTAAGAGATAAATTTGCCTCAGGGAAGGTGAGGTTATCAGCATTTGGATGAGTGCCAACCAAAATCCACTGAAGGTGAGAAAAGGTTGAATATAAAGTTCAATATTGTAAAGTCATGATGGTATGCTCCGAGGTGAAGCCCAAAGCCCCTGTTCCCCCCGATTCAAGCCCCACGGAAGGAGCTTGAAGACTGGGAGACCCTGCCCAAGGTGCCCTGAGCTCCCCCCGGTCTGATTCGGCCTGTTAGGTTGGGAGGAGAGGTTGTTGGGGGGAGGGAGGGGGCCCTCCAGAGACAGTTTGTCTGCCACCGTATCCAAGTTTGTTAGAAGAAATAAAAGCAGTTGAAAAAGTTGCAACTTCTGAAGAAAGAGATTTGTTTGACGACTTAAAGACTGTGGCAAAATCAAGAAACAAAGACAGAGCAAGTTCTTAAAATATCAGGGTCTGTGTAAGCTTATCTCTGTCAGCCTGCTCAGAGCAGAGCCAAGGGGGACTTGCCTAACCCCCCTTCGCCGCGGCTGGTTTAGCCTTAGCAAGCAGAGAGGCTGGAAGGTGTCTGTGAGGACCTGACAAAAGAGTGAGATTTGCAAAAAAAAAAAAAAAGCATCACAGCTGGAAAGCTGAGCAGCACTGCTCTGTTCTTATCTGTGGAGGAATCTAGAAGAGGTGTAAGGTTACACCTTCCCCATTCGAACTGATGAAGAGACACAGAGCTTTTGTTAAAACGCATCCCTTCTTTATGGCCCAAAGCCTTCTTTGTTAGAGGCACTCTGCACATGGACTGGAACTTTGGCCAGTTAAAGACTTGCCGTAAAAAGTACTGTGAGGCTTGTCATAGCCTTAAACTCCCGTTGTTGTAGATTGTGTGTTTGTTTGTGATCAGCTCAGTGTACAGTTTGATTTGTGATTTCAACACTCAGATAAAAAGCTGCATTTGACTGAAAGAACTGGGTATATTTAGCCTTGAAAAGAGAAGACTGAGAGGAGATCTGATAGCACTCTTCAAGTACTTAAAAGGTTGTCCCAGAGAGGAAGGCCAGGATCTCTTCTCAATAATCCCAGAGTGCAGGACATGGAATAATGGGCTCAAGTGACAGGAAGCTGGATTCCGGCTGAACATCAGGAGAAACGTCCTAACTGTTAGAGCAATACGACAATGGAACCAATTACCTGGGGAGGTGGTGGGCTCTCCCACCCTGGAGGCATTCAAGACGAGGCTAGACAGCCATCTGTCAGGGATGCTCTGATTTGGATTCCTGCAGTAAGCAAGGGGTTGGACTCGATGGCCTTGTAAGCCCCTTCCAACCCTACTATTCTATGATTCTATGATTTCCAAGGCTTTGATTTCATTTACCCTAATGAAGCATACAGACACAAATTTCTAGAGATTCATAGACTACAAAGGAAACAGCCTTCAAAAAGTTCAAAGAGAAACTACGAAAGTTAGTTTCCCTTTAAAAAGGGGGCAGCAAATTCTCTTAACTTAAGAGGTGAGAGAGAGAGAGTCCCCCACTCTCCCGTGATACTTCTAAGCCCAGCTGTGTTTCTGAAGCCTAAGAAAGTTCCTGCCCCATGTGTTCCAGCTCTTTCTCAAAATCTGAACTGTTCTGACGTTCCATTTGCTCAGAGGCAAACCTGACACTCTGCCAAAACTCATGCAGTGTGGAGTTGCCGATGCAAAAATGGTGGCTTGGAACTCTTTCCACATATGAGAACGCCCTTCCCTTAATTTTGATGGGCCCTGACCATGCAGTCAGAGGAGCAGTATAATGGTTAGATCTGCTCCACCATGCCCTACTATACAAAACAAATGTTTTCCAGTCATGGTGTTAGATTTTAATGATATGAAAAAGGTATAAAAGAAGGCAGAAGAAAGTAGCAGACAAAAAGGCTTAAAAAAAAGAAAGAAAGCTTATTCCAAATTTGTGTCGTTGAAATTAGTAAGATCTAAGCAAGCAAGTCTCTGTCGAAGCAATGGCAAACAGCCTAACTTGCAGAGAAAACAAAGAGTTAAAACTGGTGCATGGCACAGAGAATTTAAAACATGATTTGCAGAACAGGCAAGCCAAAAGATAAGTGTGCCTGTTACAAGAGGGAGGCTATAGTAGCCATAAAAAGGGGTGAAGCCCCCGTATGAAGCTTTAACAAAAATATTACCCACTAGAAGTGGACAATTAAAATAAAAAAGGCTTTTCTTAAATTGAAGCAAGCCTTAATATCACCGCCTGCTTTAGCCTTATCAGACCCCAGATCATGAAGTTTTTAGAGCTATGGTGCACATGAGAGCACATAAAAAAGTGCCATTCCTGGAAAAAGGAAAAGGCAATGCTGGCAGCCACCATGGGCGGAGATATAAACAGCAGCTTGAGAGCACAGAAGCGACCAGAGGGGGGGGGGGCAGAAAAGGAAAGGGCCGACCGAGGCTCAATAAATGTGCGTATTGCCGAGAGAAGAGACATTAAAAGAAAGATTGTCCAGAGCTGAAAGAAAAAAGAAAAGAGACTCACCCTGAAGGCTGCCAAATGCTGGCAGGGTCCTCCAGTGGGGGGGAGTCTAGCTGAAGGGCCACCACCCTACGAACAAATGCTCGGGAGAATCCCAAGGTAAAAGTAAGGGTTGGTGGCGAGGACTGTAAAGCCCTAGTAGATACTGGAGCCACATTTTCTATGATCCCTGTGTAAGCCCCTCCTCACGAAGACTGGAAATAACATACTGGAACATGCCTTTGTAGTTTCATCTGCATACCTGGTTGCCCTCATGGAGCGGGACTTGTTAACAAAACTGCAAGCTAAAATCTTCTTCAGTGATAATCAGATTGTAGTACAGCTGCCAGCAATGCAGGGCTCAAATTATCAAATGGCCTTTCAAGCAATCAAGATTGTGTCAGAGGCCAAAGAGACTGAGATTTTAGAGAATGTTGATCCATGTGTGTGGGCAGACAGAACCCCTGCCCAAGCAAATGCATGACACCAGTTAAAATCTTCTTTAAAAAGGGAGAGCCCTGTGTGCGTGAGGCAGTATCCTCTGAAAAAAGCCACCTGTGCAGGCTTGAAGCCGCTCATTGAAAAGTTCAAAAATTATGGTTAGCTAATAAAGGGATCGTCCCCCTTTAACACCCCAATTTTAGGTGCGCCCGAGGCAAATAGCACCTCCTTCAGGTTAGACCAAGACCTGAGAACAGTGGCTGATTGCCCTTTGTGCCTCAAAAATGATTCAAAGATGTTTGAGCCCCCAGCTCAAATGAGAAGTCGCCCATGCGCTTACTATCCTTTTCAGAGATTTCAAATTGACTTTTCAGAGTTGCCCCAGACTCATGGCTATCGGTACCTGCTAGTAATGATAAAAGCAATTGACTGCACCGCTCAGACAGTAGCCAAGTTCCTGTTAAAAAGTAATCCCTAAGCTCTTGTTACCTAAAGAGAGTGAATCAAATCAGGGGCCCCATTTTGTTGGACAAGTGACGCAAGTAGTGGCCCAGGCATAACAAACTAACTAGAAGCTACACCCCCCTTGGAAACCTCAATCTACAAGTCAAGTTGAGAAGATGAACCGCACCTTAAAGACAATGCTCATTAGAATTTGTTGAAAGATTAAGTTGAAAGGCCACAGGCCTTGCCAATCACCTTGACTCGAGTATGGTGCGCCCCCAAGGGAAGTATTAAATTGACACCTTTTAAACGTTCCATAAGTGCCCACCTCGAATATTACCTATGGCTGATAGCTTAAATGTGAATTTAAAAGTAAAAGTTTTAAGATTCAAGGTTATGTTACTGCTTTGCAGTCTGTTTTGTTTTCACAGGTTTGCGACACCGCACCAATCCTGGCCTTTAGATGCTCCAGTGCATAATCTCAATCCCAGCGATTGGGTGCTAATCCAGTCCTAGAAAGATGAACCACCTACCAAGAAGCAGAAGGGTCTGTTTCAGATCCTACTTACCACTCCCATTGCTATGAAAGTCGCCAAAGAAAAGAAGTGGATTCATCACACTGAATAAAGGCATCACCTGCACCAGAGAGGGTCACACCGGAAGCTGACCCACCTGAAGGTCACCGTTGGAATAATGAACCCCTGAAAGGACTCAAGTAGCTCTACAGAAAGAGGGTGCTCTCGTCTCAAGGGTTCCTGATGAACGGAACAATACTGAGTTCCAAAAGTTCAAAAAAAAAGTGTTTTTGTTGTCAGCATTCTAGTAGCTAGAACAAAGGCGTCCCAGGCCTCACTTGCTGTTTAGAGAAAACCGTCAATGCCACAGCAATAATAGTTTGCGCCTTTAAGTGCGTAGTCCACCGCTGGACCAAAGAGAGTATAAATTTGAGAAAAGCCTTTTGAGGGGGGAATTGTAGTAAAAATGTAACCTAAAAGCCATTGTATGTGTCTTAAGCAGCACATAGTACTGTAAGAGCTGCGCATGCCTGGAATGAGCAGACAGTAACCCTAAGATAAGGTTGCTAAGCAAACCGCTGGCAACCAATCAAAAGTAACACGCTGGCTGAGGAATGCAAGCTAAGTGATAAAACTGTAGCGCGGAGGTTGCCCAGGGTCGACTCTGCTTTGAGCGTGAGCTCCTTTGTCGAACTGTTTGCAAACAATAAAATCGAGTTGGACCCAGCCTGAAGTTGACTCTCCTCTTTGGGGCAAATTGGACTAGCCTCCAGGGGGCGAAACTAGCATTTTGTGCAACACTGATGAGCTGTCATTGTGTGCAATGATGGCTGTGGCGGCAGCAGCAGCGGGATGGGATGGGAGCTGAGTGGGAAGCTCCAGGGCATTTCTCTCTCAGCTCCACTCCAATGCTGCCTCTGCTGCAGCCACCGAGAGCGAGTGTGCCAGTCTCTGCCAGGCACGGCAGAGGAAGCCAAGGCACCAGAGCAGCCGGCATCCTGCCGAAGGAGAGCAGGAAGGAGATTAACCCTTCCCACGCTCCTTTGGCAGAACGAAGCTGAGAAGGAAGTGCTTGCTATGACAGCTATGTTAGTCTTTCCCCACCCTACCCCACCCCACCCTACTGTAATAGGTTTACCATTCACTGATGTTTACCAGGTGGGCCTGAAGAGAGACTGTAACTGCATTTAGCTAATGCAGTTGCAGTCCTCTGCGTGATCAGGATTCCTGCACGATCAGGGTTCCGAGTCACACAGAGGATAGTGCCTGCATTCAGCCAAGTGTGGCTGCCATCCCACTTCAGTTCTTCCTGATCAATATGGGGAGGTCAGAGGTGGAAGTGGTGGGGCCAGTGTGGATACACCCATGTCCCCCACCCTTTCAATTTTTTAAGAGATGTTTGTCTGCTAATACCAGAAGCCTTTGAGCCAAGCTTGGGGCATGTGTGCTTGGTTCTAAATGAAAACATAAAGATTGTGGGCATAATGGAACCCTGGTGGAATGGGGATGTGGTTATCCCTGGATACAAACTCCCTGGATACAAACATTATCAGACCAATGGTCAGCACAGCTCAGTATTGCCTGTGCTGACTGGCCCTGGCTCCGCAGAATTTCAGGTGAGGTCCTCACTCTGTCCTACCCAGAGATGCTGGGGATCAAACCTGGGATCTTTTGCATGCAAAGTATGTGTGCTATCCCTGAGACAGAGGCCTTTCTGAACTCTCTCTCTCTCTCTCTGTATGTTATATATATGTTGTTGTTGTTCAGTCATTCAGTCGTGTCCGACTCTTCATGACCCCATGGACCATAACACGCCAGGCCTTCCTGTCCTGCGCTCTCTCCCGGAGCGTGCTCAAGTCCATATTCATTGCATCGGTGATGCTATCTAGCCATCTCATCCTCTGCCATCCCCTTCTCCTTTTGCCTTCAGTCTTTCCCAGCATCAGGGTCTTTTCCAGAGAGTTTTCTCTTCGCATTAGGTGGCCAAAATATTTGAGCTTCAGCTTCAGTATCTGTCCTTCCAATGAGCAGTCAGGGTTGATTTTCTTTAGGATTGACTGATTTGACCTCCTCACAGCCATAGGTTACTACAGGGAATACCACTGCTTCTTCATAATTATACATATATGTATGTATGTATGTATGTATATGTATAATTATGAAGAAGCAATGGTATTCCCCATAGTAACCTATGGCTGCGAGAGCTGGACCATAAGGAAGGCTGAGCGAAGGAAAATAGATGCTTTTGAACTGTGGTGTTGGAGGAAAATTCTGAGAGCACCTTGGACTGCAAGAAGATCAAACCAGTCCATACTCCAGGAAATAAAGCCAGACTGCTCACTTGAGGGAATGATATTCAAGGCAAAACTGAAGTACTTTGGCCACATAATGAGAAGACAGGATACCCTGGAGAAGATGCTGATGCTAGGGAAAGTGGAAGGCAAAAGGAAGAGGGGCCAACCAAGGGCAAGATGGACGGATGATATTCTGGAGGTAACGGACGGGACTTGACCTTGGGGGAGCTGGGGGTGGCGACGGCCGACAAGAAGTTCTGGCGGGGGCTGGTCCATGAAGTCATGAAGAGTCAGAAGCGACTGAGCGAATAAACAACAACAATTACAAAGAAACACATATGACTTCAAAAGAGGGAACTTCTAAAAAATGAGGGGACTACTAAACATTTGAAAATTATAGTGATGAGACTGACATATCTTCAGGATTTTGGGGGGTTATTTAAAACCTCAACAATAGAAGCACAGCCATAATATATGCCTGTGGATTAATGGATTATTTTCCCTGGTAATGAATTGCTGAATTGCCCTGCTGCAACTTCTTTGAACTCACATTCACCTCTGGTCATCTTTGGTCATATCCACCCTAACGCCTCCTCCAGTTGCCATCTGCAGGCATACATCAGGAGATGTGGAACATCCCTCCTCCAGGTGGGCATCTGAGAATGCGCAGTTCTTCTGTTCTTTCTAGGGATGGCAGAGAATTTCTCCCCGAAACGTCGGGGGGCCGAGCGCCAACGTGTTCGGCCCCCCGAAGAAGTTTCGGGGAGAAATTCTCCGCACCCCCCCCGCACCCCGCACCCCCCCCAGGACGGGACTTACCTTTCCCGAATGTCCCTCCCGTTGGCAGGTCCGGCCGGCGGTTCTTCGGGTCTTCGTCAGGGGCGGGAGCGGCAGCCGGTCTTTCGCCCTTATTTTCGCTGTAGTCTACGTAATCTTTACGTAGACTACAGCGACCAAATAAGGAACGTGAATGGCGGCTCCCTATGGGGGCCACCATTAGCCGTACGCGCTTTTTTCCCTTTTTTTTAAAGTCACCCGTGATAGGCTACGTGACGATTGACGTAGCCTATCACGGCTGACTTTGCAGATCTAGCCATGATAGGCTACGTTAATCGTCACGTAGCCTATCACGGGGGCGTTTTTTTAAAAAAAAACTTTTTATTTCGCGGTCGGGCGAGGCGAGGCGCCTCCTCCCCGGCCTGAATTTCAGCCGGGCGAGGCAGGAAGCCTCCCCCCCCCCGGCCTGAACTTCGCGGTGAGAGCAGCGAAGCGCCTCCCCCCACCGCGAAAAGCTGCGAGACCAGGTAAGTGACTTTCGTGCACCCCTAGTTCTTTCAGACACTCATATCATCTTGTCTGCCAGCACAGCTCACTATGGCCTTGAGATTGCTCTGTGAAACCGCTTGCAAAGACAGCTACATCCCCCCTCCCCGCTTTTGTCATAGCCACTCCTGCAGTGTCTTAGTTAGAGGCATTATAATGCCATAACATCATATTAGCAGAAAATCAAAATTTCAAGGTCTTCTTTCCCATGGGTCAGTGGTCTGGAATATAACTATGGAGTCTTCTTAAATATGAGTCTGGGGTCTTTTAGGGGGGGTCTTCTTGTAGGTCTCCCCAGAGAGCTTCGGCTCTTGGGTGGCATAGAAATGTAATAAATAAATAAATGCCCTCATTCAGAGCATTCAACCATTCCAGATAAGCTTAGCCGTCTTCAGTTTGGAGTAGCCTCTTCAGTCTGTCATGAAGAAAATTATTTAACGCATTTAGTACCAGATTAACAGGAAGGAGGGTGCTGCTGGTAGAGGGGCAGAAATGAAGGCTGTGTGTGTGTGTGTGTGTGTGTGGTGCTTCTCCATGAGCCATTTACTCCAAGGTGGCTGCATTTGGAGGTCATTAGGGATACATGATGCTGTGGCCATCCAGCAGCCACCCCAGAGCTTATCATGGAAAAACCAGATTTCCTGATACTGCTTTAAGTCTAATTCTTTTCCTTAAATCAGGTTCTCTTTGGTATACCTGTTGTGTGCCCAACCCCCGCATTGTTCTCAGGTATGCTATCCTTGCTGAAGGGTGTGCCTTTCACTGTGACCCTGGTCAAGGGGTGTTTCCCATCCGTGTGTTTCCTGTCCGTGTGTTTCCCAGCACAAACCAATTGGTGTCTACTCAGAAGTAACTCCCATTGTGCTCAGTGAGGCTTGTCCCCTGAATGCACACATCAGAATTTACAGAGACCCCCCGCTTGAAATAGCACATTTTAAAGCACTAATTCCCTAATACTGTAAAGCACTTTCTCGAAGCTGCAATTCGCCATTGTTTAGTTTAGTGCCATTCGGAAGTAACTACATCCACCTTCGATCATCCAGTCCTATGCAGCATCAGGTTAGAAGGGCAGCTGGTTTCCCATCCCTTTGTTTCTCGTCCCTGCCTTTCTCAGCACAAACATAAGTGTGTCTACTAAGAAGTAACCCCCATTGTGGTCGATGAGGCTTGTTTCTGAAATGCCACTCCCAAAGTTACTGAGGTTCCCATGAATTGAAATAACACATTTAGGAGCCTTAATGTCAAAGCTCTGAAGCTTCGAAGCTTTGATTGATCGCAACACAGAAGCACTACCTCACTAGGCCACTATTCAGGGGCATAGCTTTGCTGGACAAATGCGTGATAGTGACCTAGTGACACTGAAAACCCCTTTGTAGGTGTGATTTTTTTAACATCTTCCTTTCTGGATGGGTGATTTCTTTCATCAAATAGTGCAATTGCATGATAGCGCAATAGAGCACTTGTGAGATAGAGCAAATTCATGATAGAGGCATAGATATATGAAAGAAATCACCCATCAAGAAAGGAAGAAGTTAAAAAAAATCACACCTACAAAGGGGTTTTCAGGGTCACTAGGTAACTATCACGCATTTGTCTAGCAACAGCTACACCCCCCATCTTTCACTATGTCACTATTTCACATTAATGCTATTGTGCAATAGTGACAAAGTGAGCTAGAGATTTTGAGGGGGAGAAATAAAAAAAAACAATTGGTAGAATTGGGCATAGCTTGGGGAAGGGGTGTCCTCAGAAGTAATCAATGAGGCTAAGCTTCCATCCATCACTTTATGACAGTATCAGGAGAAGGAAAAAGGAGATCCTGGAAAGGGGGAGGCTTTCTTATTGGTTGAGCAGCCCCTGCCAGTCTGATGACGTTTACTCCAATCCCCCCACCCCACCCAGAATTAATGTTCTGTAAAGCAACTTCTACTGGGGCAGTGCACTCGCTCATGGAGCCCTGCGTGGACCAAAGCGCACCAAAGCTGATTCCTTGAAAAGACCAGGTAAGCCTCCCTCCACTTCTCCTTCCATTGTTGTGAAGAAACCCCCTGGGTCTACCTCCCAAGGAGTAACTGTGGGTAAAGACACTGTGTCTACCATGAAGAGAAAATAACAGCAGAAGCAACATACCTCCCCAAGTATTTATATTAGATGTATTTCATGTAATTATCTATCTAGGTCATAGATACAGATATAAATATTCTAGATGTTGAGAGCAGCAGCAGTGTGAGGCAGACAGAACAGCGAGAGGTCTGGGAAGAAGGACTGAATAGCAACTGCACTCCTTCGGTGCCCCTCTTGCGGATGCAGCCAGCTGAGAGGAGAAGAGCCAAGCTAAAGGTGGACTGAAAGCCCCCCTTCATTTTGGGGGACCCTCCCGCCCCCATGAAAATGGGGTGGATTTTCTCCTGGTTTGGGGGATCAGCGATGCAGCTGTCTCCTTAACTTGGTCAACCCTCTAAGGTAGACGAGGCTTTGTTCCCCCCTTTTCTTCTCTTTAAAGAAAGGGTTGCAGATCTGCGTAGCTTCCCAGTCCTGCCACCCCGCCACTTGGGTGCACTTAAAAAGAGCTGCATGGCTCTCCGTAGCTTCCCATAAAGAGCTGCAAGGCTCTTCTAAAAATGTAGCCTGGCTGTTATTCTTTGGAAATCCACAGCGTTTCTCTCCCTTTTTTCTGAAGTGAAGAGAAAGGAGGGGAAAACCCTTGCCCACATCATACCTTTAGCTAAGGTAAGAAGACAGCCACCCCCAGGCCCCAAACTGGGAAACTTTGCCCACCCCTGCCAGTGTTCGGGGCAATGTTATTTTCTCCCCATCCAGCTTATGAACTATCAGATGTGATACAGTCATCGTCCTGGTTCATTGCCTCATAGTTTGGCCAAGGCCCAATCACCACAGCAACCTCACAGCACAGTTTCCCCCCACATTTCAGAATCCATGGGCCCAAGGTGAGAAGAATCTCTGCGCTCCCATCCAAGAGGAAACAGATCTCCAGGCCCTTTATGAGCCGCGGGTCTGAACGGAGCTGGCCCTCCCCTTCCGCAGCACAAGTCCGCTGCCTCAGGCAGCAGTCGCTGGGGAGCAGGGAGCGGTGCTGGAGCAGCAGCTGTGTGCCAGGCGGCCTGCGCTGCGCCCCAGAAGAGAGCCTGCCGCGCTCAGGCTCAGTGGAGGGAAACGGCCCTGTTGCCAGTGCTGGACTGGAACTCGGCTGCCAGTCCGGTGAGCTTCTCCACGTGGGATGGGAGCTGGGAGCGCCACAGGAACATGCGATGTAGGGATTGTGGAGACGAGAAGGGCAAACCAGAAACCGGAAGCACAGAGCAAGGAAACAGATGCTGGTAGATATACTCAGTTAGTTTATTGCAAGAGAAAATGGGCTATGTCTGATCTCTTCCACACATTGGCCACCTGAAGATGCAAAGCAGCACTGACCAGGTGCTTTTTGAGTGCTGATACCAGACAGTGAAACCCACACCCCAGTCCCACACCCCAATTCCATAACCTAGACGGCTGAATATAGCTGGGCTCATTCTTGTTGTTTTTCCACACGGATCATGGAATCCAGTTTTCTTAATCTTAAGACTTCCACTTTTTCTCAGGCTTCAACTTGCAAATGCACCTCTTTTTTTCTTGGCAAGTAAGATCATGCCAACAAGCATACTCATTTTGACAGTTCCTTGTTATTATAACACAGTTCTGACTGGTGGCTGTTGCAAAGCCTGTGTTGTCTGGCTGGAATCTTGGCGTATCCCAATACCTGAAACCAAGAGGAATCAATGCACACTGGATGTTAACTTTCTTTCAGGTCTCCTAGCACGACATATACATTCAAAACACTCCCCTCCCCCAACTCTCAATTAGGGCTCTCACTAGGGATGTACGAAAGTCACTTACCTTTTCGCAGCTTGGCTTCGCAGTGGGGGGAGGCGCTTCGCTTCTCCCCCCGAAGTTCAGGCAAGGGGGGAGGCGTCCCGCCTCGCCCGGCCGAAATTCAGGCCGGGGGGGGAGGCGCCCCACCTTGCCCGGCTGAAATTCAGGCCGGGGAGAAGCGCCCCGTCTCCCCGGCCGCGAAACAAAAAGTGGGGAAAAAAAACGTGATAGGCTACATAACGATTAACGTAGCCTATCATGGCTAGATTTCCAAAGTCAGCCGTGATAGGCTACGTTAATCATCACGTAGCCTATCACAGGTGACTTTGGGGGGGGGAAAGCACGTACGCAAATGGCGGCCGCCCATGGGTGCCGCCATTTGCGTTCCTTATTTTGGCACGTCTAGTCTACGTAAAGATTTACGTAGACTACAGCAAAAATAAGGGCAACGCAAATAGCGTTCCCTTATTTTCGCCGTAGTCTACGTAAATGTTTACATAGACTAGACATGCCAAAATAAGGAACACAAATGGCGGCGCCCATGGGGCGCCGCCATTTGCGTACGCACTTTTTTTTTTCCAAAGTCACCCATGATAGGCTATGTGACGATTTACGTAGCCTATCATGGCTGACTTTGGAAATCTAGCCGTGATAGGCTACGTAAATCGTCACGTAGCCTATCACGGGTGTGGGTTTTGTTTTTTTTACTTACTTTTTTATTTTGTAATGGCGGCGGCGGCAGCCGGTCGGGAGACCGGCCGCCGCCCCCTCCCCCCACGAAACGTCACCGAACTGCTGCAGGGACCCGCCACCGAGAGGGACAGTCGCTGAAGGTAAGTCCCATCCCAGGGGTGGCAGGGGGCCGGCGGAGAATTTCCCCAACACTTTCGGGGGGCCGAATGCCTCAGCGCTCGGCCTCCTGAAGATTCAGGGAGAAATTCTCCGCCATCCCTAGCTCTCACCCACTCATAATTTTGGTGGATTGTTTGTATTGGGGTGGGGGAATGTCCATAAGAAGTAGAAAACACATTATGGGTGGAGTTTGTATATATATAAGCTGAAACATTTTGTTAGCTAAATTGAAATCTCTGTTTGTTAATCGCAATTACGTGTGTGTGTGTGTGTGTGTGTGTGTGGTGGTGAACTGAATCCTCATAGGGATCCAGAGCAAGACTGAGTTTTTCATTGCTTTAAAAAAACACACACAGTCTGAATACACAAACACACACACACACACACATCTAGTGTGAGGATGATGTATTTATTTGTTTATTAAAATTATATCTCACCATTCTTATTGAAACAACCCATGGCAGATAACAATCAACAAATAATAAAAAAGAGCTATTAAAAATGGCAAAAAATAAAACCAACGTAACATCCTGTTCTGTGGTTTCTTGAGATTCACAAGGCGAAGCCGGACGCAAGATCAAGTCAGGAAAAAAGTAGGACCTTGGATGGCTCCCAGCGGGACCTTCTGCCTGGAACTAGGGATGGATGAACCCACCCTCGTCCGGTATCAATGGGTGGCTGCTGAATCACTGCCCCAGGTTGAGGACCCCCAGATCCGCGCTCCAGCCCCCATGAGCTCACTGAGCCACCCACATTCACCCTGGATCTCGTCTGTGAGTGCCCGCCATTTTGCCAAGCTTATTTTTAAGGGAAAACAGAGATCATTAAAATGTGCATATGCACGAATTTGGGCTGGGAAAGCTTGATATGCTCAGTATTAGAGGCTTAAATGAGCCATGCCATTCATGGGAAAATGACACCATGGATATTCTTCAGCTACAGATAATTATGAATTGAATGATACCATCTGTTTATATTTACCACTACATGTACCATAAAACAGGATTTCATACATTACACTCCTGACAAGAAGGGACTAGAAGTTACGTATAATTGATTTCTGATTGTTTCACATAGATGGTCTTCATGACTGGCTTGGTAAGAATAAGGTAATTATCCAACGCTATGAAAACACACACACTACTGGTCTGTGTTCTTTCTGGAACAAAGAAAAAACTGAACCCAATTGGGCCCATCCAGTTTAATTTTCATTCATTCCAAGAGGAGTTCAGAGAGGAACAAATGGGTTTTAATGAGAGTCCCATTCATTTTTCATTTGTACCATTTGGGGAGGGGAAGTCATATCTTTTTTTTTTTTCTTGATGGCTATCATTTTCCCCTAGAATGCCTTGGAATGACATATTGTCTGAGACATTCCAGGAAAAAGGGGGGGGGGCTCCGACAGGAGCTGCTGCTATTCCCACTACACTGATGGCAGCACAGGTGAAAAAGCGGGAGGGGGGTAAAGGTAGGGGGAGGAATGCAAATGAATGTATCTATCTACCAAAATGGATTATGTGCTCCACAGTGACCTCCATGATAATTTTAATAATATCAAAAACAGAGCTAAAATGCTTTTAAAATCTTACATATGCCAATCACATGTTGAATATCATTCTATGTCAACTGTTTTTTATAGAGCTAGACAATGGAATACCACTAGGATCCTACAAACCACCTTTTAAAGTTTTTGTCAAATAAATTCTGTTGAGGATTCAAGATCCAGCGTATACAAAGAATATGAACACCTCTCAGTACAGAACAAGAAAGAAGTTTCTATGCTCCAGGCCACAGACTTACGCTTTTATTGGCACATTGGGGTCAGAAGCGCATTTCCAGGTTTTGCCCGACAAATAAGTTCCAATCCAGTAATCAGTATTTGCATGTTTGATTGTTGCTGCTGCAAATTTCTGTGAAAAACAGAATCAGAAAGTCTTTATTGGGAATTGATAGCTAGATTATCTTCTTAAAGCTTTCCTAATGCATGCGTGGTGTTTCATTTGGTTTTAGACTATTATGGATTAAATCTTTTCTATCTGTGTGTATGCGCTAGCCAGTTTCAGTCAAATGTTTAATAGTTTAAAGGTCACATGTCAAATGTTTAGTTAGAATATTTATGGAAAGACGAGTTAAAAGCTGCATGGGAAGGTCCTTGCGTTAGTAGAGATGGGATTGATGTGGTTACTTATGCTTCAGACATGGAAAAAAACCTTTCAAAACCTGACTTCCAAGTCCACAACAAATTTTGAGAAGCAGAAAGATTCATTGATTTCTCGACCTGGGTGAAAAGGCACCTGATTTCAACAGACCTTTTATTATAGCTATGGATTCTTCTTATGCAGAGAGCTGCATTATTACAGCACAATGCAAATGTAAAGCATCCAGGACCTTATCTGAGTAAGAGGTTGTTTCCCCGAGACAGAAATTTTTCTTCCATCCAAAAGGACAGTCTGGCAGTTACATGGGCTTTAGATAAGTTCAGACCCTATGTATAAGTTTAAGGTTACATTTTGTTCAGTCGTTCAATCGTGTCCGACTCTTCGTGACCCCATGGACCATAGCACGCCAGGCCTTCCTGTCCTGCGCACTCTCCCGGAGTGTGCTCAGGTTCATATTCAACCCTAAACAACCTAGTACCAGGTTACTTTGGGGATCCCCTCAGCCATTATGTCCCTGCCTGATCTTTGGAATCCTCATAGGGAGTACTTCTGAGGGTGCCACAGGTAGGGAGGTAAGAACTCACCCTAGCTTGGTTTCTCCAGGCACTCGCTCAAGCAGCACCCCCACTTGTACACACACCCGACCCATGCTCGGGCCACCCATGAGCTCAGTGATTTCCCCGGGCTCACCGTGATCCCATTGGGTGAGTGCCCACCATTTTTGCGCCTTTGATTACTACGTAAAACAGGAAGTTAATAAAATGCATATGTTTAAATATGCGCAGTTTGGAGCTGGGAAAGCTAAGTAAGCGCAAGAATAGAGGTATAATCCCTCTAATATTGCACTTATTTAGCTTTCCCAGCTCCAAACTACACATATTTAAATATGTGCATTTTTTAACTTCCTGTTTTACATAGAAATCAAAGGCACAAAAATGGCAGGCACTCACCAAACGGGATCACGGTGAGTCCTGGAGAGCGCGAGCAGGCATGAGCAGGGGGCGAACAAGGAGCGCCTCAGCAAGCACAGTCTGGGGGTTGCGAGCAGATGGAGCCCAACAAATTCCCAGACCTAGTCTGGTGCCTGTGACATCCCTAGCAACTGGTGCCTCAGGAGTAGCTCTAGTAGAACATTTGGTGTTGCAGCACCTACCCTCTGGAACACACTCTCCATTGATAGTAGGCAGGCATTCAACTTGGGACCAGGATACCTGAGAGAGTGTCTCCATCTGAGAGAGTACCAGATGACTGGAGGAGGGCTAACGTTGTCCCTATCTTCAAAAAGGGTAAAAAGGAGGAACCTGGGAACTACAGACCAGTCAGTCTGACATCAATGCCTGGGAAAATTCTGGAGCAGATGATAAAGCAATCCATCTGGAAGCACCTTGACAACAATGCCGTGATTACTCCAAGCCAACATGGATTTGTCAAAAACAAGTCCTGCCAGACGAATCTGATCTCATTTTTTGATCAAGTCACCTCCCTTGTAGACCGTGGGAATGCTGTAGACATCATATACCTCGACTCCAGCAAAGCTTTCGACAAAGTGCTCCATGATCTCCTGATGAGCAAACTAGCTCAAAGTGGGCTAGATGAAACAACGATCCGCTGGATCCACAGTTGGCTACTGAATCGGACTCAAAGGGTGCTTATCAATGGGACCTTCTCAAGCTGGGGAGAGGTAACAAGTGGGGTACCGCAGGGCTCAGTCCTGGGCCCAGTGCTCTTCAACATTTTTATCAATGACTTGGAGGAGGAGGTGCAGGGAATGCTGATCAAATTTGCAGATGACACAAAATTGGGCGGGATAGCTAATACTTTGGAAGTCAGAAACAAAGTTCAAAGTGATCTGGATAGACTGGAGTGCTGGGCAGAAAACAACAGAACGACATTTAATAGGGTTAAATGCCAAGTTCTGCACCTAGGAAAAAGAAACCAAATGCACAGTTACAAGATGGGGAATACGTGGCTCAACCACACTACAAGTGAAAAGGATCTTGGAATTGTTGTAGATCACAAGCTGAATATGAGCCAACAATGTGATGTGGCTGCAAAAACGGCCAATGCTCTTTTGGGCTGCATTAATAGAAGCATCGCTTCCAAATCCCGGGAAGTACTAGTTCCCCTCTACTAAGCACTGGTTAGGTCTCATCTGGAGTACTGTGTCCAGTTCTGGGCACCACACTTCAAGAAGGATGCAGACAAACTGGAGCGGGTTCAGAGGAGGGCAACAAAGGTGATCAGGGGACTGGAAACAAAGCCCTATGAAGAGAGACTGAAAGAACTGGGGATGTTTAGCCTTGAGAAGAGAAGACTGAGGGGAGATAGGATAGCACTCTTCAAGTACTTGAAAGGTTGTCACAGAGAAGAAGGCCAGGATCTCTTCTTGATCATCCCAGAGTGCAGGACACGGAATAATGGGCTCAAGTTACAGGAAGCCAGATTCCGGCTGAACATCAGGAAAAACTTCCTGACTGTAAGAGCAATACGACAATGGAACCAATTACCTGGGGAGGTGGTGGGCTCTCCCACACTGGAGGCATTGAAGACGAGGCTGGACAGCCTTCTGTCAGGGATGCTCTGACTTGGATTCCTGCATTGAGCAGGGGGTTGGACTTGATGGCCTTGTAGGCCCCTTCCAACCCTACTATTCTATGATTCTATGATTCTTTACCAACCTGCCCAATCACTGACATCATCAGAGGGCATGTTCCTGGTGGTTCCACATGGACCCATGGCCCGGCTGGAGTCCACCAGGAAAGAGCCTTCAGTGTGGTGGCCCCCTTCCTGTGGAATTCCCTGCCTTTCCACAGGAATTCCAGAGGTCAAGCAGGAGCCAACATTGTGTTCTTCCGGCAGCTCCTAAAGACACTGTTATTTTGAGAGGCCTTCCTTGTGTTGTCAGCCACAGTTTATTAAATTCAACCTTATTGGAATTTTTTTTTTAATTTTTTTAACTGTTTTAATCTGGTGTTTTATTATTTTATCTTGTTGTTCACTGCTCTGAAATCTTCTGAGTGGAGTGGTATACAAATATTGTAAATAAATAAGATATATAAAATAAAGTTCACAGTTTTGATCTTTGGACACCTGCTTAACTCTTCATGCAGGCTTTCCCTCAGTGTCAGGATTCCCTTTGCCCCCACTGATCTTCAAATGCCGAATCAAACACAGACAAGAGGCTTCAATCTACAGCTTTTAATTCCATTACCACAAAGGGTCATACAGATGCAAATTCTCAGTGACTCTCAGTCTGCAAGAAAAAGCCTTCAGGGGGTTCAAAAGGTAGCTGCAAAAGTTGCCCACCGTTTGAAAGAAAGGCGGGCTCACTAGCCTAACTTAAGGGGGAGGTCTCTCTCTCTCTCTTGAGGCTTCTAAGCACCGCTGTTCATGCAAAGCCAATCGGGAAGACCTCCTGAGTTCCACCCTGGCCATCTCCCTCTTGGCTCTGCACCTTGCATCTATTAATTCAGACTCGCCAAACACTGCCTCTCCCTGTTCGCTGTCTCTCACGGGAGGGGGGCATGATGAGGGACCTTCCTCCAGCTGGACCTTTGAAACCTGAGGAGCCTGCTTATCCATATCTGGACTAGCCTGGGAACATACCTCCCCCATGTTGGTTCTTCTTCAGAATCTGAACTATTCTCCCACTCGCTGCGCTCAGAAGTACTCCTAACACTCAGCTGTGATCCAGCCAGTATAGTTACTGTTGAGCTTGTTGCTGTTGTTGTTGTTATTATTTCCTTTATCCTACTGACATTTTTTCTTCAGTAAAATGTAAACGTTTAAATGTTATTTAAACCTTTAAACTGTTATTTGAAACTTTGTGGTCGCTTTTGTATGTGTGTGGTGATTACTCATCCCTAGGGATGTACGAAAGTCACTTACCTTTTTGAAGGGTGACATTTGCGGCCGGGGGGAGGCGCTTCATCCCTCCCCCCGAAATTCTCCCCGGCTGCTAGGCAGCCTGCAAAGGGACGCAAATGGTGGCCGCCGTAGCTGCCGCCATTTGCATCCCTGTATTTTGCCATAATAGGCTACATAAATATTTATGTAGCCTATCACGGCAAAAAAAAAAAAAAAGGGAACGCAAATGGCGGCCGCCATAGCTGTGTCCTTTTTTTTTTTGCCATGATCAGCTACGCAAATACTTACGTAGCCTATCATGGCCTCCACAGGGATGCAAATGGCATCCCTGCATTAGCCATGATAGGCTACGTAAGTATTTATGTAGCCTATCACAGCTATAATGAAGAAGCAAATGGCGGCTGCAGACGCGGCCGCCATTCGCAAAGCAGCGCAAACGGCAGCAGGTAAGTGCTCCGTTTCGCACTCCTTTCACGGGGGGGGGGGGCAAATGCACTGGCATTCATTCTGCCACAGATTTGGGGGGGGCGAATTCACTGGCATTTGGCCTCACTGAGATCCGTGGCGGAATTCTCTGACATCTCTACTCATCCCACATCTAATAACCAACCGCCACACACTACCTAAAGTAGATACCTGAGACCCAGTGAGATATAAGACTGGTTTAGTGGAGGTAGCCAGAGAAATAAAGATTTCCACCTGATGGCAATGGAAAAGGCCACAGGTAGGGAGAAGCAAAAAGGAGTGTGGGCACCGTAGTTTGCCTGTCTTCCCTTCCACTCATGGAACCAGGTGTTGCTGGTCAATAATAGCATGCAATATGAAATGTCTGAACAGAGTCCTTGTTATTCACTCAGAAGAACTTTTTTACATGATTGGAAAGCATGCAAACGCAGGATTCTTCATGATTGTACAAAGGC
This sequence comes from Heloderma suspectum, assembly GCF_057233095.1. Classification (NCBI taxonomy): domain Eukaryota; kingdom Metazoa; phylum Chordata; class Lepidosauria; order Squamata; family Helodermatidae; genus Heloderma; species Heloderma suspectum. Next base: position 6,105,284 of record NC_139462.1, read on the forward strand.
TTCCATGCATGCAGCCAGAAATCTCTGCAGATATTGGAATGTACACATGTAGGCTAGGGATGGATGGCACCTACTACTTCACGATGTATCACTGCAAATGTTTGTGTGCTGCCTGTGGCATGTGCTCTGCTTGTTTGTGTGTGGTGTTCTCCTGGGTACTGCTGTGTGGTAGCCCGTGGCATGCTGCTGCTTAATGCTGCATACGTTTCTTACTACACATGTGTGCCAGGAGAAAGGCCTGGTGCCCCTCGGGATCTGTCCTCTTCCCAAAGGCTACTGCAAAGGCCAAAATGAACTGCTGAAATTGCACAGCAGTGTGCCAGGATGAAAGAGAAGGGAGGGGAGGGGAGGGGGAAAAGGGATAGACTTCACTCCTCCCCTGCCCCAGAGAATAAAGAGGAGGGCATTCGGAGAGTGAGGCTGGTAGGTAATACATTAGTTCCTTTTAAGAGCCAATCTGAGGTTCAGTGCTGAGTAGCGGGGAACTAGTACTTCCTGGGATTTGGAAGCTATGCTTCTATTAATGCAGCCCAAAATAGCTTTCACCTTTTTTGCAGCCACATCACATTGCTGGCTCATATTCAGCTTGTGATCTACAACATTTCCAAGATCCTTCTTGCTTGTAGTACTTGTTGAGCCAAGTATCCCCCATCTTGTAACTGTGCATTTGGTTTCTTTTTCCTAGGTGCAGAACTTGGCATTTATCCCTATTCATTGTAATTTTGTTGTTTTTAGCCTATCAAGATCACTTTGAATTCTGTTTCTGTCTTTCAAGGTATTAGCTATCCTGCACAATTTTGTGTCATCTGCAAATTTGATCAGCATTCCCTGCACCTCCTCATCCAAGGCTTTAATAAAAATGTTGAAGAGCACTGGGCCCAAGACTGAGCCCTGTGGTACCCTGCTCCTTACTTCTCCCCAATTTGAGAAGATCCCATTGATAAGCACTCTTTGAGTCCGATTCTGTAGCCAACTGGGGATCCACCTGATCATTGTTTCATCTAGCCCACTTTGAGCTAGTTTGCTCATCAGGATACCATGGAGCACTTTGTTGAAAGATTTGCTGAAGTCGAGGTATATTATGTCCACAACATTCCCACAGTCCACAAGGGAGGTGACCTCATCAAAAAATGAGATCAGATTCATCTGGCAAGATTTGTTTTTGACAAATCCATATTGGCTTCAAGTAATCACTGCATTATTTACAAGGTGCTTACAGATGGATTCCTTTATCATCTGCTCCAGAATTTTCCCACGGATTGATGTCAGACTGACTGGTCTGTTGTTCCCAGGTTCCTCCTCTTTACCCTCTTTGAAGTTAGGGACAATATTAGCCCTCCTCCAGTCATCTGGCACTTCACCCGTCCCCCATAATTTCTCAAAGGTAATAGACAGTGGTTCTGAGAGTTCCCCTGCCAGTTCCTTTCTTACTCTAGGATGCAGTTCATCGGGCCCTGGAGATTTGAACTCATTCAAAGTAATGAGGTGTTCCTTGACCATATGCCTATTCTATTGATCTCAAGCTGCAGTCCTGCCCCTTCAGCCTGTACTTCGCCTTTGCCAGGGGGGTCATAGACCCTCTTTTGGGAGAAGATTGGGCCAAAGTAGGAATTGAGCACTTCTGCCTTTTCTTTGTCATCTGTTATCATTTTGCCATCCTTATTTAATAGTTGAACCACCATTTATTTCCTCTGTCTTTTACTCTGCACATATCTGAAGAAAGCCTTTTTGTTGCTTTTAGCATCCCTCACTAACCTCAGCTCGTTCTCAGCTAAGGATGTTAGAGAATTCCACCACTGACTCTAGTGAGGCCAGATTCTTTAGAACCCGGCCTCCCGGAGTCCATGGCAGAACAGAGCAATCCCCCCCGCCACCCCGCAAAATTAACCCGGGACGGAGACTACCTTTTTCGGCTGTCCGCTGCCCCGTGAATGGCTGCCCCGGTCTGCGGCCGCCATTTCCTCTCTACTTTAGCTGTGATAGGCTACATATTTACATCCCTGCCTTTTGCCATGATAGGCTACATAAATATATACATAGCCTATCATGGCTACTGCAGGGACGCAAATGGCAGCCGCTATGGCGGCCACCATTTGCGGCCACAGCCCAGCAGCGGATGGAAGTCCAGCTGCGGGTGGCCCCGGCCAGCGGCTCCACAGGGGAGGATTCCACAGGGGAGGGAGGGATCGCCTCCCCCCACAGATGGCCCCAGCGGAACGGGGTAAGTAGTCTGTGCACCCCTCTTCTCAGCTTTAGCCTTCCTGACGCCATCCCTGCAATTCTGTGCTACCTGCCTGTACTCTTCCTTTGTTGCTTGGCCTTCTTTCCACTTCCTTTATGTGTCCTTTTTTTGTTTTCAGGTCATCTCCAAGCTTTTTTTGAGCCCACGTTGGCTTCTTCTGTTTTCTTCCACCTTTTTTTCTTGTTGGAATTGTTTGTAATTGTGCCTTGAGAATTTCCTTATTTCAAAACTCCCACTGATCTTTGGACTCCTTTTCTCATTAGAGTCACAGACTTGCCATGGGACCTTACTTATCATTGTTCTGAGTTTATTAAAATCAGCTTTCCTAAAATCCCTAAAATCCAGGGTTTGTGTTTGGATACACTCGGCTTTTGCTTCCTTTAGAACCAAGGACTCAAGTATAACAATAGAAGCAGTTCATCAGCATCACTAGTAATGATGGTCAATTTATTTTATATATAAGGCACAGGTGACATGTGCGGTTTCCAAAGTGTTCATCCAGGAGCAATGGCATATCCAGGAACACTCTCACATTAAGAACCTTCACCTTAGGATGCACATTGCAAATATATGTATCTAAACTCTGTGCCTTATATGTCTTTAGAATATAAACTGAAAATTGTTTTTAAGTACTCCTAAACTACATGAAAACACATTATGAACAGTTGGAATTATGAAATTCAATTTCATAAATAAAATCAGGTGTATAAAAACAGTGGAACAGCTTGCTTCATATCCTAACGTTCTGGTTCTGTAGTTTACGGAAGTCATAGCATTCTAATTGCATTTGACAGCAAATGCCCTTACTTCAGTGGTTTAGATTTTGGAAAGATAAACTTAGCAGTTCACAGCTTGATCTTATTTGATGGGAAGACACATAAAGGTATGACAAGTAGTGGGAGGCCGATTTATCATTAGAGTAGGTGTAAAATAATTTAGGGGGAAATTGACTCCTGCAGTGCCTCAAGGGTTAAGGTCCATGGGGTGGAACATGCATCACCCAGTGCCACTCACAGAGACCTACCCTCAGAATGGAATCACTGTGCAATGATGTCTGCTAGTGCAAACCTGGAAAGATAGTCCAGAAAGGGACCGTGCATGATGGTATGGAATTCTGCCAGGAGAGCTGAGAGAACCAAGAGAGTCTCAGTACCCCTGTCCAGCTCATAGTGTAAATAATCCATCAGGGTTACCAGGACAATCCATCTCCAAAACCAGGTTGAAAACCAGACTGATAAGGATCTCCTAGATAATTCGCACCATCCAGGGAAAGTTGGAATTAGGCCACATTAATTAATTAATTAATTAATTAATATATTTTAATCCGTCAAATAACTAACTTTTTTTGGCAGATTACAAACAGTTAAGTGACTAGAATGCCATACAAACCGTTAAAAATATAAAATGCATTCAAATATTTGTACACTGGAGACAAAATGCATCTTGTTCACACCAGGAAGGTCTAAGAGGGTTTGGTTTATTCAGGAGGGCGTCTCATCTTACTCTGTTCCAAGGCTATGAAGACCATTCAACACTTCCTCTTATAGCAGGTATTACTCACCCCTGTGGTCCCTTGAGGCATACAAAGGAATCTGGTAGTAAGATCAAGGCAGGAGGGCAGATGAAGGGAGAAAGAAAGTAGGACCACAGATAGCTCCAAACAGGACCTGCTGACTGGAACTCTCTCTTACTAGGACAATAGGAGGGTGTTGTCTCAGCAGGTAGCTAAAGCCAGCTGAAGCCTTATGTTGGCTAACAAGATCTGTAGTGAGGTCAAGCTCCACCCCTCCTGGGAGATCTGACTGGTTTGTTAAACAGCCTTCACCTGATTTTCTGCAAGGCTGGGGAGATGGTGGTTCTGCTGGGTTCTCACACTGTGAACTAACGGATGATGGCAGGGCCATGTGTCCTCTGGCTGGGAGGGCCCTGAATAAGGCACTGACTGTCCAACCCCTGAGGAAGCAGCCTCTGCCTTGTCCTCATCAGAATCCTCTGCTGCACACTGGAAGAGCTGAGGGTTGGGGTTAGGTTAGTAACATCCTGTGGTAAGCACCCTGAGGGACCTCGAGGGTATCTTGCCCAGCACAAATGTCTTGGCCTGCTTGAGGGGATTGGGAAGGCTGGCAATGGACCCTTTTACTCTGGAGGCTGCCCATAGCCCAACGAATGCTTCCCAGCAGGGGTGGGCTGAACCTGTTATCTTGCCTTCATAGTGGGCATAGGATAAAAGTCCTGGGTGTGCCAGTCATAAGAACCAGGGGCTTGAGCCAGAGTGAGTTTGCAGAGCAAAGGGATGATGCTTACTTTCACCAGCCCCAGACTGAGTGCCGCACTTTCGCCATTTCTTAGGTGCGAGCTCCTTGCAGATCTTTATTTGTTAAGAGGAATCAAATGGTGACCCTTCCTTCCATGCCAGCTGCTTTGTGTCTTCATTCTGGTGGGGGAGGGGCAACCAAGCCCATGGAGTGGCCGTCTGTATTTCTCGGGAATGCCCCAGAGAAGGGTGCTACAATATCATCATCAGTATGTGGCTGTCTTTCCCAGGGGCATTTGATGCAATACTTTCAAACAGGAGACATGCAGCAGCTTGCACCTGGGCTGGTATTATCACAGTGGCATATTTGTTTGTTTGCTTGTTTTTTAAAAAAGAAAGAAAATGTGGACAAGTGCACAACCCACTTTGTCACTACTCCCTGCCATCTTTTGTCCCTATCCAGAAAGTCCCTGAAGTCCCCCATCACCTTAGGAATAGATGGCTATGCCTCCCCCTTATGGTTTTACAGCATTCTGCTCACCTGTTCAGCATCATTCTCGACACAAAGCAATCCGGTTTTTGGTTTCTTTCCACAGAATTTTAAGCATTGTTCCCAACCCCTTGGACTTGCAAGGGTATCAAATAAATATAAGTTCCCACCAAACGTTATCCAGTCTACCTTAAGCCGGTAAAGAATGTCATCTTTGAGCCAAGCCAGAAAATTCAAAGAGAGAAAACAAAAGAAGGGATTTAATAGAAGTCAGGTTCTATGTCTTTGCAGATTTAAAAAAAAATGATAAGGTGATTCATATTACACACCAGTACCTAGGGATGTACAGATTCCCACCGTCCGTTCCGGTGGGGAATCCGCCCTTGGAGGGGAGGCAATCTGTTCCTCCCCCACCCCGGAATCCTCTGGAGTGGCTCTGCTCCACAAGGATTCTGCAGAGCTGCCCAGCTTGAGGCCGCTTATCTGCTGGACCCATCCTGTTCTCCTCTGTGCAGATTGCCATTTTTTAAAAAAAAAATGGCGATCAGTAGGATGTGCCCATAGACTTATATGCAAAATAGAGCCATGAATCTTGTGTATAAGTCTATGTGTCCATAGATTTCTATGCAAGATTCACAGCTCTAGTTTGCGTACAAGTCTCCATTTTTGGCGATTGGCAGGATGTGCCCATAAACTTATACACAAACTAGAGCCGTGAATCTTGCGTACAAGTCTATGGACACATAGACTTATATGTGAGATTCATGGCTGTTCAGGAGCCTCATGTGGCGCAGAGTGGTAGGCAGCAGTATTGCAATCGAAACTCTCCCCATGACCTGAGTTTGATCCCAGCGGAAGCCGAGTCTCGGGTAGCCGGCTCAGGTCGACTCAGCCTTTCATCCTTCTGAGGTCGGTAAAATGAGTACCCAGCTTGCTGGGGGAAAGGTAGTCACGACTGGGGAAAGCAGTGGCAAACCACCCTGCCATAGTCTGCCATGAAAACTCCAGCATAAGAGGCGTCCCTCTAGGGGTCAGTAATGACCTGGTGCTTGCACAAGAGGAACCTTTCCTTTTTTCTATGGGCACATCCTGCCAATCGCCATTTTAAAAAAAAGGCAATCAGCATGGAGGAGAACAGGACGGGTCCAGGAGCAAGCAGCCAGAACCGTTCTGCGCAGAATCCTCCTGGAGTGGAGGTAAGTGCGGCCGACCCACTGCGGATTCCGGAGGCCGGTTCGAAAGAATCCGGCCTCATTTGAATCTGTGGCAGATTTCTCTAACATCCCGACCGATACCTCAATATAATTTATTGAAATGTCAGGGGTATTATCCATACATAGATTTGTAACCAGTTTTCTAAGAAATTCATATTGACAGCCAAAACACAAGACACAAATTGAGAGGTACCCCCTAGGTTTGCCAGATTGAAATTAAAATAAGACCAATTCTTGGCTAATGATTTTAAGATGCTTTCAGAATTGATACGGATTTTTTCAGTATTATGTACAAAGGACTAGGGGAGGGTGGCCAGCATCTGAGCAGGAACACTTACTAAGAAATTCCCCCTACTTGAATGCTTCTGACCAGGACATAGGAAGATAACCTACTACTCACCTTGACTCTGTGACCCATCTCTCTTGCCACCCTCTTCCTTCCCCTGTGCCAACATGTGATGGGACACAGTGGAAGTGGAAGAACCCAACCCCCTGTGCCATGGGACTAGCAGTTCCAGATTCCCTGTCTAGGATCCTGGGAGTTGCAGTCTGTTGCCAGAGAGGCCAATAATCTGTTGATTTTGACATTAAAAGGGAGGTTTTGTTCCAGCTTGGGAAAGCATAGGAGAAATCTGCCATTCTAAAGGCCAGGCCTGACACTCAGAGCAGAATGGTGTTCATGATACAGTGCTATCACACACACACACACACGACATGACCATGATTCTTCAAATTCTATCCCTTGACCTCTTACCCTCCTTTGATCCTATTTTCAATTTACATTAAGCCTCCAAAATGTCAGCCCAAGAGAGTCGCCAAGAAAATCCACTCATCAGGTGTTAATGTTTGCCTGGTTTTTTTTGAGCTCAGAGGAAGGAAAGATGGCCAGTTTAATTCCCAGAGAGCATACATCCTAGGGGGCATCTCCACGAGTGATTTACTGCAAGGTTGCTGTGTTTAGCAGTCATTTGGGGCACATTGCATTGTGACCCTCTCACAGCCACCCCAGAGTTCCATGCTGAAAAACTGGTTCTTCTGAGACTACTTTTAGTCCTATTGTTTTCCTTAATTTGGCTTGCCTGCACTGCTGTGATGGTGTGCACCACCCTCCACATTTACTCTGGCATGATTTCCCTGCCCAGGGGTTGTCTCTCACCTGGCTGTGACCTCACTGACCTGGGTCAAGGGGTGTTTCCCCAGTGTTTTCCCCACCTGTGTTTCCCCGATGTTTCCAACATTTTGAAGCTGGCCAGCAGAGTTCTGAGCTACCTTATGGCATTTACTTCACCTTGCCTACCACTAAGCTCTGGTGGCCATCCCCGCTAGGGATGGCGGAGAATTCCGCCACGGATCTCAGTGAGGCCGAATGCCAGTGCATTTGGCCCCCCGAAGTCCATGGTGGAACGAAGGCCCCCCCCACCCCACCACCCCTGAAAGGCGCGCAAAATGGAGCACCTACCTGGTGCCATTCGCGCTGCTTTGCGAATGGTGGCCGCGTCTGCAGCCGCCATTCGCTTCACGATTCTTCCTGTTATAGGCTACGTAAACACTTAAGTAGCCTATCACGGCTAATGCAGGGATGCCATTTGCATAAAAATATTTACGTAGCCTATCATGGTGAAAAAGAGGGATGCAAATGGCACCGGCTACAGTGGCCGCCATTTGCATCCCTGTGCAGCCCAGCAGCAGCCGGATGTCGCTGTGCGTGGCCCCGGCCGGTGGCTCCGCAGAATTATTGTGGCGCAGAGCCGGCTGGCGAGGATTTCGGGGGAGAGACGGAGCGCTTCCCCCCCAACACGGATGTCACGAAACAAAACAAGTACATCATTTCGTACATCCCTAATCCCCGCAAAGTATAGGGGTGCTCCGGGCAGCCTCTAACTTTTTTTAAAAAGGAAAGTATTAAAGTGTAATAGCACATTTGTCTGGCAATACCTGCACCCCTATCTCACTATCTCTCTATCGCACAATTGTGCGATAGTGAGACAGTGAGATAGGAGATAGTGCTTGCTAATGTGGTTTTAGAGGGAAAGACATTTTTTTAAAAATTGGCAGAATCAGCCATAGGTTGGGGAAGCAGGTGTCTCCTCAGAAGTAACTCCCATTGTGCTCAATGAGGCTTGTTACCTAAATATCAATGCAGTGTCTCTTTACTGTTTGCTTTTTTGCTGAAAGGAAGTAATTAATGTGGGGGGGGGGGAGAGAAAAAGAATGATTTTTGTGGAGACCATAGCACAGGAGGAAACCTCCCAGGATTTTATCAATTAACAAAGGATCCTTAGCTGCATTACTGTACTGTTTGCTTCGTTGCTGTAAGGAAGTAATTAATGCAAAGCTCAGTCCTTCACATTATGGGAGCTTCAAGGGAAGGAGAAAGGGAGTTCGAGCTTGGAGTGTGGGCCTCTCTTATTGTTTGAGCTGCCCCTGCTGGTCTGATGATGCTCACTCTAATCCCCCCACCCCACCCGCAAGTATGTTACTGTGAAGCAACTTGGAATGGTGCGGTGCACTCATTCGTGGAGCCCTGAGCAGACCGAAGCTGGTTCCTTGAAAAATCTGAGTGAACCACCATGCACTTCTCCTTCTATTGTCAGGGAGACACCCCTTTAGTTTCAATTAGGGGTGGACGAAAGGCACTTACCTTTCGTCGAAGCTTGTTCGCGGTGGGGGGGAGGCGCTTCGCTGCTCCTCCCGCGAAGTTCAGGCCAGGGGGGAGGCTTCCCACCTCGCCCGGCCGAAATTCAGGCCGGGGAGGAGGCTTCCCGCCTCGCCCGGCCGCGAACTCCATTGTTTAAAAAAAAAAAAAAAACGCCCCCGTGATAGGCTACGTGACGATTAACGTAGCCTATCACGGCTAGATCTGCAAAGTCAGCCATGATAGGCTACGTTAATCGTCACGTAGCCTATCACGGGTGACTTTAAAAAAAAAAAAGCGCGTACGCAAATGGCGGCCCCCATAGGGAGCCGCCATTCGCGTTCCTTATTTAGTCACTGTAGTCTACGTAAATGTTTACGTAGACTACAGCGACCAAATAAGGAACGGGAATGGTGGCTCCCTATGGGGGCCGCCATTATCCGTACGCGCTTTTTTTTTTTTTAAGTCACCCGTGATAGGCTACGTGACGATTGACGTAGCCTATCACGGCTGACTTTGCAAACCTAGCCGTGATAGGCTACGTTAATCATCACGTAGCCTATCACGGGGCCTTTTTCTTTTCTTTTCTTTTCTTGGAATGGCGGCGGCGGCAGCCAGTCAAAAGACCGGCTGCTGCTCCCACCCCACTCGAACACCCACCGAACCGCCGGCCGGACCCGCCGCCGGGAGGGACATTCAGCGAAGGTAAGTCCCGTCCCGGGGGGGGTCCGGGAGTAGGGGGGGTGCAGAGGATTTCTCCCCGAAACTTGTTTGGGGGGCCGAACACGTTGGCGCTTGGCCCCCCGAAGTTTCGGGGAGAAATTCTCCGCCATCCCTAGTTTCGATGAGCCAGCAGAGACACAATTCTGGCCATTGTTTTTAATGGTTAAACTCAATTTTGGGGGCATATAACAAGCTTCCGGACAGCCCAATAGCACAAGAGGAGACTTGTGAAGCTCCCCCTTCTTCCTCCCTCTGCCTTTCTTCCTCCCTCCCTCTGCCTTTCTTTCTTTCTTTCTTTCTGTCTTTCTGTCTTTCTGTCTTTCTGTCTTTCTTTCTTTCTTGCTGAAGGGGCACCCCACTGCCTCCAACTTCATCCTACCAAGACTGCACAGATATGGGGAGGTAACAAACCCCTTACTAACTTTTTCCTACCTTGCCAGGTCATTCTCTCTTCTCTTCTGTCATCACCCCCACTTTGCTAGAGATCCCATTCAACATGCCCTGCTTCTTTCTTATCCAAGGCTTCTGTGTCTTCAGGGATAGGCAACTTGCTAATTGCCTCTCTTTGCTCACCAGCTCGGCTACCACCCTCTGTTCCTTTCCCCTGCCAGTCCCTGCATTCATTCCCCCACCCCCCACCCCATCTCCCCAGTGCCAGGACTTCTTTTCTCCTCTTCTGCTAGTCAGTTACACCAAACCGTTGCTTTCAATGTGTCTGCCTTAATAATTAGAACTAGAATTCTGTACAAATGCACAGTAATCCTTTAAAATGCCTATTGCCATGATCTGATCTCTTCAATGCATGTTTTTAATTCTTTTCAGTAAATCACTCCTGAGTTAAGCAACTGTGTCTTCAATTTCTATGCAAATTGTGGTGTAAATGGCCACAATTTACATAAAAAGAAAGTGCTTTACAGTCGCAAATGCTGTAAACTATGCAATTTGTGGCTGTATTTTTCCTGTGATTGGCTAATGGCAGCTGCCAATATCTGATTGCACCATTTACAATGGAGGAGAGCTGCCCCACGAAATCCGACAGATGTGGTAAGGCTCCGGGGAAATCCATGGGTCCCCAAGTGGCCCATATTTCCTGACTGCAGACCCCGCTGGGTCAGAAGTCATGGGATTCATATATCCCTAGTCTCCCCTGCACTCAGATTCTTCAGTATCACAACTTACCGATCTCATATTGCAGTTCTTCATTTTTTCTGTTCTCAGTGGATAGAGCCATGGATATATTCTCAGCTGTTTTGATCTTCACCAAATCTAAAAGGTTTGCAACAATTCAAGTCAGGGGGACCCAGCTGATTACAGATTCTAGTAGGGATGGATGAGAATTTCAGTTCAGTTCAGTTTTGATAAGAATAATCCACACATTTCTTCATATTTGGGAGTGAAAGCACTTGAAATTCTTAAAGAAGATTTCTGCTTGGCAATTCTACTCAGTACCAGGTTCTTCTGACCTTCTGGCTAGACCTTTGGACTGTTCTGACATGCTCTGCCTCATGGTTCCCCTTGCTCCTGCCTCAGACACCAGTCAGTCTTTCACAATGCCCATGGCCCAAAATGACTGGTCCTGAACGATGTGGAAAAGATCCAGTAGTTCGGGGTGGGCAACTTGTTGTCCTCCAGAAGCTGTTGGGACTGCAATATCCTTCAGCCCTAGGTAGGGATGGATGAAAGTCCCTTACCTGATCCCGACGCTTGCTTTGCAGTGGGGGGGAGGCGCTCCGTCCCTCCCCCCAAAATTCTGGCCGGGGGGGAGGCACCCTGCCCCTCCCCACCGAAATTGTGGCCGGGGGGGAGGCACCCCGCCCCTCCCTGCCAAAATTCTGGCCAGGGGGGAGCGCCCCGTCTCTCCAGCTGCGAAACCTCGTTGTCTGCCGGGACGCAAATGGCAGCAGCCATAGCTGCCGCCGTTTGCGTCCCTGCAGTCAGCCGTGATAGGCTACATAAAAGTTTACGTAGCCTATCATGGCTGACTTTGAAAAAAAAAAAGCGCGTACGCAAATGGCGGCACCCATGGGCGCCACCATTTGCATTCCTTATTTTGGCATGGGTAGTCTACGTAAACATTTACGTAGACTACGGCGAAAATAAGGGCAATGCAAATAGTGTTGCCCTTATTTTCGCCGTAGTCTTCGTAAATGTTTACGTAGACTACCCATGCCAAAATAAGGAACGCAAATGGCGGTGCCCATGGGCGCCGCCATTTGTGTACACGCTTTTTTTTTTCCCCTCAAAGTCAGCTGTGATAGGCTATGTAAACTTTTACATAGCCTATCACGGTGTTTTTTGAAAATGTACCCGTGATAGGCTACATAAATCTTTACATAGCCTATCACGTTTGTTGTTTGTTTGTTTTTTTCACTTGGAAATGGCGGCGGTGGCAGCCGGTCGGAAGACCTGCCGCCGCCGCCGCCGGGAGCCGCCGCCACAAGGGACATTCGCCGAAGGTAAGTCCCATCCCGGGGGAGGGTGGCAGACCGTTTCTCCACCAATTTCGGGGGGCCGAAAGCATTGGCATTCGGCCTCCCTGAGATTTGTGGAGAAATTCTCCGACATCCCTAGCCCTAGGTATCATAACCAATGGTGAGGAATGATGAGAGTTGCAGGTGAATAACATCTGGAGGGCAACAAGTAGAAACGTATGAGAATTTCACTTCACTTCACAAATTATTAGAAATTGCCCCACTCACAATTGTGAACAGGAATGCATTTTCCCAGAAAAAGTTCCTGAATGCCTGAACTTGTGATTGTGTTTGGAAAATGCATATTTTGAAAAATGTGTCCTTTATGTGTTTAAAAAATACACATTTTCACCCTTTAGTCATTGAGTGAAAAGTGTGCAGTTTTGAAAAAAATGTACACATTTCCCACAAGAAATGTCCAATTTTCCTGTTTCTCCAGGTCACAAATGAGAATGGGAGTGAGATGAACTAAGCTACAAAGTGGAGTTCAGAAAATCTCTGCAAACTCGAGCATCCCCAGTTCTCTCTTCCGTAGCCACAATTTTCCCACCCTGTGCTAGATGATACTCCAAGGATGCAATGATATAGTGGAGAAGTACTGTCTCTTCACCACCATCACCACCACAGAATAAACTCAATAAAAAAATAAGAAGAGCAATCCTGGTTCAGTCCAAAGGCCTCTAGTCCAGTATTCTGTTCCCACAGTGGCCTACCACAAGCAAGATATGAGAGCAATACACTTTCCTTGCCATGTTCCCCAGGAACTGGTATTGAAACTGGCGTCCTGCCTCTGTTACCTGAAGCACTATATAGCTGTGATGTCTAGTAGCCATTCATCGCTATCCTCTTCCCTGAATTTGTCTAATGCCCTTTTTGAAGTTGGCAGCTATGACAACATCTTGTGGTACAGAATCCCATAGTTTAAGTATGCTCTGTGTGAAGAACTTCATTTTATCTGTCCTGAATCTCTTACTTTTGGATCATATTCACAACGAGTGTTACATCTGCTCCTATTATTGTAATTTTGAGAAACTCCCACATGTTCTGGAGAGATTTGACCCTCTTGACTTCCCCTTTCAACTTCCTTTTTACCAGTCCCCTCATTTTTTAGAAGTTTCCTCTTTTGAAGTCAAATGAGAGATTGTGTTCAACTTCTTTGGCAATTTTCCAGTAACATATAAATTAAATTGAGAGCAATTTTCTCATTATTTCCAGATGGTTCAACAATTATCACATCTTGCAGTAGGTCCTGGCCAGCACCACTTAGGTTCACCTCCCCTCAAGTCGGTTCTCTGGCCAATTGAGCCAGGGAGCAGCCATTTAGGGCAGGGGTCTCCAAAGTGGCTCCAACTGGCACAACTGCACTCACAAAGCCAGGCTCTGGTACTCAAAAGGCTATTTCCTCCCGCTAGATACACTTAAGGAGCAATTCCTCATAGGCTTGCATAGGGAGCAAAAACTAAACAAACAAACAACGCTGCAGAAAAAATGGCTGGCTGGAGGCTGGGTGAGGTGCACCACCTCCCAGGACACTTGGAGCATCAAGGTCCTTGGCAGGAGGTGAGCTTTGCCCTGCTCCAGCTGATTTTTGACAGGAGGGGCTTCTTCTCACCCCGTGCATTTACTCTATGTTCCATTTGGCAGACATGGGCTCCCAACCTGGTTTCTACCAAATATTGTGAATGCAGGACTGTGGGGGGGGGGGGCAACGGGGATCCCTTTCCGAGGAAAAGTGGTGAGCGAGAGGTGGAAGCTTAACACTTCCTCCGCTCCCCAGTATCCCACTGCAACCCATCCATGCCCCAGTGGCTCCTCTCCCAGCTAGGCTATGTAACTGGCAATAAGCTCTGCTGGGAGAAAATCAACCCTAGCAGGTTGTGTGCGTGCGGGTCCTGAAAATTCCAGCTGTAACTCATTGCTTACCATCCTTGCCCAATAATTCTGGGTATTTGTCTTCCATATACTTCGAAAGCTGCTGCACTCCTGCATTGAATGTGGCTCTTCTTTTCCATTCCATGTAATCTAATGGAGAGGTGGGGGGGAAGGGTACAGTGTTTTAACACTAGTTGTGGGAGCATCGCTTTGCTCCCCACCTCACCCAGCCCCGAGTGCCCAGGCCCTGGAGCGCAGTGATTTGTTGCTTCCACCAACAGGCACTTTGCATCGAGGTCATCCCAGAGTGGGCTTACTGTTTCTACATAAAACAAAACAGAGCTAATGGCGATAGGGGTAGCTAGAGATGTATGAGAAATTTGCTTCAGTTCTTCTTTGGTCAGGATTTACCCAGCTCTCAGCTTCTGGACTGAACACAGACTTGGACCTAAGCCATGGTTGAAGTCCGTACACTTCTGAGCTTGCAGTGCAGTTTGCAATGTGATTCATGGACCCCAAAATGCATTTGACAGCATGCGTACATTTGAAAAATGCACATAAAATGCATGCTTTTGAAAAATGCACATAAATATGCTTTAAGCAATGGGAAAAGAATGAGTACATTTCAAAGATGTGCACAACTGATGTGTACATTTGGAAAAATATCCACTGATTTCCATGTGAAAAGAAATAAAAACCAAAGTTCGCTATCTGCTGAACGGAACAGCTCATAAAGATCATATAACCCAGTTTTAAAGGAATTGCACTGGCTGCCAATATGCTTCTGGTTGGAATTCAAGGTTCTCGTGATGACATTTAAAACCTTAAATGGCTTGGGACCTTGACATTTCAGGGAGCACCTCAAATATGCCTGCCCAAGGACTGAGATCTGGTGGAGGGGCCCTCCTCTGCATCCCACCAGTGTGAGACGTACACCACGGTGAGACATGAAAGAGGCCTTCTCTGCTGTGGCACCCCGGTTGTGGAATGCCCTCCCCTTGGAGGCCCGATTGGTGCAGACATTGGTTTCATTTCAGTGCCAAGTAAAAAAACACGGCTTTCTACCAAAGCCTTTGAGGGCTTAAGGCATTCCCTAAAGTAGCACACTGCTTTATTGTTTTAGGTTTTAACTGGTATTAGCTTGTTTAACGGTTTAATATGTTTTTAGCTGTTTAAATTATTTATTATTTTATACTGTTTAAATTGATTTTATCTGTATGCCACCCTGAGAGCTTAATGATATAGAGCAAGATACAAATTGTTTTAAATACATACATACATACATACATACATACATACATATTGACTTGA
This sequence comes from Heloderma suspectum, assembly GCF_057233095.1. Taxonomy (NCBI): domain Eukaryota; kingdom Metazoa; phylum Chordata; class Lepidosauria; order Squamata; family Helodermatidae; genus Heloderma; species Heloderma suspectum. The sequence continues at coordinate 6,120,496 of NC_139462.1, forward strand.
ATCGAAACAAGCTTCAAGATGGAATTAGGAGAATTTTTGTGATCTTGAGTTTTCCTGATTCACACGTTCCTAGGGATAGCCTAGCTACTGTGATTTATTCACTAGTAACCTCACAATTGGACTACTGTAATGTGCTCCATGTGGAGCTGCCCTTGAGGCTGGTTTGGAACCTGCAGCTAGTACAGAGTGGCCGGGTAGCCAGCCAGATGGGCGGCTAATAAATCAAATAAATAAATAAGTAAGTAAGTAAGATACAGAATGCAGTGGTTAGGAGCACCTAGATATACACCTATTACACCTGTGTTAGAAGAACTTCTTTGGCTTCTGAGTCACGTTCAAAGTTCTGTTGACAACATAGAAAACCCTAAATAATTCAGGAACAGGATATCTAGCAGACTGCCTTCCCATATACATTCCCAGTTGACCCCTGAGATTTGTGGAGGAAGTCTTACTTGTCATTCCACAACCAATAGAATGTCATCAGATAATAGGAAAGCAGAACCTTCTCAGTAGTGGCATCCAGCCTCTGGAACACTGTCTCATGCATGGTTCAAGAGAGAGAACCTCTGCCAAGTTTCAATGCCCCTTGAAAATATACTTGTTTAAACAGGTTTTTCCCTGGCCTGAAATGGACTATGACACTGATCAGTTTTACTGTTCTTTTCACTGGAATGTTTTAAATATTTTTATATTCTGTTTATATTGTATTAGATATGTGTTCATGGGTCTGGGAGGGTACCTTGGTCTGCCTCGGAAATTCAAAGCTTATTCTGAAGCCATCTGAAGCCCAGACAGCCTGTCTCTAAAATGTATCAACTTCCGAAAAACCAGGGAGGGGGCCAGGAGGAGGAGGGAGGGGGGAATTTGTGAGCCTTGGCAAATGGCAACTCTTGCTGCCAGATTAGGGCTGAACCTAACCCAGCAGCCTCCAGTCAGTGACAGTGCTGGAGGAGGTAGGGGAGAATGCTGTGTATAAGGAGATCTGTCTGCTTTTGTTTCACTGTGAGAGAGACTTGGCTAGAGAGAAGTTGGCTAGCTGGATCTGTGTGGTGTGTAGGGATTGCGGAGAATTTCTCCCCGAATCTTCGGGAGGCCGAGCGCCGACGCATTCGGCCCCCTGAAGTTGGTTGGGAAATTCTCCGCTGGCCCCCCGCCACCCCCCCAGGACGGGACTTACCTTCGGCGAATGTCCCTCTGGGCGGCGGGTCCTGGCGGCGGTTCGGCGGTGGTTCGGCGCGGGTGGGGGCGGCGGCCGGTCTCCTGACTGGCCGCTGCCACCGCCATTGCAAAAAAAAAACTAAAGTAAAAAAAAAAAAAAAAACGCGATAGGCTACATAACGATTTACGTAGCCTATCACGGCTAGATTTCCAAAGTCAGCCATGAAAAGCTACATAAATCGTCACGTAGCCTATCACGGGTGACTTTGAAAAAAAAAAAGCGCGTATGCAAATGGCGGCAGCCCATGGGCGCCGCCATTTGCGTTCCTTATTTTGGCACGTCTAGTCTATGTAAAGATTTACGTAGACTATGGCGAAAATAAGGGCACGCTATTTGCATACGCGCTTTTTTTTTTCTAAAGTCACCCGTGATAGGCTACGTGACGATTTACGTAGCCTATCACAGCTGACTTTGGAAATCTAGCCGTGATAGGCTACATAAATTGTCATGTAGCCTATCACGGGGTCTTCTTTTTTTTTTTACTTTTTGTTTCGCGGCCGGGGAGATGGGGCGCTTCTCCCCGGCCTGAATTTCGGCCAGGCAAGGCGGGAAGCCTCCCCCCCCGGCCTGAATTTCAGCAGGGCAAGACGGGACGCCTCCCCCGCCTCGCCTGAACTTCAGGGGGAAAAGCGAAGCGCCTCCCCCCTACCGCGAAGCCAAGCTGCGAAAAGGTAAGTGACTTTCGTACATCCCTAGTGGTGTGTGTGTTCTACTGCAGCTTCACTTTTGATTCTTCTTCCTTCCCACACAGCCCTTCTCAACTAAGGATGGACGAAAGTCCCTTACCTGGCCCCGCAGCATGCTTCGCAGTGGGGGGGAGGCGCTTTGGTTCTCCCCCTGATGTTCTTGGCGGGGGGGAGGTGCCCCGCCCCTCCCAGCCAAAATTCAGGCCGGGGAGGAGGCGCCCCATCCCTCGCCACCAAAATTCAGGCTGGGGGGGAGCGCTCCGTCTCCCCGGCCGCAACATAAAAAAAGTAAATTAAAAAAAAAAGTGATAGGCTACGTAATGATTTACGTAGCCTATCACGGCTACATTTTTTAAAAAAGCGCGTACACAAATGGCAGCACCCATGGGCGCTGCCATTTGCGTTCCTTATTTGGGCAGGGGTAGTTTACATAAAGATTTACGTAGACTACGGTGAAAATAAGGGCAACACAAATAGCGTTACCCTTATTTTCGCCGTAGTCTACGTAAATCTTTACGTAGACTAGATGTGCCAAAATAAGGAACGCAAATGGCGGCGCTGATGGGCCGCCGCCATTTGTGTACACGCTTTTTTTTTTTTTCAAAGTCACCCGTGATAGACTATGTGACGATTTACGTAGCCTATCACGGCTGACTTTGGAAATCTAGCCGTGTTAGGCTACGTAAATCGTTACGTAGCCTATCACGTGTTTTGTTTTGTTTTTACTTTACTTTGTAATGGCGGCGGCGGCAGCTGGTCGGAAGACCGGCCACAGCCCCCGCCCCCCACCGAAATGCTGCAGAAACGCCGCCGGGACCCGCCGCCGAGAGGGACATTCGAAGGAGGTAAGTCCCATCCCGGGGGGGGCAGGGGGGTGGAGAATTTCACCACCAATTTCGGGGGGCCGAATGCGTTGGCATTCGGCCTCCCGGAGATTCGTGGAGAAATTCTCCGCCACCCTATTCTCAACCCTATTCCTATTAGTCTTGAAGAAGGATGCAGACAAGCTGGAGAGGGTTCAGAGGAGGGCAATGAAGATGATCCGGGGACTGGAAACAAAGCCCTATGAGGAGAGACTGAAAGAAGTGGAAATGTTTAGCCTTGAGAAGAGAAGACTGATGGAAGAGAGGATAGCGCTCTTCAAGTACTTGAAGGTTGTCCCAGAGAGAAAGGCCAGGATCTCTTCTTGATCGTCCCAGAGTGCAGGACACGGAATAATGGGCTCAAGTTACAGGAAGCCAGATTCCGGCTGAACATCAGGAAAAACTAGAGATGGGCAGATCACTTACCCCGTTCTGGGTGGGGGGGTCCGCGGGGGGGGAGGCGATCTGTTCCTCCCCCCCAGAATCCGTCCAGGCCGGCTCCGCTCCACCTTGATCCTGCGGAGCCGGCCGCCAGCTTCGCTTCGCTGGTGAATGTCGATACAGCCGGCAACCATTGCCATGCCATATTGCTATAAGTCAGGCTCCAGACACAAATGGCATAGTGGGCACCATTTGCGGCCGTAAAACTGGTAGATTAGTCTAAATGCAGCCATTTAAGTAGGGATGTCAGAGAATTCCTCCACAGATCTCGGTGAGGCCGAATGCAGAACAGCCTGCCCCCCCAACCCCCCGCGGATCCCCCCCCGGGACGAGACTTACCTGGGGTGGATCTTCCAGGCGGCGGCAGCTCCAGCAGCGGCGGCAGCAGCAGCTACGGCGGCTGGTCTTCTGACCAGCTGCCGCCACCGCCATTTCCAGTCTTGTTTAAAAAAGAAAAAAGACATGATAGGCTACGTAAATATTTATGTAGCCTATCATGGCTGGGTTTAAAAAAAAAAAAAACGAGGTGATAGGCTACATAAATTTTTACGTAGCCTATCATGGCTGGGTGGGTTTAAAAAAAAATGCATACGCAAATGGCGGCGGCTACGGCCACCGCCATTTGCGTTCCTTATTTTTGGCTGTCTTAGTCTACGTAAATATTTACGTAGACTATGACGGCGAAAAAAAGGGGAACGCAAATAGCGTAGCAGGCGCTATTTGCGTCCCTTTTTGATTCACCGTTTTAGCCTACGTAAAGATTCACATAGGCTAAAACGGTGAATCAAAAAGGGACGGAAATAGCACCCGCTACGCTATTTGCATTCCCCTTTTTTTCGCCGTCATAGTCTACGTAAATATTTACGTAGATTCAGACGGCCAAAAATGAGGAACGCAAATGGCGGTGGCCGTAGCTGCCGCCATTTGCGTACGCATTTTTTTTTTTAAACCCACCCAGCCATGATAGGCTACGTAAAAATTTATGTAGCCTATCACCTCGTGTTAGCCAATCAGGGGGTCCATGCACAGCCCTACTAGCAGCTCTTTTTTTATTTATTTAGTTGTTTGTAGTGGCAACCCCTCTCACATCCTCATCCCTACGGCCCAGGCCCCAGGTCCGCTTCAATTGCTACCCCTTTTCAAAGCACTTACTACATTTACTTTTTACAAATTATTTTTTCAGTACTTCAGGAGTACACAAATAGGTTTGTGTCGTTGTTGTTGTTGTTGTTTTGAAAAATCCCAGTCTTTCATAATTGTGCAACAGCACAGAACTGCCTTTTGTGTTGTCAGTTTCCATGTATGCTACAGCTGTCAACATAATCATAGAATAGTAGGGTTGGAAAGGGCCCAAAAGACCATCGAGTCCAACCCCCTGCTCAGTGCAGGAATCCAAGTCAAAACAACCCCGACAGGTGGCTGTCCAGCCTCGTCTTGAATGCCTCCGGTGTGGGAGAGCCCACCACCTCCCTAGGTCATGGGTTCCATTGTTGTATTGCTCTAACAGTCAGGAGATTTTTCCTGATGTTTGGCCGAAATCCAGCTTCCTGGAACTTGAGCCCATGATTCCGTGTCCTGCACTCTGGGATGATGGAGAAGAGATCCTGGCCTTCCTCTCTGTGACAACCTTTCAAGGACTTGAAGAGCACTATCATATCTCCCCTCAGTCTTCTCTTCTCAAGGCTAAACATGCCCACTTCTTTCAGTCTCTCTTCATAGGGCTTTGTTTCCAGTCCCCTGATCATCTTTGTTGCTCTCCTCTGAACCCTCTCCACTCCAGTTTGTCTGCATTCTTCTTGAAGTGTGGTGCCCAGAACTGGACACAGTACTCCAGATGAGGCCTAACCAGTGCTGAGTAGAGGGGAATGAGAATTTCACGTGATTTGGATGCAGCCCAAAATAACATTTGCCTTTTTTTGCAGCCATATCACATTGTTGGCTCATAATCAACTTCTGATTTACAACAATTCCAACATCCTTCTCACTTGTAGTATTGTTGAGCCAAGTATCCCCCATCTTGTAACTGTGCATTTGGTTTTCTTTTCCTATGTGCAGAGGGGCCGTGTTTTGCAGAATTTGTCTTCCAACAAATATCGGGAAAATGGAAGTCCCCATTACTCTACATCATGCTTCCTTGAAACTTTAGCAATTTGCTTTTCAAAAGTTTCATCCTCATCTTCTCCTTGCTTGGAAGCGTCAAAGGTAGGTAGGTAACATACAAGGAAATTGATGAGGCAGGACTGCACAGAGGCTATTCTGCACACGCTGGTGATGGACTGGGGGGAAAATGATACTAAGAGAATGTACGCAACCACCTGTGCATGGAAAAAGGGGAAAATGCAAGTGAAGTAAGTGTTCCAAAAAGGAGCACCAGCGGGGGGGGGGGGAGGCAATAACTGTCTTGGCAGTGTCAGCCTCTTGCTGTTAAGCTTGAACCTACACTTGTCAGTGTCTTCCCCCCTTTTGATACCTCCCCAAGTCCTGGTGCAGTCCACAAATGGGAGTTATTGGCTCCCCACACCTTTTCAGGGCTCCTTTCTGGAGCAGTGACCACTGGGGAGCCTGAATGTTCCCCTCCACTTACTGCTCAGCCTTTCAATTTGCGCAACGTTCCCCAAGAGTTTTTTTAAGCCACCCTTAGAAGGCAGCTCTGCCCCACACAGCTCACTTCTAAGGGTTTAAAAAAACAAAGTGAAGAAACTGCCAAGGAGATTTGCGCACATGGGCAAATGGGCACATGGGCACATGGGGTAGCTCAGTCAGCCCAGCAGTCAAGGCTCTGACTGGGTTTACACGACACATTAAGCCTTGATAGGACCAGCGTGGCTCATCATGCTGTCCAAACTCAGCCTGAGCAATTCAGCATGTGCTCCTTTCTTTAAAAAAATCCCAGCAAGCCCCCTGAGAACCCACGGCTTGTCATATGGCTGTACTGACCACTTGGCAATGTCAGCCTCTAAGTATTCAGCCTTAAACTGCCACTTGCCACTGTCAACACTTCCCCAGGTCTCGAGGAAGTACACAAATGCACGTTCTTGCCTGCCCCCCCTTCCCATGGCTCCTTCCCATGGTTCCTTGGTTGTAAATGAAGCAGGTGCTCTGAAAAGGGTTAGACACCTGAGTGGGGAGGGGGCCGGGATGAAGATACAAGGGGGTTGCAATGCAAGGATGCTGAGATATTTCAAGGAGCAGGCTGGAGGACTGAGGGGGACTGAACGGGAAAGAAACCATGCCAAGCCACCACATGCCTGTCTGTCAGGAGCAATGTAGGTTGGCGAGTTGGCAAGTGAGCTTGCCAACCCACCATGGCTTACCCCCCAACCCAACCTCTGTCTCCTGCAGAAAAGATGGTTTAGTTTAATTTATCTAAAAGCCGATCATGACCACAGGGAGGGAGGGAGTGCCACCACTGGCAGATCCACCTTCTTGAGCACATGTTACCATGGGCTTTAAGCATTGTGCTTTGTGGGAGGGATTGAGTTTTGCTGAGTGTTGGATAAAAACTCTCTCTCTTCCATTTCTCTCAGTACAGTGTGGCACAGCCTTCTCCAACCTAGTGCCCTACTTATATTTTAGACTACTACTCCCAGCATTTTTTTTAACCATTGGCCATGACAGTTTGGACCAACTGGAGCTTAAATCCAAAATATCTGGAGGGCGTCACATTGGGTGAAGGCTGGTGTCTCAGCTAGGAGTTGCAGGAAGTGAAGTGATAGGTTCTTCTTTCTTACTAGGCGGGGGCAGGGAGGGTAGGCTTCAGGTTTTGTCTACTTCATTTAATCAGAACCATCTTTTCCTTTCTGCTCTATTTCAACCCTTCTCTCAGACCTTTTCCTGCATCTTCATGAGATCTCCTACTTTGATCTCTCAGTCAGTCTGTGTTGCGTGTGCCTTTGTGTACGATTAGGTAGGGAATCCATTTTCCCCTCCCCTCTCCATTTGCCTCTGTCCTGTTCTCTCCATCCTCCCCTGTTGCCCACATGCTGCCTCATTAAGTAGCATCTCCTGTGGCAGCCCCCCTCCCCGGGACTTTGGCCAGCTGAGCAGCACCTCCCTGCTACTTCTCGGATTGCCGCGTAGAGGCAAAAACTGCTTGCCTGGCTCTCCCATTTGCTGCCAATCCTAGAGGGGATCTCCTTGGTGATGGGTTTAGTTTGCTCTCCATTTTGCTGCAGTTTTTAGTGGAGTCAAATCTGCTCCATCTGGGGATACATCGGGTTTGAAAGCCTGGATTACCCCAAAGCTAGCCTGGGGCTCTCGACAGGTCACATGGCAGATTACCACAAACTGTTTGGGTGGCTACTGGGTGGAGTCTCATCCACATCATCACTTAGAGAGCCTGTTCCCTCCCTCTCACTCCCCCCCACTCTCACTTTGTTCCACCCTTTCTGCTTTCTTGGCCAGTGTGTGTTAGTGCCTGCCTCCCCAACCTATGCCCGATTCCCCCATTTTTTTTATTATTATTTCCCTCTAAAATAGCAGTACCACATTAACAGGTACAGGTACTCCTGTACAAATGCGCTATTTTTCTATAGCACTATTCATGATCGTGCTATAGTGAGACAGTGAAATAGGGGGTATAGATGTTGCTGGACAAATGTGCTATTTTGCGATAATGCTATAGCAAGATAGTGAGATAGGGGGTATAGGTAATGCTTGACAAATGCACTATTTTGCTATAGTACAATAGGGATAACATTTAAATGCACAACTGTGGATACAGCAGTAACTACCCCAGGAAACTGCGATCTGGCTAAGTACATTTTTTTTTATTTTTTATTTTTTATTTATTACATTTCTATACCAACCAATAGCCAAAGCCTTCTGGGCAGCTTACAAAGATTAAAACATTTAAAAATACAATATACAGATTTTAAAAGCCAATTCCATTTTAAAAAAAACAACAACGAACAGATATACAAGAACATGTAAACATCTAAAACAACAGATATACAAGAACATGTAAGCATCTAAAACAACTTCAACAAGCAATCTCATAGCAGACAACCATAACCATATGCCATTCAAGGATCAATTAAAACTTATCATATGCTGCCAAATGCCTGGGAGAAGAGAAAGGTTTTAACCTGGCACCAAAAAGATAACAGTGTTGGTGCCAGGCGGGCCTTATTGGGGAAATCATTCCATAATTTGGGGGCCACCACTGAGAAGGCCTTCTCCCTTGTCGCCGTCTTCTGAGCTTTCATTGGAGTAGGCAGCCAGAGGAGGGCCTTAGATGTTGAGCGTAGTGTACCGGTAGGTTTGTGTTGGGAGAGGTGCTCCATCAGGTATTGTGGTCCCAAGCTGTGTAAGGCTTTATAGGTTCAAACCAGCACCCTGAATCGGGCTCGGAAACATACAGGCAGCCAGTGCAGGAGGGCCAGAATCGGTCTTATATGTTCGGACCTTCTGGTCCCCGTTATCAATCCAACCACTGCATTTTGCATGAGCTGCAGCTTCTAAACCATCTTCAAAGGCAGCCCCACATAGAGTGTATTGCAATAATCTAACTTGGAGATTACCAGAGCATAGACAACTGAAGCCAGGTTATACCATGTCCAGATAGGGGCATAGCTGGGCCACCAACCGAAGTTGGTAGAAGGCACTCCATGCCACTGAGGACACCTGAGACACAAGTGACAAAGATGGTTCCAGGACGACCCCCAAGCTATGAACCTAGAATAGTAGTAGTAGGGTTGGAAGGGGCCTACAAGGCCATCGAGTCCAACCCCCTGCTCAATGCAGGAATCCAAGTCACTTGAAAGGTTGTCACAGAGAAGAAGGCCAGGATCTCTTCTTGATCATCCCAGAGTGCAGGACACGGAATAATGGGCTCAAGTTACAGGAAGCCAGATTCCGGCTGAACATCAGGAAAAACTTCCTGACTGTAAGAGCAATACGACAATGGAACCAATTACCTGGGGAGGTGGTGGGCTCTCCCACACTGGAGGCCTTCAAGACGAGGCTGGACAGCCATTTGTCAGGGATGCTCTGACTTGGATTCCTGCATTGAGCAGGGGGTTGGACTCAATGGCCTTGTAGGCCCCTTCCAACCCTACTATTCTATGATTCTAAGTACTTGAAGAGTGCTATCCTATCTCCCCTCAGTCTTCTCTTCTCAAGGCTAAACATGCCCAGTTCTTTCAGTCTCTCTTCATAGGGCTTTGTTTCCAGTCCCCTGATCATCTTTGTTGCCCTCCTCTGAACCCGCTCCAGTTTGTCTGCATCCTTCTTAAAGTGTGGTGCCCAGAACTGGACACAGTACTCCAGATGAGGCCTAACCAGTGCTGAGTAGA